>NC_134231.1:6099175-8499175 GCF_965140235.1 Caretta caretta | reverse complement strand
TGTAAATCTGTGGGGACCGAGCGTACCCCAAACGGCTGGCTACTTTCTTTGATAGGAGAAGGTTTCTTAAAAATCAATAAATTCATTGAACAATTGCTTTTTTTTTTTTTTTTTGGTACAGAGTGTTAACCAAGCAGGGAGATTTTTAGGTCGGCCTGTGTCTTGCACACATATCCATACATTTCCCCACGTTGCAGGCGAGCTGGAGCCCACGGTTATTAAGCAGACGAGACGGGTCATGTGATCCCTTCAAAAAATGATACCTGTACTGGCTTTGCACTTACAATCAGTGTTCCCTGTAGCCGACTACAGTTGAACAAAGTATCGGCCCGTTTTGGCTTTGAGCCACTCTTTCCCTTCCCTTTTTAATTAGCTCCATGAGAAACAGCCTTACCCTTCTAGCAACTTCAGTTAACCACTGCTAAGCACTCCCACTGCAGGATAGTAAAGACATTTTGCAACTCCTACGGTTTATACAGCTATTGCTCAAGGGCCTGTTCTGTGCTCGTTGCAAACAATGGGAACCTTTCCATTGGCTTTTGTGAATTTTGGCTTCGGCGCATGATGCTGAAAAATCTGTGGGCTGGGATTTTTGAAGGATCCTAAGTGAGGGAGGCATCCAGGTCCTTTAGGATCCTTTAAAAATTCCTGTGTGAACGTGGTCATTGGGCTGCCCATTAGCTGGGATCCCAGAGGTGGTGATTCCCGGGCCATTTCAAATCCCGTTAAGTTGTCTCCTTGCTTCTCCAAGCAGTCTGGTGCATGAGCTCCTGGGAGAAAGTAATTTCCCTTTGTCACCTCCTTTCACCAAACTATGGACTCTGTAGAACCTAAAATATGAAATTACTGCCGCATCTGTAACTGAACAGATAGGGTCCCCTGGGACAGTTATTACATACTTTCTATGTAATTGTAGAGCACCATACATTCGGAAATGTTCTCTTCCCCAGGAGGAATGAGTCTGTTTTCGGAGCATCCAAAAATCATGAACTTGACTTGTTTTCATTGTTATCTCTCTTACACTTTGACTATCTGCAATTTCTCGCCAGTTTTGTCTTAACACTCCCTGTATTTTCCATTCCAGGCGTTTTCTTTCCTGCACTCAAGCCCTCAGACACGGTTTTTAAAATAACGTTTTGGCTTGGGTATTTGAACAGCTGCATCAACCCGATCATCTACCCATGCTCGAGTCAAGAGTTTAAAAAAGCCTTCCAGAATGTCCTGCGAGCCCAATGTCTCACAAGGAAGCAAGCAGCCAACAAGCATTCCCTTAGCTTCAGTCTGAACCAGCCAGCTAGGCCCAGTATGGACGGTGCCAAGGATGTTGTCTGTATCCCTGTAGGGTCAGGGGAAACCTTCTATAGGATTTCCAAGTCCCATGGGGTCTGCGAGTGGAAGATTTTCTCCACCATGCAAAGCATGTCTACAAAAAGTGCAATCTCTAAAGACAAGTCCAGCTGCACCAGAGCCAAAGTGAAGAGCAAAGGTTTCCTGAGGACATGCTGCTGTGCTGGCCCATCAAGGAGCATCGCTCGGGAGAACCGTAACGTGCCGACCATTAAAATACACACTATCTCCCTCGGTGAAAACGGGGAGAATGTCTAAAGGTTCGAGATCTCTAATGGGATTGGGGAGGAGGGGGGATCTTTACATGCAACTTTTCAGCTCCGGCAACCCTGCTCTGCTGGAATAGTTCTGCTAGCAGGAAGTTGTTCTTTTTAATGGGAAGTAGGGTCGGATACTGAAGTAGGGGGAGTGACCTGAATCAAAGGAGCAGCACGTCTTAACACAGTGTGGATCAAAGCTTTTTAAAACTGAAGTCTTTGAGAGTTGTGGACTTGATTCAAAGCCCATTGAAGTCAATGGGAATCTTTCCATTTATTTTAATGGGCATTGAAGCCCCAAAGCACCTTTAAGCACCGGCCCCTTGAAATGACTGTAACATCATTTCCCTACCGTTTAAAGGGCTTGATTTTCACTGTCTCTTCTTTTTAAAGCTCCGGCGATTCTGATTTTGAAGTGCAATGGGGTGGAGGGAAGGGGACAAGAACATCTAATGCATCTTGCGAGAGAGAATTATAAGTATACCGTGGTGGTTTCAGCATGGGTACATTCGGAGAGCTCAAACGTTAAAGCCACTTCATGATATAACCTTTTTTTTTTACGGCTGGACCGGTTGATCCAACAGCAACAGAAGTTAAGGGAAATGGGGAAAGAAAGCATTCATTGTAATATTATGTATCTCTGAATGGTCTCAGTGAAGCGAGTTCTGACATGAAGACTTTTCAACTTCAGATCACCTCTGCTGCTCAGTTAAGGTCCAGTCCTGAGAGGCTGTGAGCACCCTAGATTCCTGCTGATGCAAATAGAGAGTTGACAACACATTGGGTCAGGTCCACAGTTGGTGCAGATCAGTGTAGTTCCATTGACTTCAGTGCCCATGGAACTACGTTAATCTACACCAGCTGGGGATCTGGCCCTCTGTAACTTGCAGAAGTCCCCTGACCCCAAAGCTGTCTGAAGTTCAGTGGGTTCGGCTTTCAGGGCTTGGTGAGGCTAGTCCCTTCCGCTTTGTGTTTTGGAATCTAGTAAATTCCATCTCAAGGAAACACTTGATGAAAGGGGGGTGAATTTCACCTCGTTTCAGAAACTTGCCACAATATTCTTTTCTTTTCTTTTTTAAACACACTGGTCATCCCAGACTCATTCAAAATGTTTCTGAGCCTTACTGCTTTTATAACAAAACTCGAAACCAAGCAAGATGTGTGTATCCTGGGGTTTCCAGGAGACCTTTGTACTCAGTCATATTTTCCAGTCTCTAGAAGGTCCAGGGGGGGCCATTTAAAAGTTCAAGACTTCCTGCTCCAGCTACTTGCCAGAGCCACAAAATCTTCCTATGATGTAGCACACAAGAGTTGCAGATGTGAGGCTGCCCTGCTGTGTATTTGTACTGCATTCTCTTCTTGATGCCTTCTCTGCAATGTAGTGAGCCTCTCACACGGTTTTGAGCACCAGGCCCTTCATTCCTGTTCAGATCAATGGGAGTTACATGCACAAATGTGTTAAGGATGCACCCCAAGGAGAATGGGCCCTCCCTTGTAGATGTGGGTGAAAAAAGCATTTGGGAGCCTGTTATATTTTCCCTTAGCTATTCAAACAAATAAACAATTCAGGATCTGAAAGAAACAGTGGGAGGAATTATTTGCACAACATCCGATATAAGCAGCGCATAACATAATTACCCACTGAGCCTGCCAAGTAATAACGCAGCTTCCTTGGCATGAGGCATAGACGTCTTTCCCAGTATGGAAGGGCCCGTTACTGTGAGGCACTGAATGCCTAGTGATCTGAATGGGAATTATAGGTGTCCAGCACATCGAGAGGACATTTGGAATTTTGCAGGGCAAGGCTTTCAAAAGGCCCCTGAATAATATCGATGAGGCATCATTATTCATTCTCTCATTCAATAATAACTCCAACATTTGGCAGGGTTTGATCCCCACTGCATGTCTTTCATTTGTGCATCCCTGAGACACTTGTTTGCTTCTGAGAACCCATGCAGCACCATCAGGTCCTTACGAATTATCTTGGAGACTTTGCAAAACTAGAATTTACAAGGTTGCTTCACATAGTTCTGGCAGCGTAAAGCAGCCTTGAGGTGAGTGTAAATGTAATTTGCACCCACGCTGAGGCTCCTTTACACAGCCAGAGTGGTATAAACAGTCCGAGTGTAAATGAGAATCGAGCCCAAAGTAAACAAGCAGTAAAAAGAGCTAAATAGGAATAGCGTTTTCTGTTCAATAAACTCCCAATCAAACCGTCACCACACCTTGGGGACAGGTTCACAAAGGTATTTAGGCACCGAAAGATGCAGATTGGCACCTAGTGGGAGTTATAAAAATGCCTAAGTGAGTTAGATGCTTAACTTCCATTGACTTTAGGTACCTAATCAGCTAAGAGCACTTCTGTAAAATCTAGTAGGGGCCCATCTGCATATTTAGGCATCTAAATCTGGCCTTTGGTGTCTAACCGTCAGAGGTCCGATTCCAAGTGTACTCACAACAAGCTTGCTCACAAACGATCTAGAAGCCATGAATGATTTGCCCAAATGAAATCATTTTGAATGATGAATTCAAGAAAATTTGCAGACAGTTCACAAACAGAGGCAAAATTGTCCAACTAAAATTTTCCCTAAATTTTTACTCTAAATGCATTAAAATCGTTGTTTTAGGTTACTGAAATCACAGTTGTTAACACAATACAAAGTGCCCAATCCCATTGAGGCAAGATCCTTGCTACCGATCTCAAAAGGGATCAAAAGCGAAATCTGTAAAAGGAAGGTGGGGGGAGGGGAGAGGAATGTGCTTGTTTGCAGATCCAATTGCTGCTATCATGCCAGTGTGATTCAAAGATTTCACAAAGGTGGAGAGGCATGAACCATCTTGAGAAGCGAGCTTTTTCTTTCCTTTATAACAATCAAGAGCACTTTAGGCCCTCTATGGGTGCCTGTCATTTTCCTCACAACTGTGATTGCCTCAGATAAGTGTTTTGTGTGAGTTTACAGGCACTGAAAGAATACCATGTGTTCACAGCAAATTTGCAAGGTGGCAGTTGACCGACTAGGGATGATCCCGAGGAGCGTAGATTCTGCTTCGCTCCTCATCTTAAAACAATTTGCAGATATTCTTAAGCAGCTAAGCAAGAGGCAAAACATAGGCCTAGCCATGTGCTTGTTCCCGCTGTCGGGAACATGAGTTGTGTGCAGGCCTGTGACGTAAGCAGGGGAGAAGCAATTTGCAGTGGCAAGTGGTCTGAATCCCTGTAGGATCAGGGGAACCTTCCAAAAGATTTCCTAAAACAATCACATATTCCAAACCTCAGATGTCACAGAGGGCATACACACAGACAGGTCACTTCTGAATGAAAGTCAAATTTCCCCAAAAAAGGAATAGAGTAAACCAAGAAAAGGGCTAATCCGTGAACACTTCCTGTAATGTAGTCATTACTCACTTGATTAGCCCCGTTAATTTTACTGGGATTAAGGGCTGCAGGATCAAGCGGTTAATGGCCGTTCTCGTTACTAGATCACTGATCATAATGGGGAGCCCAAGTTCTCCAGGTAAATGACCAAACAGCCAACCATGCACCCAGTGAAGCTTAAGGGGATCTTCATTAGGCTGCTGCTGTGATTGCCTTTCTTGCCTTTAATTTGCAACACCCAATACTATTGCTTTTCAAGCTTCAGGCCTCTGTGCTGTAGTCCTTTAGACTGGTCACTCTAACAATGTTTTGGGCACCCATCTAACCCTCCCAAGGGGCTGCCTGCCTGCCTGCCAGTGACGATAGAATGTTGCTGCAGATTACGGACAGGCCTCTTATTACCATCTGAGTTTAGGTAGAAATTCTGTTAACCTAGCAGTGTTAGGGCTCATATCCTCTGTGGACCAGCCATGTGGGGCCCTCTTGACCCCAACTGAGCAAGCTTCACATTCTCTCTAGTTGAGGATAGTGGTACAAATATACACTATCCTGTATGTTATAGCACAATCGGGATACTCTCTGGGAATGCGACTTGTTTGGGGACAGTGTGAACTAGAGTCCCTGACATAATTAAGGCTGCTGTTTAGCCCTTCAAGCATACTATTTAGTAGTGGTATAATTGCTAATCTTGCTGACATTAATTCATCTCTGTTTCCACCCATAAAGGTGCTACCTATAAATAAAGGTTGACAGCACACTTGAGCTGTCCAGCATGAGAGCTAAATTAAATTATAAGGGCAGTGCTGCGGTTTTTCCAATTCATCAAAGCTTCATCGCATTCTGCAGGTCAGTAAATGACACTTGATAGCTTTCTTTGCACTGAGGGAGTGAGGCAACGAGTTTAGTTGATTGGACGAATTAAACACCGCCATTTGTTCAGTTCTCCCATATGAATGTTGTATAAGAAAACTAGAGAATATCTTAAATAGTTTAAATTGGAGATGGGATTAAATCAAAACCCAGAATCTGAACCCCTCTGACTCTCAAATGGTATATAAGCCTGGACCCCAAATTTGTGGCACCAGCCCATCTGTCATTAAAAGAAGCAGCCCACCTTTGCTTTAAACCACCCTTTAGAATTGAACTGAACCTTTCTAAAGATTTGGAAATAAAGTCCAGGATTTGAAACCAGCAAGTGTTGAAATATGCCATGAAAACATTTATTCTCATGGTATTTCAAGCCAAGACGAGAAGCAGAAGAGATGGAAATCTCACAAGAAAGCCCTGCTCTTGTGAGGTTCCCAGCCAAGTTTCGCAATCTCAAGGGGTTCAAATACTTTGGATACCAAACCTGAACTCTAAAACATTTGAAAAGTGCCCATCAGACTTTCTTAACATGAATATTACTGGCTAGAGCTTGAAATCTTCAGAAGTTGGATGCACAGTCAAAGTCTACGTGACATCAAGTTACTGACCAATCACATCCGATGGACAAACTGTTGTTTCCATCACTCATCTCCTCACGTCTTCTGGAGTGCACGATTTACACTGTTGCTTTTTCAGAAACGTATATTTTTATATGCTGTACAATGAGGGATTATTGTACAGCTATAAATAGTCTGGAGCAGATGGGACAGTAATTTCAGAGTAATCTTAAAATAATGTTATATTAAAAACCTGAAATGTTATTCAAAAGATGGCACCATGTTCACGTGGTATAAAAATAGACAGGCAGTCAAGGTCATCTCTGACTCAGAATGCTCCTACTTGTGAAAGTCAAAAGCCAGAATGATTAAGAGTTTAACCCCAAAAGTTCCTCTTCAGCCATGTCGAGATACTGAGAATTGACTCCACGTAAACATTGGCTATTTTACTGCTGGGACATGATTGCTCGTAGTCTAGTCTCTCAATGTACCACATCCCAAGAGTAAACTGGGATAAAACCACAAATCCAGAATGGCAGGAGGCCATTAGAAACTGATGGGGGTGTGGTATCTCTCCACCAGAGCTGCTACTCCCTGCTGGTCTGCATGTTGAGATATTGAGCTCAGAAGCTGAATTTAGATTCTCTGCACAGCAGTGTAACCAGAAGGTTACTAGTCTGCTTGGCCTGGTTTAAACACCTCCCATGGAGTGGTAGAGGCTGAGGGAACTGGGCTTGTTAAGTCTGCAGAAGAGAAGAGTGAGGGGGGATTTGACAGGAGCCTTCAACTACCTGAAGGGGGGTTCCAAAGAGGATGGAGCTCGGCTGTTCTCAGTGGTGGCAGACGACAGAACAAGGAGCAGTGGTCTCAAGTTGCAGTGGGGGAGGTTTAGGTTGGATATTAGGAAAAACTATTTCACTAGGAGGGTGGTGAAGCTCTGGAATGGGTTACCATCTTTAAAGGTTTTTAGGGCCCGGCTTGACAAGCCCTGGCTGGGATGATTTAAATAGTGTTGGTCCTGCTTTGAGCGGGGGGTTGGACTAGATGACCTCCTGAGGTCTCTTCCAACCCTAATCTTCTATGAGTCTATGATTCATGGAACACTCTTAGAAGAATCAATTTGAGGAACCTCCCTTTCAGTCATAGTCACCGTAGGCTGACATGGTGTATTTGCCATTCTGTCACCCTCTGCAAAGGCCATTTGTGATGACAGAACACGATGCTCCGCACGCATACCCCTTTTAGTTTCCATTCAGAGGAGGGGATCGAATTTCTCTTCTTTCAGAGGATCCTGGAAATATTCAAACCATAACACTAACCACTTCTCCACTATCACTATCGCTGCTGTCACATTTGCCAGCAAGTATAAATGCACACATTTGGTTTCGCTCACCCAACAGGGAATCTCTGTATGAAAACTGCCAAAAAGTTGCTGAACACAGACGCTCGTCAAGTTGACGGACATTTGGGTTGATGGTTTCCAAAGCTATTTCGGGAACTCTGGGGAAAATAAAATGACTGGCAGCCCATATGTTTCTTGTTTAAAGTGAATTCGGCATTGAGGAATGATTGACAGCCTTGAGGAGTGAAGGTCTCTATTATCCATCAAATAGGCATTCGCAGTGCAGCTTCCCTCAATGCCCTGCCAGTTACTACTGTTTGTGTTACCAGAGCACCCAACTGAGATCAGGACTCTGTTGTAGTAGGTGTTCTTTGAACGCACAGTGAGAGAGAGCTGCTAGCCCAAACAGCTTACAATCTAAATAGATCAAGGGTAGGAGGGGAAGTAGAGGTAAATAGGGCTTGCCCAAGGTCATCGACTGAGCTGGAAACAGAGCCCAGGTTGCCTGACTCCCAGTCCAGTGCTCTGCATACCAGACTATGCTGCCGCTCTGATTTAAGTGAACCCCACAGAAAGCGGAGAGAGGAGTACTACCCATTCCCTCATTTTACTGAGTCAGACAACCGAGGCCTCGGTCCTGAGTGGAGCAGAGCATCTCCCATGGAGCCCTGAGCATCCTCAGCTCCCAGAGTCTCTGAGAAGAACTCAGCGTTGTCAGCCCCACACAGGAGGCTCTCAGCTATTTGCTGGCTTCAAATGTATATTGACACCATTGGCCAAACAGAAGCAAAAAGCCACAAAAGGAAGCAGAGTTTGATCAGCATTCCACCACCTGGAGTTTGGTCAGACTTTATCATCTATTGATTTTTCGGGTTTATATTCCCTCGAGCAAACACTTTTAGAATCCTATTGTCTGTAACTGTGGATTTTTTTCTATTATCCCTGTAAATGTCTGACACTTTTTCTGATTCACGCTAAGCCTTGGCCCCAGTGGTATCTTATGGGGGGTGAGTCCCAATGGTTAATTACCCGTTGTGTAAAAATTATCCATTGGGTAAATGGGTTTCTTTTGGTACCTCCAGTCTTACTATGATAGTAAAACGTCCCTGCCTCGACCGTATCTGTTTTGTGGAAGGGACGAGTTTATTGAATTGGATGTTCTGTGGGTCATATCCTGCACCCAGTGACGTCAGTAACATAACTCCCCTCGATTTACAGCAGGATTTATTTTAATTATAGGCATATCTATGATGCTCATCCCGCCACACCAGCTGAGCACCTTGTTAATGAGTGAATTAACATAATGCCTATGTGGGTAAGAAAATGATGTTCCCGTTTTATAAGTAGAGAAACTGAGGCACAGAGAAGGTAAATGACTTGCCGAAGGAAGCCTTTAGCAGCCGTGGGGGCAGAATCCATATTACCTGGCATCCAGTTGCATGCCTGAATCACAAATTAATCCTTTTCTCTTAAAACTGTTTGAGTGAGGTAGAGGATTTAACCCCAGGCATGACAGGTTACAGCCAATGGCACTTATTTCTCCTAGTTGGTTATTTCTATCCTTTCTGCAAAAATTCCAGCCATCATCTGTAAGAACTCAACAATAACCTATAAGTGCTTACCAAGCAGCAGAGAGATGGGAGGGCATAACAGCTAGCAAGCAAAAGTCTGGTAATGATCCAGCCTTGTTTACTGAGCTGCTATTTATCTTTGTTTACCACATTAGTTACATTCTATTTCAAATCATCATTTCACTCAGTGCCCTTTTAATCTCACTGGCCTTTTGGTTTTTCATTTGTTTTCCCACCAAGCCCAATAGCCCTAGAACAACTCCCATAAACCCACAGCCAGTTGTTTACAAGGCTCGCTTTCTTGCCAGATTAAAATGAGACACTCCACGAACTCAAGGGGGAAGGGTGGAAATATCTGTACAAATAATCCAGTGGTTTCGTAGCTAGACACATAAGTGAACAGAATCGTCAATATCTATAACCTGCAACTCAATCAAAAACGTAATCAACTCGTTTTAAAGGGTATTCACAGGTAGATATTGTCGTATTCATGACAGTATTATGAAACTCCTAGATTCTGGGAGAAAGTTTATAGTGCATTGAAAATAAAATTCTTCTACCCAGTTTGATTAATGGAATTGAATCACTGTAGCTCCCAAGAGGAGATTCAACATTTGTATTAAAAGTTCAAGTAAAAGGTCATGCCTTATATAGAGAGTCACTGCATATTATTCATGCTGGCAAAGAAGCGGAAGAAAGAGAACACACGAGCTATGGAGGAAATGAAAAGATAGAAGGAAGAGCTATATATTGCACTCTACTGAAGTATGAAATAATGTATCTTTTAAGGTCTGACACACAGAAAGGAGCTAGGGTAATGTGGATTATTATCTCTCTGTTATAGCAAACATAAATCCATGTTGAAAAATATCTTCTGCTTTAAATATCATGACACCTTGCAATCTCTTGCAGCATAGTCCAGAATGGCCACGTATTTATACTAAAAACAATACAAAAATATGAATTCATAGTACTCTGTGTTTCAGACTGAACAGCAAAATGTGTGCCTATTGATCCATATTTATCCGGTAACACTTGGGCCTGTGTTAAGACAGTTCTGTGAAGCAAGACAGAGCTCAGAAATCCAACCAGCATTTCTACAATTTTCCACATGAAAAAACCTGCCCGCTGATACGTGAGATCTCAGCTAATGATCACAGCACCGTTATGTTTTGTGAGACTATAAATATCTTCGCTGAATGTTGCTGGCCGGTTATTTGTACTCTATATGTTATGACAGTCAGAATTATGGTTTTAACGCTTACCTAGTTATTGGTTGCAGAAATATGCTTGGTTTCCTTCCATTGATTGCAGCATTTTACATCCACACCGTACAAGATGGGCTGCCAAAATTTAAGATATTTCACTCTCATGGAATGGGCACCACATATTCTGAATATGGTGTTTCAATGTTATTGAATTTTCTATATGCTGTTTTTATAGACCCAGTGTTTGATATGTGACATGTTTGAACGGTCATGCTGGTCATTTTCTTGAACAAAATTGGATGTTTATGAGATATTACCAGGTAAACAAATAAATTATTGGGAAAAAGAAGATATTTTGTGAAACGTCAACCACGGTTTTTTCAAAATTGTTTGGGTTTCCTATAAATGTGAGTTATCCCCAGTTACAGACTTTTCCCTATGTGCCGGATTGAGATTCCATGACTCACGTTGAGTCATACCTTACTCCACAAATGATCCCATTGATTTAAGCGGTGCTGCTCTGTGATAGGGTGTTCACCCCACACCAGAAAGGAAGGGGTTAAAAGCAGGCTAGGGAGGCTGTGCAGGGAGCAGCTAATCGGAGGGAGGCTGCATGGAACAGCCAATCAAGGCCCAGCAGGCTCACATAAAAGGATCTGTGGGGCTAGAATGAGTCAGTTGCTGCAGGGCGCCCCAGGAGGGAGATTTGTGTCCTCGTGGGCTGCAGAAAGGTAGCGCATTGGACAGGGCAGATGCTGGGAGGGAGCGAGGGAGCTCCTGGCTGGCTACTGGGACTTGCGGGCTGGTGGCCCTGAAAAGAGGGCAAAGAAGGTGCTGGGGCCGCGGGGAAGTGTCCCAGGGAATTGAAGCAGCACTGGTGGAGAAGTTAAGGAGAGGCAGCAAGAGGCTGCTAGCTGCAGGGAACCTGGGCTGGGACCCAGAGTAGTGGGCAGGCCAGGGTCCCCGCTACCACTGAGGAAGTGGGTGGACTATTTGGACTGTTCCTCTGGCATGCAATCAGAATCAGTCCCTTCATATTTATTGTTGTTGCTATTTGTATTGCAGCAGTGCTTAAGAGCTCCAGTCCTAGACCTGGGCTCTGTTGTACCAGACACTGTACAAATACAGAACAAAAAATATGGCCCTGGCTTTAAAGAGCTGTCAATCCAAGCCCCTTGATCTTTTTCTTGAAGGTCACAAGTTGAGGCTCTTTTCTTAGGAGATGCCTAAAGCCCACTGAAGTCAGGGAGAATTGAGGGATCTGGATACCTTGCAGAAGTAGGGCTTTGTAACATGGAATTACTTCTGCTAAAGAATAAATGATGCTAAAGCACTTGAATATCTAATGTATCATACGAAGCCTGCCAGCCTGACCTTGACTGCTGACCATAACTATAACCGTAACTACTAACGTACAGACTTAGCTGTGCAATATTTAGATTTCCTGTCAAAGGGGAGGGTTTGGAGTTATTTTTATAAATGGTGGGAAAGCGGTGCTGGAAGTGCATTTTTCTGCTTAGTCTCAGAGTATGTGGATTAGGCAATAAAATCAGTTCAGGTAATATGGGAATATGCCCCTCCTTCTAGCACTGTGATGGTAGCCCTTGCTCTAGCTATCTGTCTTGCAATACATTCCCATCTGTTATACACAAATCAGTGTTTTAGGGTAGGAAGGATGGGTAAGTGGCTAGCACATGGGACTTGGATGCAGGCAATCTGGGTTTGCTTCCTAACTAAGCAACCATTGTGTTGAGTGACAAGTCAATTAATCTACAGGGTTAAGGGTGACCAGATGTCCTGATTTTATAGAGACAGTCTCGATATCTGGGGCTTTTTCTTATGTAGGTGCCCCCCAACCCCGTCCCGATTTTTCACACTTGCTATCTGGTCACCCTAACCCTGTACTAAATTCCCCACCTGTGAAGTTGAGAGGGAGGACGGTTCAGAGGTTTCGGCACTAGCTTAGGCATTGAGAGCCCTGTGTGCATTCCCTGCTCTGCCACAGACGTCTTGTGTGACCTTGGGCAAGTCACTTAGCTTCTCTGGGCCTCAGTCTCCCATTTGTGCAGTGGGGATAATAGCACTGCCCTGCCTTCCGGGGATGTTGTGAGGCTAAAATTCCATGAGGGATTGTGAGGGACTGGCATACTAGAGTGGCAAGGGCCTAGATGAGACCCACTGATGCTTTTTTGTTAATTTAATTATGTTTACACATTAGGTACTAATCCCTCCAGGGCCTATGCCCTTTGTTAACTTATTGTCCTAATTTCTGCCTCTTCACTAAAGGCCTGGCACTAGCCTCATGGCAGCTCCCATCCATTCAGTTTCCTTTTTTGTAAAGGGAAACATTTAGGGCCAGATTGGAACCCTTGCTGTATCACGAGGCTGCTACTCCCACCCACTGCTGCGGGGCGTGGGAGAGCCTGGGGCTCGATTCCACCTCCCCAACATGTGGGCCAGCACAGTTGAGCCAGGGAAGTAATTGGTACCTGTTCTATGGCAGGGGCAAAGTACTTTCCCCTCCTGGGGGCAAGAGGGGAACCGAGAGCCACATTGTAACTGCAGAGAGTCAGGAAATGATTTCTTATCTTCCATGAAAATAAATTTCAAAGACGACAAAAGTTTTCCTTCCAGATTTTCATTTCTCTGAGGAAAATGTGAAAAAATTGCAACGGAACCCACCGACTGTTTGCCAAAATGTCACCTTTGGCCAAACGCTGTTCTTTGTTGATTAAAAAGTTGAGACAAAAACATTTCAGTCAGCCCCAACTGTGACTCCGGGTTCCTGAATCAGCCCAGCTGTGCGCTGCCCTTGCTTTGAGCTGGTGGCACTGAGCCCTTAGAGAGCCAAATGCTGATCTCACATCAGGGCCAGTCTGCAGTTACTTCACCAAAGTCAGTCAATTACTCCAGATACATACGTGAGTTCAGAATCTAGCTAAATCTTTCTGAATCATTAACTCGTTCTCCCTCACGCTTGCTGACGCTTTTTTTCCCCTCTGCTGTACTGTCTCCATTTCTACAATAGCCTCTTTGATAGAAGACGAGCCAAGTTGTGCTCAGCATTCCAAAAAAGCAGAATCAATCTTCAGTCCAGAGCTTTCCTCTGATTTACATTTGATCCATCAACAAATCCCAGAGTTTTATTTGAGTTTCTTACCATAAACATGGTACTACAGAGACAAAAATAATTTAAAAATCCAAAATATTATGTGTTTGGTACACTTCATCCAAGTGAATTAAATAAGTAAATTCCACAAGATATTTCCCCTGGAAGAACCCCCAAGCTCTTTTATAAACTTAAACTGATACACAAACTACGCACGAGGACAAATTTGTCCTCGACTGAAATGTAGCCACCTCTCGGGTAAAACAAGACAGCTATTCCACAGCTTATGTTAACATTCTACTTCTGCTTTGATTGGGAAGTGTAAATTGCCCCATTCAGTTGAAACTCCAGGGGAAATGTAGATGGCAGAATCTAATTACCTGAGTCAGAATTGTCCAAGATACCCAGTTTAACACGACAATAATTCCAAAATGAAAGATATGTGATATTTAATGAACACATGGGGTATGCCAATACTCTGCGCCACTCAGTCTCCCCAAGATATGACCGTGATTTTTGCTAACATGCTAGAGAACTGGTGCTTCTATTTTACACAGTTCAGACACCGCAGAGAGTTTTAATAGAGGATTAATCATGGTCCCTTGCAGAATCCTTATGATCAAGAGACATGACAGCCAGCTGGCTCCCCAAAGAGAAAGAGACATATTGATTAAAGAGGAGAAGAAAACCAGAAACACGCCATCTTAATGCTGCAGCTTCTGTACAGTCAGTCATCTGAGTGCAGTGTAAGGTCGAGACATTCCTGGACTTCCTTGGGGCTCAAATGCTTTTATGATGATAAAAGTGACTGTGTTTGCAACCACGTGAGCACATAGGTGCTGGATCTGCTGCACCCCCTGGCTTGAAGCACTAATAACAACCCCAATACGTGGTTTCTGCCTTCAGCACCCCCACTATTAAAATTGTTCCAGTGTCACTGATTGAGCAGCAAGTGTTAATGAAACATCCGGTTGTTTTTAACAGCCACATATTTTATTCGGCTAATGCTGCAGCACACTTCCCAGTGTGATTCTTTCGCTGTTCGTTAGAGCGGTAAGTAACCCAAATGTATATCCATTAATCCATTAGGTCACGTAATGCATTTCCCAGCCACCACTCTCTGTCTGTCTGTACACTGTGGACTGTTGAACTGATTGAACTAGTCCCGAGAAGTGTGGTTCTTTACATTTATGTTGTACAGCGGCCCCGCTGTCTGCAAAGCCTTCCCAGAATTTGGCTTTCAGCATGCAATCGATAGCATCCTTTGTGTAAAAGCAAATGCATTTTCGCAGGCTGTTCATACAGCTGCACAACAATCTACGGGGCTGGGACTTCTTATTTCTAGAATGCTTTCGACTGTGGTGCACCTACTCTGATATCCTGTCTGGGACAGCAGACAAGCACCAGCTGCTTCAGAGGAAGTTGGAAGAAACCCTAAAGTGGCAGATGTGGGATTGTTTCCCCTGTAAAATGCCATGCCTAAAAGATAGAGATTCGTATGACCCTGAAGCATAGGCGCCAACTTCCTCTCTATCTGGGTGGGGGGGAGTGCTGGACGCCCCCGATGCCACAGGCACCGCTCCCACTCCGCCCCTTCCCCCAAGTCCCCACCCCTCCCCGCTCTCGCTCCGCCCCTAGCCCTGCCCCCGCTCCACCCCTTCCTCCAAAGCCTGTACAAAAAAATTGGAAAACTTTTTTTTGCCAAAAAATGCAGAATGGGCGAAACTGAAACATTTCCTGACTTTGGGTCAGATTTGCCAAATAGTTTCAGCAAAACCAAAACAATTCCAAAGAATCAAAATGTTTGGTTTCAGCATTTTTTAAATGAAATGTTCTGATTCAAAAGGGCTTTATTGTTCTGAAATTTACTTCAATTTCATTTTCAAAAAATGTCAGAGTTTAAAAAAAAAAAAAGTCAGAAATGAAAATGTTTCATTTGCCCCAAAACTAAATGTTTTCGACGCTTTTAGTTATCAAAAAATTTTGGTTTTGCGTCAACCCACAACAATGTTCAGCTTGTCTGGTGAACTGAAAATCAAATATTTGCACAGCCCTAACGTTGCTTACGCTTCACATCACCCCTATGAAGTAAGATTACCCCCAGTTGGGAGATGAATACACTAAAACTCAGAAGATTCTGATCCCTTTGCTCCATGATTTTTAATGGAGTTACTCCTGATTTACATTGATCTGAGCTCAGAATACGGCCAAACTACCACCGTTACTCACATAGAACAGTAATATAGGCTCCAAATTCAGCAAAGCTTAAAAGCATGTATGCACATGCATGACTTCAAGCACATGCACTTCTAGCTTTGCTGAATCAGGGCCAGATACTCCAGACAGTCCCACAGAAATCAGCGAAGCTACTCACAGGCTATGTCTACCCTACCGCCGAATCGATGCTCCGATGATCGATGCTCCGGGGGGTCAATTCAGCGGGTCTAGTGAAGACCCACTAACTCGACCCCAGTTCTCTACCTGGAATAAGAAGAGTAAGGTAAGTCAAAGGGAGAGTGTCTCCTGTCAACCCAGCACGGTGTAGAGGCCGCAGTAAGTCAACCTATGCTTTGTCGAATACAGCTACCTTATTCACGTAGCTGGAGTGGCGTAATTTAAGTCGATTTACTGCGGTAGTGTAGACATAGCCTATAGCATAGGGGACTATGCAGTGAGTAAATGTATGAGAATCTGGCCCATGAGTTCAGAACTTACCCAAAATCATTCAAGGCCACTGAGATTGGAGACGGAATCACCCCCTCAGTTTACAACTATTCCTTCTAAGGACAAAATACCCATCTGAGTGAAGTTAATGCCAAAAATCCCTCTGATGATCAAGAAGCCAGGGTCAGGATTTAAAGAAAAACAACAAGGAGTCCTTGCGGTATCTTAGAGACGAACAAATTTATTTGGGCATAAGCTTTCATGGGCTAAAACCCACTTCATCAGATGCGGAAATTCCACTTCATTAGGAGTGGAAAATACAGTCGGCAGGTATAAATACACAGCACATGAAAAGATGGGAGCTGCCTTACCAAGTGGAGTGGGGGAGGAGGGGGTCAGTGCTAATGAGGCAAATTCAATTAAGGTGGTTGTGGCCCATTCCCAACAGTTGACAAGATGGTGGGAAGCTTGCCCTCCCTTTTCCTGTGTCATTCCTGCTCTGTCCCCATGCCCCAGTGCTACGAGTCCATCAGTTTTCACCAGCGTAAAATTCACCTTGAAAGTTCATTAATTATTGCTGTTTGTTTATGTTGCAGTAGTATTTTAAAAGCTCCCAGTTGAGATTGTGGCCCCATTGTGCTAGGTGTTGGACATACAGCGAGTAAGGGCTGGTCTACGCTACGGAGGGGATCGATCTAAGTTACGCAACTTCAGCTACGTGAGTCACATAGCTGAAGTAGACGTACTTAGATCTACTTACCGCGGTGTCTTCACTGCGGTGCGTCGGTGGGAGACGCTCTCCCGTCGATTCCCCTTGCGCTTCTCGTTGAGGTGGAGGACCAGAGAAGACGCTAGAGCGATCGGTGGTTGATTTATCGTGTCTATACTAGACACGATAAATTGACCCCCCCTCTGGATCAATCGCTGCCCGTCGATCCAGCCGGTAGTGTAGTCAAGCCCTAAGGGACATTAGAAATTTGGGGGGGGAGATCCTCAGCTGGTGTGAATGGGCATGTTGAAGTCGATGGAGCTACACTGATTCGCCCTAGCTGAGGATCAGGCCCATACACTGTGAAGAAGCAGCAGTCTGAAAAAACAGTTCTCGCTCAACACTCCCACACCAGAGCACATAGTTTTGACATTCCAACTTGGTCCTTAAGTTGAAATGTTCTGTTAAAGTTTCTAGACAGCAAAGTGCCTGGCACGTTTCCTGCTTCCTGGAAGCTTTCCTGGTGTTCTTCTTTTGCTTTTCCCTCCTGACATGTTTTTGGCAGAACGCATGCACAAAAATGAAGAGCTGACCCCCTTTCTCCATCACCCAATTAAAAAATACATGTCGAAGCAGCATGCCTTACCCTCATCAGCTGTCAATCACACAAGTAATCCCATTACCTCCACTCAGGCTGCTCACGTGAGGAAAGGTTGCTACCGCCTCCTTCTCCTTTGGCAGCTTCGTGCGAAAACAGCATCAGGCACCTAAGCTCTAAAGAGGGTTCCCAGCCTCAGAACTGCAACCAGAGCTGGGCAACTCCTTGCAGCCCACACTGAGATGCCTCTCTCTCTGTGAGAGGGGAGAAGAGTGGGGCTTCACACATGCTGCTCCGACTGGCATCTTCCATTGGCTCGTGTGACGGTTTTTGTGAATCACAGTCTAAGGGGCCTCTCTCTCCCCATTCATTGTACAGGAGTTTACACACCTAACACAGGCTTTGAGAATCAGAGTGATTTTTCCAGGCGCCTAAAAGATAGGCAGTGTGATGCTGAGCATCTGAACACTTAACTTCTTTTGAGCCTACAGCCCCTAAGTGACTTGCCCAAGGTCACACAGAAAGTCTGTGGCAGAGCCAGGTATTAAAGCCAGGTTTTCTGAGTCCCAGTGTAGTGCTTTAGCCACAAGACCATCCATCCTCCCAACTGACTTTACTAGGATTACACTGGGTGTACACAGGGCACAATTTAGCCCAGTGTTTGTAGACATTAGAGCAGGCAAATGACATTCACGTAATTTACATTCTATCCCCAGTTTGGACTCAGACTATGATGGAGACAAAGAGAACATATTTATAGTAATCTATGGACCTGATCCTGCAGTTTTTCCTTTCCTAAGACTCCTAATGAAGCCCTTGTGAGTTTAGTGTTCAGAACAGGGTAGCTTTATCTTATGTTCAGGTTTCAGTTTTGATCTCACGCATGGGCATGTGGTCCATTTGTGAGAAATATTTTCTTTTCAGTGAAGATGCTCAGATATCTTTAGACAGTGGTCAGCTATGAAAATCAAAACCTGACTGAAGCACTAGCCAACTTTTATCTGTTTCCTTGTTATGACAGGCAGAATGAAACTGGCTCAATATCAAGTTTATGTATAAGCACAGCTTCTTGTCCCGTTTCTCAAAGTGGTTTTGCAGTTGAGATAGACCAAAGTGCCTGTAAAATTTAGGATGCAGTGAAGATGAGCTGGAGATTTATTTAGAGATGTAAGACTTGTATGAGGCTCTTTTTGAAATGGAAAAACAGGATCTTTCCTGAACTTGTTTATCCAAGGTAAGAGAGGAGTCCAGAATGCACACACAACCTATCTTGATTTTGCAAATCTCAAACTTCGCTCTAGAGTCTTATACTTATATTCCAAGGGGAGAAGAAGCAGTTATAGGTCTTGCTTTAAATATGTCTTCTGTGCATTGCTACCTTCAATGGACTTTTGCCAGAACACTGCACCTTCAGAAGTGCCTGGCGTCATGCCTTGTGATCAGTTGGGTGCAAATTCAGAGAGAAATATGCCGACTGAGCCATCGACACAACTTCTAGAGAAACATCTGAGTGACCTTTGGAGGTCATTCACCCAAATAAAGGCCCAACCTCTGCTTAGCTGATGGGATCGATGCCCAAGGGGGGACAACTGCAAATATATGACTGCCCTTGAAAGAAGTGGCACTAGCAGCTTTTTATGCCTCTAGCAAATAGCGTGCAATGCCAATGAACTCTGAACCGACAGATCTTATTTGCATCTGAATCTTCCTGGAAATAATGATACAGAGAAGCGAAATGCAAATGGAGATGTCAGCAAAATAATTTCTAAATAGAATGGATCTTTAATCACACTGGGCCACATCCTTAGCTCGTGCAAATCAGCATAAGCATAGACTCATGAACTTTAAGGCCAGAAGGAACCATCATGATCATGATCAAGGAGTAATGGTCTCAAGTTGCAGTGGGGGAGGTTTAGGTTGGATATGAGGAAAAACTTTTTCACTCGGAGGGCGCTGAAGCACTGCAGTGGGTTACCTAGTGAGGTGGTGGAATCACCTTCCTTAGAGGTTTTTAAGGTCAGGCTTGACAAAGCCCTGGCTGGGATGATTCAGTTGGGGAGTGGTCCTGCTTTGAGCAGGGGGTTGGACTAGATGACCTCCTGAGGTCCCTTCCAACCCTGATAGTCTATGATTCTATGATCATCTAGTCTGACCTCCTGCACATCACAGGCCACAGAACCTCACCCACCGACCCACTCTCTTCTGCAGTAGGCCCATAACCTCTGCCTGAGTTACTCGAGTCCTCAAATTTTGATTGAAAGACTTCAAGTTACAGAGAATTCACCATTTACTCTAGTTCAACTCCATTTATTTCAGTGGAGGCCTGCCCTTTTACACTGTTAAGGAGGATCTGTCCTAATGTTTTGACAGTGAAGATGATGGTTTATTTGCTTTTAAATCTAACACACTCAATTTCCTTTTACATCATGTGGTTTTGTGTTTACATAAAACTCAACAGCTGGGACAGTTTTCTTCACCAATTATTTTTTCCCATTATAGTTGATGTACGGCAGCAGTACACAAGTGAATGCCAGCACTGAAGAATAGTTACATTTTATTAGCATTATCTGCCCTCCAAAGTGATGCTCTTATTTCCCCTTACTGGAGTCACAGCAAACGCATTTGTGATTAAATGTTGGATTAAGTGAGAGTATCAGTGTTTATTGGCCCTGTGCCTCTTCAGCCAAATCTTCCACATGCTGCCAGCTCTCATGATTTATCTTTGAGAGAGCCTGAGTTTCCCTAGAGAATTGTAACATTTGAAATGGATGGTACTATATCTGGAGTGGGGGGAGGGGGCAAGAAACATATCTCCAGCAATTCTTATTTTAAACAGGAATTTTTATTTTTTTCCTGAACACATGTAAAGGGTAAGACGGTCAAAATACATTCTTTGCTGGCAGGATTACCGATCCCAGGCATCGAAACATCATTAGCCAGACCTCAAAAACTTGCTAGAGGATGTTGTGAAGGCCAAGACCATAACAGGGATCAAAAAAGAGCTAGCTAAATTCATGGAGGATAGGTCCATCAATGGCTATTAGCCAGACTGGGCAGGGATGGTATCCCTAGCCTCTGTTTGCCAGAAGCTGGGAATGAGCGACAGGAGATGGATCACTTGATGATTCCCTGTTCTGTTCATTCCCTCTGGGGCACCTGGCACTGTCGGAAGACGGGATACTGGGCTAGATGGACCTTTGGTCTGACCCCGTAGGGCCATTCTTATGTTTCTTATGTAAAAATCATGAGATTATTATTTTTTTAAAAATAATAAATTTTGGATAGCTCCAGGTTTTTGAGCCATTTGGTAGCCTGCAGAGAAGAAGGATGGTCCAGTCGTTTGGGAAATCTGGAGATCTGGGTTCAAGTCTCTAGTCTGCCACAGACTTTCTATGTGGCCTCGGGCATGTCACTTAGCCTCTCTGTGCCTTAGTTCCCCATCTCTAAAATGGGACGATAGTATTTCTCTACCTCATGGGTTTTGGAGGATAAATATAGTAAAGATTGCAAGTGGCTCTGTTACTACAGTGATGGAGGTCTGATAAATACCTAAGATATAAATGGTTCAAGATTTGCTCTGCAAGCATGAGAGCTTAAAACTTATTTTCCACTTTTAAAATGAAAGCGGAGATTCTCACAAAATAACATGACACCAGCAACTGGGGTTTAATGCAAATACCAAACATGGTGAGACGTGTGATAAACATCACGACAGATTTCAACACTGCTTTATGGCCTCCCCAGGAGAGGTTAGAATGAAGGGATTTAAACAAGCGTGTTTGCAAATGACAATGGATTTGATATTGACTTTGGCCCTAATTTAGGATTATTCATCTGTCTAGATCAGAACCAAATGTACAGAATGTGACCAAGAGGATCTTAAAAATATATATATATCTGGGTGACCGCCTTACTATTGGCATACAGATGGTATCACTGCGTGTGACTCTTTAATCTTGCGTGTGACTCTTTAATCTACTAGAACAGGTGACCGTAGGAAATGAGATAGCTCAGTGGTTTGAGCATCGGCCTGCTAAACCCAGGGTTGTGAGTTCAATCCTTGAGGGGGCCATTTAGGGATCTAGGACAAAAAGTGGGATTGGCCCTGCTTTGAGCAGGGGGTTGACTAGATGATCTCCTGAGATTCCTTCCAACCCTTGGATTCTAAGTCAGCTGCACAGCAGCGACCCTCCTGCCTGAACTCCCAGAGTCTTCTCTGTCGGTCAGAGACCTACCCTGAGGTCAGAGTGCAGGCTTGCGAGGTGGGGAGGGTGAATCATCCCTTTTCCGGCTGCGTGGGGTTTACCTGGAAAAGAGGTGTCAGGCTGTATTATTTTTTTCCCCGCACGGCACCTCCCTAGATATAGCTAGAAGTTTGGGAGTGGGCCCCACCGAAGGGCACAAAAGGATTATTAGGGGCTAACTCTGCCCCACCCCCACAATGGCACAAGGTGGGGATGATTTCAGTGAATGGATCCTGCCCTTTCCTACGGGGGCTCCTGCTGAAGGGGCTGATCCACAGAGAGTCGATAAGCAGGGCTTTCCAGGGCCTCAAAGTCTCTTGCTCATACCAGTGTTTCAAGGAGCAACATGCTTTTAGTTTGCCCGCAAGCATGGGAGTCTCCCAGTGAAAACACAGGAGCTACCATGGGATCTGTAGGTGCCGCTTTTTAGTCACACCCACAGAGATGCAGCAGTTAAGCTGAGCTGTAAGAAAGAGGTCAGGGTTATACTAAGTTCTACTGTTTGCCGTGGTTTCTTGAGCGCCTGCTCCTTCTCTGGTCTAGATCCCTTCTGAAACCCAAGCCCCTTTTCCCAGTAATCGTCATTTGTCGCCATCTCAGAGCACAATCACACCATCTCCACAGAAGAAGGATTTCCTAAGACCGCTTTTATTAACAATTCGCTCAGGGACTGTTCTATGATGGAGTGTGATCGGCTAACTCGTGTGAGGGTTGCAGTTGTGTTCCAGACTTTGCGTGTTTCTGTTGTTGTGCCTTTGCACAACACGGATTGAAGAGCTGTTAATTGGAAATTGCAAGAAAAACAACTAATTTGTGTTCTTGCCAAGAGCAGGAAATGCAGCGAGGGAACAAAACAAAACCTCTGCTTACTAAGCCTCACTTACCACCCTTTATGTTCAGGAAAATCATTCGCTGGACAGTTGCACTAAATGAAACTGCTTCCTTTTTGGAGATCCGTCTGACCTGTTGGTTTCCATATTGTCATCTCCACATCATGAATTTTTCTGATCAATGTATCTCACGTCCCGCTAGGCTCTGCAAGAAAATTCAGTGAACAGCCAGACTGATATGAAATTTATTACAAGGGTAACTGAGAAACTGTTCTAGCCAACACAGATTTTCTAAATTATGCCAAGGCAGAGTCGCTCAGGGCTGCGAATTTAATAGTTATTTTTTAATGTATTGTCTGTATGGCAAGACTATGAAAAGCCAAAAACGTGCCAATGGAAAGCAAAAGGAACACACAATTATTTGTGAACTTTACGTCCAGAGCCATAAATTGCCTTTGCCAAAAGAAAAGTAGGTCTCATGTGTTTATCAGGCTATTTTTAGAGGGTTTTATGCTTTCCACTATTTTGCTACAATCTACAGAGTATTTGGGAGTTCAGTTGTCTAATCCTTAATGCATGACAGACACCAGAAGAGGTAGTTAAATTAAATTATACGGCTTGCTTTGATTGTTGTTTCATTTATCGCATGCCTGCACTGCCGACTGGCTTGACTGGGGAATGCTTGGCTACAAAGCTCATCCCAAGCTATGTTTACATATGGATCTGGGAGTATTCATGGGTTCCAGGGGACTCGTAACAACCACATTCCCTGTCCTGATGCTCCTTTCTGATGCTGCAAAGGGATCATGGAAGGGGAAGCAGGCATGTTACCAGGGACACACTTTGTTATGCCTGAAACTGTGTATAAAAATACAACCCAGGGTTACCTAGCTAGAATTAAGGGTCAAATTGGACAAACAATAGGCAGTGGTACGCCTTTAGTTTTCCCCTTAACACTGCCCGTGATGCATACTTATGTCTCCTTTCCCAGCCAGGCCTCTCTCCTTGCCATTTTGTTGTCTCCTCCACCGTGCCTGTTGAAAGGTCAGGTGGCAGGAGAGGCAGAGGAAGTGCACTAAAGCATGGAGAAGGAAGGAAAAGGAAACAGAATGAGGGCGAGGGGCGGGGCGAAAGAGAGACACAGACCAGCCCAATTCAAGCCCTGGTCAGAGGTGATCCAAACAAAAGTTGAGAAAGAAGAAGAAACTGAATCTGAGTCTGCTCACACCAGCTTCACACCACTGTGTAGTTCTCATCTAGACTCAGGACTGGCATAGGCAAATTTACTTTACTGCCAGAATCAAAATCTGCTCCCGGTTAAAGGCAGCTGACTGGCTGAGGCTCTAAAATTGATGGGGGTCTATTTTCCAGTTGCCAGTACCAAGAACCAATGGAGATAATCGCGACAGTGTCCACTCATTGAGGGGGCACTGCACCTGCTCTAAATGCAAACAACGCCGGTCTGCTCTATTGTGTTTATGAGACACACCCAGACAATTAAAGGGTATTAGAAACTTTTACCAAGAACTGATCGCATTACCCAATTATAATCTCAGTGCTAACGAATGCCCAGAGGCTGCCTGTGGGACGTTTGCTTAGTTCACCACTAGAGGGTTGCTTCTTCTGTTCTTGTTGCTCTGAAAGTCCTTCATCTATGTTTTATAATTTACCTAAGATGACAAGCCAGCCAGCTAGATTCCGGGGCCGGAGCCTTAGCTGCTATAAATCAGCAGATCTCTATTGACTTTAAGCTATACCAGTTTACACCAGTCCTTGCACTATAATGCACATGTTACTGAATGGTGATACTGTTTCAGTGTCACTCCCGGTGAGTTTGCTCTCCACACGCACAGCTCGCCAACGCAGCTGAGCAAATCTGCAGGCAAGATGTGTGTGGCCTCCCGCATTGCTGTCTTTGTTCAACTCCTATCACTTTTTCCTTCACCTACAAAACACACGGGCACCCTAATAACTCACAAGATTCTCCCCGCATTGCCTCAGTGTTATCCATGGGGGAAGCATCTTTGTTTCTACCTGGATAAAGCCGGGGAGTCAGGTTGCTAAGATAACGGCGTTTCCTTTCATTAGACATAACAATAGGACGCCCATTCAAGCAAGCAGCATGTGCAGCTGTGGGTATTGTATTTAGAGCAAGAAGAATATAAAAGCCATCACCTTGCCATGATGATGCCATGACCGTCCAGCTGAGCAAGAAGATAGCCAGAAAAACAGTGCATCTCTGCTCAGAACGTCTACTATTCATAAAAAGAAAAGGAGGACTTGTGGCACCTTAGAGACGAACAAATTTATTTGAGCATAAGCTTTCGTGAGCTGCAGCTCACTTCATCGGTACAGACTAACACGGCTGCTTCTCTGAAACCTACTATTCATAGATTCCCAGGCCAGAAGGGACCACTGTGATCATCCAGTCTGACCTCCTGTGTAACACAGGCCCTGACTCTTCCCCAGAATACTCCCTGGAGCCTATTTTCTAGAAAATATCCAATCTTGATTTTAAAATGGCCAGTGATGGAGAATCTGCCAAAAGCCTTGGTAAATTGTTCCAGTGGTTAGTTCCTCTCACTGTTAAAAAAAAATGACACCTTCTTCCAAAGTTGAATTGGTCTAGCTTCGGCTTCCAGCCCTTGGATCATGTTAAATGTTTGTCTGCTAGACTGACGAACCCATTAATCAAATATTTGTTCCCCACATATGCATCTTGTTTCATGACACCTGTAAGAATATCCAGCCAAATTCTCTTTTGTTCCACCACTTCAGCCCCCTGTGGGTCAATAAATTCAATGGAGTTATAGTTACTCTGTACTGATGAGGCAAGATGGTCCAGTGAGTAGAGCACTAGACTGGGAGTCAGGAGATCTGGGGTTTATTCCTGACTCTGATACTGGCCAGCTGTAAGACCTTGAGCAAATTGTTTCATCTCTCTGTTTAACCTCCCACCCTGCATCCATCTTGTCTTCTTGAACTGTAAGGTGCTCAGGGCAGGGGCTGTCTCGAAGTATGTGTTAGTACAGGACCAGGCACAATAGGGTGCTGATCTCAGTGGAAGGCCTGTGGGTGTTTGCGTAACACAAATAATAATCGCTGATGCAACTGAGAAATGTGTTAAACTATTAAGAAGGCTCTTTCCTACACAGAGAAAACTGCTCAGTACAAATCCCAGCTACCTTTCATGGGTTAAGAAAAAGGTTGCATTTTCCTACCTTCTGACACCTCAAAGGGTGAATCTCAAAATGTAGCTATGTCAGAGAAGGCTGAGGAAATGTCCGAGTGGGTCAAGCAGATACCAGTGATAAGGAGCAAGACGAGAGGAGGTTCTGGAGACTGTCAAGGGACTTCTCAAGTAGAACTGGAATAGCATCAAAGAATGCCAGCAAAGCAGCCAAGAGGACCAAGGGAACATAGGATACATAGTCACAGTTATAGAGATTCAGGCCAGAAGGAACCACCAGGTTATCTGGTCTGACCTCCCGTCTCTCACGGGCCACCAGCACCACTCAGCCCCTGCACACTAAACCCAACAACCAAAATTAGAACAACGTCTATGACCAAGCTAAATGTTTATATGAAGATTTCTGACCCCAACAAGACTCTAACGAGGGGCTCTATATCCTTTATAACAACCATTCCACCTCTGGCTCACTAAATATTCTGGGGCAGATCCTCAGCTGATGCAAACTGTGCAAAAAGCTATGACAGCCTACACCAGCCAGGAATCCGTCTATGCAGCAAGAGATCCAGAATCCTTGTGAATTGGTCCAGCTCATTTCTGCCAAGGAAACCCTGCCACGCTAGCTTTTAAGGGCTGATCCAAAACCCATCGCCATCACGAGGACAGAACCTCAGCTGCCGGCATGAAGTCAGAGGCACAGAGATCTGATTTACACTGGCTGAGGCTTTGCCCCAGTGACTGCAGTGGACTTTAGACCAGACCCTAACAAAGCTTCATTGACGTTTTAGAAATGTGTTAATTTCATCAGTGCTGTTAATGCACGTAGAATTGTATTATTTTAATTTATGTGAAGGTAAATTTAAATTGTGGCTACATCTTTACTTGAAGAAAAGGAGGACTTGTGGCACCTTAGAGACTAACAAATTTGAGCATAAGCTTTCGTGAGCTACAGCTCACTTCATCGGCTGCTACTCGGAAACCTATCTTTATTTAAGGCAGCCACCCATGCTTTCTAAATCAGCTGTTATATTTCAAACAATGAACGATGGTTGTATTTTCCTTTCAAGCTTTGAAAATTAACAGCTAATTATTCTTAACCTGAGGGAATAACACTTAAACAAAAAATAAATAAATAAAAGCTAATAATGTTCTAAACTGAATTTAGATAAGTGACCATCTCCGTAAACGGCAAGGCTAGAATTAACGAAACACAAAGGCACGCATTCAAGTTGCAGGATGAATTAACATAAGAAAATCAAAATCCATTTCACAGCCGAGCCAGATACAAAGGAATCAGCCTCATTCCGTTGCCTCTCTGTTAGTCTGGCTTGTAAGCAGCTGTGTAATATATCTCAGTTGCTCCAGAGCAAATTAGTATACCCAGAATGATAGGCTTGTGGAATTTCCATTGTCCATGGAACCTCTGGCTTAAGACTTCACTGAAGACCCACGGAAGAATTATTTTCCTTTTTCATGACAAGATCCAATGGCTGGAAGGAAATATCATTAAAGTTCAAACTAAAAATAAGATGCATATTTTTAACTGAGAGGGTAATTTGCCATCAGAACAAATTACTGAGGGACACAGTACATTCTCCATCAGCGGGAGCCTTTGATTAAGACTGGACCTCTTTCTAAGCGATATGCCCCCATTCATTGTTGGACTTGATGCGGGAATTGCTAGGTGAATTTATAGGGGCCGTGTTGGCGCAGAGCGTAAATTTTTGAAAAACGGCCAAGCTATTTCAGAGTGGAGCTGTGCTAATCATGGATTTTTCAGTTCACAGGCAATACTTGGCGGGGGGGTGGAAGGTCAACCTGAAACCAAAATGTTGACATTGTTTGCATTTTGGAAAAAAAAAGAAAAAAAATGTCATTCAATCCAAAATGTTCCTTTGACAGAGTATTTTAGTGTTTTAACATATTTTTTTTAAATAAATATTAAGGAAATCTTTATATAGAAAAGTCATTTTGAACTGAAAAATTGAAATGTTTTTACTTTTTTGGAATTTTTCCCCTCAACACAAACAATTCACAAATTCATCTCAGTTTTGCTGAAACATTTCAATGTTTCTGAATCTGCATTCCTTTCCAAAAAGGGGGTTTTCCTGAAAATTTTTGCCTTAGCTCTCCTTAGAATCCTAAGTTCCATTGAAAATCATTGAAGGTGCATCAAAAGTCAATGAAACTTAGAAGTCACTAAGGTGCATTTGAAAAATTTACCCCTACATCATCATAAAGATCCCTTCTAGCTTTAAAAAAATCTATGAAGCTCTTTTGCTCTTTCTAACTACACAAAGGCATAAATCTGTTTCCTGGTAGATATCCAATTCTTAGGGTCTCTCTCCAGATGAGACAGGTGCCTTTAATTCTTTTAATCAGCCCTGACGAGCATACAATCGTGCTATGAACAAAATTATGGCAATAAGACATCTGTCTGGTAATAGCACCAAAATCCACAGTATGTGTATAACTTTAGAAACATCTTCATAAAACATAAGCTGCCCAAATACAGTGCCTGCTGGGGAAGTGATCCTTGTGCTTTGAAACTGACATTGTTGTCTTCATGGTCCCCATGAATGCTTCCCAGGAAAACATCCTTGCTGCACGCCATTTGACACCTTAATTCTGATGTTAAAGCGGCAAACAAGACACTTGTCTTTTTCTTGGCTTCAGAGAGGTCTGTCTCAACCTTGGGATGCCAGGCTCTGTGAAACAAGCTGCTTCTCCATCCTTCCGAAGGAAGTGGCTGTCACTGGGAGACCTTTCCTGCAACAAAAAAACAGCATGTGAAGAATCTCCAGATCAGAGAAGACAGAGATGTATAACTGTGACATCTGTAGTTTTCTTTATTTCTAAATCAAACTCGTAGACCGGGCTTGGTGCCAAAAGACTATTCTCAAAATAGGAGTTTCCACTCCCTTAACGTCAGGCAGCAAACTGCACTTCCAAACTGGGAGACGTGCTAATATTATCTTTTCAGATGTTCTGGAGCTCTCTCCTGAGTTGTTTTGGTTTTTAGACAAACTATTTTTAGTGCTAGCAAGAGGTTCGAGAGCCCAGAGTCTGAAACTTTGATAGCTGCTTTCAACTACCTGAAAGGGGGTTCCAGAGAGGATGGTTCTAGACTATTCTCAGTGGTAGAAGAGGACAGGACAAGGAGTAATGGTCTCAAGTTGCAGTGGGGGAGGTTTAGGTTGGATATTAGGAAAAACTTTTTCACTTGGAGGGTGGTGAAACACTGGAATGAGTTACCTAGGGAGATGGTGGAATCTCCTTCCTTCAAAGTTTTTAAGGTCAGGCTTGACAAAGCCCAGGCTGGGATGATTTAGTTGGGGATTGGTCCTGCTTTGAGCAGGAGGTTGGACTAGATGACCTCCTGAGGTCCCTTCCAACCCTGATATTCTATTCTATTCTATTCTATTCTAAACCATTCTAAACCACAGAACAGCCACAGCCACCAAAGTAAGTGTGCTTCAAATTTCTCCTGGAGAGAACCCATCTAGGGATGATTGGGTAACTTAGAGAAGAAGAAGGGATGGACTTGTGATTACAGCATTGGATTGGGACTCAGGAGTCCAGGATTCAGTTCCTGGCTCTAACACAAACTTCGGCATGTGACCTTAGCTGAGTCCCATAACATCTCTGTGCATCAGCCCCTTATCTGTAAAAGGAGGATAATGTTATGCAGGAGGGTGTTGGTTGCTGCCTGCAATTTTGTCTTAGATCCATGGGCAATCACAGACCTCCCTGAAGCTAATGAGTACTAGCCGCCTTTCATTCAGGCTAAATGAAGGGAGCAATTTAACACCTCCTTTGTTTAGTGATTGCTAAAATAACAGAAGCCACCACGCAAGGCGCTGGGCCAGATGGAAAGGCCCGAGCAAGAACTAACTCAGAGAATGAGAGGGGTAATCTGGGGAATGATTACAAATGCAGAGGTTGGGGCATCCACTGGTGAAGCTGGGTGTCTCAAAAGCAGAAAGCCAACCAGAAAGCAAGCAGACGAGAGAATCAGTGTGAGAGTGGCCCAGAGAGATCATAGGGCACAGTAGGTGCTGGAAAGTAAGCCAGGGGCTGGAAACTATCTGCTCCTTGTTCCTACGGTGTAATTCTTTGTAAATGAGCAGCATTACACGAGAGAAACACCTGACTCATAGAATCAATTTCTCCTCCTCTGGAAATAACCTGATAATGCCGCCAAATAATGGCTAACCACTGAGGCTGAGGGGCAACAATGGCAACACTGTCTCCCCCACTATTTGCCTGTCTCATCTCTTTAGACTGTGAGGTCTTCAGGGCAAGGAGATATACACGGATGTACAGAGCCTAACACAAGGGGACTGTGATCTTTTTTATTGCCTCTAGGTCAGTGAAACTGAGGTCTGGTCTACACTGGGTGGGAGGATCGATCTAAGTTACGCAACTTCAGCTATGCGAATAACGTAGCTGAAGTCGACGTACTTAGATCTACTCACCCCAGTGTCATCACTTCAGTGAGTCGACTGCTGACGCTCCCCCGTTGATTCTGCCTGCGCCTCTCGCTCCGGTGGAGTACCGGAGTCGACGGGAGAGCGCTCAGCAGTCAATTTATCGTGTCTTGACTAGACGAGATAAATTGACCCCCGCCGGATCGATCGCTGCCCGTCGATCCAGCGGGTAATGTAAACAAGCCCTCAGCAGTTCAGCAGCCAAATTAGCAATTAACATTACCCAAAAGAGCCACAGTAGTATGAATTCATTGTTTTGTTTACTATATATTCATATTTAAACAGTATGATGGGAAAATATTTAGTGTATATATTATTCTCACAGCAAAATGACTGACCAAGTATTATTATTTGATCAACGGCAATAGAATAATAACATAGTAAAAGCACCCTGACTGGTTAATAATTTACAGTAGATTGGTTAATCATTAAATGGCACAGTATTTTAATATCCTGGGCCGCTAAGAGCCGCAGGAGACACATTAAAGAGCCACTTGCAGCTCGCCAGGCTCGCTCTAAGTATCACTCCTCTAGGTGCTACCATAGCACAGGTAATAAATAGCAATAATAAAATGTCCCCTCGCTGGTCTCACCGCTGCGATTCCCCGTGAGTGAGTCGTCGATGGTGGCAGCTTTAGAGGATATAAACGCTTCTCTACTACAAACCGGAGAAAGGATTATCTTGTGTTTCATTTGGCAATTATTAGCATTAATCGTGTTTATTACAGTACTGCCTTGGGATTCACCCAGATCGGTGGTAGGCACCTCACAGACACAGAATAGTAGATTGTCCTTGCCCTTCTCTAGGGGAAAGAGGTCTGATGTGCAAACCGAAAAACGTCTTTTTTTCTTTCTGACGAACAACCTGGGCTGAATTTGAATGCGTAACCTAGCAGGGTGAGGCTACCCATTATCCAAGTCTCTCAGCCATCCCACCCTCATGCTTTATTTGGCTGAGAACGTCAGCCACAATCATGCATCAGAAATCCTTAAGCACTACGTTACAACATTTTGCATAAAATGCTGAGGATTCCTTCTTCACAAGCCTCATATTTAACATCCTCATTATTGTGCTTTAGGTGATAACTTTCACTGTGGAAATCAGCTCTTTGCCTTTAGCTCCCTTCCTGCCGGATTCTAGGATTTTTAAGCCATATTTGCAAGTTCCAATAGCAGGTCCAGGAATCTGGGTGTGAGGAAACGTGTTTAAAATCACATCTAGTCTTTTTCATCTATATTTCAAGTCCAATATTTCCTGCCGGCAGTCATGCTGAAGGAGGCAGTGTGTCTTTTAAACACAGCAATGCTAAGAAAAAGGGATAATCACCTGAGTTTATCTTTCTTCACACATTGTATTACCCAAAAGGGCAAGAAAATTGCCTAGAAATAACGCAGTCGGTGGGAGGGAGAACTTGCAGCAAATACTAATCCTGTGCATTTCTAAAGCATCTTTCATTGGAGGATTTGAAAGGGCTTTATAAACATTAAGGGTGGGGGTTTAAAACTGCTCAGCATTGACCTAAGACTGCTTCTACTGAAGTCAATATTTAAACTCCCACTGACTTTGATGGGAGCAGCGGTAGGCCAATACTGAGTGCTTTTGAAAATACTACCTTAATTAACCTTTATAGTACCCTGGTGATGGTTTTAATTTCCAGGACTCAGTTTCCCCACCTGTAATATGGGGATAAGCGATTTCTCCAAGATCAAGCAGTAGTAGAACCCTGGTGTCCTCACATTACACCCCAGTGCTCACCACTAAGGTCCTGCCTCTCAGTCCTCTAACTGCCAGCTTTCAGGAACAGAGACCCCACATGGGTGCAGGGATCCATGTCAGCCCATTGCATTACACAGGATTTTGGCCTACGGGGTCTAACAATCCTACTGAAATCAATGAGACTACTCAAGTGCTTAAAGCTAGGCACGTGCTTATGTACTTCGCTAAAATAGGGCCTAAAAGAACATTGGTCTATTATAGGAAATTGTCTTTAAATGCAAGTACCAATGACCAGTGTTCACCTCATTAAAACAGAATGCAGATGTAACTTTACAAAGAATTCAAACAAGAGCCTTGGGATGTTGGATTACATCCCGTTTCCATGGTTTATTCATAACATGGGTGTTTTATTCCAAACGAGTTTCTTTTTTACAGGACCTTTTAAAATCCATGTGACAGGTTACAGCTAAACCTAAACTCTGTAAATGTCAGGGTTTTGCAGTTTATGTTTCTGAGTTTAGATAATACAGGACAATGATTTCTTTTTTTAAAAGGATTTTTAGGACCCTCTCCATAGACCATTGAAGTCAATGAAGAGACTCCAATTGACTTCAATAGCCTTCTGGATCAGGCCCTTATGGACAGGCTGGAGGGTGATAGAATTCTAGACTATGCCTTGGTACAGTCACGATCAACTGGAGCATTCTGCCCTCTAGTGGTTTGTTGCACTTAATAAATGTAAACCGTGTCGTACGAAAAATTACTTGTAGCTGGCTTGGAGAAAAAATCCCAGATGTAGTCAGCAAGTTGAGAGAGGAAGAACCTCCAATAACAGATAATGAAGGCTTGATTATTAACACAAGAACAGACTAACCCCACACTATCAGCAAGGGCAAAGTTATAATTGTTTTGAGTTTCTTTCCTGTGATGATTCCAGCTTTTGATCAGTTCAGCCGGACCTCTTGATTTTGGTTAGGCTTTTTCAAAGCGGTGTAAATGAGCAAGCTATTGTTGTGATGTTCAGAGGATCATATAGAGCTGTCCGATAACGCTGCAGTACCGCCCTGAACCTACTTTTAATGGAGACTAATTGCCAGTAAAACACAAAATTAGTTCCCCAAAAGGCCACAGGTCCAGCGCTCTAATTGGGCATCTCTCATTGAAGCCCTAGGTTCTGACCTCTGAGGCTTCTCTGGGGTTAAAGAAGTGGGAGTTGCCACGCTGAAGGAATATTCATGAAAGAGGTCATGCAAGGCACTGCAGATGAACTCTGGTGGATGTGATCGTTGTTGTCAAAATTAACATGGGGATGTTAGAAGCAGAAAACGGGCTTGAACTGCAGACCCAGACTTCCACCAAAAGCTGTGGTATTCAGATTCATGGCATCCGTCTGGCCCCATAGTAATCCCTAGCTCTTATCTAGTGCTTTTCATCAGTAGATCTTCAAGCGCTTTACAAAGAAGATCAGCATCATTAGCCCCATGTCATGCAAGGGGGAAACTGAGGCACAGAGAGGGCAAAGTGTCTTGCCCAAAGTTGATTAGCAAGCCAGTGACCGAGCTGAAATAGACACTAGTTATGCTGATTTCCAGTTCAGTGCTATATACAGTAGGCATCTCTGCCTCCCTCAATTTTTCCTCCACTCCACGAGTCTGAATTCATACACCCCCCCCCCCCAAGTTTGGGAGCATTGGGGTGTCACAGGGTCCTCACAGGCTTCCACCTCCTCATGCCTGTGCTCTGTGTTGGCCAGCCAAATAAAGAGCCCCAATGCCTTCTTTGGTGTTTCATCCTTGTGTCTTTATTTACAGTGCAAGCATGTAGTCCCTTTTATTCCCCCAACAGCTATTCCCATTCTGACCCTTCCCAGGGTCTCCTTGCCTTTGGTGCAGAGACAGAGCTGTAAGCCTCCTATCCCCTCCCAGGCTAGCCTCCTGCTTGAGCTTTCTCCAGGACTTTTATAGCCCTTTCCTTCCTCAGCCCAGCTGCTGCTACTTAGCTCAGGTCATTGCTGTGAGCCAGCCCTCATTAGGGCCTGCAGCTGGGCTCTCTGCTCGCCACCTGGGCCCCAGCACCTGGCTTCCCTACCAGAAAGCGAAGCTTAGCCAGCATTTTGGCAGGGCAGTCAAGGGGTTTTACCCCTGCCCTGCCACATGGGGTCTAAAGTTTCTATTCCCGTCTACCTTAGATTGGAAGTAACTACTGAGGCACACAGCCGACACATTACTTAAGCCCTTCTTACATTTTGTATGATGGCATAAATGCTACCTGGGCCTTGTGCTATTCCCTCTTCACAGCGTGAATTTCACCCAAAGTGAGAGAAGTTCTTGTTACAATGGAGATCAGGTGAGCAAGAGTCTGAAACAAGAGGTGTTCTTTACTCCATTTTGAGGAAGTGAAAAGTCATATAGAAAAGTCTTTCACAAATGACTCTTCTCTTCCATGTAAAACACTGACTCTCCCTTGAGGTCAGCAGAGATAACCCCACACACAGACCAGCCTTGAATTTGGCCCTAGGTATCCTAATGCCATCATCCTTTCAGGGCTACACTATATGCAGTTTGAGCACTGGTCTAACTAAATCGGTTTGCTCAAGTTGGGAAGGACGTGACAAACTCAACTGAAATCTGCAGCAATTTTAACTCAAACGGTTTAGGTCCATTTAAATAAACCAGTTTAATTTGTGTCTAGACATTCCAGCCCCTTAGCTCGGAATGAGCTGGGTGACTCTTATTCCCAAAGCTTCAGTAGCTGCTGTCATCTGATGACCGGTTCAATGCATTAAATTTAGGAACATGATGATTGTGTTTCTCAATAAAAACTAACTGAGGGGGGTTTTGCCTTCAATGGAAGCAGTAAGCAGTGCTGAGTGCTTTTGAAATACCATTTGCACTAAACAAATAAGAGGGGAGAAATGCATATGCCCCTGAAAGCATGTGCCCAGCATTAAACACATGAGGAGTTTCGCTAACGTCAGTGGGATCAATCAGATCTTCGGTTGAAATCCTGCAGTGCGATCAGCCAGCATAGATCCCTGCACCCACTGCCTGAAAGACCTTTAATAACAGCAATATGTAGCTCTTACATAGAGCTTTTCATACACAGATCTCAAAGCACTTTACAGAGGAGGTCAGAGTCGTATCCCCATATTAAAGAAGGGGAAAGTGAGATACAGAGCAGGGACGTAACTTGCCCAATGTCCCCAGCAGGCCAGTGGCAGCACCAGGAATAGAATCAATAGCTGGACCAAAAAATGGGCACTTAGAGGATTGAGATGTATGGGTTAAGGTGTTACTTGTTAGAGCTGGGGGGGGGTCTAAGGGCTTGTCTACACTGCCCCGTAATTCGGATTGCAGGGGTGTGAAAAGCAGCATGCACCAAAGTTCTGCACTATAGCTCCCTGGTGTGGACACTGCAGGTGCAAACTACAAGGTTCCTAGTTGGCATTACTGTAGTTCTGTTTGAAGAGGGTTTCTTTAATGTGAACTAGGGACCTTTAGTTCATTCCCACAACATCCATATGGGGGAGCTACTATGCGGCACTTCGGTGCACAGTGGTATTCGCACCCCCTTAGTCCTCAGTGCAGGGCAAGATAGACATAGCCGAAGAGTGAGGAATTCTGGGTTCTATTTTCCAAGCTCCATTTTTCCTATCTCCTCTTATTTGGGACAGGAAGATGCAAGGCAAGGTGTAATATAGTGGGTGCCAACCATTATTCTCTCGGCTCCCACGGGTGGAACATAACATGGTTTTATGGGCACTTCAAATACTTTACAAGTCAGCACCCGCACACAAATGCATTACAAAGAAATGATCCAAAATCAGATTTGTAGTCGTAACACGCGACGGATGAAAACGTATCTGCCGTAATAGCTGCAAGTGGAGACCTCCGTCACAGAACAGTTTCCCCTTTGACTTCACACCCAATCTGCCTTGCCAAGGCAGCTCCCTCACAGCATATGTATTTGTGGCCCAGATCCTTCTCAATAGCTCCTCCCAATTAGAGCCCATTGTGAAAGCATGCAGAGGGTCAGGTGTTGTCCTATTTGTTCATGGCCACTTCCTCTTTCACACCTGCAGCGCTGCATGGTTGTGGGAGTAATGTTGGCTCCCTTCCCTGCATGAATCATTAATGTTGGACAAAGAGGGTAAAGCTCTGGGTGTTAAACCACAGGACAAATGGATTCTGGAGGCGGTAAGTGATACTTTTGCTGCTAAAAGCACCATTATTATTCATGGCTTTGTTGCTCTCAGCTCTAACTGAAAAACAAACAGTTTAGAATTATTTTGAGCTAATTTGTTCTGGTCTAAGCCCCCTCCCCTCAGAAATGTTTAATAAGAGCCAGGGGAAAAAAGCCACAAGCCACATTCTATTATCAATCACAGTCATATACATCTGAATTTAACTCCATTAAAGCCGATGAACATTTACATCAGCATAACTGAGATCAGAATGTGGTGTCAATCCAGAGTAGCTCCTTTAAAGCTGATTTACACAAGAATAGCTAACATCCAGTGTGAATCTAGATTAACTTTCATAAAGTCACTAAAGTTTTACAGAAGTATAACAGATCAGAATGTGGTATAACTCCAGAATAGCTCCCTTAAAGTCTATGAAGCAAGACACGAGACGTAATTCTTCCGCTCTACTCTGCGCTGATTAGGCCTCAGATGGACTATTGTGTCCAGTTCTGGGCGTCACATTTCAGGAAAGATGTGGACAAATTGGAGAAAGTCTGGAGAAGAGGAACAAAAGTTATTAAAAGTCTAGAAAACATGACCTATGAGGGAAGATTGAAAAATATGGGTTCGTTTAGTTTGGAAAAGAGAAGACTGAGAGGGGACATGATAACAGTTTTCAAGTAAGTGAAAGGTTGTTACAAGGAGGAGGGAGAAAAATTGTTCTTAACCTCTGAGGATAGGACAAGAAGCAATGGGCTTAAATTGCAGCAAGGGAGGTTTAGGTCGGACATTAGGAAAAACTTCCTAACTGTCAGGGTGGTTAAGCACCGGAATAAATTGTCTAGGGAGGTTGTGGAATCTCCATCATTGGGGATTTTTAAGAGCAGGTTGGACAAACACCTGTCAAGAATGGTCTAGATAATACTTAGTCCTGCCGTGAGTGTTGGGGACTGGACTACTAGATGACCTCTCGAGGTTCCTTCCAGTCCTATGATTCTATGAAGGTTGACACCATCTTAAATAAGATTGGAATATAGTCCTCCATGCTCATTTTGAGGTTCCAGATGGCTCAGGGAGTAGATAGAATACAGAATCTTTCCCATCTGAGTAGTAGGTTCACATCAGCCCAGGTTGTTGTCATCTAATTATTGATAGCTAATGTCTTTCATGGACTAAGTGAAATAGATTGGTGGTTTTGGTCAGGTTGACAGTGGGCAGGTGTTCACCAAAACCATTACCACCACCACCACCGACCCCTTCCGGGACAATCTCAGGAGAGTGGCCAATGACTGAATGAGCCCTGGAAATTCAGCTCCCTTCTCACATGTTGAGGGGATTGATCCCCATTGTCCGGGCAGTGGAGTCAGCAGGGGCAAGCTTGTCTTATTGCTATGGAGGGAAGTCTTCCGTTTCCACTGTTTTCACCAGCACTGCACTCATTTAGCAGAAAAATAAATAAATAAAGTTACACAGAAGTTTGGGTCTGAAATCAAAGATACTGTAAAAGTTTTACTAGCATTTCAGGGGGAAATGAGGTGGAGTTATACCAAAAAGGAAATAATCTAGGGCCAAAATTGTACACTGCTGGTAGATGAGGTTTAGGTATCTCTTGGAAGTTTCATCTAGCATGCATTGTATTTTATAGGTAGTAAATAGTAACAGATTAGTTTTTATCATATACATCCCTGTCCCAAAGAGTTTATACAGGCTCCTTCAAGAACTGTGCTCCTTTTTCTGGGGCACTTACAGTCCAAGACTCCCATCCTATGAGGTGCAGAATGTCTTGTGGCAGATGGTGAGTGTCCAATACACTCTCCCCACTAATTTCAATGCAAGTAAGGGAGAGTCAGCCCATTTTGCAGCATCTGTCGCTGCTTTATGCTGTAATCCAGATTGAGCCAGCGTGCATCTTTGTCACCCTCTAATGGTTGGGAAACATGAAGAGGTTTATTAATCTGCTACTGTCTTGGACATTTAACTCAAGTTGTAGAAAATCTTGCTTTGAGATCCAGATGCCCAGGGTTCAAACACTGATGATGACCCTGCCAGGGACAACAGAATGACAATGAGACACTGGAGTAAACAGGATGGGCCAGACTCCAGAAGCAACAGCTCTGAACATACTGGATTATTAATAGCTAAAGAATAATAATGAATAGCTCAACAGTGATGGCTGGAAATAAAAAGCTTTTAAATAGAAGCAATTGACTCTGTGCTGAATCTGAGCAGATAATTCAATATTTACACAGGGTTTCAACCGCTAAAATACACTGCCATGCCTTAAAAGCTTTCGGAAGATGAGATCCAAGATGTCTCAGTGGGCCATGGAAAAGCTCCTTTTGCTTTTTCCAATGGATTGTTCAAAGTAGGTGCTGACTCTAATTCTCTGGCCAAGCAAATGCCACCTGGTGCACAATGCCAGCTTCCCACCGGTGCCCTTCAGGGTCAGGTACAGGCTGCTGATCTGTAACTTTGACCTGGTGTTCAAGAGAGGCCTCAGTACAGGAGATCAAGGAGCCAGTGTTAGGCTGAGCAACTGGGCTTAAACTTTACAGCCAGTCACCCCAAATGAAACCATTACGGAACTGTGTCAGTACCAATTCAAAAAAATTAGAGCAAAAGGATGCTCTCGTAGTTAAGACACGGAACTGGGAATCAGGAAACCGAGGTTCATAGAATCATAGAATATCAGGGTTGGAAGGGACCCCTGAAGGTCATCTAGTCCAACCCCCTGCTCAAAGCAGGACCAATCTCCAACTAAATCATCCCAGCCAGGGCTTTGTCAAGCCTAACCTTAAAAACCTCTAAGGAAGGAGATTCTACCACCTCCCTAGGTAACGCATTCCAGTGTTTCACCACCCTCTTAGTGAAAAAGTTTTTCCTAATATCCAATCTAAACCTCCCCCACTGCAACTTGAGACCATTACTCCTCATTCTGTCATCTGCTACCATTGAGAACAGTCTAGAGCCATCCTCTTTGGAAGCCCCTTTCAGGTAGTTGAAAGCAGCTATCAAATCCCCCCTCGTTCTTCTCTTCTGCAGGCTAAACAATCCCAGCTCCCTCAGCCTCTCCTCATAAGTCATGTGTTCTAGACCCCTAATCATTTTTGTTGCCCTTCGCTGGACTCTCTCCAATTTATCCACATCCTTCTTGAAGTGTGGGGCCCAAAACTGGACACAGTACTCCAGATGAGGCCTCACCAATGTCAAATAGAGGGGAACGATCACGTCCCTCGATCTGCTCGCTATGCCCCTACTTATACATCCCAAAATGCCATTGGCCTTCTTGGCAACAAGGGCACACTGCTGACTCATATCCAGCTTCTCGTCCACTGTCACCCCTAGGTCCTTTTCCGCAGAACTGCTGCCGAGCCATTCGGTCCCTAGTCTGTAGCTGTGCATTGGGTTCTTCCGTCCTAAGTGCAGGACCCTGCACTTATCCTTATTGAACCTCATCAGATTTCTTTTGGCCCAATCCTCCAATTTGTCTAGGTCCTTCTGTATCCTATCCCTCCCCTCCAGCGTATCTACCACTCCTCCCAGTTTAGTATCATCCGCAAATTTGCTGAGAGTGCAATCCACACCATCCTTCAGATCATTTATGAAGATATTGAACAAAACCGGCCCCAGGACCGACCCTTGGGGCACTCCACTTGATACCGGCTGCCAACTAGACATGGAGCCATTGATCACTACCCGTTGAGCCCGACAATCTAGCCAGCTTTCTACCCACCTTATAGTGCATTCATCCAGCCCATACTTCCTTAACTTGCTGACAAGAATACTGTGGGAGACTGTGTCAAAAGCTTTGCTAAAGTCAAGAAACAATACATCCACTGCTTTCCCTTCATCCACAGAACCAGTAATCTCATCGTAAAAGGCGATTAGATTAGTCAGGCATGACCTTCCCTTGGTGAATCCATGCTGGCTGTTCCTGATCACTTTCCTCTCATGTAAGTGCTTCAGGATTGATTCTTTGAGGACCTGCTCCATGATTTTTCCAGGGACTGAGGTGAGGCTGACTGGCCTGTAGTTCCCCGGATCCTCCTTCTTCCCTTTTTTAAAGATTGGCACTACATTAGCCTTTTTCCAGTCATCCGGGACTTCCCCCGTTCGCCACGAGTTTTCAAAGATAATGGCCAATGGCTCTGCAATCACAGCCGCCAATTCCTTCAGCACTCTCGGATGCAACTCGTCCGGCCCCATGGACTTGTGCACATCCAGCTTTTCTAAATAGTCCCTAACCACCTCTATCTCCACAGAGGGCTGGCCATCTCTTCCCCATTTTGTGATGCCCAGCGCAGCAGTCTGGGAGCTGACCTTGTTCGTGAAGACAGAGGCAAAAAAAGCATTGAGTACATTAGCTTTTTCCACATCCTCTGTCACTAGGTTGCCTCCCTCATTCAGTAAGGGGCCCACACTTTCCTTGGCTTTCTTCTTGTTGCCAACATACCTGAAGAAACTCTTCTTGTTACTCTTGACATCTCTCGCTAGCTGCAGCTCCAGGTGAGATTTGGCCCTCCTGATTTCATTCTTACATGCCCGAGCAATATTTTTATACTCTTCCCTGGTCATATGTCCAACCTTACACTTCTTGTAAGCTTCTTTTTTATGTTTAAGATCCGCTAGGATTTCACTATTAAGCCAAGCTGGTCGCCTGCCATATTTACTATTCTTTCGACTCATCGGGATGGTTTGTCCCTGTAACCTCAACAGGGATTCCTTGAAATACAGCCAGCTCTCCTGGACTCCTTTCCCCTTCAAGTTAGTCCCCCAGGGGATCCTGGCCATTCGTTCCCTGAGGGAGTCGAAGTCTGCTTTCCTGAAGTCCAGGGTCCGTATCCTGCTGCTTACCTTTCTTCCCTGCGTCAGGATCCTGAACTCAACCAACTCATGGTCACTGCCTCCCAGATTCCCATCCACTTTTGCTTCCCCCACTAATTCTTCCCGGTTTGTGAGCAGCAGGTCAAGAAAAGCGCCCCCCCAGTTGGCTCCTCTAGCACTTGCGCCAGGAAATTGTCCCCTACGCTTTCCAAAAACTTCCTGGATTGTCTATGCACCGCTGTATTGCTCTCCCAGCAGATATCAGGAAAATTAAAGTCACCCATGAGAATCAGGGCATGCGATGTAGTAGCTTCCGTGAGTTGCTGGAAGAAAGCCTCATCTACCTCATCCCCCTGGTCCGGTGGTCTATAGCAGACTCCCACCACTACATCACTCTTGTTGCACACACTTCTAAACTTAATCCAGAGACACTCAGGTTTTTCTACAGTTTCGTACCGGAGCTTTCATTGCCTAGCTCTGCCGTGGAATTTCCTGCATGACTTTGGGCAAGTTCACTTCATCTCTCTGGGCCTCTGTTCCCCATCGATAAAACGGGGGGGGGGGGGAGGAGAGCACATGACCACATAATACTTCTTTTGTCTTGTTTATTTAGATTGTAAGGTCATCAGGGCAAAGACTGACTCTCACTACGGTTGTGTAATGCCCAGCACAATGGGGCTGTGATCTTGGCTGAGTGCTATTGAACAACGAATATGTAATAACAACAACCTAGGCTTATACAGAAGCCTAGTTGTGCTTATTTTGTCGTATCCGTGGCCGTCCCTTCCTTTATTCCAGAGTTGAAGCCAACACAGCTTCATAAAATCTGCACCAAAAATGCTCTGTGACTAGAACTGGACACAAAAGGATTTTCCCATCCTGAGGAAATTGTTGAGTTATCAAAAAAAATAAAAATTCCCCATCCTAAATTGGGATAGGAAGTTGAAATCTCGAAAATTTTCACAAAGCAAAAATCCCCCTCCAAAAATGTCAGTTTGGGTCAACAAACAGTTCATTTCAATAATTTTGCCGGGAAAAAATGCTCTAATTTGCTTCAATTTCAAACCAAAAGTTCATTTTGAAATTGCTGAACGAAAACAATCCCATGTTTTTCGTTCAAATTTTTTTTTTTTTACTTTTTTCCTCCTTGAGAAGTTTCTCCAAATAGACCCTTTCCCGCCAAACATTTGTTTCAACCAATCAGCAGCTTTCAAGGAAAACGTTTTGTCAAGAAATTCCCACCCAGCTCTCTGTTTGACAGACCTCTGAAATCCACACTGAAGCTACTGTTGTTCTTGCAAACATATTCACGGTGTTAAAAATCTATTGAACGTTCTAAAATAAAGGCACGATGTTCTGAGAGAGGCAGGCTGGTGTAGTGGGTAGGATACTGATGGAGAGGCAGGAAATCTGGGCTTGCCATTGACCTAGTGTGTGACTTTTGCCAAGTCACCTTGCCTCTCTGTGTCTCAGTTTCCCATCCTGTGTCTATTTAGATTATAAGAGCAGGGACTCTCTCTTACTATGCGTTTGTACAGAGGGGGCTGATCTAAGTTGAAATTTCTATCTTGATGCTATGGTAGTAGTTCTTAAAACCCAAAACTTTCCAGTTACAAGCAGCAGCAGAATATTTATCCAATCGTCATCTTCTCCAAGCTGTGTTTGTCCTAGGGTTCCCCCATCAAGTGCTTGAATTTTAACAGGAAGCAGCAGATGAGCATAAGGTGCCATCTCCATAGCTACCGATGAAGACTTGACAGCAAGAGGTGATGAAGAGGCTCTTACCCCGAGGCAGCAGTCATTAACATTCACCATAACGGCCTCGCTTGAAAGGACAGGCCTACAAAAGAAGAGGAAAGAGATAAATCTTCTCTCTTGCCATGGGGAACCAAATCCTTCTGGGTGATATTGAGTCTACACGGCACCTTTCAAAATTAAAAAGGAGAGCTAGGATTCTGTAGTCCACCTATGAATGCTATATACGTGGCCGTAAGACAAGGAACATCGTGAATCAGACACAGGCAAACGATCACATTATAGCTTCTCATTCCCATATACATCACCTCTTTCCCGAGGCAGCAATGCTTAAGGCAATATGATTTAGTACATAGGGCACTGAATTGGAAATCAGGATATTGTATTTCTATTCCTGGCTCTATTTGCTGTGTGACTTTGGGCAAGTCACTTTTTCTCTCTCTGCCTCTGTTTTCCCCTCCCTTTGTCTTCTCTATTTAGATTGTAAGGAAGCAATGCCGCGATTTCAAAAAAAAACCTTCCCACCTGAAACTGAATGAAAACCAAAATTTCCTGCAAATCAAAATTCCAGAATGTTTTGGGCCAATGGGAACATTTCATTGATAGAAATCAAAACATTTCTTTCCAATTTTGACCTTTTAACAACATTTACAAAGGTTTAATCTGCAGAACAGTGAGTTCCATTTAGACAAGTAATTTCAAAACGAAACAGCAAAAGGTTCCATTCTGAAAAATGTCAAAATTCAACCAGGTGTTGCCCCAAGCTGGCCCAGATGGTGGTGGAGAGTATGGGTGCCACTTTCACTCGGGCTGGAAACCCTCCCACTTTGCAACAAGGATGCAGGCTAAACCATGCAGGGCCTTCCCACAAATCCCCCCGTGTGTCCAGAAGCGCAGACAAGTTCGCCCATAATTCACTGGGAAATAATCATAGAGTCGCTCAGCTCACTGGAGTTCAAAGAACCTTAGGATATGCCCCCAAAATCATAGCAACACACATGTGGAAGCAGAGCACCAATGAGAACACAGTAACTCAGGTAGGGCTTTGTGGTGCTGCTACTCACACCCAGTCCAGGCTACCCTGTTTGCTCAGACCCAGTGCCGATCACCCCAGTTAACTCTGCAGTGTAGACATACTTTCACTGCCCTATCTACCCTCTCTAGAGGCTATTATATTTTTTTAGAAGTTCCAGTTCAGGGGGTTCATGATTTTAAACCTTGTGGTCCTTGCCCTTTCCTCCTCTTCAATAATATGTATTGCAGTGCAAGCTATGAAAATGATATGGGGCAATCAGCTCTCATGCTTCAAGGTCCATGCTGGTCTCCTGGAAGGAACATACCTCTCAACCTGCCAAAGCCCAAATGTATGGACAGTCCCAAAACGAGGAATGTTCCCTCCCAAAAAATGTTCACAAATGAAATGTTTGGGGTTTCTTCCTGCCGTGTAAATGACTCGGCCTCTTTTATTTTTAAATGCCTAAGGTACCTAATAATCAACAATGGAAGTGAAGGGACACCAAAGGGCAGACTCTCAAAAGAGCCAGCACACTGGGTGTTGACCTGTTTGGAACAGCTGGATGTAAGCGTCACAATGGCACTGAGTCCCATTCCTCACTAGGGATCCATCTACGTAGCACCTGGGAGGTGTAACTCCCAGTGCACGTTAACCTATATGCACTCGCCTGAGCAAAGTACCATCCAGCCCGACCCATTAAGTACATATTTGGGCAGCTAGCCCAAGCCAGCCTCTGTGCTGCTGCAGCCATGCTGATATTTTGAGGCTCTAGCTCATGCAAAGCTAGCACCGGTATGTCTACACACACGCTGGGAATTGCACCTTCCAGCTGCTGTGTAGATATCATCTGAATCCTATTTGCTCAGTAATGGTCAGGAAGGAATGCTATGGGATGTAGAGGGTGAAAATCACCCCCGTGGAGAGAGCCAACAGAATGCCTTTTGCACCACATAGATTTCTCTTCCTGTCTACAAGCTTCCAGCATAGACATGCAAAGCTGGAGACAGGATGGGAAAAAGAAAGCAACCCAGCCCTTTGAGTAATTTATGAGACATGTTTATAGCGGTGTTATTTATAGACATCCAAGGGGAATTCATATTGTTCTTTAGCACCTGCCATTGTTTGGCATGCTAGTAGTGCCTGACAGGAAAAAAAAAAATACAGCATCTTTGATTAATGCTTTCAAAAGCTAGGGGTGTCAGCAAGTCCTCCAAAAGACTGTCCCTGCTCTCCAACAATAATTTATGTCTGAAAGGCACACAGCTCTGATTAAAAGCTCTCATCATTGTAAATCTAATAGTGCCTCTAGGAAGAAAGGGGCATTTTTTCCCCCTTTCCAAATAACTTGTGCTTTTCTGGCGTTCGGTTCTGCACCCACTGCAATAAGGAATCAGTGAAGATTACTGAAGTGCCTTGGGGGGGTGCTTGGTCTGGCTTTGCGGCGAGATGGAGAGTTTCCTTTCAGGCCTGTGCATTCAATTTTTATTTTACGAGATTAATGAATTCCGAAGCAGTCAAAATGGTCTTCTGCAAACAAACACCATCCCTCTTAGCATACTGGAAGGATAAAGAATGCCATGTGTACAAGCACACGCTAAATGCTATGAACTAACCCAGACTGGTCTGTGCTTGTTGTAGCTATTTGAGATAGCATTGGTCTAGACCAGCATAAGGTCAGCCGTACTTGTTTGCAGTTGTTGAACCTGCTAGAGAATATTCAGTGGGTTCTACTGACTCAGTGAGGCAAGCAACTTCTCTGGGATCTGACTGCAGAATCAGGAAATGATATAGGTGGGTGTTAGTGTGTCTATCCTACAGGAAGCCTACACAGATAATAAAAAAGGCCAATTAACCTTATAGGCAGCATCTGGAGGAGACCCCAGCCTTATAAAGCTTCATGGCTGATAAAGCCCAGCTGTGGGAGGAGTGGGGCTAAGTTTATAAAAGACAGGAAGTTGATGAAAATGAACAGCTGCACAAAGGAGTTCTGTAGTTGCAATTTAGAGAGGAGGAAGTTGGTTCTGGGATTTTCCTTTGTAATACAGACTCTGGTAAGAAGCTAAAAGGGGAAAAGTAGTCATGGAGAGTGGTGGATGCTCCAGAAGTGGGTTGGAAGAAAGGTAGGGAAGAGCCCAGGGAAATAGCAGCAGAGTTTGAGCAGACTGTGGTTGCTGGGTATTGGGTCCCTGAGATACAGCCTGGAATAGTGAACAAACCCAGATTCCTCCACTGACTACTGAGAAAGTGGCACAGACTTGGAGGTAGATCAGAAGACTGCCTGAGACTGCAGACAGTTTGTCCAGTGGGAATTTCCTATCCTAGCAGAGGAGGACTATAGTGAGCTGGCCAGAGAGCTAGTCATGAAGAGGGAGCACCTTGAGAGACTATAGGGTGAGCAACTGGAGGAGGTGGCCTCAGACTGGAGGAGAGCTATTCCCTAGATGTAGCCCCAAGGAGGCACCTAACTGTGAGTGTTACCCATCATAAGGGGTAATCAGTGTTTGTGCTTCTAGGCTTCCACTGATTGTCTGAAGGGGTTAGGAAGGGATGTTTTCACTTTGTACAGCTTTGCATCATGTATGCATCATGGAATGTTTTCTACTTTTCTTTCTGAACCTGTAGGTAATCTATGAGTTCACTTGGTTTTCAATTATCACCTAAGAAGGCTTTCACAGTCAAAAAGCTTAGGATATCCTACTGGGGGGGGGTATTTATTGTAATGTAATCCTTAAAAGGCAAAACCATGCAGCTGTTCAGGCCAATTGCGCGGCACCTCTGTTGCTTAGTGTTGCCTGTTCTTCTGATTGTGTTTCAATTAGAGTGACCACTTAGAAAAAAAACAATTAGCACTGTGTAGTCTGGCAAGGTTCTGCCTCCTGACCAGACCCAGAAGTTAGAGTTATTACGAGGTGTAGCCAGACAGCCAGCCCCCCCCCCCCCCCCCAGACCAGCATTGCTGGAAACACAGGAGGAAGCAGGAACAGGGCACTTAACATATATTCCAGCACAGCCTTTGAAGCACAGGTGTGCTGCTACAATGTGCCTCTGGGAACAGATACGACGATTAAGCTCACAGCAGGCAGAGGCCCTGTGACAGACCTGGCTCTTAGCCCCTACTAAGTAGCGTGATGCACACACACCAACATCCTAGGTGGGAAAATATTTACCCTGATAAAAGAAATGTCCAGTAGTCGAAACTTATTGTTTCTCTCCCTTGCAAGTGTAAACTACTCTTGCAAAAGCTGGCGTCACCCCGACAGACCAGCCTCAATTTGGCATAAGAAAGGAGAAAGAGAATAAAGGAGTACAGAGGTATAAGTAGGGGACCTACAGCACCATGATTTTTGAGTGCTTTTCACTATCTATCTGCTGGTCAGATAAGTGACAGCCTCCCAAGGCTTCTGCAGCTAAGAGGGTCCCTACGCCTTGTCCCTTATTCGTCTTTCCGCGGAATTGAGTGACCGATCCTGGCTTGGCACCGCTGGAATCGAGAGATGCAAGGAGGGTAAGAAGCACCCACACCTGATCTCCTATCTTTAGTGTACACATATTTTGAAATAGAGCTCTATACTTTGTTTTCTTTCTTTGGGATTGTGGCTTCAGTTTTGTAACTTGTTTGTGTGTGTAACATCTCTACATTTAAATAAGTAGGCACTAGCAATTTTGTAACCACATGATTAGAATCTAGCTTAATAAATTTTGGTAACCATTTATGCATAAGCCTGACTTGTTTTCTCTGGTTTACTGTAAAGCAGCCATCACAATTAAAGAACCTCAGCCGTTTTGGCTCTAAAGCCTGGCCATTAGGTGAGAGTACTAAGAGCCTAGCGTTGAGTTGTGCCGCCTCCACGGGGCAAACTCTTGGGGCACCTGTCAGTCAATCCTGGCTGCCCGCTGCGAAGGAGCTCTGAGCTCTAGCAGTTAAAGTCACGGGTGTGGAGAGGCTCTTAGTGCTGCCATTGGGGCACCTGTCAGTCAGTATTGACTGCCCGCTGCGAAGGAGCTCTGAGCTCTAGCAGTTAAAGTCACGGGTGGTTAGGACCTTGGGGCATCCGTCAGCCTAGCCCGGGCTGCCCGCCGCGAAGGGACAGTGCGTCCTAGCGGTTAAAGTCATGGATGGTATAAACGGGCATAGCTGGCACCTCACCAAACATCCTTGGCCGTCGGCTAACAGAAATTGGCGTCACGAACAGGATTGTGATATAGGCTGCAGTACAGTAACACAATGAAACCAGTCATGATAAACACCACAGAATTCCCTGAGCTAGAGAAAAGTTTGACCCAAGAGGGATGGGGAAATCCTCTGTGGAGCAAAGAACTGCTGGAGAAATATTGGGGAAAACCAGCAGAGATCTGGCAGCATTTCTGTAACTGGAGAACTGCCTGCAAGATGAAGAAAGGGAAAGGAAAAGGTGCTTGTATATGGCTGCTTACTAACATTTGGCAAGCTGCCTGTAAGGATTATCATAGTCTGGCAATAGAGTTTAATAGGCTACAACAGGAAAGGGACACACTGCGCAAGGAATGCCAGAATTTAGATACCAGAGTAAGAACACTGAATAGGGATATGGAACATCTTCAGAAAAGATTACTTCCCTTAATTGAGAAAGAAGGGATAGAACGAAGGGAAAAGCTGGAGACTAAAACACGCAGTATCAACCGGGCTAAAGTTGAGACTGCTCTCTGGCTAGACCCTGAGGAATGGGATGGAGACATTTGGGATTCAGCAGATGAGTCCCCCTCCTCTGAGGAGGAAGGTCCCTCTGTAAAATTAAGACCAGCTATCACACATCACAAATCAGAAGAACATGAGGAAAATTTGAGTGGGGCAGAGCTGGATGAAGAAGGGGATGACAATTATCCATCCACCTCTTCAAAAACAAAGAAGGGAGGTAAAAAGGGAAAAGGGAGTAAAGCTCCAACACACTTTACCAAAATTACCACCCGCCAATATACTCCCATGGAGTTAAAAACAATCCAGGGAGATTTTGCTAAAAAGCCTGAGGAAGGTATAATAGAGTGGCTGGTCCGCCTCTGGGACACTGGGGGTGGATATATACGCCTGACAGCCCAAGAAACTGAGCGCCTTAACTTAGGTGCAGGAATATTCCTGGAACACTCAGAGGGGAACACCCCTAAAACACTTTGGTCTCTGGCTTGTCAATGGGCAAGAGGAATTTACCCAGCAGACCGAGATGAACCCACAGTAATGCACTGGACCAACATAGATGAGGTAAAAACAGCTCTATTAACTGTGGCTGTCATTAGCATGCTTGGCCAAAACCCTCAAGGGTTAGCCTATGAAAGCCCATGGGAGGGTCAGGTAGATGTAGATGATCTCAGACCCCTGCTTAAGGGAGTTCCGAGTAACCACAGGGCTATGGCACTGTCCCTTAGATCAGAAGCTGCAGCACATAACAGTACCTTTCGGGCACTGCTAAACCTTCTGGTGTCATACTTTAGAGAATTCGGAGACATCAGAGCACTGACGGGCAAAGCTAAGATGCGTTCCCTTCAGGGAAACAAGGGGGCACCATCTAAAGGACATAAAAATAAGCGAGAGCCAACCCAGGAGGAAAAGGAGCTTAGAGCCAAGTTGTGGAGACAATGTCTGGCTTTAGGTTATCCCAGAGATGTGATAAATGGACTGCCCACAGAGCGGCTAAAATTATTCACCACCTTTAAAAGAGCTGACTGGGAGACAACTAATGCTACTCCCAGTGCACCTCTGCAGCTCTCTCCTCTTTCCCCACCTGCAGACACCCTGTATACTCCATTGCTGCAGCAACTGCAAGAGTTACCAGAGCAGGGAAACTTGCTTGCGGGGGTCAATCTCCTCTCCTAATAAACCAGCTTAAATCCAAAGAGGAGAAAACAACAGCAAAAGACCCCCGGATACATGTAACTGTAAATGACAAACACATTATTCCTTTCTTAATGGACACAGGGGCTCAAATGTCCATGATTAAGCGAGAAAGTTTTCAGGGCTCGCCACCTACTGGCCGAAAGCAGATACTTGTTACAGGAGTAAATGGCAGTACCATAACTTACCCATTAGTTAAGATAAAACTGGATATCCCATTGCAACCCCACCATCAGCCCCGAAAATATGAGGTGATTTTGGGCAATGCCAACATACTGGGCATGGATGTTTTAAGAGGAAAGAAGGGAAGGATTAATGGGGAAAGATGGGCTTTTGGAGTCAGTTCTGTTCCTCATGCCACCCACCTGGAAGAGGAAAGCCCTCCCCACTATTCTGTAAACTTACTTAGCAGCGCGCCTGCTCTCCCGCTCTCAACAGTAACAAACAAAGCAGTATAATGTCCCAGCTGAGGCCATAAGCCCTGTTACTGACCTGATCAAAGATTTGGAACAGCGAGGAATTTTAATTCGTACCCACTCTCGCTTTAATTCTCCTGTGTGGCCCATCAAGAAACCAAATGGCAAATGGAGACTCACTATAGACTATAGGAAGCTAAACAGTAACACTGGACCATTAACTGCAGCAGTCCCTAGCATAACAGATATTGTAAACACCATACAAACCTGGGATAAACCCTGGCTAGCAGTATTAGATGTAAAGGACATGTTCTTCATGGTCCCTTTGCAACCAGCTGACCAGGAAAGATTTGCTTTTACTTGGAAAGGTGTACAATACACTTTTACCCGAATGCCACAAGGGTTTAAACACTCGCCCACTATTTGCCATGGGGCACTGGCAAAGGTCCTAGATGACCTTATCCTGCCACCCAATGTACAAACTGTGCAATACATTGATGACATCTTAATAGGTGGGAAAACCCCAGAAGAGGTACAGGAGGCTATGAATCAAATCAAAGAAGCACTAGAAGCCCTTAATTTAGAGTTACCAGCTGAGAAATGCCAAGGTCCCTCCCAAGAGATAAAATTCTTAGGTACTGTATGGATGGGAGGTAGGAGGTCTGTGCCTAATGACACTGTGCAAGAGCTAAATCAGGCACCCTCCCCTGAAAGTAAAGATCAATTGAGACAGATTTTGGGAACCCTGGGGTTTTGGAGAAAACATGTACCTGGCTTTGCCATTATAGCCAGACCATTGTACAATTTGTTAAAGAAAAGTGCTGCCTGGGAATGGGCTCCTGCCCATGAGGAAGCCCTCAGGCAACTGATAGGGGAGATACACACCTATCAGGCTCTGGGTCCCATACATCCTGAAGCCCCATTCCATTTGTACCTAACTGTGGGAGCCACTGGAATGTCTTATGCTCTCTGGCAAGAAAGTGACACTGCTCCCAGACGACCAATTCAGTTTGGTTCCAAGTCATGGCAAGGGTCACAGGCTAACTACACGCCTTATGAGAAGGTGCTTCTGGCAGCTTACACAGCCTTGAGAGAAACTGAGGAATTAACTCAGGATAAGGACATCACAATTCACACTCCTCTTCCAATCATTAAACCTATATTGGAAGGGAAAGAGTTACCACCTGGTGTAGCACAAAAGATGACTATCCAAAGATGGGCACTTTACATACACCACAGGGTAGGTAGTGCAGACACTGCACAAAACCCCACTATGATTCAGGAATCCCTATGGAAAGTAGGAATGCCTGATGAAAACCGCCTACCTCCACAGCAGTCTCCCATTAAGGATGCTGCCCCATTTGATCCTTCTAAGCCTGAGGGAGTATGGTTCACTGATGGCAGTGCCAGGCTGGTTAAAGGAAAATGGAAGGGAAAAGCTGCAGCAGTGCCTGCAGACCCCTCTGCAGCACCCCTAACTGCTGAAATTGATGGGTCAGCACAACTTGCAGAATTAGCTGCAATTAAACTGGCCTGTGAAGCAGGAGCCACCGCAGTATATACGGACTCCTATGCGGTGTGGGCAGGTGCCACTCAGTGGATCACTAACTGGAAAAATAACCACTGGGAAATAGGAAGTAAACCAGTCTGGGGACTGGAATACTGGAAGTGGTTATATCAGCATGCCCTGTCTATAGGACATGTCTCAGCTCATCAGAGGAATAATACCCCAGCTGCACAGTTAAACAATTTAGCCGATGCAGCTGCCCAGCTCTTTACCACACAAGTAGAATGGGAACGCTTATATTCATGGTTACATGATAATTTAGGACACCCAGGAAGTGATGAGTTAGTGCGGCAAGCACATATCAGGGGGTGGCCTATCACCCACAGACAGGCTAGAGACCTGGTGCAAGCCTGCACTATTTGTGCTGAGACTAGAAAACATATAGCAGAAGGACAAAGGTTTGCCAGGCTAAGAGATGGAAAAACACTATGGGCAACCTGGCAGGTCGACTATGTCGGACCACTGCCCACTACAAGGCAGAGGTGGAAATACATCTTGACTGGGGTAGAAATTGTTTCAGGGATTGGTTTTGCATATCCAACCCGATTGGCAACAGGGTTGTCCACAGTTATGGGACTAAACCGCTTAACAGCAATTGTCCCAATGCCTCAAGAAATCCAATCAGATAATGGTTCGCATTTTAAGAATAAACTTGTAAGGGAATGGACCCTTAACCATGGAGTCCAATGGACCTTCCACCTTCCATATCGACCTCAATCTAATGGCATGGTCGAGCGCTGGAATGGGTTGCTAAAGAATCACTTGAAGCCTACTGATGGCACATGGGGAGACAGACTGGACGAAGTGGTGCAGAGATTAAACAACAGACAGACTCCTACAGGAAGTCCAATCAGCAGGGGATTTTTCCCTACAGGGAAAGCTATCTCCCCTGCCAGAACACCACTGCACAGTTCCAAGTATGCTCCCGGAGACACTGTTGTGATTAAACACCCAGCCCTGGGAACCTTTACCTGCGTTTTGCACGCCTATAAAGAGAAAGGTGTATGGAGTGCCTTAAATGCTGATAAAAGGCTAATAACCATTACAGAGGCTTGGATTGCATCCAAGACCGGCTGACCATGTGATTTATTGCAGGAATGGTCCCATGGTTCCGAGCAACCTGCCAGCTAACCTGTCAGCAAAATGGACCATGCAGCAGACCTGTTTGATCACTAGAGACTACTATGGACTGTTGATATATTGGCCATTACTTATAATAGCAGGTGTAATTTTTGCTTTTGGTTTTAAAATAAGTTTTTTAGCTAGAACACGACCCACCAGAGATATGTTCCTGCAAGCCCTCATGATCCTTCTGTTGGCTCCAGTCACCTTGGCAATACCAGAACATCCTCTTCGGGGAGCAATCCAAACCATCGCCTCAGCTGCTGGTGCTACAAATTGCTGGATGTGCACCTTGCTAGATTCAGCCAATGGACTGGGAATTGAATTTGTACCACTACATGCAGTGGCTGAGAATGGACAAACCTCATGGATGCAATGGTTAGCTCAACACTTGGGATTTTCCCTCTCCCCGTTTTTACATTTGGTTGTGAATACTGTTTTAACCATTTTAATTATTGTAATTGTTTTTTGTGTAACTTTATGTATTATGAAGCGTTTGATTCAAACTGCTCTTTCCTCCACGCAAATCAGATACCTAGAGCTAAAAAGGGATCCTAACCAATTCCGCGAACCCTCATCCTCTAATTTGGTTGTTGGGTATTTCTAGATTTCCCCAAGGAGGGCAAGAGGTGCTGGCATCACCGCCACCTTGCAATCTGGGATGTAGTGTGGTGCATCAGGGGGTGGAATGTAGCCAGACAGCCAGCGCCCCCCCCCCCCCTCAGACCAGCATTGCTGGAAACACAGGAGGAAGCAGGAACAGGGCACTTAACATATATTCCAGCACAGCCTTTGAAGCACAGGTGTGCTGCTACAATGTGCCTCTGGGAACAGATACGACGATTAAGCTCACAGCAGGCAGAGGCCCTGTGACAGACCTGGCTCTTAGCCCCTACTAAGTAGCGTGATGCACACACACCAACATCCTAGGTGGGAAAATATTTACCCTGATAAAAGAAATATCCAGTAGTCGAAACTTATTGTTTCTCTCCCTTGCAAGTGTAAACTACTCTTGCAAAAGCTGGCGTCACCCCGACAGACCAGCCTCAATTTGGCATAAGAAAGGAGAAAGAGAATAAAGGAGTACAGAGGTATAAGTAGGGGACCTACAGCACCATGATTTTTGAGTGCTTTTCACTATCTATCTGCTGGTCAGATAAGTGACAGCCTCCCAAGGCTTCTGCAGCTAAGAGGGTCCCTACGCCTTGTCCCTTATTCGTCTTTCCGTGGAATTGAGTGACCGATCCTGGCTTGGCACCGCTGGAATCGAGAGATGCAAGGAGGGTAAGAAGCACCCACACCTGATCTCCTATCTTTAGTGTACACATATTTTGAAATAGAGCTCTATACTTTGTTTTCTTTCTTTGGGATTGTGGCTTCAGTTTTGTAACTTGTTTGTGTGTGTAACATCTCTACATTTAAATAAGTAGGCACTAGCAATTTTGTAACCACATGATTAGAATCTAGCTTAATAAATTTTGGTAACCATTTATGCATAAGCCTGACTTGTTTTCTCTGGTTTACTGTAAAGCAGCCATCACAATTAAAGAACCTCAGCCGTTTTGGCTCTAAAGCCTGGCCATTAGGTGAGAGTACTAAGAGCCTAGCGTTGAGTTGTGCCGCCTCCACGGGGCAAACTCTTGGGGCACCTGTCAGTCAATCCTGGCTGCCCGCTGCGAAGGAGCTCTGAGCTCTAGCAGTTAAAGTCACGGGTGTGGAGAGGCTCTTAGTGCTGCCATTGGGGCACCTGTCAGTCAGTATTGACTGCCCGCTGCGAAGGAGCTCTGAGCTCTAGCAGTTAAAGTCACGGGTGGTTAGGACCTTGGGGCATCCGTCAGCCTAGCCCGGGCTGCCCGCCGCGAAGGGACAGTGCGTCCTAGCGGTTAAAGTCATGGATGGTATAAACGGGCATAGCTGGCACCTCACCAAACATCCTTGGCCGTCGGCTAACACGAGGACACCAGGATGCATGAGGGAGATAGTCGCACTTGGGAAAGGCATTCTGTCCTTGTAACCTCTATTAGCACAATTAGTCAAATGACTAACCCGCTAACCCAGCAAAGTAGGTTGAGATAATACAGAATGGTTAAGAGGTCAGGCATCAGCAGTCCCACACTTGCACCTTCCTTTGTGGAATGGCCCAAAGTATTTGTCATCACCCTCAGCTTTGTCACCACCCATGGTTGTCATCCTGGTGTCTCCCAAGGCATACAAGCTGGGAGACAGCTTTTATATTGTTGTGCTGACTCCCACTATGCCTAATGAATATTCAGTAGGCATTTCAGCCCTTCTTGCTTATCTGTATTTCCTCACCCTACTAATGGCAGAGTGCTCTTTTCTCACAGGTTACTAGGCCTTTTCTCTCATGCTTATTAGCATATGTGGTCATTGATTACCATAGTATTCTTGTGGTCAAACATCTGCTGATGTTCCTAACTTAAAATAGCTAAAGCTGGTATAGCCTGGCATATTGTGGTTACCTGTCAGCCGTTTAGCAACACTTGCGTATAACATCACTTTCTTGTGATCTAGAGTTGCTTATGGGTTAGTTACTTCATGTTTTTAGGCCTTGGACCTTAGTTTGGCTAAGCTATTGTCTTTACAGGCTTGAGCCCTATAGGCCTTCGCCTTACTGCCTTAATCCATACCCATATCTTACTTACCTATAGACTATATCAGGCCTCTGCTTTGCTATGGAATTGAAAATAACATGCAGCATCGACCTTCATGTGATGGAGTCTGTTCTGTATGGGTTCTTGAACTGCACTCCTCACCATCGGTGCTCTATGCTTGTTGAAGGCCAAGAAAAGCCTGGCACTTGGAGTGGAAGATGGGGAGGCTTGAGGTGGTCCTTAGTGGGAGTTCGGTCCCAGACTGTGGATCTGCCCCCAAGATGGTGGCTGTCTCCTGGGACACACTGTGGGCGGGAGATCAAAGCTAGCTCAAGTAGCTATCACAGTCAAGCCTCAGCAGCCGGGCACTGACTGCTTGTGTAGTACCAGGGATGCTGAGCAGGTAGGGCTAGCCTATAGCTTTGCAGCTATTGTTACTCGAGCTAGATCAAAACTAGCTCAGGTACAGCTACATGTACGGCAATCACCCCTCCTGGTTGCAGTGGGGCTGTACCCCTGCTCAGATCGCTCTTACCCATATGGTAGAAACAAGTTCCGCTGGGTCAGAGGAGCAAAGCTGTCAACCCAGACCTTCATCCCAGAGCTTTAGCTGGATTTTTTTTTTTAACACTCTGGGCCCAGGCTGTTGAATGACTTGTTGCCAAACCCTTGTAAGAATAGGTGCTCCCACGACAGGGAAGTCCTCTATGAATTAATAAAAGCTTTTGAGACGGTCTCCCACGGTATTCTTGTCAGCAAGTTAAAGAAGTATGGGCTGGATGAATGCACTATAAGGTGGGTAGAAAGTTGGCTAGATTGTCGGGCTCAACGGGTAGTGATCAATGGCTCCATGTCTAGTTGGCAGCCGGTGTCAAGTGGAGTGCCCCAGGGGTCGGTCCTGGGGCCAGTTTTGTTCAATATCTTCAAAAATGATCTGGAGGATGGTGTGGATTGCACTCTCCGCAAATTTGCGGATGATACCAAACTGGGAGGAGTGGTAGATACGCTGGAGGGCAGGGATAGGATACAGAGGGATCTAGACAAATTAGAGGATTGGGCCAAAAGAAATCTGATGAGGTTCAATAAGGATAAGTGCAGGGTCCTGCACTTAGGACGGAAGAACTCAATGCACCACTACAGACTAGGGACCGAATGGCTAGGCAGCAGTTCTGCGGAAAAGGACCTAGGGGTGACAGTGGACGAGAAGCTGGTGCCCTTGTTGCCAAGAGGGCCAATGGCATTTTGGGATGTATAAGTAGGGGCATAGCGAGCAGATCGAGGGATGTGATCGTTCCCCTCTATTTGACATTGGTGAGGCCTCATCTGGAGTACTGTGTCCAGTTTTGGGCCCCACACTACAAGAAGGATGTGGATAAATTGGAGAGAGTCCAGCGAAGGGCAACAAAAATGATTAGGGGTCTGGAACACATGACTTATGAGGAGAGGCTGAGGGAACTGGGATTGTTTAGTCTGCAGAAGAGAAGAATGAGGGGGGATTTGATAGCTGCTTTCAACTACCTGAGAGGTGGTTCCAGAGAGGATGGTTCTAGACTATTCTCAGTGGTAGAAGAGGACAGGACAAGGAGTAATGGTCTCAAGTTGCAGTGGGGGAGGTTTAGGTTGGATATTAGGAAAAACTTTTTCACTAGGAGGGTGGTGAAGCACTGGAATGCGTTACCTAGGGAGGTGGTGGAATCTCCTTCCTTAGAAGTTTTTAAGGTCAGGCTTGACAAAGCCCTGGCTGGGATGATTTAATTGGGGATTGGTCCTGCTTTGAGCAGGGGGTTGGACTAGATGACGACCTGAGGTCCCTTCCAACCCTGATATTCTATGATTCTATGAAAAGCAACAAGGAGTCCTTGTGGCACCTTAGAGACTAACAAATTTATTTGGGCATAAGCTTTTGTGGGGGATTCTAGCCACAAGGACTCCTTGGCATTTTTGCTGATACAGCCTAACACGGCTACCCCTCTGAAACCTGTGAATTAACAGGGATGCAACTGACCGGGTTCTCTAAGAATCACTCTGAACGATAGACTCCAATAGAACTATGGTCCTGCTGTAGAATTCTGTAGATCCGTTTAAGGTCAACTGTCTATTAAATTCCACAGAATTTTTCCAATAAGGATCACATGATATTTCAGTTGCATTTAATCGAGAACTAAAAATATAAGAACCTGGTCCAGCAAAAAAGTAGCAGCAGAGGGGTTGAGTGCTGAAAAGCCCTCTCTTTAACCACCTGCTTTGGGAAGAGGTTTAGAGGCCGATCTCTGCGCATATATACATGCCAAAAACCACTGACTTGCTCTTGGAAGTAGTTTTACTGAAGTCAATGGGAGTTTGGGGAGGAAGATAGGAAGGCATCCAGGTTAAACAATGTATTTATGGTGCCCTCTTGTGAGCAAACGTCATAGTTGAGTCTTGCTTGGAAAAGGCAGGTTTTAAGATACCATAAGTCCTTGCCCCAGCAAGCTATTTGATCTGTTTGTAAAGCACCTAGCAGAGTAGGTGGCTGGCACTAGGCACTACTGCAATAAAAACAGTCATATAAAATATTAGCATGTAGTCTTATGGCCAAGTTGCCTACGAACATACAGTAGAATCTAAGTGTGATTAAAATAAAGCTTGTTTGTTTTTCCTGAAAATAGAACAAAAGTGGCATTTATGGCACTCTTCATTTTACTGAGCTGTACTTTGGGTGGCTTCATCTCCTGGCAGGAAGAAAAGCAATTGACCTAGTCCCTTTGGAAAGCAGTACGTATCCTCATCTGGCAATGGTGTCTAGTTAACCACACAAGTTCAATTTGATCAACTATCCTTGCACTTCCATCACTTGACATATTAACAGTGCTGTGCAAACAAACAATTCCATGTCAATTCCCATTGACTTCGGTGAGAGCACAAAGTGGTTGTCAAACTCTACATGACACGTATCATCACAATGGTTTTGTTTAAACTGGATCTTAAACAATCTTCCCATCTTATAAGGATCAGGAAAAGTAAGCAATGTAAAGCTCTCATTTAACATTTTTAAAAAAAATAAATATTGCAGTAGCAACCAAAGGCCCCAATCAGGATCCGGGCCCCTCTGCCCAAATGTGTATAAAACTGTACGGGGAGACGTCCGCAAACCAATCAAGTGCCTGAAACCACTATGGCTTCTTGCTAAAAGCAGCCAAGTCAGCAGGCTGTAAAGTGGCCATGTAGCAAACTCGGCTTGACCAAGGAAGGATGGGAGGGGGTTTTGGGTGCCACAGAAAAGGCAGCTTGACCCCGCCCATCCTTCCTAATAAGAATTGTGTTGAAGTTGCTGATACACGCATTTTAGAGGAGCAGGATGTGCACCACAAATGTCTATTGGGGCCTCAGGGCTGCAAACTCTGGAAAAACCCACACCTGGTTAATTAATAATCTTGCTTGACCATTGAAACTGCTTATTTAACAAGTTTTCTTTAAGGGACATGTCATCCTATTGCTAATGTATTAATAAGGGGAGAAAGTTTGAGGTAGTTGGACTCTTTTTGGACTCTCCCTCTGGATACATCTTGGATTCCCCACCGGCAGACGGAAGATTTGGCCACCGGCAGCCTGCTGCTGTGCCACTCGAGAGCCACCCTCAGCTTTGGTAATTATCAAGGGTTGGGGGTGTTTTACTAACCTGTTGCCGACGTGTGTAAGTGCTTGAGACTCAGTAAAGTTTAGCTTTAAGTAAAAGCACCCTGGTGTTGTCCTGTTTGTGCCAGCCATCTATCGGTCGGACGGCCGTGTCTCCCCTGATTGACTTCCTGACACCACCTCGCACAGAGTAAAAGTTCCCAAGAGCTTTGGGTTGAAAGAACCCTGGGTAACACAACGTGCTACATAATCCAACAATGTGCAAAAATTCCTTTCTATGCCCCTACATGAGGAGGCTACCACGCTGTAATTACAGAGTAATTACTGGTTTCAGAGGAACAGCCGTGTTAGTCTGTATTCGCAAAAAGAAAAGGAGTACTTGTGGCACCTTAGAGACTAACCAATTTATTTGAGCATGAGCTTTCGTGAGCTACAGCTCACGAAAGCTCATGCTCAAATAAATTGGTTAGTCTCTAAGGTGCCACAAGTACTCCTTTTCTTTTAGAGTAATTACTACAGACCAATCAGGGTCTGATCCTGATCCATAGAAGTCCATGGCAAAATTCCCAGTGAGTTTATTGATAGAGGATCAGACCTTACTAAAGGCATTTGTTTGCAGGGATTCCCTGAACTTGCTTAGCAGTGATTTGTTGACAATAGCAACATTTTGAATTGTGGGATTCACTTGAACCGGACTCCCAGCAGGGCTGGTGTGAATGCGTCTGGATCAAAACCAGAGTAAACATTCCCATGACCCTCTGGGCACCAAAACCACTGAGAATCTCTCAGCCCTCATAGCAACAAGTGTTGAGTACTGAGATCTGCCAGGCCTGCCAAATGGCTGCTTCTGTCTGGGTGCAAGGAGAGACCACTGATAGCACCCAACACCTCCCACTTTCCTTCTGGGCAGTGGAGACTAGGCAGAGAGAAATCCTCTCCCTTTCTGTGCTTTGATATTTAATCTGCTCCACCCAAAGATCCAAGAACTCCCTGGCAGCTCTTTGATATATCAGCTCAGACACCAATCCCCTAGGACACTTGCTTTGTCCTTCCCACTAATCTCCCCAGGGTTGCCAAAAAGACCCTTGTATATTAAACCAGTGTCTCATTACTCCAGGCTAGGATCACTATAATTCAAAGAAATGAAGAGGACGGGGTTAGCAAGCAGGAGTTCCAGCCTTCATCAAAGTGCATCATGTGATGAAGCTCATAAATATTCAATGCAATTTTGGTGGCAGATCTATTTCTGTCATCACACAGCATGGTGTTCATCTCTCTCTCCACAGCAGGTACAGAGTGGAATAAACCCAGAATTCTCCTCTCCTAGCTCAGAAGTTGAACCTACCTGACTCAAACAATGCTAAACTTAACTCCAGATAAAATATCGGGCTCCTTAATCCGGCCAAGAAAGACATAACACAAACCAAACGCTAGAAACTAAAGCCATGCAAATTCAAATTAGAAACAACTTAATTTTTAAGTGAGGGTGACTTCCTTTGGTCCCTTGTTCTAGTGGTTTGTGGTGGACTCTCTCTCAATGTCATCAGATCAAGACCGGAGGTCTAGTTCAGTGGCTTTCAAACTTTTCCACCTACCATCTGTGATGAGGTTCACTCACCACCATGGTGCCGCCTCTTGGCTATCCCGGGGATTAGCTCTGCTAATCACTGTACCCTTCTGGTGGTGTCTCACCACCATCACTTCTGCTCTAGGACCCACGTCACTCCTGAGACCAGAGTCCTTTTCATGACACAGCCCTCCGGCCATGTCATGCTCTGTTCTCCCCCCTTCAGGGGGAACTGCAGTCCGCTGTCCAGCCACTTTGCTGCGGCTATGGTAACTACAGCCAATTGTCTCACCACTTACTCAATGGTGAGGTGGGGGGAGTGGGCGGGCACCTACCCGCTACTCTAGGTCCTGGCCCAGGGACCCTGTAGATGGCCACCATTTGCTGCATCCCCCTCCAACTCCTTAGATCATTTCCCTGGGCTGCTTCCCCATGGCCCCAGCACCCTCTTCGCCCTTGCCTCAGGGCTCAGCCTACGAATCCCTGTAGCCAACCAGGAGCCGTCTTTAGCTCCTCCCCCGGTCGCTGCTAGCAACACTGCTCTGTCCAGGGTGCTAGTTCCCTTCTGCTTGGCCGGGAGCTTAGTCTTCCCTCATTGAATTGGTCAGCTACTGAACTTGCTGTGCCCTGCAGCTCTTCTTATACGGGCCTGCCCAGCCCTGATTGGCTGCTCCTCACAGCCCCTTTCCTATTGGCTGCTTTTTGCGCAGTCGCCCTAGGGCTCTATTAACCCCTAAGCAGGTGCCCCATCACACCATCTTAACTAATTAAGCCAACAGATGACACATCAAGCTTGCATCCAAGGAGTAATACATGTACTGCAGTTGGAAGCACCGATCTAGTTCAACCACAAATTACTGAGCTGAAAACAGGAAAAAATAGTTGAATTTCTCTGGCCTGCGTTCTACTGGAGGTCAAATTAGATGATCTAATGGTCTTTTCTGACTTAAAATTGATGAATCTAGATCAGATTTAACTATTGATGGGCACCTTGAGGTTACTCCTTGGATTACAAGAAGTGGAAGGTTGGACATATGACCAGGGAAGAGTATAAAAATATTGCTCGGGCATGTAGGAATGATATCAGGAGGGCCAAATCGCACCTGGAGCTGCAGCTAGCCAGAGATGTTAAGAGTAACAAGAAGGGTTTCTTCAGATATGTTGGCAACAAGAAGAAAGCCAAGGAAAGTGTGGGCCCCTTACTGAATGAGGGAGGCAACCTAGTGACAGAGGATGTGGAAAAAGCTAATGTGCTCAATGCTTTTTTTGCCTCTGTTTTCACGAACAAGGTCAGCTCCCAGACTGCTGCACTGGGCATCACAAAATGGGGAAGAGATGGCCAGCCCTCTGTGGAGATAGAGGTGGTTAGGGACTATTTAGAAAAGCTGGATGTGCACAAGTCCATGGGGCCGGACGAGTTGCATCCGAGAGTGCTGAAGGAATTGGCGGCTGTGATAGCAGAGCCATTGGCCATTATCTTTGAAAACTCGTGGCGAACGGGGGAAGTCCCGGATGACTGGAAAAAGGCTAATGTAGTGCCAATCTTTAAAAAAGGGAAGAAGGAGGATCCGGGGAACTACAGGCCAGTCAGCCTCACCTCAGTCCCTGGAAAAATCATGGAGCAGGTCCTCAAAGAATCAATTCTGAAGCACTTGCATGAGAGGAAAGTGATCAGGAACAGCCAGCATGGATTCACCAAGGGAAGGTCATGCCTGACTAATCTAATCGCCTTTTATGATGAGATTACTGGTTCTGTGGATGAAGGGAAAGCAGTGGATGTATTGTTTCTTGACTTTAGCAAAGCTTTTGACACGGTCTCCCACAGTATTCTTGTCAGCAAGTTAAGGAAGTATGGGCTGGATGAATGCACTATAAGGTGGGTAGAAAGCTGGCTAGATTGTCGGGCTCAACGGGTAGTGATCAATGGCTCCATGTCTAGTTGGCAGCCAGTATCAAGTGGAGTGCCCCAAGGGTCGGTCCTGGGGCCGGTTTTGTTCAATATCTTCATAAATGATCTGGAGGATGGTGTGGATTGCACTCTCAGCAAATTTGCGGATGATACTAAACTGGGAGGAGTGGTAGATACGCTGGAGGGGAGGGATAGGATACAGAAGGACCTAGACAAATTGGAGGATTGGGCCAAAAGAAATCTGATGAGGTTCAATAAGGATAAGTGCAGGGTCCTGCACTTAGGACGGAAGAACCCAATGCACAGCTACAGACTAGGGACCGAATGGCTAGGCAGCAGTTCTGCGGAAAAGGACCTAGGGGTGACAGTGGACGAGAAGCTGGATATGAGTCAGCAGTGTGCCCTTGTTGCCAAGAAGGCCAATGGCATTTTGGGATGTATAAGTAGGGGCATAGCGAGCAGATCGAGGGACGTGATCGTTCCCCTCTATTTGACATTGGTGAGGCCTCATCTGGAGTACTGTGTCCAGTTTTGGGCCCCACACTACAAGAAGGATGTGGATAAATTGGAGAGAGTCCAGCGAAGGGCAACAAAAATGATTAGGGGTCTGGAACACATGAGTTATGAGGAGAGGCTGAGGGAGCTGGGATTGTTTAGCCTGCAGAAGAGAAGAATGAGGGGGGATTTGATAGCTGCTTTCAACTACCTGAAAGGGGGTTCCAAAGAGGATGGCTCTAGACTGTTCTCAATGGTATCAGATGACAGAACGAGGAGTAATGGTCTCAAGCTGCAGTGGGGGAGGTTTAGATTGGATATTAGGAAAAACTTTTTCACTAAGAGGGTGGTGAAACACTGGAATGCGTTACCTAGGGAGGTGGTAGAATCTCCTTCCTTAGAGGTTTTTAAGGTCAGGCTTGACAAAGCCCTGGCTGGGATGATTTAACTGGGAATTGGTCCTGCTTCGAGCAGGGGGTTGGACTAGATGACCTTCTGGGGTCCCTTCCAACCCTGATATTCTATGATTCTATGACCTTGAGCTCTTGGATGAAATTGTGGCTGCTTGCGGTCACTGGAGATCCCACAGCACTTTACAGTGTTAGGCCAGGGTGGGAAGAGACAGAGGACCAGGGGTGCTGGAATATTTTTTTTCGTGGGGGTGCTGAGCCATTGAACCAAATTCTAAACCCTGTATATAATGGAAACCACTTCAAGCCAGGGGTACAGTAGCACCCTTAGTTCCAGCCCCTATGCCCAGGACACTAGTTTAACAAAAGCTGGCTGAAAATGGTGTGTACTGCTGGCTTTAAAAATAACACTTTAGCTTTCTCAAATATTCCCAAAAAAATTGTTAAAGTAAATTTCTGGATATTTCAAGGTTTGGCTTTTCAGTTTTTGGGGAGGGGAGGGAAACCTGAACCCCAAACTGCTGTTTCTAAAACAATTTTGTTTCCAGGAAAAAGCCATTTATTGTCAAACAGTTAGCATGAAAAAATTCAAGCAGCTCTAAATTTAACTTTATCTAAGATTGCAAATGCAACACTACCTCACCCTGTTTTAACTAAACTGAAGACCATTTGAGGCCATGTTTTTGGGTTTTTACTCCTGTTTTAGCACACATAAAACTGTTAACTAAACCAATTGTGATATTACACAAGGTTTCTTCCTAGCTGCATTTAACTGGTTGCTTCTAGGGTTAAACATGAGTAAAATCAAACTCCTGTATCCTGCCCACACTAAAATTAAGTCTCATCTACACTGTTTTGCCAGAACAGTTATACCAGCCCACTCTTCTAGCATAGACGCACTTATCCTGGCAAGAATGCTTTAGTTGCTATATGTTATACCAGTTCCCTATGTGAAATAAGCCATAGGACTTTCACGCCATACAAATGCTGCCCAAAAGAAAATCACATCCCTAACAGACCTTGTCATTCCAGCAAAAATCTCTAGTGTAGACCTGCCCTTACAATCATGCTTAAAGCGTGATTCAGAAGTGAACATATCCTGATTTGCACTGGGAATGGATTTTCATTTGTTTTCAGGATTATTTGCAAAATTCCTCTCTGGTCAGACACATCATATTAAGCAAACTGTGAAACAGTCCAGAGAATTAACTATCCTTGGAAAATGCAGTCTCTCCAGATCCGTTTCACTTTTACTCTAGGATTTCATCAGCCTCTCCGTGACATAAATGAAACCTTTGTAAAGACACATCTCTTCTGTAACTAGTCAGATAGCGAATGCTTATAGCAGCCTTTATTTTATTATAGGAGCACACTGTTGGGGCTTAAATTTGAATAAAACACAAGGATATTAACCTTTCAATACAATGAAATAGTGCTACGAGAGATGTGGTGCATTTATTAATGTATGCATGTGTAATCTCCCTGTAAGAAGCCACGTGCATGTTTCTGCATTTATTATGTACTAAATGGAAGGGATTCCTAGTGTTACACATGCCCCAAAAGCCTAGGTAATTTCTGTTTTAATGTCTTGCTGCCATCTAATGGTATTAGTTGGGTCTACAAAATTCTTGAGCTGAGGATTATATCGGAATAGAAATCTGCTCAAAAATATTAAATCTGTGTAGCTACATGAAAAAATAAAGTGAAAGCCTGGAAATTAAAGTTGGAAAAAATCAGGAAATTCACAGTTAAGGTCCACGAATTAGCACTAGGCTGTCATCATGGCACCGACAAGTAATCCTATGGTGTACATACACATACCAATTGCAGCGCTGGTGAGAGAGATCTGACCTGTAATGTGGTTCAGATAGGCGCTGATTTGGCGGAACACGGAAAGCGCAGTGCTGAAGGGTCATGAAAGTCGATAGAATGCAGGCATGTGCTTAAATGCTCTGCTGAACCAGGGCCATAGTTCACTGAGTTACCTGGCTAGACTGGAAAAGAGAGGTTAATAGAATGAATGGAGGGAATAACCAAGTCAATCCTACACTGCATGGGCAGGAGAGGAGGCCAGAGCCCAGATCCTCAAAGGTATTGAGGAGGATCTGGGCCTGGCTGTCTCTTGCTGCCAATAGGCAGCTGAAATACAGGGGAGGGGATGGTGGTGAGCCATGAGTGACATAGAAGGCTGATATATCTGCATCTAGTCTATTTATGGTAGCTGAGGATTTACAGTCCTGTTAGAAATGTGAGTGATCTGGCAGGACTGGTTAAGGAGCCTGTGGTGGGTGCTTCACCGGAGCCTGATGGGTAAAGGTCACACAGTAGGTTTCCTCCATCCACAGTAAATGACATTCACCAAACAAGCACAGATTTCCCTTCCCCGGGGAGGCAAGCCAAGCAACCAAAACAACTCTCGGCCTTCCCAGGCTGAAGACAAAGCTCTCAACAGCCTGCAAGCTGGGCCATCCAACCTTCTGAGTTGTTGAGACGAGCATGTTTCTTGCCAGCCATAGCTTTCCTCTTCCTTCTGTTTGTCAGCACGGGAGCTGAAATGAGCCCCAGCTGGATGTGTACTGGCCCTAGTGTGTGACCCTGACCCAACCAATGGGAAGTCTTCAGAGAACCAGAGGGGTAGATATACACGGTAAGCTGTGGGCTAGAATTTCAGCTACTAGAAAGCCGCATAGCTCCACTGACTCCAGTAAAAGGACTGCTGAAGTCTACACGCTGTAACTGAGCCAATGGATCCATCTAATCGATCCACTGGTTTCCTCTTACTATACTCAAACATTTCCCTGCCTTAGATTCACGCAGACAGACAGTTGACTTGATTAATCCACATGGTCATAGAGCTATAGCACACTGCATTACTTTACTATTCTACCATGACTTATAGCATTACGATTGCTCTAGTAGGGTTTTTAAGCACTGCATTGATCTCCCATGGGCTTTCTCTTCCTCTTTCAGAATTCTGACCACCTTTTTTTGACCAAATAGCAACTTTCTAGAGCTATCAATGGAATTTTTCAGTCAATGCTGGTGAGATGAACCAAGATTAAGGACGGCAGTCATGTTGTTTCAGTCCTATTCTAGCTCAGGGGTTCTCAGACTGGGGGTTGTGAGCCCTCTTGGTGTTGTGGGATTATTATGTGGGGGGCTCGCAAGCCGTCAGCCTCCACCCATAATGGTGTTAAACATATAAAAAAGTGTTTTTAATTTATAAGTGGGGGGGTCGCACTCAGAGGCTTGCTATGTGAAAGGGGTCTCCAGTACAAAAGTTAGAGAACCACTGATCTAGCTCAGGATGTTTTCATCAAATAAACTGTCCCACATGACCAGGGTTTCTTTAAATCAACACATTGAGACTCTCACTGCTGCGCTTTTTTTGAGCTCTCAATCTGTTTAGTTTTTCAACAAGAAGATTGAGCAGTGACTTGATTAGTGTTGAAGTACCTCTCCAGGGAGAAAATACCAGGTTAAAAAGAGCTCTTTAACCTAGCAGGGAAAGGCATCACAAGAACCAGTGGCTGGCAGTTGAAGTCAGACATTTGTATTCGAAATAAGGCACTATATTAAGTGAGGATGATTATTAATCTACTATGGGAAGTGGCAGATTCTTCTTCTTTCTGACTTCAAGCCCAGTCCAGATGTTTCTAGAAGATGGGCTTTAGTCACCATAGGTGCGGGGCATGCTGGCGCCCCCTGGCTTGAAGTGGTTTCCCTCATCTACAGGGTTTACAGTTAGGTTCAATAGCTCTCAGCATCCCACTATACAAATTGTTCCAGCACCCCTGTTAGTCTCACAAGTTGTTGTGCTCAATACAGGGATAATGGTGATATTTAATGGCCTGCATTATACAGGTCAGACTCTATCTTAATGGTCCCTTCTCCCCTTCAAGCTTCTGTCCCTCAGTTATTAATAGAATTTATTGAGCATGTCAGATCTTCATAAACACTCCAAATCCTATCCCGGCCTATGCTGGGCTCATTGAAAATCCTGGGATGGATTCCTTGGGGCCAGCCTTTTCTGTGGTTGAGGAGACTGGAAATCCCAAAATGACCACTCACTAGGTGGAAGCCCCACCAATGTGTGTGAACTAAATATTAATGCTAGGGGCTGGCTTCGTAGTTCAGCCCTACGTTATTGTAGAAAAACTTCAACAGTTGAGTTTATCTAAACCCATCTTCAGATAAATCCATGCCAGAAAAAACACCCTGGAAAGGTGTTTCCATATGTGCTACTGTCTAGTGTAAGGAGGTAGTGACCAAATTGTTGCATTTTGCTGAGACAAGAGAACATAAGCAAATTAGTCGAATGAAGGTCTTTGCTAGAGGGCTTTTTCCTGCCCACCTGCCTTTTTCAATTCCCAACACAATATTGTTAAGCATTGTTTTGCGCGTAGCAGTCCGTCTGTGCTTGAGAATCATGGGACTAAGACTCATAGCACGACTGGGGCAAAGTCTGGCCCTGCTGACAATCAGCGGGGGTTTTGCCATTGACAACAATGGGGACAGCACTTCATGCTTGTGCTCAATTCCTATGCTACACTGTATTACCCCAGTGCTATATTACTACTGTAATAAAGGGTAGCTGCACTGTTAGGGACGCTACCTTTGATCTGAGACATTAAACCAGGGTCCCTCCTTGCCCCCGTGGAAGTTAGAGCCCATGGCATATTCTGAAAGAGATGGAGAGAACATAGGCAACCGAAAGATGAACAGACACCTCATGCTTCCTAGAGCTGCGTGGAGAAAGGTAATTCTGTTTCGTGGAGGATTTTGACATGGAATTTCATTCCCATTTGGAACAAAAACTAGCAACTTTGAAATTCTCTGCAAAATGGAAAGCGCTGGGATCGGAGAGTCAGGGCAATCTGCCTGGCTGGCTGCCCTGGAGCTCTGTACCTTGGAAGCTTCCCAGGCTTGTAGTTCCTGGAAGCCTGAAATCCCAGCTTGCTGAGGAACTGGGCTGGTCAACTGCCACAGAACCAGAAGGATTTCACAACCTGCCTGGCTTGCAAGATTCCACTGGAAACCTGCCTGGGTTCTACTGCAACTTTTAAATTGCACCATCTCTGCAAAGCAGTTCAACTTTGATTAAAAATGGTTCATCAGCATTTTCCCCACCCACTGTGATGATTCTAGCTCAGTTCTCTGTTTGCGTGCTTCACTCAGTGTCTGTATCCCACACACAGTCCAAATGGGCGCCTGTTAGAGGCTTGAGAGCTGTGCTAACCGCTTTCATCTCTTTGGTTCCCCTTTGATCAAAGCAGATTGCTGTAGATCATTGGCCACTGCTTAACTATGTAAACTGAGGGTGTTGTTTTCAGACGAATGATGGTGGGAATTCACACTTCTCTGCTTTGCCAGATGCTGTGTTTATCAGACACCTGGTATGAAAAGTCTCTTAAATAATGGTGTGAATTTGCATGTGAAAGAGGCTGGCTCGAGCACTGTGGAGACAAGGCCGCGAGATATACAGTTATAGTAGAACAGTGCAGGGAGCAGTGGTGCAAACTGTCCCTTACTCACGTGCCTCTTAGGAGAGAGTGGTTAATTCAGTCTCCATGGACCACTCAATCCTTGGCTTCCCCACTGAGATGACAGAACGGAGCGCCAGCGGGATGGGTTTGTTTTGGCAATTCTTGTTGGTTAGGACTCCATCCCCTCGGGCTCCCTTCAGCTGTGACAAGCATGTTCCAAGACATGTCTAGCACGGGGCAGATCCTCAGCTGCTGTAAATCAGTCTTGATGTCAACAGAGCTATGCCAATCTATGCTAGCTGAGGGCTGCCCTCCCCACCCCCGTGTACACTCATACAACACTGATCACCTCAGGACGCAGACACACCTAGTGGAACCACAACATTTTGTCTTTATTAGGCGTTCCCATGGTAATATAACACAGTTTGTAAGGAATAAAACACAAGACTTTGGGGTGGGGTTTACCATTGTGACAATGGTCAAATATCAGTACTTTTTGTCTACACACATGATCATCTTTAGCACTTACAGCTCCTCCTCTCATAGTTCACAATCACAAATCCAAGGGTTAAAATCCAGCTAGTATTAAATCCTACATTGTTTATTTTTAGAGCTTCAAGTCACTGCGGTTAATAGTCAGTCTCATTTTTTTTTCTTTAAGCATTTACATATGACATCCATTAAACAGACACAAAGCAAATGAGCTCCCACAGAAAAACATGCTTACGTAGCCTGCAAAAATCTTTTTTTTCCCCCCTTGTAATGAATGAACAAAACTACCTGAAAAGTCAGTGGGTGAAGGGAAAAAAAACAAACAAGGAAGACTCAAGTGAATACTGAAGAGCTGCGAATGTTTCGTAGAACTGAAATGACTGGTTTTTTTTTTCTCCCTAACTTGTTCCAATTTATTTTAAAGCACAGGTGGAAAAAACAGCTGCAATATATATTAGGTTTTACTGATTACTTTAACAAAAGTGCAATCTCTGTGAGGAAAAACGAAAGACCCAAGAGTTAAACCAAAATCAAACATGGCTGGACAAACAAACATACTGTCCTGTTTTTTTTTTAAGGCTGATATTTTTGAAGGCGCCTGAAGGAGTTAGGTGTTGAGATCCAATGGGACTTAGGTACCTAAACTGCTTTAAGACCACTGGAAAATCCCAGCTTTGATACTTGACAAAAGCAGATTTGGTTTTTAGTTTTTAAAAGCCTGCATATATCTCTTTCCCTTAAGAACCTGTAAACATCATTTTAAGAGTTAAAACGTGGAAAATTAAAGTGAATACACAAGCAAAAATACAAACAGAAGAAGCAGGTGACACCCCTGAATACCAGGGGACAAAAAAGACAAGGTAGGTGAGGTAGTATCTTTTATTGGACCAAGATATTACCTCATCCACCTTGTCTCCCACATAGCCTGGGACCACCAGGGCTCCACCAATGCTGCAGGGGACAAAAAGGAAGTGAAGATAAATGCTGTGACAATGGGTGAAAGATTACCCTCTGTGCAAAGAACCAGACCAAGGCCCCGAGCCCTCAAAATACAGCTTGAGAAGGACTTAAATGATGCATGTGAACCAACTGCCATCTGGATCTGAAATGAGGATCATCCATCGCTTGAGCTAAAAGATCAGCACCCAATTCCTCAAAGGCATCTAATGCTCACTGATTTACATGGGAATTAGGCACCTAAATTCCTTTGTGGATCTGGGCCTTAGCTCACAGGCACTAAGCAATCTCTATATGGGATTTAGCTGGTATGTAAGGACAAAGAACTACCACTGACCCTAAATTAGGGTGGGTTAAATAAAGGCCTTTTCCTGGGTGTTTCCGGTCGGATGAATTTTGCCCTTGTGCAATGATCTATTGTATAACAATGTCATAAATCATTGGCAAAATCCTCAGCTGATGTAAATCAGCATAGCTACCACCAAGTTGCCATTTACACCAGCTGTGGCTCTGGCCCTGTAACTGGAATGGCCCTTAGTAAGACCTTTCTTGTCTGCTTTCACGAGGGGTCTTTACACGATACTAACAAAGTTTCTTTCTATCTTAAATGATGGCTCTTGTGAGGGCTACTCTTCTTCTGATCATCAAAGTGGGGGGCTGCGATTGAATTTAACATACTGCCAAATGAACCTAGTTTATTGACTAAAACCTCAGCTTCTGGAGTTTCACCTCCACAAATGAAAAGCCTGTTGAGGAAATGTTTTCATGAGACTTTGTTCCAGATCCTCAGCTGGTGTCAATTAAGTCTTAGCTTAGCTTCAATGGAGCTAGGCTGATTGACACCTGCTGAGGACCTGAGACTTTTTGAGGGAGATCATAGCTTCGCTTTGAGGCCTAGAAGCATCCATGAACTAACACAAGTATCAAGTGCTTGCTGAAATGATGCTATGAGCTCCTACTACCAAATGATTGTGGTGACGGTCAGAAACTATGACACGAATGGGGGAGGGAGGTCCACTCCTGAGATGAGACTGTGCAAACACAATGGTACAAAACATTTTAAAAAGTACTCCATTTTTAAAATTTCCTCAATGATCTAATTTGCAGAAAAATCCAGAAGGAAAAACACAGCAAAACCTCAGCCCAACTGCATAAGATGCATCTTGTCAATTTCTAACACAGGCTTCCTATTTGTACTAAGATACCCGGTGAGATCACAGAATGATTGTGAGGGGGGAGAATGTTGATATAAGTTGAGACTTGTGTTCCTCTGCCCTCATTTAGCGGTGCTGTTGCCGGTCAGGACCCTAAGGAATATCCAGTTTAAAAACCCTTTGAATGACTGCTGTGTTGGGCATCTCAATTTTTATTTTTTAAAAAAGGCAGCTCCCGGGAAATTCACTTTATCCTTCCTTTGTCAAGAGATGTTTAATGGGAACAGAGGCCTCATCTCAAACACCCTCTTTAAACTGATTTTTTGCATGTCCAGCGTATCAAACAGGGGTTGTTTTTTTAAATGTGATGGGATTGGGGGATGGGGAGGGGGGAATTGAGTGGGATCGGTGACGATGAGGAAGATGGATTGAGGGGGACTGAAGTGGCGCCATAGCACACTGGTTGCCCGCAGTAACCGTCACAGGCTCTAAAAGAATTGAAAGGGCCTCCAGGTACCCTGCCCCCTCCCCTGGTCCGCTAGGCGGCCTCAGAGAGGTTAGTTCCTTAACCCAAGCTGGTGATGTTGGCACGTCCACCGGGTGGCGCCACTATGCGCTGAGTAGTGCGGCGGGGGATATTGTCATCGATCTGCGCACCTGGAAGGAGACAGAGAAGAGGCCATGTCAGTGCAGTGCTGGAGTTGAGTAGCTTTCAACGCAGTAACATAGACCCGTGACATTGCCGGCCGTCTGTGGGCTGCATTTAGCCCGTGGGTCTAAAAGGATGCAGCTCCACTGGAATTGATAATAGCCTCTTTGGCCAGGTTGAATTAAGCCCTATGACCCAGTTCCTCAAAAAGATATGTAGGCACCTGATTTCCATGGAAATCAATTGATTTCCAGCCTTGGGGAATCACGAAACAGGTAGCTGTTCTGCAAGGTGGGGAATCATTAGGTCCTGAATTGCTCTAATCCAAACCCACAGAGACCAGCACTGGAGAGTACAGCACGTTCTCTAGTGGAGTGAGTCCTAGTCTTCTCTGCTGAGGCCGCCCCATTAATTAAGATGTTGGGTCCTGAGACGTGGATTAGATTGAGAGCTCGAGGTAGGTTGGTGGCCACTGGCTATCCATGCTAATGGCTTTGCGGGGGCGTGAGCAGAATGTTGAACTGCCAACCTAGAAGAGAGGTTCTCTATCCCCATGCCACAACGAGGGAGCACTATCTGGCCCACAGCGAAGCCCACAAGAGCTTTAACCTCAGCTCACTTGTTCTTGCTGCATCAGGTGCTCAGTGGAAGGGCTCTAAATTGGCTGCTTGGGATATAAAGGGGGAGAGACTGCTGAGCAGGAAGTGAAGGCTCTGTGTCCAGAGAATGGGGCTGGACATCAGACTGACCCCTGGGTTGCAGAACAGCAATACTAAAAACAGACAAGACTGTGCTACTGTTTCAGTGGAAGCTCTGAGCAGCAGCAGCGGCCCTGGAGCTGCCTGCAGATTCAGGGAAGGGGCACCGCATCGGTTCACGCTGTTTTGTGATGGTTCTTTGTGATCACAAGGGGCTAGGTTAGACTGTGCAGAAGCAGAGGGCACTGGGAAAGCTTTCAAGTGGCAGGCTGGTGAGTGGAGAAATTTGTTAGTCTTTTCCCCTTCTTCCCCCCTCCCAATGCTAACTTGGTTTAATTGCCGATTAGAAGCATCATCTTGGGAGGAAACTCCCTCTCCTAGCTTTCCCTGTTGTGTAGCTTCTGCCGAGGCATGCTGCTGGCTTACTAGCCCTTTATCAAACACTTGGTCCACCCACTCCTCCCAGCTAAATTAACTTAGTGGGAGACCTTGCCATATTTGTTGTGGAAGGAGGGATCTCATTAAATCATCCTTCTGATCCTCAACCAATTGCTTCAGCACAAAATGAGAGAGATGTGTAACACTTGCCTATGCTGAGAACCTCCAGCCACAAGTGAGTTTCACTAGAACCATGTGGAAGTACTGAAATAACTTTTAATGCTTGCTTTCAAGTCCACTAAAAGCACTGCAAGTCTCTCTGAGATGCCTCTCACTAAATAAAACTAATGCGTTCCTCTAAACTGCAGGCAGCCCACCCTGGTTTTGGTGAGGTGATAGCTTTGCTTCAGGGAGCAGAACCAAAGTAGCCGCACACTGCTCCACCGGCCAACATGAACTTCCCAGCTGTCTCATCAGAACTGCCCTCCTGGTTTCCATAACTACATCTTCAAGTTCAAACCCATCCTATTCTTTCATTGAGTTGTTCCAGCTTCCACCCTGTAATTCTGGCCTTCTAAGTAGGTACTCTTATTTTACTCTGATTTTGGCCTTCTCTGACCTGGACACCCACCCCACCCCCAAAATTAAAACTTTCTTTATTCCCTCGCTTTTGTCAGAAAATTTTGGATTTTCATTGAATTTTTTTTTTTTTTGACAAATCCAAAAAAGTTGAATAAGTTTTGGCTTTAATCAAAAATCTTCCAGAGATTCCAGAGAAAGTGGATTTCCTGATCAGCTCTCAATTTAGCAGTAAGGCAGCCTTACCCCTCATCTCTGGATCTATCTCCCAGACACTGAGTCACTGTCTCTTCATACTTCATCATTAAACCCCCTCTTCCCAATTCAGGACAAATCTTCTCTCTGCAGTATCCTGTGATGGTATACAGAACTGCCCAGGCCCTGCAAAACTGCCCCGCTCTGCACTATATGGGCCAGATCCCACATACCTGGTGTACTCCAGCCTGGCTCCATAGAATCTGGCCCTGAATGTCAATCTTTGGGCCACTCAAGATCCATAAAGGAAGCTTGTGTAATTGTCTCCCATTCTGGCCAAGCTAATCATGGCTGAAAAAACTCAGCCATAGACATTGCAAGATAAAAAGTGAAAAATACAAAGTGCCAGATCCTCAATTGGCAAAAGTCTACAATGGTGCTACCTAACTTGTATCCCAGCTTGGGGCCCTGCCCTTTGAAGTGGATGGAGATATAGATTCCTTTGCTTTGGCACTGAAATAAATCAGAATTCTAGCAGGGCTTCTATCCAGTTTTTTCCTTCTGCTGTGAAATGAATCTCACTGCTGTTAACCCTCCCCGTCCCCGCCTCCTCTTGTTATTGCAACCGAACCCACGCCCCCACAAGAAAACAACCAAGATTTCAACGTAATAATTTAGCCATACATAAGTATGTACCAGACAAGCTAAATCCAGACTGGTGCAGGTTCCTGACAGGTGGGGCCTGCTGTTTGGCTGGAGACGTCTTAGCCGAGGATGCTGGTGTGACAGTCTTCGGTGTCACAGATACTTCGCAGACGGGCCCATCATACAGGCCCCGGGGGACGCCCCGCAGCTCAGCCAGCTGGAGAAAACACAAGCAATGAGCCTTCAAACAGCAAAGCTAAAGGCGGCATTAGGAAGAGACCTGAACTGGGTCCAGATGTCACCAAGTCAGAGATGTTTGATTCAAGGTTCAGTTTTTGCACTAGAATTTAAAAGCCACATCTCTGCATGGTGCTGATGCTGATTGTGAACTATGGCTATTCAACTGCACAAGTGAAAGGGAGACCAGCCTTTGCCCCTTTGGCTGCAATAATTTATTTTGCATTGAATGTAATTTCACAAACTGTGAGAGAAGGTCAACCAGGCCTGGACAGGAAATCAATTTTTCTGGTGACCCAAGTATCCCAAAATCATGGGATTCCACATTAATCCTCCTGGGCCTCCAGTAGTATAAATCCATTGGCTTCAAAGCATTGCAAATCCATTTTTTCCCCATCAACATTTCAAAACACATTCACAAGGAGTCTCGCTTGCAATGAATACTTTGACAAAGTATAATCCCAAGCAAACTCCTCTGATTCTATCCAGCAGAGGGCGGTGTTGCAGATACATCAGTACAGCATGGAATATTTCCCTTAAAGATTTTGACAAGTTAACCAAAACATATAATTACGCGACTGTTCCATTTTGAAAGACTCTAGGGACCAGATCCTCAGCTGTTGTAAATCTGTATAGCTATGCTGATTTCAGTACAGCTATGCTGACTTCTACTGGCTGAGGATCTCTCTAATTGCTTCTGTTTTGGCTTCGTATATCCTTTGAAAACCAATTTTTGCCTCAGCCTAAATTCACTATTTTTCAAAAGTAGAAACCCTCTCACTACATTTGTTTCAATTCAGAATAGAGTGTCTGGCTGGAAGGGACCTTGAGAAGTCGTCATGTCCAGCCCCTTGCACCGAGGGAGGACCAAGTAAACCTAGACCATCCCTGACAGGTGTTTTATCCAGCCTGTTCTCAAAAACCTCTAATGACCGGGATTCCACAACCTCCTTTGTCAGCCTATTCTAGAGCTTCGCCTTCTTTTCTCAAGACTAATTATGCAATTTGTAACCTTTCCCCATAGGTCAGGTTTTCTAAACCTTATATCATTTTTGTTGCTCTCCAATTTGTCCATCTTTCCTAAAACGTGGCGCCCAGAACTGGACTCGGTACTCCAGCTGAGCAGAGTGGGACAATTACCAACCGTATCTTACATACAACACTTCTGTTAATACTCCCCAAATTTTTAGCCTTTTTTTCCCCCAACCATCACATTGACTCATTCAATTTGTGATCCACTTTACCCCCCATTCCTCTTCAGCAGAACTATTGCCCAGCAGTTACTCTTCATGTTGTAATTGTGCATGAGATTTTTCCTTCCTAAGTGCAAAACGTACTAAATTAAATCTTCCAAAACTTTTGAATTTAAACCAACAATGCTGCAAACCAAATCGCAAGAGACTCAAACTATTTGCCTGAAACAAGCGTGACTAGCCTAGTTTCATTGTTTGAAGATCGATAAAATGCAAAGAGAACAAAGTCAACAACATAATTAGTTTTATTTTAAAGTGTAAATTTATCTGGATGATAGTGTTTAAGTTGACTATTTTCTTTTCCTATTGTGACAGGATGCTAGTACCTTGCAGAGTCATTTTGTTGACTCACCCTGCGCACCAGACCAAATCGTTCTTACTATTTCTTCTTACTCCTGTCTGTCTGTCTGTGACTGAGGGAATTTAGGAGCAGAGACAAAGATTCTGCAGGGATAGCCAAGCTCAGACTTAGGTTACAAAGTTACTTTAGAAAATAAAAGCCAACTCAGGGAAGAAAGTAAATTTGGACAATACCCACTGTTTTCTCTATGGAAGAAGTGGGGTGGGGATGTCACCTGTTCACCAGCCCCGTAACGTAGAAGCTTCATGAGCTAACTAGCATTCATGGACATACTCACCCTGCTCCTTGCCTTGATGCGCTTATAAACAAAGTCAGGGAATGGCTTCCTGGGGATGTATCGTCCAGAGCCCTCAGTTGCATGGAGGTTCCCATCCTCCAACACAATCTTTCCCTGGCTGATAACCACCAATGGAGACCCACGGCATTCCATGCCTTCAAAGATATTGTACTCCAGAGACTAGGACAAAAAGAAGACATCAGGACCAAGTGTTCATCCCAATGCAAGATGCCATGTCTTAAGCTACCGCCGAGTAACAATTCCCTCCCACCCCCCACCCCCCGGTTTTTGGGGGTTTTTTAAATAACAATCCACACTGATTCCCAAATTTTAGAGTTCAGGTGAGAGAGAGGTGACAATGTCGATGCACTCACCGCCAATATATGTGGTGACATAAAAGCAATAGTAACTAATGTCTTTACGCAGGCAGAACTCCCAATGGGGCACAAATTAGAATGATGAACAAATGCCAACAAGTTCAAATTTGGATGCACTATAGTTTAACACCTCTTAGGCTTGGAACCTCACAGGGCCTAGTCCATGGCTGACAAAGGGATTTAGGGGCTTGATCCAAAGCCCATGGAAGTCCTTCACTGTTGGGCCTGATTTTCAGAGGTGCTGAGTACCAGCCCTTCCTACTGACCCCCCCATCGTGGAACAGAAGGACTGTCACATGGTTACAGCCCTTGACAGGGACTCTGAAGGGTTCCATTCTCAGTTCTGCCACAGACTTCTGTCACCTGGACAAGTCACTTTAATCCCTCTTTTTGCCTCCATTCCCCCTCTGTAAGATGGGAAGGGTAAGTAGCGTTGCTTGTAAAAATTCAATTTAAAAATGCCAGGATCACGTTTTTCCTTACAAATTTTTCCTGTTTCATTTTGACCCACTCTTAGGAAGTTTGGTTTTTTCCTCCCTCCCGCCCTTTACTTGTCATGTTGGTTTAGATTGTAAGCTCTTACTGTGTTTTGAGCAGTGCCTAGCACAACGCAGCCCTGATCTCGTCGGGGGCCTTGAGGTACCACGCTGATATAGATTAAGGCCTACATTTTAAAATCGTCATTCAGACACTTTTTTTAAAAACCAGATCCTGCCTGATTTAGCCCAGGATAGACCTTCCTACACTACCTATAGAAATTCCTGTTATCTTCCCAGGTTTTTTTTTTTAAAAAACTTACTTGGATATCATTAAATAGTATAAAGCCCTGAGGGATTATCCTAATAATAAACAATATTTAGTAAATCAGTCCCTCTGACATACTCCTGCTATATCAAACCCGAACAAGCTTTTATTCTAAGTACATGTGAATAAAAGACAAAGATCATGTAAGAGAGAAGTAAGTAACAGCCTGCTTTATGCTCAGAGTATTGTATGCATTATTATTAATCAGATTTGTATTCTATTCTTGCCAATCCATCCTGTACCAGACCCTCTGAGACCCCCTGCTGGAGACCTCATGGCCCTGCCGCACCCCGTCCCAAAAAAGGGCAGTGGAGATGGTCCTCCAAGCTGCCTAGAGTGGCTGTGTGGGACACAACCAATCAGGGCCCAGCAGCCTAGTATAAGAAGAGCTGCAGGGCCAGAGGGAGTTCAGTTCCTTGCTGGAGCTGTAGGCATGTGGATGGCTGATGGAGCTACAGAACCCTGGACAGGGCAATGCTGCCAGAAGCCAGGGAGAACAAGAAGGAGCCCTGAGCTGGTTGCTGGGACTCCATTAGGACAAGGTCCTGAAGTAAGGGTGAAGATGGCACGGGGCCACAGGGAGGTGGCCCAGGGCATTAGAGAAGCCATGTGACATAGTTAAAGGGACACAGCGAACAGCTGCAATCTACAGGGTCCCTGGGCTGGGACCTGGAGTAGTGGGCAGGCCTGGGTCCATTAGCCAGTGGGGGGAAGTGGCCTGGACACTGAGGCACCCCGAAGGGGGAACTGAATTGTCGTGGCCCAGCTGGAGAGCTGAAGCCAGAAAGCCCCAAAGAGGGTGCAGACATTGTCTCCAGGGAGGGAGCCCTAGGGCAGAGCAAGGACAATCCAAGTGTGTGCAGGCATGCGCACTTGGCCAAGCGGGCACTCACGAGAGGGGAGTGCACCCCATTACTGGTCCCAACTGAGACCAGAGCCCTATTGTTTTAGTTGAGATGCGTATCCTTGAAGCACACCTTCTGCGTAAGGTGAATAGGCTGTGAGAATTTGCTCCCCAGGAGGAGGGCACTGATATCGCTTTTTCCTAGTGTACTGTTCTGTCTTCAGGCAATAAAATGGCTAAGTTCAGTTATTTGATGTTTTGAGAATGAACCATGAGTGTAGTCAAACAATTGGAAACACCTCTGAGTCACTAATACATAGAGCAGAAGTATACAGATACTGCTCAGTGATGGTTAAAAAATATATTTTATATATATATATATATATATATATATATATATATATATATATATATATAATCCTAATTAGATTAAAGCTAAATTTTGAGCTTTACAAAATGGTGTTCGTGTCAACATTTTGGTTGAGTTAGGGAGGAGGGCGATCTTCTTTTACTCTAATAGGATTGCTCACTCTCAATTAACGGGATTTGAAATATTTGACTCGGGAGTGGCAACGGGAGGAAACAGGAATTCCAGGAGAATCACTGGAAAATGCTCCACCCCTTAACTATACTGGCAGGAAGGGGTCTACTAACATGTTGTTTGGGAACAGGTATTCTTGTGATCATCTCGGCGGGGGGAATAGCAACTTGATCCAAGTCACTTTTGTGGAGTTCATGATGGAGTCTGCGCTTTCAGTGTGTTATAACTATGGGTGGGTTTGACTGCAGCTTTACCATTCGAATGGAGGGTAAAGCAAATGGGATCCAGTCTGAAAAAAGGCTGTGGCTGCCCAGAAGAGAGCTAGGATAAAAGCACAGGAATTAGGTTCGTTCCAAATACAACAGCTTCCCTCTCAAGCTTTAATGTTTCCTTGCCCGAGAGGGGCACAGCTGTGATTTCCTGAGAACTGCGGTGTTGCTCTAACATGTAAAAATAACAGAATAAGCTGGTGCCCCATAATCGCTAGCTCTGCTTCTGCAGAGGTTAATAGCTTCTCCTGAGTTTCAAACCAGCTTTGGTTGAATCTTTCGTAAAATGTTGTTCCTTTAAAATAAGGGATACTAATAATTCTGCACTCGTATCACTTTTGCCTCCATCGCCAAGTACATAAGAGGTCCTACGGATGCAAAATAACTAACAGATGCTATGCAGGGCAAGGCCCTGACCTGGAAAGCTTAATCTTCTGTCAAGATGCCACTGGGAGGGGCAAGATAAACAGAAGAGCATTACAATCATGTATGAGACACAGCAGTCACAGTTCACGGGGGCCAAAAGTCTATACAGCATGTAGTACAGTGGGAATGGGCTGGGGCTTCCAGTTGCTACTGTGACCCAAATAAGGGATGACAAAACCATCTAAAAAGTCTCCCTACAACCTCATCTTCTTTTCCCCCACCCCTCCATCTTTTTATAACCAAGTGTGGAAGCCTTTAAGGCAAGGGCCACCTCTTTACTTCATGTTTACACAGCACCTAGCATGATGGGGATTTGATCCCCCAACTGCAGCCTCTAAGTGGTATTGTAATATAAAAAATATTAATGCCTTCTGGGAGACTGTTGAGGCTATCAACATGCCATTTAGAAATTAACGTCTACTTTATGTACTGCTTGTACCTATCTGGACAGTGACAGGATCTCTGGATGGGTAGATACCTGCATGAAAATTAGATATTTGTTGCTTACGAGTTAGTGGTTTGTGCTGTTTGTCTTCAGTTGAAGTCTCTCCTTTCTTGGGGTTTTAAAAGGTAGCTTTTGAGAGGTAATGGACTAGCAGCCTGAGAGAATGAAGCCCAGATTATCAAAGGTACGTAGGCACCTATCTCCCATGGATTTCAATGGAAGTTAGACCTAATTACCTCTAAGGAGGTGGGTCTGAGGTCCTCCATCTGCAGAGCTGATAGGGCAGTCTCACAAACATGCTTTAACCTGATATTGAGAGGCCATCTTTGGGAAGCATGAGGGTCACTCACTGGGCCCTTGACTGCCGACAAAGCCAGAAATTCACACACGCACCCTAGTAAGTAAGGTGAGTAAGTCCTGTTGAAAAATCAAGGGGACTTGTGCTCCTAAATCAGTAAGTCTTCTGAAACTCTCTCCAGGGTGGGTCTGATTCTCCTCTGCTCTATTCTGGCTGTATACTACCCGAGCTCCCATGGCGCTGGCTAATTGGAAGGAGTTAATCCTGATTACACTGCTGTAAATCCATGGAAAATCAGGCCCTGTATGTTTTGTGATATAGCCCCATGCCTTTTGGGAACCCACCATACTTGCATCATATAGACAAAAAGAAGCCATCGTGTGGCAAGAATTTTCAGATGCTACCAGCCAAAGCAGGACTTGATCCAGCCCCTAATCATCTATTGAGCCACTCAGTCCTTGTAAACTGTGTTTTATATAGGCTCTTTCATCCACCATAACAAAACTATTAGCCCAGTTACCAAGTTAGACCGTGTTAAGGAACACAAAAGCAAGCCAAACTTTTTTGTTTTTTTTTTCCAAAGCCTTTGTTAATGTACCCAGGGATCCAATCTCTGGAGGAAAATTTTGCTTCTCAGCAGTGGAGTGAATAAAGCCATTCATGGAAAAAGCACAAGGAGGTTTTTCCAAGGAAACCCTCCCTAAGTTTTTAGCCAGCAGCTAAACCAGTGGTAAACAGACCCACACAGTGGTTGTTCTCTCTCCTGTCCTCCTGCAGGGCCATGGGGAACTTCAGCTGGCCCTGCCTGCTGATACTGGTCCGTACTCTCTCATTTAGAATATGAGACCTACTTAGTCAACTGCTGGAGCGCAGGCTTAAGGAGCTGGACTCTCAGCTGCTGTAAATTAATATAGCGCCAGGAGAGCGCAACTGATTTATTCCAGCTGACAATCTGGCCCATAGACTTTCAGGCCAGAAGGAACTACTCTCATTCAGCTCGTCTAACCCTTTGAATCGCACAAGGCACAGAAATCCCGCAGCCAGCGTGAAAGCTCCTGGTTAAACTAGGCTGTGTTTTTAACTGAGAGGAGTTCAGTCTGCAAAATCTGAATCTGTCATTCAAACTCTGCAAAGTTCAAGAGTACGCTTGGATCCAGATGTCTGATTCTGCCCACTATAATGACTAGGAAGCCATTGGCAAAACTTAAGTCTCAAAAATCAGTTCATAACTGTGCTCATCTTAGGTTTAATTGAACAGCCTCCCACCCCCATCCGCAAAAGAGACATTCCACCATTTATTAGCTGAAAAATGACCCCCAGAATGCAGACCGTCCTAAGTGTGAAACCACTGCTCCTAGTCCTATGTTTGTGGGCCAGCGAACACTTATTTGCTCCTTCACGCTACGGGTCCTGCTGTGGCAGTGTGCACATGGGGTGCATGGTCTCAGGGGGACACTACACGACAGTCATTGTAACGGTGGGTGTAAGTATGAAGGATGTGGCTTTATGGCAGATTTTTCACCTTCCCCTGGAGTGCCAAGGAGGGATCATGCATCAGAATCAGGTGTGCATCAAACACTCTCAATCCCCTTGGATCAGAGGGAGCTGTTGGGCACATTATGGAGAAAACCAGACCAGACCAGAATTCTCACTATGCATAGTGCTCGGCTACAGAGGCCTGGTCTACACTTTAAAAATTAGCACAACCTGGCTTTGTTACCCAGGGAGGTGAGTATTTTCACACCCGGAGCACTGTAGTTTGGTCAACCCCTTGTGTAGCTGCGACTACGTCAGTGGAAGAATTCTTCCATCGACCTAGCTGTGGGAAGCCTCTGTACTACTGTACTACGGCCGGCCGGCCGTAGCGTGGTGCAGAAGGGAGAGCAGGCAGGGCTCAGCTGCAAAAGGTACTCACTATGTTATGAGTCTTGGCCGAGATTGTTTTGATACAGTCAGGATCCCAGATGACAAGGTCAGCGTCAGAGCCCACGGCGATGCGGCCCTTCCGTGGGTACAGGTTGAAGATCTTTGCAGCGTTGGTGCTGGTTACAGCCACAAACTGGTTCTCATCCATTTTACCTGTCACCTGGTGAAGGAGCAAAGACATGACTGCATTAGCAAAGCACAAACCTGTACTAACAGCATCTCCGGCCAAAAGCAGATTCCTGAGGGCCTTGTGCTAGACAGAGATTTGTTACCATCAGATGGAGGAGGTGGCTGGCTTTGTACAGACAACATTACTTATTAATTGTTAACAACCAAGCTCTGTTAATATCTTTCCTTCAAAGATCTAAAAGCACCATAATACCTCCTTCTTATTAGCAGTAGATCTCAACACACTTCTTTTCTAAAAACAAAAACAAAGAAGATCACTGCTATTATCCCCATTTTCCAGATGGGAAAACTCAGGCACAGGGCGGGCAAGTGGCCTGCCTAAGGTTACTCAATGAATCAGTGGCAGAGCACCCTTGTCTCCCAAGTCCCAATCCAGTGCACTATTCACTAGGCCACACTGCCTCCCGACAGCAGTGCAAATCTTAATCAAGCAGCACCCAACCTGCCTGTGGGATCAGTTTATTAGACAGTTTACAGAGGAGGAATCTGAGTCAACACAGAGAGAATAGAGGTGGAAAGAATTACATTTCCTCTGTGAGGGCTGGAGAACTTTGAGCCAGATTTTAGTCTCTGATTCAGCCCCTTGAGAAGGGATACCTAGGGCCCTACGTTTGACTCCTGTGCAGCCCTGGTATAGTGGCATTGTTGGAGCCGGGCCAGAGGAGACATGCAAGGGACCAGAGGAAAAGTCACCAGCGTGCTCTACACTGGCAATTCTAGTCTACAAAGCAGCCTACAAGCAGCTATTAAGGGTGCTCTAACTCACACCAGCCCCCTATTGCAGCCCAGGGGTGGGAAGGTGCAAAGGTGGGCAGTCTACCTCTAGGCAGACAACGTTCACTAGATTCTGGTTTAAAGGTCATTTTCACTTTTTTTTTTTTTTTTTGGTTAGTGCCCTTTTTAGATGCTAAACAGGGGAATAAAAAAAGATGGGGGGGGGGAGGGCAAACAAAATGTAACCCAACCATGTAACTGAACTCCTCAACGAGAGGACGGATGGGAATCGGACCCCTGAGTGACCTACCACAGCCTTATCCCAGATGATGGACATTCTTTCTTCAGTCCCATTGGTTCCTTCAGGGATCAGGGTAAAGTTGTCCTTTCCAACAGCTTTCTGGGCAGTGTTGAAGGTGCAGTGGGCACTGCCAGTTACCTGCAGGTCTCCGCTGAAACCCAAATGGGGGGGGGGGGCGGGGATTACTTTATTTTCACAGCAAATTAACAGCTCAAGTCCTCAGAGAGCCCCGGACCTCCCTCACCAGAGCACAGCACTCTACCCCTTGAGCTCAAGACGGGGCTCTGTAACCGGAAGTTAGCTTTGGTGACCACCCACGAGCAGAGTGTGCGTCCTGTGCTTAGGCAACACGCTCTGCGAACGCGCAGCCTCGTCTACTCACCAAGCCAGCAGGGAGTTGAGAAAATCAGGAGTGGTTGGGTCAGGGCTCAGCGGTGGGGAGGTGACAAAGGCTGCAGCCTTGACCCAGTTCTTACTCCAGTAATGAGATCCATCGGTCCCCAGGCTTGCTGTGATGGGCTCCCCGTAGACCACGGTGCCTGTGGGGCAGAGACACACCAACAGGACAGCTGTAAGCGCCACAATGCCAGCAGAGCAACAGGCACCTCCACCCTCTCCGGGGGGGGCGCCTGCCATCCTTCTCATTAAGGGAGAACAGGGAGATAACTTGCCCCGAAGGGACATTGGCCCGTAACTACAGCAGGATTTCTTACACCTTCCTCTGATGCAGCTGATCGTGGCCCCTGACAGAGGCAGGGTACTGGACTACACGGTCTGAAGCAGCATAGCAACTGCCCCACCCTATCGTGCTGCGAGACCCCAACCCAATCGATTTGTTACAACAAATTACATGATGCCAGGTGCTATAAATGCCCCAAAATTAAGGCTGGTGAAATCTGAACCAACACAAACTAGATGGTTTGGCCAAAAACTTTATCTGAAACAAAATTCTGCCCCTGCTACTCCCACCCCTTGTTTGCAGCATCTCCAGTATCCTGGAGTGTATTCAAATGTTAACATTTCATTGGTATGGACAAACGGCCGCACCCCGCTAGTGGAAAAACACGACGTAAATAATCAGGTCAGCGCTGTGTATGAAATGCATATTTGCTGATGAGACGACAACCATACCATTCCCATTTCCACAGCATCTCATGCTTGAGGGACCAGCTTAGATCACCGTCATTAGACAAGGCTGCCTGGTTGAGAGCTCCCTCAGAAATACTCACCGCTTGCCATTACCTTACCTATGACCTAAATTTTTCACAAGCCACTGGTGATTTTGGGTGCCCCACTTGAGAAACCTTAATAATGATACCACCACCTACCTCTTATATAGAGCTTTTCATCAGGAACTCTCAAGGGTCAGTGTCATCATCCATTTTACAGATGGGGAAACTGAGGCACAGAACAGGGACATGACTTGCCCAAGGTCACGCAACCGCCCAGTGACAGCAGAGATGGAAACAGAGTCCATGCCTCCTGCGTCTCAGTCCCCTGTTCTATCACTAGGCCTTTGGGTGACCAGACAGCAAGTGTGAAAAATCAGGACCGCGGTGGGAGGGTAATAGGAGCCTATATAAGAAAAAGACCCAAAAATCAGGACATCTGGTCACCCTAGGCCTTATGGCCTCACAGAGGCCTGATTTTCAGAGTGTGGGTATTCCGCATTTTCTGAAACTCAGGTCCATTTATGGCATCTCGGGTCAGGCACCCAAAACAGTCAGTTACTTTTGAAAACATAGGCCTCTCAGTATTTGTGAGTTAACAGTGAAGGTCTTGTTCCTGAGGAGCATTCAGAGCAGCAAAAGTCGCCAGTTTATTAGATCCCCCATAATGGGACCATATAAATAAGAGCTGGGGGGGGGGGGAGGGATCAGAGTGTCTGAAGGCCCATGACAGGATAAATCAGAAGGGATCGGATAAAAAATGGAGCAGAATGAAGATTTTGTTATATTTACAGTAACGCTGTCATAAACAGACTGGGGCCCATAGTGCAAGGTGCTGTACATACACACACAGAGAATCTCTTCCCAGAAGAGTTTAGAGTCTAAATAGAAAGGACAGACAAAGGGTAGGAGAAAGGAAGTATTATCCTCATTTTACAGAGGTGGAACTGAGGCACAAAGAAGATAGATGTTTTTCCCCAATGTCTGTGGCACAGCAAGGAAATGAAACCAGATCTCTTGAGTCACAGTCCAGTACTTTAACCACAAGACCTCTTTAGAGAAGTATTTTTAACCACAGGCGGGAACAGCCCATGTTTCAGGGCATGATGCTTTACGTGGGTGGGATACACGATCTGCATACAGAGCACATACTGGAGGCTGCAACTTCAGACGCCCTGACAGCTGCTAGTGGCACTGAACTACTAACCAAATAAACCCCTCTGAGCTCTATCTATTGCACCCCTCACTGCAGCATCCGAGCACAGATCCTTATTGTGCTACTACTCACGTGCAAAGAAGGCATCTGGGGCTCTGTGGGTTTTCAGACACAAGAATAGGCAAAAAGCGGGGCAAAGACCATCGAATCTGGCCACTTTCCTGTGACAGAGCACTGAAGGGTGCATCCTAGGAAACAGGCCTTGAATGTGGATCGTAATGGCTTGGCCTCCTACCCTATCACTGGGACTGTTTAAGAGACAACTCTCCAGCCGAAGAAGAGCCTGCCAGGGAGTACTTGCAGCAAACAGGGTCAGGGGTCATGAAACTGGAACAAGGCAAAGGGCACGCTGGATGTGAAAGGGAAGCCTGTTTATACCCAATACATTGGAGGAATTGTTCTCGCAAGCTATCTTTCATCTTGCAGGACTGCCAAGGACAGTGTCTGCAAGGAATATTCACCATGCAAATGCCATCATGTGCATCTGGCTTGACAAAGTTCCCCCCCATTAGGAAATCAATTACCTTTTGTTCATTCCTCTGGATGTTCTTCAGTGACTCACTCTCTACCCTCTCAGGATTGTGGGTGCCGGCTGTGTGGCTCTGTTGTGCAACTCTGCTTTGCATGCCATTTTTTTAAGCTTGTGTAAGGTATATAAAAAGTCACCTACTGGGGCAAATGCCATTTGCCCTGGAATTGTACATAAGCTACCACCAAAGAAAAAGAATGGCGTAGTAGTTAGGGCTCTCTCCTGCAAGATGAGACAGACCACTTCAATTGCCTGCATTACCCCAAACTTTCTGTGTGACCTTGGCCAAGTCACTTAGCCTCTCTGTGATTCAGTTCCCCAGCTGTAAAATGCGGATAATAATTTTTCTCTACCTCCTAAGGGTACTATGAAAAGACGGTGAAGCATTCTAAGATCTACTGAGAGCTAGCGAACAGGAGCAACAACCAGGGGAGTTTTGTGAGGAGCGACAACATGTTACCCTTGACGTGACTCTGAATGTTAGCTTATTTGTTGCGTGCTTGCTTGCCATGTGCCTGCTTGACGGAAGACTGTAGTGTTGTCTGTTGGTGGGGCTGGGTGCTAGGCAAGACTCAGAGCTTCCTAACAAGGCAGTCGCCATCCATCCATTAATCTCTAATGCCTTTCGGATCCCATGACAAGGGGCCGCAGCTAACTCAGGGAAAACAGGGGCTTAAAAAGCCACCTCCTAAACCACCAGAGGAGCTAGTGAACAGGTGAGTTTTATGAGGGAGTTTAAAGAAGGAGTGGGAGAGCCAGATACACCTAAAAAACACTCTAAACTTAGGTCCATAAACACCACAACCCCCCGAAAAAGAACTAAAAGCCTGCAAGAGTAAAAATAACGCAGGCAGAAGTCTAGCAGCAGAGTGGGGACTATCCAGTTTATTGCACTGAACGCAGCACATATGATTACCTGCCTGGTGGAAAGGTGGCATATGTCTGCATTCAGTGCAAGCAACTCCAGGCCCTCAGAGACCGCGTATGGGCTCTTGAGAGCGGCAGAACTGGAGGAACTAATGGAGACAGAGAGGTACACAGACATGGACACATCAAAGTGGTCCCACCTCTGGGCTGCTGAGAAGGATGAAAGTCTCCAAGGAGAACATCAAGCTGGAGCAGAGGAAAAGGATCCCATAGTTGGGAGCCTCCCTCCAGATGATGTCATCATATCCTCTCTCACTGAGGATACCCCTCCATGGGAGGGGACCCCAGTTATTAGGAAGAGCCAGGTAATAGTAATGGGGGATTCGATCATTAGAAATAAAGATAGTTGGATTTGTTACAACCGGGAGAAATGCATGAACCGCCTGTCGGGCGCAAAGGTCGTGGACCTCTCGAGACATCGAGACAGACTTATGTGCAGTGCTGGGGAGGAGCCAGTGGTCATGGTACATGTAGCTACACAGGGACATGGGGAAAGACAGAAGACAGGTCCTGGAGCCCAATTTAGGCTCCCAGGTAAGAGATTAAAATCCAGGACTTCCATGGTAGCATTCTCTGAAACGTTTCCAGTTCCACATGCAAGGCCAGTTGAACAGGCAGAACTGCAGGGTATCAGTGCGTGGATGAGACTATGGTGTTTGGAGGAGGGATTTATGTTTATTAGGAACTGGTGAACCTTTTGTGAAAGGAGGAGCCTGTACAGGAAGGATGGGCTCCAACTAAACCAAAATGGAACCAGGGTGCCGGCATGTAAAATTAAAAAGGTTGTAGAGGAGTTTTTAAACCCAGGGCGGGGGGAATGTCGACAGGGACGGAGGAGCACACGGTTCGGACAGAAATCACTTAGGCAAGGATTTATTAAAGGGAATGCTCTATATCCTAGTAAACAGGAGAGGATAGAAGCTGATAAAGTACAGGTAGGAACTGAAGAGCAACAGTCAAATGAAAAAGAGTCCGATTCACTATTGACCAATTTTTTGAGTGCTTGTATTCCAGTGTTTGAAGATGGGTGAACTTGAGTGCCTGGTATTAAATGAGGATATTGATAGAACAGGCATCACAGAATCTTGGTGGAATGATGACAATCAATAGGGCCCAGTAATAACAGGGGACAAAATATATAGAAATGACAGAGGCTGGTGGGGCAGTGGTACTATATGTCAAAGAAAGCGTAGAGTCAAATACAGTAAAAATCTTAAATGAAGCAAACTGTATCACAGGATCTCCATGACTAGAAATTGCACGCTTGAACAATACGTCATTGGCACAGTATAGCAGTAGGAATATATTAGTGAACACCTGACCGGGACGGTGACAGTGACGATGAAATGCTCAGGGAGATTAGAGAGTTTACAGAAACGGAAAACCCAATATTAATGGGGAATTTCAACTCTGCCCATATCGATTGGGTGCATTGCCAGAAGTTGCGACCGGACGACAGAGGGTGGAACTCGATAAATTGCCCTGTTCTGGTCATTCCCTCTGAAGCATCCGGCACTGGCCACTGGTCCATCTAGATCAGGATACTGGTCTAGATGGACCACTGTTCTGGATGGTATGGGACATTAGTAACAGCCCCCAGAGCCTTTAATTTGTAGGTTGTTGGTTCAGTTCCAGGCCAGTTCCACAGCCACTGAAAGACTGTTTAATGGCCTGAGTGCAATGAATAGGCAGTTTTTATGGTCTATCAACCAGATTTAAAAACATGCTTTTGTCAGTCAGGCTAACCCATCAGCTAAAAAAACTTCACTGCTATCACACTGGGCACATATCTGGTGGTCCTCACCAGAGCGGAGGAAGATGCTAGAAGTGGTGCAGTTTTCTCTGTCATGTAATGTTTAAATGTTATCGGGCATCCAATCTGGAAGAACCTTAAAACCACAAAAAGGGCCCTAACTTGAAGAAACAGTCTAATTTTGACCGAAATTGGTAGAAAGCTTCTAAATACAACTGATCATGCAACCACAATATGATAATGCAAAATATTGGTCATTGTTTGTAGAGTGGACGGATTTGAGAAAAAGTCCAAAGACTCCTGCAGCAGCAGCTGATGTTAACGTGGTGTACGCCATGATGAAATACCTTCAAGATACGTTTCACTCTCTGGGCCAAAACTGGACCTAAGACGCATACGATGAAGGACTCTACTGCAAAGCACAGTTGATTAAATGGAGGAATCACAACGAATTTGACAATAATCTCCTCGAGGTGGAAGGCATGCATCATGCAAAGAATTTCATAGATCAAGCAGGAAAGTGAGTTTCAAGACACCCACGTGGACGCCAGCATCCACGATGCTTCAGTCATCAGCCATGCTTTAAGAGGAGAAGCATGTAAGTGCGGCGTTAGAATCCACAAACTTATGAGTGAGGCAACGAGTTGCTCAGCGATTCTATGAACAACGATGTTCTCCCAAAAGATGCAAAGACGTGCGTCTTAGAGAAAGCCTGAACATGAACTAAAGCATTTGAAGATGTGCAGAAGGCACACACAGGAACCAGAGTGGAAGCACAAAATGACCTGGCAGACTTCATGAACCATCATTCCACCAGCTCGTGGACACTTATGTTATCCGAGGAAAAAACTATTCAGATACATTTCTCTTCTGGAAAAACTATATAGGAGATTTCTCCCTTCTACTGATAGATTTCATAGCAGCAAAAAGAGACAATAACAAATCCATGGAGCTTGAGACATTTGCAGAAACAATTCCACTTGATGTCCAATGTGGTCATATGAATTGGGCTAGATGGGATTGTGTAAAATGTAGCAGAAGCCAGACATGTATCATGCCCTGGCTGATAGTCAAGAAGCAGTATACTGGACTGCCAGACCCTTCAGAGGTGTCGGGTATGATAGGGCCAAAGAGCAGTCTCTCAACAAGGACCATGGGAAGCATCAGCATCTTTGCACAAAAGGTAAGGCTCTGACCAGGGAATACCTGACTGCACATTTTAAGGCAGCTTTAACAACTATGGCCAAATAAATGTGTGGAATGCAGCCTTCAGCAACAGAGCTCCACGAAGAAGCTGCCCCAAAGTGCACGGTTGCAAATGAAACTGCTGTCCGAGATATTATAAAAGCCGTGACTGAAAGAATGACAAATCCGTGTTGCACTGAACCTGGAAGAAGCCCAGACAACAGAGAGCTGCTTGCGAACGTTGCAACATCTTCTGTGGCCCCCACCTGAAACTGCACGAAGTTTGTGTGTGATAAAGAGAGAATGGCACACAAGGAATGAAGTAGCCTGTAACCAGTAGGCTGAAAAGGGTTGAGGCAGGCCTCTTTGATCCCACAAAAAAGGCATAATCTCAAATCATTTGGTAACCTCAACAAAACAGACTATTGCTATTGATAGTCAGCAAGCTAACAGGTATTGTCCAGTCCAGAGATGTTGATATCCAGGGTTTGATGAAGTATATCCTGGCACCTGTCCCACTTTCCCTCTTCAACTTGGATGGATCTCTAAGAACAACCCAAAAGAGCAACACATTGTCTGGGTGGAGAAAAATCTGTCAATGGTTGAGCTAGCCAACGTTTGCAATTATTGACTCCCTGATCCCTCTGCAGATGGCATGCCAACACTGCCAAGTGCAAAACTTTTGGCGAGCTGCTTGATCAGCTGCTAAACCTTATCCCTAGCCTAACATGGCAATTCACTGCTGCTGTTGGTGACAACTATGCAAATGAAGCCTCAGTCAAATCTGGTGAGCGAGCCTTCGGGGGGGGGGGGGGGGGAGAATGTCCAAATGCAAGAAGTTTGAGACCCCATTGTGTTAACACCATTACCAAAGCAACGCTTGAAAAGCTCATCAAATTCAAAGAACAAATCTAACATTGCAAACTTCCTCTTCAGTGACTGGGTCGTGAAGTGTGAACAGAGTTGGTTGCCTGGTGCTGAAGTATACCTTGCTGGTGGGTTTCAGACCTCGCACGAGCAGTGAAAGTAGTGCCAGGCAACCATTCTGCAATACCAGAACTTGAGGCAGATCGCAAGGAAGCAGATTTGCGCATGGTTTTTGCATGTTGCTGATGAACACTTGGACTAAACAGGGTGCTAATGAGGAGCTTGGTCTCAGAGGTTGCATCTACGCGCCCAAGACAGTGTTCTGTTCTTGGGGTAGATAAATTCTATTTCAAAACTGGAGTTGGCCCAAAGAAGAGAGATTCATTCCCATGCACAGCGTAGTTAGGGAACGGGGAACGGACATGTCTTATGTCACCATTCATGCTGTCAATGGATTTGACTCTTGTCAAGGTTCCTCCCCCACTCTGAACTCTAGGGTACAGATGTGGGGACCTGCATGAAAAAACCTCCTAAGCTTATCTTTACCAGCTTAGGTCAAAACTTCCCCAAGGTACAAAATATTACACCTGTTATCCTTGGAATGGCCGCTACCACCACCAAACAATTACTGGTTACTGGGGAAGAGCTGTTTGGACGCGTCTGTCCCCCCAAAATACTTCCCAAAACCTTGCACCCCACTTCCTGGACAAGGTTTGGTAAAAAGCCTCACCAATTTGCCTAGGTGACTACAGACCCAGACCCTTGGATCTTAAGAACAATGAACAATCCTCCCAACACTTGCACCCCCCCTTTCCTGGGAAATGTTGGATAAAAAGCCTCACCAATTTGCATAGGTGACCACAGACCCAAACCCTTGGATCTAAGAACAATGAAAAAGCAGTCAGTTTTTTACAAGAAGACTTTTAATAAAAAATAGAAGTAAATAGAAATAAAGAAATCCCCCCTGTAAAATCAGGATGGTAGATATCTTACAGGGTAATTAGATTCAAAAACATAGAGAACCCCTCTAGGCAAAACCTTAAGTTACAAAAAAGATACACAGACAGAAATAGTTATTCTATTCAGCACAATTCTTTTCTCAGCCATTTAAAGAAATCATAATCTAACACATACCTAGCTAGATTACTTACTAAAAGTTCTAAGACTCCATTCCTGTTCTGTCTCTGGCAAGAGCAGCACACAGACAGACCCTTTGTTCCTCTCCCTCCTCCCAGCTTTTGAAAGTATCTTGTCTCCTCATTGGTCATTTTGGTCAGGTGCCAGCGAGGTTACCTTTAGCTTCTTAACCCTTTACAGGTGAGAGGAGCTTTCCCCTGGCCAGGAGGGATTTCAAAGGGGTTTACCCTTCCCTTTATATTTATGACACGCCCCCCAAATCTCAGCTAGGGTGAAACACTGGCTGGGATTTCTTCCTGGAGCTCTAGGAAAAACAGAGTTAATAAGACACATGCATCTCTAAATATACTACCAAGTCCATAAAGACTAACAATATTTTCCACATCTCAAGGACGATTTTAACCAGTTGATTCTGGGAAACTTTCACGGGAGAGTGCATCAGCCACTTTGTTAGAGGCTCCTGAGATGTGTTGGACGTCGAAATCAAAATCTTGGAGAGCTAAACTCCACCGAAGAAGTTTTTTGTTAGTTTCCTTGACGGTGTGAAGCCACTTCAGTGCAGCATGGTCGGTTTGCAGGTGGAAACGCCGTCCCCAAACATATGGGCGTAGCTTTTCCAGAGCGTAGACAATGGCGTAACATTCTTTTTCAGTGACTGACCAGTTGCTTTCCCTCTCCGACAGTTTTTTGCTGAGAAACACTACAGGGTGGAATTCTTGATCAGGTCCTTTCTGCATTAAAACTGCTCCCACACCACGCTCGGATGCATCTGTGGTTACTAGGAACGGTTTGTCAAAGTCTGGGGCCCTTAGTACAGGGTCAGACATGAGTGTCGCTTTAAGCTTGTTAAAGGCCTTCTGACACTTTCCGGTCCACTGAACAGCATTTGGCTGTTTCTTTTTGGTTAGGTCTGTCAGTGGGGCAGCGATTTGGCTGTAGTGCGGTACAAATCGTCTGTAATAACCGGCCAAGCCTAAGAAGGATTGAACCTGTTTCTTTGACTTTGGGACAGGCCACTTTTGGATAGCATCCACTTTGGCCTGTAGGGGGCTGATAGTTCCTTGACCCACCTGGTGTCCAAGGTAAGTCACTCTGTTTAGGCCTATTTGACACTTCTTAGCCTTAACAGTTAGTCCTGCCTCCCTTATGCGCTCAAGGACTTTTTGTAGATGTTCCAGGTGGTCTGCCCAGGAATCCGAAAATATGGCCACGTCGTCAAGGTAGGCGACTGCATATTCTCCTAATCCCGCTAGGAGACCATCTACAAGTCTTTGGAAAGTGGCGGGTGCATTTCGCAGCCCGAAAGGGAGTACATTAAATTCATACAGCCCGAGATGTGTGATGAAGGCTGACCTTTCCTTGGCAGATTCATCTAGCGGTATCTGCCAGTACCCCTTGGTTAAGTCCAAGGTAGAGATGAACTGGGCCCGTCCCAGTTTCTCTAATAGTTCATCTGTGCGTGGCATTGGATAGTTGTCTGGGCGAGTTACAGCATTTAGCTTACGGTAGTCCACGCAAAAACGTATTTCCCCATCTGGTTTGGGAACTAGAACCACTGGAGATGCCCATGCACTTTCAGAGGGGCGGATTACACCCATCTGTAACATATCCTGGATCTCCCGTTCTATAGCAGTTTTAGCTTGAGGAGACACCCGGTAAGGTTGAACCCTAATTGGGTGAGCATTACCTGTGTCAATGGAGTGGTATGCCCGTTCAGTCAGTCCTGGGGTGGCTGAGAACGTTGGCGCGTAGCTAGTGCACAGCTCCTGGATCTGCTGTCGCTGCATACGCCCAAGGGTCATGGAGAGGTTCACCTCTTCCACACCACCAGCACATTTCCCTTCGTAGTAAACACCTTCAGGCCACTCAGCGTCGTCTCCTCCCTGGGCTGTAAACTGACAAACCTTTAATTCTCTGGAATAAAAGGGCTTTAGAGAATTAATATGGTACACCTTAGGCTTCCGGTTGGAGGTGGGGAATGCTATGAGATAATTAACAGCTCCCAGGCGCTCCTGGACCGTGAATGGCCCTTCCCACGATGCTTCCATTTTATGGGCCTGGAGCGCCTTTAAGACCATGACCTGGTCTCCTACTTTGAAGGAACGCTCTCTGGCATGTTTATCATACCAGGCTTTTTGCTCTTTTTGAGCATCCTGTAAGTTTTCTCTAGCAAGGGCTAAAGAGGTTCGGAGGGTGTTCTGTAGGTTGGTTACAAAGTCCAGAATGTTAGTTCCTGGAGAAGGTGTAAATCCCTCCCATTGCTGCTTCACCAACTGCAATGGCCCCTTAACCTCACGGCCATATACAAGTTCAAATGGGGAAAACCCTAAACTGGGATGTGGTACAGCTCTGTAGGCAAAGAGCAACTGCTGCAACACTAGGTCCCAATCATTGGAGTGCTCATTTACAAATTTACGTATCATGGCCCCCAAAGTTCCATTAAACTTCTCCACCATGCCATTTGTTTGATGATGGTAAGGAGTGGCAACCAAGTGATTTACCCCATGAGCTTCCCAAAGGTTTTTCATAGTTCCTGCCAGGAAATTAGTCCCTGCATCTGTGAGGATGTCGGAGGGCCAACCTACCCTGGCAAAAATGTCTGCTAGTGACTGGCACACACTTATAGCCCTGGTGTTGCTCAGAGCTACTGCTTCCGGACATCGGGTGGCAAAATCCATGAAAGTCAGTATGTACTGCTTTCCTCTGGGTGTCTTTTTCGGAAAAGGACCCAGAATATCCACAGCTACTCGCTGCAATGGAACTTCAATGATGGGGAGTGGCTGGAGAGGGGCTTTGACCTGGTCTTGGGGTTTTCCCACTCTTTGGCACACCTCACAAGACTGGACATAGGTAGAAACATCCTTGCCCATTCCCTCCCAGTGGAATGACCCCCCCAAACGGTCTTTGGTCCTGTTCACCCCAGCATGGCCACTAGGGTGATCATGGGCTAAGCTCAAGAGCTTGGCCCGGTATTTAGTTGGAACTACCAACTGTCTATGAGGATGCCAGTCTTCCTGGTGTCCACCAGAAAGAGTTTCCTTGTATAAAAGTCCTCTTTCTACAACAAACCTGGATCGATTAGAAGAGCTGAGAGGCGGTGGGTTGCTCCGTGCCGCCGTCCAAGCTCTCTGGAGGCTTTCATCTGCTTCCTGTTCGGTCTGGAACTGTTCCCTTGATGCTGGGGACATCAGTTCCTCATGGGATTGTGGACCTAGGCTTGGTCCCTCTGGAAGCGATATAGGGGATGGAGCTGTTTCTGTTGACTGTGAACCGCTCTCCGCTGGTGCACTATGTTGGGATTCAGGCTCCGGCTGAGCCTCTTGTGTAGGGTTATCGGCTGCTGCCAGTTCAGGTTCGGTGGGGCCCTCTGTTGTTGAGGTTGCAAGTACTGGCTTCAGTGCTGACACGGGGTCTGGTGTTGGTTGTTCGGCTGGTTCCGGTTCTGGGACTGGTTCCGTCTGGGTCTCTGGGACTGGATCCACTACTGCTGTTGCAGACATTGGCCTGGGGTCCAGGTCCATCACCTCTGACTGGGTCCTGATAGAAGTTTCCGGAACAGAGCTAGGCCTCACGGCTTGTTTAGCCTGGCTGCGGGTGACCATTCCCACCCTCTTGGCCTGCTTCACATGATTGGCCAAGTCTTCCCCCAACAGCATGGGGATGGGATAATCATCATAGACTGCAAAAGTCCACATTCCTGACCAGCCCTTGTACTGGACAGGCAACTTGGCTGTAGGCAAATTGAAAGAGTTGGACTTGAAGGGTTGAATCGTCACTTGGATCTCTGGGTTGATTAAATTGGGGTCCACTAAGGAAGCATGGATAGCTGACACTTGTGCTCCGGTGTCCCTCCACGCGGTGACCTTCTTCCCGCCCACACTCACAGTTTCCCTCCGCTCCAAGGGTATCTGGGAGGTATCTGGGCCTGTGGACCTCTGGTGTGATTCCGGTGCAATGAACTGTAATCTGTTGGGGTTCTTGGGGCAGTTGGCCTTTACATGCCCCAGCTCGTTACACTTAAAACATCGTCCAGCTGACGGGTCACTGGGGCGAGGAGGGTTGCTGGAGAATGGGGTGGTGGGACGATAAGGGGTCTGGAGGGTTCTTTGGGAGGTAGGTGGGGCTTTGGGCGGCCCCCGGTAATAGGGTGTGGTCTGGGGTGGTCCCTTCTGGTCTCCGCTCCAACTGCGACCAGTTTTCTTCTTCTCTGCCACCTCCACCCATCTGGCTCCAATCTCTCCTGCCTCAATTACAGTTTTGGGTTTCCCATCTAGGATGTATCTTTCTATTTCCTCAGGAACACCCTCTAAGAATTGTTCCATTTGCATTAGGAAGGGCAAATTTACTGGAGATTCAACACTTGCTCCCGATATCCAGGCATCCCAATGTTTCACAATGTGGTAGGCATGTCGGGTAAATGACACGTCTGGTTTCCACCTTAGGGCTCTGAACCTCCGACGAGACTGCTCGGGTGTTATCCCCATTCTGACTCTCTCCTTGGATTTAAACAGTTCATACTTGTTCATGTGTTCTTTAGGCATTTCAGCTGCCACCTCAGCTAAGGGTCCACTGAGCTGCGGCCTCAGCTCTACCATGTATTGGTCAGCAGAGATGTTGTACCCAAGGCAGGCCCTTTCGAAGTTCTCTAAGAAGGCCTCAGTATCATCACCTGCCTTGTAGGTGGGGAACTTTCTGGGATGGGAAGTGGTACCTGGAGAAGGATTGCTAGGGTTTGTTGGTATATTCTGCTGGGCCTTTATCTTCTCCATCTCCTCCACATACTTCCTCTCTTTTTCCTTCTCCTCCAGTTCTTTGTCCCTCGCTTCCATAGCTCTCCTGTGAGCAGCCGCTTGGTGTTGTTCTGCTTCTCTCGCTGCCTCCCTTTCTTGTTCCTTCTTCAGCTGCATGAGTTCTATCTGTCTTTCATGTTCCCTTTGTCTTTCCTCAGCCTGAAATTTGGCTAATTCCAGCTGTAGTCGAGCTGAGGATTTGGTCATTCTAACCTCTCTGTTTTTAACTAACTTTACACCCGAGGTTTAGAAATAAACAAACAAAACTTGGCTGTAAAATTTTGCTGTGCTGCAATAGAATACCTATTCTCTGATAGTGATTGTCAGCCTACAGAAAAAGACAATTCCCTTGTCTCTGCTCTGGGCCCAAATTAAAGCAAAAAACCTCCAACTGCTTGGAAACCTGCTTACCCAGCCCAAAGAAAAAGCAAATGGGTAGAACACACACCCCCTATTTACTTTTAGGAAGAAAAGAAAAAAAAAAACAAAAAAAAAAAACAATGGGTTGGAAGACTGTGAATTTCCCTGCAGGAGTTAAGTACCCTGCCTCCAGGCAAAAAAACCTGCAATTCACAAGATAATCCCCTTTTGTCTCTGCTTGGCCAAAGTTTCAAAGCTGCTTTCTGGACTTTCTTTCCAAAGAAAAAAAAAATTTCCTTTTTAAACTCTGTATTTCTAGTTCAAAAAATCTCAACTGGATCTCAAATGATTTCAGGTTAATCCCACCACTGTGCCACCATGTCAAGGTTCCTCCCCCACTCTGAACTCTAGGGTACAGATGTGGGGACCTGCATGAAAAAACCTCCTAAGCTTATCTTTACCAGCTTAGGTCAAAACTTCCCCAAGGTACAAAATATTACACCCGTTATCCTTGGAATGGCCGCTACCACCACCAAACAATTACTGGTTACTGGGGAAGAGCTGTTTGGACGCGTCTGTCCCCCCAAAATACTTCCCAAAACCTTGCACCCCACTTCCTGGACAAGGTTTGGTAAAAAGCCTCACCAATTTGCCTAGGTGACTACAGACCCAGACCCTTGGATCTTAAGAACAATGAAAAAGCAGTCAGTTTTTTACAAGAAGACTTTTAATAAAAAATAGAAGTAAATAGAAATAAAGAAATCCCCCCTGTAAAATCAGGATGGTAGATATCTTACAGGGTAATTAGATTCAAAAACATAGAGAACCCCTCTAGGCAAAACCTTAAGTTACAAAAAAGATACACAGACAGAAATAGTTATTCTATTCAGCACAATTCTTTTCTCAGCCATTTAAAGAAATCATAATCTAACACATACCTAGCTAGATTACTTACTAAAAGTTCTAAGACTCCATTCCTGTTCTGTCTCTGGCAAGAGCAGCACACAGACAGACCCTTTGTTCCTCTCCCTCCTCCCAGCTTTTGAAAGTATCTTGTCTCCTCATTGGTCATTTTGGTCAGGTGCCAGCGAGGTTACCTTTAGCTTCTTAACCCTTTACAGGTGAGAGGAGCTTTCCCCTGGCCAGGAGGGATTTCAAAGGGGTTTACCCTTCCCTTTATATTTATGACAACTCTACTTCAGCTTTCGGTAACATGGGAAAAAATTGGCTGAAGCTAGCAACTGAGCATCCGGAGAAGTGGGTGGAGAAGGAATTTAGAGCTCTTCTCTCCCTCCCCTCCCCCCAGCCCTGGACAGCAGGAATGTGCAGGAAGGAATGCTCCAGAATGCCTCTCAAACCCCCATTTGGACATCCCAACCCTCAGTCTCAGGGCTCTGTGTCTATGGCGGGCATTGAGACTGCTTGATCTCAATTCCTCACTTGGTCTTGGGTGCGAAGGTGTGGCCTGTGCTGACGGTGTCTATTCTGCATTCCCCACCCTGTGCTTGTGGCATTCACAAATCATGCCCCTTCTCAGCTCTCTTACCGTTAGAGATGCATCTGTGATATGAACCAAGCACATCCACTCTCAGCAATCCCTCTCCTCTGGCCTCGGGGCTAATATGTCTGTGGCCTGCCCATTCTCAGCTCCCTTTCGGTCACAGTGCTCTTCGTCACGTCTCTCCCGCTGCATTGCGGACTGTTACACGCTCTCTGGCATTCCCCCACCATCACACCGGGGGTCACGGCCCACTCCTCACGGGCTCATGCTGCCACGGCAGTTTTCCTTGCAGACGTCCCATGGCAGGACATTGGCTGGGCGGCCACTTGGTCCTTCATCCATACCTTTACAACCCATTATGCCCTCACCCATGCCGCGGTGGCAGATGCGGCTGTTGGCCATATCATCCTTCAGACTGTGACTTCTGGAGAGCCCTCGCACCCGCCTTCACGCCGAGTATTACTCGGTACTCTCCCACGTCTGGAATCCACATAGGGACCAGCACTCAAAGAAGAGGAGAAGGTTACTTACTGTAACTGGAGGTTTCTTTGAGATGTGTGGTCCCCGTCTGGATCCCAATCCCCAATCCAATCCAATGCTCCATCCCCCCTGCTCCAGGCTCTCCTCCTGCCTGGTAAGAGGGAACTGGAGTGGTGTCCACCCCCATGGCCTCTTAAAGTCTCGGACACGCCACGCAGTGGACGCACGACACACGTGTGAGTCAACCAGCACCACTGTGAACAGTTGCAGCTCTGGCACCTGGCAAGAATGCGCACCCCACATTTGGAATCTGCACAGGGATCATCACTCAGAGAAGAACCTCGGAGCATTACTTTGAATTCATGGCATGGACCGAGCTGACCTCACCGGAGAGTTAAGAAAGAACCAAAGAGTAGCTGAATCAAGTAGTCCTAGCTCAGTAGCAAGATTTGAAGGGAGGTAACTGCAGCTTTTTCAAAGTCAACAGTGGTATCTTTGGTGTCTCAGTGGTATCTTTACTATCCTGTGGTAAGAAGCTAGCGTCTAGATAACGTGTGCTACGAGTTCTTTCCCAAGAAGAACAGAACAAGTGAGCAACTGCCATCAACGATGGCCTCCTTCAGGCTGCGCCATTAGGTGCAAATTATCAGCTATACATATGGACTCGTGCAACAGTTCAGTATCTTCAAGTGTCCCCTGTCAAAACCAGATGGGTGAGAAGATAGTACGGGACATCTTGTTCCTCAAAGACGGTCTGCCACCTGCACCAAAAGTCATCCTCACCTTTTTGGAAGCATAGCTGAGGAGATGCAAGTGCCGCAGGGAAGATTTGATGGGATCCTATGCAGGCAACTGTGACAATGACGAGTGTAGAAACACAGTATGGAACACATCGGACACAGGTTGTGAGGGACAACAGAAAGATTTCAGCTATCTGACTATTTTTTTAAAGTAAATTATAGCTCAAAGTGGTGTGGCAAACATTTAGTAGCTCATAGTTAGTTACATGTAGAGATTACATCAGAGTACATGTTATTCACACAATATATTCATGCAGAACATTCTTCTGCTAAGAATCATTACTGTAATATAAGTAGTTTACATTTATTGTCATTGTATTCAGTGATACGAATTTGAGCATTGGCCTGCTAAACCCAGGGTTGTGAGTTCAATCCTTGAGGGGGCCATTTAGGGATCAGGGCAAAAATTGGGGATTGGTCCTGCTTTGAGCAGGGGGTTGGACTAGATGACCTGCTGAGGTCCCTTCCAACCCTGATATTCTATGAATTACAGTTGTACCATGTGGGCATGAGACATACAGTTTTGGTGTTCTGCTCGGCCTGAGGCATGTTTTATAATTAGGGGGTAGGGGTCTTATTACCTGCATCATTTGATAAAAGCAGCAGACAGAAATCAGTCCATTCTACAAATGACGACAAATATTTTGTGACAGAGAAAAACTGACCCACTTCCAGCACCTACATCTGCCCGGAAAATCACCACCAGAGATGGACCGAACATGGTAGCAATGAACGTTTTTTTACCTGATGGGTTACTCCTTAATGCCCAAAATGGGTCTGGGCTAGTAGACTGCTAGCCCACATCCCCAAAACTACCACCACTATTGGCTGTCTTTACCGTTGTGGCCAAGGGAGGGGGGATGCTTTTTTGTGGTTAGTGCACATGACTGGGACTCGAGAGAACCAACTTCAGTTCCTGATTCTGCCACAACCTCCTTGGCCAAGTTTTTTAATATCTCTATCACTCAGTTCTTGGCCTATAAAGTGGAAATCACACTTCCCTATCTCCCAGGGATGTTGGGAGGATAAATTCAGTCATTTGTTGAGTGCTCAGACATACAGTCTCATCGCTGCGTGAATTTATGCTCTCATTTCTAGGTGATCCCTCTCGGTCCCAAATGAGGCCTGATGCTGCTTGTGCTGTCCCAGTTCTGTGACTAAAAAAGAACCCCCTCAATCCTTCTGACCAGCTCTGAATTAATTTAAAGGCAATCATGGGGTCTAAGCACTCATGAATTCTCTCCCCCTGCATTGGAGTTTGCTGCAGTAGGAACTAATTCTTCCAGCACCTTGCCCCCACATGGAAACTGATGTCATCTGTGTATTCGTTTGGTTTTATTTAGACTGCATCAAATTAAATCCAATCCTTGAATGCAAAGGGGAAAAAAATCCTCCTGCTTCAACGCCCACCCTAGATGATTTAAATGGAAAGTAACAAGGCTTTGGTAGCAGAATAAAGGGATGAAACCGGAGCTCTCTCTGCTGTTTGACTGTAATTCCACTGAGTCTGGAAATCAGTGATGTCATTTGCTTGCCTTGCTTCAGCTAATGCCCTGCTAAAGAGCAGCTCCACTCGTTTTTTCCTCCCCCATCTGTCTGAGAAGCAGAAGACGATGAGCCAAAGCCAATGCCAGCGCTGAATTTGGCCCAACGCAGCAATGTGGAGTATGGACATCAGGAAGGTGAAAATACTTCTCTCTGTTGTAGCTGCCCCTGGAATATTGTGTTTATTTCTGGGTGCAGAAGAGAGCCGTACCAAAGAAAGACAGGGGAGTTGGAAGGACTGAGTTACACGGAAAGAGCTTTGTGTAATATGACTAAATGATTCAAGGCGAGGCACCTGATAACTGTCTAATGGAGGAAATTACTGAGGGTAATGGGATAAATATTCAGAGAGAGAACATTTGGGCTGAAGATCAGGAAAAAACTTTCTGACAGCCTATCAGGCTTCCCATGGGAACTGACGCAGAGCCAATTGTTTGGGACATTTAAACCCCAGACTGGACAACGCTAGAAAAATGCCCTTCAGTGAACAATCCCAGCTTGGCAGGGAGGTAGGCTGGATGATCTCAGAGGACTTTTCCATCTATGAATAACTTACCCTTTTTCCTGGCCTGAGCAATAACATCTGCGGCGCTTTTGCTCATCACCTTGGTGATGTACAGAGGGCAGTTGGTCTGGTTGGCGATGGTTATTGCCCGGTTCACTGCTTCAGCCTCCACCTAAAAGATAAAGCCAGCTGTACGTTAGAACACGCTCAACTTAGCGTGGCCAGCTCTTCCGACTCGCCCAGTTACAACTTTGTTTTCTTAAGAGCAGAGGGTGCAAGGGACTCAAAGGAGTGGGGTGGGTTTGGTGGCTTTAAGCCATTTAGATTCCAGGTGCTATAGGGATTGGATTGGCCCTTGCCATAAACCGGGGCAGCCTTGAGAGCGGCTCCAATTTAGAGCCTCCATGCACAGAGGCTGCTCTGCAGCATCTAAAATCCCCATAGCTGGTCCAGGCTACTGCACCCAGTCCTGCCCCAGCTTCATCCTCCCATGCCCCCCTCCACTGGGGCTTTTCCTCAGTTCCTCCCCAGGTTGGATCCGGGCTTTACAGCCGTCATGACACTCTGATCCCTTTACTTGATTTACAGGAGCTGGGACCACAATGACAATTTCACCCACAGGATTTTTCCATGCAAGGACAGATCACATGCCTAATATTATCGTTATTGGTTGAGTGCGCTCAGTGTGCTCAGCACTGCACCGAGGTGATCCCTGCCTTGAGCACTTTACTATCTAACATCACGTCCTTCTGTGTTTCCTCTGGAAATACCTGAGGCATTGGAGAAAAGCATGTTTCTCCATAAACGATCCAACAGTCATTAAGTGCTCTACATGGGAGAAAATTCCTTCCTGACCCTTGCTGGCAACACACCCTGAAGCATGAGAATTGATTGCCCTTATTATGCATTACTACACATTTTAGTCAGTTTCTTTATTCAATCATAGGCATACTGGTGAAATTTGCCCTTGTGCAGAGGGCCAACACAATGCCAATGCATCAATTAAGCCCTAAAATTTCATACATAGGAAAAAGGACACCCAACAAAATAAACAGCAACCCATCCCCTTAACGCCGTACCGGGGAAAGGGACAGGCCTTGAAGACGGCAGGCTCTGGTAAGCCAGTGGGAGAAGTCAATTCTAGAGCTGACAGCCCTGCCACTAGATGGTTACATCTTGCAGGAATTAGGCCAATGGTATAGACCAATGGAAACTTCAGCTCCACAGCCCCTTTCAGGATCAGGCCTGTCACTAAACCTTTGTTGTTAATGGGCTTGCAAGGGAGCAGAACGTGGCCAAGGCACCATTAACTATACTGCAGCAGCTGACCTCAAGTGCAAAGGTGGCTCCCTGTGACTTGGGCTGATTCTCATTCTAGGCAGCAGCACGACTGGCAAAGCATCCTAATTACGCTGAAGGAAGAACGAGCGTCTGCGCATCCACTTCTAACTGCAGGAGGCAGATGTAACGAACAAGCCAAATAAGGGAACGGCCCCATCCATTACATCAAAGAGTCTGATTCCTGCTTAGGATGCACGTCAAAGGCCTGAGCTAATCCTCCAGGATGCTGGGCATCCTCTTTTCCCTTTGAAGTCAACGGGAGTTGCGGGTGCTCAGCACTTTGGGCCCAAGTGTCATGCAGTTTTCCTCCAATGCCACCATCTGTTATTGTTTTCCTTATGCAATCGGGAAAATATGTTAAGGAATACAAGGGTGGATGGGAAATCTGGATGCAGATGTTCGCACACAGCATAAAGGAAACAGTCCCCATCCCCAGAGCCAACAATAGGGGGGGAAAAGGAGAGGATTTGTGTTCCAGTAGGGCTGGGCATTGTTCCTCTCAATCCGCAACAGCATTTGAAACTGGAAGATTTATGGCTGGCATTAAAATGCTTTTGGATGCTGCTTGCCTGAACAAAGCAGAAGGAAAGTAAATAAAAAGAGGAGGGAGCTGTGAAAATGATCTCACCCACCGGGCTTTCAGCAGCACCACATCTGGCACCCTTAGCAAAGCCCCCATACTTTGGAGGAACAATCAGAATCTCCTTGTACAGAAAGGACAGCCCTCACAGAGCCAAGATTCCATGGGGCAACGTCCAGCCCAGAGATACTGAAAGCTCAGAGGAGCACAATACAGAGGGAAGAGAATTTAGGACCAAATCCTGTGTTGTTACTTACACAACAATTTTCAAAAGGACCCTAAGGGATTTAGGTATCCACCTCCCACTGAATTCCAGTGTGATGTGGGCACCTAATCCCAGCGCAATCAATGGGAGAGGAAGGATGGTCCAATGATTAGGACACCAGCCTAAGTGCCAACTCCGCCACAGACTTTCAGTGTGACTTTGGTCAAGTCACTTGGTCCGCCTGTGCCTCAGTTTCCCACGTGTAAAACAGGAGCCTTAGAGCTTCCCTACCTCCCAAGAATATAAATACCTAAGATAGATAGAACTTTGACCCTATGCACAAATTCCCACCGACTTTTCAGGAAGTTTTGCCCAAACAAGGACCAAGTAAACAATGAACAACAACTTGAGGGTTTGGAGCACAGAGAACTCAGCTATAGTGAAAATCCAATGGGGAGTCAAATCCTGAAACCATTACTCAGACAAATCTCCTGAGTTAATGGGAATTTGCTGAGGTTTAAAATATGCAAGAACCCCAGGATCTGGCCGAAGTAAAATCAGAATAAGGGCTTCCGGATCAGGACCAGAATGAAAGAGAAGCAAAGTTCTGAATAGTTTCACTTTGCAAGCTGCAAATAGCAATTCCAGTTATAGCTGAGCGAAAATGAGTTCTTTTCAGTGAAAACGAGGATGTTCCAGGAGGGAAGAGGGACTACCGTGACGTTTTGAGGAAGCACAATCCAGTGGCTGAACCAGAGAGGGATGAGTCACATAATCTGGGTCCTCCATCATCAACAGCCCCCGCTGTGACACCTTGGGCAAGGATCTCAAGCCAAATTTTTCAAGTGTCCCCTAATTTGGGCCTTCCGGTTGGAAATACCACAGGCCTGATTTTCAGAGGTGCTGAGCATCAGCAACTCCCATTGACTTGAGAAGTCATTATGGGCTTGCAGTGCTTCTGGTCATGAGGCCAAAGCATTTCAAGTTGGCTACCTAACCGGTGAGCCACCTGAAGCTAGTGAGCATTTTTGAAATTTGGAGCCGTTCTGGTTCCCAGTTACCAAGGCTGTAACAGGGGGCTAATGATACTTATAAGGGTCTTCAGCTTGAGATCTCCAGACTTCTGACACAACAGAAATATCTTTGTCACAAGCGCCACAGTAATTCAAACAACATATAATGGACATCATCATTATCATCTTAGTATTTATTGCACGGGCAGAACAAGCAAACAAGAACTACCAGTCGCAAAATCCTCTTTTCCCTTCCTCCCTTCTGTCTGTGAAACCAACATTTCCTAGGGCACACGACGTGCACTATTTTTCTGGCCACATTAATCGAGGCATGAAGTTCTTACTGGCAGTATATGACATGACCCAGAATAGGCGGAATTAAGTGAAAAATGTGAAACGTCCTCACCTCTTCAGGTCTACTCAGTACATGCCCTTCAGGGCCTGTGATTCCCAGTTCCAGGATCCTTTGCTGCTCCTAAGGCAGAAAAAAACAGGAAGATGGCTCAAAACAATGTAGTTTCTCATTTCAGGAGCTGGACATATTTGGAAGAGATGTAAAACTGAGATCCCTGTCATTTTGTGCTCTCTAGATATCCCACGGTACTTTCACAAAGGCAGGAGCAGTAGAACCAGCGTTCAGACTAACTCCCCATGTCTGGATAATTACCAAAGCTCTGCAAATCCTGGCCATTTCATTTGCAGTGTTGTCATGCCAACCTTTCCTTTGATTTCACTTCACAACCCTGCACGTTTCAGGTTTGAAAGAACAAAATAAACTTCCCACAAAACTAGCAGGCCACGTGTTGAAAACCTGTTCAACTCCAAGTTGCATGATCTAGGCATGACGTGTAAAGTAAGTATGGCATCAGCAACAGGACCCAATTATTGACTTATTTATTTATATTTCTGTTGCGATAGTCCCTAGAGGCCAACCAAGTCCAAATCCCATTGTGCTAGGCGCTGTACAAAACGTATAGTAAATGTTTCTTCACTTCCTGTCCTAAACTGCTGTGTAATATTACTATACACGGGGGCTGCCTTCCACCCCAGAGGTGGCTGCATTCAGTGATGGGCAAAGAGATGTATAGTTTGTAACTGTTATGGAATAAAAGCTAGTAAATAAACAAACCTGAGGCATTGTCGTTCTCTTACTGGGAGTTACAGGGGCTGTAATTTTGAACTCTCTCTGCTTTCTATATGGAAATGTCTATGCTACTTGAGACAGCGCCTTGACATGGCTTAGTGATTTCCTGCTGTGGGTTTTAAGAGCGGGATTTTCGAGTTTGAACACCTGACAGCACAATGCAGCTAAAATTCCACAGAGCGAACAGATACGATACCTCAGCAACGATGTCACCATTCTCAGCATGAACTTGAGCTATGGCACCTATATCACGGATTACGCTCAGGACCTCGTATATCTAGGAGAAAGAAGGCACACCGTTTGATACATACCTTTTGGTCTTGCAAATACTCCAGTGTTCTCGTCGCTTAAATGTCCTTCAACTTAAACTGTTATGTAAAACTGAAACAAAAGGGAAGCGACCAAGACAGACAAGCTCTCTTTCGCTTGCCTTAAAAGATAAGGCAGTAGACTGGGACTCGGAGCTGGGTTCAGTTCCTGCCCCGGCCATTGATTTGCTGAGGAGCCTCGAGCAAGTCCCTTCACCTCTCTGTGCCGCCGTTTCCCCATCCGTAAAATGGGGATAACAATAACGGCCTCCTTTCTAAGGCACTTTGAGACTCACAGATGAGCAGCACGATATAAGAGATAGGTATTATTAATTATTATTATAATGGAGCATAAAACAGAAATTGGTACATTCTCCAGGGCATCATCGGTAGAAGCTCTAAAGGCCCAAATTTTCAAAAGTGACATCTTTAATGCCTCAAGTCGTGGGTGCCCAACTTGCCCACAACTCCCACTGCCTTTGATGGAAGTTGCTCCACCCCTCTGACAACGAGGTGCACTGGGTCTCATGCTGAGCATCCAAACATGGGGGGGTTCACAAAAATCCGTGACCACTTTTGAAACCTCTGACCATATTTTTAGATAAAAAGAGACCATTTTTTCTGTCACCTCTTAACTCAGTTCAGCTCGAACTTCAGACACGGAGGGAAACCTCCGCCACATCACGGTTGGAAGCAAGCGCCTTCTGCAGGTTGGACAGCCCAACAATGAAACGCACCCGATGACGGACGAGTGCGAACAGAATTTTTTCTCAAGGTCCCAGTGATTCCAATCGCAAAACCAAGAAGTGCTTGCCTGGTTAAAATCAGGCCCTAGGTCCCAGAATCACTTGCGTAACACAGGCTAACCCAGCGTGGCTCTGTGTCTCCCTCTAACGACTTGACCACGTCGAGAGGTTTATGAGCCTCGTGCTGCCTCCAAATTGAAAGACCTGGGGTAAAATCGTGGCCTCGCTGAAATCAATGCCCGTTTTGCCATTGACTTCAATGGAGCGAGACTTTCGGCGCTGCTCTTTCACCTCCAGCGGCAGAAGCGCTTGCTTCCGGATCCAGAGGCGTCTGGTTCGATCCCAGCTGATGGCACAACCTGAGTAACTGATACAGGCACAAAACATTGATTCATAGAGTTTAAGGCCAGAAAGGACTATTGGACCATCTAATCTGGCCTCCTGTATAACACGGACCATTAAACATCACCCAGTTATTCCTCTTTGAACCCAATAACTCCTGTGTGGCTAAAGCATGACTTGTGAACGTAAAGCCCTCCTACCTGAGAATCTGTTAGCTGGAAGTGATCTTTGAAGGCCATGTAAACCAGGAAGGAATTCACACCTAGCAGAGACAAAACAAAGAAAACGCCCAGGATGTACAAGTAATAGGCATAGATAACATCCACGTTGAAGTTAGAAGCGAGCCAGCCACAAGTTACATAAACAAAGTGATCCACACAGAAGTTAAGTTAATAGATGAGCTGTTACGGCCAGACAGTCCAAGAGCCTCATTCTCCTGCCACTCATGTTGGTGTAAATCAGGAGGAACTTCAGTGAAGCTAATGGGAATACACTGGTGTGAGTGAGAAGAGAATCAAGCACAAGGTTCTTCGCGCTAAAACTGACTATACGGTTTGGAAACTGCAGATAAGACAGTCCTGGCCCTGTAAAATTCCACCTGTCTTGAATAAAGAGGACTCTCCCCTTCCTGCCGGAGTGGACCAGATGCACCATTGAAACAAGTATAGACACTGGCTGGCTTTAAGAAACTTTTAACTTCTTCCCATCAAAATGAACTGATTTTCCATCTGTTCAATGGAACGGTCTGCTACAGACAGCCCAATCCTTCTTGGCTCTGAGGGCCAGATCCTTGGCTGGAGTAAATCAAGTTACTGCCAATCAAATGAATGGAGCTATGCTAATTTACACCACTTGAGGATCTGACTTTTTGTGCCTCCTGGGAAGTGCGCAGCATCCTCAGCTCCCGTGAAAGTTCAATGTCAGGTTAAGGAACTCAGCACCTGGCACTATCAGCCCCTTGGACGGTGTGCCACGCATGACAATGGACCGACCCCCCCCGGAGTCAATGTGAGTTTGTCATTGGCTGCACTGGGAGCAGAATCGATCCCACAGCATGTAATGTACTGAAATATACCAGAGTATGACCGTACAACTGACGAGCCACGGAGACACACCTGGAAATAAGATGTGGCTCCCCCAGAGAGCAGAAATAAGAAAGACAGAAATTCAGTCTGCTGTGAAACACACACAACACTTAATAAATCACAATTAAAGGCCACCAGCTTCTTAGCCATGTGACATTTAAAAACTCCACTAGTCAGAATGATGGAGCCCAGCTTGTGGCAGAAAAGAGAGCTAAGCCTTCAGAGCTCCACTCAACACCAAAAAGGAATACGTCTTTCAGATTCAGCTTTGTGGGAGGCTGAGCAAAAAATGTAAGAAAAATACCTTCAAAATGGGTACTGGCTGCCTGGTTTCCCAACCCTTCCTGCTAGACGGCTGGGGAATTACTAACAGAGCATTTCTACAAAGCATTGTGCTGACCAAACCACAGTGTTCACAGCCTCCCCTCCCCTGCATTCTACAGACATGACAGGGTAAAAATTCTTAACCAGGATGTGTGGGAAAACCACCATTAGGATGTAAAAGTTTGTTGCTGTTGTTTTTTTCAACCATAAACAGGATGGAAAATCCTTCCAGCCCAGGGATGAAAGGTCACGGAAATCAGAGATGGGAAAGACCTATTCGATCATCTTATCTATCTTGCCCTCCTTTTGCTGGCCATTGAAGGATTGTTCTTCTTGAGTCAGATTCTTTTCTCGCTTATGCTAGTTTAACTGGGATAGCCCAGTGGTTTGAGCATTGGCCTGCTAAACCCAGGGTTGTGAGTTCAATCCCTGAGGGGGCCATTTAGGGATCTGGGGCAAAAATTGGCAATTGGTCCTGCTTTGAGCAGGGGGTTGGTTTAGATGACCTCCTGAGGTCCCTTCCAACCCTGATATTCTATGAACTCCATGAGTTACTCCGGACTTGCACCATTGCACGTGAAAGCAAAGTCAAGCCACCTCTATCTCCCCTGGATGACTTCCAGCTCTCTTGCTGACACTGGCCAGTGGGGAGAGATACGTCCTACGAGAGTGTGTCTATCACTCCTTCAGGGAGATGCCCATCTCCAGAGAGGGTCCAGATCCTCCACTGCTGCAGCTCACCAAAGCTCCATTGAAGACAATGCAGCTATGCCAATTTAGACCATCTGAGGATCGGCTATGCCTTGTTCTGAATGACCCGGGTCGCTGTCCACGGCAGCCCTGGGCAGTACCACCCCAGGCATCACATCTTACCCCCTGCACACGGTCAGTGCAGTCTCCTGCCTAAACGCCACTCCAGAGGGAAGGAGGCAGAATGGCAAGACTGGATTCCAGTCCCACCCTATACACTAACCTGGCTTCTCCAGCCCCCCTACAACACTGCCTCCTGATGTACCAAGCCCCCCCCACCACCACCAAAAAACAGACACCATTCTGAACCCTGATCTGGCCGGTAATTTGACCAAAACAAATAAAAAAGAATAAAAAGTATCTACAAGGGCCAGTCTTCAGAACCAAAAAAAAGAAAAAAAATTGAATCAGTAAAAACATATCGATTTAAATGATCCCGAAACTTACCATGGTCTTTCACCAGGGCTTCCATCTCCTCCTGAACCCCTTTATGCCACTCCGTGATATCCACATGCAGAGAGTAATCGCAGCAAGACTTGCTATCCGCCCATTCTCGCCACTGGTCAAATGCAGTGAGTAAGCTGGTCCCTGGTTCTGGAACTACGTGATCAACTGGAAAAAGACAAAGCATTTGCACCCGTGAATGTGCGTCCAAAGGCCTTTAGCATCCATCCAAGACAGACAGCGCTTTCCACTGACTCTGTGAAACAGGATGTCCCCCCGCCCAAAGAAAAATTGGATCTGTGCGTTTCCCAAAGCCCGGGGTTCGAGAACCCACTCTGCCATTTGATTACAAGCAAAAACTAAAGCAGGAAATAATTCAGTTACTAGAGTGTGTTACACTGCAACTGTATGTGATTGGAGCAGAGGAAATTCCTAGTTCAAAGCCAGTGCAAATTCAAACCATTGCAGTTATACGTACATTTATGTATACAGTTACTCCTCTGCTTCCTGTTAGGGTTACAATGACAGACAATACTCCCCTGCATGAGCATCAGTGAGTAGTTTTCCAGTCAAACTGAGGGACATCTTTCTCTACTCTGTGCCCTCTGAGATGCTGGATAAGGTACCCCAAAGGGTTTGGAATGTATTTTTGTATTATTATAACATCTAGCAAGCTCCAGTTACGGACCAGGACCCCACCGTGCTCAGCACGGTACAAACACAGAACAAAAGGACTGTCCCTCCCATAAAGAGCTTCCAGTCTAAATACAAAGATGAGATTAAAAGATACCCTGTCTGCACCTATTCTCTGATTTGCTGCTACCATAATCCCACACCTAACATCAAAAGGCGGAGCAGCAAAGACTCCAGCGAGCGAGTTCAGCTCTTCTTTAAATCCACCACACTAACTAAGGCTACAATTGTCTTTAAATCCTGCTAATAGACTCCCAATTTGCACACTGCAGTCAATGCAGAGACCGTGGCAATTGGTATATATTCACGCACCCCCTCAATGAACTTCTTTTAAGGTGCCATTTGTAGATCCAGAGTGATAGTTACCCATGTGCAGAGGGGCCCAGCCAAGATCAGTGCAGCACTTATGTCCACCTTCAGCCCAAGGTTCAAGTGGGGCTTAAGTGGTGTACAGTAGACCTTGCGATTGCTCTTGGCACAAGGGTGACCTTCACCTCAAATACGTATGCACAAGGGAGGCTTTCCGAGTGTCTCTACAACTTCAGATTGGAGAAAAGGAGCCCCTAGTCTATTGTTTTGATTTTTTTTTTTGCACCAGCCGTATAACCTAGCTGTTAAAAACAACAGTCAATGCAAAAACTTCAGATTAAAGCCCTGTCTGAGCTGCCGATATTCTGATATTAGCCCACCAATAATGACTCCAACACAACCCCCCTACATCCCAGTTCATCATCGCCCAAGGTGGGTTCTGCAGCATGCCCAGGGAAGTTGGCAAATCTGGGTTCTGGTGGATGAAGGAGGGGCAAGTTCTAAACGCCTTCACGGAGAATGTGCTGCCAGCCACCTCTTCTGAGAGGACTCCAGTTCAAGGGCCTCTACTGATTGCAACTGGAGCAGCATCAGGGATGCAGGTCCGGAGCCATTAGGGACTTGACAGATTAGAACTAACACCAATGTCGTAGGTACAGGCATGGTCCAGTGAACTAGGAGCCAGGAGATCTGCATTCTATTCCTGGCTCGGCCACCCAGCAAAACACTTCCCCTCCCCGTGCCTCAGTTTCTCTGCCTGTAAAATTGGGATAATGATATTACCCTCCTTTGTAAAGAGCTCAGAGATCAACAGGTGAAAAACCCTAAAACCCTGAAGCATGACGTTTAATATCTCCTCCAAAAACTGTTTAACATGCAAGTACTAAGAGGAGCTCTCTCTGGATCCAGCAAGCCCTGAGGACAGCGCAGTCAGAGGGCTCCTCATCCCAGAGAAAAAACACGAGCATGGAACAAGGCCACAAAGCCAGAGTCTGAAAGACTGGGCAGCTGTTCAAGGGGGAAGAAAAAAGACAATCTCATGGTTTCAGAGGTCACAAATTGAACTTGTGTTGGGGTGGAGGGGGAGCAGGGAGGGAGGAGAGCTTGGCTGATTGTACATTGGCCAACAAGGGGGGAGAAATTACACGAATCCTGCTTAGTTATCAGCAGACAAAACAGAGCAGTTTATTTTTAACTATATTGTTAAGTATCAGGATTGCAATCAGCCCAGCATCTGGCTCTAAATCTTGATGGAACTGCTGAAATGAGAGACAGAGTCCTCAGGCCTCTGCCGTATCACAAACCATCCCTTTGCTCTTACTCAGGGCCAGCCAAACCATCCAAGATTTACACGAGAAGCTTGGTATAAACAGCGTCGCTTCCCTGAACGCCTCATTAGCCACAGCCAGCCGTCTGAATTGGTAACAATGTCCCCAAACGGCCTGAGATGAGCAAGTGTTCCCGGAAGTAAAGAAGATTACGTAAAGCAACCATCTTTGTTGCACGAATTAAAAGCTTTGGCCATCGCCTCCATTTTTGTGACGGGTGGCTACGTGACTGTCCGCAAGCAACGGTTACAATATTTGTGCCCTTCGGATGAAGTTGTGCCTGCTGCTAAATGGGGCAAGTAATTGTGCCCGGGAGGAGTGTGTGACGCCGAATGTTTGGCCTCTGCATCTCGCAAGTTCAACTCCAGCTTAGCTCTGTAGCCACGACAGCTTCAACGGCAGCCTTTTGTGAAATTAGGTGGTGTGTCTCAGCCCCTCGTGACAACCAGCTGCTTCCGCTCTGAATAGTTGACGCCATATCGGACAGCCTCGTGAACATTTAAGAATTTAACCTCCAATGCCCTGGTGAGATTGTGTCCCCAGTGGGAAATGAGGCACAAAGACATTAATTGACCCAGGTCACAGAGAAAGCCCGTGAAAGGGACTGAAATTGCAGCATAATCTCCCGAGCCCCAGTCCAGTGCCCTTACCACAAAACTGTTCTTCCTTGGGCCACTTATTTGTGTGTCTGAATATGGATTCGGGCATTTTACTTTTAGGCACCCAAGTCTCAAAATGTTGGGCAGAGTCTTCCTGAACCTCGGTCTGCACAATAATAAAAAGGGCACAATTATTACCTAAGATGCCATGATGCGGAGAGGCTTACATTGTTGAATGCTTGGACGAAAAAGGGCTACAGAAGTGCAAATTAGAGCGCAAAGGGATCATTAAGAAATCTTGCCCCCAGCACGAAAGGGCTAAACACCACACAGCTGTAAGATCTCGGCGCAAAGGATCGACTCTGATGTCTCGAATCAGAACTTTAATCGCTCTCTTATTTCATGTGCTGTCCAAGTGTGAGTAATCAGAGGCGGGGTAGGGAGATGGAGAATCTCTATCTGATCTCTGACAAAGTCAAACCACCAGCTGGTTATAATAAGGCCATAAAAATGGAGATAGTGGCACATCTGTGAGGGAAAAAGTCAGCACTAGGGATTAGGAACATCTAGCATGGAAGCAGCGTTGCCGACGCATCTTCTACAGCTTCCTTTAGCTCTTTGATGGCTTGAGATGACGCAACCCGAATCTTGCTCCCTTTACGCACTCAGATCAAAAAGCTGCTGTCAGCTGATCATCATCATCATGGAGACAATACAATGCCTTTTGCAAGAGTATCTCAGGCTGCTTTGCAAACCACATATTGCTAATTACCACAATGCCTAAGGACCAACTGAGAACGCAGTCCCGGCCCTGCACAAACGCAGAGTGATAGGTGGGCTCAGCCGCAAAGAGCTTACAATATAAATGGACAAGAGACACAGAGTGGGTATAACACAGAGTAAACAGCGTGACAGTAACATGGGTATAGTAGCAGTCAGAGACTATGGTAATGGGTACATTAAAAACACTGGATAGATTTAGATTAGACAGCAACACCAGACAAGACATATTTGCAACCAAGCGCAGCGTTACAACTGGTCATTACGGCCAGGCATCAGCAACAAAAGGGCAGAGACCAGACAGATCCGTTGGCTGTTTATTAGGATGGTGCCCTTTTCTCTATTTAAGTTCTCAATTAAAAAACTATGCCCTTTGCCACAGTGGAGAGTTGATAGCACCGAACAAAGAGGCCACGTTTACTGCAGGCTACCGCGTGATGGTCTGATTGTTGTAGAGACACAGCAGGAATTAAAAAGGCCCCAAACTCGGAGTGGAAAACAGATCTGGAACCCCCTCTGAACGCCTTCAAATTTCCAGGAGGGGAAGAGAGTGGAGACTCAAATCTACCCCTACAGTTTTGGTTCCAAATCAGACCTAGGCGTAACCTACACACAGGTTTGTACTGATGTAACTATTTTGGTTAGAGGTGTGATTTTTCTATCAAAATAGTTGAAATCAGTACAGCCACAGTGGCCACACAGTTACACTGGATAAAGGTGCCTTATGCTAGTATCCCTGCAGGTATAACTATAGAATCGTAGACTATCGGGGTTGGAAGGGACCTCGGGAGGTCATCTAGTCCAACCCCCTGCTCAAAGCAGGACCAATCCCCCAACTAAATCATCCCAGCCAGGGCTTTGTCAAGCCTGACCAACTATATAGTATATGGCAGCTTTCTATCGATAGAATGTGTCCACACTGGTGGGGAAGGAGAAAGACTCAGTATGTTTTGTGCTTTTTGGGAAGAGGGCCAACTGAAAACCAGACCATTGAGGTCATGGCCCAGTCCCCCAGCCGCTAGAGGCTCCCTCAACTGTTCTTCAAAATGAAAATGTAAGAGGCAAAGCTGCAGCTGGTATTGATGAGCCTATGTCCATCTAAGTCTTTTAGACATCAGGGTCAGCCACCAGAATCAAACAGGATCGGCTCTTTCACACTGAAGGGAAAGAACTAGGCACTGTCCCTGGATGAGTGCGTGACAATTGGCCCTTGCTAGACGACCCCCCACTCCCATTAGCCCGAGCAGGAGTTGTGCACATGCATCAAAATAGGAAGATTTACTTCCAGGCCTCAGACAGAACTTGCTAGCACGGAGGGAAACAGAAGCTTTTTCTTTAAGGTGGCCATGCTTCACGTGTCTACAGAGAAGTTTACGAAAATCCATCTGCCTCTTCCTCCCTTTTTCCCACACTCCTAGCTTCCCGCAATGACCCTTGGGTATTACCTGCTAGCAGACCACAGATGCAAGGGTTCCTGACCCACTAGAAAATGTAGAAAACCCAGTCTCGCAGCTTCACACGTGAAATGCAGCATCCCGTTCTGACCTTACTGAACAATTTGTCTCTTGGGAACCCCACTGCTTGTACTGTTGTTAGTTTTTTTCCTTTGTTTTGGAAGCAACGGATGTTCAATTCCTGAAGCAGTATGTGGCTTAGCTACTTCAGGGTGGATTCAGAAAAATTCTCTCAGCAGATGCTGTTATCACCCGCTTATTTTGCATTTGTTTATTGCTTTGATTTTCTCCCTTCCCTGACCCAAATCTTTTCATCCTGGTCTCCACTATTACTACACAAACAATGCCAAATTCTAATCTTTAAAGGGGACTGTGTTCAAGAAAAAAGTTGAAACAAGTGGTTGATGACACAGCCCGAAAGCACTAAAATTTAAGTTCTCCCCCGTGAGACACAACTGCCTGCAAAACAGGACTTGAGCGATGCATAGACTTTGTGCTGGCTCTCTGGAGTCAATTTAATCTCTAATCCTGAAGGCCGCAACTCCTACTGAAATCAATGCGAGTTAGCTGCCTCAATAACTCTGAGGATCTGCGATGACGTTCCGACTCGTTTGTAAGTCAGGTCTTATTTAGGCCCATTTCCGGTGAGGTAAATGGAGAACCCAAAGTAAGGGCCTCAAAAAGTGGTCCACTATGAACAGAAAATCATTACATGCATTTAAATTTTAACCTTCTCCAAAGCAGAATTGGGAATCCCAAATGCAAGAGTGTTGGGTTACTGCCTGGGAAGCAAATGGTGAAACTGACCAAAATCAAAAATGAAACTGATCAGTCTCCTCTTACCACTGCTGAAAAGAGCAACAACAACAAAATTCTACACTTAAGTGCTTAAATATATACATATGTGCCCAGATAATCTGTTTAAAGCTCCGAGGACTGAATGCTCAAAAGGCAACAGGAGGCTAAGTAGAAGCTAGGAGCCTAACTCCTTTTGAGCATTCAACCCAGACAGGCTGATTTAGCACCCTAATTTAAGCCCTGGTCTACACTAGGACTTTAGGTCGAATTTAGCAGCGTTAAATCGATGTAAACCTGCACCCGTCCACACAATGAAGCCCTTTATTTCGACTTAAAGGGCTCTTAAAATCGATTTCCTTACTCCACCCCTGACAAGTGGATTAGCGCTTAAATCGACGTTGCCGGCTCGAATTTGGGGTACTGTGGACACAATTCGATGGTATTGGCCTCCGGGAGCTATCCCAGAGTGCTCCATTATGACCGCTCTGGACAGCACTCTCAACTCAGATGCACTGGCCAGGTAGACAGGAAAAGAACCGCGAACTTTTGAATCTCATTTCCTGTTTGGCCAGCGTGGCAAGCTGCAGGTGACCATGCAGAGCTCATCAGCACAGGTGACCATGATGGAGTCCCAGAATCGCAAAAGAGCTCCAGCATGGACCGAACGGGAGGTACGGGATCTGATCGCTGTTTGGGGAGCGGAATCCGTGCTATCAGAACTCCGTTCCAGTTTTCGAAATGCCAAAACCTTTGTGAAAATCTCCCAGGGCATGAAGGACAGAGGCCATAACAGGGACCCGAAGCAGTGCCGCGTGAAACTGAAGGAGCTGAGGCAAGCCTACCAGAAAACCAGAGAGGCGAACAGCCGCTCTGGGTCAGAGCCCCAAACATGCCGCTTCTATGATGAGCTGCATGCCATTTTAGGGGGTTCAGTCACCGCTACCCCAGCCGTGTTGTTTGACTCCTTCAATGGAGATGGAGGCAATACGGAAGCAGGTTTTGGGGACGAAGAAGATGATGAGGAGGAGGAGGTTGTAGATAGCTCACAGCAAGCAAGCGGAGAAACCGGTTTTCCCGACAGCCAGGAACTGTTTCTCACCCTAGACCTGGAGCCAGTACCCCCTGAACCCACCCAAGGCTGCCTCCTGGACCCAGCAGGCGGAGAAGGGACCTCTGGTGAGTGTACCTTTTAAAATACTATACATGGTTTAAAAGCAAGCATGTGAAAGGATTACTTTGCCCTGGCATTTGCAGTTCTCCTAGATGTAGTCCTAAAGCCTTTGCAAAAGGTTTCTGGGGAGGGCAGACTTATTGCGTCCTTCATGGTAGGACACTTTACCACTCCAGGCCAGTAACACGTACTCGGGAATCATTGTAGAACAAAGCATTGCAGTGTATGTTTGCTGGCATTCAAATAACATCCGTTCTTTATCTCTCTGTGTTATCCTCAGGAGAGTGAGATATAATTCATGGTCACCTGGTTGAAATAGAGTGCTTTTCTTCAGGGGACACTCAGAGGAGCCCATTCCTGCTGGGCTGTTTGCCTGTGGCTAAACAGAAATGTTCCCCGCTGTTAGCCACAGGGAGGGGGGAAGGTTGAGGGGGTAGTCACGCGGTGGGAGGAGGCAAAATGCGACCTTGTAACGAAAGCACATGTGCTATGTATGTAATGTTAACAGCAAGGTTTACTCTGAAAGAGTGTAGCCACTGTTTTATAAAATGTGTCTTTTTAAATACCGCTGTCCCTTTTTTTTTCTCCACCAGCTGCATGTGTTTCAATGATCACAGGATCTTCTCCTTCCCAGAGGCTAGTGAAGCTTAGAAAGAAAAAAAAAACGCACTCGCGATGAAATGTTCTCCGAGCTCATGCTGTCCTCCCACACTGACAGAGCACAGACGAATGCGTGGAGGCAAATAATGTCAGAGTGCAGGAAAGCACAAAATGACCGGGAGGAGAGGTGGCGGGCTGAAGAGAGTAAGTGGCGGGCTGAAGACAGGGCTGAAGCTCAAATGTGGCGGCAGCGTGATGAGAGGAGGCAGGATTCAATGCTGAGGCTGCTGCAGGACCAAACCAGTATGCTCCAGTGTATGGTTGAGCTGCAGCAAAGGCAGCTGGAGCACAGACTGCCACTGCAGCCCCTCTGTAACCAACCGCCCTCCTCCCCAAGTTCCATAGCCTCCACACCCAGACGCCCAAGAACGCGGTGGGGGGGCCTCCGGCCAACCAGCCACTCCACCACAGAGGATTGCCCAAAAAAAGAAGGCTGTCATTCAATAAATTTTAAAGTTGTAAACTTTTAAAGTGCTGTGCTTAAAGTGCTGTGTGGCATTTTCCTTCCCTCCTCCACCACCCCTCCTGGGCTACCTTGGAAGTTATCCCCCTATTTGTGTGATGAATGAATAAAGAATGCATGAATGTGAAGCAACAATGACTTTATTGCCTCTGCAAGCGGTGATTGAAGGGAGGAGGGGCGGGTGGTTAGCTTACAGGGAAGTAGAGTGAACCAAGGGGCGGGGGGTTTCATCAAGGAGAAACAAACAGAACTTTCACACCGTAGCCTGGCCAGTCATGAAACTGGTTTTCAAAGCTTCTCTGATGCGTACCGCGCCCTCCTGTGCTCTTCTAACCGCCCTGGTGTCTGGCTGCGCGTAACCAGCAGCCAGGCGATTTGCCTCAACCTCCCACCCCGCCATAAACGTCTCCCCCTTACTCTCACAGATATTGTGGAGCACACAACAAGCAGTAATAACAGTGGGAATATTGGTTTCGCTGAGGTCTAAGCGAGTCAGTAAACTGCGCCAGCGCGCCTTTAAACGTCCAAATGCACATTCTACCACCATTCTGCACTTGCTCAGCCTGTAGTTGAACAGCTCCTGACTACTGTCCAGGCTGCCTGTGTACGGCTTCATGAGCCATGGCATTAAGGGGTAGGCTGGGTCCCCAAGGATACATATAGGCATTTCAACATCCCCAACAGTTATTTTCTGGTCTGGGAATAAAGTCCCTTCCTGCAGCTTTTGAAACAGACCAGAGTTCCTGAAGATGCGAGCATCATGCACCTTTCCCGGCCATCCCACGTTGATGTTGGTGAAACGTCCCTTGTGATCCACCAGAGCTTGCAGCACTATCGAAAAGTACCCCTTGCGGTTTATGTACTCGGCGGCTTGGTGCTCCGGTGCCAAGATAGGGATATGGGTTCCGTCTATAGCCCCACCACAGTTAGGGAATCTCATTGCAGCAAAGCCATCCACTATGACCTGCACATTTCCCAGGGTCACTACCCTTGATATCAGCAGATCTTTGATTGCGTGGGCTACTTGCATCACAGCAGCCCCCACAGTAGATTTGCCCACTCCAAATTGATTCCCAACTGACCGGTAGCTGTCTGGCGTTGCAAGCTTCCACAGGGCTATCGCCACTCGCTTCTCAACTGTGAGGGCTGCTCTCATCTTGGTATTCATGCGCCTCAGGGCAGGGGAAAGCAAGTCACAAAGTTCCATGAAAGTGCCCTTACGCATGCGAAAGTTTCGCAGCCACTGGGAATCGTCCCAGACCTGCAACACTATGCGGTCCCACCAGTCTGTGCTTGTTTCCCGAGCCCAGAATCGGCGTTCCACAGCATGAACCTGCCCCATTAGCACCATGATGCATGCATCGGCAGGGCCCATGCTTTCAGAGAAATCTGTGTCCATGTCCTGATCACTCACGTGACCGCGCTGACGTCGCCTCCTCGCCCGGTATCGCTTTGCCAGGTTCTGGTGCTGCATATACTGCTGGATAATGCGTGTGGTGTTTAATGTGCTCCTAATTGCCAAAGTGAGCTGAGCGGCCTCCATGCTTGCCTTGGTATGGCGTCCGCACAGAAAAAAGGCGCGGAACGACTGTCTGCCGTTGCTCTGACGGAGGGAGGGGCGACTGACGACACGGCTTACAGGGTTGGCTTCAGGGAGCTAAAATCAACAAAGGGGGTGGCTTTACATCAAGGAGTATTTCAGGCAGGACTTCACGGAGGGTTCCAATAAGAAATGGTGCACCTAAGTTATCGTTCTTATTGGAACAAGAAGGTTAGCCTGGCCTCTGATTGATACATGGCTAGATTTACCTCGCTGCACCTTCTCTGTGAGTGACTGCAGTGTGACCTAGAGGAATGAGTCCCCTAGACAGGGGAGGAGGCAAATGAGTACAAAACAAATCTGGTCTATTTCTTGTTTTGACCCACTCCATCTATCTTTTACATCTTTGGCTGGCAGCAGACGGTGCAGAAGGACTGCATGCCATCCACATCTCATGGCTGCTCGACAGAAGATGGTACAGTACGACTGCTAGCCATCCTCATCTCTTGCCTGCCTGGCAGAAGATGGTACAATACGACTACGAGCAATCCTCATCTCTTGCCTGCCTGGCAGAAGATGGTACAGTACGACTGCTAGCAATCCGTATCGCCTGCCCGCTCACCATAAGACGGTTCAATAGGACTGACTGCAGGACTACAGAGAATGACCTGGTCAAGTCACTCCAAATTTAGTCCCTGCGCCCATGTCTGCCCAGGCGCTCCCAGCCGACGTGGCCAGGAGCACCTCGGACACGACGAGGACGACTACCAATCGTATTGCACCGTCTGCTGCCAGAAGGCAATGGGTTGCTGCTACTGTGCAGCAAAGCCGTACCGCGTCTGCCAGCACCCAGGAGACATAGGGTGACGGTTACCTGAGCGGGCTCCATGCTTGCCGTGGTATGGCGTCTGCACAGGTAACTCAGGAAAAAAGGCGCGAAATGATTGTCTGCCCTTGCTTTCACGGAGGGAGGGAGGGAACGGGGGCCTGACGATACGTACCCAGAACCACCCGCGACAATGTTTTAGCCCCATCAGAGTGCTCCATTGTGACTGCTCTGGACAGCACTCTCAGATGCCCGATTGTTTGCCGTTGCTCTGACGCCGGGAGGGGCGACTGAGGACACGGCTTACAGGGTTGGCTTCAGGGAGCTAAAATCAACAAAGGGGGTGGCTTTACATCTAGGAGTATTTCAGGCAGGACTTCACGGACGGTTCCAATAAGAAATGGTGCACCTAAGTTATCATTCTTATTGGAACAAGAAGGTTAGCCTGGCCTCTGATTGATACATGGCTAGATTTACCTCGCTGCACCTTCTCTGTGAGTGACTGCAGTGTGACCTAGAAGAATGAGTCCCCTAGACAGGGGATGGGGGGAAGCAAATGAGTACAAAACAAATCTGGTCTATTTCTTGTTTTGACCCACTCCATCTATCTTTTACATCTTTGGCTGGCAGCAGACCGTGCAGAAGGACTGCATGCCATCCACATCTCATGGCTGCTCGGCAGAAGATGGTACAGTACGACTGCTAGCAGTCCGTATCGCCTGCCCGCTCACCATAAGACGGTTCAATAGGACTGACTGCAAGACTAAAGAGAATGACCTGGTCAAGTCACTCCAAATTTAGTCCCTGTGCCCATGTCTGCCCAGGCGCTCCCAGCCGACGTGGCCAGAGCACCTCGGACATGACGATGACGGCTACCAGTCGTACTGTACCGTCTGCTGCCACAAGGTAAGGGGTTGCTGCTACTGTGTAGCAATGCCGTACCGCGTCTGCCAGCACCCAGGAGACATAGGGTGACGGTTACCTGAGCGGGTTCCATGCTTGCCGTGGTATGGCGTCTGCACAGGTAACTCAGGAAAAAAGGCGCAAAATGATTGTCTGCCCTTGCTTTCACGGAGGGGAGGGAGGGAACGGGGGGCCTGACGATATGTACCCAGAACCACCCGTGACAATGTTTTAGCCCCATCAGGCATTGGGATCTCAACCCAGAATTCCAATGGGCAGCGGAGACTGCGGGAACTGTGGGATAGCTACCCACAGTGCAACGCTCCAGAAGTCGACTCTAGCCTCGGTAATGTGGAAGCACTCCGCCGAGTTAATGCACTTAATGCACTTAGAGCATTTTCTGTGGGGACACACACACTCGAATATATAAAACCGATTTCTAAAAAACCGACTTCTATAAATTCGACCTTATTCCGTAGTGTAGACATACCCTAAGAGTCTGAGAAAATTGCTCCTTTAAGATGGAGAGAGTGACTTTTGTGAGGCACAGCTGGGGAAACCCCAGCAGAAAGGTGAGGAATGAAAACAGGCCCTACTGAAGTTAATGGCAAAACTGCCATTGACTTCTAAGGGGCCAGGATTTCACCCGAGGTCACAAAGGAGGAAATTTGCCCGAGCACAGGGGGCTAGCACGGGCCTCTGTGCACCACTTCAGACCTCAAAATAAGACTTAAATAGGACTTAAGTGGTGCGTCAGCCTTGTAACGATCCCTTCCACAGGGGTGAAATTTCACCCGCAATAAGTGGCAAATTTGGGACCAGCACACTGATCCCCAGACTCCAGGCTGGTGCATTACCAGCCATCAACTCGTCCTTTTAACCCATGTCTACAGCACTGAGAATAAGCAAAGATTGAATTGCTTAAAAAAAAAAAAAGCTTTTTCCCTCTCTTCTTATGGCAAAACCGAGCTATACAACAGAGCACCAGCTGCTGTAACCCAGCGTAGCTCCGTCCAAGGGGCAATGCTTTTTCATGCCAGCGGAGGAGCTGCCTTAGAGATGACGGTGTTTTCGTTTCTAGCATCAGCGGGGTGGCCGTGGTAGCCTGTATCCACAAAAACAACGAGGAGTCCGGTGGCCCCTTAAAGACGAACCGCTTTATTTGGGCCTAAGCTTTCGTGGGTAAAAAAAAAAAAAAAACCACACCGTCTTTAAGGTGCCACCGGACTCCTCGTTGTTTTTGTTTCTAGCAAATCTAGAAACCCCCTATGTTCGTGAGGTGTTCAACAGCCTCTGAATCTGAAGCATATTTTTCCCCTGGGCAAACAAGCTAGAAACCCAATTCCCACGGAAAACCAATGGGATTTAGGCACCTACCTGCTCTGAAAATCCCAACCACAACCCTTAAGACAGTCCCGTTAATTGCCCAGGTCTTCTCTGTCATTCTACGCAGTTTTCACTCGGCTTACAAGGTGCATCTGTTCTTACTCCCAACCCATTCTGACCGCCACCCTCCTCACCCGCGTATCCACTGCCGCCTTTCTGTCTCTGTCATGCTCCCTTCGCTCCCTCCTGGTGCAAATTAATCAGCTCAAGCTTAAAACCAGACAATAAGCCAAAGCGAGACAACAACACTAACCACTGTTAGCTTATCTGTGTGGCTTTAATGTGCCAGAGCTGGCATCTAGCCATGGTGAAATGTTGTGCATCCTACAAGCATCAATGGTGGAACGCTGTGAGGGAAGACATAACAGCCATTAATGTTTCTGATGGAGCAAAGCAATAACAGAGCTCTGTGCTACATGAAGAAGGAAAGCAGAAAATAAGAGAAGCTGATCTGAAGGGAACATTTCAAACACAACCATTTACAAGGGGGTAAAAAAAAAAAAGAAAAGAAAAAAGAAAACATAACCATCAGAAGAAAATCCGGGTAGGACAACTGAGTTAGGATGGCAAACATGCCCCTTTGCTAAACATGACCATGTACTTAATAAGGCATCGATCAGTTAACAAAACTGATCAGTTTCCCTGTAACAAAACTTGTCATTGACCAAGCTGCATTGTTTTCCCCCAGCCTTATCAAAATTTGAAAAGACACAGTGATCAAAGGGTTAAACAACATGTTAAAATAGTAAGGATACGCCAGTCTGTTTTCAAAGCATTCAGCTCATAATGTGTTAGAGCCAGGATATGGAACCAGAATGTAACACAGAGACCCTAGGTCTTGGGCAAGTTATTTAGGGGCAGATTTTCTCAAGTGCTCACACTCATATAGGTCTCTCATACAGGCACTGAAGTAAATGGCCTGATTTAGATCGTGTGCGCCAACTCATAGAAATTCTGGCCTTTAGGAGACACTTCTGAAGATCTGAGCTCCGTTGTCTGCCAGGCGTCCATCCATGGTTCTCAAAGTGATGAATAAAGATGCATGAATCATCCTGCACTGCACCCTGAAATTCTCTCCAGTTCACACAGCTTGGAGGGGGGGCGGGGAGAGGGGGGAAGAGGCACGAGTGATCACCAAGGCTTTGCCTCCACTAGCTCTTTTGTCGGCAAAACTTTTGTCAGTCCGGGTGTGAAAAAACACCCCCCCCCCGACCGACATAAGCTTCACCGACAAAAGCACCGGTGTGGACAGTGCTCTGCTGGCGGGATATACTCTCCCGCCGACATAGCAGCTGCCACTTGTTGGGGATGGATTAATTATGACGGCAGGAGAGCGCTCTCCCCCTTCGGCATAGAGCTGCTACACAGGAGTCCTTCCAGTGGCACAGCTGTGCCGCTGTAAGGTCTGGAGTGTGGACATGACCTTGGGTAAAATTTTCACCATCACTAAGCAACACAGAAGCCCAAACCCCCCTGAGTTTCAGTGGGACTTGGGGCTCTTCTGAAAATATTACCCCAAATCTCAAGAGGAGACACTGAAAATTAGGTTTTGATTTTCAGAAGAGCGGAGAAAGCACAACCCCCACTCCTTAAATCAACAGGATCTGCAGGCCGTCTGCAACCCTGGAAAAACATCAGTCCCTGAAGTATCTCTAGTTGGACACCTCCACGCCCCCACTAAAAAGAAAACAGGAGGCATTCAAAATTAGTGGCCACTTCTGAAAACGCTGGCCTTATACACTTTGCACCTTAGTTTCCCCAGCTGAAAAATGAGGATAACACTTCTCCCTCTCAGAGGGGCTTTGGGAGGGTTAGTCAAGATTTATAAAGCCCTTTGAAGAAGGAGGGGCACATTCATTCCTGGATCTGGATCTATTTGGCCTGGAAAGCATTAGCTAATGCTATCTTTTTCTGCATGGCAGCGGGAAGTATTGGCTTTCTTTTAAAAAAATAAGTTTTATTCAAGTAACTGCTGCACTCTGAACGGAAAGGCTCATTCTGCAGAAAGACATGGATGTTAATCGGATCACCTCTCCGGCTATGTTTTCAAGATGCCACAGGCATGACTATATACCATTCCACCTCATATGAAACAGAACAACTCATCTGTGACATCACAGAAGGACTGCCGAGAATCATCCAGCCCTCTGACTACTACCCCATGCTGTTCTCCCATGTGGGCACTAATGATACTGTAAGGTATGACCCCGAGCAGATCAAAAGTGACTACAGGGCTCTGGGTGTGAGGGTGAAGGAGCTGGAGGTGCAGCTGATGTTCTCATCGATCCTTCCGGTCCCAGGCAGAGACAGACACATCCTGAAGGTGGATGCATGGCTGTGCTCACCAGGAGGGCCTCAACCACAGGATGCTGTTCTGAGAAGAAGGATTGCTGAGCAGAGATGGGGTCCACCTATCAAGGAAGGAGAAAGTATCTTTGGATAGAGACTGGCTAACCTAGTGAGGTGGGCTTTAAACTAGGTTCTACAGAGACAGAAGACAAAAGCCCACAGGTAAGTAAGTCCAAACCATGGAGACCTGTGAAGGGTCAGAATCTGGTGGGGAACATGGGCAATCATAACAAAGGAGAGACAAGAGGGAATATAGAAGGGAAATCTAATGAACACCTTAGATGTTAGTATATTAATGCAAGAAGTGTGGCGAATAAACAGGAAGAACTAGAAATACTAGAGAATAAACACAATTTTGACATAATTGGCATCACAGAGACATGGGATAATTCACATGACTGGAATATTGGTATAGAAAGGTACAGCTTGTCCAGGAAGGACAGGCATGGGGACAAGGGAGGAGTTGCTTTGTATACCAACGATATAGTCATCTGCACTGAAGCTGAGCTAGAGGTGGAAGGCAGACCTGTGAAAAGTCTCTGGGCAAAGGCAAAAAACAAGGGTGATGTCATGGTCGAGGTCTAGTGTAGAGTCAGATCACCTAACCTGAAAGAAGCACAGGAGGTGGGGGTGATGGGGGACTTCAACTATCCAAACACCTATTAGGAAAATAACACAGCGGGGCACAGATAATCCCACAAGTTTGAAGACAACTTTTTATTGCAGGAAGTGGAGAAAAAGACTAGAGGAGAAGCTGTTCAGATTCTCACAAATACGGAGGAACTGGTTGAAAATTTGAAGGTGAAAGGCAGCTTGCGTGAAAGTGATCATGAAATGCGGAGTTCCTGATTCTAAGGAATGGTAGAAGGGAAAACAGTAGAATAAAGACAGTGGATTTCAAGAAGACTGACTTCAGCAGTCTTGGTAGGTAAGGTCCCAGGGAAAGCAAGTCTAAAGGGAAAAAGAGTTCAGGAGAGATGGCAGTTTTTTTAAAGAGACTTTAGCGAGGGCACAAGGGCCAACTATCCCAATGTGCGTAGGAAAGGCAGTGTGATAAGAGACCACCTGGCTTAACCAGGACATCTTCAATGACCTGACACTCCAAAAGGAGGCATACAAAAAGTGGAAACCAGGTCAAATTACGAAGGATGACTATTTAAAAAAAAAAAAAAAACAAAACACAAGCATATAGAGACAAAAATCAGAAAGGCCAAGTCATAAAAGGAGATTAAACTAGCTATGAACATCAGGTTAACAAGAAAACTTTTTACAAATACATAAGAAGCAAGAGGAAGACCAACGGACAGGGTAGGCCCATTACTCGATGAGGAAGGAAAGACAATGACAAAAAATGCAGCAACGGCCAAAGTGTTAAATGCCTTTTTTGTTTTGGTTTTCACCAAAAAGGTTAGCAGCGATCGAAGGACTAAGTCTATGTCTACGCTACCGCCTAAGTTGGCGAGACTTATGTCGCTCAAGGATGTGAATATTCTACCCCCCCGAGCGACAGATGTTACGCCAGCATAAAAGATACCGTGCACAGCGTTATGTCGGCGGGAGAGCGTCTTCCACCACATGCACTGTAAGTGTAGCCATGCCCCAACATCGTGAATATCAGTTTAGGCAGGGTAGGATGTGAGGCTAAAATAGAGAAATATCAAGTTAAGAATTATGTAGACAAGTTAGATGGCTTCAAATCGGCAGGCCCTGATGAAATACATCCTAGAATACTTAAGGAACAGGTTGTTCTAAAAAGGAAGGTGATAAATTGTTCTCCTTAGCCATTGAGGACAGGTCAAGAAGTAATGGGCTTACACTGCACCAAGGGAGATTTTCGTTACACATTAGGAAAAACTTCCAAACTATAAAGGTTGTTAAGCAGTGGAACAAACTACCAAGGGCGGTCGTGGAATCTCCATCACTGGAGGCTTTTAAGAACAACTTAGACAAACACTTGTCAGGGATGGTCTAGATAATACTCTTAGTCCTGCCTCAGTGTAGGGGACTGAACTAGATGATCTCTCAAGGTCCCATCCAGTCCGACGTTGCGATGATTCTTCTACACAAGAGCATGGATTCATACAACAGTGCTAGAATATTTCTAGGTACTACCTACATCCAATTCATAAACTTAGCTCTAGGGACCCGTCTCTTTAAGGCCTCGTCTACACCTACCGGGAGATCGACGTGTGGGGATAGACGCATCGGCGGTCAATTTAGCGGGACTTAGACCCACTAAATCGACCGCAGCTCGCTCTCCCGTCGACTCCTGTACTCCACCTGAACGAGAAGCGCAAGGGGAGTCGACGGGAGAGCATTTCCAGTCGACATCGCGTAGCGTGGACCTCACGGTAAGTAGATCTAAGTACGGCGACTTCAGCTACGTTATTCACGTAGCTGAAGTTGTGTACCTTAGATGGATCTCCCCCCGTAGTGCAGACAAGGCCGTTGGTACTTATGTGGTATCCTTTACCATAGTATCAGAGTTCCTCACAATCTATAATATATTTATCTTCACACCACCTCTGAGAGGCAGGTCGGTACTATTATCCCCATTGTACAGATGGGAAATTGAGGTACACAGAGGCTAAGGGGCAGATTTTTTAAAAATATTTAGTCATCTAACTCCCATAGGGAGCTAAATACCTTGAAAAAAATCTTGCCCTAAGTGACTTACCTAAGGTCCATGGTGTAGCAGGGGTATCTGGGTCTCCCATGTCCTTTGCTCGATCCCCTAACCACTGGGATATTTTTCCTTTCAAGGTCTAGCCTTAGCTGATCATGGAAGCCACACACTGCACAAGTGTAAGTGACAACACAATGAGCAAAGCAGTGGGGAAGCGAGGCCCCAGGAGTTGACATGTTTTAGGATCCAAGCTATGGTCTCTGTCTGTAAAGCACTTTGCAGAGCCCAAAGGAAAAGCAGGGTAACACCCAGACCATTTTTATTTCCATGAGTGAGCTCACGAGAAGCCCAATGGCCTCTCCAAGTCTTGGAGTGACAGATATTCAGCTTCTTTCAACCCCAACCCTTTAATCAGCAGCACGTATTTTTGGTGATGGGTGGGGAATAATGGTTTTATCATTTCCTGCTATTGTGGCGCACGGGTTTTTATTTTTTTAGCAGCCTGCTTCGTTTTTCAGAGACCTTGCTTGGCCTAACCACCCTTTCCTAACATTTCTATTCATAGCGTTCAGTTCGAATTTCCACCCACAAGTGCTTTTCAACCGGACTAAGCATCTGTCATCTAGACCTACGCTACTCAAAGTGGTGGTCTGCGGACCGGTACCAGTGCAGGCCCGTGAGCCAGCGGCTGCCAGTCTACGCACACATTGGGGGAAAAATTTTGCCAGTCCCCCACATCAGATAACTTGAGAAACACGGATCTAGAACACACGTGAAAGTTCCCCCAGTGCTGAGCTAATGAACAACACTGACAGAAGGGGGAGTGTGGGGGCAGAAACTGCTCAGTACTAAGGTAGAAAAGCCAGTTAGGATCTTCAGTTAGGGATCATGTCAAAAGTTCTGCACATAATAAAACCACAACTCTTGAGTTTCTATCTCCCGTGTTAAAGACCTCCTTCCCAACAAGCCAGCTCAAAGCTCTAATGAACTAACATGGGCATATTGCTTAAGAGGAGTTGATAATGCGCAAATCCTTCACAGGCATGAACTAAACTATTACCAGGCATCCAGCCCCAAACCAGATTTTAAAGAGTGGCTTGGTCATTATAACATCCACATTTAAGACTGAATAATGCTGCTTCTTGTTCCCAGCAACAGTTCCCGCTGCAGCTGATGAAATTTGGTTATTTTACTGGGTTGCACATCTTGCTGCAAGCCACTTCATTGAAAAGCCAAATGAAAATCTCTACTGCTAGTCCGACGACTCCATATTCGTGAGGCGGGAGCTGCTGCGCCTCTCAGAGCCGCAGGCATGATTCTGATGAAACAGAGCAGTGCAAAAACAAGGTGTAGCTCCGGGAAAGTTAACAGACCCACCCCAGCAAAATTGGGCCCCCACCACCCAGTTTCTAAAGTGACTGGCGTCTCAAATTTTTGAATGCTTAGCTTGACTAACCTTACAGGAGCCAGATTTTTGGAAAGTGCTGAGCCTCCACACCCCTTTAAGGCATCGGACGTTGGGCACTCAAAACTTGAAGCCCCCAAAATCACTCGTCACTTCTGAAAACTTAAGCCAACATCTTTTTTCAGACCGTGAAAATACTTTGCACGTTTAAGGCCAAATTCTAACGTAAGATTCTTTCATGGGCACCGAGTACCTTTCACCCAGACACGTCAACCTCTGTACTAACACATCTTCACTACACCTTTATGAAGCAGGCGAGTACCACTATCCCCATGCTCCAGATCAAGAAGCTGAGGTATGAAATCGCCCAAATTAGCACAAAAGCCAGGAAAACCCCTCGTTCTAGCCACTGGACCATGATTCCCTCCCAGCGCCATTTAGCGCCACAAATATTGTGAACGGGGAGCGATTCGGCCACCTTTGGCATAAAGAAGTGACAGAATGCAATTTAGCACAAAGTCTCTTCCCCGAAGAATGTGTAACTAGACACGGGGAGGCATGCCAGGGGTGAAGCAATGGGACGTCTTCCAAATAAACCCACAAAACAACCACCATGGCACGAACATGATGTTTGCTGCCATCACATTGTATGCTCTGTGTTATACCCCTTTCCCTCCTCCTCCATCTGCCTTGTCTATTTAGACTGTAAGCTGTTTGGGGCAGAGACAGTCTGCTACCCTGTATTTGTGCAGTGCCTAGCAAAATGGGGGCCCAGTTTTAGTGAATGCTCAGGCATCACTGTAATAAGCATGATTAATAATACACTTCCGAGACTTATAAATCACAGGCCTGACCCTCAGCTGATATAAATCGGCTTAACTCCAGTAACTTTAGTGGGATTACAGCGATTTACACCACCTAGAGATCTCGCCCAGTATTTCTTACGAGGCTTCCCAAAAGTTTTCAGTGCTCTGTTACAGCTTTGCAGCCTAGAACAGAGATGGCTTTTTAAGTTTATCTATATCTTATATATTTGACTAATTTACACTGAATTCCACAGTGGAGAAACAGACCCACCCACAACTTTCTCAACATACCGTACCGCAAACTGCTTCCCACTCATTGCCATTCTCCCGCAGAGGCCCTGCTGAGGATCTAACATAAAACAACAGGGATTTTTTATTTTTATTTTTTTTGCACCTTTCCATTTCCAAATCATTCAGCCTAGATTCCCATGAGAGTTTATTAAAAGCCCTAAACATAGAGACATTCGCTGTGCTAATACAATTGGGATACAACTGTTTGTTTGTACGTCTCTGATAGCTAGTCCCAAGGAAAGAAAAATAAATTATGTCACTTTGTTTTGTGTCTGCTTAGAGCCAAAATTAGACCTTTTTTTCTTAAATCAGGAACTGGACCAGATTCAGAAGAATAACACACGTCTGAAGGCGGAGAATGTACCATAATGTTCTGTTATCCCCTAGCCGAAGACATAATGAGCAGTGGATATTTCATTTGTCTTTTCAGTTGTCTGATTAGATCCAAAATACAAGAATAATAATGTAATGCCTTTTGGACCCAAATTGAAAGAGTAATAGGAGGCCATATGTCCAACCAATTAATAACCCTTTTCAGCTGTGGAAATTATTAAACATTCAGATCACAGGCCAAATAAATCCCTGGTTTCTTTAGAGTAGGAATGTACAGTGTCTCCAAGTAGGTTTTATCTCTCAGGGGGTGATCGTGCTAAAAAGAGCAGGGGAGGCACGTTCAAATGGGACCTGCAAGGGATTCAACTATTTCTTATTTTTAGGCATACTCCACAGTTGAAGCTCATGAAAAAGCATGTAATGCTTCAAAGGATAATTCCAGATAAAATGGCCTGCAAACCTAGGGGGGACAGGTAGGAGAAAAAGCGAGATATTTACTGTTTGTGGCCTTGGATTTAAAGTCAAGGTAAAATATATTTAACACTAGCCAGAGGGCAAAAGTTTGCTTTGAAAGAATCAGCCGGTGTAAAAGTCCGTGTCGCTCCACTGAAGTCCACAGAGCTTTGCCAGCTTTTTCCCCAGCTGAGAATCTGACCCTAATTTTGCTTTCCATCAGTGGAGTTGTTCCGGATTTAAGGCAGTGTGACCAAGAACAGTCTCCTTGGATTCCGATCTCCATTTCATTCTCTGGTGTTGCCTCCCAGAGCATTTGAGCCAAAGAGGGACGGACAAGCATTTTTACAACGAGAGTTTTAAATGGTTCTGACAAGGTTTTAGTTCTGCAGCAATAAGAAAATCAAAATTATTTCTAACAAATCCCCCAAGTCTCAGGGAGATGTGAGGCACGTATGGCATCGCATTTTACTGGCAACGTAGGAGGTGCTACAAAGAGATTTTCTTATCGGAACATTCCCTTGTCTCTGTACAATCTCCACAGAAATCTTCCGTCACCGCACAAAGACCAGAAAATTCCTCTTTCTGTGATTTTGGTTCAGTGATATCACACTTTAAGGGGTTCTGGAAATGTGCCAATATCAATCTCTGCTTCTGTTAACAGATTCAGGGCCCTGGTTCAGCTCTCAATTAAACCAGACTTCAGTGCACTTAACACCCAATTTACACCAGGGAAAGCCAGAAAATGGACCCAAATTCTCACATGTGCACGAACGTTGGAATTTTGGTCGGATTCCAGCTGTGGGTGCAATAAGAATACGCGGTATAAACAAAGCACAATTTTCAACCGGGGGGGCCGTAGGACAGCGTCCAGCCCAACACTTAAGCATAGCGAATACCCACTTTCTGCACCAGTCAGCGTATCCATCACCCTCTGGGAGCTGGTTGCTGAGGACACCCCTCTCACTCCATGCAACACTGCCCCGTAGTGATCTTTGGAGGCACTTTAATTGGGCGCCCTCAGTTAAAACGGAAAGGGGTCGCTGGCAAGACACTTTCTGTGACATGCCCTTGACTCGGGAGCTCACATCTCCCTTTTCTGAAACAGCCTGAATCTCTTGGCCTTTTGAGCACACACGTGTGTTTTCTAGACTCCTGGGGAGCTTGAGGAGAGAAAGTTCCATGATTTCGGGATGGGAAGAGGATTTGGTCCTGCAATTAATTTGATTTGATTGATTTAGGGATACAGTTAAACATGGATGTGGCTCTTTTAATTGATGTACAAGCCCCTAGAACTGATGGGTAGAGCGTAAGCTCTTTGAGGCAGGAAATATGCCTTCTTCCACTCCCCACCGCTCCCCATCTTCTCCCACTTTACTTTTTGCTTGGGTATCTCAGACTATAAGGTGATGTCTCAGTTGTGGCTCAGTAGCCCTGACTGATTAATAGCAATTCTGAGCACTCGACAAAGGCTTTATTTTATGCAACTCTCATTCTGGGTGAGTTGCACCAAGTACTGCGTAGCCTCCCCCGGCGTCTCTTTCGTGTTGCAGACCTTCATGCCGATGCCCATCTACTACGATCCTGGACTTCTCTCATGCATTAAAGATGATCAGGCCAAGTCAGTACCTGGATGGAGCTAGTGGATCCCCATGTCTGCAGAGAATGGTGCTAGCCAGCGTCATGCGGTTGATGGTACCATCTTTGTATATGTGGCATGTACCAGAGATTCTAAGTACTTTTAGGAACTAAGGATTCCATGAAACTTTTCACAGCAGTAGCAGGCATTAGTTCTGGATCCTGGCCAAATTCCAGGTTGGGTAAGTTTCCCCCCGCAACCTAAGCTGCGTTGTAGTCTCCTGATAAAAACATTGCTGTTTCATCTTACTGCTGGATGCAGTGATCCCTCTGCATTCCAGAATGTGCAGAACCTAGGGCCCCATTTGGAGAAAAGATACTAGATAATGGGCTTAAATTCTCCTCTCACTTACACTGGTGTAAATCAGGAGTAATTTACCTGAAGTCAATGGAGCCATGTTGGTGGGTTGCATGGGTAGCTGAGAAACTGAGGCCCAGAGGGGCTAAGTGACTTGTCTGATGTTACAAAGGTAGTCTGCAGCCGAGCAGGGAATTGAACCCAGGTGTCCTGAGTCCTATATTAGCATCCTAACCGCTGGAGCATCCTTCCTCTCTAGAATGCTCAGTTGAACTCCTGTGAAAACAACACAGCACTGCCCTGCCTCACAGGATGGGGTGAAGAGAATCAGACCCTTTGTGCTATACTGATCAGAGTGTAATTACACTGAAACTCTCCCCGCTTCCTTGACACAAAGTGGTGCTGTGTAACAACAGAGGATCATTCTCAAGAAACTCTGACTGATTTACCCTCACGTCGCAACTGCAGCGTGCCAGAAAATTTCATTCATTTGTAGAAAATCGTGGAGTGCCCAGGATTCCAAATATATACACCACACATAAGCAACTGTTTGCAGGAGCAAAGCCATCTGGCCAACACTTGGACTATAGGCCATTAGGAAATGGAACTTACCATAGCTGAAGTCTCTTTTCAGTAGGCTTCATATTCAGACAGAAGCTTGCCATTAGAATTCACATATTAACCTCACATTTAAAAGGATCCTTAAGATTACTTAAAATCATCTTACAGAGCAGCTTTCAACTACAGGGACCCAGAAGCATTTTAAATACCCGGGATTTGATTCGCTTCTCACTTACACCAGCATTTACATCCAATTCTTGTTTCACTTTACCTCGCCACTGTGGCCCCAATTCTGCAATGCAAGCTGCACAGGCAGATGGGGGATCTGCATAGAGCACAATGCAGGATGGAGGCCTTCGACTGTAACTTTTTAGGGGAAGGGACCTTATCTGATAGATATGCGTATGGTGTCTAGCGTACTGTGGCCCGGTAGGTAATTCCACCGTGCAAACAGTCAGACACCACCAACGTAGCTCGCTGACTTCAACGTTTCCCTGTGCTCCCTCTTCTGTCTGTACCCAAGTGCTGTCTCTCTTCATTTGTCCAGCACCTAGCACAAGGTCCCAATCCATGACTCGGGTTCCTAGGTGCTACCACAATACAAACAACTGATGTATAGTAGCGGAGGATCTGGCCCAAAGTCAGCAGAATGGAACAAGTACCCTGGAATAGCGCTGCTCTAGCTTTCTACCTATGCTCCATGTTGTTCATAAGAAGAGGGGAGCAGCCAAAGTACTTGACAGCAGCTCTCTTTGAACAACACAGCATGATCCACCACCCCACACCACACAGTGAGAAAGCAGCTTTAGTGATCCAGACCATTAGGGATTAAGTGCTATTGCATAAACACACAACATCAGTTACTTCTCTACAGCAGTTGCCAAATCCCTCTTTTCGGATGCATGGAAAAATCTAGGTTAGCTATCCAGTTGCATCTGCAGGAAGGCAGCTGCACTGTCAGTAATGTTGCCATTTCAAATGTTCCTAGCTAAAAGCAGAGGTCCAACTACAGTACACATTACACAGATTTCAGTCATTCCTTCTTATTCTTCCCTATACAATTAGGCAGGGCCGTACCGAGCCCTGAACAGAGCTGGGCCAGTCAGAAACTGAATTGAGGTCAAATTCACCTGCTCTTTAAAATGTGGTGACAAACCTAAAATTGGCCAAAGGAGTCAACGCTTTCAGAAGATTTTTTTTTTGGGGGGCGGGGGGCAAGATTCCAGGCTAATTGAGGGTGTGGGAAGGAGGAGAGGAAATTCGGGAAAGGTAGTGTCTGATTTATAAGCAAATCACACTAAACTCAGTGGTGTCACAGGATTTTGACCCGAAACCAGATGCTGTGTTGTTTTCACAGGAGTTCAGCTGAGCATTCTAGAGAGGAAGGATGCTCCAGCCGTTAGGATGCTAATATAGGACTCAGGACACCTGGGTTCAATTCCCTGCTCAGCTGCAGATTACCTTTGTAACATCAGACAAGTCACTTAGCCCCTCTGGGCCTCAGTTTCTCAGCTATCAAATTGGGGAGACCAGCACTGCCCTGCCTCACAGGATGGGGTGAGGATGAATACATTAAAGATTAAGAGGAGTTTGGATACTACATTAACGGGGAGCCAGATAACGATCTACATAATTGTGGGGTTCAGCTCCAACCCAAAATTCAAGGCAAAACATGGGGTACAAACCCATGCAAAGTGAAAGCATAAGGAAACGTTGCACTAACCCCTGAAAGGCACCGAGCCTCAAGTTCTATTTATCTAGAGCTGCCGTCACTGCAGGTAACCACTAAGAGACTCTCTGATCCGATCCTCTCCTTAAGAGCAATGTTTGAAATGGACAGGCTGCCATCAGAATCCTCGCATGGCAATATCCGATGTGCTACCACAGTCCCTTTCATATGAGCAACCTCACAAACTCCTCCTTGCCGCGGGCTGAAGGATGGAGCCACAACGAAGACTGCACATGGCCCGATGCAAGAAAAATACACACAACGTATGTTGAGGAATAAACAGCTGCTCCCTTCTGTGCTAATTGGCAAGAGCCACTAAGGGCTCGGTGGATTCGTACGGTCATCTCCAAGGGGGCCCCTCATGGAATCCCACCATTAGAATAACACATACAATTCCACAGGCTGGAAAATAAGTAGTCGGAGAGATTTTTGGATGCACAAACGACCTCAGCAAGCGCTCTGCTGTCTTTGCACGAGCTGTGTTACTTAAAAGCAGCACTACAGCCAGAGACTCCTAATAGACTTGGCAGGGTTTAAAAGCTTGAGACGGCAAGAGCTTACAATGGGGAGGGCCCGGGTCTGGACACAGACAGGCTTCGGTAGTGAACGGCTAAAGGCTGCTTTGATTGAAAGTAACACATACGTCAGCAGAACCTGGAAGTTAAGTCACGGCAACAGGCAAGGTTGAGTGTGAATCCATGTGGAGCCCAAATGGAAAGAAAATGAAGTCACCATGCTCCAGTCAGTCAATCTGGGATCTTCACTGTTCCACACTTAAAGGGACACTGACGAGATAAGTCTCAAAATTTAGTTTCTGTACAGTTTTTTGACACCCTCAGAATAAACATTTTCAGGCAATTTATACAGAAAGATTTAAAAGTTTCCTTTCAGCACTGGAACCTCAAACACAACAACTCTGTGCTGGTGCACAGCTGCCAGAAAGTGAACTGACTGGAAAGTGCAGGGCAGTGTATATTAGCTACCGGTTCCCCCTAGACACTCAGCCAGTTCCTCTCTTGTTTCCGAGACTCTACCATGCAGCAACAATGCAGAGAAAACAAAGAACGTTGGTGAGACACTGCTGTCTAGTGGACAGTGCACTGGACTGGGACTCAGGAGAACTGGGTTATGTTCCCAGCTCTGCCCCTGACCTGCTGTGTGCCCCTGACCAAATCACTTCATCTCGCTATGCCTGTTTCCCCACCCACCCTTTCTCTCTCTTATCTATTTAGACTGTTAGCTCTTCAGGGCAGGGAAGGATTCTTACCATGTGCAACACCTAGCTTGATAGGGGCCAATCTTGGTCAGCCTCTCTAGACTATCATAACATTATTAATACCACCCTTGCTTAGGCAAAAACTCCCAATGCTTTGCTTGAGTAAAGTTGCAGGATCAGGCCCAAAGAGTGAAAGTGACCGATCTAGTTTCACTGCCCAAATTAAGTGACGTGCAAAGATTTAAAAAGAAAAAAGAAAAAACAATGAAAAATTAATAAGAAACTTTGCAATATATACATCTTGGGTGTTTATTAATTATCTATGGTAATAATAATTTCCATTAATAGTCTAAGGTGTTATTAGAAAAGCACAGGCAAAAATACATATGTATGGCTTATTAATGCACTGCCTTGCATATTGTGGAATCATGCAAACTTGTGCAAAAACACTACCGTCATTTAACAGGGAGCAGCATTTACTATAGATTTGTACAGTGCCTAGCACAATGGGGACACAACCTCTGTGTGCAACTGCAAAAGCAGTAATATTTAATACTAAATAAGGAGCGTTGAGTGATCACGTTTTGCACCTTTGTGGAAGTAAGAACACACAGTGCACAGCAGGGAAGAATGACACCGATGACTGTTAACCTCCTTTGAAGCTCTGATGCCCCTGTGCATCAGCTATTGTAAAAGCAAATGCTTCTGCCCGCACTTCAAACTTTTCATCCTCATTGACCATGCTACTCCTGGCAGGAAATAGCTCCGAAGTGATTTAAGATGGTGCAACGATCACTAAACGTGATCATTTTAATATCACGATTAAACCTGAGAGCTGATCCTGCAACCCTTACTCACACACGTAACCCTCTTTTGAGCAGTCCTTCCCGACTTCCTTTGCCTCGCTGCTGGCTCTCCCTGCTCCCGTCTTGCGTTTGTCCCTGTTCCCCACTGCTTCTTAGGTGTTCACCCTGTTAGGATATTAAGAGCCTGATTCTGAACTCATCTGGTGTAATTATATTCACGACAACTGCATTATTCCTGGTTGATACCAGTAAAAGCTAAGGGAGCATTCAGACTTAAAAACCCCCTTGCCATTAGTTAAATATTTAGGGGTTTTCCAAAACAGCCTTAAGGATTTAGGCACTGAATTTATTGCAAATCAATGGGAGTTGACTACCTGACTCTCGAAAGTCACTTCTTCGAGGTACACCGGCCCTTTAATTGGAAAGCAGGCTACAAACCATTTGAAATTTTAGAAACCTCCTAAAATGCAAGAGCTCATATCCCCAGTGTATTTTCTCCATATTATTAGAATAACTGGTAGTCAAGTTCAAAAGGCAGCTGGCTTCCAAGTTACCAAGCCAGAAAGAGCTATAATTCCTACTCACTGTAATTTCTCCCTGTGATTATAACAGTGGTTGACTGAGTCAATGCATGGAATGTCAGCAAATGATTTCACTCAAGGACAGCAAAGATACAGCAAGAAGTAGAGTCCTCTTAAAAAGAAGAAAGAAGAACCGCCTCAGCTGAAATGCGTGTGGGGGCTGGACTGGATAGTTTCAGTTCTCGTCAGGATATGAAATAGGCCAGGTTTATCAGACGGGCAATAAATAGATGTAATTAATCATAATGCGTCAGAAAAAAATAAGTGTGCCAATAAACAGGGTGAAATCATACCCCTATTTGAAATCAATGGCAAATTCCCCAATGACTTCAACGGAGCCAGGATTTCACCAATCAAGATCAATAGGCCTTTGGCAAGGAATCCTTTGAGCTGATACAGAATCTTCTCAAGACGACCCTTGTTCTCAGTGAGTAGTACCTTATTCCATAAGTAATCCCATGACTGTTGTGTCGTAAGGTCCCACTCAATCTCTGGGGGTACAATTAGGCCCAAAGTACTTTGCAAACAATGGGCTGGATTCTGATTTTTGTACATTCAGAGTAACTTCAATCAAGTCAGTGGAGTTACTTCCAGGTACCCACCCTGGGAACTGAGATCAGACCCTGAAGTGTTAATTGCATCTGCTTCCATTTTGCAGATGGGTGAACCAAGGCCCACAGAATCCTCAGATGGTTTCATTTGTCACAGTGAAGTCATCAGAGCTATGACACATTCCAGCAGCTGATGATCTGGGCCATACACAATGAGTGACTTGCTCCAGATCCATAATGAATCAGTAGCTGAAATGGGAATACAATGCTGGAGTCCTGACTCCTTCCTGTAAATACTAGACCAGTGGTTCACAACCAGGAGTATGGGGCCCACTGGCGGGCCACGAGCCGGTTTCAGGGGGGCCACCAAGCAGGGCCAGCAGGGTAGAAACTCAAAGCCCCCATGCATAGGGCTGAAGCCGAGGACCCTGAGCCCCACTACGCAGGGCTGAAGCCGAAGCCTGAGCAACGTAGCTTCATGGAAGCCCCTGGCAATTGCCGTGCTTGCTACCCCCTAATGGCGGCCCTGGCTTTTATGTGCAGAAAACCAGTTATTGTGGCACAGGTGGGCTGTGGCGTTTTTACAGCATGTCGCAGGGGCATGAGGGCTCAGAAAGAGAAAGGTTGAGAACCCCTGTAACTAGACTATGCTGGAACCATTCATCCAAACTCAAGGACAGATGAAGAGCACCTGAATGCTATTTGGTAGCATTTGAAAAAAACAGTAATCCAAACCTCGACATGGGTAAACGCCCCCCATAATGTGCCTGTTTTGCCTTTGTTTCCTCACAGGACTAACATATTCCACAAAACAACAGGGGTGCAGCCAGAAAAAGGATTGTGCAAAGAGCATCTTTTTATGCCACCAACCTGCTCCATGAGTGCATGCAAATCATACCACATTATGCTTTCCCATCTATTCACCCCGGAGAGTGAACACAGCTAGGGGAGAGCAAGCAGTATTCTACTCTGCCTTACAACACCCGCGGCGGACTCGTCATGAATCTTTCCTGCTGAAGATGTCAGAGGCAAGAGGATCGCAGCCAGACTGTCAGAGCCCACAGGATAGGTCTGCAGGACCAAAAGCTAGAAAAAGACATCTTTGACTTTCACACTGAGCAAACAGGGCTCTGGGAGAAGGAAGAATTATGGAACCCTGCAGTGGTTTTTGTAAAGTCTGCCTTCAGCGTACTGTATGGCAGAAAGGAAAGGGCCATTTCAGAGATCATTGCGATTAACCATTCTTCTTCCTTTCTACTGACCAGCGGAGGAGTTGAGATGTAGAGAACTGGAGCCAGATCCTCAGCTGGTATAAATCAATGGAGATAAACCAATTTATTCCAGTGGAGGATCTGGTCCTTAGTGCCGAGACACTATAGTAAAGAGTGCATTAAGAAATGAGAACAGAAATCTATGAGAAGACAGTACAGCCTGGAAACAATGCATGACATTTTTGAACTTGTCTGTGCTTCACTTGTACATGCTTCATGTGAAAGAAAAAGGGACATCATCAAAATAAATTTGAGAGGAGAGGAAACTTAAGTTCAGTGAAACCAAACCAAACACAGCGTGAAATCCTGGCCCCACTGACATCAAAGGCAGAACTACCTCTGACATCACTGGAACCAGGATTTCATCCACAGTTTTTACAAAACCCAAAACCAGTAGAAATGTTTCCAAGATTTTTTTTTTTAATTCCGCTGGAACACACAAACACACGCACTCTTGCAATGTTTGCAATGGATACACTTCAGCCTTGGGGTACCCTAAGTGCAGGAGAACTTGAAAGTGAACTTGACATGTGAAACTGACCGATCCGTTTTCTGGGCCAAAGCTGTTGGATAGGTATAAAAGGAAACAAACAGCGTAAGTGGCAAACAGTGAATTAGACTTCCAAAATTATTTCATTCTGAATCATCTTGGATGCTGTTTATAGCATAAGTAAGGATATTTAGATGATCTTTAATCTAGTCTGGGCCTCTTGAGGAAGGGATTTCCAAAGGAAGGTAAAGCAGTTACACACCCAACTCAGTGAAATTTAGTGGGTGGCTAATTTTCTTAGGCTTCTTAAAAAAATTCCCAGGCACAATGCTTGAAATAAACAGATACAATTATTGCATGGTATTTACAGACTGAAATGTGTTTGCAATATTATAAATCTGGTTTATTAAACATAATCCAATTTAAAAAGAAATCTTGAAATGAACAATGGCTCCCACCTGCTTTGGAAAAAAAAAAAAAAATCAAAGACCACCCACAGGGAGGATGTTCATGAGGGCAGCAATTCCATGCTTCCTTGTGGAGAAAACTTTATGCGAATGTATAATTTTGCTGAGACGAGAACAGCTGAAGCAAACCAGCATCTACAAAGCTTTGAAGTGTGGTAAGATTATTCATCCTTTTTTCCACTGTTCAGCTCCAGTGGCTTAAGTTTGCCAATTAGAAATGTCTCCCTAGCCTGAAGCTGTGTGAAAATATTAGTGCAGGGACAGGGACAGAAATGATGCAACATCAGCCATTCTTTCAAATGTGGCCATTGATTTTGGGTGCGCAACTCGAGATACCTCAGGAGGAAGGACGGCATAGCGGAAAGGACACTGGCTTGGGCTCAATACACAGCTCAGCCAAAGATTTCCTGGCCACAGGCATGTCACTTAATCTGCACTGTGCATTAGCTTCCCATCTGTAAAATAGAGATAATACTTCCCTACCTCACAGGGTGTTATCCGCATAATATAATGAGCATCAGTGACTGTGAGGCACTCAGATACCACACTGATGAGGGTTATATAAATACATGGATGTAATAGAATAGGGACTTACGTTTCAGAAATATCGCTCCCCTTCACTTCTACACAACTGTAGGTTTGGGGCTTTTCTGAAATATCAGAGCCTAAGTATCTCAAGTTGGGCCCACAAAATCAGCAGCCACTTTTGGGGAAAAAATATTTTTAAATAACTACTCAAGCTAGAAGTGCTATTTAACATTTGTGTTATTACATGAACAGTCCATTTAACAATCTAAATGCAAATGCTATTTTCTACCCACCTTCGTTTAGCGAGATATAAAACAAGCAATAATGTGGACAAGGTAAATCAAGTGCTCTCATAATACAGGTGAATCTAAAGTCAACAAATATGAACCTTAAAAGGAAACACCATTTTATACACTGTATAATTACCCTGTGGAACTCATTGCCGTAAGGTATCATCGAGGCCAAGAGCTTAACAGGATTCAGAAAAGAATTAGGCATTTATATGTACGAAAACATCCACAGCTGCTTTAGATAGGATAAAAATATATACAAGATATAAGCCTGTATACTTCACAGCTTAAGTCACCACACTTAGGTTTCGGAAGAAACTTGCCCATGGGCAAGTTATTTCAAAACTCACAGTGGCAGCATTTCGTGCACCTTCTTTGAAGCATCTGGTTCTGACTATGGTTAGCGACAAAATGCTAGGCCTGATAGAGCAGGGGATCTCATCCGGTTTGGCAATTCCTGTGTTCTATGTATGGCATTTCCAACATATTAGCTCCTTGGGATCTAAATTCTTTGGGGATCAGGAATTTGGTTTTTTGCTTACCGTGTTTTTACCTCTGGTGCGTGCGACTATGCAAAATAAAAGCTCTGTCCAGATTCTGTTCTCTGTCTCCCCGCCAGTCTGAAGGAAGGCAGTGCCATCAATCAGCGAGCACTATGGTCACCCCTGCCCCACTGGTGACTTTCTTGGCCGTTTTCCTTCGGCAGAAAGGGAAATCAGGCATACTGAAAGTCCATGTTTCGCTTTGGTGCATGGGGAACAGACAAGACAATGAGGAAGATTTTCAAAGGCATAAATGGTGCCCGCTTCTCATTTGTGCCTTTGAAAATCATCCTTGATATAAGTAGTTATAATATCTTATCATTACTGCCAGTAATCATCTTCACACCCTGGCTGCTCTGCCCAGGTCGGTCCCCTCAAGCCCATCCTTTCAGTGCCCCCACGTCAACACAGCTTTGTAAACCATCACCCCATCCCAGCCCTCATTTCCTCCTGCTTTCGCCCTTTGTCCCCATTTCCTACTTTTGTTTCTGTGTCTGCTTCCATGAAGCCAAGAACACCCTTCTCCTTTCCTCACACCAAATGATCCACCTCCACTCTGCCACGTGCACTAGGCATAAGCACCGTTCACTACCAATGTTACGACGACATGTTCCTTACACCCTGAAATGGCAGGGAAGACTTGCTTCTGGAGACAGGGAAGCGTGACTGCAGTTTTTGCTCGGCTTAACTAACGGGTTGCTTAGGATCTAATGGAGCACCTATCCCTGGGTCTATACTCAGGGAAAGGAAAAGAACCACCCACCCCTCTTCAGTGTGGGGGCATTCCTGGCCTAGAGACGGAGCAGCCGGTAACCACAACAGAGCCAGTCTCACATTTTATTAGAAGACCCATGAGAAGGATTTAGAAACAGCTGGTGTTCCCCTACCCCAATCCCTTTCCCTCCACCCATCCATGACCCTCCACCATAGTACGCAGATTCATAGATATTTAGGTCAGAAGGGACCATTATGATCATCTAGTCTGACCTCCTGCACAACGCAGGCCACAGAATTTCACCCACCACTCCTGCAAAAAACCTCACACCTATATCTGTGCTATTGAAGTCCTCAAATCGTAGTTTAAAGACTTCAAGGAGCAGAGAATCCTCCAGGAAGTGCTACAGAGGAAGGCGAAAAACCTCCAGGGCCTCTTCCAATCGGCCCTGGAGGAAAATTCCTTCCCGACCCCAAATATGGCAATCAGCTAAACCCTGAGCACGTGGGCAAGATTCACCAGCCAGATACTACAGAAAATTCTTTCCTGGGTAACTCGGATCCCACCCCATCTAATATCCCATCACAGGCCATTGGGCCTATTTACCATGAATATTTAATTACCAAAACCATGTTATCCCATCAGACCATCTCCTCCATAAACTTATCGAGTTTAATCTTAAAGCCAGATAGATCTTTTGCCCCCACTGCTTCCCTTGGAAGGCTATTCCAAAACTTCACTCCTCTGATGGTTAGAAACCTTCGTCGAATTTCAAGTGTAAACTTCCCGGTGGCCAGTTTATATCCATTTGTTCTTGTGTCCACATTGGTACTGAGCTTAAGTCGTTCCTCTCCCTCTCTGGTATTTATCCCTCTGATATATTTAGAGAGAGCAATCCTATCTCCCCTCAACCTTCTTTTAGTTAGGCTAAACAAGCCAAGCTCCTTGAGTCTCCTTTCATAAGACAAGTTTTCCATTCCTCGGATCATCCTAGTAGCCCTTCTCTGTACCTGTTCCAGTTTGAATTCATCCTTCTTAAACATGGGAGACCAGAACTGCGCACAGTATTCCAGGTGAGGTCTCACCAGTGCCTTGTATAACGGTACTAAAACCTCCTTATCCCTACTGGAACTACCTCTCCTGACGCATCCCAAGACCGCATTAGCTTTTCTCACGGCCATATCACATTGGCGGCTCATAGTCATCCTATGATCAACCAATACTCCAAGGTCCTTTTCCTCCTCCGTTACTTCTAATTGACGCGTCCCTAGCTTATAACTAAAATTCTTGTTATTAATCCCTAAATGCATGACCTTACACTTCTCACTATTAAATTTCATCCTATTACTATTACTCCAGTTTACAAGGTCATCCAGATCCTCCTGTAGGATATCCCTGTCCTTCTCTAAATTGGCAATACCTCCCAGCTTTGTATCATCCGCAAACTTTATTAGCACACTCCCGCTTTTTGTGCCAAGGTCGGTAATAAAAAGATTAAATAAGATTCGTCCCAAAAACCGATCCTTGAGGAACTCCACCGGTAACCTCCCTCCAGCCTGACAGTTCACCTTTCAGTAGGACCCGTTGTAGTCTCCCCTTTAACCAATTCCTTATCCACCTTTCAATTTTCCTATTGATCCCCCAGCAGTCCTGCTTCCCAGAGACTGCAGCTAGCCACAGGGCAGTCAATGAGTGTGTTGCCTCAGTAACAATCAGGCATGTTTCTTTGATCTTTACAGTTACGGCTCTATCAAAGTCAATTTAAAGCGTATTAAACAAAAGGAGAGGGGAGGGGTGAGAAAAGGAGGTAATGAGGAGAACCACAGAGGCTGAAGATGGGACAGGCCTACCAGGTCACACCACGTACACCCAGCCTTTCACACTGAACCACTCCCCCCCTCGAGCTGCATAACAGGAGAGGCCACCACAATGGAGATGCATGTACAGGGGTACGTGAAAGAAAGAACAGGAAAGATCAGGCTCATGTCTGAACCCCACTTTGTGCCAGACCGGTTTGAGGATCTATTTATATACAATTACATATTTTGTTGAAGATGCTGGCTTCTTGCCCCATTCAAGGCTTGAATGGGGAAGGTTATGAATGGAGCCTTAGGCTGCATTTCTCCAAACCCATATTCCACAATGCTCTCATTGTCAAAGAGGAGAATTTGGGTGAAAAGCTTTGTCTAACGACAATAACGTTACTTTGCCATGCTGACATGTTCCCTTAATTTTTCCTCCAGATGAGAAGCATTACCTATATATGTTACTACTGGGGTTAGTGCAGAGCTCTGGGAATCAGGACACCTGGGTTCTATTGCCAGCTCTGGCCCCAACTCACTGTATGACAAGGACTATGTAGGAACAAGTCACTTGGGGGGTGGATAGGATTTCCACTGCACTAGGGCAGCCAACTCCTACTGCAAGTCAACAGGAGATGGCACTAACTCCAATTCATGCCTTTGAAACTCTCCTCCTCATCTTCTCTGCGTCAGTTTTCCCATCTGCAAAATGGATCTAATACCAAATAACTCTTAGCTACCCTCAAACATATGTTCTTTCTGGTACTTACATGGACCCCAATACCGTAGTATTGATCACCTCACAACCTTTAATATATTTACCCTCACACCACTTCTATGAGATGGTGGAAAAGGCGATCGTCCTCACTTTACAGATGGGCAACTGATCCACAGAGAGACTAAGGCCAGATCCTCAAAGGTATTTAAGCTCCGAACTTCCACTGGTTTCAATGGAAGTTAGGAACCTACATACCTTCAAGGGCCAGGGCTTAAAGTGACACGTCCAAGGTCACACAGAAGTCTGTAGCCTCCCAAGTCCTAGGCTAGTGCCCTAATCATACGACCATCCTTCATCCGGGGAGAGGATTAATTAATGACATGAAAAATAGCAGATTAAAAAAGTTACCCTTTAAAAAGTTAATTTCCTTACCTGTGTTACCAAGGCCTCATCGGGTCAGCAAAACTGAAGAGAGTTCGATAAATGTAACGTTCGCCATGTAGCGCAGTTTGGGCAACGAGAATAAGACTAATAATGCTAGTTAGCCCTGCTCCAGCATGTTTCACTCGTGGATCTCCAAGCACTTTACTGAAAGGGTTGTATTTTCCCAACAGGAGAAATGGAAGTCCAGAGGGGTGAAGTGGCTGGCCAATGTTAGGGGAAGAGCTGGGAATAGAACCCAAGCCTCGTGATTCCCAGGCCAATGCTATACTCACTGGACCATCGCTACCTGTTAGTACAACCCATCTAGTCAGTGTTTCTAGTGAACGATTACACAGCTGGTAAGCCGTGACTACTGCTTCTCATGCTGACCGGTATCATCTCATTGTTAATTTATGCTCCCCTTTCTGTCTATGATCAGTATCCATCTGTTGTTTGTTGCCTTCTACTTGGACTGTAACTTACTCAGGGCAGGGGCTCTCTTTTGCTTCTGTGTTTGTACAATGCCTAGGACCATTGCACCCTGGTCTGTGATTGGGCCACACAGGCATTGGGCCACACAGGTAAGCAAAAGTGGATGGGAATCTGGGAGGCAGTGACCATGAGTTGGTTGAGTTCAGGATCCTGACACAGGGAAGAAAGGTAAGCAGCACGATACGGACCCTGGACTTCAGGAAAGCAGACTTCGACTCCCTCAGGGAACGGATGGCCAGGATCCCCTGGGGGACTAACTTGAAGGGGAAAGGAGTCCAGGAGAGCTGGCTGTATTTCAAGGAATCCCTGTTGAGGTTACAGGGACAAACCATCCCGATGAGTCGAAAGAATAGTAAATATGGCAGGCGACCAGCTTGGCTTAATGGTGAAATCTTAGCGGATCTTAAACATAAAAAAGAAGCTTACAAGAAGTGGAAGGTTGGACATATGACCAGGGAAGAGTATAAAAATATTGCTCGGGCATGTAGGAATGTTATCAGGAGGGCCAAATCGCACCTGGAGCTGCAGCTAGCCAGAGATGTCAAGAGTAACAAGAAGGGTTTCTTCAGGTATGTTGGCAACAAGAAGAAAGCCAAGGAATGTGTGGGCCCCTTACTGAATGAGGGAGGCAAACTAGTGATAGAGGATGTGGAAAAAGCTACTCAATGCTTTTTTTGAACTCAGTCTTCACTAACAAGGTCAGCTCCCAGACTGCTACGCTGGGCATCACAAAATGGGGAAGAGATGGACAGCCCTCTGTGGAGATAGAGGTGGTTAGGGACTATTTAGAAAAGCTGGACGTGCACAAGTCCATGGGGCCGGACGAGTTGCATCCGAGAGTGCTGAAGGAACTGGCGGCTGTGATTGCAGAGCCATTGGCCATTATCTTTGAAAACTCGTGGCGAACGGGGGAAGTCCCGGATGACTGGAAAAAGGCTAATGTAGTGCCAATCTTTAAAAAAGGGAAGGAGGAGGATCCGGGGAACTACAGGCCAGTCAGCCTCACTTCAGTCCCTGGAAAAATCATGGAGCAGGTCCTCAAAGAATCAATCCTGAAGCACTTGCATGAGAGGAAAATGATCAGGAACAGCCAGCACGGATTCACCAAGGGAAGGTCATGCCTGACTAATCTAATCGCCTTCTATGATGAGATTACTGGTTCTGTAGATGAAGGGAAAGCAGTGGATGTATTGTTTCTTGACTTTAGCAAAGCTTTTGACACGGTCTCCCACAGTATTCTTGTCAGCAAGTTAAGGAAGTATGGGCTGGATGAATGCACTACAAGGTGGGTAGAAAGCTGGCTAGATTGTCGGGCTCAACGGGTAGTGATCAGTGGCTCCATGTCTAGTTGGCAGCCGGTATCAAGTGGAGTGCCCCAAGGGTCGGTCCTGGAGCCGGTTTTGTTCAATATCTTCATAAATGATCTGGAGGATGGTGTGGATTGCACTCTCAGCAAATTTGCGGATGATACTAAACTGGGAGGAGTGGTAGATACGCTGGAGGGGAGGGATAGGATACAGAAGGACCTAGACAAATTGGAGGATTGGGCCAAAAGAAATCTGATGAGGTTCAATAAGGATAAGTGCAGGGTCCTGCACTTAGGACGGAAGAACCCAATGCACAGCTACAGACTAGGGACCGAATGGCTAGGCAGCAGTTCTGCGGAAAAGGACCTAGGGGTGACAGTGGACGAGAAGCTGGATATGAGTCAGCAGTGTGCCCCTGTTGCCAAGAAGGCCAATGGCATTTTGGGATGTATAAGTAGGGGCATAGCGAGCAGATCGAGGGACGTGATCGTTCCCCTCTATTCGACATTGGTGAGGCCTCATCTGGAGTACTGTGTCCAGTTTTGGGCCCCACACTACAAGAAGGATGTGGATAAATTGGAGAGAGTCCAGCGAAGGGCAACAAAAATGATTAGGGGTCTGGAACACATGACTTATGAGGAGAGGCTGAGGGAGCTGGGATTGTTTAGCCTGCAGAAGAGAAGAATGAGGGGGGATTTGATAGCTGCTTTCAACTACCTGAAAGGGGGTTCCAAAGAGGATGGCTCTAGACTGTTCTCAATGGTAGCAGATGACAGAACGAGGAGTAATGGTCTCAAGCTGCAGTGGGGGAGGTTTAGATTGGATATTAGGAAAAACTTTTTCACTAAGAGGGTGGTGAAACACTGGAATGCGTTACCTAGGGAGGTGGTAGAATCTCCTTCCTTAGAGGTTTTTAAGGTCAGGCTTGACAAAGCCCTGGCTGGGATGATTTAACTGGGAATTGGTCCTGCTTTGAGCAGGGGGTTGGACTAGATGACCTTCTGGGGTCCCTTCCAACCCTTATATTCTATGATTCTATGATTCTATTATCACAATGCAAATTAATTACAATAATGGTCAGTTTCGCTTTCTGGTTCTCAAATTAACTCAGGGCTTCTCTGTTTGGGTTGCAAACATGGCAGGGGAAGGTTTAAATCCAGACAAGAAAGCTGTTTTCACTGAAACTGGGTGAAGATGAGGGTTGGAGGGGAAGGATGGTTTTGTGGTTAAAAGGACAGCTGGGCTGTATTCTGCTACTAACTTGTTGCATGCCCTTGGGCAGCAGGGGGGTACTCTGAACCAACACCGCCCACTGGCTGACTTCCCACTACGAAACTTTTTTTAAAGAACGCTCATGATAGGGGAAAAGGAATGGGTTTATAGGTTCTATATGAAAAGAAGTGCTTGGGCAGCTATTGTGGGACTCAAGAGACCCCGGTTCAATTCCTGGCTCTGCCACAGACCTCCTGCGTGGCCTTGGGCAAGACACTTAGTCTTGCAGTACCTCAGACCACCATTACAAGAATGGAGATAATACCACTTCCCTACCGCAATATCCTAGCATTTCACAATCTTTAATGTCACAGGGGCCCACACTGGCACCTAAGATCATCGTTTTTCAGCCAGTAGTGGACCCTCTACCGGCATGCACTCACTGTCACAGGCAGCGTTGATCTCATTCATAAGTTTGGATGCAGAATCCTCTTTCCCTTGCTAAAAAAAAAAATTTTGTTCTGAGGGGCCAGAATTCTGGCAACATAGAAGACCTATGCTAGCACAGGGGTTCTCAACCTTATTCTTGCTGAGGCCCACCCCAATCTGCTTTAAAAACTCCACAGCCCGCCTATGCCACAACAACTGGTTTTCTGCATATAAAAGCCAAGGCCGGCGTTAGGGGGTGGCAAGCAGGGTAATTGCCTGGGGACGCCCAGGAAGCTACGTTGCTCCGGCTTCGGCCCCATGCAATGGGACTTTGGCTTTCTGCCCTGGGCCCCAGCGAGTCTCACGCCGGCCCTGCTTAGCAGACCCCCTGAAACCTGCTTGCAGCCCCCAAGGCTGCTGCTCTAGCAGATGTCACAGCAATAACCAGCAGAGGCAGTACCGAAGAGCTTGCAAAGCAAACAGTGCTCACATAGGACAACAGACTGCAGGATGTCCTATGGCAGTTCACAAGCTCATCACTTGAACTGAGCTATATTTTACGTTTTTTCTCAGCTAGAACAACATAAATATGAAAGATTTGTGTAAAGAATTATTGGGGCAGACCCTCAGCTAATGCAAATTGTCACAGGTACCAACAACTTCAGCCATTTAGACCAGCTGAGGATCTGGCCTAGAGACTTTAGTCAGTTTCACTTCCTGATTCTCACACACTAATATTGTGGCATAATTCCAAAAACCAGAAAGATGATGTTTAATTATTTGGGGGGAGCGGGGTATATTTCAATTGAATTTTTAAAATCAGTTAACAAAACCTCGGGCCAAAAATTTTGAAACTTGGATGCTTAAAGCGAGGCACTTACATTTAGGCACCTAAGAAAGAAGTCTGATTTTGAGAGGTGCACCGTACATGTAATTTGCATTGACTCAATTGTGCCTCGTCAGTATGATCAGCCTCTACCTCCCGTGAGGACTAAAATATTTGCCCCAAGAGGCCCATGTGAAGTGTCCCCATAGTATACTTATACAGCACAGCACCTCATGCCCAAGAATGACAAAACACTTTAGAAACAATACACCAATTAAGCCTCACAACACCCTTGTGAAGATGTTGTTATAGCAACTACACAGATAGGGAGACTGAGGCACAGAAAGGCTAAGATCTGACCCTGCAGCCAGTGACATCAATGACAAAATCCCCATTGAAAATTCCTCAAGGTTCCACAGTCAGCCTGGGTGTAATCCTATCCTCATGGAAGTCCATAACCCATTGACTTGAAGGCTAGATGATCCAACCAGGAATGAACCCTGGAGTCCTGTATTCCACTTCCCAGCCCTGAGAGGGAGTTTGCCCAAGGGGTAGAGGAGGGAACAGAACTCAGGAGACCCAACTCCCAGTCCCCCACTCTAGCCAATAAATGACACACACACTGGGAGGCAAATACCCTGCTATTTTCCATAAATTATGTTCCCCGCTTATAGATATGGTTTGTTCAAAAGAGCAAAGGGAACCTCTCCCCTCCCCCGCCCAACTCCCCAGGGAATACATATCTCTATCTTACTGATCATTGTGGTGCCTCCAGCCAGGGCAGCCTTGGTTCCTTGGAAGAAGTCATCAGCAGAGATCATTCCCTGGTCTGGCATCTGGAAGCGGGTATGGACATCAATTCCACCAGGGATCACCATCCGGCCATGAGCTTCAATGGTTTTCACTCCCCCTGGCACAATCAGATTCTCTCCAATTTGCCTGGGTAAACAGGTGTCAATCAGTAAGCGAGTTACAAATGTTATACTACATGAATATAATGAGAAACGTGTCTCAAGCGAGCGACATGGTCTGGATACGATACCCTTTAACAGGTGCCAATGATACAGCACAACAGAGCAATAGCAATACGTGGCCTCGGTATACTTCTGTGAAGCTGGCGTTCAGTGTACCACATTTTCTTTATTCTCTGTATTGTCAAAATCCCACTGGAGTCAGTAGGAGTCTTGAAATTGACTTCAGAGGGAGTTGAACTGGGCCCAGTGCAATAATTCATTCTGGGATGGAACGGTGATTTTTAGATTTTCATGTTGCTTGGAAAGGACTGCAAGAATTTCTGCATGTAGCCTATCTACTTTATTTCACACTAAAACATATGTACAGCAACCACAAAAATAAACCTGCACATATGCTAGTTACCAAGTTCCTGATGAGACCCCAAAGCCCGTCAGTCTGGGTTTTGCAAGGATTTATTTTTAAACACCGAACTGTGGATGGTACATCACAATTAATTAGGTGTCTTTCACTTGCTCCTCCAACTTCTAGCCCTGATTAAGAAAGCAGATGTGCTGATTATATAGCCAGAACAAGCAAAATTCCTGGTTTGTAACCTTTGGCCAGTCCATTTTTCCCTATGAGTTTTATTCCAAGGAAATGTGTAATACATTTAATGTGCCAGAATTGCATGCGTAAGGACTAAAAATCTAAAGGTGAGCCTGAAAGGGGCCTGATCCAATGCCCCCTGAAGTCAATGGAAGTCTTTAATGGGAAGATTTGAATGAGATTTGGATTGGGCTTCAAGTCAGTTTGCTAGGCTCTGGATTGAGAATTTCCTAGGCCTCAATGCAGCAAGGTACTTGAACACATGACCAGCATAAATTAAGCATGCGAGTAGTCCCACTGAACTCAAATCATTCAAGCACTTAAGTACCTTGCTAGACCAGAGCTTTAATGACTATGTTAATTAGAACGTATAGGACTTTTTTATTATTATTTAAACACCTTGGTTTTAGATCCCTCCAGTCAAGCACCCCACTATGCATTACATATTCATTTCTTTCCGCATTCTACAAGACTGAGTTATTCTTGCAGTTCTGCAGTGCATTTACATTACATTTGCTAGTTTCAATCACATCATTGCATCAGGCTGCACTCACTTTATCAACCCATCTTCCATGTAAATGTCTGCATAGAAAGACTGGTCATCATTAACTATTTTACCACCCTTGATCAAAAGACGATCGCTCTGAAACAAAAAAAAACAGGGAACAATAATAATTAGGCTGTAAGAAAACTGACAGTTTGCAGCATCCGTTCACAGATAAAAGAGGAGAGGGAAACAAGCTTTGCATTATTCAAAGGGCATGTCAAAAAACAAGTCAATTACAGTACTTTCAACTGAAAAGATAAAGTACCATTTCATCTGCAAGTCCTTTCATCACTCTAATGATCCAAGAGCAAGCGATATTCTCTATTTAAAAGAAGTTTGGTTATGAGGCGTGTTTGTTTGCTTTAACTACCCCAACAACCAATTTAAACAAAATCGTTCACCCACCTACCACAAAAGTACTAAACACCATTTCTCAAAAAGCAGATTGTGGTTTTTAACCACGTCTCTTATTTTTAACCTTGTTGCAGGCGTAACTTCCTAAATCCACCCATCCTAAAGTCACTACTTGGCTAATTGAGTCACACTTGCAGTCGGAGAAATTGACCAAAAGTCTGTTGCCATGGGATACACAACACAAACAAATCCATTTTGTCCAAGTCTAGCAAGGTTTCAGTTCAGTGGATCTTTTACTGTGTTTCTACACAGCTACTGCATAATCTAATGAAAATAAGCACATATTAGCAAATTAACTTAAAGATAGGATTTAAGAAGCCATGTTATTAAACCTCCCTCAAATTAGATTGCTGTTTGGTAGAAACAGAAAGGTAATGCCAATGAGGCAGCTTTCAAGCCATTCCTTCTTGATATTCGCTTAGGTTACATAGCTCCTTTGCAGCTACGGTAAGTGAAAAACAAATGCATCATTTTGTAGTACTCGTGCACAATATCAAAACACATACTCTAAAGATCTTTAGGTGAGAAGGAACGTGGGACATTAGCATTGTATTCATCCTCTTTCCCCACAACACTAAGTGCACATATATTTAATACTGAATTCAAAGTGCACATGTATCATGCAGCACTAAATTTAAACCTCACAAGTTACACCTTACCTCTCAGAAATGTATTTGCACATCTTCTGAAAAGAAACTGCTAAAACTTGCCCCGTTTCCTTTGTACAGAATCAATGACATTTCATAACCCAAGGCCTGACATACTATTGTCCATAGAGGAAATCCAAGGCTGATTTAAAAGAGGGAAAAGTGCATGACTTTAACATGCAGATGCACAGACCATAAAATTAGAACACATGCTTTCAGAGGCATTATTTATTACTATTATAGAGGTAGTCAGGAGCCATAGTCAGAATTGGGGCTGCACTGTGCTAGGAACTATGCAGGCATATAGAAAATGGCAGTACCTGCCCCAAAGAGACTACAATCTAATTTAAGATAGGGGACCAGATTCTCAGGTGTTATAAACTGGCATTGCTCTTTGGAAGTCAATGGAGCTACCATGATTGCACCAGTTGAGAATCAGGCCCAAGGTGTTTAAGATTTGCATTTACAGCTAATTTTATATCATTGTACAAAAATTATAAAAGCTTTTTAGTATCCAGTCTTTCTTTTCTTATTTAAGGGAAAAGTTAATGGAGAGTTTTGGCTCCGTAAGGATGCAAAAAGAAATCAAGATTTTAAATTTAGGCTCTGCTGTGACAATAATGCTTAACAGAGCAACATGGGGCTTGAAAAACTTGCTTGTTTTCAATGCCAGGTTCCTGTATACTACAGCAAATTGTCCCACACTTCCATCATTCCTAGAATCACTGCACTAATTCCCTCCAGCGCAGCCTTCTTGTGCCATTAAAGGCCTGATCCTATTGAAATCCATAGTTTTGCTGCAGATAATGAGAGCAGAAGAAAGTCCTCAATCCACTGTCACTTGGGAAATATACAAAAAATGACAAAATGAGCCTTGGACATTATAATGCTGTTCTATAACCTACTGCTAGTATTCAGAGTAGCAGCCGGGTTAGTCTGTATCCACAAAAAGAAAAGGAGTACTTGGGGCACCTTAGAGACTAACAAATTTATTTGAGCATAAGCTTTCGTGAGCTACAGCTCATTTCATCGTAAACACCTCTCCCTTTGAGGCTGATCCACAGCCCACCGAAATCAACGGGAGTCTTTCCACTAACTTCAATGGGCTTTGGATGAAACCACATATGCAGTTTGTATCTGTGGGAAGGACTGATGCCACACTTGTTCATATTTACCTTACTGATTCACATGAAAGTCCCCTACCCATTGAGCCAGATTCTGATCTCTTTACAGACGGATCTCAGTGGAGTCACACTGTGTTTATACCAGAGTAAATCAAATCAGAATCTGGCTCATCTCCTATTCTTTGTCTTGTTATCCACCCCAACCCAAATAACTGCAATGTTCATTCATGAAAAAAATACACCAGTTCGCTGAAGACCCACAGCACCATCCATCAGTAATATTCAGCTTCCTCTAAATCGGGACTAGCATTTTAAAACCTTAAAATACTGGAATCTCAGTGAGAGACCACTCATTTTTTCTACCAGTTAAAGGTTCAGTCTTCTCACATTCCAATCAGTGAAGTACACTGGGCTGCATAAATGCTTTTTACACACAGCTACCCAATTCACCAGCTCACATCCAAATGTCATACTTAATATCATCCATCCACTACCGCTGATCTTTCACTTGTCCACCTCTAAGGCTCAGGAACAAGATTTACGACAGGTGCGTCCTTCGGTCTAAGAGCGGAAAGCTCTTACTCGGATACAAACAGTGCAAACTTGTATGTCAAAAGATCAACAAGGAGCATTTCTAACTGCCTCACTTACGCTGCAGAAAGTTAGTATCCTTGCCCCTGTGATACCTGCACTGATCAGTTTCCATAATAATGGGGAAACGTAGGGTTTTATGTCACCGCTCCTTTTCTTTTCCCTTCAGATTTCATTCAGGGGTGGACTGAATTGTGTGTTGCAAGAATATTCCTGGGGAAGAGAAATACTTCCTATTTCATTTCCACACCTAATCTTAAAGAGGGGGAGGCGTTTCTCATATACCAGTACCAAAAAAAAAAAAAAAAAAAAAATCCCACCACCACCAGGAGCTCTTTCTAAGCATTGTTTTCGCTGCACTGGGAAGGAGGATGGAAGATGAAAAGAACCAGCCCCATCTGCTCATCTCATCGGAGCAGCGCCATTACCTCCTGGAGGAGCAGCACAAACACTGTCCCCAGCTCCTCACAATCACAGCCCTCTTTGTATGAGCAGAGGGGGGGAAAGCTGCTTCCATCATACCAGAAAACCAACAGAAAAAAACCCTCAGAGCCCAGCCAAATCTGCCCCCTCCTCCCAGCAAGTGGTGGAGAAGCTCTGCCCGGCAGATATTTCTATTCCTGAGCCATATTTTAAAGCCAGACTGTAAAAAAATCTGGTTTTATGTCTATTTTAAAATCTCCCCCAGACCCTCTCTTCCCTCCCCAATCCTACCTTCTACCACCCCACCCCGGCTGTCATTCTGCATCTACCATTCACTTCCCCACCCACCCCCATCCGCCCTGTGTATTACGAGCGGCACGGGCTGCCATAAAACATCAAACCGATACATTTTCAACTCCCCCCCCCGCTCCCCCCCCTTCGGAAACCCACGAGCCAGCTCCCTCCGTCTATTCTTCCCACCCGTGCACGCCTAAACCTGCCATCCGTTTGCTCGGACCCATGCTAGGGTCGCAGCATCCCCGAGCTGATGAGCCACAAGCCCGGCTCCGGTTCGACCGGCGTCCCACTCCTTGCAACTTCAAGGCAACCATTGTTCGCCCCGCATCCTCTGCATGTTTTCAGGACGTCCAGATAAGGCTTCCAGCGATGCTGCGGCAAAGGAGAGGTTTTTGCAGGAGAGCGTGATCTTATCATCTTCCTGCAAAACCCCTTGCAATCACCTCCCAAGCACACAAAGGGCTTAATCCTCCCCCTCCCTCTTTTCCTTCCTTCCCCATGTCGCTAAACTCACCGTGATCCGTGGAATATTTTTCTTCCCCTGATAAGACATGTCTCTTGGGAAACAACCCCCAAAACAAAAACCGGGAGGGGTTTGTTTATTGATTTTTTTTTTCCTTCTTGCAAACGCTTTATTGAAATTTAAAAATATATAGATAGATATAAAATAAAATCAATTGCAATCAAAAGGAAGTGGGGCGGGGGTGGGGGGGGGACGCTGGGGTCTGCAGGGGAGGAAAAGAAGCTTGCCCGGCGCTTTGCAAATCGCAGGAACGGGGACCAACAGCAGCCCCGGCGCGTCTCCCTGTCTTTGCCCCGCTCCAATCCCAGCCCCAGAATCAGACCGAAGGAGCCAGCGGGGGGAAAAATCCCCGTTGCAATCAAAGCCCGAGCACAAGGAGGCAGCGGGAGCGCATGCGCGCTCAGCCACTCCCTTTTCCTCTGCCGAGCGCGGGGGAGAGGATGGGGGGGGGGAAAGCACCCGGCTCTGGCCTGGATTGGCTGGCAGCCGCCGGGATATGCAAACGAGCCCCGGCCGCTGTGCAATGGGACGGGAGAAGAGCGGTAACATGCAAAGTGGCGCAATGGAGGAGCCGCCCTCCCCTCCTCGCGACAACCCAACCCCCGGGGCGGGCTCGAGCTGGGAGCTCGCGGCGCGGCGGTGTACGGCCCGGCTGCTGCCCCGGCTCCAGAGCCCACGGGGAGCAGGCGGGGCGGGGTCGGGGGGGCAGCGTTGCATTGCATTGCAGCTCGCTGGATGCTGCAGCGCCCTCCTGGTCTTTGCGCCCGGGCTCCCAAAGCCCCAGCCCACGCTGCCGGTGCAATGCCCCAGCTCGCAGCTGGCAGACGTGGGGCCAAGCAAAGCCCCCTGCACGGGGCCAGAGCTCCGCCGCCGCCCACGCCCTTTACCACCAGCCACAGCGCAGGGGGATGGGGGGGGGGGTTGTCCCCCCCCGCCGCCGCCCTTTCCGCTGGCGTGGCTGGAAGATGCTGCTGCGGAAGCTTGCACGGTGGGCGGTTGCTGGGTGAGATCAGCAGCAGGTTTGCAAGGGAATTGGGGGAAGGGGAGTTGCCTTTTTTTTTTTAAAGGGAAAGGAGAGAACCGCATAACCCTTGGCGAAAGAAAGCATTGCCCAGCAGAACAGGGAGCTGGCTTCTAACCGAGTCCCGGCCTGACGCTCGGGGATGCTGAGCACCCGCAGCTCCCCGTGGGAGCCACAGGATGCTCGGTGACTCTGCATTTCAGATCGTTATTTTGAAAGGAATATGCATGTGGATGCCACTGTTTTATCTCACACATACACACACACACACACACACAGACCCTCCCCGCTGCCGAGCCAGTAAATCCAATAGGAAAATTCTTCCTGGAGAGCGGGCGTAGCAGGAAATACGGCACTTTCCGTCTTTGTCCATCTCGGCCCTTCCACCTTCCTTGGCGCTATGGAGGAGGTGCTGTTTGAGACTGAACAATAGCAACAGGGCTGAGGAGAGGGGGCTAAAGGAGGGACAATTGTACCTGGAGCCTGAGCTCAGGGCTCCCCCCCAAAAGATCTGTGAGCGGGGTGAAAGGGGAAGGGCTCCAGCAAACTTTTAAGCACCCTGCCCCCAAAATTCTTAAGAGGCCTGCATAGCAACCCACGGGTTCGGCTTTGACCAGGCCTTCCCCTTTTCGATTGGGAACAACACCTACATCATCTGATGGCCTTTTCCACCCTTCCCAAAAAATACACAAGTAGCTAAGGGGCCTCCACCTTCTGCATCTCTGGCTCCCTGCAAGTCTTCAAGAAGCAGGGGTTATGCTAAGCGCCATTGGTCCATCCAGGTCACATTCATTATTAGAGCATTACCAACCCCACGGGTTCAACTATTGGGAATCAGGCCTCAAAAATCATGAGATTAGCTTAACAATCATGAGCTTTTATAAACCAATAACTCCACCCTCGTTCTATTTCTTTGCTTCCGCTTTCTGAGCCTTAAGACCATGCTCGGGTCATGTTTTCCATTTTTTCTCTTTGCCTAGGAGCTGGAAACTTACTTTAAAAAAAAAAAGAAGAAAAAGCTGAGATTCTCGCATAAACATCAGACTCCAAGAGTTAGCGTGCTAGGGAAAACAATAACGAGCAGGTGCTGGTGACACTTGTTATGCACTGTACAAGACACAAAGGAAACATCCGAGCCCTGGCCCCAGCATCTTACTCTCTCAAGCCATTGGAATCACCATTCCATATCATATCAGTGGCCTATCTAACCCAATACCCCATCACTGTCAGGGACAGCTGCTTGAGAGGATGAGACAAGAGACATTTTTCATGGACAGAGGACACAAATCCATCTCTGTTTGCAGGTCTGTATGGGCCAGGTAATGACGAACTAAGGATATTATTTAAACTCCTCAGTGACAAGCGAATTATACCTGTTAAATACAGTACAAACTATAAAAGCCCTATGGGTCTGAACCTGCAAGTCTTGTTACTCACACAAGTAACCCATTTGGGGCAAGGGGAAATTGCAGAAAAATTCCAGGGAGAGAGAGCAAAGTTGAGCTAGCATATGGACCCTTGAGGTTATTATATTCTATCCTGCAAAGGCTGGGGAGAAGGCCCAAAAAGTACAGTAAAAGACATAATGCAGCATATAGATCTATGAAAAGTCCAGGGCGAAAACCCCAAGTTGGGGGGGCAACTGCCCCATAGCAAATGACACCTCTGATTTGGGGGCTAATTCCATGAGTAGGGGGTTGCAGGAATCAGGCCCTTTGGATCACAAGATCCTTCGAGATAAAACATACAATGCACGAATGTAAGAGATTAAAAATTGCTTTAGTGTACCACTGCAGTGCATCTTTTTAAAGGGAACACCTGTTCCAAGAGATCAACACCAAGATCTCTCTTTTACATTAGGCTACAAGGTTGCAGGGGGAAGGTAGAGTGGAGAGAGAAAGAGACAGCTTTTCCTGGGTATACCAGGAAGCCTTACACTGGTTAATGCTCCAATCCACTAATACCTGACCAGTAACAAATGAGAACGCAGCTTGTTATCACATGATTAACTTGTTACTGCGCTGTTGAATATTTTGTTAACAATTTGAATAGAAAACACTAAATGTATCAACTTGCCCCTCCCTGGTCTGCTGCACTGGGGGAAGTTTTGATATCTCAGCACATTTTTACTGGAGACCTGGAAGTAAAATGCTGGCATCAGCAAGCCAGGAAGCTGTAAAGAAGCAGAAGTATGTCATTAGTGGCAAAGTCACACGCACAGTCTATCATACTATGTCCAAATTAGTAGCCTGGTTTTATTATTTATTAAATTCCAAAGCACTCAGCCAGGTACAGGACACAATGTGTATAAAGCGCAGATCGGACCATTCCCAAAATTCAAGAGCTTTTGGATTTGAGGTTCCTGTTTCAAGTCCTACATAAATTATTACTATGATAGCAGGGCCTAGAGGCTCCATCTGAGGTGAGGACCCTATTGTGCTAAGCAAGACCTAGTCTCTCTCCCCAAAGAGACAAAAGGTGGGAGAGGAAGCGGAAGCACAGAGGTGAGGTGTGATGCCAGCATCGTACAGTAGGTCAGTGGCACAGCCAAAATACGAACTCAGGCTAGTGCCCTACCTACTAGACCACACTATCTCTCTAATAAAGAAACCCATAATGCTAGTTTTCATTGGCACTTCTATTGCCGATATCATGGAGATGTTCAGAGATTCTTTCCCATCACCATATTATAAGAACCGTTATCGTACAGAACAACACAGATGAAGAAATTAGATAGCTGGTTAATAGGCTGATCCCAAACACAAGATCTGAACAGCACAAAAGACACCTAGATTCTCATCCACTCCCAGATCACAACCCCATCTCTAACCCTTATGGGCAAGGTTGAGAGGGCAGCCCCTCAGCTGGTGTAGCCCCATTACACCAGCTGAGGGTCTTGCCCAAGATTTTTCCTTCTGGGAAGTTAAAAGACTTCAGAAGATAAATGATTTTAAAAAACAATTATTAAACTTCCTTGAAGTAGTAACTTAGAAAAGAAAACGTAGCTTATGAACTGACAGCCCATGCCTTTCTTCACATGGACCATCTTAAAAACGATGCGCCCTTGTTCTTAATGGCTCATGTTAATTAGAAACCAGTATTCTCCGAAAGATGTTTTGTATTGGAGTCTATTTTGTTTGTTTACAGGCCTTGGTTTTGCTTAAATCCACACGCTTTAAATTAAGACCAATAAATCCCAATGAAAAGTTAACTGCGGTCGTGAGTTACTAGGTTACAATGAATGGACTGGATAAAAAATTTGTGACGTCCTAGTGGCTTGCGGCATAGCCCTGTTGCGATACAGCAATGCTATTACCAAAAAATAAATCCTGCCCATGCACTGTGGAAAGGGAAGGAATGCACCCAGCTCTGGAAGATTTAGACAGCTGAGGAATTCAGTCCATTGATTCCTTTTGTACTCCAGAGGTGTGGCTCTGCCTGCAGCAGGCTGGGAAACTTAAAATTAGAAGACACCGTAATGAACAAGCACTTTGCCAGATCCTTCTTGCCAAATGCTAAGCAGAGGGGAACTGCCAGTCAGCCCAAACCCTAAATGCCACCTTCCCGACAGCAGACAAAGGAGTGGGATGCTTAAGGTCATTGATATCACTCAAAGTCCTGGAAATTGCTGAGTGAGGGATGATGGAAGAATGTTAGTATCCCAGACCTATCTCTGCCAATGTGGCTCAATGCATCCCTCATTAAGGGTGGAATTACCCAATGCACAGAGCCTAGGCACCAATTAAATCCCAAATTAAAGAGTAAATCTTCTGCCTCTGCACCCAGGCTCGTGATAGGAGGAAGGATTCTTCCCCAAGATTGGGAATAGCTGCACTGCTGTTATATGGGAGCTATTCCTGTCCAATAGCTGAAATAGCCTCTGCAGGGCCCTATGCAAGCCCTCTTCTCCCCTCCCCACCCCTCTCAGTGTGGTGGGGGATGGGAGAATAAACGCAGAAGCAGATAGTTGTGCCTTGCATGTTCCCAGGCCTGCCCCCATCCACCCACCCACCCCATGCCACACAAGGAGTCACGCCCTGCAGGGGGTTCGTGCCCGTTGACAGCCCCTACTAATCCTGCCCACCCTTTGCTCAGCACAATCACAGTGGTTTATTGGCCACTGGACCTACCATGGCTGCAGTCAGGTTTTGCCTCTACAAGGCTTAAAGTGGTGCATAAGGGCTTGTGCAGGTCCTTTGCACAAGAGTGCATTTCATGTTAAAGGACCACTGTCCAGTAGGTAGGCCAAACCCTACCCGGAGTTGGAGGTGCCCACAATTCTTCATGACTCCTTCCGGTCCATGGCATGGGTTCGTAGGTCTTCAAGTTCCAGGCCTTTTCTCTTCAAACTTCCCTTGACAGAGTTTCCATCCTATCCTCCGTCTTCCATGTCTGATCTTGCTGTCCTCTTCCTCCCCTGCTTTCTCTGCTGGTTGTTCTTCTCCCATTGTTATCACATGTCCCACCCACCTCCAACACGTACTCTCCAGGCTATCAATGGGCGTGACAAGTTCATCTTCTTCCTAATTTCTTCCATGTGTATTTTGTCTACCCTCTGCTTGCTTACCATTGTCCTCCTCGGTATATCATTTCGACCTCCTGTATCTTCTTTTCTTCCATCTCTGTAAGACTTCCTCTTTCCAAACAATAGAGCAGGCAGGGACAAACACATGCAGCATGCACTTCTTCCTTTCAATTATTTACTTAATTGCCAGACCCACCGTATTCCTGCCACCTTTTTCACTGCCACCCATGCACACTGGGTTCTTCATTTCCATTCCCCAAATCTCTCTGATGGCACTACGTGTTCTTCCCAAGTGCCCAAAATCTTCGGTTTCTGCTTCCCTCCTCAAGCCTCACTCAACAGCTCCTCTTCTGTATCCCCAACTTGCATAACATCAGTCGTCTTCGTGTTTTCCTTCAAACCACCATCTTCAAACACACATGCCCACTCTGATACCATCTCAGGTCCTATAGATAGAATTTAATAGAGAATGAGCATCTCTTTCACTTCCAGATCCTCCGCTGGTGTAAATCAGCATAGTTCAATTGACTTCAGCAGAGCTACACCTCTTTATACCAGCTGAGGATATGGCTCAATAGGGGTTTTGGACTATCCTAGCAAATGTAGGAAAGCAGTGTTTCCCAAAGTGTGGTACGCGGACCCCTGGGTTTCAAGGGGTACGCGGCAGAATTTATTTTACTTTATCATCGGGTTTTTTTAGCAGCAGAAAACAATTCACTAAAATTTAATATATGAGAATGATGTACACTTGTACAGTAGAAATACGCACAGGTGTACATTGTAACTAATATGATAGCACGTTCAGTAACATCGGATAGCACAGCAGAGCCGACGCAAACCACGCGTGCGCGTTACCGCGGCTCGGGCAATACACTGGCCTTTGTGGCACGTGCAGAAGGCATGTTGACGGATAAAAGATAAAAGTGAATAACTACTAGTAGTAATCTAAAGATCGTAGCAAGTACATACTTGGTGTGTATTAATATACACAATTTCTCTTTTTGTTAAACCCATTTACAATGGATCGCTGGCTAAAACCAGGAAGTTTGAAACGTACAAAAGAAAATTACGAAGGAAATACGAATGTTAGTGATAATTATGCTGAAAAATGCAGTGATATGGCGACATCAGACAATTGTGATGACAAAATCAGTGAACCATGTGAACCATCTGTAAGTTTATTGAATGCAAAGAAAACAAAAAAAGCCCGCAAATCTGCTGAAGAATATCTTAAACTGCGATTTTCATGGACTGGCGATGAGGTGGAGCCCGTTCCACTATGTGTGATTTGTTACGAGACTCTCACAAATTAAGGTATGAAACCATCCAACCTAAAATACTATTTCGATAGTAAACAAAGAATACGAGGGAAAACCTGTAGAATTCTTCAAAAATAGGCGCAAAGATCTCCAAAAGTCCCAGAAAACAATTCGTAATGTGACGGGAGGTGAAAATATGAAAGCTTTGGCAGCTTCCGATAGTGTGGCATACTTAATTGCAAAGTCCAGAGCTGCTGAAGTGATTGGTGAGACATTAGTAAAACCTGCAGCCAAAGTAATGGTGCAAGTGATGATTGGAGACAAGGCTAGCAAGGGTATAGATTGTGTCCTCCTCTCAAATAACACGGTTCATCGCAGAATCACAGATATGACCGAAAACATAAAGCTGCAATTATTGTCAAGAGTACAGAAGAGTCACTACTATCCACTGCAAGCGGATGAATCCACTGATATTGTGAAGTTAGCTAATCTTTTGTTGTTTGTCAGATATGAGCTGAATAATGAAGTCCACGATGATATTTTGTTCTGCCAACCTATGCCAATACATACAACTGGAGAAGCTATTTTTAAAGCTATTGATGACTTTATCAAAAACAATGACTTGGATTGGAGTCGTTGTGTTGGAATAAGCACAGATGGCCCCAAAGCCATGACTGGTTCGAAGAAAGGAGCTGTTGCACGTATTCAAGCTGTTGCGCCAGAAGCAAAATCGACTCATTGTTGCATTCACAGGGAACCACTCGCCATCCAGAACATGGAGGCAGATCTAAAGCAAGTACTGGATGAAGCTGTGAAAATAATCAATTTTGTGAAAGGCCTCCCTCTGAACGCCCGGCTGTTTTCTCAGCTTTGTGATGAGAGGGGCAATGATTACACACAACTCCTATTTCACACTGAAGTGCGTTGGCTTTCGCGTGGAAAAGTTCTGAATCGCCTGTTTGAGCTGCGAGAAGAACTGCAAGTTTTTTTACGTGAAACCTTTAACCTGCAAGACTGTATACTCAACTGGAGATGGCTATGCAAACTAGCACATATTGCAGATATCTTTGCTCATTTAAACAACCTCAATCTATCTTTGTTGCAAGGGAAACTCATCTCCATATTCCATGTTCAAGACAAAGTGAGCGCCATGGTTGCAAAATTGAAACTGTGGCATAAACGTCTTAGTCGTCGTGAACTGGATTCCTTTCCATCTCTTCATGACTTAGTAATAAACTCGACTAACGAACTTGATAGTGATGTGTTACAAACCATGAAGCAGCATTTGGAAAGCTTGCGGAAAGATCTTTGGAAGTATTTCCCTGAACCAGATGGCACCTTTGAATGGATAAGGAACCCTTTTATCATCAATGTTCAAACATTGCCAAATAACCTCTCTGCTTCAGAAGAACAGCTCTTGGAGCTGGCTTCAGATAGCTTCCTGAAAACAAAATTTGAGCAAAATACACTGACGTCATTTTGGTTGGGTGTTAGCTCTGAATATCCAGCTCTATTGGACAAAGCTGTCAAGTATCTTCTGCCTTTTCCCACCTCGTATTTGTGAGAGATCAGATTCTCTGCACTGTTGGGCAATCAAAACAAAAAAAACAAAATTGTCTTATTGATGTGGAGCCCCAGCTTCGTCTTAAGATCACAAACATCGAGCCAGATATCCCCGCGATAGTGTCTGGTCAAAAGCAGTTCCATCCCTCGCACTGAATAGTTTGGTTTGTACTGAAAATTTTTCAAGACTGAAAGAGTAAGTATTAAAACTAGTGCTTTCTTCACGAACCTAGCCAAACCAGCGTATTTTAATTTCAGAATTATACAAATTCACCATATATATATATATATATATATATGTACACACACACACGCGGGCGCGCGCTGTTCTGCCAGACTGTTGAGTCGCTTCTATTATTTTAATTATTTATAGTACAGTTTCTATATGTAATTATTATTTCTATTAAAATTTTTGTTTCAACTGTATGTAATATAATTTTGCATTTATTTCTAACAAACATTTAATACAGAATGAAACGAATTAGGAGTGCGTTATAAAAATGTGGCGACCACCCCCCATCCTCCAAATTATCTTCACCGGAGAAGGGGTATGCCGGTAAGACAAGTGTCTCAAAAGGGGTACACAACAGCTGTAAGTTTGGGAAACACTGTAGTAGAGAATTATATTCCCACTATAAATTACAGGATGGTTCAAGTGAAAATCTACAGAAAGGATCTCTTTCTCTATTTAAGTCTCTAGGATTTTTGAGTAATTGCAGTTGGACCCTACTGAGTTTCTACAACATCCTGTTGGTTTTATCCCTATTAAATTCTTTACAGGTTTTCCATAAGGACATTTTGTGATGGCATGAGAACAGAAACATATATTTTGAAGTGCAATGAAAGGAGGGATCGGGGTGGGTTTAAACCTTCCCTGGTAGTTCTGGAAACTCCACAACAGCATCAGCTTTAGTATGTGAGAAGCAAGTTAGAAACAGATTGGTTTCACTCAACCAGCTTTATATTTTTTTCCTAGGAAAACAGACATGTTAGATGACAGATAAATGCTAATACGCCACCCCCATTAGCTGCTCCTCCTGTCACCTGAGTCAACGGGAGTCTTTTTATTGCCTTCAGGAGAAGCAGGGTTAGGCCAATAGAGATTTCACTTATTCATAACTCAGGCCCTGATCAGCACGTGTAGATTGCTACACCAGCACAGAGCCCCATTGACTGGCATGCCATGTGCGTACAACATTTCACCCACATGCCATCAAGTGCTGGAAGGGTTAGAGGGGAATTGGTAAATATCTGTAGGGATACATTTGTCCCTCCCAAAAGGTGATGAAAGAAATGTCTACCGTTAATAGCTATAAATTACAAACGGGAACTTCTGTCACTAGTGGGATGGGGGGTATTTTCTTTTGACCACTAATAAATGTTACAGCTTAAGTTAAATGCACACGGGGGTCAAATAAGCTATGATGATGAGGTACAATCTTATGACTATTTTCAGCCTCTACAGACAGACATTCTGAATAAATCGTATCTGAAGTTTTGAGTGGAGGGTTTATTTTCCTTTTGCGCAAACAAGTCAATAAAAGCAAATCCAAGTGTTTGTCTCTGGATTAAGTTTTCGTTGTTGCTCTTAATATCTTGAGAAACGTAAAGACGGTTCTGACTGAACCATAAGGGCTTACGTAAGAGCTGTTGTCGCCAAGGTTTGAACCTACAACCTCCAGAGTTAAAGCCTGAATGAACTCCCAGAGGTTGAGCTGAAGCACTAAGGCTAGGAGTCAAATTTTCTATGGCTTTCAATGGGAATGAGGGATCTAGCTCCCTTAAACCCCTTCGAAAGTCCCAGCCCCCTGGCTGGAAGCTTTCACAGACATATATGCTCTTTGGATCAGGCATAGAGGGGCATACATAACACACACAGAATGGTTTTTATGCTCATATCCCGAGGACAGATGAAGTTTATCCCAAGCATTTCAGGCCCACAGCTGAACTAAGATAAGCTCCCACACTTTCCTAACTGTTGTTATTATTACTACGACGTACTAATACTTTGTATTAGCTAGTAGGCAAGGGGTAGAAAATAAGACAGAAAATATCACAATGCTACTAACTAAATCCATGGTGCACCCACACCTTGAATGCTGTGTCCAGTTATGATAGCCTCATCTCACAAAAAGAACATAGTGGAACTGGGGAAAGGTTCAGAGAAGGGCAACAAAGATGTTCAAGGGTATGGAATAGCTTCCGTTTGAGGAGAGACTGAAAAGATTACGCCGTTCATCTTAGAAAACAGACGATTTAGGGGGGACAGGACAGAGGTCTATAAACTCGTGCAGGGTGTAGAAAAAGTGAATTGAGAAGTATTATTTACCCTTTCACGCAATAGAAAAACCATGGGTCACTCAAAGAAATTAATAGGAAGAAGGATTAATACAAATGAGGAAATACTTTCTTCACATAATGTAACCTGTGGAACTCATTTTCATGGGTTGTCGTGATGGCCAAAAGTATAACTTGGTTAAAAAAAAGAACTGCGGAAGTTCATGGGGGATAGGTCCATCAACAGCTACCAGCCAAGATGGCCAGGGATATAACCCCATGCTTGGGGCAACCCTAAACCTCTGACTGCCAGAAGTTGGGAGGAGAAGACAGGGTAGATCTCTCCAAAATTGCCCTGTTCTGTACACTCTTCCGGGAGCTCTGGTACTGGCCACTGTTGGAGGCATGATACTGGGCTAGATAGACCATTGGTCTGGCCCAGCATGGCAGTTTTTATGTTCGTACAGATTGCAGAAGCACCTCAGCGTCCCAGTCAGGGATCATGGCCCCGTTGTGCTAGGCGCTGTAAAAAAACATAATAAAAAGATGGTCTCTGCCCCGAAGAGCTCACGATCTAAGCACTCTAAGGTTATCATTTTGGTCATCACTACAACTGAACATAGGCCTTCCAGAGCTCAAGCACGTGCCCCTACAGCTTAACCTAAAGAACGAGCTAGGAAATGTAGCAGACTCATGTCATCTGTGAACATGAACAGTGGGTTCAACTACTCTTATTTCACTGGGGGAAATTCTGACTGCATGACTGAGAAAAAAAAATCTGGGTAGATTTTGCCACCAAAAAACCATTTGGTATCAATACCATGGAGCTTATCTTTTCTCTCGGATCTTCTGAAGAATGGGAATCTCCTTTGTGCTTGAAAATTGGTAAGTCTCTAAGGTGCCACAAATATTCCTTTTCTTTTTGCGAATACAGACTAACACGGCTGCTACTCAGAAACAGAACAAAGGTTGTTGATTCTGGCTATATTAGGCCCAGATCCTCAAAGGTATTTAGGAGTTGGGCCTTAGATCCTTTCGCAAGTTTGCTCCCAAATAAAGACTCCCTTTAGGGGTTCAAATGAGGGAACCGTTTATGTAGAACAGCCATATTAGCGTTATTCTAGCTGGGATGCAAAGCTTGCTGACAAAATAATGTCTCACCTCTCCAACAACCTAGTGAGTACGGAATCAAATTTAACATACTGCAGATATGACAAAGGATATGAGGAATTAGACACAGCCTTGTCTGCAACAGATTTGGGCCAGACCTGGAAGGCTGCCTTGTAGCTGATAAAACAAGCTAATCATTTAAAACTATGTTCCTATTATTTGTATTTCAGTGGCACTCAAAGCACGTGATTACTTCCCCATTGTGCCCCATCAGCACTGTAAATACACAGGAAGACAAGGAGCATCTGGCCCAAACAGTGGAGCCTCTTTAGTCCAAATGGTATTTGTTGGCACCATATCAAAGACCCTGGTTCTTTTCTGCATCAGAAGGAATGATGAGCGAATTGGTAAATTCATGATAAGCACTTAATAGAAAACTATGCTCTCAGAATGTGTGGCATCCCCCTACCATGTGGATTGGTGTCTTAAAGAGGGATCCAGGAAGCTTGCAGGCTTTTGTTTGGTTTTCCAGTAGCCAGACAAATGATTATGATCCATTGGGAGAATATGCAAGTCATTTCTCCGTGTAATTATTTTGCAAGTAATGATTATCGAATCAAGGCTAGAGAAATTACAGGAATCGTAACAAATTAAACTTGGAACAGCATTTCCAGCTGTTTGGAACAACCTCTATTGTGCTTTGCACAACGGCTCCATTAGCATTCCAAAGTCTATGATTGTTTGTGCTCTGTACAATGTCCTGTTAGTCATTATTTGTTGCAGGGATGGGCAAGCATGATCATGAGAGCTTGAGGATTTTGCAACAACCCCAGTTATTTTGCAGGTTTGCAGGACTGTTTCTGGAACCTCTTTTTCCTTGCATGTTAAATCCACTTTAGTCCCTCCGTGTTGATACAGTTTTAAAATAGAATTGCTTTCCCAGTCGGTGTTTATTAACTATTGTTATTCTTGGGCCCCACTCATGCCTCAGGGCCCCATTGTGTTACTTGGTGTACAAACACACAGTATGAGCCAGTCTACGCCCCAAAGAGCTAACAGTCTAAACAGATAAGAGAGAAAAAGGGAGTATTATTTACTCCCATTTTACAGATGGGGAACTCAAGCAACGAAAGATTAAGACAATTGCTTCAGGTCACCCAGGAAGTCTGAAGCAAAGCCACAAAGGGAGAAATAAACAACCTTCATCTTTATTTGGATTAGATTGAACAGAGAGATCACTCGTCTCAATCTAGTGCATTTACCATCCTTCCTACCTATGCTACATACCGGCCTGGCAGGTGCTATGTGTAAGTTATTTAGATTAATGCCCTGATTTTCGGAAGAGCCAAGCACCTCAGAGTCCCACTGTAGTCAATGGGACCCGCAGGTGCAAAGCGACTCTGAAAGCCAGGCCATGTACTTATGTATTTATTTCCTATCCCATTTCTGCTCCTTTACCCTGATCATCACCCCTTGATCCTTTCTCCTACAATCACTCCTAATTAAAATGCAAGCCCGATCGTATTTGAGTGACACTAATTAGCTGTGTGACCTTGAGCAAGTCACTTCCGGACTCTGTGGCTCAGTTTTCCCACCTGTATAGTGGGGATAACAATACTGACCCTCCTTTGTTAAGCACTTTGAGATCAACAGATAAAAAGCTCTATGTATCAACTCTTCCCAAATCAGGAGTAAAGTAAGGTGAAGTTTTTTTAGCCAAAAGGTTTAGGTGGAAAGTGCAGATTCAGCAACACCAAAACAGTTTGTGAATTTGGGTCAGTTTTGATAAACTGTGTAAAAAAAACCAAAAGCCAATTTTGATTTGTTTGGTTTGAAACAACTTTTTGTTTTGAAATTTCCTTCAATTTTATGTTTTAAAAAAGTCAAAACCCTTTCAGATGGTTGAAATTGAAATAAAACAGTTTGTTTTAGGTCAAACAAAGCATTTAGTTTGACAAGAAAGGTTTTTGGTTTTAAATTTTCAATTGACTGAAAATTCTGAAGAATTTTGGTTTTGGCTCAATGTGAAACTATTCCCCCCCCCCCCCCGTCATTATTTTGGAATTGCTCCATGAGCCAAAAAATACGTTATTCGCACGCTCTAATCAGGGGCCCACCAAAGCTGCTGAATTCACAGATCCCAAAAGGTGGATGTGCCAAAATAAAGTGATGGTCTAATAACCCCTGCAGCTAGGATAGAAGTTTTGGATAACTAGACATCCGGACTGGAGCATCCAACTGTACTTCGGTCAGCACTCAATATGCCCGCTGACTTCAATGGGAATAAAAGGACTGCCAAGGTAGATCCTGAGTCTCCGCCTAATGACAGCTTCTTTCATAGAGTGCAAAGGGAAGAAGCCACAAAGGGAGAAATAAATAACCTTCATCTTTATTTGGATTAGAAGCTGACCTCCATTAGTAGCAACATTTTCACCGTAATAGTGCTTTGCTTCATAAAGTGCTTGGATATCTTGGGACAAAGGGCAAACACTGATCACCTACAACCTCTCCCCCCTTCTGAGATAGGGAAGTATTATTATTGCCCTTTATAAAGGAGGAAACTGAGGCACAAAGCGGTCACATGGCCAAGCCAAGGAGGGGCAGCATGGTCCAAGTGAAAGGGGCTCTGGAGTGAGCGTCAGGAGACCTCAGCTTTATTCCACCAGTGACTTTGGGCAAGTCACCTCACCTCTCTATTTCCCCTTGCACTCTTTGTCGGTCAGACTGTAAGCTCTTTGGAGCAGGGTGTGTCTCTTACAACGTGTTTAGACAGTGCCTAGCACAATGGGGCCCTAGTCTTGGTTGGGAACTCTAGGCACTACCATAATAATTATTATGACTAAAGGAGTTTAGAATTTGCCTCACAGGAAGACCAGAGTTGCAATGAAACCAGATTCAAACAGTTGTTAATTTTAATTAACCTTTCCAGTGTGTTAGCATAACCGAGAGCTTTGGTAACAATAAATGGAGCTGCCTGGTATTTTTAGATCTCTCTCTAAGCAGAAAAATCAAGTGAGCAGCACACACAAGATAATCTATATTTTTAATGGCAGTTACATTGTGTTCTAATTGTCTGCTGCCAGTTATTCCATACGACTAATGAATGACTGATAGAAAAACTACATTTTGTCTGAGAGTGACAGCGCGAGGTGTTGTGGGAGGCAGTGTGTTATAGCGGATAGAGACCTATACTAGCAGTCAAAGTACCAGACGTCAAAATTGGGACATCTGGTCACCCTACCTGGCACAATGGGGCCCTGATCTGACAGGACCTCTTGATGCTACTATAATACAAATAATAACTATATAACCACTTTTCTGTACGGAATCATCACACATTGTCAACATATTAGCAACCTCAAAACTTCAAATTGGCCTTTTGGGGGACAGATCTTTTATTCAAATGCCTGTTCTTTAAAGGACTGGAGCCAGTGGTGGAGAAATTCAAAATCCAACTGTGAAGTTAAATCAGAAGCCCTGATTTTTGATGGACACAGACGACTGTACATAGGCCTGGGTTTAAAATGATCGTTAATAGTAACGATACCGTGCATTTTATAGCACCTTCCATCTGAGGACCTCAAAGCGCTTGACATAGCAAGTTTAATAATTAAACACCTTAAATTTTAAAAAATTCTCAACATTTTCTTTTTTCTTAATCTCATTTACTTTGCATGGTTTTTGTTTGCTTCTACTCCTTGCACTTCACTCCACTTGGGCAGTGAAATTAAATTCATGATTTCACTCTTTGGGCTTCACCTTGCCGTCTTTATTCCAGCAAATCACTGGGACTTTTTACCTGAGTCGGGCTGCTGTTATTACGATGGTACTTTGTAGAGGCCCCTACCAAGATCGGGGCCCCATTGTGCTAGGTGTTGTACTAGCAGATGCTCAGACATATTGGATACATCTACACCGCAGCAGGGGTGTGAATGGCAGCTTGTGTAGACCTATCTGAGCGAGCTGTACTCCCGCTAAAAATTAAAATGAGGACACCGTGGCCCAGGCTTCAGTGTGGGATGCACAAGCCTGCTGACCCGCCTGGGTACATACTTGTTCGTACAGCTGGCATTGGAGCCTTGTAGGGTGACCAGATGTCCCAGTTTTATAGGGATAGTCCCAATATTCAGGGCTTTTTCCTTACATAGGCGCCTATTGCCCCCCACCCCCTGTCCCGATTTTTCACGTCTGCCATCTGGTCACCCTCGAGCCTTGTACCACAGCATCCTCCCTGCTATTTTTAGCAAACTAACTCAAGCACAACAACATGAATGACAAATCCCACCCCTGGCTGCCATGTTGCCGTACCCAGAGCGTGAGTCATTCTCTGCCCAAAAGTTAACAAACTAAGAAGACAAAGAATGGGAGGGGAAACAGAAAAGTGAAGTAACTTCCCCAGGGCCATACAGCAAGTCAGTGGCAGAGCTTGGCACAGAACCCAGATCTCCCACAGTCTGCCCTGTTGATTGGGCTACACTGCCTCTAAAGACCTAACTGTGAAATGTTTTGTAAAGTATGATGGAAACTCTTCCTGATGTCTCTAGGGATCATTTTAAGCCAGGAAGCATGGAGCACCATGTCCATAAGATACGACTGCGTTAGATCCCTGTGGAATGCCATAGACCACCAGCGAGACATAGAGAGATTTCATTATTCTGCAGAACTACACATGCCATTTAATGGAGGACAATTAAATTCCTTTTTCATCCTCTGGATAGTTAAGAGTACAGAAAAATACCAGATGTACTGGTCCTAGTTGCCTCGCTAACAATGTAGGCTGAGAATAAGGCAGGGTCATTGTACACACCGGAAGAAACGATGACTGTGCTTTAACATATTTTGGATCAGATCTTTGGCTAATGTAACTGGGCAGAGCTCCACTAATTCCAACAGAGCCATCACCCACGTATATCACCTGGTGATATGGCCCTTGGATTTCTAGACCAGAGTACCAACCATCAAAAATAGATGGGTTCTTAAGAATATTGCTTGTGGCCATAATAATTCTCAAGTCTCCAAGCTAAAGCTAGTTGAGTGTTAGGACATCTAGGCTTTTGTTAGATAATCTACATTTTTCAGAACTTCGGGGACCCATGAATGAATTGATTATTGTTTTATAGGTTGCACATTATCATTATCTATACCGAAATGTAGAGAGGCTCTTCTTGGCTAGGTTAGACACGATTAGCAGTGTGCCAATAAAACTACATTGTGCAACTGAGCTGTGAAAGTAAATAGCCAAATTCAGACCCCGGGTATTAAACGCAAAGCCAGTGGGCTTTTAGCCTTTTAACACAAGTCTGAATTTTGTCTCGTAGCTTGAAGTGCTTTCTTTCCCCTTTCTTATATAAATATATTGAGCCTGATCCTCAATAAGGAGCTACAGCCAAGTTATATCCGTTGAGGACCTAGCACTTCAATTCAATACAATACACAGATGCAGTCACCTGGGAAACCATAAATTCCTGCTAATGAGGACCAATCTCTCTTACTTCATTTGCCACAGAAGACTTCACACCACCATTAGAAAAAAAAAAACCACCATATTGGTGCCAGCATTATGCTGGGACACAATTCAAAGATTCTAGTGGATCATGCCATTATTTTGTGCCGTCTTAATTAAAGGTAGAATGAAAATGTGACTATCAAACTGATAAAATGCTAGAGCTGTAGCTCACGAAAGCTCATGCTCAAACACATTGGTTAGTCTGTAAGGTGCCACAAGTCCTCCTTTTCTTTTTGCGAATACAGACTAACACGGCTGCTGTTCTGAAACAGTTCATATTCTGTTACAATTCCTGATTTTTCCTCCAAATAATCCCATATTTACTGTTTTCGAGTATTATTTGAAAGAGATTCTTTTTTTCCCCACCAGACAAAAACTGCACCTTTTTATTATTATTCAGAACACATGTCCAGTCCTCTCCTAGTAGCATTCCAAGTTATCACGAGTTATGGTTTGTACGCAAGATGCCACATAAAATTAAGTCTTGAATCGCAAAACTTCCTTGAACCCTAAACCTGCAAACATTGATGCAGATGAGTAATTGTATTCCTGAGATTAATCTCACTTAGTTAACTGAACTACTTAATTGAATCAAGTCATTCACAGGCATCAATGTTGGCAAAATCAAGCCTTGGGTTTTTGCAGTAGCAGATGGATATGGGGTCTGATTTTCAGAGGTGCTGAGTACCCAAAGTTCGCATTCGATTTATCAGTGCTGAAGGTCAAGCCCAAATGGACAATCTCACCCACGTTTTTTTGCCTCGAATATACCATCCACGCCATTGGTGAATCAGCATCTGGGTACCAGCTGTTCAGATGAATTCTTAAGAGACTGGAATTGTTTCATAAGCACCTTTGGGGTGTGGACATGGGGGAATACTTGGAAGAACTCTTTCCTACTTTGCTACTAGAAGTTTGTCAGATTCCTGATCGACTCTTCATTCACCTGGACTCTTCAAAGCTTGTGTTTGTCAGAGGAGAGCACAGAGTGACAATATTTCTTGGCTTAAATCTAAATAAAGCTTGTTTGAGTTGATTTCCTTTAATTTACCTGGGAACGAAAGTATATGTGATCAGCCAAAGCTATGGCTTTGAATTATTTTGTTGTTAAGGGACAAAGAGGTCCTTAATTATACATGGATTGACACATGAGCAGAGAACTGGGACTAAGGGTCAAGGCCAGGATTTTCAAAGAAGTCTATGGGAGATAAAATTATTTAAATGGGATTTGAGTCCCTCTTTGACAATCCAAGCCCAGATTCCTTCAGTCCTATGCAAGATTTTACTCAGGCAAAATGCCCATTTCAGTCAACTGGCCAATCCCTAAAATTCTTCCTCAGCCAAAATTCCCACGAAGAGCATTGCCTGGGTAAAAAATCTGGGCAAGGCCCTCAGAATTGAGCCCCAGGGGAGTTTTACCTTCAGTAAATCGGCAGGGATTTGGCCATCAGATTTTGCTGCCCAGTCTTTTGCTGACAATTGCATTTTATCTTGTGGTGAGCTGCATTCATCAGATGGGTGGGGCGCTGTGCTAGAGGGGTGCTGTTCAGAAACAAAGTCAGCTTCCATCAGCAGATGGAAAGGAAAGTGTGTGTGTGCTCGGGGGGGGGGGGGGTTGGGAACGGTCCTCTCCCTAATTCTGCCAATCTCCCCCTCCTGCAGAAGAATGCAGGGACATTTAAAGTCTGGCGATAAGAGGCTAGGACCAGCTGCTGCCTCGGTGAGCACTGAAACAGGCTGAATGCAATGAGGAGGCATGATGCTTAATGGAAGCCTGATCAGAGATCACCTCCCCCCCAGCTTAACTCGCGGGTGAGTTGCAGATCTCCCTCTCGCACACACCCGGAGCCATCCGCACCCACCTTGTCATTGAGGTTCTGCAGCGCCTCTTTGCCAGCAGCCGCCCTGATCTCCACCTTTCCCCCGAATTCAACAGGTGGCTCCCCTCCCTTCCTGCCCTGCCTGGAAGACAGGGAGTGGGCATCCGAGCCCAGGTGGGCCACGTCCCTCTGCTGGGCCACGATCCTGCTGGCTCCACGTCCCACCGAGAGCGAATCGAAATCGATGGTCTTGTTCTCCAGGGAGCCTTCCACCGGGCAGAACATGCCGCAGAATTTCTGCCGGGGTTTGGGGCTGCCTGAGCCCAGGTTCTTGAAGAAGGCTGGGACCTCCTCTTCCTCACCCTGCCTCCTCTCGGCCATGGCTCCGGGGGGGCGGGGGGGTCCTCCCTGTTCAAGAAAAACAACAACAAATAGGATCAAGATTTCCCACACACACACCCCGAGAGAGAGAGAGCAACAGGGCTGCAAGATGTGGATTTCCTGCCCTCAGAGAGGGGAGGCTGGCGAGCTCGCTCGGTGCATAGAGATGGAGATGCAATGCAAAGTTGAAGGCAAGGCTGCTGCAATCAGGAGAGAGGAGATTTCAAGTTCCCAGCCGCCCCAGATGATGAGGGGGGCGGGGGGGAACAAATCCCTCACTCTGCAGCAGAGATTGGGGCCTGATCCGGAAGTGATGTGGGGCTGGCGAATTGGCCAACAGAGCCGAGCTGGGCTGGAGCAACAAAAAAAACCCGGACCGTGTTGCTGTTACAAGTTGCTCTGAGCAGCGACCCTCCCCCCTGCTTGGGGGCGGGGAGCGGGTCGTGTTAGCTGCAAAGGATCTGCCCCCCCCCTTGCCCTACCCCCTTGCAAATGAAGCGCGGCCTTAGCCTTTTGTTCCTCACTTTCTCCAAAGGCAGCAGCTGGAGGTTGAGCACCGCAGGGGAAGGGGGCGAAATGCTGAATCATATTGGGGGGGGGGGGGGGGAGTCAGCGGTGACCCGGCTCATGCAGCGTCCCCTGGCGTGGGGGGAGGCGGGTGGAGACAGTCAGAGATGGGGAAGAGAAAGAGACAAGGAAATTTGCCCATTCATCAGGACTTACCTCCGGAATTAGTGACCTTGCAAGACAGGGAAACACCCAGCAGTGCCAGACCCCCACCCCAGATCTCACTCCTAAAAGGGGGGGGGGCACTAAATGGCTGTTGAGATTTAATTTAAATTAAGGTTCAAGGCTAGAGAGCGAGCGCGATAAACCCTCCCCTCCCAGCTCCTCGCAGAGCCCCTGCGTTGGGAGCTTGGAGCGGGGTGGGAGACACCCCAGCCCCCGGATCAGCTGCTCGCCCCGATGAAAGGGAGTCGCCCAGCCCTGCTCATCTTGGGGGGTTTGCCCAGCGCGGCTTTCCAGGCGCTGTCCCTTCAGCACCAGCCTGCCCTCTGCACGACTCAGGAGAGATGCGGCTGCTATTGTTAGGGGGAGAGGGAGGGAGGGATCAGCCACAGGCAGGTACGATGGGAGCTGGCAAGATGATCATGTCCATATTGCAATGCTTCCATCCATCCCTCCACCCTTTTATTATTTAAGGGCGTTGCATTAGCTGCTGGGTTACTGTCCACACACACACCCCCCTCTCCCTTGTAACACACTGAAGTCCTTGGCTCCCATGCCTAGCCTCCCAGGAGAAGGTGAACAGATTTAAAAAAAAAAATCTTATTCCATCATTTTTCATATCTAAATGGACCGTTCAAAGGTCTAGAGAGAGAAAAAATGTTGCCCTGATAATTTCTCAATGATTGATTGCAGCCGACTGCACTGTGAGTCTGTGTACGTGGGGCGGGCGAGGGGAGGAGAGATATTTCTATCACAAAGGTAAGTGGTACAACACACAATAGGTTTAATATAGCTGTAACCATCTGATACATGTCGTTAATAATGCTCATCTGTATTAAGGCTAAATCCACATTCAATATTGTTCTGAACCAAACTCAGTTGCTAAGCTATTCATTGCTATGCATTATTCATTAATATGCATCTATGTATATGCATACATTAAATGTTAATTTAGAGGCAACTGTGCCCAAAAGGGTAGCAGGCACCTTAGTGAGAAACACATTTTTTTAAAAAAATCAATATATTGTCACTAATAAGGCAAAGTGCCCAAGTAACGCCAAGGTCAGACGCAAGAGAAGGCATAAAATAAATGCACAACTCATTTATAAAAGACTCAACTAAAAAGGAAAGAAGTAAGCCTGGAGTGTTGCCCTGAAGGATGATGGCGATGTGCTCTGGTGACTAATGAGGGGGAGAACAGTCCAAAGACACAGGTCCTCAAGGGAATAAACCCGACTCCTCCTTTTCCTCCCAAGATTGTATCTGGGGATGGCCCTGGGCTGTAGCCAGGCCAATCTCAGGTGCCCTTATGGGACTCAGGGCAACATATGGTCTATCAGGTAAACTAAATCCTGTATTATTTAAGCTTTATAAATATTAATAGCCAAACCACTGCTGAATAGGCAGTCACTACCAGCCTCAGAGGGCACGGACAGAGCCTTCAGCCTGTTAAAATCGCGGAGCAGTTGTACTGACACATTCTGCAGTTGCTGCAACGTAAGTGATGCTTTTCAGGGATACCCCGAAATAAGGCTCAATTTATCGCTCAACGCATCCCTGGAAGGCGCTTGGGTACCACAGTGATGGCCACCAAAGAAACATCTAAATAGACTGAAATTCCATAACCCAGCCTAGGGGGTCATGAAGGCATGGAGGGCTGGGAAGAGACCTGGGTCTTGAAGAAAAGTTCCCAATTTCTCAGTGTTTCAGAGCTCATCAAGGCTACTCCTACACCCAAGGCTTCCACACTGTTCTCATGCTCAGAAATGGCCCCATTCTGCCTCACCATGGCAAATGCCAACAATGCATAGCGCAATCACAGATCAAGCAGCATCCCACAGCCAGTTCCCCTTTTCCACAAGTAACGCCATCGTCTTTCTGCATCGGTATGACACTTCTGGGCACGTTCAGCGTGGACTTTAATTGCTGTGCTGTGTTTAGGTACCGTGGTGACTGGTGATTTAGGAGAATTATGAGATGCTTACCAAGATTTGGAAAGGATGCAGAGCACTATCAAGTGTCTAACTTTCTGGTTTCACATGTATACTGAACCACAGAGGCAATAAAATTTAATCCTGCAGGATTCCATCCATACAAAAGAAATTACAGAACCCCTCTGAAGCAACCCGATTCTAGATCCATCCGTCTATGCTGTCAGGCCTGATCTAACCTCATGATCAAAAGGTTCCCTAAGTAACTAACAAAACAACGTGGAGACCTGTCTCAGATTCATCATGCACTCTTCCGTCATGGTCTGAAATCAGACTGGAAGATTACAAAACTCTAGCTACCCTCGAGTGGCCCAGCCATCACCTCTGTAACCTCTTTCCCCCACCAGCCTATAAACAAAGGTTGATCTGACCTCAACGTTTCTTGAGCAGCACTCTCCACACATCAGCTAGTCAGGCATAACCAATGCCTCCTTTATCAAGCACGGGGTATCAGAGCCCATTCAATAGAATAACTCCCCATGACTGGCTTTGGGGAGCTATGGGTGTGATCTTCAAAGGATCCTAACGGTGCTGGCATGACACTTCCTTTGAAAATCCAAGTCTATATGGTGCTATTCTTCAGTTTTGTTATTTCTGGGACCTTTGGCTTACAATTTTGTCAATTTATGATCATTTTATTTATATTGGAAAATGGGGTGTAATTTTTTGAGGTTTTGTTATGACCTGTAAAATCAACCAAGAGGCAGGCCTTTAAAAATGATCAGTTACAGTCACTTTATCTTCTTCATTTTTGTAGGTTTGTATTGTAATTCTTTAGTAAACCTATGCAACTCCACAGTTTTATTGCTACTCCGTTAATTTCTTCCTTTATAAAAAGTGCACTCATCAACCTAAGTCTCTTTCACTGCAGATCAGAGAGCTATAAACATAAATGTCAGCAGATCAAATGCCACTTGTCTGTTTGTTTTCATGTTTACACAACAGAAAACATGGAAAGTAGTGACGGAGCAAAGGCAGGGAGTCGGAGGACGTCTTGGTGAAGATGAAGACCAGTCATGGACCTCAGAGGTTTTGTCTGCATTTCACAGTTAAATCGACTGTGCTTAATTCAAGTTAGGCAGCTCAATGTAAGCCAACAGGCCTAAGCGCGTCTGAGCTTGGTATTCACACACATGCTTAGCACGTTTACTGTTTGCAGTGCTGTGGTCGTTGTGTTGGTCCCAGCATATTACAGAGACAAGTTGGATGTGGTAGTACTTTTATTGGACCAATTTCTGTTGGTGGAAGATACAAGCTTTTGAGCGACACAAAGTCTTCTTCAGGTCTGAGGAAGAAAACAGAGTGTCTGAACTAAACACAAGTTGGGACAGATTGTGAAGCAGAAGATGTGGGAGGCAGTCACTTGAAATGAAGTGGGGAAATGGGGGTTATATAGTTAAGCACAAAGGGTTTGAAGTGGGCCATTAAGGGTGGTAGGCAATGTGGTGTGTCACAAATTGTTGTAATGCGCCATAAGACCAGCGTCGCTGTTATGCCCATGGCTTTCAGTGTTTAGCAATTTAAGGTCCCAAGGTCACCTTTTGATGATATTGTGCACGTCTCCTTTGAGGACAAGCATTGAAAGATCAGCTATGAAGCAATCGCCTAGTGAAAAGTGTTCGCCCAGAGATGATATGATGTTTTTCTTATCATTTTTCTGAGTGAGTTCATTTGAGGGCACAGTGATTGTCTGGTTTCACCCACCTAGTTGTTATTGGGGCATTTTGATTCACTGGATGAGGTACTGGTACCCCATATTGTGATAAGCATGTGTAGGACCCATGAATCTTGAAAGGTGTGTTGTGGGAGGTATTGATCATCATAACAGTGGAAATATGTCTGCAGGTTTTGCATAGGTTGTTCTAACCGGGTCTGATGCCACTTTGAGTTTGTATGTCTAGGTCTGTGGGGAGCTTGCTCCTGATGGGTGAGTGCGGGTTTTGAAGGCTAGAAGAGTGGGGTTCAGGAAAGATCTCTTTCAAGATGTGATCCCCATCAAATATGGGTTGTAATAGTTTAATGAGACCCTGTATGTGTTCCAGTGTGAAGTGGTAGGTGATAACAAAGCATCTGTGGTCAGGGTTGGGTTGTTGTTTTTTTCTGTATTGAAGCAGGTTCTTCTAGGGTATTTGGGTGGACTGTTCCATGATGCAATCTGCTTCTTTCTGGTGGAGCGTGCTTGTTTAGCGAAGGTGGTTTTAAGTGTGTTTAGGTATGTATCCCAGACTTTCTCTTTCGAGCAAATTCTGTGGTAGCTGAGCGTGTAGCTGTAGATAACAGATTTGTGTGTGTGGCTGGGGCGATTATTGGATCTGTGAAGGTAAATATGGTGATCGGTGGGTTTCTTGTGTATCATTGTTTGTGGAGTTGCATCATTTAAGCTAATCATGGTGTTGAGGAAGTTGATGCTGGTGTGGGAGCATTCTAGAGAGAGTTTGATGGACCGTTAGTAGTTGTTGAAGTTGTGGTAGAAATCTATGAGGGATCTTAGGTCTTCCGTCCAGAGGATGAAAATATCATCAATGCATCTCAGGTATATAGTTGGTTTTGTGGCACATTTTCCCATAAATTTTCCCTCAAGGTGGCCCATGAAGAGGTTGGCATATTGGGGAGCCATCCTAGAACCCATGGCTGATTCCATGGTTTGGACAAAATGATGGTATGGGGGTTTCATCAAACAATTGCAACCCATATTTGGTGGGGACCAAATCATGAAAGAAATCTTTCTCATACTCCTTCTTCTGGCCTTTAAACACCCCCCCCCCCCAGCCTGAGCACACATTTACTGTCTCTAGCACATTTACTGTCATGCGTCACATCCACACTTGTGTAGCACCCAATTATGTGAGACACAATTGTACCCTAGTGGCCAGTGGATGACATACATGTCCTCAGCATCCAGTCCAGTGAGGCTATGGGTCTTGTCCAGCTCTTGGTATGAGAACCTGGTTCTTTACCTCAAGCTGTAGAGACTCATGCTCTGGATGTCCTCAGTTCAGTGCCCAATGTTGGTCAAGATGTTGGCTGTCGCGCAGGTGGGGACCTATCTTGGATCTCAGAAATCACAGCCTTGGAAGGATTTCAGAGCCTCCCAGGAGACCTCCTCAGTCCACAGGAAGATTGTGGGAGGAAAGGTCAAACTCTCAGGTGTGCAAGAAGAATACACTTTTGACTTTCACCTAGCAGCTGTGGTATCTTCAGCAATGCCTCCCTAGACCCGCAAGCCCAGAACAGTGAGTGATGCCTGCTCTTTGTGTGCAAAGGGATTTATTGCACCAAACATCAGCTTGACTTTCTGTGACCAGTGTACCTATGGAGTGTTGTTACCCCCTCATCATGTATATACTGTATATCCATTTATATCTTTTACCTGCATAACCTTTGGTATATTCTCTGTGCCTCCATATCACTCTCCCTTTGCCTCACAAACGGACAGTTGTTTATAAAAAGAAGAAGAAAAGGAAATGGCAAACAAACAAAAACAAACAGTAACTCCCTGAAAAATTGCAAAACTGTCATACAGATACAATGTGATGTTCACCTGGACCGAAACCAGTGCGCCAATATGCAGATTCCCTATCTGTTACACATAAACCAGCATGTATGCGTGGAAGTACGATGGACCCGAGTCTGTTCTCATACCATCGTAAAGAGAGAGTGATGTCAGTGGCACAGCTTTGTAAAACTGGTGTGAGCTCAGAATCAGGCTCACTACGTCTAATTCACATAGTGTCAAATTCTGATACACTTACCCATATTACCTTTCTCCTCAGAGGATCCTATTGATTTCAATAGGACTATTCCAGGATTAAGGCACTACTCGGTGTAAGTAAGAAGTTCACAATCTGGCCCCTCGAGATTATGGGCACAGATCCTCAACTGGAGCAAATCAATTTAGCTCCACTGATTTACCCCAGGTGAAGCTCTGACCCAATCATGTGCGCACAGTGAGGGACAATAAATCTTAACATTTGCCGTACCACAGCATTATCCTTTTACCCATATTTGTGGTATTTCCTGCACTTAACACAGGTGCTCCGTAAGCACCACCATAAATCAATCTGCTGCAAGTGGAAGTGTCAAGCTTTTTGTTACTCCCATTGTAGCATATGTAAAACAAGTTTCAGCATGCATATTTTAAATACCACATGATACAGGTCAAACCACGTGACTCGTCACCGAGTGCTATTTGCATCAAGAATATGAGGCCGTGCTTACAAATCAATGTACAATATCACATACACACATCAACCTGTTACCGTATCCCATTAACCATGGAGGCAAAACGGGTGTTTCATCAAACAACTACAGTAATTAATAGACACAAACTCTTCTGTTGTCCATTCAAATCATGAAAGTGGACCAAATTTCCCCCACTTGCATTATGTGAAAACAGGGCAATGCTTACACCTAAGGCTGTGCAAAATGGTCGAACTAACCCCCAAACTGCAAAGTACTCACCTGGTTTTAGATTTCCTTGCCAACTAAGTTCAGCCTAGGTTCGTCGGCAGGTTCCTGGATTATGATGGCAGGTCCTAGAGCAAGCCTGGTGCCAGTCTAGGATTTTGAATCAAAGTAATGTAAAATTAATGGTTTTACTTAAGAACAGCAATACTGGGTCAGACCAAAGGTCCATCTAGCCCAGTATCCTGTCTTCCGACAGTGGCCAATGCCAGGTACCCGAGAGGGAATGATCAGAACAGGTAACCATCAAGTGATCCATCCCCTGTCGCCCATTCCCAGCTTCTGACAAACAGAGGCTAGGGACACCATCCCTGCCCATCCTGGCTAATAGCCATTGATGGACCTATCCTTCACATGATTCTGATGTGAAAGCCGGTGAGCTTCCATCAGTTTTTTATGGGGGAATTTTTGTTCCTGCCTGAAACTCAGCCTCATGCAAATCCATCCAAAACAAAAAAGTTAGCCCCAGCCCTTCTGAGGTGAAGCACAGTGATACTTAGAACCAGAGATCAGTCCCAAATATGGAGTTCAGAGCCTAATCTGAACAGCTCCAGAGCGCTCTGTTGCTCATATTCCTTGTTCACATTCTAGCCCCCCACAGAACAGCCAAACAGCTGCGTCTGGATCTAGAATCCAACTTCTCCAGAGTTCACTTTTGTTTGAAAGTAATTTTCCAGTTCAGGTCCATCTAACAGCACAGCATATTTAAACCTGCGCCTGTGTGGTTCAAGTTTATCTTTGATACAATTTATCTTTGATACAATTTTACTTGTATGTGTTATTTATTCATATTTAATAGGGGAAAACAGATACAGACTAGCAACCAATACGCTGGAATATTTAGAGCAACTAATCAGTTTACCGAGTTCATGAAGCAGTACAGACACCACGATCCAGAAAGGCATGTCTATTAGGAAAGCATTTAAGTACATGCTCAATTTTAAGCACGTGTTTAAGTCCCATGGACTTCGACACAATTCAGTTCCTGAATAGGAAATTTAAGCACATGCTTAAAGGTAAGGGTAAATTTTTCAGATGTTCTTAATTACTAATGAAAATGGCATTTAGGCTCCAAGTTATTTTAAAGGTTTGTCTACCTTAGTTGGCTCACAGCAAGATGGGGTGTGAATCTACCCCACACTTACCTGCCACAGATTGACTGTCATACCTCAACAGTTTGTCAATGTATTTTGATCTAGTCCTCTTTGATCAAAGCACATTAACAAACTATTAATGTGCGTCAGCAGGATCCACACAAATGGTTAGAGCGCGGCAGGCTAGTGTGTGGTAGATTCACACCCCAGCTTGCTGTGAATTAATTGTCCATGTAGACAAGCCCTTAGGCACTTAGGGTCCGTGTTTAGAAGCTTAGTTCACATTGAAATCAATAGAAGTTGCGTGCCCAAATACCTTTGAAAATCTGGTGTTTAGGAGCATAAGGGCTGGTCTACACTGGGAATTTACACTGGCGTAGTTATGTCACTCAGGGGTGTGAAAAATCCACACCCCTGAGCCATGTAGTTAAACTGACCTAACCGCTAGTGTAGACAGCGCTAGGTCAGCAGAAGAACCTCGCTACCACCTCTCGGGGAGGTGGATTATCGATGCTGACAGGAGAACCTCTCCCATCGACACAGGTAGCATCTGCACGGAAGCACTACAGCTGTGATGATGTAGATGTTGCAAGTGTAGACAACTCATCAGACTTATTGAAATGTGTTAGGTGCCTAAGGCCTTTTGAAAATTCCACCAGGTGCCTTTCTGCATCTTTGGGCACCTAAATACCTTTGGGCCCGGACTTGGATTTCACGTATAGTGATGTAAATTAGGAGTAATTCTACAGCAGTCAATGAATCAAATTTAACCTTGGTGTCAACAGATGAAACGCCTTTAAAGTAAATGGAGTTACACAAATGTAAAACCGGCTTTGAGTAAAGAACTGGTCCCATTTGAGTTACACAGATGAGTAAGTGAGATTAGAATCAGGCTGTAACAGCCTTTAGCATTTATGCAGCACTTCCCATGTTCAAAGAGTTTCATGAACATTAATTAACCCTTGCAATATTGCTGTGAACAAGGTTAGCAGAGCTAACAAAAAAAAATGTGAACAGTTATTTGCCAATAATTTATTTGCCAATCAACAAGAAACTTAACTGAATAAATTCGTCCACTGATGTTAGTCAATGAACTAATAGACTTGCTTTAATAATGGAAGGGGAAATATTTGCTGAATAATTTAGGGAACAAAAACTGCATCGAAAGAACTTTTAGCCAATATTTTTCAACTCTCTTTAAAGATAAATAGTGTTATCTCCGTATCATAGATGGGGAAGGTGAGGGAGAAAGGTCACGTAACTTGCCCTAGGCTACAGAGTGAGTCGGTGGCAGAGGTAGATTTATACTATTAATATTATGGTAGTGCCTAAGGCCCTAACTGAGATGAGGACCCCACTGAGCTAAGGATTGTACAAACAGAGAGCAAGATACAGTCCCTGCCCCGAGCTTACCATCTAAATAGACAAGACACACAAAGGGCTGCACAAAGACCACTAGGGATTTTGCTATTACTTCTACACGGAGGTATTGGACACTATCGTGATTGGTCAGAGTATAACGCTAAGATATATAGATGGGGAAACAGGAAAATTGACTTGCTCCTAGACACACAGTAGGTTGTGGCAGAGTGGGGTTTAGAACTTGGGGCCTCCTGACAGGCCAGTGCCCTATGCATTAGACCACACTGTCTCAAGAAAACTCAGGACATACAACTGTGCACTCATTCTTCTAGACCATGTTGCATCGAGCTAATACCATGATCCTACATATTTCAGATCCTACATTTCACTAGATTGCAACAACCCACCTGACTTCTCAAGCACAAAACAATAGAAGTGTAATTTCTGCTTTATTAAATTCCCTTTCCATAAGTACCTACATGTGTAATGTGCAGCTGAACAATCAAACTTTATTTGAATTAATAATGCAATGCAATGCAATACAAGCTTTAAGTTACTTTAACTCCCCTGCAACCTTTAGGTGAGACCCTTGCCCCAAATACGTCATTTGGTTCATTGTTTAAAGATTAAGAACTCAGACAGAAATTAAAGCAGAACATTCTGCCTATGTCGCCATTATGAAAAGCAAATGACAGACTGCCTCAAAAGCTCGAGCTTTCATGATTAAAAAATCAATTATTTTTATCTTCAATGTATGCTAAATTTATCATGCAACATAGGACTTTGGCACCCCTCAAATATGTATGTTTGCGAAGGCAAAATTCCATGAAACATACATTTCTTCCTGTATATTTGCAAAAGACGGAAGGATTAATGTGATGAAGCAGGGGTCAAATCCTTAGCCGGGGTAAACTGAGGTTTCATTAACTTCAGTGAAGCTATGCTGATTTGCACCAGCTGAAGATAGGACTCCAGCTATTCAAAGATTTTAGGGGTGCAATTCATGCTTAATTTGCAACCAAACATGAAAATTAGGCACTTGTGCATGTAAGTGCTTAATTTGTGCATTGCAAGCACAAAAAGCCATACAAATTCATGCACAGTTGCATGCCAGATTTCTTTGGACATCTGAGGTGAAACACTGGCCCCGTTGAAGCCAATAGCAAAACTTCCATTGTCTTCAATGGAAGATTTCATCCCCGATTAATTTATTAGCTACAGGAATACAGATTTATCCTAGGTTTACACCATTATTTACACCAAATATTTACACCATTAAAGCAATATTGGGATTTGGGCAGTGCCCATCAGGTAAAAGAATCTATAGTACACTTATTCTTATAGTACACATATTCTTGCTGAATTTGGAGGGGGGGGATTTCTTTCTGACCCCTGTGAAGATGAAGATTGAAATTTGATTGCTCCATTTTAAATGATGCTTCAAGAAGAGCAGAGCCACAAAGCTTGGCTCTAAAGCCACATCCAAATCCAAACTTCCCCAAAGTTTGCAGGTGATCACATTCAAGGTTCTGATTCGAACCCATCTCCGCAAACAAACATTTTGCAGCCGTTGGAATTATCCACTTTTTTAATGCAGTTCTGTAACAGCCTATGAATGTTACTACCTGAGCACCTGCTATGGGAAGAACTATTTTCTTTTATTAGTTATCAATTTAGTTACCACTGATTTAATCAAGCAACCTCATAATTCTCATGTTATGGGGCAATGGCGACGTATCAAGAGGAAGAAGTGGATAGCTTTCACTACACTTCAGAATCATACACTAACATCAAGAACCAAACCCTAAAACGCTTGATTAAATGGGAACTATTCTGGCATAGCATGAAAACTGAAAGACCAAGCTGTAGCCAGAGAAATCATTAACTAGCTTCCCTTTGGGATATGATAATTGCTGAACTGTTTGACAGCCTCTCCTGATACTGAGCACTCCAAAAGAGAACGATGGTCATTTGAAAACATTAAAGACCAAAAGAAAGTCTTTGGGCAAATGAGTTAAGTCTATTCAAATGCCCAAAGATCATTTATTTTCCTGCTCCATTTTTTCTTGCTTACCCTTGTTTTCCTTTATGGTTTTTGTCCTCGGCAACCTCGACTCATGTAAACCAGTCTTGGTGAATTTCTGCCAGTCAGGGTTTGTTGCCAATGAGTTTTAGTCCATGAAAACAGATTGCCTAAAAGCTACGTTGTGCCATCTTGCCCACAGCCAGTAGGACAAATATTTAGACATTTAGGAATAGATTTTCCAAAGGCATTTCCAAATTAGGCACCTGATTCCCACTGACTTTGGATGGGAGCTGGAAATCTAACTGCCCTTTCAAAATCTCACCCTTCAAAATGATTCTTTAAAAAATAAATGAATGTTTGTGAAAAGTGCCACACTACCGTCTCTGGAGTCTAAATTCTTTCATCTATCCCCGCAATGGTAAAGCATGAACGGCAACAGTGCAAGCTCCTTCACCCCAGATTCTGCCTTTGAGATGAGACTTCAAGCAAAAGTATTGACTGCATTTGGGTCATTAAATAGGCTCTTGACATTTTCACAAGGGCCAGGGTGTTAACCCCTACCATACCAGTCAAATTTCAATTCAAGTAAATACGTTATGTCAGCCTCAGATCTTCCCTGTATATGGTATTCTTTTCCACTTGTCTGAAAGATCGCTGAATGTTTGGTGTGCAATGTCAAACAGCAGCTCCGTTCCACACCAGAAGGGGCTGCATTTCAGTTGTCATGGAGGTGAACTTCAGGTTAGTCCGCAAATCAGTACATAAAGCACTTTGAGAGGAAGTTGCTATTAAAGGCTCTAATTCAGCAAAGTACTGAAGCACAGGCTTAAATTAATGGGACTACACACATGCTTAAAGTGAAGCAAATACTTAAGTGACTTGCTGAATCAGGGCCTAAAGGTGAGATCCTCATCTAAATCTCTACTCTTATACCTCCCATCTTCTCTCTCCCTCCACTTTTCCCCATCCTTCTGCCTTAATCTTCCCCTCATCAGCTCCCATTCAAAGCTTAAAGCTGATGCTTCAACCCCAGCAACCCTCCTGAATGGCCTACACAAATTGGGAACATTTTATAATCTTGCTATGGAAGAGTTTTAGAACTCTTCTGTCCCTGCTAGCCCTGAAACCGCATTAATTCCTGAGATTGTAACTGACTGCCCCTTTAAGAAACACAAATGCAAAGTAACGCCTCAAGGGAATTACAGTGCATCTCGTCAGCAGAAAGTGGGCATAAAAAGGCAGATCTCACCAAATCTCTTCATCTAGAATGCTACTAGCTCCAATCATAACAAAGCTTCCCTGGGAATACACTGCTATGCAAAACCGATGGATTTCCTGTGGATGGTAAGTTCTTTCCCGACAACTGAAAATAAAGATTCAAAAATACATTTGTGATATCAGAGATATTTGTTTTAATTACAGATGTGTGAATAACTGATTTTTTGGTTTACCTGCAATTCTGGGGGGAAAAAAATCATTTCAGGTGAAACCAAACATTTCATTTTGATTTTGAGCTTCTTTTAAAATGTTTTTTTTAAAGAAACAAAGAAATTCCAAAAGAAAAATAAAGTCATTTTGAAGCAAAAAATCAAATCAGATCATTTTGAACAAAACCGTTTAATTTTTTCAGATTTTTTGTAGGTTTTTTTTTTCCTGAGTGAAACATTTCAATGAAATCAGCACAAATTCACCAGGATCAGATCTCAAGGGGGGAAAAAGAAGCCTGGAAACTTGAAGGATGTTATGACTGAATGTATCAAGCGAGAAAGAAATCCACCAACTCTCGGTGCAAGACCCTTCTCCTTTGCACCTCTGGCCAATTAGAGCAGCCTCCCTGATTCTCTCTGTCTTGTCAAGTCTTTTGCCTGTATCAAAAATAAAGATTTTTTTTTTCTCTCCAGTGGAAATATTACACACAGCAAAACATTTTTGGTACAACTCGTCACAAAAAGTTGCATTGTACTCAGAAACTCACCTGCAATGGAACATGTTTATGCTCTGTTTATCTGGTTTGTTCATTGGTTACAAGAGGACCTTATCTTTAAGCTGCATTAAGCAGCTTCACCTGAGTGGCTCTACTGTCTATGATGGCCTTGACGGGTATTTTAAACTTGGCTAACTAACAGAGCCATGGCCTTGGAATGATGGGCATGTAGCAAAACAGCTCTGGGTCCATTTTTTCCCCTCATTGTTCATCTGAGGAATTCCTGGGGAGAGAGAGAGAGAGCGAGAGAAGGTGAAAGGTCTTGAATCCACTGGCAAAGGTAAACAGATTGTCATCCTTTATTTAGGGAATGGAAATGAAAACCAGAGACAATTCTACAGAAAAGAATGCATCCCTTGGCTAGAATGTTATTGAAGACAGACAGCCGAGGAAAGACTATGGTAGAATAGAGGAGGAAGACAAGGTTGTCACAGTTCTGAAATGCCAAGCTTGACCTGGCAGACTGAGAAGTATTAAACTAAAATACCACCTCCTAACCCTACAATTCAGAAGGAAAAAAATCAGACCAGTCTGCGTTGCTTCATAAAACCCATTAGCCCTGGGTGCTTTTTACCTAAGGTTAAACTTGAACCAATGCCTTCATGCTCTGCTTATTGAATACATCTAATCTCATTAAACCACATTATGACCTTTTGTTTTATAAATCTATGTGCTTCCCAGAGCTTCCGGAGAATTAACTTATGAACTCACCACCAAATGTCTCCCCCTATCAGCTCTGCAGTGGAAACTCTTCCAGCACTTGGGTTAGAATACTAATACCTTATGATTACATAGCACCCGATGACCAGAAGGATCTCAAAGCGCTTTACAGCTATTGCCTGGATCCAGCTGGCTGCTGCATGGCTGTGCTAGTCATTACAGGAAATCTCATCCAGCAGAAGGACAAGACCCCACTGTAATGCCTAAATTAGGGAGACAGATTGTAGCAGCCAGGGGGATGCAGAAGGGGTTTTCTGGCCAGGAGATATGGTGAGATGCCATGCTAACTAGCAAGCATGCTTTATACATACAGGGCCGCTTTACCCACCAGTGAAATGTGGCCACCTCTGGGGCAGAACACAGCAGCTCTTTTAATGGCACACAGCAACGCTGCACAAAAGCTGAGGACAGGAAGTGAAGAAGTTGGTAGCTGTGATCCTGCCCTGGCTTACACCAATCTAAATCAAGAATAACTCAGGGTTACAGTTGTTTAAAGCCAGTGTGAGAGCAGAATCAGGCCCACTGTACTAACTGAAATTGCAGTTTATTATTATGGTAGCACACAGGGGCTCCCACCATGAATAAGGCCCTAGTGTGCAAGGCGCTGTCCAGACATATACATTTCAAGTGTAGATAATACGAAGTTTGCTACAAGCCTCAATATATTTCTATAGTTAATAAGTAGCTATATCTGAAATGTATGTGTTTGGCATCTGCTTGGAGCACTGGGTTAGACAGGGTCTACACAAGGGATTTGCGCTGAAACAGCTATGGACCCCAAGATAGACAAGGCCTTGCTGCGAGCCGGTTTAATTGATGCGGGGTTTAAACACACCAGAGGCCATGGAAGCTTTTTTTAATCTACTGAGGATCTCAGTACAGCTAACATCACAGCAGTATCTAGCCGTGCTGGGTAACTGTGAAAAAAAAATTCCCTTTGCAGAGAGTGCGCATTAGTTGTCCAAATCTGACCACGAAACCCTAAGCAAGAAATCACTTTATTCTTCAGGAGTGTCAACATTAAAATTGAAGCGGGAAAGGCAACTGATGGAATCAATTCCCCCTGCATGATCTCTGGCTCTAACGGCAAACAGCCAGCCTGGAAAACGCAAAGCATTTAAGCGTGTGAATAGTGAAAACAACGGGACGATTGAGCTCATAAAAGTTAAGCACGTACTTAAGCTCTTTACTCTATCAGGGCTAGAGTGCTCAGCATCTTGCAGGACTGAGCCCCAGAACACAATGGAGAACTTCCCGGGTCCATTCAATTCTGTAGCGTACTTAGCTTCCCATCTGGCTAGCTTTTATCCAAAGGCTTGCAGGGTGGGGGGGAAAGCCATCCGCTAATTGGTCACCATTTTCTTTTCCTAACAGAAACAGACAAGTTAGTATTAAAGTACGACATGTGCACCAGCTGCTCTGCAATTTTTCTATTTGCTTTGCTAATGTGCGTAAATGTAACACTCTGGCACAGGATCTGATACTGCAAGCTGCACACACATTAGCAATCCCACTGAAGTCAATGGGAATATTTGTGTAAGGATTGTTTAGGTAATAATCTGTAGGGTTGGGCCCAGAGTAGTTTTCTCACTTAAGCTCAGATCTCTTTCCCCTTCTTCCCCACAGCCCAAAATCTGATTACGAAGGGAAGGTGCATTGTCTTGGGGCAGCAGTAGGGAAGTGAGAATCAGGACTCCTCGGTTCTACTCCTGACTCTGCCACTGATACACTTTGTGACCTTTGGCAAGTCACTTCACCTGTTTGTGCCTCAGTTTTCCCATCTGTAAAATGAGGATGATACTCCCCTATCTCTCAGGGGTGGATTGTAAGGATTAATTCATTCAGGATTGTAAAATGCCTTGAGATACTGGGATTAAAGGCCCATGAAATATTCAATTATGTAATGAAGTGACCTGAAGGCTCCTTGCATTATAGATAATTAAGCAATTATCCTCTTGAAAACTGGCTCCGAGGACTGTTAATGTTACAGTAAACGGTTATAGTCTCAAACTCAGTGTACTAGGTGTACGTATCATCCTCAGATGGATGAAAAGCCAGTCAGTTCTGAGGAGCAATGAATTTAAATCACATCCCTCATCAGAGGAGCTCTCGACTCGGAGGGGGATTGAGCTGGTGAGCCAGCAGCGTATTGAGGCCTTAGAACTCTAACCAGGCACAGCAAAATTGACACTACAAGAAGGGCACCTACCCCCCAGGGCAAATCCAGAATGTCATCTTACCAGGACCTGGGGCTGTGTAGGGAAATCAAGCCTCTTGGTCACACAGCATGGATGCTCACAGAGAGCACAGACTGCTGGGATCTTTTACATTGCAAGGGAAGTGTTACCATTCTCACTGGAGAGAAAAGGTTAAGGTCGAAGAACTCCGGAGATCTAGGTTCAGTTCCTGACTCAGCAACAGGCTTTCTGTGCACCCCAATACGAGTGATTTAATTTCTCTGGGTCTCAGTTCTCCATCTGTAAAATGGGGATAACAATACTCCTTCTCCCACCCTCGGTCTGTCTTCTCTATTTAGATTGTAAGCTTTTCAGTACAGGGAACTGTGTTCTGCACCGAGCACAATGATACCCTGATCTTGGCTGGGGCCTCTGGGCACTACCATAATCATCAAAATTATAGTGGTCTTGCCCAGTGCCAGGAACTCAACCCCCCGTGTTCTTATCCCAGCTCTGACAACGGTTCCCTTTGACCTTGGGGGAGTCACTTCTCGTCTGCGTGATTCACTTTCCTCATTTATTAAATGGGGCTAGTAATACTGAACGGCCACTCCGAAATAGATAGATTAAATAGTTTATGGTGTCTTTCAGCAGCATATGGTGTCTGGTTTATGGTGTCTTTCAGCAGCATAAGGCAAAGGTCCACGGCGGCAGAAAATCCAGCAGGGACATTTTACTCCTGCTACAGATAAGCCACAGCCAGCTCGCCAGGCCTGATCCTGTGAGGTGCTAAGCGCCCTCAATTCCCACTGATCTTGGAGGATTGATGCTGTGAACAGCAAGCTCCCAAAAATGCACAACCCCTTTTTCTCCCCAGCATAGGTTTGTATTGAAAACTGGCCCTGATTTGCCTCCTCTGTGCAACGTACGCCGTAACGGAGAGAGCAACGCAAGCCCAAGCACAGAGATGCCTCAGCCGGAACCCACAAGTCTCTGGCGGGTTAAAAAGAAAGCAATCCTCAAGCATGTTTGAAGCAACAGGGTGTCAGCTGGAGCCTGCACTGAGGCTGCTCCTATCATTCATAACTAAATCAGGAGGTAGCAAGTTGCTATAGTAATGGCAACAGAACGGGGCATGGCTGCTCCTCAGAGGGCGTGAAACACCGCCTTCTTAAAGAAACCCTGGGGCCTGGTTCTCCTCTTTCCTCGGGGTTGTCTACCCGCACCTCTGCACTGGTTTAGTTAAACCACTGAAAACCCCTGTGTAGAAGTTCTTATTCTGGTTTAAGAGGGGCTTACTGCCGTTCAGCTTAACTGGCTTAAATTGACATGAGCCTGGTTTAAGCCCAGGTTAAGTGCCCACAACAGGGCGCTGTGGTCAGGGGGACGCTGTGGTTAGGAGTCAAGGAGAGGGGTGGGCCTGGGTGTGAGGCCACGGAAGGGAGCTCAGGGCAATAGGGTGGAAGGGAGGCAGCCGTGGCCAGGGAGGATGGGCGGGAAGCCCAGGGAGGCAGTGGGGGCCAGGGGCACCAAAATACAAGTTTGTCTCAGGCGCCATTTTCCCTAATGCCGGCCCGGAAGCATCTGGCACCGGTTTCACTAGATCAGTTTACAAATCACATCTTAAGTTAAATCTGCATATAGACAAGCCCTGATAGCGGTGAAAATCAGGAGTGACCCCAGTGAGATCAAGGGAGTTAAACGGGTGTAAGGGGAGATCAAAACTAAACCTGGTCTCCTTTCATATTCCCCGAGGTTATTTCCAGTTTCTATGAGTAAAAGGCTTGACGCTGAGTGGTACCCATCACGCTCGTAGTCCTGTTGACAAGCGCCCAGGGAGGTGTTCCTCAACACAAATGCTCCGTGTCAGAATCTGACCCTTCCAAAAGAAATGTTCTTTTACTGTGGAGAAATCGGCACTTGCGCTGGACTTCCAGAACTGACCCCCTGTTGTAAAATTCAGGGGGCTGGTTTAAAAACACCATCAAAAAGACTGTGGATGTTAAATTCTATCGGTCCAGTTCTCAGTTGTGATTGGCCTCGATGCTCCTCTCCAGCAGTACAAAGGGGTCAGAAAGCCACTGGAGATGCACTTCAGGAATTACCCCAGTGCAATGGGCCTCACTGCCCCATATAAAGCCAGCACAAGACTTCTTCCCCACTCAGTATAAGGATCGTGTCGGGGATGGGCTGGGACGATCAGAGGAAGGGGACATTTGAGGGGGACAAAGGGGAATGTAGCCAGAGCACTGTGCTAAGGGTGCATGGGGAGCAGAGTGTAAATTATAGCCGCCCTAAGGCTGATCTAATTTACACCATGGGCAGGCAGGTCCCCAACCTTCTCCAGAACACGGGGAGCACAAGGTGGTTTATAAAAACCCCTCCCCATTGTTCCCATGCCAAGCAGAGCAACCCAGAATCAGAGCCTGAAGCAGTTTTCCCTACGGCAAAAGCCTTGGGCTGGATTCTGCTTGCCATTACAACAACGTAAATCTGGAGTAACTCCAGTGGATTCACACGAGAGCAGCATGTGGTCCCTTTCACTCTCACATGGGCACTTTGGGTTGCTAAATCTTTCTTTTCTTCACCCAAAAAGTTGAGGAGCTGCAGCAGCCTGCTTAGCCATTTGCTGGGCATCGTCAAACCACCATTTAACGCTGCTCCCCCGGGCAGCGCCCGCTTTAATTTACTCAGCTGGGTGGCAGTCAGTTCCGATAGGCCAGGCTGATGCCTTTGCTTGCCTCATAGATCTTACCTTGTCTTCTCCAATTTTTAATGCTCACCAGTTCTCCGCACAAAATGGGGATCTGTAACAAGCAATTATTTCAAAGGAGGCCCTGTTGCTGTGGTTACCAATCGTCAAGCTCAGACATTTGCAGGCTCCGTCGAGATCAGCCTTCCTCTCGGTGATGTCCTCTTCTTTATATTACAGAAAGATTTTTGCTCTCAGGCACCCGGCCAGATAGAAAGTTGGGCTAGGAATGAGTAAACGCCTCAGGATGTGGGTCATTCCTGGAGGTCCCGTATAAATCACAAGGCTGACGAGAAATAAGGAAAACAACAGATGTGATATTTTTAGCCTGTCCGTGAAGATTTCGCAAGGATTTATGACAAGAAAATATCCTGAGGACCTGGCTTTCTCTCTGTTATTATTATGTGCATTACAGTAGCATCAGAAAGCCACAGCTGTGACCAGGGCCTCTTTGTGCTTGGTGTTGTACAAACACACAGTATCAGACAGGTCCTGTTCCAAAGACCCAGAATCTAAGGAGACAAGACTGATAAAGGGTGGACAGGAGGAACTGAGTTCCCGAGAAATTAAGGGCCAGAGTTTCCAAAGAGCTCAACCTATTTAGTGCACGTTGGGTGCTGGCTGCTTCAGAAAACTTGGCCCTTATAGAAGTGTCTAAATAGGAGCAGAGCTCTTTTGCAGGCCAGGCCCTAATTGTGGGTGCTGAGCACTTGAAAACCTGACCCTGAGTTCTTTCAAAAACCAGGCCACATGTGGCTTGTCCAAATTGCAGAGCCCACAATTGAACCAGGCCTCCTGAGTCCCAGTCCAGTGCCTTAACCATAAGACCATCTGCTCTCTCTTTTCTCCCCATCCCCTTTTGTGGCTCTCCCTGTTTATAACCAGGTAATCTCCAGGAGGACCTGCCTCAGAGTTATATATTACTTTGTGCTTGATAAAAGAAAAGGAGTACTTGTGGCACCTTAGAGACTAACCAATTTATTTGAGCATAAGCTTTCGTGAGCTACAGCTCACTTCATCGGATGCATGTAGCTCACAAAAGCTCATGCTCAAATAAATTGGTTAGTCTCTAAGGTGCCACAAGTACTCCTTTTTTTTTTTTTTGCAAATACAGACTAACATGGCTGTTATTCTGAAACCTGTCTTTGTGCTTGATAGTTACTGCAGTTTAATTTCACATGTGTCAGTAAGGAGGGGGGCAACCCTAGATCTAGGTACCCTTAAATCCCATTCAAGAGGGTTGTAATGGGATTGCCACTCACCCCTGGTGCACCTCCTTGCATCTAGGTCTGGGAAGGTACCTCCCTCGCTGCTCGTTGCTCACTCTGCAATGGTCTTTCTTCTGGTAACTTGGCCCTCTGGCCAGGTCATCATTTAGTCCACCTCTTCTGGGGTTACAAAGTCCAACAGAACAACTCCAGGCAGCGTTCAGCCCCCCTGCTCAGGACTCTGTCCCATTACCCGTGGCTGGTACGTGAAACCAGGCCCATCACGACTCCAGGTTCCAGCCCAGGGATCCTCTAACCACAGTCCAGGTCCTCAGTCCCCATCCCTTTGCCATTTCCCTGGGCTCCTTCCTACCAAGCCTCTCTATATTCTCTTCCTGGATTCTAGGTTTACTACAGGATACTCTACTCCCCACGGCTACTTCATCCCCTTTAGCTCATCAAAATATACAAAGTAAATATCCTTAAATCAAACTCTAATAAGCTGTCAAGGAGCACTTTTCTTCACCTATCTGTATATTTCAATTACTGATAGAAATATATTTTTGTCAGTTTGTGTGTACAGTGAAATCGACATTTACCGATGAAAGTCTGTTGCTTCCAAGACGAAATGGTCTGAAACTGGGTCCTTTCATTTCTGAAGTTATTGAGCCAGATCCTCAACTGGTGTAAATCAGTGTAGCTCCATTGGCCCTGCATCCTTAATGCTTTTATAAAGCATTTTATAGGGTGCTTTTATAAAGTTGGGAAAGGGGTGGAATCAAACTCAAGAGTAGAGCGATATAAGGTGAAACAAATGAGACATCGTCTAACTCCATTCCCCACCTACCTTGAAGAAAAAACACCAGTGTCTCTTTTCCCTCCTTCTCCCTTGATGTCCTACAGTTGTAGACTTTACTGGATCTTCCATGTGGAAGTGACCTATTCTATGCTCAGGAATGCCAGAAAGGAAAAAGAAAAAGAGAACAGGATTTTTAATTCCACCATAATCTATTCAACTGGGTTTCTTGCAAACACTTCATTTCAGGGACCACGCAGACCAGAGCCAGGAAAATCCAACTAAATATGGACACTTAAAAAAACAACATCAAAATAAAGATAATCTGCAAAACCCATACAGCATATCAATCACTAGGAAGTTGACCACTCTGTAGTTTAAGGTTAGGAAGTAATATAAATTAAACCATTTGTCATTCCCAGTTGCCTGAAATGAGGAAACAGCCAATTTTCCTCCCATTAGACGACGTTCTCACGTGGGCTGCTGGCTACAGACCACTTTTGAAAATCTGGTCCTTCATTTCTCTGAGAGAAAGCATCCAAGACCTACAAAGAAAGGTGAGTTCTCACCAGAAGGTAGCCTGAGCGCAAATCCTAGTGAAGACAAGCCAATATGAGTTTTAGCTAGAGTTAGCAGGTTGAGTTAGGATACATCTTCTCTGCAGAGTTCAACTGAGCTTTTACTTCGGTGTTGCTCCAACCCAGCTCCTGTCAATGTACAAAACCCTCTGATCTGAATTTAGTGGTGCTTTCAACCCAGCCTAGCTGGCCCATCCTGGGACTAAGCAGCATCTGGGTTTTAGCGTATTCACTCAGGTTGATAACCTGCCCATTTTGCAGTGAGGATGCAGGTTAAATCCCACAAGTGCTAATAGTTCTCCAATGCCTTCCCCCAATTCCCCCCATGTGACTAGAAGGACAGACAACTTGTCACTGGGAAAGAACTTTAGAGCAGCTCAGCTCACTGCAGCACAGAGAACTATGCAATATCTCCCCCCGCCCCCAAAAGCCCTAGAGAGACACACAGAGGTGACTGCAGTGCCAGGGAGGACACAGTTATGTGCTAAAATAACCCAGGTGCTCAGACCTGAATGTAGATCACATGAGTTCGCTCAGCCGTGAAGACATAGCCATAGTGCACCCTGGTGTTTAACTTGCGCTGCTAACTCATGTTAAAACTACGCCTGCCTCGTTTTCACTAGAATTTGAACTCAAGTTAAGAACACACCTTTTTTGTCACGAAAACAAGGCCTAAGTGACTTTGGAGACTAAATCCCACTGACTAAATCCCTACCCTCTCTGGCTCTGTTCTCCAGCTGTCAAACGAGGATAAAATCTTCCTTGTTACGCCCCACCCCCCCCTCCACCCACCCACCCACACACTTTGTTTGTTTGTCTTGTCCATTTAAAATGCAACCTCCTCAGGACAGGCACTCTCTCACTCTCCGTGTGCCCAGCACTCAGTCCAATGGGGCCCTGATCTTGGTTGGGGCAGCTAGGTACTATTGTAATACAAATAACGATAGGTAAGATCGTCCAGTAGGGAGCAACGTTTCCTGCAGTGCTGCACATTGAGACTTTCGAGCAGGGTGACTTGGGCCATTCAAGGTGGGGGGGGGGGCTTGTTTTCATCCCTTCTGATGCAATTTGTTTTCAGTTCTCTGTGCTTGTCCCTGGTTAATGAGTTTTTAGTGCACTGACCCCTACTTAATACACTGGTTCAAAAAATGAGAATAATTAATCAATTATCGGAGAGGGGCCGGCTCGCTATCATTCTCACGTACTGATCATCCTCACCGCCATGAAACGTCCCTTTTCGGATGATCAGTCCCTTAGCACAATGAGAGACCTTCCTGCTCTGCAGCCTTTGCAGCCTGGATGGTATAATATGGCCACAGGCCAGGCTTTGTCCCTTTTGTGCTTGGCTCACTTCCAATGACACTGTTTCCTGTTGGAAAATACTTCCCCCACCCCATCCATGTGAAATGACCACTGCTGTTAACAGGCAATCCTTTGTGAAGCACGCTTTATGTTTTTGCTCCTCAATAAAGGCTAATTCTGTATTACCAAAGGAGTTTATGAATCCCTCAAACTGGGCAGTTTATAAACATCTTAATTCTCATGCTGCAGCTGGCTTGGTATTAATGTTTTAATTGCAAACTACCGTATGTCTGTCAGTAGCATCTAGATGCTGCCATGGGTCCCATTGTGCTAGCTCCTATACAACACACAGTATGAGACTCCTTGCCCCAGAGAGCTCACTGTCTAAATAGAAGGGGGAGCGGGGGCTGGGGGGAGGAATGACAGAGAGATTAAATGACATGCCCAACGTCACACAGAAAGTCAGTGGCACAGTCAGGAATAGAACCCTGGTCTTCTCAGTCTCGGTCCAGTGCCCTATCCACTGGGAAACACTGCGTCTCTGGTAACTGCACCTTTGCCCAAGTCCCTATGGACTATTTAAAGATAATAATCCCATATTGCAAATCATGTCTAGTTTGTCTTAATAAATAACATGATTACTGGAGAAGGTCAAGAAGCCCTTGCTAAATTTTTATTTGGCTCTTACTTGGACAAATTCCTCCTGCGTTCACTGAACTCTGAAGAGGCTGAGTCCCTGCCAGGATGTGGCCCACTGAAATCACAATAGCCATTGCCTGCCACCCTTATTGAACCTCCTTGTACCTTAATTTCCCCGTGTACACAATGGGGCTAAAGATACTTAGGGTATGTCTACACTACGGGATAAGGTCGAATTTATAGAAGTCGGTTTTTTAGAAATCGGTTTTATATAGTCGAGTGTGTGTGTCCCCACAGAAAATGCTCTAAGTTCATTAAGTGCATTAACTCGGCGGAGCGCTTCCACAGTACCGAGGCTAGAGTCGACTTCCGGAGCGTTGCACTGTGGGTAGCTATCCCACAGTTCCCGCAGTCTCCGCTGCCCATTGGAATTCTGGGTTGAGATCCCAATGCCTGATGGGGCTAAAACATTGTCGCGGGTGGTTCTGGGTACGTATCGTCAGGCCCCCGTTCCCTCCCTCCCTCCGTGAAAGCAAGGGCAGACAATCATTTCGCGCCTTTTTTCCTGAGTTACCTGTGCAGACGCCATACCACGGCAAGCATGGAGCCCGCTCAGATAACCGTCACCCTATGTCTCCTGGGTGCTGGCAGACGCGGTACGGCTTTGCTGCACAGTAGCAGCAACCCATTGCCTTCTGGCAGCAGACGGTGCAATACGATTGGTAGTCGTCCTCGTCATGTCCGAGGTGCTCCTGGCCACGTCGGCTGGGAGCGCCTGGGCAGACATGGGCGCAGGAACTAAATTTGGAGTGACTTGACCAGGTCATTCTCTTTAGTCCTGCAGTCAGTCCTATTGAACCGTCTTATGGTGAGCGGGCAGGCGATACGGACTGCTAGCAGTCGTACCGTACCATCTTCTGCCAGGCAGGCAAGAGATGAGGATTGCTCGTAGTCGTATTGTACCATCTTCTGCCAGGCAGGCAAGAGATGAGGATGGCTAGCAGTCGTACTGTACCATCTTCTGCCGAGCAGCCATGAGATGCGGATGGCATGCAGTCCTTCTGCACCGTCTGCTGCCAGCCAAAGATGTAAAAGATAGATGGAGTGGGTCAAAACAAGAAATAGACCAGATTTGTTTTGTACTCATTTGCCTCCTCCCGTCTAGGGGACTCATTCCTCTAGGTCACACTGCAGTCACTCACAGAGAAGGTGCAGCGAGGTAAATCTAGCCATGTATCAATCAGAGGCCAGGCTAACCTCCTTGTTCCAATAAGAACGATAACTTAGGTGCACCATTTCTTATTGGAACCCTCCGTGAAGTCCTGCCTGAAATACTCCTTGATGTAAAGACACCCTCTTTGTTAATTTTAGCTCCCTGAAGCCAACCCTGTAAGCCGTGTCGTCAGTCGCCCCTCCCTCCGTCAGAGCAACGGCAGACAATCGTTCCGCGCCTTTTTTCTGTGCGGACGCCATACCAAGGCAAGCATGGAGGCCGCTCAGCTCACTTTGGCAATTAGGAGCACATTAAACACCACACGCATTATCCAGCAGTATATGCAGCACCAGAACCTGGCAAAGCGATACCGGGCGAGGAGGCGACGTCAGCGCGGTCACGTGAGTGATCAGGACATGGACACAGATTTCTCTGAAAGCATGGGCCCTGCCAATGCATGCATCATGGTGCTAATGGGGCAGGTTCATGCTGTGGAACGCCGATTCTGGGCTCGGGAAACAAGCACAGACTGGTGGGACCGCATAGTGTTGCGGGTCTGGGACGATTCCCAGTGGCTGCGAAACTTTCGCATGCGTAAGGGCACTTTCAGGGAACTTTGTGACTTGCTTTCCCCTGCCCTGAGGCGCATGAATACCAAGATGAGAGCAGCCCTCACAGTTGAGAAGCGAGTGGCGATAGCCCTGTGGAAGCTTGCAACGCCAGACAGCTACCGGTCAGTTGGGAATCAATTTGGAGTGGGCAAATCTACTGTGGGGGCTGCTGTGATGCAAGTAGCTCACGCAATCAAAGATCTGCTGATATCAAGGGTAGTGACCCTGGGAAATGTGCAGGTCATAGTGGATGGCTTTGCCGCAATGGGATTCCCTAACTGTGGTGGGGCTATAGACGGAACCCATATCCCTATCTTGGCACCGGAGCACCAAGCCGCCGAGTACATAAACCGCAAGGGGTACTTTTCGATAGTGCTGCAAGCTCTGGTGGATCACAAGGGACGTTTCACCAACATCAACGTGGGATGGCTGGGAAAGGTGCATGATGCTCGCATCTTCAGGAACTCTGGTCTGTTTCAAAAGCTGCAGGAAGGGACTTTATTCCCAGACCAGAAAATAACTGTTGGGGATATTGAAATGCCTATAGTTATCCTTGGGGACCTAGCCTACCCCTTAATGCCATGGCTCATGAAGCCGTACACAGGCAGCCTGGACAGTAGTCAGGAGCTGTTCAACTACAGGCTGAGCAAGTGCAGAATGGTGGTAGAATGTGCATTTGGACGTTTAAAGGCGCGCTGGCGCAGTTTACTGACTCGCTTAGACCTCAGCGAAACCAATATTCCCACTGTTATTACTGCTTGTTGTGTGCTCCACAATATCTGTGAGAGTAAGGGGGAGACGTTTATGGCGGGGTGGGAGGTTGAGGCAAATCGCCTGGCTGCTGGTTACGCGCAGCCAGACACCAGGGCGGTTAGAAGAGCACAGGAGGGCGCGGTACGCATCAGAGAAGCTTTGAAAACCAGTTTCATGACTGGCCAGGCTACGGTGTGAAAGTTCTGTTTGTTTCTCCTTGATGAAACTCCCCGCCCCTTGGTTCACTCTACTTCCCTGTAAGCTAACCACCCGCCCCTCCTCCCTTCAATCACCGCTTGCAGAGGCAATAAAGTCATTGTTGCTTCACATTCATGCATTCTTTATTCATTCATCACACAAATAGGGGGATGACTTCCAAGGTAGCCCAGGAGGGGTGGTGGAGGAGGGAAGGAAAATGCCACACAGCACTTTAAGCACAGCACTTTAAAAGTTTACAACTTTAAAATTTATTGAATGACAGCCTTCTTTTTTTGGGCAATCCTCTGTGGTGGAGTGGCTGGTTGGCCGGAGGCCCCCCTACCGCGTTCTTGGGCGTCTGGGTGTGGAGGCTATGGAACTTGGGGAGGAGGGCGGTTGGTTACAGAGGGGCTGCAGTGGCAGTCTGTGCTCCAGCTGCCTTTGCTGCAGCTCAACCATACACTGGAGCATACTGGTTTGGTCCTGCAGCAGCCTCAGCATTGAATCCTGCCTCCTCTCATCATGCTGCCACCACATTTGAGCTTCAGCCCTGTCTTCAGCCCGCCACTTACTCTCTTCAGCCCGCCACCTCTCCTCCCGGTCATTTTGTGCTTTCCTGCACTCTGACATTATTTGCCTCCACGCATTCGTCTGTGCTCTGTCAGTGTGGGAGGACAGCATGAGCTCGGAGAACATTTCATCGCGAGTGCGTTTTTTTTTCTTTCTAAGCTTCACTAGCCTCTGGGAAGGAGAAGATCCTGTGATCATTGAAACACATGCAGCTGGTGGAGAAAAAAAAGGGACAGCGGTATTTAAAAAGACACATTTTATAAAACAGTGGCTACACTCTTTCAGGGTAAACCTTGCTGTTAACATTACATACATAGCACATGTGCTTTCGTTACAAGGTCGCATTTTGCCTCCCCCCACCGCGTGGCTACCCCCTCAACCCTTTCCCCTCCCCGTGGCTAACAGCGGGGAACATTTCTGTTCAGCCGCAGGCAAACAGCCCAGCAGGAACGGGCTCCTCTGAGTGTCCCCTGAAGAAAAGCACTCTATTTCAACCAGGTGACCATGAATTATATCTCACTCTCCTGAGGATAACACAGAGAGATAAAGAACGGATGTTGTTTGAATGCCAGCAAACATACACTGCAATGCTTTGTTCTACAATGATTCCCGAGTACGTGTTACTGGCCTGGAGTGGTAAAGTGTCCTACCATGAAGGACGCAATAAGTCTGCCCTCCCCAGAAACCTTTTGCAAAGGCTTTAGGACTACATCTAGGAGAACCGCAAATGCCAGGGCAAAGTAATCCTTTCACATGCTTGCTTTTAAACCATGTATTGTATTTTAAAAGGTACACTCACCAGAGGTCCCTTCTCCGCCTGCTGGGTCCAGGAGGCAGCCTTGGGTGGGTTCGGGGGGTACTGGCTCCAGGTCTAGGGTGAGAAACAGTTCCTGGCTGTCGGGAAAACCGGTTTCTCCGCTTGCTTGCTGTGAGCTATCTACAACCTCCTCCTCCTCCTCATCTTCTTCGTCCCCAAAACCTGCTTCCGTATTGCCTCCATCTCCATTGAAGGAGTCAAACAACACGGCTGGGGTAGCGGTGGCTGAACCCCCTAAAATGGCATGCAGCTCATCATAGAAGCGGCATTTTGGGGCTCTGACCCAGAGCGGCTGTTCGCCTCTCTGGTTTTCTGGTAGGCTTGCCTCAGCTCCTTCAGTTTCACGCGGCACTGCTTCGGGTCCCTGTTATGGCCTCTGTCCTTCATGCTCTGGGAGATTTTCACAAAGGTTTTGGCATTTCGAAAACTGGAACGGAGTTCTGATAGCACGGATTCCTCTCCCCAAACAGCGATCAGATCCCGTACCTCCCGTTCGGTCCATGCTGGAGCTCTTTTGCGATTCTGGGACTCCATCATGGTCACCTGTGCTGATGAGCTCTGCATGGTCACCTGCAGCTTGCCACGCTGGCCAAACAGGAAATGAGATTCAAAAGTTCGCGGTTCTTTTCCTGTCTACCTGGCCAGTGCATCTGAGTTGAGAGTGCTGTCCAGAGCGGTCATAATGGAGCACTCTGGGATAGCTCCCGGAGGCCAATACCATCGAATTGTGTCCACAGAACCCCAAATTCGAGCCAGCAACGTCGATTTAAGCGCTAATCCACTTGTCAGGGGTGGAGTAAGGAAATCGATTTTAAGAGCCCTTTAAGTCGAAATAAAGGGCTTCATTGTGTGGACGGGTGCAGGTTTACATCGATTTAACGCTGCTAAATTCGACCTAAAGTCCTAGTGTAGACCAGGGCTTAAGGACATCGGTAAAGCCCTTTGAGATTTGCAGGTGAATAGGGCTCTGTAACTGGCCAAGTGTTGTTATTTAACATATAGGGATAATAGCGGTCTCTATTCCTAAAACCACCCAAATGAATTTACTGATGCTCAGGGGGGAAGCTTGCAAGTATGGGAGCTGTGCTATGCAAAGGAAAAATACTCTTCCAACTTAATGATTTCCTCGCTTCATAGCTGTAGAGTTAAAATCAGGAATCAGAAGCAGCCCTTTGAAAAGGTGAATATCCCTCACACTCACCCATAATATTTTAAAGACTTTTTGGAGCCCAGACTGCTTCGCCATCTGCTAACGTGTCAGGCCCAGATCTGCAAAGGTACATCCATGCCTAACTCAATCTGGGCCCCAGCGAATAAAGAACCAGGGGTATTTTTGATTTGCCTTTTGCCATGATGGATTTTTTTTAAAAAAAAAGGCAAGACCAACAAACATTAAAGGCTCTTCTGAGGCTGGATACAAAATAGGGCTTCTGTGTAGCAGCCTCCCTTAAAAATCAACAATAAAGCTTTTGGTGGAGATTCTCCATGGAGCCTAAGGGAGTTAGACACTCAATTCATGGAGTCATCGATTTTAAAGCCAGGAGAGAGACCATTACGTCATCTAATCTGACCTCATGTAGAACACAGTCCACAAAATTCCACCCCCTTACCTCTGTATTTAGCCCAAAAATCTCCTAGAGCACAACTGTAAACACATGTAGTGGGAGACGGGCACCTCACAACTCCCTTCAGCTCCTCTGCAGTTCCCAGCCTTGCTTTAGGCAAGGGAGCGCATGACAGAAAGCTCAGGCTCGAGCGAACAGGCATCAGCTGCCCGGATGGGCTGATCTACTCCGACGCTTACAAAATATTGGGGCTGACAGGGAGGTTGCATGGCTGGAGGGCAGCAACTTCCTGCTACGGTTTTTACTGCTGCTGCCATCCCTGAACTGCTGAAGCCAGCCGGCTAATCCTAGGAATAATAAACTGGGAGCAACCCAAAGCTAAACCATGCTGTAGTAAACAATTCTCCTATGGGCTCTAGCGTGAAAGTGAGGGCATGATGTAAGAACCTCAGCAGATAGACACCCATACCTATGTCACAGTGCAAGATTTTCAAAAGTGACTTGTGAGGGTGGGGTCCCAACATGAGATGCTTTAAAAAGGGCCTGGGCTTTCGGCCTCAGGGCTCGTGCACCTGTTGCAGTCCTTGAGCTCTTTAAGATTGGGAGCTGTAGCTGAAAAGTCACACGCTTGCTCCCTTTCCTGTGCCCTACAGGAGACTGTGTATAAAGCTTCCTAGTAATGTTTGTGTCTATCCCATTTATACTCAACATTATGAACATATATAATCTATATGACATGTGCTTCATTTTCTGCCTGTGTTTTTTTCTTCAAACCTTTTTTTAATCACTAGAATACCACCAACAAAACAAAAAACAAACCCAAAAAACCCAACCAACCAAACTGAACAAAGAACACAAGTTACAGGTTTCAGAGTAACAGCCGTGTTAGTCTGTATTCGCAAAAAGAAAAGGAGTACTTGTGGCACCTTAGAGACTAACCAATTTATTTGAGCATGAGCTTTCGTGAGCTACAGCTCACTTCATCGGATGCATATCGTGGAAACTGCAGCAGACTTTATATATACACAGAGAATATGAAATAATACCTCCTCCCACCCCACTGTCCTGCTGGTAATAGCTTATCTAAAGTGATCATCAGGTGGGCCATTTCCAGCACAAATCCAGGTTCTCTCACCCTCCACCCCCTCCACACAAATTCACTCTCCTGCTGGTGATAGCCCATCCAAAGTGACAACTCTTTACACAATGTGCATGATAATGAAGCTGGGCCATTTCCTGCACAAATCCAGGCTTTCTCACATCCCCCCCACCCCCATACACACACAAACTCACTCTCCTGCTGGTAATAGCTCATCCAAACTGACCATTCTCCAAGTTTAAATCCAAGTTAAACCAGAACATCTGGGGGGGGGGGTAGGAAAAAACAAGAGGAAACAGGCTACCTTGCATAATGACTTAGCCACTCCCAGTCTCTATTTAAGCCTAAATTAATAGTATCCAATTTGCAAATGAATTCCAATTCAGCAGTTTCTCGCTGGAGTCTGGATTTGAAGTTTTTTTGTTTTAAGATAGCGACCTCCATGTCTGTGATTGCGTGACCAGAGAGATTGAAGTGTTCTCCGACTGGTTTATGAATGTTATAATTCTTGACATCTGATTTGTGTCCATTTATTCTTTTACGTAGAGACTGTCCAGAAAAGGAGTGCTTGTGGCACCTTAGAGACTAACAAATTTATTTAGTCTCTAAGGTCCCACAAGTCCTCCTTTTCTTTTTGTGAATACAGACTAAAACGGCTGTTACTCTGAAACAGGTTATTTAACATCTTTCTGTCAAGGGTCCCTTCCCAGTCATCTGGGGTTGGAGGCGTGAAGAGCACAGTCCAAAGGAAGGGCTCACAAGCCATCTGCAATGCAAAGCCAGCTCTGGGGAGAGGGGAACACTGATTTTAAAAAAGGGTTTGGTTTTGCCCGCTGTAGAGTCACCAAAAAAGGTCCAGTCTTAGGCAGGGGAGCAAACAGGAGAGACCCCTTGGTCAGTGAAGGGGCTTTCTGCATCTGTCAGGCAGCTGCCTGTGAAACCCTGGAAACAAGGACTAGACAGGACCCTGAAGGGTGGTGAGATGGATCCGGCGGCTTTCTTGTGTTATCTTGAGTCTCTGTTGATAAGGAAAGCCCTGTGAAATTAGTTGGAGCTGAGCAGTTGCTTGGAGTGTGATTTCACGTTGCCCAGCTGGTGCATCAGCTCACAGGGCCTGATTTTCAGATAGTGCTGAGCATCCGTCCTCTGACAATCAGGCCCATTTAGTGAGTCCCAAAGGGGACACTCAAAATCACTCCTCACTTCTGAAAACCTCGGCCTTAATAAAGGGGTCAATAGAAACGACTCGGAATAGACAATGTAATAAAAATGGTCGCCTTTCTAGAGCAGGGATCATTCTCTATTCAATCCGATGGAATGGTTTTAAAAATAACCCGCAGAAAGATCCTTTTTGATTAAATTGCAGACAACTTCTCCATCAGGGTCGTGAAGATAGATACCGTTCTGACTGCAGCCCTTTAAAAGCAGCAAACCTCATTGAAATCCAGGAAACTCCTCTCTGTGTCCCTTGCAGGGGGGGCGGGGGGAGAAGAGAGCACTGACAATGCGGATGTTTACCAGGGGATTTCAGGGGGGCTGGGAGCTACAGCGCTGCTTTTCCTTTGTGACATACAGGCATGTCCTTTGCTTGTTAGGCAAACCAACGGAGAAAGAGACGTTACCGTGTTTAAAAGCTATCGAAGAAACAGGCTGGGAGAAAAAAGGAACCTGACCCGCATCGATGAATAGGGAGGAAACCTGCCTGCAAATATACTGTTGTCATGCCAGCCATTCCCGCTACCAAGAAACCAGCTGTCTGCTAGCAACGACCCCACCCACTGCAGACGGCTTTCTGAGTCTGCTTGGAATGATTTCATCTGGTAGTCTAGACAGTTTCTAGGGAAAGTCAGCTTTCATGGGTATCTCCATACAGGCTGGCCAGTAGAATGGTACAGAATCATTTATTTATCAGGATTCTGCCTGCATTTCAGCTGGGTGTCGAGACAGCTGCTAAGGGCTCTCCCCCGCAGTCTGTGTCCTCGGCTCCAGGTATACATTCATGAGACACCCCCCCTTCCCCACCCCCATCCTGTTTTTGTTAGGGAGGGAAATTTGCATCTGGGGGAAAACAGCCGAATTAGTGTAACTACAATTCTTCTTCCTGCCCCAGGGTGCACCAGTACCGTAGGACTCAGAAACTATGGTGACAGATGCTTTAGAAAAGTATCTATGTGGGGCTAACTCCTGCTCTTCTTACTCCCATGGGTGGTCCCATTCAAATACATATGTACAACAAACCTGTGTCTTTGTTCATATGATCAGTCCCATTTCAACCTGTGCATAGGTCAAATCTTGCTCTCCTTAATCACACAAGTAACCACATTGAAACTAGTGTATAGGCCAAACTCTGGCTTTCTTATTCACTAGTAGTCCTATAGATCAAAGACAAGATAATCAATTTAGGAGGAGTTAATATAACTCAGTTTCATATTTAGGTCGACCTTGATGAATTGAATTGCTACAGCCAGCATCTGTCTCCTCTCTCAAACCTCAAAACCCATGCATTCCTCACATCAAAATAACTATTCCATTCAGAGATTATTTTTCCCTTCCCCCTGAGCTTTTCTGTTTTGGTTTGTATTTCCTTTGATTATCAGAACAGGCAAGTGGCAGGAAAGAATGGACTTCACAGGAATATTTTCCGCACGGCTTTACTCCTCAGACATGAGCATTCTAAAAGCCACCACCAACTCACAAACCCACCAGTTCAGTTCACTTCACATTGGCCAACAACAACCTGGAGGTGAAAGACTCCATATCCTGTTTTTAAAAAAATCCCCATCCCTTCCCTTCTTCCTCTTTTTTTGAACCTTCATCTAATAGTTCCTTTCTTACTTTTTTGAAATTTCAGAATTCCAGCCAGCTCTACTCCAAAGCCTGTGCCAGGTGTTGAACCTCCGTGGAGCGCTACGCAGGACAAAGATGCTCTGATGGACGAAAGTTGCAAAGTGAGAAACCTGGTTACCTTAATTTAGTTTAAAAATGGAGACTTTGAACTTGGATTATTTTTCTGAGGAAGTTATAGCTTTACAGGGGAGGGGACGTTCGAGAAATTCTTTGTGAATCCAGCAAACTAATTATTTCACAGTGTATGCACATGGGGTAAGACGGAACCTATGTGAGATGCTAAAAGTTGCCTAGGATAGAAGGCAATTGAGAGCTTTTCAGGGGCAGGAAATGTACCCTTCTTCTGAAGGCATCATACACGTTTACAACATTATCTTAGGGATTCTTATTAACAAGCTGCCGTACTGGACACCTGCTAGACTAATTACATCTCAGCATGTCTGAAGACAAGAGCTGTGCTGGGAGCATCAGCGGACAGAGCTGCACTGAAAACAGCAGCTTCAGAACGGATAGTGCGGGCTTCTGAGAGGGCTAGACTGCTCTTCAATCCCCCTTCGTGGGATCCCTTTAATAAACACAGCAGGGGTAGTCAGCATGATTGGGAGAATGGCACGCAGGACAGGAAATCAGGATTCCTAGGTGCTATTCCTCACTCTGGCCCTTATCTAAAGCCCACTGACATCAATGGAAGGACTCCCACTGATTTCAACAAGAGTTGGATCAGGCCCTCTGCTGTTAATGTGCTGCGTAACCTAGCAACTCATGGTCTCTCTACACCTCAGTCCCTCCATCCTTGAAGTGGGAGGGTCCTGATACTTCACTTTGTGAAGGGCTCTGAAACCTGCTGATAAGGCAATGGGTGAAATTCACCCTGATACAGAGAGCGGGCACAAGGCCTATGCACCACTTACCTTGCACAGAAAAGGACCTTGTGCACAGTGAATTTTACCTACCCTTCTAATCGGTATAGCTGTTAAACCACAGCAGGCTGTCTTTCATATCTTCACTCTTTACCTCATAATCCATAGTACGGGCCTGAATTTAGTAAGCATCCACAACCCCCAGACTAAGAGAATTCCAAACCCAAGGCACAGCACAACATGGGCTCTACCCTGACAGCCCAGCCTCCTTGGAGTAGCAGTGGAACAGGGCCCTTTCCCCTCGCAGGGGCGGCAACATAGGGCCTCTCTCTGCTTAGGAGTAGCAGCAGAGGCTCCCCACCCACTCAGAAGCACTAGAGGTGGCAGCAGTAGGGGCTCCCCATTGCTTATCCTAGCAGCCAGGCTGTGGCTACTTGGGTGGGGGGGCCTCCTGCCAGACAGATCCCTCTGCAGGATCTCCAGACCTGTGGGCTGGGAGTTAACACTCCATTGAGATGCATGGGACCGTTCACCCATCTGAGAGCTATTGTTTCAGGTGGCCTGCAGATGCAGACAGACATCACTGCATCATTTATACTCAGGTCACTTTTCAAGCTTTTCTTCCTGGCCATAAGGGCTAGAAACTTTTTTTTTTTTTTTTTTTTTTAAAGGAAAGCTGGATTCTGATGTACTCACACAATTCCAGGATAGGAGCCTATAGTGCTCATACCTAAATCCAGCCCTATCCCCATTGAAGCCGAAGGAATAGTGAGTGTTTGATGCCTCTCAGGATTTGACCATTTAGGAGGTTTAAATTATTCTCTCTGCCAGCTTTCTAATCTCACTGCCTAACCTCTAGGGATCATCGGTAAGTTTCTAGCTCACTGGCCCACTGCATTAGATAGAAGTATTTGCAGCCTGTCAGCAATGTTTTCATCTTTCTCCATAGGAGGTCCAGAGAAGTTGTCAGATAATCACCAGTCATCCAGAGGAACGCAGGTTTCCTTGCTGCATAAAGAAACGAGGGAACAGATTAGGGAGACAAAATTTTTGTTTCACAGATTATACCAAATCTTTCTTGAACTGGAAGAGTTGGTCTTCCAGCTCTGCGACATCTATGTCCTAGGCATGTCTAACAGATGTGTGATATTGTATTTGGGCAGGTTTCAGAGTAGCAGTCGTGTTAGTCTGTATTCGCAAAAAGAAAAGGAGTACTTGCGGCACCTTAGAGACTAACCAATTTATTTGAGCATAAGCTTTCGTGAGCTACAGCTCACTTCATCGGATGTTTGGGCAGTGCTGTTTGTATAATTTAGGGCTCAGTCCTCCAACTTGTTCCATACAGACTGACACCTGCACCCAAGCAGATGCCCACTGCTTTCATTTGGGGCTCCAGGCAGGTACCAGGGCATCCACACAGAACAAGTTGCAGGATCGGGGGCTTAGACTATAAGCTCCCTAGACCATGACCCATGTGTTCTTCTCAGTTTGGTACACACTGAGCCTAGGGAATAACACAGCATTAATAGAAGACTAACTCCTGAGCTGGGTCCTTGTACCACACTCACGATCATAGCCAGCATGCTGGAAAGAAGCACCTTCTTAAAACTTACCGCAGCGTGGACACCTCTCCACTGAACTGATACCACCAGCTTGCTTCACATGGGCTGCGAAGTGTCACATGTTCAGTTTTGAAGGGTATGTCTATACAGCCGCTGAGAAGTGGAAATCCCAGCTCGGGTAATTATACACATGCTAGCTCTGACTGAGCTAGTCTGCTAAAAACAGCAGCATGATGGAGGCAGCACTGGCAGCATTACGGGCTTGCCGGTAAGTACATACCGAGGACCTCAGATGGGAGTGGACTCAGGCAGCTAGCAGAGACAAGCCTCAAAAACCTTGATGGGAGCAGCTGCAACTCCACCCAATTCAGTGCAGGTTGGAGTCTCTTGGGACTCTTCTAAACAGAAAGGATGAGCCAGATTTTCAGCTGGCGTAAATCAGCAGAAATGCTACAGACTTCCATGGAGCTCCAGGGATTCATGCCAGCTGGCACAGAACTAGTAAATATGAAATCAATTATTGGAGATCCTCAGACAAAAAGGACCACAGAAATACTGTTTTTTAAACAAACATTCATTAATATCCCTCTGAAGTAGGCACGGACGTGCACAAGTCCATGGGGCCGGATGCGTTGCATCCGAGAGTGCTAAAGGAGTCGCCGGATGCGATTGCAGAGCCATTGGCCATTATCTTTGAAAACCCATGGCGATCCGGGGAAGTCCCGGATGACTGGAAAAAGCCTAATGTAGTGCCCATCTTTAAAAAAGGGAAGAAGGAGGATCCTGGGAACTACAGGCCAGTCAGCCTCACCTCAGTCCCTGGAAAAATCATGCAGCAGGTCCTCAAGGAATCAATTCTGAAGCACTTAGAGGAAAGTGATCAGGAACAGTCAGCATGGATTCACCAAGGGCAAGTCATGCCTGACTAATCTAATTGCCTTCTATGACGAGGTAACTGGCTCTGTGGATGAGGGGAAAGTGGTGGACGTGTTGTTCCTTGACTTTAGCAAAGCTTTTGACACGGTCTCCCACGGTATTCTTGCCAGCAAGTTAAAGTAGTATGGGCTGGATGAACGTAGGATGGGCTGGACTATAAGATGGATAGAAAGTTGGCTAGATTGTCGGGCTCAACGGGTAATGATCAATGGCTCCATGTCTAGTTGGCAGCCGGTATCAAGTGGAGTGCCTCAGGGGTCGGTCCTGGGGCCGGTTTTGTTCAATATCTTCATAAATGATCTGGAGGATGGCGTGGACTGCACCCTCAGCAAGTTTGCAGATGACACTAAACTGGGAGGAGAGGTAGATATGCTGGAGGGTAGGGATAGGATACAGAGGGACCTAGACAAATTGGAGGATTGGGCCAAAAGAAATCTGATGAGGTTCAACAAGGACAAGTGCAGATCCTGTACTTAGGAAGGAAGAATCCCATGCACTGCTACAGACTAGGGACCGAATGGCTCGGCAGCAGTTCTGCAGAAAAGGACCTAGGGGTCACAGTGGACGAGAAGCTGGATATGAGTCAACAGTGTGCCCTTGTTGCCAAGAAGGCCAATGGCATTTTGGGACGTATAAGTAGGGGCATTGCCAGCAGATCGAGGGACGTGATCGTTCCCCTCTGTTCGACATTGGTGAGGCCTCATCTGGAGTACTGTGTCCAGTTTTGGGCCCCACTTCTTGTAGAAGGATGTGGAAAAATTGGAAACAGTCCAGCGGAGGGCAACAAAAATGATTAGGGGACTGGAACACATGACTTATGAGGAGAGGCTGAGGGAACCGGGATTGTTTAGTCCACAGAAGAGAAGAATGAGGGGGGATTTGACAGCTGCTTTCAACTACCTGAAAGGGGGGTCCAAAGAGGATGGCTCTAGACTGTTCTCAGTGGTAGCAGATGAAAGAACAAGGAATAATGGTCTCAAGTTGCAGTGCGGGAGATTTAGGTTGGATATTAGGAAAAACTTTGTCACTCGGAGGGTGGTGAAACACTGGAATGCGTTACATAGGGAGGTGGTAGAATCTTCTTCCTTAGAAGTTTTTAAGGTCAGGCTTGACAAAGCCCTGACCTGGGATGATTTAATTGGGGATTGGTCCTGCTTTGAGCAGGGGGTTGGACTAGATGACCTCCTGAGGTCCCTTCCAACCCTCATCCTCTATGATTCTATGATCCCCATTTTATAGATGGGGAAACTGAGCCACATAGCTAGGGTAACTTTCCCAAGGTGATGCAGCGAGTCAGTATCAGAATAAGAACCCTGTTCCCCTGACTCCTAGTCCTAATCCACACCCCTGCCCCAAGAGAAAAACCCTTAAATGGACTCAGTAGAAAATAAGCTCAAGGTAAAACAATACATAAAAGCTAATACGCCAAACTCAGCAATGACAAAGAGGGCATAGTAAATTGGTCAGAAGAGGGTGTAAGCAATAGAGTGGCATAACTTGCACTGATTTGGTTTTCAGTGGGTGTGCAAAACATGTAATGTGCATGCTGAGCTGGGTGTGTGCAACAGGAACAGCAACTGATCTCTTTGGGACAGGGACTGTGTCTTCCTATACAGCACCTAACATAGTGAGGCCCTTATGGGGATAAAACGCCAAGGTGAGTGGGGGTGAGGGGAATTTCTACTTTGTTGTACTTAAGTTAGTTTTTCATGCTTCTCTTCTTGTACACCCATACAGTTGCAGTTATTTTGCACTCCTACACTGGTGCATGCCCACCTAAACAAAATGGGCAATCTACACCACCACTGAAATTTGGCCCTGAAACTTTCCCAAGACGGACATGCCCATTCACCAGGCCTGAGTTTGGCTCCATGCATTTAACAAAGTGAAGATGTCTGAGAGCAGCCTGCCTGCATTCTGCAGCAGCCAGTCACTCACACCGTGCAAAGCTCGGAAATTTAATAGCCTCCCAGCCACTTGCTCCTAATTTTACTTTCGCTTTGACTCGCCTCCACTCTTAAATAGAGCAGTGACTTCTAGCGGACTCTCGCCTTTCAGCAGGAAATGGGACCGATGACGTTTCAGCACCAATCTCGCTCTCATTTCTGCTGAGAGAGAAAAGCCGGGGCCTGAAAAGTGCCAGAACACAGTCGTGAATAAGCTTGCCTGGGTGACATCACTTGTCATGCCACTGCGATCCCAGCCAATTGGGTATGTTTTCTCTCACGGAAACCCTTGTTTCCCCCCTCACAAGGGAACCTATTGCGAAATAGTACCCGTGAAGGGAAAGGGTTAACTCCCTGGTTGTTGCTGTTAATCCCCCGCCCCACAAACCCAGACAGCCGGTGAGGAAGGAGCAAGAACTTCCTTTCAGTTCTGCACATCCATGTTTTTGTTCAGCGCTGTTTTTAGAGGAAAGAACAACTCCCTGCTGCCAATCCTTTAGAGTGCCTTAAAATGATAATACCATGCAGACCGACATCTTAGTATTGCCAGAGCATCTTCAATCCCAAGTAAAGGGAGTTAAATTCTGTGACACCCCTCTAGAGATAAGCAAATAGTACATCTGACCTAGATGGGGAGAGCACAATAGAGAATCTACACTGGGGCATACCCTGCTTATATCCATCATGTAACTGGGCCAAACTGTGACTTGCACTGCAGCAGCTTACCCCAGGATCAAGCAGGAACAGGATGCACTATTGTAAACTGCGGCGTACAGTGGCTTACCCTATCTACCCCAGGGAGCATCTGGCCATGGCCGTCTGAAATACCCAACACAGACAAGGCCTCAGTGACTTGTAACAAATTCAAATGTGAAGACAGTGACAGAGGCGAAACAGAACCCTGACCGTCTGCTCTAACAATCAGACAACACTCCCTCAAAGAGAAATCTGGAATTGTCAGTAAATTTCACCTTGAAAGAAAAACAGAAGGTGGTCCCGAGTAGACTGAAAGCAGTTTTTGCTTGCTCATCTGAGTGGGAAAAAACAGTGTAGCCGTCTGGGAATTCAAAAGCAGGTTACAGGTCATATTACCAAAGCCTGGGCTCTCCTGTTGTATAGCCACAATTTGTGTGCCCATAACTCTGCATATGATTCAGGCCATTTAGAATCTAAGTAGATAGATACCAATTTTCACAACACACTCACCACAATAGTATCTGAATATGACTCCACTTGCAAATCAGGCAACTTAGAACATAAATCACAGGTCCCACAAGGAAAGCTCAGTAAAGGCCAGGTCGCGCCTGTCGAAATCAATGGCAAAATTCCCATCAGCTCCAGATTGTGCCCTAAATAGTATTTACTGATTCTAAATTAAAGACTCAGGAATGGTGCTGGCTTGACAACCCCGGAGAATGCTGTTGAGAATGAGAAGAGATGTAGCATGGGAAATAGCCGTGCCAGCTTCTTCCACATGGCAATGTGCCCTCAACACTGTGCTGGAGGGACCACCTTGCTAGGATGAAAAAGGACAGTTCTCCACGCTCCATTCAGTCTGCTGCCTTTTTGGCAAGACTTTTGACTAGGGATGCAAATTACAGCAGGGAGTTTAATATTGTGGACCTCTGTGCACGATGAAATCCACCAGCCTGCCATCAGCCAATTATCCCTTTCTGTCTGTGGCCTATGGAACCGAAGACTTGCAGGTAAAAGGATGCTTTATCCTTACCACCAGTCCCCCAAACTATCCTTTCCACCACCTATATTTCTTCTCCGTCCCATCCCCAGAAACCAGCTAATGGGGAAAAACCTGACACTCCATGTTTTTGTCAGCTCTGTTTTTAATTTTACATAAAAACCGAGTTGTGGCTTTTTTAGCCAACACGCCCTCCTGCACAGGAAATGTGAGCTCAGAAATCTCTTCTACATGCTCCAGGGAGCGAAGCTGAGGTGGAATAAGCAGGATGGTCAGAATCTAATCTTGGTTTAACTGATTTATGAAGTCTGAATCACTGTCCTCCCTACAGACCTGCCCCCTTCTGCTCTGCCGCTTCCTATGACCTCGAAATGCGATGATGCCTCTTAAACACACCTGTTTTGGGCTTTGCATAATCCAATACAATGGATCAGGTACAAATTATACAGGTGGCAACAGAAGAGTGCGTGGCTCTGTACAAAGGTTCACAGAAGCCATAGGAAACAGCACCATATGTGCCCCCAAGAACTCCTGTCCTCAAGGAATGAGCGTGTACTGTAAAGTTCAATACAGTACAGAACAGTGGTGTGTGGTCCCGCTACACAGAATCGGTGGATCTTCTGGAGAAGGGCACTTGCCAGACATTAATTAAGAGGCTATTCCAAGCATGAGACGATGCATAAAGACAGGAGCGGCTGAAGGAAACAAAGGGAGCAGTCAGGAGGGAAGACGGGGCAGCGCATAGAGAACACAAGGGCATGCAGGAAAGATGAGGGCAGTTACGTACGCAGTGGCAGAAGTGCTTATGAGAGTGTTCAAGGAGAGGATGAGGGCTTTGAACTGGATGAAGGGAGCGGAAGCCAGCAACAAGACTCAATAAATGGGAGATAAAGAAGCAGAGGTATGATCCTGCGTTCTTTGGGCCAGATACTCAGCTGATGGACTTCAGTGTTGCGTTATTCATCGCAAAGGATTTATGAAGTTTTATTCCAGCTGCTGCTGTGGCTCATTGACTTTAACGGGAGCAGGATCAAAACCCAGGAGAGAAAGATGGTAATTGTGGCATATGGTGCTTGGCCTGCCAAACTTCCATTTTATATCCTATACAGTCCAGCTTTGGTGAAACTTGTTAATGACTTTTACAAAAATGGTCGGAAACATTCTTTTGTTTTCCAAGCAGCAGAGCAGAAAGCACCAACATTTAAGACTTGAAGAACTACTTGAAATTTATAACTGCTATTTTTCTACAAATTCTCACAAAAAGGAGGGAAGGAAGGAAATCTTCTTTATCAGAGATTTTCAAAGGAGTGCAAGAGAGTTAAATGCCAAACTCCCATGGACATTCAGTGGGAGTTGGGTTACTAAATCACTTGGGTTCCTTTGATAATTCAGCTGTGGGTGGGAGCAGAGAGTGGGTAGAGGCAGTGGGCATAGGAATCAACGCTTGCTCTGCTGTCATTAATCTTTTGTAGCTAAAAGTCTGCCTTGTTCAGAGCAATTAAATATTCTTGCTGCCTTACTCTCTTACAAATGTCCCAACTCAGATTTCATTTAACTGGAACAAGATATCATCCTGGGTACTGATAAGTTGTTGTATTATGAGATCGGTAACATGAAGTCCTGCCGTGTAGCTGGGAGTATGACCTGCCCCCAAAAGCAGTAACATTTGAAATACTTCAAAGAGAACTTGTTTTATATTAAAGATCTATATAGTTTGCTGGGTCACAGTCTAGGAGTACCGCAGGGGAAGAATATTCCTGTAGTCGAGGCCTCTTCAATCTAGCAGACAAAAGCATAACAAGGGTCAATGGCTGGAAGCAGAAGTCTGAAAAAAGCTAAGTACTCCTTTTCTTTTTGCGAATACAGACTAACACGGCTGTTCCTCTGAAACCACTCAAAGTTCAATTTTTTAGCGGGGGGAGGGGTGGTAACTAGCTATTGGAATAACTTACCAAGGGCCATGGTAGAGTCTCCATCAGCTAAAAGCTTCATGTCAAGACTGTGTGTCTTTCTAAAAGATACGCTCTATTTTAACCAGAAGTTACGGATTTGAAGAAATTACTGGTTGAAATTCTGTGGTCTGTGTTATGAAAGAGGACAGAAATTATTTTAATGGCCCCTTCTGGCCTTAATCTATTAATCTACTTGTATATAGCAAGGGCATGCAAAATTGATCTGCATTGCAACTTGAGATTTGTCACCAGAAATCCCACAATCTGCAGAAACAGACTTTTTTTGCTCATGCTACCGGTTGATATCAAAGCAGTGTTATTGTTTAAAATGGAAAATGCACGTTTCCACGCTGCTCACTCTTCTGTCTGCACTTCAGGGTTAACAGCTAAGTTTACTTTGCTTAATGGAGAACCTCCCTCCCTCCCCTCCCCGGAACATCAAGAGTAATCACACTTTAGTGCTGCAAGGAGAAGTTGGCTGAGTCAGCTGCTCTTGGCCAAGTCAACATGCAGTGCAGGACACAGAGACTTATTTAATCAACTGGAAGTAAATTGAGCTTTGTCTTTTTCTTGTGGACGGCTGCTGTATATACCCAACATGCGATTTTCAAGCGCAGTCTAAGGTTGTAGGTTCCCTTTGAAATCTCACATCTATATGCGCATGTGTGGTGGTGGCAAGAACCATGAACCATACAGCATAACACCAGCGCAAGTAAATCAAAACCGTCATTTAATATCCTCTTCAAGTCCCCAATTCAGCAAGGGACTTAAGCAAACAATGTACTAAGTACAAGAGTAGTCCCTCTGAAATCATCCACTGCTTAACATACTTTGGGTGAAATACTGGCCACACTGAAGGCAAAACTCCCATTGACTTCAATAGGGCGAAGATGTCATCATTTAGATATGAAGTGCTTGAACTTCACATTGGAGGATTTTACCTCTCAAACTATCGTATTCTAAATGTAATGGTAGGATTTTCTGTTTTTAGGTTTCAGAGTAACAGTCGTGTTAGTCTGTATTCGCAAGAAGGAAAGGAGTACTTGTGGCACCTGAGAGACTAACCAATTTATTTGAGCAGAAGTGAGCTGTAGCTCACGAAAGCTTATGCTCAAATAAATTGGTTAGTCTCTAAGGTGCCACAAGTACTCCTTTTCTTTCTGTTTTTAGGCTTACCCACATAGTTTAAAATAAACCAAAATACTAGACACGATGGTAGGCTCTGTATTCCTATGGAAATTGCCCAAACCAGGTGCTTGTTCAGATTGAAAGAGAATTTGAAACATCCTCCATCAGCAAAGAAATCCACAGTTCATAACCTGTCAAGTAAAACAAAATTTATCAAATAAAATCAAAGCCACCATTTGAATACTTTAGCTGGTATATATTCCCTCCTGTCATTAAAATAAGCCAACTTTGTTGGACCGCGTAGGAATAGAGTTATGGGAGAACTCTGTATACAAAGAATTTTACTGGCAATTTCAATCCATTTGGAACTTTCACAGAAGGGAAATTTACTCAAGATTTACCTTATTTTTCTGTTTTCTTTTCCAATCTTGACACGACACAAAGTGTGTGCACTGTATGCATATAGCTATGTACAAACAGAACCATCAAGCTAATGAAATGTGTGATTAAAACTTTTCTGCAGTCAGCCTGATTAACACACACCAACCCCTTTTACATGAACCGGACAGCTCTTGCAGAGAGAGGAAGGCCACCACTGAAAGAGTCTTAGTAGCCCAGCTGAACTGGGAGACTAATAGCCCTCTGCAACTCAGTTATGGATTGCCATTTAAAGAACAACCTTGTTAGAGAAAGAGCATTTCTGGTCTATAAAATGTTATTACATTTTCTTACTTATGCAGACCCTGCACTGAGTCTTTTGGGCTTCTAAGTAATTTAGGTGCTTTTGAAAATTTTATTCTTCATTTCTTACACTTTTTCCCCGAAATTTTACATTGAACAAGAAAAAACCAGGGAGGAAATAAAATGGGCCACAAAAACTGCTACTTTTAAAATGTATATAGGTAAACTCCACACCCCTTTCAGCATTCTCCAATACCTTGACATCCTTAAGGTAAGGAATAATCTTGTGCTAATACTGTAAGGGCAGATGCTCAGCTGGTGTAAACGGTCATAGCTCTATCGACTTAGAACAAGGAATGGCCTCATCTCTTTAAATTGTATTGGTAACTGAATTGGGAGGAGTCTTAGAACTATAACTGGCCCAGGAGACAATGGATCTTAAAGCACAATACATGGTTCTTATTTTTGGTATCACAGTCTTCCTGATCTATAAGGAGATCAAGGTGCTGGGAGAGGATGGAAGTAGTGAACATGGTTGATGAAGGCAATATTTTAATTACTTTTCAGCACAAGAACTTGATGATCCCACTCTAATAAAGACAACCTCTTGGTTCATTTAACTCAGGATAGTTATTACTTCATAAACAAGCAGCAGCATAAAGTTATCCAACATCTTCCCCGGGGGGAGATTGGGGGGGTGGATTTGGTACAAAGTGATCTAACAGACACACAGTTTTGTGAGAGCTTTAATGGCACAAAATGTTTATAGCTACAACTTAGACATGTACTGTAAACTGTATATAATGTTACAAAGTGCTAACTAAATATATGAAGGATGCATAATCACTTTGGCTCAGTTAACTTCAATAATTTCAACAAGTGGGTCAATTAAAAAATCTGAATTTCTAAGTCTTTCGTTTTCACTTTTCAAAACAGAGTAAGTAAATATGTACTTGCTACAGTTAAGTTAGCCTGCCACATTTTTTTAATGTGTGAGTTTATGTATTTTTGCTTGATCCTATTTACAAATATTTTAAGCCCGTTTTCACTGAACGTAAGAAAAATGAAGCCTGCATTTTTTTTCAAAACTGTAAACAGGTATAAAGCTTTTAAACAATATTTATCTTAACAAAACTTCAACTATCAATAGCTGAAACCCCTTTTCAAATGATACAACAATCTGTTTCAGTTCATTGTAAAACTAAAAGTTGTAGACTTCCATCCCGAGCTTACATTAGGGTATCAATAAATACTGCATTGTATCATTGTATGATAAGTGCTACAGTGATCAGGTATCCATTTTTTCAATAATATTTTCCAGGAACAATTTTTAATTTCACAGCTGCTTGAAATCTTAGCACATAGCTGTGTTTATCCTCTAGTCACAAACTTGAAACGTATTAATTTATCAAGTATTATGCAGATGAATCCATCTAATATGGATGGTGTTTTTTTAAAATAAAGATATTCCCTACTTAATATAAATCTATTTGTCCACTATTCCAATTTTCATACAAAAGAAGATGCTATAATTAGTACTAATAAAGTATACCAGCCTTTCTCCCCTTCCCATTTTACTTAGGTCTCTCAAATAAGGTGGTTCATACTGCCTAAAAACATCCTTGCCACTTGTTTCTTCCACATGTCTGGATGAAACCCAATATCCACGCTTGAAATAAATATGTAGTTGTAGATAATTCAAGAGCTACTAATATTTGAGATTAAAAGAAAACACAGATGTCTAAACAGAATACTTCAACTACCCTTTCACCCTGGACTTGTCTTAAAACCTTCTCCTAAAGGCCGTGAGAAGCGGAGAATAAAACGAACACATTTTCGAAATGGATTTCATACTTCGCCTCTTTGCTCCCTGAGGTGCCTTTTTTTAAAGCAAACCTCAACTAGGAATTAGCCTCCATGTTTGAACTGTTTTGAACTATCACTGCTATACCAAACCATCAACTTTATTTGATGCAAGCAGAAAATTTAAGGTACCTTTCTCTTCCAAACTCGCTGACCAGATTTTCTGAACATTTTCTACAAGTCAACCTAATGCATTTTCTATTTAAATGAGACTTTGCTAGTTTTAAAATCAACACTGGTTCCCTAAATATTTCGTATTAAAGTCTATATCATATTATTTATCTATGATAAAATATATATTTAAAAAAACAGAGTATTCTATCCTTCAGAGTCATGCTACATGTTTTGAAATCCAATAAAATCTACTTAAGGACATGGCTATGTCCCGATGCTTTTTAACAATTTGGTACTAAAGCTTCACATTTTGAAAAAGGCGTCACTGAAGGACAAGACTGAGTGTTCCCAAAGATAAAAGTTCAACAACATTAATGAGAATTCTACCTAGCTACATAAGACGTCACGAGTGACCTTAGGATCTACGTTATCCCCAAGGGAGACCATACAGTAAACAACGACAAATGGGAATATTGAAAACTTCACGAAAGGAGACATCATGTCAGAGATTTACAGTTTGTGCTTCTTTACACAACTGCAAGACTGTTCCCAACAGCAGGTCAAATGCTTCGAGTAGCCACTGAAACGACCATATCTTTATAATTGTAGGTGGTTTCAGGAGACTCCCCTTTTTACAGCGAGCCTAAATATACCAAAAATATTTGCATTCAAACTGCTTTTATAAAGGAAAACTTTACATTTAAAATTTTCCAGTAAGGAAAAAGCTAAAGGAAAATAAAAGCTTCTTCACATGCAAACAACGCAATTCCTCTTACGTTTTCTAGCCATTAGATTTTCCTACCAGAAACAAGGAGCCTATTTCATAGAAAAGACAAGATTATGACAATTATCTAGTATTAAAATATGCTGATGACTTTAAGTTGTTATCCTGCTTTATGTTTTGTGCAGTCTTTGCCTTCTGCAAACTAAACGTCATGGCCAAAATAGGGGGTTAGTAAATTACCCAAAAAGCTTGTTTTAAAATTTATTTATTCTTTATTGCCAATGATTTTTTAGTTTGATTTACAGCCAACGGTTTCTAAAAACAAAGACTCACTTTTACTCTAACCAACCTTGAGTTTCTTTTAAAGAGATTGGCAATTGTTATAATACAGTCCACATTTATTCCAAGAGCGGTTTCAGATTTAAGTCAGGTTGTACTAGAGGAGACAACAGCATCACTGATAAAATTATAATTTGCTGGTGGAATTTTTGTATCTAAAGAAGCCCTTGCAATGTATAGACAATTGTAAAGTCTGTTAGGCAACTGACGTGTTTTGCAGGCCAAAGGGTGCGGGGAGAGAAGGTGGGTAGTCAAACACCTCAACAGAGTTCCAATACAATACTGAATTCCAAGGGTTACTGGAACCTGGATATGTAAAGAAAGGGCAGGGCTGGGATCATGCTTAAAATGGTCTCAAGTTCAAATGTACTAATGTGACAATAACATCTTCACAGGTCATGTGGATTTCCAAGTTTTGCACTCTGCTTCTCTCAATAAGTGCTGGCTGAAGGCGTGGTCAGGCGTTTTCCAATGTAGATGCTGAAATAAAAACATAAAACATTGTATTTCATGGGAGTAGTACCCTTCACAACAGTCCTTGCTCATTCTATTGTTCTAGTTTGCCCTTGTCAATAGTTCCCTTTTTTTTTTTTTTTTTTTGGTGATGTTCTTCCATAACACCCCCTTCTCTTCTATATAAGTGACTTTATCTAAACACTTAACTGGAAAGGCTGAGATTTCCAATAGAGCCCAAGGGATTTAGGTACCCTGATCCCATTGAAATTCAATAGGAGGTGGCTATCTAACTCCCTAAGGCTCCTTTGAAAATCCCAGCCAAAATAGTACGTACACCAAATTCTTTACGCTACACTTAAAGAAAAAGATATTAGCACAGGCTTTAAAACATTGAGTGTTATGGGCTTACAAAAAGGCAAATCTCTAACAAATTAAGCGAGGCAACTTCCCTACTTTATTTCAGAAATATACTTATTTGCAACCAGACATCCTCTTTTCACATTTTCTATCCAGCTAGTTTAGCCAATAACTAGGACTAAGGAAAAAATCATTTACAAGAATATGTTAAAATCAGAGTGGAAGGCAAACTTTGTGCAAGAAGTTAAATAAAAACTGAAATATGGTATTTTAAACAGTACATTTCTCAGGCCCCACCACAAGAGGGCATGAGATAGATATTTGCAAACCTAAGACCTTCAGCATACTCAGTGATCACTTCTAATTACAGAAATACTAACAGCACTGAAAATTCAGTAGCTGATTTTGAAAGACAGAAATATACACATCACAGTTTGTACCTGTTTCAAGTTTCAAACCCTTAGTTTCAGTACCATCATGCAACTGCAGTAATGCGAGCCACTCAGAATTAGTGGGAGCTTACGCATGGGTCTGGAGCATTATCTAATGATGTTACACAGTTACATCATCAGTTTTCTTGGCGCAAAAGAGGAAAAAATACTAGAATATTTATGCTTAGAGTCTTATTTTTCTTTTATTACACTATACTCTCAGAAATTTGAATAGAATGAGCAAATGAACAAGTGGGTCATGCCACAGGACACTGCAAAGCTTCTTTGCAGTAGGATTTCACAGTCAACTAAGGTCACCGATTTCATGATAATCTGTGCATTCTGAATGCATGAACATGCAATCTCCAACTTTTCCTACAATCAAGTAAAAAAATTTGCGTCACTGCAAAGGTAGTTTTCCCTACATCTCAAATACACTTGATGTATCAGCACAATGTCAAGGTAATCTGGTCATTCTTATTATGCTCTTCCTCAGACTGGTTATTCCAATAGTACTACAATAAGTATACAAGCAATAAAGACGCAAAGTTTAAAATTAGTCTTTGTACTTACCCTAGTCCCAGAGCCAAAACATGAGATATAAACAGAGATGGGATGAAAACCTTAAGAAACTCGGCAGAGAAAATGCCACCTTTCTTCATAGCTCCGCTCTTTCTCATACTTAAAGATACTGCACGTTTAGGATGTCTGAAGTGAAATTCCCTGACGGGAAAAAATAGACAGGAATATTGCAGAACTGCACAGAACACTGCCAGATTTTCTTCAAGGTGAACTAGACAGGGCAAAAGCCAGATTGCAGGGGCACCAAACTGAAATACGAGGCAGCGTTGAAAGACCACTTATTCAAGTACAGAGACAATGGGAGCACAAGCTGAAGAGACAAGCAGGTCTTGGAGAGGAAATTTCAGTACATGACTTGTTAGTAATAGCCACATTTTTGTTTCAAGCAGGGATGTAGAAATCTCCCAGATATGGATCGCATCCTCCAATTTAACTAACACTTTGCACTCACATAGTGCTTTCCGTTCATGGGTTTCAAAGCCTGATTGCGTCTAGGGTCCCTGTGGCATCAGTAAGCATTATACTTATTTTACAAATGCAGAAACCAAGATGCAGAGACTTTAGGTGACTTGCCCAGTACCACACCAGTCAGTGAGATGTTACTAAACCCCACCAGGTACCTTTAGCAAGCTCCAGGTACCCTACTCTAACAAGTAAAGACACTGGTTTTACTGGAAAAAGTAACTTCATATTAAGCTTATTGTTGGGTTGCTTTCAGTAAAAGGATCTCGGTTATGCTAATACATTTTTTGCAGCATTTATTGGTTTTAGGCTATCTATCCTCCAAGGGAAACCCAAGTCTTCAAAGTGATGAACCCATTTGGATAGCCTGAATAATTCCATATATGTGTGCAGCATGATTCTTCTTTCCTTCTTACGAAGGAGCGTTTATTAGTAAAGAGTTCAACTCACTTGGGAGGAATGTTTTCAGGCCTACTCGACCAGTGTGAAACCCAGTCAGCACTTCTCTTCAAAACTTCCACCTCTTTCTCTCCTTCTACTGCTTCCTCTTCAGACTGAAAATACACATGGGACATGCCTTGTAACAACACTTAATCAGCTATTCCGCATGGTATTAATTTTAAGAGCACCAACTGCAGTGACAAAATGAGAAGCAGCAGATGTTGGCAGTTTTCATTCCACTGAGCTCTTTCTGCATATGTTGGGATTGGGGAGGGAAAGGCAAGGCAATGACGACTGAAAAGATATTCTTGCATCAAGCGTTTATTTGGAAGGGATTTTACTATGCCCACAGGGTCCGCTGAAGTCAGTGCACCTCTGATAAATATATTATTTTATTACAGACTTAAGCAAGCTTCATTGTATGATATTTAAATATATATATTACAAATTAGAGCGAAGAACAATTGAGAGGATGATTTTAAAAATAGTCTGAATAAGATGGTGTCGCATAAAATGTTTTCAAGTAAAAACCTTTCCCTAAAACTTTAGCGATTCTTAAATCAGATGTAATCAAATGAAAAGGGCAGTATTTCTGCCCAAACTGTACAAAAGTACTTTAAATCATTTCTTCCAGAAGCTTGTCAATGTCAAAACAAATCTCTTTTGTTTGTTATTTTACTTCCGTTATTTAACATGTATATATGTATACTATGGTAGACCTCAACTAGGTCTGGGCCCAATTACGGCAGGCACTGTACACGGTAAATGACAGTCCCTGCCCCAAAGATTAATACCTCCCTCTCATGGAAGGATTGCCATATACAGTGCTTAATTTGTAATAGAAGAGGTGCCAGGGCTCAAGAAACTGTTTTACTTTCATAGCTGACGCAGCAAGCTCAGAGGTGCCGTGGCTATGAACTGCCAAGCCTAGAGCTGTATGTATTGGCATTCCCAAGCTGTCCTCTCCCCGCTGAATTCACTGGGAGCCTGAGACCAAATTCAGCTTTTAGCAAGGTTACATTTCACCACTTGGAGTACAGCTTAGCTGAAAGAGGCACCAAAACAAATGGAGAAAGGGAGCCATGCTGAATTGTAATAGGGAGATGGCAACCCTGAATGACAAAACAAAAAGCAAAGGAGCTCACTCAGAGTAGTACGGTTCTCTACAGGGCTACAGAAGGATGACGATCCTATTGCTTGGCCATCCTCTCTGACAAAAATTAAACTCGCACCGTTCGTTTTTCCACTACTGCTCTCAACGTGTACTGCTGAAGACAGCAAATTTCATAAAATGACCAAACTAAGAGTTCAGCATTAGATTCCCTCTCCATTTCGGGTTGAGATGACTGAGAAATATGTGAGCTCACTAACCACAGAATGATGATTCTGAATTCTTAGGTAGTAATTTAAATATTTGTAAAACAAATAGTTCTATCACATACCTACATAATTAGATGTGAAAACGAAATCCTGCCAATCTCTCTGATAACCTGCTACTACATCTACTCAATCACATTATTTCAAGTTCAGGATTGGTGCCTGATATTCTCTCTCTCTCCAAGGTTTAAAAATTGAATTTTTATAAAGTCCAAGTTGTATAATTCCAAAGCAGGTGTTTCAAACTAGACTTTTTTTCCCTCCCCACTGCTGGAATTTAAACATACAAACAACTCCTTCTCTGCTCAGTAAATTATAAAAACAATTTTTTTTATACCACCACCTCACAGAGCTAAGTTTAATAGACATAATCTCCTAAAATACAAGTTTATAACATAGTTACCATCATAACCTTAACTATACAAAAGCTTCAATGATTCATTGAGTCTATTTACATGGAAGTAAGCAAGAATGGATAATTTTGTTCACACAGTTCAAGTCAAATGGTTAATTTTAAAAGATACAAAGAACATGGTACAATACAAGTAAACACGGTTATTCCAAAAGGCTAAAGGACATTTCCAGATTTTGAATAAACAGGCTTTCGACAATTGGAGTTTAATATTCTTGGCCTTTAATTCAGTATAGGTACTGTAGACTCAGATGTTTCCATACCATATTAATAATGCATTGCGGGAAATTAACAGTTTAAAGCTGTATATTTATATACAGAATTTATCGTTTTAAGTATTTGGCTTCAGTCCTCTAGCATGCTTCACTAATTTTTTTTTTTTTTTTAAACTCATCTTGATATGAAGTTGTCTATTTACAATAGACAAAATTGTGTCTTAAACACTGCTCTCCTACACAACGTGTTGTGTACATTAGAGTTTACTGGAGAAAGTACCTGAGAACTATTGTCCTTACTCGTGTGCATTTCCACATCAAACATTATCTGTCCGTCTTCTTGAGGGGAAGGGCTAAAGGAAAGAATGATGGCATTACTGTCACTTTTGGGTTATTAAGTTACTGAAACATCAGTTTAATTGCATCATAGTTCAATTATTTCTACATATAAGGTACGCAGACAATGCAGATGAGAAACAAGGATCCTTTATCATTATGCCCCACAAGGAAAAAATCCTCCAAGCCCCAAAAGAATTTCCATATTCCCAGTTTGTTCTTGTTTTCATACCATCCCCACCCCCAACTACCCTTCAGTTAATCATAAAGAGATGGGCAGGACCCCCTCTACCATCAAGAATCAGCACAGTGACTCGACTGTAACTCCGACCCAGGAGCAAAAGACCAAAATGGAGTCCTGAACTCTCATCCCCTGAGAGGCAATACATTGCTATTGTTGCTACATCACTGGGCCATCTTTCTGATATACAGTAAAACTAACCTTAAGCAGTCACTAGCAAAATCAAGTTACCTAGAAGATGGATCCCTCAAAGGAGTTTGAATAAAACTGTACCTGAAACTTTGTAGGTATTTTAAAAGTGGCTGCTTAAAGGACTATATCTGTGGGAGGAATTCGTTAGTGTTGTTCCATGGCACACTAAGGAATTTCTCCAGCAGGCATTACATGTTACACACCAAAATATCTTAATAGTTAGCAAATTAACCCAAAGGAATAAATACTTTTATTTCCAATACTAAAACCTGAGTATACTCTACTAAAGGATTTCTCTTTAGGAACATTCACACCCAGATGGGAAAAAATGCTAGAGAATTTAAAATCAGGGAGAGTGTAAAGGTACAGTGCGATGTAGACACGTCATTTCATCGCATCAAAATTGTAGACACCCCTCTTTAATCTGATATTAGCTTTCATTAAAAAGATGGATAATGAGTGGAAAAAAAGTTACACTGGGAACAGGACCTTTCTTTTAAACTACTCAGTAAATGGTTTATAGCCGTTTGCACTCCTTTCTACAAATGTTTTAGACCTCAGGTTTCTATAAATATCAGACTCTTGTCCATAATCATAAGCTGATACGCTCACTACAAAATTGGAAGTTTAGTTTTCCACCCATTTGATGTTGAGAAAAAAGAAAAAGGGATTTATCTTCATCTGACATTTTTATCTGACAGTATTTAAATCAAAAATACTGGGGCAGTTAAAGGTGTGGGTGGAGAGAAAGTTCCTACCTTGATAAGAATGAAAATGAGCATTACAGACACTACCTATCAAATGTTTCTAGTTGAACTGGAAAGTGAAAACATACTCTGCTAGTTACTGGCAGCTTACAATTTTCTTAGAAATAAAGGTATAGCAAACAGTTTGCTTTTTTCTGAGGGAGTAGCTTTTAAAAAAATATTTTTTTACTCTTCTTGTCCATTGTACTTGGTAATTCTATTCTGAAATGATCACTGAGTTAATGTCAAGTTCCATCCATATTCATTGTAGGTGCTACATCTGATCGAGCTTGATATAAATGTTACATACTTGACATGGCGAGAAGAGAGCATTTGTCCAGCAATATAAGAAAAAGAAAAAGAGGCTCTTAAGACAGCTCCAACACCGTCTTAATTGTCCAACAATTCTGAGGGTGAAACCTTAAGGGTATCGCTTGCTTTGAGATGACAAGCAAGATTATTTTACCAGATATAAATAAATACATTTTGCCTTTAACGGAAAAAAGTAGTTAGGGCTTTTTTGAGCAAAGACACTTTTTTTCTCCCAACTACTTCTTCTGTGAGAGAAAGAGGGGTGGAAATTATAAGTCAGTTGTCTATTCTATCACTACCTTGCATTTATTCTTGCCTGGACACACAGTATACAGATGTAACTGAGTAAGTTACTTTGAAAAATTTCATAAAGCCAAGGTATTACATTTTCATCATAGTCAATACTATCTTCAGTCACAGTATCCCTTGTTCTTACCTTCTCTTAAATAATCATGCATCAGTAATCACACGGTTAATTATTTTTTTTACACAGTACATGAACAATGTTAATATGAGATTTCACACTGACATTGATGCAATTTGTTCTACTCCTGCACTTTTTTATTTTTTGTTTAACAACAATTACTTGCTTTTCAAACAAGCCAAGTTCTATACTGTTTAAAGTTAGCAGGATTCAGCAAGTATTCCAAATGGCACACAGGCTGGATGCAGAAGTATACAGCTAATAAAATGTTATTTGCCCTTGATTAAAGCATCAAGAATGGAAATTGCATCACATAACATATGAAAAAATGAGTGGTTCAAGAGACCTGATACAGCTGTGTTTCCTTACCTGTCACAGTGGGAACTAGCCCTTGAACTACTCTGTCCTGATTCGTGCTGGGCATCCAGAAGGATTTTTTCCATGTCTCCATTGTGGATAGAGGAGGACGAAGGGACATGTTCCAGGCCCCCATTTTTCCCAGTGGCATTATCATTGCTAGTGCCATTGCCGTTCATCTGTAACTCCACCCAGGAACCTGTTGGGCCAGCCAGATGGCACTCATTAAAAGCAGCGAAACTAAAACCTCGCTTAAAGTTTATCATTCACATGCAGAAAGAATGTGAACATGGTGAATTCAGATAACATCCACTGATGCCAGAAAAAAGAAAAATGCTCACAAACAAATAGAGAAGACAAGAATGGCAGGTTTGTTTCCCCCTGTCCCTTAAGTTAACTGTAGACTTAATAGCTCTGAACTAAACAGTCTTGATTTGGGTAACTGGAAACAACAACAGTCATTCCCCTCCCTCATGCTTTTTTTTTTTTAAATCCCCTGACAGGCATCCCCTTCGTATGTATCAGGTTTAAGCTCCAAATCCTCACCACCCCTCTCTCTACACCCCACTCTTGAACCAAACAAATTCCATTCTTTAATATTCCCTTTGTTCTTCCCCACTTCGAGTTTCGTGCCTTTCTCCCCACAATGCCCCCTGTGCTTGGAACAACCTCCCTCTCTAGCCATATGGCAAGCAATCTCCTTTTCCTCTTCCCAAACAAACCTCACTTCTTTCAGCTGGCCTTCCAATCCCAATCTCTTCTCCAGTACTGTCTGTTACCCCTCACATCAGAACTTTAATAACTGGGATGTATCCAATTTAGATTATAGATTCACAGATCTATGAATTATTAGATCCTTGAGGTAGGCCCCCTGTTTTCCCACATAGTTAAGAACTATGCACATCTACTGTACGCTAAGAAACTAAGTTGGTTATAATTAGCCGGAAATGGTGTTTGTGTGTTCACACATATGCTCCATTGTTTATGCTCGGTATGTGGGAAAACTGGGGTTCTCACTTTGTAATACGTTGAGGTGGGCGGGCAAAGTCTCTAACCATCTTAAAGTCCCATCTAAATATTTCGTTTAACATTTTCTAATTCAAATAGTGCAAATAATTACTGTTAACCTAGTTAACCGCTTTCTTATAACTGATCGTTACAACCTATTTTTGCAGGGAAGATTCTATATACTAAGTACTACACTTCGCCTACATATATTGTAATTCATCCTGTCTCTGCTCTTATAACTAGTTTTAACTACAGGATCTTAGCGTAAGGGCCTCAATTGCATTGAGAAGCTGCATGCATCATATTAGCACTGAAAACACACGCTTTAAACTACTAAAATACAAGAACATAATTCCAACTGCAGACTGTACTAAACATGCATAGTAACAACATAAAACGTTTTACCAGTACATTAAGCAGTCACAGATTTCATTTAGGATATTTTGAAAATATTCATAAATAGGTAGTTTATGTTCTGACTGGTGAATTTAAACCACTTGAGTCCTGACATATGGGTCACCTATTTAATCCAGTGCCCATTCAACTGCAAACCTGTGGTTCTTATTCAAACTCATTAACTGTATCACTTGAGAATATAGATAGTTTACTTTTTAATCGGAGTACATTAATTGTTTGAGAACAGTTGGCATAAGCTGAAACACTAAGTTTCTTTTCTGCATAAGCTCTTGTTCTTTGGTGCAGTAATTTTACGTTTGGTGTCGCTTTTGCCTTACATGGCTCAAGCAATTCATTTTATACTTTTTTTCAGACCCTCATCTCAGACTACATTCAAATTCAGAACCTGATTACATCCTATTTAGTCTGAAAAACTATGCCACTGAGATGTTACAAAGTAGTTTGTGGAAGAAGTTGTTGTTTTGCATCTTTACATACTAGCAGGGTTTTTTTTTTTTTAATCAATACAGCTCTTTGGTGTAACTAGGATTTATTATGGCATACAGACAACCTAAATACTCTATTTTAAAATCAAAACTATTAGCACGCTGGACTACTTTAACAACTAACAATTGTGTTTAACGGGAGGAATTTTCAATAGCAACAACTAATGGGACTCTCACCCTGTTATCCGAACAATATAAAGTTGATACCTCTTAAACAAAAATTGTTTTCAAAGCTTAACACAAATTTTCTGCCTGTCAATACATGAACTGCGATAGCAGAGAGCAAATACTCTCAGAAATAACACATAACTATTATCTTAAAAGTAACATGCTTTTCTGATTCTTTTAAAAAAAACTTTCGACTGTCACACCTAAAATATTCCTTCATCGTTTGTTTACTTTTTGCATTAGGGTATAAAAGGTGTCACTGTTATCTTGCATAATGTCAGGTTCCCCAATCTGTGTAATCTTTTCACTTCAACCAGGGAAGAGAAAAAAAAAATACTGTGAAAACAGAAACTGGGAGACTGGAAAACCTAAAGTGTTGGCAGGGGCAGTAGTAGAAACTACTTTTAATTCATTTTTTAAATTTACTAGACTAAAGTTAACACTGTGCATACAAACTATTGGCCAGTGATTTTTTTTTTTTTTTAAAGTGAAAGTGAAATTTTAAATGGAGATTCAGGTCTGGTCCCAGGGAATATCACCACCATTGACCTCTTAAGGTATTTTACCTTGGCTACAAAAAGCTCAACAATATGCAACCCATGTTATTTGATTCAAACGAAGCCATCAATTATTAATCATGCTTAGTACACTCACGTAAAGCCCATGTTCAGACAGGTGCTGGGCTCAATTACATGAGCTGCAACGATTTTATGGTATGACATATTGCAGTGATCTTTGTGGGTGATAAATTATGGGCGAATGCACACTGCCCATGTACAAACCCATATGCGTTCCATATGGGAGTGGAGGTCAGATTCCAAGAATTCCTTTTCTGGTTCCAGAAGTTGTGTCATAGAACCAGTGGATCAATTGCTATCTCTTTCATACCCGAGCAACTTCTCCATTACGTTTCGGTAACCAGGAATGTCTCCCAGGCTGGAGATGCTGTTGATTATATTCACTAACGCAGTGTGTTGGTTCCAGGAGTCTTACAGAGCAGCTGCAGTGAGAAGATGGTGTTTCTGCCACTGTCAGAGCACTGCAAGATGATCTGGAGCCCATGCACCAGTTGAACAACCGAATGTCTGGCTGTTTAGCCAATGAAGAACGAGCTGTGGAAAGGCAGTTTTAGGTCAGACCAACCAGCATGGAATGGTGGGACTACTCCGTATTTCAGACCTGGGATGATCAGCAGTGACTGCAGAATTTCAGAAAAGGAAGGCCACATTTCAAGAAATATGCCAGGACAGTTGACCTACCCTAGAGCAACCACCTTCCATTATGAAATCACTAATATCTGTGGGAAGGCATGCTGCAATTGCAATTAGGGAATTATTTAGCTCAGACAGCTACAAGTCAGTTGGTAACAACTTTGGGTTCAGAGAAGCTACTATGGTGGGATCTCGAATGTCTGAAGTAAATGAGGAACTTCTTTTCACCCTCAGCCACCCCCACCCCTGCTGATGTTGTACAGCAGAGTTCAGAAACAAACAATAGGCAAGAAATGAAGGCAGAAATATTGGAGGCTGACAGTTAGCATAAATAAGGAAGGCCACTTCTTGTAAGGTTAGCCTTGTGGAGGAGTTTTGGTAGATGACCAAAGAGGAAGCCTGGGATTGCAGTGAAGGACTAATCAGAATGGACTGCTATAACCTATCGCTGCACCGGCATGCTTAGGACTCAGTTGTGCTTAATACGGTACATTGTGGAATTTGCTGTTTAAAGTTGTGTTAGAGGCACACTGGAGGAAACAAGTTAAAACAATTAAATACTCCTCCCATCAAAAGAAGGCCTAGGACAGAGTTTACATGAGAAGCTGCACGTTCTCCATCTGACCACTCATCTCTGATGAGTCAAAACATGTTTAATTAGCGTCAACGCATTGTGATATCAAGCTTAAACACTGCCACCGATTTCCAACACAGAGCTCAAGGAACAGCCACCAATTGCTGTTTGAAAAGGTGCTTGATGATCCCGTCCATCAAAGACCCTATGTTATAACCTTCCTTCTGGATGAGATGGGCTGGATATGAAATCCTCTAAAGTCCATTCATGCAGCTCCAAAGTGATGGCCAAAAGTAACTGGTGGAGATCAAGTATATTCCCTTTTCCTCTGCTTACAGATCCAGATATGCTGGCTGTCTAGTATTAGGACTGGGAGGACCAGGAGCAACATTATCCCAGAAAAATATTTGAGACTATAACAGTGGTTCTCAACCTGCAGCCCTTTCAGCACAGAGCTGCGGCACCTGTGACATCCTCGGGTCCCTATAGGTAGTATTGGATGCGGCCCACATAACACATTGTGGGCCAAATAGGTTGAGACTAGACTAGACTAGGTTGAGACACTGCACTACATTAACCAAGTTAAAAAACAGTGCTTCTCATCCCCAACCCAGCCTCTCCAAAGAGTAATATTACCCCCCAAAGGGAGAACATTTCATTTTGTCACACTGTAGTTTCAAGCACCACACTAAAGATTGGCACTTTATTCCTCCTAAAATTTTAACCAGCCACCTGAAAGGTATCTGTTTTGATAAAAATTGTGAATTTGACATTTTCTCAAAAGAGAAAATTGTCCAAAAAGCAATCTGAAGCAATGTCATGTATTTTTTAAAATAGAAATTTAGTCAAGAGATTAATCTGTAATAAAAGTGACACGGTCAGCTTTTTTTTTTTTTTTTTTTCAACTCCTTACAGACAGCTAACAGATTAAAACCAAAAGACTAGTTACTTTTCCCCATTTTTTACTTTCTTGCATTTTAATAAACTTGGACACACCACATACAAATTTCAATTTTGTTTTTAATGAACAAGTTCAGATTTACTTTCAGGTTCTCATGGACTAACACAATGATAGGGTCACATACACAGCAGAGGAATAATTAAATGTTAAACTTTCATTGGAAAATTTATCTGTCAAGGAAAAAAATTCCATGAAGCTTAGATTTCACAAATCTTTTATCTTAAAATTCTGGACCTAAAGTGATATGACAGTGTCCCCTTTACAAGCAACAACTGTATGTATCCAGATCATCAGGCATACAGAGATGCTTAGGAACTGAAGCATGTATGAACATGATTGTTTGCTACACAGCTTTAATAACCTTGCTTCTGTTAATTAGGTCATACTATAGAAAAGCTTTAGCCAAGGCTTGTTGCAGAGTAGGATGGATTTATTGTTTTGGGTATTAATCAAAATTCAATTTACTTTTATTAGACTCTGTTTCTCAAACTGACATCACAGAGTCCTGTTGAAGGCAATGGGGCTCTATGCAGAATAAGCATTTTACCACACTACACGACTGCAGGGGTTGGTGCAACTGGCTAATTTCTGCAGTAACATTAAAGAAATTCACAGGCAAATTTTCCTAAATTCTACCGCAAGTCTGAAGCAGTGAAAATGATGCTTTCTGGCTCATGGCCATTATGCAGTCACAGCATCTTCTATTTGATAAAGAATTCCAATGGACTTCGCTCTTACCCTTTAGTTTTTCATAATCTCATAAAAGCTATAGAATCTAGCATAATCTGTTGACTGTTGAAGTATCACTCACTAAATGCTTAAGTAGTAATTAAATATACCATTGTCGAAAAAAAGCTTTTCCATTTCCCACAGTAATATTTTCCATCCAACAGATATCCCACATTAACACTTTAGCGTTTTTTGCTTCACCTTTACAGTAAAAAGGCCAGAATGATGTAGCAGTACTTCATTAGCCAGGGACTTTGAGCGCTTTACACAAGCACTGGTGGTCACTTTCCAGCAGCACTCAACAACAGCAACCAGACTTCTCACAAGACGGGATGTAGAGCCATAACAGAGACTACCCTCTTTTTTCCTCAGTAATGTAGTAAATATTGTTGAAAAACAGACATAACATAATTGTCAGTGTGTTCCAGTTTAAATTGTTGGGTTTGGGGGTTTTTTTGTTTGTTTTTTGCTAATATCTAACACAAGTACGAGGTAAGAATTCAAATCCGAGTGAGGCTTCAGGAAATACCAGAGAGCGCACACTCTTGTGGTTACTGCACAAGACTCAAGTCAGGAGTTCCAAGTTCCATTCCCAGCTCTGTCACTGACAAAATGGGCAACCCTCACCTCCATATGTGATTTGAGATCTTTGCATGAAAGGTGCTAAATAAATGCAAGGTATATTTTAGAACAAAAATGAATTAATGTATAGACTCATTAGTCTGACAAAATTCAACTGGCAACTGGTATTGAGCCTTCATGGAGGTGACTGGTTACATCTGTTTTGCTCATGGGGCCCACTCCTGAAAACACTCCATGCTACCACATGGCACTTGCCAACCTGAGGAGCTGCACTGATTTCACTAACTCTTTATGCTCTGATCCCGCAGAGAGATATCTGTGGGCAGCCCTTGCAGGCACCTGCATGATGCCCCACTAACTTCAATGGCAATGTGCCCCTGTGGAGTTCATTTCAAGTTTGGGACCTAAAATGTTTACACTGAATTCCCTCTTGCTGCTCTCATCTTACAGATTGACGTCTCCAACACAGTAAGTAAGTCACTGTAATAACAGTGAACAGAAAAAGGGAAAAAAATGAAGTATGGAAGAACGAATATCTTCAGATCACGGATAAACTAATTTTAAGTTGTAGAACTAAACATTAGGTTTACTTGGACATGCCAAATATAAGATGAAATTTCCAAAGTTAAGTGAAATCTTATCAATTAATATACACTGATATATTTTTACACGTTAACAGCCCTGAATAATTTGGATATGGTGCCTTTGTTTTGTTTATTTGTTTGCATGTGCAGTTCTCCGAGGCCAACACATCAGAGAAACACACTGCTGTAATTAACATGACACTCAATGCACAGACATCAAATGCAATGGCAATGTTGTTATACCGACATAGTTTACTCTCATCTAATACATTTCCCACTGAATTAACGGAGATCACTTAGCTGGTCCTATTGAAATGGTTTGTGGATGATTTAGCAAACTAGGATAGAGGGAATGGTTAATCATTAATACATTTTGTTTTACCACAGTATCCTTGGCACTTAAAAACAAACCAAAATATATATATTGAATGGCTGTGTATTTGAGATGTAAAACACATCAGTTAAACCAATATGAGTTCCTAGATAAAATCACCAGTCTTCCACACAAATATTATCCTTAGAACAAAAGGATGCAGCAAAGCAGCTGACATACATGTGAGATACTGAGAAAAACAGCTCACGTCAGTGATATTGAGTCACTGAATAAAGTCATTCCCACAGTCAAGCTCCTCCCCCACTTTCTTGCTGTACCATCATCTTTGCTGTTAGAACCAGTCACTAAATAAATTCATTCCTGTCACAAAACAAACCTACTCCCTCTCCCCATTAAATACCAAGTCACATCCGTCTTTCCTCACATCCCCTTACCTCATATCCCTGTTATTAAGCCTGCTACTAAAATTCCCCGCCCCTTTCTGCATTTGACTCACCCACTGTACTTACACCCTACCCTCTAAAACTTACTGAGTTAAACGTGATGGTTTGGTCTCTTGATATTACCTAAACTCAGCCATTCAATAAACCTATCACCACCACAAGATAATCCGCTGCCCATGGTCCCCTCAGCTGCTTCCCATTCTGACTGGTGCCAATTTCATCCCCCTTTAACTCCTGAACACCCTCCCCTTTTGTCATCCTCCCACAGACCACCAGCCCTCATCTCCACCCCACAGTACACAATAATACACCTCCCCTCACCACTCTGTCCAGTATGCAAGATGCAGACCACCCCGCCCTCCAAAAAAATCCATCCAGGGGGCCTCCAAAACCATAAGCGCCTTCCAACCCCCTACAGCGTATCTTATTCCTCCTCCACACCCCAGTGTCCCCCAATCCCCTGGAGCCACCCCGCAGACCCTATTCCTCCTCCACACCCCAGTGTCCCCCAATCCCCTAGAGCCGCCCCGCAGACCCTACTCCTCCTCCACACCCCAGTGTCCCCCAATCCCCTAGCCTCCCCGCAGACCCTATTCCTCCTCCTCCACCCCAGTGTCCCCCAATCCCCTAGAGACGCCCCGCAGACCCTACTCCTCCTCCACACCCCCGTGTCCCCCAATCCCCTAGTCACCCCGCAGACCCTATTCCTCCTCCACACCCCCGTGTCCCCCAATCCCCTAGAGCCGCCCCGCAGACCCTATTCCTCCTCCACACCCCCGTGTCCCCCAATCCCCTAGAGCCACCCCACAGACCCTATTCCTCCTCCACACCCCCGTGTCCCCCAATCCCCTAGAGCCGCCCCGCAGACCCTATTCCTCCTCCACACCCCCGTGTCCCCCAATCCCCTAGAGCCACCCCGCAGACCCTATTCCTCCTCCACACCCCCGTGTCCCCCAATCCCCTAGAGCAGCCCCGCAGACCCTACTCCTCCTCCACACCTCCGTGTCCCCCAATCCCCTAGAGCCGCCCCGCAGACCCTACTCCTCCTCCACACCCCCGTGTCCCCCAATCCCCTAGAGCCGCCCCGCAGACCCTACTCCTCCTCCACACCCCAGTGTCCCCCAATCCCCTAGCCTCCCCGCAGACCCTATTCCTCCTCCTCCACCCCAGTGTCCCCCAATCCCCTAGAGCCGCCCCGCAGACCCTACTCCTCCTCCACACCCCCGTGTCCCCCAATCCCCTAGTCACCCCGCAGACCCTATTCCTCCTCCACACCCCCGTGTCCCCCAATCCCCTAGAGCCGCCCCGCAGACCCTATTCCTCCTCCACACCCCCGTGTCCCCCAATCCCCTAGAGCCACCCCACAGACCCTATTCCTCCTCCACACCCCCGTGTCCCCCAATCCCCTAGAGCCGCCCCGCAGACCCTATTCCTCCTCCACACCCCCGTGTCCCCCAATCCCCTAGAGCCACCCCGCAGACCCTATTCCTCCTCCACACCCCCGTGTCCCCCAATCCCCTAGAGCAGCCCCGCAGACCCTACTCCTCCTCCACACCTCCGTGTCCCCCAATCCCCTAGAGCCGCCCCGCAGACCCTACTCCTCCTCCACACCCCCGTGTCCCCCAATCCCCTAGAGCCGCCCCGCAGACCCTACTCCTCCTCCACACCCCAGTGTCCCCCAATCCCCTAGTCACCCCGCAGACCCTCCTCCTCCTCCACACCCCCGTGTCCCCCAATCCCCTAGAGGCGCCCCGCAGACCCTACTCCTCCTCCACACCTCAGTGTCCCCCAATCCCCTAGAGCCACCCCGCAGATCCTATTCCTCCTCCACACCCCCGTGTCCCCCAATCCCCGAGAGCCACCCCGCAGACCCTACTCCTCCTCCACACCCCCGTGTCCCCCAATCCCCTAAAGGCGCCCCGCAGACCCCACTCCTCCTCCACACCCCCGTGTCCCCCCAGCTCCCTAAAGGCCCTCAGGGTGCCAACGTACCTTCCCCCCGGAGAGTCCCACAACCCCCGCCCAGGGAACCCCAACCCCACAGACCCTCCCCCACCCCTCGAAGCCCCCCAGGCGGACGCAGCCGAGCCCACGTCGCCCGGGACCCTACGGATTGGCCCGGAGACGCTCGCGTGGCCCCGTTCTCCACCAATCCCAGCCGCGGTGCGGGGGGGAGAGGGGGGGGGAGATGCCGGGGGGGGGGGGTCGCGCTCCCCGCAGACCCTCTTTATTTACATGTCATTTGCCTATGCTAATGCACTCACTGTTGAGGCCCGGCTCAGCGGGCGCCCCCTCGGCCGGGGGGTGGTTGTTGTTGTTGTTGGGGTGGTGGTGGTGCTGCGGCGGCTCCGGAAGGCAGGACATGGCGGCGCGGCGGCAACTGAGGAGCCTGCGGGGCTGGGACAACAACAACAAGCCAGACTCCGCACGGCCCCAGCACCCCGCCTCCCGCGGCGGCGCAGGCGCAGCCCGGAGACACCGCCCACTCTGACGCAAGAGGCTGCCGGCGGACGGCTCGGCCTCAGCGCGCAGGCGCCGCCCCACCCACGCAGGTGCCAGCGGCACGTCACCTCCAAGGAACGACGCACGTCCTTCCCCGAGGCGGCGCCTGGCCATCACGGCGCGTGCGCCGCCTCTAAGCGCCGTCTCTTTACACTGCGCATGTGCCACTCCGAATCCGTTCCCGCCGCCGCTGGTGTACTGTCTACACTGCTCCTTCCCAGCGTTGAAACTTGCAGCGCTCGGGGGAGGGGCGGGGGGTGTCAAGTGGCAGTGTAGACAAGAAAAGGAGTACTTGTAGCACCTTAGAGACTAACCAATTTATTTGAGCATGAGCTTTCGTGAGCTACAGCTCACTTCATCAGCTGTATACCGTGGAAACTGCAGCAGACTTTATATACACACAGAGGATATGAAACAATACCTCCTCCCACCCCACTGTCCTGTAATAATAGCTTATCTAAAGTGATCAACAGGTGGGCCATTTCCAGCACAAATCCAGGTTTTCTCACCCTCCACCCCCCCACACAAATTCACTCTCCTGCTGGTGCTAGCCCATCCAAAGTGACAACTCTTTACATAATCAAGTCGGGCTATTTCCTGCATAGATCCAGGTTTTCTCACATCCCCCCCACACCCATACACACACAAACTCACTCTCCTGCTGGTAATAGCTCATCTAAACTGACCACTCTCCAAGTTTAAATCCAAGTTAAACCAGAACATCTGTGGGGGGTGGGGGGGGTAGGAAAAAACAAGAGGAAACAGGCTACCTTGCATAATGACTTAGCCACTCCCAGTCTCTATTTAAGCCTAAATTAATAGTATCCAATTTGCAAATGAATTCCAATTCAGCAGTTTCTCGCTGGAGTCTGGATGTGAAGTTTTTTTGTTTTAAGATAGTGACCTTCATGTCTGTGATTGCGTGACCAGAGAGATTGAAGTGTTCTCCGACTGGTTTATGAATGTTATAATTCTTGACATCTGATTTGTGTCCATTTATTCTTTTACGTAGAGACTGTCCAGTTTGACCAATGTACATGGCAGAGGGGCATTGCTGGCACATCATGGCATAGACAAGGCCTCACCAACTCCTAGGGAAACCAGTTCCCTCTCCCTGCTCGTGGCAGACAGTGGGGGAATGGGGAATTCCCAAACACGACAGAGAGACAGGACTCTTGGGGGAGGACTCAGAGACTGGACACCCCGGAAGATGGGGCGGGCAAGAGAAAGGGGATGGTATATGTATCTTCCTCCTGCGTGTCCCACCGCATGCAGCGGATGAAGCGGGTTTTAGCCCATGAAAGCTTATGCCCAAATAAACGTGTTAGTCTCCACGGTGCCACACGTCCTCCTCATGTGTTTTACTCAGAGAACGTTCTGCAGTGGTAAGGAAACTGAGGCAGAGAACTGCATGTTGGGTTTTTTTTAAAATAGATCTGTATATTTTTTTCTGCTGTTAAAGCGCAATAGTGGGTTCAAGTACTGTGAAAAGTCTCTGTGTGTTACATACTATGCCTACCATATGGCCCCTTGAAGAGGTAAACAAGAAGGCTCACAGTGGTAGTGGGATTCTGGGGCAGGCAGGGTGTGTTTAAACTTTGAGGGAGACCCCCGTCCGCACTGATTTGATGGACGGGGCAGGGGCCGGGGCCATTGGTCTAGGAGGGGCTGCTAAACACACAGTCTGCTTAGCGAGTGGAGAGATCCAAAGACGGCGGGAGTCCATTCCAACTCTCACTGAGAGGCTTTACAGATTGAGGGATTCAGCAGCTGGATCCACCCCCTGCAGTCTGGTGAGCTGCCTGGAGGGCAGGCCCAAGTAGATGTGTGAGGGGCTAAACTTAGTATAAGGAATTCAGCTGCTGCTCTTGGTGACATCGCTATGTGAGCATGCCAGATCTAAGGACTTGCACTCCCTCTTCTCCACTGTTGGGCTTGTAACAGACTCTTTGTAAGGCCACATGAAACAACTTATTTGTACTTTGCAGAGAGGGGCCTAATCAGGATTCAGGACTATACTGTACCAGCTACCGTATAAACACATATCAGAGACAGTCCCTCCCCCAAAGTGTTCAGTCTCACTTTTCTTTGTGCTTCAGCTGGAGTTGAAATGTACTAAAGATATTCCTTGAAATCTGCATGCAGCTGGATTTGGCCAAATGGACTTCAATGTCAATTGGCAGTTGACGGTTCAAAAAGCAGCAGACATTGATGCAAAGTACTAACATTCCACAGGATATGTTGACTTTGCAAAACAGAACCCTGCGCAGGACTGTTTTAAAATCCTGCTGCAGTCCCGCTCTGCCATACCCGCTCCCATTATTGTTTCTTACATTTATGTTTATCCTACACCCACCTGCAAAAACCTTAGATCCCGCATATTCCAGAAAAGGGACAGATGCCCCCCGCTTCTAAAACAGTTGGTATATGTAGATATAAACATAATCCAGACAAATTTTACCACTAAAATAAAACAAATCTTGCTTAAACCATGTGAAAAGCACTTTTACTCCTAATAGACATCAAATCTAGCCCTTACTTAAATGTAAGTATTAAAACCTTTATTTTAGAAAAAAAAACTTGCTTTACATTGCTGAAATTTCTGTTTGAGACAAACTGGTAAGATGTAGCCTTCTCCCGCAAATTATTGCAGACTGTTTTTTTGCTCACCCTATCCTGCCCCCAAACAAAGGACTTTTTACCTGCTCCTGCTATTAGGGCAGTGGGTCCTGCGGGACCCAGGGGATCCCAGTCCTGCTGCATTGCTCTGTTGCAAAGTACCAATCAGGTCTGGTGGGAAACCTAACACTGAAGCCCTCTGTACTCTTGCTCACTCGCTCTCCTAGGAAACATTTATTAGCTTCTTCGTGGAAGATACCAAAATAGAATGAGTAAGCATTGCATCAGAAAAATTCTCTGCAAGACCTCCCCTCCCCATTTTAAAGAAGCAATGAATTGTTTTTGAAATGTTGAAGGACAGTTAAAACTCAGCTGGGAGAGCAGACCGTAGATGACAAGGCTGAACGGGTTTATGGCGTGGAAGACAGAAATTAACAAGGAAGCAGCAGTTTAACAGGGTTGATCTCTGACCTATATTGTTTTCCATAAGGCAGGTCTTTCTATTTCCCTTGTTCCAGCCACTGCTCCTAACAGCTTTCACCTGTTCTTCCTTTGTGTTAATAAATACAAACATGACAATTTTTCAGTGCCCAGTTAAAAAGGAACTTTCTGGGAGTGAATATGCATGACAAGTTCGAGGGGCCAGTGGGCACAAATAGAAATACCTTCAATAAACAAAAGGCAAATCACATGGATCAGCCTGTGGACATGTCTCCTATTGCTCAATTAGATAGAGGGGTGTGTTAGGGGTTGGGAACCTACGTGCCTTCTGTGCATTGCCACGCACCATGGACGTGACTAGTCTCGAGTAACTATACCTTGTGATGTCCAATTCCAATTTATTAGAATAGACACATTAAAACTAGGAAATGTGATTTCAAAAAAATCCTATACCCCTAATAAAATATTCCAGAATATTAAATCACGCACCCCCAAATATCCAAAATATAGTTTTAAATGTTAAATAGGGGAACTTCCCCCTTTTCCGATTACCAGATTACTTTTTCTGAGGGCAGTAATCTCACCCCTTTACTTCAACCACCGCATCTGGTCTTCTCTTCCAGTGTGGCTGGGACAGACAAGTGTTCCTCTTTAACATATACAAAGGCTAAATTGGAAGTTAAAGTCCAGATTTAGTGAGGTATTGAATAGGGTGAAGAGGAACCCTTCTATGTATTTGACATGGCTAGGAAATGAAGGCAATAGCCACTTCTCAGCAGAAAACCGAGATTTAGGGGCTGGTACTGCACCACTGAAGTTAAAGGGAACACTGGCCACAGGCCGTGTCTACACACACACACAAGTTGCACTGGTTTTACAACAGATTTAGTTAAATCAGTGGAAAAAGTATTTGGTTGAACAATGGCTAATACTGGTTTAAACACGGTCTGTAAATTTCAGTTTTTCCACAGGTTGGTGCACCATTTAACTAAATCCATTTAAAAATCACACCTATAGTCAAAGGGGGGAGCAAGACTGTGTTTCAACAACATCCGAGACTTCAGGTAGGGGGCAAGATTGGTCTGATAGGGTTTGGGTCAATATGCACTGAAGTTGATTGAAAGGCTTGCTTCGTCTTAATTGGGAGTAGGATCAGGCCCCTAAAGAGAGGTAGCTACTTCCTGTGATTCTGTTCTTCTGGAGGTACCAGAATTTTCTTGCAAACTCTCCTTCCCTCCCAGCGATCTAGGAACAGGTCCAGATGCTGCGGTGCAAATGAAGCAGGGTGATTTGTTTCATGCGGATGGGGGGGGAGGGGTAGAGGAGCTATTAGTAACCTGAAAAACCTCATGAAATAAGGGGAGTAGAGGATAAAGAGCAACCTGACAGAAGTACATTTATTCTTATGCATACTTTTTATTAATAGAAAATAGAATTAGCATTAGCATAGAAACTGATCAGCAGGATTTACAGTGTACGTCAAAAGACAGTGTGATTAAAGAATTATAATATATAGTTGGAATATATCTGGCAACCTCAATCAGTAGCTAGTTTTGGGGGAAAGAGGGATTTGTTCGTGATATGGAGTGGCATGCCAGAGTGCCACCTGTACAGGCGAAGCAAAATTCAGACTCTCCTAAAGCCACTTTATCCTTTTAAAACCATGGGCATTCCTGACGAGCACAACAGAGGTCCCAAAGGCAGTTTTACTTTAATTCAGTCGTGCTAGCAAGTTGTGCTTCAAGCTCTTTGTGAAATCTACCTGTTCACGGTCTGCATCTTTGTTCCATCGCAGATTCCATTTTGTGTCTTTGATAAGCGAAGTGTTCGACTATTCAATACGAAATCCAGAATACACACACACACACACACACACAACTTGAACATGCAAGTAAAACAGCACTCCTTACAGATGCCACAACCCCCTACAGAACACTTGGATTGCCCCAAAACAACAGATGTGATTAGATATACCACCATCTTTGCTTTATCAGCCCTGGCGCACACAAAATCTAATTGCCAACCCACTCCCATGGCCAGGGTAATGAACAAACCTCAGCCTTGATCCTGGGAACACTTGTGTATGCAATTAACTTTACTCACATACGCAGTTCCAAATACTTCAAGGAGACTAATAATTTGAGCAAAATTAAGCTAGTGCACAATAGTACGTGAGATTGCGGCCTAATATTTGACTTGCCCATCAGTTACGATCCCCAGGAGCGTTACACATTTTGGTAAGGCCAACAAATGAAAATGAATAAAAGGTATCGCTCATACTCTCACAAAATTCCTCACAAAAGGCTCACAGGTCAGGTATCAATGTTACAAAAGAGTTATATATTGTATCCACGCAAAGCAAAATGTAATGAATATTTAGAGCGTTTAACATTTTCAAAACGCTACACAAGTTCCAATGAAACGAAGGCATAGCGTTGCATCAGTGATCTTGCTAACTATGTGCAATCCTGCCAACATTTTACAGCAGAAACAATGTTTAAGTTGATTGGGTTACTGAAGCATTATAGAAATTTTACTTGCAACTAAACCACAAAAATAATGTGAACGCAGTTGATTTAGAAGTATAGTTCCTCCCAATCAAAGGTAGGCTTTACTATGGACTAAAACGCCATTGACTGTTTGTTGAATGGTAAGTACAACTTATTAGACCTTCCAGTGCACCAGAAGAGCACAATTAGCAAAAACATATTGGAGATAAAAACCCACAAGCTTTTTAAAACGTTAGTATCCAATTCTTCATCTTTGGATAAGCCTTATTTGCTTAAAAAGAGTTTAAATCAAGTTACAGTCAACTATTAATATTTATTTCATGCAGTTTCTGTACTTCAAGCATTTTCTGATCATTGCACCTTTTAAAGTTGATCTTTAATTGCTTTGAAAAGCCAGAAGAAAGAAGCAGCACTCATACGGTATTCTACATTTCCATTCAGACACTGATAGCAATAAAATACAGAAAATATATATGTACTCAGAATGCAGTGTAAATTCTCATCTATAATTACTTGATATTAGTTTTCCACTACATCATACTGTTGAACAAGAATTTTAACAATTAAAAAACACTGGCTTTGTATTCTAAACAAGGTATTACATAAAATTAGGATGAGATTAAACATATTAAAAAGTTAGTCCCCAATAAATGGATTTGAATTATACAAATTCACACACTGAGACATAAGGGATAGTTTAATTAACAGATAAAGGGGCTTTAAGGAGACGGAACAGGTCAATTACTGTTCAAGACTATGGCAAAGTCTGGTAGCATTTCAAGGTTTTTGAAATGGAAATGGTCAATAAATACCAGAGTTAGAATGATCTTTTTCATACAGGAATGACAGCCAGACAGTTGCAAAAACCCTCCCTCTCCCCCTGCCCACTGAAAAATAATTAAAATGAATACTGGTTAAAATCATTACAAAAAACCAACACTTTATTTTCATGCATCTAAGGTAAAACACAGAATATTTGTATAAAGTAAAGAGGTAGATTAAAAAAAGAAAAAAACCCAGATTCTTCATTCTTTGTCACTTTTATTCAGTAGTTTTTTTTTTTCTTCCTTATTTTCTCTTTTTTGGTGCCAAACATGGCAAGGAGTGATTACAGTCAACTGCTTATTAAAACATTGTTCGCAACATAGACCCCTTCCTTTACCACTGACCCCAAACTGACCCATTTCATGTGCTTTATTTCATTTTTTTCTATACACCACCACCAGGGAGGGGTGGAGGGGATGAAGGGGAGGGAAGGGGGAGTCCAGGAGGAGGAATGCTACAAGCCACAGCAAGAATGAGCTGCATTTAATAAAAAAGGGCCACAAATGATACAGTAATGAGGTTACACAATTAAATCCCATAGCATGACTGAAGGCTTTCCCTGTGTTTGACGTCATCACAATGGAAGGCATAAAAAGTGGAGTAAACCAATGTTGATACAGTCCAATCTAGTCCATTAGGCAAGATGGTGCAAGTAGTCATTAAATTAAAAAGTGCCCTACCCTCACCTAAATGGCTAGCAAACATGGAGAACACCACTGTGATGAATCATCAGAGCTTTCTCCATGTAGCTAAAAAAAGTGTGTCATATGGCACATTTTTAAACACTGGAAAGGGGTGCCACAATGGACCTCTCTCTTTTATTCTCTTTCATTTACAGGTACAAATGCTAGATTCAACTATCTCAACTATGCAGGAAGTGAATTCTTCTGTTAGGAATGCCAACCCTAATTCACTTTGTCTTGAAATATATACAAGTTGTTTGTAGTAGCTACAGCAATGATATTTTCCTTGGGATGCCAGGCTGTATGTAGTATCTTCTTGTTGAAGTCTAGGCTGTCAACACTAATTTCATCCTTCTTTCGCTTTCCACTTGCACAGACTTTGCGGGGCTTCAAAACAGTGCGGGGTTTATTATTTTCCCGTGATGCTTCCAAGGTGATGTCTCGCTTTGTGTTTCTGTCAAACATTCTGAAGAAATTGTTGTAAGATCCCGTCATGACAACACTGGAAATAAGAAAGCTAAAGATTAATCCAAGAATGCCACATTTTAAAAAAGGAAGGAGTTATTTGTATTACGGTAGCGCCTGGAGGCCTCAACTGAGAACAGAGCTCCACAGTGCTAGACGCTGTACATATAAATAAAAAGAGTCCCCGGCCCAAAGAGCTTACACGTCAAACAGAGAAGACAAAGGGGAGTGAAAATAAAGTATGTGTTCACATTTTACAGATAGGGAGCTGAGGCACACAGGGGGATTAAGTGATTAACCCAAGGTCCCATGTGAACCCACTCATCAGCCAACTCCCAGTCCAATGTCTTGACCACAGGATACGCTTACACTCTAGAAGAGCCCAGAAATCCTGCCTTTCCATTCCCTTTCACCCCTTCAGAAAATACCTTTCAGTTGCACAGTGGTGGGGAAACAATGTCACCTATTTTGGGACTGCTGCAGTCAGATGCTGAGTGCCCTCCACTCTTGAAGTCAACGAGAGAGGAGGGCACGTGGAACCTTACAGAACTAGGGCCCGTAGCGGCCAATAGAATTTTTTCACCTCAAACAGCTATTTTAAAAGCCACTAGAGGTACACCTCAGATTTTTATCCGGAACCTCACTCAATCAACAACTACCTTTGCCAAGACCTTGTGACAGGGAGCTCTCGCTCTGTACATTCTTTGTCGTATGAACTCACATTGTGCCAAAATTAACCCCAACCAACAGTCCCCATGGAAAGCAATACTTCAGAAGAACATCTATATTATTTAACTTCAAAGAAGTAACCAATACGGTCATACCCCAACTCAAAACAGCAGTGTTCTTTGAATCACAGAGGACCAATTTTGACTCTTTGGGAGTTAAACACTGTTTTAAAGTGATTATGGGCCCCATTCTACAAGGTGTTGAGCAGCCTCAACTCCAGCTGACGTTGGCAGTTAGTTTACTCAACATGCTTCAGCAGATGCTCAATATTTCACAGGATTAGGCCCTATAGATCATACCTGTGTGACCCAAGGACCTTCTGATGCCAACAGGGGTACACAGGACTATAGGGATCACATGACCGCTTCTGGTGAGCCCGTCAGATTTCCACTGAAAGCCTGTGTCACAGAGGTCATCCCTGTCACTGTGAGATGTATGTACAGATAATATGTGAGGAGTTAAGTGTATGTACTAAAATTTATGTTCTCTAGGTCTGCGGTTGAAAGCAGGTCACTCCAAGGCAGCGTGTCTTGAGACAACACTTATCCAGACACTCATCTCCCTGGGTGACATACAATAGGAGTCTATTAGCATACTAAGTCAAATGCTAGTAAAAACCTGAAGAGGACTTCAGAAGGAAATTAACAGGAAGAGGTCAACAGTGGGTGGGGGGGAGGAAGGCACTCAGATAAACATTAAAAGTCTCTCTTGGTATATCTGGGAGTGCAGACACACACCCTGGCATCCATCCGTCTGTGAAGAAAAATTGCCAGTGGGCTTAATTTTGTGAAAGGGAGCCTCTAGTTGAGAGCCCTGGGGAGAGGACTTGGGGAAGCTATCTTTGTAGAAGATGAGGGCTGCAGGAGACCTCAGGAGGTCATCTAGTCCAATCCCCTGCTTGAAGCAGGGCCAACCCCAACTAAATCATCCCAGCCAGGGCTTTGCCAAGCTGGGCCTTAAAAACCTCTAAGGATGGAGATTCCACCACCTCCCTAGGTAACCCATTCCAGTGCTACACCAACCTCCTAGTGAAATAGTTTTTCCAAATATCCAACCTAGACCTCCCCCACTGCAACTTCAAACCATTGCTCCTCTTTCTGTTGTCTGCCACCACTGAGAACAGCCGAGCTCCATCCTCTTTGGAAACCCCTTCAGGTAACTGAAGGCTGCTATCAAAGCCCCCCTCACTCTTCTCTTCTGCAGACTAAATAAGCCCAGTTCCCTCACCCTCTGCTCATAAGTCATGTGCCCAAGCCCCCTAATTTCATTTTCGTTGCCCTTTGCTGGACTCTCTCCAGTTGGTCCACATCCTTTCTGTAGTGGGGGCCCCAAAACTGGATGCAATACTTCATATGTGACCTCACCAGTGCCAAATAGAGGGGAATAATCACTTCCCTCAATCTGCTAGCAACGCTCCTTCTAATATAGGCTGGTCAGGCATGACTTGCCCTTGGTGAATCCATGTTGACTGTTCCTGATGACCTTCCTCTCCTCCAAGTGCTTCAAAATGGATTCCTTGACGACCTGCTCCATTATTTTTCCAGGGACTGAGGTGAGGCTGACTGGCCTGTAGTTCCCCAGATTCTCCTTCTTCCCATTTTTAAAGACGGAAACTATATTTTTGCCTTTTTCCGATTATCCAGGAATTCTCCAGATCACCATGAGTTTTCAATGGCTTTGCAATCACATTGGCCAACTCCCCCAATGCAATTGGCATTGCATCCGGCCCCATGGACTTGTGTTTGTCCGGCTTTTCTAAAGAGTCCTTAACCTGTTCTTTCACCAATGACTGTCTCTTGTTGGAGACAAGAGAATGTCTTTTGAGTTAAGTTTAGGTTCTAGAAAGCATGTTATGATTTCGTTTTGTATACAACTACTCGTTTCCAATATTCTTCCTTTCTATTACTTGACACTCTGTTCTTTGATACCAAACTTATTCTTGTTTTCACTATAAATATACCGAAGTGCTGTATGTTCAGATGAGTGGGGATTCCGAGTTGACTCCTTGCAAGCTGGGGTGTGCTATTCCTTTGGGAGTAGCGAAGCAGAGTTCTGTGAGCGTTCAGTGTTGAGTCTGAACACTCCAGAGGGATGCTCAGAAGAGTCAGGGGTTGGTGTGTGCCTACTGCTAACCTGTTCAGAAAGAGCGAGGCTTGTGGAGAATTGTGTTGCCAGAGGCTAGTGGATTCAGGAAGCTCAACCACAGCGGGCACCGACAACATCCTCACACTAGGGGCAGGTGCCTCACAACCCTGGGAAATGTCACAACCTGTTACAAGGTTCTCTGATTAAGACAAGCATTTGAATTTCTGCACGTAAGCAGCCAGTATTGCCCTTATGGCTAGCAACAGAGTGTCCCCTGGAAAGAAATGTCTGAGAGCCAGGAGGAGTAGCATTTTGAATTTGGCTCAAAGTACATGGCTACAATTGCACGAGCATCAGGACCAAAATATACCCAACTTTTTATACACCTTAGAGTTGGCTAGTTTTAGACCATCTAATGGAAATATATCAGATTTTCAGTTAAGCAAATATGCTTAGAGATTATCCAAATATTTAGATAAACGGCTGTTTCGTTTAAAGAGAATGATCCCCTCATGATGAAACAGATGAGGACTCAATGAGCTGCTTCAGATTTGGAAAATGAGTGGCTCAATGCATTTTTTTTTTTAAATCATCATTCAACTTAGGTTAACAGAAATATTACTGGGGAGACGGCCAGGCAAGGCAAGCTTGAAAAGTCATTTTAAAAAAATAATGAAATTCTTAGAGGGTTGTCTACGTATTTTCATGTTTTGGCAAGACAGGATTATTAAGGAGAACAACACAGCTCCCAAAGCATACTAGGAAACTTACAGCCATAAGAAATATATACTCTCCAGTGTGAAGAGTACTGAAGGCCTCAATCCAGCCATAAAATCTCCATAAGCGGATTCTCACTCCCTGCACATCAAATTGCAAGACTCCCACAGTAAGGGCTAATACACATTACATTAGCTCATAACACTGTAAAAAAAAACAACCAAACCCAAGAAGAAAAGGATTCATACATTTGAGGCTAGATTTTGAATTTCTCACGTCAGAAGGAACCCATAGTGCTGCTTCCCATTCTCAAAACTCAGGCTTAAATATGTGAAGAAAAACTATTAGACTTGCCTGTCCGATCCATTCCAACAGCACTCAAATTTGTCAAAAATGCAGTCATTCTCATACAGAGAACAAAGTTTACTTCGGAGGTATTCATGTACCTAGGGGAAAAAAAGTTTCTTTAATATTTGAAAAAGCATGATTTGTCTGTGAAAGCGTCCAAGCAAGCTACATGGAGACCAACCCGATTCTTGAGGAAAACTGAACAGGACCCCCTTCGGATACTCTCAGTCCACCCTGTAAGTTGACAGGAAGCATCACAATTGACCCTCTGGCACTGGACTGTCCCTAAACTGAGCAAGTGTCCTGCACAACACTGCCTCCTGTTGCCCAGGCAGAAAGGCGTGAACTCTGGTCTCCTCTCAGATGCTGCAAAACACCATCACTATGCTAACTCGTGGCCCAGAATGCAAGTCATGCTATTGTGCCCTTCACGATTCCCACCCCACGAGAAAAAGCATGTCATTCATGTTCAAATGTAGATCTTAATCCTACAATCAGACCACAAAGAGCAGACCCCCATATGTCTTTGTGCCCCACTGACTTTGCTGAAGCTCTGAATAGGAACAGGGGTCTGTATACACAGATCCAAATAAGGGATCAAGGCCATACTCAGTACATGACATACTTCCAAGGTTTATAATACCAGTGTATGACATTTCACTGGATACCTGGTATGTTTCCACAGGTCTGTTTTCCATATTTAAATCCCAGATCTTCACGGACAGATAATCTCTAGTCATCATATATCGACCACTATGGCTGAATTTTACGTCGGATATGGAAGAGATGATTTCAGAGAAAAACGATCTGTTGCTAGGGTCTTCTGGTTCTTCAAACACTAAGGAAAAGACAGGCATGCCGATCAGCAAAGTACTCTAAGTCAGTTCCATACAAGCTCACACGCTTCAAAACAATAATTTCGATATGAACCTTGGAAAAAAATCTCAAATGGTTCTGGGACAGCATTTTATACATGCACCGACTGATGAGCGTCTCCCATACCCCAATACAGCATACTCATCATTTCACGAGACAGACATCACACAACACAGACCAATTAGGAACACTGCAGATGCTGTTAGTTATCTGGTGTTTGATGCCCACACGAAGAAGAAAACTTATCGCCCTAAGAAATATTGGCACAAGGATATTAAAAGTTGCATACTGATGTATACGGCAAATGCCACTTATATTCATGGCCTAAGGCTGTAACATCCAAAATACTGGAAGAATTAAAACCAATCAGATATAAGACCTTTGGACCACGGAGCGCATCTCCTCAGAAGTCCAGGATACAAGTCCCTGCTAAAACAGGGATATACCCAAATAAGCTTATTATACATTTACAGCGTATTAGCTGTGCTAGAATAAATAGCCTTGCTGCCCTTATATGCAGTATTTCAGAAAAATAAAGCTTTGCAATGTGACCTACATGCGGTGAAGTAAATGATGGATTTATTCAAACGTTTTCCTGAAGTTTCCTGAGTGTGCCCTTGTTGCCTTGTGCACTACAAGGTGGGTAGAAAGCTGGCTAGATTGTCGGGCTCAACGGGTAGTGATCAATGGCTCCATGTCTAGTTGGCAGCCGGTATCAAGTGGAGTGCCCCAAGGGTCGGTCCTGGGGCCGGTTTTGTTCAATATCTTCATAAATGATCTGGAGGATGGTGTGGATTGCACTCTCAGCAAATTTGCGGATGATACTAAACTGGGAGGAGTGGTAGATACGCTGGAGGGGAGGGATAGGATACAGAAGGACCTAGACAAATTGGAGGATTGGGCCAAAAGAAATCTGATGAGGTTCAATAAGTATAAGTGCAGGGTCCTGCACTTAGGACGGAAGAACCCAATGCACAGCTACAGACTAGGGACCGAATGGCTAGGCAGCAGTTCTGCGGAAAAGGACCTAGGGGTGACAGTGGACGAGAAGCTGGATATGAGTCAGCAGTGTGCCCTTGTTGCCAAGAAGGCCAATGGCATTTTGGGATGTATAAGTAGGGGCATAGCGAGCAGATCGAGGGACGTGATCGTTCTCCTCTATTCGACATTGGTGAGGCCTCATCTGGAGTACTGTGTCCAGTTTTGGGCCCCACACTTCAAGAAGGATGTGGATAAATTGGAGAGAGTCCAGCGAAGGGCAACAAAAATGATTAGGGGTCTGGAACACATGACTTATGAGGAGAGGCTGAGGGAGCTGGGATTGTTTAGCCTGCAGAAGAGAAGAATGAGGGGGGATTTGATAGCTGCTTTCAACTACCTGAAAGGGGGTTCCAAAGAGGATGGCTCTAGACTGTTCTCAATGGTATCAGATGACAGAACGAGGAGTAATGGTCTCAAGCTGCAGTGGGGGAGGTTTAGATTGGATATTAGGAAAAACTTTTTCACTAAGAGGGTGGTGAAACACTGGAATGCGTTACCTAGGGAGGTGGTAGAATCTCCTTCCTTAGAGGTTTTTAAGGTCAGGCTTGACAAAGCCCTGGCTGGGATGATTTAACTGGGAATTGGTCCTGCTTCGAGCAGGGGGTTGGACTAGATGACCTTCTGGGGTCCCTTCCAACCCTTATATTCTATGATTCTATGATCCTCTAAAGAGATAGCGAATCGAGTGTATGTAAGACAGAAGAAGTAAAAGGCAAGTCACTGTACATATTGCTTCCTATAGAGCGATCACAATAAAAAAAGTCCAAGAGAGGGAGGAATCTAACTTTTGGAGGGTGTACTCATTTGCAAGTCTTGAGCATTAGCGACAGATCTGAGTTGGAACTGAACCGGTAATTTAAAAGTTAAAGGCTGCATTAAGCTGTTTCCAATCCTCTCAATTGGCCAGTCCTCTGGCATTAATTTTTTTAAGTTGCAGTAACATTAAGTTACTGTTTTCACTCAAGCAAGGAGATAAAAAAAACCTTCATGGGACATTGGGTTTTTTTCCTTTTCCCCCCATACGAAGGAAATTCACTATACACTCACAGTGAGGTGTGTTAGAAATTTATTGACAAAAGCCCCAGTTTACAGTACTTGATGCTTAGGCACGACACATAGCACTGTCTACACTAGAAAATTAAGTTGGCGTAACTACTTCACTCATGGGTCTGAAAAATCCACACCGCAAAGCAGTGTAGTTAAGCCAACCTAACCCCCCAGTGTAGACAGTGCTAGGTAGAAAGAAGAAGAATTCTGTCCACCTAGCTATCGCCTCTCAGGGAGTTGGATTACCTCTGCTGAGGAGAGAACCCTTCCCGTCAGCATAGGTAGTGTCTAGCTGGCTCAGCTGTAGCATTTCAAGGGCAGATAAGCCCACAGCTTCATCTAGTAAGGAAATGCGGAATGCTTTAAAAAAAATGTGGGGGGAGGGTAATCAATTAAAAGTAGAACTCACATTTCGAATGTCTGTCACAGAGTGCCGATGCTCTCATGTCACACAGACGAATTGTTCCTTTACTACTGCTGTATACAAATGTGTTACAGCTGTTAGGATGGAACTCTGCAGCTGTTATCACCTCTGTCAGCTCTTCCATGTTGGCAGGCTTAATATCTACAATATCTAGAGTGCGTTTTATTCAGGAATTCTCTCTTCAAATGTTCAGAACACACTTATACAGCTCTATACATTTATTCCACAATGCCTCTCCAATTACCAATAAATGGGTATCTAAAACAGACAAACATAAAACAATCCAAAGAAGAAGGCAGCAGTGTGGCAGTAGGGAACTGGGAGACAGGACTCTGCCACAGGCTCCCTCTGTGACCCGGGGTAAATCACCATTTTTCTGTGCCTTTGTTTATCCACCTGAAAAAATGGAAATGTAGTCTTCTTTTAATTGTCTATAAAACCAGTCAACATACCCTGAAATATAAACACGCCGTCATTTAAAAATTCTTCTATCATCTAGTAAGCGACAGCCACCAATATATTTTATAAGCTTAAAATAATTAAAATCCAACCTTCTAAATAAATGATTTTGCACCACATCAGTTGTTCGGTTTTGATCTGTAGAACATCAGCTGGCCTGTGTCTAATTTTACCAAATGCCGCAACATAACCAAGGCTGATTGTCACAGGAGTCATGGATTTTGTGATTTCCTGTCTCCCTCCCCACCCCCCCAGAACTCTGAGACTCCTTATTTTCCCACTGCTCCCAGCTCCTGCTCCCCACACAGCAGTGGCTGAATATGCTCCTGTGGTTCTAGAGACCTAGAACTTTTGCGCATGTGTGCAGGAGTGGAGGGGTGGGGCGGCAGGGGAGCAAAGAGAGAGAGAGAGAAGGGGGCTGGGAAGTTCTGCAGCAGACCAATAACTTGAGGAACTGAGGATGGTACCTCTCCCGCAGACCTGGCTCTTAAAGTAGCTCAAGATCTGGTTCAAAAGACAAATACTTTCAAATTCTTCTCTTTCCAGCCCTGCTCCTCTTCTGTTCCAGGAGCGCTACCTTTTCCTCCTTTCTGACAACAAATGCCATGGCTTTCCCATAATTTTTTTGCCAGGAAAACAACCAATATTAATCATAACTCTGCTTTGCCTTATGTTGCCTAAAAAGGATCCTACGGTATTGGCATGCCAGAAGCAATATTCTCTGCAACTGCAAAATAACTAAGAAATGGAACCAAGTTTCCCAGTGGTAGCTGTGTTAATCTGTATCAGCAAAACCCCCGAGCATGCCCAAATAAATTTGTTACTCTCTAAGGTGCCAAGAGGATTCCTCTTTTTTTTAAGCAATGGAAGGTGTCTTAAGCATACACTTCAAGGGAAAACAGAAATCTAACAACTTTAGTTATGGCAAAAAGTCCTTCTCCGACAAAAAGACAAACAGAAAAAGATACTAAAACTTCGGTCTGTAATTTCTAGGTGCCACAGATTAATCCGCAAGTCATCTGCAGATAGGTACGTTTCATAATCACTATTGATGGAGATAGAGTTGATGTGATACGTGTGAGCATTTGCAAATATTCTTCGCGGACTGGCTTCAACCATAAGATCCATGGGTCTGAATACTGGCACCTGCCAAATACAAGAAAACACAAAATATAAGCTGTGCATGTAACAGAGATAAATGTGTACTGCCAGCCACCCATCCAATGCGCCCATGCACCTCCACCAGCCTGACAAACAAGAACCCTGAAGTCATTTAAAAAATTGATGTCCTATGCATAGCAGGCAAGGAACTGCTGGAGTACAGTATGTGGGACACCATAGAAAACTCACAGTTAATATCACTGTACAAAGGATGGTCTTGTAGCGAACGACTGGCACATGGAGTCAGAAGTTCTGACTTCTATTGCCAGCTGAGCCACAGACCTATCTATGTGGGACCTTGAGAAAGTCACTCAACTGCCTCTGCCTTAGACCCCGATCTATTAAATGAGGCTAAATACTTACCTACCCTCAGACGGTGATTCTGAGAACTATCACACTAGACAGAGGAGCTACTCACACGTAGTGTTGTAACTGTAGAAGGGTCCCTATACCGCCCATCTTCTTCCTTCAAGTTATAGCCCTCCGGTCTTTTGTCCCTTTCACTAATTTTCCATAACTTTATTGTTTTATCTGAAATAAATATATTAATATATATGTATATATATTAAAATATATTAAATTCTCAGTTTAAAAAAGCATAAACAAACTTTGATGCTAGTCAAAGCTGAGTATGCTGTAAGTAAGGACAGAAAGACGAGCAGAAAATTTGAGATTCATTCTACACAGCTTTATTCTGCTTTCAAGCTTACTGTGTACAATAAAACAAACAAACAAACTTACCATTTGTAGACAATAAAAACTGAGCAGCATTTTTCTGGGGTAACCACCGAATTTTGTTGATCTTTTCTTCAATTTCTAAACTTTTCAAGTAGTCAAATTCTGGTTCATGGCTTTGAAAAGTACTGTAAACATTGTATTCCCCTCTGCTGAGACTCTGGATTTTGTTCTAAGGAGAGAGAAAAGATTTGTTTCTGAGAATTATGTGATTAAGGCTTATATGCAGTGCACGTGTACCAAGCTTGTAGGGGGGGATGTTTACACAGAGTGCATATGTAGACTAATGGTTCGAACAGGAAACTGGTAGCCAGGACTATGCCTGCCTCGGCCAGTCTTGTTGTATATCCTCTGACAAGCTGCAACTTCTCTGTGTCTTGTTTTTCCAATTCTACAAAATGGATGCAACAAGCCTCATCCATTTCACAAGGGTTTGGGTAAAGTTTCAGCACTACAGAAGTGCTGAGTACATACTGTTACTTTTGATATGCACAAAGACGGTATAGTTGTGCAGACACTTGATTTTAACCAATCCCCCCTTTTCACTCACTCAGCTTTCTCAGTTTTCTTTTTGGGCTGTCATTTTCTATGCTTTGTTTCAATGTGATCAATGTTTAAAGTTTCAGAAAAAAAAATCCTTCCGTCATTTAATCTACTCGTGCACGATTTACAACATAGTTACTTGCCCCCTGTAAATAACTCAAAAGAGCTGAACTTTGAATCTTCTAACTTTGCAAATAAGCAGCCCTCAGAGCTAAGAAACTGTCGGTAAGCTTTTAAAAATTATGTTAGCGTCTCATCCAGCCCACAGAATATGTAGTTTCCTAGCGAGTATAGTCCCCAAAGTCTCCAGAAGACACTCTTTGCTGCACATCGGGTTAATCTAGTCTGGGGAAGAGTGACCTGCTACTCAAGCTGTGAGAATCCCAAACGCATCCACAGTGCAAGCCAGATATAAATATATATAAATCAGCTCTTCCACCCCTAAACAGTCTTAGTTCCTGTTTTCTTAGAAACCCCTTTTCCTTCCTTTTGGGAAGCTACGCTGGAAAAAAAGAGAGGAAGTCAAAGCTTCTACAGTGAAATCTCAAAGTTACAAACAAAAGAGTTACGAACTGACCAGTCAACCACACACCTCATTTGGAACCAAAAGTATGCAATCAGGCAGCACAAGTGACAAAACAACAACAAAAAATGCAAATACAGTCCAGTACTGTGTTAAGCATAAACAACTTAAAAAAAGGGGAAACAGCACTTTTCTTCTGCATAGTAAAGTTTCAAAGCTGTATTAAGTCAATGTTCAATTGTAAACTCTGGAAAGAACAACCATTAGGTTTTGTTTGCAGTTACAAGCCACCTCCATTCCTGAAGAGTTCCTAACTCTGAGGTTCCACCTTTAGCCAGCATAGCTTTAATATTAAAACCACACCTATGATTGACAGCCTATGCTATGAGGGCACCCTGGCTGGATGGAAGAGCTGCCTGGAATGATGGGAAGCCTCAAATCTTACACAGGCCGCTGCTCCCCCGGCTAGAAAGCTTTTTTTTTAATGTAATGATTTCTTAAAGGCACTCTCACACAGGAGAAATTTGACTTCCTCTTATGCGAAAAGTGACCAGGAAGAAACAGTTCACAGCTGAGCACACCGCTAGCTTCAAAACTTGTGCTGTTTCATATCCCACTTAGGTTCTAGCAATCCCACCATCACCATCTTAGGTTGACAGGTGAATCATGCCTTTGCTGTGATGAGCTCTGAGTTGTGAAACTTGCTCCTCCCTTTATATACGACTCAGGTCCTTTCATCCACAAATTGTGCCCCCAAATTATCTCCTGGTATGATCATTACTGGACCCAAACACATTACATTTTCCAAATCCCTTTCTCTTGTACCACATCCTTACATTTTAATGCGGGCGAGGCGTTATTAGAATTTATCATGTTGTAGAGTAAGCCAGGAGCAAGGAGAAGAAAGCTGCCTTAGAAGTCACACTATTGAGCACCAGAATACCGAACCACGCCCACCAATTATTTTGGCCTTCCCATCCTAGAAAGAGGAAGGAACTTGCTGCTGTGCTTCTTCAGTCATGCCTCACAAGTTAAGCAGGGTCAAGCAGTCAGTACACTGAATGGGAGATTTCCAAGGCAAAGCTATGGGGCTGTAGGATGTGCTGGCCATGATTCAGTCGCGTTCTCTACTTCGAGTCAATACTAAACTCGATGATTCATACTGACACAAACTTGTTTGTGGATTAATAAAAAAATATACAGGACTAGAGGATATTGTAATGTAGGAGACACCATCTTTAGCATGAAAAGCAAAAGGTCTTTGGAGTCATTTTGGATATCATAGAACTAAACATAAAAAAAGCAAGAGGTATAAGCAAACCCCTGTCCCTCTAACTAGGGACGAATTCCAACTAGGATAATTGCAGTCCGCCTCCATGAGTTCCTCGTGAAGTTTCAATTGGATACAAAGTTCATTTCCTGTCCTAGCTTATGTAACATTTTTTGCTTTATACTGTTGAACAGTTGCTACATCCCAACTCAAGAAATGGGTAGCATTTCAGTGGTAGATGAAGTTACACATGCTTGTATAACGATACAGAGGAATCACATTTCAGTGACGCTCTCTACACGTTATAAAGAACTCTGGAATGCTCTGTGTCTGATGAAAGGTGCAATATGAATCTAAGATATATTACAAAATACTCCTGGGTAAATAACCGTATTTATGAAACAGCTTCTGCCAAGGTCACACACGAGTAGTTACAAAATAATAAATCCTGGTGTATTATTAGGGCATCCATTTTTCTGAACTTATTCCCTGAAATCTCAGGAAAGTAGTCAACATATATGCTCCCAAAGCTCTATTTTGAAGGTAGATTTTCTGCTCTTCGCCACTGATGTATTTTTGTGGTCCCCATCACCAGTGTGTGACTCCTGAACACAAATGAATTAATCTCCAGAATGTTCATGTGAAGTAGGAATTATCATCTGCCTTCTACAGATGGGGGGAAAAAATGGAGGCTAAATGACTTGTCCAAGGCCACATATGAAGTCTGTGGCAGAACTGGGAACTGAAGGGGAGGTTACTTACCTGTAGAGTAGCTGGAGTTCTTCAAAATGGTTTGTACCGATGGGCGCTGTTGAGATTGACTGAGTCCTAACCGACGCGGAGTCACTCGAGGCGGGGGATGCACTCCAGATTCGTCATAATAAGGTAAGATGCATCTTGAAACTCACTTTGGCAGTCTCCGAGTAGAAATTGGTTGCCCCTTCACCCTTTCAGCAAAGGAGATAAAGAGTCTGGGAGAGGCCCTGGAGGGACTTCTTCTATCAAGGAAGATGGCAGGAGCCTCTCACACTTCCAGAGTATGAAGACTAGCCTTTTCTCTTGGGATGAGGCTTGGTGTAAAATACTGGGAGTCGAACGCCCTGACTGATGTGGAATTCTGATATGACCTGAGGTAGGCAGCGAGGATGGGGATGTACTCTGTCACGGTAGAAAGTTGTCTAAGAGTAGGTCACAGCCAGGAGTGCCCCCTGCTCTCCTACTCTCCTGTCCGAAGTTATGGTTATGAAGTTTTGAAAGACAAATGAAGAAATGAACAGCTGCCCATGGGTTCAAATGGAGATTAACTCAGGGTGTTCAGAACTAGGATAAGGTTCCAGGGTGGAGTTGGCGCCTTGTCATGAAGGAAAAGGTTAGACAAACATTTAAAAATTCAGACTGCACTAGAGTGAGCAAAAACGGAAAAACCTTCCTCAGGTGAGTGAAAGTCTCTAACGGCAACTGGGAGGACCCTAATGGAACTGAGTAACAAACCTTGGGGTTCTGTAATTAATCAGTCAGTTGATTAGGTCTTTGAGGAGATATGGCTCAATGGGCACACCAGGTTTGGAAACACTTCCACTTTTGCAGGTAGGTTTTCCTCAGGACAGATTTTCTACTGCTCAGGAATAGTCTTAACTTCAGGAAAACAGTCCAGTTCTACGTCTGAGAACTACTGAGGAGCCAAACCTTGAGGTGCGGTGAAGAGATGTTGGGGTGGGGGTCATGGTGCCTGATATCCGGGTCAGGAGAGCCGCCGTGAGTGGACAGCAAAGATGCACCTACAGAGAAAGGGGCAAAGTAGATTTGGCAACAAGAAGATTTGTGGCCATAACCTCTCCTCAAGTACAAGCAATGGAGCATTACGTTGGACAGCATTACAAAGAGATCTATCTCCAGGAGGCCCCAGGGCTGCCATATGCTCCAAAAAACCAAACTGCTGAAGATCACTTGTGGTGTTCGTCAAAATGCCTGCTCATGGAGTCTGCTATGGTGTTTTTCAGAGTCATCTGGCCATCTGAAACGAGGGACTGAAACTGCTCTTTGGGCTTAAGGCAAATGATCAAAAAAATGTTAAAAAGTATAGACCAGAGAGCAGATGATGAATAGCTCTTTTGGCTTAAGAGGTCAACATGCTTGTGCATTTGTCTGAGACAGTCGATTTGAAGCAAGCTTGTTGATTGTTCTCGTCGAGGCTGTCCACAACCAAGGAGCTGGGGGTGTCTGCCATGCAGGCTAATGAAAATAGCGCCTCATTAGGGTCCATGAGTTCCTCGTGGCTGTGGCCTCAGGAGAAAGGTGAAGGTGTTGAAGGCCCCTTAGAAGAGTCGCTGTGTCTGTAGGCTTCCGCTGCCGGTACCGATGACTGCGCCATTTGGTGCAGTTTGCTAGAAGACTTCTCAGCGCGAGATGTACCTGAAGTATTTTTGTTGGGTACCAGTTTCTCAGTACCAAGGCCTGCAGGAATCTTAGCAGCACTTATACCGGGTATCTCCTTCCCTGGCCTCAGAGATGACTTTCCTCTCCTTTTGGAGTCTGTCTCCGGGGAACAGGTTTTCTTCATTTTGGGATGTGTTGTTTCCTAAGCTGCCCCATAGTCTCTGCATACCAAGGCTGAAGTTACCAGTGCAGTCTGAGCGGTAGAGGCCTATGCACTTGGGATGAGGAAATCAAGAATTGGACCCCACCAGCCTCAAGGAACACTCCATCCAAAGAAGCTTCAAACTTCCCTCAGCTTCTGCGATGCCTTAAATCCAGAGCAGGCCTTGCACTCAGATGGGATGTGAAACTCTCCAAGGCAGCAGAGGCAAGTGGAATGCCCATTGCTGAGGGGGAAAGAACTGTGACAGGTCTGGCTGGCTTTGAAACCCAGTGTCTTTGGCATATCCGCCGCTGTCAGGGAGACTGCAGACGAACACAGGCCGAGTGTGAAGGCGGCCCTGGCCGCAAAAAGAAAACTGGGGAGTTGGGGGGACTCCCGAAAACACACATCTATGCTTAAAACGTACAAGGAAACGACTAAAGACCATAACAAAATAAAATGCTAAAAAACCCACAGAATAACGTGGTATCTGAAAAGCTAAGAGCAGACACCACACGGCTCTGGCTCTCTCTCAAGTTGAAGGTAACTGAGAAGGAACTGGAGGCTGTATATCCTTGCACAGGAGCACGAGGTTGCATGGGGCACAGACACTGACACTGCTAACTAAAATCGCCGATCAAAAGTGCACAGGGGCACTCGCATCCAAAGGTGGAACACGCCCATAGGGACTGGAACTTGAAGAAGAACCTAGATCTCCTGAGTCAGGATCCAGTTTCTTCACCACAAAACATTTACTCCTTGTATTGAAGGGTAACTGGAACTGGCATGGAGCCAAGGTGCAGATGCTGGCTTGATGCACATTAAATTTAAGCAAATATTTACCCAGTAACTGTTCAAATTAAGACACACACACCCGTTAATAAATAACGCTCTGTGTTGAAAACAGGAAGTCTGCATAAACACACAGAAAGGTACTCAACTACACAAGACCAACGGCAGCATCTGACTTTCTGACAGCTCTCTGAGGATATCCTAGCCAGTCACACTGGACTCTGATCTTCAGTCATGCCAGTGACCGGAAATTAAGGAGAGCTTTTCAGGGCAGCTGAGCATTAAAATCAAGTATTCAGTGACTTCCACTTCCTTAAACAGATCCTAACTTGTAACCAGAATTGCTAGACTACGAACAAGTTGCTGCCTATCCCCACCTCTCCAAGACCGTTCTGATATTTAAACAGGGCAAGATTCCATATCCTGCAAGTTCAGTCATCTGAATTTTCACCACTTCAGTGGCCCATAAAACAACTGAGGCAATGTTCTCTTCTGATGCAGCATAATGATGCAACACATAAGGGCGCAACAGAATTTGTCCCACCACAAAGGTGACAACTCATAGCCAAAAAAGTTGCAAAAGCAGTTAAACCCCTAGTGGGTTGGTCCTGGGGATTCCAAGTGGACAAAAATGAGCTGGACCCAGACAGTGCTGGCAGTGAAGAAAAGCTGATTTAGGAAGGAAGCTTCCTGAACCAAATCACTGAGGATAAATGGTGAAGGAAACTTCTTTGGGAAAGCCACGAAGAACTTTAAAATCCTAGAACTGTACAGCCTTACACTGCTTAAAAGGACTAGCTGTTCTGTGATGCCCCAGGAATCGTCAGATAAGAAATCAGAATATTTGCTATGCAGTGAAAATGTTTCAGTTGTATAGGCTGTTGCCAGGCCAGCTGCAAAAATAAGAACTAAACGTGTGAAAGAGAGGCTATTTTGACCCCAATGAAAGAATGTACTTCTAATTATTGTTTAATCCTATTGTTGTATACTGTTTTAGGGGTGGTGATTTTAAAAGGTAAAACTGATTTTAGGACAGGGCTAATCCTGGGTTTCTAATATTTGTATTTGTTTTACTAAGTTGTGTTGATGTAAAGTTTGTGTTTACATTTATATTTATATTTACAGTATTATGCACAATGGTCTACAGCTAAGGTGCTACATCAATAAATTTGAATGCGTCAGAGATCTAGGATTCATGGGTTATTCAATTTATTCTGCATTAATAAATTATGGTACAGAACTACAAGAGTCAACTATAAAGACAACCTACCTAGGAAAGTCAAGATTAGCTGTTTAGTCTTTTAAAGTTTCTTGGACACTAGCCTGTATAAAGGCTATTTATTTAGCATATCTATATTCATAAAAGCATAAATCTGCAGTGAATTTCACATTACAGTATAGCCAACAGAAGATTATAGTAAGGACATCCTGCATTTTACATTACATTACAACCATAATCCAGCTAAACAAAATTACTATAAGGCTACTTGTCCTGACCAAAGTCAGATAAATTCCACTAGATGGCACTAACTGACCCTAATGATTTATTTGCCTAAGACAAGTTTCAATTCTGCACAGGCCAGAAGCAAACAAGTTGTTGCAGGCGGTGGAAGAAGAACCTCCTTTGAGAATGGCAAAATTCTCATTGCTTAGGACTTTTACAACTAGACTGAATGAACACTAGAAAGCGTCCTCTCGGAAATCCACCCCATATTGGCAGGGAGATAAAAGAGACTCTTACTCCTCCTCCTACTTCCTTGACACTCAAGCCAGTCTGAAACCTATTTGTCTATTTCCTGCGGACTATACAATTCAATCATACAGGTCATTAAAAATATTTTTAATGTTTAGCAGCTTTTAAAAAAACCTTATAGGTAAGGTAGTTTTGGCTCATGATGTGGTCACAATTATGGCAAGATTAAGTAAATTAGTTATACCTCTCTGAAGAGGCATGGTCTAAGTATAGATTAGGGCCCCAAGCACTGCCTAACTCTAATGCCAACTCCAAGTGGTCTAATTCCAATGCCAACTCTGTGCAGCCTCTGCTAAATCAAGCTTTCTACCTCAGCTCCCCTACCTTTAAAATGGGAATATGTACCCCACCAGCATACTGGGAGGATAGTTTGTGGAGTGCTATAGAAAACAAAAGCACTATGCAAGTACGGATTATTACATGGATAAAAGAATGCCATCAGTTCCATATCTTAACTGGGGTGGGATTTTCAGAAGTGCTTAAGTGATTTAGGAGTACAAGTCCCATTGACTTAATAGGATTTATGCTCCCAATTCACTCAGGCACTTTTGAAAATGCCACTAATTTAATAGGCTATGACATTCTGAGCCAAACATCGGTGCAGAAGTTAACTAACATGCTGTGGGAGCAGAGGGATCAAATCTTAAAGCCCTTCCAAAAGCACATCCTTTGTCTATCTACAAAATGTCTCTAAATGGTATCAGTGATGAGCAGCTTCCTCTCTGGTTTTGACTGAGTATTAGCTAAGCTACTCACTAGCTTTGAAGCTGGTCTGGAAAAATTTCAAAATACCGCCTCAAATCTGCATCTCAAATTGTTACCCACCTGAATATAATAATACAACTATTAAGGTATTTATTAATTTCTATTAACTAAAAAGCAGACCGTGATTTGCTTGTCAAGTAGATTAATACGCCTCTCTACTGCTTATATCCACACACAAAAACAAAGTTTACTTATTTTAATATGAATGCAATGACTTTCATAAGCAGACACTTCCAAAGAGGCCAACACTGACAATGACCTGCTTTACCCTTTAAAGATTTAACAAAAGGCTCTTAAGGCAAGAGATTCTACACTATTTTGTTGAATAGAAGTAAGCCTATTCTATTGGATAGTCATTTCCACAGCTCAGAGCTTGTGACATATTCACGGTGCTTAAATGAAGTCAGAATTTCCACCTAAGAAAATAAGGGCAGCAAGATTTTTTTTTTTTTAATTTAATACAGAAAAGACACCGCTATCTAATATTAGTCACTGGTGCAAGAGATGGAAAGCATTCTGTACCTGATGCAAATAGATTTTGTGGGGGACAACAGCCATACACACACACCCACCCCCCGATCTCAACTAAATACTGTACAGTATACATGAAAAATATAACTTGGAGGGTAGTAATGTACACATTGTACATAAGTCTTGATCCCTTCTTACTAGCGGACTTACACACGCATATATATTTTTTTCCAGAATAGGAAAGACAGATCCATATCGGCATCGTTTCAAGGTATTTTCCCCCATGCTCTTATTTTTATCCCTCCTTAATGACATATGGGCAGTCATCTGATGTTTAATTCACAATGTGTTCAATACTGCATATAAAGTTATGTCTTTAATTCAGACAATTAGTATATCCGTCGAAAACTCTTTGACAGTCACATGCATTTCAACTGCTTTACATTGCTTCAAGAGGGGGGTGAAAGAGTAACCTATGTGCTTTGTATAATTTCTATTGCATACTATTCTTGCCACCCAAGTTCTCCAGTCCCCAGTGCTATTAGTTTTAAATACCTCAGAGAAGTAATGCCAGAATCAATTTATTAGTGTTTGTAACACATTGTGAGAGCCACAGATGAAAGGCCCTACAGAAGGGCTAAGTATTATGACGGTCTCTCATTTGAAAATTATTCAGAACAAGGATAGAGTTAAAGGATTGGAATAAATACTTGATGTACAGGACCTTGTCTTCAACCCTTGCAATTATTCATCAACAATAGGATCTCACTCATCTGCACACTTTATAATTTGCACAGAGTGGCTGTGTCTCCTCACTCCTCAGCAAAGATTTAAAAGCCTCCAAGGCAGTGAAATTTCACTGCATGACTTCATTAGTTTTACAGGGTATATTACAGTACATGCTGAAGTCTTAAAAATAAAATACAAATTGCCAAATAAGTCAAGTTCATTGCAATGCACTATGGTTGTTTTATTGTGGTTACTCGAATTCATAGAATGCAGTAATTTTCAGTGAGCCTTAGTCAGTGTATAGTTCTACTGTAGATTGAAATATCACTAAGCTCTGAGTTAAATCAGAAGCCAGAGAGATTACATCACATTCAGTAGCAAAAAGTCCATGTCAATCTGTGAGCCATACTAAAAGGGACAAGAGCCAGTGGCAGATTTAACTTTGGGGCAGTGTCTGATCAAAGGGAAATGTGGTTAATAGATAGGGTTGCCAATTTTGATTGGACATATTCCTGGAGGTGTCATCACATGAGATCGTCTTGAATTAAAGATTCATGTTTACTTCCTGGAGACTTCAGGATAATCCTGGAGTGTTGGGCAACTCTATTAACAAGAAATTGCTTTGTCAGCCAACTCTAGGATAATGAGTGCAGGCACAGACGCACAAAGTTCTGCCAACAAGCCATGGGAATTCATTTAAGGAGAGGATAATTAGATATAGTACCAAGGGACAAAAAATCTTATTAACATCCTCTACGCCTCTCCATCTGAAGTCAATGTATTACACAATGTATTAGTGATAATATTGTTCCATCCTCAAAAACACTTCACTCTCCAAAACTCCCCTGGAAGGCAATATTCCCATTTTACAAGTGGGAAACTAAGGTTGAGTGCCTTGCTCAACACCAAAAGGTGTCTCAAAACCAAGCTTAGAACTTCCTTGATCATCTTCCTATGCTCAGAGAAATATAGCTTTGCATGAATCCCGTTCATTTTTGAAAAAAGAAAAGGAGAACTTGTGGCACCTTAGAGACTAAAATTTAGTTGAGCATAAGCTTTCGTGAGCTACAGCTCACCTCATCGGATGCATTCAGTGGAAAATACAGTGGGTAGATTTATATACACAGAGAACATGAAACAACGGGTGTTAGCATACACACTGTAACGAGAGTGATCAGACAAGGTGAGCTATTACCAGCAGGAGAGCGGGGGGGGAGGGGAGGAGAGAGAGAGAGAGACACCTTTTGTAGCGATCATCAAGGTGGGCCATTTCCAGCAGTTGACAAGAACGTCTGAGCCCTGGTGTACACTAGGAGTTGAGGTCAAATTTAGCAGCATTAAATCGATTTAACCCTGCACCCATCCACACAACGAAGCCCTTTTTTTCGACTTAAAGGGATCTTAAAATCGATTTCCTTACTCCCCCCTCCCACCCCCCCCAACAAGGGGATTAGCGCTGAAATCGGCCTTGCCGGGTCGAATTTGGGGTACTGTGGACGCAATTAGACGGTATTGGCCTCCGGGAACTATCCCAGAGTGCTCCATTGTGACCGCTCTGGACAGCGCTCTCAACTCAGATGCACTGGCCAAGTAGACAGGAAAAGGCCCGCTAACTTTTGAATTTCAATTTCCTGTTTGGCCAGCGTGGCAAGCTGCAGGTGGGTGCAGAGCTCATCAGCAGAGGTGACCATGATGGAGTCCCAGAATCGCAAAAGAGCTCCAGCATGGACTGAACGGGAGGTACGGGCTCTGATTGCTGTATGGGGAGAGGAATCCGTGCTATCAGAACTACGTTCCAGTTTTCGAAATGCCAAAACATTTGTCAAAATCTCCCAGAGCATGAAGGACAGAGGCCATAACAGGGACCCAAAGCAGTGCAGCGTGAACCTTAAGGAGCTGAGGCAAGCCTACCAGAAAACCAAAGAGGCGAACAGCCGCTCGGGGTCAGAGCCCCAAACATGCTGCTTCTATGATGAGCTGCATGCCATTTTAGGGGGTTCAGCCACCACTACCCCAGCCGTGTTGTTTGACTCCTTCAATGGAGATGGAGGCAACACAGAAGCAGGTTTTGGGGATGAGGAAGATGATGATGATGAAGTTGTAGACAGCTCACAGCAAGCAAGCGGAGAAACCGGTTTTCCTGACAGCCAGGAACTGTTTCTCACCCTGGACCTGGAGCCAGTACCCCCCGAACCCACCCAAAGCTGCTTCCCGGACCCGCCAGGCGGAGAAGGGACCTCTGGTGAGTGTACCTTTTAAAATACTATACATGGTTTAAAAGCAAGCATGTTTAATGACTAATTTGTCCTGGCATTCGCAGTTCTCCTGGATGTACTCCCAAAGCCTTTGCAAAAGGTTTCTGGGGAGGGGAGCCCTATTCCATCCACCATGATAGGACACTTTACCACTCCAGGCCAGTAACACGTACTCGGGAATCATTGTAGAACAAAGCATTGCAGTGTATGTTTGCTGGCATTCAAACAACATCCGTTCTTTATCTCTCTGTGTTATCCTCAGGAGAGTGATATCATTCATGGTCACCTGGTTGAAATAGGGTGCTTTTCTTAAGGGGACATTCAGAGGTGCCCGTTCCTGCTGGGCTGTTTGCCTGTGGCTGAACAAAAATGTTCCCCGCTGTTAGCCACGTGCGGGGGGGCGAGGAGGGGGGGGAGGAGAGGCAAAATGTGACCTTGTAACGAAAGCACATGTGCTAGGTATGTAATGTTAACAGTAAGGTTTACCATGAAAGAGTGTACTCATTTTTCTATAAAATGTGTCTTTTTAAATAACACTGTCCCTTCTTTTTTCTCCATCAGCTGCATGTGTTTCAAGGATCACAGGATCTTCTCCTTTCCAGAGGCTAGTGAAGATTAGAAGGCAAAAAAAATGCACTTGCGATGAAAAGTTCTCTGAGCTCATGCTGTCCTCCCACACTGACAGAGCAGACAAATGCATAGAGGCAGACAACGTCAGAGTGCAGGAAAGCACAAAATGACCGTGAGGAGAGGTGGTGGGCTGAAGAGAGGGCTGAATGATGAGACGAGGCAGGATTCAATGCTGAGGCTGCTGGAGGACCAAACCAGTATGCTCCAGCATATGGTTGAGCTGCAGGAAAGGCAGCTGGGCCACAGACCACCGCTACAGCCCCTGTGTAACCAACCGCCCTCCTCCCCAAGTTCCATAGCCTCCTCACCCAGATGCCCAAGAACACGGTGGGGGGGCCTCTGGCCACCCAGCCACTCCACCCCAGAGCATGGCCCAAGCAACAGAAGGCTGGCATTCAATAAGTTTTAAACTTTTAAAGTGCTGTGTGGCCTTGTCCTTCCCTCCTCCACCACCCCTCCTGGGCTACCTTGGCAGGTATCCCCCTATTTGTGTGATGAATTAAGAAAGAATGCATGAATGTGAAGCAACAATGACTTTATTGCCTCTACAAGCGGTGATTGATGGGAGGAAGCGAGGGTGGTTAGCTTACAGGGAAGTAGAGTGAACCAAGGGGTGGGGGCGTTTTATCAAGGAGAAACAAACAGAACTTTCACACCGTAGCCTGGCCAGTCATGAAACTGGTTTTCAAAGCTTCTCTGATGCACACTGCGCCCTCCTGCGCTCTTCTAACCGCCCTGGTGTCTGGCTGCGTGTAACCAGCGGCCAAGCCATTTGCCTCAACCTCCCACCCTGCCATAAAAGTCTCCCCCTTACTCTCACAGATATTGTGGAGCGCACAGCAAGCAGTAATAACAGTGGGAATATTGGTTTCGCTGAGGTCTAACCGAGTCAGTAAACTGCGCCAGCGCGCTTTTAAACGTCCATATGCACATTCTACCACCATTCTGCACTTGCTCAGCCTGTAGTTGAACAGCTCCTGACTACTGTCCAGGCTGCCTGTGTACGGCTTCATGAGCCAGGGCATTAAGGGGTGGGCTAGGTCCCCAAGGATAACTATAGGCATTTCAACATCCCCAACGGTTATTTTCTGGTCTGGGAATGAAGTCCCTTCCTGCAGCTTTTGAAACAGACCAGAGGTCCTGAAGATGCGAGCGTCATGTACCTCTCCCGGCCATCCCACGTTGATGCTGGTGAAACGTCCCTTGTGATCCACCAGTGCTTGCAGCACTACTGAAAAGTACCCCTTGCGGTTTATGTACTCGCCCGCTTGGTGCGCCGGTGCCAAGATAGGGATATGGGTTCCGTCTATTGCCCCACTACAGTTAGGGAATCCCATTTCAGCAAAGCCATCCACTATGACCTGCACATTTCCCAGTGTCACTACCCTCAATATCAGCAGATCTTTGATTGCGTTGGCTACTTGCATCACAGCAGCCTCCACAGTAGATTTGGCCACTCCAAATTGATTCCCGACTGACCGGTAACTGTCTGGCATTGCAAGCTTTCACAGGGCTATTGCCACTCGCTTCTCAACTGTGAGGGCTGCTCTCATCCTGGTATTCATGATCTTCAGGCAGGGGAAAGTAAGTCACAAAGTTCCATGAAAGCGCCCTTACGCATGCGAAAGTTTCACAGCCACTGGGAACCGTCCCAGACCTGCAACACTATGCGGTCCCACCAGTCTGTGCTTTCTTCCCCGAGTCCAGAATCAGTGTTCCACCGCATGAACCTGCCCCATTGGCACCATGATACCCACATTGTCAGGGCCCGTGCTTTGAGAGAAGTCTGTGTCTATGTCCTCATCACTCTCGTCACCACGCTGAGGTCGCCTACTCGCCCGGTTTCGCTTTGCGAGGTTCTGGTGCTGCAAATACTGCTGGATAATGCGTGTGGTGTTTAATGTGCTCCTAATTGCCAAAGTGATCTGAGCGGGCTCCAAGCTTGCCGTGGTCTGGCGTCTGCACAGAACGATTGTCTGCCATTGCTCTGACAGAGGGAGGGGCGACTGACGACAAGGCTAACAGGGTTGGCTTACAGGGAATTAAAATCTACAAAGGGGGTGGCTTTACATCAAGGACAAACAAAAACAACGGTCACACAAAATGGCCCTCTCAAGGATTGAACTCAAAACCCTGGGTTTAGCAGGCCAGTGCTCAACCTACAAAGCTATCCCTCCCTCTGGTATTTCAGGCAGGACTGAATCTCCATTGAAGTTTTCAAGGTGCCCCGACAGACCTCACCAAAACGATTGTCGGCCGTTGATTTCACGGAGGGAGGGAGGCGGGGGGGAATGAATACAAAACAAACCTGGTTTATTTCTTGTTTTGATCCACTCCATCTATCTTTTACATCTTTGGCTGGCAGCAGACGGTGCAATAGGACTGCTAGCCATCCTCATCTCCTGCCTGCCCGGCAGAAGATGGTGCAATAGGACTGCCTGCATGACTGAAGAGAATGACCTGGTCGAGTCACTCCAAATTTAGTCCCTGCACCCATGTCTGCCCAGGTGCTCCTGACCAACCTTACCGAGGCAGCCAGGAGCACCTCGGACATGATGCCGATGGTTTTCAGGCCTATTGCACCATCTGCCGCCACAAGGCAATGGGTTGCTGCTGCTGTGTAGCAATGCAGTACCGCATCTGCCAGCACCCAGGAGACATACGGTGAGAGTGAGCTGAGCGGGCTCCATGCTTGCGGTGGTATGGCGTCTGCACAGGTAACTCAGGAAAAAAGGCGCGAAACGATTGCCTGCCTTTGCTTTCACAGAAGGAGGGTGGGAGGGCCTGATGACATGTACCCAGAACCACCCGTGACAACGTTTTTTGCCCCATCAGGCATTGGGATCTCAACCCAGAATTCCAATAGGCAGTGGAGACTGCGGGAACCGTGGGATAACTACCCACAGTGCAACAGTCTGGAAATCGACGCTAGCCTCGGTACTCTGGAAGCACTCTGCCGAGTTAATGCACTTAGAGCATTTTGTGTAGAGACACACACAATCGACCATTGTCATAAATATAAAGGGAAGGGTAAACCCCTTTGAAATCCCTCCTGGCCAGGGGAAAGCTCCTCTCACCTGTAAAGGGTTAAGAAGCTAAAGGTAACCTCGCTGGCACCTGACCAAAATGACCAATGAGGAGACAAGATACCTTCAAAAGCTGGGAGGAGGGAGAGAAACAAAGGGTCTGTGTCTGTCTGTAGTCTTCTTTGTCGGGGATAGACCAGGAATGGAGTCTTAGAACTTTTAGTAAGTAATCTAGCTAGGTATGTGTTAGATTATGATTTCTTTAAATGGCTGAGAAAAGCATTGTGCTGAATAGAATAACTATTTCTGTCTGTGTATCTTTTTTGTAACTTGAGGTTTTGCCTAGAGGGGTTCTCTATGTTTTTTAATCTAATTACCCTGTAAGATATCTACCATCCTGATTTTACAGGGGGGATTTCTTTATTTCTATTTACTTCTATTTTTATTAAAAGTCTTCTTGTAAGAAACTGAATGCTTTTTCATTGTTCTCAGATCCAAGGGTTTGGGTCTGTGGTCACCTATGCAAATTGGTGAGGCTTTTTATCCAACATTTCCCAGGAAAGGGGGGGTGCAAGTGTTGGGAGGATTGTTCATTGTTCTTAAGATCCAAGGGTCTGGGTCTGTAGTCACCTAGGCAAATTGGTGAGGCTTTTTACCAAACCTTGTCCAGGAAGTGGGGTGCAAGGTTTTGGGAAGTATTTTGGGGGGAAGGACGCGTCCAAACAGCTCTTCCCCAGTAACCAGTATTAGTTTGGTGGTGGTAGCGGCCAGTCCAAGGACAACGGGTGGAATATTTTGTACCTTGGGGAAGTTTTGACCTAAGCTGGTAAAGATAAGCTTAGGAGGTTTTTCATGCAGGTCCCCACATCTGTACCCTAGAGTTCAGAGTGGGGGAGGAACCTTGACAACCATATAAAAACGATTTATAAAAAAACTTCTATAAATTCGACCTAATTTTGTAGTGTAGACATATCCTGAGGAACAGTGAGGGGGGGAGGGGAGAGGAGGGAGATAAACATGGGGAAATTTTTTACTTTGTGTAATGACCCATCCACTCCCAGTCTCTATTCAAGCCTAAATTAATTGTATCCAGTTTGCAAATTAATTCCAATTCAGCAGTGTCTCGTTGGAGTCTGTTCTGGAAGTTTTTTTGTTGAAGAATTGCCACTTTTAGGTCTGTAATCGAGTGACCGAAGAGACTGAAGTGTTCTCCGACTGGTTTCTGAATGTTATAATTCTTGACCTCTGATTTGTGTCCATTTATTCTTTTATGTAGAGACTGTCCAGTTTGATCAAGGTTCCTGGGTTAGTGGTTCTGTTGGGTGGTGTGTGGTTGCTCGTGAATATTTGCTTCAGGTTGGGGGGGCTGTCTGTAGCAAGGACTGGCCTGTCTCCCAAGATCTGTGAGAGTGATGGATCATCCTTCAGGATAGGTTGTAGATTCTTGATGATGCGTTGGAGAGGTTTTAGTTGGGGGCTGAAGGTGATGGCTAGAAGGAACTTTTGTGTTTAGTTTTAGGAAAGAATTCCCTCTGCTGTTAAGACCTTTACATCGTAACTTTTAGCGGGCAGAAAAAAATCTTCTCTTAAATCACCCCAAAACAAGCTGCAAAGACTCAATGCTGACAGAAGAACCTTGACCAATTTTTGCCTGATATATATTAGAGTGTAAAGGGCCATCTTTGGCCACATGCTCCCTTAGAGCCACTTCTCATTTCCCAACAGCTACACTGAAACCGGCATTAAGGAACATCCCCAAAAGGCAGCAAGCTATCTGAAGTGACAACTTCAAGAGGTCCCCAAGGTTTTTAGTCAAATTTTGTTCGCACTATAAACTGTTTAGACAACCATTTAGAAACAGGACCAGACCTTTAAAGACCCTAATAATGTAATCAATTTTGATAGTTCTTTTGGTAGTTGCTTTGGAGTTTCACTGTTTAGTCTCCCAGCACCTCAGAATGATCAGATACTTATTATACAGTGGAACTGCCCAATTTCTCATACAAGTATACACCTCACTCCAAGAGGTCACTTGCAGATAGGGGAAGAGTTTTAATACATGACTTATTTTAAGCACAGTTAACACTCACCTCCTGCTCCTGTTGAAAGATGACAACTCTACCTCCTTTGTCTCCTGTTGCTAGTAATTCTCCAGAATGGTTAAATTCTACCGTAGAAATTATATCCGCTGCATAACCAAGAACAAAAAAACCGTCAGTCAGCATTTCTTCTAAACATCTACTCAAAAAGTCAAGAAAACTATAAATGGTTAAGGAGTACAAACAGAAAATCTTTCCCGACAGCTTGACAAAGGCTCATTTCAGTCTACATCAGTCTTATTCTCTGAATAAAATGCTCATAACCGGGAAAAGGTCCAAAATTGTTTGTTCGTCCAGAAAAAGGCCGGTTATAGTGGGGTTTTGGTTTTGTTTATATATATTTCTGCTCATTTCACCTAGACCTCTGCCATTCATTTTTAACAGTAGAACTGGACATGTGCCCATTACCCATACTGATCTCAAAGCTTGTCTCTTCAGGACTGTATGTACAGATCTGAAAGCTTTAGGCAGAAATGTTTTATTCGGGTGGACATGCTCAAACATCAGCATCTGAGGAATGCAAGGAAGCAGAACCACAACAACTACACTCAAGTTAAGATCTTAAGTTCAAATGACTGTCTTTTTAAAAAAAAAAAAAAAAAAAAAAAAAAGGTAGAGGAATTCCTGTTCTCAGACTACTTCCTCATCAGATTTAGACTGGGTTTTTACCTGCTAAAATTATTTACTAAGGGTTTTTTTCCCCCTTTGAGAGTGCTATATAAATTGGGCAAGTTTTGTAATTCTATATACGGAGTACTCATCTCTGCCGATCATCCCTTTAAAAATGGAATTTAGCCTACAGTATGTACATAACTGGTCTTGCAAGAGAGGCAATGTCAAATGTCGAACGTAGGATGAAAATTAAGCCCATACCCACCAATGTATATTAATTCCTAGCACACATACAAATACACGTTTGTTTTCATCTGAGTTATATCTTTCCTCTGCAGAAATTATAACTAAGCATAAATTATTTTGAATGTTGTGCGTGGATTCCTTTAGACTTCTATTAAATTAATTTTTAATTTAAAAACATTCAGAATTTAAAATGTTTCAAGTTTAACCTTTAAACTTGCCACCCCTGATCCAACTCAACCAACCATCAAAGCATTTTCATTCTAGTTACTTTTTAATACACAATACGCTATAGACAGTGTCAGCAAAGACACAGAGGGGAAAAAAATAAATGTCCAGCAAAAGTATGTATTTTTCCTGGAGAGGAACAAACCCAGACTATTTTCTTCATAAGCAAAAGAATAAGTACATGAGGGAATCAAAATTTGCACTTCAGTGTAGAAATAGATATGTTTACCAGGTTATAAACACTTCCTTCCATGAAACCACAATATTTATATTCTCCATTAACTAGAAGAGATATTTCAGTTTATTCTGGGAATAATATCTTCAATACCTAATATTTAATTTGCAGACAGACACTTTCCACTTCACCATGGAGCAACAAATATAAGACTTTCTGGCAGAAAAAAAGTACGTCAGTTATTTTCCAGGCAGAAAATCTCTTTTCTTCTTTATTCTTGTGTATTAGAGATGAACAACGCACTGCACAACTTTTGTTATGGTTGTTGTTGCCTGATCGTTTCTGCTTTCTTGTTTTACGTTTTGGAGCTCTGAGGAGCTACCTTGCATACTGAATGCTACTGAGCAAAACGTTCCATATTTATCTTAACGTTCACAGATTTCTGCAGAGAGGCAGGTCCATGTTATGAGAACAGAAAGCAGACACTAAAAGTAGCAGGCCTCTCTCATTTAAAGGAAGACAGGAAATTTCATGTCCTTTCACCGTGATTTTGAAGGGAGACATTTTTCAAACAGCTAAGGTGGATCTTAGGCAAAAATCATTCTGATGTTATTCCAAAAAGATGGGTGGTGCCCTTTCTGGTCATTACCAAAATATCCTGTTTTCTATTTACTGCAATATACAGCAATTATAAGTGTAGACTACTGTCTCAAAATTGTGCAATCCCAAGACAGCTCAAACATGCAGGCCAAACTGAGCTGCAAAATCCCCAAATATCAAGGAAAAAGATGCAAAGTCAGACTTCTGGCATGTATGGGAGGATGTTCAACACACAGAGCTCAGTTCTGCTCTCCGATATGCAGTGTTCATTGCCGCATATTAGAGAACTGAAAATAGAGATGATGCAATTTCTCACTAACACGATCCTAAAGTTAAATATGTAGATATGAAATAAGCTTCTTTCTAAATACACCAACAACAAAATATAAGTTTATCCTTCATAAAATTGATTTCTTCCCCCCCCAACCTTTTAAAAGTAACAATATCCATTCATTCCTACTCACTGCTGGCTAAACTGATATTTGCCTCTCATGAATGCTGATGTTTGAGACTACTTTTTTAAAACGATTTCAGAATATTTATGTAAACAAACAATAGTATGGGTGTTCAATGTACACCCTTCACAAGTTAGACTGTAAGAGGCAGAGACAGTCTTTTTATTTTGTGTTTGTACAGCACCTAGCATTCTGATACATGACTAGGACTCCAAGGCACGACGGTAAAACAAATAAATAATAACGAGGATGATGAGCAGACCTAGGAGCCAGGAATTCCCAAGTTCAAATCCTGACTCCCTCTTATCTTGGGTGAGTAAATTTAAAAACCTCTATTTCCCCATCTGTAAAACAGGGACATACTACTTATTGCATAGGATTGTTTTGAGGGTTAGTTAATGTAAAGCACTTGCAAGTCTGAGAAAGCTATATGATTCAATAAGCAATATTAAAGGAAAATATTTATCAGATAAAAGCCTTGGCACCTCATTCCAAGTCAAAATGGATATTGTGTGGATTCAAAAAACATTGAATACTAACAAATGTACAGGATGACATATACTTTAAAAAGCATTCCGGAAATGAGCTGTCAGCATTTGCATTGACAACTGAGCTAACCATGGTGAGGAGGAGACAATTTTGCTAATAAACCGGAATAGCACCTGCAAGTTTGAAAAGTAAAAATTGGCTTTAGAACCTGACTGCAGAGGACATGGGTAAAGCTATCACCATACTTATTTGGCCAGGAAAAAGCATGCTTTGAAAACATTACATATTCACACCAAAATACATATTTTTGCAAGCCTAAATAGGAATGTTTATAGGAATGACCAGAACAGCAAGTCAAGTCAATGAATGCACATTTGATGCATTTCATGACAAGTTATTTTGCAGAACTGCCATTCAAAAATGGAAAAGGATAAAGACCCGACATTTAAAGCCTTACAATCGTGATATACAGCATCAAAAGTCAGGACATTCTAAGTTAGGAGATTGTAATTGAATTTCCTGAGGTTTGTTGGTCCAACTATTTTCCTTGAACATACTTCATCTGAAATATATTCAGAGAAGCTTCTTATGGTCTTTGCTCATGAAGGTAAACCAATTACCTGTTTTTCACCACAGTTTTACATTCTGTACATATATTTATAATCTTAAGCCCAGAAATCACCTCCTAAATGCATCCAGTAGCCTGTAGGAGGTCTCCCAGTCGAAATATTATCTCTCACCTTGCTTTCTGTTCCTAGTACCTTACGGGTTTGTGTCCATGTTTGAGTGTCTGATTAGCGGCCAGCAGGCTGACACAGCTCCTGTTTTGTTTACAGAATCAGCTGCATGAACCTCCATCAGTGAAAGAAGTTTCAGTGCTACCATCCCCAGCCCTCCAAGAGAGGACAGCATGCTCTTCTGAAGGTGACAAGACATTCAAACTCTGAATGCTGCATCTACTTGTGTTTTATTTTTCTAGTATCCAGAAAACGGGTATTTTAAACAGCTTGGATCAATTTAGTTTTAAATTAAAAAAAAGTTCTTTATTTGCAATTACAACAGAAAATTAGCAACTCCTTTAAGTCTGTAAAAGTCGCATTTTAAAAAAAAATTAAAAAAGTAAAAATGAATCTAAGGAACCTGTCTCTTACAAGGCAAGCTTGAGCTATTTATTCTCAAAGGTCAAAACACAAGTAATCAAAAAAAGGCTTTCCTATTAGCCTGAAAATCGTGCTGAGCCTGCACATTTATATAAAGTAAGTACTGAAAGCAAAGCAACTATCAAGCATTTTAAATCGAGTAACTCACCGTTAAGAATACTGTATTCCCATACCTTGGTCAAAGAAAGAGGCAGACATCAAAGCACTGGTGTTAGACTGGGCGGATTTAATAGTGTTTGAGAATTGACAGGGGAAGCATTTCATCTTCCGCAGTGCACTAATTCGCTTGTGTATTTTCATCTGCGTTAACACCCTTGTTCCCAAATAAAATGAATGCTAGTCTTTTCTTTCAAATGGTAACTAAAATCCCAGTGACAATTGCAAGGCAGGATTATTTTAGTCCTTCAGTGCAGCAATGAGAAACAGAGCATCTACAGAACGTGCTGCTTTCTCTTGCCTCCTCCCTTTTGTGTATGCTATTTTCGCTACAGTCTCTAGGTGGAGGTCTTGGAAACTCTCAGAGCTGCTTTCACCACTGCCCAGGAGCTTCCAAATGATAGGCCAACAGTACAGAGGAGGAAAATCGATGAGGGGGAAGCAGCAAACCTACTGATGCTCGAGTAAGTCTGCATCACAACAGACGTTCAGAAACATACTGCATTCTCTATTTTACTGCAGAATGCGCCCCTTCACCCGGAACCACCAGTGTCAAAAAAGATGCCATGAAGAACAGCCACCTAAAACTCCACATATTTGATGCACCTTAGCAAACAGAGTTAACTCAGAAAGAAAAGGAGGACTTGTGGCACCTTAGAGACTAAGAAATTTATTTGAGCATAAGCTTTCGTGAGCTGCAGCTCACTTCATCGGATGCAAGAGTTAACTCAGTCAATCTCCTGACAGACCTGCAGAAAGTCACAGAATGAATGTGCAATGCACCTCTCTTTGGAGACCACTTAGTCTCTGTATTTTTATTTATTTATTTATTTATTTTTTAAACTGTAGGTGATTTGAGATTTCCTTGACACTAAGGCCATGTCTACACTACCAGGGTGAGTCGACCTAAGTTACGTTACTCCAGCTCGATTGATCGATGTAGCTTAGGTCAACTTACTGCAGTACCTACACCAGGCTGTGTCGATGGGAGACACTCCTGTCAACTTGCCTTACTCCTCTTGTTTTGGGGGAGTACTGGAGAGCACTCTGATCCCCAGTAAGTGTAGACATGGCCTAAGAAGCAGTATTCTGACATTTCAAGGGACCAAGAATTTAATTACAGTGGTGCAGTATCACGAGCAGGCAAGAGGAAGACAGAATTCTGATAAAGGCAAAACAGGAGAGATATTACCTTGGTTCTTACATGGCCCTCATTGCTATGGTAACTGTGCACTTGCATTAATGAATTTATTCTCACCCCACCCCACCAAGGTAAGAAAGTACAATCACTGTTTTATAGACAGGAAAAATGAAGCACAGAAAAATGAAGTGACTTTGCCCAAGGTCCCACAGGAACTGACACCAATTCTCCTGAATCCCAGTCCAGTGTGTTAACCGCAAGGCTACTTACTCATCCTTAGATGTGGGAAATCATCAAACTTCAAATCAGCAGAGCTGAGAAAACAAGTTATTTGCCTAAAAAGCCTGCCCCATCCCAACTCTTTTAAATCTACCTTGATCTGTTTCAGTAGTTTTACTCCCCAACGGACACCCCCAATCACATTATAATTATAAAGTGAATTTTGATTTAAAAACTTCATGGTGATAATCTTATTCATGTCTACTGAATTAGGATATTAAGTTAATACACTAAAACAACAAACAGGATTATTAGGGGCCCTTACCAAAGATCGTTATGCTAAGCTACAACTCTTGTACTGTCATGATGTTTAGAAAAAAATTGCTTATTCACTAAATTATATTCAATTGCTTACATGAAATGTAATCTAGGAAGAATAACCTAATTCTACTACGAATACGCTTACTGCTTTGTAAATATGACTACAAAATAACGGATTTTAGGTACGTAGTCAGGAATGTAATATATTTAGAGTTGGTTTTCAGAGTTCTGTTCAAATAAAGCTGGGCAGCCAATTGCAGTGCATATATCTGAATAAATAAACCAATTCATCTAGTACAGGCAACTCCTAAGCTACAACAGCACTAGACTCCTTGCAGGTATATTTTTAGAAACTAGAATTGTCTGCCTAATCCTGGATCAGAAGTGAAAAGCAGGTTTGATAGATTCCTAAGTGATCAAGGTCTTTCAGCAAAGGACAGTCAAACGTACATCACCAGGTTGGTCCCCTGCAGCAGTTGTCATGGAGAGGATAAATGGAGGACTCTTCCAGTGCACCTAAACTTCCTGCTCATTCGTCCCACCATAGTTTAAGTAGAGTTCTCCCAAATCTAAAAAGGAAACAAAAGTGACCTGATCTATCTTGCTTATTAATGTGGCATGGGATTGTCAGTTACTTTTATTGTTGGTTTTTTAAAATCAGGCAGGAAGTATCTATTTAATTTCTACACTAGATATATAAAAGCCATAATATCTGAAAAGAGGCAGATCTAGAGAGCAGGCAAGAAAAATCCTCTACATCCAACTTTGGACCTTTTTTATTTACTGAAGAAGGGACTCCCCATCTTTTCCTTCTTTCTTCCCCATATTCCATTTTCTACCCATTTTTCCTCCTTCCAAAAGGGATAAAAAAAATTACTAGCGGGGCCAGAAGTTTCTATAGTCAGGTCCATGATACTGACAACAAAACTGACTAAACAGAATAATCAAGTAACAGCTTGAAGGTCTGTTATTTGTAGGCACAGAGAAACTGTCACAATGAATCAGAACAGGATGAAATACTGTAAGTATTCAAGTCAATAGCAAAACTCCCATCATCTTCTCTACAGCTAGGATTTCACCTCAAAGGTCCATCCACAATACATTCTTTTATAGTGGCAGTACCACATGCTACAGAGGAAGAGGCCAAAATATCTGTAGTGCACAGACATGAAATAACTTTCCCGTAGAGAAGTTTTTCCTCTCACCATCATCAGACAGGCTTATTCCAAAGTGGGAAAGTTTATACACTTACCAAATTTTTGTCATTACCCATACAAATACCTATTTCTTTTATTAATTTTACTAGGCCTCAAGTTATATCTTGAGATAGTGAACTCCAAAGGTTATGTAGTATTTAAAATTGCATTTCCTTTCAATTTATATTGGTCACCTTTCAGTTTAACTGAAGGTAGCCTTATTCTTGTTATAAGGGAAAACAGCCACACCCCAAAACTGTATACTACCATCATAGTTCCTCTCGTTTGTGTCTTCTCAACACTAACTGGGGTCAGTCTGTCTCGTCTCATATCTTCTCATGTATATAATCAATTTCACTGCCTGTTTCTGCTATATCCTTTCTGAGATGGGGTGACCAGAACTGAACACAATATTCCAGGGAAAGGCATACCATTGAATTATATCATAGCATTATAATATTTGCAGTATTGGTTTCTTTATACAGCCTAACATTTTGCTTATTTATTTTTTTGACACCCACTCCAGAAATTTACATTGAGTTGCCTGGCCCTCTCCACCCCCTGCCCTCATCCTGAGCGGTTAGTTAATATCAGAACCCAGCAACAAATGCATCACCTCACAAATTTCAACACGAAATTTCATCAGTCACTGTGGTCCCCCTCTGAAACTCCCCACAGTCTTCTTTAGTCATAGCTAACCTAGACTATTTTCAGAGTAGCAGCCGTGTTAGTCTGTATTTGCAAAAAGAAAAGGAGTACTTGTGGCACCTTACAGGCTAACAAATTTATTTGAGCACAAGCTTTCCTGAGCTACAGCTTACAGAAAAATCCAAAAAAACCCCAACAACAACCACCACCATAAAAAAAAAATCAAAAAACCCCCCAAAACCCTGACACCTTTGTCTCCAGGCAAATAGGCAGAAAACCCCTCTAGTTACTTTGAGGTAAAAAAAAAAAAAAAAAAAAAACTTCAGGTCTGTGAAGACTTGTGAATTTCCCTGAAGGAGGTTAACTACTCTGCCTTTAGGTAGAGGAAACTGCAGCTCACAAAAGACCATTCCCTTTTGTCTCTGCTCTGGCCCCCTAACCTTTGATTCCACCATGATTTCAACAATTTCCATCCCACCACCGACCTCAGCCTGGTCCAGTCCACACAAGAGATCCACTTCCTGGACACTACAGTGCTAATAAACAATGGCCACATAAACACCACCCTATACCGGAAACCTACTGACCGCTATTCCTACCTGCATGCCTCCAGCTTTCACCCTGACCACACCACACGATCCATCGTCTACAGCCAAGCTCTGCGATACAACCGCATTTGCTCCAACCCCTCAGACAGAGACAAACACCTACAAGCTCTCTGTCAAGCTTTCTTACAACTACAATACCCACCTGCAGAAGTAAAGAAACAGATTGATAGAGCCAGAAGAGTTCCCAGAAGTTACCTACTACAGGACAGGCCTAACAAAGAAAATAACAGAACGCCACTAGCGGTCACCTTCAGCCCCCAACTAAAACCCCTCCAACGCATTATTAAGGATCTACAACCTATCCTAAAGGATGACCCAACACTCTCACAAGTCTTGGGAGACAGGCCAGTCCTTGCCTACAGACAGCCCCGCAACCTGAAGCAAATACTCACCAACAACCACATACCACACAACAGAACCACTAACCCAGGAACTTATCCTTGCAACAAAGCCCGTTGCCAACTGTGCCCACATATCTATTCAGGGGACACCATCACAGGGCCTAATAACATCAGCCACACTATCAGAGGCTCGTTCACCTGCACATCCACCAATGTGATATATGCCATCATGTGCCAGCAATGCCCCTCTGCCGTGTACATTGGTCAAACTGGACAGTCTCTACGTAAAAGAATAAATGGACACAAATCAGATGTCAAGAATTATAACATTCATAAACCAGTCGGAGAACACTTCAATCTCTCTGGTCACGCAATCACAGACATGAAGGTCGCTATCTTAAAACAAAAAAACTTCACATCCAGACTCCAGCGAGAAACTGCTGAATTGGAATTCATTTGCAAATTGGATACTATTAATTTAGGCTTAAATAGAGACTGGGAGTGGCTAAGTCATTATGCAAGGTAGCCTGTTTCCTCTTGTTTTTTCCTACCCCCCCCCCCCCCAGATGTTCTGGTTTAACTTGGATTTAAACTTGGAGAGTGGTCAGTTTAGATGAGCTATTACCAGCAGGAGAGTGAGTTTGTGTGTGTATGGGGGTGGGGGGGATGTGAGAAAACCTCGATCTATGCAGGAAATAGCCCGACTTGATGATGTAAAGAGTTGTCACTTTGGATGGGCTAGCACCAGCAGGAGAGTGAATTTGTGTGGGGGGGTGGAGGGTGAGAAAACCTGGATTTGTGCTGGAAATGGCCCACCTGTTGATCACTTTAGATAAGCTATTACCAGCAGGACAGTGGGGTGGGAGGAGGTATTGTTTCATATCCTCTGTGTGTATATAAAGTCTGCTGCAGTTTCCACGGTATACATCTGATGAAGTGAGCTGTAGCTCACGAAAGCTCATGCTCAAATAAATTGGTTAGTCTCTAAGGTGCCACAAGTACTCCTTTTCTTTTTGCGAATACAGACTAACACGGCTGTTCCTCTGAAACCTGTCATATCACTGTTCACCTTTTTCCAGTTCACCTGAGCTATTTAACATTGAGTGTAGGACTACTGGCATTAGATATAAGTGTTGTATACCACTTTAAAGATGGAAAACCCAAATTTTCTGCGCAGTGCTCTTCACTAGCCCCAGCTGGGTGGGATATATTAGACCTTAAAATCTCATCATTCTGATTATAGTCTTGATTTTCAGAGGCTGGATGCTCAGCACTTTTTGAAAAATTAGGCACCTTAAAAGCATCACCGTTTGGATACACAAAAATAGAAGCACCGAAAATACGAGTCCCTTTTGAAAACACTGGCCCTCCATTTTTTTTTCTTAGCATTATTATATGGCTGGTATCTCAAGAACAGCTGAAAACAAACCAGCACTTTATGCCAACCTGAATTGGAATCACATCTTTTGAATGGTATAAAATGCTCATCTTCACCTTCAGTGGTTCATAAGATTTTGAGGACTAAAACTAGGTGAGAATCATAGTGGAAAAATTAAAACAAGATGGTTATCAGGATGCTATATTAAGGTCCAATATCATGCAACTTGCCAGGACTACTCGTACCTTTGTTGGCTAGGTACAAACCTTTTAATGACTTGTAAACATGACCAAACGCTGGTCCTGAACCAGTGAATCGAAAGCAAAAAATTCAATTCCTACTACCAGATCAAAGACCAGCTTTTTTTTTTTTTTTTTTTTTTTGGGTGCACGCCAGGGACAACCGGAGAGGGACAGCCCATGTTACTGCTTAACCAATCAGAAGCATCACCTATAGGAGAATGCCACCCTGTGTGCCAACCTAAATGAAAGACTGTGAATCAACCCAGATACATTGCACAGTAGCATAAAGTGTCACTGAAGAAATAAACCAAGCCAATGATCTTAAACAAGTATCTTACAATGCCCTACAGAATTGCGGCTGGAGTTTCCTGGTAACTGACCCTAAAGCATTGCCATATCCTAACAGAATGCAGTCTGCTCTGTGTCAGGAGTCCTATAAGCCTTCCAATAGCTATCCCAGGTAAAGTAGATGCAAGCTCTAACTTTTTATAAGCATGAGAGTGGGAATATAGATATGATCTTCATTCTGAAAAGCTGCAGTTAGCTCACTTCACCTCCCATCACAGACATCCCATCTTCTCCACTTTACTTTTAGAGTTCTAACAAAAATCAAACACTATCATGGGGTCAAGAAGAAAACTAATCTTCACCATGAGGATCAATTCTACTGTAGTTCCAAGGTTTTCTAGGTAAACATAAAGATAGAGACAATGACCTGCAGGTCTCCTTGCTAAAACCGGAGCAATCAAACAAGGCTCCTTTCCTTTTACATGAAGGAAAAAAATGGTACGTATGAAAAGATGTTTTGATGATTGATGCAATATGTTTAGGCTCCACAGTGGGAAGATAGGACATACTGGAAGCTTTAAAAAAATAAAACATCTTATTGCTAACAGATAAACCACCCCCAATAGCAAGGTGGTGCAATGAAAAAATAGTCACTCAGTATCTGCAGAAAAGTATGTCTCTTTATTGTGTCTCAAGTTGGGCTCCCAAAAATAATTAGTCACTTTCAGAAGTCTTGATCACTGTATACGTTTACTGTACTGATTTTATACTACTCTGAGAAATCCACTTCCAAACAGAATGGTGATGAGAGGCTTAGTGTTCTACAGCACAGAAATATTATTAATAAAAAGGAACCGTGTCAAATTAACCACAATCGGATTTCCCAGTAGTCTCAAACTTGCACAGGTCGGTGTGTGTGGGCGGTGGGCAGGGCATATCACATTCAGAACTATCAGTATTTAAAACAAATCTGAATGGAACCAACTCACCTTGAGTTTCTTCCTGGCCCCTCAATTACATTGCAAGGATAGGCACTGAATTTGGGACGTTAGAAGGAATGGCTGGAACATGGGTGGGAAGAAAACCTACAGATCTATATGGCAGCATGAGTACCTTTCTGTCAAAGGACGACTCAAGACTGCCCCAATATCAGACTGGTAATGTCTACTCATGAAGTTACCTGAAACATTTTCAATGAAGGGACCATTATCAACATTAACATGACTTATGGAGAAAAGATTTCAACCACTGCTGACTCTATTTGTCTCCCTCTTCAACTGTTCATGGAATATGCATACAGTCTGCAATGAACCCTTCCAAAGTAAAGAACATCCAGAAGTTTAGGCAAGAATCTATTCCATGGGGGAAGCATAAAGAAAGCTCTCATTTACTTTTTTCTAGTAACAATGAAATTACACCAGACTTTGGCATATGGTGCTTGTATTAAGGGCAGGACAGCTAAAGCAGAAACATCAGGTTTAGAACCGTCCTTTGAAGCAAGAAGCCAAGCAAACGGGTTAGTCCTCAAAAGAAGTTGGTGTATACCTGTTCAGAGCATCTTGCTCTCGTCTGTAAATTTCACCCTCGATTCTCTTACTGGGAAACTGCATGAATACTTGCTTGTTGACAAGCAGGATGTGCTTAGGTCCATTATATTCTTTAACTAGACTGCAAGGTCCACTGTAGAAAGGCAGCCATGTCAGGATTCAGGCGAAGCTGAGAAATGAGCCCGGGCCAGAAGAATTAATGACGGGCAAGTCAAACAGAAAGAGAAATGTCTAGTAAGCAAACCAGCTAAGATCACGCTAAGGGATGGCTGAATAAACATATCCCCGAGACCTTAGAGTTTTGCTCTGAAGGAGTAATGGGTTTGAAGTAGGAATCTCACTGCTGGTGACTGGTTAAGGGACCTTCCACACTTCTTGACACCGGCCTAAAAACTGAACAGTAGATAATTTGGCCCACGAGACAATGCAAGCAAGTCAGAGTGTCTAAAAGAGATTTTAGTAAGCAACAGCTCAGAATGGGTTAAAATACTGAAAACGTCATTAGTTCAGATTAGTCTGATGAGCTGACTCTACTTTCATGCACTGATTTAATTCCACAAACTGAACCTGTGTGACTAACAAGATATCCTGCATTAAATCTGTAGTTCTAGTTTACAACTGTAATAGAACATTTATTTTTATCGTCAGAGGTTATATATTTTAACGTACTACGAACTTCAGACAAGCTTCGCTTATAAAAACATGCTTGGCAGGCAGAACGTGTTACCTAGTCTACAGCAGTAAGGCAGTCATGGCAGCTAACAGAATGCCTTTATTTCACCAGTCCAAAAAAGTTTCTGCACAAGATTTTGGAACCACTTTGGTCTCGCCAAGTGTGTATACACTCAGCAAGCAAATCAGTCAGTTTACACAAGTGGAGCAATCTGCTCACGTTTCTAATGATTCTGAACAAAGAATTGCAGTATTCCAAAATATTTTTGGAGTTCTTTGTTGTTTATGCACCTTCTCAGGGACCTTAAATACCAATTCTGGAATTTCTAGGTTTTACGGACTACTGACAATTGTCTTCCAAAAGAGAATAAGGAAGTGTTATTCACCTCTTCACATAACACACAAAACAGGGGTCACCCAATGAAATTAATAGGTAGCAGGTTTAAACAAACAAAAGGAAGTACTTCTTGACACAATGCAGAGTCAACCTTAGAAACTCATTACTAGGGGATGTTGTGAAGGCAAAAAACTATAAACTGGGTTCAAAAGGGAATCATAAGTTAATGGAGAAAAAGTCTATCCTCCTCAATGGCTATTAGCCCAGATGTTCAACCCCATGCTCTGGGAATCCCGAAGCCTTTGACTGCCAGATGCCAGGACAGGACTACAGGAGATGGATCACTTGATAATCGCCCTATTTTGTTTATTCGCTTTGAAGCATCTGGCATTGGCCACTGTCAGAAGACAGGATACTGGGCTACACGGACCATTGATCTGACCCAATATGTCTTCTCTTATGTTCTTATAAAATGGAAACAGAAAATTCAAAGGGCTGATGAGGACACCATCTCTGAGGTTTGTTAGCGGCCTGTGTCCTGTCTATAACTAACTATTATTATGAACAAATGAAGAATAATTCTCAATCACATTTCTTCACAGTAACTCAGCGAACCATCTGGATTGAGAGATGTCCAAGAAACCCATTACTCTTTTGATCATATTCCTGTGCCAGCCACAACAGCGGGACTACCAAAGCATTTGTCAGATCACTGATATACAGAAGCTCTATAGAAAAGGCAGTCTGCAAACACCTGCCTTGCAGGCCCTGTATTAGAAGATACATAAATAATAAACAGCCAAATGCAAGTATGCAGAGAAGTACAGACGGGTAGCCTGGAAAACTTCTATGGAGAAGCTGTCTGCCCACAAGGCCGACACTCTCCTGGCAAAGTGGACTTTGAAGGATGTGGAAAAATTGAAAAGAGTTCAGCGGAGAGCAACAAAAATGATTAGGGGGCTGGAGCACATGACTTATGAGGAGAGGCTGAGGGAACTGGGGTTATTTAGTCTGCAGAAGAGAAGAGTGACGGGGGGATTTGACAGCAGCCTTCAACTACCCGAAGGGGGTTCCAAAGAAGATGGATCTAGACTGTTCTCAGTGGTGCCAGATGACAGAACAAGGAGTAATGGTCTCAAGTTGCAGTGGGGGAGGTTTAGATTGGATATCAGGAGGGTGGTAAAGCACTGGAATGGGTTACCTAGGGAAGTGGTGCAGTCTCCTTCCTTAGAGGTTTTTAAGGTCAGGCTTGACAAAGTCCTGGCTGGGATGATTTAGTTGGGGATTGGTCCTGCTTTGAGCAGGGGGTTGAACTGGATGACCTCCTGAGGTCCCTTCCAACCCGGATATTCTATGATTCCAGGAAAGGTCCTCCGACTGTTTGAGGCTACAAAACAGGTGCAACTTCCTGTGAGACCCCTTACAATCGTAGCTGACGACAGAAAATTGTGTATAGGCACTGAGTGGCATTCTTAGCTCGATTTTCTCTTCTTTCCAATAAGGATTTCGTATTGCAATGATGTGTCTCTTTATCATGGAAAAGATCTTACAAAACACAAAGGAATCAAAAGTGGGAAAATGTAGTTAGACTTTCACTGAAGTTGGAAGTAACTTCACAAAAAAATTAAAATACGGTTATGAAATTTCACTGTATACCTGCAAGTCTGAGCCATCCCACTGGTACTTCATTGCTTATGTGCATGTATTTTGCATTTATACAGAGTCCTTAATACACTAAGTATTTAATACAAATATTATAAAATGGATTACAGAGCACTAATCTTAAAAGCCAACAGAAAAGTTTTAGGAAGAGCGAATCACTGTGATGGGAGGAACAGAGTTCCCAACACATGGGGACAACACGACACCCAACCACAGACAGTCAGTGGGGATAAAGAGACCAGGATTGGAAGAGCACAGAAAGTGTGCATGGGACAGGCAAGAAGTATAAACAAACTCAGAGAGGTATGACGACAAATTTTTCATCTCTGGAAGGCAATTATAATTTAGATTAAGAAACTGCTAGGTAACAATTAACAGCCTTTGTTCACTGGCGGTGGGTAAGAGAAAGGGTATAAAAATCCCTCCCTTTCTCATCTTCATCCCTGATTTCCCCCCCCCCCCTTTTTAAGTACAGTGATTTTGTAACTGAGGGATACAACTAACGGTCTCATTACTGAAAACACTTCTGTCCTCCTCTCCACCTTCTTAGGTTTCATGCATGATTTTCTCTGGGTTCTACACTCAGCAGCTTAAACAAACCAACCCAGCACCTGTGGCAGCAACACCGTCTAGAACCAGGCAATCCTACTTTCAGTTTACACTATGGGAGTCTTTCCGGAACCATCTTTTAAACTGAGGTCCGTCCTGTCTGCGATGAGAGGGCATTAAAGATCACCTAGCTCTTTTCTTGGTAAGAGAAGGAGAACTGTGTCTCAGTATTCCCAGGCCAAAATTTCCACACTTCCCACTGCTGAACATGTGAGAACCAGCTGGCTGCAGCCCACCCATAGAAGCCAATCTTGCAATAGTGCTGTACACACACATATATGTGAAACACTCTGGAATGAAAATTAGAATTTATACAAATTATACTGCTTAGTTTTATATTGCTGACCCTGCTAGCGTAGCCAGGTTATTAGGCAAAGCCAGATAAGTGATCCAGGAGAAAGAGGCTTATGCTGGTTTCTCTGGCTTTGAATGAATTTGGAAGTATGTACAGATGGGGAGAAATATTTCAGAAGAACTTCCATGACACCCCCAGAGTTCAAAATCTTTCGTCCCATGAAGTTCAGAGCAAAGGTTTGTGAAGACTAGTAAGAATTTTTCTCTTTTCCAATTGATTCTGAAAGCATGCCAGTCCTGTTTGGAGCAGCAGTACTTTTATAATAGTGTCAGTGTTTTTCTGTTCTGTTCAAAGACCCCGTAATGAGGTGCCAATGTCCCAAAATAGCCTCTTTGCTAGATTCTTGAAGAGCAGTGTTACACATCTGAATTGAACTGCCCGATCATTCTGCTGAGATACACTCATTTTTCCTATTGAGCTTGTTACTCAAGAGTGAAGAGAGCCAATCTCTTGATGTTGTGGAATGTAGTTTTTAAACAAACCCCTGCAATCTCTGTAACAAGCAAGGCCTTAATCCCCAAAAGTAATATGCAGGTCACCACTCCCCCAAATAAAACTAAGGGAGGTGTATCAGGGAAACAAGTACAAGTGAACTACTCGTAGGCTTTGACTACACACAAGCGTCACCGCTGTAACTACCTCAGTATAGGTAAAGGAGTAAAATCCCCCTAGTGAGGAAGCAGTTACACGAATACGAAAGGGCTTCTACTGGTATAGTCTATTCCCATGCAGAAAGGGAAATAAACTATGCCAGTGTAAAACACCTTTTTATTGATATAACCGCAACCACAACAGGAGTTGTATCAGTGTAACTATTTCAGTTTAAAAAAGAAAGCCACACCCCTAACTGAAATAATCCTATCAGTTCGAAAACGGTCACACAGGCCTATATGCTACGTACATTTTATTTTTCCTTATTTCCTTCTCTCACTCATTCTCTTCCCATTTCCCCCTCCTGTTTCTTCTCTTTCCTCTTGCTTTTGTTTGTTCTTTCAATGGGAAGTGATTTTTCCCCCACATCAGAACAGTGGCATCCCTACCTCCTGTATGGGGCTTTCTCCTTCAGTCTGCAGAGACCATAGTCCTTAGACAGCTTCACTCTGTTGGCCAAGAGACAGGTAGAACACAAAGGAACTGAGGCAAACACTTTCGGAGAGCTACCAAAGACATCCTGGTAAGCAGCACTTATGTCAATCCGTACTCATTGAGCTAATGTCCCCTCCTGAATTGAGCACTGATGCAATGTGCTCAGTGAAATACAACAAACAAATGCAAAGACAGAGCCAGATCTGCAGAGTACACAGGCTAGAAGACAGATAATGGGAGACCCAAATATGACGGCTAATGGAAATAAAACAACTTTCAGAGGGTGTTAATTAGCACATCACAGGATTCTGGACCGTAGAGAATGGATCTTCAGGAGGAATATGAATGGGGAAGGTGAGCATGACACACTGGGATTGGGAGACATTTCCATTCAGAGGGCAATGTATAACACTTCAGGTGGCCATGGGCATGGGTGAGAGAGAAAGGGGAACGGAGGCTGGTACCCTTGGCAGATTGGAAAAAAGAAGGACAACTGTCCTGCTTAAAAAAATAAATAAATAAATAAAAATCACTTGCCTGATCCAATGGGGAAATAACGGACCCTGTTTTATACAAGCCGATTTACTAGTCTGACATCTGTTTGAAAAAAATTTTGGTGCATCAATTTCTGAGAGCTTGGGTCGTTTACCTTCCATGGATGCTATTATACCTCTCATTTCAGTGTTCTACTTTTATTTATTTGTTTCAGGAAAATGGAGTTGTGCCCTTCCATTTCAGCCTTTCTTCCGACTTCCTAAATGGACTTCGGCCAGTGAAAGCCCTCAGTACGGAGCTGTGATCCGCCTTGCACAGGGTGCCGGAAGAAAGGCATCTACTTTCCCAGCTGAAGCAGCATAAAGAGCCATCTACAAAAGGGCGCAGAAGGCCTAAGAATATGGTGAAGAGCACAAGCTAGGGTTGACAGTGATACCACTGCTGAAACTATCTGCAGCCCTTTTAGAAGCAAAAATAGGAACAATAAAAGCTCAAAGCAGAGAGCTTAACAATGACTAGTACCGTAAAGGAAAGTACATATCAGGATAGCTTTGAATTACAGATAAACTTATGACCTATTATTCCTGGGTAGTTCGGAGACAACATAAGTCGGAGAATTAAACTCAAAACATTATTACTCAGTGGTTTCATAACTCATGAGAACAGCTATTCCTGTCAAGCCTCAGGACTGCAGAGGAAAAATTAATAACTACAGCGTAGCAAACCCCCATCCCCTCCCATTGAAGTGACATGACAATGCCACTCCTAGCCATCTAGATGCTGGCTGTGTGCAGAGCTATTTGTTCCTTCAAGCAGCTTCACTAGGCTTGTAGCCCGTCAAGAGGCACAAACTCTGCCAGGGAACAGAGGCCACCCAGGTCCGCAAAGGAATGCTCAAAAGGGGACAAATAATTAAGTATCTATATTGATGTAGATGTAAAAGTTAATAGTAAACTAGCTTTTCTGTAGCGCTCTCCAGGAGTACACTTAAAAGCACTTTACAAAAGAAAGTCAGTGTCATTATTACCCCCATTTTACATATGGGGAACTGAGGCATGGAAAGGTTAAGTGATGTGCTCAAGGTTAACCCGCAGGCTAGTGGCAGAGCTGCGAACAGAACCCAGGCCTCCTAAATCCCAGTACAGTGTTCTATTCACTAGACAACACTCTCTTTCCCAGCAGAGTAATTCCCTGAACAGCTACAAATATTGAACTGACCCATGTTTAACGGCAAAGCGAGAGTCACAAGTTCAATATTACAAACCTTTTAAGCAGCAGGCAGAGTGAAGTGCTTGGAGGATAGCCAGTTGGCTATAGAACAGCGGTTCTCAAACTGTGGGTCGGGACCCCGAAGTGGGTCAGGACCCCGTTTTAATGGGGTCACCAGGACTGGCGTTAGATTTGCTAGGGCCCGGGCCCGAAGCCCAAACCCCACCGGCCGGGGCCGAAGCCCAAGATCTTCAGCCCCGGGTGGCTGGGTTCAAGTTACAGGCCCCCCAGCCCAGGACTGAAGCCCTTGGGCTTTGGCCAGCTTGCCCACCTGGGGCGGTGAGCTCGGGCTTTGGCCCCCCTGCTTGGGTGGACTCAGGCTTCTGAACCCCCTCCTGGGGTCGTGTGGTATTTTTTGTGGTCAGACAGGGGTCGCGGTGCAACCGAGTTTGAGAACCGCTGCAAGAGAGCATTTTGCTTCCTGTGGTGCCAGTTCAAATCCAGTTCCGCACATAATCACTGAACATCAACACGGGATAGCTGCTTGGTCTTCTACATGAATTGAGTTTTGTGATCTCAGCCCAGTAGCCAAGTGTTCATCAACAAACCAAAACAAAAATCTGCCACCAATTTCCTCCGACTGTTAGCAATCAGGCAAGAAGCAAAGGATTGAACTGGCCAGGGAGACAATCACCCTCTTAGCACAAGAGGTAGCGTCCGCAGTGTTGAGACCCAGTGATGCTTAACAGTGCGGTGGAAGTTTGCTACTGCTTTCGCCCCTTGTCTGTGGAAAAAGAGCAGACTTCTGTCACCCACACAGGCAAAAATGTGTTTATGAAAACTCTTCTCATCTCATGGAAGACTCTGAGAATCCTAATGCAAAATTGTAATTTCTTGTTTCATAATTATACGCCAAGCCTTTATACAAGACTTAATTTGAGACTACTAAGCACAGAAGTTATAAAATTAGACATTTTTTCAATGAGAATATTAAAAACAGACTTCACACTCGTGTTTTTATTACCTAAGTCAAAGCTGGTGAATAGTTTAATATTGTTTGGTTTGTTTTTTTTCCTGGTCAAGCAAACAGAGTGGATTTAAAATGTCTAAACATGCCATCTCTGCAAATTTATACAGATCCTTAGTTACACAGGATATTTACTAACAACTGTCAATAATTAGATGTATTATTTCACCAAATATTTGCTCAAACTTGTTTTCTTTACATTAGAAACAACCATTTCAAGTTGTAAATGTTTAATTTTCTGTAGAGGACAGGAAAGATTGGTCTAATGCAAACAAGAGGACTCAATCAACTTATCTACCTTAAGCAAAGGGAGTTTTAAGCATACGAGGAATGAAAGTTCAGCCCCCTAATCTCTTACATACACCTCAGACTTTTCCTCTAGCCCAGTGGTTCTCAAACTTTTGTACTGGTGACCCCTTTCACACAGCAAGTCTCTGAGTGCGACCCCCCAGCCTCCGCTTGTAAATATTTAAAAAGTGTTTTTAATTTAACACTATTATAAATGCTGGAGGCAAAGTGGGGTTTGGGGTGGAGGCTGACAGCTCACAACCCTCCCGCGTAATAACCTGGCAACCCTCTGAGGGGTCACGACCCACAGTTTGAGAACCACGGCTCTAGCCTGTGTTTGCAGCCTCATTATCAAGCAAGCAAACCACTAGTCAAGAGTAGATACACTCGACCATCTCCCTCATGCTTATGGCCCGTAGACAGAGAGGACAGGGAGAAACCGATTCTATGAGATGAGAGTACTTAGCAACTCTTGGTGGGGTGGGGGTGGAGACAAGAAACACTAATACCATGCCACTAAAGTCCCATCTCCACCTGCTTCCGAAAAAAACTGGAAACACAAGGTCTCCTCTAGGCAGAACTCCTAAACACTTACGGAATTGACATCATTTTGCTATGTATCAAACATCGCCAGAGATGCAGGTCTGACTATTTTCAAGGAGACGGGATTTATATCCATTTAAACTGAACGTTCAATGTTTCCTAATATTTAATACAGAATTAAATCACTTTAAAGTTTTAATTTTGGGGAGTTAACTCATTGATTTAAATTAAAAAACGACTACGTGGTCAGGGAAAGGTTCCAAACCTTTAATTGCTTTAAATGGTGAAACGCCATGGAAATAATCCACATGTGTAAATGTAATAACGCAGCATTCCATTGACTATGACCACCATCCTCTGTGTCTGTATGGACTGTACCTGTCCATAGTGTTAGTATTATACCTTTACACTGCTCACCGAGATAGGGGTTCTGTTCTTTGTGCCAACTTTCACACGATCTACTCATTATCAAAATGTTCCATAAACCTACCGCACTACAAATCTAAGGCTATGTCTACACTGCGAACCTTACAACGGCACGGCTCTGCTGTTCTAAGGTGCGCTGTCTGGCTGCTCTTTTTCGCCGGGACAAAATAAAACCACCTCCAACAAGCAGCAGCCGCTTCGTCGCTGGAAGCACGGCTCCCACCAGCAAAGCATTGTCCACACTGGCGCTTTCCGTCACTAAAACTTTTGTCGATCAGGAGGCTGTTTTTTCACACCCCTGAGTGACAAAACTTTTCGTGACGCAAGTGCCGGTGTAGACAAAGCCTAACCGTCTGGAAAAGGGCAAACTAAAGGGTTGGGGCTTGTTGGTTGAAAAAAGCCTCTACACAAGTCTTTTGGAAGACATTTCAACTGTTCAAAAAATTAGGGGGTTGCGTTTATTTTTAAAGCCAAAACTGATTGGTTTGTGTGTGTGTGATTTTATATAAAGTACTAAAATCTCTCTTCCTAAATAAAAAACAAACCATAGTTATAGTAGATGTATACAAGGTTATTCTCTCTGTAGCCAGATGCAAAGCTGTTTGGTCTCTGGACAGAAACCATTAACCCTCATCACCCTGATTAATTACCTTCCGTCTTTAAACCTTGAGAAAGGACATTACTGCAATTCCTCTCAGAACAAACGCATAGGAAACCAATGAGCAATGGTTCCCTTTCCTCAACTCAGTGAAATATAGACAGTGAACTAGACTTCCCTTTACCCAACTAAGTGAAATATAGACCCCAGCAGTATTTTAATAGCCTACCAAAAGCTGCAAACTACTGTTCCTTTCAAACAATACCCCTATTCTAGCCATTACTCAGTTGGATGAGCAATGCATGGAGAAGTAAAACTACACTACGAGCAATAGGGCTGACTACATGTACAGAAGGAGAAAATGAAATTCTTTTATGTTTGATCCATGTCCAATGAAGTACAGCCAAGACCACCAGAAAAGGCAAGGTTACTTGGAAACTGCTGTTAGACCTAGTCCGTCACCTCTATGTTCGGGTATATCTTCACTACAAAGTTAACTCAGGTTAGCCTAGCCTGGGCATGAGTAGCCACAACGCAACACCATATCTAAGTCTGTGTGTCCTCACTGATGCTTACTGTGTGTTGCTAGGACTTGTGGGGGCATATCCCACGGTTCTTTTTGCTGCTCTAAGCTCAGCTAGTCTATGATTCTTTCTCAGCGAATTATGGGAGAACTTGTATGTCCATCTGGCACATGGGCAGGCTAGGGTTAACACACAAATAAGAATCTAAGTTAACCCTGCAGTGAAGACATACCTTTAGAACTAGGTTTCAGAGTAACAGCCGTGTTAGTCTGTATTCGCAAAAAGAAAAGGAGTACTTGTGGCACCTTAGAGACTAACCAATTTATCTGAGCATGAGCTTTCGTGAGCTACAGCTCACTTCATCGGATGCATACCGTGGAAACTGCAGCAGACTTTATATACACACAGAGAATATGAAACAATACCTCCTCCCACCCCACTGTCCTGCTGGTAATAGCTTATCTAAAGTGATCATCAAGTTGGGTCATTTCCAGCACAAATCCAGGTTTTCTCACCCTCCACCCCCCCACACAAATTCACTCTCCTGCTGGTGATAGCCCAATTTGTGGGGGGGGGTGGAGGGTGAGAAAACCTGGATTTGTGCTGGAAATGGCCCAACCTGATGATCACTTTAGATAAGCTATTACCAGCAGGACAGTGGGGTGGGAGGAGGTATTGTTTCATATTCTCTGTGTGTATATAAAGTCTGCTGCAGTTTCCACGGTATACATCCGATGAAGTGAGCTGTAGCTCACGAAAGCTCATGCTCAAATAAATTGGTTAGTCTCTAAGGTGCCACAAGTACTCCTTTTCTTTAGAACTAGGACGCTCGGGGATATCAAAGCAACTAGGATGCTCGGGGATATCAAAGCAGTGCCCCAACAATTAGAACCAGTTCTAAAACGTGACAAGTGTTCCTTTATCTCAGTCTCTACCAAAGAAACATTTAGTCAACGATATCTTCTACCTTGAAATGGCAGCTAACCTCAGCCTATTCAAGACTGGAAGACTGACAATTTCTCCCACTTCAGGGACTGCACTGGTGACAGACTGCTAGAATATTACATATTGCAAGTATCTGGTATTTCCATCTGCATGAACTGCAACTTCCAAGAATGTTTTAAATGGAGACGATCTCATAGAGGAGGAAGGCTGATTCCATTCTGGACTTTTACACCAGAAAAGTTTCATCAGCTGTGAGTGGAGGGCGTGAAAAGGTGGTCTGAAGCTCTAGCTGTAACCCTTGCTTTTAGCTCGGATACTTCCAATCCTTGCCAGGTCCTCTTAACCAGTTCTTAACTCGGGGATCCAGTTGAGTTCCTAAAACAAGTCTCCCTGTAGTTTATTGTCCTCAGGTAACTGGGTTTGCAGATTAGCCACATAGGAGGTTAGCAAAATTCTAATAATCTACTTCAACAAATGGATTTTCCCCAATTTCACTGCCTTATAAAGCACTGCAATATGCAGGCATTTTTAGGGAAATTAAAGAAAAGTTATTTTAGACTTGCAAAGCTGGGAACATAAGTGAAGGTCAACTGCAAAAAAAAAAAATCAAATCTCATCTATAAAGCCTATACATATAATAAGCAACCTTCTGGTACAGTTGTTAAAGTTTACTTAGTATACATGCTCTACTAAAGACATCCCCGAAATATGACAGGAAATGCCTGTTAGCCTTTCCTATTCACAGTAATTCAGTTCTATTGTTGGTCGAAACAAAGGTCTTTCTACCCACATCACCTGTTCCCAGGACATTTGACACCAGTTTATTAATATCACACACATAAGAGACATAAATGGCAACAATCCAGACCTGCCCCTGTACCAGTCTTAAATAACCTTGGAAAGGCAGGTGACCACCACCACCACCACAAGTTATGAAACCACAGTACTTATCCACAATTAGGACTACGCAATTACACGTCACAGCTTTTCTGTGAGCCCTTCATTTGCAGGAGCTATATTAAATATGTTGTCACAAAATAAAATGAAGTTACGCCACAGCATTTTAAATAGCTCTCTCCAGAACCCCGGATGGGTGGCAAGGAGTGGACGGACACCTTTCCTCTAACGAACAGCAATCAGAGACAAATCTGACACACTGATATTTGTAATGCCATCTAGCTGATCAATGCTAGTGCCAGAAGTGTGATTCAGTTTTCCAGCCACCACACACCTCCGTTGTTGCAGTCTGCAAACCCAAGCAGCCTAATTCCATATTCAGAAGAAAAAAAAAATTGTTTCCTTCCAGACAACTGTTTAACACCATCTCGGATCTTAGTTTTGCACCTCCTTCCTTTCCATTGCATGGGAACTTCTCTCACTACTTAATGCTCCATGTCGTAATATCAGCAAGATCATGCAGAGTATTTCTGGTTTTTCTGGTAGTACAACACATTCAGAGGTTAGGTGCTCCTCAACTAATTTGTTCCTGAATACCAGATTTTAAAGCATATTTACAATTAGAAACATCATGGTGGAAACCCAACATGGAAAAAGTAACCCATGCTATATTTAAAACATTAAAACAACAGACTCTCTTTCACAAGAAATAACTTGGTGCGACAGTACATTTTTCAATCAAAATGTCTTAAGGATTTCTAGCATGTGGACTGAACGCATACAGTAGATCCTCAGAGTTACAAACACCTTGCGAATGGAGGTTGTTCGTAACTCTGAACAAAACCGTATGGTTGTTCTTTCAGAAGTTTACAACTGAAGTGAGTGAGTGACGCCTGATTCTGTACTTCCAGTTCCAAATGACGTGTGGGGTCGTAACTCTGGTGCTCATAACTCTGAGGTTTTACTGTATGTGCTAACAACGTGTGTAACGGAATAAATGACAGCATGCAAAATTTATACTTCTATTGGGAGAAAATTCAAAAGTCACTCTTCAGATTGGGTCAGACAAAAAAGCAGAGTCTGGACTTCACATGCGGCAGAATTCCAGAGACCATAAAACTTATTCTAGTACCCATCACTGCAGGTTTGTCTACATGGAGCAGCAAGGCACTTTATAGGGGTGTGATTTCTAAAGCCTCCTACCACACTGCACATTTATTGGTCTGTGTAGACTCTGCTGGTGCGAACTAAAAGTCCTCTAGTGAGCTTTAACACAGTGCTGTATGTTAGATCACATTAGGGAACTTTTAGTTTACACCCACAGGGTCTACACGGACCAATCAATGCACAGTAAGTTAGCGAGCTGTAGAAATCACAACCCTGTAGCGCACCTTGCTGTTCCACGTAGACAAGTCGTACAGCATCTGCATGTGTCACATAAATAAGTTTATAAGCGCCCACAATGGGCAACAATACTAACCCTCACTCAATCCCTTGTTCTCTCTCTCTCACACACACGGCTCAGAATAGCAAGAAAAGTGAAATTCTGGTAACGCTGAGTACCTTAGTGATGGAAGCCGTAAGAACCTAGACGGAACTGCACAATTATTCTTTAAAACCCATAAGTAAAGTCCTGGCCAAAAAGATGGGGCCTGCACCAGGCTCTGAGAGAGACCAAACTTGTGACCTAATTGGGGGTGAGATCTACAGTTGAAGGAACTTCCACAAACTTCCCTCAAGAGCACAAAATGTTCCCGCTAATGAAGTCAGGCGCGTATTCTGTACATGTATTCTATACCTAGCCTGGAGAGTGAGTCTATTGTGATTAAAAATGTTATTAGCATGGATCGTACAATACACTGTTTCGTACAATTACTTTAATAATGCAAAGGAAGGATGTATATACGTTGCAAGCAGGCACAAAATTCTATATATAATTTGATTTAGAACAACATTTCAGAGAAATTGTCTTCAAGGGTTACTAAATTGCTTACAATTCAAATACATTTTGGGTAAATCACTGGTCATTTTTGTGCTCTCTACAATTACATAGGGACCATATCTAACTGCAGGGGAACAAAATGAACTTGAACAGTAGCTTAATTAGTGACATATGAACTCCTTTGAGGCCTGAATATTTTGCTACCATATGCAAAACATACCAGTTATGCAGCTATCTGGAGATAGTACCGCTTTTTCTGAGCAATAGGAGATGAATTAACCCTAACAGGTTTATAAGGACATTATCTTATTTTTACCACTCGTCTAGCGCTAATACTCCAGTACAGTAATTGTAAGGTAAAACTCTGTGGGCAGAAAATAAAGCTATCTGTTTCCAACTCTGTCACCAAAGATTTTGTCTTTCCAGACTCAACTTTGTGCTAGGCTAGCATACATTGTTTGGAAGAGCCTCTAACTAGATGAGCAAAAAGAAAAGGAGTACCTACAGCAACATTCCTGTTCCTGCTTAAAATGTTCCTGCTAACATACTGGACCAAAGACATTAGTTATAGCAAAGAACTGGAAAGCAGGAGACCAGAGTCCCATTTCAGCTCTGCTACTGATTCACTGTTTCACCTTGGACAGTAACAGCTCTAGCTATAAAACAGGGATAAAAGTTACATACTCACAGGCGTCTTGCTAGGTTTTTTCATTAGTGTTTGTAAAAGTGCTCGGAGATTCTCAGATGAAAGATACTAAAGAAACGCAAGTTATTATGTACAGTCTCTGGATCCCACTAATCACCCTGGAAAGTTAGATAAAACTTTATGTGGGCTCCTACTTCATCCTTCCGAGATGATGGAAGATTAGAATTTTGGCAAAGCCTTTTCAATTTTCCCAGAACGGGTTAGTGGATTTATCTTGCTGTATTGCTAAGGTGAAGAAATGTATGTTTTGCCAGCTGTCTGATGTATACCTTTGTTTTCTTAAGAGAAATTTGCTCAATGTGCAATTTGCTTGGGAAGAACCAAAAGAATTGGTCCTGCAAAACCTCAGCAATACCATCAGTGGTTCAAAAGTCACTACGGTTAGTTGTGAGGCTACCCTCCCTCCTCCTCAGACACAAAACCTTTCACTGCCATTTACACTAAGGAAATATGTCTGGCCCCAATTGATGTCCATGTAAACTTCCACTCCCACCTGATGTCTGATGGTCAGGAAGAGCTTTCAAAGAGCTCTTGCACCAATAGTTGGATTTGTAAAGATTTAAGGACAGACTGAAAATCTGTGAGCTTTGATTTCAGGTTACGCTCTCTTGGTTTGATACAGGGTTTAATCCGTGAAAAACTAAGTGCTCACGCAAGACTAATAAAAACCAAAGCCCTCGCCCATTCCATTGTTGTATGCAGCGTTGTTGTCATCAGCGTGACTGCTGGTGTACCACTCATTGATAAGCAGGTACAGAAGACTGCGCCTGAGTATCTGCCACTGAAAGCGTGGCTTTCACAAATGCTCAAATTGTTTCCATGCCTTCTGACACCTTCATTAAGATTGCATCCACTTTGTCAAGGTGTGCCTAGAAACTACACAGCTATTTTGGGGAGGAGCCCCACAAACTAGGAGACACTTAAGTATTTTCTCTGTTGCCTCTTGTGCCATACGTTGGAAGTTATAAGCGCCTCTTCAAGAAAAAAAGAAAAGGAGGACTTGTGGCACTTTAGAGACTAACAAATTTATCTAAGCATAAGCTTTCGTGAGCTGCAGCTCACTTCATCGGATTTTTCCACTGAACGCATCCAATGAAGTGAGCTGTAGCTCACGAAAGCTTATGCTCAAATAAATTGGTTAGTCTCTAAGGTGCCACAAGTACTCCTTTTCTTTTTGCGGATACAGACTAACACGGCTGCTATTCTTAAACTCTTCAAGAAAACTGTCCATATTTTAATTAAGTTTTTCTAGATCAGGAACGGTTTTTGATTCTTGTTAAGAGTTTCTGCTGACTTTCCCAAAGATCAAGTCTTACTATTTTAACATGTATTTTATGCAAAACTTGGCCATGGAATCACTCACATTCAAGAATGAAGACGCAATACAATTCTAATGCCTTATCCCTAGGAAGGATCACTGAAATATTCACTTTAAAATAAATATATTCACTAATTCACAGAACATCAGATCTATAAAACTTCGCCAGGGATCCTTTTCATGGATGGGCAACCTTCCAGATTAAAGCAACAGACCATGTATATTAAATACGACTATTAACTTAAAATATGATGACGTTAAAATGAACTCAATATTTGTTTAGGAAATATACCTACAGCTGTTCATTGATAAGTTTCATATTTTTATTTTGTTGTTTACCCTTTCCTCTAAGTTCCCTTCAGGTCACTGATCAATCCATATCTTTACCTTGAAAGTAGAAGTATTTATTGTTCAATTCCTTCCTGTTCCCCACCTGCCCTCCCCCCGCCCACTCTGTGTCAAATAGAGCAAAACAGAGCTACATACAATGAAGTACTACTGTACATACCATGAACCTAGACTGACGCATAGTCCTTGGAAGGCCATACTTTAGTTCTTTTCAGGAGGCCTGCTAGTGTTCCAAAGTAGTACAGAGCTATTTATGGAAAAATCTCTGCTGAAACCACAGCCAGAATTTCAATAGGCCGCACAGCACAGAAGAGCCAGTGGTTAGGTTTGTGCTTGCAAATGCAAATATATTTGGAAATAATGTACAAGATTATTGTTTTGCATGTAAATATCAGAAGCCTTTAGGTAATGACTTCCTTGATTTGTCATTGAAAACATTACATATTGTGCAGTAAAAGCCTGGATTATCTGGATTTTTTTCTTTTTCTTTTTTTAAGCTGAATCCACTCAGATATGCCATACAAATTTAAAACAAATATTTAATATGTAAGAAAAGTATTACTTTCAAAAGCATAAGTAGAGACTGGCAATGCATTTCATAATCAGCCACTATAGTTCTCTAACCCAGGGTCATTTTCCTGCTGTGGATTTTAAAACCATTATTTTAATTGAAGAGACCCGATTCCTTCAAGCCTCCTCATACAGTTTCTTTGAGCAATGCTTTAATGCCAGATACTAAGGCTAAGTCCAGAAGTTTGTAAGGCCCTTAATCCTCAAGTGTCAAGCTCTAGACCACAAAGGAGCATGTCTCCTAGGGCCTGGGGAAGGTGCTTTCCTTGAAGGAATCAAATGAAAGCAAAATTATTCTTACCTGCCATAATGAGAGTGAGGGGCAGAGAGAGAGAAAGAGACACATGCTAGACGGAGTTTCAGGCAGCGTGCTGGAAAGCTCAGCACTTGTGAAGGTCACAAGTACAACTTACATTTGCAACAAGGATGAATACACAGATCTATCTATCAAATGATCACAGAATAAAAGCTTCCGATTACTTCACTCATGGAAGGACACAACTACTTTAATAGTGTTTTCCTTTTTAAAAGTCGTTTAATCTATTGTTTGTGGTGCCACTTGGAGGCTGGTAAATAGTTTTCCCTTTACCAATTTTTTTTTTTTTTCCTATTTAGCAAATATTTTCCTGTGTTTCTATTTTGGCACAAACAAAAATGGCTCAGTTGGTTTCCGTTTTTTAAAAACTTGCTTGTTAACATGGGTCTAACACCATGGGATGGATTTTCAGAGACAGGAAACACCCACGACTCCCAATTACGTGAATGGAAGCTGCAGATTCTTGACACCTCTGAAAAATCAAGCCCTGTACTTAGACATTATATAGCACCTTGCAGAGAGGCAGCATAATCGAGCACAGTGGTTCTTAGGGGTACACAGAAGTCTTTCGGGAAGCACATCAACTCATCTGGATCAGTGTTTCTCAACTTGGGGGGGAGGGGGGAAGGAGTGACCCATGATGGGTTTAGAGGGGTCACAAGCGCAGGGCTGGTGGTAGGGGGTGGCAAGCAGGACTATTGCCTGGGGTCCCAGAGAAACTAAGTTACACGCTTCAGCCACAGGTTGTGGAGCTCAGGCTTGAGCCCTGGGTGGCAGAGCTCGGGTTCCAGACTCTTGAAAGGGGTACAGTAGTCAGGAAAGGTTGAGAACCACTAGCAATCTGAGCAAGACAGCTGCTTTGATAATGGCTCACTCTATGGCCTTGGGTAAGTCACTTAACTTCTCTGCCTTACTCTCATCTGTAAAATGTGGAAGTAAAAATTCTCCCTAGGTGCTATCAAGTTATTTAACAATCGTAAAGCAAGATATAAAGCATTAAGCGGTCATATTAAATTTAATCCAAGGATCTCAAAGCACAATACCATTATTTAAGCTTCTCAACACTACCCCTGAGACAGGGAGGCATACTGGCTTTACAGATCAATGAAACCGAGGCAGAGAGACTCCCCCAACTTCATACAGCAAATCAGTGTTGATTCAGGTTACAACCTCACTCCCATTTTCTCTGTATTCATGGTCACTGTCACAACATTTGGAGATATCAATCTGACCAAACATTTCATTCTTTAGGAAAAACTCAAACCAATGTAATAGCCTAACTCAGGCTGCAGCAGTTACCGAGAACACGCGTTTCATGGTGCCAGCCAACTCCACTTCAGGTGCGAGGGAAAAGATGCAACTCTTAGAATGGGAATTTATTTTACCACTGCTGCATAAACAGCTTTATACAGCAAAAGAGTGTCCTGTGCATGATCTTTTGCTGGGTTTTGCAGGGGGTGTTTTTTGTTTGGGTTTTTGTTGTTTTGTCTTGAGACGATGGTAGGCTAGAAGGGGAGAAGATAACCTGATTTGGGGCAACACTGGTGTTATTTTCCCTATAGTCCATCAGGAGCATTGTATTGGGATCCTACCACTTTCAAAGCTACCGTTACCCCCTACCTACCATGGCTAGGCTAAATACTGTTGGGAGCAGCACCTTGGAAAGATGGGTGAGAGACAGAACCAAGAGTTGGCCTGGCAGCACAGTAACAGAGCAGAATTCAGGATCAGGCCTCACTGGGCCCCAGAAGCAGAAAGAGGATGGAAATGCCACGGAGGCAGTACATTCAGCCCTGAATGGAAGTATGTGCCTTGCTTGGTTCAATAACAGCCACCTCCAACCACATGAAGGATCAGCATCTACAGTCTCAAAAGGGAACCAGCACTGTAAGAGTTCATGAACACCCTTTTGGAAAGACAAGATGGGTGAGGTAGTATCTTTTACTGGACCAGCTTCCATACTGGAATTTAGTCCAATTAAAGATGTTACCCCACCCACCTTGTCCCTCTAATATCCTGGGACCAACACGGCTACACCACCACCATTGCATACCATTGTGGAAGGCATCAAAACACCTCATCCTTCAGTTTTTAAGCCACTCTTTCTTTGGGGTTAGCATAAGACCTTCAAGGGGGCAGATTACACCGCATCTGCTTAGCGTGGGATTTTTACACCTTCCTCTGAGGCATATGGCACTAGACACTGTCAGACAGGATGGACTATGTTTGTCAAGTCCTACATTAACCGCTCTCAGTCAGAGGGAGGAGTCATCACCTTCTAAGGGTATCATAGTTTAAAAAACAAAAAAAAAAAAGGATCCCGAGATACCCCTAAAAAGGAGAAGGAAAGTAAAAAAAGAACAAGGCAGACGACAGACGAAAGAGGGCAGGATAGGAAACGAAGCACAAAGTCGAAGACAGACATGTGAGAGGGAGAAGAGCAACAAGCTTTGCATGGAAAACACTACAGAATTCTTCATCTACCAACCAGATTCTGGATGGACCTACATCTCCCTTCACCCTCACATGCTTGTCCAGCACTGGCCTCCTGTGGCCTCTTCACACAATCTTCTCACTGACGCTACGAGAGCCTTCTCTTTTGCAGCTCCTACCATCTGGAGCAGCCTTCCTGCATCTCTCCTCAACTCTCCATCTCAAGTCTCAGATGGAAACATCTCTTTTCTCCCTTGCCTTTAACGCTTAAAATTTTAAGGAATAAAAAAAAAAAGAAGACGACAAGTTACGTTTGTAGTTACATTGGTTGTTCAAGTGTTTTTAGGGGGAACGACATTTAAAAAAAATTCAGATGCCTTATCTTTTTCCAATTGTATAAACTATACCAGTTACTGTATTGGCAATTGATCGGTGGGTGCTTCTGCTCAGTCCTGGGTACTAGGAAGTTTGCCTGGGCACTTCTGAAAATCCCAGACATTTATGCTCAGCCAAACATCAGCTTTGAACCCCACCCTATCGTCTCCAACTGCCCAACCCCCACTTGATCGCCCAGACCGAAGTGCATACCGTTATTTGCCCTTACCCAAGGTTCTGAAAAGGCTGCCCCTGGTGTGGAAACTGCCCTCTATCCGCTTCACATTCATTCAATTTCGCTGCTTTAAAATCACTTCTACAAACCAACGATCAATCCTCCATTGATCAACCCCCTCCTCCATTTGAGGCTTTTCTATTATTTCAGCATCGTTGAAGGAGTTTTACAGGCCACAGGTGCCTCACACTAGAATTGCAGAGTTGTCCTGAGTGACCTTGGACTGAGGTCGGGAAGAAAGAGTGACGTTTAGCTCAGGCAAAAGAGCTGAGCTTGGACAGCATAGCATAATATGGCAATAAGTAGGGTCCAACCAAATTCATGGTCCATTTTGGTCAATTTCTTGGTCATAGCATTTTAAAAATCGTAAATTTCATTATTCCAGCAATTTAAATCTGAAATTTCACAGTGGTGTAATTGTAGGAGTCCTGACCCAAAAAGGAGTTGTGGGGGGATCGCAAGTTTACTGTAGGGGGGGGCTGCGGTACTGCTATCAGTACTTCTGCGCTGCTGCTGCTGCTGACGACGGCGCTGCCTTCAGAGCTGGGCAGCCAGAGAGCGGTGGCTTCTGGCCGGGATCCAGGCTCTGAAGGCAGAGCCGCCGCCGCCAGCAGCAGTGCAGAAGGAAGGATGGCCTGGCATGGTATTGCAACCCTTACTTCTGCGCTGCTGGGCCCTCAGTCAGCAGCCGCCACTCTCCAGCCACCCAGCTCTCAAGGCAGCAGTGCAGAAGTAAGGGCGGCATGGTATGGTATTGCCACCCTTACTTCTGCACTGCTGTTGGCGGGGCGCTGCCTTCAGAGCCGGGTGCCTGGTGAACAGCTGCCACTCTCTAGCTGCCTAGCGCAGAAGTAAGGGTGGCAATACCACGATCCCCCTAAAATAACCTTGCAACCGACCCCCCTGCAGCTCCCTTTTGGGTCCAGACCCCCAATTTGAGAAACACTGGTCTCCCCCATTAAATCAGTATAGTACAGGGTAAAAGCACACAAGACCAAATTTCATGGGGGCAAACCAGATTTCACAGTCCGTGACATGTTTTTCATGGCCACTAATTTGGTAGGGCACTAGCAATAAGGTTTGAAAATTCAGAAGCCAAGCACCCAGCTGCATTTAAACTTTCTGACAGCTCAGGCACCTGATGCCATCAGCAGGTATTTAAAAGCCAAACAAAAAACGAACAAAAACACCGAGCACAACTCATGCTCTGAAACGTCCCCTTCTCTGAACATGAAAAACTGGGCAATGTAATCCTCTGCAAAGCACTCAAAGGAGGCTCTTTGAAAACTCCCCCCCTGTTAAAATATGCGCTTCAGTTTGCCTAATTTAAATTGTGGATGTTAGTTGTTACCTATCACTTCAGGGGTATTGTGAGGCTTAATTCACTGGCATGTTGAAAGCAGAGTACTTTCCATGGGAGGTGCTCAAGAAGTCAACAAGTACAACCATTTTATAGGTTTCAGAGGAACAGCCGTGTTAGTCTGTATTTGCAAAAAGAAAAGGAGTACTTGTGGCACCTTAGAGACTAACCAATTTATTTGAGCATGAGCTTTCGTGAGCTCAAATAAATTGGTTAGTCTCTAAGGTGCCACAAGTACTCCTTTTCTTTTTGCAAACCATTTTATAGATGGGGAAACCAAAGGCAGAGAAGGTAATTGACTTACCAATGCAAATTCCTTACTCCAAATTGTGTGCTTGCACCACACACCTCTCTTGAAAACAAGTCATGCAAGACAATTTTCCAACAGCGGTGATCATTGGAATTGAAGAGATTAAAAAAGGCCATTCAACACATCCATAAATACACCCCTGTGAAAAAGCATAAAAGACCTGGAACAGACACATTTAAGATATGTATTTCTATTGGTCATGGTCCTCTGCTGAACAGATGGTCAGGACCTCTTGGAAAAAAAGTTTTCTTTACAAGGACTAAGATCTGTTTTTATAATGGATCAAACTGGAAGCTGATTTCAGTATGACTGTCACTGAACAGATTTTAATATGTACTATGATAATCTGCTTTAAAAAAGAAAGTATTTTGGGAAAACAAGTCCTTTCTATTGAATGCACAAATATCCATACATATGCAGTATGTAGGTCACATATTAAAGTGACTGCTGTTTACGAAATCTTTTTCCATTGCCATGGTGAAAAGCACTGTTTCCATCACTGCTTTGAAGAATCAAAGAATGCTTCCTGGAATACTTTTGACATTTATCAGGAACACACACACACACAAAAAAATTGAGCAGGATTTAACCAACATGTAGGAATTCAATGCAAATTTTAAAAGACAAATATGCAATATGAAGTCTTCATTATCTTAATGATCTTGGAATATATGTAGTTTATGCAGATAATTGAACCCAAGTACTCAACATCATTAAGTACAAAAGCAGTATTTTCACAGGGAGTCACTATTTGTTCCCAGAATCAGTAATTCAAAAAAGTCAACTGAAAATGCTAAGAAAAACCATTTTACACAGGATGTGTTTTACATACCTGAAGAACCAACCTTACTTAGAATGCAGCTTTCCACTCTCTCCCACTGACCCTAAAACTTCTGCCTACAGTTCCCAAATTAGATGCAAGCGCAACTGCCTAGGGGTTTTAACATGCAACCCAAATAGGCTGGTTTGTCTTAAAATGTTGCTGTCACTTGTAAATCTCTAAATGCAAAAGTACATTTTTATGAAGACTGTGTGCCTAAGGTAATTACTTCTCCTTCGGTGATTAACTAAAGAACGGTGAGTTTGAAGAGAAAAGGTGGCAGCAGTTCCTAGCTCTGCAACTGAATTATGATCAATTTCTGAAAACAGTCATGTGAAGTTTCTGTAATATTATTATAATCTTCAGTAGTACCACCGCAGTCCAGGGCCCGACAGCCAGTGTTTGCATTAAACCTTGATTTTTAGGGGAGCATAAACTAACTAACTCTTTCCAGGTCAGATTTTGTTTTGTTTTAAACCAACATGACGTTTTGTTTCAACAAACAGAATCACGTGGCCTGAAATGTGGCCTATGGGGATGTTCTGAAAACACCAAACATATTTCTGGTTGAAAAACAGCCCGAGAATGAAAAACATGGTATTTGCAGTAAAGGATGCTCAATTACGCAACTCCATACTATACCATGTCCGGATACTTCAACGTCTCTCCTCTTCCAGAGCACAAGCAATGTTCTGATTACACTTTTTCTCCTTATAGGCAATATCGCAACGAGCAAGTTTTCTTCCTCCACTCTCCTCTTAAGACCTATGAAGTACAATCTCACCAAGCTGGGAGCAGGGCCAAATGGTTCTAACCAGTATGAAAATCCCATCTGATTACTGTATCCTATGTACTGATACACAATCATTGGCACTATAAAAATATGTATGTAAATAAAACGCGTTTGAGCAGCATCATAATGCAGTTGCAACTTCACCTTTTTTGTTGTTTTTAACATTGCACGTATAATATCCTGATTTTCAAGACTGAAATCTGGCATATGCCAGTGCAGGCATAATTTTGTTCAAATTTGTTTTAATTCACTCCATCTCTTTTTCAGTTTAAAGAGCTATTGGTGACCACCCTGCTGCTGGCAGCCCTTGACCCTTAGAAGAGAAGTTCATGCAGGGTGGCTATTAGCCAAGAGAGACAGGGATGGAAATAAATATTTAAAAAGTTCTTTACAATCCAATAAAGGATGGCTTCCAGATCTTAAGACTTAAAGTCTAGCTTGGGGCTTTAAGAACAGTAATTCTTTTAAACCAAAAAAAAAGGAAGGAAACAGAGTTAAAGATCAGCAGCAATTCAGGATGTTTGGCACTCCTTTTAACTGTTCTCCTAGGCCAATGTTTTAGATTCTGGTCCTTCTGGGATGACTTTTAACAAAGTTGATATTGGGTAATTTGTCGAGAACGAGCCATCTAGTTCTCACTTTCGATGCAACTTCTAAGAATACAGATGTCCATTTAAAACTAGCTATCAACTGAATGCGCTTTGTTCTTTCGGGGCATTCAGTAAATCAAAATATATTCAACTCTTATTTAGATTATGATGGTTCCCAAAATATACAAGGCACTTTCCAAAGAGAGGAAGACACAGCTGTGACCGGTTCCCTCCAGGACGCCACCTGGAACTGGGATACCACTGAGCCCCCTGACCCACCAGCTGGGGCTCCCTCTCACACTGTACTGCCGTGACAAGCTGCAAAGCCCTCCAGCCTGCACTTTCACCACCGTTCATACACGTAAGGACACACCCAGCTGCAGTTACATGCAGGCTATCTGACCAGCCCCTGCAATGAACCAACAATAGAAAGACTACAGCTAAGGCAACTCCCATCTTCCCAGGGACGCACCCCCTCGGGAGTATAAACCAGAAATTATACCGTTTTGTGCTGCACAGGGAGCTGTACAGCGTAAGCTCCTGAAATTAGCCCCTCCCTCAAAGTAGAGAGCAATCTGCAACAGCCTTTGCTCCCGAGTTACGATTCCCACACATTTCACTCCAACTCACTGGTTTAGATAAAGCAAAACTAAGTTTATTAACTACAAAAGACAGATTTTAAGTGGTTATAAGTGATAGCAAACAGATCAAAGCAGACTACCTAGCATATAAACAAAAAATGCAAACTAAGCTTAATATGGCTTGGATATGAATAGCAAATTCTGATCCTAAGAGATGATACAAGTAGACTGCAGATTCTTAAGGGGCAAGCTGCACTTGCTTTATAGCTTGGAATCCCCGGGCGTCTCATTTACAGGCTAGAAATCCCTTTAGCCTGGGTCCAGCACTTCCCCCAGTTCAGTCTTTGTTCCTCAGGTTTTTCCAGGAGTCTTCTTGGGTGGGGAGTGAAGAACCCCAGATGATATCACTCCCTGCCTTGTATAGCTTTTGCATATGGTGGGAACCCTGTGTTCCCAAAGCTTGGTTCCCAGACCAGACTGTGGAAAAACACTGACGTTCCAAGATGGAGTTGAGAGACATGTGGTCTTATCAAATGTCCTCCGAGAGTCATAGCAGCCATTACTTGGACGCGGACGGTAGCGTTTTCGGGAAGGCTCCCCAAGTGGGAGATAAGCTTCTCCTAAGGCCTACTGATTTTTTCTAATGGCCCATTGCCCTGAATGGGCCCTTCCTCACCCACTAACTAGACTGAAAACATCTTGTTTAGTGGGCATTACCCACGTGTAGCTAAATTTGAAATACAGATATGTAGTCAATAGTCACAACTTCAGATACAAAAATTATACACGCATACGAAGAGGATAACCCTATTGAGCAAATCGTAACTTTTCCAGACACCTCACATGACTTCTCCTGCATAAATTACATAATCATGTCACAATCATATCATAATATCATCACTGTGAAGAACAGGGGGTGCAGCGTCGCTACAGCCACCATTTTGGAAAGCTTAGAGATGTCTAAAAAGGTGACTCTTGCAAATGGAATGGGTGCAATAGGCAAGTATAGTGACCAAGGTGGTGGTAGGAACCCATTTTGTTAGTTAGTTCTATATTTGGTTTAGTTTTTAAATGTCAAACATCCCAGACTGCACCTCTGATGACACCATCATTACTCCCTGACCTGGTCCTTCTCCACAAACTGATGTTCCAAAAAACTATTGAAGTAAGCTGCTTTTTCCTTCAAAAAACAAATCCTAATAAAGCACTCTCTCTCATTCCTTGCTCAGCATCATGATCCCAGCCACTCATTTTGTGCCCCCACTATAACTGCCTGCTGAAAATTTCTCTCTGCTCCTGTGGCAGAAGTCCTCAACCTGGATAGAAATAAGAAATTTAAAAAAAAAAAAAAAAAAAAAAAAAAATCACTGCTGATATCAGGATGGCAGTTAGTGTAATGACCTTCCTCCCCACTCAACCTGCTTATGTAGCCAGGGCTCAGGCTCTGGGCTCCAGGGAGGAGACTGGAGGGGAGGAGGAGGAGAAGCCAAATACTTCCAGCTGACCCACGGAACAGGATATGTGACAAATCAGGAGAGAAAATCTACGAAGATATCCTTAGCTGACTCTCCTCCAGCTGGACACAGCAACTCTCATCCGCAATCATCAGCAGAGGATGTGATTTCATAGACAGTGTAAAAGCGCCAAACAGTAGGCAGAATGGAGTTGAAATACATACAGAAGATGGTTTCAGAGTAGCAGCCGTGTTAGTCTGTATCCGCAAAAAAAAAAAAAAGAGGACGACTTGTGGCACCTTAGACACTAACCAATTTATCTGAGCATAAGCTTTCGTGAGCTACAGCTCACTTCATCGGATGCATTCAGTGGAAAATACAGTGGGGAAATTTATGTACACAGAGAACATGAAACAAAGGGTGTTACCATATACACTGTAAGGAGAGTGATCAGGTAAGGTGAGCTATTACCAGCAGGAGAGCGGCGGGGGCTGGGGGTGGAGGGGGGACTTTTGTAGTTCTCTGTGTATATAAAATCTCCCCACTGTATTTTCCACTGAATGCATCCAATGAAGTGAGCTGTAGCTCACGAAAGCTTATGCTCAAATAAATTGGTTAGTCTCTAAGGTGCCACAAGTACTCCTTTTCTTTTTATATAGAGGACAATCACCCTGCTTCCAGCAGGCCTCCACCCTTCGCTTCAAATTTTCCTTGTTTTTTGTGATTTGAACTCAGAAGCTTATTTCAATTTTTAAGACTTCAAATATTGCTGAACCAACAGCAGGATCCATAGCTGCTCTGCAATCCCCCCGCCTCTCTTAATTTGACACATGGTAGGAATACAAAAAAGACTCCGACTCAAACAACTATAATTTTTTACAGATTTCTGAACAACACTTGAGAGAGTATTTATACAGTCTAGCTTAGTTCTTTTTGCAAAGCAATAATTAAAAAATATGACAATTTCATACCTAGGAGAGAGTTATGTCTTGTTTTCTGACATTCTGAGGACTCGCATCTCCCACTGACTTCAACTGGAGTTGTGGGTGCTCTGCAATTCTGGGCGATAAAAAATGCCAGGCCAAGGAATGGTTGAAGAGGATTGCAACTTCAAGACTCTTTCCTGCAATCACACTGGGGCACATATTGCAATCCCAAGCAATATTTTTAGGAACGACACTATTACATTTATGTAACACTGTGGGTCAGGGATTGTATCCAACTCCCGGGGGAGGGGGGGGGAGAGAAGAGGTTACAACTTCTCCAAGAACTGGGGGGGGGGGGAAGGGGGGGGAAATGGGAGGGGATGATTAAGGTGAATCACTTAGGTTGTCAACACCTCCAGAGAAATACCACCCCACAGGGTGGCTTGCATACACTGCTTTGAATTGGCTTTTCCAGAGACCAACAGATAAAGAAAAGGATTTAAAAAGGTTGTGTTTAAACTGACTCAGGGCCTTCTTATTCATCTAGCAACCAAACAAGACCTTCTGTCCACAGGGAGCCTCAACCCTTGCTGAAGGGTTGGACAGACTTTGGTCTACTAAGGTCCCGTAAGACTGACAGGTGACTCCTGAAAGGATTTGTGTGTGTGTGTGTTTAAAATGTGTTTATTGTTGCTGTTATATTTTCTCTGTAATGCTTTTATCTTAAGAATAAATATGTCTGCTTAGAAAGAGTGGTGTAGTAACCTGTAACTACTGGCAGTACACTGTTCCTAGCCCTCCGACAAAAAGCAAAGCTGAGGCATCGGCCTTCAAGCAGACAAGCTTGCCGGAAATATCATAGCATAAGGCAAGGGGCAGTGCAGCCTTAAAACCCCTGGTCGGAAGGGAGTGGGACCAGCGTCCCTGCCAAGAGACAGGTGATGGCTGGACACCAAAGACCTGATGGGGCATTCCTGGAGTGCGTGCCATAGTGGGGGAAATACAGGTGCAGTTACCCTGGAACTGAGATACATACCATGCGTAGAATTACTATTAAATAAAAAGGACACTCATATTAGGTCTACACTAGGGATTTTATAATTCCTACCAGTGCTGAACCAGGGGTAGCACAAGTAAGAGCAAGGCTCCAGCAGCTCCTGGGTTCTTTTAACACTCATGTTTAAACCTTCTGAGAAGATTTAACTTCAGAAGCCAGTGGCGGAGCCTAGTCTACACCAGTATTCTGATTCAGCTGAACCAGTAAAGCCAATGGGTTCCCCCCACCCCAACCCCACTGTGGACAGGGTCTCAGAGTTGAGGGCAGATCATTCACAGGACTTGGGAACCTACAATGTGAATACATATGTAAAGGAGAAGGGAAAATCCCATGGCCATGCATGCAAATGGACCAGCAGATTCAGAAAGCAAACTAGTACAATCGAGCAAATTAAGAAACAGACGATGCAATGGAAAGAACTAGGACAACATGATTTGTAGCTCTAGTAAGTCTACCAATATTGCTATTTTGAGCCAAAGTTTCATTTTATAATGCATCTGCTGTAATTTACTCTGTAGGCTACAACTTGCCAGCCAGCATCCAATCAAAGAGCTCTTTTGCACAATTTTAAGGGTTTTATTTTTTAAATCTCAACAATCTGATTCTGCATCACTCGTCCCACCCAGAATTACCTAAGTCTGCAGAAATTTTGGATGACAAAAAATAGAGGATCAGGCCCTCAGTATATATTTAAAAAAAAAAAACAAACAAACAAAAAACACCCACACAGGACGTTTCAACAAGTTTTTTAAAGAAAATCATATAAGAACATACATAAGAACAGCCATACTGGGTCAGACCAAAGGTCCATCTAGCCCAGTATCCTGTCTTCCAACAGTGGCCAATTCCAGGTGCCCTAAAGGGAATGAGCAGAACAGGTAATTATTGAGTGATCCATCCCGTTGCTCATTCCCAGCTTCTGGCTCTGGATTTTCATGTTCCTTGCAGAACACAGAAATGTTTGCATAGGCATTTAATAAAAAATTATTTTTAGAAAGAGAAGACATCTCTATTTTTCTCCTACATAGTGTGGTTTCTGATGGAATTCATACACTGTGGTAATTGGTTCACTTACAGTGTAAAATTAACATACACACAGCAATCACCACAAGGTTCATACTGTGGCTCAATGCATTACAGAACCCACATTATTGTGGATCATTTTCAAAATGCTCCTTTAAAGCCTCCCTAATTCAAATAACTCCCCACTGAGCCCCTTTAACAGCCCTAATATCTGGCTGCTCAAAAGCAACAGCCAGCCAATCCACCTCAACGATCCACCTCTGTGGAAACTTCTCCCCCTTAGCTTCACAAATGTTACACAGAGCAGAGCAGGCTGCTACGACCGTGGGAACATTTTCGGCATTGAGGTCTAACCTGCCAAAAAGGCAGCACCAGCGATGCTTTAAGCAGCCAAAGGCACATTCAATAGGCATTCTGTACCTGCTGAACTCGTTGAACAGCTCCTTGCTGCGGTCAAGGTTTCCGGTGTAAGGCTTCATGAGTCACAGGAGGAAGGGGTAGGCTGGGTGTCCAAGAATCACTATTAGCATTTCCACATTCCCAATTGGAATCTTCTGGTCTGGAAAGAAAGTCCCTGCTTGCAGCTTTCTGTACAGGCCAGTGTTCCTGAAGATGCGTGCATCATGCACCTTCCCTGACCACCCTGCAGTAATGTTGGTGAAATGACCCCCGTGATCCACAAGTGCTTGCAATACCATAGAGAAGTAGCCCTTTCTGTTGATGTACTCTGTTGCAAGGTGGCCTGGGGCCAAAAATGGGGATGTGTGCGCCATCTATTGCCTTGCCTCAGTTAGGGAATCCCATTGCCACAAAGTCACCCATTATTAAACACACATTGCCAAGAGTCACAGTCCTTTGTATCAGAGGGTGATTAATGGCCCTGCACATCTGCATCACCATAACCCCCACAGTGAACTTCCCCACTCCAAACTGATTTGCGATTGATTGGTAACAGTCAGGAGTCGCCAGCTTCCACACAACGATTGCCACTCATTTCTCCACCATTAAGGCAGCTCTCATTTTGTTGTTCTTGCACCAGAAGACATGGATGCACGCCGCACAGACTTTCAGGAACGTAGCTTTGCGCATCCGAAAGTTCTGCGGCCACCGCTCATCATCCTATACCTGCAAACACTTGGTGTTTGTTTCTCAGACCCAGAACTGACGGTCCATAATGTGGAGCCGCTCCATGAATGCCAAAAGCATGGTGTCATCATCAGATTAGCAGCTCATGAAATATCACCCTATTTCTAACTCCTTTGAAAGGGAAAGATAAAAACCTAACATATAAGAGTTCATGTTTCAACTCCCAAAACCACTGAAAGTTGACTTAAGATTGCCAATCTACTGTAGCAAAAAGGAGTACTTGTGGCACCTTAGAGACTAACCAATTTGAGCATAAGCTCTCACGAAAGCTTATGCTCAAATAAATTGGTTAGTCTCTAAGGTGCCACAAGTCCTCCTTTTCTTTTTGTGACTACAGACTAACACGGCTGCTACTCTGAAATCTACTTTAAGTCTCTTAACATTCAGAGTTTGTATATGTTTTGCTGAGGCAACAATTGGGTCAAATTTGGCCCAATGTTTACAGTAGACTTTTGTTCAGGCAGCTCTTACAAAACTTAAGACAAATGTAAGTGTTTTCATTATCTGTTTTTAAAATTCAAATGTGCAGTTTTTAAACACACGCTCCCTGTTCCCCTACACTTATGCCTGTTCTACACACACAATGTTGTGCAGATCAAACTAAATGTGTTACTTTATACAGATTTAGTACCGATATAACTAAGAGTCTGATTTTGTATGCACTTAGTTAAACTGATGCAATTTTTAATGCGGACATTTGTCCTGATTTAGCTTGTGCACAGGTGCAAGGTAAACCAAGATAAGCCAGCACTGATTTAAGCTAAATGGGCGCAACTTGGGCATACACAAGCGCTAAGTGTTTACAATGTAAACATTATAAGGTGCATTAATACAAAAGAACCAAGAAAGTGAAACTTACTAACACATCACTAGAAACAAAAGTGACATTACTCTATTTTAACCTTCTATGCGGAAAGAAATAAACTGCATAACAATGTGAAAAGTAAATTAGAGTTTTAAAATTGTTGCAGTTTTAACAAACCAAGCTCGTAGTATTACAAGTAATTTGCTTTTAAATTGTGTATATTCAATGCAGTTGTCTTTTTAACATCACTTTTTAAAACAAAAAACCATACACACTAGTTGCAACCTTACAATAACCAGCATTTTTCCTCCATAATCACAGGTCATTCTTGTGAGAAGACAACACACGCAAATTTAAAAGACCACCACCCTCTCAAGGCTCAGACAGCAACATTCTTGTGAGCTTTCAATATACTGCCTGCTTACACAGAAGAAGCAGAAAGGCAGACAGAGAAAAAGGTTATCAGCCTGGACCTAAAGCCACAGCATACTTATTCCGGTGCAATTTAGGAAGACACGACACACACCAGAAACATGTAAAACATGTATAGTTTTACTATGTGTAGAACTATAGTCCCAAGCTCACAAGGAGGATTATTAGATCATAGAATATCTGGGTTGGAAGGGACCTCAGAAGGTCATCTAGTCCAACCCCCTGCTCAAAGCAGGACCAATCCCCAATTTCTGCCCCAGATCCCTAAATGGCCCCCTCAAGGACTGAACTCGCAACCCTGCGTTTAGCAGGCCAATACTCAAACAAAGGTGTGTTTCCTCAGTACACAGCTCGTAATATAACGTATGCAAGGAAATAAACGTAAGAAATGAAATTAACCAGTATTTAAACTATTCGAACAATATTTCAAGGATAAGGGATCTATCTCAAGTATAGCACTACCTTTAAATAGTTGGGTAGGAGCTCAAGTTACAGTTTGAGTAGATGGACAGACATCTTTCAATTGTTCTGAAAGAGTTTTCAGCATGCCATGTGGGAGTCAGCCATATGGGTAAAAGAATTCCAACTCAACAAAATCCATTATGGTCAGATACTCCCACGTAAATTTTCCTAGGGACCTTACTTAAGCAGCCATCCCAGTGCACAACAAAATCCCAGGCCCTATGTAGAAGCCCTGTAATATGCACTTTTTTTTTTTTTTTTTTAATAAAAGCACCACACACCTTTACGAAATGATGATATAGCTGACTATGAAGTCATTATAATCTTCTTTGTCTCTCTAGGGACAGCTTGCACAATGAGCAGCTTATACCTTTTGCACAATTATAAATGGATATTTATACAAAAAAATGTTAAAAGCAACACTGAGTGTCAGGCTGAAATTCAAGCTAGTTCATGTACTCTTGGTCTTTAACTCGACCCATTGTGACTAGCTATTCCAGCTGTCAGGAAGCGAGAGACTGGTAAATCATCTTTCATACTAAGTGTGTAGGAGCTATAATATTTAAGAACAAACCGTGGAGTTAAGAACTGAGACTGGCTCTTGGATTTCCAGATCCATTTCATCACAGATATATTAAAAAAAAGAGAGAGAGAGAACGGAGGCAGAAGGGGGTGAGAGGGAAAGAGGACACCAATCACCACAACCTGCGAGTATTATTTAATGGAACAGATGTATGAACATCAAAGGAACAGCTCTAATGTTTTTGTGTCTTAGCTCATAGGCTCCATCTATCAGTGGAGAAATAGGCAGAGTCAAGATTTCCTCAATTGTTTGCATTTAATTCAAAAGCCAGGTAGCTACAGAATGTCAACGAACAATAAAGTTCACAGAAATTGAAGTCTGGTAGGAAAAAACTGCACAACAGTTATGTAAATTAACAACATTCAACCTTTAAAATGTACTTGCTGAACAATTTAAAATGTATCCATCTTGCAAAAAAATATATTCGTTTTTGACATTTGCTTCAACCTACTTGCTTCCAAAAACCTAACTTTCAGCTGGTAAGCATCAGACAAAATCTTTGAAGGGCATCATTTCCACAGGTTGCAAGTCATGAATTAAAAGCGAAACACTTGGGGCGCTACAGTGGTAGCAGTTCCAGAATTTAAATCCGACCATGTCAAAAGTAAAAAAGAATGGAAATGAAACAAGTTACTTCTTTCTTAAATACAACATAAATATTTCTCTCGTTTGCCTGCAAGTTAGTGAGTACAGGACATGTAAAATGCTAAATATGCTGAGTAAACCATACACACGCACACACCCCCCCCCCAAAGTCAGCTTTTTGCAAGAGGAAACAATTTTAGGTCTTCATCTTGCAAGCTGCCCTGCAAAAATGGACCCCTAAAGCCATAGAGAATTATATCCAAGTCAGTGGGGCTCTGCCCAGATGGAGCAGCAAGCAGGACCAAGGGTCCTGTTCAGCCCAGAAGTCTGAATAGTCGAAAGGAAAGAAAGACCTCTCCTTCCATGAATCAAGCATCATTTGAAAACTCCAAATGGAATTTTTGCATCATCAGCTCAAGGCAGCCGTTCTGCTAAAAAGATGACATCTGTCACGGGCAGGGTAGGAGCCCTATACTACAAAAGCTTACAGCAGTTTCCAATAATTCTTCATCATGAAAAATAACTGACACTTAAAAAGTCATTCTGTACAAAAATTCCACTTTAATTCTGATGGCTAATGCAGGACGGAAAAACTGGAACATTTACCCGACACTTATGCTGCACCTTACGTCTTCGAAGTGCTGTGCACACATTAATTAATCCTCACAACACCCCTGTAAAGAATGTAAGTGTCATTATCCCCATTTCACTGATGGGGAAAACAGACAAATTAGTAGCTCTGTCTCAACTGAGACTATTTGTCATGTGACATATTTTGGAAAACAAGTTAACTCCTGTCGCAATCATCGGGCCAAATTCAACTCTGACACAAGCAGCAGGAGGACCATAGATGTCAGTTGAATTGCACCCACTTATATCGCATATAAGTTTCATCCCAGGATATAGAGGGATGCCTGGATGTTTCCACTTGCTTTCCTATTTTAATACAATTATGCATAATAAAACCCAATTCTGAAGGAGAAACTTCAGCAACACCCTTGCTACCCAGCAATCAGATTAATTCACTTTAATAAAGTTTGTTCTTACCTTCTGCTACATCATCATCTACAGCTCCCTTCACCTGAGAAAAACACCACTGAATGTCATTCCCTCCTCCTCCAGGTCCTAGAAAAAAAAACAAAACGAAACAAAAAAATAAAACAGATCCTTGTTAAATCAGTCTGAGTTTTGTGTTTACTCCAGTAAACACAGAGGCAGTATCCACCGCTGGCAAGTGACATAATTTAGACAGTACTGTACACACCTACAAAAAACAACGTTTCCTATGCAAATGTAGAGATTCCAAAAGTTGACTACAAACTCCCCCCTCCGCAATCCTGATATTGCTTTTGTCAGTGATTTGCCTACTATCCAAAGCAGCATCTGTCAAAAGTAGCAGCAGGAACGATCAAAGTTGCTCTCTACATTTCTTGAAAACTCACAAAACTATCAAAACAAGCACAGCTAGTGTTAATAAACTATGCCATGTTAAAACAAGCTCCAGTCGGTATATGTCACAACACTTTTTTTAAATTTAAGAACTTCAGAGCCCTCTAAAAAACAGAGCACTTTACTTACAAGTGACTTAAATTTCTAAGTAAATATTAGATGCCAGAATGGCCCCTACAAGTTTTCCAAATATTTCAAATCATTAAATGTTTGCACTTTATAAAAAAGAAAAAAAATTTCTTTTGCAAAATACAATACTTTAAAGCACCTAAGTACATCAGGCGAGAGAAAACAAGTTTATAATCCTCCCCCTCCTTTGCCATAAAAGTACCAAAAGAAACAGTCAGGCTTAGGTTTTTTAAAAAGCAACAAATCGGCCTGAAGTTAACAGCAAGTATAACTACCAGAGAAAATGGATCGAAGAGAAAACTTCAGGAACATTACCGCCTCGGCGGAAGGTAGTGATTCATTTGAACCTTGCCACCAAAACGCCAAAAAACACCACCCATTTATTTTGCATTTCATTCTTAACAAATCACTGGGCCGGGTCCAGACAGGAAGAGAGATGGAAACAAGTTTGCTCTGTCTGCAGGAGGCTATCAAAATGGAAATTCCTTCTCAACCCACAACAACCAAAAAGGACTACACAACAGATGTAGCTTGCAAAGCGTGAATGTGATGCAACATTCCGGGGAAGAGGGGGCATGCAGGAAGGATCCCTCCCTCCCCAAATTGAGGAACAAATTAAATTAAGGTCAAGTCAGGAGCAGTCTCTCTCCATGAAAGATCAAGAGGCTGCCTGAGCACTGGGGAGTGTGTGTGTGTTGGGGGGCACGGGGGGGGGGGGGGGGGGGGGAAGGAGGAGGAGAAGAGTGAGAGTCTGAAAAGGATTAGCCTGTGGTCTGTATCTGGAGTTTCTTACCAAGTCCGGGAACTAGGGGAGACAACCTGAACTAGAATCAGTCAAGGTGATGGGGGAAATCTTATCAGGATGTCTACCTATTCTAGACAATATGAATTGCAATATTTGTTCTGGATGCATGTATTGGAAAAGTATCCCACCCACAGCATCTTTCCCAACTACCCACAACCCTATCCACCCAATTTCTTGTCCTCCCCCGACTTCTGCTATTTTCTATTTAACTCTTACTTTTAACACCTTGGAAGCATTTTGAGAATGATTGTTTGCCAGAAAAAACAATATACCGTATGCAGCAAACTGTATTTTAATTTTCATACAACTTGCTACCTTCAAGGCCTTGTTTCCGTTGGTTAAGAAGGAAAGGAAAGAGAAGGGTGGAGTGGGACAGCCTGGTATGTGTGTGGGAAGCAAGGTGCAAACCTAAATACCACCTCTCATGCTGCTCTACAGAATGCAAGGCACTGACGAGGCAATTAATTTGCAAAGGAGGGGAAATTAACATGTCACCAGAAGAAAAAAAAAATCAAGAGGAAAAGTAAGAGGAAGAGACATCCTGTGCATTTGGATCAATTTTTATCTCACAAATCGCACTTTAGGGTGCAAGATAAGCAATCTGCAAAATGGAGAAAGAACATAAATCTCCAGAAGAAAGAAAATAAGAAATAAACACACCACACATTATTGCACACACTCAGAGATACCTGAATTTTCTAACCAACTACAACCCTCTTCCCAATTTCACCTGTATCTGCAGATATTTACACAACTACACCCTACAGGAGGGTGCAGCTGCACTCTAATCACAATCACATCTGCACTCTACAGCCACCCTCCTGTGCACATCTGCACCCCTACAAACTGCACTTCAATCACGCAACACCCTTGCAAAAACCAAAAAGTCTAGGGAAAAAAATACAAACCAAAACACACACACACACCCTGCTTGGAAATCTCCTAACATGCTCAACTTCAGAAATACAGGGCTTCTTCCAAACCCAGCCACCACCACCACCCTCGCGAAACACAAATGTTTTGCAAGCAGGGAAGCAAAAGAGGAATGAACACAGATTTCTAGAAGGAAAAAAAATATATTAAAAGGGGGGTGGGGAATGCAAATTGCATTTCAGGATTGAAGGTTTTAGGAATGCAAATTTAAAAAAAAAAAAAGAGGAAGAGAAACCGAGCCCACATTTTCAGAGGAAGGAATAAAAAAAAAAAAAAAGAGAGAAAGCGGGGGAATGAGAAAGAGGAAAAGAAGGAGAGACAGCGAGCAAGTATGCAACCTCCCCACAGATCAGGCAACAGCTCAGGTTTGCAGGCTGCTTTCCAGGCCATTTTAGTGGCCTCACCTGCCCCGACACACACTCCCCCCGCCCCCTGGGCTCGATGGGCAGCGGGGGCCGGCCCCCGGGAAGGAGGGGGCGCTCTCCCCCTTACCTGCCATGTTGGGCTCCCAATAGCGGCCGGGTCAGGGAGAGCGGCCTCTCCGCTCTCGGAAGGGGTCCCTGTGCCGGGCGGATGGCGAGCGTGGAGGGAGGATGGCGGCAGATTGTACCGGGGGGGGGGGGCGCGGTGCGAAGCCGGCTCCGTTCGGCTTCCCCCGCTCTTCCGAGTCGGTCTTTCCTGCTCCCTCGTCCACCACCCCCCCCCACCCGTCCGTGCCAAGGTTCCACTTTCAAAATGGCGCTGGCGGAGCTGGGGGTGACGTCACCCGGGGAGGGGGAGGACAAGGGGCGGGGTGAGAACTCCACGGAGAACAGGGGGGAGCGGGGAAGGAGGGTGGTTCGGTTGCGTCCGCCCCTTTTGCCCTCTGTGGTGTCTCTCCGTTAGCGAGACTGTCCAGCCCCTGCCCGCTGCTAACCAGCCCAGCTGCGCCCTCCTAGCCACCCAGCTTCCCCCCCCCCGTACCCTCACATATCCCCACCACCTGCATCCCAGCCAGTGTTCCCTGCACCCCAGCTTCCCCCCCTGCAGCCATGCACGTCCCCACCACCTGTACCCCAGCCACTGTTCACTGCACCCGCACATATCCCCACCACCTGCCAGCTGCACCCCAGCCACCCCCCAGCCAGTGTTCGCTGCACCCCAGCTTCCCCCTGCACCCACACATATCCCCCCCACCTGCACCCCAGCCACCCCAGCCAGTGTTCACTGCACCCCAGCTTCCCCCTGCACCCACACATATCCCTGCCAGCTGCACCCTAGCCATCCCAACCCACTGTGTTTACTGCCCTGCCCAGCTCCTACCAGTAAGCCATGCCCATTCTCTCTGTACACTGATCCTGCACATCTGCCCAGCCCCCACCAGCTGCACATCCGCCAACCTCTCTGCGCATTGGGACCACTGCACCCACACTTCTCTCCTGCACCTGACAAAAGCATTCACTTCTCCGACACACCTGGCCTACCTGAAACAGCTATGCTCCCCAACAGGCCAGCCCTGCTTAGTGCTGGGCCCACTGCACTTTCACCTCTGGCCAAGCTCTGCACCTATTCCTCTCCCCTGTCTGCACCTGCTGTGTTCACACCTCTGGCTAGCACATGCCATCTGTGCCACTACACCCATAACACAACCCAGCATCCGCTAGCTGCTGGATAAATGGTTCTGGTTTGGGCCCCCACGGATTCATGTCACAAATTGACATGGCACTTTGAAGAATTAGCCACGTTCCAATCCCCCAAAGAACTTGGTTACAAATCATCGTGGGGAGGCTGTGTGTTTTATTTCTGAAGTTAGATTTATCACATTGAAAAGGTACGGAATGGATTTCAACGTCTGTGTCAGATCAAGCTGCCTTCTCGGGGCACCTATTATTTCTGATCTGTGCTATTTTTCGGACCTATTCCTTATTTCAACCACGCATTGAGTCTTCCCTGTTCCTTTTCACACACTTGCTGTCTTCCGATGACACTCCTCATTAGACTTATCCAGCATTTCCTCTGTTCTGGCCACAGACCCTGTTTGAGTGCACATTTCCCCCCCTTGGATGGTTTCCACAATGTCCTTTGCCTTTTAGTTCATATTTTACTTGATAACCCTTCTCCATTCTCATTGCTATTACCTGCATATACCCAGCCATGCTCCTGAGCCATTTTTAGCCTACATCTACCTTTCATCCTGACAGCCTGTAAGATCTACAAAGAAAGACTTCCAGCCGAGACCAGCCTGGCACAGCTCCTGCTGGCTTGAAAAGGACGAAGGCTCCCTTTTAGCTCGCTAGGTGCCAGCTCAAGTCTTCAGCTGCAATTAACATGTAGCACTCAGATAAATGACTCCATCCAATCCAGTTAGGACCTTGCAGAATTCATCAGGTTTGCTTTAGAGAGATTTGTGTAAATGTTTCCTTTGCTTTCAGTCAGTGTGGGGTTCACGTACCTCAACTTTCACTTTGAAATTCCCGTTTGAACGCATCTAAAAATTCAATGATTTTACAAGGATTTAAATGGGAAACCACAAATCAGCCCCAGAGAAGAAAGTGGGCTGGAATTCAGGAGCTCTTATTGTATTCCCAGCTCTACCAGAGACTCGCTGTGTGAGTTGCAAGTTGCTTAAGGGTTAGGGTTGCTTAAGACAAAATTTTCATTGATTTGGTGTTTCTGGCTTGAAATATCTAGGGCCTGATTTTCTTCATGGAGATCCCACACAATTCTCAGATATAACCAGAAGGTTCGCAAAAAGAAAAGGAGTACTTGTGGCACCTTAGAGACTAACCAATTTATTTGAGCATGAGCTTTCGTGAGCCACAGCTCACTTCTCAAATAAATTGGTTAGTCTCTAAGGTGCCACAAGTACTCCTTTTCTTTTTGCGAATACAGACTAACACGGCTGTTCCTCTGAAACCAGAAGGTTGTGTCCTTCATAGCTTCTGTAGGCCAAGCTCACTGCACTCACCAAGGGCTCCTTGCATTCCTCCATTCCACCCATGGGCAATCCTCCAATCTTCTATTTCAGGGACTCTTTGCAACTCCCCAAATCCTCTCCCTCATGCCTGGGACTGTGCGCCCCCTATACCAGGGCCTCTGTGTGTGCTCCCCCCCATTCCAGGGTCCCATAGTCTCCTCCCTTCATGCCAGCAGCTCTGTATACACCCTTATTCCCTCTTCCCCCACAAGCCTCTCCATTCTTCCTTCTCCCCCATTCTTAATTCCCCTTATGCCCTCCAGTCTCTGAAAAATCAGGCCTCAAGATGTCTCATATTAGTCACTCAGAAACTGAGCTGCCAAAAATCACAGGCCATTTCTGAAAATTTAAGCCTTGGTCACTGAGCCTCCATGAGATTATAAAACACTTGTCTACCTCACAGGGTTCCTAAAAGGATAGATTCATATTCTGATTGCATGGTACTGGGGGCTGCATTCAACCCTACAAATAAATCAAATAACTAAAATTTTTCACTCACGGCTGGTTCCAGATTCACTTGAAAGTGGAGATAGCACAAAGTTTAGCTCCCTAGCCACACTTCTGCTACATTTGGGAGTGTTTGGATACAGATCTTTTGTTTGGTCCCTTACAGAATTTAGAGCAAGTCACAAAGCCCAGAGCCAAACTTGCCCAAAGTCTGAGGATTGTCATTACCCAGTACTGTTTGTTTGACTCACTATAGCGTTCAGGGCCAGCCGGAAAAACAAGGTCCAAAAACTTTCCCAAACCTCAGGGGCGTTCTGACCATCTCTACTCACTAGGTCTATAAACCTTTGGGCAAACCTGGACTGAGTATCAAATTTGCCGTGAAACCTGGTCAGTTGTTTCAGGATTCCTTGATAGCAATGCTGCATAAGCTCTGAGCAAAAATATCTGGCCACCACTTAGCAAGCAAGTCTCCCTTGCATTATGGGCTTCAGGTCATTCATTTGATTCCGATGGAGTTACTCCAGAAATGGATTTAGCCCAGAGTTTACAGCACACATTAGTTCAAAAACTTCTTCAGAGACATTGTTTCAGAAACAACCGTTAGCTCTGTAATGTAATAGAGATTCCTTAATTCACTCTATAATTAGCGCAAACTAAAGTCAGTCTCCTCCCTACCCTTCAGCAAATATTGAATATCATGATGCCAAAGTATTATAATTCCACATAATACAAAGACCACTGGGGTTTTTTTTTCTTTCAAACAAACTGAACTACAGACTATAATAGTGAAGTGTTAGAATAATATAAACAAATAAAAGCGAGGAAATAGCTCGCTTTTCCTAATCGCTGTTGTTACAGTCTGTATGGTAACACCCATTGTTTCATGTTCTCTGTGTACATAAAATCTCCCCACTTTATTTTCCACTGCATGCAGCCGATGAACTGAGCTATAGCTCACGAAAGCTTATGCTCAAATAAATTTGTTAGTCTCTAAGGTGCCACAAGTACTCCTTTTCTTTTCGTGGATACAGACTAACACAGCTGCTACTCTGAAACTTATAAATAACATTCATTAAATGACAGTTGTGATCAAAGTGAAACATCTTGGGATGCATAAGGTTTGCTTGTGTGTATGTTCACTCACTTATTAATTCATGGCATCTGGTCATTTACACCAGTTTAGTGATTAGTGCAAATGAGCAATGTTTACCTTATGGCCCTGATTCAGCAAAATTCTTAAGCAAATGCTTATTTCCCATTGACTTTAATGGGATTTAAACATGTGCATAATAGCTTTGCTGAATCAGGGCCTTTAACAGCAATATGCTAGATTTATACAATACCCTTCACAAGAAGTCCCCGTGTCATTTACATAGCACAAAATATTCTTAAACACACGCCCTGTTCAATTGTGGTTTAAAAATTGATTCATGTTTGCACATATGAAAAGGTAATACAAACTCCACATTCACATTGCATAAATTAGACTCAGGTAGAGTCCAGAGTGACAGCTATCTTAAAATTATATTTAGTACAATCAACAGATATTAATCTTAAGAAAATCAAGAAACATACGATAAGAAGTCTGTCATGGACACCTATAGAACTTCACCGTTTTCATTTTTGTTTTTGTTTATTATTTGTATTGTGGTAGAAATGCCTATCATGGCCCAGGACCACATTGTGCGAGGTGCTGTACAAACACTAACTGAAAGATTGTCCTTGCCCTAAAAAGCTGACAATCGAAGGTCATTAGACCGCACATAATGACCATGCAGAATTTCACAGCAGCTGCAAGTTTAGAACCCATATCCTTGTGTTTCAAAACCATATCCTTGCCACTTAACTAAAGGAGAATCGACATTAGCTGAGAACAATATAGGGACTGAGACACATAGCAAAGCAGTTCTGATCCAGCTTATTAGAGGGCAGTGGTAAGGACACATACACACAAATCAGTTCACGCAAATCAAGTGAAATCTGACGGGTAACTAATGAAAATATATCAAAACTAAGGCAATGATCAAACAATCTAGACACAAGAAAGAACTCTAACAGCCGCATACTCAGTGTCTGCCGCAGTTTCTTAATAATATGATCAGTTAGACAAGAGGATAATGAATTATAACAACCAATTCCAGAAATAACAAAGGCATTAATTATAATGGAACACAGAAGTTAGTGATAGAACCGACCTATTAGGTCACATCTAGTCTATCCGGCATCAGTGCAGAATAGTTTCCTGCAGCATATTCTCCTGCACTTCATCCAGTCTAGTTTTAATACATTTCAAACACAGAGGCTTCCATCACTGTCTTCGGGAAATCATTGCAGAGGCTAAAAGATTGTAATATTTGGCAAAGTTTCCCAGTTAGGGTGATCAGACAGCAAGTGTGAAAAATCGGAATGGGGGGGAGGGAGGGAAATAGGAGCCTATATAAGAAAAAGACCCAAAAATCGGGACTGTCCCTATAAAATCGGTACATCTGGTCACCCTATTCCCAATAGCCTAAATTCTCCAATTCTTAATTTCATATCAATGTTCCTAGCTATACAGCCATTTAATTAGTACCTTCCAACAAATTGACAACTCATTGTTTTAGTATTTTTGTACTATCGTCATCTGGAAACTCCTGCTTAACAAAATGATCAAATAGCCGTGAGCTTTGTGCAAGCGTACTCACATGTTACGTTACTAGTGTAAGCCCCAGTTTACATCAGTGCAGCACGTCTGCCTTGGGGGTTTACACCGATACAAATATTCTCAGAATAGCCAGGGCCCTATCTGGAATGACAATTGTCATATTCTGATGCATTAAGCATATGGGGATTTCATTCTCCTTGCTGTCAGTCGGTTCACTTGTCCCGAGTTCACTCAGAACAGGAGGCTCTATAAAGCCCTGAAAATCCCTGTTCTCAGGGAATCATCACAGCTATAACTCTGTTTAAACAAAGGTAACAACTAGCACATTTCCAGTCCTATCATCAGCCTGACCCTGAATACCATTTATGTAAATCCTTAACTTGATTCCCAGGAGTTCTCCCATGGAAGTTAATGGTTCTATTCACCTGCTCAACATGCTTGTAAGTGTTTGTAAGATTGGGGCCATTGGCAGAGCCTATTAGAGCTTCTAGACGCTGAAGGCATTATAATAGCTTGGTTATTAAAACTGATTTTCTTTTATTTAATGCTCCCTCTTTGGAAAGGTATAAAATTAAAATTGCTAGCAGCTTTGAGCACGGTCCACTAAAAGCAGCGCAACTTAATGAGCACTTGGGAATTAATCTCTCCATTTGCAGACACTGGAGATCTTAGGTAAAATTGGACAGAGATGACACATCCCTTGCAGATCACTTTGTAACAGTCATCTAAAGAGCTGTTTAAGCAAAATAACATGGCAATAAAGTCTAGTGGCTCTGTAACTGAGTGCCCTAAGCTGTTCCTCACCGAACAAACCCCTGCAAAGAAAGCCGAGGAATTCGGGTACACAAGCAGCTTAACTGTCATTTAAAAAGTATAAAGCTCATTGGATTAAATAGCTGTACAGGACGAAGCCTCAATGGAGTTTGGTATTGGAAATCCCTATAGGTATTCTCCTATATTAGGGCTGTTCCAGGCTCTTTAGCCCTGCCTTTGCTAGCACAAAAGCTAATTGGTTTGGGAAAGATTTCACAACTGTGTTAAGGGAAATAGTTTACAAGACAAGTTTAAGTCCATTCTCAGAGTTGGTTTGTTAAAGATGAGTAATTGCACAAAGCCACATGTGAGACCAGAGCCTGCAAAAAGTTACCAGTTTGATGCACCTTTTTTTTTTTTTAAACTTTAGTTCAGTTGCATGGGGTTTATTTGAAAAGTAAATCTCAAATAAATGGAAAAAAAAATCACAGGAAAGCTCAGGCAAAACTGCTGAGCCTCTGAAACAGGTGAAGCAAACAGGCTGGAATACAAGTATTTTTTGGAATTCAAAAGGAGAATAGAGAAATGGATTGGGAAGTTCAGATGAGCCTATTAAACCTAGGGATATAGCTAGAGCACAACACTAGCAATTATGAGACCTAGGTTTTATTCCTATCACTTATTGGCTGTATGACGTGGCACAAAACACGTAATTTAATGTTTTCTGGAGTGATCTCTGATTTGGGGTGCTTCAGTTTTGGCATACTCCATTCAAGAAATCTCTGGCCTGATTTTCAGAGGTGCTCAGATCCTACAGCCTTATTTGCAGTTCAGAATCTCTAAAAATCAGGGTCACGTAGTCTCATTATGAACCCCCCAGAATTGACATACCTCTGTAAATATTGGCTTAACTTCTCCAGGCTTAAATGTTCCCATCTGTAAAACAAGGATGATTAGGCCTGCACACCCTCACACAGTGTTTTGAGACCTATGGATGAAGAGCTCTAGGTAACTGTATTTTGGCAGGGGGGAAACAACATAGTTTAAAATAAACTTACTTGAGATACTGTGATACATTTCTGAGGAGCAGGAAGTGACTTATAGATGAAGGCGGCCCTAATCACCATGACTTTTATGAGGGACAACTGCCAAGCTAGCCTAGCAGGAAGAGGAGGAGCTAGGATATACAGCTGAAAGAATATTCAGTTTGCTTCAAAAAAAACATTCATGGGCTATTCACAGGGCCTATTTCTGGGATAGGGCGGAATAGTTATTGAAATTTGTAAAATGGGAATCCGGTCACACCAATCAGCTGTCCACAAAAGTGAAAACTGGGACTAAGGAAGCTATATACAAGTAGCTTACTTGTAAGAGCAGGAAGCTATAAGTGAATTTGCAGTTAACCATTAAGCCCCATCTTTTATAAGTATAATTTATCTCATGCTGCTTGGGGGCTATGGTTCCTTTCATCTGAGGATCTCCAAGCATTAGTTAATTAACGAGCTACCACTCTGTCCTGTGAGGTAGGTAAATTATATCTGCGGAGAGGGTTTTTTTTTTTTCTTCTTCAAAGGGTAAACTCAAGTATAGAAGACACAACGCGGGGGACTTACCCCCAGATGATATAGTCATTCTCTGTGCAATACTGAAGCTACTGTTAATAAAAGAAGTAATTCCAGCTCCTGCAGCTGTAGCCCAGTTAAAGGGGAGTATAAACTCCTGATTCTGCAATGAGCTGCAAAGGAGGAGGTCTTCTATGGCTGTAAGGAGGCCTATTTACTTAATTGGGTGGGTTAAGCAGGGAGAGTAATCTGCTTGCACAGAGCTCATTGCAGATTCGTGGTCTGTTTGTTAATATTAGGTTGCATGAACCTATCCATCCTGGTGGTCAAACTTTTTTCTGAAGAAACACTTCTTTTTAAGTTAGTTGTACAGCGTAGGTTGGAGTATGGTGGAGATTGCTGAAGCCAAACATAGAACCCTGCATTGCTTAACATAGAGCAGGCCGGTGTTGCCAGCTCTCCCAATGTTAAATGTGGAGCCCCAACTCCTGGAATCAGGAATATGTGAGAATCTGTTCATTTTATTTTATTTTTCATGGACGTTTCTAGCTCTTGGATGAAGGGAAAGCAGTGGATGTATTGTTTCTTGACTTTAGCAAAGCTTTTGACACGGTCTCCCACAGTATTCTTGTCAGCAAGTTAAGGAAGTATGGGCTGGATGAATGCACTACAAGGTGGGTAGAAAGCTGGCTAGATTGTCGGGCTCAACGGGTAGTGATCAATGGCTCCATGTCTAGTTGGCAGCCGGTATCAAGTGGAGTGCCCCAAGGGTCGGTCCTGGGGCCGGTTTTGTTCAATATCTTCATAAATGATCTGGAGGATGGTGTGGATTGCACTCTCAGCAAATTTGCGGATGATACTAAACTGGGAGGAGTGGTAGATACGCTGGAGGGGAGGGATAGGATACAGAAGGACCTAGACAAATTGGAGGATTGGGCCAAAAGAAATCTGATGAGGTTCAATAAGGATAAGTGCAGGGTCCTGCACTTAGGACGGAAGAACCCAATGCACAGCTACAGACTAGGGACCGAATGGCTAGGCAGCAGTTCTGCGGAAAAGGACCTAGGGGTGACAGTGGACGAGAAGCTGGATATGAGTCAGCAGTGTGCCCTTGTTGCCAAGAAGGCCAATGGCATTTTGGGATGTATAAGTAGGGGCATAGCGAGCAGATCGAGGGACGTGATCGTTCCCCTCTATTCGACATTGGTGAGGCCTCATCTGGAGTACTGTGTCCAGTTTTGGGCCCCACACTACAAGAAGGATGTGGATAAATTGGAGAGAGTCCAGCGAAGGGCAACAAAAATGATTAGGGGTCTGGAACACATGAGTTATGAGGAGAGGGTGAGGGAGCTGGGATTGTTTAGCCTGCAGAAGAGAAGAATGAGGGGGGATTTGATAGCTGTTTTCAACTACCTGAAAGGGGGTTCCAAAGAGGATGGCTCTAGACTGTTCTCAATGGTATCAGATGACAGAACGAGGAGTAATGGCCTCAAGCTGCAGTGGGGGAGGTTTAGATTGGATATTAGGAAAAACTTTTTCACTATGAGGGTGGTGAAACACTGGAATGCGTTACCTAGGGAGGTGGTAGAATCTCCTTCCTTGGAGGTTTTTAAGGTCAGGCTTGACAAAGCCCTGGCTGGGATGATTTAACTGGGAATTGGTCCTGCTTTGAGCAGGGGGTTGGACTGGATGACCTTCTGGGGTCCCTTCCAACCCTTATATTCTATGATTCTATGATTCTCTTGTGGTTGTTGGGAAAAGCTTGAAAAAGTGACCCTCTAAAGGCTCAAAATCCAGCAAGCAAATAACACCTCCCCCCCAAATTATTCTTTTAAAATCTCATGATTTTTAAGCCAGTCTTGCGATTTTAGGGGACCGGTCTTTGAATGCATGGGGTTAGTAATACCGGTATCCGAACAACCTTTTTAGAAAACCTTAAAAAGAGGGGCAGGAGTTATTTTTAGTGTTATGTAGTTAAGTGGTGTGATTATTATTGGTTTATCATTTGCTGTTTTATAATAATTGGATTGATGGTCTGTGTTTTTAGGTTCAATCCTCTATTGGTAATTAATAGTACTTAGTTCTTCTAGGACATCTTCACAGTGTTTTGCAAATGTTAGTTAACGCAGCAATTAAAAAGTACTTGTGCATTGCAGCTCAAGCTGTTCTGAGACGGTCTTTGCGTACTTGCCTTTGTCTTGGAATAACAACTGACTCTTCTGGTTGTGCGACTGAGGGAGTCTGAAAGTAATGCCAGGAATGAACTGGGAAGGGAAGGAAGGAGGCCAGAATTTCAAAGTGGATTGTTCCATTTACATGGCTTTTCTGGTGGGGAATAAGTTAATGCTATAAACAGGAGAAAGGTGTGGTCGGTGTATTAGACAGGAAATCCTTCGTTCTAATGCTTGCTCTGTTGCTGATTCTAAAACTTAGGCTCCCGTGTGGTTTAGAAAAGGTATCCCAAATTACAGGCCCGGTTTACATGTCAGTGGAGGTGTTGTTCTGAATTCAGCCAGGGACAATTGTCTGCTCTTAAACAGACGGTTTATATTTTCTTCTTCTTCTACCTGAGCCCTATTTTCCTTTTAAGTCAGAACAATTGATGTACAAGAACATGATGAGTTTAAAAAAAAAAAAATCCTCTCTTAATGAATCACTTCAGTGGCGCTCTTGATGTCATAAATTTACTAGATTTCCAATTAACCCTGGTTTGCAAGACCTGAATTCCTAATATTCTGCCATTTCTTCCCCCTCACCCCATTTAACCCTCCCAAAAGCTTTAAAGGCCTTTATCTAACATAGAAAAGCAAAAAAGTGCCTTACAAGTCCAATCATTTCCCTTCTGCTTTGGGATGGGATTGAAAAAACAGACCCCAATCCTGCCAGTTATTCTACCTGGAGAGTACGGGCTTGAAGAACCCCATTGACGCCTATGGAACTTTCAAGATCAGGACCCAGATCTCTGAATTACACCCTCTACGGAGTTATTCACAGCTTGCGTAATGAGAAGTCATTTACGAGAAAGCGATGAAAGAGAATGGACAGTTGGAGCTAAGCCTGTGAATAAGCCTGGGGACTATTGCTGCAGGCAGCTGCTTCCTTTCCAGGAGGAAAATGTGTCACTTCCTTCAGAGGTCCCAGAACTATGGTGCATTCAAGTTCAGCAGCAGGAGGTGAAAAGCCTTGAAGGCAAGACAGTTTTTGAAGTTCCTGTAGAGGGGGAACTCCTGAGACCTATTTAAAGGGTGATACAGGTTAGTGGTGGCACAGAAATGGCCCTTACTTGATGGGGTTTAAAAATGTTAAGCCATTCTCTATCCTAACCTGTTTTGATTCTTGACCTTCTGTTCCTCTCTGCCTGTAGACTGAGAGAGCACTCTGCAGCGTTCTCTAAGCAAAGAACTTTTTTTTTTCCCAAGCAAAATTTTCTTAGTGGGAGGCCCCCCCTCCCCCCGTAAGTGGGAGAGGGGTAGGGGAAGGAAAGAAATAAGAAACTCACTTATTGATACTTGTGTATCAACTCACTTAAAGTACCCCAAACCAAATACAGTCCTCTTTCACACACACATACACCCCCCCCGCTGACCCCCAATGCAAACCCATTCTGTTCAATCTAGGCCCAGGATAGTTTGTCTTGGATCAGAGGAGGAATGTATTAGAATTCCCTGTTTCTGAGGCATCAGATGGAGTCACCCTCTTTCATTATTTAAATCCTGCATCTGCAACACTATTTTGGTTAGATCTGACACAAATTTATTCTGAAAAGAATACATTAAGCATAGTGTCAGCGTGTTAATTGTTTTGGCTAGTGGTTTATTCCCTCCTCGTAACACTCCAAACCGCATGATCCTGTGTCTATACCCTTGGCAGTAACTTGGAATCTAGTCTTTCTAGGCGTTAAAGCACCCAATCAGGTGAGCGGAAGGAAAAAGTGGAATTAACCATTTCGCTTCCATAAACTGCTGACGCCTTCTTTAGCTGCACTGAAACCCTTTTGCTTGTTTGCGACATGCCCCACATAATATACTACACAGACGTGCTGCACACCCTCTTTCAAGTCAACCTGAGCTGTGGCTCACGAAAGCTCATTCTCAAATAAATTGGTTAGTCTCTAAGGTGCCACAAGTACTCCTTTTCTTTTTGCGAATACAGACTAACACGGCTGTTCCTCTGAAACCTCAGAGCACTGTTGATGATAACCCCTTGGGGCATCTCTGTCTTTTGTGATCTATTCTTTCCATGCCAGGGTCAAACATTGACTTCAAAGTCCAGGGGGAGAGCAAAGCTTACTTCCACACAAGCACTGATTGGGTCAGTTGAGACCAGAAGAAGACCCCCCTTTGATGCATAGGGGCCTCTGTGATAGTATACATTTACATAGGAATGCTCACTAGAGCTGCAAGCGGAACTGCATAGATTGAATAGAAAATGTTACAGTTTAGGTACTGAATGCTGCAAACAATAATAAGAGTAATCCATATTGATGGTGTGCCTTTTGCCCACAGCACTAGAAACCCGATGACATCCCACTGATGTCAGTAGAAAGACTGCCATTGATTTCACTGGCGCTTGGATTAGTCCCTGCATATAGACCTCCATATTGAAGGCAGATCTCAGTTGGTAACCATCACATTTATACCACAGTGTGAAAAGGAAAAGTCTTGGTCAAAGACATGGGGTGGAATCTCCTATCTTCTGATAAGAACCAGGGATCTTTCATATTCATATGGTATTTATATCTAAAGGTGAGAAGTACTTTAGATAGATAGACAGAGGATGTAGGGCCTCAGGCCTTAAGTTCTCATCTGAAAGATCCATGAACATAAATGGCATGGAACTTAGCTTATTTACGCTGGAAGGAAGAAAGGTTTACTCAGGCCAGTTGGGATTTGAATCTGTGATTTCAGGCCCTGATCTGTTGAAGTCAAGGGAAAGACTCTCATTTAACTTCAGTGGGTTTTGGATCATGTCTTCAGTGAGTTTGGGCCTTTCCAGTGCTCAAACTGGGGTGTGTGACAGTGTACATGATAATGCCATATCACAAATTCTCATGGTTTCTGGTTGAATAGAAGAGGACAAGTGTTTGAAGTGAAGACAGTTGACCCAATCATAATTTTTTGGGAGGTGTGAGGAGAAGCTTAAAGGATATTTTTGTTCTGGGGAGTAAATTATCATTTTGGGAGACGCATCATTGCTGCTACCTACCCCAGTTGGCTTTTTCACATCACTCAGCCAATCCAGCGGGTGAAGTGGACTTTCTGAGATTTATTTGCTTTCTTTGGTTATGTTTTTAAGGTCAGTGAAGAGCAAACCAATCTGCTCCACCCTCCGAACCCACCTCCCTGATCTGATCTTTAGCTTCTGCTCTGGGTGGTGTCCCGGTTGGCCCTCTGTTAGTTACATCAAATCCAATCCCTGAAAAGCTTTGGAGTCTCGGACCATAAACTTCGGGTAAGTCCAGTGTGCATGCAATATTGCACATTCTAATGGTTCTTTTAAAAAAAACATTATTTATTCGTATTTTGTAAGAAAAACATCATTTTAAGGCACGTACACACCGATTCTTCTGCTGGTTTAGAAGTAATTAGAGAAAACCAGAACCACAAAATTATGCATGTTATAGAAGTTCGTACAATCAATACAATGAACACAATGGTTAAGTAAGTGAGTTTATTCAAGGACATTGTTGTTGAGCACATTGTTACTGGAAACAAATGTCATTATAATCTAATCAATCAAAGAACGGAAATTGCATCCATAACGTATGAAAATATGATCCAAGATAGAAAGCAGGATCAAGTATTTTCCTCTCCTGTTAAATCTTATTGGACTTCTCCTTAATAATATTAGAATATTTAGTTCTTACGTATCACTTTTTGCCCACAGGTGACATTTTACAAAGGAGGTCGGTAACATTATCCCCAGTTTACAGAAGGGGAAACTGAGCAGGGAAATGATTTGCTCAAGGTTATCCAGCAGATCATCAGTAGTAGAGTGAGGAATATAACCCAGGTCTCCTGAGTCCTAGTCTAGTGCTCTATCCACTAGATCAAGGGTGACAAACCTGAGCCTGAGTAGGAGCCAGTATTTACCAATGTACATTGACAAAGAGCCACAGTAATACATCAGCAGCTCCCCACTGCTCCCAGGTCCTCCCACCCACCGATCAGCGCCTCCCCATCCCTCCCCGCACCTCCCGATCAGCTGTTCCGTGGCATGCAGGAGGCTCTGGGGGGATGATGGGGGAGAAGCAGTGAGGGCACGGCAGGCTCGGGGAGGGGGCGGGAAGGGGTGGAGTGGGGGCAGGGCCTGTGACCGAGCCAGGGGTTGAGCAGTGAGCACCCCCCCGGCGCATGGGAAAGTTGGCACCTGTAGCTCCAGCCCCGGAGTCGGTGCCTAGACAAGGTGTCGCATGTTAACTTCTGAAGAGCCGCATGGGGCTCCGGAGCCACAGGTTGGCCACCCCTGCTCTAGATCATATAGAAACTGAAGCTCATAGGTCTGAAGATGAGCTTGGTTTTCAGAGGAACTGAGCACTCAGCCACTGCCACGGAAGTCAATTAAGCCACTGGCTGCTCTTGAGCATTTTGGAAAATCTGTCTCTTTTGTAGGTGCCTGGATGGGAGCTGAGCGCTTCTGAAAGTCTGGCCCTATGTGATCCACTCAAGGTCACCTCATGAGTTAGTGGCAGAGCCAGGAACATATCATAGATGTCTTTCCTCCTTCAGTCCCTTTCTGTCCTTTCTACATCCCGGTGACTCTGCTTCCTTGCTCAGAGAGAGAGGATTTTAGTTCTAAACGCCTTGATTTACCAGCTGTCATTTTCCTCTTTACTAATCTCCCAGCTGTGTTTTTGCGAAATGTTCCTTTTCCCCTTCCTATTATACTGCATGTAACACTTAGACGATCATTTTCTTGACCTGCAGTCTATATAGTCTTTTTATTGCATAATAATAAGCACAGGCTGATTGGACTTTGAAAGTGCAGTTAGAAATCAGAGCTGTCATCATAATAATGCAGCACTTCAATGTTAACGTTCAGACACGTTTTCTGTAGCCACTCGAAACAAATTGCCACTGCTCGTCGCTGCTTGATACTTTGCTCCTTCATTTCGTGCCAGGATCAGAGCAACTGGAGTTGAGGCAGGAGATCAACAGAACTGACTTACGCAGGGCCAGTTCAGCGTGTGCTGCCAAATCTGCAGTGCTGTGTGGAGCTTCCTGAGTCATGTGGGGCCGCCGATGCTGGTTTTGTGTTTGCTGCCATCCTGATCATGAGCACGTTCCACCGACAGCTCTGTGGTGAAACAAGATGAGACCACTTGGGAGCATTGGGGCTGGAACTGGGCGTGATACTGCACCCCCTGGCTTGAAGTGGTTTCCATGATATACAGGGTTTACAGCGTGGTCCAGTGGCTCTCAGCACCCCCACTATACAAACTGTTCCAGCACCCCTGCTTGGGAGTCAGGACTTGTCCTTTATTGTGACCCTGGTGGGCATATTGTTCAACAGGAAAGCTCCCGCCACTGTCCCCTTAACTGTTTCCAAAACCATACCAGTTCTGAACATCACCAACGCCTTCCCATGCTCGTGTGGCACAGTGGATTAGAGGGAGAGGGCTGGGAAAGGGTTTCACAGTGAATTGGGACATTGCATCTGAAGAGCCCAGTTGGATAGCCCTAAAGTTGCTTGATCCAGCCTAATATTTAACCAGTGCTACTCTCTCTGCATGTTGGAAAGTGGTTTTGGCCATGAGACACTCTGCCGTCAACTTCCAGCCCCTTTTGCACATCTGGTGAAAACAATAATAAACCCTCAGGGCTTTGCCTTCATGGCGTATGATGTTTCCAGGATCCCTGAAAGGGTTTAAATCCATATGCCCAGTTGAGTGTTGTTGTTCCTTGCTTTGAGCTGACACATGCCAACAAAACTAAAATAACCAGGATTAGCTGTTGCATATGCAGCTCATCAGAAACCACTGTTTGCAATTATGGCATCATAGCAATGTGTACTGGTCTGGAACCGAGCTTTATTTCCTAATTGTCCATCGTAGTAGTAATATTTATGTATTTTAAATTGAGTGCACATCAAGTTCTTTACGTGTTCCAGGCATATTCAGAAATCGCGTCACCTATCACTGAAATGTAGCCATTTCTGGGATGGAAGTTGGCAGCTGTTTAGCAGTACACAACAACTCCACACAATAGTTAGGTCTTTTGATTAAAGGCATTGAATGGGGACTTGGGAGATCTAGGGTCAATTTCCAGCTCTGCCACAGACTCACTGTGTGACCTTGGGCAAGTTACCCAATCTCTCTCTTCGTCATTTGTAAAAATGGGGATAGTAATTCTACCTTTTTTCACCCTTTGACGTTCTTGTCTGCTTCCCTTACAAGCTCTTCAGAGGAGGGACTTTGTCGTATTATGTTCATATACTACACCTAATACAATGGGGCCCATTTTCAGTTGGTACCTCTTGAAACTACCGTAATGCTGCTACTACTCAATAATGCAGAGTTGACAGAGAATTCAGATGAAGTTATGTATATAGACTGTCTGCTGGATCTGACTTACAGTGAAGGACCTTGTCCAGACAAAACTGCAGGGAAGATCAAAGGGGAGAACCTAATTATCCAAAGTGGAGTTTAGCCAAGACACTTAAACTAATGCTCTTAACAGTCTTTGCTTCGATATACAGGAGACATAGGCACCTTAGGCAGAGAGGAAAAAAGTCAAGACATCTTTAAATGAATACAAGTGGTCAGGGCCTTGGTTTTATTTTATCTTCTGCATGGCGAAGGGATAGAATTTCCATTACTGTGCCAAACACTAGGACATGAAGCTGGCTGGCTCAAAACAGAATGGACAGTCCCTTGGCTATTTTTGGACACATGAGTACTTGAGTCAATAACACAAGTGCTATAACTGTAACAAAGAGAGGCTGCCTGACCTGTCTTGTGGTGGGTACAGTACATCAGTGAGAGGGGGTGAACCCAGAGCACATTTTATTAGCAACGGTGTTAATTCATAATATGAGAGTTAACTAAGCTCAGGCTGCAGAATATAAGGAACAATTAATTAAGGGCTCATTGATTTTAAATTTGTTTTGAGAAAATACAAATCAATCCATCTTCATCATCTCTTGAATTTTCCCCAGCTCGCAGAGCACTGAACAAATCGATGTGACACAAACTAGCTGTGTTTTTTATTAATGGGTTATGCTACAAACAATTCCTGCACTATAAGTGGAGACGGTGTAGGTGTGGACTGGGAAAGTGTGTTAAAATACAAACATAAATTCCTTTCAGGTCAGTTGTAAAGGAGAGGGAGCCCTTGTGTCTGGAGGTTGGAGCAGGATGGGGGCTGAAGGTCAGGACTCCTGGGTTCTATTCCACACTTTGGGAGGAGGAGAGCAGCTTCGTTTAGTGGCTGAACCAGTGGGAGTGGGGGACAGTGAGTCAGCTCTTCTGGATTTTATTTCTGGTTTTGTAGGGGGAATGTGGCCTAATGGGTAGAAGAGGGAGAAAGGGGAATCAGACCTAGACCAGATCTAAGTTTTCATTCAAAACTTTTTTTAACAACAAATTGCTTTCTGCCCCCCCCCCCCAAATCAAAATGGAAACTTCCATGGGAAGTGTCTGTCTGTGATTAAATTTTATCAATTTTGGGGGGAAAAACAAAATTTCTGCTATAAATCAGTTTTCAGCTGAGAGCTTTTGGTGGCTGAAAACTATTCAATTATGGGAATTTTGTTTTTTTGACAAAATCCTCAAGACCTTTGAATAAAAATTTGGGTGAAAACAAAAAAGCGTTTGTTTTCGTTTTGTTTGCAGTGTTGTAGCCGTGTTGGTCCTAGGATATTAGAGGGAAAAGGTGGGTGAGGTAATATCTTTTTGTTGGACTAACTTCTGTCAGTGAGAAAGACACGGTTTTGAGCTATGCAGAGCTCTTCTTGCCCAGACTTGAAGAAGAGCCCTGTGTAGCTCAAAAGAGTGTCTCTCTCACCAACAGAAGTTGATCTGATCAAATATATTACCTCACCCATCTTGTCTCTTAGTTTTCACTGATTTTTTTTTCCCATGGGCACAAAAAACATTTCCCAGCTCTAGTCAGCTCTCTTGGGCTCTTTCCATGTGTTTGTAAGGGTATGTGGCCTAGTGGTTAGAGCTGGACGGTCCTCCTCAGTTCTTCAGTGCAACTCAGTGTATTTATCCTTGGTGTGTCTAGGGTTAGCATTTGATGTGAAGGTCCCAGATGGCGTTTTAGCCAAGAGCTAGTCTGGCCACCAAATAGGGCAGCTTGGTGGCCAGGTTAATTTCTTCTCGAGGGATTAGCTGCTGATTGGTGGGGCCATTGCAGCTTTCTTTCTTGTAGGACGGAGTCTGGTTTCTCCTCGTATCTGCCAAGTGAACCCAGTGCATGTTCCCACATTTTTGCTTGGTTCTTTGGATGAAACAACACTGGGACAAGCAACAGCATCGTCAAATCAGAAAGAAAAGGAGTACTTGTGGCACCTTAGAGACTAACCAGTTTATCTGAGCATAAGCTTTCGTGAGCTACAGCTCACTTCATTGGATGCATACTGTGGAAAATACAGAAGATGTTTTTATACACACAAACCATGAAAAAATGGGTGTTTATCACTACAAAAGGTTTTCTCTCCCCCCACCCCACTCTCCTGCTGGTAATAGTAATAACAATAATAATAATAATACCACCATTCTGGCCACTATGGATGTAGAAGCCCTCTACACCAACGTGCCACACAAAGATGGGCTATAAGCCGTCAGGAACACTATCGCCGATAATGTCACGGCAAATCTGGTGGCTGAACTTTGTGACTTTGTCCTTACCCATAACTATTTTACATTTGGGGACAATGTATACCTTCAAATCAGCGGCTCTGCTATGGGTACCCGCATGGCCCCACAGTATGCCAACACTTTTATGGCTGACTTAGAGCAACACTTCCTCAGCTCTCGTCCCCTAACGCCCCTACTCTACTTGCGCTATATTGATGACATCTTGATCATCTGGACCCATGGAAAAGAAGCCCTTGAGGAATTCCACCATGATTTCAACTATTTCCATCCCACCATCAACCTCAGCCTGGTCCAGTCCACACAAGAGATCCACTTCCTGGACACTACGGTGCTAATAAATGATGGTCACATAAACACCACCCTATACCGGAAACCTACTGACCGCTATTCCTACCTACATGCCTCCAGCTTTCACCCTGACCACACCACACGATCCATCGTCTACAGCCAAGCTCTGCGATACAACCGCATTTGCTCCAACCCCTCAGATAGAGACAAACACCTACAAGATCTCTATCAAGCGTTCTTACAACTACAATACCCACCTGCGGAAGTGAAGAAACAGATTGATAGAGGCAGAAGAGTTCCCAGAAATCACCTACTACAGGACAGGCCGAACAAAGAAAATAACAGAACGGCACTAGCCGTCACCTTCAGCCCCCAACTAAAACCCCTCCAACGCATTATCAAGGATCTACAACCTATCCTGAAGGATGACCCAACACTCTCACAAATCTTGGGAGACAGGCCAGTCCTTTCCTACAGACAGCCCCCCAACCTGAAGCCAATACTCACCAGCAACCACATACCACACAACAGAACCACTAACGCAGGAACCTATCCTTGCAACAAAGCCCTTTGCCAGCTGTGCCCACATATCTATTCAGGGGACACCATCACAGGGCCTAATAACGTCAGCCACACTATCAGAGGCTTGTTAATCTGCACATCTACCAATGTGATATATGCCATCGTGTGCCAGCAATGCCCCTCTGCCATGTACATTGGTCAAACTGGACAGTCTCTACATAAAAGAATAAATGGACACAAATCAGATGTCAAGAATTATAACATTCATAAACCAGTCGGAGAAGACTTCAATCTCTCTGGTCACGCGATTACAGACAGGAAAGTTGCGATATTATAACAGAAAAACTTCAAAACCAGACTCCAGCGAGAGACTGCTGAATTGGAATTCATTTGCAAATTGGATACAATTAACTTAGGCTTGAATAGAGACTGGGAGTGGCTAAGTCATTATGCAAGGTAACCTATTTGCCCTTGTTTTTTCCTATTCTCTCCCCCCCCCCCCCAGTTTCTCAGATGTTCTTGTTAAACCCTGGATTTGTGCTGGAAATGGCCCACCTTGATTATCACACACATTGTACGGAGGGTGATCACTTTAGATAAGCTATTACCAGCCGGAGAGTGGGGTGGGGGGAGAGAAAACCTTTTGTAGTGATAAACACCCATTTTTTCATGGTTTGTGTGTATAAAAACATCTTCTGTATTTTCCACAGTATGCATCCGATGAAGTGAGCTGTAGCTCACGAAAGCTTATGCTCAAATAAATTGGTTAGTCTCTAAGGTGCCACAGGTACTCCTTTTCTTTTTGCAAATGCAGACTAACACGGCTGTTACTCTGAAATCAGAAAGAGGAAGCAGAGTAGGCGATGCAGAAGGAGATGTGCAGAAGGACAGATTATAGGAAGCTTGCCTGGGGAATTTTATTTTTTTTTCTGACCAGTATGCTAAATATAAGATGTGCAAGGATAAGCAGGACTTCCAAGTTGCATGTATAAGTAGGAGGATACTCCTCCTGTTTTAAACAGGAAAGTCCCCCACCTCTGGTACTGAGACAAAACCGAATGTGGTTTTGTCCAGTATTGGATAGGAGGGGGATGCCATAAGGAAGAGTGCCTTGCTCTGCCCCTGCCAGCGTGACTGTGCGAGGTCACCCTGGCAGGCGTGGGGTGGCACACTCTTTATTATGGTGTCCCCTTATTCAAGGTCATCCCAGTTGGGGCAGGGTCATGCAAGTGCAGGCAGGGTCCCGCCATTCCCAGAAGTACCAAAATATTTGGTGTTCTGGGCATGCACGATTAGTCACTCCGTGTGGAAGGAGTAGCTTCAGCAGGGGGCTGCGTAGCTCAGGAATAATGTGTTATGGAGCCCTATTATTATTATTTGTCTTATGGTAAGGCCTAAACTATGCCAGCATAGCTATAGCAGGAAACCCACACTCGTGTATATGCAGTTAAGCTGGTATAACTTGTTCTCGTGTGACCCTGCAAAATAAGCAAGATTGATATAATGTGCTTTGTACCCGTATAACTACGCCTGTACTAGGACTTTCTCTGAAATTGCTTCTCCCCGCTTTGGTCTTAACTACCTCCGATTTGGTGACCTTCTGGGCAGGCTGCAAAAGGCACCTCCTTTGAGAGGGTTTTTGAGAAGACTAAGGCCTGGTCTTCACTTAGGATGACATAGCTGAGCTCAGGGGTGTGAAAAATCCACACCCCAGAATCCCATCGCTATGGCAACCTAGGCCATAGTGTATACGCAGTTGGGTCAACAGAAGAATGCTTCCGTTGCACTAGCTACTCTGTCTTCGGAAGGTGGAGTTCCTACAGTGATGGAAAATGCCCTTCCATCACTGTAATCTATGATTATACTACAGGGTTACGAAGACGTAGCTGTGGTGTCATATCTATGCCATTAAAACGCCTGTTGTGTAGACATGGCCCGAGAGGATGCTTTCTAAATGATGAAGGGGAGGAAAGGAGTTTTTTGTCAGTGTATGGCTGACTGGCTGAGTTCTTGTTTGAAATTGTTGCACAATAAAATCCCAGCACCAGAAGAGTGAGGGCACCGAGAGCCCTGGATAGTCGTATTTTATTCTCGGGAAATAAGAAAAAATACACACCAGGTCATAGAAGATGGAGAGATGAGAGAGGTGATGGGCTGGGAGGATGAGGTAATAAGCTGAACGAAGATGACTAGAAAGAAGTTGTTGTGGATCGTTGCTTGCCTAACCAACTTGCTTTCATCTAATTTATATGCTGAGGTCCCTAGTGGGTATCAAGCCCAGTTTGAAGTAACTGGGGCCTATGTGAAATGGGGTTTCGCTCCATTTCCTACTGGATGCTGGCCTCCTTGTTCACAGTCTCAGCGAGTGGGCCTGGAGACTGATTTATCCTCTTGGCCCTCATATTTAAAGATGAAGACTGACACCACATTGGTGAGATGGGGGAAATGTGGGCCTTGTCTACATTACGGTTGCATCTAGACCAGGAAACCAGTTCTAACACAGTGTCCAGTAACCCAGTTACAGCTGTGATGCCCAATTTATGGTATAGGCTGGAAGATAATCAGGTCAAACCCTTAGTCTTGGTCTGATCTGGTTGATCTTGGTTACAGAGCAAAGTTATGTCTATGACATAAACGTGAATGATGTTTGTCACCAGGATAGGGGATGCCCTGTTAATCGCCGGTTTTCCAGACATAGAATCGTAGAACTGGAAGGGACCTTGCGAGGTCATCGAGTCCAGTCCCCTGCACTTGTGGCAAAACACTAATAAAAAGGGTTCTTGTTTCTACTGGCACTTATGCCAGTGATAACTGGTCCATGATGCTGTGGAAAAGGTCCAGGTCAGAGGTTCTGACCTGTCTGGGAAATTCCTACATGGGCCTATCGTATTGGCTTTCTTTAGGTAGCAGCAAAATGTCTTGGGAAGGTGAGCTACAGAGAGGCCACAGAAAATGTGTCTGGTGATCTTTTTACTCTTAACAGGCGTTTGTAGTAGGAGTTCTATTTTAATAACTAAAATGAGCAAGATTCATGGCTCAGCTGTCATTTTATTGCTGCTGCCTTAGCTCTTGGGAGGGAATCATCCGTGGGAAGCTGTATTATGTCAGTTCAGTATAGGTTTGCAGCTGGGAAAAGGCATATATCCTGCTTTGCTCCCCCACATCCCTCATGGTCTTCCCACCCATAAAAATGATAATGTCATCTGTACGTTCCCATTAGAAATGCAGTGAAATATTATCCGCTGTGTGATTTAGTTCCAGCAGCTAAAATATTATGGCGTAAATGACATACCTCCCCCTCCCACAGAGAGCCTCGTCTTAAAAGTGACAGTCAGTGGTACTGTGGGGATTAGTAATGGACTATCTAACCTTTCACCTCTAGGTTGCTGGTTCAAATCCAACGCAGGTTGGATGTGACTAAGTTGTTGCCATCCGATGGCTGTTCAGTGGCCTTGTGTGTAATGAGTTTGGTTGATCTCAGGCCTGGGGTACCCTTAAAATTTAGGTCGACGTGGCGATGTCGTGCAGGAGTGAGAGAAATCCACACCTAACCCCCAGAGTAGATGCAGATAGGTTGACTGCTTCCACCGCCCTAGCTAGCATCACTCGAGGAAGTGGTGTTCCTACTCTGATGGAAAAACCTCTTCTGTTGGTGCCATAGCAATGCCGATATAGTTCCTGTAGTGTAGACGAGGCCTTAATCCGGTTCCCAAAGGATAGGTTTCCATGTGACTAAAAACCATCACACGAGCTGGTGCTAATTGTCTCCCTGCTGGCAGTGGGCAAGGCATGAATGAGCCTCAGAGACTGAGCTTGCTTCTCCTCCTGAGAGACCGTTCTGTGCTGCAGAGTTTGAGGCACCTTGGCAGTGCATTGCGGGGAAGCTTACCCTGCAGTTGAATGTGCTGTGGATACAAGCAGAGAAGTTTGGCCACCTGAGCTGATGATCCAACATTTCGCATGGGCATGTTTGCTGATGGCTCTTAATTATTTCTTGACAGGTTTGTGCAAAATTACTTAGTCTATAGAATGCAATAGAGAATCACAAAATAGGGACACAGAAATTGCCAGATTGGAACAGACTCAAAGTCCATATAGTCCAATCTCCTGTCTCTGTCATTAGCTAGAAACAGATGCTTCGGAGGAAGGTGCAAGAAACCCCCAAGTAGGCAGATGTGGGATAATCTATCTCCCATGAACCCTTAATAGTTTGAGATTGTCATAAACCCAGAACTATAAGGTCATATCTCATTCTCAGTTCTCTTTTGTTAACTATTATAACTCTTAAGGTTCTTGCTATCTGTACAAATATCCAGTTCCTCTTTGAATCTGGCTAAGGGTTTATTTTCACGGGGCGGTTATTGCAAAATAGGATAGGGTGCGGATGTAAGCGCAGTAACTATTCTGCACGAGCTTCCTGTGTTGATGCTCTTATTCCACACCAAGTGCCTTTTTGTGGTGTAGTTTAATCCACTTCCAAAGTGGACTACATGATACTTGACCAAGGCACTTTCAGTGCAGAATAAAAGTGCCCACGTGGGAAGTTGGTGTGGAATAGCTATTCTGCACTATTTCCCCGTGTAGAGACACGATAAGATTCAATTGTAACCTTTTTGGTAGGGTGGGTCTCTTTTCTTTTGTCCCATCTTGTAGAACTGTATCGCTCTGTATATTTGTATAGGATGGTTTAAAATCCTGTAAGAAAGCTATTCATTTCTGTAACGCTTTTTCAAAAAAAGGTGATTTCCGTTGTTCAGGCAACCGTACTGCTTTCGTGTAGCCACTTCACCTCAAAACTGCACCAATGCTGCCGCCTATGGAAAGTTGGAGGGAGATGCTGTATAGGCTGCTACTCGATGTCTCTTCAGCTGTGAAAAGAGGGTTTCTTGAACGAGTCCTACTGATACGCAGATGTGCCTTCACGGTTTTTGGCAGTACCCTGGCCCTGACTGTTTGATTTACCAGGTGTTAACTTATAGGTGAGGTGGCTGAAACTTGCTTATTTTCATCATCATCTTTACAAATCCGGAAAATCACGAGTGAAGATATTGTAATAGCACCTACAAGCCCCAGTGTGCAAGGAGCTGTACTCATGTCTTTTCCCTGCCCTGAAGAGTTTACAGTCTGAATAGACAAAGCAGACGGAGAGGTGGGAGAAAGGAAGTTTCATGATTACTATTTTACGAACAGGGAACTGGGGCATGGAGCAGATTGCGCACCCCTTGCTGCTACAGGAGGGCAGTTACTTGCTTAAATACACTGCTCATCAGAGAGAGTTGGGCGTTCACAGCCTGGTCCTAAGGGGCCTGCATTTACCTGTGTGGAGTGATTAAAAGTACAGTGACTGTGGGGTGATGATAGGTCTGCTGCCTGCAGTGTTAAGCATGGTCTGCACCTAAAACTTAGGTCAACCCTGGGAGTGAAAAATTCACACCCCCGAGACACATAGTTAAATCAATCTAATGCCCGGTTTAGAAACCCCTAGGTCAACAGAAGAATTCTTCTGTCAAACTAGCTACTGCTTCTCAAGGGGTGGATTTATGACAGCAATGGAAAAACCTCTTGAGTCACTGTAGCACAGACACTTGCTTTACCAGCGTAGCTGCAGCACCACGGCAGCCAGAGGGGCCGACTTCCCCAGTCCCCGGGGGGTGCTTGAGCCTGCTCCACCCCAAGCCCTCACCCGCCTCTTCCCACCTCTGCCGGGCTTTTGCCACCCCTGCTCTGCCCCCTCCCTGCTCCTCCCCTGCCTCTTCCTGCCCCTGCTCTTCTCCTTCCCCCACAGTGCCTCCTGCATGCAATGGGTGGGAGGCTCTCGGAGGGAGGGGAAAGAGCTGTAGGACCCAGGGCTGAGCACCCACTATATTTTCCCATGGGTGGTCCAGCCCCAGAGCACCCATGGAGTCAGCACCTATGACTGTAGCACTCGTAATACAGACATGAGACCCCCCCAGTAAAAGCCCTGTAGCTTTAAGAGCTGGGAGCAGGGGCTGGTTCATGTGATCTTAGCTCCTGATGAAGAAAGGGCAGCTTTTGCTCAGCTGTCTTCACTTCAGTGCTCGTTGCAGAGTGGAGAGAGCCCAGGGGGGAATAGTATGGGCAGAACCTTGCAGGATTTGTGAAAGGCAGACCAGAGAAGCCTAGCTGTGTGTGCAGGATTCATCTCCTGCGCTGCCCCTGGGGCCCAGAGCCAGCCACATTTCCTGTTTGTCCCGGTAGGGTGAATTGTTTGTTTTAGTTTGTTATGAGTTTTTGTAGAGTAATTTCATAGGAGGGAGGACACTGTGTGGTTTTAAAAACTCACTCAGCTCCCCTGATCTATTCCAGGAAGGTGCTACTGGAAAACTCACAAGCCCCCTGTCTGTATTTTCCTCATACAACTGTTTTTGTTCAGCTCCAGGAAGCTGAACTGTCTCTTCTGCTTTGTCTACTACTGTCCTTTGTGGCTGGGGCCCTGCTGTGGTCGGCGCTGGACAATCCTGGTTAGTCTCTAGGCACTACCATACGAAACAGGATTAATAGTAAAAGGGGACTCCAGATTTAGGCCATAGGTGTAACAGAATTGCTGGAAAAAATCTTAGAGTAGATAGCAACTGCATTAGTGGAAGTCCTTTTTTACACCGTACCTATGCATTCGCACAGCTATCTCTGTGTATTTATATCAGTGGATGAAAACCTCAGTGTACGTTTTATTGAGGCACAGAGGCAAGTCAGAATAAAAACACAGTGTAACCTCTTTAGTCTCTTCCCTTCTAGCCAATGAGAGAGTACGGTTGGGCAAATTATTTTCAGCAAATGTATTTTTCAGGGCATTGAAATTATTTGCAAATTTGGGTCTCATTCAGCTAAGGAATTTTGGCTTAATTTTTTTTAATAGTCAAAATAGTTTGACCGTTTTGATTTTTCATTTCAAAGCAGTGTTTTGAAATTTAGCTCTATTTCTTTTGTTAAATAAACCCGAAAGGCTAAAACAAACCCTCAAATAGAACTAAGAACAAAACAATCATGTTCGGTCAAATTGCATGTTGTGTTTGATCTGGATCCATTGTTTGGTTTTTGTTTTTGCCAAGAGAAAACAAAAGATTTCTAGTTTCGGTTTGAACAGAACCAAATTTTTAGCCCAGATTTTTCAGTTCACCCCTGGAACTGAAAAACCAATTATTCACTCAGCTCTTCTGGAGTGTGGCAAGCTAATGAAATTTCATTGCAGTTGTCTGAGGAATCCTCTTGTAACTGCTGGATCCCCACACATACATATTTCACTTGACATTTCAAGCTTTGCCAATGCTGGGGCAGAATGTTGTTAGCTTAGACTATGCTCAGCGTGGTGGTTGCTAACAGATTTCTGGTGAAGGAAACCATACTAGTGTGGACCGGGGTTCACATGCTCTGGACAGTTGTGGTAGCCAAATGATGCTCCTTATAATGCAGTTCTCATTCTGAAAAACAGAACAAACCTGCCCACGTTGGCCAGGGACGTCTTTCTGGAGTCCTGGTAAGCAACAACCATGCTTAAGCACGTAGAAGACGGTAGAATTTTGTGTGTTGGTGACGGGGAGAGGTACGAAAACATGGTGTTCCAGCTACGGTGCATGTGCAGTGAGAAGTATTCAAAGCCCCTGCAAGAGGATGTTTGTTATGGGTTCAGTCCTGCAAAGGGCATACTGCTTCCAGGAGCTGTGGGCATGCCATAGCTTGAGCCTGTTAATGCTTAAAAAGGAGAGTACTTGGTAGGTTTCTGCAGATAGGTTCCCACTGGATTCTAAACCATACCTACTTGCATTTAGGGCTTGATCCTGCTCATTGCTAGTGTGGAGAGTTATACCTCTCAACACCAGGTGCAATGTGAGAAGCAGGAGGAGGAGCACAGGGGAACCCAATTCTGCACTAACGAGAACACTGCTGTGTGGTTGTCTGGTAGCAGGCCTGAAGCCCAGGAGGGAAGAAAGCAGCTGAGTGCTTTGTAATGACGATGCATGTCCCTATCCCTCTCTGCGTGCGCAAGTGTAGCAAAGCGGTTTGGCTGACAGTCTTAGCATGTGTGGACAGAAAAATGAAACTGACCGGACTATCTGAGGTGCTTTAGGATGTTTGATAGCCCCTATGACCATGGTATGTAAGCTCCAGAAAGGAAGTTCCGATCTGCAAAGCAATGTCCAAAGCAGATTTCATAGTGGAGCTAGTCGGTTGCATTTTGCTGCTCCATTGAGAGCAGAGGACTCCCATGTACCAGGCCAGAGGACTTTACAAGACGGTGTCTGGCATAAATGCTGGGCACTGCTGATTCCCGATTGAGGATCTGAAGTTCAGCTTCCAAGGGGGTCTTGTGGAGAGCATGTTGGACTGGGATTTAGGACACCTGGCTATTCCTGGCTCTGCCACTGGCCTACTGGGTGACCTCGGGCAAGTCTCTTTGCGGCTCTGTGCCTCAGTTTCCCCCTCCCCGAAATGGCGATAATGATTCTTTGTAAAGTGCGTTGAGATATACTGATGAAAGACTAGGTGGTATGATTACCATTTTAAAAACCGTTCATTTGACTCAATATCCATGTATTCAAATGTGATAATAGCCATCACAAGTCATTACTGGGGATTGAGGACCGTCCCTCCAGACCGTGTGTGGTTTTTGGAGGGGGGTGAGAGAACCTGGATTTGTGCAGGAAATGGCCCACCTTGATTATCATACACATTGTGAAGAGAGTGGTCACTTTGGATGGGCTATTATCAGCAGGAGAGTGAGTTTGTGTGTGGGGGGGCGGAGGGTGAGAAAACCTGGATTTGTGCTGGAAATGGCCCAACTTGATGATCACTTTAGATAAGCTATTACCAGCAGGACAGTGGGGTGGGAGGAGGCATTGTTTCATGGTCTCTGTGTATATAATGTCTTCTGCAGTTTCCACGATATGCATCCGATGAAGTGAGCTGTAGTCATGAAAGCTCATGCTCAAATAAATTGGTTAGTCTCTAAGGTGCCACAAGTACTCCTTTTCTTATTTTAACACAAGAAGTCATGCAGTAAATACGTCCAGGAGTTCAAGGCACGACAAGGAGATGAACAAGTAACATTTACATGCCCCTCCCCACTTTAAATAGCCAGGGTTCTCTCTTTTTCTCTACTGCTCTACCGAAAGCAATGTATTCAGTAAAGCACACGTTCTGTATATGATATCCTGTAGAATTGGGTATGTTTTGTCCACAGAAGAGAAGGCTGAGAGGGGACATAACAGTCATCAAACATGTAAAATGTTATAACGAGGGTGGTGAGCAATTGTTTTCCATGTTCACTAAGAGTAGGACAAGAAGTAATTGGCTCAGTTTGCAGCAAAGGAGGGTTAGGTTAGATATTAGGAGATCCTTTCTAACTAAAAGGATAGTTAAGCACTGGAATAGGTGGGCTAGGGAGGTTGTAGAATCCCTGTCTGTGGGAGTTTTCTAAAAACAGGTTGGACAGACACCTGTTGGGGATGGTCTAGGTATATTTTATCCTGCCTCTGTGCTGGGGATGGACTAGATGACCTCTTGAGGTCCCTTCCAACCCTACACTTCTACAATTCTGTCTCTGCTTTGTACATGACCACTTGGGAACAATCCTCCTTGTCCAGTACACTGTCATTGAGGGCTGGGCTACACTGAAGATTTACATTAGTGCTGCTAAATCTCTCAGCGGTGTCAAAAATCTACACCCCCTCAGAGATGTAGCTATGCCGACCTAACTCCTGGTGTAGACATTAATAAGCTGACAGAAGAATTCTTCTGTTGACCTAGGTACCAGCTCTTGGGGAGGTGGATTAATTACTGCGACGGGAGAAACCCTCCCGTCGCAGTAGTGCGTGTCTACCCTGAAGGCCTATAGTAGGACAGCTGCAGCGTTTTAAGTGTAGACAAAGCCTGAGTGTAGCCACCCCCAGATGCTTCAGAGAAAAGCAAAATAAACCTTACGCTCGCTGTAAGCCCTGGAAAGGAAATGCAGGGTTATAACTATTGGGGCTGAGCTGTCCTTAACTGCTGCCGGACGAGCTCATTATGTCTGAATCACAAACGTAATTCAAAGAAGGCAGTTTCCCGGTAATGTTTCACTGATACATATCAAGATATTTGAAGGAACTTATTATAGCTGGACAAGTATTCCGAAGGCTACTGCATTATTCGGAAATGTTGTGAAGACTGATTTATGTCTCTGTTTTATTTTAAACTATAAGGGGCTCGACTCGATAAGCAGTTGCACACGCTCTTGGGGAGTTGCCGTCTAAAACAAGGAAATCCTAATGATGGTATTCGGCTCACCTAAAGGCTTTCTACCTCATGTTAATGATACGATGGTAGCACCGAGGAACCCCAGTCAAGAAACAGGGATTGTCGTGGGTCATAGTCACCCTGTAGTGCCCCTTGCTGTTGGAGCGTGGTGCAACCGGTGCCTCAGTTTCCCTCCCCAAGGTGGGTCTCCCTACGGTGGTGTGTGCAGGAGATGGAGCTTAGCCTTTCAGCCACATGACAAATTTAACCCCTTCTGGGGTAGCAAAAGTCCAACTAAAAAGGCCCAACAAACAAAAAGTTTCCTGTGCCCTTCAGAGCCTTTCTTTAGCACACCTTCTGGGCCCTATTCCGAGCCCCTTTCTGGGCTACCTTTAAGAGTCTCTCTCGCTGTGGGATAGAGCACTTGCCCCCTCCCCGGTCAGGCTGATTCTCCTGGAATACCATTTTCAGCCCCTTTCTGGGCTCTTTTCCATGTGTCCTTCCCTGGTTTGGTAGAGCACTGGGTCCCTGGGCTTGCTTCCCTGGAGACTCTGGCTCATGGATTTCCTCATAGAGACCTGCCCATTCCCTGTGGTTTCCCTCCAGACCGATATCACTCACTCAGCCCTGTCACCTGACCCTCCTCAGTCCCACTCCCTTTGGCTGGGAGCATTAATTAATGACGGCGCAGGCGTGGCTGGCCACATCCTCCCTTAAAGGAGCTCATCACAGGGCCCCATTTGGCTAAGTGCTGTACAGTCAAGTAACAAACAAGCCAAGCCATGCCCCAGAGAGCTTTCAACATAGTGTCAGACTGGATGCAAGAGGTGGACGAAACAATGGGGTGGTGCCAAACCATGATGACTTTAGATCTTTTGGGCAGGGACTTTTGTTGTTGTTGTTTGTACAGCATCCAGCACAATGGGGTCCTGGTCCCTGCATGTGGCTCCTGGACATGACCGCAACACAAGTAATAATCATCGATTTTTAAGGTTCAAAGAGACCATTTTGCTCCCTTGGTCTGACCTCTGGCGTAGCACAAGATTTCTCCTGGGGATTCCTGCATCGGTCTGTAAATTCTGGTTGAGCTGGATCATATTTAGAGATGAGCTCAGGTGTCAGGTATTTATTAAGGGTGTGGAAAAGATGAAGCCCTTTAAACAGGGAGGCAGCATACAGAGGTGTTTCCCGGCCTTTGCTAGCTAGCCCCGGCTGCTGAGTAAGGGACATGTTTCTTCAGCTTCGCTGCTGGGAATGCCCAGGGCTTTGGTGTGATGCATCCAGTTCTATCAGGTGATCTGACCTGACTCGGGGGTGTGTGTGCTGTGTCGTACTGATTAAAAACAAAAAAAAAAAAAAAAGAAAGAAACAAAGGGCTGGAGGCTAATTAGCGCTTTCATGCCTCTGAATCACACACATCTGTTTCTTTACTGAGTCAAGTGATGCATCTTTCCAAAGGAAAGGTTTGTGTCTCCGACTCTAGCGTGGCTGACAGTGGGTTTGAACGCTGCACCCTGAGCACGAAAAGAACGAGCTTCTATTGCATGAGCGAAAGAAATAAATGCGCTAGCCAGAAGCGGTAGCTGTCTCCTAAACTTCTGTGGATAAGCCCCTGATGGGGGGATGTGAGACACAAACTGAATACAGGCATCATCAGCTGTACTTTATAAAGAAGTGCAGGGTTCTTCTTAGGCCTAGAAGTAATTCCGTTGTATGTAAATCTTGCGTTCCTGCTGTTTGTCACTGAATTGGGCATTTTTTCCTAGGGTCCCCGTCTCCATATATGGTATGTGGGCTGTTGCTGTGTAGGGTTTAAACAAAACTGAAATCAATTTGAGTCCATTGCATGAAGGGGGAAAACACTTACCTTCAGAAGCAGAACAGGTCAAGGGATAATCCAAAAAAGGAAGAGACGATGGAAAACCCAGGAGGCTGAAGTAGCCAAAGATGCATTGCTCTGACTAGAAAGGCACTGAAGACAGATGAAGAGGGAGCTCATCCAGACGTCCCTGGGGGAAGTGAGTTCCACAGATGGGGCTGGGGGAGACTGAATTGAGTAGGCTCTGTCCTTAGCCCAAGTCACTTGGAACCACGGCGGGTGAGCAGGTTTACGTGGCTGACTTTAACTCACTAGGATGGATGCAGGGAAAGATGGATGCTTAAAATGCCTTTGGCATAGATCGCTCAATATCCTACTGGTTAAAAAATATATATATTTGGCTTACTAGCAACCAGCATAGGTCACGATGAAGTGGCTGTTTGTGCTGTCCCAGGGAGTGCCGCAGCCTCTGGAGCAGCTTCAAGGCGATTGAAGGACATAGGGAATGATGATCCCTAACCAGACAGGTGTGGCAAGGTGGGCAACCCACCAGTGCCGGCTGGCAAGAGACAGGCTGGTTATGATGAGCAGATATGTGCACCATGCGCTATCTTCTCCTCTCCGGGCTGGCTCTGCTCTTACCCTAGGCTGAATGGAGTCATTTAGCGCGGGACTTGAAAGCAGCTCCTGGTTTCTCCTGTTGAGCTTGGTAGTAAAGCCTCTCATCAAGTAGCTTGGGTTACTCTCTGATTCCATTAGGAGCTCACTGTGGTGACCTTGTGAAACCCTCTAATTCCAAAGAGAACTTGTCATTGGGTCCCACAGCCTCTGTCTGTCCAAATCCTTCGTCCAGGGCACTTCATAGTCCTGGCTCTTCTGTTTAGCTGAGCAGACAAGCAGAGGCCTAATAGGGGTGATTCAAAATAAATTATGTGCACCTGCACCTTTTGCTCACTGGCTTCTTTCATGAGGTCTCTGAAAGCTGCTCTTTGCTCAGCATGCCCTTTGAGAGGTAGACAAAGCAGTCTCCTAGCCATACATTCTGGATGCTTTCAAGTAGGCTGGTACAGGGCTTGGTGTTTGGAGCTGCAGAGGAGACAGACACAAGCTGGTACAAAAGATCTGAATAGGCACCTAAGTGTTTTCTTCCTCACTAAGAGAATGTCTCGGTACTTTGTACCTATCCAGTTTATTCATGGCCTTTCCCTACAGAGGTAGCATGTCATAACCTAGTGGACTGAGTATAGTATGGAACTGGGAGTTGGAACTCCTGGGTTCTAATCATAACTCTGCCACTGACTCACTGTGTGGCTATGGGCAAGTCACTTAATCTCCCAGTGCCTCCCTTTTATCTATCTTCCCAAATAGGGAGAGTAATACCTGCTTCACTGAAGTGCTGAGGCTGAATGCTCTGAGATCGTCCACTGAAAATCAGTACACAGTTGTGTAACTAGAAAAGGAGGACTTGTGACACCTTAGAGACTAACCAATTTATTTGAGCATGAGCTTTCGTGAGCTACATCCGATGAAGTGAGCTGTAGCTCACGAAAGTTCATGCTCAAATAAATTGTAGTCTCTAAGGTGCCACAAGTCCTCCTTTTCTTTTTGCGAATACAGACTAACACGGCTGTTCGTCTGAAAGTTGTGTAACTATTCAGGAAAGCAGGGCTTCATTCCTAACATGCCATTAGATTCCTTAATGAGGGTAATGTTTGCAATCTTAACTCACTCATCTTCAGCTCCTAGATACTACCGTGATTGACGCTATATAAATACCTAACATGTGCGATAGCAAGTCACTGTCCTGTTATTGATCTCAGGAGTCTACAGTGTTTGTCTGGCTACAGCGAGTTATGGAACAGAATAGCTTCGTATAAGAGTTCTAATCTTATCATGGTCTACTGCTTTGGGACCTAATAAGGACTGAACCTGGTATTTATGCTCCCCTTAGTTTTGTGTGAGGACAATACCTTCAGTTTTGAGACCTCTTCAATAGGTACCCAGGCTATTACATGCGGGTATTTCAGTGTTTGTATCGTTCATAGCTCCTTCATGTGTCTTTACAGGCATGTAAGTGGATCTAGTCTTCTGGAGATTTTTTTAAGTGATCTATAGCAACATTAGTCTTTAGAAATGTATACAACTAGCAAGAGCTCAACACACACACACAACTACTGGTGTTGAATTAGCTAAAATAATATCCCCTAAGGCTTCTATTTCTGACAGTCATTTACACCATTCATAAATGAGATTTTATCAATGTATTTTAATGACAGGTTTCAGAGTAGTAGCCGTGTTAGTCTGTATTCACAAAAAGAAAAGGAGTGCTTGTGGCACCTTAGAGACGAACCAATTTATTTGAGCATAAGCTTTCGCGAGCTACAGCATCCGATGAAGTGAGCTGTGGCTCACGAAAGCTTATGCTCAAATAAATTTGTTCATCTCTGAGGTGCCACAAGCCCTCCTTTTCTTTTTGTATTTTAATGGTGTCTTTTTTTCCAAACATTAATATTATTTTTAATACAGTAGAGCCTACCGGGGTCAGAACCCTTTTGTGCTAGGTGCTGCATAAACATTGGAAGAAATTAAGGGTTTACAATCTAGGTTAATTGACACGTTCACTTGTTGCATCTGGTCAAACACATTGGTGCATGTTGGGGAAGGGCAGGACAACAAGCTGAGATTTTCAAAGGAGCCAAAAGGAGCTGGATGCTCAAATCCGATGGTAATTCAGCCGTGGGGATTGTCTGCACAGGAAAATTGACCAGAATTGCTATTTCAGAATAAATTATTCTAGAATAGCTCCTGAGGCAGACACTGAGGCAGACTCTGGAGTAAGAGTGCCTTTTTTTCTGATTTTAGCTTAATCTGCTTCAGAAAAAGGCACTCTTATTCCAGAATAAGAGTTTGCACAGCGGGTGGGGATACTGCAGAACTGCTATGGTGGAATAGCTTGTTCTGCAACAGCTGTTCTGGTCAATTTCCCTATGTAGACACGCCGTTAATGCTAGCAGAATGGACAATGTTCCTCACCATCTCCGCTTAGTTGTTATCAACCCCGCAGGGGTCTGTAGTCATCACAGGTGAGTCTTAAGAAGGGAGACTTGAAGAAGGATAAGGGAGTGGCTTTACAAAATGTTGGGGTCAGATTGTGCTGGCAGCAAGAGGGAAAGCACTGAGAGATTAATCTCTCCACGCTCCCAGATCATTAGCAGACTATGGGTCAAATTCAGTAGTGTTGGTGTAAGCTCATTGAGAAAACAGGTGTAAAAGTGGCAAAGTAGCTTACCTGGCACCAATTTCCGAGTCAGTGGCTGTGCAAACAGAGTGCAATTGTGACTACTTTGAGGTGCACGCTGAACGAGGGTATTCTCGTTAGGCCACATGTCCACTTCTTGGAAGGTTTATTATTCGCCATAATGTTCCTCGAACAGAGTTCTGCATCAGTCGTTGCAGGATAAATTACTGCACAGAGCTTGCCTTTGCTAATATTCTGGAAAGCAGCCCAGGTTTATATCCTGCAGGATGTCTTATAGCAAATACAGTTTCCCCCCCTCCCCCGCTCACATCTGTTCTCTGCAACCTTTTCTACTTGGGGTAATGCTGAGCATAGCAATTGCCACTCAGTGTCCTCCAACAGCACCAAATGCAAGGAGTTATCTCAAAGTAATATTGCTGCTATTTTAGACTCGTATTTCACCTTTCATCTGGGGATGTTAAATCACATTTCTGGGGTGCATTAGCCCCATTTCACAGATGGGGAAAACTGAGGCCCAGAATGACTGACATGGCCCAGGTCACACAGCAATTGAATGGCAAAGCCAGCAATAGAACCCAAGGTGTCCTGATCCTCTGTCCCCCATTCTAAGCACCGATAGCATTTCTTAGTGCCCGTATAGGAGCAATCCAGCCATCCCATTAATGCTGTAAACAATTCATTTTCCCTTTGAAAACTACCTTACAGTTTGTGATGCAAAGGCACGTTACTCCCGGTGCTGAGGCATGTTCCGAGTAGAAACCGATGCAAATAATCTTAGCTTTAAAGCATTCACCATGGCAGTAACCGTCGCACCAAAGGGTGTGTTCTAAAACCAACAAGGCTAGGCTGACGTTAGAAACCTAACTATTGCTTGAGAATGTCAACATGTGGTGATGACTGTGACTTGCTATTAATTTTAAAGTCAGGATGCAGCTCAAAATCCTTTCAGTGTGCAGTTGCTGACCGACTAACAGTTGGTGGTGCTAATACTCTGCATGGCTTGCAATGCCTGCTGGAAGCTGTACTGCTTTCAGTTTGCCGCAGGTTCATTATTACAGTGCAGGTAATAAGTGATAGGGGGATGAGGGGAAATAACTCTGCGTAGGGCACAAACAGAAACCCTTCCCTGTAACTGCCAGTTCTGTGAAGCAGAACGCAGTTGTTCTCATTCATTAAAGATTAAATATTGCTAAGAATTATTTATATTACACTAGGGCCTAGGAATGCTCAGCTAAAACCAGTCCCCGTTGTTCTTTCTGCTGTCACATAGTAAGAGACAGTCCCTGCCCTGAGAGCTTACAAGCTCAAGGGAAGGGTTATTATCCCCATTTTACTGGTGAGGAGTGGAGGCACATAGAGATCAGGTGATTTGCCCAAGGTCTTGCAGGGAGTCTTTTGCAGAGCTAGGAATGGAATCCCGATCCTCTGAGTCCCAATCTAGTGCCTTAACAACTTCTCTGTTTCCTTATATGGTGTGTAGTTTCTCCTACGCATCTGAACAGAGAACAAAGAGTTCACACAGGAGTCTGGCCACTTGGTAATATTCACTACACTAAGTGCAATAGCCAAGGGCAAGTCAAGCCCTGTATCCATCTCGGGGATGCCAGACAAAGTAACATTGAAGGCAAAACAGTCTTGTGCTTGGATTTGCAGTCCTGCACTGTGAACCCAAAGGCTAAGCAAACAAACCTTCCTCCCACAAGGTGTCTCCATTACTTCAGGAGCGTAAAAGGTTTTGGATGACTTTATCATTCAGGCATCGTCTCACATTTCCCTGAAGTGTACCAGTCCAGCAAATAAAACCCTGTAGGGGAGAGAGCCTATGGAAACATGATACAGCTCACAGGATATACAAACGTCCTTCCTTGTCAGGGGACTGATACTGCTGGAGTCCACGTTTTGAGGGATGGGTGAGTGGGAGAGATCAGAATTTAGTCATGGCCTATCTGGCTTGTCCTTGGAGTAAACCCGATGAAGCTGTGAGCACAGGTCTCAACTTCATGTTAATAACACAAACTGTTAAAAGTAACACATCTTTCAACTCCATCAGTGTCCTTTCCAATATACACCAGGCAAGTAAGAAGCTATTCAGTTTACTCACGAATGAAATCCCTGCTAAGCTATCCCCTTTATATGAAATCGCTAAATAGCAAGTAGCCTATTTTATTACTAAAGAAGTCATTTCTTAAATTTAATGTGGTACTGTGATTCCAGTGGCCACAAGGTGGTACCATTGCACAGGCAAATGGTGCGTGCAGTGCCTTGGTGGTGGTGATTACACAAGATGTAAATTTCAGATTGAGGTATGCTAGCCAGCTCCACTTCGGGGAGGGGAGGAGGGACGGGACGTCAAAAGTTGAATAGTTTATAGCACGACTAGCTGAGGGTGTTCAATCATATTGTATCGCCTTCTTTACATAAGTACCCTTTAAAAATTTGAGTTTCCATTGTCTTTATTTAATAACAAGTATATCCTCCCTACTGAACATAAACAGTCTCACAAGACTCTTGCAATTCATTAGAGGTGACTTGTGGATCAGGCACAGGACTGGGAATCCGGAGATGTGGGTTCAGTTCCTGGCTCCGCTACAGACTCTCAGCGTGACTTTGGGCAAGTCACCTAATCTCTACAGACTCAATCCCAATATGCAAAATGGGATTATATATAATTATATATTATATTCTCTTCTCCAATCCCATGTCTTGTCTACTTCGATTGTGAGCTTGTGTGTATGACACCTGGCACAATGGGGTGCCTGTCCCAGTTGTGCTGTTTGTGCATTGCCGTAATCACTTTGAAATCCTTGTCGGGAAGATGGTATAATGTTTCAAAGCTTTATTGACCATTATTAAATAAAACGAGCCTATACAAATTAAGAGGTCAGTGGGAAGTCACTGGGGTTCCGTGCAAGCACAGGGGTTTGTCAGCAGGGATCGCATAACACGATTGGAGTCATCTTTGACTTGGCCCTCTCCCTTCACCAGGCTGGTTCCAACTCTTAATGCCTCTTTTTCCGTAATGTTTCAAAGAGTTGGCCTTTTTCTATCATCTAGACTGTTGAGGCTCTTAATCGGGCCTTCATCTCCTACCTCGACTGCTGCGATCTCCTTCTGTGGCCTTGTTGCCTGCTTCAGTGATCTCCCTTATGTCCACCTGCAGCACTGCTGCCAGGATCCTCTCCCTGGTTCCTCACTCCCACCCCCCTCTTTACGCCTCTCCATAGCTCTGCCCCACCTCCGTTGCATCAAACATAAGCTCTTTGTCTTTGCCTTTCAGGCCTTTCATGATTAGCCCTGCCCTGTCTGTCAGATCTACTACCTTTCTGAGCCAGTGATGGCAGCCTCAATTCCACCTCTCCCTCAAGCCCCCACACTTTCTTCCATGCCATCCGTATATCTGAGGTAAACCATGCCATCAGCGTTCATAACACTGCCTACAAATTCCTCCTTAAAACTCACCTCTGCTTTGAAGTCACTTGACGTCTTTAAATTGAGATGGGGCGTCTTTACCTAAAAGAAATGCTCTTGGCCAACCAGAAATGAGGCGCTGAGTGAGATTCTATGGCCTGTGTTATACCGGAGGTCAGGCGAGATGATCATAATGGTCCCTTCTTGTATGGCCTTTGTAATGACCTTAAGATGTATGAATATGCAAATAATGCTTACAAATCCCTCCCATCTACCATTGGTCAGTCAAATGATGAGCAGCGACTTCTGCTTTTCTACTAAACCATATTGCATTTATTGTTACCTTGTAAAAAAGGCCCTTCCAACCTAGGCCCCACCCCATTCATCTGCTTTGTCTACCTGTTGCATCCAGTCTGACAAACAGTTTGTGAACTTCTTGGATCGGGGACAGTTTTCTTTGTCTGCACAGCACCTAGCACAACCGATTCTTGACTGACCCTATTGTAGGATTAATTATAAGGATGACCAGCCGTAAGGACTTTGCTAGAGACTGATCAGGGTGGTGCTCAACCTGCAAGGTGTCTCGGTCTGGATGTGCCTGGATGATGAAATACATTGTAAAGTCAGGGAGTGGAAGCCTAAGTCCTTAGCTCTCATTGAAGTCAGACCCCAAACTTCCATAGCCGTTCTAAGACCGTAGCTCTCTATCCGCTGTACTTACACGGACAATTATACTTAAGGCCTTGTCTACACTTAAATGCTTTGCAAGTATAGCTATACAGTCTAGCTACATCAGTAAACCTTCCTGGCAAAAGTGCTTTTTCCAGTGATGCTTCTACCAGTTCCCTGAGTTAAATAAGCTATACAAGGTAGAAGGACTCTGCTGTTGGTATAACTGCATTGATACTAGGGCTTTTGCGGTCAGCAAAAAAACAAAAACAACAAAACACCATCACTAACGTTATTATGTCAGGAAAACTTTTAAGTGTAGACTTGGCCTAAGGAACGGGGACATTGTGATCTTCCAGTATGACCTCCCGTATAAAACAGGCCATAGAACTTCCTCAAAAGAATTCATACTGCAGATCGTTTAGAAGAACAGAGTCTTCTTTAAAAAATTGCTAGTGATGGAGAATCCACCACAACCCTTGGTAAACTGTTCCAGTAGTTAATTACTCTCACCATTAAAAATTTGAAGACGGGGAGAATACAAGTCTGTGCAGGCACAGAAAGGCAACAAATAATAAAGTGCAGAAATGGAAATGTTCGCCTTTGAAATAACATTGTAAAATTATATAAAATGACCCTTCTCAATATTTTAAAGTTTTATCTCGAGCGGCAAATCAAATGTACATCAACATACGCACCTGTATTATCTTACGTGTACTGTACACATGATAAAACAATTGCGCATGTGTGTCAAGATTCAAAGACCAGGAACAAGATTAGAACTCGGGAGTCCTGGCTTCCACTCCTGTGCTCTGTTCACTAGGCAGTGCTGCCTCAAATACAGACACGCGTGCCAGGGGGGTGCCTGCTAGATCATGAACTTTGCAAAAGGATAGCTGTTTTAAGATGTAGCCATCAACATTTGATGAGTTCCCAGTGTGACATTGTGGCCAAAAGAGCTAATGTGATCATGAGATGCATAAAAAGGGGAATCTCTGCAGGATTCTGTAATCAAGGAGGAGTAGGGAGGTTATTTTACCTCTGTATTTGGCAGTGGTGCGACCGCTGTTGGAGTCCTGTGTCGAGTTCTGGTGCCAACAACTCAAGAAGGATGTTGATAAATTGGAGACTGGTCAGAGAAGAGCCACGAGAATCACTGAAGGATTATAAAACATACCTTAGAGTGTTTGATTCAAGGAGCTCAATCTATTTACTGTAGGTTAATAAAGAGAAGGTTAAGGGGTGACCTTGATTACAGTCTATAAGTTCCTACAAGAGGAACAAATATTTAATTATGTGCTCTTCAATCTAGCAGCGATAGATTAACACAATCCAATGGCTGGAAGTAAAAACTAGAATAATTCAGACTGGAAATATTGTGTAAATTTTTAATGGTGAGAGTAATAAACTACTGGAACAGTTTACCAAGGGTTGTGGTGGATTCTCCATCACTAGCAATTTTTTAAAGAAGACTCTGTTCTTCTAAACGATCTGCCGTATGAATTCTTTTGAGGAAGTTCTATGGCCCGTGTTATACGGGAGGTCATACTGGAAAATCACAATGTCCCCGTCTAGCCTTGGAATACATGAACAAGGGAGGTGCAAATGGGATCCATTTAGAGCAAGACAACCTTTACCTTACCACTATTTCCACTCAAATATTGGTTAAATATGCTAGTTTTGATTTACAGCTGTATCCAAATAGCACCATTAAATATCAATGGAACGAAGCGAGTCCCTGATCTCACCCGGGCCGCTAAAGCTGCTGTAACAAAACAATGCAGGTAGTGAGTTAATGCCAACATGTGACTTCCCAACCTAGACGCCGTGGTTCTGTTGTTTTATGGGACTTGTGCTTTGGTGGCTGGGAGCTAGGATTTTCTTACCTGATTACTCTTAGGATTATATATTAAAACCCAGTGGCAGATGTACTTGAAATACAGATCTCCTCCTCCTCTCCAGTCTTCATGTGATTCATTGAGACATAATAAGTTTTCTCTCTGCTTCTCACTGGAAACCAGTTGTTCCAAGTGATTACTTAATGGACAATGATCCCGGCCACCCGTAGGAACTGCTGGGCTGGCTTTTGTAGTTGGCCAAGAGCGAAAGCAAAGCCTCAAGCTGTCTGATGCCTGCAACGGCTTTTTATTGCCTGTAGACCCTGTCACCGTTAACGTAATTCGTATTCTAGAAGGGGGAGAAATAGCTGCCATAAACCATCTTGTAAAATGTGCCTCCCCTCCTCAGGTGGTGAAGTGCTCGGCTGCCAAACAGCACTGGCTTGTGGTTATTCAGGGCCCTGCCCAGCTCCAAGCCAAGGCCACTCAGCACAGCAGACTGCATGTGGGCCGCTTGAAAAAGCCCTCAAATCAAGGCAAGGCTCGTCCTCTTAGCTGGTGATGCCAAAAATGTATTTACCTTGACACCACTAAGAGAAAACCTAGCCTAGCAGCAGAACCCCACAGGGGTGATTCCCTTGCTCATGTGCATCAATGGCAGGGGGTCACCATTGACTTCAACGGGAGCAGGACAAAGTCCTGGCTGACCAGCTATCTTTGCCTGCCGTGGATTCAGGAGTGTCGAGGACTGACAGCCACTAGGCTGCAATGCCACAGGCAGTGATGCTCTTTCATATGTGTCTTGCCAGTCTAGGCCTCAGTTCACCAATTGGGGGGCGACGGGGGTGATGCAACGGTGGGTTTAGCGCACGGGGGCCTTATGTGAGACTCTAGACCTACAGCTGTCACAGCAGCTCCAGTGAATTCTTACTCTCCACTCCCATCGACGCATGAGGGTGCAGAGGGGTGCGCTCTGACCCGACCATCGGGCTGGTCCAGAGGTTTGTGGAATCGCAGGATTGATCCAGATCTGGGGACTGGGCTACACCATGCCTGATGCGATGCCATCGACTATGGTCATTCTCGCTGGTGCAACAGTTCTTGGTTCACTATGCATGTTGGATGGTGACCGGCTCCCACCCTGTATCTTGGGTATTCAGAGAGTGCCATGCACCAAGTGGAGATGACGATAAATGGGGGCAAGTTTTAAAAAGAGAATTATCAAGCGCTGGCCTTTATAAGCTAGAAAATGGTGTTCAGCGCACTGGGTCTCAACCAGGATTCTAGTCCGTCCTAAGCAGGTTTCGGGGGGTCCACCAAGGACCGGGCTTCAGCCCCGGGCTGCGAGGCTCGGGTTTGAAACCCAAGCCTGAGCCCCGCCACCTCCACCCCCAAGACTCACCTCAGTGAGCCACCCAGCCTTTCTGGGTTGGGGGAGCGCAACGAAAAATTGCAGCGTCACTGCAGAAGCGAGATCTCCCCCTGCCATCAGAAGGGGGTGCCTCACAGCCTTTGACTCCACAAGCAGGCAGCAGCTAGCCAAGAAGACGCACCACTGCTCTGCCCTGCTGCATCAGCACTTCAGGGAGCAGGGCCAAAAGGAAAGCAGACATCTGGAAGGGGGGGTGGGAAACACACAACTCCATGTGCCCCCCACGCCTGCATGTATCACCTCTGGTTGGGAGTCCACAGGTTTGTCAATTTAAGTTTAGGAGTTCTTGGGTGGGGGAGGGGGGGAAAGGTCAAACCACTGGGACAGCTAGGACATGGGACTTGGAGTCAGGAGATCTACGTTCTAACCTGCTGCTTGACCTTGGCCAAATCACTTCACCTCTCTGTGGTCCTGTTTCTCTTCCCACCCTTTGTCTGTTTTGTCTATTTCAACTGTAAGCAATTCAGGGCAACTCTTGTGTCAGGTGAGTACAGCTCCCACCACAATGGGGCTCTGATCTCAGCTGGAGGCCTGAGGTGCTGCTGTCAGACTAATGAATATTAATAAAACGATGAGTTGGATTATTGTCATTGGTGGGCTAAAGATTGGGCACACAATGATTTGAGAGCAAAGACATTGTGTTCCTTTTATGTGCCTGTCCTCCCATCTGCTTGCTTGTTTTATCCATCGAGGCCTTGCTTTCTAGAGCATAAGTTTGTGGGGCAGGTGCCGTCATTTACTGTGTGTTTGTGCAGCACCTAATACAGTGGAGGCCTCTTCTGTCTGAGGTGTCTAGATGTTAATATTTATTTGTGTTGTGATTAGTGCCAAAATGGGCAAGTTGTTTCCAAACATGGCTGAAGAAAGAATCTCTGAGGTGAAGGGCTTGCATTCTAATGCATGTAAACTCTGTCCTGGTTGTCCAGGTACCATGGTGTTGGGCCTGCTAGAAAGGCAGATATAGACAGATAAATTCAGGTGAAACCAGATGTGAATATTGCCGCCTTAGCATGCTCTCCAACCATATCTCCAGGACTGACCATGCTGGCTGGCTGCAGCCTGTGGATTATCTGTAGGGGCAGGGAAGGAAATGTATCCTACACATGATGCCATGTGCTTTGACGTATTCTGCTGTTCAGATGCTCTGATTTGAACGCAGGCTCTTTTGAAAACGGTGTAGGGGTCCAACTTCCCTGAAGCAAAGGGATACACATGGACCACAGGATCGCTCCTCTGCTCAGTGTCCTCCTTTTAAGCTCCCTGGGTCTGATTCTGCTAACCTTTTCTTGCTCCCACTGAAGTGGATGGGGGCAACCCTGTGGAGGAAGCGTTTGATGTTTGTATGTAGCTAAATAATTTCTTCTTTTTAAAAAAAAAAAGAGAGAGAGAGAGAAAATATCTTTTTCATCTCAGGCCTGCTTTGAATGGGCCAAATTCTCTTCTGTCACATGGCTGCTTTGCTCCATTCCACTGGTGCAAGGTGGGTCTAGAGCTCACCCAGCTTGCCATGGAAGGACCACCTCAGTAGAGGGATTCGGTGAGGGCACACAGCCAATGTAGTTGCTCCTATGCCAGCCTTTTGCTTACCCCAGCACAGGGGACATGGCCAGGGGAAATGATTCTTGGCTACTGTAATTGCTCATTGGGGCTGTTGGCCGCTAGCGTGGTTTAGAGCAGCCCTAAGGCTGCTCTGACTTACACTGGGGGACTAGCTCATTGCGTCGCCAGGCTATGATTGGGCGAACACAAAGATAGCTAAAAGCCACCTTTTGCTGTGTTTTGCTCTGCAATCCTTTGCCACAGCCAAGATTCTAGCTATTTTTTGCAGTTCTTCAGCTTTAAAGTGATGCCATTAACTTGTGTGGAGTTTTTTTTCTTTGTTTAAACTGTCCTATAAAAACAGTTTTTGGAGAGCACCCCTTTTCTCCATAGTGTGACCTGATTTTTTAAAATTTATTCTTATTCATTCCTTTTTTTTTTTAAAAAAAATGACAAGAATTTTTTTGCTCCTTTACTGATGTCTTAGGAATAAGCCCAGGAACACCACCCCCAAGTATTCTCAGGCCCACCTCTTTCTGCCCTCTCTGCGCCCCTCCCAGACATTCAGCTTTCTTGGTGCATCTGCCTCAAGAGTTTCAGCTTTGCTGCCGCTGGTATTGGTCATGCAAATGCCTGGGAAGCATGCACATGTGGACTTACCCCCAATGTTATGCACAGACAAAAATGCAAGTGACCACCAGTAAAACAGAGTGACCCTTGGTGCACAAAACGTTGCCAAATGCACAAAGCTGACAAACAGAAACATTTTTGCTTTAATCTTTCTCTTGCATAACACAAGAGTGAATGCAGCATTTTCTGTGTCTTTGACTGTGCCCATTAAAAGAACAGAACCGTTGAAGTGTGTGTAAAATTTAAAGTGGCTGAGTTTTTTGCATTAAAGATCAACACTTAAGCAGAGCAATATAAAAACTGGGCAAGTGTTAAGCCCTAACTGAATATCACAAGGAGTATAAAAACCTTCCAGGTCCACCCCCCTTCCACCCCGCCAAATAATCTGTAGGCAAAATTAGACTCTACTGAAAGTAAATAGTCAATAAATAATTGAAAATATCCTCTTACAAACCAAATAGTGACTGTGCAGGGGAGTTGTAAGGGAATTCAGTACCGAAATGCCATTGCAATTCACTGGGAATCCTGAGTTTGCAAAGACTTACACACGTGCATAATGGTATGCACTGGGAGTAGTCCCAGTGCAGTCAGTGGAGCATGGGGCAGGGACTGTCCTTTGGTTCTGTTTGTACAGCACCTAGCACAACGGGGTCCTGGTCCATGGTTAAGACTTCTAGGTGCTAGGGTAGTGCAAATAATAACACAATGTGTAAAGTTAAGCACAGGCATAAGCTTTTTCAGGATCGGGGCCTGGGTGTCTAGTTCTCTCGAGCGCCTTTGAAAACCCCAGCCTACATAAAGCAGAACTCCACTTCGCTTCCCTTAAATTAGGCATTTTAATAGCCCTGTATAAATTTAAAACTAAAAATTGTTTTCTGCAGCTTTCCTGATTGATATTGTTTTCACATACTGTAGGGAGGAACTGAGAAGTGTCTTTTTCCATTCTGGAAAAGCTTTTGTTACACTACATGCGGACTTTCGGCCTCCTCCTGATTGCGTGGGAGTTGTAACTTAGGAACTGCCAGAATGGATCAGACCTGTGGTTCGTCTAGTCCTGTATTCTGTCTCTGACGGTGGCCAGCACCAGAGGAAGGCATTAGAACAGGCAGATATAGGATAATCTCCCCCACCCTCCCCATATTAGGTATCCTCCAAAGTGCTATTATTTATATGTATTGTGGTAGCATCTAGGAGCCTGGTCATGGACTCTGGACCGCATGGTGTTAGGTGCTGTACAAACTCAGAGCAAAAAGCAATGGTCCTTAAAAAAGCGTACTATCTAAATCCCTAATAGTTAGAAATTGGCTTAAGCCGCGAAGCATGCGGTTTAATATCTCTTGCCCAAATGGGTTCGCCTTAACGGTTATAACTCTGAGTATTCTTGTAATCCATAGGAATGTCCAGTATAGTTGGATGTTGTTCATGTGTTGGAAAAATCAGTTACATACACAGTGGGCCAGGTCCTCAGCAAGTGGAAACTGGTCTCACTCCAATGACTGTATACAACATACGCCAGCTGAGGATTTTGCTAGCGAATGTATTTGTGTTGCTCAGGAAGATTTTTAGGTTGGCACAAGGCTGATGTGTATTGCACAAAGAAGAACAGTCCAGTGAGTAGAGGAAAGAGGTTTCTACGGTTAATGTGCATATTAGGTCTGAATCCTGTTCCTGGCTCGGCCACAGACTTGCTGTATGACCTTTCTATGCCTCAGTTTCCCCCCCGTCAAATTGGGATAATAATACTTCCTGACCTCATAGGTGGGTGGTTAGAATAAGTTGAATATTTGAAGTACTCAGATACTCAAAATACCACAGAGAAGCCAATATATAAATACATAAAAATAAGCAAGGGAACGCTATCATTAAGTTTATATTGAGCCCTCCATAACTCAACATGGGTGTGATCCAAATCTCATTGAAGTCAGTGGGAGTCTCTCTAGTGACTTCATGGGCTTTGAACCAAGCGGCATAACTATCTGTAAATCTCTTTTTGTACTGAACTTTTGGATTCAACCTAAGGATGGAAGTTATTGGAAAGTTTTGAGCTAGGTCCACTCATCCAAGTGACACACGAGTGAAAGTAAATACGTATACATTTTTCTGCCTTGAAAAGCACAGGTATACCTGAAATGGGACTACAGACTTTTCCAGGTGGCTAGTCCTCAGTGAAAACTGAGCTCCAGATCAATTACAAATAAAATAGTGGTGATAAATGCAACACAATTTGCATTTTTGCACAGGCACAGTGTGCAGCTACCAACAGCTTTGGACTTATAGGACTGTGAAATAACCAATGTTCTTTTATTTTACAATATTCATATTAAACCTCAATATTAATTAGTTTACACAGGTGTGTGTTTTGTGCGCCGTTTGCCTGTGGAATTTCCCGACTTAAGTTCTCAAGCTATGCTATGTAGAATTCCACAGCTACCCAAGAAACTAAGAGAGAGAGGTTTTTTTTTCTTAAAGAAAAGTATGTGCACTGAAAAACAAAAACTAAGGTTCCTGTTTAGTACTTAAGCATGAGCTTTAAGTGGGTGAGTTGTCTCATCTCTTCAATGATATTCTCAAGTTCTTAAAGATAGGCACGTGTTTAACTACATTGCTGAATCAGGACCTAAATCGGCAAATAGAAATAATTCAGTTGGGAAGGTCAATATAGGCCCTGATCCAATATCCATAGGAAGCCTTTTGGGTGGTTGTTGGGGTTATGAACTGTATATGTTAATGCAGGATGAGTCCAATTCTGCCCTTGGGTATTTTTGCACAAATCCAGTTGGTGCAAGTTTTGTGTCTGCCAGCAAAAACTGGATCCGGTATGTGTTCAGTGTGGGTGAATGAAAGGGCTATGACAAATTTGGATTTTCTGATTTGGGGTGTTTTAAAATGTCTTTATACAAAGATGTATTGAAAAATGATCTCAACAGCCTTCTGTAAATGGGAAAATAAGAAGACCCCAGCACAAATCTACACCCACCTAAAATATTTTTCCTGAATGTGCTTGTTGCTTCAACATTCCATGTGGTTAGAAAAAACAAACTCCAGCAACAAGACTCTCCAAATCTGCATTATAAAATAAAATAGAACATACACTCCCCATGGTAAAATATTATTTGCTAACGTGTTCCAAAAACCACGCTAGGCAAAAGGCAGTAAAAGTATCTTTTTTTAAAAAAAAAAAAAGGGGGGGGGTTGAATATAAAACCTAACAGATGTGTTTTTCTGTTTTAGTGAAAAAGCACCTACTTATTGGAATATGTGGGAAACTCGAAAGAGTTTATGATGGATACAATATTTTCTCTCTTTGGGGAAGAATGAGGTGGAGCAGAAGTTTTTACATGTTGACTTAATAGTTTGTAAGTTTCCAAACTTCTGTTGATCAGTGCTTATAAAGGTGTAAGTTGCAGTGATCAGTGGATTCTTTGAAACTTACAGGTTTTATAAACCATGATCAGTGTGGATCTGCCTATAGTAAATAGTGCCTTTATGATACAAGAGGGAAGGGGGAGGGAGAGAGACCAGGGATAGCTCAAGACTTTGTAGCTACAGACCCACGTTTCTGGTGATTTCGTGATGGGGGTGGGGTGGGGTGGGGGGGAAGTCGAGTCAATCATTTTATTCTTAGTGATGTTTTTCTCCAACAATCACATGAGTGAGCATCCTTTTAAAATAGCCTTTATGGTAAATATATAAAATTATTGGTTTATAACAAGTATAATCGGAAAGGGCTTAATTTAGCTGGGTCTTGCTTTGTACTTTGAATCACAGCTGCGGGCTGTATTCCTTTCCTATCTGTTAGTTGCATACAGGTGAACTGCATTAAACCCTCTGTTCTGAAATATTTTGTGGTGTTCTCTCTCCTTCCCATCCGCCCCCAGCGACCTCGTCCTTACGATTTTATTTCCGTTAAATCGAGGGTCTTTATATATCAGGAATATCGTGGCTGCATCAGCCGGAATAAATTTCTTACCCAGATCTGTGCTGAGGACTTTGAGATTGCTTTCCATACAGTTCTCATCTGAGAAGTTAAGAACAGCGCCTAGCCTGTCGGAGCTTTTCCTAGCCATCTTTCCGTCACAAACTACAACGTGAAAGTAAACCATTTGTTTACCCTTCTCTTATTTGGCTCTTGAAAGGCTTTCTTTGATTATACACTTGAGAACCAAATGCATGAGAGTGCCGTTCTGAGCGGTGGGAACCTGCATGCATGTATAAGGTAATCATCTAGTTTCCAGGTGCTTGAAAACTTGTCTCTTTAAGCAGGTCGTAACAGCGGGTCTATTTTTATGTATTTATTTTATTTTATTTATGAAAGACGGAAGGTGTAAGTCCAGGACGCCGCCGTTCATTTGAGCTGGAGTGACTCCGGCTTCAGACCAATGTAAACCTGGTTGAATTTGGATTTGTGCCTTTTAATGCATCAGATTGCTGAGGCGAGTCAATTTCACACAAGGACAATGCCATCAAATAGCATGTGAAAACTAAAAAGAAGGCACCATTTAAAAACACGGCTCAGCCACAAACCATTACGATGTGACCTACAGAAAACAAAGCTGCGACTTTAATCCGCTCCGGCATTGATGATTTAAAAATCTGTAGGTTGTAAGCATTGGCTCATCTGCCCCCTTGTCTTTACCTCTTCCTTCGGAACCCCTTACAAAAAGGGTTAATAGGTGGGGCAGTGTCTCTTTCCTGGTGGGTGGGCATTTGCTTTTGGTGTAGCTTCAGACAAGTTGGTCCTCATTCATTTTCCAAACGCTTGGGGAGAGGGGAGAAGGGGTAGGATAGTCTGTTTAAAGAGGTCTAAAAAATCTGGGCGAATATTTAATACCTTGGACCGGAAATCTTTAACGTATCAGGTCTTTAGTCAGGAACCTATTGGTAGTCAGCGGTGAGAAGCAATGTCCTGTGTCCGTTTATAACAAAGAAGAGCACATGACAGTGGCCAAGGCAAGATGTCCTCACCTGTTGTTTCGATACCGAAATGTGGGTGGAGGCGAGGTTGAGATTGCGCTTGGGGCAGAAGGAAAGAACCACAAATAGTGAGTTACGCATTAAAAAAAAGAGAGAGAGAGAAAAAAAGCGTTATCAGGAGTCAGAGCGGTTTAAAGAAGAACTCGGACTGACACCTCTTGAAAGGGCAGTTTGGACCACAGAGTAACGAAGCAACACAGAACTGGGTGCCTACAAAATCTTGGATTCTACCTCTGTCTGCTTTGGAAGGCTGAATCGGGGTAGAGTCGCCCCGGATCCTTCCTGTTGCTAAACGACACAGCTCATTGTCTATCCTTGTATCCCTGGGGCTGCTGTTTCAAACGACTAGTTATCTGCTGTTAAGCCTCCAATTGCCAATCGTAAACGGCCCTCACCAACCTGTTTAGTTTTAAATGCTCTTTTATTTTCTTGCAGGAAGACAATAAAGAGGTTTCCTTCCACTTTCAAGGCATCCTTTAGCTAGGGTGACTAGATAGAAAGTGTGAAAAATCAGGACGGGGATGGGGAGTAATAGGTGCCTCTGTAAGAAAAAAGCCCCAAATATCGGGACTGTCCTTATAAAATCGGGCCATCTGGTCACCCTACCTTTAGCAAGTCGTGTTTTTAAATGGTGCATTCTCTTTAGTTTTGACACGTTATTTGATGGCATCGTCCTTTCACTAGTGTGTGATATTGGCTCGCATAAGCAAACTTATGCATTAAAAGGCACGAATCCAAATTAAACCCGGTTTACATTGGTCTGAATCCGGAGTGACTCCATCTGAAATGAACGGCGGTGTCGTGGATTTACGCCAGGGGATTTTGGCTCAAACGGTATTAAACCCAGACACTTGCTATTGGAATGGGAGCTGGAATGAACACTTCCACAAAGTATTAAAAACCCATCGTCCTGTCCTTTTGGAAGGGGGAAAAAAACCCCTCTGTGTAAGTAAATGATGTACGCTGTGGGGGAAGGGAGACCCTAAAATAAATGGTCCCTCTTCTAAAGCGGGGTGGAATCGGTTTGAGTCCATTTTCGCCAGTTGGCTTGGATTATCTCTCGGCGCCACCGCAAACCTGTCATGCCTCCCTGAAGGGAGCACAAAGATCTTGCATTTGAAAGTCCCTTTCCCTTCCCTCCTGCCGCCCCAAGTTGTACCCGCAGACCGACTGTTAACTTGGCATTGGAAGGGATGGGGGAAGCGTACCCTGGGTGGGCAGTTCTGGGGGAATATGGGGAGTGGAGGGGATCCTTTCATTTGTTCCTGAAGTGCCAAATTTTGGTGGCAGCTGTTGGGGGCAAAGAGGGTGCCCCTCCCCTGACCTGAGTCGGTGCCCTCTGACCCTGCTCTGAATCCTTAAAAGCCAGACTCCCCTCGGGGACGGTGGCACACGATCCCCTATTGTCCGGAAACCTGGCACGTTTACCCCTGGGTCAGCGCTCGCTCTCCCTCACACACGCAGCGAGACAAGTGAAGTTTCCACCAAGATTTTGTAACCGATTAGACTTTATTGGATAAGCGTCTTAAAGGAGCCTGGTCGGACTCATTTTTAGCTATCACTTGGAGCAGGGAGCTCCAATTATTTGAAAGCCTTTTCTCCCGGTTAATAAGCCATCCAGGGTTAGAACAAATGGGATTTTTTCCATCCCAGCTCTAGGACTACATTCAGGGGCAAGTTAAATTCTGTTTACAGTGCCAATGATACAAATAAAATGCAAAGAAATCGTTCTTAGCGCAGGAAATACATTTAGGATTCAATGGGCGAAGGTAATTTTCCTGTTGTGTATAGCTCACACACTATCGCCTGTAAATCTAGTTTGAATACTCTCGATCTCTTTCTTTGATGGTTTAAGTGATCGCGCCTAATTTCAGAAACAAACGATGCTTTTCACAGCTGAGAAATTGTATCGAAAGATTCTATTATTGCACATCACAGGAATGTTTGTTGGTACAATATATTGTTGTTAACCCCAGAACATAAGCATGGCCATACTGGGTCAGACCAAAGGTCCATACAGCTCAGTATCCTGTCAATACCAGGTGCTTCAGAGGCAATGAACAGAACTGATCGTTGCTTTTTTTTTTTTTTTTAAAAAGTCAGGCTTTCCTTTTGCTAAACTGACAAATCACTCGATGCATATTTATCAATGCAGGGGGAAAGAAAGGTTAGTGTGGTAAATATCTTTGAACAGAGATCGCGTGGAGATTTATAGTTCATCTAATACCATGTATGTCATGCATGTAGACAGAATAATTTAGAGTCCCCTCTTCGCCTCCCCCCCCCCCCCGTGTGTGAATTAAATATACATTTTTTCGGATGAAAAGATTTAAATGCATTTTTTTTTTAAAAAAATCAACTTTTATAATCATCTAACACTTCGTAGAAAGGCAAACATTTAAAATGCAACTAAAGATGGTCCCTTTTTTGACTGTAATAAACTAGGTTTGAGATTGACAAGAAATGTTTATTTCTCCTCCTAAACATAAAGCAGGTTAAAGAGGGGAGCTCTAAATAATGAGGCAAGGAAATCCATGCACTGTCCCTTTAACTATGGAACATCTGATTCCTTCATCTGGCAGATGGTCTTTGAGCACAGATTTGCATTCATTGTCTTGAAATCTGTTTTCGCGTTGGTGTTATATAGATTTCAGGGGAAGATCTATGCACAGATCAGAATACAAAAGAGCCAGGAAGAAAATAACGCCAAGCCAAAAAGATTTGTTTGTTTGTTTTTTTTAAAAAAAGGAACCACTCTCTGGTTCATGGATGAATATAGCTGTGTCCTGTCAGCGGCTACATTTTTTGCCTAGATGCAACGCAATAAAAAGTTTGAAGGGACGATTTCAGAGCTCTGGTGTGGTGTGAAATTGTGGGTGCATTTTATGGACTGAGCTCTCTCTTTCTCCCTCGCTGACGCGCACAATCTGTCCCCAACCCCGCACGCTTTCTGTGAGCATCTTCCAGTGCCCCCAGAGCCAGATATTTGGATTAGATCCTGTTTAGTTTTCGCTGATAATCTCGCTAACAGTGCTCCTAAAACAGTAGCAATAAGACATTCCAGATTTTCAAAAAAGGACGTTTGCTTTATTATTTGTTTGTTACAAAACTCATCATCTGATGGCAGGGACACATACCATAAGGCTCCTAGAAATTTTTCTCTCTCTTCTGTTCTTTAAAAAAAAAAAAAAAGAGGATAATACCCTAGCCTGAGTGGGTTCCATCTGAGGTTAACAAATTGAAAGCGAAGTAATTTTGGGAAGGAACTTACTCAACAATCAGAAAAGTCTGAGGACTGTTGCTTCTCTGCCCACTTTCCCATTGGCAATTGTTGGTAGCCTGGAGCTGGAGTTATGAGTGTGTATCCGCTTGATAATTGTCTGCACTCCTCCAATCGGGTGAGTCTATGCAAATCGAGTCCCCTAATATGGAAATCCGCCCCGCCCCCTCGCCCGTCGGTTTTCTCCCGGTGCTGTAACCCATTGATGGGGACTGGCTTGGGGAAGCATCCTGGCTCCCGCAGTTCGCTGTGTAATCAGACTCTCTCGCTCCATTTCTCCCTTTCTTTCACGATTTATCGCGATTCTTTTTTTGGATTAGGCAGCAATCCGTCCTCTTCCCCGTGTCCTTGAGAAACAGGTGATCCAGCGGTCAGTGTTTGGATGCTGTTGCCTCTCCGGCGTTTGCAGGATGATAGGACCGGGCGAGCCTGAATGAGAGCATAACTTTACTTTGCAAGAGGGAAAACTTTTTTTTGTTTGTTTTTTGTTTTTTGGGAAGGCCTTTTCAGCAGCTCACGTAGCCTTTAGAAGCAGAAGAAGTTGGTTTTAAAGCTGAACTTCAGTGGTTTTGGGATCTCTGTGAGTGTGGGTGTCAATTTCAAAGGCTGCTGTTTTTTGTTTGGGTTTTTTTTTTTTTTAAAGAAACTGTTGCCGGTTGGAATAGACTTCTTAAATGTTTGGGATTCAAGATACTTTAGGAAGAGGACCGATTCTGAAAGAGAAATCTCTCGCGTCTGAAATGGATCCCGTCAGGTCCTGGGTCAGAAATGTTGGGGTTGTGGATGCAAACGTAGCTGCACAAAGGTAATCGAGCCTTGTGTTTCCCCTTTTGAAACCTCCCTTTCCTCCCGCTGTTGTTCAGACTCGCGACTGAATTTACTCCCCCGCCCCAGTCAGTAAAAATCCAAGGGGCAAAACTGTAGCGAGAGACAAACACACACAGCAGAGGAAGTCAGAGAGCAGAGATTGGAGGGGAGAGCGTTTTTCTTTCTTTTTTTTTTCTTTTTTTTCTTTTTTTGGGTGGGGGACACCCATCCATAGCAATACTGCGAACAGTAACTCTTTAGACCCTTGTATGCCCGAACGTCTGAGTGGGATGTTCTTCTGGCTAAACTTAATTGCTATGCCTCTTTTGATTCAAAATCACCTTGTTATCCTTGATCTCATGCTTTATATAGCGAACGCCACCCTCCTCCCCACTCGAGCCACAGGGTTCGGCAGAAAGCGAGCCCAGCGTGGGTTTGAGTAACGAGGGAAAGGGGAAGATACCTTGACCAGGGTTTTGCAAAACTGCCGGTATCAGCGGTGCAGGAGAGAGCTGTCGTGTGAATGAGCTGAGTCGAGTCCTTGACCCCACTTACTAACTCCTTGCGTTAGTCTTGTCAACACTATGTAGATCTCAGTGCTAGCTGGAATATAAAACCCGTCCAACTGCAAACGAGGATGCCTTCTTGCTTCTGTTTGGGGGATAATCTCTCTGTTCCATAATAAATACGCCCCAGTAGTGCCGGGTTCTCTTTGAGTTATAGACCTCATCTCCCCCTTCTTTCCTCTTCTGTTGATCTTTTTTATGGAGGAGAGAGGGGAACGAAACCCTCCCTAAACAAAACATGTCCCCACGTTCTGCAAGTATCTCTGTAGCCAGCCTTCGGGCACACGTGTGGGAAGGGGCTGAATCGCCCCGAGAAGGAAGTTGAGGATAGAGACAACTTGACTTGAGGGACATACAACCGCGTTGCATGTACGTTGGTCTAGGAACCAATATACAAATAGAGCCCTATATACCCTCACCACCTCCATCTGATCTCTATGGAAGATCTTTCAAGCAGCACGGGAGGAGATATCAGAAGTTGTTGGTTTTTTTTTTTAAATGAATATTGATGGTTTAATTTATATGCGGAGGAAAAAATACCTTGATGGGGAAAGCGAAAGTAAAACAAATGTTAGATGCACTGTGAGAAATCGCCAATTGACAGCGGCTAATTGATCGGTGTTCGCATTGGGACGTCACGTTATTCTAGATGTCTAGTAAAAATACAGCGATCAAAGTTCGTATACCCAAGATGATAAAAATCAAGCTATTAAACTGGCCCGGAAGGGGATGGGGGAAGAAGGCAGGGGGATTGTGTGTTGCCCAGTCTCATTGTACCTGTCTAGTTGGAGTTAGAAATAAAGGGGGGGATATTTGTAGCTTTCCAAAGAGTCAAATACTTTTCTCAAGTACGTGAAGCAACAATCTTAGATGAGTCCATTTCAGGAGTTAAATCTGGAGAAAGGAGGAAAACTTTATAGAAATGCTGTAAGTGAGAAATCCTCTCCCCGTATCTGTCTTCTGTGCATTCTGTAAAAATCGACATAAAGGAAAGAGTGGAACCAATTCTGCTAAAAAACGAACTCTAAGGTTTAGAATTTCCATTGTATGAAAAGATCCCGAATCATTCAAACTCGGTAAATGCGCGGAAGAAATCACCGCATCTTCTGCAGAATGTGTGACAAACGTCAAACAACCTGTGTTTAAATTACACGTAGTTAACCCACAAAACGGCACTGGGAAGACCCGCACGTTGATTCAAATGGATCAGTGACTAAACAATGTGAAATTGATAGAAACTTCGCTCCCGAGGAAGGTAGGCACATGGCTTGAAACCAGTTGCCTTCCAACCTCAGTACAGACTCCTAGTTGTGAAAAGATTTTAAGAGCGTTGACCTGGGCTAAAGGAAAAGTGAACTCAGTTGGAATTTTATCATTTTTCAGATCCTTTAGCATTTATGTTCTACTTTTGTTGTATTCTAGACACACCCCTTATATTGTACCCAACAAATGAGTACGAAAGGGAAGAAGATGATGGATCAGAAGAGATGATAAAATATTTCTCCGGTTTTGGAATAACTTACCTTGCAATCTTTCCTTAATACTCAAGTTCTGTTAATTATTCTTCTCTACAGAGTGGAAATCAAGGCATAAGAGGGAAAATATTAATCAAGTTTCTAGACTCTGTAACATTTGGGAGAAGAAAAAGTTCTTAATTTGGCTGCCACCGAAATTCAAGCAGGCTTCACTTTTATTTCACTTAATGTTTTTAATCGGAAGTGATGTGAGTGCGCCAGGGTGGAGTGGAAAGCACCGAGATCAAAGTCATTAGTAACAATTGACTGTTAATAACCCAGTGTGCTATAGACCAGGAGAATCCTACCCCCTCTCTAGAATCCTTTTCTGTGTGTTTTTTTTTTTATTGCTTTTAATCAAAGTGCAACCTTTGAGTGCAACCTTTTAATTCATCTGTTTCTCTCCCCTCCCTCCCCGATTCCATCTGTTTCCTCCACAGCGGCGTAGCTTTGTCCAGAGCCCACTTTGAAAAGCAGCCACCTTCCAACTTGAGGAAATCCAATTTCTTTCATTTTGTCCTGGCTCTCTACGACAGGCAGGGGCAGCCGGTGGAAATAGAGAGGACCGCCTTTGTGGACTTCGTAGAAAATGATAAAGTAAGGCCTGTCTATTTTCTTGCTTGCTTGCTTTCTTTCTTTCCTCCCCAAATTTACCATCGGCGCCCCCACCCGTTCCTAGTACCTGCCCTTGTAAAGTACTGTCGTTCTCAGCCACCCTTTCCTGCTACCTAACCCCTGGTTTTGTGGTCAGGGGTTAGGTAACAGGACGACCGCTTCCTCCCCAGTTCTCAACACTCTCTCCTTCGCTGTAATTAACAAGGCTTGTTAATTTCTGCCACCGCGGGAGATACAATGGGAGTTTCATACATCCACTTACAATAAAATAGAATAAAACCACACCGGGGTCCAATACCTTGTTGTATTTTTTATTAATATTATTAGTATTTTTGCATATGCCGGATCTGCCAAGTTTTATGAGTACCCTGAGCGAGCTGTGATTTGTCATATTATCTGCTAAGCCTGTTCTTTTCAGACTCCAAAGTCAACGGCTGGGTGTCGGAAACGTTTGCTCTTGAGTTTTAGATCCAGGCATTAAGCATTTAGAAACCTTCCAAACCATCTTTGGCTTTAGTTTAGTTACGGGCAAGGACTTTTAATTATGAAGGACGCCATGAATAATTGTCTTCTGATAAATTACAGTCCCAGTTCACCTGAGAAATGTCCCGGTAACATAAACCTTCAGGAAATAAATACCGATAGGACTTATTGTAAAACTATTTCATTATTTTGCACGTACAGTTTTTTGTTTTGTTTTGTTTGTTTTTTTTAAAAAAAACCCTGCCAGCGTCGATCTGCTGTATATTAGCTTGCTTAAAATTTGTGAATTCACCCGATAGGGGAAGAGCGTTTGTTATAAAGTTGGGAGCTTTATAGCAAGTGGAAAAGTTTCTGCAAATGCCACAAGAAGGGGATGTCTGTCCTGGGTCACTCGGTAGGTTAATTTATCCCAATCAGTGGATCCACCTCACAAAGATCTTAATGAACTTTCTTGTCACATCCATTGGTGATTTGCAAGCGGGTTGCTTTTGTCCGCGAACAGCACCAAACAAATTCTGGGACGATAGTTTTAAATCTCTCTTTCAGGAACAAGGCAATGAAAAGACCAATAACGGCACACACTACAAACTTCAACTCCTTTACAGCAATGGTAAGTCCCTACAAAAGGCGCGGGGTGGAAAAGAAGGGGTTGGGAACGAAGAACCCGTGATAAAGTTTTAAGACCTTGCAGAGATCGCTTCTATAAAATACATTGAAGTCCCTTTGTCTCTCTTCTGGAAGCAAAAATCCTCACTGTGGAGAGCTGCTTCTCGGGTCTGGCCAATATGACACCCTTTGGTAAACCCATGCTTTGAAAAACAGCAGCCTTAGACTTTCAGATGATGCTTGATAGGAAGTAAAACGAAGTAGAAAAGTCACAGGATGGTTTAGATTGTTTCCCCGACCTATCTCTGTAACTGTTGGATTTCCTGTTTCTTCCCATTCTCTCTCTAGGTGTCAGAACTGAACAGGACCTGTTTGTTAGGCTCATCGATTCAGTCACGAAACAGGTGAGCTGAGGCCGGCTTTTGTGTTGTACAATCCCCACTCTTTCATTTCCCTCTCACTCTGTGCTTTATTTTCTCCACCCCAGCGTCTGTGTTGCATACCTTAATTTCCAGTGCATTTGAAAAACAATATCTTAGCCTCTTCCTTCCCCCAGTGATCCTAAGATCTTAACAATTGTAAGTGACACTGGGTTATATGCACACTGACTACCTTGTGCAAAAAAGACTTTGAGGGTGGGAATTGCAAGCCACAGGGCTCTGCAGTTTTAAAAAACTGAATATTACAAGAAGCAAACAAACCAAAAACCTCCTCCATATACTAATTTCCCTAATTTTCATAGCCCATCACTTATGAAGGCCAGAACAAGAATCCAGAGATGTGCAGAGTTCTGCTTACTCACGAAGTCATGTGCAGGTAAGACAATTTTATTGGTGGCGTTGGATTTATTCAGTTAATAAGAGTAAGTTTGCTTCCAAAGATGCTAAAAGGGGTTTTCCATAGAAGTTTGAGATATGAGGAGTTTCGTTTTTGCGCCGGGGACGCTCTTCCAAAAGAATAATTTCTCTTTGCCTGGATACAACGTTCGGTTTGTGTTACATGCCAATTTATTTAGTACTACAGATCTGGAAATCCTGCCTAAGATCTGAACTGCACTATTTTTGTTCTGTTTTGCACTGGGTTTGGACAACAAAATAAAAGGGCCCGGAATTCCCAACTTTCTATCTCTTTAAGCTTTTCCAGTTTGCCCTTCTAAAATGATTACTGTCAATTTCCAGAACCTGCCTGAAAATTAGAAGGCACTCCTGATTTATTTTTCCCAGGTGATATATTTTAACATTATCAATTAAATGAACATAATTAATGTTCTTTAGTTCTGTCCCCAAAATACATCTTTGCAATAATTTTTTGCTACAAGCCATGGTTACAGAACTTCTGCTTTTGCATAAAATAGACAAAAAATTTGGGATGTTGAAATGATACATTAAAGGATAAAATACTGGTCAGGATGTTTTGAATCACATTTGTGGATGTCTTTAGGTACATGTATCTTATGTATGTACATCTTGCTTCCATGGTAGCTTATTCTTTTTCCTGCTCACACAATTACTATTTTTTGATACATTTAATTATGCAAACAGGCCATGTCCTTATATTAAAATGTGCTAAATTGTGCACAGAATGGTCTTTCATAAAATGAAAGGCAAACCCAACCTTGACCTTTATTAAACACATTTGTGATCTAGTGTAATAGGTTTTTTGAAAAGCTCTTGGATTGAATGTTGCTTGTTTTAAAAAGCACATTGTACTAATAATTTTAAGTATTGCCTTCTCAGTGGACGATACAGTAAAAGCAATTTAATAGGATAGAATTTGTTGCTCGGGGGAAGTATTTTTCACATTTTTCAAAAGGTAATGGAATAATTGGTGTACCTGGGAAACTGCAATGACGGTGAAGTATGCAAAAGTGTGTGTGTGTGTGTTCATGTTAATACATACACACATGCATGCAAAACTTACCTCTTATATGTCGCCCTCATTAACAGAGTAACTGTACACCATTACTTCTGAACATTGCAAATATTACTTTCATAGATGTGTGTGTTTAGATGCGTGATACACAATTTGCTTTTTGTCTTTACATAACCTACAATTTGCTCTGTATTTATGCATATATCAAAAAAGAGTGAGGTGGGGCATATTACTTTTTGGTTTCTCTAAAACTTACCTATTTATTTTAATATATATGCTATCCCTGTTTGTGAAAGGCTTGGCTTAGATAATCATTGGAGAAGCAAAATCTTTAGATTTCTATACACTAGGGTCTCGATTTTAATAACAAAATGACAGCTAGTGTAATCCATTTTTTTTCACTCCTGCTGGATGAGAGAGAATCTATATTAAGAGTGAAAAAACCCAAAACAACCTCCTTTCTTCAAAACAAAATGATCTTTCCTTTGACAATGACCAACATTTTAAAAGTACTAAATAAACTCTCTGATAAGCTTTTGTATATTGGGCTTTCTTCGATGCCTATAAATATATTCCATGCTTGATTTAAGGTAATGTTCTACAAATGTAAACCATTATTCAGTTTGTACTAAATTCCTGCTTGATAGATTAGCCAAGGAAGAATTACAATTCAGGGCTGTCCTTTCCATGTAAGACACAGATTAGTGAACCAAATCAAAAGCTCTGTGTAACCTAATCAAGACATTTGATTTTTAAATGTCTTGTTCAGAGATATTTTTAAAACAGGATGCTGCCTATTTGGAAGAGGCATTATATTTGAATAATACCAGGGGGAATGAATGAATCCAACTCTACTTAAACTTGACATTTTTTTTTAAGCACACTAATCAAATCCTCCTTGCTCTATGATGCTTATGTGGTAGCATCAATTTTTAAAGCCCCTACTTTGGTTTGCATTAGTAACAGTATATAAAACATTAATGTAATGTGCCCACTCTGAGGTCCAAATTGATGCTGCTTGTTATTGTTTTTTAAATTATAGGGTTTGTTTTCTTTTTCTTGTTAGTTGCAGGTAAATACCCTTTTGATCTTTTGATTTGATTTGTCATAGAAAATCACTCAGATATTCATGCTGTATACAGACAAGTGCATCCAACCCCCCCCCCCCCATCTTCTAGTCAGACAGTGACAGATGTATCCTTAGCAGGAAAGTTGTCTAAATATTGATGCGGATGCAACAATCTGTCATATCAATTGAAAGTTTAAAATCTCAACTCCTCACTCCCGCCCCCTCCCCCAATAATGAGTGCCTTCAGTTAGAGCTTTTAATTTATTTATTCATTACAGTTCTGAAAGTTTTAGCAATAGGCTTTATGCGTTTGGGCTATTACAGTGTAATGGGAACCGTCCATCTAGGGTGGAGGTCTCTCTTAAATATACAGTATCTTTTTCTCTCAATGGTAGGAAATCAAGGTAAACAGTCTCTTCTCATGGAGTAACTGTTCGTCGTCACCTTGCTCTACCAATTATCAACCAAGAGAAAACTAGTTGTTATGCTTTTGCCAGCAGCCCGCGATGCCCTCAATGCTCAGAGGGTTAAAAGGTATTATAATTTGAACAGAAGTAGTCTCAGGGCCTACAGCTGGCTAATAACAGAGTTGTATTGAGTGCAAGCAAGCCCCACAGCTGTGACTTTCGCCACAAGGCTCAGACTAGACAGGAGCTCTAATCAGCTGGGCCAGGCGGCCACTGGGGCCTGTGTCTTTATCGTCCAGATGGTGTGAATTTAGACACTTTTGTTATGCAATTGCAGGGAGGAGTTGGGGAGAAGAAAACAAAACAAAGGCCACCATGCTGTGAGCTTATTTGAGTTTGAAATTAGAGACAGATTTAAAAAAAAAAAAAAAGTTGAGGGCTGAATTTTAAAACGATTTTAGTCGGGCTGGTGGTGGGGGGGAAGGGGATGCATGAGGCCTTTCTTTGATATGGGGCCTTATGGGGCATCTAGTTTCTAGGGCTGGCTTTGTTGTTCTTGTTGGTTGTTGCTTTTTCACCAGTACGCTTCATACTGCAAGACTTACAGTATCCTGTGTGGATCTGATAATATGAGAAAATAACATAGCTCAAAGCATGGTAAGGATTTATTTTTGTGACGATAATAAGTCTTAGGCCCTGATCCTACAACTTTATGCAAGTGAGTAATTCCATTGGGACCAAAGGAATGACACATACGTTTGTGTGTGTGTGTGTGTATAAAGTTACTCAGGTGCTTAAATATTAGCAGGATCAGGGTCTTAATTTCCACTTAAACCAACGTTATGGACCAAATACTGGAGTCACTGAGATTTTTACCACTGATTTACCTGGAAGCAGGGTCAGCCCAGTAAGGAACAACTATTATATAACAACCCAATTGGAAGATTGTCAGTATTTAAATGCCACAGTGATAAGTCATTTGAAGTACCTTGGATAGTGGGGACCTGAAGATTTGAGATGGACTTCAGCTGAAACACCTGACTGGAATATCCTCAAATTTTGGAAATAATCTGATCCACAACTAAACTTGTCATTTTGTGGAAAGGGGTGGTGCTTTCAGAATAAAATATTTCTTGTGTTCTGGGGCTCAGAAAGTACTAGGGTGAGAGGAAATTGTTTAGCTGTTTACCAAAAATATACTACACTAGAGGCAAACAGTGAGAAAATTAATATTTGCAAAGTGCTTGGACGCCTTCGGGTCAAAGGCATATTTTTAATAATACATAATGCTTCAAAGCTCGTAAATGTGATAACCAAGAATGCAAACTAAATCTAACAGTGAGGTGGGTTTTTGCCAGGAAGCAGGTATGTTGCATCCCAAATCCGAGTAATTTAATCTAAACAACTCTACAGTGCGCTGACAGAGAGATTTGGTGTGGGTACGATTGTTTTACTCCATTTTGCGTGTTGTTGTGACGTTATAATCTGATGTGTCTGTCGTGAGATCGACTGTATGAGTTATATGATCTTTTGAGTATTATTGCAAAGAAAGGAACTGTGGTGTTTTTTTTTTTTTGGGTTAGCATAAAAAAAAGCACACCAGTGTAAAACTCTTTCTTTAAAAAATGAGCTAAGTTTTTTTTTGTTCGATAGTGGCAAACAGTATGCTGCATTAAAACGAACAAGAGATTTGCTCCTGATTTCATTTCCAACTGGTCATAATATTTGCAGCTTTAAAATAGAAGTCAACCCTCTACTCTTCTAAATGACAGGTTTCAGAGTAGCAGCCGTGTTAGTCTGTATTCGCAAAAAGAAAAGGAGGACTTGGGGCACCTTAGAGACTAACCAATTTATTTGAGCATAAGCTTTCGTGAGCTACAGCTCACTTCATCGGATGCATCAAATAAATTTGTTAGTCTCTAAGGTGCCACAAGTCCTCCTTTTCTTCTAAATGAGGGGGTTCTGTTTATTTTTTCTTTACAATAGAACATCTGAAATCTTCGATTTTTGTTATCAAAGTATGAAACTTTGTCTAAATGGCCAACGGGCGGTGAAATTTATCCAAGGTGCACTCAAAAAGAAGTTAGACATGGGAGTGACGGGGGGAAGAGAGAGTCTCAGTGGTTGTCAATTCTTGTAGCTTCACTGAAGTCAATGGAGCTCTGACAGTTTACACCAAATAAGTACCTACCCCAGGGATTCTCAAATATCTTGTGAATCCCTTATTTTTAAAGGCATGGACTCAATGGATAACTGTGGGATTGAGGCAAAGGAATACAAAAAGTGTCAAAATAGCTCACGTTAGAACTGCTAATGAAAGAGATCTGCTTGTTGCATCCCATCTTGCTGGGCCGTGTAAACTCACAAAGGGAAAGCCAGACAGTTCCTGTCATGCTACAGCTTGCTGATTGAATGCATGTACTTAAAATGCTTAATAGCTCTGAGGTGGGAAGTTTTATGTCCATGTTTATATTTTAAGCATTGTATATCGGAGTATTATTGACTTCAAAAGAGTTAATCCTTCATATTGTATAGCCTTGGACTCATTCGTGCATTTTTATCTGTTTTTCCTCTGGTCAGAGCAATTCCCTGTGGAAAGCAGCTGAATTTAGGCTAACTAGGAATTTTGAAAATGCGTTCAGCCCCCTCAAAACCACTGCACATAAAACGACACAGCCTGGGCCAAATTCAGCTCTCGGTTACGTTGGTGTAAATCCAAATAACGTCACAAAAAGGCGATGGGACCAACTGCTTGGATTGATGCGGGCGTAACTGAAGCTGACTCACTGGCGGTTGGGGCAGAAGGGAATTTTGATACAGTGTGCTTAAATGTTCAGCCGTTTTGCTGATCAATATTGTTTCCCGCCACTAACATCCTGGTTGTGTCAAATGGAGCTATTTGATTTACCATAGCATCAGGATTCTCTTAACACGTCTGATGGGCTTGCACACCGTTGCTATGAGATGTTTTTATAATGTAGCGATAGCAAGCCCTTCCCGCCTCCTCCCCCCAATGCATGTGTCAAGCGACCACCTCTTTAGTTGGCATAAATGGGTCTAGCTCTTTTGGTTTTCAAACAGAATGGGCACGTACAAAGGTCCTGAACTGGTGCCCAGTGCCCCGTCTGCACGGACGGCAATGAGAGTTGAGTGCTCCGTTACCTCCCAGACGCGGGCAGCCGTGCTCTCGCAGGATATATATGCGTGCCTGTATGTACATACGCAAGCTTACATGCACACACATAGTACGTGTGTGTGTGTGTAAATTTTAAATAAAGTCCCTATGCCGTACTTTAATTATTGTATCCCTTTGGGGCAGGGACCTTGTTATCTTGCTTATGCTTGTAAAGCCCTAGACATACCCATGGGAGAGAGAACTTGTCTCTTGGTAAACGGGGTGCAAATTACATTGCATGCTCATCAGAGAGAGGCTGATGTGTACAATTTCTATGCCATCATATTGCTGACCACACTGTATAAACTTTATATTACGTTCCCATTTATAAATAGGGTTAACAGATGTGGAATAAATGGTCAATCAATTATTACGGCGTCCAGCAAGTTAGTAGGTTGCTTATAACCATGGCTTGTCATCTGCTATGACACCTTTTACTGGTGGGCTTATAACCGTCTAGAACACATGCTGCTCATGTCTGTTACATGCTTACAACATCTGTTAAACATTTATAAATGGAGCCTTAATATAAAATGTGACCATATTGCTTTTCCTTTTGGCTGAGATTTTTCAAAGGAGACTAAGGGGAGCCGAGTGTCTAAATCTCGTTGACGTTAAAGGGGAGTTGGGCACCTTCCTGAGACCCCCTTTGAAAATCCCAGTTAGAATTTTCTGGATACCACTTAAACGTCCACAATGCCTTTAGTTCAGCTGAGCAAGGCTTAGAGTTCGTTGCTTTGCCGTTTAATACTCACAGAAATCCTCTCATTTTGGTTTCTTCCCCGTTCCAGCCGGTGCTGTGAAAAGAAAAGTTGCGGCAACAGAAACGAGACTCCCTCGGATCCTGTGATCATCGACAGGTAGGAAATAAAGCGCTCTCTTCCACGTCACCCAACAAACCAAACCAAACGGCTGGGTTTGCTTGGAGACAGCCACGGGTCTGTCTCTCTCCTGTGATGTCTTTGCTGTACGATCCTAAAGTGCTATCCTTAGAGCTAGTTATTTTCAGAAAAGCTGGGCTTCCCTTGGTGGAAATTTTTTATTTTAATGCTGTCCTCCATCTACCAATTTAAATTTGACCAAGTATTCTGTGCATGGTAAGTCTCTGAATACTGTCTATTCACCTGGGATGGGAGCCAGCTGGATTGCTGGAATAGATACAGTTTCAAGTAACCTGGCAGTTTCATTAAAATTCCTTAACAAAATAATGATGTTATATTTGCGGCTTTTTTGGGAAACACATGATCCAAGTTTTAAATGCATGGTTTTGGGATTACCATACGTCTTATGCAGAACATCCATTTCACATATTTCTTGGCCTTCAGTTTCTGAGGGGGGAAATGTGTGTGTATTCAGTGAAAATGTAAGGAGGCAAATTCAAAACTGATAGAAAAGGAAAATTTTTTTTGCACTGCCTGCAGTTAGCCTGTGGAATTCATTGATACAAGATACCGAGGCCAAGAGCTTAGCAGGATATAAAAGGGGATAACAAGAAGTATGCAGCATTCTTTTAGTAAATACTAAAAAATACACAACTTGAGTGCTTTATGTAGAGAGATCTTAAGACCTCATGCTTCAAGGCAAATGCTTCTGTCTCGATATCAGGGGTCAGGAGGAAACTTTTCTTTGGGACAGGTTTTTCTATAGCTATCTATTGCAGGAGTTTTTCTTCTTTGGTATTGGCCATAACTGGAGTAGATGGACCATGAGTCCAATTTCTTTGTTCCTTTGTTACGCCTATATTCAGTGCATCTATTATACATTATTAGGATAGCTACATATCATCTACATTTATACTTGGATTTAAGAATGGTCAAATTAGTTTGAATAAGTATCTATAATTCCCTTCCCTCAAATTGTTACTAGTCAATTTGATCCTAATCCTTTTTGGAGGCTCTGAATTTTTTTAGCTGTTTTTTTTTTTCTTCTTTGTCTTTATCTTCGCACTTTCAGCTTGTAGCTGAGACCAAAGATGGAAATGCCAAAGAACCACAGTATTCTGGCTAGAAAAAGAAGTGCTGGACATGTCATGTTGAGCTTGTCTGCACAATTTTTAGCCTATATTTGGCTGACTTGAGGTCTGGTTTGAGTCTGCATCTGAGAATTATCCAACCTCAAGTCTGAACTTCTTGAGGTTTGCCCATTGCAGCTGGGGAGACAACATGGTGCACTGGGTGAGGAGTCAGAAAATCTAGGTCCTATTCCTGATTCTGCCTCAGACTCTCTGTTTGATCTTGGGCGAGTTACTTTCCCTCTGTGTGCCTCAGTTTCCCCATCTGTAAAACAGGAATTATGCTGCTTTAAGTGGTTTGAGATCTGTGAACGTACAATGCTATGGGAGGGAAACTGTTATTTTATAGACAGCCCAGGGCTTTTCTTCCTAACCCAGCCTTGGCAATACTTAATTTCTGAGGGATCTTTGAAAATATTAAGTGTCATAAAGTCTTTTCACCACAGTCACCTTCACGGGTGAGAATTCTGCCGCATGTTAATGACAACACAGGGCCCTAGCTGTAACAAAGATGATTCCCACCAGCTCCACGGGAGTATGTTCCAGATCTCTGTCGACTGTTTCATATGAAGCTTGTTCCTCTCTCTGGCAACCATGAGGGGGACCTTTTGCCAAATAGACACAAATCAGGTAGAGGGGGATTGGATGCACTACTTAGCTGAAACAGTTTGTTCTTATCTTTTTAAAGGCCGTCCTCCAGATCAGGGCTGGAGCAGTGTTGGTGGAGAATGCCCTGCCATGAGGGGAGCAGTGTGGGCTCATGAGCAGGGCACTGGACTGAGAATCTGGGAACCTGAGTTCTTTTCCCAGCTCTGCCCCTGACCTGCAGTGTGACCTTGGGCAAATCGCTCACCTCTCTGGCATCTGTTTCCCTCCCACCCTTTGTCTGTTTTGTCCATATGGATTATGAGCTTGCCAGGGCCAGGACAGGCTTAACCTAAGTGATACTATAATGTAAATAGAATAATACTACTATGATACACCTATTCTGTGGATAAACAGAATTTAATTTCCAGAGTCTGGCAATCCGGCACCTTTCATAAGCACTGAAAGCCCTTTTAGGATTTTCAAACTAATCAAACAAACTACAGCCGATGAATGATCCCCTCTGACCTCCCCACAAATGCTTGAATGTTAGAGAGTAGTATGTGTTTCTGGAATCATCTGAGAAGCTGGATCCTAATTATTTTAGGGGATTTTACATTGCTTGTTGGTAGAAAGCAAACTGCTACAACTAGCCACTCTGCACCAGGTGAAAGGTCACTTCTGAAAGGCAGATCACATTCCTCCACGGTCCAACATGCTGATGGGTATTTGTGTGGGTGTGTATTTGAACAGAGGGTTTTTAATGGTTCGTCGAAATAATGACGTGTGTGTTTAATGTTGGCTTCCTGTATATATATATTTATTGTTTTAACTTAAAAATATTCACTTTAAAACTCTTCTCAGAGAGAGCTCTGCCACGGGTTGAAGCAATATTGAAATATGGAGATTGAGATATTACAATGTAACAACCGTGTTGGAAAGTAGCATTTATTTGTTGAGTGAATAGGATGACCAGATAGCAAGTGTGAAAAATCGGGACAGGAACTGGGGGGTAATAGGTACCTATGTAAGAAAAAGCCCCCAAAATCGGGACTGTCCCTATATAATCGGGACATCTGGTCACTCTAGGAGTGAATATCACATACTTGAAGGCAACTGTAGCTCTGGATTGAAAGCAGCTGAAGTTCCATGTACACTTAAAAAGATAAATAAATTGCAGGCATGATGACAGAGATCCTTGCTGTCAGCGGGGCGCTGACTCGTAGGGGGAACGCACTTACCACATGACATCATTCTCTTCTGCAGGGCAGGTAGGACCAATCAGTGCTTTAATATGGCCCAGAAATGGGCTGAAGTCTCTTATTTTAGCCCAATTCAGGGTCACTGGGTGAAACACAGTTTCGGTCAGTGTGCAGTGCAAGATCGAACCAGGCCTGGAGCTCATCCTCTTGTCTGGGGTTTTCCAAGGAGCCTGAGGAAGTGAAGTGGGAGCTGGATGCCAACCTCCATTTGGCTGTTCAGAAAACCCAAGCTGCGGTAACTGAATCCTCTGACACAGGTGACTGATGCCACGTAGATAGGCCTGGATTCTGCAGCCTTGAATATGGGCATGGGTGCCGGGGGGAGATTCCTTTCTTTTCATAGCAGTTAATGTTAGTCTTGTTCTTGAGCTAGGACAGCATGATCAGGCCTAGAGAGAGGATGAAACGTGGAGGAAGGAAGAGGAGACACTGAAGAAAGCTTGATGTTCAGCTGACCCATGTCCAGAATGAATCTGTGAGAGACAGCTAGAGTCTTCCATTTAGAAGGGAAGGAAAACGGAGATCACCAAGGGACTGGCTGGATTGAATGCGATGCGCTGGCATTCCCTTTCTGCCTCATTCAATCATATGCATTACTGTTGCTGCAAGGGTTTGTGAGAAAATGGTGATTGGCACTTGGGAAGGCCCATCTCCATTGTAATCCCTACCATGGTAGGGGGCCTGATTGTAACATGGCTAAAACTGGATTCCATCTTGCAGCATAGAAGGGTTGCTCACAGCAAAAGGCTGGGAAGAAACCAAACACTTCTTAGTCCCATCTATTTATTGTTTGTATTCACAGTGCATCCACAATTAAAGACATGTTGGGGTGCCCTTTTGTCTCAAGCAGCTTCCCCAGTCATTGTGGTAGTTAGTGTAGCTAAGACTAAGACCCCAACTAAAAGTAGAGGATGCTAATTTAAGAGTGCTTGGAGCCACTAGCCCAAAGTCTCTTCCCATGCCGAAGCAGGTTACGCTCTCCCATCTGACAACATATTAATCTGACCATGCACTCAGATTCAGCCAAGAGGCTGAATTCTTGGCCCCGATCTTCAGCTGGCACGAATCAGTGCAACTCTATTGGAATGACGCCAGTTTATGCCAGCTGAGGATCTGGACCCCTTGTGTTTGCTGTGAGTCTTTTAGGATGTTACATCCCATCCTTTGAGCTGAAGAACGCACCTTTCACCCCTTTAATTATTTTTTGCCTGCACAGGTAGCCTGGCACGTTGTAAATTCCCCCCGAGGGGTGCTGTGCAGTGACAACTGGATGACTTTTGTGGCTGAATCGTGGGCATCTTGTGTTTATATTGAAAAAGGGGGAAACAGTTCAGTGGGGAAAATAACATCAGGCAGCCCTGAACAAAGTCCAAAAATCCTTATGCTGAAAAAACCCATTTCCGCTGTAACCTTTGCTCTGGGGACTCGATTTAGATCCGAAGGACCTAGTAGTTATTTTCTTCTCAATCTTGGAAACTGATGTTTTGCTATTGGAACTGGAGCATGAATGTTGCCTTGCTTGCATTCGCCATCCAGCCATCTCCCTGGGTAACTATCTGTAAGTTGCCTAATATGGTCCACACCCCTCCAAGCGAATGCTGATGCAGAATCCCCCTAAAGACTCATTCCAGCCTTACCAGCGGAAATCACTTAGTCAGCAAAACACTGAAGAATTGTTGCGGTTTTGGGAGCAGGCAGGTGTGCAGAGCTGTTATTGACAGGAAGACTCTCCCCCCCCCCCCCCCCCCCCGTGCTTCCCCTAACTCATAGCTTTATGTGTTTGCTCTTTACCACATGGATAATGTTGTCAGCAGGATGTTGGTTGGGTGAGTCTCACTTGGGTTGTGCTCTCCCAGTGGTGAAAAGTCTTCTCGCTCTCAGTTGTTGCTGTATCATTCAGGATTTGATCCGACTGTACAGTGTCCCTTTCCCGGTGTCTGGAATATTGTGTACAGGGGGAGTTTTTGGAATAAAGTCAGTACATTTCCCCTCTGAGTTTTTTTCCCCCTCTCTCGGTGGGCCAGATTCTGATCTCACTCACCCTGGTTCCAATTTGAAGACGCTTCCTGGACTTGAATGGAAACGCAACAGATTTACACCGGTGTAACTGTGATCACAATCTGACCCATAGCTATCATTAATGCAAAATTTATACTGTACTTGTAATGAGGACTCTTGCTATCCTAAATCCTGCTATTGCAGCTTGATGTCTGCAGAGTGGGTCAGATCTCCAACTAGTGTAAACAGACATAGCTCCCCTGGTTTCAGTGTGTTCATGCTTTAATTCTACATCCCGACACAGTCCAGAACAGTCCCTGAATGGTTGTAGCCTCCACTGGATCCTCCCTCTTGGTTTATTTTTTAAGTTATCATATAGGATCTTGGTCGTGTTATGGACTCTGCAAAATTATCATGTTCCGCCAAAGCCAAGTTGGAGTCTTTCCCGTGGCTGAAATGACACCAGTGCTGTTGCAGTGTTTGGCAGCCTCTGGAATGTGGAGTGTTGCCTCCGAGACAAAGATTTTCTCATATGCTGAAGGAAATGTGGGATGACAGTAAAACGGTGCAGGAATTCTTGAGGCAGATCTCTGGAAAATTATAAAGGCTTCCTCTTGCAATTGAAACTTCGCGAGTGGCAGCGGTGGCTTGTGTGGTCTGTATCCTAGATGTCACCGAGTCTGGTTATTTTTCAGAGCCTGAAGGGTAACTGAAAAGGAAAACCGGTCTTGTAGGTCAAGCATTGGGCTGGGACTCGAGAGATCTGGCTTCTAGCCACTGCTCTGCCACGGACTCCCTGTGTGACCTGAGGCAAGTCACTCAGATCCCCCACTACAGAATAGAGATGATGATGCTTTCTTTCTCCTCTCCTTGCTCTGCCTTGTCTATTAGATGTTGGGACCCTTACTACATGCACTGTTTAGTGCAGCGCCTAGCTCAATGAGGCCCTGATCTCACTTGTGTCTTCTAGGTGTACTCAACTATAAATGTTACCTGTCCTTACAGAGGGCTCTCTGTGGACCATAGAGCAGTTTGAGTCCACTACTGTCTCTGAGCTACTAGAACTAGCTCAGGCGGCAGAGGGATCCTGGGTTCAATTCCCACGGTGGAAGTGGGGATTGTTCTGGAAAAGGCCTAATACACATTTGGGCTCAATAGGGAAGCACTGATAATCCCGGGGATACAAGAGAGGAACAGGATTTGAGTGAGCGGTGAGATGGGGAATGTTAACTTGGTTTAGAGATGCACTGAACTGCTGCAAAAGAAGGAGAGCGAGGTGATCCTTAACGGAGGCCAGTGGAGCTATGCTGGTTTATAGCAGTGGAGTATCTGGCACTGTAATCGCAGTCGGTCGTGCACCACAGAATTGGTCCACTGACACACACTGCAGATCTTCAGCCATTTGCCAGGCAAGTAAAAAAAACAAACACCCCCCAAACCATCAGCACTTGTTAGCATCTCTGCAGAGAAGCCAAAGAGACTGAATTACATTCTTTCACCCTGGGCGTGCCGGGGGGTGTGTGGTTCATCCCTTCTCAGCAGAGATGGGGGCAGTGGGGATGCAGTTTGCCTTGCCATCGCTGCTGTCTGGCTGCATGGAGGGCTGAAGTCTCTAGGGCTGTCTGGCTCATTTCACAACCACTGCAAGTCACTTCAGGCAAGACAGTCGCTGCCAGATACAGCTATTATGAATGTGCCACTGAAGTGTCGGTGTAGCGTGTTGAAGTGCTGGGTTTGATATGCCAGCGTAGGAGAGGGGTTGCGGTACGCCATGTCTTGCTGCAACCCAAGTGACAGCTGTGATTCATACGTGTGTTTTTTAGATTGCACGCTCATCCGGCGGAAGAATACTCACTGGCTCGAAATATCTGGAGGCTTCCCTTTGAATTTTTCTGCTTTAAATGATGTTGATTGTTTTTCCTGCCATGTGAAGCAGAAATGGATGAGGACGCAATATGTTCTAGTAGTTAGTGGGGGATGGAAGACCTGAATGTTCCCAGTTATGCTATGCACTTGCTGTGTAACCTTCGTCAAGTCACTTAACTATCCATGCCTCAGTTTCACTTTTGTGTAAAATTGGGTGGTAATTACCCATCTTGTGAAGTGCTTTGAGATCTTGGCATATAAATTCTATTATTTTTTTTTCATACGTCTCTTTGAGCAGCAATTCTCAATACTTGGTCGATCTGGAGTTGTTCTGTTTGGGCCTCTTTTAATTCTGTTCATTTCCCCCTTCCTTGTGAAGCTGCTGGGGTGTTGTAAATGACTCTCTGAAGCTGCTGCTGCTGTGGAGAGAAGTTATGAGAGTAAAGCGGGGACAGCTCTCTGCTGCTCCCTGCAGTCCCCCTCCAGCTATCCCCTTCACCCCTCCGAAGCCTGCAGTGATCTCTGCACTTGTCCGAGGCAGTCAAAGTTCTTTGTTTGCTGCTAAACGCGGCACTCCTGCAAAGAGCTGCTGTTGTGCCATCTGTCTCCTTATGAATTTTTTAGTAGACTGGATGTTTGCGAGAAATCAGTAAGTTAGAATGCACTAGCCCAGCCATTTGACAAGTGGTTTCTTTCGTCCCTTAAAAAAGCCCAACAACCCCACAAAAAAACTCCAAAAACAAGCCCAAGTTTTTTGGAACACTTCAGCTTCTGGTTTCAGCATTTCACTTAATGAGTTTGTACGTGGCTAGACAACAGATTTGCCAGGGAGCTGAGTCAAAAGGAGCATAAGAATCTCCTTGAATGCACATGCCAGAAAAAAAGGGAAGGATGGTCCAGTGATTAGGGTGCAAGCCTGAGACTCGGGAGACCCAGATTCAATTCCCTGCTCCACCACCGATTTCCTGTGAGCCCCTCTGTGCCTCACTTCCCCACCTGTACAATGGGGATAATAGCACTGTCCTGCCTCACAGGGGCGGTTGTGACGATGATAAATACAGTAAGGAATCCGAGGTCCTTGGACGCTATAGAGTTAGGAGCCAGGACTGCTGGAAACTCCCTTGAAGTGGGGGGGCCACTGGTGCTTGAACCATGGCCTCCCTCACCCCGGCTCTGCCCCTCCCTGAGACTCCACCCCCTCCCTCCATTGCTCACCTTTAAGGCAGGTAAAAAGTGGAAGGGCATAGCCCTCCCACTTTTAAAAGTGACCGTGCGATGCTCCTTGGTCCCCTGCCCTGTTCCGGTGCCCCTGATCGGAGGCATATAAGTACCGAGAGAAAAGAAGAAAGGGAAGGTAGATGCACTCTCAATGTGATGCTGTCCTGCGGTAATGATTTTTGGGTCGGATGCGGTAAGAGGTAGGAAGCAGGAGTAGGAGGGGGAGATGGGTCCAGGATTATTTCTGGAGGTGGTGTCAGCAAAATACAATGGGTCAGAGCCTCAACTGGTGTAAATTCACATAACTCCATTTGAGGTCAGCCAGGGGAGGTTAAGGTCCCAGAATTTCAGGCAGTCCAAGGCTGTATGCCTGTGCTAAACTTTATTTCTTCTTAAAAGTTTCCCATCAGTGCTGACAACTGCTACCACTTAAGAAAATAAATCTAATGAGAACAAGTCCCAAAGGACTTGAGCAACTGTGCGATCCGATAAGATCCAATGATGCTGCAGCACAATTTGGACAGCCAGCGTGGATGGAGTCCAACCTGGTTAGACTCTCTCTGCTCTAACCCAGATAAAGAGCATTGCTGCCTGGTTAACCCCATGTTAGATTCCTGATTGGCCCGCTCAGAGCTCTGACCGTGCCGAAGCACAGTGAGTGAGATCCTGGCCTCACTGAAGTCGATGGGAGTTTTACCGTTGACTTAAATAGGCAGGGGTGGATTTCACCTAGTCTAAGCCCCAAGGCCAGTGTAAACGTCAAGGAAAGGGGTTGAATGGCCTGGGAGCAGCTAATAATAAAGGATCTCAACGGGACAAAAGGGAAGGGCTTCAGGAGACAACAGTATGACGAACCATTAGAACCAGTGAGTTTAGTGGGGGGTGGGGAGAATGGAAGAAGCATATGCTGGAGCCAGTTTTGTGGCACAGCTGGCTTCCCACCAGGCTGCATGCATTTGGGTGTGTAATGCACTTGGGAAGTGCGGTGTGCATTTCCCTCTGTGGCTGATCCTCCCAGGGCCAGTAGTGTGCTATGTCTCCCAGCATGTGGCGAGTCAAACCGTAGAGATCTGTGCTTTGGTGCTGATGGGTCCCGGGTTCAGATTCTGCTAGCTGACCCTGTGGGCATGTTGTTACGTGAGCACATTTTACCTGAATGCAGTTCTCCGAGGGAAACCGTGCATTACACTCTTGGGGTCTGTTGGTTTCATGACTCTCACTGAAACCCAGAGGGGTTGAATCCCTCCTCCCGCCATGGAGACACAAACTGAAATTGGAATGGAGTTTCCCATGAGCCAAAATTCTGTGTGTGCGGGAGAGGAGGGTGGCTGTTATTTTTTGCCTAGTGGGTTTAATAATTCAGAGAGACAGTTCTGGGTATGGAGAGAACAGATGGGCCAGTAATCAAACCTACCTGGTTTCCGGCTGTGCTTTGCCAAAATGTGTATCCAACTCATTGGCCCCACCCACGCTGGAGGGGTGAGAGTTCAGCAGTGGAGTGTGGAGAGCCATGTTAGACACTCGTCCATGGTCTGACATGGCTGCCCTAGAGTACACTTCCTCTGCATATACCTGACCCTAAATGCTTCCCTGATCCTTGGCGCCTTTCCATCCTCCTACCTTATCCTCTGTCTAGACCCTGTTTTATGGACTTGTCCCCTCTTGTCCCACAGTCTTGCTCTTCATGGCAGTCTTCTGATTCCCGTTGACACCTTTTTGTTTCTCTATAATCCCTCCCTTGGTCGTAGCATGCTTTCAACACCCGTTATTCCTGGTGGGCTCCCTTGTAATCCCCATCCTCTATACGCCCCCAATTCCTGCCCCTGTAGGCTAAGTTTGCTTCATTCCCCTCGTATGTCATTCCTGAAGGCCTCCCTTTTAACAAGTGGGGTCTGTTTCCTCCCTTTCTCTTATTCAGTGCCTGATCCAAAGTCCACTGGTTTCTAGAAGACTCTTATTGATAGACTTAAAATCAGTCTCTCATTCCATATGTGATACTTGTATTGGCACTGAGTAGTGCAGTATCTGACTGCCTCAGAATCTGTAAAGTATTTATCCTCTGTATCCCTGTGAGGCAGGGAAGTGCTATTCTCTCAGATCTACAGATGGGAAACTGAGGAACAAAGAGACTAAGGCCCAGATCCTCAAAAGTATTTACGCTGCTAACTTCCATTAGTTTCAGGATCTGGGCCTAAGTGACTTGCCCAAGGTCACACAGGACACCTGTGGCAGAGCATGGAATTAAACTCAGGTCACACAAAGTAATATTTTGTTGCTGGACCAATCTCCGGTGGTGAAAGAGACAAGGTTTCACACTTACTCAAATCTCTAGCTGTGTAAGCTTGGAAGTTTCTCTCTTTCACCAACAGAAGCTGGTCCAATAAAAAAAAATAACACACCTACCTCATCTCTCTAATTTCCATTATGTCTTTCTCGTATTTTCCTTTGTAACTCTAATGCGTTTCTCTCTTCCAAACCCCACTTCTTTTCCCACCCCCATCCTCTCCCTCTGTTAATTTCCTTCCCAGTTAAAGAACCCGGTGCTTATTTCTCTGTGGGCGTTCCATTTATAACTCCATGTTTGGTGTTTTTTACATCAAGTGGAGTCCATTGAGCTTGTAAATTGTATTGGATCAGTGAGCCTATAATGAGGCTTCTAAGTCCAAACAGTGCAAGTCTGCTGGGATTTTATTGTTCATAAAGCTTCTTCCCTGGGGAGTGATAGTCATTAGGTGTGTGCTGTGTTTAATATTTGGTCATGACAGGAAGCAATAATTTTCATTCTTTACTGTGGCTCTTGAGTAGTTTTTAAGTAGTTGGCTTATTTGAGTCACAGGGACCATGAACCAATTAGGCAAAGAAGGGCTGCTGTTCTCCGTATGAATTTGTATTTCTCCTACAAATGCTATTAAATGTGGCGACTTATCGCTACGCTGTGGCTTTTAATCACAGCTTTGCCCCTCTCGTGAACTCCTTAGGTCTGTAGCACCCGCCAGGAGGTGGCAGAAAGCTGTTATCACCAGACAATGGTACTACTTTTACTGGAGGGATTGGATATTTATGCCTTCAGAACAGCGACAATCCGCGCTGCTGGCTGTGCGTTGTTAACCTCGTCACTTACAAGCCCGATCCTGCCCTTGTTGAAATTGACTTCAGTAGGAGCAGGCTTATGTTCACCTATTTTTCCACCTAGAAGTTGGTGGGCAAATAATTCGGGCCAAGGTTTTTCAAAAGTGATTAAGGATTTTGCGAGCCAAAAATTAGGGAACCCACTTGAGACATCTTCAATGGGCCTGATTTTCAGAGAGCAGATACTTAGCGCTAGAACTGATGGAAATTTTTTTGTTGAAATGTGGGGAGGAATTTTTTTGAATTGTGGCGGGGGGGGGGAGGTTGTAAGAAAAGCTTTCATCTGGGGTAAAGTTTTCTGGTTTTCACCTGAAAAACCAGATGCCAAGAACCATAATATATTCGGGGGGGGGGCACGGGCGGGGTTCATTTTTGGTCAAAAAAACATTTTCATGGGAATTTGGGGGAAGCTTTTTTATTTCTTTTTTTCAAAATTTCCTGTGATAATTTTTCAAACAGTTCTCCGCAGCATTTTCTGAAAACCAGACCCTCTTTAAAGTGTCTCAAACTGGGACTCCAAAATCACTGGATCTTGACCAGTAGTTATTTTTCAAACATCCATGCCCTCTCCTGGCTCCTGAATGCCAGTGGTGGCTACAGAAAGAAGCAAACTATTAATTATAAAAAAAGAAATCTTCTGAGCTCTAGGTGTTTTTTGTTTTTTTTTTTAAATGTGTGTTTCAGCTGGTGTGTGTGGGGTGAAACTCCTCTCTCTCTCTTTCCCTCTCCCTCTCTTTCAATTTTCTTCCCAGTAGCAGCCTGACACAACCAGCATGAAGAGGACAAATTTCACTCTAGCTTCTTCTGCTTTCTGGTAGAAAGTTTTCTTTTGACTCTGGGAAGTGGTAACTTAAGTCATTCATAAACACTCCCTCCACTCTTGCATTGCACACAGAGAGGCAAAACTGGGGCAGCAGAGAACTGTACAGGGTGGCGGAGGGTAGGGGTGACAATGCAAGCCGAGACCTGCCGCAGTCAATGCAGTTCCATCGCTGCTGTGCGTAAGAAATTATTCACAGGAAAGCAAATCCAGCCTAGAGAGAGGTTACATCAGGTGCAGCTTCCTAGCCGTCAGTTGGCAGAACTCCAAGGTGTGTGGAGTTTTTTGTTTTGAGAGAGATCCTTCTCAGTTGGGGAAGGTGCCAGGGGGTGTGTGTGGGGGCGTTTGACTGTGATGGGGAGCATGGCGTGAGACTTCCTTTAACTGATGAAGGGCACTCTCCCTTCAATTGCTGCTTTTCAACTGTTTCTCTAAGTTTCTCACTGTTCTCTCGATTCAGGTTTCTGTAGCTGCCTGAAGATGCATGATGCCAATATTCTTACGCCACGCGAACCCCAGGGTCTGATTCAAAGCTTTTGAAGTTGGTGGAAAGACACAATGAAAAAGACTTGAATGGGCTTTTGGATCAAGCTCCTAGTAGGGAGCAGGAATCAATAAGCATGTGCAGCAGCATCCCAAGAAACCACTTTTCTTATGTGGGCATGGAGGGAGTTGTGAACAGAAAAGATAAGGAATCTGGGGTAAGGGAGGGTAGAAAGCCAGGGCCACAGGTTTCAGCTATTGTGATCACAAATAGTTTTTGGTCTTCCATTAGCCTTGTCTTCAAAAGGGAATTTAATTAAGTTTAAACACAATTTTTAATTACCAGGAGGACAGTGTAGTCTAATGGATACGCCACACTGGGAGTCAGGAGACCTGGGTTCTATTCTTGGCTCTGTCTGGCTCTGCTGTGTGACCTAGAGCAAGTCCCCCTCCCCTCTCTGTGTCCCCACATCCCTACCCACCCTTTGTCTGCCTTGTTTATTTAAACTAGAAGCTCTTTGAGGTCGGGGCTGTCTGCCAAGCACAATGGGACCCTGGTCTCAGTTGGCACTGCTAGGCACGGCTGTCATACAAATGACGATGGTAAGGGACGATGCTGACCATGACCGGTTGGAGTAGACCAGGGCAAGTTGTGTTCAGCATCCTGTCCGCTCGTGAAGGGGCAACCCAGCTCGTCTCAGTGTTTAACTACACCTAGCTGAGCTGTTGCTGACCGTGACTCGTGCTTGCTTACGCTGGTCAGACAGCATCTTGTTGGCTAACCGGAGCGTCACTGTGCAAGCCTGAGTGCTGTCAAATTTCCTCCTGAAGATGAGGCCCATGGGCTGAGCCGGAGCAGGTGACCTCTGCAGGTCCAGCCATGGAGTTCATCAGAACTTCGGACCCTTAGGGTCTGGAGAGCTTAGTGGCTGAAATGACTCCAACTCAGCAGCCTGTGGAAGGATGAGCCCTGTTCCCTGAAGCTCAGGTTTTGGCATGAAGGCAGTGAACTCTGTGCTGTGATAAATAAGGTATTTCTTCTCTTTAAAAAAAACAAAACAAAACAAAAAAAAAACTCATTGGAAATCTGGATCCCCAGCAAAATAAAACAATCCTGTCAATTACCATAAATCCTTTCAGATTCCAGGCTCTGCTTCCCTTTTGTTACTGATGCTCCCCTCAAAGAACTAGCCCACTTAAACCACAGGTTGTGCCAACAGTACCGTCTGCCTCTTTCACGTTCCGCTGTTGTTGCTGACTACAACCATGGAGTCGTATTTTCAGACTGGTTGTAGGTGTTGGCTTGCTCCCTATTAGTCTGTTCGCTTTCTCCAGGGGAAAGTTTTCCCACCAGCGTATTTTCCCTCTGGATCCTTGTCTTGATCTTTGGTGTTCCATGCAAGAGGCTGTAGAAGAAAGGAAAGACATAGTTGTCTTGCTCTTATGGTTCCATACCCGAGAGCTGCATCGCAAAAACACAACTGTGCAAAGTGTATTTGCATTAACCACCCACCCACACATGCGTGCATGCATTTTCAAAACGCCAACCTTGGAGGAACATCCATTAAGTTTTTTTTAAAGAGGGGGCATAATGAGGGTAATTATAATGGAGTTGGAAGCCAATACAAAGTGAGTACGCCACCAGCCAATGTTGTATAAAGAAATCGGACTTGCTGCAGTGCGTGTCGGTGCCAGATACAAACGGGATTTAATTATTTTTAAAGGGCCACAGTTGTGCACTCAGATACTATGATGATATAAGCCATTTATCTAGGCCCTGATTCAGCAAAGCACTTATGCACCTGCTTAATTTCCACTGACTTCAATGGAACTTAAGCATGTGCTTAAATGCTTTGCTGAAGCTGTGTCCTAGAGAGGAAGGTTCGGTCTCCTGGCTAAGGCAGTTAGATTGGGATTCATGAGACGTAGGCTCAACTCCTGACTTTAGCACAAACTTTGTGTGATTTCAGGCAGGTCACTTAATCACTTTGTTCCTTAGTTTCACCATCTCTAAAATAGGGATAACAACACTTCCTTTCTCCCACTGTCTGTCTGTCTTCTCTATTTAGAATGTAAACTCTTCAGGGCAGGAACTTTTTCTTGAAAAGTGCATGTACAGCACCTAATACTCTGGGGTCCCAATTATAGCAGAGGGCCTCCTCCAGATCCTAGTGTAATATAAATAAATCCCAGATAGATGGTTTAGACTAAAAGAAAAAAGCTGGCACTATTTTTTAACTAATAAACTTTAAGATTAAGAAAAATGTTTTGATTTTTTTTATTTAGTTGCTACAGGGTATTTTGTTTGGGTTTAGCAGACATTTCCCCCGCAGACAATGTGCACCATGATCAAAAGATGAAAGACCAGAGATGCAGATGAATAGACAGGCAGGTTTATTTTCACTAGTCACACAGAAGTGTAAAAAGTAAACAGACAGCACATTGGAGACAGAAATTATTTTGGTTTGGTAAAAGATCCTTGTTGTAGGCTTCAGTGGGAACCCACCTAAATATAACAAGATATAGAATCTGCAGTATTGACAAACCCAAGTGATCAATTATCATGAGTCCGGACCCAGAAAATTATGAGATTGTCTTCAAAATCACGAGATTTTTATAAATGTGGGGTTCTTTTTTGTTGCCTTTTTGTTTAGGGCTCATGTTTTTCAAGCTTGTCTCCATAACTAAGACTCCTAGAAATGTTGTTTTTTGTTTTTTTTAAACATGAAAGCTAAAATTCTCATGTATTCACATGACAGCAGGAGGTGAGGCTTTGAGAAGAACACCAAACATCATGGGAGTTGGCAATGCTGAATGTGTGTTGATTTTTAGAGTGTGAAATAATACTACAACTTAGCTCTTACAAAAGTATACATAAATATAAATCTAGAAATACTACATAGCATCTTCAAGCAAGCTGTACAATGTTGGCCCCTTATTTGCTATTGACCAAGTGCATTACAAAAATATGACAGTTTTGTTTCTAAATTATGTCATCAGGTTAATTCTCTTAATATTTTTTCATACAAACATTTTCCCTCAAAAACATTGGCAATGGGTCCCACCCTGCAAACTACTCCATAAAAGCAGACACTGTTGACTTCAGCGTGTTCTGTGAGGGTCCAAGGGTCTATCTGGGTTAGGGTTAAAGGACCTGATTCTGCAGGGTCACGGCATGCCTCCTCCAAGGATCCTGAGTGCCTTCTGCAACTTGCTTAGGCCCTGATTGAGGAAAGCCCTCCACATGTTCTTTAAATCCATTCAGATTCAGGAAAGCATGGAACTCAATGGTACTTAAGCTCAAGCTATCTTGAATAGGGCCAATTTCCTGAATTATGGCCTTTCACAGAACCTCGTGTGTGTGTGTTTGTTTTGCACCTTTTGGATTGTATTCTCAAATTGTAGGGCTGCATCTACTCCAGTGTAGAACAACATTCCATTTGATGTTGACCAAATATCTGACCAGGGTAATGCCTAAGAAAGCTGCTGAAAAACGTGATGTGTTTGGTCAGTCAAAATCCTTCAATTAAAAAGAAGGGTGGAAAAATATATAATGTTGTGTCAGTGTCATTTATTGACAGTGAGCTTCATAAGATCCTTTGGGACGTTCTTGTTAAGGGGGGGGGAGCCCTTTATCTTAAGCATTTCCCAGCATTCCTTCAAGACATCTGGTTCTCTCATTTTCTATCTTGACTTCTGTGCCTTCAAAAATATCACTGTCAGTTTTTTACTATTTAGCCAAGCAACACAAGCAGACTGGGGGTCCTGCATGATAACTTGTCTAAAGCATGGTTGTCTTTCAGAAGCAGTGACCTTAACCATTTCAGTGGCGGGGGGTTTTGACATTGTTTCTCTGTGTTCCTGTCGCTATCCACCCGCTTTGGTTTTGTAAGCAAAAATTGAAACCGTCTTCAGATAAATTAAGATAATGTGTTGCACTTAACACTGCCAGCATTTCTACACTCACACGTTGGATGGTATTTCAGTTGAGTGGGGTATCTCCATTTGACAAAAACAAAGCCAAGCAAGAGCCAACTGCCCTGAGAATAGCTCTGATGGGTGCAAAAGAGGGGATTCTGAGACTGTGTCGGGTGATGTTTAAGGGGCATATCCTAAGCTGGTGTAAACTGTCATAGCTCGATTGGCTTTATGACAATTTGTATCAGCTGGGGATCTGCCCCTTAGACTTGAACACAAAGTGGGCATCTGGGATGTTCAGTTTGGGGGTGTACAAAACAGCGAGGTATTGATTTGTTCACGGAATTTTTTACTATTTACTTTTCAAAATCTACCTACTCTGAAAAATTTGTTCCAAAAATGTCATATGTGGAGCTGTTAGCACCACCTCTTCTCAAGCCCCCAAAACTTCCCCCCCGTAGGACTTTATTTTCAGTTTCTTTTAACTTTGCCAGAACATTTCCATGCTGGGTATCTGCCTCAGGCTGAATTGTTTTTGGAAAATACCGATCAAAACCATTTCCACCAATTCCGAGAAAGAGGTGAGGGAAAAAGATGTTGTTTTGCCCATGTTTTTTTTAAAAAAAACAAAACACCTGGAGACCTTTTCTTTGTAAAGCTCCAGAGCCCCTATGCTTTGGAACAAGGACTTCAAATTTGGCAGGGGAGTGGCCTTAGGTCAAGGATGTGCCTTTTGCTGTTCCTGTGAAAATCTATCCGAACTTGGCAAGGTGTGGGAGCGAGGCAGATCAGATGAGGAAGAGGAGGGAAAGAACTGGGTTTGGCTGGGCAAGGAGACCGAGAGCAACAGGCACTGAATGAGGCAGGGGTTCTATGAAGAAAAAATGTATGATCGTGTCGTTAAAGACTGTATCATAATGCATCTCCACAAGGGGGCTGAATTGAGGTTGCATGGGCAAAGATATAGTGTGTGTGTATAGCTATCTATATAGGTGTGTGGGTGTGTGTATACATACACACACACCCCCCACCTATATAGATAGCTATACACACCCTGTATCTTTGCCTGAGCAACCTGAATATGAATGAATATATATATATATATATATATATATACACACACACACATGTGTGTGTATATTTATATTCCATTCATCCACTATATATGTAGCATTTTAAAAGAATATTTATATTTCACCTAGTTTAATACTGCATCAATTTTTTCAGGACACTGCAGATGCACCCCGCCTATTTGCACTGGTGCTGAACAGAGAGGTTAAACCGAAAGTCATTGGAGAGACTAGCTGGTTAAGCGCTGACCTTTCCCCTCTGAAAGACAGCGACCTGAACTTGAGAAATTAACTTTGCCTGCCTGTGCCCCTGCTCCTTCTAACCCATATTGCAAACATTAAATATAAGCTTGCAGAATGGAGTATGACTGGCAGTCACCTCCCCCAGTAGAGGAGGCCCCAAGGTGGAAGGAGTACAGATAATGAATTGCCGTCTTTATCCCGGGAGAGGGATAGTTGCATTACACTTCCCACTCTGTTCTGCCGTCACCCACGCTGCACCAGACCCCCTGAATATAAAAGGAGCCTCAGTTTTCGGTGTCATAAATCTAAGTTCTCAGACTTTTTTTTTTTTTGCCAAGAACTATCTAAAATACTTCATCTTTCCCTGAAATAGAATCTGCTCCCTCCTGAGTTATTTGTAGCGCAATTCCCCATGTGGGCATGTAGACTGACCCTGGAGCCATGTGCTTAAGGCATCTTCCCGTTCTCCGGTGTGCTGGACCCGATGGGTATCTTTCTCATGACTTGGCATTTATTTTTGTGCCACAGCAAACCGTCTTCATTTCAAGACGAAATATCTTCTAATGGTTAGAGCAGGGGAATGGGAGCTGGGCCTCTCACATTTAGGTTCTGGCTCTGGCACTGATCTGCTACATCCTCTTGGGCAGATTGTTTAGCCTCTCTGAGTGGGATTTTCAAGAGTGCTGAAGTGACATGGGAGCCCAAGTCCCATTGAAAGTCATGGACTCTCTATGCCTTAGTTTGATCATCTGTAAAATGGGCATAATACTCAACAGCTTCATTGGTGGGGGTTGAAAAGTACTATGAGATCCTCTTCTGGAAAGTGCTATCGAAGCGGTAAAATATAGCTTTGCAGTGTTCATGTGCCACAAATAATTAGAACCCAGTTCCCATTTAAACCAAGACTGTACTGCTCTGATGGCATAAAAGAGCCACAGAGTAAGAGTATATTTGCCATTTTAAGACCCCTTTACGCTCCAGTGGTGTAAATGAGAATCAGCCCCTTAATCTTTACTTACATTCTTTCTCCTTATTCTTTATTTATCTTGTTTATTTAGATTGTCAGCTGTTTGAGGCATGGACTGTCTCTTATTATGTGTCTGCTCAGTGCCTATCATAATGGGGCCACAGTCTATGTTGCAGTCTCTACGTGCTACCGTGATGCAAATAATAATTTTAAACGGCAACTATTAATTGCTACCACCTGTAGAGAATTACAGGTTCATTAACTGAACTGGATGGAAGAACTTGTCCTTATTCTCTTCTTTGTGTTCGCATCAAAGCTTCGCTGTGGTTTATAAACCTATTCCCAGAACTGGCTGAATAACCTGTGAAATATTCCGTGAAAATTTTGAATTTTTTTTTACCAGTTTCTCAAAATGTTGATGAAATTTTTCAGTTGTCCAAAAAAAATTAGACCAGTTCTATCACTTCTTGAAACTCCTGTTTAAAAAAAAAAAAAAAAACCCAACAAAATCTTTCATTGAAATTTTTTTTTTGGGGGGGGGGGGAGGGGGGACGGGAGGTTCTAGCAAAAATAATTTTGTTTTAATCAAAAATTTTAATCTGAAACTCAAGATTAGGAAAATTTTAACCAGCTTTAGCGGTTCCTAAAGATGAATCTAGTCACATAGCTAAGGATATTGTACCATTCTCACAAATAATACTTGCTGCTAATGAGATACAGAACCTTGTGCCTTTTAGTCACTAGTTTTAATCCAGTGGTTATCGGTGGGAACTGAAATATATGCCGACTTTTTTGGGGTGTGTCTATACTGTGTCTGGGAGCGAGCCTCCTAGCCCAGGTGCACAGCCTTGTGCTAGCGGGGCTTGCCCTAACGTGCCAAAAATAGTTAGATGTTCAGCCGGATCGCTCCCAGAGGCAGTGTAGACATATCCATAGTGGTCTATGTGAAAGATCTGATGTTTTTTAAAAAAAAAATTATGCTTTGTCTTATACGAGTGCCAGGGAGATTCGATCATGGACCAGAATCACTTTACGAGGCGCTGTATGAATACAGAACTAGGAGACGGTGCCTACCCCAGGTTTTAGTCCAAAACAATAATGGACTGATGTCCACATCACAAAACGACCACCACAAAGGGCACTCATTGGGCACCTTTGCTTGCCAGCTGACAAAAACTGAACCGGCGGCTATGGAGAGTGAGCTCTCTTTCCTGCCGTCTCAGGATTCCTCTAGAACAAGGTTGAGATACACTGGTGAGGCTGCTGCTATCTTTCCTGAAACTGTTCATTGGATAAATGGACAACTTCGGCCAGCAGGCTGGTCCCATGTGCAACCTTCTGCTAGCGTTCCATTAATCTCCCCTTATCCCAGTGCTGCAAATCTAGTAGGTTTCGAAGTTCTCTCTCTCTCATTAAAGCTGTGTTTTCTCCTAGAGTTCACTATTGTTTTCTCAGCCGACCCATCACAAAGCAGAGGTCACATCAACATGACCTTTCGCTGGTACACGGAGGCTGCTAAATAATTCACGTGGCCAACTTGATTTCGGGGTCCACATTTGTTTTTTCCACTCTCCTAATCAGGATGCTCATTTAATTCTATTGCAGCACCTGTTCAGCAATTAACACCCTACAATTTGCATCTTACCCTGACATTTGCTATCTTTCCAATTAGTTTTTATATCAGTATAATTAGGGAGGGTTATTACAGTGCATCAAGCAGGGTCGAGGATATTCCCAAGCCTTTAAGCTCTTTCCCAGATTTGTTTAGGGAAGCCACTAAGGGTAAATGGTTGATTAGGATCACTGTTTTTCTTCTTCATTCAGATCAGGCGAAAACTGTTTCCCCATGTGGCTCATGAAAGATCAGGGAAATATGTCAGTCTATAAGAACTGATATTATGTAGTTCGTGACTTTTTGGTGAATTTACAGAGGATTATAAATAAGGGCTATGCTATGTACTACTCCTTCTGTCTTTAGTGGGGAACCATGTGTGTGAGCTTTATACTAAGATGGGCAAATTTTTTACTGGTGCCGTCAGTTTTAAAGATAAATCTCAGAGGGAACTTATGTACAACGGCACCAAAATGGAACCATTCGGACAGGGGTCTCGAGGGACAATTCTTGTTTATATAAATAGAAATGATCTGCCTAGTAATGTCTTTCAATTTAAATTTCATTGAGTGAACGTCTCCTGTCTGACCAGACTGGATGGATTTAGGTTATTAGTTTGAGTCAGGGACTGCGTAGTACACTCAGCGCCTTGCCCAATGGAGCCCCGGTCCTGACATGGCCTCTAGATGATACTGCAGTAAAAATAATAAAGGATAATGCATTGAGCTTTCTGTCTATGCACTGATCTCCTCCTGACATCAGTGGGTCTTCTGGGCATGCAGGGGAAGTGGGACAATGGGAGGTGAGATTTCTGTAGTATGGATCAGAGAGCGGACGGTCACTCTGATCTTACACCCTCCGACTCTGAATGGTGCCTTTTTCTTTCTTCTGTTTGAAATGTGACCGTGCAGGCGGTTGATTCTTCCTCTTAGCTTGAAATTACATCCCCCTCCCACTTCCTCCGTCATCTATCTTAATATTTTAGGTGCATAGATGGGGGTATGCTATTGGAAGGGGATATTGCTTATGACAAGATTGTGGTGTAGGAAACGGTATGACGCACATCTTTCTGGGTGGGAAGGAGAGGTATATAAAACCCAATTAATCTGCCCTGTGTGTGTGTTCCGATCTGAAGCTGGTTGTTACAAGAAGTACGTCTGCGGCATTCCTTAATGCTTTCCTACAACACAGTCCACAGACTGGAGGAGCTGGAGAGAAGCACTCAGAGCCAATATAAATACCCATATCGTATAGTTGGTGTGGTCTGAATTAAGAGGAGTCAGTAGGACTAATTCAATTCTTTGTCCAAGCCAATCCCTCCTCTCATGTCCCTCTAGTGGTTTGGCGTGTATAATACATTTACTCCTGCTCTATTGCTTAGCATTAGCTACTGTCATGAATGGACTTCACCTCTCTCCACTTTGTCTTTTGATCTCCTGTGGGCAGTGTGGATGGGTGAACAGGTTTAGAAAACTAAGGCAACCCAGCTGAATCTCTGACAAAGTCTTCCCAGATGCTCCCCATGCCTCATCAGAGGTTCATTTGCTGCACCTGTTATCCTGAAAAAATCCACAGTGGATTTTCAGCCATGTCTGACGATGAGGACCCGTGCTGCCCTCTTCAAACTCAAGCAGTCACTGGGGCTTCTTCGGGATCAGAGGCGCGCTGTGTGTTCTGGGGCCCTAATGATCTGAGACTTGAAGACAGCAGCTGTCATGGACTCAACAACAGTCAAATCTGCTGAGGGCCCTCCTATGATGGAATATAAAGAAAGTTAAGGGCACTGGCTGGGGTGGAGATGTTTTGGGAAGCGGGCTGAGAAGCAGGAATCGGGCTGAGTGGCTAATGGGAGTTATGAGGCCTGGAGTAAGGGAAGGGGACTAATTATCTGGTTGGATTAGGAGAAAGGGTGATCAGGGAAGGAAAATATGTTACTCTCCAAGCTTGATAAGCTTCAGGGAAGCATCCACGCTCTCCTTTCCAGGGTGGGCCGAACCAACTCTCTGAGCATTTTCCTGTCATTGTTTGCTCTTAAGGCTATACACTCTAGTGGTGTAAATCAGCATAGGTCCTGATCCTTCATGATTTCAGTATTCTTTTGTATAGATCTCCCTCTTGGGTCTATTCTGGTCTTTGGTTTGTTATCCATCGGAGGGTTTTTATAGGGCTGGTCAAAAATTTTCCGTAGAACTTTTTTCAACAGAAAATTGGTTTTTTGACACGAAAATGCTTACCTTGGAACGCTGTTTTTTTTTTTTTTAAGAGGGGTGGGGAACAAAAATCTGCACAATAAAACGTTAATTCAAAAGGTAAAATGTTTTGTTTTTCAGCTGAAAACATTTCATTTTTTCAATATAAAGATGATATTCTAAATATTACATTTGAAACAGACAAGACGGACAGGGTGAGAAGGGAAATTAAGGCACAGAGAAAGGAAGTGACTTGCCCCAGGTCCCACAGCAGGACAGTGGCAGGACTGGGACTATATAACCCAGGTTGTCTCTGATTCCTACCCCATCCCATTAGATCATACTGGCTCCCAGTAGGGGTGACCGGCACAGCCCATCTGTTTGCCAGAGGTGGGGAGTATTGGGTTCCTTAGTGGACTGGCATGTTTTCAGGGTGGGATTTTTTTTTTTTTAATTTCTGTTACGAACTTGGATTTGGGGCTGTGCTTGCTTATTGACATTCACTTTTTAAAATTTAAGTGCGTCATTTCAATACTCAGACAAATGTGTTACGAACTTTTTTTATAAATCTATTTAAAGGGGGAGACGGATAATCTATACCAATGAAATTTCCAGTCCAATTTTTCACTCGATGAGCTCAGATAAGCATCTAACACTGAGCCCATGTGAGGTTGATTCCTGACTTTCACCTCTGTATCTAGTATTTAAAATCTGGGGCCTCATACACTCTGTAGGTGGGTAGACGGGAGAGTAAACAAATAGCTTAGATTAAAATGGTAACCGTACCCACTATTGTGTAGGATAACGTCATTATCCGATCATCTTGTCTGCCCTGAAATCTCACACTTCATCTTTTCCCTGTTAATAGATTTCACCTTGGAATGCAAACACATTTCTGCCGCTATTAAGCAGCCTAGTTAATACACTGCCCAGTTCCGCTGGGCCAGGGAGAGAGAGAGAGTTCCTTAACGTACATCAGAAACGACTTAGGGTGTTAAAAGGCTAGCCCCTTCTAATTGAACGGCAACAGGATCATCTCAGACTGCTGATATTGATTTAGGGGACTGTTTGCGAGGGTGCAGGGGAAGAAGGAGGTGTAACCTCCTGAACAGATTAGAACTCACTGTTGCTCTTTGCTGGCTGTGCTCAAATCCCCGCGCTCACTGGAAATCCAAGCTTTCTCTGAAAATGGCCAAGCTTATGAGCTGAGATTTTCAAAAATGAGATCCTGGACTCTTTAAATCCCTGTTTTGACTGAGGTATTCAGAGCTGCCCCCGAGAGGGAAAAGAATGGGCATTAAGATTCCAAGTCCATTGGGTGGCTTTCAAAATCTCACCCAAAGATCCTCCCCTCCCTCAGATAAGTGCCCTGCAAGATGCTCAGCACTTCTGAACATCAAGTCATTTATAGCCTAAATCTCGACTTCGGAGCCTAATTTTGAGGCAGACCTTCAGTTGGTGCGAATTGTTACCGCTCCATTGAAGTCAACGGCCTCTGCGGCTTTATACCTGTTGAGGATGATCTGGTGCCTGTTGAAAATCTTGGCCAAGGCTTTTAAGCAGTTAACCATTGGAACAATGTACCAAGGGTCATGGTGAGTTCTCTATCCCTGGCGATTTTAAAATCATGATTGGATGTGTTTTTAAAAGGACATTCAAAAGAAATTATGTTGTGGGAAATCCTATGGCCTGTGTTATAGAATCGTAGAAGTATAGGACCAGAAGGGACCTGGAGAGATCTTCTAGTCTGGTCCCCTACACTCATGGCAGGACTAAGTATTATCTATTCCATTCCTGACCAGTGCTTGTCTAACCTGCTTTTAAAAATCTCCAGTGATGGAGATTGCACCCTTATGTGGGAGGTCAAACTAGATTACTACAATGATCTTTCCTGGCCTTGGACTCTATGAATTTATGAATCCAGAAAATCACAGGATAAAATTTTCAAAAGTGTTTTAAGTGACTTAAGAATCTAGGCCCTATTTTCAAAAGTGACGTAGGGACTGAGACCTCGATTCCTAAATCACTTGTTGTCCAATGATATATAATGATAGCTATCTCTTTTGTAGGAGAGAGAATTAAAGTTAATCTGAAGCCTTTTACACCAGTAACTGAGCAGAGAATTAGGCTTCTACTATTAATACAGAGCTTACAAAACAGTCTCTTTGAATCCTTAGCTCTTGGGCTGGTCTGTCAATGGAATTATAGATTTATAAAAAGTTAGGTCTTTTCCATCTCTGTTAGGTCTTCTAGTGCATTTCCAGACCCAGCTAAGGAATCTCTTATTGTACTTATTCATATTTTTTTTTCTGGTGTAACTTGTTTCCCTCAAGGCAGGTGGCCAGCATGAACGGGAGTTACGTTGACAAGCAGAGGGAAGAATTAGAACTTCAGCGGTGGTGTCGTTGGGAATGTTAAAGCAAAAGACCCAAATCAAGCAGATGAATAATAATACTAATGATTCTTGCTAAATTTCAGGTACAGCGTGCTGGCTGGTATCATTGCTCCAGTGCTTTGCGTGAAAGCCAGCGTGCTGAACGAGAATGAATATTCCTCTTACATACATTCACACACACTGCCATTGATGAGGGGTTTTTATTTCCTAAATGCCTAAAAATAGGAGCACAGAGTGTGTGCAAGCGAGATTTGTAAATCTAATCACTAATAACTGTGCTGCCAACTGTATTAAATTTCCTTTGGTTTCTGGTTTCCAAGCTCTGATGGAGCTTTGTCAGTTGCATTAATAGGAATAAAAGTTCCTCCTTTTTTTTGGTATTAATCCAAACTAACCAGCCTGACCATTTCTTAAAACATTGGCTTCTCAACACATTATTAAACCCAACTGGTGTAAATCTCTGCAAATTCCTCTTTAATCTTTTAAAGCAAATTTTCGGAGAAATGGTTTAAAAAAACCCCTTACTTTTAAGTTAAAACCAGAGCGAAAAAGAAAAAAATTCCCTTGGGCAATGTAATATCAGCAGGCTGTGTAATATGCTCTTAGAGTTCCCCCTCCCCCCCAGTCCTTTAAATCATCGCCAAGGAACTAAGCGATTCCAAGATACAAATGGCATTCGCTGTTGTTTGGAAATCAATTAATTTGTAAGATGAAAGGTTGTGCAAAATATTTGGAAATTTTGGTGGTGCTGCAGTTGAACTTGGTCGGCACCAGAAGCAACTATCATGCTTGTCTAATCTCTCCCACTGGTTCTCCATTGCAATATATGCATACAGTTTTTGGGGGGCGAGTAGGGTGTGGGGGGGTTCTGCTTGGAACAGGTGACCACTTGATTAATATGCTACTGTGTTTTGTTCAGAGAGGTGGGGAGAAGAGAGAGGGAGCTCTGTGTGGTTGAGTTTTAACACCTTCTCTGCTAAGCAGGAGGCCAGCTCAGGGTGCTAAATTCCTGTCTGTGGCTGTCTGTGAAATAAATCTGTGTGTTGTGTAGTCCCAAGCTGTCAGCAACGGTTTGCGCTGATGGACTCTGAAAGAGGTTTCCTCTCCGTCTGTGGAACAGTCAGCAGCCGCTAGGGAGCTGTCTTTAGCTCAGATTTCAGAGTTAGCTCATTAGACCAATAACAGCAGACACCTTCTTATTTCTTTTAAAATGAAAAAAGAAGGGGGAAAAAAAGGGGAGAAAAGAAGTATTTGCAAAGTCAGATTCTATGTAGATAAAGTTATGGCCAGACAATAATATTCTATTTCCCCTTGCCTCCTGTAATGGCCTAGTGACTTGGACAGGCACGGCTCTTTCACTGAGGCAAGCTTTCCCATTTCATTTTTATTCCTTTCTTTTTTCTTTTCTTCCCGCTGCTCTGCCTATCTTACGGCGAGTTTGTTTAGAATCGCCAAGTTCTGTGCCCCTTTGCAGAGTAGGGGTTTGGTCCCTTCCATCTTGATCCCTCGCTAATAGGGGAGGCCTGGCTGATTTGAGGCTGGATATGCTAGAAGACTTAGAACATTCTCATTTCCCTTTCCCATTCTCTCTAACCACCTCGCCCCTGCTCCTCATTTTCCCAGCTGTGTAATGCCAATAATATACTGTGTTAGTTCTCAGCAGCCTTCTTGTGATTCGTGAAATGGTGCCAATAAGAACTGCTGAGCTGAGCTTTTTTATTTTCCTCCTTAAAGCTGCTGTTTGACCTCTTTTGCACAAGTTCACTTGACCAGTTATTCTATTTAAAAAAATCTTCCTCGGGTCAGCTCTTGCCCTCTGCTATTGGCACTGGGGAGGTTGCAAGGATATAAATATCGTTTATGGAAACCAGTCTGGGGAAATGTTGCATTATCACTCAAGATCCAATCATGATAAAAATGCATTTTGTGGGATGGGGTACTGGCCCGTGTTTCTGCGTGGATAAGGCAATTATGGCAGCTGTTGTGGTGGGGGGTGGTGGGGAAAACATGGTATGAACAGAGAACTGCGAGCCAGGAATTTGAGTTCTAACCCTCGCACTGACAGTGATACCAAGTCAATTAACATCTCTGCATCAGTTTCCTCATCTGTAAAATGGGAGAAAACCCTTACTTCCCAGGGTGAAGGCCCTCATTTAATAGTGTTTGTACCATAAGAGAACTTAGTTTGTCAACAACTCTCTTCATATGTAGAATCAAAAGAGGTTTTCTAAATAAGTTGAGCACCTTGAGTTTTTCATCTTCAACATATGTCAGTGCTGTGACATGGGTAGATACTATCCCCATCCTCCAGGAGGGTGACTTGCCCAAGGGTGCAGAAGACACTGGTGGTGTGGCTGCGGTTAGAACTCCTTTTCTCCTGGCTCCCAGTTTTGTGCTTTGACAGAGCCGGTCTCAACAGTCTAGAGAAGGAACACTTGTGAATTAGGAGCAGTGTATCCGACTGACAGAAATAGGGAAGAAATGTGGAGACTGTCTGAAGCAGAAGGCCAAAATTCCCCTTGACACTTGCAGGCAGAAAGGGACTCCCAATGTTCTACTGTTGGTGTGCAGGTGGATTTTCCCTAGTAGCTGACGAAGAGATTTGCCAATGGAGGGAGAACATTGTGAGGGTCTGGGAGGAGAATTTTGCCAGAAGGGCAATAATAATGCTACTTGCACCATAGGTTCATCTGTACTAAGGGTACGCTTTTTGTTCAGGTCAGAAGATAACTATCTTCCCCACTCCTGATCATCCTCCTTGTGTGAAAACAGCCTGGCGTTATCAGCATACTAGCTCTGTCTATATGCTTTTATGGCCCTTACCACTGTAATATCTATGCATAATAGGTTTTTATCCTCGTAACACCCCGGTGAAGGAGAGACGTATTTGTCCTATTTTACAGATGGGGAACTGAGGCACAGTGTACTGACTTGCCCACAAGGTCTTTGGCTGAATTGGGAATTGAACCCAGGCTTCCTGTGTCCTGCTAGCATAGCTCTCAGGGAATATGGAAGCCTTCCCATCTACCTATCCAGGCACATTCAATGGGGAAGGTGAATTGGATGTGCCCACATCTAAAATGAATAATAATGTGTCAGCCCAAAGTTTTGCCCTATACTGTTAATTGTGTCACAGGCTCTATACTTCCAACCGCTGAAAGAGATTCCCCTTTTCAAAGGCAGGATGTTCTTGCTGGAGAAAGAGGGCCTAAGTTCTACTCCTGCTCCCGTTACAGCATGCCAAGTGGCTAGTGGTGTGTGCAGCATTGTAACACCCGAGTTGGTTGAAACACCAGGGGGAAAACATCATGCAGATTCTTAGTTTGCAGTGTTGTTGTAGCTTGTTGGTCCCAGGGTAGCAGAAAGACAAGGTGGATAGAGTAATATCTTCTGTTGGACCAATTTCTATTGGTGGAAGAGACAAGCTTTCGAGCTTACGTGAAGATTATTGGACATTTTTGACTGTTTTTTGAAATTTCAACTTTTTTTTTGAATTTTGAAAAAAATTCTGCTAGCTGCCCTCGCGCCCCCCGCCCCCCCCCCCCCCCAAAAAAAGTCAAATCAAATGTGCAACACAAACTTTGGGGAGGTTTTGGTTTTGAAAATCACAATTTTCAATTTTTGCTGGAAAGCTGAGGTTTGAAACATTTTGACCCGCTCTTGTAGCCAGTCGGGAGTTCCTAGAGAGAGACAGAGATTTGTTCGGATGTGGTCCATCCGACTTTGGAGCGAGGGCCAGGAAGAGAAGAACACACAGAAAGATCAGTGCTCAAAGTTTGAATGAACAGCAAAGAATGTTCCATGGAACCCTGCTACCTGATCTTATTGTGGTGCAATAATATGAGCAACCTTTTTTGTGATTGGGCAGAAACCGTACAGGCCATCTGTTCTGACAGGGGAGGAAGGATATGGATGCCTTGTGACCTCCCACTGTAAAGTTTCATCATCACCCGGAACCATGTTGTAACCTGGAAGCTGGGAGGTGAATCAGTGCTCGTCTAGTGCATGTACTTCATCTGCGCCTGCTCTGAACTCTTTAAATCTCAATATTCTGTACCCACGCAAGAAAGAATAAATGACCCATTGTTCCCAGACTGTGACACTTGATCCAATTAAAAAGGGACCCGGGAGAAAGCTGAAAAAGAACAATGTCGTATACTGGAAGGATGTACTAGCCTGGGATCTAGGTTCAAGTCTCTGTTCCGCCGCCCGCTTCCTGGGTGACCTTGGGCAAGTCACTTAGTCTCTCTACATCTCAGTTCCCCATCTGTGCAATAAGAGCCCTTCCCTACATCACCAGGGGTGTTGTGAGGATGAATATTTTAAAGGTTGTGAGGTGCTCAGATACTGTGGTGATGAGGCCAGACAAATACCGACAACAAAAGATCTATCTGGCTTTAAGATTAAACTCGATAAGTTTATGGAGGAGATGGTTTGATGGGATAACATGATTTTGGTAATTAATTGATCTTTAAATGTTCATGGTAAATAGGCCTAATGGCCTGTGATGGGATGTTAGATGGGGTGGGATCTGAGTTACGACAGAAAATTCTTTCCTGGGTATCTGGCTGGTGAATCTTACCCATATGCTCAGGGTTCAGCTGATGGCCATATTTGGGGTCGGGAAGGAATTTTCCTCCAGGGCAGATTGGAAGAGGCCCTGGAGGTTTTTCGCCTTCCTCAGTAGCATGGGGCACGGGTCACTTGCTGGAGGATTCTCTGCTCCTTGAAGTCTTTAAACCACGATTTGAGGACTTCAGCAGCTCAGACATAGGTGAGAGGTTTTTCGCAGGAGTGGGTGGGTGAGATTCTGTGGCCTGCATTGTGCAGGATGTCGGACTAGATGATCATAATGGTCCCGTCTGACCTTAGTATCTATGAATCTATGAAAAAAAAACAAACAGGTGGATCCTATGGTGCAAATTCAATAATGCTTCTCAATATTTAGGGCATGGGGTGACCACACACAGTGATCGAAAGCAGGGAAGCCACTAATGGCCAAACCTTGATCCAATTCAGGGGGGATGGGAGTCTTGACATTGACTTAGATGTGGAGCGCGATTTGGCCCGTAAAGTGTTTGTGTGGAGGTCACAGTAAAAGTGGACGTTTCTTTTCAACCCCCCTCCACCCTTGTGATTCTGTGTATAATGCCTCGGTTCATTCAGCTTTCCGGGTGCCTTGCGTTCTCATGCAGCACTCATTACCAGTGATAGCAATAGTGATAGAAAACTCCACGTGTGACTATAACATACAGTGTTCTCCCTTTGGAGATGGTACATAAGCCTATTGCATCAAACAGTGTTACACCCATAGGTGCCGACTTCCTCAGTCCCCGGGGGGGTGTTTGTAAAGTGGCTTGAGATCTATGGATGAAAAGCACTGTATTAGGGTATTATGGCTATGTTTTTATTATCATGCTTTTCCCTCCATCTTCTTGCTATTGTAGCTTCTTTGCAATGGCCGATCAGAAAAGCTAGTAGAGACAATGTGGTCTCGTAGGTAGGCACAGGATGGAGTGTCAGGTGATCTTGGGTCTAAGCTCTGCTCTGCTCTGACTTGCTGTGCGGCCTTGGGCAAGTCACTTCCCCATTTGGTGCCTCAGTTTCCCATCTTATCCTTTGTCTGTCTTGCCTGTTTAGACTGTAAGCTTTCCAGGGAAGCACCTAGCACAACAAGGCTGCAATAATGTAAATAACAACAGGTGGGAACTGTTAGAAACATTTTCCCAAAGGTTATGTTTCACCTTGTATGTCCTCTTCCTGGAGGGGAATCATCACTGATTGGCATAGGTGTGGGTAAATGGATACTTTAATTGTGGGCACCAGTGGTTAGTTGGTATTTTGATCCCTTTAGTAGGAGACAAACAAGAGATTCCCACTTGGCGATGTCTGGCCGGAAGCACTGGCAACCTATGTATTAATTAAACAGTTGATAAACTTTCATTTGGTTCATTTTCCCTGCAATAAAGCCCTAATTATACCAAAGTGAGAACATTTCTGAGCACTGCGGCACTGTGGAATTGAAATGACCACAATCGCATTGAGCTCTAAATTAAGAGCATTATTTTTTAAAAATTCTCACGTGTAGAAATTTGGAATGGAAGATGAGATGATGACTTTTTTATTAACAACTTAAAAACTGATTCTAACTTCGCATTTTAATGTGAAATCAGTAAGGCATTTAACTGTTTTTGGGTCTTAATGTGCATCTTCGCTTTGTGTAATGAATATCCTAGGTTACTGCGATAGGGTAGATAATCTGACCTTTGAAAACTTTTACACAGTATACGTGTAATACCGACAGATCCCGGTTGTTGGTGGGTGGGATCGAACCTCTGGAGCGAAATGCATGAGCCTCTACCACATGAGCAAAAGCCATATGCCCGTTAGCTAAGGCTGTAGAGCAGACTCATTAAGCTCTCTCTCTCTCAGTGGTCTCGGTGCCACGACATGGATGGAACCACACCCAGGAGGCGTCTGGGTTACATACACATAGTTAACTGCTTGAGAAACTGGGTCCGGATGGAGGAGTTGTGGCCGACTGAATAGGTAATTGTCTTAATAAGCTGCCCAAATATGTATTTACATAATAGACACCTACTGGGTCTCTTGGGTAAATATAGAATTTTAAAAACGGCATTAATGTGTATTGAATTGAGAGACTGGAAAAATTCCGAAGAAAACAATGTGTTAAAAGAGACCCTACTCAAATACAGATTTACCCGAGAGAGAGTTTTGCAAGCTCATCAGTGTATTTCTCCTTGAATTACGACTGCTTCCTCTTTCTTTTTAAAGGACCCCACCCCTCGCAAATCAAGATCCCAATTCTGGCCAGGTTTGGATGTGGTTTAAGCCCATCTCTAGTCAGCTGAGATGGCTTAATGGCAGCGTGGCCAACTCTTGGGATTTTATTGCCAGTCTTGAGATAATTGATGTTTTTTTTCTTAAAGTCCCAGCTCCTGGGGTCATGTGATTATCTGAGAGTCCCAGAGTTCATGTTGTTGTCTGTTTTTTAGTAAGTATATTTACGGCCCTCATGTTTGCTCAGAAAACTTTGAAAATGGGAACCATAGAATCATAGAATCTCTGGGCTGGAAGGGACCTCAGGAGCTCATCTCGTCCAACCCGCAGCTCAAAGCAGGACCAATCCCCAATTTTTGCCCCAGATTCCTAAATGGCCCCCTCATCGAGGCTCACAAACGGGAAGGCAGATGAAAAGAACCCACATTTTATTATTTTTAAAAATCTCATTATTTTTACCCAGCCTTGTTACTTTTTTAGGAGTGGAATCCTCATTCACAACTTTTGGTTAGCAGTACTGCAGTGGTTTCTCTTTTTTGCAAGCAGCATTTATGGATTTGGTCACTGCATCCAAAAGCTATCGTTGAGGTTTACAAGAGCAGTGGTCATGGTTTGAGGTCTGGGCATTCATCCTATATGACAAGGTTGCAAAGGTTAGAATGATTTAGTCTTGGAAGGAGGAGAATGAGAGGGGATTCCCTTTAAGCTATCCCATAGTCACTTGAAGTTAATGCAAGAGGGGAATAAATTGAAGGCGTAAAGTATTCTTTTGAAAATTGAGGCATTAATGAAGATCTTCAGTACATGTGTGATTCATATTCTGGGTGTGTGAGACAGTATAAATAATCTGACCTCTAAAAACATAGTTTTTGGTGAAACATTAAGGAAGTGCAGCATATAGCCAGCCTGTGGAATTCTCACAGGAGCTCATGGATTGATGCTGCAGCTGGACTTAGATAACGACAAATATTAGTGACCCTTAAACTGCGTGTGAAGGAGAGGACTAAACCACTGTAATATAGTCCAGCAATCCCTTTCACGATTGCTGAGTCCCGGCGAGGATTTAGAGGACACCCTGTTTGATTACCCTAGGCAACACAACTATTCAGAGAGCTTGACAGCCAGAGAGAACCACCAGGTTTGTCTGCGTCCAGTAAAGAATTCTCTTTATATTCCTTACCCCCAGTCCTGTCTCTTCTCTAGCACAATGGAAATGTACTACACGTCACCTCAGAGGTCAGGAAGGATTTATTTCCTTCATGAAGAGTCTGGCACAAATGCATTATGGGGGGCTCTCACGGTTTCCCTGAAATTGTGGACATTTCTCTGCTCTTTAGGTTCTTACACTCTGCCCATCACCTTGGTATCCGGGCACCTTCCAGCATCACATTAAGGGATGCAACTAGCATCTGTTATGGGTTGTTGGCCACTTCCAATGCCAGGATGCTAGCCCAGCTGTCTGATCCAGTACGGCAAATCCAGTGACCCTAGCTGTATTAGTTTGACAATAGGCTCTGTGTTAGGCACTGGTTGTACAAATGATTCTGGCAGTGATTGGAAGAGCTATGAAAGACACTAGGCCAAGCCTGTGTAACATGCTGTAATTGCCTTGGCTGGATGTTTGCCCTCTGTCGCCTCCTGCCTTTGTCCTTCATGGTTTTCCCACTAGTATCCAACTCCCTCAGCCTGCTAAACAGAGAAGATTCACAGTGGAGGCACTGTGGATGTTAAGCATCAGCATAACATACCAAGCTCCTGTGGGCTCATATGTTTATTCCTAAATCAGCCTGCATCTATTTTAGGTAGTTAGGACCCTCATTACTGTAGCATCGGAGCCCCTTACAATTGTTGTTGGGTTTATCCTCACAACACCTTTGTGAGATAGGGAAATGTTGTTATCCCCATTTTCCAGATGGGGAACTGAGGCCCAGACTAGCAAAGTGGCTCGCCCAGGGTTATACAGGAAGTCTGTGGCAGAGCAGGGGACTTGAACCCAGTCTCACAAGTCCTTAGCTAGTGCCTGAACCACTGGACAATCCTTTCTCTCTTCCCAAGAGAGAAAACGTTCCACACATAAGATGCTGGTGACACTTTTTCAGGCTTTGGTTGCTGGGTGCAAGATGTAGATGAGTTAATTAATTTCACACTTGTTTGTCTCTTTTGTGAGGATGTTTCTTCCCCCCTTCCCTCACACATCCCTCCCGTCCCTTTTCCATTCAGTTTTCCCCTGAAGTTTCAAGGGGTTACTGCCGCCTTCTTCACTTCCTGCCCTAAACGGTCATTGCAACCAGGGACGCCCGCAGGCGGTTTCCACTCAGTCCGCACAACTGAGCCACTCTCACTGTAACTTAGCAGGGTGTTTACACGGACACTTGATCTGACGGTGTCAAAACAGGCAACTGTAATAACACAGCTTGTAATTTAACGGTAACCGTCACGAAAATGTATTCTCCGTTTTAGATCGTGCTAAAATTAAAATACAAATTAAACTTTCAGTGGGCACTTACCGTGCTCGACCCTGGAAGAGCAAAGGCAGCTCCTGTTCTGGGTCTGGCTTCTTGCTCCGGGTGTTGCGACCTTACGTGTTGGGGTCTCAACACCACTCACGTTTGGCCCAGCGGCCCCTCTGTCAAGTGGCCCTGCGACCCCATGCACCAAGTCACAACCTGGGAGGGCCCTCTCAAATGGGGGCTCAGAGCAAAATGCACCTTTTGTCCCCCCACGTCTGGGCGACCCTGCCTCCAGTCACTGAATCGTGAGCACCAGGCTCTGTAGGATTCAGGTGTTTTCAGCCCTGAACTCTGCAAAGCACTTACACAGTCTTTAAGAGCCACCCCTATTCATCAAAACACTCAAGCATGTGCTTAAATCCCATTGAAGTCAGTTGATATTAAGCATATGTGTTAGGCGGTGCTTTACTGAACAGGCACAGACTTGACCTTGTGCTTACATGCTTTCCTGAATCAGGGCCTTAATTTTTCCAGTGCTGCTGCCTGCCGATTACTGCCATGTTACCACCAATAGTTCAGTTCTGGAAAGAACATTTGCATGTAATAGACAACACATGCGCCCCAGCAGCAGAGCCGGGTCAATGACAGGAACAATGTTCCCCGGGCTGGTAATGCTGGTGAGTTTCTGAAGTGGCATCCCTTCCCTTTTTTATACACACGTGTTTGTCTATAAAAGCATTTTATGAATCACCCTGAGCCTTTGCCTTAATTCATGGTGAGTGTGAACTTCTAGGCTCTTTTATGGAAGAAGAAAGACGCTGCTGGCATTCATTTAGTTTTATGCTAGTGTTAGTGCTTTTGTGTTTAAAGGGACAACAATTTTACAGAGGCGTTGTCAGGTGTGATTTAGTCCCACGTTTTGGAAAAAAAAAAAAAAATCTAACCCCAACACCCCCCTCCCCCAATTATGTATTTATTTATTTTCATTCCAAATGAGAGTTGTTCAAAACACAACCAACAGACCCACCATCTCTCCTTCCCTTGGAGAGCTTCCTTGTCTGACACTGCAGTGTTGAGCTAGGGCAGGAGATCCTGAAAGGACTGTTGCGGAGAAGCAAAAGTGCAACTGACTCGTCTATTTTTTTTGTAAGGTGCACCCTTCTCAGGGATCACCAGGCAGAGCTCTCCTGGCCCCTCCACTGCCACTGGGGTATCGTGGAATGGACGGAGAGTCATGGGAGCCTAAGGCACATGTGGGACGTGCCACTATTTATTGGTGATAGCGAACTGGTCATTCGGCCTGCTCCCTTATAGCTATGGTGCAAGTAGATACTTCTCAAAGCTGCCGACGTTGTCACTGTAACAGTAAATGCAGGCAGGCCAGTGGCCGGGCCAGATCAGCATAACTAAAGCTTGTCAGCCCTGTAACTTTGTGCTTCCGTCACATCACCTTTCTGACCCTTTATTCGAAACGTGTAGTGCCCAGAACTGCATAGAGTAAATAGCCTAGAGAGTGAAGTGTTGCAGTTGTGGTGTCCCCCTTTCTTTCACAGAGCTGGCTGCAAGTCTGCCTTTCTTCCTAAACCCTAGCTTGCCTCTCCACGTTCCTTGCCTCGTGCAGGCTGGCCCACCTCTCCTCTGCTGCACGTTGCCAACCTGCGACTGTAGCTCCGCCTTACACCTACTGCGGGCGTCTTACCGCTGCCTATCTGCCCAGCTGCGTTAGCTGCTGCTTCGGCGGCTCCGACTCCACACCCACCGCCTGCCTCTCCAAAAGCTCGCTGCCCTGTAAGTTTGAGCATGCTGCGCCTAGCACGACCCCCATTTGGGACCTCGAGGAGCTAGTGCAAGACAGAGATTTAACAATAATAATAATAATGCACCTATTAATTGATCTTGCTTTGCTATTGGAAGGGAGGCATTCGTGAGAACCAGGCCTTGCTTCCAACCCGCATTCCTATGTGGCCACGGCAGTCTGTGTTGCGTGACTCCGTGCGTCTGAAGAAGTGGGTTTTTTTTACCCACAAAAGCTTATGCCCAAATAAATCTGTTTAGTCTCTGAGGTGCCACCGGACTCCTTATTTTTGTGTTGCATGTGAGCTCTCCCCACATATGCATCAGGTTGTAAGTTTCATGCCCATGTTTTTCCAGTACCGTTTTGTTGGGCTGTCCCTGAGGTTAGTGAGACTAAAACAATACCAGGAAGGGAGACTGCAGTTTCTTTTAGCATTTCAATTCTGCTTCTGTCAAATGACATTTCAAGAGCTGACGCCTGTTAATGTTTTCTCCAAGGAGCTGAGTTTCTTCTGAGGGGAGAACAATAGGGAAATGCAGCAGCAGCAACAAAAGTGGAACCAGAATCCTTCAGACCTGGGCATTCTCTAAAGAGCTGTGGCTGTCATAATTTACACACCTTGCCTAATTCAGAGCACATGTCTCAGCTACAACAGGCATTCAGTAGACACGCCGCTGTCTTTCTCTCAGTGGGCCTGCTGTGAGTTTGTCAGCAGTGCTGTTAACAATGACAAAGTAGTTCATCAATATATGTATTTTTTTTTTAACACCAATATCCTGGAAGTAGCAATGATTTTGCATGTGCAGTTTCTTTGCCGGTGGAGGAGAAGGCGGGGGGCTCAACAGCGAAAGGGAGAAACGCAGGCGGTGGATCTCGTCCTTTGGGCAGCTGCTCCTGCTTTGCACTGTAACCACGGCCCCATTTAATCAAGAAATATGAAAAATTGCCACTTCCGATAAGGTATCTGCTGAAGCCGTGTCACCTCAAGCTGGGATCTTGTCTGCTCTCAGAAGCTAAGCAGAGGCAGGGCAGTTCAGTGCGCCAATGGGAGACCTCCAAGTCAAAAGCCGTGGTACGGAAGAAAGTGGTCACTGGTATTACAATAAGCAGCACCTTCTCTCTAAATTGGTACGGAGCCTTTGCATGGTACTAGACTTGCTGTGTGCAGCTCTCTGAGACATAAACCCAAACCGCTTGCCCCTAAAGCTCCCCATTGTCTTTTTTGTAGGTTGGAAGGTTATCTCGTCTTGACTAAATTCTGATGTGGGTCACGCAATCTGCCAGTGTGAGTCACCGTGCAGTTTAAACTGAATGTTGTGTCCTGTTGCTGTCCACTGTGAAACTGTTTCACCCCAGGAGTGGATGCAAACGCATGGGGAGGAGGGAGAAGTGATTTACATCCAGGTGCCTGCAACTGCCATTGAACTTGCAGATGAACACTTGTAAGGATTTGCTCCACATGTGCAATTACCACGTAACAAAGGGTGGGATTCTCAGAGGAACTTAAGTGACTTAAGAGCCCAGGTCCCCTTGGCTTTCACGGGGAGTTGTGCTTCTCACTTGGGCCCTTTGAAAATCCCACTCAAAACCTGTAAATTTCTTTTGGGCTCCATCTGGGGAGTTTTATTCTACATGTGTTCTTATACCGAGCTCCTCACCGTGGTATCTGAGTGCCACCTGTAATTCTAAAATCATTTTTGTCTGCAGTTTTCCATGCAGCTGTGTAATTCCCATTCATGTCAGTGGGAGTCTAGTCCATGCACTGGACTAGAAACTGCCTCTATGCGGAAGGTGGGAATAGAAGCAGGCTCAGAAACGAGAGGAGAAAATTATTAGAGACAGGAAGAAGTTTTCCCACGAGGACAAAGAAACTGAAAAGATTGAGGGTGAAATCCTGGGCCCATGGAAATCAATGGCAAAACTCCCATTTGACTTCCATGGGGCTATTAACACACCCTGTGTGTTAGACTGAGAGAGGAGATGGCACGATAGTGGTGTATATAATAATGTAAGGTATAAAAATGGGAAATAATTTCTCGTAATTGAAGAACAAAAGGACGTTCAAGGAATTTGAAACATGCCAAAAACTGATAAAAGGAAATACTTTTCCACATGATGCACGATTAACCTATGGAACTCATTGCCACAAGATACTGCTGAAGCCAGGAGGCTAGCAGGATTAAAAAAAGATTTAAAATGTATGTGGATAACAAGAAGATCCACAGGTACATTAGATGGTTAAATTGTTTTTAGAAGGGATATAAACAGTCATGCTTCAGGTCCAAACAGGAGTGAGGCAGAAGCTTCCCCTAGTGGCAGGTTATTTCAGAGTAGTCCATACAAGGTTTTCTGTGTTGGCACCATCTGAAACATCTAGAACTTCCCATTGTCATGTAGGTTACTGGATTAGAGGGACCACAGTACTGATCCGATATGGCAATACCCATGATCAAGGCCCCTGTAAATTTGCAGAGCTGCTGAATAAGTATCCCCTTAGCAACAGGATAGTTGAACAAATGCACTATGAGAAGCAAAAATGAATAGAAAACCAACTTGGAGCTGTGAACCTTACAGATTCCACCTTGCTTCAATATTAAAGTGTGACACGGTTCACAAGGCGTATTCCATCCTCTGTCTCCATTTGCGGCATTGATCTGAGAGCATGCCGAGGCATGTACCAAGCCCCTCAGCTGATTGTCATTTAGGAGATGTTGACCCACTAGAAATTTACTGGGCAATAAAATAGTGAATTCCACAGTTTTCATATGGCTTTTATGAGTTTCTTGTTGGTCTTCAATTTTCTGCCTCTTGGCAGGGCTACTGTTTATGGATGCAGCTGTGCAGCTGCCAGCCCCCGGGGCTGATGGGGGTATAGCAGTAGACCGTCGAACAGGCATTTTGGGAAATTGCGCCTCTCACAGCTGATCCAGGATCCCCAATCCAAAGTCTGTGCAATTCTGGCTCTACCATCTCATTCACATCATGTCCTACTGGGACAATGGCCACGACAGATCCTATAGAGAGAGGTTGTGTACTTCCCCTGAATGTCTGAAGGACATGTTTGCCTGTTTGCATGTTACTTCTGGGTGGACTTCTTTCCCTCCCCAGGAACTCATTTCTTGATGGGAGGACACAACTGTCTTTTCCGGAAGCATCTGCCTGTCTTTCCTCCATGAATTCTGCATATCTTCTCTGGCTTTCCACCAGCAGTGGGCCTGTATTTAATGACTTACCTCCCAACTCCTTCTTCAGTTTCCTTCACTTACCCAGCAGGCTGGATGAGAAAGGGGCTGATCTATATTAAACACCTTGTACCAGTGTAACAAAATCAGTTAAAAAAATAAATCAGGTAATTTACCGGTGTAAGTGAAATCTACCCAAGCGAAGCTTAAACCAACTTAAGTGCCTCTACGCCAGGGTTGCGCTGGTATAACTAGATCAATTTTAAATTCACTCGTTCTTGTGCAACTTTCCTAACGAGAGCAAGCTCAAAGGCATTTTGTTTGCCCAAAGGAAGATAGGGACTCAAGTGCTACACTTGCGCTGAATGTGTTGTGAAGTACAAAGCTATCCAGGCTCCTTTCCCAACAAGAGATCAATCTTTTGTGCAGTGCCAGGTATAGCTCTTAATTGCCCTATTGTAATGTGTTATCCCTGCGCTAATAGTTTGAGTTATTTCTTTGTTAACCTTTACACAGCCAATAACAAATTAAACATCATTATCTGAGTTTAAAATCGGCTGTAAATCTCCAGGCCCTGGTAATACTCGGGCACTTCCAATGAGGGAGCAATAAAATCACATTTAATGATGCTCTGAAACACAACGCAGGAAGCGCTATAAGCATCAGAGAAGAAAACAGGGCAGTTATGAATTATCCATTGCAAAGATGAGTTTATAGAGTCATTTTAAAACAATAATCATTTACAACTTGGTAAAAGAGCAGGGGGAACAAGCGTGAAAGCCTTAGTTTTTGAGTTCAGGGCAAGTAACATGGCCTGGACTGTCTTTTTGTTCTGTTTGTACAGCGCCTGGCACAATGGAAGTGCTGATCTATGACTAGGGCCCCTAGGTGCTCCAGTAAGACAAACAATTAACAATAATTATGTAGCACTAGTGGGGGAAAGAAACCACAAAGTTTTCATGAAAATCATCCCCGTTTTGTTTCAGGTGCTCTCTCTCTGAGTGAAATTCAGCTTTCTTATTAAATCCAAGAACATGGTTCTGTTTCCATGCATGAATTAGCAGGCCGGGTCCTCAGCTGGTGTAAATTGACATAGCTTCATTGATTTCAATGGAGTCTTGCCAACTTACATTTGCTGAGGATGTGCTCCCGCATTTCTGGCCCCTGGGCCCATGCCTTTCTCAAGTGGACCTCCTTTCAAGGGATTTTGGTTCCAAAATTTACCTACATTGCGCACACATTTGCTATCCCCTTCCTTTTATCACTAAAAATTATTTGCACCAGAAATTAAGAATCCTGGCACAGGGGTGTTAGAAAGAATTATGTATGCTGAAGGAAGGGGGACCCCACATCATTTTAAGTTTCCAGGATTATTCTTTTTTTTTTATGTCCCTCATTTTGGGCCTTTGTCATTTATTATGTCTCACATTTGGGTCTTGGCATGGTACGAGTTACACCTACAGCTCTTATGGATTTGAGAAGAACCTGTTTATACAAAAGGAGGAATGACCTAAATCTTTGGACAATGCTTTCCGACACAATCTGGGCCTGAGGTTTGGAAAAGTTGGCTTAGTTTCAAATTTCTTGTGCTTTCCTCCTCCGTGCTGGGACCGGGAGCAGATATAAAAAAAAACAACTAAAAGTTTGGTAGACCTAAATGATCTGAATCGGGGTCAGATAAGAACCTGAACCTTTTGAAGTATGTCCATTATTTCATGCATCCGTATGTATCCTTCATGGTATTACTCACTGCTCCTTCCCAACTTGTGTTCCTCTTCTCTAGCCACCCCTTCCTCCAAATTTATGAAGACAAAAGACTTAAAATGGCAAGAGGAAGTAGTGTCAAGTGTCTAGAGCATCAGGGCTTCTGGGTTCTGCCACTGGCCAGGAGGTAGTATAGTCTAGTGATCAGAACAGTGGATGAGGAATCAGGACTTTTGAGCTCTATCACTGGGTCTACACGGTGATCTGTTGATTCGGATTAGACTAGGAGTTAGGATTCGACCATTCTAGAACCCCAGATCTGCCACTGACTAACTTAATGTCTAGATTTCTGTGCCTCAGTTTCCCTCTGTTTAAAATGGGGCCCATATATCATGCAAATCATACCTACTGTTCCGGGGGTTATTGTGGATCTTAATGAACTGTCTGTAAAGTCCTTTGAAGGTGGCCAGTGGAGGGTAAGTACGAACTATTAATCAGATGGCTAGTGAAATATCCTCACCTTGTATCCATTTTTTTTTTTTTATCGAAGCTTGAAAAATGTAGGACTTTAACTGCAAATGTGGGCCCAAGCCATCGAGTTCTGATCTGATTACAACATCTCTGAATTTGCGGGCTTTTGGAGCCAGGAGTCTGGTTCAGGCTTATGTTCTTCTATTTATTTAATTTTGGTGCAGCTTTATTTACCCTGTTTCTGCTATTACATGTTTGGCAGGCATTCCATATGTGTAGTGCTAATTTTAAGTTCCTTTATGCATGGGAAGAGATCACAGAGAAGCCGAGAGAAGTATGCTTATAAGGTACAGAGTTGGCACCAACCCGATCTTGTAGCATAGAGAAGCTATATGGGAACAGCTCAGGGAAAGTTTTATGCTGGAGCCTGATACTGGTCAGCTCAATTTTGTAAACCAAGATTTGCTAATTTTTAATCAAACACAGCTGACTAGATTTAGTATCTCTTGTATGTTTGGTGTGTAACTCTCAACTGCTTGTGTCCTGTCAACCGCATTTTCCTTTATTTAGGAGAATTTATGATGTTTTGTTTCCGGAGACTACAGACTGTGTATTTTTGTTTACTCCAGCACACTATGAGAGAGAGAGACACACTTGCTATCATATGATCAGCCACAGCTCTGAATATTTTGCTTTTATTATTATTTTCATGTTTTTTTGTACCATTATCAATACTTTAGCAGGGTCTTATGCACATCTAGTATAGTAGTAATAATTTAAATATTATTCCGAATACATTACTACTTATTATTAATTATTCAGAATAATTAATCCTAATTCAAATTGTAGTAGTAAAAATTCAGAGTTTCTCAGATTTGATCGAAGTATCATTCACTGTGTGTGTGTGTGTGTATACAAAAATTTGGAGAGGCAAGCGTGGATGCCCATATCTAGCAGATTGTAACTTCAGTTTACTCATGTTATTGATGGTATTAAAGAACTTCTTGTCTCATCACTGGATATGTGCCTTCCAAATGTAAACAAATAAACCTGTGTACTTGTGGCACCTGAGAGACTAACCAATTTATTTGAGCATGAGCTTTCGTGAGCTACAGCTCACTTCATCGGATGCATACCATGGAAACTGCAGTAGACATTATATACACACAGAGACCATGAAACAATACCCCCTCCCACCCCACTGTCCTGCTGGTAATAGCTTATCTAAAGTGATCATCAAGTTGGGCCATTTCCAGCACAAATCCAGGTTTTCTCATCCTCCGCCCCCCCCCCCCCAAACTCACTCTCCTGCTGGTAATAGCCCATCCAAAGTGACCACTCTCTTCACAATGTGTATGATAATCAAGGTGGGTCATTTCCAGCACAAATCCAGGTTCTCTCACCCCCTCACCCCCCTCCAAAAACCACACACACAAACTCACTCTCCTGCTGGTAATAGCTTATCAAAAGTGACCACTCTCCCTAAAATGTGCATGATAATCAAGGTGGGCCATTTCCAGCACAAATCCAGGTTCTCTCACCCCCCCCCCCCCCCACACACACACAAACTCACTCTCCTGCTGGCAATAGCCCATCCAAAGTGACCACCAAGTTAGGCCACCTCCAGCACAAATCCAGGTCCCCCCCCCTCCGCCCCCCCCCCCACAAACTCACTCTCCCGCTGGCAATGGATGGGCTATTACCAGCAGGAGAGTGAGTCCGCGCGTGGGGGGAGGGGGAGGGCGAGGGCGAGGGCGAGAAAACCCGGACCCGCGCCGGAAATGGCCCAACCCGATGATCACTCTAGATAAGCCACTACCAGCAGGAGAGTGATAAGCTATTACCAGCAGGAGAGTGAGTTTGTGTGTGTGGTTTTTGGAGGGGGGTGAGGGGGTGAGAGAACCTGGATTTGTGCAGGAAATGGCCCACCTTGATTATCATACACATTGTGAAGAGAGTGGTCACTTTGGATGGGCTATTACCAGCAGGAGAGTGAGTTTGTGTGTGGGAGGGGCGGAGGGTGAGAAAACCTGGATTTGTGCTGGAAATGGCCCAACTTGATGATCACTTTAGATAAGCTATTACCAGCAGGACAGTGGGGTGGGAGGGGGTATTGTTTCATGGTCTCTGTGTGTATATAATGTCTACTGCAGTTTCCACGGTATGCATCCGATGAAGTGAGCTGTAGCTCACGAAAGCTCATGCTCAAATAAATTGGTTAGTCTCTAAGGTGCCACAAGTACTCCTTTTCTTTTTACGAATACAGACTAACACGGCTGTTACTCTGAAATAAACCTGTGTTTGTGCATATGTTATATAGTATGCATTTTATAATATATGGAGGTTAAAGCACAGGCGTGAGATGTTAAAGACCTGTTTTCTCACCACACCTCTGATTCACTTTGTGACCTGTGGCAAGACACTTTGCCTCTCTCTGTGTCGCTTTTCCTATTTTTGAAAAAGGGATTATGCCCAACAGGGGAACTGGGAGACTTGATTCATTATGATTTGTCGAGCACTGTGAGGTTTTTGGATGGAAGGGGTTGTGTAAGAAGAAAGTATTATATGCCAGGCCAGATTAACACATAGGCAAAGAAGGCATATGGTGGGACCCGAAGTGTGTTTTTGTGTTTACCAGTGTGGATTTGCACGTGAACTGAAAGAACTTTAATTCACTTGAACGAGTGGCGTTGCAGTCCAGCGCATGGGTCTCGCAATGCCACTCAAATTTGACCCAGCCAGCCCTCCGTTATGACGAGGGTCGGCCAGGCCAAATTTGAGGGGGGTGGCGGCCCTGTGGGCCAGGTCGCAATGCCACCCATTCTAGAGAGTTAAATTCTTTCAGTTCACATGCGAATATGCACCAGCGGACGGATGGGCGAAGATAGTCTTACCCACCACTCAGACTCATTTGGCCATTCCCAAGAAAGCCAAGGAAAGAGGAGGGCGCTGGGTAAAGAAACCACTTCTTTCTCCAGCAAGGCAGGGCTCCAAAAGTGTATGTTGGCCTCTGGCCCAGTGATGGGCTAATCTGGCCTGATTACATGGGCCCATGTTGTAAATGTTGATCTAGATTAGAAATCGCAATGCACTGGGGCATTCAGACTGGATGATAGCACAATTTGGTGGGGGAGAGGGACAGTATTCACCTCTGTGTGTGCAGATATTTCACCAGCCGTGCTTACACACACACCGTAAAATAGGTTTTTCTCCTGGTGAACATCACCGAAGACCCCAGAAACCGGACATAAAATAGAGATGCCAATGTAGATCACAGAAAGCAGGAGCAGATACATTAAAACTGCAACAGCATGTTGGGGACAGTCTGGAGTCGACATGGGCTCAGCTATCTTCTCTTAGCCCTAGAGATGGTGGAAAAGTTGGAGGACGTTTGCTCTGCCCCCTGTTGGAGATAAATGGGTGATTTACTTAAGCACCAAATTCATTGAAGCAGGGTTGGGGGTTAAGGGGTAACTTAAATTTGATTATATCTCTGGGGTTGTATTGTGTGTATATACATTATAGAGGTAGGTGTGTGTGGGTGTAATATAGTTTTGGGGTTTTAGTATAGCTGTGTGTGTGTGTATACACACATGTATGCCCACTAGATCTGACCAGTCAGCAAAGTCTTTTGCAAAAAGAAAAGGAGGACTTGTGGCACCTTAGAGACTAACCAATTTATTTGAGCATGAGCTTTCGTGAGCTACAGCTCACTTCCGATGAAGTGAGCTGTAGCTCACGAAAGCTTATGCTCAAATAAATTGGTTAGTCTCTAAGGTGCCACTAGTACTCCTTTTCTTTTTGCGAATACAGACTAACACGGCTGTTACTCTGAAACCTGTCAAAGTCTTTTGGTCATCTTTTCATTGTGTCTCAGAGATGGAGACCTAGGAAGTGACCTCTTCTATGCTGGGATGACAGCCCCCATTATCCATAACCCGCTTATCCAAAGGAACCTGGTTTCCTCTGAGATGGTGAATAAACGGGGTTTATACTTTTTATGAGAGTCTGAATGGCAGAGGGTTTTCAGTGAAATATAATGAGTCTGTCCAAGGGGAAGAAAATGTCCATAGTTCAACATATTTCTTGGATTTTAAAATGATTTTTACCCCGAAGATGGTGGCGTGCGGTTTGCTCACCAAAAGCCATGTCTGTTCTCTGGTGGTCCAACAAGAAGAAGAAAGGCGAGTTCCCCTCTTTCAGCAGAGAAAGACATCCATTGGGGGCTGAGATGAACACTGTTGGCCCAAGGGACAGACAGATACACAGGAGGGAGGAGCAGGCATCGTTGAGAATGCCTAGGAGAGGCAGCCCCAGGAATTACTACCCTTGCAAAAATGGAATTTACTGTTTATTAATTATATTATGGTCACATCAAGAGACCCTAACTGAGATTGTGCTCGGAACTGTACATACGCCTAGTAAGCCCTTGCCCCAAAGAGCTTTTCATTTCAATAGTCAGGACACACAAAGGAAGGATTATTATCCCCATTTAACAAATGAGGATTTTGAGGCACTGAGATGAAGTGACTTGCTCAAGGTCACACTGGGAGTCTGTTGCGGAGCTGGGAACTGAACACAGATCTCGTGAATTCTAGTATGGTGTCCTGACCACAGCACACCTTGCCATTCTTTCTCTTATAATTCACCACCAGCGGTATCAAAAGTAGAAGTGTAGTTTAGACGAGGCTTAGGTGCTTGTTACAACCATATCATGTATGCCTGCAGAGACCTATGTATGCTACAGCTTCTCTCCTTACTGCCCGTGATAGAGCCGCGCTGGAGGTGAATCACAAGACAATTTTTTAGCAGTGTGAGCACATAGCCAGAGAGACTGACTTCTGCATCCCTCCCTCAGTACATTCCAAGATCAGGGACCAGAAACAGCTATGCCTGGGGCACTTCCAGGATGAGTGTGTCTGCACCAGTCACTTGCTAAATTTTATCAATGAAGAGGAGGGAAGTCTCAACAGGATTGTGTGTTTTTGTTTTTGTTTTTGTTTTTTTTGTCTATCACAAGGGGACTACAATGGTTAAATCCTTTTCATTTTACCTTTTTTGTAAAGGGGGAATGCTGCAAAATATATCGAATATCATTAAGGTTCCCATGGTGCTTTTTTGTAAGAGGGTTGTTAGCACTGGGGCCCCAGCCAGATCCCAATTTAGGAACGGGGTCATTCCATTTTGCCTACCTAAAATTCCGGATGGGTTTGTTGGATACAGCTGTCCCTCATGCCCTGTACTAAGCAGTTGTTTAGGGTTGCTGATGAAAGGCGTTCTTCCCCAGAGGTGGCTGCATTTCGGAGGTAGGTAAAGAGCTAGTCGTTTGTACTGTTTTCCCCATCTGCCCTCTCTTTCCCAGGAGTCCTCTCGGATGAAATATGCTATAGCAATGGGAATTACAATAAGTCTTCATGTCCCTGAGGCATTAAAAAGACCTTCAGTACCACGTGCATTGAGAATCGGCTTGTGGTTGGGGGTAAATCAGGCTATTTTGCCAGGTGCAATGAGATGCAAGGATAGCAGTTGCAAAGCCACAATGGTTCTGGTTGAGAAGAATCTTTAGGGGCCTGATCCTGGAGGCACTTACTACTGAGCTGTACTGCTATAAAATCACTGTGCTTGGTAGTAAGTGTTTGCTGGATTGGGCCTATGGACCGAATTTTATTACTTAAAAAATAAGCTTGGTTAGCGCTTCAACCTCTTTTTTTTTTTTTTTTTTGCAACTTAAAGTGGAAACAACTAAAAAAGCAGATGTTTGTTTCTGGGTTGAGAACCTGTCTCTCTCATTTGATTCTAGAGCGCTTTGTATTGTAGCTGGGAGCAGCTAAATCCTGGATCGAAGTGCTCATCATGAAAATGCTGGAGTCCTAAAATACTGTTGTGTAATGATCACACAGAGGTATTGGGAACATGGGCATGATCCCAGGACCTCTCGTTCATGGCCCAGAGATGGTTCCCAACCAGCATTTACGGCGTCATCAGGATGGTGTTTGGTTTGGTTATTTTCTGTGTTTATGTTGACTTAGAGACCTTTGGAAAGTTTGTGATGCGCGAACATCTCCGAGGCGGACTCTGGGCGTCATTACAGGTGTCAAAGGTCGGCGGTCTAGAAATTGACACACTTGACCCATTTCCTTGCCATGTTGGACCTTGAGTCTGACGTGAGGTCTCCCGCGGGGATCGTGCAGTGGGTTTGAAGCTGAGTCTTCAGCCCTTTCTTCCCATGAGGTATATAATTCGATATTTATAGCCTTTCTCTCCAACAAGGTCTATGGCACCTCAGGGACCCATTCGGTAAAGAATGCTGATTCCCTTTATGAATTTTTGATGGGCGAGGAGGAGCATTGGAGGCCGCATGGGGAACTTGTGAAGCGTTAATATTTTTTTCTTTTTTGTAACGTTGTGAGAAGCCCCTCTGATTGCCTTTTCCGGGATAAAGTTGTCTGAGCCTTCCCTCTCCTCTCCTGCCCCTGTTCTCCCATGCAGAGCAAAAAAAAAAAACCCACAAAGCTTTATGCTGCTGTCCTCTACCAAAAATTGAAATGCTCGTAAAACAAGATGTTCTCCTTGAGCAAGTAAATGAATCCTCTTTGTTTTGCCTTATTTTGGTGGTCTGTGGGGGTGGCACTCCTGGGACTGGGAGAGTCTGGCTTTATCTCAATGCAGAGGAGGAAACAAGGATCCTGCTTTTAGTTAGTATTTGTGAGTCCTGCGTGGTGCTGTGTATTTCTCTCCCTCCACCCACCTCTGTTCCTTCAGAGGTGAAATTTTCACCAAACGACGAGAGGGTCTAACCACAGCTTCCTTTCTGAAGATTCTTTTATTTTCAGTTACGTTTGAGCACGGTCTTGTGGAAGGCCAACTCTTTTGTGCCCTTTTCACTGCTCAGACATTTGAATCTGGCTTTTTTCTTTCTTTGTTTTTTCTTTTGTTTGTAATTTTGGATGACATATGGGCCATCCTGTCATAAAGTGAGATGAACCATTCAGGTTAAATCTACGCAACCGAGAACATCAGCCAGCAATTGAAAAGGACAAAAGTACTTGAGCTTTCATCTGTAAGAAAGGCAGGGGTAGGTGATGCAGTGGGACGTGCCCATGTAGCCTGAGAAAACCGGTTTCTGTCAGATTTTCACTTGAAGAACAGGGGACATGATAGCGAGAGATGTGTGAGGGAGGCTATTAAGAGGCACTATTGTCTAGCGGATAGAGAACTGGACTGGGAATTGGGAGTTTGGGAATTTGTTCCTGGCTCTGCCACTGGCCTGCTGAGATACTTTGGCCAAGTCACCTCTCCTCTTTGTGCCTCTGTTTCCCCTCCCATTGTTTGTCTGACTTATCCATTTAGATTTTCAGTGAAAAGAGTGTGTCTCACTATATGCCTAGCACAATGAGTTCTTCAGTCTTGGTTAGGTCCACTCAGTGCTAGCGCAATACTAATCGTAATAATAAGACCGAATACCTGATTCAGCAGTCATTGGTGTCAATGGAAAGACCCCTCTTGACTTCAGTGTGCTTCAGATCAGATCCATAAGGCTGAATTATGATACATTTCCTCATACTGTACTACTGCTAATAATAATAATAATGATACAGGTGTATAAATAATGAATGGTATGGAGAAGTGATGAGCACTGAACTTAAAAGGCAACAAATTTAAAACTGGCAATTTAAAAAAAAATGGAACTGCATAATTAACCCGTGGAACTCACTGCAACATGATTGTGTTGAGGATAAGAGCTTAGTGGGATTCAAAAAAGTTTGATATTTAAGAAAATTCACCATTCCATTACACCGGATAAAAATATAATAAGGGATATAAACTATTATGTTTCAGGGCATAAATCAACTATTGACTTTCTAGAGTTAGGAAGAAACTTTCCCAGTGGGAAGGTGGTTCTATAATTGTCCAATATAGGTTATCTTGCATCTTCCTCTGAAACATTGGGCCTCCCTATCTCAGTGTCTGGATGGTCAGCTGGTCTGATTTAGGATAGCAACTCCTGCGTGTCTACTTGAACATTACTAGTGCCTATTTTAAACTTACTTAAACTTTTAATTTAATATTAATTAAATCCAGTCCCAGCAGGAGGCCAGTTTTAAGTGTGAGCCATAGACTTGGTCTACAGTCCCTTTTTGGGGATTACATTTGGGTCCAGCCACAAAAAATCTGATCACCTTCTTCCCCCTCCAGGGGCAAAAAGGGCTTTTTCAGTTGGAACCATGCTGCATCTAAGATTATGTGAAATGACGCTGTCTCCTGTAATAGGACAAAGCCCCATGCAGCATGATGAGCTGGGCCATCCTTTCAGTATTGGGTGATGTGCACAGTGCTGAGTTGGCAAATCAGCTGTAGCATCCACAGAGGACGGAGTAGTCCATTTCCTGCCTACAGGAATTACTTCTGTCTCAGCCCAATTCCAGCTCAAACCATTAGGTCTACCCCCCTCTAAAGTCGAGAGGCAATATTTCTCCTACTCAGAAACCAGGAGACTGAGAAAATGACTACTCCCCCCCCCCCCCCCCGAAAACCTGTTATAGCGTTGATATTAGGGGATATTTACACGGAATTTCCAAAAAACATTTGGCATATTGTCAGAAATTTCACTGTTCAAAGCCCTTCAGGAATCTCTCTATCTATTTCATACAAATATGCTGGACAATTGGAATCAAAGACCATAGGAAACTTTTTTCTTTCTAGCATGGAATAGTTATTACTTAGACTAAGGGTAGGATTTTCAAAAGTGCCTCAGGGAATTAGGCAACAAATCTTCATGGAAAGTCAATGGGAGTTAGGTGCCTAATTATCTTAGGGTGAGATTTTCAAAAGTCACCGACATGACTTGTAACTAAGGGCTGGTCTGCCCAGCTATGTCACTCAGAGGGGTGAAAAATCCACTCCCCTGAGCGACGGTGTTAAAGTGACCCAACCCCTGGTGTAGACAGCGCTAGGTCGACGGAAGAATTCCTCTGTCAACCTACCTCAGGGAGGTGGAGTAACTACAGTGACAGGAGAGCCCCTGGATACTATGGATGCTTGGATACTATGGCGATAATTGTGGTGGTAACACCTAAGAGATGTCTTTCGTGATTAATCATGTGTGCGGCAGTCTCTGTGAAGTAGAGCTCAGCAAAATGTTTCCATTGAATTCTTTTTTATTGAAAAATGGCCTTTTTCCCTAAATTAAACATTTTTGTGGTGTCCAAAAATTCCCTTTTTAAGCAAAACCTGAAGAAAAAACAGAGTTTTAAAGAGAGAGAAAAAATAATTTAAAAAAAAATGGCTGAAAGTACTTAAAATTTCCCAACAAACTCTCACGTAAAGTACTTAGAAAACACTCACTTTGAGCACCATTCCTACCTCCCCCAGTAAGTGTGGACACCACGCTCTTCCTTGTTACTCAAGCCCAGAAATTTGAAGTCCTCTTTAATTCCTCTCTTTCTCTCTCCGTCTCCCCTGCCTTTCTCCTCCCATTGTCTGCACCATCCCCAAATCTTCGCCTGTCATTGCTCTAAAATTTGTTCCATCCCCTCAGCTCTGCCTGCCAAGATGCGAGTCCGTGCCCTAGTTATCTCACACTTGGACTACTCTAGCCTCCTTTCCTCTGACCTCCCTTCTATCCCTATTCCAATGAATCCAAAAACATTTCTCCAAAATAATTCTTTTCTGCTGCCCCTCCCAGCCCAAAGACATGTTGCTGGCTTCTCATCATCTTCCTCACAGCATTCAAACTACTCTTTTCCAGGTTGCACAGTTTGGCGTCTAGCTACCGTGTTTCTTCCTCCATCTCATCATCCCTGTTTGCTCCATTCAGAACTATTTCTGACCTCTCCCCTTTTAGTCTCCTTTCTCCTTCCCATCTTCATGAGTCTCCCCACCACTGTGCTAACACAAGGAAAGCTCTGTCACTCTCCCCTCACACAAAATTTCCATGGAGCTCACCTGTTCCATGATGTGTGGCCCATGGTGATCTTTCCCCTCATGTATATATTATATTAGTCAGTTTTGTTTTTCCAGGGTTCTAGCTCATGCCTTTGGATCGTAAACCCTTCAAGCAACCTGATTGTTGTGACACATTGCCGTGCACACTTACAACCATATCTAAACAATGCTTTGTAAACATTTGGAGAGGGCTTCAAGATCCTGAGATGGAAGGTGCTTTAGAAGTGCAAAGTTTCGGTAGGCATTTATGACAATAATAATGAAAATCTCTCCATTGTAATAAAAGCAGGCAAATATGGAACACTTTTATAAATGCCCCTGCAGTAATAAAAGTAAAGCACACTATACAAATGCTTACATAGATCACCCCCCAGTAAAAGGAGTTGGCTATTGAATGCTTGTATAAATCTCCCCATTGTATTGAAAGTAGGCTATTACGTACAATTAAATAAAGCACCCACCACAATGAAAGTAAAGTAGTCTATTAAAAATGTAAATTCCCCACCTTGTAAAAGTCAGCTAGGATATTACAGAACATTGTCGGACCACCCCACCAAAATAAAAGAAGAGTAGACTCTACAGACACTTCCATAAACTGCGCCACCATAATAAAAGCAAAATAGACGTTCCACAGAAACCTTATTCCCCATAATAAAAGCAAATTAGCCAGACAAATACCACAGGCATCTGCCAGCGGAGTCCCTGATCTATTTTGAGTAACTGGGAACATCTCCGTTCCCACCAGCCATCTTGACGTGTGGCTGCACTGTAAATTGCTCAGGGAGAGAGCCAGCACTCTGGCAGTCGTAAAAAGAAACACTGCCTGCTGCTGCTTGAAACAATGGCTGCTTTTCCGTGGACGTTTTCTAAATTTTATTGTCACGCTTCTGCAAGAGGCCCAGAGTCCTGACTCTAGTTGCAGGCACCGGGGGCTTTCTCTGGCTTGTCTGTCTGTCTCTTTATCAGAAAGAGGGGGAAAGATCCGTGCATGCATAACGTTCACTCTACTTTTCACAACGTGTCAAGAGTTCAGTGACAGACACCTCTGATGGGCTCTGGGGCTGAGGCCAACCTGCCCACCGGCCTGTGACGACTGACTTCCTTCTGGACAGGGTTCATGGTGCTTTACCTACCGCTTCAAAGTGACAAGGGGTCACTTTTAGTTTTGTGAAGTGTCAGTAAAAGGGACGGATAAATGTGTGTGTGGAGAGGGGTGAGATTAACTCTTAGTTATTTCCTTTGAGTGGTGTTAAGAGTGTCACCTTGTCTCCCTCACCTCTCTGGCCCCCCAAGATGTATTGTGTGGAGAGATGCTCGCAGAAGTTGGGGGTTTGAAAGCTGGCTAAGGGATTTGGGTGCCCAATTGTCATTAGAAATTGATGTGAACTGAGCTTCCAAATCCCCTTTGGGCAACTGTGAAAACCACATCTCAAGGGCCTACTATTTACTGAAGATGGTGGCCAACCTCCCATCAACTTCAACACGAACAGGGTGGGACCCCACACTCTTGGAGTCGAACTCTGGGACCCATATACAATTTCCATTGGCTTCAGTGGGAAAAACATGGGAATGGCAACTATTTCTCCAGTGCAAGGAGCTACACTAGGTTCTATGCACCGCTTAAGCCATGAGCATGGGACCTAGTGACACACATCTGTCTGCATTGGGGTGAATTCACTGATGTGTCTGAGGGCAAGTTTAGCCCTTGGGACTCTGCTCCCCAGTGATAACTCTTGTAGACGTGGCAGCTAAGTTGAGGGTAATCGACTCCCATCCTTCAGGACAGAAAATTATTGGAACAGAGGTCAGGAAGAAATCTTAAAGTACAGCATTGCACAGCTGGCCGTGTTGATTCTGAATTTCTTGCCTTCTCTGAAGCATCGTGTATTGGCCACTGCTGGAAGCTAGATACCATTCTTGTGAGGCCAGTAGTCTGATCCAGTTTGGGAGAGAAATGGACAGATGGTTGTGTAGTTAAAGCAAAGGATTAGGACTCAGGGGACCTGGTTTCAATTCTCAGCTCTGCCACAGACTTCCTGTGTGAGCTTGGGTTGGTCACTTTGCTGCTCTGTTTCCCCATTTGTAAAACAGGGATTGTCATGAAGCTAAACTAATCAGTCATAAGTGCTCCGATTCTATAGTGATAGTGGCGGGGGGAAGGTTTATAAGTAAGTAGGTAAAAAAGCTGTGTTGCAATATTTTACTGAGGGTTTTTTTTTTTGAATGAACCAGAAAAAAAAAAGAAAAAATGATTAATAATATATGCTAGTGAATGGAATTCTAACGGACTGAAAGATGGATTTGTAGTTTATACAACATTTTGAATACTTTGTTTTAAAGCTGATAATACAGCTAAAAGGCTCAGATTTGTCTTTCCCTGCTTGGGTGATATTTTATGAGGGCTCAAGTGTTTTTTGTGGCTTTTTTTTTTTTTAATCTTAATCCATTTCCAGCCTGCCTCAACTCCCAGTAAACTACAATCTCAACAAATACTGTAAGTGGTTATCAGTCAGTTCCAGGCTCTGGGTTATTTCGGTTTGACCCTAACTTTGGAAATGCTTCTCTTTCTGTATTCCCTCCTCAGATCTCGGCCAGATAACGGCCCAGACCTGGGAACACGAGATTTTAATGTGAAATGAATAAGTATCCTGAGACTGAAGCCTGTCACTAGGGTTCATCTGGAATCACTTAGCACAGGGAAAATTCACTAGAAGCTGCAACTTGAGTTAACACTGGAGTTTAAAGGTGGCACACAATGAAATCCTCTTAATGTCTCAACAGTCTGATGTTGACAAGTTCATCTCATTAACCCCAGTTGTGGCGAAGTCCAAACCCTTTATCTGATACCACCAGCCAAATAATTTTAGGGAATTTATGTCTTTTACTTTGCTCTAAGATGTCCCTTCATAAAAATATTTACTCGCAACTGCTGCAAAGAATTTAAAGGCCTGATTTCCGCCCCTCTCCCACCAGTGATTGTCATTGAATTTGATTAGAGTTGTGGGTGCTGAAAATTGAGCCCCCAATTTTAAAGAAGGACTCTTCCCAGCTGAGGTCAGTACATTTTCATGTAAACCTCTGGGCTCTTTTTTGCAGTAGTACAAGGAATGGAAATTCTAAACATTGGGACATGGATCAGTTCGACAAATAAATAGAAGAGAAATACAGGAAATCATATCCAAATATTACCAGTCTTTGGTTGAAATATACTGTATTTTTGGCAGCTAGCTCTTACTTTGTCATTTTCCTAAGGCTTTTGCCCAGAATATTATGAGTGATTCTAAAGACGTTGAATAGCCATTCAGCTTCTACAGGGGCCTACAAACGGTTCTGGAAGTTAGAAAGCTTGAACAGTTTTTAATAGCTGTCTGTGGTGGAGATTGCCAAATTGGCTAAATTATAAGGATTTCAATTCTAAAGTGGGGGAAGAACATGGAAAAAATTGCATGCAGTCTTTTAGAACTATAGTCGATGATGATTTAACAATTTTTAACCACATCCTATTTAACAAAAAAAAAAGTTGTCATTTATTTTCATAAAATACGTGATGCAGTGCAGTTTGTTGTATGAGAAGTATTTTTTTTAGATAAGAAATGAACATGGGAAAACATCTACAGAATAGAAGTATTTATTTCATTGGCAAAACTGGATGTTGGTTTGAATCCTATCTAAGAAGTTCAGAAAGATTAACATAGCAGTGTAAATCTAACCACATCTGTTCATCTTCTGGGTTGTAATTTTTAACTTTTCATTGGCAGCTGTGTAAGCTCTGAACTAATACAACCAGAAACCCGTGTTGCTTAAACAGAATTCTCTTGTACTCCGATTTTTTTTAAAAAATATTCTTCCTAATCGCCCTTTGTGTGATGCCAATTTTTAATTTTGAAGAATAACTTTGATATAGAGAGCTGGAGAAACGTTTTCCTTAAATTCCATGGGAACTACATTTATCGTAACCACAAAGCTTCAGCTTACTATTTACGTAAACATAAGGACATCCACATGCTCTCAACTCCAGTTCTCTGCCAAATATTTTATTTTTATGAAAAGTTTACAATTCACACAACTTAACGAACAAAACCAGATAGAGATGAGTTGCATAGAGTATTTACAAATAACAGGGTGGAATTTGAAGGTGTTTGAGTGCTATGAATCCATAAGTACACATGTAGGAATATGGATGCAGTAATTCTACTGTGGATTCTTAGTTTAGGTACTGTAGTAACCGATGTAAAATTATCAGAAGACTGTTCTTATGTATATTTGTCTAAATTGGCCTTGTTTTCTGTAGCAAATATTTTTCAAGCTTAATGACCATCTAAGCTGCATTTTAGCTAGATATAAATAACTAAACACATGTGGTGTCACAATTATTATTGATATTATTAGTATATGTTGGCTTTAGTTAGGGATATTGATCGCAGATGATAAACCCCCATTCTGCTAGACATGGCGTAAAAAGCCAGTCCCTGCCCCAAAGAGTTTTCAAGGTTGCCAATTTTGCATGACATCAGACTGCAGTAAATGTTGAAACTATAGCCATAATTAGTTTATGGGAGCTAACGAACAGCTTAGGCTGCAGTTATGTTTAATTGGAAATTGATGCAAACTTTTATCTTTTGATGAGCGGAGGGGGACCCAGTTTAAAAGATCTAAAACACTGAATTATCGGAGCAACTTAATATCCCTAATTAATCTTTTGCCTCTGGTTTTCTATTTTAAAGGGGAACTGGCTAGTTCTCCACCCGTGTCAGCTTAGTAACAAGGGGGGAGGAGCAGCCAGTAGCTTGATTGTTCTGGATGAACTATCAGCGATCCATTGGGAATACTGGTACTTTGACCTCTCTGACCCTCAAAGTGCTGAGTGTGGAAAATGTGAAGTCTCCATGGACTTCAGTATGCGCAAGATGTCAGAAAAATGCAGTTCTTGGAAAATTGTACCTTTAAAAAAAGGGGGGGGCAGTGGGGGGTTGTGCTGCTCACACTACAAATTTTCATTCTTTTTTGTCCCCAAATGTATGTTTCCCTGTTTTCCCCTTGGAGAATGTTTGTTTCTGTTGCATTTAGGGTGTTTTCACTTGGTCTGAGTGTACAAAAGGTGTAATCAACGATATTAAGAAACACAGTCACACTGCAAGTTGCATTGTCTCTCTCAAATTTCCATCCTGGTGCTAGGATCTCCTTTATAAACACCCTTCTCACATTTAGCCAGAATCTCTGCTGAACTTTAGTAAACTCCCTCCAGCTCCTTTTGGAATTAAGGGTCAAACTATATTTCAGTTTTGATATTAGGGTGTTTCCTTGGCAACATTTTCCATGTGGAGACAAACAAGGCTATGGATCACGCACTTGCTTGTCTCATTTCCCAAGTATCGTTTAGTGTAGTGGGCAGAGCTCAGTACAAGGATGTACAATAACAACTCTGATTACAGGCTGACTATTTGTGACTGATGTTGCAATTAAGGATTTATACGCATTTCCAGTTTACATGCCAGCATCCAGAGATGTGTACAGTGAACATAAAACTAGAATTGTGGATTAAACTTCCTATCAGGTTTGTTGGGTGGGCCAGCTTATTTTGCCTATGAGGGTAGAAGGACGTATTAAATTTAAAGCTTATCTGGTGTGTCTGGTTTTACACACACACACACACACACACACACACACACACAATTTATAATACTGCATGTGAACGAATAGTCAAGAATCCAAGGCTCTCTTCTGCTGACTTGCTGTGGTTCCTCAAGCAAGTTGTTTCATTTCCCTATGCCTCAGTCACCTCATCTGTAAAAGGGGGATAATGTCGCTCAAAGAGACATGGAGAGCTGATATAATAATTGTAAAACATTCGGAGAACGTCACATACGAGCGCAAAATAGTAGAATTATGCGTGTGTACATTGCCTAGCACAATAGGGCACTGATCTCAGCTGGGGTCTTTAGATGCTACTACAGACTATTGTAATACAAATCATAATTACTGAGGAATTACTTTTCACTTGTATAACTCAAACATGAATGATTTTTAAAGCATTCGAAGCTGATGTTCCATAAATTAGGAACAGTCTTTTAGGTGTATCAAAATAAACTAACTATACAAATTTGTAAAAATGGCCAAGATAATTAGAGTGTGTGGGAGAAAAAAGGCTTTTTCCATTTACAGTCATTTCTCGTTGAATTAAGCACAATTTTCATTATACAATGTCTGCATCTTGAACATGTAAATATCAGAATGGCTCCAAAGAGCCATGTTTCCATTGAATGCATTTTTTAAAAAAAAAAAGAAGAAGAAGAAGAAATGAGGCCTGGTTCTCATTTACCCCACTTTGCTAGTATATATTAGAATTATTCCCACATTTGAATTGCCAAAAGTCGTGCAAAGTCGTCTTATTCATGTAAATAAGAATCAAGCCCATTATGTTTAATTGGAAGAATGATCACACTGTGTATATATATTTTTTCACAAAAGTCCTTAAATGAAGATTCAAATGTTTGGGGTTTCTGCCTCCCCCCCTCCAAAAAAACCAACAAACAAACAAAACCCGCCTTACTTCATATTTACCTGAGAGACCAAACATCACTATTGGTGGTTTTCCGGGCTGGCAGGTAAATAATGAACACTTTACAAAACCACCTAATTATGTCATTACACTAGATATAGTGTTTGTCCCTTGAGTAAATTATGTGTTTTATGAACCTGGTAAAAAATTTAATACACACAACAACATTTAAATGACATAAGAGGGGAAGGGGCTGTTTTATGTATTTTCTTTTTCCCCTCCTGTAAATGGACTTTATCCTAGAAGTGTAAAGTTCTGGCAGACGTTTTTCTTAATTCATACCATTCTGCTTTTGCCTTTATTTTCACGAGAACCGGAGTTTGTCAGTATCAACCTTAACTTTGAATTTCCTGGGGTTTTTTTTGTCAGCTTAAGCCAGACATTTAACCTTATTTGAAAGTATTTTTCTTTATTTAATTTGTTTTTTCGGCCGTGGCAGAACTGTTATGAAAAATTGAAAGAAGACTCCGTGCCGACATTTGGTTCAATTTTGAAAGCCCAAAGTTATGTTTTGAAGTTTCTTAAAACAAAATGGAGTTGAAAAATGCTGGGGGGGTTTCTCCCCAGAGAGAGAGGAGGGGGGGAAAAAGAGAGGTTTGTCCCTGATTTTGACTTAGCAAATATACTTTTAAAAATCCAGATGCATGATTAAAGTCAATGACTCAGAAAACAGTAAATAATATACCAGACTTTGTTAGAGAAAAGTGTATCTATCACTGGGCTTAAAGAGCCAGTAACAAGTAGAAGACGTAGGGATTTTTTTCTTCTGTTCATGAACCTTAAGCAAGTGTGACATACATTAACCTATCCATATTAGTGAGTGATTTAAAATACCAACCAACATTTGGCTGCAATAATTTTGGTTGTGAACTACTCCTTCTGGGCCCTCATACCATATCATTCAGGGCTCATAAATCAGAATCCGGAGTGTGTTGTTTGTATCTTGCCCCAGGATGATTTGTGTCTGGAAATGGGTGTTCGTGTGTGTGCTTTCTTCCAGATCGACCGAGACTCTAACTGGATCAGGCCCATAAGTCTCTGCTTCCAATCCAGTATATGTTGTTACCTTCTGATGGCAGCTCATTGGCTTTGGTGAAGTGTGCTTTTTGGGCCTCCATGCCAGTGACTACATCCATTAAAAATGCAAAGTTGTCAGTTTCAACACAGATTCCAAGAACAGAATGGACCCAGGGGGTGGAACGGCCCTTCCACCACCAAAAATTGTCCTTGCAGATCAGGGTTGAGGGACACGTGACGGGTGAAAAGCTTGCCTTGATCCTTCCCTTGCTGTAGACATTTTGTGAATAGAGAGAGCAGTCCAGTGGTTAGATTGGGAGTTGGAAACCTGGGTTCAGTTCCCTGCTCTGCCACTAAACTTCCTCTGTGACATTAGTCACCTAACCCCTTTGAGGCTCAAAGATGCAGATCGGTGCCTACTGGGACTTTCAAAAGCACCTACGCAGGTGAAGTGCTTAAATACCATAGAAAATTTAGCCCTTACTCTCTCTGTGCCTCAGTTCCCCAACTGCCCAATGGGAATGGCAGCCCTGCCCTATGTCAGAGGGGTGTTGTGAAGATAAAGACATTAAAAGATTGTGAGGTGCTTGTGAGGGCAACCTGAAAGAGGGAGAAAGAGAAAGGACCTGATTGAAATGGTCAATGGGATTCTTGAAACTGATGTCCAGCCACTGCCCAATTCTATTTTGTAGTAACAACCTGCAAAGGTGATGTTTTTCAGAGCAAGGGCCACTGCTTTGTTCTGCGTTCGTCCAGCACCTAGCACAATGGGTTGCAAGTTCTTCACTGGGAGGTCCTGGCGTACCGTAGTACAAATGATACATAATAGTCTCTCCACACTTGCGTCGTACTCACTGCTGACTGTAAGACTGTCAAGAATAAACACACTTAAGAGAACTCTGTGACATTTGTGGCATTGGGTCTCTTCCATCAGATGTGCAAGACCTTGGACAAACTCACGCAAGAGCAGCTCTGCTTGTTGTGGGTTATTTTGTTAGGGGAAGGGAAAGCAAACCCCTAGGTTTGCAAGTCTGCGGAGAGCTTAATTAAACTGATTTGCTGTTGCCTAAAATACACCCACACCTGCTTCTCTGGTGCTTTGAGAGGCTCCAGTCCCATGAGGCCAGGGAAGGTGGGGGAGGGGATGGGACGGAAGACTAACATTGCTGTTTGTTTTGTTTCAACCACGTCTACGCGTTTTGAGCTTGTTCCTCTGAATTTGAATCTTTGCAAGGTGGCTAAAAAAAAATAGTACAACTTAATTTACAAAAGAACTGGATGAAAATTTGAAAACTTCTGAGTAATTTTTCATTCTCAAGGTTTGGGAGAGGAATTATTTTTGTTTTGTTCCAAAATTCTGTAGGAAATTTTAATAGAAAATGTTTGCGGTTTTGGTTTTTCTTGATTTTTGGGCTGTTTTCTTTCTCTTTCTGTGGTTTTCCTTTTTACCCCCTTTTTCTATTTTGCTACTGAAAAAGGAGGCAGGAAAGGGGGAGAATGGGGAACAAAAATGAAAACTGATAAATTTTCATTTTCGGATTTGAAAAATGGAAAACTTTGGGGTGTGGAAAATGATTTCTTTGACCAAAAAAAGGAAATTGGTTGATTTAAAAAAAAATAATCATTTTTGCAGAACAGCAATTTAGAAATATTTCAGTTGGGAAACATCAAAATGACCTTATAGAAATGTTGCAACATTATAATATTTCATACTTCATACAAAATATTTAAAATATTATGCAAAAGACAAAACAAAATGAAATGAGAACATCAGAACAAATCATTTCATAGACTTTTTTTCCATCAGATGTTGGAAAGTGCTCAACACTTTCCTGCAAAACGTTTCAATGTAGACAAAATACATTTTCTGACTGGAAAAAAATTCCAACAGGAATTTTCTGACCTGTGCTCGGTGTCAGCCCGGTGCAAGAGGTAGAGGATCTGATTCACCAGTGCCTTGTACCTTCTGCCATTTATGAGCATTCAAGCTGGGTGTAAAATGCTACCAGTCTGGTGTGATTAGCATCTTTACACCTGCTTTACACACATGTAAACAACGGAACAAGGTGCAAGGCAGTGGAGAATCCTGTCCAGTGAGTGAGCAGGCATGTTAATGAAGCCACCTAGTGGTGCAGGGTCATGTCTCACCTGCACTGCAGTAATAACTGAAAAGCCTTGTGTAGATGGCTCTGTGCTAATTCGCACCCCAGTATGTTATTTGACTGTACCCAGATTAACGTGTGCCAGGTCAGAGTTTCTAGATTTAAATATTTCTTCAATCATATAAGGGCCTGGACACTAATTCTTCCCCTCCCCCGCCCCAGGGCTTCCCCGTGAGCTCCATTGTGAATTGCCTACTGCACCTGTCCAGTGGGGTAAAGGGGCATAAGCCACTTTTACTCTGACCAGCTCTCCGCATTGTGGGCCACAATGTCAGGGAGAGAGGAGGTGCAGTGGGTCTGCTACTTCCCTTCTCTCTTGCATGGGTAGGTGGGTTGGATAGAGAACAAGCATAGCCTTGGTTTCACTTTCCCGTGAGCTGGCTGGCACTGAGAGGGAAGTATGCTGTACCAGGAAAAGGGCTCGCACAGATTACCTCCCTTGTGGAACAAGGGGGAAGCAGGGACTAGATTGTTAGGCACAGTTCGGTCCCTGCACCACTCCTTGGGCAATGCAACGATGCGTTGCGCCTTACTGAGGGCAGATAACAGGCCGCCAGTCTAACCTTGTGTGAGTAGTCCCATTGACTTTAATGGAACTGCTAGCCATAGCGAACCCCTTCGTGTTAGTCGCAAGTGTGTGCAAGACGGTGCCAGTAGATAATCAAACACTACGCAGCTGAAGGCTTTACTCTGGCAAGCGGTCCCATTAAAATCAATGGGACTATTCACATGTGGATTGTTAGAAAGAGTTTTCAGGATCAGGCCCTGGACTAATACTGTGGAGCTAATCACTGCGCTTCCCCTTTAAGGCAAACATTGCTATTTCTTAGGGGAGGGCGAGATTCTGAAAGGAAAAGAAAAAACATTCTTTTTTCCATAAAGAATACATTGTGTTCTCCCTTTGCCCTCCCGCCTCCGAGTCTCAGCTGCAGATTACCAGGCTCCTCTTTTCCTCTCTGTCCTCAGCAATGATTTAATAAATATGTTTAAAAATCACTTTTTCCTCTGCTGTTCTCCACCCAGCTGCAGGCTCCCACTCCTCGTGTGTGCGCTCATGCTGCATTCACATACACAGTCGAGGGTAGGTCTGATTTCACCAGTGCTTAAGCACCTTATGATTTCTTTCATTAGCTCCCTTTTCATTATTTCTTCCCCAATTTCCATTGGGCTGCTGATCCTTGGCTAACTGTTGCCCATGTGGTAGGCATGGGACCGTAAAAGAGCTGTAAGGACAATGCATATTTTGGGGAATTGAAGGGTCACAGCATCTAAGTGTGGTGCTGTTCTACCTCCACCAGGTAATCTATGCTGAATACTTTCTAAAATGGCAATGACCAGTCCCCACCAAAAATTCTCCCTAGCCAGGATTGCTCAAAGCCACACAAAGAGTACTGAATTCCTTACGTCCAAGAGTATGAGGTTTCAATGCAATTTCTGTAATGGTACTAGCCTACTGTATATGTGTATCACAGCCCTTTAGTGCCTGGGTGTCTATAGGACATAATAGCCTTTCTACTACCGAGAGCGAACACCAAAGGACCTGATTTTCAGAGGTGCTGAGCTACTGTGGTTCCGATTGGCTTCACTGACAGCTGCAGGTGCTTCGTATCTCTGAACATCAGGCCAAACTCATCTCTCATGGGAGTAGCGGAGCCAGAGTTTTTGGAGAACACCATGGTTCTAGGTTTTCTTCTGTCTTAGGCCATGTCTGTGTGGCATAGCAGGGAACAATGTTGTCTGTAATATGCAGCCTCAGAATCACTGTACGTTGTTGTTGTTTGTAGTGTTAGCATCAACAGGATCCTACTGAAATTGGGAACACACTGTGCTAGGCACTGCACAAAACACATCGGGAGAGACAGATCCCATTGAATCTGACTAGACAAGACACAGGCGGATGGGGAAACTGAGGCACAGAGGGGCGCCGTGACTTGCCCAGAGTGTCACAGCAGATCGGTGGCAGTGTGAGAGGAATAAAACCCATGTGTCCTGAGTTCTGGTCCAGCATCCTATCCATTGGATCCCATTGTCTTTTGTTGCCTTAGCTTAAGTTTAAATTTACTTAAGCTCCTCGAGCCATAGATTAAAATTAACGCATAAAAAGGAATTAAATAAAGAACCCTATTCTGCCCCTCTACTCAGACCTTATTTTGTGAGTAGTCCCATTGACTGCTTCACGTGAGTAAGCTAGGGACAGAATCCGGCCCTAACCATCTTGCAGCTCTTGTAATATTGCAACATGTGTATCAGAGCTGCTCCGGTTTCCTTACTGGTGCAACGACGTATAGCGAAGGCATTAAAGGATATGAATTTAAGAGAAGTAATGTAAGACAAGATCTGTCAGCAAGGGCTTTAATGTTGCTTAACAAAATATGTTACAGTAAATCTTTATAGACTGTATAAGTATGCTGAGTTCCAACAAAGTAAACCAAAGTAAACATTTCTCTTATGGGAAATTAAATTCCATGTGGTTAGGGTAGAGCTATGATTAATTCAGCGGCAAGGAAAATATAGTAAAGTTATTGACTGTATCTGAGAAACAATTTAATGTCAGCAAAAAGGGGAAAAAAACAACCCCCAAACCCCACCCAATATTAAGAGGGTGAAGAAATAAAACTGGAGTTTCTGATCTTTAATTATAAACTAGATCATTGCTGCTGTAGGTGGCATTCACATCAGTTACCGACACCGAGCCTACTCTCGTATAAGTTAGAACCCATAATATACACTGAAGCAGTGTAGCCATGAATGGTTGTGTGTGTCGTTTAGTTCTCAACCATTATCAACAGGAACAGTGAGCGCACTAAGGGCTTTGGACTGAAGCCTCGAGTGGAGTGCATGGTTTCATAATGTTCATTTTAACTTTAAATGATTTTTAATATTCTACATATGGTTTCATGGTTTTAAGCCTCCTCACTGGGAATGAACAAGGCTGCGGTATTATGATGAATAGTGGATCAAGTCCAGGAACACCCACTTGCTTCCCTACATATCAAACATGTGGAGCTTGCATTAAATATGGGAATCTCTCTGGGGATTTGAGTTGTCCTATCTAATCCAGTCCTATTTTGTTCCCTCGACCCGGATTGAGTAGGATGCATTGTTCCCATACATTCTTCTTGTAATTAAAGGCAGTAGATATGTCATATCAATGAAATATTCCAGGTCTGTTTTTACATCTGTGGCCATTTTCTCCTCCTTTACTTCCATTTGGCTTCTTGGAAAGAAAGTCCGCATTAAATATAGCCTTGGATTAGTTGATTGGCTATATGTGTGCTGCCAAAGCAGTTCAAATAAAAATCTTGTTGTTTTTTTAAATTTTTTGTCTATGTAAAACTAGACTGTAGTGTTACAGGAACACTATTCCTCTGAGAAGTTTAAGACCCACCAGCAAAGTCAGCATCCAAATAACCTTCCTGAATTTTTTTTTATTTTTTCATGGATAATTTTTGAAGCAATCGCATTGAATATTTTCCTCCTGGTTCTTATATCTGTAGTCCCCAAAGGTATCAGCACCATGGCCACTAAAGTAGGTTGTTTTTTAATTTGCTGGAATTATTTGGTAATTGATCCAATCGATATAAAGTGCCATAACAAAAACTCTCTCTGAATATATGCCAGGAGATTACCCGGGTCTGAAAACTGATCTCCTATTAAAAACACTCTGTTCAATTAATATTTTTAAAATTCTGGATTACAGCTAGCAACCCACAAGAGGTTAAACTGGAGCCTTATTATAAGGGGAACTACAAGTAAACATTATTAATTATAAAAAATTGCTTAAATTAGGGTTTTTTCCACACCTGCTTCTTTCTTAATTAGCTAGTAGTCCACACACTTCAGTCAGTTGAACTCTTTAGTATTTATTCAAGCATACTTGACATTAACATACTGTTTGATGTTTGATATCCCGAGTTTTTAATTTAACCACATGACAACAAATGATATTTATGAAATATCAGTGAGCTGGAAAAATATCCTGTGTTGCATTTGCGTGCTGTAGTGAGCCGAAAACTGTTTCCTCTCTGAGGTTTAGGAAGAGCTGAAATGCCCTAAGGGAACATGTCTTTCTCAAGGTAAAAACTGAGGAACCAGTCCAAAAATTCGTAAGTCACCGCTGGCACAAAGCTGCCAAGAGACACTCAAAACAGACTTGCTGTGTGATCGGCGAAAGGAGAAAACTCAGCGTCACTTAAAAATGATGTCCCAAGTTAGGATGTTCTTGCAAAATGGAATGCACACAGATGAATAGGTCATTGGCAAAATACGTGACATCTATTTTCTGATTCTTTTTACTACACTTAGGGCTTGTCTGCAGTTCAGACGATAGGGGTGTGAATAGCAGCGCACACCACAGTGCTGCGGTGAAACTCCCCCGTGTGGACGCTGCAGGCGCAAACGAAAAGGCTCGTGGTTCACGTTAACATAGGCCTCATCAAACAGGATTACATTCATACAAAGTAGGAACCTTTTAGTTCACGCCTGCAGTGTCCACACGGGGGAGTTACGGCACAGCACTGTGGTGCGCGCTGCTATTCACACCCCCAGAGTCTGAACTGTGGGGCAGTGTAGACGTAGCCATGATATTTCTGTGTAACTTCTATCAGATGATCCCTAGCAATTTGCAAACATGCAGCCAAAGCTCACGCTTCCATTATTTATTATTTATGCAACAGTAGCACCTGCAGGTCCTATCTGAGATTAGGGCCCCATTATGCTCAGCCCTGTGCATACACATAACAAGACTGAACATGCCCAAAAGAACTTGCATTCTAAATAGACTAGGCAAGCAAAGGGTGGACGGGGTAAGAAGTGCTACAGAGAAGTGACTTGCAAACAGTCACGGAGCAGGTTGGTAGCCATGGTGGGAACAGAGCTGGGTTCTCCTGAGCCCCTCTTGAGTGTCCTATCCACTCGACCACACTCCTCATGTGAGTTAATTAGCATTATTATGCCCATTTTAAAGATGTGGAAACTGAGGCATAAATGAAGCAGTCAAGTGACTTTCCCAAGGCCCCGTTTTGAGTCAGTGGCAAAGCAAGGAAATCAGTCTCTCAGCCTCTACCTGAGGAAAATTGATAAACCAAATGGTTTTCTGTCTCTGGGTTAATTATCTTTAGGTTTATCATTTCAATGCCACTTGTCAGTGATGTTTTTAAGAATCTGGGTTCTAGTAACCTGCTAGTGTATCTGTCAGAATCTTTATGCCTGTTGTTTTGGCCCTTGTATCACATCTTGTACCTGGCTCAGGGGAAGAGGATTGGTCTTGTGGTAAAGGCTCACAAGACTGGGAGTCAGAAGATCAGAGTAAATTCTTGGCTCTGCTACAGAATGTTTGTGTGGCCTTGGTCAAGCTACTTCCCCTTTCTGTGCCTCAGTTGACCCACTTGTAATAATAATAATAATAAAAGGGACAGCTTCCTTCCCAATTGGGGGCATTATGAGGCTTTTGTTAATCAGCAGTTTTAAAGTGTGTTGAGCGACTCATATGAAAGGTGCTGTATTTATTTTTATTATTATTAATCAATGAAAAGTTATTGCATTTTTTAATTCTTTCTGTTCTACTGGACTGTAATTCTTATTGGAGCTCCTTAAGATGCATCGACTCCATCATGGCACTTATTTGACCATGTACAGAGAAGTGTCTTGGTAATGTACAGAGTCTGGCTAATGATATAACTCATTGCAAGGGATTTATGTTGAAGGATTCTGGCTAGCCTCCAGAAAGACACCAGTTTACATATGATCCCGATCAGTGTCTGTAATTCATTTTAACTTGGGTCATGTAGATATATATTTGTTCACACCACCAAACTATTGTTCTGGTTTGACATCCGTCATTAGCCCTGTTGGCCTGCCTGGGCCACTTAAATGTTGGCAGGCAATGAAGAGCGAAGGCAAAAAAGAAAAAAGAAAAAAAAAAAGTGTGTATTCTTACCAAATGCGGCTGCTTCGATGGTGGGGTGCTTGCCTTCAGATTAAGGGCAAGCTGCAGAACAGTAGGGGGGGGGGGAGGGAGGGAAGGAAGGGAAATTTTCAGTTTGGCTATAGGGACATACCCCTGCCATTAGGGGAGAGCATTTGATGGGATCTTTAATCTCCACTGAGAGAAGGATGTTTCCAAAGGGACACAGCGGGGATAGGTTCACTACTTCCCATGACTTTCAGCAGACACAAGGTAAAATCCCAGGCCACCAAGGCTGTTTGTGGTGTTCACATGGGTTAGCAGCCTGAGATAAACACAAAGGGGAGACCAGGATTTACCTGTCGAGCTGGACAACTTATTTCGAGTGAAACTTTTTTTTTTTATGGGCAAAAAATGCAGATTTGGTGACGCAGAAATATTTTGTGAATTTGTGTTGATTTAGCCAAATTGTTTGTCCCCCTCCCCCTCCCAAAAATCCCATTTTTAAAAGTTTCAATTTTTTATTTGAAAGAATTTTTGCTAAAAAATGTCCTTTCATTTAATTTTTTTTTTAAATTAGAAAATGTTGCAAGAATGCTTGAAATCAAAAAGAAACCATTTTAATTTCAGGCTTTGTTCAACCTGAAATGATTTTTTTTTGGGGGGGGGGGTGACTCTGATTCACTGAAATGAAAAAATAAAAGTCGGTTTGACTCAAAATTAAGCTTTTGTTTTGATTTTTTTAAATTGTCAGTAAACCAAAAAATCCATTATTTGTCTGACTGTTTACCACAACCTGCTCCATGTTAATACTACAATTACCTTCTTTACATTACGATTTTACCTTCTTTTTGTTAACACATATTGATTAACACAAGGCAAGAACACACCTTTTTTCCTACTGTCCTTTGTGCCAGAGAAAATCTCACCCCATTCCCAAGAAATAAAACTGAACTCAATTCATTGACCTCGCAAGGACAAAGGGCTGATGCTCAGAATGCCAGCCTCAGAGCCTCGTCAATTCCAACATGAAGTGTCGACGAGTAGGTGAAGATTGGTGATTCTCACAAGGTTTGGCTCAGACTGGGCTGTGCCGTTAAGGCTGGAAACATCATGAGGGAGAAGCGCTGAGGTGACAGCAGCAGATGGCAGAGAGCACAAACTGGAGTAGTAATGCACAGTGACTTGCTGCTAGACCCAACTCACTTAGGAAGAGCAATAAAACTGGTCAGAAAATGGAAAAAAAAAATTGCAAACCTTTGAAAACGCTTTTCTTTTGACATTTGCAAAGAGCTGATTTAACTTTCAAGAAATGTATTCTGAAAGTTTTTATTTCCCCCCTCAGTCTTTTCTTCCCCCCCCCCTTTTTTCTGCTTTGACAGTGAAAAGAAGGGAAACAAAGGGGGGGGGGCGGGCAGATTGGAGTAAACTAAAGAGGAAAAAAAATCATTTTTTGATTTTATTTCCGTTAAGGGGGCAAAGTTGAAAACTATGAAAAATGTTTGTGACATTTTCGTTTGTGTAAAGAGGCCATTTGTCCACAAAAACCCCCAAGCACTTTCATTTGAACATTTTCACTTCCCTCTAAAGATCAAGGATTTGCAAGTGGAAGAAAGGGTAGGTCTTCCCATGCATTAGGTGGAAGAATCTACTGCAGGAAGTGGAGGTTGGACTGGAAGGATGTGTCTGTCCACAGATCCACAGGTTTGTTTTAGTGACAAAGGAATTTTGATAGATCCTGATTTCATGTACAGCAGCTTTAATTCACTCCGTTCTGACTGTCATGGCCAAAATCAGGAACTGCAGCTGCTCCCAACAGGCAGCATTATTGGCAACAAAATAAATTATGCGAACTTGTCCTTATCTCAGAGTCTGAGTTTAGGTTTTGGGTGCAGACAAATGTTTTACCCTGTTTTTTCTGGACTGATTTTGCACATAGCACGCTCCCAGGAACAATATGACTAGGGATAGATCCAGGCACACACTTCATATAAAAATACATTTTCAAACACTTCTATTTAACATACTGCAGAACTGTGGAACTCTTTGCCACATGATACCATACAGATTAAGAGTTTACCTGGATTCACAAAAGGATGAGGCATTTATATGACTGACAAGAATATCCGGAGTTGTTCTAGTAAACATTTTCTTAAAAAAAGCTTTGGCAAACACTTGTTTTTCAGGGTTTAAGCCAATAAATATCTAATAGGAGTTAAAATTAAACTTCGCCTAGGGGCATGCTAGCTCACAGGTGCCTTTCAGAGACAGGATACTGGATTAGATGGACCAGTGGTTTGTTCCAATGTGGCTATTCTTCTGTTCTTGGTGTGCTTGGATCAGGGGTTTTTGCGTGGCAAATCACAGAGAGAGGGGTAGGAGGTAAATGTGGACCTGGACCAATTCAGAACCTCCTGGTGTTTGGATCTGGATTTTGGGATGGGCCTGTCTCTAAATCTGATGTGACACTCAAAGAAAAAGCAGAAGCTAGAGCCCTCATAGGCACAATGACTTAACTTGGAGCTACAGCTGTTTACGTCCGCTGGGGATTGGGCCTATAGTTCTTCCAAACATCGGTGGTTCCAAGCAGTTCTGCTGTTTTCCATTGTTTTGTCTCCTTCTCTCACTCTTTGTTTTGGGTCACCTTGTCTCCTACACCTGGAAATAGGAGCCTCTTGCTTCTCAGGTTCTACCCACTCTCCCTTTCTGTTCTCAGATCCCTACCTAAAGCCACCTCCTCCTGCAGTCTGGTCTCTTCGCTGTCCCATTGCACGCAAATGATTACCCACATCTCTGGAGTTATTTTCTGTTTTGCAGTTTGGCACCGGGTGGTGACTGTTTGTGGAAAGGCACTGCCACTGTGGAACAGGCTGCCTCTCCCAGTCAGCAGTGGAGTGCTGAAAATAGCAGATTCCTCCACAAGGACGTTATTAAGAGGGGAGATGGAGGAAGGAAATAGCTTGAGGGGAGGGAAACTGGGTGAAAATAATACCAACCCATTTAGAATAGTTAATATCCCAAATCCTTGCCTCAGCAGGTGTCAGACACCTCTTGGAATACACCGAGTCGGAGCGGGGGTCAGTGGAGCAAGGGAATTGATGCTTAGATTCTTGGCTTCCATCCAGTACAAAAGCAAATGTCCTGAATGCGGTAACTGGACAGCGGGAGAGGAATTTCCCCCTACTGTATGGTGCATTCCAGTAGGTCAGCGTTGAAGAGCAGAGGGACCAGACCTGTTTCTAAATCCTCATTGTTAAAGGCTAGATTCTCATCCCCTTACACTAAGTAATAGTTCGCTCCAAGGTACTACTTGGCCTGGGTAAACGAGGTCCTGTGTATGTGATCCAACGCCCATTGAAGTCAATGACGGTCTTTCCTCTGAGTTCAGTGAGCTTTGACTCCAGTTTTAGGTTGAGTTACAGTGCCTAGGAGGTCCCATTGTGTTCGGCATTGAACAGACAATAGTATAAGACAGCACGTGTCCCAATGAGTTTACAACCTAAATAGGCAAGACCAGCAAATGTTAGGAGGAGAAACACACACACGCTGAGGGAAGTAACTTGCCAAGGTCACACAGCACTGCAAATAGAACTCAGGTCAGTCTAATGCCCTCTCCACTAGAGTAGACTATGCTGCCTTGAAGTATCCTATCTAAAATATCTCTCTGGATCCTGAATCTAAATTCTGAGCTCTGACGAGAACCCAGGTCTCCTCAACCACAGTCTAAAGCCCTAGCCGCCATGGCCTTCCCCAAAATCTAGAATTTGCCTCATTTTCCTCACCAGCCCAACACCCATCCTCTGAGTGTGGCAGGTGGAACTGGTCGTAAGGTTTAGTAGCAGATTGTTTGTTGTCTTTGGGTTGGTGTGTGAAGGAGATATGCACGAACAGTATGTTAGCCAACAGGGCATGCAGCCAGGCTGCCAGCAAATGTGGAAACAGAGAGCAAAACTGTGACGAACTTTGTTGCTGCTGCTGCTATTTCCAGTCGCATAAATAAATAACGGGAGAATGTGGTTCTGCAGCGTGTGCAAGACATGTCTGTCATAAAACCTTACAAGGAGGCACGTTTCTTTTGACACTCTCTGAGATGTGACATCATCGCTACCCAAGTCAGGAACGGGAGAATGTGTTGGAGCACATTACAAACCCACTCAAACTTTGTGGGACTGAAATTTCCTCTTGGACTTGAGCTTTTTTTTTTTTTTTTTAAATGCAGCTTCAAGGAGAGAACATAACAGGGTCTGAGCAATGGCTCAAGAAGAAGCTTTATGATTTGGGGATCAAGCTTGCATAGGGCTAAGCACCTTCATCTCCCCCAGAAATCTAATGGGAGGTGTTAACTCTGCGTACTAGGACCTCAGAGAACCATCTGAAGTAAGGAGAAGCTTGTGTAGTAACCCACACAGAGGGTATCAGCAGGGTAGGAATCCTGGACCTTTGACCCAAAACACAGACCTCCACTACTTGAGCTAAAGGAGTGACTTGTTTAGCTGGCAGGAGTAGTAGGCTCTTATCTTCTATCTTGACCAGCCAGTCAAGGAGGATAGAACACATATTACAATCCCTTTAAGCTTGGAGCCATAAAATGGATGTCCTGAGTTGTAAGAGGAAAAAGAGGGATAGATGATGTAAGAGGAGAGAGCAAGATGGTCTTGTGGTTAAGGCACTGGACTGAGACTCAGGAGATCTGGATTCAAGTCTCAGCTTTGTCACAGCCCTTGGACAAGTCACTTAGTCTCTCTGTGCCTCGATTCCCCATCTGTAAAATGGCGATGGTACTGACCTACTGCATAGGGCTGTGAGGAGGATAAATCTGTTAATGTTTATGAGGAGCCCAAGTACTACAGGGGCTTAGAAGTAGCCGGATTTGTGAAGTAGGAGGATTTGTGAGCCTTCAGAACAGAGGAAAGGGTCTACAGAAGGAGAACCTGGAAGCAGCAGTCCAGGAGAACCAAAGGAGGGCATTGGTATGAAGTAGAGGGAAATGAGCAGAAGTAGAGGAATGGAGCCAAAGAGAGAGATCATCCTGGAAGAAGAGCTAATGAGCACTGAAGAGAGCACCAATGCCAATGCATATGGGTGAGGGATGCAATCACATGAATCTGTGACTTAACAGAAAATGTTCTTTATCTTTTTATGCCACAGTTCACTTAGCCCCAGATCTTGACTTAACTTGAGTTAGTAGTTTGCTCCTTGAACAGGCCCACTGTTACCTTCTTGATCCCAGGCACCGACTCAGCAGAAGTAAGGGCATCGGAGTCTGGTCCGTGTTTATTTAATTTAATTGATTTTATTTATGAGTTCTGAGTATTTTTCTCATGTAAAAAAATTGGAGAGAAGTTTGCAAGCCATTAGAACAGACTTGAGAGAGAGAGCGAGAGAGAGAGAGATTTAAAAAAGCGCCTTAGAACTTAGAAACTCAGGAAGTTTTCTCACTCCTGGCATTTACAGCCGTGATTTAAGTTTGAAGGCGCCTTGGTGTGGGGGTTTTACCTTTATGAAGCATATCTTTTTATTGGGCCACTAAAAAAGATGTTTTGAACGCCTCTATCCGTCTTATTCCAAAGAATAAGACATCCGCCACTTATTCCAAAAGTAGGCACAGAGCCGGATCAACAGACCGATGTAAACAAGACACCCCAGACGTTCTTTTCTATATTTTCTTTATTTTATTTTTTTATAAAGAGGCTACTTCAGATTCTGCAGAAGTAATAATAAAACCAGACCTAATGGGTCACCATATGTGGAGAGGGGCTCTCTTGGGTCTTAAGATATACACTTAAAGAGTGAAACAAAGAAAAGGAAAAAAGCAGTAATATTGGCAACTGTTGTTAGGTAGTATAAACAATAGCCAGCCATTGGCTTGGAGCGGAGGATCAAGTTCCAATAGCACTCAATAGGGAGCCTTCCTTAAAAAATTAGAAGAAGCTGGGTTGGAGCTGGTCCATGCTGAGAATGGCAGAAGAAGCAAAAACAAGAGTAAATGAATGGAAATTAAGCAGCAGGAAATGGGGATTTGGCACAAGGTCGGAATTTGAAACTGCAGAGAGGTGTCAGTGATAAGGGTTGGATAGAGTTTCTGGCCAAAAACAGAAAGAAAGAATGCAGATGTGTTCATTGAATAAAGTACAGATGTAGAAAGTGAAAGGGGGGGGGAGGGAGATTTAAAAAAGAAGAAGAAGAAGAAAAAAAACCCAGAGAAAATCCATGGGAAATAATGCTGAGTGTAGGTGCATTTATGTTTTAGCATTTTTTTAAAATGATTCTCTTTGTGGGTCTGGATAAAATTACAGAGCTGAGTCTCTTTCAGGTTTTTGCAATTTTCAGGGAGTGTGTACTTGCCTTTACCTTGGACCTTCCCCTCCGAGCATGTTTCTACCCTGCGTATTTTGGATTGTGTGGTATTCTGCATCCAGGCGCAAGGTGAGGGTTAGGGATTTGCCTATTTTATCACCTGCCTGTATCTCTTTAAGGAGTGGGGGTGATGTTATTTTGCGGAATTTGGGCTTTTGAAGTTGTTATAAAAGGACTTGGATACTAAGGGCTTGTCTGCACACTAATTGCACCGTATTAATTATACCCAGCCTAATGTGGGTGTAGTCATAGTGGAGTAATCTATCTAAAATGGGGTGACCAGACAGCAAGTGTGAAAAATCGGGACGGGGGTGGGGGGTAATAGGAGCCTTTTCAAGAAAAAGACCCAAAAATCGGGACTCTCCCGATAAAATCGGAACATCTGGTCACCCTAATCTAAGATGTGTATATATGGCCCTCATCCATCACCATTTTATCTGTGCAGCTCACAATCTTTAATGCATTATCTTTACAACATCCCCTGTGAGGTAGGAAAGTGCTGTTATATCCCATTTTACAGAGAGATGAAGGGTATGTCAACACAACAATTAAGCACCCCCCGGCTGGTACTGGGCCCTGATCCTGCATTTTGGTCTGTGCAGTGCCTCATTGTCTTTCATTAGACTCCACATAGGTGCAAGAGTCAACCCAGGAGGATCATATTGCTGCACTGAGGCCTTAATTGATGCTAGGTGCAAAGAGCCATGGTCGCTGATATTTTTAAGAATTTATGCGTATACACACGCGCACACAGGCTACTTGTTTTCTTACAAAAGGACCTGTCCCACGAGGATTGCAAGGCAAGTTGTATGCATGATATAAGCCCCACAGACAACCCTGTGAGTTATTTAAGTATCATCGTTACACCTATTACATGGGGAAATCAAGGCACAGAGAGGTGAAGTAACTTGACCAAAGTGACAGTGACTCAGTGGCAAGTCTAAAATAGGAGAACTTAGCAAGATTCAAATATGGAGTAAATGCTTATGTGGGTAACAAGGGTATCTAGAGTTGTTACAGTAACTACTGGGGAAAAATGTTTTAGAAGGGATATTAAACCTCGTATTTCAAGGCTTAAGCCTATTTTGCTTAGGGGTTAGGACAAGATATCCATGCGGGACGTGTTATAACTATGGGTTTTAGTACCTTGCTCTGAAGCATCTGTTGCTGGTCACTGTCGGAGACAGCATAGTGGACAAGAAGGACCTCGGGTCTGATACTGTTTGGAAATTCCAGTCTTAGAACACAGGACATTTTATGTGCATAATGAGACTATTCACAGGGTAATTTTTTTTTAAAGAGATACAAACCCTCATGGTGCCGGGCATAAACCAACCACTAAGAGCCTAGGAGTAAGTGGAAATTTCCCCTCTGCCCAGGTTATGTCATAATTGTCCACTAAGGGGTTTCTTTTCCTTCTTCCAAAGGTTTGGAACTGGCCATTGTTGGAGACAGGATACTGCCTGGATCTGGGCTTGCAATTCCTGTCTTCCTGATTACCAGTGTCCTCCTTTAGCCACTAGACAGCATCCCCTTGTTTGGAAAAATTGTTTTACTGTATTTTACTAGCACTTGGCTTGATCGGTCCAAGTTTTCTAGTTTATATTACGGTTTAAATGGCTGGGGTGGGATATTGCAAATGCCATTTCTTGTTAGAATAACAAGGGGATGGAACAGTTTGGGAACCATAAAAACCATACAGTAAATGCTATCAGCATCCAAGGTCTGGAGCGGGTTCGCTGAAGTCAGAACAAGGAACGCTTTGTTGTTGTTGTTTGGGAACATAGATGTCTATCTCTGATCACCGCAAGGAATGTGTAACTTTCTAATGGAGTTTTTCAGTAGGGTATTCCAATGAATCTGCAGCCGGGTTTTCACGAGATGAAGCAGCTAGATTTTTAAAATGTTCAACATCCAGCACTTTGAGCTAGAGACATATTTTGAAAGGTGAGGCGCATGTGGCAGCTCCCAGAGTTCCCCTGGAGTTGTGAGCGCTCAGTACTTGTGGAAGTTAGGTTCCTCAGGGCTGATTCTCCTCTCACACCCGTCTGAGGCCCTAAGGATTCAGAAAAGCACTTCACTTCTGTGTTGAAGTGAAGCACACACTTTAGTGCTTTCCTGAATTGGGCATCCAATCAGCAGTACGGAAGCATTGCTTAGATCTTTTGACAATCTGGCCATTGAGGTTTTGTCATGAAAGATAAAGCAGTAAAGAAACGCACCTTTTATTATGACTCATGCGGACAAACAAAACAATTGCCATTAGCTAGGTCATTGTTTTTTGTATGACTCGGGATATGTTTTGTCTTTTAAAGACAGGAAATAGACAAAATATTAAGTGACGTCCAGCTATCAAGACATCCCGAGTTTAAAATACACACCTCAAATATAGAAAATCTTCATTGTCCTTTGAACGCTATTAAGAACTTGTGATGCTTTGTCACAGCTGGTGTGTTTGTTCTAAACTGTGAACGGTTGTTGCAGATCACTTCTTTATGTTTCAGTGTTGGTTGTTTGAAATTAAATCTATATTGATTTCCTGTATGATTATCTATTTTAACATTTGCCTCTGTTTGTTTCCTGTATGATTATCTATTTTAACATTTGCCTCTGTTTGTTACCCCTGGAACTCCCCTTCCTCTCTCCCCCTGAATTTTTTTTAGCAATGGATGCATCTGACTCTGAATGAAAGAATACTACATAATTAATTTGGAGATGCTAAGCATCTGCTGCATTTTGCTGCGCTGAAGTCCATGTGAGTTCAAGAGCACTGAGCACCTTGCAGGATCTGGCCCTGTAGTCATCCATTCTTACTGAATTCTCTGGGACTTTTGCCTGTTCTGAGATTGCAGGATCAGACCCTTGATAACCTAAAATGAGTTTCTTCATGCCAGCACATTCATAAGAACTGAAACAAGCAATATTTGCGGCACGCTATCATACGCGGTGATCTGATCTATAATGGCCCCATTCTGTGAGAGCCTAAACTCTCTAGAATCCCTCTTGCTTTAAATTCATGTAAATTTCAGAGGGCTCAATCCTGCAAAGTGCTGAGCGCGCTCAACTTGGAGGCTGGGATTTTTAAAGGGACCTAAGGGAATTAGGTAGCTACATCACACTTAATTTCAGTGGGCGCTGAGTGCCTATTTATTTATTTATTTTACCATTTGTATCGTGGCAGTGTCTAGGAGCTCCAACTTATGGACCAGGACTCGCTGCACTAGGGTTGTACGAACGCTGAACAAAAGTGTCTGTGCCCCTCGCTGCTCAAAATCTAACTTCTTTCGTCTCCTTTGAAAATCCCAGTTTCAGAGATGGAAGTGTAAAGTTGAGGTCGCTCAGTCTCTCACCAGATAAGCTCCTGGATGGTGGTTAATAAATAAGCTAATAAAACAGCAAAACCAAATGCAGTTTGATGAGACACTGAGACTGGTCAATAAAAGGATCACAATGCCTGCTTTTAAAATAGCATCTGTCCACCTTGTTTTTTTTCCCCATCTCTCCATTCCTGCTTTATCTTTTCCACCTTTTACGTGGTCTTTTAAGTATAGACGCTACTTACATGTCTAAACCGCTGTAAAACTACGAGTGCAAACCCTCTGTAAATGCGTAACAGATGCAGGATGGTGAGACGGGCCCACAGACAGCACTGTCATCACGTTGGAGGCCTGGCGAGGTTGTGATTGTTATGGGCTCTTCACCCCCTCCACAACCTTTACTTCCAGGACCATCTAAAGCAGGGCTCAGCACTCTTGTTCTCCTGCCACAAATACAAAACAGGGGTCTGTCTACGTTGGAGAAATTCACACCCAAACCCCGGCATAGGTGAGTTGCACTGATCCAAAGCAAGGCGTACGCTGGTGCTCCTAAACCAGTTGAATAATCCGAGTCAGCCGCAATGATGTAAACCCTGCATTACACTCCAGTCCTGAAGATGTTGAAGATTATGCGTAACTTTAAGTATGCCCTTGAATCCAGGGGCCTTAAGGCCATACTGAGCATTCCCTGAACCAGGGCTGATATTGGCACAGCATGTCTAAATGAAGGGTCATATAGTAAAACGATGGAGTGTAGACACTGTAACTATTCTCTAATGCACACAGGGTGTAAAAAATGTTTTGGAGTCCTTGACGTGCCAGAGAAACTGTTTCTAGCTGCCATTTTAAAAAGTCAAATAGGTAAATGCATGTATTCTCCTTTTTTTGGTCCCCCCACCCCATTCATCTTCACTACTTTTCCTTTCTTTTCTTCCTTGTTTGTTCTTGCTTTTTCCACCCCCAACCCACTTTTATTTTCAGGTTGCCTTCTCCTTTCTTCCCCATTGTTCCCCCAGCTCTTCCTGTTTGCTTCAATTCTCCCTCCCCCCAAACCTTTCCTGAGGGTAGCTGAGCACCATCATGAAACGAACAAGATCTGTTTTCACTTTTCTGCTCCCTGCCAGGAACAGAGCAACAAAGTGAAACTGACAGGTGTTAACAGCTGATTTACAGTGCCATTAGAGGAAGCCATTTGCGGCACACAGATTTTTACCAGTCTTACAAAACCCAGGAACTGTGCTACATATTATTCAGTGCCACGTACTGGCACCTTATCTGTTCACTATTTACATATATACAGATATAGAACACTTGTGTAACAGAGATCTTAGGAAACTTTGCTGCTCAATCAATGCATGAAGCAGAGTGGACTGCAGCTGGAGGGGATTCCCCTGGTCTAACAACATGCATCTTCATACACATAGGACGCGCAGGTGGCGAACCATGACCTCTGTGAACTTTAGCTCCCTACCTTTATATATGTTTTTACAATACTCTCACTGGCATGATTTGGCTTTTTACTTCAACCTTCAGGAAACATACGGCGAAGGGACAGAATTCCTTATCTGAACACCCGCAAAGTTTGGAGGTGTTTGGATCAAAGACATCTGTTCTGGACTGTTCCTACATACTAGGTATGAGGCAGCATGATCTAGAGGTTAGAGCATAGAACTGGGAGCCAGGAGACTTGGGTTCTAGTTCTGCCATGGATGTGACCTTTGGCTATAGTCACTTCACTATTCTGTGCCTCAAATTCCTGATCTGTAAAATAGGGATTATGATCCCCTTCCACCTTTGAAACTGATTTAGAGATCTATGGATGATCTGTGGCCTTATGTAAGTACGAAGTAGAGGAGTCAGCAAACGTTGATTTATTTGGAGGGTGCGGTGGGGTGAGGGGGAAGGGAATCCAACATTTAAATCTTTTCCAGCCTAAATATTTTGGTTTTCAGCAGTTTTTAGTGCAAAAAAAAAAAAGTTTTAAGGTTTTTGGATGCAAAAAATTCAACTTTCTGTTTAGTCAAAAACCCAATTTTCCATCAAAGTTTTGATGGAAATGTTTTGCTCAGCCCGAGAGCAAAGTAGTATTATTACATCAAATATGGGCCCTGATCCTCCAAACATTTACGCACTTGCTTAACTTTACGCATTTGAGTAGTCAAAGTTCGGCATGCGCCTAAGTGTTTGCAAGATCAAAGCCCAAAGACGCCAAGCAATATACATAAGAATGGCTATACTGGGTCAGACCAAAGGTCCGTCTAGCCCAGTATCCTGTCCTCTGACATTGGCCAGTGCCAGATGTCCCAGAGGGAATGAATAGAACAGGTAACCATCAAGTGATCCATCCCCTGTCACCCATTCCCAGCTTCTGGCAAAACACCTAAATTGAGAGAGACAATTGAACCTTTACAGGTGTGCTCGAAGAACACCCTACTTCACTGAGGCTTTCAGTCCCTAGAGCTGTCAATTTAGTTCTGAATTCACACATCTGTGTGCGTGTGTGTGTGTGTGTAAAAATATATGAAATGGTATTTTGTGTGTGTACACACAGATTTATTTGTGGTGTTTGAGCAGATGTTCTATAGAATGAAATAAGCTCTCAATCATGTACAGACTTATGCATGTGATGAGTTTTAAGCACAGGAAGAGTCCTATCTGATCGATGAGAATTAGTCACATACTTGCAGTTAAGCACATGTGCAAATCTTGGCAGTATTGGGTGCCTATTTTAATAATGTCAGGTTCTGGGCTAATCACTTGAAGAAGTTTTAAAATTAACTATAAATGATGTCACTGGTGAGAATAATCCCTTTTAAAAATCACGGAGAACCGAAAGTAGATTTTTAATTTGAAGAACTTGTTTAATTTTTTTTTTTTTAAAAAGCCAGACAGCTAGTGAAAAATTGGTACATCAGAGTTGCTGCGGGTGGTTAGTTTATGCGAGATTTCACTGTAAAGCAGGGTTTGCTGGACAAAGCTAAGCCTCCGCTGGAAACACTGACTGACCTCATGTTGCCAGCTACAGTGGCATAAACGTCACCGTTGTAATAACACATTTTCATTTAGGTTTTGGGGCTGATGCATTAAAATATCGCCTCAGGGCTACAAAAGTTAGCAAGATTGTGTTACAGCGCCCGAAGCCAAAAAGCTGAGCACATTATTGCACAATTGAGATGACTTTTATGACCCAAGGTCAGTCACTTTCCTCTCTCCTCTTCCCCTGCCCTCCTCCTGGAAAGAAAAATCGGTTTTTATTACACTCTGGTTGGTAATTTGGCCATGGGAAATCACCATGTGTCTGCCTGCTTCAACATGTGTTCCGTAGATTCCAGGCCTGCACCACACTGAGTATGCAGCCCCCGTATCTGAGCTTTACAAGGCCGTGGCTTAGATGAACGATGCCATTTTAGGGAGCCATTCTTCACAGTGTGGAATACCCTTGACTTTACTAGGAGTCTAGGATGTATAGCAGCTTGCAGCATGAAGGTCTTCTTCACTATTAGGCATACACTAGTCAGCATGTGAGTGCGGGCACTGGATGGAGTGGGAGTCAGGAGACCTGGGTTCTACTCTCAGCTGTGCCACTGACCTAATGTTGAACCTATGGCAAGTCACCTACCGCTCTCTGCCTCAGTGTTCCCATCTGTGAAATTGGGAGAATACTTGCATACCTCCAAGGGGCGTTGTGAGTGTTTCTAAAGCGTTTTGATGGGCACCGTACATGTGTGCAGTCCTGTTACTAGTAATGCACAACCACATCCGGTACTATTTTATGATCGCTGTATTGGGCTCATTTCATCCTGGAAGCTCCCTACAAGTGTCATACGCATGCAAACCTGCTGAAATGTAGCCTGCTCTGGGGTGGAGGTCAGCTATTGGGCAGACAGCAGCTGTCTCATGGCATTCAGAAGAGGGCAAGGATGTGTCCCGAAAAAACAGCAGACCCTTGCACTTGCAGCCCTCCACCCCCAAAAAGGTGCCCACTGAATATTTGATGTCCATGCAGACCAGACAGAAATCTGTTTTTAAAAATCTTTCTTGTAAAGCCCCCACATAATAAACAGTGTGGCATGTACTTTATTTGCCTTGAAAGGATGAATGGCCGGACGTGAATTTGTCGTCCTAGGAACTGGACACGTAGTTTAAATGGGACAGCTTAACTGGGACATAATGATATGTGCAACTGCTTAATTAAAGGTCCTCGGGTTGTTATTTGGGGGTATCTTTTTGAGTCTCAGTTGTCAGTTGTGCTTCATACCCTCCCGGAACCTGCTGAAGCTGGTCCAAGAAATGATTACAGATTTTAGAGTGTGGGTCTGTCTGAGAGCATATATAGACCCTTGCTTTCCGTTCAATCTATTTTTATGCCCACCACCATTTAAAAAAAAAAAAGCAGACTCAAAGCAGAGTTTGTCCATCTATTTTGTTTAACAGGCTCCAATCCTTAGCCTCCCCAGGAACATTACAATATCCAAAACACATTTGCTGGGTGGAGAAGTTCTCCAACCTCCCTTTGTGCAAACGAAACCAAATATGGGTCAAACTGAAATAGGAATGGGAATAAAGAAAGATGCGAGCCGTTTAAAAATGAAAGCAAGAACGGGATCTAAAATCTACCCACTGATTTGTGTTGGTACGTGGAAGATTTTCAGCAATATGCGGGTAAGAGAAGGGTTGCGCTGTGTTGCCTGGATTCATTTTGAGATCTGGTAGCACTAAGGCCGCCATCTGGAACAATGGAGAGTAAACAAGCTCAATTTTGTACATTGGAGAAAAAGAGGAGAGGTGTGAATGTGATAACCACCATCTGAGTTGTGGCCAGGGATTGTTCTGTGGACCTCTAAAGCATGCAGCTCTACAGCTTGAGGAAGTGAAAGATTAAGTCCTGTAGCTAGAAGATGTAACAGACTCAGTGAACTGGGCACGTAGTGGGATGTATACATGCTAGAAGTGTGTTTACATGACCACAAGGCTGAATTCCTATTATTTATCTACCCATCCTCCTATATTCCATCTGTCTGCGGCTATCCATCCATCCATCCAGGTTTTCTTGTTGGTACCCATCAGTGTAGTATCTGGGCTTTAACTCTAGGCCTGATATTGATCCTGTTAAGGTCAAAAGGAGGCTCTGTCATTCGGCTTCTCTGGGAGCCAAATCTGGTCAATTGTTTCCTTTGGCGAGTCACTCAGCATCTCTCTGCTTCATTTTTTCCACATGGGAAAAAATACTTTCTCTGCCCAGTGGGGTGGTGTGAGATTTACTTCATCAAAGTTTGTAAAGTGAGGTCGATGAAAAGGGCAGAGCAATATAATATTAAAAAGCATAATTAGCATTTATCCCAAATCCTATACCTACAGCAGTACTGAAATGCAGTCACTTCTGGGGTGGAATGCAACAAGTCGTGGGATGTACATCATCCTGTACCCCACTGGAAATTTTGGCACAAACATGCCCAGGTAAACCTCATCCCTTAAAACAAAAAGTGCCAGAGGGATGTCCATGCAAAGCACAGGAGGTCTTAAAGATCTCATCAAAAGTCCCCACAATGCAGAGCGTTCCACTTATTTGTCTTTACTGAACACAGAGTTGACGCTTTTCAGAGTAACAGCCGTGTTAGTGTGTATTCGCAAAAAGAAAAGGAGTGCTTGTGGCACCTTAGAGACTAACCAATTTATTTGAGCATAAGCTTTCGTGAGCTAAAGCTCGCTTCGTCGGATGCATTCAGTGGACACTGTGGTCCGAAGATGGAGGGTCTAGGTATTATTAGTTAGATGCTAAGTCCCAGCTATATCTCAATTAACTTTAGCTGGTTCAACCTTAAATCTGAACCAAGTTCAGTAATTTGTGGTACTGGCCCAATCCCTAATTTGGCAAATGATCAGATATTCTATTTAGGGACAGATTCGGTGCTGCGCCTCCTGGGAATCCCTCATAGCACTCAGTGGTATGCTTCTCCCCCTCTGGCCCCCAACCCCTTTTGTATGCCCGCTACTCTGGGGGCTGCAAGAAGGAAGGGCTGGCTATATTGATCCTACGCTACTCCTGCATCAGAGGAATCCTCCCCGTCCCATTATGGCTCCTTCACTGGCTCTGTATGCTACCAGAGCAGCATGTAGGGGGCAGATTTGTCCCCTTAATTTCTCAAGGGCAGCATTACCAGTTTTTAGAAGCATCCAACTGAGGCCCCCCGCCCCCTGAAGAAAAAAAAAAAAGGGACCACTGGCAAATGAGGAGACCTTTGTGGACAAGCAAAGTGCCCTGATCTTGGATGATACATTAATGCTGAGCTCTGTCTATACCAGTGACTGCCAGATTATAGCATTGATCAGGATCAGAAATGTTTCCACAGCTGAAATCCAAGCTCTGCTTTCAAAGGCACGCACAGTTCCAGCTGAGCTGCATTTGTGTGCCTAGAGAGCCGAATTTGGCCTGTGAGAAGTAAATCCTTCTATCTGGGTATTTTATATGGCCCTCGTCACCACTGAATTTGAGTACTTGTCATGATCTCCATGCAACTTCTCCTTTCCAATCATTGCTTTAGTGGGTGCTTTATTTCCAGAGTTGTTCGAGCCCAGTTCTGTATGTGAGATTGCCCCGAAAAGTGCTCTTTCCAGTTAGTTTGTACAACACAGTGGAACTTCTCTCTAGTTGAAGCTGACGACTGTAGAGCCCCCACTAACAATGGGCCGAATCAGAGTCCTGTGCTGTGAAAGTTAGAGCTCTGCAAAAACTGTGTGACTCCCCCCCCCCCCCAAACTGAGAGAGACTCTTTTGGTTTTGGGGGGTTTCCTTGCAGATTCAAAACTAGGATCAGGTTCATCAAGAGGGTTGAGTGGACTTCGTGACCTACGCTAATGTTGTTGTTTCATCATAAAATTATGTGAAAGTCACAGCGTTGACTAAAGATGGGCTGAGCCACAAAGTGCCAATTGAGTTCCAGACCCAAAGTTCTTGGATCCAAGGTTTTGTTTGAGCTCATCACCAGTTTGGAAGCAGAATGAGGTGATAGCTAGTTGTCTGGGACAATTTTTGTACTTGCATGGTTTCTGTGAACCCAAAATTCAAAGCAAAACTCGGCGAGGGGGCAAAGCATGTGGATTAAAATGCTTGTGTGGTGTGTGTGCACAAACCACAATGAAGTGAAACTGCTGATACGCACAACTCTACTTACGACGAATCTCATTTCGGCAAAAAATACAAGGATCAGGCATGCATTGTGAAATGGTCATACATAAAATGTGCACAAATGGCCTTAACTAGGCATGGTCCTTACATCAAACTTTGGATAATTATTCTTTGCAACATCTGTGCATAATCCTTGCACTTTCCCTGGTGTTTTAATGCAATGTGCAAATTGCAATTCCGGTTACAGGGAACCTCTCCTTAAACTGAAGTTCTATGCAGACAATTACTTCTACCTTGCAGTGTTTCAAACAGCACTCTGGATGTGTATGCCTGTAGCAAGGAAGTGCTATTTCGGTTTATCACAAAACTGCAAATCCATTGTGTCTTTCTGCTTTTAGCAGTTTAGCCAAACATTTTAATGACTGTAATTGCTGAAGGTTGTCTGACTGCATATCAGTTGTCTTTGATTACAAATATTTACACGTAACCAAGATTGAGGGAAAAAATAAATTCAAAAATGTGCATATATTCTAATTTAAATGTGAAATAATAATCTGCAAACCAGCTAATATGCAGCAAGAATAGAGCAATGCTGTGTTACTGGAGAATAGATTTGAACATGCTAACGTGGAATAAGAACCCAGAATGGAGCAGCTCAAGGAAATCTTACTAGCACAGGAAACTTATAAGATCCTGATGGAAAAGTCGCATAGAATTTGAAGGAGAATGAGATCCTTTCTTTGGGACTTTTGACACATTCTGCTGCCTAGATATAATTTACTATTGAATTCTGTTTCCCTACTGTAGAATTCAATAAGATAGTTCAAAAAAGCCTGTAAAAAATCTCATTCCCCATTCAATTCTATAAGTTTTTAGAGTACATTCCTATAGAATCTCACATATTAAATTAATATAGAGCCAGATTGACTTTCTCCCTATTAAATTCTATAGGACTTTTCCACAAGAGAATTGTAGTATTAATTTTTTCAGCTATAACGGTCATTGCCTGTTACATCAGTTTCACATGTCTGCATTAGCCATGTGAACCAGTTGACAATAGATTTAAAGAAAGAGTGAGAGTCCGTTGTGTGAGATGTTGAAGTAAGTTTAGGTCTAAAAGGAGGAATGTTTTCGTCAGAGAGATGTGCTGGAGTTCAAGTAGATCAGTAAATATAGGGGAAATAGCAGAGGTTCATGACTTTCATAGTGGCTCGTTTTTGACTCTCTCAAATGCCAATTAAAAAAAAACAACTCTCTCTCTAAGTGACTATCTAAGATTCTTCCTTGGAATCGAGCCTACTGTCATCTTTATGTTTCTGTGAAGATAAGGATGTTTCTCCCTATAAAAAAAATAGCAGATGTCTTGCTTTTCCTTCCGTATCCATTCATTTCAGCGAGGTGCTTATTAAGTGCTCTTTCTGTAAGCTAAAACTTGCTAGCTGTAACGGATTCATATGTATCTTTAAAAAAATCTCATACTAGGTTAAGATATTACTCATCTATATGTATTTTAAGCCAGTCAGAATTTTTGACAGCTGTGTAGCTTCGTTGATTTTTCTTTTTAAATGTATTTTATTTTTCTGATTTCTTTTTATTTCAAAAGGAGAAGGAGAAAAAAAATGCATTAACACAAAGGAGCACTTCTTACGAGGAGTAGGTGGGGAAAAAGGCATTGGAAAAATAATACCTCAAGATGCATTGCAACATTTTAGGGAATTAGGGAATTCTGCTCTCCTGAAGAGAAGAAGAAAAAAAAAAAAAGGGAAAGAAAATTAATATTAAAGACAAGCTGTGAGTTTCCATCTGGCCTTGCCGCTTTCGACGAACGCTTCCATGACGGAATTCATCTGTCCATCAACTGTCAAAAATTCTCCTGTCAGTAAGTCCCAGGGCACTCCTTCCAGCCCACCCCACTCAAAAATATTCCGAGCCACAAAGTATTCCGAATTCGGAATCTCTTTTATTTCTTTTCCTTTCAGATCTCTGCATGCCGTGATACAAAAGTTGTTGTTGTGGGGATGTTTTCCCCCACCCCCTTGTAATATTGGGGTGCTCTGGGAAAGAATGTAGTAAGGAGAGATTGGGGAGCTCTCAATCAACTGGAGATTAAATTCCACCAAGATCCTCCTAAGTCTTTCTATTACAGCCTGACAACAGACAGCCCACATCTGTTTTAAAACACTGAGTGGTTGTGAAGTGTGAACTCCCCACTGTTTAATGTAACTACATGACTATTTAATGTACACAGTGGTAGAGCAACTCAGAATGCCAAACTGTTGTGACATGCCTGAAGGACATATATAAACATAATATACAGTGGTTTATTGTGACAAAGTGCATTTATACCACTAATCGAGGAGATCAGTGCTCTCGGTGAGTGGAGTCAAATGGAAGTGTAATAATATTTACCATTTTATTTTCATTGTAGGCATGAGACAAATGTACAGGACACTTATGTTCCTTAAAATTGCAGAGCATCTATTTAAATTCCCAGTGTAAGACTGACAAACTGGGAGCCTCTTTAATGTACAGATCCTACATATCTCACTGATGATATAGATATAGAGGAGGAGAAGGAGAAAGGTAGAAAATTTAGAAGGTATCTACTTACACGTGAAAGATCAGATTGGCAGAGGGTGTAAATCTGCATAGCTTTACTCTGCAATGCCAATCTCTGCTATCTGAAGATCTGGCCCAGAGAAATTTCTAACTTCCCATGTTCTCCGAGATTGAAGGGGTTACATACCGCAAAACAGTTTTTGTTATCTCTCTTCCCATGGTTTTTCCTGACCAGGTTGAAATCTAAACTGTATTCAAAACAGCTGCCTTTAGGATGGTGGAGGGTGTGGGGAAGAACATTAAATCTTTAAAAATACATTTGATTTCTGTTGCTTTTTCTCCAAAAAGGGTTGGTTACTTGTGGCTTCTGACACCTCATTAATCAAATGATCAGAATTCAGTATTTAACAGCAGCAAGACCAATTAACCTTTGCTAGCTACATAGCAGCCAAAAATAATTTCTAATTGTCAAACTGAAAGGGGGGAAAAAAACCCCTCTGATGTATGTAAGAAAAGCAGAGGTTTTTTGTGCTTTTGTTTTACAAGCATTTAATCAGAAAGGAATTTTAAAACATGCACTCGTGTATTTTTTTTTTCTGGGCTTGAAAAGTGAAGGTGAAATCTGGATAGATGAAGAAAGTTCAAAGGTTTTAACTTTCTGCACTACTGTATAGTGCAAGCCTGCGTGTACTTCTAAATCCTTTTGGCTGAAAGATAAGGTTCCTGCCCCCTCTCCTGTAACTGAGTATTCCTGTTTTATAGAAGATTGCCGCTTTCACAGTAAGGATACTAAGAAGGGGAAAATCAGTTTAAGAAATTAAGAACAAACCATATTGAATATTTTTAAAGGAAAAACTTGAATATCTTTCACTTATTTATTGTTGTTCAACTTACTGCAACTAGTTTCATGGACTCTAATACTCAGCTTCAGACCGTAGGTTCATAGTCATGCTCCTAGGAGATAACATTGTAATTTACACCAGCTGGGAATCTGGCCCTGAATACTTAATATTGACATTGGACTCACTTATTTAGTGCAACGTACATGGAATAGTCGCTGTTTTTTTAACTTCCAATATTTAGGCTTCGCTTGCGGTTCTAATTTAAGAGTTCAAAAACAAAACTAACTATGAACGCTTGGGAGTCACTTTTCAGCAGATATTTGTTGTCCTTTTAGAATAATACGTTTTTATTTGGGAGTTGTTTTGTTATTGACAAGAAAATTGCAGCTTAAATTATATACTCGGAATGAGACCTAGGTGGTAAGGGTCACTTTTGGGCAGAGTATTACTTTTTAAAAAAAAATACATTTTAAATAAAAAAACCCAAACAAACCCAATCTAATTGAAGATCTAAAATCACGGGGTACAGCAAGGATTGGAGAATAACAAAGAAAAGCTCCTCATGCAAGGGGATACTTTACCAGGTTATCAGCTGTTTAGCCTCCATATTATTTCTGTTCCAGAGGGTGAGAAGCTATATTTAATTCATCGTCTTGAAAATTACATTGATGACCTTGAACAAGTTATTGGGGCTAGGACCTGTTCATTATATGTGTATAGTACTTTTCACAATAGGGTCCTGATCCCTGACTGAAGACAATAAGAGCTACCACACTATATGTATTTTGTTTGCTTTTTACATTGCTATTTAAACCCATACCCTGGAGCTTTTTCACCACATTAGATTTTAAGCACACTTCGGCAACGTCAATAAAGTCACCGTAAGATGCAGATGGTGCACAATCTTAGCAAATTTCTATTCCTTTTGGGACGGACTTCAAAAAATGTACATTATTGCCCCTCTGCAGTTGATATTGTGTTGAGATTTGCAGTTAAAGCAGGACAAAACTCCGTCAGTGACAGCTCAAATACTGCTGTTTCTTTACAAACGCTCTTCAGCGGCTAATTGAATTTTTATATATTATGATTATTATTATTATTACAAACCTAAACTTCACAAACCAACAGGGGCCAGTTCCTCTTTAGGTAGTATTTTAAATCTCGGGTCCTCCTGTCAGTAAAGTCTCATCAATCATGCTTTTAATTAAAAAGCAGGTCATCTACATCCTCACGTTGGACACAAAGTGCATAATGAAATTGTATATCGGTGAGGACCCGTGAGGTTCCCCCCCCACCCCCCCCAGTGTTGTTCAATATATTCCGAGCAGAGGAGGTCAAAAACACTAGTGCATATGCAATAGCCAAACAAATAGTCTTTCTGATAGGATTGGGTGACATGTGTCAACCCCTGTCATCCAGGAACAAGAGAGGCAATGTGCCCAGACAAAGAAGAGGGTGGAATCTCAACACACTGGCAAAACCTGACCCACACGCAAGGGCTTTATGCAGCAGATGCCTCCTTTTATTGTTCCCTGACTCACTCCCCACCACCCCTGACAACAGCCACTGCCGCTGGCATTCCACCCTGACATCTGTTCAGCTTTATTGATGCGCTCCTGGAGGAATTCCCAGTGTAAACAGGGAATTCTCTACGGGAACTCCATGCTGTAAAAGGGATGAGCTGCATAATGCAAAGATTTAACCACTATTTAAAGGTGTGACACTTGATTGAAAGTGACTTGGTTTCCCCCCCTCCCTTTCCTTTCCCCCACACCCCTCAACTGTATTTGGCACAAACTGTCTGTGTTGGTTTGGTGGTTGGACACCCCCCGCTCTCCACCCCCCATTTTGTTTTTGTGAAGCAGAACTGTCAGGGAGAATGAGGGATAGAAAATGGACTACACAACAAAACAAAACAAAAAAGCCATCACCGAAAAAGGGGAGGTAAGAAAAAAAGAAAGAATCAGGATTAGAGTTAATTGAGTTTGGTTGCCCCTTCTAAGGCCTGCCTGTGGCCACCCGCTCTCATGATCGGTGAAACCAGCTGGAGCTCCCTGTTGGGATTTTGAAACCAATCAGGACAGTGCAATCTGATTGTACAGGAACTGGGGTGAGGAAGCAGGAAATATTATTATCCTGGCAAACTGACCTATCTCTGCATTGGTGGGCTTTTTGTTTTTAATGACTTTGTCCCTATACTCTAAGTTACTCCACATCCTGATCAGTTCCAGCTGGAGTCCACACAGGCATGGATCATCCTGGGTGGACTGATTAGCAGGATCTGGCATCTTTAGGGCCTGATCCAAAACGCACTGAAGTAAATGGAAATCTTTCCACTGATATTTTTAATGGCATTTGGACCAAGACTTTAGGCAGTGAAATGGTCAAAATAGCGTAAGGGCTAGCCATTGCTGTGTATTCCTGCCACCCAGGAGCTATCATGCGAAGACCAGATCTTGCATTATTTTGACTCCCTGAGCCACTTAAATAACCCTGAAGAAACACCAATACAGAAAATGAAAACACTAGACTTGAACTCAAACCTCTCCAACAGAAAATCCCTTTATGCAAAATTCCTATAGAATTTAATACGAGTGAAACCAACATACTCCTATAGAAATTCTTCTACAAACCAGAGGGCCTGATCAGCGCACACATGCTGATTTACATTAGTTGAGGTTCTGGCCCATCAGCTCTCATTCTCTACTAAATTCCTTCTGTGGCTTTTATTTTTTAAACCAGCCTAAAGAATTTTATAGTCAGGATGAAAATTCCCATTAAATTCTATTGGATTTCTCCATTAAAAAAAAAAAAAGTACAACAAAAGAGATACCAGATCTAGGCTTTTACATGTGGGGGCGGCGGGGGGGGGGTTAGAAAAGTACATGTAAGAGGAAGAAGAGTTAAAATATACTAAACTCTTTTAGATTCTAAAACGTTACCCACGAAAACGTGGTCTATATGTTGATATGGAGAACGCGATGTGTGAATTTTTGTTTTAAGAGCAATATATAATCATCAGGCTAGAGTTTTATTAAGTTTATTGAATGTAGGATGGCTAAAGTAATTTTGGTTCTATACTGAACATTCAGAGTCTGCATTGTTTAGATGCAATACAAATTGCTGTGGGAGCTGTTAGGGAAAAGTCTTGTTGAAATAACTTGAGTTTTTATCAGACCCTCTATAGAATTTCACAGGCATTCGTATCTCTGCTCTAGATTTCTGCTGGATGGTTTGAAAAAAAAAGGAAAGGATCTCATTCTCTTTAAATTCCCCTATAGGGTTTGAGAATAATTTCTGTTAGAATCCCTTGGCTTAATTCCCATTAAATTCTATAGGACTTTTCCATGAGGGAGGGGTAAAGTAATAGCTAATCACAGGTTCTATCCCCTGAGGTGCCAGTGAAGCTGATGGGAGTTGAGGATCTTGGCAGCTAGGGAGATGGTTGTGTGAAAACCAGTTGTTAGCATCCTACAGATTAGGGCTTGATCCAGCTCCCAGGAAAGTCAATGGGAGTAGGATCAGGTCCTTAGAGATTATTTCATGGGGTTCCTAGGAAAAAGAAATGAGACTCTGAATGAAGTGACAGTGATCACAGGGAGGTAGATTTGCTGGTATATGCAATAGTGACTCTAATTAAAATGTCTTATTTTTTCCTCTCATGTTTGCTTTTCCCCTTGCCCCTAGTAGCTGAAAAATACCAAGCACAAATACCTAAGTGTTGGTGGATGGCCGGAATCTTGGCCAAATTCCACTTTGCTTCCTGTACATTTTAAAATAAAATATGAGGTGAAGTTGCTCCTAGAATTCTCCTCGATGGCATATCAAGAGTAAATTTACCACAGAAATCCAGCTTCTCCGAGGAAAGAATCACTTCAATATTTAAATAGGTAAACAAATATCTAGCAAGATTTGTTTCAAGGATTAAAGGGTTTCAAATGAATATAGTTTTGCCAGAATGTGCTTATTGACAGTATCATCCTTAAATACGGATTTATTTCACAGAATCTTTTGGCACTGGAAAAGAATTTTTCGAAAGCTGAAAGCTTTTCTTTATGCCTTCTTGGTCTGGGAACAGCCATAGATTAGTACACAGATAGCATGGGTGTGCATAATTATACCTATAACATTGTGTGTGTCTAGAATTATTTCTATATCTCTGTGTCTGTATAATGTGTATTATACACACACGTGTATATACATTTGTATCCAGGTCAAATAACAGCTGTTGTAGTTAAGGTCACCTTTTATTATCAATTTGCTGGTAGATTCAGGTAGTTTAAAAAAAAAAAAAGAAGAAGTCCACATCTGAGCTTTTTCCTAATCAGTTCTCTCATTTTGCTAATATTCTAACGACTGTCAATTTACTTCACTGGTGCCATTTGCAGAATTTTCCAATTAGCAGGAAACCTGTTCCACTTTCTCCCATAATTACAGGGGACTCGCTTCAGATCAGCTGTGGCCAGACAGCATATGATGTGCTTGCCAAAACCTGCGCAGTGGGTTTTTTGTTTTTTTTTTAACCTTTGCTTGAGCTGGCAGAGTTTTAACATCTCTGTTTGTAGGCAGGGAGCTCCCTTGCTAGTGGCATGTGTCAAAATATCCAAATAATTTCGAATAAACACGCCACAATGAAAACACAAATATGTGCAGGCTGTTCTTTGATCGATATTGTGTGTATGTGCGCACACGCACACGGCGATTAAGATCAGCTAAATATCCAGCAGCAACTTGTTTCGTATTTGTACAATATGTTTTTCTTTAGGAAATATTCACTGGCCCCTTTTTACCACCACTTTCCCGAGTACCAAACAGCGTCAAGCAGCACAGCAAGGACAGTGTTGTTCTGATGTCCTTTGATATTATACAGCCCCATCAAAAGTAATCAAGCCCTTTTTAAACGCTGCTTAAAACACCTGATATCGCAGCCATAACAATAGAGCAGCAATATCTGTTATTGTTACATGAAAAGAAAATATATTTAATAATAAGCTCATTGATTTTTAACAGCATCTCTGTGTTGCCTAATTGATGGGAAGTTGTATGTTTGTGTAGCCAACGGGGGTTATGAATTAAATATGGTCGTCCTTCCTTGAGGGATGCATGTCAATGCAAGAAAGATGGAGGATCTACATCATCTCCCCCAAGCTAAACAATCCCCATGTAACAGACATAGGGAAGTCTGAAACACAGGGAGCAGGGGGGAATAAAAAACATCCATCACTGTTTATTAAGTGCTGCTACTTGAACGTAAGAGGGGTATTGAACTGTTTTTAAATTGGAAGGAATGTAGCTAGACAAAACCTTGATGGTAATATTAGGTGGGTGACAAATTTTATTCTTTTGTCCGCATTCATCAAAGTAACAATTTGGAGTGATTTATTCCCCTTGCCCCCCCCCCCGCGTTTTTTTTAAAAAGTACATGTTTATTCAGGGTCCTTTAGTAATAAAAGAAACGCTTCTGGCAGCAGCTTCACAAACCATGGGGCACTGGATAAGATCAAAGGATTTTTTTTAAAAAAAGCTGATGGTGAAGATTTTTGAAAGTGGCTAGTGATTTTGGCTGCTTGGCTTGAGATTCTTGAAAGGGACCTAGTTTTTTAGAGGCTGGTGCTCAGCACTTTGTGAAAACTGGAAGTTGGGCTTCCAAAATCATTAGGTTGATGTGGGCGTCTGAAAAAATCTTAACTGACATGTTCATGGCACAGGTGATGGGTAAGGAATTGATTGGTGACTTGTTAGGGTTAGCCTAAAGTGGGCCAGATTTTCAAAAGCACCCAGCATCCACCCTTGAGGGCAATAGGTGTTGGTCAGTGCTGAGTGCATCTGAAATGCAGCTTGCCTGGATTTAGGTGTCTAAATGTGAGCTTGAGCTCTTTTGAAAATCAGGCAATGTAAGTACTTGTGTGAGCGGGAGGTGTTGGGTGCTGAGCTTGCTTAGAAATCTGGCTCTTTCCCTTCGGTTTTGGCCAGGTTTTCCCAGTGCAAGCTCAGAAGTGGTGAATTTGAAACTCTAATTATCTTGTAATTAAGGGGGAGTTTATGAACCTCTTACACAGATGATGAGCAGTTACAAGAGGAATCTCATTTCCTTGGATCGGACTGCGTGTATGAGCAATTGTGAACCTTTTTCTTGCACAGATAAACAATCCGACTCTAAGCAACCCCAGAACATTCTCAACTCAGGTCATTTGCCCTCTAGATGCCTAGATCAGCAGTGGATGAGGTTTTTGCTGTGCGGTAGATTTTCAGTTGCCTTTTCTTTAGTTTCGCATCCATACCTCAAACTGCCTACCTCATGACTGAGACAGGTAGGTGAGGTAATATCTTTTATTGGGGCAACTTCTGTGGGTGGAAGAGACAGCTTTTGAGCTTCACAGAGCTCTTCTTCAAGTCAGGTCAAGACCTGAAGAAGAGCTCTGTGAAGCTTGAAAACTTGTCTCTTCCACCTACAGAAATTGGTCCATTAAAAGATATTACCTCACTCACCTTGTCTTTCTTATATCCTGGGACCAACAGAGCAACAACACTGCAAATATCCATCATTATTGTCAGCTGTAACTTCAGTTGGTAGTTCAGGTAGGTCAGAGATTGAGGGCCTGATCCAAAGCCCACTGAAATCAATGGAAAGAATTTCACTGACTTCATTGGGCTTTTGATATGACCGTAAATGAACATGGAAACTCAAGAGACAATCTGGGTAAGGGCAGAGCAGTCTGGGAAGTTTGCACTGCCACAATTTGTATGGTGGTTGTTCAGTGGATGCACAGAGAGACCTTGTTGATCTCCAGCGTTATCAACCAAACTCCTTTCACAAAGATTCTGAATCCCAGATTTCCACTTCATTCCTCTTTATAAGCTCTTGTGTGACCCTTTTGGGGCCAGGACTGTTATTTTCATGTGACCATATAGGAGTGCCAGGGTTCAGATTATTGTTTATAGGACCATGACGTTTGGGTTTATGTTGCTGAGATAACTCAGCTCATAGGGAGAAGCCAAAATTCACCCACTACAATACAATATTAAGCCTTACTTTAACCATGTAAGAAATCCCATTGACTCAACTTTAAGCAAGTGTGGTCCCATTTCAACATGTGCAGTAGTGTTTGTAGGGTTGGACGTGCTCTTGTAAATGCTTACTACAAGCAAGCATAACACTTGCTACCATGAGTAATCTTAAGTCAACCACTTTAAGTCAAGTCCTGTGCCTGCTAGTATTTGCAGCATATGGACCCAAGTTTATACCAGACATGCTGATAGTTCAGGGACAGATGGGTGAAAAGACCAAGGATGGAAGGATTATTGGAAAGGGGTGAGTTTTAAGGGGGAAATTGGGAGAGAACTTGGAAGACAGGAAGTGGGTGATTTTTGTTTTTAATAACCAATTTCTAGTCAGTTTCTCCTTCTGCTTCTGCTTCTGCTCAGTGCTGCAATGCGTGGGTGGCAAATGTTTCAAGGGGGATGTTTGGAAAACAAAAACCCATCTTTGGAATAGGGGATGGGGGAAAGTCATAAACCATTTCAACCGATCTTTAGGTTTTTAAACTTTTGGGACTTAGACCATGTCTTCCTCTGTGTTTTTACAGCTCCTAACATAACAAGGCCCTGATCCTGATTAAGGTTTCTGGGTGATACCACAGTATAAATGATCCCTCTAGTAGGCTGGAAAGCTCTCTGAGTCCCCGAATCTTAGCAATCCTAGCGTGCTTTTCCAAACCTTCAGTAGGCCTGAGGCTATAGCGATTACATTCATGGTTGTGGGGCATCCTTCTTGCCACTTAATGGTAGAGAGAAATGCCCTTAAAATTACTTAACAAATGAAAGTTGTGTTTTTAATTTTCTTTGTGGAGATTAAATAAAATGCCAAAAGCAGCTTCTATAAAGCACACACACACAAACAACTGCTATGCAGTGGGCACACACATACACGTAAGTACGTTTAGGTCAGTAGTACGAGTATTTAGAATGAAGATGTGCGTTACGATAGATTTGTCTGTTGTCTTCTTTCCCCCAAATTCTTATTGGATGATGACATGTCCAAGTAATTATTTAGACCAAATTAAATGGTTCCTAATAGTTGATCCCTGGAATTCTATTTAAGTATTTTCCTAAGCTGTACCACAAACCAGTAGTTTGTTTAAACCACAAATGACTGTTCAAATACCCTGAAATGTCTCACAAACATGGAGATAAGACTGAAACTCTCAGCCTGTTGAATCTAGGTTTTTCAGGATGTAAAGGTACATAAAACTGAGCGTCTTCCAGAGACCCCTAAAATGGCCTGGTGCACAGGACAAAGGACAGAGTTTCTGTCTTCATGTGTCAAGTTGCAGAGACTCCCAGTATGGGTCATCAGCAGTGTTTGAACCTGAGAGCTTCAGATCCACAGCATGGACCTCCACCAATTAAGTTAACTCATCTAGGAGGTTGCCCTAGTAGGCGATTATCTTCAAAGTGACCCAGCTACTGGAAGGGGATGCGTGCGTATCTTTGGTTGAGTTTTTCAAAACTGTCTAAGGAAATTAGGTGTTCAGGCCCTATTGACTCTCAACCCCAGCACTGAGCTTAGTTTTCTGGCCAGAGCAAGACTCCCATGATGTATATGAATGCACATAGAAGGGGGAGGCCTGTTGTGATGGCTGCAATGGAACAATGATGATGGTTTTCGTATTCAGACCACTTTCAAAGTTCACGCAGTCAATGAGACTTAAAAACAAAACCCAGCCAAACAATTGATCAGGCACTGTTCCCATTTGTCATGTGTAGCACAGATATTTAGACATTTAAAAAAATAACCTTGCAATGGTTATTATCTTGACAGGCTGTACTGGTTTTGTTGGAGCTATTCTGGTCTGCTATTGAAATCTATATTTTAGCACCTTTTTCCCCCCATCCTGTCCCCCCTTCCTTTTAAAAAGTGGATTTTGGACCCAACGGACCATAACGGCTCTGAAGCAGCTGTTACACAGTGCTTTGAGTTAATACTTCATAACAGCTCCAAAGGAACCATTACGGGGGATTGCATCAATTCATGGTCTGGAGCCATTAGGATTTTCAGACATTTTTGCATATTGGGAGGGGGAATAAAAAGCTTATGGGAAGGGAGAAAAAAGACACAGTAGCTGATTTCCAAGGACCTGATCCTCAGCGGGTATAAATCATCATAGCTTGACTGACATCAGTGTCAGTTTACACCAACTGAGGATTTGGCTGCAATTGTGTTTCAAGAAAAAATAATACCCAAAGATCCCAGAGAGTTCGTGGATCTAAGGGCTTATTCTACATGCAGAATTGTGCCAGTTTAAGTTAAGGTGTGATTTTTACAGTCAATTTTAGTTAAACCCATGCAAACGGCTGTGTGGAAGCTATTTTATTTCCATTAAACCAGGCTTACTTCACTTAAGCTTAAATTGATTGGGAAAACCTTTATTAAATTGAAATAAGATGCTGTTAAGCTACAATAAGAGCATCCACACAGCAGGTTGCACTGGTTTAACAAAACTGATTTAACGACACTAATGCAAATTAGCATATTGGTGAGGCCTGATGATCACATCTTTAATCCTGTAGTCCTTCCATTAAAACCAATGGAAATTTTGCGTGACAGAGAGAGACTGCAGGACCAGGACCAGGCTTTGAAGTACATAGGCTGCTTAGTACTACCGGTTCGCAGCATCTTTTTTGGTAGATAACTTGAACACATTACAGTTTATTACACAGAGTATCTTTCAAGCCAGACCTTAACAATCGAGATCCTATCTGCTCATAGTGTATGTTAAATGTGTGGGTGAGATCCTTGGCTAGTGTGAACTGGCTTAGATATGATCTCTTCTCCCCCCTACCCCCACATGGCTCTTCTCATATGCCATATGGGTTTGCGCCAATGTCCTTAGCTAAAATAGCCTCCTCTGACCCCACCCACCTTGTCTGGAGGGTGCCACTGGATAGCTGCCCTGTACCCCTGACTTGGTTGCATTTTAGTGGTGAATTATTTTTTGCTTTTGAGATCATCTGGGATCAAATATGCTGTACGATACAAATGACAGGTTAAAATATGTGTTGAAAAGAATTTCCTTATGGAAACATACCAAGAAGCGCAACAGCTAGTGTTCCTGCTTTTGAATCATCGTAGCTAGTGAGAGGTGTGTATGCTCAAAGGTGAGAGCCCAAGGATATAAAGTGTTCTCTCATCGGATTTGACTCCAGTTGTACAAATTCCTTCAACTTTCAGCCTATTCACGCCGCACGGTGAAGGGGATGATGTGGAGTCACGTTGCTGCTGCTGTTTGTATCATGGTAGGCCCCAACCAAGTTCTGGGCGCCATTGTGCCAGGTGCTGTACATATCCACAGTACGATAGGGTCCCTTACCTGAAGAGCTTGCAATCTAAATAGACAAGACAGACAAAGGATGGGAAGGGAAGCCCAAAGAGGTGAAATGTCTTGCCCCAGGTCATGGGGTAGGTCAGAGTTGGAAATAGAAGACTGGTCTCCTGAGTCTGTGTCCATGCTACCAGCTGTCCTGACTTCCCAAATTGCAGCACAACCCAACGCAAAATAAGCTTGTACGGCAACTTGGATCTTTCATTTGGGAGCTTCAGAAAATCTTGTCAAAGCTACATCGGCGTAGTAAACGTGTTTAAAAACTAGAAAATCAGCAAGCTGTAACTTTGAGATCGCTCTTCTTCTTAATTGTTTCATACTTGGGTGAAAGAACCGTAAATGTTTGTGATAAAAACGTGCACAATGCAATCTCTTTTCTCATGAGGAGTTCGATCCAATTCCAGTTCAACCCCTGGTCCCCAATCTATCTGTCTGATACGTTGTGCATTCCAACAGCCTGCATGTATTCATTTCCTTAACCCACCGTGACACTGAAGGCACTGGCTCTTAGTCGAATCTCTCATCATACAAGTTCTTCCTAATGCCAATGCTACTCCCATTAGCTTCCCTTGATGTCTATTTACTGTAACAGCTTCCAAATTATTTAAAATGCAAACATCTGGCTTAAATAAATGAAGAAAACATCCTGCAAATGTTGCAAGCACTCCAAAACCTTGCTCCAAAACTTTACCTTGAGATTTATGATTGGGGTAGAAATTTGAAGAGGAAAACCTGCCAAATTCATTGTATGCATTGACTACTCAATGCACAAGGCATGTAGGACCTAAGTCAGGAACAGCCAAGAGAGAACAAATGGTGATAATGCACATGGAGCAAAAGCTTTGGAACATGGATATTTTTTAATTTTAATTTTAATATTATTTAAAGCTTTGGAACATGGATATTTTTTAATCAGTAAGCCGAAGGAAGGCTTAGAAAGCTGTGATGCAAGTATCTACATTTTAGATGTATTACATACAATGTCCTGTACATCTCCAAGAGGTAACACGGATTGGACTAAGCTGCTGCAAAGCCTTTCAAGGCTAACAAAGCAAAGATTTTTGCTCCAGAAATATATCCAACTCCCACATTGCCAAACCCTTGAAAAGTCTAATATCTTGGCTTCTGCAACACAGGCCTTATGCATTGCGTTGTATCTGGCTCTATGATCTCCAATTGGGGAAGTCTATTCGGGGAGTTTGAGGTGAGTGAGGAATGTAGACCATAGTTGCAGCACTCGGAAACATCTGGAGCCCGCACACAGTCTCATTAGGCCAACCATAAAGCTCAGCATTGCTAAAGCCTTACCTTAATGAGGTTTAAAAAAAACCCAAAACCCAGAACGACCACTTTAGGTTCTGACTGGGACATAGGAGGCTATTAGCCGTGTAATGCTCCTTGCATGATAAAAAGAGCATTAACCACAGGGTTGCCTTGTGTGGTCAATGGAAAGAAAGTTTGGCCAAGAAGGATCTGGTCCCAGATTGTTTGCATTCTTCAGCCTTCTGGAGTTCTCATCAAACAATATGTTCCAGGATCAGGCCCTTATCCTCCAGACGAGGAGACCCAGGAATCAGATGCTTGGTTTGGGATTTGGTGTGTTTCACGAGGCTAGTCCGATTCCCACAATAGGTGAGTCAATTGCTGAAATTAATAAGTGGTAAACTTAGAACCAGCACAAAGAAATGCTTCCTCCCACAGTGCAGAATTCCCTGGTGGAAGCTGTCATGGACTCCAGTATGGCGGTTGGGTCTAAACAAAGACTGAGTAATGGTGCAACTGACAATAAAATTATGTGCAAGGAACTCGTGGTCACTTATGTACGGACACTGTGATGGTCACAAGTGGATCAAACCTGTGGCCTTCCCGACCAAAAGCACAAGCCCCCACCACTCTGTTCAAGGAGTAGCTCTGCTTGCTGTCTGTATGTAGCAGGCTCCTAATTTCACTGGAGGCAGCCATGAAAACAAAATGTGATCTCACGCACTACAAGCCCAATCCTATACCCATTAAACTCAATGGCAGAGCTTCTGTTGTCTGAAGTGGTGTAGGATCAGACCCGAGGCCAGAGTATTACATATACCTGCTAAAATGAGATTAATCTCATGCCTTAGGGTATAAATCGATCACTTTAAGGGTCAAAAAGCAGGTTTCTTTCCTCATTAACAGCGCAGCACAATCAGCTAGGTACATTGTGTGTGTAGTGAGAAGAACAATTACTTCTGTAGCACCAGATATTATCCAGAGGAAGAATACCTGACTTAGTGGGCCATGGTTTTATGGCAAACCTTAAGGCCAAGATGTCAACATTGACCGGTGATTTTTGAATGCTTCAATTTTGGAGTGCCCAGTTTGAAACACCTTACAGGGGCCTGGGTTTTGAGGCAGTGCTGAGCACCTGCCCTCTGAAAATGAGCTCTCTTGAAGCTCATGAAGCTAAATGATTTCAAAATCATTCGCCGTTTCTGAAAATGTTGGCCTACGTCCTGGGCATCTTTATAACATTTCAGGGCAGGACGTAAATCACTGACAGGCCAGAAACAAGCAAAGTAAAATGTTCTTGAGCACCGTCAGCCTGTTAACTGAGCCAAACAAAGATGCAAAATTGAAGTAAGGGAAGAGAATCTTTTTCACTCAAACTGGAAAAGTATCTGAGCTGCATTTTTTGACACCCACCCATTGCCAGTAGATACTGTTCACGTTTGTAGTTTCTCATTTGATGTGCGGTAGAGCCCTGCAGCAGGACCAGGATCTTGCACGACCCGCTGCCATCATAGCGGGAATGGGTGGGAGTGGGATTAAGAATATTCCCACGCGGGGCTCTAATGTGTGGTTATTTTCCCGACTGAAATACTGCATCTTTCCAAGCCTCTGGCATGCATACACTATCGCAAAGGGTACTGAAAAGGTTAATTACATTTGCAAGCTAGCAAGAAGAGATGGATGAGATGTTTGGAGGGAAAGTTGGAATTACTTTAAATTGGGTGATTTAAAAAAAATATCCATACATACAGTGTGCAAAATTATTTTGTATTGCCCCCAAATATGAAACTTTTATGAATTTCTGCTGTTTTGCTAGTGAAAATTAACTGATTTTGGTGCAAAATGTTAAAGCGCAGCTAAAGATGGCGTCAGAATATTTTTTGAGGCGAACAGGAAAAGTTAAGGCTGGTCATTTTCTCTGCCTCCACAGAAGAGCAGATATTGGAGAGGGCTCTGAAGAGGTCTGAAATGAAAAAGCTGAAAACTTTCCTGGAGCCCATGTTAGTTCGACACCACTGATGACCATTTCCACAGTCAGGGAATTGTGAGATGGTAGGAAACCCTGAAAATCAATAACCCCCAAGAGGTGTGGATGTTGAAATTTGTTGGTGGCCGCATGTTAGAACTGGAAAATGCACCAGGAAATTCTCATTACTTTGCTGCAAGAATTGACTCAAAAGAATAACAGAATATCAGTTGGCTTGACCATGTACACTGGACTGAATTGGTATACCAGAGATCTGAGTTCTCGTCCTGTCTCTGCCTCGGACTCCCTGTGTGACCGAGGGCTAATATCTCTGGTCCAACTCAGCTCTAGTGTAATGCCCCTAGTGTAAAAAACCAGGATTGGGTGCATGTTCCACTGGTTTGTTTTGGTTTGAAGTCCTTACTCAGTATCTATCTCACCTATTGAGATAGATATGTTAAAGATAGATAAAGAGAGAGATCTCATATAAAAGAAATAAAAAAGCAGCTTTCTATTTATTTTCCTCTTCTTGGACTTCTGGGCATCCAATGGGCACATTAAGTGGCTATGGAAAAGCTCTGTGTATACGGTGGCCACCTAAAGCTAATACAGCAGAGAATCATTACAGAAGCTCTTCCTCTAGGGGTATCGTCTAGCTCCAGGATGACATGGAGCAACCTGTTAGTTTGTTGCCATCACCCTGTCAGTCAGGTGGTTAGGGTTCAGTGTGGGTGGTCGGTGCGGTTTAGAAGGTCTGGATAACTTTTCTTCTCCTTAACTAACTTGGCCTTGAGTCTGAAGCTAAATATAATTTAAGCATCTAAGGTTCGTACACATCAGTCTTCTATGAGGAGACCTAAAATGGGTGAGGAGGCCGGATTGACAGAAAATGCTGAGCACCTGCCCTCTGAAAATCAGGCCCCTTTACGGCGTCCCCAGTTGGCTAGCCAAAATCGCTGGTCGTTTTTCAACGTCTTGGTGCATCATGCCCCTTTCCAAACAAACGTATCTCTTGGCGTGAGAGTGGTTGATCTCAGTTATTTGGGGTGGAACTAAGTGAAATCCATCCCCCTTCCCAAGCCATCTCTTTGCTGATTCTAAATGGTTCAATAACTTCTCAGAAAGGGAACACGTTTCCCCTGATCCCGTCCGTGTGGGTCAAACCCTGAATCCCTGGCTCAGTGGGGATGCTAACTGAGTTAAGGACTAAGTGAAAACTAAATGAGAACCTTACAAGCTGAACCTGTGTTATTTCTAGCTTGCATGATCGCTTACTAAATATCCCACAAAATTCTACCTGTGCTCAGTCCACAGATTTCTTTTTTGAGTGTGTGGCTGCCCCTTTTCTGCACAATTAAATCACTTGTTGAGATCTCCATACTTGGTCTCCTTTATGCATTAGGGTAGCCTTGCAAGTCGGGAATAGACACCGAGTCATGTTGCTGCGCTATACAATGGCACTTTTTTTTTTTTTTTGGAACACTTTGACACACATGTTTGTTTGAGACGAAGCTCTTCAGCATTAAAGCGAGACCCTTCATTTTAATCATTACTGAATGGATCTAGTACTAATGACACTTAATCGTTTCACTAGAATGATCTCCGTTGGTTTTGGCAGCTGAAATGAAAACAATTCCAAATACCATCAAAGGAGCTTATCCTCACACAGCATGTACAGGGAGAGTGTTTTGATATACAAGGGCGTGTTAATATCATATCATCTCCTAATGCTACATACGGTTCTGTAATCCTTTCCCGTCTCAGTCTATGATCTCAGAAGGTAAAAGCCCAAGGAAGAAGACATGGAGACAAAGAGCACATTAGTCTCTGCCTCTGAAAATAATGGTCTGAACGTTTGCTTCATCCATATACCTATATTAATCTTGACTTTCTTGTATCTTGTCCGCTAGTTTGAATTTGTATGCGACATCAAACATACCTTTTCACATATGTTCTTTCCAGATTTTTTTTAACAGTTACTTAGCAGTTTATAGAAGGAAGTGAATGATCTCATCAAGCTGCTTAGAAATTAAAAAAAAATCTGTGCTTATTAATTATGCAGGATTAGTCTAATTATAATTCAGCAAATTAATTAGCGACAGAAGGTGTTCTGAAACATTGGAGTACATTTGCATGTTAAATGGAGAGGCTAGTCTGTAATATATGTAAATTTATGCATGGCTTCATAGTTTAATTTAAAAATTTGCAGCTGCATATGGTATGGGAGCAGGTGAAAAGTCAGTTTTAGTTGAATGATGCTAACAAACATTGGATGCTGTCCTGTCTTTGGGAAGGAATGCACCCTTATCTGCCAATCTATAAATCTGTCAGAGGAATATAACGTTACATCAGTGCTCAGATTCAAGGTCATCAGTGAGTAGACCCATAAGTACAATAGGTGTAAAACTACAAACTGAATAGACCTTGGAGGAGGAAGGGGAAAGATGTATTTGGATCCAAGGTGCTTGGATGTCATTCTGCTTCCTCGGCAAATGAATGCATATTTATTCCATACAACAACAGTTTAGGGACACGCAATGCTCTTGACTTCATAGATGAGTGAGAGCATTCATCTGAGTGAGATCCACTCTGGCAGGTGTAAAATAGGTGCCTAACCTTGATTCTGTCTCCAAACATTCACGTCTGCCCAACGTTCCGATCTCCTGGAGTCACGGGAAAGTTATTACCAAGTGCTGAATTAATGGCAGGGTAGAGAGTTTTTATGCTCTGGCCTCTACCATCTGGCAGCAATAGTAAAAACCAGTGGACCAATCAGCAGCAAAAAGACTTGGTGTTCACAGTTCAGTAATTGGTGTTCACAGTTCAGCCTAGCATGGATTGTTTTTGTGAAGGAGGTGGTGGAAGAATCCAAAGATAAATTCACTGGGTTAGATGGGTGCCAAATAACTTAATTTTGTACTTTCCAAGCAATAGTCACTGCACTGGAGAAAATGAATGGAGGTCAAATTCTCCTCCCGCTTGCACCGCATGCAAATCTCTTTGTAGCCAATAGGGTTTGCAAAATATAACTCGGAGACCATAGCACTACAAAGATCTGTACAGTGTAGCTACAAGGGTAAAGCACCGCAGAAGAAGGTATGGGTGTAACCAAAAATACAGAGCACTACAGAAGTTGGCATGGGTTTAACTGAGATTGCGTAGTGCAAAGTGTGGATGTAACGGAGGAGAATTTCATCTGAAATCCTGTTCAGAATTCGTTTTCTCAGACACAGAAGTGTCACCACTGTTTTTCTATTGAGAGGACGTGGTAAAGGCACAGGTTGGGATGTGAAAGACCTTCATTTAATTCACAGCTTGATTGCAGAGTTGCTCTGTGATCTCAGGCAAGTCACTTTAATCTTTCTGTGCCTCAATTCCCCATCTGTAAAATGGGGAAAAGATCCCTCCTCCCTCCCTCCCTTTGTCTGCTTTGTCTCTTTAGACTCTAAATTCTCTTATGATGTGACTACCTAGCGCCTGTAAGTGCTACTGCACAAATCAGAATAATATTTGAACCTTACGTTCCAACAAGCAGCCAGCCCAATCCCCTGTTTTTATTGACTTCCTGTGTACTGACTTCTGATTATGCTAACACATTTGGTTATGGGCCAAATGGTGTGAATAATCTGGATTTTACTGTATAAATAAGCTCTCAGCCATTGTCTTGTAAGTTACTGGAAAGTTTTGGAGTAGAAGGAAAACCCGAAGGAAAAAGGGAAACTGCTAATATTGCAAAAAGCCCTCAAAAGGCTTTTTTGGAGAACAATTGCAATTACAAACACGCTGTTAGTGTTGTGTTTCATTTTCAATTTGAGCCCATAGAGTTCAATTATTATTTTCATTAATGGTGTCAGATTTTCATCAGAGTGCAAAAAAACAAGGAGGTTTTCCTTGGAGATTCTCTTTCCTAGCGAGTGTTGCCATGCAGCACTGAGAAGTGCCTGTGTATGTCACAGGCAATGCACGCTCGTGCAATCCCAGTTCCTTGAAGAAGGGATCATATTGCTAGACCTCATAAGTGAATTGTTTACCAAATGGGCGAGAATCGGAGCCTTGGATTTATAGGTCTGCTGTTGTCCGCTGACAGCGGACCACAGTCTATTTCAGAGAAGAAATTAGTGTATAAAGCAAAGAATGTGCAAAATATGTGCCGATAAACATTGCATTTACTGATCTATATGTGGCTGGGCTTGGGTGGTGTGTTGTAGCTTTACATTTGATTATTCTTAGTTTAGAACTTAAATGAGCTCTTAAAAACACCCCAGCCACAGGACAGCAAGGAATGTTGTATTTTATTCTACAGCAGGAGTGGCCAAATTTACTGAGCCACATACAATAATCTTCAGAAGTTCGAGAGCAGCAAGACACACACAGCCTGCCCCATGGGGCAGTGCCTGTCAGGGCATGGGGTTTCTGCCCCCATGACTCTCCGTGGGGCTAAATACCTTAGACACCCCCCCTCCCCCGCAGTGCAGAAGCCCCTAGTAATAGAATCATAGAATATCAGGGTTGGAAGGAACCTCAGGAGGTCATCTAGTCCAACCCCCTGCTCAAAGCAGGACCAATCCCCAACTAAGTCATCCCAGCCAGGGCTTTGTCAAGGCTGACCTTAAAAATATCTAAGGAAGGAGATTCCACCACCTCCCTAGGTAACGCATTCCAGTATTTCACCACCCTCCTCGTGAAAAAGTTTTTCCTAATATCCAACCTAAACCTCCCCCACTGCAACTTGAGACCATTACTCCTTGTTCTGTCATCTGCTACCATTGAGAACAGTCTAGATCCATCCTCTTTGGAACCCCCTTTCAGGTAGTTGAAAGCAGCTATCAAATCCCCCCTCATTCTTCTCTTCCGCAGACTAAACAATCCCAGTTCCCTCAGCCTCTCCTCATAAGTCATGTGTTCCAGTCCCCTAATCATTTTTGTTGCCCTCAGCTGGACGTTTTCCATTTTTTCCACATTCTTCTTGTAGTGTGGGGCGCAAAACTGGACACAGTACTCCAGATGAGGCCTCACCAATGTCGAATAGAGGGGAACGATCACGTCCCTCGATCTGCTGGCAATGCCCCTACGTATACATCCCAAAATGCCATTGGCTTTCTTGGCAACAAGGGCACGCTGTTGGCTCATATCCAGCTTCTCGTCCACTGTCACCCCTAGGTCCTTTTCTGCAGAACTGCTGCCGAGCCACTCGGTCCCTAGTCTGTAGCGGTGCATTGGATTCTTCCGTCCCAAGTGCAGGACTCTGCACTTGTCCTTGTTGAACCTCATCAGATTTCTTTTGGCCCAATCCTCTAATTTGTCTAGGTTCCTCTGTATCCTATCCCTATCCTCCAGCGTATCTACCTCTCCTCCCAGTTTAGTGTCATCTGCAAACTTGCTGAGGGTGCAATCCACGCCATCCTCCAGATCATTTATGAAGATATTGAACAAAACCGGCCCAAGGACCGAACCTTGATACTGGCTGCCAACTAGACATGGAGCCATGGATCGCTACTCATTGAGCCCGACAATCTAGCCAACTTTCTGTCCACCTTATAGTCCATTCATCCAGCCCATACTTCTTTAACTTGCTGGCAAGAATACTGTGGGAGACGGTGTGAAAAGCTTTGCTAAAGTCAAGGAACAACACATCCACCGCTTTTCCCTCATCCACAGAGCCAGTTATCTCGTCATAGAAGGCAATTAAATTAGTCAAGCATGAGTTGCCCTTGGTGAATCCATGCTGACTGTTCCTGATCACTTTCCTCTCCTCTAAGTGCTTCAGAATTGATTCCTTGAGGACCTGCTCCATGATTTTTCCAGGGACTGAGGTGAGGCTGACTGGCCTGTAGTTCCCAGGATCCTCCTCCTTCCCTTTTTTAAAGATGGGCACTACATTAACCTTTTTCCAGTCGTCTGGGACTTCCCCATCACCCCACCACGGGGCAGAAGCCCTGAGCTCCCCCAGCCCAGTCTGGGTAGGCGGAGAATGGGGGGTGGGAACGTGGGAGCATACTCATGCTGCATTTTAACTGTAAAAGAGCTACATGTGGCTCACAAGCCCCAGTTTGGCCACACGTGTTCTAGAGAGAGAGAGAGAGGATGTGCGAGGAGGGATAGTTTTGTGAGTAAGGCACTGGACTGGGACTCAGCAGAACTGTGTTCAGTTCCCAGTGCTCCACAGAACACTTGGGGAAATCACGTAACCCCTCTGTAAAATGGGGGTAACAGCAGAGATCAGTGCTGGAAAGCTAAGGGACAAGGAAGGATTTGGAGGAGAGAGAGGTAACTTGGTAGAGATGTAGGTGACTGTGTCAGTCATAATTGGTAAGGATGGAGTCATGAAACTAATAGGGGAATGAAAGCTGAGGTTTAGGAAGAGGAAGAGCCTGAGAGCTGGGCAGAAGGAGTCTGAGGCCTGAACTGAGACCTAGCTATGTCACTCAGGGATGTGAAACGTAGTAAAGCTGACCTAAACCCTGGGATAGACATTGCGAGGAGGTGGACAGAAAAACCACTTTTGTCACCGTATCAAGTATCTACACCCTGGCGCTGTAACCCTTGCCGTGGCCCATACCCTTTGTCTAAAGCAGGGAAAATACAGGCAGGCAGAGCAGGGATTCAAGAATGTGGAGGACAGTTCCTGTACATATTACAATTGAATGAGGACACTGGATCAGACTCTCTGAAACCCCCGCTGCATCTCTGCGCACCTCCCTCATGCAGGTCTGGCTCCCACTGACGTCAGCCGGAGCCCTGAGCTCAGCACTTGCTCTGACTCTACACCGGCAACGTAGGGCTGGTTGGAGAGAAGAAGTGGGGCTGCCGTTTGGTGCTCCTGTAGCTCTATCCCTGTGGATTGGAGCAGGCGATTTTATCTGATGGGAGTGAAGTGCTCCCTGATTTTCCAAAGCAATGTCGGGGGCACCCTAGAATGGAGCCACAATGTGCCTGCTTAAAAAGCCTCTGTTGTGCAAATGGAATCTCTGCATGGTCTAGTGCCCTGAGCACAGATCCGGGACCGAGTCATTTGGTTTCTATTCCCTCGGCCAACAGTGGCTCCCGCTACAAACCTGGGCAAGTTACTTGACCTACATGGGTTGGTTTCCCCATCCGTAACCTGGGAGGGGGGAGGTTAGCAGCTAGCACAGAGGAGTGTGGTGAAGATAAATTAACTGTTGTGTGTGTATTCTTGTAGCATCCGCCACTGTTTACACCAGTACAGTGCACGTATGATGTAGATTACTGTTGTGAAGTGTCCCATGCCTGTAACTGCTGAAAAAGTGGGTGGTCCTCTGATTGACTCCCTAATAATCCGTGCTGACATAGAGCAGAATGACTCCAGCGAATAATGTGCAGATTATACAGAAGATATTGAGATATTCATCAAGATGATGATATCCGATAAATGCAATTAACCAATTTTAAACCCCTACTTAAATTGTGCAAGACCTGAGTCCACACCAAAGCAGGGAATTCAGAATAAACCCTTCCCATTTGTCCTGTTGTTCCTTTTGTGTTGTAGCATCGGGTTAGGTTACGTGTCGCACCGACCTCAGAGCCTGCCGTTCCAAGACACACATGGGTGACTTAAGAGACTACTGAGACCCTGAGTTCAGAATTTCCTTGCTTTGGTGAAGCTGGCATCAAACCCTTCATGTTATGATCCTTCTGACGTGGTTCTTGGGCTGTTTAATATTAATATAGTTACATTAAAACAAGGCTATTCAAAATAGCAGCACAGCGCTTTTCTTTTACATTCATGCTCTGACTTTTTGGTAACACTTCAGTTTCTGGAGGCAGGATGTCGTCATCTCACGATCTCCAGGTACATGATAGCATCATAGGATTTGCGGGAAAACGCGAAGTAGGTACATTCTTGTGCGAGAAAGTTACTAGGGCTGTGAGTCTGAGTTCCACAGCAAGCCAAATAAACCCAATTTGTCTCTGGATTTGCTTTTCAAGTGCGTTGGTTTTTTTTGTTTTTTTTTAATGCCCAGGAGAGCCACTTACAAGGATGAAATCACATCTCTGGAATTCTCCTGATATTTCACCTCTGAAACAGCGGCACTATTGTGAGCAGGCAATCAAATGGTGAGAGGAAGGGTGGTTAAGGCAGAGGACTGAGAGAGCTGAGTTCTTGACTCAGCTTTACAGCGGACTTGCCATGGGGTGGGGAGCAATTCCTCCCCCCTTTCTGGCCCGCACTTGCCTCATCTGTAAAATGGTGACAGTCACCCACATCTGCTGGACCTCAAAAGGCCTTAGGGTGGCTAAATGAACTGAAGTTTATAAAACACTTTAGAAGCCCCAGGACGGGGCTATCAAAACGTCAAGACTTTCTGTGGCTCCAAATGGGAAGACTGACAAGTCCCAAATCTTGTGGGTTGGTTTGTTTGTTTTTTAATAGATTGAAAAAATGAACTTCCCTCTGCTGCATGTTGGATTGCTCTTTGGTGCCCCAATCCAAACGTCGCTGGAGTCATGGAAAGACTGCCACTGATGTCAGTGGGCTTTGAACCGGACTCTTCTTAATCCCTGGAGAATAGAGATTAAGAAAGGATAGGCATCGCCACAGCCTTCCACAGACACAGCCTTCCACAGACACACCCCACCACCGCCGCCATGTTGCATGGAGGCATTCCCATTGAAATGTTAGGTCGTGCTCCTACGGGATTAGGAGAGTGAGTGTTGGAAAAGACCTGTTAGACTGGGTCCCACCCGGGCAAATGCCAGACAGGAGGCCCTGTCTGTAGCTGTTTGGTTTGCAGGGAGTGGCAGAGGCAAGAACTCTCCCTGCATGATGTGTCTGCTGGACAGGGGCCCAAATAAAAGGTAATTGCAGGATATTTGGGCCCTGCAACTTAAAAGGGAGTGGGGCAGGCATAGTCTTTTTAAATGCCAGGGAAACCAAGAAAGTGGCCTCTCTCCGCCTGATCAGAATCATGTTGGCATCATTGTCAGTCTTTGGCAATGAGCTTGGGATCAGGTCCTGACACCAGCATTACCCTCTGCACATGCATCTGCATTCAGGTCCGGTTTCTGGTCCCCTCCAGATCTCTCCACAATTCTGCCCAATCTACTTCTCTGAGGTGAGAAGGTCATTTCTCTGCCTCCACTTCTTGCTCTGTCTTCTGTCCCTTCATCTCGTTCTCCCTCTCCCAATGGCGTCCTTTCCTCCGTGCCTTTCCTTACGTGTCAGAATGGCCTCCCAATTAATCATTGCTAAGTGCCCTCCCTCTGCTTCCTCTGGCTGCTAAAATCCTGCCTGGTCCTCATTGCCACAAGCTGTAATGTCTGTACGTTGCACTTTATTATTTCCCCTGCTGTATGTACTTGTGCCATTAAACCATAGCGCTGTGAGGTGCTGACTGCCCTCGGCTCTGAGATTAATGGAAGCTGAGGGATATCACCACCTCAAAGGATCAGGTCTTTAGAATATAAGCATTTGGTAGAGCAGAGCTGATTTCATTGGGGTTTTTTTAATAGTTATATTGTTAGTAGTATTATATTAGTGCTTAGATATGCCAGCTGAGATCTGTGCTTAGCTCTGTGTACACCCACTAAGAGGCAGTCTCTGGCCCCAGTTTACAGCTAGGAAATGGAGGTTTGGGTAGATTAATAGATTCTAAAGCTAGAAGGGACCTCTGTGATCACCTAGTCCGACCACCTCCTCCTATATAGCCCAGGCCATTAAGTGACTTGCCCAAAGTCACACAAGAAGTCGGTGGCCAGGCTGAGAACCAAATCCAGGTCTCCTGGGTGCTAGTCCAGTGCCCTATCTACTAGACCATTCTCCGTTTCTGTATACAGAGCCCCGTAGTGGTACAGTACTTTACCAATAATTGGTGACAGCAGGATACTAAAACAGATTTTTGGTAGTATGTGCAGGGTCTTCCAACATGACCCCTCCAAGGCCCTCTCTGGTTGTGGACAGAGGAACCTAATCTGAGGAGGAACAAAAAAGAATTTTAAAAAATGGTGGCCGAAAACATCTCTTAATTATTTTTGATGCACATGCATTAAAATACCCAAGTCTTCTATAGCCCTGCCAGATATTTAGTGGTAGTCATTCAAAGTTAGCTTGCTTGTCCCTCAGTACCTCGAACGCTGATATACAGTATGAATGAGCCATATCTCTCACTTTTTGGCTGGAAACTCAGCAGTCTGCTAAACCCATAGCGAGCATGGTTCTTATGGAGGAACAAAGGCCAGCTAAGAAACAGGGTCAATTTTTTCTTTTCTTGATGCATGTGTGGGTTAAGTCCAAAAAGTTGCTAAAGGTTCTAATTTAAGAAAATTAATAAAGCCCCTCTGTAATTCTCCGGTTACCCCTAAATCAACTTCATTCAATGTTAAGCCTTGCCTCCTCTGTTTCCTCCACCAAAAAATTTCATTTTTATGGTAATGCCTCAATAAATATTAATGCCTTTCCCAGATGCAACCATTTAAGATATATATGGATATATATAATGACAGGCCGAATACTTTATACGGGTGCCCAGTTGCAGTTAAAATTGACTGGAAAATACCTGAAAGGAGAGAGTGAGCGACCTGATTCAACTGGAGGAAAGATGAAAATTCCTCTGTGCATGTGTTTAAGTCTAAAACCAGGGGGGAAACATTAAGCACATTAGTATATCCACTGGGCTCTGAAGAAAATATAAATGTCATAAGCCACAATTTAGGCAATGGCAGAATGATACTAGAACGCTAAAATATTAAATACCCTGGCTAAGATTTTCAGCGGTGACTCTAATGATGTTGGGGGGCCAGCTTAAGACACTTTAAAGTTTGATTTTCAGCAGGCAGGGGCTCAGCATTTCCTGAAAGTCAGGCCCCTTTAAAATGTCTTGGATGGGGCACTGCAAATCACTAGTTGTTGAGTATCTTGGGGCAGATCCCCGAAGCCTCAATGTGCTGGGGTGCTGAGCTGTCTCCATTCCAATGAGGTCAATGAGAGATGAGGGCTCTTGGCATCTCATAGGGGGTGATCAGGCCTACAAGGAGCAATGAATGGTTTTCTTTAATTAAAAAAAGAAAGTTATGGTCTAGATCTTCAGTTGGTGGCTCAGACTTCAATGGAGTTTTGCTCATTAACACCATCTGAGGATCTGGCTCCAAATATTTTGGGTTTGGTTCCCTTCCTGGGTTCTAAGAGGCTCTACTTGGGTTGAATTTCTGTCTGTGTGGACCTACGTGAAGAGAAAGAGGTAAAAAAATTGAAGTTGGAAATAATTTTTCTGATTAATTTAGCCCTTATTTCCATTTGCCTGTTACCCACAAACAGGTCATGATTCTTAAGACTTTGTTTGCAATTACTCTACGAATAGTTAGCTTATGGTTTGTTGGCAAATGGTCTCCAATATTTGTTCGGGATAGTTGCTTGCTTCGGTCACATGACATTATTTGTTTTCCCAGCTTGGATGACCTAAACTTCCTAAACAGGAGAGGTCCTGTTGTCTTTTTGCAGATTATCTGCCAGCATTTGTAATGGTTTGAACGCAGCAAAAAGAGTGTTTGCAAGCGAGAGCGTTTCTGGCTTGAACTTGCAAATATTCCCGTGTGCTAGTATGCACAAGGGTTTTTTCTTTCTGGAAACGTATTTGCAAACAAAATGTTTCTCGCCAAAAAATTCAAATAAAAGGGATCGTGAATTCCACACCAAAAGGAATCAACAGGACTTATTTGCAAGAATATTAGTGAATATGTTTTTGCTGCATTCACTCAGCTCTGCTCGTAAAACATGAAGTTTTGTATGATTTTTGGTTCTCTGTACAGCCAAGTGACTAGGGCTCTGTTCATAGAAGTTTCCCTCTGACAACGGAGCATTGATCCATCTTCCACTGCTGAACTTGAATACCAAAGTGAAAAGAGACTGCAGTACGGACACTGTGCTTTTACCTTTATCTGCAACATACACAGAACCAAGAATTAATACAATTGTGAGCAAAGGGAAAGCGAGCAGCAAATGATTGGGCTAAAATGATAGTTTTCCTTTGTGAAACATATGAGAGAAAGGGTCAGAAAAGGTTCAGACTGGTTTAAAAATAATGGAACCCTTTAGTGCAGCAGAACCCCATAGGAGGGTATTTTTGTTGTGGGCCCATCTTTCTAATCTCTTCGGGGGAGGGGGGGTTGTGGGGAGGATTGCCGTTGTTATTTTTTGAGACACATAGAAAGGAATCAGATTCTTAAGTATTTATTTTGTGTGCTGGGGGGAGTGGATGTTTGAGAGGCGTAAATAAAAAGTGCGGTGAGGAAGCCAAGTTGATTTCTGGTTTATTATTATTATTATTTTGTTGTTGGTAAACCCTGGAAAATATACATCTTTCTCCTTTAAAGTTCTAATTCAAGGCATGAATGTGTGAGTTCTGAAGGGACTTTGGGACTGCGGTAAAAAATCGTTGTCATAGTAACAGAAAGGGAAATAGGCCTTGCTCACCTGGGACTTTAACTTACTGCAAAAGCTGATTTCTTTTTCTTTTCTTTTTTTTTTTAAGAAAAGCACTCAGCAAGCGAAATAAATAAATAAATTGTTCACTGTATTCCATGCCAATTCTTCAACTATTTAAAATCTCTCTCCTATACTCATGCGTCCTCCCTCCCTCTCGTAGCCTACACAGATTTTCTTGTCCCAGTTCAACCTGTTTTGTTCTCCAAATGTAAATGTGCTCCGAGAACAGAATCACGGAAGTTGTGCACATTCACGATGGAGGACACTTTAAATATTTCTCATTTGTCACGCTGGGATCGTGATAGCATGGTTGGGGGGTATTTTGTATCTGAAAAGTGAAAATGTTTGCAAACGGTTGTGTTAACCCCTTGCACTCCTGAAATTCATGAGTCTTATCAGTGCAGCCATCATTAGAAAGATGGATTTGCTTATTCACATGGAAGGGCCTGTTGAGAACGGCTCTCGAGTGATAGCATGTCAAGGCTGCGCAAAATCCAAGCACTGTGGTTCATAACGTTCGGCAGTTTCTGCCTAGAGTGCTGGAAATGCAACTTACATAAATGACAACCTACGACCATGCAGAATTGTAAAGTACGAAGGATCGGTGTATTTGACAGAAAAAAAAAATCATTGATAACTTTGACAGCACCAGCATGTATACCTACTCTAAATCATCACCTATATTCTGCATTGGGTCTGCTATATTCCCTTAATTTCTGTTTTTGTCACCCTTTCTCTTACTATTATGTAAGATTGTAATTTGGACGGTCAACAGTTCTGTTTATCTTTAATAAAAATTTAGTAACTAACTGTCAACATGAAATCTGGTCAGCTTTTTTTTTAATGAGCTTAAAGTAGTTTCAGGTCTTTCACCTGCCCCAGAGTTACCCTGCCAATTGTTGTGGTTTTTACAATAGCATTATCCTCCGATGTTGTTGCACAAAAGACCTACACAGACAACAGAAGAAATAAGGGAAACTGGCTAAACAGAAAGGGCAGTCAAATACACAAGTAAGGACACTTCAAAAAATAGAATGCCAGATTCTTAGCAGGTATGCGCCAGTGTAGCTATGTGGAGCTAGGCTGACTTACACCAACTAAGGATCTAGCCAAAAGAGGACATTTAATTTCCTATTTCATTTAGAATCACATTAGATGTTTCTTATAAGTAACAAATTTCAGCAAGAAATGTGATTTATTTTTAAGTTTTTCAGACAGTCTGGTTTATATACCCTCACGTACATCACGATGATGCACGCTTGCATCAATGCAAAGCAGGTAAAATAATACTAGATGTTAGTTTCTTGTTAATAGAAGTGACACAGTCTTTTCTCTTTGCAGATTCTTCTTGAAATTTTTCCTCAAGTGCAATCAGAATTGTTTGAAAACAGCAGGGAACCCCAGAGACATGAGACGTTTCCAGGTAAGCGTTCGGAGACTTGACATTAAGTAAGTTGTCTGCTTTCCTTTCTTTCCCCCCATTTTTTTTTCACCTATATTGTTCATAATAAACAAGGTGACAGTAAATGATAAACCGCTTCAGATATTGTTAAAGATTTTCTTCATTTGCTGCATTTAAACCTTTTTTTCTTCTCCCCCCGCCCCCTCTGAATCCCCAAGAGGGGGCAATGTACTGTACCAACCAGCGGTGGATATTTGATTTGACACCCTCGGGCAAAGCACTCACACCCACAGCAGGGATCATGTTTGTGATACTTAGATGCCTCAGAATTTTTCACAGTAGCTGTGTACATGGTACACAAGCACCCCTCCTTTCTACTCCCCACTCTCCCCTGCTTTTTAACTCTTGCATACCCTCCCTTTCAGCCTCTTTAAAAACAGCAGCCAAAATTGTCATGGTCACTTTAAGATCTCACACGGCAAAGCAACAAGACCCATGGGACAATGGCCCAGCTGCTTTGCAGAGAAATCTGCCACTGGTTTCATCATCGCTGTCGCTGATGTATTGAGAATACCAGCTAATAAAACCACAGAGGGAGGTGAAGTGTGTCAGGTTGCAAACACTGGTGAGGAGAAAGGCAGACACCGTCTCTCCTCTCTCACCCCAAATATTTTAAGCAACTAGACTTAATAAATAAATATTGCACCTGTAATTCATCCCTCGCACAAACGATAACCATTTCTAATGCTGCCTGGAAGCACTGCAGAGCACTCTCCGTGGTGAGAAAAGTGACATTCCAGAGGTCACCGTAGAAATGTGACCTTAAAAATGGCTCCTCCGTATCCCATGCACAGAGAGACAATGTGGTCTAGTGACTAGGTTACCGAATTGCAACTCAGGAAATCTAGGTTCTGTCCCTGACTCTGACACACTGTGCAACTCTGAGCAAGTCATTCCATGTCTCTGTGCCTCAGAGTTCCTACCTGTTATATGCGGATAATGCAGCTCACTGACCTCTTTAAGGGTATGTCTACACTACGGAATAAGGTCGAATTTATAGAAGTCGGTTTTTTAGAAATCGGTTTTATAAATTCGAGTGTGTGTGTCCCCACAGAAAATGCTCTAAGTGCATTAAGTGCATTAACTCGGCGGAGCGCTTCCACAGTACCGAGGCAAGCGTCGACTTCCGGAGCGTTGCACTGTGGGTAGCTATCCCACAGTTCCCGCAGTCTCCGCTGCCCATTGGAATTCTGGGTTGAGATCCCAATGCCTGATGGGGCTAAAACATTGTCGCGGGTGGTTCTGGGTACATATCGTCAGCCTCCCGTTCCCTCCCTCCCCCCGTGAAAGCAAGGGCAGACAATCATTTCGCGCCTTTTTTCCTGAGTTACCTGTGCAGACGCCATACCACAGCAAGCATGGAGCCCGCTCAGGTAACCGTCACCCTATGTCTCCTGGGTGCTGGCAGACGCGGTACGGCTTTGCTGCACAGTAGCAGTAACCCCTTGCCTTCTGGCAGCAGACGGTGCAATACGACTGGTAGTCGTCCTCATCGTGTCCGAGGTGCTCCTGGCCGCGTCGGCTGGGAGCGCCTGGGCAGACATGGGCGCAGGGACTACATTTGGAGTGACTTGACCAGGTCATTCTCTTTAGTCCTGCAGTCAGTCCTATTGAACCGTCTTATGGTGAGCAGGCAGGCGATACGGACTGCTAGCAGTCGTACTGTACCATCTTCTGCCAGGCAGGCAAGAGATGAGGATTGCTAGCAGTCGTATTGCACCATCTTCTGCCAGGCAGGCAAGAGATGGGGATGGCTAGCAGGCGTACTGTACCATCTTCTGCCGAGCAGCCATGAGATGTGGATGGCATGCAGTCCTTCTGCACCGTCTGCTGCCAGCCAAAGATGTAAAAGATAGATGGAGTGGGTCAAAACAAGAAATAGACCAGATTTGTTTTGTACTCATTTGCCTCCTCCCCTGTCTAGGGGACTCATTCCTCTAGGTCACACTGCAGTCACTCACAGAGAAGGTGCAGCGAGGTAAATCTAGCCATGTATCAATCAGAGGCCAGGCTAACCTCCTTGTTCCAATAACAACGATAACTTAGGTGCACCATTTCTTATTGGAACCCTCTGTGCAGTCCTGCCTGAAATACTCCTTGATGTACAGGCACCCCCTTTGTTGATTTTAGCTCCCTGAAGCCAACCCTGTAAGCCGTGTCGTCAGTCGCCCCTCCCTCCGTCAGAGCAACGGCAGACAATCGTTCCGCGCCTTTTTTCTGTGCGGACGCCATACCACGGCAAGCATGGAGCCCGCTCAGCTCACTTTGGCAATTAGGAGCACATTAACCACCACACGCATTATCCAGCAGTATATGCAGCACCAGAACATGGCAACGCGATACCGGGCGAGGAGGCGACGTCAGCGCGGTCCCGTGAGTGATCAGGACATGGACACAGATTTCTCTGAAAGCATGGGCCCTGACAATGCATGCATCATGGTGCTAATGGGGCAGGTTCATGCTGTGGAACGCCGATTCTGGGCTCGGGAAACAAGCACAGACTGGTGGGACCGCATAGTGTTGCAGGTCTGGGACGATTCCCAGTGGCTACGAAACTTTCGCATGCGTAAGGGCACTTTCATGGAACTTTGTGACTTGCTTTCCCCTGTCCTGAAGCGCATGAATACCAAGATGAGAGCAGCCCTCACAGTTGAGAAGCGAGTGGCGATAGCCCTGTGGAAGCTTGCAACGCCAGACAGCTACCGGTCAGTTGGGAATCAATTTGGAGTGGGCAAATCTACTGTGGGGGCTGCTGTGATGCAAGTAGCCCACGCAATCAAAGATCTGCTGATATCAAGGGTAGTGACCCTGGGAAATGTGCAGGTCATAGTGGATGGCTTTGCTGCAATGGGATTCCCTAACTGTGGTGGGGCTATAGATGGAACCCATATCCCTATCTTGGCACCGGAGCACCAAGCCGCCGAGTACATAAACCGCAAGGGGTACTTTTCGATAGTGCTGCAAGCTCTGGTGGATCACAAGGGACGTTTCACCAACATCAACGTGGGATGGCCGGGAAAGGTGCATGATGCTCGCATCTTCAGGAACTCTGGTCTGTTTCAAAAGCTGCAGGAAGGGACTTTATTCCCAGACCAGAAAATAACTGTTGGGGATGTTGAAATGCCTATATGTATCCTTGGGGACCCAGCCTACCCCTTAATGCCATGGCTCATGAAGCCGTACACAGGCAGCCTGGACAGTGGTCAGGAGCTGTTCAACTACAGGCTGAGCAAGTGCAGAATGGTGGTAGAATGTGCATTTGGACGTTTAAAGGCGCGCTGGCGCAGTTTATTGACTCGCTTAGACCTCAGCGAAACCAATATTCCCACTGTTATTACTGCTTGCTGTGTGCTCCACAATATCTGTGAGAGTAAGGGGGAGACGTTTATGGCGGGGTGGGAGGTTGAGGCAAATCGCCTGGCTGCTGGTTACGCGCAGCCAGACACCAGGGCGGTTAGAAGAGCACAGGAGGGCGCGGTACGCATCAGAGAAGCTTTGAAAAACAGTTTCATGACTGGCCAGGCTACAGTGTGAAAGTTCTGTTTGTTTCTCCTTGATGAACCCCCCCCGCCCCTTGGTTCACTCTACTTCCCTGTAAGCTAACCACCCTCCCCTCCTCCCTTTAATCATTGCTTGCAGAGCCAATAAAGTCATTGCTGCTTCACAGTCATGCATTCGTTATTCATTCATCACACAAATAGGGGGATGACTACCAAGGTATCCCAGGAGGGGTGGTGGAGGAGGGAAGGAAAATGCCACACAGCACTTTAAGCACAGCACTTTAAAAGTTTACAACTTTAAAATTTATTGAATGACAGCCTTCTTTTTTTTGGGCAATCCTCTGTGGGGGAATGGCTGGTTGGCCGGAGGCCTCCCCACCGTGTTCTTGGGCGTCTGGGTGTGGAGGCTATGGAACTTGGGGAGGAGGGCGGTTGGTTACAGAGGGGCTGCAGTGGCAGTCTGTGCTCCAGCTGCCTTTGCTGCAGCTCAACCATACACTGGAGCATACTGGTTTGGTCCTGCAGCAGCCTCAGCATTGAATCCTGCCTCCTCTCATCACGCTGCCGCCACATTTGAGCTTCAGCCCTGTCTTCAGCCCGCCACTTACTCTCTTCAGCCCGCCACTTACTCTCTTCAGCCCTCCACCTCTCCTCCCGGTCATTTTGTGCTTTCCTGCACTCTGACATTATTTGCCTCCACGCATTCGTCTGTGCTCTGTCAGTGTGGGAGGACAGCATGAGCTCGGAGAACATTTCATCGCGAGTGCGTTTTTTTTTCTTTCTAAGCTTCACTAGCCTCTGGGAAGGAGAAGATCCTGTGATCATTGAAACACATGCAGCTGGTGGAGAAAAAAAAAGGGACAGCGGTATTTAAAAAGACACATTTTATAAAACAGTGGCTACACTCTTTCAGGGTAAACCTTGAAAGTTAACATTACATACATAGCACATGTGCTTTCGTTACAAGGTCGCATTTTGCCTCCTCCCACCGCGTGAACGGATTTTGGTTGAATGCCAGCAAACATACACTGCAATGCTTTGTTCTACAGTGATTCCCCAGTACGTGTTGCTGGCCTGGAGTGGTAAAGTGTCCTACCATGAAGGACGAAATAAGGCTGCCCTCCCCAGAAACCTTTTGCAAAGGCAGAACCGCAAATGCCAGGGCAAAGTAATCCTTTCACATGCTTGCTTTTAAACCATGTATAGCATTTTAAAAGGTACACTCACCAGAGGTCCCTTCTCCGCCTGCTGAGTCCAGGAGGCAGCCTTGGGTGGGTTCGGGGGGTACTGGCTCCAGGTCTAGGGTGAGAAACAGTTCCTGGCTGTCGGGAAAACCGGTTTCTCCGCTTGCTTGCTGTGAGCTATCTACAACCTCCTCATCATCATCTTCTTCGTCCCCAAAACCTACTTCTGTATTGCCTCCATCTCCATTGAAGGAGTCAAACAACACGGCTGGGGTAGTGGTGGCTGAACCCCCTAAAATGGCATGCAGCTCATCATAGAAGCGGCATGTTTGGGGCTCTGACCCAGAGCGGCCGTTCGCCTCTCTGGTTTTCTGGTAGGCTTGCCTCAGCTCCTTCAGTTTCACGCGGCACTGCTTCGGGTCCCTGTTATGGCCTCTGTCCTTCATGCCCTGGGAGATTTTCAGAAAGGTTTTGGCATTTCGAAAACTGGAACGGAGTTCTGATAGCACGGATTCCTCTCCCCAAACAGCGATCAGATCCCGTACCTCCCGTTCAGTCCATGCTGGAGCTCTTTTGCGATTCTGGGACTCCATCATGGTCACCTCTGCTGATGAGCTCTGCATGGTCACCTGCAGCTTGCCACGCTGGCCAAACAGGAAATGAGATTCAAAAGTTCGCGGTTCTTTTCCTGTCTACCTGGCCAGTGCATCTGAGTTGAGAGCGCTGTCCAGAGCGGTCAGAATGGAGCACTCTGGGATAGCTCCCGGAGGCCAATACCATCGAATTGTGTCCACAGTACCCCAAATTCGAGCCGGCAACGTCGATTTAAGCGCTAATCCACTTGTCAGGGGTGGAGTAAGGAAATCGATTTTAAGAGCCCTTTAAGTCGAAATAAAGGGCTTCATTGTGTGGACGGGTGCAGGTTTAAATCGATTTAACGCTGCTAAATTCGATCTAAAGTCCTAGTGTAGACCAGGGCTTAATCTCTTTGGACCTGATTCAGGAAAGTACTTAAGCGCATGCTCAGGTGCTTTGCTGAATCAGGCCCTTTGAGCTCCGCAGATGCAAAGGACTGTCTAAGTGAGTGGTGCTATTATTTATTATTGATATTCCTGTTATGTCTGCTCCTTTCATCATCTGTTCTATCGTCAGTGACGGAGGATCAGCTGGGCAGGGGAAGGTTCATTGTCTGGCTGATATGCAGGACTTGAACTTATGAGAACTGGATTTTGTTTCTGACTGCCACAGACTTCCTGTATAGCCCTTTGAGCAAATCATGCCACTGCTCTGTGCCTCAGTTTCCCCATTTGTAAAATGGGGATCATATTTCATGGGAGTTATGTGAGGCCTAGTTCATTAACTTGGGTATCTAGATATTGCAGTGATGGGCATAAGAGAAATGCATAGAAAGCCAATACAGCTCAGGGAGAATAAGCAGTATTCTCTGTACTCATGTATCAGCAACAAAATTCTCAGCCAAGCTGCTCTCCTGCAGAGGCAGCATGGTCTAGTTGGGAAAGACAACAATGTCTGGAAGAATAAGGATGGGACTGCAAGACCTGCACTCCTGCATTAGACTCCTAGTTCTGCATTTGAGTTGCTGTGTGGCCTCGGTCAGGTCCCAATAATGGTTCTATGCCCCAGTTTCCCCATCTATAAAATAAAAATTAAACATGCCTACTTACAAGATACATTGTAAGGATTGGTTACTGCGTTCAATCCTACAGTTCTTACTCACATGAAAAATTCTACTGATGTTGAGGGGGGCTACTTCTGTGAGTAAGGGCTGTAGGAGTGGACACTCAGTGTTTGTAAAGCACTTTAAAGATGAAGGGGCAGGTTGAAAAGAATGGGAACTGCTAGTTGCCCAAAATGAGAGCCACATGAGCACTAAATATTTCCGTATACAACGGCCATCATCATGAAAGATTCTTCATGCACTGAATGTTATTGCTGGGGCTGGTTGAAAATTTTTCATCAGAATGGTTTTTGGACAGAAAATGTTCAGAAATAGAAATGTTCCCCAAAAGGATCGTTCTCAAAACGTTTCAGATTTCCATTGAAAACCTGAAAACTGAACACTCTGATTGCTGAAAACAAACACAACAAAAGTTTTTCAATTTGCAAAGCTCAAAAATGTCAGAGAAAAATGTAAAGACCAAAACAAAAAAACTTGTTCATTTTTGTTGAATTTTTAGTGGGGAAAAATAGTTATTTATAAATAGTAACTAGACCAATTCTAATTACTATTCAAGGGGTTCAGATACTCCATAGTTATTGCCTCGTCTAAGTTTAGGGAATGCTGATGATATCTTGGATACGACACTCTGTTAGCTGTCAGCGAATGAACCTTGCCTTTTTAATGGCAACCCTCCTCAGCAAAGGAGCATAGATTGTTATTTTGATCCCAGATGTTGCCTGCCAAGATGTGAGGAAAAAATCTGAAACAGGAACAAAAATCATCTTATGGCTCATAAATGGGAGCCAGCGAGTACAGTACGGAGACTGATGGAGAGAGAATGATTTTGGAATGTCATGAAACGAAACCGTTCGGGACTGTCTTTTTGTTCTGCGTTTGTACAGTGCTTAGAACAATGGGGCGGCCCTGGTCAGTGACCGGGGCTGCTCGATGCTACTGCAATAAAAATAAATAAATAAAAATAATATTGCTTAGAGGCTGCCCCAAAGCCAAACTCTGGATCCAAGAACACCTGAACTTTAGATCTAGTTTCAGTGTTTTGCCACATACCCCGTCTCTACAGTAGGTGAAACCGAACCCCTGGGTTTGGACCATGCCCTAAACTGTGGAAGAGTTTGGATCTGGATCCAGATTTTCTGGCTGAGGTCAATCTTTAGCCATCAGTCTTGCTCCCAGTTTGACTCTGATCCCAAGGTGGTGATGATATGGAGCCTGAATGAATTTAAATTTCTAGCTGAACATGGAACAAGGAGACTGAAATCAGCCTTAGTCATTCACGTGGTTACCAATGGAATGCCTTGAGCCCATCCGCCTGGCATGCCTCTCACACATGCCTCTCCATTGCTTTTGAACTGTGTACTAAAATCAGCAGCTTATTGGAGAAGAAAATGAGTTGGGATAGACTCCTTCTCCTTCTGGGTTTTCTACCTTGCTCTACGCCAAGCCTGAAAATTGGAGCCAAATGAAATTCTCCGGTTTTGTTTCACAGAGCTTATTTGAACTCCCTCTGGTCTCTTGCCCACATGGGTTTATATCCTCAGAGTTTCACTTCGACCTTGAGGGTCAAACCTAAAACCTCATCAAGAGACTCAGTCACGGCCCCTAGGTTTCTCTAGTTCTGTGTCAAAATCATGATGCCAGCCTGACTCTGATCCAAAGTAATAAAGGTGCTCCCACTGCAATGGCAAAATCTTGTTTATTTCAGTGAGAGCAGGATCTTAGTCCAGGTTTGCTCAGAACTGTGTATCTAGGAAACTATCTTCGTTCCCAATTTCTAATAGAGCCTGAAATTTAGGTGAGTTCAAGGACAAGGAATAAGTACCTAACCAAAATCTGCATGGAAAAGATAGAAAATGAATGTGGGCAATGATTTTCTTAAGAGCGGTGCAGTGGGTAGGGTGCAAAGAGCAGTTGGATGGGAATTCTCATCTTCTAGCTCCACCTAGTTCTTTTTCTTTTAATTTGTGCGAACACCTGTTTTATCTGCCTTGGTGTCAAAAGTTTAAACATGCGAGTCATCCCAAAATATTGGTTGTGCTCTCACACTCCAAACACGCTCATTTTAATTCCACTTGGTAAGCTTTACATCAACGAAGGTAATGAATGTGACAGGGTTTTTTTTTTATGAGGTTAGAGAAGACAGCTGTCAATCCTAGAAATGCGAGACCATCATAACTGTGTAAAGCAGAGTCTGACTTCTAGGCAAAAATAGGAAACAAACAGCTATTTTATTGATTTTCCTGATTTAATTAATTTGGTTTTATTTGTGGACCAGATCTAAAGAATTTCAGTGGGCTTCCTTAATACATTCTTAGTAGAGCTTTTGAGTATTATTAAAGGTCTAGTCCTGTGAAAGCTTACACAGGTGCTTAACTTTACTTACATAAGTAGATTGACTTCCGTGGTGTCACTCCTATAATACACCGTGCATGAATATTTGCTGGATGGGGACATTATTTGTTTACTTCTATTGTGGTAGCACCTACCGGCCCCCCCCCCCCCCCCCCAGGAATTGGAGACCCATTTTACTAAACGTAACACAAACAGTCCCCTACCCCACACTGACATAGTTATGATTTGACCTGATTTCATCACTTGAAATTGAGTTGGTTTCACCCAAAGAGACTTATGAATTTTGGGTGCATTAAAAGCATGAAGCACACTCAGGATTTGCTGTTAACACACAAACATACATGATGTAGATTGAAGTTGCACTGTATGATATATTTTATGGAATTCTTCAAGCCCAAGAGGCTGGGTTACTCATAACTTGGAAGAGTCTCAAGGTAATGGTTATGATTAGAGATGAGCGTGAACCACAGAGTTTGGGCTTTAATTGGATCACAACCAAAGTTTACGGGTGCTGGGATCCAAAGCGTCGGCTCCGGCTTATTTATAGGAATGGTACAAGTCTTAGCTATTATACTGCACTGGTACGATTTACTTTTTTTTTTTTTAAAGTCTAAGTTCATTTCATTTATATCGCACCTGTTTAAAAAAATAGAAAAACAAACCGGTTAAATTAACACTGAATTGTAAATGTAATGCATCTCCAGATGCCTACAGAGTGTAGGGTTTTTTGGGGCGGGGGAGGGTTGCTTTTTTGTTTCTTGTTTTTTAAGAATAGTTCTTCAGTTTTGAGAGCAACACCAGATGGTTTGTGATCTCATCAACTGTTTGAAATGTGCTTTGCTACTGAGCAGGAGCTTCAAAGACACAATGAAAATCACTTAACTTATGGCTTTTTGACCAATCCTGGAGTCAATTTTCGACTGTGGGAAGAAACCATCTATTTCCAAAGTGAAATGGTGTGCGATTATTTTATTTTAAATTATTTCCAACACACACACATCTTTCTTACAGGCAACCTAATGGCTAGAGCAGGAGATGGAAACAGGACTTCTGGGTTCCGTTTCTGACTCTGCCCTTGACTCGTGTTTTGACCTTGAGCAAGTCAGAACATCTAGTGTGCTCTTTATTCATATGCAAATTGGGCGTAATTATCTTTCATGGGGATGTTGTGAGGTTTAATTAATGTTTGTAAAGTGCTTGGAAATACTTGGCTGAGGCTTTAGAAGTGACATGCACTATTTACAAAACCAGAATTCTGGAGGTCGGGAATCTGATTGTGGGAAATGCTTAGATTGTGCGTGTGAGAGAGAGAGAGAGGCCTCTTGGCTGACGTACCAGGGATTAGACTGGGGACTTGGAGAACTTAAAGGATAGATTGTTACATCTCACACAAAAGAGCCAAGGCTCTGTAAGTGGGATTGTAACAGATTCACATCCTCTGTGGATTGGGCACAGATGTGGGGACCTGTAACCACACGCTCACCAGTGGGTTGCGGCAACAAAGGTTGAAACTCAGTGAATTGTCATAAAATACAACCCAAACTATTTTAAAAATAACAATGGTGCACTCTATGATGCTCACTTACATCAGTTACCCTCCTCAGATGTTTGAAGTCACTTGCCATACGTGCAACTTTTGGGATTGGTGAATATTTTCCCAAGTATCCAGTGGCTGTCCATATATTGGCCCCACAAATTCTAGCCAACTCAGCTCATTAGTACTTTTATTCATGAAAATATTTGTCATTCAAGGTGAGACCCTCAATGGAGCTAGGCCAGTTGACACTTGCTGAGGATCTGGCCCCATTTTTTAATATTGGCAATTGGAGTTCACCTGAACTGGAAAGCTAAGCCTTCATAATACCACCATATCCATCATCACTATGTTCTCAGAGGGCAATTCCCCCAAGAACAGCATAAAAAAACCATGATACACTCCACTCCACTTAATGAGGACTTCTCCCAGGGACCTTGATTGAAGTCCAATGATACTTAATGGTAATGACCACTGCGTAAGGGCGAGGATGGTAATTCCGTTGACTTGTGATGAGGCACTTCAGCTAAAATGCTTAGCTAAGATTCAGTGCTAAAACATTAGCCTCCTGTTGACGGGGAATTCTCCTTGCGCCAGGATCATCCTGATTGAGCAGATCCTAGAGCACCATTGTGGTTCAGACAGTGGACAAGCAGGAAAATATTAGCTCTAACCACAGACCTGTCTACCCACTGCATTTAAAAGAAACAACGACATGGGATATACCCTTTCGGGTTTTCCCCTTCTCAGTGCTCCAGAGAGAGGTAGAAAGGGGTGGGGGGAAACAAGGTATATCCCTAGAGATCCCTGACCCCAGATTGGTTTGCTCAGTTCATCCCTGAGCATGTGAGAAAAAGCTCACCTTGGCTAAGAATTAATCCACAAGTTCTAACATACTAGAATCCATGGGCACTCTGGGGCCCCTGAAATAAGGTCAATGCAGATAGTCCTCTGTGCCTTCATTGTAGGATCGGGGTCTAAATGTGGAACTCCAACTGAAATCAATGGAAGTTTGGTGCAGAGAGAGGTTGCTGGCATTTTTCTGTTAAGCCCATCCCTAGACAGCAAACACGGTATGCTAAGCATTAATCCTGAAGTCCTCATTTAAACAAAACTCCCATTGACATCAGTGGGAATCTTACCTGAGTGAAGACGGCAGGATGAGCCGGTGTATGTGTGTAGCTTCCACCCAGGTGGGAAATAATAATGAAAATATCCACATAGTAGCTATTCTTTTGGAAAAATTAAAATAACATGGTACTGTGACTGCACAATTAAAAGGGAAAGTACATCAGGAATTTAATATTGTTTCCAGATGTCAAGTGTCATAAAGAATTTTTTCCTCACTTGGAAGGGTATCAGGAATTGGTTGTTGTTTTTTTAGAGCTCATTTCCACAGCGATGAGATGTGTTGCATGTATGTAAATGCATGTATGCCTGATGTGTATGCATGCATATGTAAATGTGTGTGTTTAGGGATACAAAAGCAATATGTATTGTCCATGTACAACACTGTGTGTATTTAGATGCATACATATAATTGGGGGGGGAGGTGCATATTTGTGTGTGTACGCACATGCGCGCAGAGACAGATATAGTGTGTATATGATGGAGAGATTGCTTAGCTCCTACCTTACATTTCATCTGAGGGTCTGGAAGCGTTTTACAATATTAGCTAGTTTTCCTAACAGAACATCTTCAGGCTACGTAAAGAATCCTCCTTCCTCGCCACCCCCGTGGACATGGAAATATGTACCCTGCTGAAAAGGGGACTCAGTTAGCAAGGATCCTCCATTGCGAATGTCCAGCTGTTAGTGTCCGAGGTTTAAATCTTGAGACTGTTTAATCACAGCCATCTAGACAGATCTTCGCTGTCAGAAGGGGTGTGGAGGAGAGGTGGCCTCTCACTCAGTTAGCCAGGTAAGGATTTGTAAATTAAAACTAGCACTTTGAATTGTGTTTGGAAGCAAAAGGGAGGCCAGTGCAGCCTACAGAGCCCAGGTTTAATGCGTCAAACTTGGATAGCACTTCTGTTCTCTGCAGTAGTTGAAGCCTTAGCTTGGTCTTCAAGCAGAGTGCATTACAGTAATCCAACTGAGAAATGAGAATAGCACAGGGATGTAGTGAAAAAATGGTAACTCACTTTCTTGTAACTGTTGTTCTTCGAGATGTGTCGTTCATGTTCCTTCCAATCAGGTGTGTGCAGCACACGAGCACAGTAGCTGGAAGATTTCCCCCCTAGCAGCATCCAAGGGCTCTGCCGACCCGCCACCCCCTCAGTTCCTTCTTGCCAGCTATTCCGACAGAAGGGTAGAAGGGTGGGTATTGGAATGGACAAGAACAACTCATCTTGAAGAACAACAGTTACGAGAAGGTGAGTAACCGTTTTTTCTTCTTGGAGGGCTCGTTCATGTCCATTCCAATCAGGTGACTCACAAGCCCAAATTCAGGAGGCGGGGTCGGAGTTATGCACTGATTGGAGCAGTGCTCATCCGAAGGCCACATCGGCTCTAGCCTGCTGAGTAATTGCGTAGTGAAAGTGTGGATGGAGGACCACGTCGCCTCTCTGCAGATTTCCTGAGTAGGAACCTGAGCCAGGAACACTGTAGATAAAGCCTGAGCCCTGGTGGAGTGTGCAGTGATCGGAGGTGCAGGAACACCTGCCAGGTTATAGCACTCATGAATACAGGACGCTATCCATGACGAGATGTGTTGTGATGACACAGGCTGACCTTTCATTCTGTCGGTCACTGACATGAATAACCGGACCGATTTTCTGAACTGCTTCGTTCTCTCGATGTAAAAGGCCAGTGCCCTGCGGACACCCAGAGAGTGGAGTCTCTGCTCCCTGCTGCTGGAATGTGGCTTAGGGTGGAATACTGGGAGAAAGATGTCCTGGTTAATGTGAAATTGAGAGACAACCTTTGGTAGGAAAGCAGGGTGAGCTCTGAGCTGAACCTTGTCCTTATAGAACACGGTGTAGGGAGGCTCTTAGGTTAGGGCCTTAAGTTCAGACATCCTCCTGGATGAGGAATGCCACCAGGAATGCCACCTCGTAAGAGAGGTAGAGCAGGGAGCACGACGCCAAGGGTTCAAAGGGCGGTTCCATGAGTCTAGAAATTACCAGGTTGAGGTCCCAAGCCAGGACAGGCTGCCGCACATGAGGCCTTTTAGACCTTTTAGAAACCGGCTGACCATTGGGTTACCAAAGACAGAGCGGCCCTCCGCGCTCGGGTGGAAGGCCGAGATGGTGGCCAAGTGAACCCTTATTGACGACAGTGAAAGCCCCTGCTGCTTCAGATGGAGCAGGTAGTCCAGAATAAGTGGCACTGGAGCCAGCGTCGGGGACGGAAGGTGCTGCGCTGACCAGACTGAAAATCTCTCCCACTTGACAAGATAGGTAGCTCTCTTAGAGGGTTTCTTGCTGCCAAGGAGGACCTGTCTAACCTGGTCTGGTTCGGATGTTGGAGGCGGCCATGATCTTTTGTCAGAAGGTCCGGGAAGAGCAGCAGGGTGACCTAGAGCTTCCACAGACATGTCTAGGAGAGTTGTGTATCAGTGCTGATGGGGCCAGGCTGGTGCTATCAATATGACCTGAGCTCGTTCCCTCTGGATCTTGAGGAGTACCTTGTGAATGAGCAGTATGGGTGGAAAGGCGTATAGGAGACTACCTCCCCAGTGGAGGAGGAACGCGTCCGCTCTCGAGCCCAGGCTGTGGTTCTGGAATTGCTGGCACTTCCTGTTGCGTTGCCTGGAGAACAGGTCTATCTGGGGAAAGCCCCACCTCTGGAAGATTGAATTTGTGACATGGCCATGAAAGGACCTGCTGAGGTGGTCCGCCATCTCGTTCTGTATCCCGAGGAGGTACGACGCTTGTTGGTGTATTGAATGTTCTACACAGAAGTCCCACGGCATGAGGACTTCCTGGCACAGGGGAGAGGAGAGGGCTGCCCGGTTTGTTGATATAGAACATTGCCGTAGTGCTGTCCATCATAACTGATGTGCATTGTCCCTTTAAGTATGCCCAGAAGGTCTGGCATGCCAGGTGCACAGCTGTCAGCTCTCTGACGCTGATGTGGAGAGCCAGATCTGCTGGAGACCTTGAGTCCTGCGGTCTCCTAGATGTGCTCTCCAGCCCACGTCTGGTGCGTCCATCACTAGCGACAGAGATGGCTGTGGACTGGTGAAGGAGACCCCTGAGCACGCCTCCTGAGGGTTGAGCCACCACAGGAAGGAGTCGAGGACTGGGCAAGGCAGGGTCATGATCCTGTCCAAACTGTCCCGGGCTGGTCGATACATCGATGCTAACCATGACTGGAGCGGTTGGAGTGATGACTGCCACGCACTAGGTGAAGACTCAAGGTGCTGCTAACAGGCCGAACGGAAGGACTGTAAATTGGTAGTGGGTATTGTTCACCACAAACCTGAGATGCTTCCTGTGGAGAGTCTGAGGGGAGCAACTCCATGAATGTAGCCATCGCCGAGCAGGTATTGTAGGAGTACCCGCTGACAATGGCCTGCTGGTTAAATATTTGGAGTTGTTGTCCCCCTGTTGAGTACACCTTTTGCCCGAATAGGTCTAGTTTTTTAGTGTCCCTATTCTTGGGGGTAGGGCCCTGAAAGTCTTGCCTCTCCCACTGGTTAGCAGCATCCACCACCAGAGAGTCAGGCTGGGGGTGGGAATAAAGGTGTTCATAACCCTTGGAGGGCACAAAGTACCGGCGTTAGTTACACTTGGCAGTGGGGCTGGGGTCTGCCACAGGGTCTTCGTCATGTCCATAATTGTCTTTATAAATGATAAAGCGATACGGGAAAGGCCAGAGGGGGCCAGGATGTCAACCACAGGGTCTGCATCCTCGACCACTTCCTCCGCCTTAATGCCCAGACCCGGCGCATCAACTGCTGCAACACCCTGGAGTCTTCCAAAGCTGGGGCTACGGAAGTGCCCGCCAGCGCCTCAGGTTGTGAAGAGGAGGCGGAGGAGGCCACCAGAGGGGGTGGTTGCTCTCTACCATCCCTACCCAAGGTATCTCGTGACCCCGGGGGGGGGCTGTGGTTGGTTGGCCCAGTTCCAGCGCCGCGAAGGGCCTGGGTATTGGTGCCGATGCCTGGTCCCACGCCAGCGCCAGTGTAGATGCCTCAGGTCGCACCTGCGCCAGGGTCTTCATCGACGCCGTCGCAGCCAGCGTCGATGACTACGTCGGTGCTGAAGGCCTTGCTGCCAGCACCGTAGCAGCAGTCTGATGCCCCCGGCGGCGCCGTGGTCGGTGTCGATGCCCGTGACCGTGCCGCGGCCGATGGCGTTGACGCCAGAGGTACTGGCTCAGTCGCTGGTCGTGGCGGAACAAATGTTGCAGACGCCACCGACGCAGCTCCCAAGCGGGATCCATGGCTCCGACTCTGGCCCTGATGGAAAGCCCATGGAGTCCAAAAGAGTTCGGGTTCTGCTATTGAGCCGGGCTCTGCTATTGTGAGGGCCACTGCATTGGGCGGGACCCCCTATGGTGCCGTGAGCTGGACCTTCTGCTCCTGCTATCGTCCGAGCGATACGAGTCCGACTCTGACGTTTCAGAATAGGAGGGCCTGGGCAGCGCTGCAACTCTCGGCTGGGGACCGACTCCGCTCCCTGGATGGAGGCACTGACGTCGGTGGGCACCGAGGTGAAGGGGATTGGCGTGACATCCTTGCTGGCTTTCCCTTTGACTGAATGGGGTGCCGGGATGGAGCCTGCAGTGCTCACACATCCTCCTGCCTCAGGGGCGAGACTGGCGGCGTGAGTCTCAGCAGGTCCTGTGCTGCCTCAAAGGCTCCGGGGTGGACGGGAGCAGCAGGTGCTCTGAGGGGGTTCGGCAAGCGTGACGGGCTCGGACTTGACTGCCTCAGTTGGGCAGGAGTCAACATAGCCCCACTGAGCCTCAGAGCCGTGGCCCAACTGAGTTGTCACTAATGGCTGATCCCTGGATCTTGCTGAGGGGGATCGGCCTCTTTCTGTCTTCTTCTTCTTCTTCTATGCCGGCTATTGGGACTGGTGCCGAAGGCTGGAGTGCCCCTGAGAGCCTCCATGATGGTGCCGAGCCTTCTTGGCAGTGTCTTTCTTCGACGTTGGATCTCTCAAAGATGGCGCCAGAGTGCTCCATGCTGAAAAAGACATACTGGAAGCAGGATCCCCAGTGCCTGGGTCCGACTGAGGTCAGAGAGCTGCCTCCATGAGGAGGATTTTAAGCCCTCTGCTCCCTCTCTTTAAGAGTTCTCAGTTGGAATTCCCGACATATCTTGTAGTGGTCTTTTTGGTGACCCTTGCACAGACACTGTAAACAGGAGGTGTGGGGGTCACTTTTAGCTATGCGCTTCACGCAGTCCTGGCAAGTCTTGAAGCCTGGGGATCGCGGCATGCCCCGGTGAAAAATAATGGGGGGGAAGGAAACCGGGGGGGGGGAGAGGAGGGGAGGAGGACCCCCCCCATAACTGAAACTTATAAGTGAATTAACTATGTTATACTAACCACCTAGAACTAACTATCTACAGCAAAAACCGAAAGTACTGCCAAGCCACTTGCCGAAGCAAGAGCAAGGGGAAGTCCCAGCTGCCGTCACTGGCGGTAAGAAGGAACTGAGAGGGTGGCGGGTTGGCAGGGCCCTTTACTGGGTGCCATGAAGGTGCGACTCCAGAGGGCACCTAGGCCTATCCCATGGATGCTGCTAGGAGAAAAATCTTCTGGCTACTGTGCGCATGCGCGCTCACGCACCTGATTGCAATGAACAGGAACAAGCACTCGAAGAAACATGCAGGTTTCTAATGTTGCCGGGGAATAATTAACTAATATCTGAGGCCAGTAAAGAGGAACCATCCAGACTAGCAAAGTAAATCTTAAGAGCTGCTGAAAACCCCACTTACAAGATCACAAATCTCTCTCCATTATGCTTGCTGGAACCCCGATTCAGATCTGTGAATGTGACGCCTTGTCCTTTTTATTCTAACTGTTCAGGTCACTATAGTCTTCATTTTCTTCTAAAACTACAGTTTGGAGAACTAGCTGATTCAAGGAATTGGGATGCAGAATCGTTTGTTTCTACGTAATCGCTTAAACTTGAGCCCAGGTCAGCCGTGAGCCAAAAGGGCGTTTGATGCCCTATGTAAATAATTTGGTGTTCTCAGTCTCTTTCCCAAGAAGAGTTTACCAAAGCCACAACAACGTGTGCCACCCATTGCTGATCTCAGTGGAACAGCCATAAACTGAATGGGCCTAGTGGCCAAATCTCACCCGGAGAGATGGTCTCATCAGATGAGGAATCAGACAAGTTGGCATAGTGGTACCAGAGGTAACTTGCCTGTGCTGTGGATAAATTTGAGGACTTAAATCTCCAGGGAAGTCATGCCAGCACCTTTCACCAGCACTCAATGCACATAAAGAAAACAAAGCTTGCCATGTTTTACGATCTTGGGAGAACAAGTGGTATTGATGGATATGCATTCAGAAGGGCATTGGCAAAACTGCCTATAAATGGTTAACAAGGTAATGGTAAGAAATGTTGACCTTGATTTGTTTAGCTAAGATGTAAAGATTTTTGAAGGTCAAAGGTGTCCTTGTGTAGTGTTTTGGAGTCTAACTGTGTCTGACCCTCTAACATTAAGCTGCTGTGGCCTGTAGTTTTGAAGAGTGAAGCAAACCAGGGGGAAAGAGAGAAGGGGGAGAGAACAGGAAATGGAGTGAGGTGTTTCAGGAAGTTGTCAGGAGTTGACTGATTGATTCCAGATGGAAAGGGTCACCCTCCGTGACCCAGGAAATACTCACTGGGGGAAAGCAGTTGTTGGCTTGTGAAAGGGGAGGGCCTGGGAGTTAGAGACTATGGTGGAATGCACATTCTGCTTCCTTTTATTCTTAAAACGTTGAGTCTTAATCTTCAGTATTCAACCATTCGATTGTCCTCGCCTGGCAAGGGGGAGTGAGTGGAGCTAAGTCTGGAGCGCCAGTAACTTTACCTCCATCATCTAAAACATTCTTACTCTGTAGCATAGATAAAAAAGTGAACCAGAAGAATCATAGTCAAGAAGACACAATCTCTCTCTTGCTGAATTGCAGTAATGCCAAGAGATGGGCCCAAACCAAAACCTAAGCTCCAACAACCTCCAAAAAACACGGAGCGAGTTCAGATCCAGACCCAACCTCTGTGAGTTGGGTCCATCTCAGAGGATGGTTTTATTTATTTACTCTGGCTTCATTCTGTGAGGTGGTGTCTTCGCCCCCCCAGTGGTGAACCTGAGAGGTGACAAAATGAAACCACCCAGGAGAGGGGTCTTACGGGGGTCTCAGCAATCCCTGCTCACCATGGGATTTGCGGGTGCTCAGCACTTAGCAAGAATGTGACTTCTGTCTGGAAGTTATTGTTGTGTTTCAGGGACCAGTAGAACCTTTTTAAATGAAATGTTGATCATCTATATTCTCTCACTTTTTGTGTATAATACAGATACCTATTTGGTCACACACCTGTAATGTGTACGATTTATATTTGTGTGTATTAATATATATTTTGTGTGTGTGGATATATAAAATTGTCTCTGTGTGGCTGGGTATTTGTATATTTTGTGTGTGTGTGTGTATATATATATATATATATATATGGGGTATATTTTTGATTTACATTTGGTTACAATTTAAAATCTTGTCGTAAATATTTCAGACACTGGAATGATTCAGGTCTATTCCCCTGTTGCCATAGCATGGTCTGTGCTGGCCAGTGAAAGATTAAAATTTATTTCCATTGTTTAACGGAAAATAATGAGGTGCATCTGACTGGGTTCAGCTATGTCATGCGGGAAATGTTCACTTTGGAACAGAGTCTCACTCCACCCAAATGTGCAATGATGAAATCAGTTGGCACACACAAAAGCAGCACATTTTGTGACAGGAATGCATGAGAAGTATTAATGTACAGTATGACAAGAGCCTTTTGGAATGAATTAACCTTGTCGTAAAAAAAAAAAAAAAAAAGAGACCGAGCGAGAGCATTTTTAAACCAGCAAAATCCTACAGGAGGGCAGGGTTTTCCTGCTGTGTGCTGAATACAGTTTATCAACAATTAAAGCCTGAAAGTCTCTTACTTAAAGCATGACAATGGCATCTTTGAAAATTCATGCACACGCTCAGGGTCAGATCCTTAACAGCTAGCAGCAAATGAGGGAGGCTCTGTTGAAGCCAAGGGAGGTACACCAATGTGGACCCGCTGAGGGTCTGGACTTCAAAGTTCTAATGAGATGCACGTTCTTCATACTTGTTCAAATGAAGGATTTTTTTTTTTTAATATATGTGGTTTAAAGACGCACATATCTCTGGGTTTAATAGATTTATAGCTTAGGACATTTTGTTTTAAAGAGAGATCTCAATGAGTCTCAGTAACAAATATGATTATTTCCTGTAGGAGTTGACTTGTGTCCTGTTGGGACCCAGCGAGATTGGACAAAAAGGGCAAGATTTTCAAAATCCATGATTTTGAGAGCCACAATTTGTGGGTGCCCAACCTAAGACACCCCTAAAGCGGCCTGATTTGCACAAAGTACTGAGTGCCACCTTCTGGAAACCAGGCCCTTCTACCCCTTGCAGCTAATGGAAGTTTCTGTTTATCTCAGTGGATAGAAACCTATGTTTTAGAAGCAGATGGTTGTAAGTTTGATTTCCTATGATGTACGTGTGTGTAGGATAGCAGATGGCTGTGCTTCTATATATACATAGCAGCGGGCACATTATTCTGGTGCTCTGCAGTCTGCGCTCATTGTCTGTACATACAGACCTCTATGCTACAATGCATCACAGAAAACTAAACTTAAGATAGTCTCTAGTCACTGGTTCATTATGTCATGTACATTGAGGATAGCATATGGCCCTTTGGATGCCATGTTAAATGGAATGAAGGCACAGGATAGAAAGTGAAAATACTTTTTCCCCCAGTGGGAAATAAACGATTATATTTTACAAATAGAACAAGATTTTAATTCAATATAATAATAAATACATCAAAAGCTGAATACTAAAACAAGTCATTTACCTGCCTTTTTTCGTAGGTTGTGTTATCAACAACAGTGAATGTTGATGGACATGTATTGGCAGTGTCTGACAACATGTTTGTTCATAACAACTCTAAACATGGACGGAGAGCGAGGAGACTTGACCCTTCAGAAGGTATGGAACTTTGTCTGGAATATGGTACACCAGTGAAAACAAACACACGCACTCTGCACTTGAATTTTTGTTTGTTTTGGTGGGAGTGGAGAGAGCTGCAGAACTTCAGGGGCTTTAGAGAAGGAAGATGAACCCAAGAAAGGCTCTACCGCATGCAGAATATGATCCTTCTTCACCTAAGAGAGAGACTCCCCCCGTCTATTCATTAGTTAATTTGTACAGGGCTGTGAAGATGAAAAACTCTGTAAAAGCGTTCACAATTAGCTAAGAATGTCAGACTTACTGCTCAGCTGGCCTAGACTTGATTTCAGGCAAATTAGGCAACATGACATCTTACTTAAACAGAAACATTACAGTGCAAGATGTGTATGAAAAAGTGTCTGGTTCTCTTAAACAAACTGTGTGCAAAGCATAACAATGCGCAGAAGGAAACTGACACTAATTGATTTTAGTTTGTTTGGCTAAGCAGGAATTGCCGTCGTCCATGGGACGGTTCTTGGGGTATATTAAAGCAATTACCAATACCTGTATCTGTTAAGCTTCAAAGTGGGTAACCCCCCCTAACCCCCCGTCCCCCCACCCCCACCCCCCCGTCCCTGCCCCTCTCACAAACTCCACTTCTTCAAAACAGGCACCACTTAAAAATCCTATCTATGTCTCTTCCCCCCTTCTCCAATCTCCCTGAAGCCTGTGAAAGTGAGAAGAGTTTGTGATGTTAGTAGAAGAGACAAGCAAGGCTATTATTTCATTACACTGTTTTGTTGCCCCCCTTCTTAAATGTGCCCTGTATCAACCTAAGAAGAATTAATGAACTGGAAGAAAATGATTGAATCAGTAAAGAATTCGGAGCAGTGTTAATTCCCCCCCAGCGGGTAGTGAAATGGTAGAAGGAAAATCCCAGGATTCCAAGCCTAGGAAGCCATCCAGTTTTTCCTTGACTGATTGGATGTGATTGACTGGCTGTTCAAAGGAGTCTCATGTTTTTGGAGCCCTGCCAAAGTTCCCCTCCACCTCTGACCCTGTCAACATTGGGAATGGAGTGATGGATTGACTTTGGTTATGGCCTGGAAACCATATTGGGTTCCTGATGGGATGTATAGTCCAGAGGCCTTGAACATATGGAAAAGAGCAGGAAAAAAAAGTCACAAAAATTCCATAAAGTCACAAAAATTATTAGAAATTGTCTCTTGATAGGAACTGGAGGAAAGGCAAGCTATTTCCATATCTCTTTATCCCATTGATAAACACAGTAAATTGTAACACATCCCTCCTACAGCCTGCATTTTTTTGTTCTTGTGTGATCATATGCTAATGAGTGTTTTTAAAACAGCCTCTGCCCAATCACTTAAGGGTTTCACTTTTACACCCAGTACTACAGTTGGCCTATTAGACCTTAATGACACAATGTTAAGTGCCGGTAATGAACAGGCAAGTAATTAACACGAGCAAGGCAGAGAACAACATTATTTTATTTTACTTTCGGTTCCTTGGACTGGTAAGCCGTCTTCGTGGGTGAACGAATTAAGGGTACGTGTCCTAGCTGTGGTGGCACTGGGTATACGAGCCAGCAATACAGCTGCAGCAGTGCAAACCCCCAAGAGTGGACAGGCGAAACTATAAGTCACGATTTGCACCAGTGCAATTCGTGCAAATAACAGCTTTGCCATCCACTCATGGGGTATAACTGGCCCCGACCTACCCAAAAACCTAGGCTCCAAAACCAGTTGCAAGAAAACTAACTGACCACTCTGTTATCCCTTTTCTCTTTAGCCACACCATGCATCAAAGCTATTAGCCCAAGTGAAGGCTGGACTACAGGGGGCGCAATGGTGATCATTATAGGAGACAATTTCTTCGATGGGCTACAAGTTGTATTTGGGACCATGCTTGTATGGAGTGAGGTAGGCAAAAGTAACTTGCTATTGCATAGCCGAAGATAGATATCGCTGGTATAGAGAAGGTCGATGGGGAACTACTATTCGCTCATTCTCATCATAACACGAGAACAAGGGGAGGGTCCATGACACTGGAAGATGGTTACTTTAAAACTGAGGAAAGGAAATGCTTTTTCGCCCATGCTTGGTTAGTCTGTGGAATACTTTGCCACATTGTATCATTGTGTCCATGAACTTTTAGGGGGATTCTAAAAAGGACTGGATGTTTATATGGATAAGAAGAATATCCAGAGTTACGGGGAGGATTAAAAGAAAAGGCCAGGAGTTTGGGAAAGGAAACAAACCTTCAAGTTTCAGGGCATAAATCAACAATTAATTAATGGGGGCCAGGAAGAAACTTTCCCTGTAGGCAATTTATCCTGTAAGTTGCCTTATGCAGGATTTCTTGAACCTTCTTCTGAAGCAGCTGGTGCTTCACGTGATTGGATACAAGATGTTGGAGTAGATGGACCACTGGTCTGATCCAATCTGGCAATTCCTAGGAAGTAGTAAACAGTTTCATTTGCTTGAGAAACACAACCAGGGGCCAGTGGGGAAAAACTCCAACATCCCATACATGACATGCTTCTCTCTTGTTGTTGTTTCCCAGCTTATCACACCTCATGCTATTCGAGTCCAGACCCCCCCTCGTCACATTCCTGGTGTAGTCGAAGTCACACTGTCGTATAAATCCAAACAGTTCTGCAAAGGAGCCCCGGGCAGGTTTATTTACACCGGTAGGTGAACGTGATTTACTGTGGAGGGCTGGAACATGAATGTCTTTTCCTCTCAGTAATATCGATTACTCTCTTTTAAATACTTGCCACATGCCATTTGAAAACTGTTCTGCTATTTGGAGTATTTGGAAGTGTAAGGAGATAAAACCTCTACACAATGAGGAAGCTAAGGGAATATTACTCCACATGTTAATATATTTTGCAGATTAAAGCTCATGCTGATACAGTATGGCTCTCTCTCTAGATATATTAAGTGTACAGTAACTTGATAGCATTGCTCTGCATACTGGAAGATGTTTTATTTATAACAGTATTTATTTTACATTTCTCTCTCACTGGGGGTAACCTCTTGTTTTCAGGATGGCCCCCAGGGATAGGCAGAATGTCTTATGTCTAAAGAAGCCAATGAGCTGAGTGCAAAATAAATCTTGATGGCTTTTTTTATTTTTTAAAAGGATATTGTCAACTTGTTTAGTGCCCCACATTTACCTCTGCCATCAGAAGAATATTTATATATCGAGAGAGAGAGAGAGATCTATAGCTCTAGAAAAAGAAATCAGTGCAACTAAAGAAGAATCTTCATTTGCTGTCAGTATACACAGTAAAGTTTTACCTCCTAATATATGTGGCTGGAGAATGGTAGCATGTTTTAGAGGATTATGTATATATGTAACTAATAGATTTTTAGTAGTAATATTTTATTTAGGTGGCTGAGAATTTAAGCAATGATTTTTGGTTTAAAAAACCTATTATTACTATTAGATCTGGAAAACATTTCTAGAATATCAAATTTTGGACAAATTTCACAGCAAAAAAATTCAATTCTCAACCTGAAAACCCCCAGAAATTTTTCATTAATAACGTTGCAGTTTTTTGACTACCTGGTGAGCCAGTCAAAATGTTTCAAAAATGGGAATTTTTTCAATAAAATATTGATATTTTTATAAATTTATTAAACGTATAATTTTTAAAAAAGCAATAATTCTCATTTTAATTTTTAATGTGTTTTTACAAGCTTTCATGATTATTATTACTTAAGAATGTATTTATTCATATGTATTCCAGTAGCAGGCAGGAAATCCAATCTAGGATCAGGGCCCTGTTACGCTGGGTTCTGTGCAGACAAATCAGAAAACAATCCTTGACCCAGTGAGTTTACACTGTAGGGTCCTGATCCAAAGCCCATTGAAGTCAATGGAAAGACTTCCAGTGACGTCGGTGGACTTTGGACTGGGCCCCAGATGATTAGGGCCTGAAACGGATCTTGCCCCAGAATAACCTCACTAAAGCGCAAGGAGCTGCTCTGGATTTATACCTGTGTTTGTGAGGTGAGACTTTTGCCATAATTTTTTGTAAGCAAATTCCCTTTAAAGAGACAGCTTTGATTTGTGGAAGGATAAATCTGAGCCCTCAATACATTGAGCACAGCTTCTTTAACTAGCAGATATACTTACTGAAACTCAAGTGACTGTGATCTCAAATCTGCATGAAATGTAATTGTATTGTACAGAAACAAGATTGAAAAAACCCATCAGGGACCCAGTCCTATGCAAATGAGCTTTCTCATTGATTTCACTTACTAACAGGCTGCAGGACCAGGGTTGGGTCTGGTATGAAATTTACAAGGGGAGGATCTGTTAATTCTTGAGCATATCGTGAGTCAGAGACTGAAAATTTAAGTTCTTCGGTGGCACTTCTTACTTATTTAGGCCCTGATCCTGCAAAGATATAAGTGTATACGCAACTGAAAATCCAATGGATTGGACTGCTTGCATGCTCGTGTGCAGGATCAGGGTCTTAATGATGGAGAAATGCATAAAACAGAGCAGTGTATTTTTATTATGGGGAAATTAGTCCTTTTTTTGTAGGTCTGTGTTTTATGTGCAGGGCTGATCTGTGCCATCTCTAGAGGGTTGAAGTCAAACTGTAGTGCTGCTCTCTGACATGTTAATTAGCGTATTTCCACCAAAGAGGACATGAAGATGTACATGACAAATAGCAGAAGAGAGAGAGGATAATATAATCTGCCTATTTTGCTCTTGTTATCAGCGTGGAGATATCTGTTTAGATTCACTGAGGAGCGAGTGGGTGCTTACTGCCATATGTTACAAAATAGCATGTTAGCAGAAGATTCAGAAGTACATAAGCTGGTGTGAAATTAGACAACTTTTCAATCGATCTACCCAAGGACTTGTAGTTCTCCCATCATGTTAGGCAAAATGATAAACACAGCTATTAAGTATAGCGTAATCAATTCCCCCAGGTCATTGCTGCTGATAATAGCAGCAAAAACAACTTCCAAGCTATGAAAATAACATGTTTATTTTTCTCTCTCTCCATGGCTGTGATATCATGAGTCTGTTTTGACCGTGCTATGAAGAACCGCAAAGGGTTTTAAGAAAAAATTCTGTAGCTCTTTTTGTGTCCGTAGTGCTTTACAAACTTTACCTACTGCACCAGGAAAATGCAGCCACTTCTTGGGTGGAGGATGGCAGCCAGTGGGCACATACAACAGTGGTGAGGGAAGGGAAAGATAGGCAAGCACAGGAAAGCCTCTCTCGTGGAGAGTAAAACAGCTAAAAATGTCTTAAATGTTTCCTGGAAGTTCTTTATAAGGATTGGCTGTAGTTGCTCACATTTATGTTGGGGGAGGTGGTCTGTGTGGTGGCAGATGGGAGGAAAGGTTGGTTCTCTCTATTAAATTATGTCCACACTATGAAAAAGTGGAGAACCCTTTCTTTAAAGAAATACTCTTTACATTCAACCTCCATCAGGCAATATTCCTAAGAAACACATAGGCCATAACACCATCCCCAGAAGATCAAAGAGTGAGGGACATCTCCTCTTAGTAGGATTTGTATTTTGGTAGAAATTAGAAGCTCCAAATGGAATCAGAATCCCATCGTGCTAGGCCCTTAGGCGCAGATTTTAAAAGATATGTTGGTACCTGACCCCTTGATTTCAATAGGAGCTGAGTGTCTAAATGCTTTTAAAAATCTGGGCCTTAATGTTAATAAAGTGCTGTGAGATCTTCAGGTGAAAAGAGCTAACTAAGGGTCATGTAGTGTTAGAAGCACTGAATAGTTGGCTAAAGACAGACCATGAGCATAATTAGACAGTATTTAGTCCTGCCACGAGTGCAGGGAATTGGACTAGATGACCTTTAGAGGTCCCTTCCAGTCCTAAGATTCTATGACTATTATTATTATTTATACTTTCATACTACTCGCAAACCTAGAGACCACAACTAAGCTCAGGGTTTCAATGTGTCAGGCACTGTACATAGACATAGTAAGTGACAGGCCATACCCTGAAGAGTTCGCAATCTAAACAGATGAAAGGAAGTGTTGTTACTCCGATTTTACAGCTGGGGAATTGGGACAGAGAGAGATTAAGCAATTTGCCCGGGGTCACACAGGGAGTCTGTGGCAAGTCTGGGAATTGAACACAGGTGTCTTGAGTCCTGGCCCAGAGTTTTAATCACAAGACAATCCAGATCTATTGTAGAAAGGTGGAGATGGAACAGAAATGATTTTGGTAGTTTGAAGTACATGATTCCCCATGATTAGAGTAAAGCTTTCAATATTTAGTATATAATCAAATAGTAATGTTCAATCTGATGAAGCTTTAGTTTTTTATAAAAGAGCAGCATTGACAAGCTGAAGAAGAGAGTGATATAAATGGTTAGTATAAGAATCAGAGAGAAATTTCCAGGGTAAGTCTAAATGCCACAGTGGTGCTGTTGCCGGAGTGCATATGCTCCCTGTGATGTGTATTCAGCACAGGCTATGAGGGAAGTGTGCTGTGTGAGCAATGCTGCCATTGAGGTTCTCTCAGCATTCCCACTCTTAAGTGCTATCACTCGGGGTGCTGCAATTCAGCCATCACATTCCTCTCATCACCAAAATTTAATGTGTGGCCTTTTCCATAAGGATCCCATTATGGAAAACTCGGACAGAATTTAGAGGTCTATGGAAAAGTCTTGAAAAATCGACTGACATTGCTAGCTTCTTCTTGGAGTTTGCTGAACAGCCTTGCTGAATCTGATAATGTGGATATAATTATATAAAATTTTATGTAATTCTATAGAGAGAGAGAAACAAAAAGCGTGTCTCTCTTTTTTAATCAATGACTATATAAAATGTCATCCTTAGGACAAAACGTTGACCTCTAATATCTTGCAGTATAAAAAGGTGAAAGCTGTGACTAAAGGTGACTCACCCATTTCCGGGTTCTGAGTGACCCCGCCCCCTTTTCCTTAGCCGTTCTTGGTACAGGAAGGCATTTGTTCTCCACGACTAATGTAGCAGTTGCCTTATATTCTGCCTCTAATAATATATAAGCCCAAGTTCTTGACTTTAATGGAGCTCAGGTGAGAATCTGGCTCATTGTAAGCTTTTGATCTTATACTTGACCCCAGCTCTGCACGTAGTTTGTTGTAGGGAAACTCATCTCAAACATAATGTGGCAGGAAGATTTTGAACATAGCTTTTCATCCTTGTACAGAAAGGCTTGATAGGTAAACTAATCTCATCTATGCAGTATAAGAACAGGTTGGACAAACACCAGTCAGGAATAGTCTGGGGTTTATTTGGTCTTGTCTCAGCGCAGGGGGCTGGACTTTGATGACTTCTCGAGGTCCCTACCAGCCCTACATTTCTATGATCTGTGGGATTTACTGCACTCCCAATGGGCTGCCTTGCGTTGGGAAATATGCCAGCAGCACACTGTAGGACGTGCTGGTTTTTTAAGGTTTGTAAACTGGAATTGAGAAGGCCTTGTTATCCTTCTCTCGGAAGAAGTACTTACAAGGATGGAGATAGTGTTGGAAACTAACCTTGGGAAAAGCATGTGATTTTTCTTGCGGGCAGCTGCTGTCCCGCCCGAGCCTATGAAGGGCACATGCCAGAAAGGGGCATTGAAATAGCCTAGGACCTTAGGGAGTTGCTTGTAAAGGCCCAGCAAATACAGCAGAGTACTCAGTGACATTGTCATAAATTAAAGGGTGCTTCGAAAGTCGGAGACAGGGATCAGATTGGGAAAAAAGAAAGATAGTTGGTACTTTTTGAAGCTCCGCCCACAAAATAAGCCCCACGCACATGATTCACCACAAACAGTAGATTGTGCAGATGCTTGACATATGCTTTATGAGCTCCAGTCACTCAGCTTTCCTGTGGTGAGGTCAGAACACACCTATGGATTCTGCTGGGCTCCTTCCACTTGGCGTCCCTTCACTCAGACCTGGTCCAGTGGGCTTCTTGCGCTTGGTTCCCCTCTGCGGAAGTTTCCCAGCTCCCCTGCTGGGCTCTCCTAAATTCCTTGGATTGGTCTCTTCTTGATAGGAGGGAGGGAAAGAAGTGGTATCTCCTAAGACCATTTGCTGGTGGCGTCAGAATGAGTTGTCACTCATAGTAGATTGTGCATGTCATCCTCCCTCTCATGTGTACGTGACTTGATTGGGCAGTAAAATAACAATGCTGACATTTAAAGTGTCAGTGATCATTGGGTATTTGAGTTAGCTTTCATTGAGAAGAATGGGGCACAGCTATTGTTCAGGTTCTGCAAATGCAGGGAGATGGCACTGCACCAGTTCCATGAGTGTGAGTTTCTGCTTTTGAGGCGATCTCAACAACCGTTCCGGCTAGAGACGTAGGGTCTGACTGAACATGAAGTTGTTCCTGATTATCTACAAATGTGGACACTCTTATTCCAGAATGAGATTTATCCAAAATGGATTAAGCGAAACTGGGGGAAAGTCGCTCGTATTCTGGAATACAAGTGTGCACATGGGGGGCAACAGCAGAATGGCTATTCTGATAAATTTCCAAGTATAGACAAGCCCCTATTTGTATCGTAAATGAAAGCTTAGATTCTGGAGCATAAGAGGCAGCATAAAAGAGGTACTGGGTAGGGCATACCAGCTGAATTCATGCCTGTGCAAAAGAGAAACTAAGGAGGGCTACAGTGCGTTTAGACCTAGCTCTATTATTGACTGTAAATGTTCTGTTTTCAAACCAGTTATGTCAGAGGGATGTGAATAGCTTAGGTGACCATCTGATTTGCTGACTAGCTTTTAACTCTTTTTACCCCGTTACCTGATGTCCACATAAAATTTTTTTGTCTGACCTTGAAAATTCAACAGATGTTTAGTGTGTGAAATTTGCTTACCAAAGTGGCTTGTCACAACCATGGTGAGCTGAAACAGGAAGATTTCCTGAGACTTACAGCCAAAATTTCCAAAAGTGACTAGTGATTCTGGATGTCATACTATTTAGATACCCAATTTCAGACACCAGAAGTGCTCAAAATCCATCCTCTGAAAATCAGACCCCTTAAGGAGGCTCCAGCTATGCACCCCAAGATACTAGTCACTTTTCAAAATCTTGGCCTATAAGCCTTCGGAGTGAGTGCGTATATATATATGCACCTTCTATAACCTGAACATCCCATAGCATTTTTTTTAATGGGTTGGGGTGGTAACGATGTTGTGGCCACAGTTCAACTTGGGAACTGAACCTAAACCCTCACCCCTCCCAACCCCCACCACCACCCTTCAGCTTCAATAGGAAGCGTTTCCCTCAGAGGTGGTCGCCTTTCGTTGGTGAACAAAGTGAACAACTTGGATATTTTGGGCATGTCCTTTGTGATCAAAGCCGCTGTATATATAATGTGTGTAAAATGGTTGAATTGTTCTTAGAACAGTTTTATATGATCTAGGAACCTTCTCCTGCTCTAAGATGTCAGAGCACAATACAAATATATACATGCCAATTCCTTGGGAAAGAACCATGTTGGGTAGTAGCCAGTTCCTTTCCATGAGTAATAGATTTGGATATTCCTCATTAGACATTTTTAGCTAAACATATACACATATATATATATATATTTATTTTTTGCTTAGTCCAAGATATATAACCTAAACTAGTAGTCTCGCAAGCAAGAAGAGAAATGGCACATCATGATGTATAGACCCTCCAGAGAATTGTCATGAATTCTCAAGATTGGCACACAAAAAAAATTCCCCCTTTCTCAAATGGGATTTAGATTCTGTGGCAGTTGAAATGTGTATTATTAAACTCCTTAAGCAAACCTGAATGGTTCCCAGTGGAGAGCGAAGACATTCTAAGTATAGCCAAGACTAAATTCTCTGGTCTGGGTTTTCTCTACTCAATTCCCTCTTTATTAGCTCCGGTAATATTTAAACTTCATGCCATGCCATAATTATTTAATAAAAAGTAAATATAAAATGTATCTCAGTGGGGAATATGACCTTTTACCTTCATGGTGTTATACCAAAGACAGACACAGATAAACAGAAAATCTGGATCAGAGTAATATTCTGTGTCACTTGATGGTTTCATTCTTCTAGTGCCTGATGCTGAAAGGTGCTGAGTACTGTGAGGAAAGGAACTAAGTGTTGGATAGGATGGGACACTTTCAGCTGTTGGCACTACTTCTTTCAAGTGATCATTTTTATAGGGCCAAGTGGCACAAGGAGATGGAAGATGCTGCCATTGAATGGGGACTCTGCCAAATGAGTTAAGGACATGTTAAGCATTGAACGGTACAAGGAATTTTTAGCAAGACTCTCAGCACTTGGTTGAGTTAATTTCTCATTTAAATCTCACCACCACTTACAAGTTGGGTTTTTACAAGCCAGATCCTTAATTTTATTAGTAAACGTTGTGTCTGAGGACAGCCAAAGACTTTGGGTACTCAGAGATTTAGAGAAGTCAATGTTGGTTTCTAATATGAATTTTGAATTTGGGGTACATAGTTGAATTTTGGATCATCACTTTATCCAAATGCCAGTTGGCCCATCAGGGTTTCATAGTAGGCATACTCCCCACACAAAGTGTCTGAACATAATTACTACCACATGGTAGGCTTAAATGTTCAAAAAGAGCTAATGATTTTGAGGGGCTCATTTTTTGGATTCCTGACTTGAGATACCTCAAAGGGGTTGATTTTTTTTTTCAGAAAGTGCTGAGCACCCACCCTCTGAAAGTCACCTGTTAGAGTTCTGGCATTAGGCACCCAAAATCACCACTAGCTTTTGACAATTTGGGCTGCAATACTTTGTCTTCCAATGGACAACTACAAAGCATTTCACAAGCATTGGGTCAAGTCTTAGGATACTGACTAATGCTAACGGATAAGGCAACTTCAGGAGTAGACATGGAGGGTGTTGAGGTGAGGAATGAGGTACCAGATCAGCAATCTTAAGTAGATCCAGTCTAAAATTTACCTGCCTCTGTTCCAGGTATTATATGTTACCTTCCCTGTTCTTCTGCCCTCCCACTGGTCATGAGCTGGGGCTTGGTGCCAGCAACAATACATTAAGTAGGGGTTGTGGATGAGGCTGGCATAGAATCTGGAGCAGTGGGCTGGCAGGCAGTTTCAAGCTGTAGGTTCAGCGGGGATGGATGACTCTTCTGGCAGCCACAGGAAGCCTAGACAGGTGGGATGAGTTGCATTCATCAGATGGGAGGGAATGGGAAGAAAGAGAGAGTCTGAGATGGTGAGAGGGAGCCAGGTAAAAATGGAGAAGAGAGACAAGGAGCTCAGTTACCTTGAACTCCAAGGATGATTAAAGGATTCTATAAGCAAAAGCCTCACAAGAATCCTGAGAGCTTGGTAGAAAGAGTGACAGAGAAAGTGACAACCAAGCTGACAGAGCAAATTGGTGGTCCAGCAATAGTAGAACCAAAGGGCCAGATCCTTAGTTGGTGTAAATTAGCATAATTCCATTGATTGCAGTGGAGCTATGCCCATCTACTCTCACTGAGGATATGTCTCCAAGGGCAAGTATATACTGCAAAGAAAAACCTACAACACCTAATCTGAGCCTGTTGTCAATTGACTCGGGTGTTTGGATTCAGGCTTTGTCTACATAGCAGTGTAGACATTCAGGCTCGGGCTGGAGGCTGGGCTCTGAGACTCTCCCTTAATTGGGGCCAATTTTTCGTTAAGGTTATGATGTTAAGGACACTGCAGGGTTTGGTGTTCCATTCAACAAGAGTTTTTCCTGTGACATGAGTGGACTTTGGATCAGGCTTCCACGGAATACACCTCAAGGCTTCATGTTTTGTTTTGTGGGGTTTTTTAAACCAGCAATTGCCTAAGGCTCACACTCATGTCTGACTACTCTTCTTTTCCAGCTTTAAATGAACCCACCATCGATTATGGTTTCCAGAGACTGCAAAAGGTCATCCCGAGGCATCCCGGTGACCCAGAGAGACTAGCCAAGGTAAAAGATTTACGAGCATTTCACTAAGCCTTTTAAATTGCAACTTTCTTTTCTGCTGATATGTAATAAAGCACAGAGTGGTAAGTCAGATCTGACCATTACAGCCCATGTGTTGCATGTGGAATTTCTTTTATTGCCAGTGTGAGAATCAGTTCCATAGCTGGGAAACCACCATTGCAGACACCCTCCCAGTCCAAATCTGTAGTTTACTGCCCTTATCCACAGCAGCAGATCTTTGCACTCAACTGGCACCCCATTGAATTCTATAAGGATCCATAGAGCTGCAGGGATCTGCCTACACAGATCCAGTTTTAGGGGGTCCATCAGCAGAATCACAGCAGGAAAGAGGTGAGCTTTAAGGTTGCCTGCTTTGAAACCACATGGAACAGATACATTGATAATGTATAAAGACCCAGGTTTATATAGCACCTAGCACATGGGGTTCTGGTTCCTGACAGGGGCTCCTAGGCACTATTGCAATACCAATAATAATAGCCATGCTTGACCCTTCCATTATAGAATCTGAGCCTAATTTCTGATTGTATTTAAAAGTAATAATAACTTTGTATAATTTGCCTGATGAAAGAAGATAATGGTAATTAAAAAACAAACAAACCCTAAAACCAGAGATAATTAACAGCAGATGACAGAAACACTGAAGATGGCTTTGAGGAATCTTAATTGTTTGTTACAATTACTGAGAAAAAAGCATGTGTGTAATTTAAAGAATAAGGGTAGGACTTTCAAAAGTGGCTGAGTAAGGAACAAAAGTCCCCTTGGAAGTCAATGGGGACTCGTGCTCTTAATTCATCTCCGTGTTTTTGAAAACCCCACCTTAAATTTTCTTATAATCAATGTTCTGAAGAGCAATTTCAGGACTATGGAGAGCTCCTAGACAGAAGGATGGCACACTTATCAGTTAAAGTATAAAACTGTGATTTATTGATGCTCTTACGTGTAGGTAAAAACTTCCCGAAGTGACTGGCGATGTTGGGTGCCCAACCTGAAAGGGGCTCGATTTCAGTGGGTGCGTGGCAGCACTTTTTGAAAACAAGACTCCTTCAAAGTATACCAGGTTGGACCTCCCACAACACCAGTCACACTAGAAAATCTTGGCCCTGGTTTTTATTTCAAACAACAGATCAGGCAGAAAACTGTCTTTTTTGGCGGGTGAGGGGGTCTCTGAAGGTTTGCCATTTCATACATCTCTTCCTCCTCCAGGAGATGCTGTTGAAAAGAGCTGCTGACCTAGTTGAAGCACTGTATGGAACACCACATAATAACCAGGTTAGAATGACTGCTTTTGTGGGGGTGGGGGGAAACCTTTTTCAAGGTTTTGTAAAAACTTCCTGAAGTTAAATTGACCGTAGGCTGTTGCTGTCTTGTAGGATATTATTCTGAAGCGAGCTGCGGACATAGCAGAAGCATTGTATAGTGTCCCAAGGAATCCCGGCCAGATCCCTGCTTTGTCTAGTTCTCCAGCTCACAGCAGCATGATGGGAATCAACTCCTATGGGAGCCAGTTAGGAGTCAGCATCTCCGAGTCGACACAGGGGAACAACCAAGGTAATGTCTGTTATGTTTGCACATATCCTAAAATGTGATTGTAAAAATAGCGTCAGGGGATCTCTGTTTTCATGTTGGTGTCTCAATTTCCATATCTACTCGGTTGAAAAGTAGCACCCGGCCTTCTTAATAGCTAATGTGTTGCTGGCAAACTGGACAAGCTAGTTTCTTTCTAGCTCATGTGTCCTCAACAATAAAGGTTCTGCAACTGGAATTTAGGTAACAACTCTTTTGGTGACACAGGAGACAGAATAGTGGCTCTGTGGGGCTGGAGTAAATCATACAAACCCCTTATTTTTGTCACCAAAACTAGAGCTGGGCAGGGACCTGGTTTCCTGTTTTGCAGGAAATGCCATGATTTTAAATTTTTTCCATTCTGTCCTGGACCAAAAACAAAGTTTTGAAATTTCGTTTTGGCTGATTTTTATTCTGATTTTGACCTCTTCAGACTTTTAAAACTGCTAAACTAGCTTTAAATAGCTAAACAATTTTGTTGAAATCTACATGTTTAATTGAAAAACTGTTTTGACAAATTTCTGGCCTGCTATCCAAGTACAAGGAGCAGATCTGATGAGTAAATGCTTGATCCAAAGTCCTTGGACTTCAGTGGGTTTTGGAGCAGATCCTAAGAAGGGAACATTTTCAAAGCACCTCTATGAGTTAGGTTCAAGGGCTTTAAGTCACTTTTGATAATGGGACTTCAGCTTCTAACTTTCACTGAAGTCATTAGGACTTAGGTGCATTTGAAATTTTTACCCATTGTCTCTTTTCTGGCAAACGTAAGGCTGAATTCCAACTTCCATTCTAATTCACATTTTTCAGTCATATCCATGCCCTCAGAAAACACCAAGACAGTAAATGCATCTACTACCATTGTGGAGAGAGGCTGAGAATTTTTAAAAGTTAATTGTTTCTTCTACAATGTTAACTTTGCCAAATTGCATGTATTTACTAGTGCTGTTTTCCTTGTTGAATGTGAACCTTAATGTACCATTGTTAGTAATGCGTGCCATAAAATACATGCAGCACAGCAGAGCTAACATCAGGGGAGCAATTTAAACTTTTGGAATGTCCTGACTGGAGTGCTTGATTTTTCAGTTTAACACTAGATTCCTGTAATATACAATCTGGGTAGTCTGAATGCACAGTTAGTTGGACACAATGTCCTCCCAGGAGGTGAAAGTCATGTCATATGAACTTATGTCCAGGTATATCCTGCCAAATGTAACTAGAAAGGTAATGTTACACAGATCAGCAGTAAGGTTTCAGCACTGGATATCATGAAGTCTTAACAAGCTCCGGAATGTAATATATAGAAAAACGTAATTGTTCGTGTTGATTTGCATTTTCTTTATTAATTTACCTGGATTAACTCAACTAGCAGAATCCAGTGATTTCCTAAATGGTAACTAACTTACATTAAATTAGTGGTGATGACATTTTTCTAATGAAGTTTCTTCACTGAAAAATAACTGAGCCTAAACTGAAAATACAGAATTTTTTTTTAGCTTCATTCCTCTTTTTTTCCAGTCATTTTTGAAAACTGAAATTGTGTTTGATTGGGGAAAAAATGGACCAAAACCTGCTCCTACAGTATTTACAACCATTGTCCCTACTGGTCAAGTTGAGCCAATCTTTTCTCACACAGAGACAGACAAGAAGAGGAGGGTATATCCCAAAGTTGACTGCAGTTTCCCATTACTAATACATTTTGGTACTTTATTTTTAAGTGGTAATCCATTAATTATTTGGAAAGTATAACCTCAACCCACACAAATTACAAAACCATTAAAAGATGAGCTTACTGTTTTTTTTCAGATCTTAGACTCCAATTTCAAGTTTTAAACTATCAAATCTGATTAGGAAAATACACACACAGCCTCAAAAAACACAAATTTCTGAGCGTGTTTTAGGCCCATATTTTAGCAAAGCATTTAAAGACAAGCTTCAGTCCCATTAAATCAATGAAACTTGCTGAAGTGTTTTGTTGAATCTGGGTCTAAAAGAGCAATCTCAAAAGATTTCTTTGAGACTGGGAAAACAGAGAAAAGAAAAGTTTCAGGCCATATTCACTGACTCACTGTGAAATGTTTAATTTATTTCAGGTTACATTCGTAATACAAGCAGCATCTCCCCTCGAGGTTACTCTTCCAGTTCAACACCTCAGCAGTCTAATTATAGCACCTCCAGTAATAGCATGAACGGCTACAGCAATGTCCCGATGTCTAACTTGGGAGTTCCCAGCTCACCTGGATTCATTAATGGCTCTCCAACAGGATCTCCCTATGGAAGTAAGTGCCCACCTCTTTGATAGACCTTTTTTTTTTTTTTTTTTACTTAAGCCATACGTGGATCAAACTTTGCACTTACAGTGTCCTTCAACTGAGGATCTCAAAGCCTTTACGTCAGAGGCATCCATCAGGCCTGTCAAGACTTAATAATTTGTTATATCCTTCCCCTCCCAAAGTTACCATCAGAACTGTCCCCCGTGCTGGTCGTCTCAGCAGAGGCCAAATGCTCACTTATAAAATGTAATAGAAAAGGATCACGTGTCAATGGTTTTATCCCTGCTCCATAACAAGATGGTTGTAAAACACCTGTTACAATTTTTATTAGAAAAGGGGTAGGCTTTTGGAGTCATTTCTAGACCCTCTAGGTGTTTCACCTGGCTCTCTGAAAGGAGCCTACAGGGTATTATTCACCCCAATCATACTAAGGGTATGTCTTCACTGTGGGGTGTGATGGCAGTTCATGTAGACATATCCAAGCTAGCTGTAACAGGAATGGCCCTAGCTTTTTTACCCTCCAGGGTAGAAAACATTTTGGTGCCCCCCCAGGTCACTCAGAGTAAAAAAAAAACCAAAAGCAAGTGCCACAGCACCATGGTGCCTCCTAGAAGTTGGTGCCCAGGGCGATAGCCCCTAGCACAAGCCCTAAGCTTTAATCTGCCTCCTCAGATACCCGAGCACTTTAGCCAGCATCCCAGGTGGACTTGTATAGTCCTGAAGTGCACAGTTCTGCAGCTTCACTGCTCCAATATCCAAGTGAGCTTGGATATGTTTTCTTGAGCTACAATCACACCCCGTGATTGCAGTGTAGACATAGATTGGAGTTAAACGCCTAACTCCCTTGGGCAGCTTTAACAATCCAAGCCTTCCTCCCTCTTAGAGTAGAATGGGCTGTGAAAGCTCAACTACCCCTCTTGCCCTTAGAGGATATTGTGACGGATGGCAGAGTGGCTTCTACTACCATTGCCATAGTCTCTGTAATAAACATCCCTCTATAAAAGGAGGACTTCAGGCTCCAGGGCTGTTCAGCCAGTGCTACATTTGATTTTTTGGGGGGGAAAAATATCTATTGCACAGGATGGCCCCAACCTGAGACTATAAATGTATCATTCCAGACAGTCATCACAGAACTATGGCTTTATCCCCTATGTGTAAGGGGCTGCACAACTGGGAATTAATATTTGACCTGGTATTTAAAAAAAAAAAAGCAGGAGTCTGCATTCGCTAATGGTTTGCAATATCAAATGGAAGGGTTCTTGGTTTAATTACACCAGTGAACCTCTCCTCCATGCACGGACACACACACACACAAAAATACATCTGAAACTTGCCTCTTCTATTGTTTTTATGCTGGTAGAGTTTCAAAATGGCCAAACAGATGTTTTTCAAATTTTTACATACAGCCTTCACTTCCTGGCTGCGCTCTCCGTGCCAAGTTTCAGCTCAGGGAGAGAGAGAGAATTTTACGGCTGAATTATAAACCCCTGACAATAGGCGTTTATAATGAAATGCTGACAGACCCCTTAACTAAAGCAAATGTTCTCTTCTCTAAGAAGAATAGATGCAGAGTAAATTCCAGCTGTGAATTTGTGAGCAGGGCCTTGTGTGAAGGGAAGAGGGCCTTTGCTTCATTTTGGTCTCTGCCAAGCTGCAGCTCTACTGATATCATCACATAATCCATGCTGAATTCCTTGTAAAAGATGCATTTCAAGTCACTTTATCCCCATGAAAACAATAAACGAATAGAATTAGCAGTAACTGAGACCTAAAGTGAGACCGAGTTTCATTTGAATCTTGAGCTATGAATGAGTGACACAGGGTTAGAGAGGAGAGGTCTGGGAGGCAGACCCCACTTCTGGCTCTGCTACTGACTTTCCCTGTCACTTCCCATCGCTGGGCTTCAATTTCCCCATCTGTAAAAATGAAGACAATGTGTCCTACGCCGAAGTTAGGCTTAACAGGACCCTGTAAAGCGCTGCAAGCATCCTGGCTGAAAGCTGCTCTAAGTGCAAATCATTTTTTCTTTTGTTAAAATATAGCCCAATGGGTGAAATTCTATGGCCTGTGTCATGCAGGTCAGACGAGATGACCATAATGATCCATTCAGGCCCTGAAATCTTTGAATCCATCACAGTTTTGGGCACTTGAAAACTATGTCATTGCTGTTAGAACAGTGACTTAAGTTTAAAAGTAATATGCATAATGTTCAGGTGGAGACAGAGCCTGCTCCCTGTTTAGTAGTGAGAACAGGATTGGCCCCCACAGCGTTTTGCTGCAATGACTTTAGACTTCAAGTCTGAGTTCTTTGGGTTCATACAAACCTCAGTCCACGCAGACTGAGTTTATCCCTTGCCTCATACTTTGAAATGCAGTTCGGATTAACAGGTTGCTTTATTGTGCATATTTCTTAATGGCAAACATACAGCTGTTTCGCACTTCCAGAGTTAACATAATGTTGCAGGGCTTTTTTAGAGGGGGAGAGGCCAAATCAGCTATTTTTGTCCTCCTCTTCCATTGGGGAAACCTAAATAGGTTTCATTTCGGTTGCTAAAAATTGCATTTAGATTTAATGGTTTCAGAGTAGCAGCCGTGTTAGTCTGTATCCGCAAAAAGAAAAGGAAGACTTTTGGCACCTTAGAGACTAACCGATTTATTTGAGTATAAGCTTTCGTGAGCTACAGCTCACTTCATCAGATGCAATGAGCTGTAGCTCACGAAAGCTTATGCTCAAATAAATCGGTTAGTCTCTAAGGTGCCACAAGTCCTCCTTTTCTATTTAGATTTAAAACTTTCCCTTTTGGGGAGGGGATATGGTTACCATTATTTGACCGGCCCTAACCCATCAACTTCTCTAGCAGCAGATCCTCTTTTGTTTCATTCAACCCATGAGTAAAAGAGCATTATCCTCTCTAGCTCCTTCATTTTAACAGTTCTGGGCTATCACTCTGCCATTTTTTCAGCTCTCCCCTAAAAATATTATTCCCCATGCTTATATTTAATTTTACCTGAGAAAAACATTTTGGGATACGATTTGTATGAAAGCAGTAATATTACATAAAACTGCATCTGCTTGAGACATACGTATCAGCGGAGCATGGTTAGCTATTTGGGATAGGAACAGTTTCTTATTTATATTATTTTTATACTCTCACAGCTGAATCAAGGTGGGAAAACAATGTATTGCAATGCAATTTTACCTAGTCTCTTATCAATTCCATTGCTGAAGAAGATCATCTCTTATTTTGCAGTAATGTCTTCAAGTCCAACAGTTGGCTCTTCCAGCGCTTCTTCCATCCTTCCATTCTCCTCCTCCGTCTTTCCTGCTGTCAAACAGAAGAGTGCCTTTGCCCCTGTCATCAGGCCCCAAGGGTCTCCCTCCCCTGCCTGCTCTAGTGGCAATGGAAATGGGTTTAGAGGTAAGACATTTAAAATTGATTTTCAGCCTGCAGAGGTGTAGCAATATACCATACAGGGCTGGAAAGATCTTCTGAGCGGTGAGTTCGAGGGAGCTATGCGGATTTACAGCAGCGCAGGATCTGACTTGTGTTTATGTACAAAAAAGATGCTCAACATCTCAAAAGAAAGCGCTACAGATAAACTCAGCATGTGGCCTTCTGTGTTGTGAGAAATTCGCTAGCCTTTTTCCCCCCATCACAGAGGTTTTGTAATGCAGTATCTTAAATTGCTGCATTTTGAATTTATTTTTAAACTAGGCAAAGGACACCTAGAGCTTATGGATGGGATTTCTCTTCTCGCCCCACCCTTTAACCTTTTTTTCTAAATCTAAATAGAACATGTAGATAGCACTGTAGACTTCAAGAAAGTGACCTTGATTTCAATGGAGCTATGCTTGACTCGCTTAAGCAGTAGCATAGACAGAGCCTATGCCGGTCTAACTTATGTCACTCAAGGGGGTGAATATTCCACCCCCTTGAGTGACATAAGTTAGGCCGACATAAGCGCTCGTGTGCACAGGAGAGGTCTCTCCCGTCCGCATAGAGCGTCTTCACTGCATGCGCTGCAAATATAGATATGCCCTAATTGCATTTAAATACCAGCTCTTTTGAAAACGAGGGCTTCTCCCTCACCTTTAAGGACATTTAAATGTGCCCACAGTGCTAATCCACAGCTCTATAGGAAGCAGCCAGTTTCTTAAAACTTGCTGTAGGATTTAGGCTCATAGAGGGAATTGAGCCCTACAGTGCATTTACAGCCTCTTTAAAGGTGATCTGCAAAACAAATGTGAACATTGAGATGAGAAAGGAATGCAGGACAGCTTTCCATTCTTAACAGGCTGTTGGGGAGACATGAGGCACGCACATACACTCCAACTCGTCATTAAAAAAAAAAAATTATACGTCCTGTGAAGCGATCTGGCTCCTTCAGGATTCATTAGCCATACCCTAGAAAACACGGCTCTGGGACTTCAGCCATGCCAAGACTCAGTGGTAATTCCAAACTGAACCATACAAAACACACCTGTTTGGGTGCATTATTAATCCCTACCTAGGCCACAGGGAGTGCACATAAATTTCCTTATTTTATAAAAGAATCACACCCCCATATGTGCATCAGACAAAAATAATTATATTTTTAAAAGCGTGCTGTAGCTGTTAAAAAAAAAAAAAAAAAGCCCACTTACTTCATGCCTTTAATACAGGTCCATATGAAGCAAGTTAGTTTCAGTGAGATTTCCTGAAGGTTGGCTGTGTCTTCAAGTAACCAGAAAGAGATAAGTACATTTCATGAAGAGGGAGAAAAGAATACAGCTAAGTTACTTCTCTCCCAATCAGTTTAAAAGAGGGTAAAAGGATTTGAAGTAAATCCTTGAACTGTAGGTAAATAAGGCTTTGTCTACACAGAAGTTATACCCATTTAAAATCAGCATGCGGATGCCTTGAACCAGTTTGAGTGCCTCTTTAAGTTACTCTTAAACTGATTTAGCGATATCAGATTACACAGCTCTAGAACAGATGTAGGGCTTCTCTGCACAAGAAAGTTGCACTGGTTTAATTTAGGATGTGAATTTAAATTGGTGCAAACCCTTATGTAGACATTTTTATTTTAGTTTACTTTGAACCTGTTCCCCATAGACTAGCACTTTACTGAAATAACACGTTTGCACCAGTTCTAGCAAAATCTGTTTTTAAAAAGCCTTAGGGCTTGTCTACAGGGATGTGAATTATAGATCGTGCTACACCCTAACAGCTCCATGTAGAATTAAAAGGTACCAGGTTCACGTTGACGTAGTCCTGTTTGAAATGGGACTACACAAGCCCTTTGGTAAACTGCTCCAACTTGTGTAGAGATAAGGCCTCATTTTAGGAAGTCCCCTCACATGTCGTAAGCTACTCAAAACAGTGATTGTCCCACTCACCCTTTGTAGCTATGTCAGCCAAAGGAAAGAAAAGTATATAAAACAAACCAACCACCTCAAGATAGCCAACACCACTTTGCATCTGCACTAGGTTCTGGTACCACTAGGTAAAAGGTTCTAACCTCTTACAGCTGTATTAAGCTAGTAGGGGTCCACCCGAGGCTGCCTCACAGTAGCTATCTCAATATTTACAACACATTTTTTCCTAGTCTACACATACCGTGTTGGTCTTGTCTATTTAGACTGGACGCTCAGTTACACTTCATATTAAAGTTCCATTTTTAAATAGTTAAATCAATAGTTCATTCAACAGGTTGCTTATATCCGTCCATAACTCATGTTGCTCAATGTCTATTCCATCTATTAGCCCTTCATCTGTGAAACCTTACTGGAATGTGTGACCAGAAGTATTTTGAGTTGGAACTCACTCTCTCTCATGGGGGTCTCCATGCGCTTTTTGTACAAGTCCCAGTGTGGATGCAGTTGTAGCAATAAAGGGCACCTTTAAAGTGGCATAGCTTATTCCCTTTCCATGCGGTAATAACTCTAAGGGGAAAAACCATCTTTATACCAGTACAACTGGATCTACACCATGGGAGTGTAGCTACAGTTACAGCAGTACACCTTTTACATTTAGACAAGCCCTCACTATGTGTCTGTACAATGCCTGGCACAAGAGGTCCCTGTAGGCAATACTGTAAATACTAACCTCAAGAAGCATTTTAATTTTCAAAGAAGGGTAGAAAAGCTACCTCTCTCCTTCATCCAGCAGTGAGATGTTAGTGCTCGCAGCCAGGATCCTTAGACTGGCTGCCGTTTTATAAAGGTGCCTGTCTACTGCTATATAACTTTAGTATACTTAAATTTACACATCAGTACAGTGAAACTAGTACTAAAAATTGCATATAGACCAGCCCTCTGGCTATGCTGCAATGCAGATTTCTAATCCCTTGCACAGTAATGCCATTTAAGGAGTCTCATGGGAACGCTCCTGTTGACTTTTGGGGACTGTCAACACTGTAGGAATGTTCATTTGGAAATTAGGCCATGGGTCTGGATCTTTTCTAAAAAACACAAGTTCCCCGGAGGCAGGGCTCCTTTGTCAACATTATTTTAGGGCTGGCCTACACTAGGATAAAAGGCATCTTTTTAAAAACACATTCGCAAAAATGTTTAATGCATTCTAAAACCCTAGTGTAGACTGGGCAAGTTGAGTTCACATCCACCAGTTAACACATGTTCTAAAAATGTATATTGTATTAGTAAAGCCTGCTCTAACTCGCTTTGTAATCAATGGCATTCTTTCCATGAGCAACTTCAGTGGATTTTGGATCAGGCTCATGGAGATAAAGTATATAGCCTAGCAATGAAAGCAGAGGCCAAAGAGTCGGATGTAGGTTCTATTCCCAGCTCTGATACTGGGCAAATTATTTGACCTTGTATCCATCTCAGTTTCCCCATCTGTAAAATGGGGATAATACTTACATCCCTCACAAGGCTTTTTGTGAGAGTTAATGTAGGGCTTGCCTATACAGGAGCTATTCCTGATTAACTCTCTGCATGCATGTTCTTATTCCAGAATTAGTGTCCCCACATCAGAAGTTAGTCAGGAATAGCTACTGCGCTTTAAATTCACACCCTACCTTATTCGCAATTAACTTCTCTGTGTAGACAAAGCCTTAGTGTTTGTAATGCACCCACTAGTGCAACTCCACCTTACCTGTCAGCTAAGTGCCTTTCAGAATCTGGACGTCCTGTCACTGGTGGAGTTTACAGCAGTGTTCGCAATGGTGGGAAATTTTTGCCAGAATCCCCTTGAGGTCTTCAAATGGAAGCTGCTAGAGAGGACTAAGTATTGTTTTAGAAAGCATGCCCCTACCTTAAGGAGTAAGGTTAGATAGCAATCCCACGTGCCTCTTGTACAACACAAAGCTGAGAGCCAACGCACCCAAGCCATGCGGGGATACCCTCAGATAACCCCATCCTGTGCCATGTGTTCCTGCTTACATCTTTCCATCTGCTATACATTCCCAGTATATAACAGGACACGATGGGGTGGAACAAGCAGCAGTCCATCCTGAACACCATCCAATTCTAGACACACTGCAGATTGATAGCAGGCGAGCCCGCGCTGAAAAATTGCATGCTGGTTTCATGTCATACGTCAAGCCAGTTTAAAAACGGCATAGGGAAGATATAACGTGACGTGACATCAGATGGCATGATGAGTACACTATGCTTAATCATCTCATCGCAGATGTAAGGCAGCTGATAGGAAAGCAAGTAAATTGGAAACTGCTGGAACACTGACTGCCTTGATTTCTATTGGCCAGCTCAGGACATTTCAATAGAAAAAAAATGCAAGGAACAGGAGGCAACCCTCATAAGGTCTGTGGTTCAGTTAACCCGCAGGACCCTAGCCAATCTAAAGGGCATTCAAGTCATGTCTACACTGTGGCATATCCCCAACTCAGTCATCAGCATAGCTTTAGAGAGTCCCAAAGGCCACCCATTGGGGTTGACCCCAGTTTGAAGAAGAAGTGACTTGTTCAGGGTTGCAGAGCTGGGAACAGAACTCAAGTCCCCTGATTCCCCATCCTTCTCCAGGTTTGCCCTGGGGGCTCAGCAGTGATGCAGCTACACAGATTGTAAGCTCTTTGTTTGCACAGTGTCTAACACATGGGTGACCTGACAGAGGCTTCTAGACACCACCACAACATACACATCAATAATACACCTCTGACTGATTTAATCCTGAGCATAGACAATGCCTTCAGCATGTTACAGGTTACCAGCAATGGGGTTTGCTCTCAGTTCAGGCTGTCCAACCATCATAAGGAAAGTTTTGTTTTGTTTTTTTTTGTGTCAAAAATGCAGTTTTTCTGCATGTTATGTACATTTGAAATATAGAGGGCTGCCAGTATTTTTCCCCAGCTTCTTGGTTATAGAGAGAAGTATTGGGAAATCACACTTCAGAACACAGGGGATCTTAACTAAGGGGTCTTTTCTCCCAAGGGCTGTTTAGCCATTGAAACGATTAAATGGGCATGAGCTAACACTTAAAAGTTTTAAAACAGTCTGCATAAAAAGATTCCTCCTCTCTTTACTGTTGCTCAGTTTCACTCTCTGAGATGGTCAATTTCACTAGTTCTCCAGGTGTCTTACAATCATCCAGGAGAGAGACCAGACCTCCATTTCTAGTGTAAAATACAAACAGGTTTATTTATCTATTTTTAATGGGAAAACATCTTTCAGGCCCTATTCATCACACACCATAAAGAGGGGGAGGGCAGGAAGGGCTCACCTGTAAAGGTGTGTCTACACGACAAGCGGGAGGGGTGATACCAGCACTTAAGCCAGAGCAGTGCTGGCTAGCTTGGTGAGGTGTGCCTACATGTGCTGCAGTTACACCTTCCAATTGTACTGTAGACATACAAGACCACTCAATTTCTTAGGGCTGGATGGTATACTTTGCAGGAAGGATGGGGGGGCTACTTGGGGTTCACGAGCAAAAGCTAGTCGTTACCAACCCTAAATTCCCCCCTCATCGCCTGACCTGGTCAAGAGAATGACAGGTCCCAAAAAGATAAGTTCTAGTGGCGAGTCCTGAGTGGCTACAGAATAGGAAAGATCGGGAACAGAGACCTAATCTACACCCACCTTTGCACCGGTTTTGTTAAACTGATGCAAATCCTGGTGCGGACACTCTTAAGCGTGGTTTAGTAGAAGGTCATTCCGAACTGATTTAGGCATATTACAGTTCAGCTTCTCTCCAACTGCAATAAGAGTGTCCAGTCAGCTTTTTGCACTAGTTTAACAAACTTGGTTTATAAAACAAGCCCACACCTTTATTAATCTGCTGCAGATTTCCATGTAGACAAGCCAAGTTAATTTATTTCTCCTTCTTCCCATAGAATTCCAGGGTCTTGTCTAATCTGGGAAAACGGGTGGTGATTTAAAACACCACTTAGCAGCTAGTGTAGACACAGACAGAGCTGTTTACAAATGTGTTAGGTAGGTGAGGATCTCACCCTGACCAGCTAACTAGAGTGGGTCAAAACTTTGCCATCAAAACCAGTTTTGTGGAAAATTGGGGTTTTGACATTTTTCCAAAACAGCATCTGCTTTCCATGGAAACTTTCAGCTTCATTTTCAAAAACCACGACACCCCCACAATGTAAATGTTTTGGCCATTTTCCATTTGGAAATGCCATCACAGTGCCTCATGCCCCACCATCCGTTCTATGGGCCAGACTCCCCAGCTGAACTACATCTCCCATGCTGCATCACCCTGCCTCAGCTGGCAGGGAGACTGTGCACATTGTAATTCATAATGCTTTCCTACCTTAACCTCTGCATTCTAATGCCTATTACAGAGCAGCAGCTGGTGTAACTCACTGGTGTTCCATGTGGTCCCCTTCTTCTAGCCCCATCACTTGATTAGTTATACAAGGCAGCCTGCAGCAATTAAAGGAGGGAGAGAATTAAATGGCACAATTGTTTTTATAAAAAAGCAAAAACAAATAAACCCACATTTCAATTTAATACAAACATCTTCATGGTTTTAACACAGAGACTTAAACTTAGCATTTGCCATCCATCATCCCATCTGTATTCCTGGCAGCCATAGCAAGCTCTCTGTTTTTAGACTGAAACCCATTAGTGAGGCTACAGCTGATCAAGTGCAGACTTTCTGGGCTACATTCAGCCATGGAGGCCCTGTCAAATAGAGTCTGGACTCTGCCAATATACAGAGAAATATTATTTCTACCCCCCACCCGCCCAACCCTTGTCCATGTGAAACTGCCATAAACTCACTCCCATGTGCAGGAGTTCATGCTGTGTTTTGCTAGAAGGCAGTGCCACATATCTCTGACACATGCTGGACAAACAGAAGCCAACAGGGCCACATCTTGCATTACCCTCATTCTAGTCAACATCCTGCCCTCAGATCACAGCACATTCTCCACTTAACCCCCAGCGCTGCCATCAAGGGCTTAATCCCCACACAACTTTTACCCTATGCAAGTGAGAGGCTACGCTCGTCCTTTTGTTACAGCAGAGGATTAGGAGCTGCATTCGAATGCCAGTTACAGGGCAACAGCATTTCAGTTTCTTTGGCAAAGTTGAAGGTGTTTTGAACAAGTAAAACCCTAGACAGCTTTCATTCTATGACACAAAAAGGAAAAACAAAAAACCCTCAAAATATTTGGTCGAGATTAAAAACTGGAAAAATCTTACACACAAAAACCCTGAAAATTGCCTTAAAAAAGTTTTGAATGAAAAATTTCAGCCAGGTCTATTAAGAGCCAATGGGCGTCATTTTCAGAGATGCTGCAGCTCCCATTGACATCAGCTGGAACTGTGGTCTGCCCACAAAAATAAGGCCCAATAGTTTTAGGGTTAAACCCTCTTATCAGCATGTAAGCCAACAACTTACTTGAATTCTTAGTCTTCCTTGGGGAAGTGCTGTAGCTTGCCACTCTGAATAGCCATCCGCTGTTGAAATGGAAGCTACCTTCCTCTCGCTCCCACAAAGCAACATGATGGAAAAGGCAACTGACGATGCATATCTACTTGTTCCAGGCGAATCTAAGCATAATTGCAAAAATCAATTCCATTTTTCTTTCAATAATTAAGCCAGACACATTTTAATTTGACAATCATGTTGGACTTCTTTCCCCAAACCAGCAACTTCATTGTCACCACATTTGTTTAATTCTAATTCAAGAGATCTTTGAAAAATATCAACCCTAATCATATTTCAATTACAGCTTTTCTGGTTGCATAGTTAGGATTCAAAAGAAAATATAATATAACCCTCAGGTTTGGGGATAAGTGAAAGACCAGGCCTTTGCTAGAGTGCAACAAAGAGGTAGTGGTGTAGGGTGTTAGTAAAGAGAAAGGGGAGATATCTAAGAATTTGTTAGACTTTGGACTGCTTAGGTCAAGCTTCTTACATTGGCCAGACAGCCTTGTCAAAACGTTACCATGGTAACTGCAAAAAAGCTGGGGCAGGGGTGTAAAAAGAAGTGTTTCATATTTAAATAAGAGTAAATGTGCATATTACATCCAAGAAACTATGCTGAAAGAATGTTAAAGTTGCACAACCAAGCACCCAAAAATTAAGACTACCAGAATTAAAGTTGCCTGGGCAACCTGTCAAGGTCCCCAGCCTCTCTTTGTCCTCCACCTACCTGCCCCTACCCAACAGCATCCCACACACGCCCCTTGCCTCTGATTTTTATAGGTGATGAGCACTGATAACTCTCATTGAGTTAACTGAGTGCTTAGCGCTTCTGAAATACCATGCCCATAAAATGGGGTCTCTGTACACATGGCTACACACACACTTACTTTCAGATGTCGAGACATTGTGGGTGCCTAACTTGCTATACCTTACAGGGGGTCAGTTTTTCAGAAAGGGCTGAGCACCTGCCCCTTTAAAGGGGTTTCAAGTTGGCCATCTAAAAATCACGAGTTGTTTTTGAAAATCTGGTTCACTCCATGTGAGGTTACATTACTATAAACACCCTACCTCTTTAAAATTCTTCCTAGCCTGCTAGGTGAGTTCCATGAGTAACACTGAGTTCTTTTCCCTACAAGGCAGGGAGAAATGTAAAGGGTCCATTGCTGTGTAGTGTCTATTGTTACTATTAAATTACACACACTGAAGAAGCCTATCACCATAGCATCTGGGTATTCTTGGTGCTTGATATAGATATAAATAAATAAAATTCTCCAACTTTGTGACAATTTTAATCAAGTGTTTCAGTTGATAATTGCAAGCTGTGAAGGCTAATACAATAAGGCTCATCTCTAATTCTTTTTCCATTTCCCTCCAAGAAAAAAAAAACCCTCTGGGATAATGACTCTGCTTTCTATATTCCCAACCCATCAGGGAGTGTCCTGCATTGAACCACCTTTATTGAAAAGTTACATCGATTCAATATATAGTAATACAGGCAAAAATAATTACAGCTTTGCTAGCAGTGTAAGACCTTAATCCAAACCTCGCAAACATTCAATAAAAAGCGGTACAGGCTGGGAAATAGGCTTTTGACAACACAGCCCCAAAGGGAAGTGGGGGGAAGAGGGTGGGGCAGAGGAGAAAGCAGCAGATCCAAGCTGTTTACTTGAGCTGTGAAAAGAAGTGTGTGCACGTGGGGTGTGTGGAGAGAAAATATTCTTAAAATCTACTTACTCATTGCCACAGGAACAGCTGGAGGTGCAATATTCAGATGGAAGCGTCAGGGGTGATTAGAGCTCTGCCCAGCACTAGGAGAAATGAGTTGAATTGATATCGCTGCCCTTTGTATCAGTAAAAATATTAGCCCAATGCTCTGGACTGTACGGCCTCTTTTTTTTAAATTAAAGCAATAATGAATTTTGTCAATATAATTATGCTGACAACTCTCCCACCTTAAAAAGAATCCAGGGCCTGGTTCACACCCAAAGTTGCGTCAGTTTAAATGTTAAACTGATTTAATTAAACCAGCAAAGCTTTGTCCACGGCCACTCTTACATTAGTTTAGCAAGTATAAGAAAAAAAAATGAAAAATCGGGCCTGTCCATATAAAAATCGGGACATCTGGTCACCCCAGATGCATATCACAATATGTGGAGGACCACATCTGTTGCACTAAATGCCCCAGTCACAGCTACGTGGGTGAAACCAGACAATCACGACCCTCTCATGTGAACTCTCAGAAAAATGATGGAAAGGCAAAAACACCCTATCGCCCATGAGTGAACACTTTTCACAAAATGATCGCTCCACATGTGACCTCTCAAGTCCTCGTCCTCAAAGGAAACCTACACAACACCTTCCAAAAAAAAAAGAGAGAGCGAGCCTGGGACCATAAATTCATAACTTTATTCAGACTATTTTTAGCGTCTTGTAAAGACGCTGGATTTATGGCTTATTACAACAATCTATAACCCACTATCCCCCCGGTTTTTTGGTCCTATGACCACAGCGGTGTTAACAGGCTATTTCACCTTGAATGGTCTCTTAGAATGTTTGTTAATTGCTTATGCTAACCAAACTGTTCCACCTTGTATTTAGCTGTGACACACTGAGGGCTGGTCGACACTAGGAATTTACAGCAAGCATAGCTACCTTGCTCAAGGATGTGAAAAATTCACATGCCTGAGCAATGTAGTTAAATCGACCAAACTCCCAACGTAGAGAGCGCGAGGTCAGGGAGGTGGATTACCTGCACTGACAGGAGATCCCCTCCCATTGGCATGAGTAGGGTCTACACTGAAGCGCTACGGCTGCGGTGGTGGAGCTGAGCTGCGTAGACAAGCCCTTAAGCGCTACAGCGGTGCAGTTATAGCATCATTGTCATGGTTTAAGTGTAGACATACCCAGAGTACCTCTCCCAGACCAGAAGAATGCTGTGTAGCTAGAAAGCGTGTCTCTCTTACCAACAGAAGTTGGTCCAGTAAAAGGTATCACCTCACCCACCTTGTCTCATTAATATCCTGGGACCAAGATGGCTACAACAGCACTGCACACAGGGAATTCTTAGCCAATTTTTTTTTTTTTTTTAAAGAAAGATTTCACTCAGCAGCAACAATTAATCTAGACTGGTCAGTTTCACTCTCTCTTTCTGTCTCTGTGCCCTAAAATTGCAGGGTAGCTTTATTCCTCATCATCCTTTCTGAACACAAAAACATTTATTTACATATAATGCTTATATAATTATATATAATTTACATATAATCCCAATTGTGGGCCGGATCTCCAGTTGCTTAAAATCAATGAAGTTCCACTAAAGTAAATGGAGTTATGCCATTTGAAGTTCTTACCCTATTCCTGCAATTTATTTTAACACAAACATAAGGGTGAAATTCAAGGCTCTGCAAAGACAGGACTTTAAGTACATGAATAATCTGACTGATTTCAATGGGCATACATCTTTGTAGAATTAGGGCTTTACACTGAAACAAGGCCCTTTTGAAAACATGACCCCTAGCTTTTGTTTTAAATATATATAAACAAACAAACAAAAAAACTTACCCAACGAAGCCTTTGGGAACAGTACCAGTTCCTGGCAGCTTAAAATGCTCTGGTTGTCTGTTAGGAAAGACACAGCTTCAATTAAAGCCAGTGAGAGTGACTAGTAAATAGTTTACCTGTGTCCAGCGTTCTGCGAACGTGCCCGGTAAACTACAGCGATTCAGACAAAGGGGATAAACCAAGAGAAAGAGAGGCTGGTGGATAATTTCTGCTGAAGCTAAATGGACAAAATCTAGTTCTGGTCACTCTCAGATGGAAGGGGAAAGGCAGCCCTGGGCCCAGATCCTGTCGGTGCTTCAGGTGCACAGCTCCCATTTGATTCCATGTTACCACTGCCCAGTCACAGCTTAAATTCAGGGAGGGCCGAGCACCCACCCTATGAACATCAGGCCATTTGAAGGCGTCTCAAGCTGGGCACCATGCTGAAGCCACCAACTCACTTCATTTAGCCAACAAACAGCATCAGAAGGCAAGAAGTTTTGGAGGAGTTTATTCTCAAGGAGTGGTTCATTCACTGCTTGTGACAAGCGGGTTGGGTCACATGATGCTCACGCCTCTTTTCAGGCTGCTAACTGGCACTAAAAGAAGCTGAAGGGTCAATGCGGGCCCTGGGCACTGGTGCACCTCAGTCCCTCCTATTCTCTGCCTATAACACATAATAGTTTAGTCGCCTGTGGGCTGTAATACTTTGGTCTAATTTCAGTTGTTGGGTTTACTGTGCGGGTGCTGGGTAGGGTTGGCGGCCTGTGATACACAGGAGGTCAGATGAGATGATCTGGTGGTCCCTCCTGGCCTTAAACTCTATGACTAATAAACTTGACTAGTATTACTTTTCCACAGATAGTTGCCATGGGGATATTTGATCACTGGTGGGAGAGGAAGTGGCTCACCTGTCAATTTCTCTATTAAGGCGTGGCTCACAATTCTGCATTCATAAAAGAGCCGCCAAAGTTTCAACCTTGTCAATCTTCATTTTCAGCCATGACTGGTCTTGTCGTTCCCCCGATGTAAAAGAAGAGGACATTTTGCTTTTTTTTTTCTTTTGTTTTTCATTTTTCTTTTACAGCACAAAACTACTTATTGTGATGGACCACTTAAAAAAAGAAAAAAGCACTACAAGCTCTTTTTTGGGGGAAAGCCACGCCCGGAAAAAATAAAAGGAACAACTGCTACAAATCGGACAAGACAGGAGTCTGGATCTTTTATGCGTTCCACGTTTCCTATGTAGCCATGTCAACTCCTAAAACATTGCAAACAAAGGATCAGCCAAGAGCCAGGATGGACAGCGGTTGGCACGATGGGGTCAGAAACGCAAGGTCTTTTTTGACGGACATGAAACCTTCCTAACGTTTGTAAAATACGAAAAGGGAAAAAAAAGTTGGCAAAGGATTCAAGCTTGATATTTTGGATACTATTTGTTTTACTTTGTAGGGGAAAAAAAGTTGAAGTTTCTATTTTCTATGGAGCCTTTCAGATACCAATTTAGTTTATGCAGAAACAAACAAACAACAAAACAGGGTACCAGCATGGAAGAATTTCTAGGACAAACTGACATGAATGATGGAACTTTTGGTGTATGTGTGTGTTTACTTATAGTTTAACCTCTTTTAAAAAAAAAGTAAGATGTTTTACAATTATTTAAATAAACTTGTAACTTATTGTATGTAGAGGTAGCAATTAAGACCTTTTTTGGACTTTTTCCTCCTGTTGTACAATGAAGAAAAAAAAGATGCAAAAACGTAGTGACAAGTTTAAGAGACTTACTCTTATTGCTGCCGTTGCTCTTCTCTTCTCTCCCTCGCCCCCTGTTGAGCCATGTGCAAGGATGTGTAGGGTTCTTTCTGATTAACGCATCACAAACTTTTATACGCATTGCAGTATATATATAAGCCAGTAGTTAATGTAAGAATTTTATCAACATCTTTTCCCTCCTTCTCCATCTTTTGCTTCACTTAAGATTTTCAGGTACTGGGGTAAGGTGGTTAGTTTCAAAGACCCTATTGGTAAATGAATGGCTTCTAAGTGTTTGAACAAATCAGGTTTTCATGTGATGAGGAGTTTATTTTTCAAATTTTCACATGAACAGGAGGGGGATCGGAAAGGTTCTCTAAATGATTGTTTTCCACGAAGTTATGGCAGACTTACAAAATAGGATTACATTTTATATTAAGGGTGCAGTCATAAAGGGTTACATAATAACAACAATGAATAATACCACCTAACTCTGTTATAGCACTTTTCATCAGTAAATTGGAAAATGCTTCTTCATCTTTAATGTATTTAATGAGTAATACGTTTCAGTAAAGGGTCATTCAATTGTTGTGCAAGCCAATAGGTTATTTATGCCATCTTCCACTGATGTTCTTATTACTAGAGCTAGTTGTAGTCAAACAACGCTAAGTATTTTTAATGGGAAAAAACCCACCAGATTTGTTTGGGTCAAAATTTTCAGCATTTCAACGAAGAAAGAAACATTTTACTTGTTTCGTTTTCCATTTTCTGTTTGCAAATGGAAAAAAGAAGGAAACACAAGGGGAGGGGAAAAAGCCACACCAATGAGAATTTTTTGGTTTCCTGATGAAAAATGAAAAAACAATCAAGAAAATTGCCATTTAGTTGAAAAGCCATTTTTCATCGAAAAGTTTTCAACCAGCTCTTCTTAGGAGTGTCTTTAACATACACTAGGTATGGTTGGAACATTCTTATTACATCTATTAAGAATGTATTTAACTATTTACAAATGCACCCTTAAGATAAAGCAACACCCAAAATTCGATTTGCCCATTCGCCAAGGAGAGTCATTGTGTTTGATGGGTGAGTAAATTATTAGTTTATTCTGTGATCATTTAATATGGTAGAAGCGGAGTGAGTCAACATTCATGACACTTTGGCAGTGCTGAGCTAATGTGCATTTCTATGTTGGGAGTGGATTAGTAATAGGCTATAAAGCCTCAAATCTAGCCCAGGTTATTTGTGACTGAAAGATGCTGTGTCCCCTAACTTCACAGATCTTCGTCTAGTCTCTAGTGGACAGGTGTTTCCATCTCAAGAACCAGCATCATAGGACCATAGCCTTACAAGCAGACACCTGGGTAACTTAACTTATGTAAACAATCCCAATGGAGTCAATGGGATGGATTAGTTACAGTTCTGATCCTGCATTGCACTGCACCAGAGTTGATCCCGCTCGAGGCTCTGTCTTCATGGCGTGTAGTGCAGGATCAGGGCTTATGTGAGAAATTTTACTCAATCTGCCTGTTTGCAGGATCTGGCTCTTAATCAGCTCCCAGCTCAGCAGAGAAGCCAAGGAAACTCAAATGATCCCAGTGGGATATAACTGTGAGGCAGGCAAGGGAGACGCTTGTGTTGCTACTGACCATGCTGTGGCTGTTTGATAGATGATCAATTAGGTGCTTTTTTTCACTGGCATGAAATCCACTTTGAAAAGGGTTTTATTTGCTTTTAAAATCAACACCCCAATTTAAAGAGCAGCATAAGTGGCAATTAAGTGTACCCTGCAGAGGAGAATTGGTTGGGGATATTTGGTGTTCCAGGAGCAGAATCATGAATATGGAGTGAACCAAAGTCTTCTAGTTAGACTAGATAAAACGTCTGAATTCCAGAGAAGGTAAAATAAGATAAAACTTACCATTAACTGTGTTTGTGAGAATTAATGCCTCTGCAGATCCTTTGTGCGCCCTTAGCACCATCTGGGAGTGAACGGGTGACTCTTCTTGAAATCAAATGATCTGCAGAAGAAGGTGAAAGGACCTTACGTGGTAAGGAGTCTTGAATGAAAGTCTGTACTATTATAAATTCACCGAGATTCACCCTCAATCTGACTAACCTGATGACTGTTATATAGCACAAATAATCTAATATTTTTTATATACTCAGAGATCTCAGTATCATAATGAGACTAGAAGGCCACAAATTGATGTTTGAGGCTCCCTTGTCTATACAGAAAATTTGCATTGAGAGCTATAAGAACTGGAATCAAGACTCCCATTGACTTCAGTGAATCAGGCCCTACGTTGCCAAGAGATGGACGAAACTCACTGGGGTATTTTTCACCCCTCACTGTCCACCTGTCATTCTGGGCCTCTCCCATAAATGCTGAAGCATCTCATGTTTTCCATTCTTTGCCACTGAAGCAGTCCATTTGCTCCATGAAGTGCATAAAGATGTGTGTCCCTGTTTTCGCCTCTCCAATGATTCCCATTGGTTACCTTCAAATACTGGTATCTCTGCTGTCAAAAGGAGATGGAGTCAGTCTTAGAACTTCTGTGCACAAAGAAAATCCTGGATATGGATTTCTAGACCATATGTTGGGAAGCAGCTGCTTGCTAGTTAGAGCTACTGAAATTTTTTAATTAAATAATTTCATCTATTGCTCAAAACTTTTCATTGGAAACATTTCATGAAAATACTAGCCTGCTAATTGTTCAAACTGTGCTTTTTTGATTGGTCATCTTAGATATATTGAAAAAAATCCTGCCAGTTTTGAAAAGAGAAAAAGAAAATCAGACCATTAAAACAAACGCTTCTAAAATTTTCAAAATTCCTGTGGCATTTTAAAAAAAAAAAGGTATTTTGATTAACTCTATTTGCTAGTCACCCTCTACTTGGAAAGTCAGGAGTACAATTTAGACCTAAAGAAAACCCACCTAGAAGACTCTCTCAAGTACCTAGAGAAAGAGAAATATGAATGTAGCTGCCCACAGAGTGAACAAAAAGGACGTCTTAGCTTGACTTGAGCTGACCAAAAGTAATGAAATTAACATAGCCATGATTTAGAATATGAATTTTGCTCATGCATAGAAAGCATCTTGTTCAACTTGTTGGCAGCTTTACGTGGAAAAACATGTGTAAATAAAAACAACCAGAAATCCTTGATCACGAAACAAGGACTTTGGCAGTGGCAAAAAGTAAAAAAAATTAATGTGTAAATTTGTGTGTAAGGATTTTTTTTTTTAAAAAAGGAAAAAACTAATCAGTCCTTTTTTTAGTCATTGCTGTTTAAGAATTCTCTACCAAGTTTCCTTTTTGACACTAGAAAGACAAGTGTTGCGATAGGTAGTTACAAATTTTATCATAACTTTGAAAGAGTAATGTTTTATTTCATTATTTATCTTGTTATAGCATCTTTATTCTCCCTATTTCTTTGCACATTTTCAATATGCATGGTTTTAAAAGACCGTTCTCTCCCTTTTGTAAAATAATTTCTCCCAATTGTATAGTTCATTTATTTTGTATTTTTTTTTTTTGCTTTGTCAGTTATTATATACGGTATGAAGTTGCTATGCACAGAGCTTTTTGTAAAGATAGCTTTTTTTTGTTTACTGTTTTTAATGGTCCTACTTATTGAAGAATATCTTGTTTGTAAAATGAATATGTCTACTTCAGTTTTAAACTTTAAATTATCCTAACAAAAAAAAATAAAATTTTTGTACTGTAAAAAGAATGGTCTGAAAGTTTCTGAATGTCAAATAGCCTTTATTATGTATTTCTTTTTCTATTTTTGTGGATCTATCTAGGTATTTCTGTGGTAGTGAGATGCTCATTTTTAAACAGCACATGTAATTGACGATTACAACAGGTTACCAAGGGAGGTGGGAAATTTGCCATCATGTGAAGTCTTTCAATCAATACTAGATGTTTTTCTAAAAGAAAGGTTCAACCCCAAGTTTTGGGCTAGATGCAGAAATCTTTGGCAGACTACATGACCGTAATGATCATTTCTAGCCTTCACATTTATTGGCTCTGTCTTAAAAATGGGGTTATATTTCCCTTTACTGGGGGAGAGGGGTCAAACTTCAACACATTCAAATATTTGACGAACCCTAGAAATCTACAGACGAAAACTCATTTCCCAGAAGCTGGATAGGGTTTTAATGATTATCTATTAAAGGACAGATTTCAGTTAGAGGCATAGAGGGTTTTTGTTTGTTTTCTCTTGTCCTTTTGAGCTGGCAAGCAGCAAGTCATTGACTAGAGCTGATGAAATAGGAAAAAAAATATGAACATTTTTCCATTAAAAATAAAAGTGCCTAGTCTGGTTTGACGAGACTAATGGGTCATATTATTTGATATGACCCATGGTCATGTGGGCTACCCTGTGTCTTTAGGTAGAACCCTGAGGAAGGGTTCTACCCTCAGCTGCAGTAACCCAGGAGACATGACGACTCAGACTTTGAGTCGCTATTCCCTCTTGCTTCATTATGTGCATATTAATTTGCTGCTCCCGGCCTAAATCAATAATAAATTACCAGACTCTCTGCACCAGCTCAACTGTGATGACCAGCAAGTGGGTTGAAAGGAAGAACCTTGGCCCTAACCATTCCCACCCACCTGCTCCTGGGAGGCAGTATGGAGGCATGCAACACTTTCTTACCCTTATGCCTCTAGATCCAAGGTCTGGGTAACCCATGTTGGTAGTTTGTTAAAAAAAAAAAAAAGCACTAGTTGTTTCTTATGAAAAATTTTGAAAAAAGAAAGATGAAGGGAGGAGAGTCTTTTGAAACCTCCTGTTCAATTCCTCCTCCCCCCGCCCAATCAAAAAACCCAAAATCTGAAGATGGCACATCTGGGGGGGGGGGTTTGGGGGGGGGGGAAGGGTAGGGCTTGGTTTACAAAAACTGAACATTTTTCAGTGTTTTTGTCAAAACAAAATCAAAGTTTTGAATGAATTTTTTTTTTGCAAACATTTTCACTCAGGGGAGGAAAAAGCCATTTCCCCTCACACAGAGTTTTGGCAGAAGTTTGTTGACAAGCTCTAGTTCAAGACAGAATCTGGCACTGGTGAGTGTTCAGACATTATATTTATACACACAGACAACATATGAAACCTCTGGAAGTGTCATCCAAAAACTGACAGGGGGAAATGCATTTTTCAATCATTCGTTCGAGGAACAGAAACAATAGCCATGCGTCCTTGTTAACAAACCACGCAACCCCAACTGTCAAAGAGAAGAACCCATCAACTTGTCATGAGTCGAGCTACACCAATTTACACCAGCTGAGGATCTGGCCCAGAATATTTAAGATTAGGCTTGACGCTTTTTTTTTTTTTTTTTTTTTAATATAGGCTGCTGGAATGTGACAGTAAGCAAAGACTTCTAGGGATATAATTACACATTTAGTTTGAAAGGGATTCCTAGTCTATGGCAGTGACCTAGTTTTTAGATGCAAGGGGGCAGAGCTCATTGTGATGGTGCAGAAAGCCCGGAAATTCGCTACGCTGTGCTACCAATTTGTAATCTCTTTTGAGAAATTTTTGATGCACAAGCACACTGTGCGCTTGTGATATGTTATCAGACTGACCTTTAGAAACCCCCCACCTGAGTCAGAGCAAATTCCAAACAAAATGCTGCGGGGAGGGGAGAAATGCATGGAAATCTCACGGCTAGTCGGTTTTAGAAAAATGATTAATTCCTGACTTTAATGTTACACGCACACACAAAATGTATGTTGAGTCAACCACACACTACCATAGCCACGCAGTAGAGGGTATGTGTGTGTGCTCTGTGTTATGAAGCCCAGTCTACACTGGAAAATAATCTGTTAGCTGATGTTGGTTTTTATTGTTTCTTAAGTGGGTTCAGAACAACACAGTTATAACAAACTTGCCTCATCTCAGAAGCAGGATTGACAAGCATTTTCTTGACCCATACTACAGAAGGCGAAACTGCCTTCAAAAACAAGACCAGCTCAGACAGATCCCTCTGCCTGCCACACTGCAGGTAACACAACCTTCCCTGATCACATGCCCTTCTGGAGACCACCACAAGGTGCACTCAAGTGAGCCGATTTGCACCAAGTCAAACGACTCATTCTCACCTTGGATTTGGGTCCTCCCCATCAGGGTCTAAATCTACGTTATGCCAAGTTAATGGGTCTTCCAATGCCCTTTACCTCTGCCCCTCTCCCCCAACTCAGTGCTAGATTTAGCAATGATTCCCCATGCCTACAAATGGCTCCCTGATCAAGCTCTTCCAAATCTGTCGTCTAAATGCGCTTCCTCCATTATGCATTCTTGCTGGGATTTTCAAAGGTGCCTAATGAAGTTAGGTGCCCAACACCCAGACTCCTAACTCCCTTAACCTCTTGAGAATTCAAGCCTCTCTCCCCCAATTCTATCATGCCTTGCCTCATAACCCTAAAAATTTAGCTCACATTCAATGTTAAATCAAAGCCTTGGAACACACAGGCAGCCTGGTCAGTCATGTTGCTTTCCCAATGCAATCTTTCTCCCCCATCCTTCATCCGTGTTTTGTATTAAGCTGTTTGCACTGGGGACCTGGACTTCTTGTATGACTGCAGCACCATGCATAGGGCTGGTCCTAGGTCTGTAACATTTTCCCTCTCATAAATGGGGGACAAGATTTATCATCCTTTGGCTAAACAAACAGAATTCCCTTCTGCCTCTCACTGGTGGACATACCAGTGAATGTCAAGAGTCCTTAGCATTTTTGAAAATATTAACCCATCACCACAGTAGGGACTTTAAGTGGCCGTAAGCCAATTTTTTCAAATCACGTAAGATCCTGCGGTTCTCTACAGAGCATCATTAAAGGGATCTTAAAGCACTTTACAAACTCATCAATCAATCCTGAAGACACCCCAAGGAAACATGATTTAATGGATAGGCCTCCTGAATCCCAGTCCAGTGCCTCTGAGTTCTATACCCCGCTCTGCTGCTGACCTGCTGTACGACCTTAGGCAAGTCACTTCCCCACTACGGGCTTCTCTCTGCCCTTCCACCCGTTGTCTGTCTTATCTATTTAGATTGTCACATCTTCAGGGCAGGGTCTGTCTCTCGGTACACACCTGTACAGCATCTAACACAGCAGGGCCCTGTTCTCAGTTGTTGTCTCTGAGGGAAACTGAGGCATACACAGAGATTAAGTGACTGGTCCACATTGGTTAAGGGGGACAGTGGCAAGGAGACAACCAGGAATCTTGATGAGAGTCTCCTGGTCCAGTCACTGGCCAGCTCTCCCAGCGGACTAATATTTTCTCTGTGAAAAATAAGATGGGATCCTATTTCACACATGAGCTCAAGACCAGGGTCATTTTTGCATTTTGTACAGCACTAAGCACACTGACACTTCACCGATGATTGTAACTGTAAAGCCAAGGGCTGTGCACGCGATATTGTTGAGAACTCAGTCATCTGCTACTTTGGCCTGTGTCCGGGCAACCAGGACATTGTAAATCTCTGAAATACCTCGCACAGGAAAGGCCCTATGGAAAACTAAATTCCATCAACCACTGACCAGCCACAACAATCCCACCCCTCCCCCCTCCTCATAGGTTGTTTTTAGGCTTTTGTTTTGTCAGAACTTGAGTTCCACTTTAATACATAGTGAAACAGTAGCCTCTCTTTCAGCCACTTATGCGGGGACTAGGGAATTGACAGAGCAGTTAAAATATTTATCTCAATGACAACGCGCAGCTGCTGAGGTGCAAAGATCTGAGGCTCTAATCACACCAGGTTACATAAGTAGGAATGTCTCATTAACTCTGCTTGCGGGACTGGATTAAACAGACAGCTGGTGGCCATACAAGAGGGTGCAGACAGAGCAGCCATGAAACATAGACAGTGTCTAGCAAACATCAACATAGACAAGGGGAAGTGAGTAACCCTACACTTCCTCCTCCAAAACAGACTGCACCAAAATACTGTCCCAGGGAGGCAATCCAAGGATGGTGTCTGTCTTATCAGGTTTCTTGGTTCTCTCTGTGCTTCTGCTAAACTATCTATCCTTCACAAGAAAATGCAGCCACATGCATAACACAAAAATCACCCTACTTTATTGCCAGTATTAATCATGATCCATTGTCAGTTCCTTTCCTGGTGTCAATACTTGAGTTGGCGACTTCATTTATTATTTCCATTTAATGTACTTAGTAATCGGTTGTCATTTTTTATAGCACAGTAAGTAGGTGCACTCATCACATACTCTTATTTTTATGAATATTATCAATGATTACTGCAACCCCGCCTGGGCACGAACAGCTGGATTATTTTTGGATGCTGTTCCAACCTAACCAATAAATTGTGCATGATCCACAGTTGTGGGACAGAAACATGCAGCTACGTACATTATGTGGCTGGGAGGAAAATATACAGCAACAAGATTAGCTAGAGTAGGCAGAGTTCCAAAAGTTGATTGCTGGCAAAAGGCAAAAACCCACAATAGAGTGGGATGAGGTCAGTGCCATTCTGAAGACTGCAGGGAGTTGGGAATTTCAGAGAGAATCAAACATCCAATCACCTCAAAGTTAAAACTTTAAAAGCAAAACAAACTCTTTTCCTTAATAATTGGGCTACACAATGGCAAAAGGTGACACTAATTAGGCTGGAATAAAATTAACAGACATGCAACTGGTATTGTTCCTGATCCTGCCCCATTAAAGTAAATAAGAGCTTTGCCATGGACTTCAATGAATATATGATCAAACCTTAGTGCATGTAGTCATGTGGAAAGCTGGGAACTGGAATTTTTGTTCTCTGGGAAAGACCAGCATTTAAAAAAGATTAATTCAAATCAGAATGAAAAGCAGGAATGTTAAAATTTCCCACAAAACCAAAGTTCCAAACATTTTCAGTTGGGAACCGTTGACTCGTTTTATTTTGATCATGGGGAACTGTTGTTGTTTTGATAAGGTAACACATTTCATTTCAGCTTTATGATTTTCATTCTGTCCGTTTTGACTTTTAATGTTGTTATATTTATGTAGATAGTATTTTAATAGGAGAGAGTCAAAATTAAATTTAATCCAAATGATAAAATTGAAACAAAACATTTTTACCTTCTAGAAACAAAACAAATAGACACATTCCCAATGAACGGGTCCGTTTCTACGAAACTCCTTTTTTCGATGGAAACCTGTCCAATTTTTCATCCAGCTCTAGTCATGTGTTTTTTCTAGTGGCTTCCAGCACCTGCTCTTTCATACATTTTTAAGTCCAAAAGGGACTACTGTAAATTAATCTGGTTTGACCTCCTGTACAACACAGGACATAGAATTTCACCCATTCATTTCTACAGTGAAGTGAAGTATCCTTCCTCATTCACTCCCAGCTGAAGATGTGCTACTTCCTTTAACTCAAGTGGTAGGGACTGGGGCTTTCCGTGGTGGTAAGTCCACTTTTGATCCCTGCAAAACAACCTTTATTGCTGTATGCACAGTTCACTACACATCCTTATTTACCTTAAAATCTCTACCAACTGTATTTGCGAGGTGGTGGGACAAAGGGGATGGGGATGAGTAAATAAAAGAGAGAGATTGCCTCTGGCTAATAATAGTTTCCCTGTTTTTGTTTACAAGCTGAAGCTTCTACAAGACATGGGCCAGATCCTTGGTAGGTGTCAAACTAAGTCGATGGGGCGACACTGATTTACACCAGCTGAAAATCTGACCACAGAATTACGTTCCCCTCTGGCCTGCAAGCTAAAAGTACAGCTATGAAACAGGGAAAAAGAGAGCTAAAATAATCTCAAAAGTGCTATTTCTTTTACGTCCTGTTCAAGCCAGCGCATTGCCCAGGAGCGCAGAGCTCACCCTCATTAGTACTTACAATACAATGGTGCCTAGCAACCTCAACCAGGGATCAAGAACCCGTTCTACTTGGCAATGTACAAACAAGTATTAGAGATGGTACCTGCCCCAAAGAGCTTACAGTCACTGTTACTGACAAGATGCAACAGGGGGATTAACAAACAAGTGGGTATGGAGGACAAGAAGGGGAAGGCAGCAGTAATAGAAGCATGTTTTCACACAGACTAGTTGTGTACGCAATGGTCCTGTTTCTTATTTAAAGGAAGGCCCCTTTACAAAGCTCTGGCAGCATGAAGCATCCTTTATGTTCCAGGGCAATGTAACGTATGCATTTGCAGTGTTGCCAACTCTCACAGTCGTATAGCAAGTTTCACCGTGATTGATGGATTTTATAAAGCCCCAGATCCCGGAGGCATGTGACTCTCAGCTTTCATTTACAAATAAATACACAAATAAGTTGCTTTCTAGCTCACTTGGTTGCTGAGAAAAGCTTGAAAATATGAGTCAAGTGCATTCTAAAGTTTCAAAACCCAGAAGGCAAATAAGTTTTAAAAAAAAAAAAAAAAAAAGATCTCATGATTTTCTGAGGCCTTACTCATTCATGATTTTTTAACTTAATATAAAGAAATATTTCCAATAAGCTGCCAAGACTGCACCAAGTTAATAAGGGAGAGTACAGCTCATCTTAATTAGAGGTTCTACATACACCCTTGTATTTCCCAATGCTTTCCAGGGAACAGGGGCAGGGGAGCTAAGTGCAGAATATAGCCAGACAACCTATCGCAATCCAGCCGTTCTGCATGATTCAGCTGCAGAGGGATCCTGTCTCGACACTTCATGAAAATATTAGAAACTTGATTGAAATTTACCAGCAGGGTCCCTATGACACTGCAATTGCAGCAGGCATTTCTTTGTCTTTAAAATACCATATAATTGCTAATGTAATTAGTGATGTATACAGAGGGGGCCCGTGCAATTACCAAGTCCTAAGATCAAGTAATTAATGTTCTGTCAACAAAACAGCAACTGTTTCATTAACAACTGTCTGAATTTGAAAATAGATCAGCCCACAATGTTACCTACTCGGCTGAGTTCTTCCCTCCCCACCCCACTGCATTAGCAGCAAATTCAGACCAGAAAGTACCCTGGCCATGATTGCAGGAGTGGGGGGGAGAGGATCAGCCCCAACCACAATGCAGAGTTGCAGCACCCCTTCCCCTCCCCCAGCCAAAGACACACCCTGACTTATTAGGAGAACTGACATTGGTCAATTCTGGCATCTCCTTCAAGCAGCAGGATTGGTTCATGCTGCTCCTGCAAGGCCCCTTCTCCCCTGCCTCTCACACTGGTAACCTGGAGTTTACAGTTGGCATGGCGACTGCTAATTGGAAGCATTCTGAAATCATGAGCCAGGCCCCAAGACATCATGAAATTGGCTTAAAAAAATGATAAGGTTAAAAAAAATAAAAAGTTGGGTTCTTTTCATTTGCCTTCTGATTTATGAGACTTTACGGTACACTTGCTTCACATTTTCTAGATTTTCCCCACAACCGTGAGTGCGAGAAACTTACTGAAATAAAAGGAAGCTGATCTTCTCGTGCAATTTCTCGATTCTAAGAATTTGGACTTGAAGCAATACACCAAAATTCGTGAGACTCAAGATAAAATCATAAAAGAGACGGCAACACTGGATAGGAAGGTCTGGTTACAAGCCAGCGACTTCATCTTTCCCACCTTCAACCACCGCCTGACCTACCTCCCAGGTAAAATTATCTTAAATTCAATACAACAAAACTAGCGGCCTCTCTGCTGCTGCCTTTAAAAATTTCTCTCTCTCCCCCAGCCTCAGCAATTACCACTCTCTGTGTGAGGTTTTAATAAAAAGATCCACCCTGCCTCCTCCCTTCTTTCTAAACGTAGCATCATTCCATCGGTAGAAGTGTTTCCGAAGCACAGCTGCTTCTCACCTCCTCTCCTCGGTGCTGTTGTTGAAGGCTGCCAGAGGAAGCCACAGTGCCATTTTATTGTTCCTACATAATCCAGGGACTACACTTGATATTCTTGATTGCCATCTACTGGCACTTTATCTATTAACTGGCTATTTACATATATGCAGAGCACTCCTGGGACAGCTTTGAGACCACCTCCTCCATAACCAATAAGGCCCTGATCCAGCAAGGTACACATGGAACATTATGTCCCAGAGTTGTCCCTCTGGCTTAAATTTAAACACGTGCTTAAGTCTCTTGCTGAATTGACAGTCTAAATCCCCCTGTACAAGTGCTCCATTTCGTACTCTCCCAATGCAGTCTTTCCATTGCATTTGAACCTGTCAGAAACAAGCTTAGGAGCTGGCGCGCTCTCCCAAAACACTTTTTTTGTAGAATCACATCACACACTGGTAATGTAGTTAAATGATAATCAATAGCTAAGGGAGAGAGGAATTAGGCAGTAGAGGCCAGGGGGATCCGAGAGATTTTCCGGTGAGATTTGAAACACAAACAAACATAAAACCCCCGAAAAGTATACTATGTTTCCTCGCCCCCCTCTGTGTGTGTCATTTTATTAGAGGGTAATTAAAGAACACTTTAAAATTTTTGATTAATAGGCTCTTTAGCTTCAGAGAAACCAGATCTTTGATGTCAGTCACTTAAACATTCCTTTGCTTTGCCATTGAGGAATGACAATAAATAGAGCGTTGGTGTATTTTCCCCCCTTTTGCTTATTAACAGAAAAGTTTTTGAACTTGAGGTTTTAAAAAGCTGTAAGCCAGATCTGGGACCTCAATCCAAGCCTCTCTGAATTTCAGGGGAGGGAGAATTCCTAGAGCCCAACTGGCTGCTTGGGGTTTTGGTTCTAGGATAGATCCAAACCCAAAAGGGTTTATTATCTGATCAACAGTTGGATGATCTTCAGTTCAACTTCGCTTAGCATGTTGGATGGGAAATGTAGATGCCCACCTCTGTTCCCAGAACATTGCAAGTTTGTAAGGGGTACTTCAATATATTCAAATGCAATGGTACCAACGAGAACACAAGACAGAAGATGGTCAAAAAAAATGGGGAGGGGGGAAATCATGGAAAATCACGACAAAAAAAGAAATAGGGAGGAAAATATTTGTAAAATTTCAACCAACTCTATAGCTGGTCAAAAATCCATTAAAAAATTATGAGAAGTCCCCACCCCCAACCCTTTATTTTATTTTCCGGAATGTTTAAAATTTGAAATTGTTTTTTAACTACACATTATGATGTTTTCAGATATTCTTGGAACGACATGGGTTAGGGAGCTAGCCTGGGAAACTAGACTCTCATGACGTGGGCCATGTAAGGGCCACAGATGATATGTAGATATCCTAGGAAAATTATTATTATTTTATGAATCTCTATGAACAGATTTCCCCCCCCCAAAATATATTTCCAAAAATTGCTAACAACTTACATTTTAAACATGTGGATATTCAATATAAAACTAGACATTGCCATTTATTCAAAATGTAACGGCTGATGAACTTTGCCCATGTCATTTTTTTGGCTTGCCAAATATGGGGCTTCTTAAAAGGAAGCTGATTTTTGAATGGCTGTTCTCTGAAAATAAGGCCTGTTCTTTTCAAGAGGAGTCAGATTTGGGCCAGCAAAAACTGAGCACCCCAAAATCACTAGCAATTTTTGTGAATTTAGGCTAGAGTTACCAAATGGGAGAAAAGATCCCAAGACACGGGAATGCAACCAAAACCACCAGCAAGTAAAGAACAAACAGGGAACCCAGAAAATAGTTTCACTCAAAGGCTTGTAATCAAGTGGGAGAAACAAAATGATCAGGGGGCTGGAGTACATGATTTATGAGGAGAGGCTGAGGGAACTGGGATTATTTAGTCTGCAGAAGAGAAGAATGAGGGGGTTCCAAAGAGGATGGATCTAGACTGTTCTTAGTGGTACCAGATGACAGAACAAGGAGTAATGGTCTCAAGTTGCAGTGGGGGAGGTTGAGGTTGGATATTAGGAAAAACTTTTTCACGAGGAGGGTGGTGAAGCACTGCAGTGGGTTACCTAGTGAGGTGGTGAAATCTCCTTCCTTAGAGGTTTTTAAGGTCAGACTTGACAAAGCCCTGGCTGTGATGATTTAGTTGGGGATTGGTCCTGCTTTGAGCAGGGGGTTGGACTAGATGACCTCCTGAGGTCCCTTCCAACCCTGATATTCTATGAATCTGCCTACAGAATCTCAAAGCAAGGAGCTTGGCAGACATAAAACTGGATATTTTTTTCTGGAGAGAAAAGGTATCTTACATTAACAAAACAGCCAGGTACGACTGAGATTCACTTGAAAAGCCAGCCAGGTTTGAGCCAGCCAATCTTTCTGTGTCTCAATTTGTTGCGTCGTCCTGATCTTTCAAAGTATTGGGCAAGTAAAATGGTAATCTGTAAATAAGTGGGTCGAAAATTGGTTTTGTACCTGAGATCATCCACTTTAGGACAAAATTCTCTCTCCAGAGCACAGCAAATATAGGATATTCAGATATTACAGATTAAGGCCAGAAGAGACCATTAGATCATCCGGTCTGACCAAAGGAATTCCTGGAAGGATGGAGCCAGAGAGCAAGTAATGTGCAAAACAAACATTCTCAGAAACTGCCAGGGACAGCTCACAGTACATGGATAAAGAAAAGGAGGACTTGTGGCACCTTAGAGACTAACCAATTTATTTGAGCATGAGCTTTCGTGAGCTACAAGTACTCCTTTTCTTTTTGCGAATACAGACTAACACGGCTGTTACTCTGAAACAGTACATGGATAGTAATCAGGTTCAATGGCCACCACTTACTGCAGTCCTGCTTAAAGAGGAAACATTTTCTCCACCCGTGGACTTTTCCAGTGCCACTTTGAACAGACCAGAATAACCTGCTTTAAGTGCTACACAAATTAGAAAGGGAAGCTGAAAACCTCACTAGTTAAGATGCTGCCTTCTTAATTTACATATCCTAGAAAGCAGCAGAACACCGAGAAAATAGCCATGGATTTCCCATTCGTACCATGCAACGACGCCCACCAAAAAACAAACAAAAACACAAATAAAATCTTGCCATGCCTGCTAGCTAGCGGGCAGAACAAAAAACCCAAACCAAAACCACCTGTGCGCACAGAAGTATAGTTGTACGTGTGCCATTGCTTTTGTTCACGCTGCAGTTACTTATGTACAACTAGCGTACAAGGCATTGTACAATTTATACCATATGCCAGCTTGGCAACGGATGCATCTGAGATATTCAACAGTACAATTAAGAAGATTTGTGTGTGCGCGCGCTCTCTCTATGTAGCATCTCACATTTCTGAGGTTATTCTGATTTATGGCAGTGGAGGCAAATGCGAAGGAGAGAGTTCATCATCTAAACCCAGGTAGTTTTCAGCCTGTCACTTGCATGTGTGCAACTCCCATTGTCTTCAGTGTTTTGTATTCTACAGCAGAGATAGGTGAAAACCTCAAATATACAAAGCCCAATTTTGGGCACCAAGAGAGAGCGACTAAGTCACCTGCTCAAGGTCACACAGGAAGTATGTGGCAGAGCAGGAATTTCAACACCAGTTCCTCAAGTCCTATGCTAGTGATCTAAGCACTCGTCATGAATAAGAGAAAAGTGGCTTTTGGGAAAAAATGTGGGTCTTGCAGTTTGATCTAAACACATTTATGCATTAGTATGTAAGGGGGCATTCACAAGGAAACGATATTTTTAGTTTTGGTTCATTATTTGTCAGTGTTTTTCCTCATGATTCCCCACCTTCCCCCTGAAATATTTGTAACGTGTGGCATCTATATGCAGATTAAAATTGTGGATGCTTTTGGATGAAAGGGAAGGGGCGAGGAGAAGGAAGCAAGTTTAATACTCTACAGCAGTAGCACAAATCTCCCGGGCACAGAACATCTTTCAGGTAGACACATCTGGTGAAATGCATCACATCAAATTAGTATCAAGGGTATTGAGACTCTAAGACGACCGGCAGACAATTCCCCTTCTAATGTACTGCTTTTTAAATTGCTGAAGAAACTTGAATCCCAAATCTCATGTGAAATGAGTGATACTAACATGCCTGCTCAACTACTGAAAGTGAAGATCAAAGACGCAGTGTCCAAATTGGCTTTGCAAACAAAGCAGCCCCAGAAAGTCCCAAGAGAACATGGTGCTAATTTTATCAGATCTCCTTGACTTTTTCATCCAAACAGTTTGCCATTTAAGAAAAATAATAATAAGGAGAAGGCGTTTCTTGGTATCTGTCAGAAGCCTGTTTGTAAGTCAAACAAACTCACTTCCTTTTAAGCATTTGCTTTGTGAGTCACCTAATAGTCTTAATCTATTTTAAATGAAAAATGAGACAGACTTACACTCAAATCTACTTACACCTCATCGCCTGCCACACACACACACACACACACAAATATTTCAATACAAGTCAGGCTTTCAGATCAATACAGGCAACTCTCAAGCTCTATTGATTTTCAGAGGTTCAACTCACCAGGGTGATAAAATATTTCTCGACTTATGAAACCTAAGTTAAAGAGCTTTTGCTGATACTTCAGCATTTACTAGCCACACATCTCTCTCTCTCTCCCCCTAGATTTATGACTTAGCAATAAGTCTTGGTAAGGTGGGCAATATCATCCCATAGGGCCCACTTCGGATCAGAAAGAGAGGCAGATATGATAGGTCAGCCTTTAAGGTCCGTAAACGCCAGTTTTGTGAGGCAGTCTTCCCCATAAACCTGAAATTCCTTATTGCAAAAGTCATTCATTAGTCAGGGGATGCAACTCCCTTTCAACATATCTTTTAAGACATCTAAAAGAAAGGGACACCAAATAAAGCAATTCCCCACTGAGGAGAGGAGGCTAATCCTCTCCATATGGAAAAGAAATGTACTTAATTATGTATTTATGCATATTGGATTTCAGGGTTTTTATGTTGTTTCAGTTACCTCCACAATGATCCTAACCTATTTTAATATAAGGAGCAAACATTGGTATTATTCAAGTACAGTTTTCCAACCCTTTCCCCACAGATTGCTGCAATTATTGTTATTTATTAGTTGTATTACCATAGCACCAAGAAGCCTCAGTCCACGACCCCATTGTGTTAGGTGCTGTACAAACAGAACAACAAAAAACGGCCCTTGCCCACAAAGAGTTTGCAATCGAAGTAACTGCCACAACCCTCTAGATTCTGTGGATTTTAATTCCAATACAGTAAGTGTCTCCTATTAAAAAACAGTTTCAGATAGGATTTTCCCCCTCTAACTGCTTGGGGACAGTGGGTCTCTGACAGTTGTGTGGTCTCATGGACTGGCAGTCAGGTGACCTGGCTCTGCCACTTGAACTGCTGTGAGACTTTGAGCAAGTCACTTAATCGGTTTGTGCCTCTGTTTCCCTTCCCACCTTGTCTGTCTGTCGTTAGACTGTAAGCTGTCTGGAGCAGGGACCATCTCTTATCATGTTTGTATTGTGCCTACCAGGATGGGGCTGTTGGAATACAAATTAAAAACAACCACCAAGGCTGTTAAACTTTGAAAAATCTCAGCCAACATCACATTTTAAAATAATAAATACATTTAAAAAACTACATATATTGAAATTTGAAAATACAAAGCATCAGCTTTAATCAGGAGAATTTTAGAAGGGAAAAAATCATTTCAACTTCTTAAAAACACAAAAATTTTGCTGAACACAAAAATTACGTTTAATTCAGTTTTCATATTGGTTTTGAACCTCATTAATAACTCTGCCCTTAAATATCACTCAGGCATCTTGACACACTTTATGAAAGCTGAGTGCTTATTATCCCTTGGAAGCACATATAAGGGATATAAGGAAGAGGGAGATTAAATGACTTGACCAAGGTAGCTGAGTGAGTCTGTAACAGGCCTCCTGGCTCTCAGCCACTTGTTGTAGCCTCTGAAACATGTCCCCTCCATTCTGGGCTCGCTCTCGTGTCCATGATAATTAAGATTAATCTTCCATCAATTGAAATGAAAGATCCTGGGCTTAGAAGAACTTTGTTAGCCCCCGATAAGTCCTACACACTGTAATTACACTCAAATGAGGTCCCCTTCCTGCAGTTCAACAATAAACAAACTGAATACTGGCTGCACACAAATATACCAGACAATTTTTGGTGTGGTATAAAATGTATTCATTTAATTTAATGGGAAATAAATATGAAATTACAGAGCTGCATGATAAAGGATATTGAAGATACGCTAATTGCTGGCTATTAGGCCCAGGAGGAGTATTCCTTTAAGCCCTAATCCCTTTTACGGCAGTTGAAGAACTGGCTCTTAATACACAGAGATAGTAAAATGCTGCTGTGATTTAGGGGACTGAACTCCACTCAAGATGCCTAGATTCTATTCCCAGCTGTGTCAGTGACTTCAATGGAGCCATGCCCTATTACCCCAGCTGAGGATCGAACCTTAAGCACCCAGTTCCGCCCTCCTCCATCTTCTGCTCTTATTGTTTCATATTCTCTGTGTGTATATAAAGTCTGCTGCAGTTTCCACGGTATACATCCGATGAAGTGAGCTGTAGCTCACGAAAGCTCATGCTCAAATAAATTGGTTAGTCTCTAAGGTGCCACAAGTACTCCTTTTCTTTTTGCGAATACAGACTAACACGGCTGTTACTCTGAAACCTTTAATAATTTTGAATACTTCCATTCAACCCACAGAGGCCTGTTTCCTGAGGGGAATCCTCTCAATCTCTCAAGACTTTTCTCCATTACGAACAATCGGGAAAAGCCCTGCGATCAGAACTCTGCTATACGAGTCCTGCTAAAAAGCAAATGCTTTGCTCCCTGTGAGGCGGTGACCAGAGTTCTTGATGTCTGGCTAAAGCACTTTAACAATAAGAAGATCACTCCTTTGACTTGTATTCTCTACTTCCTGCTAATGCTTTGCACTGAGCTGGTTTGCATTCCCCCCCCCAACTGCAGCGATACACTGGGATGATGGCTTGAAGGATTTTTCTACAATAACCCCTAAATCCCTTTCCTGATCAGTATGCTCCGTGGCTCTTCCATTTAACACATACTCTCAGTTTTGGTGCATTGCCCCCAGACTTCTTATTTTACATTTGTCTGCATTAAAACTACATTTTCCATTTGTGGGCCCCCAAAGAGAGCTAAATACGTCGAAACACGGTGGCATTTCCTTCTCCTTACCCACCGCACCTTCCACTTTTGTAGGACCCACATAGAATCATAGAATATCAGGGTTGGAAGGGACCCCTGAAGGTCATCTAGTCCAACCCCCTGCTCGAAGCAGGACCAATTCCCAGTTAAATCATCCCAGCCAGGGCTTTGTCAAGCCTGACCTTAAAAACCTCTAAGGAAGGAGATTCTACCACCTCCCTATGGTGGAAACGCATTCCAGTGTTTCACCACCCTCTTAGTGAAAAAGTTTTTCCTAATATCCAATCTAAACCTCCCCCACTGCAACTTGAGACCATTACTCCTCGTTCTGTCACATACCTCAGATTGTAACATTTAACGTGCACAGTCAGGCCACAATTTTCAAGGACAGAAGTCTAAAGATAGGCTCCAAAGTTAATGTCTGGCGGTAAAATTTTCAAGAGCATCTAAAGTGATTCAGGAGCCTAAATCCTATAGTCTTTGGGTCAAAAAAAGTCACTTCGGGTACATCTACACAGCTCATAGCAGCGAGCCTCCCAGGTGGACAAACTTGGGCAAATGCTGCCGTGCTAAAAAGGCGACTCAGGCTCCGAGGCCCACGCCCGACCTTAGGCTTCAGAGCCCGAGCGCCAGAGCTAGCCACATGGTCTACACAGCCATTTTTGGCACAGTAGCGGGAGACCCAGTCTGGCTGCAGCAGGCTGCACTCATGAACCCTGAGACAATTTAACACATTTTATTCGTGGCTCCTGAATAAAGTGCTGAGCAGTGGGGCTCCGTGCTTTGGAAAGTCAGGTAGCTTGTTTGGGAGCCTAAATATCCAGTTAGTAGCCTAACTTCAGGCTTCTACCCTTCCAAATCCTTTTCTTGAATATGAAACAAAAGCGGGTTCAAACCCAGAACCGGAATAACTTTTTTTTGCCGTTAGGGAAGCTAGTGTTTAGAGCCAGCTTCTTTTTCTTTGTTGGAACCATTCTTTTTTGATTAGCATTAATTGTTTGCACTCCAGTAGCCTCAAGAGGTCTCAGCTTGGCTCAGGGTCCCTTGTGCTCGGCACTGGATGAGAGACTGTCTCTGCCCCAAATTACTAGACAAGAGACACAAAAGGTGCAAAGGGAAACTGAGGTACAGAGAGGTGGAGCCCAAGGTCAACCAACAGGTCAGTGGCAGAGCTAATCCCACTGCTAAAGACAATCGCTGGCCTGAAGAGTTCAGAGTCTAAATAGACGAGACAGAGGGTGTCAGACTGTCCCGCATTTTACAGACAGGGAATTAAGGCTATGCCTAGACTGCAATCAAAGACCCGTGGCTGGCCTGGGCTAGCCACCTCACAGGGCTCAAGGGCTGTAAAACTGTAGCATAGCCATTTGGGCACTGGTTGGAGCCCGGGTCTGAGACCCTGCCCCCTCATGCACCCTGGCAGACCCATTCACAAGATGTAGCTCCAAGTGGCTTCTCCACAGTCACGTGGGGTGCCCGTGGCAGAGCTGGACAGCAAACCCAGATCGTGAGTCCCAGTCCCGTGCCTTGAACCACAATGGCTATTCGTCCTTTTCCCTTATTAACACACGCACACAGGTATAGGCACAGGCACGGTTTTAAAGAGTACGAGCCAGATTCAGTCAATCACGTGGCACCCATTCAGACTGAGTCTACATTTCATCCCCAGGAGTGGTCAAGAAGCCGATTTTCCACCTCATCTAAAACATCTTTAAAATTGACTCAGCGGCACAGCGCAATGAAACTAACAGGAGCTGTGTGGTTGCCTCCCAGTTCACCACTTCGAAAGTTTACCCCAAGTGTAAGGCTAGCCAATCCAGATGTATTGCCTCCCACAGCAGCAATACCTTTGAAGAACTCCAAGTTCGTTAAAACTTCCCTCAAAAACCCAAGTTGGCCATCTCTAATCAAATTACACTTTCCAAGCTGTTCACTCCCCAAATCCCAGCAAATGGTTGCTAATATTTTTCCCACAACTGGTGTTAAACTATAATTGCTTGCTGTATCTTTTGCCCTTTTTGAATAATGGGTGTTAGATTTGACGTTTTATCGTCCTCCAGAATGTGACCTGTCATTATAAAACTTCTTAAAAAAATAAATATCAGTTAACAGTTCACAATTTTCGTTCCTTTATTCCCTTTAAAGCCATGGACGTACCCTCTCTGGATCAGATATTTGATTGAGCTTGGAGTGCTCAACTTTTGCGCAATGATTTCTATAGTCACTTGCATGCAAACACCTTTAGCATGCATGATAAGTGGGCCAGATCCTCAGCTGGTGTCAACTGGCTTTAATAGAACTATGCCAGTTGACACCAGCTGAGGATTTAGCCCAGATTGTGTCCGTCTATAAACAGTTCTCCATCTATTACTCTCTTCAATAAATCCAAAACTTCCACGGGACTGCTCGTGTGTTTAATATTAGGGATGTGTTCCTTCCTGAATTGGGACCTCAGTTTCTATATTCAGGGCCTGATATTCAGCGGTCCTGAGCATCCCCAGCTGCAACCTGAAGTAGGTAGCACTTCTGGGTGCTTAATACCTCTGAAAATCAGGCCCTCGGTAAATAGAATCATCAGGATTCTCAAACGGGAGATTATATTTCAAGGTTCTCCTCTTGAGGAGCAGACAGGACTAGCGCCTGACCATTAGAATGAAGGAACAAGAATATCTGCTTACACCAGCAGAGAACTTAACCTTATATTTGCAGGCTCTACCCAGAATTTTCTGGTCACCAGCTTGCTAAGCTTCAGGGAAACTTTTCAAGAGTGCCTTAGTGCTTGGGCCTTTGGGTATGTCCATACCCTGAGCTGGAGGTGCAATTCCCAGCTCGAGGAGACATACTCACATGTTCATCATGTTAACACACTAAAAAGAGCGTAGCCGTGGTACCACGGGCAGTGGGAGGGCCTAGCCGGCCCTAGTGCACTACCATCAGAGACACTAGTCACGTATTTGGGGCAGCTAGCCCACACACCATTATGTCGATGTTCTGGTTTGATTTCACCAGCTCAATGAGTGCTAGAATGACTAGGTCTCCGTGAGCTGGAAATCACCCCCAGCTCAAAGTGTAGACATACCATCAGACTCCAGGACCACTTTGGAAAATTTTACTGAGGATAGAAAATTATTATTTATGTCTCTTGTCTCACACTTGGATTGGAAGCGCTTTGGGGGAGGGAGAGTCTTTTTGTTCTGTGTTTGTACAGTACCTAGCACAATGGGGTCCTGGGTCCATGACTAGGGCTCGTAGGTCCTACGGTAATGGAAGTTAATATTACTGTTTATTAATGCAGTACCTAGAGACCAGGCCTTCGGACTGGAAAACTCTTTATAACCCTATTTATTGTCATCTTCCTATTCAAACACCAAACTATAATATTTTTATAGTCCCTTTCCTAATTGGGAATTGCTGCTTTTTTACAAAGTCCAACACGGTATGTCCGAGAAGCCCTACCTTTTAAATACCACACACACCAGAGTGTACCAGCGCAGACTCATCCTTTACTAGAAGGACCAGCGCTGTACTAATGCTCTCATACAAAGATACCTAGTCTCAAAGAGAGAGAGAGAAGAAGCGTGTGCTATATTCAGAAATGTTGTTAAAGTTCCTGTAGTAGGTTGACCCCCTGACCTTCTTCAACAATTTTTAATACACAACGTTACATGATTCCTAACGGCACTTGTTTTCGAGCTGGATGGGGCAGAGGTCAAGGTCTGGAATGTCACTAGGGCCGCTGTTTACCGAGCCAAGACAATTAGATGATTGTCTAGACAACCATGCTTTGTGCTGTGTGATAAGCATGTAATCGACTCTCTGAGAGGATACAAACAAGATACCCTCGTCACTAAGTTTTCCTTCTTTGGCTTACCCCCTCCCATTAATTGGAACCCATTACAGTCTCCCTCTACGTGCCCAATAAGCACTCCCCTTCCTCAATTCCCTTTCTTCGCATTTCAACTTCTCGAAGCAGTAGAATGCTACGAATCGTGGTGGTAAGATCATGTCAGAAAGAGAGATTATTCAAAGGCATGAATGGGAGTTAAGACATCTAACACCTATAGACTTTCAACATGAGTTGAAAGCCTAACTGTTTTGTGCCTTTGAAAAAACTCTCCCACATCATCAACAATTCTTATTTCTTGGTCACGACGGTAAATTGAGACTGGCAGCACATTTGGGTAGGGAAAGGCTTTGCTCTGTGTTTGTACAATGTCAGGCACAATGGGGTTCTGGTCCAAGGCTGGGGCACGTAGGTGCTACCACAATACAAATAAATAATAAAGATGGCTCACCAATTAATAGCACAAGAGTTCTTTTCGACTGGATGCTCGGTGCTAAAATTTCCATGTTCCTCAGAATCCATTTCTGCTGTAGGGACAGAAAATCCCATGGCGGTTAAGCGGTTTGAAGCTCGAAAGCTTGTCTCTTCCACCAACAGAAATTGGCCCAGTGAAAGATATTACCTCACCCCCCTTGTCTACCTAGTCCCAATTACAGTCCTGGCAAATGGGCACAAACACAATCACCCCAAATCATGCCTCTGTGCTCACAGCAAATTTGGACTGAAGAGAAACCAGGCTCATTCGAACGCAAACCTTTTCCAACTTTGAGGCCTGCAAGCAAACCCACGTGGACCGATTCCTACACAGAAACATTTTAGAGAACCCCTTTCAAACCAGGGAGTTATTTTCCAGCCCAGTGCAATACAACGGAAGGATGATCAATAAAGCTCACAGTTCTGTGTCTCACTATCAAGTCTCCCTGCCTTGATTTAAGGAGCTCCCAGTAACTTGGGACTTAACAGTAAGCTTTGCACAGATTGAACATTAAGTGAGGACAAATTCCCTCTTACATCAGCTGCAGGTTGCCTGTACCCCAGTTAAAAGCATATCCAGGACCTGTTTTATTTATATTCCTTAAATAAGCCTCGGTGCAAAACTTGGACTTTTAGATTTTTGTTTTAAACCAACTTTTGTCCAATGAGTTTGTCTGAAGATTTCATGTAAAGCACTGAAGAAGTTCTGCTGAGCACAACCAGGTCTGTAGTTACTGTTTTCCAAGCTTTCAAGGCACCTCCTTTCACGCTAATTGCACTGTGATAGGGCAATGATATAAAACCTGGGGAAATTACTCAAGGCTGTTTGTATCCAAACAATTAAACATAGGGTCCCTGTTTGTGAGCCTCAGAGGTTTCTTAAAGTGTAAAGAATCCTCATCAGTCTAATCATGTTAGGAACTGTGGGCTGTTTAAAGTATCATTTTGTGCTATTTCTTTTAGGGCCAGTCACCTAGCATAAAGTCCTGCCTTGTATGAATTTAGGGATTTCTATTAAAATGGGAAAGAAAGATCCACATATGTTCAAATATTCTCTCTCATCAAGACCTGCGATACTCAACCCTGATACAGAGAAGGCCAGGGAAAACAATTTGATGCTTAGAAAGATCTCTCATAGGAAAAGAAATGTAAAAGATTAAGGGTGAAATTTTCAGTGCACCCACGTGACTTAGGAACCTTTCCTATGTTCTGAACCCATGGTTCTCTAGTTCTCATGCAGCCCTTATTTAGGCAGATGTGAGGCCCTCAGACCCTGTGGTTATGAGGTCCTATTTTTCCCTTGGAATCTAAGTCACTACAGGTTTCAGAGGGGTAGCTGTGTTAGTCTGTATCAGCAAAAACAATGAAGAGTCCTTGTGGCACCTTAGAGACTAACAAATTTATTTGGGCACAAGTTTTCGTGGGCTAAAACCCACTTCATCGGATGCATGGAGTGGAAAATACACCACTTGTGCATCACCCAAGGAGACTATTTATCTCAAGTGGTAGGAACCTGTCCTTGTTGGAGCAGCAAGTTCCACAAGTCAATCTGGGTTTAGCACTGTGAGATTCTGAATGGCATGAGACCAAGACAGGGACCATCTTTTTTTCTTTTTTCTGTATTGTACAGTGCCTAGCGCAATGGGGTCCTGGTCCATGACTGGGACTCAGAGGCATTACTTCGATACAAATAATTAATAAATAAGAGACATTTGTGCCATCTGTAGGTACTTTGCAATAACCAGTTAAGAGAAGTGAAAACTATATCTGACTCTAGCTTGTATTAAACTTGTTCCTTAACTCCTATTTATTATAAAACTCTTACACACTTCTGCAGTCATGACCATCTCTCAGTCCCTTCATAAAATCTGACGACCAAGGGTGTGAGTGCGCCCTCCTCCACCCTCCTTGCCATCCAGTGTCGCTTTCCTGCATCACTCTTCCTCACTTTCCAAAACTCAGCTGCAAGCATCTTTCTTCCCTTCTTGCCTGTGCCTCTTAATTTCTCTCTCCCTCATCTGTTATTTAACTCATTAACTGAATTAATTTAACCCTAAAGCACATCAGGTGAATAGATTTTGTGAAAGATCTGATACAACAGTCTTATGCCACTAGCTACATAAAGGAGCCTTAAGTGCAAATGAGAATCAGGCTCTTATTTTACAAATTCTACATCCCTGTGTGACTCTCAGACTCCATTCAGTAACAAAATGACTCTAGTTGATCAAGGTCCCATGCCTCTGATGTAGACTAAATATTCCAGTATCCTGAACAGTGGAGAAATTATTCTTGGACCTCTATGAAACAAGACCATCCATCATTTTTCCCATACGTGCTTCTTACTAAGATGCCTTCTTTTAAAAAATGGTGTTTTATTAGAAAATATTGGGAATGGAGTAGATTCCATCACAGTGGTTTTGCCTTTTGCTGTAAGAGGTGACTGAAGAAAAAAAAAAAAAAAAAAGAAATTGAGCACAGAAATAACACGGAAGTCGCCCTAAAGAATGTTTATTTTGCTAGGTGCACCGATGGCTTTGAAACCCAGCAAGTTTCTCTTTCAGGTCAATTAAACTTTTGTTCAATAAAATTGCACTGGAGACAAGAATCTAAGAACATGAGGTATTGATTGCAACCTCCTCGCACCCAGGGAGGGGCAGTTCCAGCTGGACACGGGTAAGTGGTTTCGGAGTCTATAATTTTCCACGTACATAGACAGTTACCACAGAGATTCCAGTAGTGTGCTCCGTGCAACCAGTACAATCTGCAGTTAATGGGAAATATGGCCCTGTAGGATGATCAGATACTTTCCCATAGAATATCACATCAAATTCAAGTTCTTGATCCTTACCTTCAAGGTTCTTAATGATCTGGACCCGGGATACTTAAAAGATTGCCTAACGTTCCAAGAGGAGGACCACAATCAGTCATTCTGCTCCTTTGGTGTAGTGGAACTGTCTACAGCCAGGGTAAAGTGGGTTTGTGCAGGAGACTGAGCTTTTGAGGGGGCCAGTCCAAGACTGTGGGATTTTCTCCTGCAGGATGTAAGACCTACCACAAACCTCACTGCCTTCCATTCCAAGTTCAAGGTGTATTTCTTCAAAGCACCTTCACTAATAAAACAGCCACCAAAAAAATCATACATTTAAGAAAAGAAAAGAGAGCCAATGTGGTCCACTGGATAGGGAAGTGGACTTGGAGATGCAAATTCGATTCCCCCAGTCCACCTTTGACTTGCTTCATGAGATTGGGCAAGTCACTTTCTGCTTCTGCTTCCCCTCCCAACCTTCGTCTGTTTGGACTGCCATCTCTGTGGGGCAAGGATTGTCTCTCACTATACGCCTGTACAGTACCCGCAGCAATGAGACCCACATTTTTGTTGAGGCCTTTCAGTTCTACTGTAATCCATATGGTTTTAAATGCATATTCTATCTTCTCCCAGATGAGGAGCTGGGAACAGGAAGAAAAAATGAACCATACATGACTGATGCTAGTCACCCCACTTAAAGCGCTTCCACACTACAGCAACGCGTGAAGAAGAAGAACTTATTCAGCTCTACGCGGAATAGGTGACCTAGCAGCTCTTTCCTCATCTGTAATTTTTACAGTTCAACTGATTTAAAAGACTCTGCTAGTAAACAAAAATGCTATGCACAAATCAGCACCAAAGAGAAGTCCTGGGATCAGAAACACATCTGAGACTTGGAGCAAACTGACCCAAAATCCAGACCTGTTCTTGTTGGCTGTTTCCCCTCTGAGCAGTAAACAAACAGCAGGGCTGAGAAGCTAAGCCAAGCTAATTTAGCCAGTTATTATTTGATTGAAAGGTGATACTGCACGTTTAAATGGTTTATCCCCTTCTTGTTAGTGGCATCATTCAATCAGGATGACTAAGCTTCCAAGTGAACGGATTGCAAGTGCCAAGGGAATTACTCACTCAAACCAGGAAATGTGAGGTTTGTTAGTTCAAACAGCATCTGTAGGAAGCTGGTAAACAACAGCTGAGATGATGAAAGATCAAATCAACTCCTTGCTTTGAAGTAAAAGATATTAAAACCATGAGTGTAACAATTCTTATTGTAGCTCATCCCCCACTGCCTGCTGCTCCCCCAGAACGTGGCGTGGTTGCTCTAAGCTGCATAACAAGCTATATAATAAAAATCCATAAAAATATCAACAAGGCACTTGAAAGTGACATTGCAAAGCGACTGAGGCCGGTTTCTGGTGACGCTGCCAATAAAGGTAATTTGTTACTTTATGCCTGGAATGAAATCAAACATTCTTCTGGACTGAGTGTGACATTTTTATTCAGTTACATTAATTTGGAAACCAAGACATGTCATCTGGATGGGCATATTACAAATACATGGAGACAGAATTATTAGCATTATTTGTAGTAATGATGGCATGTCAGGTGATTTACAAAGAAATGCAAGGCTAACATTTTCCAAAGCTCCTAACTAACTTTGGAGACTGACTAAAAAATAAACACGGCACTATTTGCCACCATCACATTGTTTATTCTGCTGTGTGTTATACCCTATATCCCCAACCTGTGTTATATATATATCCCCAACCTGTGTCTTTCTTGTCTATTTGGAGAATATTGACTCATTGTACTCCCCATCGGTCTGTATCCATCTGTTGTCTTGTCTTATACTTAGATTGTAAACTCTTTGGGGGCAGGGACCATCTTTTTGTTCTGTGTTTGTACAGCACTTAGCACAATATGGTCTTGATCTATCTCTGCAACTCCTAGGTGCTAACGCAACACATATCAAATATATAAAAAGAAGTTCCATTTGCAAAGGTGACTTAGATCAACCTTTCCTCCACCACCATGTATGGAATGTCATCTTACTAAAAATGATGCCACACCTTCCCTCTACCCAAAATTGAAAGGTTGGGAATACAAATAAAACACGAATTACGTTGAACACTGGCCTACGTTTTGGAGACCGTTTTATGGATGATTGAAAGGGACGAATGGAGACTTTATACCCAGAGCTGTTGTCAGAAGATGCAGGACCTTGTCCTATTTATCTGTGTTGTTTCCAGTTCTTCAGCTCAGACTCCCTTAATATTTTCCAGTGCAGGTTTACAAGTTTTTTCCAATGACAGAGAAAGCAAAACAAAAACAAAGGTACTAGGGCTAACGATAACTGTTTAAAGCTATGGGAAAGATCCTATGCGAGGTGCCTGATGCCAAGCCAGATGCTCAGATGCCATGGGGATGGATATAGTATAAGAACCTGAAGAGCGCAGAATGGAGTAGAATTTTAAGGCCAGCTGTCATTTAGACACTTGAATGAAGTGGGCGATATTTTCAAGAGGTCTCAGTACCCAGCAGCTCCCACGAAAAAGCCTTTGGCTCATTAAGTTCACTCAGAAATTCTGCCCCTTCATTTAGGGACTTAACTGGGATCTGAGCTTTTGAAAAACCTGGCCCCTATTTATGGGTACTGAGCACTTTTGAAAATCTGGCCTTAAAATCATTTTCCTCCTTTAGAAAACAGCCGGTTCCATTCTAGTCACAGCACACCTGCGTAAATCACCTTTTTCTCCCAACACTCAACCAAGTCCCCTCCCTTGCTCCTACCATATTAGGTTCAAACTGCACCAACATCTCAATCAAAGCCCTGCATGATCTTATCCTCATCTACAGCTCTGTTTTCATTTCTTCCTACAACTCCCTATGATCTTCCCAGTCCTCTCCCCATACCCCTCCCTTTCTTACCTTTCTCAGCGTCCCCCTGCTTGGAACTATCTCCCACTTCCTGTCCAACAAGACCACTCTTTTCTCCACCTCTTACTTGTCCTAAACCCCTTCTTGAAACCCACCTTTCAAGATTTCTTCCTTCCTTTTCTCTCCTCACCAATAAGCCAGACGTTTCCCTTCTTCCTTTAACGGCTGCCCTCTGTCTTTTCTTCCCTTTTAATAAAAGGGGGCAGCATTGTCCAGTGTACAGGACAACTAGACAGAGCCCTGAGGCTTGGGTTCCGGCTCTGCCACTGACCTGCTGTATGATCTGAAAGAACTGACTTAATCTCTCTGAGCCTTTCATCTGTGAAATGGGGCTAACGCTACATACCTTCCTTTGTAAAGTACTCTGAGATCTGTGGATGAAAAGTGCCATCTAAATACTACGCATCATTAAACTGGAAGCTCTCCAGGGGAAGGGATGAGTCTTATTTATGTTTGCAAAGTGCTGAGTAAAATTGGTTTTGCTGTGTAAATAATTTTTCACCGTAAGTTATTATTAATAACAATCCCCTCCTTCCTTCATTGCTACAGCCCTGAGCTTTTCCAGTTGCTTGGGCCCACCATCAGATAATTGCTAGGTCAGTAGGAATACTACAAACAGCTGTAATTGTCCCTGCCAACATAGCTTCTCTGTTTGGAGCTACCATATATCTCCAGGCCAAAGAAAGCTACTATCAGCCAAAAAGCCCCTAAACCTCTAGATTATGCTCTTTTGTAGTAATGGAACTGTGCACAATACAGAATATCTAAACACATATTGAAACTAAGCCAGCATCGCCAGCATACAGAAGGTAAAGGAAATGAAATAGTAGTACAGTATTTCAACACATTTGCCTCACCATTGTATTTTAATGTCTTTTATTGATACACCATAGGGCTAGAGGGTCTTACTGAAGTACTTTAGGGTGAAGTACATCTAGCTTCTGGGATAATTTCCCCCGGGAAATCTGGAAGTCGGTGCCTATGCTCCTAGACACGCATGGGGTGGTACTGGTGGTGACGAAGGCTGCCGGACAGGCATGTGGAAGCTATGGTTGTGTTGGAAGACAGCGTACCCAGAAGCTCACTAGTACCATCGAGGCCCATTGACTGTTCTGCCTAGGGGCCCGGAATTTCTGTCAGGAGGCCTGCTGCTCAATATGGCAAGAAATGGTCCCTACTCTAAAGAGCTTGGTGTGTTTACACTGTAAACAAAGGTTGAGAGAAAAGTAGTATTATTACCCCCATTTTACTAATGGGGCACTGAGGCATGGAGAGATTAAATGACTTACCCAAACTCACACAGGCAATCTGTGGCAGAGCCAGAAACCGAACACAAATCTCCCAGGCCAGTGTATTAAGCACCAGACCAGCCCTTCTTTGCACCATCACTGGACTGCCCCACCTTAATGAACACTGATTCAATCGACTCTTAATTTAAGGATGCAGGAACAAATCTGTTTAAATTCTGTCCTGATGGGAAGGGCTTAGCACCTTTGTAAAATGAGCAATGAGATGAAAGGCAATTTCTGAAAATGAAGTAATTACACTCCATAAAAGAACAAGTAGGCTCAAAATGGTGTTTTATTTGATGTTTCAAAAGACAAGACTGGGAGCTTTAATTCATAATTTTGCTAGACACTAAAAATCATGGTTTTAATAAGGACACTGGATTTATGGCTTATGTCAACAATCTGTAACACACGAACCTGCTGTTTTATCCTATGACCGCAGGAGTGTTAACGGGCCACTTCACCTTGAATGGTCCCTTGAAATATGTGCTAACTACTTTTGCTAAACTATCTGTTCAACCTTGTATTTAGCTGACACACTCACGCTTAAGGCTTGTCTACACTACCATGCGGGGTCGATCTAAGAGACGCAACTTCAGCTACATGAATAGCGTAGCTGAAGTCAACGTACTTAGATCTACTCACCGCCGTGTCTTCACTGGGGTAAGTCGACAGCTGAAGCTCTCCCGTCGTTCTGGTAGAGTACCGGAGTCGATGGGAGAGTGCTCAGCGGTCGAGATGCCATAAATCGACCCCCGCTGGATCGATCGCTGCCCGCCAATCCGGCCAGTAGTGTAGACAAGCCCTGGGTACCTTTCTCAGACCTGAGGGAAAGCTCAGTGTAGCGGGAAAGCCTGCCTCTCTCCCCAACAGAAGTTAGTCCAATAAATTACCTCACCCACCTTGTCTTTCGTTGTATTAAACGGCTTCCCAAGTGGTATTTGGGGAAAAAAACAAATGATTTTAAAGTTTCATTTCTCAAGGCCTTAAATGTGACAGTGTGGGACGGTGGTGATCTGGAGAAACACACATACACTGGAACAATCTGCTGATCGCCAGGAAGGTGAATGAACGTAGTGTCGGCTTCTTGAAACCTTCTATTCTTTCACCCACCGCCTCCCTGCTCTGAAGGTATTTGCCTGAATTAAGGGGCTACAAGTAATGCAGTAAAAAAAAAATCCAGTTTTCATTTGACTCTTGTTGCACTGTATACCAGAGCTGCATGCTTTACAAGTCTACTTGAGAGAAATAAAAAATAAGACTTCCTGTATGTCTGCTCCATTTCTCAGGTTATGAGGCAAAGAAAAATCAGTAATTGCTTTACATAGAAATGTGAAAACAATTTTAGAACTCCCTGGCCCTTTATCAACATGCATGCATGTGTCTTTTATTGGCTCTGAACTGCATATCATCATAACACGTACGGGTAATGATAAAGGAAGGGTTATACTCCATGGTTCTGCCTTAACCTGCTTATATCCAGCCATTCACAAAATTACTTTCTTTCCCCAGGGTGTGCGAGAGGGACTGGGGGGTTCTACAGCTTGTTTTATTTTGCAACGGGAAGCCAAGTAAAATATATGTGACTATTAACCCCCCCCCCCCCCCCAAAAAAAAAAAAAAAAGCTTTAAAAGCCACTCCAGTATTGAAGGAGGAGAGGGAATTTAACAGGTAAATTAGAGCAGCCACAAATGCAGACATGATATCATTTTATATGGACTGATGGCTGTGCTGTACTGGGTGCTAACAGTAGTAACAAACAGAGAGAGAGAGAGAATGAATACTTGTGTACATTTCATTGAATCCACTGAAAGAGAGGGACAGACAGAAAGCGAAATATACACAGTGTAGCCTAAGTCCATTGGAAAAAAAGACAGATCAATTGTATCTATTTCACGAAATTCAGCAAAAGAAAAAGTAAGTTCCACATGGGCTGATCTACACATATCTTGCACCAAAATAAGCCAATTCACACACTGTGTTATTTCGGTGCCAGTCTATGCACATACGCCAGTCCTGTATTCAACTATATCCATCAACAACAGAACATGTGCTCCAGCAAGGGAAAGGGAAAAAAAAAATCAATAGTATGCAATTAAAAACATTTCTTCTGAGAAGTAATAACATGTCTTTTCCTTTTGCAAAGCAGACAGCTGAATGCTCTGACAGTATGTATAAAAAATTAGCCCAATTGGACATTCTCCTCCAGCATTCATAAGGAAACACTGGAGCTCTCTCTAATGCTTGGCGGGGGAGGGGGAAAGCACTTATATAATAAATTGCCAGAAGCAAATTTAAATTTTTTTCCCCCTCCACCATGCCTGTTTTTCCTGCTTGTTGCGTATGGCCAGCTCATTCTTTGCACCCTGATTATGTCTGCATGGCAGTAGTTAAAGCTCTCTCAAAGGGGACCATGGCAAAACTGCTCTGCTAGTTAAAAGTAACGAGTCGCGAGCACGAACATTGCTTATGGAATGCTTTAGACCTTGATCCTGCCAGGAGTTCCTTGCAGCCAGACCCCTGCGCAGCCCCACTGATTTCAATGGGTCTAGGTGGGCACAGGTTTGCCCCACATGGAGCTACTTACAGAATTTTTCCTTCTATAGATTTCATAATCAAAGTCATGAAAAGCTGCTATTTCAACTTGACATGCAGTGTTGATCACAGTGAGCTCAATTTTTAAGTCAAAACAAGAGTATGTCAGGGGTGTGTCACGTCTGCAATCCTCTTCAACATTGCCAACGACTGGATAATGCGTCATACAACAGAAGACATGCCAAGAGGCATTCAATGGACATTCGTCTCATCCCTTGAAGACGTGGCTCTCCTATCACATACCCAACACCATATTCAAGAAAAACACAACTCAAGTCAACGCATTCAGCCAGGCAAATCGGACTTAAAATCAACAGCAGGAAGACAGATCTCATGGCCTTTAATAGTGCCTCACCATCACCAGTACAGATAGAGGATTATGGTCTCACCAATGTAGAAACATTCACATACTTGGGCAGCACCATCAGCCAGGACAGTGGAACAAGCCAGGACACCCAGAACAAAATCAATAAAGCCAGGAACACCTTCAGGAGCTTAAATACAGTCTGGAAATCATCAAAATACACCACCAAACCAAACTCAAGATTTATCAGAGCTGCATACTTTCAACACTACTTTATAGTGCAGAATGCTGGGGAATGAGAAAGTCTGACATGTCCAAACTGTCTTCATTCCCTACAACCTGCCTCAGAAAAATCCTCTGTATCTTTTGTCCAGAACAATCTCAAACCAAGATCTATTGACACAGTGCAGCCAAGAGGATCTGAGCACCATCGTTGCCAGGAGGCGTTGGAGATGGATCGGTCATGTGCTTCAGATGGAAACTGATTCCATCCGCACAGTAGCAATAAGATGGACCCCTGAAGGCAAGCGAAAACGAGGCCATCCGAAAACAACATGGAGAAGAGCTGTGGAAGCCGAGCTGAAAAACCTGGGACACGGCTAGGGAACCATTGAAAGACTTGCCAGAAACAGACAGGAGAGGGAGCTTCATCACTGCCCTAACCACCAGAGGCATAATAGGACCAGGATGATGATGGTGATAGATTTGAGGCCAGAAGGAACCATTACATCATAGGGTCTGCCCTTCTGCATAACACAGGCCAGAAAAGTTCACCCACTTTCCCATACATTCCCAATAACTTGTGTTTGGCTAAAGCACATTTTCCAAAAAGCATCCAGTCTTGATGGAGCCAAGGCATTCAGTTGAGAGATGGAGAATCTACTACTCTCCTTGGTAGTTTATTCCAGTGGTTCAATAGCCTTATTAGAGGTATGTATGAGGGGAGTTAAAATTTCAAGTTTAAACTGCAATCAACTGAACATTTGGCAAAAAAAAATCTGGTTGGGGGTGGTGGTGAGTGGATAGAATTTTGCTTTGGCTTCTTTTTGTGCTTCTAAAATGTCTTACTTTCACACTGGCAAGATTTTCTGACCCTCTTGCTTCTTTACAAGTTAAAAAAAAAGATACAACTGAAAGGTGAGATAGGCGGAAATTGTTACGAGTAAGACCTACAATACTTGATTGCATTAGGGCTAGTGTTAATAGGGATAAGCATCAGTATAATTTGAATTCTGTTTTCCAGTTCATGTATATTAATAAAGACAAAATCAAGAGTTTGAAACCACACATGAAAAATCTTATTTTGCCAACGAGCAATGAATTGTTCATTTCACTTTTCTCAGGTTTCACAATGAAAACTTGGAACCTGCCAGATCACTGGTCTATTCAATCCAGTATCCCATCTCTGACAGCGGCCAGTATTAGCTGCTTCAGGTACAAACAGCAATGGAACCATCAAGATGTGTGTATACCACAACTAAGTTACCATGTGGTCTTACTATGGTAACCCTTTCCCTTCCTTTGCCACTTACCCCATTGTTTGTCATCCTTCCTCATGTTACGCCTAAAATCAGAAAGAGGAAGGGACTATGCAAGTCAATGGAGGTCTTTCCATCCTTTTCAACCAGCTTTGGATCAGGCCTCACATCATTCCATTTGTTCTGTAAAGTGACAAGCTCGTCAAAAACTCGGTCAAGAACATTTTAAATAGCTTTTCACAGCAAAATTCTGATTCTTTTCAATGGACAAATCAAACATACATTTTGAGTTTCAGTTTTCTAAAGTTGAAAAGAGTCACAGAAAACTTCAACAAAAAGGTTTGTTTTCCCCCAAAAGTGTCCAGCAAAAGACAATTGGAATTTTCTGACCAGTCCGAACCAGTACATTTTGAGCATAATAATGTACAATAAACCCTGATATAGGACATTATGGAATAACCTGCTGACATGCCAAGTTTCTGCATAGCCCCTATTAGTTTTCGTTTGGCTTATACTGAGAAGCATGCAAATTTTATAACCTTTCCAAATGTTAGGAGTTTATTTTCATATTTTTGCCTATTGCAATGCTGGATGTTGTCATTATCCATATAAATGCCTAGTCTTTTTTGAACGCTGCAAAGCTCTTGGTCTCAATAATACCTAGTGACAATCAGTTCCACAGACTAATTGCTTTGCTTGAAAATTGGCACATTTCAACACATGCAAAAAAAAAAAAAATCAAATCTCAACTACAGGATCAACTTCAAATTCACAACAAGATGCAAAAGTGCCCTGATTTCAAATATTTTACCACACCCTATTGCAAACGTTGCTCACCAAAACGGTAGAAAATAGCTGAATTTCTTCAGTTTACTAATGCAGAGTCTGCAGGTATAGCAGGAATTCCTTCCATCAAGGCGACAGATTTTGTTGCACAGGTATTTTCCACAGGTCACAGAGCATGTTGATGGCTCAGGGGATCATATAGTGAGAGATACGGTAACATTTTCAAAAAGGCCTAAAAGACTTCGGCTCCTTAGTCCTACTGACTTTCGAGCAAAGCCCTGAATCCTACAAGTTTTCAAACATCTTCTGATTCTGCAAAAAAAATTTAAGCAAGATAAAATTTCACGGCAGCTCTGGGCCAAATGAACGAGGAAAAAAAAAACGTGGACAGTCTCTCCTGCCCGTGACAGTAAGAGGACAAAGGCGGATATTCTACAGTCTGCCCGCTGGGCGTGTGGTGCCACCATTTATACACCTATTTGGTACCACCTAAAGGTTCTGGTGCTGCCTGAAATGTTGTTGAGGCAGCACAATGACGACTGGTGGCAGCTCAATTCCCCAGATGTAATTTCTGGAAGCGACACATCTAGGCAATTAAATCACCTTTCCACATGCAGAGTTTTGTGATTTTTGGATTATTTATTATCTGTATTACAGTAGGTCATAGACATCCCAACCAAGATGGTGGCTCCATTGTGCTAGGAGCTGTATGCACATAGTAAGACACCCCATACCTTGAAGAGCTCATAATCTAAAAAACAAGAGGAAAGGGCCAACGAAAGGAGATATTTTAGAGTTATAACACAGAGACACAGAATGGTTAAGCCCCCAATCCAATGCCCATTGAAGTCAATGGAATGACTCCCACTGATAGCAACAAGAATGGGATCAGGTCTTAAGTGACTTGCCCATGGTGATACAGGAAGTCAGTGGCCAAGCCAAGAATGGAACCCAGATCACCAATCCAGTGCCTTAACCACTAGACGGTCCATCCTTTTAATTCCCCTTGTTCTTTTTCAAAACCATTTCTCCCCACCCCCATCCCCAGCTCTGCTCTTTGGTGGAAAGAGGAAGATGGCACTTTAACTTTCATAGCTGCGCTCTGTCGGTTCTTCCTGCCACTTGGGATGTGCTGTCGCTTCCATGGAAACAGAATCGTGAATCTTTTCCCTGGAAACATCTCCAGCCTCCTTTATTTTGTTTTGTTTGTTGTTGTTTTCAGGTGCATTGGGGGAAGTACAAGAGTCGTGCTGTTATTTAATGTAAAAAGCCTTTAGAATCTAAATTAGATTCTACGTTATATAAATGTACAACGTCCTCTCCTCTTTCAAAGCCTTCCCTCTGTTCTGCATGGAGCTCCTTTGACAGTGTTTCTCTCACCGTTCTGAGAGCAGGTGGGTATTAAAATATTCACCACTATATTTGTATGTACAAGTAAAATAAACTGGTTTGACAACAGGAAGATTCACGCATGTGTACTGTGTCCGTCATAGTTGAGAAGAGACAGGACTCTGATGTAATGAATAGAGAGGAGTATTCTCTGCCGAGGCTGCTGGACCCAGACATGGCTATGTAGTTCACTCTCGGTCTCAGACTGATTAACGTGGCCTGTGCTTCCTGTGGTCACAACGTGATGGCTGCCATCTTGGTTGACACCAGGGATTCGACTAGAACTGAACACAAGTCTCTACAGCTTGGGCTACAGATCCAGGTTCTATTGCTGTGGGGTTGGAAACACATACTGGATAAGGTCCAGAGGGGGCAGGTGGGTTACAGCCACATAGGGTCTTCTTAGATCTTGGACTGGATTAGGTAGTTACGAATGGATTGCTGAGTAGAGCAGGACACATCACTTAAACTCTATATCAGTGTTTCTTACTATTAATGTAACCATGCAAAGTTAGTGGTTCTGGGCTGTGACTTGCTGAGAGAGTCAAACAATGTTTGATTATTCTCTATACTGCAACATGTGAAGAGGACGACGAGAACCTCTTATTTACTACTAAACCACAGGGAAACAGACAGTTTGGAGTGCATCGGATGGCTCAAAGATTTCGGGAATGAGAAATGGAGCCTTTTATCAACCTCTAGGTCACGGATTTGAATTCAGCCCACATGGATGATAGGCCACATGACGACCGTTCAAGGACCTATGTGATCTCAGCTGATGGGTTTCAGTCCAGATCCTACAGCACACACACAACCTACAAAGCACATTTGGTATCCTGGATGGTAATTCCTTCGGAGTCCTTCCTCCCAAGGACTGAATAGATCACAGAGACAAAACCTTCCAGTCCCAGGAAGTGGTGCAGTGTGAGGGACTACACTGTTGCTAGGTGTACTTTTTCTGTCGATCAAACCAAGAGTTTCAGTCTCCAGGGCTGTCAAGCAGGCACCTCTTGTGGGCAGTATAAAGTTGCTTACTGTGATCCTCCCAGAGAAGAAGGATGGTCTTGAGGCTAAGATAGTGGATTAGGTCTCAGGAGATCTGGGTTCAGTTGCTTTGCCACAGCCTCCATGTACAACCTTGGACCCGCCACTTCATCTCTCCATACCTCAATTCCCCATCTGTAACATGGGGATAACCACCTTTCCTTTCTCCCACTGTTTGTCTTCCTTGTCTATTTAAATTGTGTGCTCAGTGTGAGTGAAATTTTCAAAAAGCATAAGTCCCTTAGGAGCCCAGGTCTCCTTTTCAAAAGTGACTTAGATGTCTCAGTGTCATTGAAAATCAATGGGACTTGGGCTCCTAAGGGCTGAAGTTACTTTTCATAATGGGCATTAGGCTCTTAAGTCACCAAGGATATGTCTTCACTGCATGCTAAACCTGGGCTCTGACTAAGCCCTTCTTTCATTCACACACAAAATAGTCTGACTCAAGTCAACAAGCACTCAGAACCTAGGTCTCAGGCCCTGCTAAGGGTCAGAGCTCAAGTTCCACCGGGACTCTGGTCCAAACCCTGTCATTGTGCAGTGTCAAGTTGCAGACCAGAGTCAGAAGGTCTGCATAACGCAGTATGTAGGTGTCGGCACAGCTGCGAGACCCAGGTCCAGCGATCGTAAATCTGGGTGCACAATGCAGCATGGAAGCTCAAGCATGGGCTTGGAAACCCCCAGTCCACAAGCTTGGTTCCCACAAACCTGGGCTTAGTGTGCCATGTAGACGTACACAAGGGATATGTCCGTATTGTAGCTGGGAACGAGACTCCCAGCCAGGTAGGCAGGCACATGTTAGTTGGGCTCGAGCCATTGGGACGTTGCGAGCTCTGGCAGAGACTCATGCGAGCCACCCAAGCTCAAGCCCACCTGGTCCCCTAGGTTTCAGATCAGATGGCTAGCCCAAGTCTCCGCCAGAGGCTGCAACATCCAGAGGTGAGCTTGAGCCCCGGTTGGAGACTTGCTCCCAGCCAAAGTGTAGGCATAACCCTTAAGGGCTCCATTCTTTTCCCCACTGTCGCTCTTACTGTATGTTCACACAATAGCTATTACAGCAGAACCCTGATCTGAGTTGGGGCTTCTAGATATGACTGGAATAAAAACAAACAGTCACTAAGGCAATGGACACTCCACAGTCTTCTTAAGAGCAGCCTATGGAAATCCACCCCGATATATCAGGGGGTTGTTAACCAACTGGATCCTGAGGCTGTATATTCCTATGTGCCGCTGATGCAGAAAAACTTCCTCAGTCATGTCCTTGCACCAACTTGCAACATACAACAAACGATTCTGGCTGTAAAAGAAAATTCTCCCACTGTTATATCTGCAGTGCAAGTGCAATCCACAGAAGCTGTGTTGGTTTCATGTATCATAACAGCCTGAGGGAAACTTTACTCTTTTTTTCCCTTTTCATTCCCATCTCTTTCTATATCCCCTCTCCCCCTGCAAACAATTAATTATAAAGCTGCACCTAAATTATAAATTACCAACTTTAAGGGAAGAAAAAAATATATATTTCTTGATATTCCAAAGGGCTGATATGTCAGGATCGGAGAGAAGCAGCTGTTTTGGAAATGTTGCCTTTTTCTTTGTTCTGAATGCTATTTAAACATTGGCAGGGGGCCTCATTAAAGATGAATCGATGAATTAGTAAGTAGTGTTGTAGCCAGAAGAGACAGCATGTGCTCCTGTGGTGAAAACAGATTTACACAAAAGAAAGGAAGGGGAGAAAAAAAAAGATACCCCCAATCCCGACGTGTAACAAAGTCAATGTTTTACATTATTCGTTCACAGCTGTGTTGCTTTGCCCCCATTCCGGACAGGATCCATCAGAATTTCCAATATAAATTCATATTTGGGGACGGAGGTCGGAGCTTGAATGCAAAAATTTGCTCAGGGCTAAAATGTAATAAACAAGTTTGCAACCCTGGAGCAATTTAGTTACCAAGATGTTATTAAGTGTGAAACAATAATAATTAGCAACATAACATGTGAATCACAAAATGCCAAGATATAACACATCTGAGTAAAGCAAAGGTAGCTATCAGATTGGCTGTCACAACACATAAATGCATATAGTAATGTTAGTTCAGCAAATTTACTATTGACCTGAAGAAGAGCTCTGTGTGAGCTCGAAAGCTCATGTCTCTCACCAACAGAGCTTGGTCCAAGAAAAGATATTTCCTTATCTCTCTAATATCTTGGAAACCACACAGCCACATCACCACTACATTCATCAGAAGTGTAAGAAAAGAGGACAAGATTTAGCCAAGGATCTGCAGATGGGTTTCAAAAAGAATCCAGGATGGTTTGGGAACTTGAAATAAACAAACAGCAAGGAGATGGGTCAAAACCAGAACGTTTATCTGACTCCCAAATGTGAAGGACTCAATGAAGACAATGAGTGGTGAGGGATGGTGCAGGATCTAGGCCTCAATTTGGAGATTCAGGTATAAATAATAATGGAACTTGAACCCAACTGCCTCCTTGATCTGATTTTGTAAAACCCAAAGCCAGCCTCCTAGGCCCCTCTCTCAGTATTATCTCCTAGACGTACATCCCACTAAGCAGGCTCTGCATGCCTTTGCCACATAACCATGGCAAATCAAACAAAGCAACAGAAAGTTGCAGGTGACTAAAAATTGAATTTCCTCTTTAAACAAACACTAATGAGGCAGAGAACAAGGTACTTGTATTGATCTAAAAAGTATATGCAAGAATCTTGGTCTTTGCAAGGATTCATTTCCCTGACGAGGATGTTTTGCCTTCTGTTTCATAAGGTACAGGCATGGAGATTTAGCTGGTGTCCTTCCAGGACCTTGATGACAAATTAGATGATCCATCGTTATTATTATTTGTATTACAGCATTACCTAGAAATCACAAGCAAGCTCAGGCCCCTGTTGCACAAGGCATTGCACAAATCACATATTAATAAAGAGTTCCGGCCCCAAAGAGCTTACATTTTAAAAAGAATGACACAAGATGGGAGAAAGGAGACGAGTTGTTATTCAGTTTTGCAAGTTGGGAATTGAGGCACAGAGAGGTTAAATGACCTACTCAAAATTATTCAGGTAATCCGTGACAGAGCTGAGAACTGAACCCAGGCCTCTTGAGTACAATGTCTGAAACAGAAGGTCATCGTTCCTTTGAGCTATGAACCACACTGCAAACCCTGCCACAAAGGATTGTAGCAATTGATCAGGAGAACAGGAGTTCAAGTGATTTCAAAGGACTTTGGATCAAGCCCTTAAACATCTTTGATCACCGTTAAATCCAGTTTTACTTCTGAGGCCAATTCATTTTTCTTCGATCACCATTCACAAATCTGAAGAAAAGAGTCTTATTTTTTAAGACATTGGGGCCTAATGGCAGGGGAAAGGGATGAATTTCTACCCACGCAAAGGTTCCTTTCTACTGCCAGAACAGTTCAAAGAGGTCTCAGTGTAGCTTAAAATCAGGCACTTATGGTCCTGATCGCCAGAAGATCTGGCTTCCTATCTTGGAGGATTTGCTAAGACACTCGGTAGCTCCAGATACTGGGAGTTTAATTTCTGTAAATGTTGACAGTAAAATAAAATGTAAAAATCTTTTACCAATGCAGATGGGATTCGAGGCACTTTCTATCCAGCATATTCCCCTTCCCCCTCACCCCCAGCCCTTGAAAAAAAAAAAAACAACCCCGAAGCCTGCAGAAGTTACTTGGAGCCTTACACTGGGGAACCGAGGCATAGAGAAGTTTGGTGACCTACACAAGGTCACACAGGAAGTCTGCGGCAGAGCTGGGAACTGAACTCAGATCTCCTGAGTCTCAGTGCCTTAAACCTGAAGAAATTATTGTGATCCTTCCCATCTCCTCACGCTGCCCACCCAGCATCCCCAAGCAACAGCCGGTTTAGCTCAGATCTGAAATGACTATGACTACACAGCACACATTGCTGTCTTAACTCCAGATCCCCCCACCATATTGCGATGGATGGTTTTGGATAACAAAGGCTTCCTTCCGAAAAGAGGAGCGAGCGCTCACCGGCATTTGAACGATGTTTGCGGTATTAGCCTGTGGCCCGAGTGAAAGGAGAAGCGTAAATGATTTTAGATGGGATTAAAGCCAACTTCTGAGATCATGGTGTCACTTTAAGGTGGATAGGAGGGATATTAAGCACACATTTTTTTTAATTAACTTTATGTCCCTTGATTCCTCCTCAGCCCCCCTCGACGCATTATTCGCTTTGATTTCCTCAGCACTTTGGAAACATGACCCAGATTCTCTCCAATCATGCTGTGATCGGCTCAGGCAGGAGAGTTGAGACCATCAGGGAGCAAGTTATGCCTCCCTGACTCTCCTGGTGCATCCACACCAGTCCTGGCTCAACAGCTTCAGTTACAGCAGCCTTTACGCTGCTCTAGCTTATACCTGACTGCAATGGGCCTCATGAGACTATATCACAGTTGAGAATAGAAGGAACAGTGTCCCACACCCTCCTGCTTCCAGAATGTGCCCTCCCATCCCTTAGACCAGCATGAGACACACATCTGGAATAGGAGCCGACTATGCGAACTGAAAACTCCCCTACTCTCGAGGAATTCAGAACTGGACAGTCAGTCAATCATAACTTTTCACTGCCTGAACCACGTGAAGCGGCCCAGAGCAGTGGGAGAAAATCAGGCCCCGCTACTTTGATTTTCTCCATGCCTTGGCTGAATGGTAACTTGAAAAAGTATCCCACGTATAGGGGGCAGATTCTGCTGCCCTAACTCAGTGCGTGTTACCAGACTCCATGAAATCAATGGAACTATTTGCAGAGCAAGGTACTACAGAATGCAAGTAAGGGTAGCAAAATCTGGCCCATATAAGAACACCCCAGAGTAAATTGTGCATTGGACCAGATTACCAAGGGCTAGGATAAATTCTCCTTCACTGGAAGTCTTTACATCAAGATGGCAATCCTTTTCTAAAAGATATACACTAGCTCAACTGCAAGTGATCAGCCTCAATGGAGCAATCACTGCGTGAAATTCTATGCCCTGTGTTATGCAGGAGGATAGACTAGATAATCGTAGTGACCTGGGTTTAAAGTCTATGAGACAACAACATTTTAGACAAGGTGCACATGGAAAGGGCAATAGAAAGGGAAGAAAAACAATGCAGAGATGGAATGCCAAAGAAATTCCAGGATTACAGCCCAGAGATGGTTAATGCCAAACTTGTTTCTCATAAAAATCTAGCTTGCTGCTCTTCTAAACCGACAAGGCTTCCGTTCAAAATGTTTGTTTCATACCACTGCCGCACCTCTGGCTTTGCTGTACTTTCTCTGGGTAGGGTCATAAAAAAAATATTGTATCTTAAAAAAAATGTACTTGAAACTATTGATTTCTGCTGTGCTAAAGCCCTTGACATTCTGGTGCGATGAAGATATTGCTCTGGACCCTGTGTGCCTCCTCAGACTTCTCCTCTGCTTATAAGGGTCTCTAAGGATGGTATTAAAGATATTGTAGTTCCCACTTTCCGACTCTGGGATATCAGTGAGATCCTCCTGTGTAAAGAATAATTATCAGCACTGCTGTTACCTCTAGTAAGTGTGTAATTACATGCTCTGTTTTGTGGGCTGTAGGCTGTGCAATTTTAAATTATACAATAATGTCAAATTCTCTCTCCATTTTTTTCCCACTTCCCTTAACAAATAATAATAATAATACAAAAAGGGAGAGAACCCTCTTCCCCTACTGGGATTGACAGTTCGGGTTGTATTCTTGTAGCTGTTGTTTTGAGCAAGATTAAAAGGAGACCCGGAAAGGTATGATTTCAGTCACAGAAGTAACAACCACCACCAACAACAATGAAACCCCAAACCATACAGGAAAGGGACGATAAAATAAAGGAGAGGGGAACAGAGAAAGAGAGAGAGGGGTGGGAAGGAAAGAAAGATGGAGAGAAAACGAATGAACAAAGAGAACAAACAGAAAATGAGAGTTGAGTGCGAGCATGGGAGAAAGTTCAAGTCCAATCATCCAACAGAACTTGAATCACATTTATTGGAGAGTCTGGTCAATAACAGGAGCCCAGTGCACATTAGAATCCTTTAAATAAATAAATAAATAAATAAAATGAAAGTCTCTCCCTGCCAGCCTCAGTGTGAGATTTCACCACAAAAAGAAATCAGCGCTCGGCGAAGGAAATTAGCCTGACCGTGATAAACAACATGTAGCACAAAGCACATGTAATCAGTTCAAAAGATCAGATGTCAAAGTGCTCCCTCGCCTGTCCCTTGATCATCGCACCAATTAGCGATTAAACATTAAAACAAGACTGCTGTATATGCGCCGAGATGGCTAGCAGCTATTGTACATATGCTCTCTTGCCTACGCAGACAAAGACTTAAGACACCTATGCCACTGCACGCTAAGACGGTTTAGAAGACAGGCAACAACAAGAAGAAAGTGGCAAAACCCATTTGCAGTGACAAAGGCAACATCTCTCTTTTGTCTTCGGAAGATTTTCTTGCTTCAAATGTATTTGTGACCCGTGGACCAGATTCTCAGTGGGTATAAATCAAACTAGCTTCTTTGGCCTCAGTGGAGCCATACCAATTTACAACAGCTAAGGATCTGGCCCACAGTACAGAAGTATATTGAACTCCTACAGTTTTTATATGATCAATGCCTGTTTTTGAGGTTGCTGAAAACTATAGGTGTTCACACATTATGGGAAAGTCCTACAGAGTTTAGCAGAGATGGAATCAATAGGGATCTATAGAAATTACTTTATAAACCTATAGTATTTAACACAGAATTAGATTATTTCCACAGGTTGTCATTTTGGGTAGTGATGGGTGTGGAAACTATCCTATAGAAGTCTATGGCATGTATACAGTTTTCAATTAAATGCGATTGGATGGCCCCCAAAACAAGCTACAGACAATTTATCACATATGATTAAATTCTATTGGATTTTTTCCATAGTGTCAGGATCCCATTCCTGGCCCCAATCCCACAATCCTTCCTCACATGAGTAATCCCTATTCACAAGAATAGTCCCATTGACTTCTTGTGCAAGTAAGGATTGCTCATGTGAATAAGGTTTGTACAACCCGGTTTTAACTACTTGCAGGTAAATTCGGTAGCATGGCCAGTGTTTTATAGTCACCCATTCTCTGCTAAAATGGGCAACAGAGTATGAATAACTTGAGACTCAGTTTGGAGAGATGATGAGTACCATTTGACTATGGAAACTGAAAGCCCTTCACGCCTCACTTGATTGTATTATGGCAGCACCTTGGGGCTCCAAGCAAGATTAGAGGTGCATCGTGCCAGGTGCTGAGCAGACACAAAAAGGAGACAGTCCCTGCCCTGAAGATTTTATAATCTGAACAGACAAATGGCAAGAGGAGAAACAGAGAGGTGCAAACTGGTCAGTGGAAGAAAAACTCTCCTGATGCCCAATCCAGACGATACTGCCTCCAAGTTCTAAGTTGTGTGTCTCAGCATATTAATATCATATTGTCAATAAGCATGAAACTCACCAGTCATGCAAGCACAGGAAGTATTTCCATTTTGAAATTGTATTTCCAGTGTCCCTGAATCATATTCTTCACATTGTACGGGAAGGGGAGGCATTTTTAACTGCCAGAAGGTGTGTAACAAGTCACAGTAGATTGGACAAATAAGAAGCCAGAATGGATAACTCCAGTCTGACTTGCATCTCTGACACAAAAAGTTGTGTGTCCATCATACCATCACACCCTGCCTCCCCAACAGGTTATCTGCACGTGTTTTGCCCAGAAGCGAAGATACTGCCAAACCAAACAGGCTATTAATGGATTTTGTCTCAAAGATACAGATCAAAGCTCTTGGAGGAATGTTTTTTTCTGCTCCTCTAAAATGCTTTATAAAAAAAAGAAGGAAAAATACTATTATTAAAATATATTTCATAGTAACTTTCCACTTGGATGTCCATGTTAGCATGTGGCGGAGTTTAGCTTTCCTTCTCATTACAATTCAGTACTGGATGCGATCACCTGTATAAAGATGTTATAACATTATTTTCTTGTAAGCGTAAATATATTCGCACGGCAAATGTCTCATTATGTATGATTAACGCATGGAAGGCAGGCAGCCTGAGCTGAGACAACCATCCAAAGCCATCAATATCTTCTTGAAATCTGGTTGTCATCCACTAATGGCTCTATCTTGCAACATGTGGAATATTGTGGCCCCAATCCAGAAAAGCACTTATGCATATGCTTATCTTTAAGCATTCAGGTGAACCTGTGGAAGTGTGGTTTTTTAAAATGGGCAAATAAAACAGCTCTTTTAAAAAAATTTTTTTTTTGTTCATATAGGAACCAATAGAAAATAATTTCCTTTCCATGGGATTTTTGTTCCATCCTATAGCATTTAATGAGGAATTGTACCTCTGCAGTGGAACTCTACAGGATAATTTAAAGCCAAACAAGCAAAAGATCTACTTTTCTATGAGGTTCTATAGGTTTTGAGAGTAACTTCTATAGAACCTTTTTGATTTAAAGAAAAATTTTTCAAGATGCAATGGGTAGTTAGAGAAAGTCAATGGGAGTTAGGGACCTAACTAGCATTTGCGCCTTTGAAAATCTCTCCCTGCTTATTTCAGGTGCCTTCATGCTTTGTTGGACTGGGGCCAGACTGCTCAGCAATTTGTAGGATCAAGCCCTAAAAGGCTAGGGTGAAGGAAATGTGACTCAGACATCCAAAATAGGAATTAAGTCAACCGTGCAAAATTGTCATTCAAATTTACCAAAAGAGGGGTGATATTATCATGACTATCCTTTACTGACTCTTATGGGAAAAGTCTTATAAAACCGAATAGGCACTAAATCAACAGGGTTCCATCGGAATACAGTCGGGTTTGGCGGCAGCATGCGTGGGATCTGTGACCTGGTGAATTGCTGTAAGTGCCAACAGCGGGGAAAGCAAGTACCCTGGAAGGGAAAAGAACCGAAAAATCTCAATCATTTCGGGAAAGTAATAGTGAAGAAAGAGACAGGAGAAATTAATTGTGAATAGCTGAAGAAAGGCCAGCTGGTCGAGCTATACAGTAAAGCAGCAGACACTGAGGAGCAGACAAGGGTGCAGCTGGTCGACCTGCTGTATTCTGATGACCAGAAGAAACATGATGGTCCAGGTTGACAGGGAACATCCAGCCCACTGGCAGAGGGTCCAGCAGGTGGGGAAATCTTGGAGCCGACGCCCTGGTGGGAGAGTGGAGAGAACCTGACTAAAGTAGCAACCGCATTCATTGGGATCATGGACTGATCTACCAGAGAGGATACAGCTGGAGAGTGACCAACTGCATCTGGAAATCCAGCAGCTTGCAGTCCAGGGGCAAGAGAAAGCAGACCAGAAGCCTAAAGTGGGTGCCATTTGCTGGGCCATGGAGGGGGAATACAGGTGCAGTTGCCATGAACTGTGACATACGGTTCTCTAAAACCTTTAAGAAGTTCACCTCCCCAGTTCCAGGCACCTGTAATGATGTACAGGATTATGCAGTTGACCAAGTGCATTATGGGTATTTCATCTTCCTCTGGAGCATCTGGTATTGAACATTGCCAGAGGCAATGGACTTGTTGGGTCAGTGGGGTCTGTCCAATATGGCAAATCCTATTTTTTACCATATCTAAATTTTCAGTGGTGAAGAGATTGAGGCAAAGCAAAGAACAGCTAAGATGGAGTTAATACAGTGTGAAACCATGCAGCATGTCTGCAACACACTTGTTTTGCACCATGTAGCAGACACAGTGCAACATTTGCCTGAGAAGAGAGTGCAAATTAGAACAGATGTAAATCATAAATATAGCAAGCAATAGGCCTGGATACCAGAAGACACTAACTACCGAGAATTCCTATTCCCTTTTCAATAAAGAGTTACAGCGCTCACATAAGAGCCATGCAGATACTGACAATAAAATAAAGCTAATGCATTGCAATGAATACCCAGACCATTCTTGACCATAAGTTTATAACCTTTCCTGTAGGCTAAGGAAGCTACTGTGTGCCATACAAATGGAGAGAGCTATTAAAATCTGGAATAGCATCCCACGAGATGCAGTTGAAGCCCCATCATTTGAGTCATTTAAAAATAGTCTGGACAAAGCACTGGAGAATATTCTGTTGGGACCAACCCTGCATTGGCAGGGGGATGGACTTGATGAATTAATAGGTATTTTCCATCTCTGGTTCCTATGCCTAGTGAAGAAAACAAAAATATTTTGGAAAATGTTAGCAATTTTTTTTAAAAATGAGGCTTTTGTGCTCTTTACAAACCATGGTCCCGATCCAGCAAACCTTTAAGCCATGCACTCTCTTCCCATCTATAGCCCCAACGGACAGAGAGCTGAACTGTACTCCCGTCTCTGCAACTGATCACATGTCTCTACCCTTCCAGCTCTGTTTTACTGTCCAGCCTTTGTCCAGACAGGTGGGGAATTCCTACAAAAAAAGAGTCTAACTTCCTTAGGAGAATTGGAAAATTCCAGCCTTAGTCTGAAAGTCCTGGGGGGCAGAGGGTGTCTCTTACCACGTGTTTCTACAGTGCTTAGCACAATGGGGCCTTGATTGCAAAATAACTGTAATATTTTTTTAAAAAAATATGCTAATTACAAAGTATTTTAAAAATCACCTTTCCCCCCAGGATCTGTGTGTCCCTGGGGTAAATCACAAAAGGGCCTGCTCCCATTTCAATTCTGGGTGCTCAGCATCTCCCAGGACCAGAATCTTAACCCCTCTTAGCCATCAATAGAAGTGAGCGTAAGTAATACCTTCATCACTGGAATATCAGGAGGCTTAACTAACATTCTTACGTGCTTCGGGATCCTTTGATGAAAGATGCCCTGTAAGCACTAAACACTATTCATTGAGAAATATTTTAAATAGGCATGAAGTAATTTTTTACCTCCAAAAAATGTTAGGTGATTTTTGCCCTCCTCCCTCTCTCTATTCAGAGATCAGGTGCAGGGATTTTAACCTCAGTGCCTCTCCCCAAATTAACGTCAGTTTCACATCCTCTTCGATCAAGAATCAGCGGGGTAGCCATGTTAGTCTGTATCCACAAAAACAACTAGGAGTCCGGTGGCACCTTAAAGACCAACAGATTTATTTGGGCATAAGCTTTCGTGGGTAAAAAACCCACTTCTTCAGGTGCACATCCTCTTCTCTGACTCAACATTCGAAATGTGTTAGCAGTTGAACTTTAACTTTCTCCGGGATGGATCATAATTTAATTTCTTGGTTACTCTAAAGCTCATGAGGGCCCCCGCTCCCGCCCTCCCCATTTTTTTTTTTTTTTTTTTGGAAAGCAGGCAGGCCTCCTCTGCTCAAGTCAGGGGTACATTTCAGATTTCAACTGCATCTCCTTGCTGGAGTTTAATTGATAATGAAAGCCTGATTTCTGAAGCCAAGGTAAGGTACTGAAGGTAAGTGATCAGAACACTGCCCTGGTAATAAATCACTGTAGTCCAGGTCACAGTTTGGAGTGTGAATGCAACGTTCAATAAAGAAACACACGCCACCTTTCAGCTTCACGCTGACCCCAGCTAATTGACCTCCTTGTGGTCCCACCATTAATCATTCTGGCATAAGGGGCAAGAGGCAGCTCCACTGCACAGACGTACAGGAGGTGGGGGGTAGAAATAAAAGGTAAAAGGAAATCCTAGACAATTCTTCATTAATTAACTCATTGGATTTTCTGCTTTGTTGGCAGCAGCTACTTTGCCAAAACAATATCGAGACCAACGTACGTGGTCTGGCTGGTCTGTATTTGTTTAGCACTTGGATGCCTAGCCCAGCAAATAAAAGCAGATGTGAACTGTTCTATATAGAACCATGCAAAGATGCAGAAAATTACAATAAAGCTCTACAGCCATTCATGTTCATTGAGCCATCAGACCACATCCATTCATGAAACTGCACATCAGCTATTTGCAGACAGATTCTACAGTGTCCTTCACCTCATGTTGTCATTCATATGGGAACAAGGGGAGTGCCAAATATTTCTAGATCTGAATGGGGGCATTTTGTGCACCCTCTTTGGTCTAGTGCGAATGACACACCACAAGGTGTAGGGAAATGGAGAATCTGGCCTTTTGTTTGCCATTTCATCTTACATGGGAAAGGGCCAGGTTCAGCCCAAACTCAACCCAGGTGTTTTGCGGCTACAATTAATGTCACCTCTACGTTTGTCTATGTACCTGATATGCAGGGACACTTACGGATGCGCTTGTCTGCACCCAGAACAACACCAGTTTAACTTAAGGTTGGAATTTCAAACAACTGGTGCAAAAGGCTGCATATAAAGTTTTTAAAAGCTCCTAAATCTTTTAGGACCTAAATCCCATTGCCAAGGGAGACTTAGGGTAAGTCTACATAGCAAAAAGAAAAACCCCACAAACCTGCGGCAGCAAGTCTGTCAACTGATGTGGGCTCACAGGGCTAGGGCTACGGGGCTGAAAATAACAGTGTAGAGGTTTGGGCTCAGGCCGGAGCCTGGGCTCTGAAACCTGGTGAAGGTGGGGGGTCTCAAAGACCATGTCCAAATGTTTACACTGCTATTTTTAGCCCTGCAGCATGAGCCCAAGGCAGTTCCATCCATTGATCTAGCTACTGCCTCTCAGGGAGGTGGACAACCCAAGCCAATGGGAGAACCCCTCCTGTCTGCATAGGCAGTGTCTACACGGAGGTGCTACAGAGGAGCAGCTTTGACTCTGTAGCATTTCAAGTGTAGACAAACCCATAGGCTCCTAAATCTCTTTTGAAAATGGGACTTGGGCACTTTTGAACATTCTACCCTGCATCTTATTTTGGGTTCCACCTAAATCATTCTGGTTTAGTTTAAATCCATTAGGAACAGACCTAAGATAAACCAAACCAAGCCACTCAAGCTGAAACGAGAAAGTGCTATGGTTCAGGCAGGACTAGAACTTAGGTCGACCTAGATACATCGTTCAGGGCTGTGAAAAATTTCACACCCTGGGTAACAGTTAGGTTGTCCAAACCCCCACTGTAGACACGAGTAGGTCAACGGATTTTTCTGTTGACCTAGCTATTGCCTCTCAAGGTGGTAGATTTATTAGTGATGGAAAATCCTCTTCCATGGCTGTAGCAAGTGTGTACGCTACAGCAGTGCAGCTGCAGAGCTTCTTGTGTAGATGTACACTAAACCAGTGCAAATGTGTGTGGAGACTACAGCCCCTAGTCAAAGATCTTCAAAGCTGCCTAAATGATTTTAGCACCTAATTCCCATTAAAGTCAATAGGAACAGAGGGTCCAAATTTCCCAGGCAGCTTTGCAAATCTCACCCAAAGGGAACATTAACAGTGCTCACCAAGAACCAAGAAAGCAAAAAAAGGATCCCACCTTTCAGAAGCACGTGTCTGCAGTCCCTTCCTCAAGCGAATAGTCTCTGTGGGTTCAATGGGACAACTGAGCTAAGCGCGGGCTCTGCGTGAGTTGAGGTATGCAGGATCTGGCCCAGTGCAACTGAATCACAATGCCCAATGAACAATAATTTTTTTGTATTATCACGGCATCTAGGAGCCCAACCCCAGACCAGAATCCCATTGTGCGAGGCACTGTACAAAACACAGGACAGAAAGACAGTCCCTGCCCCAAAGAGCTTACGCTGCATTGGGCTGATCTTTCCTTTCCAGTCCTGCACTGGACTTTGCCATTTTGCTTAGAACTCTTGCTATGTTTATCTACAACTCTGCCATTGTAATGGTGGTAATTTAGAGATGGATGAACTTGAAGGCAATCAGGACCTGATTTTCAGAGCTCCTTAGCACCCCTAGTTCCATTTTCTCCAGAGCTCAGCACTTCTGAAAAGTCAGGACCCACCAATTTCCATTTTTGAGGGCATGCTCCAATCCTGACTGAAATATTTTCCTTTCTTTCCCCCCCCCCCTTTTCTCCATTTATATCAAGCGAATGCTTGAATGCTTCCCTGCTAGCAATACAAAGAGAGGACAATCCCCTTGGAGCTTGATACACAGAACCTATTAATAAGCAAATGGAAAGAGCTGGCACATATTCCTCATTGTTTAAGTCCTCAGCCACCAGAGTCTGAAGCATTTCCCTTCAGGGTCCCATCCATGCAGAGTCATCTTGGGAGATTACTTATGCTATTGTCTTGAGTGAATGAACTACCACAAACTCACACATACCAATGACTTGCGGGCACTGATTTAAAAACCAAGCCGAGCTTTGGTAGGCATGACAACCGGGTCCAGGCACCCCACAGGGAGAACAGAAGGTTTGAACCCCCAAAATATGCAGTTAAAATCAAGCGATTGTTTACAATGTTATTGTACTACAAAAATATAATTAAGTATGGTCTTTTGTGAAAGCTTGTCTTGTTGCGAACGTGACGGTCATTGTGAGATATACCGGCAGATTGTTGTTACTAATTCATGTATATCGAAAACCATGCTCATATAACTTCAGCCTCACTGCACAGCAGGGCAGTGAGATGTATGCAAGGAGGTGCATTTCCCAAACCAGTTGTTACATGAAACCAGCTTCGGGTTCCCACGCATTATCCAGCCCAGGAAAGGACATTGGTGGACCACTAAAGTTAACGGAAAGACATGGAGACAACTGGGATTTACCCACCCTGAAAAACCATGAGTCACCATACCAGGAGGGGGAAAAAACAACCACCGCCACCTGGCAAACACTTTTAAAATAGGAGGGGTTTGAAGTGAAAGGATCCAGAAAGTGAGTGACGGCCCCGAAGCAGGCAGTTGTCTGAGAAACAACAGCTCCTCCCTACACTTAGGGGGTACTTTGGGAAATTGTTTAAAGGCAATAGGTAACTTGTATTAGAAAAGTGATTTTATCCAATATAGAAGTGTAAAGTCTGAGGTTCCATCCTTATGTTTATTTACTGTGTAACTTGTACACGTTTGCGTTTCCTTACTATTTCATCTTTGAATCTGTCGTTTTTCTATTAAATAAACCTTTTTGCTTATTTGTACCCCAAGTAGGTCTCTGCTGTGGAAAGTCTGCTGCAGTTTCCACGGTATGCATCCGATGAAGTGAGCTGTAGCTCACGAAAGCTCATGCTCAAATAAATTGGTTAGTCTCTAAGGTGCCACAAGTACTCCTTTTCTTTGTGTGGAGTGTGTGTGTCGAAGTGAGGTGATAATTGGGGGGCTGGTTTCACAACTTCAGGGGTGATGAACTAGCAGGGAAAAATCCAAGCTCTTTGGGACAGGGACTGGTAGTTAAGAACTCGGGAAGGAAGAACTTCTGGGAGACTTGCGACTGGTTGACGTTGCCCTAAAAGGAGTAACTAGGCTGGTGGAAGCCAGGGTGAGATATGGTGTTTGTGGGCAGGCTACTGGTGTCAGGGATGTGAACCGTAACAGCACAGCATTAAGGCATCCCAAGATTATCGGGCAGGCAGCGACAGAACCACTTACTGGTTGGGGCGATTCCCAAAATGTCGCAGAAGGGAACAAGCCTTTATCTCTCTACATACTGACCATACCTCCGTGAGGCTATCAGTGAGTGAAAAGAGTGCAGAGACTTTAAAGGAAATGACACTGCAGGACCAGTGAACTGGGTGAAGATGGCTAGAGAGAAGAGCAAGTCCTTATCTCAAACTGGAAACCTTTCACTTAAGTTTCTACTCCCAGGGTTGTCTCAATTACACTCGATTGTCTTTTGCCATTGGGGACTAGATTCAACATATGGCGGCCTGGACCTGGTTTTAAATTGAGCAGTCTCTGGTGGATGTTCTGGAGAATTTTTCATTCCCCATTTGCTTTAGAGCAGTGGTCGCCAACCGGTCAATCGCAATCGACTGGTCAATCCTAGAGGATCTCCCAGTTGATGGCGATCTTCGGTGTCCTAGCGGGGCTGCCGCTAAGACAGGCTCCCTGCCTGCCCTGGCCTCACGCTGCTCCCAGAGGCAGCTAATGCACCCCGCAGCAGGGAGGGGTCTCCCTCCGCGCACTGCTCCTGCCTGCAAGCACTGCCCCCGCAGCTCCCATTGGCTGGGAACAGAGAGCTGTGGCCATTGGGAGCTGCAGGGGACATGCTTGCAAAGAGGGCCACGTGCAGCTCCCCTGCCGCCCCCGGGGGCTGCAGGGGCGCATTGGCCCCTTCTGGGACTGGCGGGGGGCCAGGGAGCCTGCCTTGGAGGCAGCCACGCTGCACCACCAACCCGGAGCCGCCGAAGGTAAGAGCTGCCCAGCAGGCAGCTGTACCCCAACCCATAGCCCTGAGCCTCCTCCCAGAGCCAGCATCCTGTACCCCCTCCTACACCCCAACACTCTGCCTCAGCCCAGAGCCCCCTCCTGCAACCAAACTCCCTCCCAGAGCTTGCACCCCTTACCCCCTCCTGCACCCTAACCCCTTGCCCCAGGCTCAGCCCAGAGCTCCCTCCTGCACTGCAAACCCCTTGGTCCCAGCCCAGAGCCCCCACCCCCTCCTGAATCCCAACCCCCTATCCCAGCCTGGTGAAAGTGAGTGAGGGTGGGGGAGAGCGAGTGACGGGGGGGGGGGGGAATGGAGTGAGTGGGGTGGGGCAGATCCTGCGTTGCCCTTAAATTCAAAAAGAGATCATGGGCATAAAAAGGTTGGAAACCACTGCTTTAGAGGCTACAGATAGGGCCCAGTTCACATAGGCATTTCCATCAGTGCAGAAAACTACCTTTCTGATATAGTAACATTTTATATCCACTTTGCCCAGATGTAAATGACTACACGAGAGGCCTGATTCAATGTCCACTGATGACAATAGAAAGACTCCCACTGACTCCAAGCCATTAGGTCAGGCCCAGGGGACAGAGCATTGGTGAATTAAATTTCCTCCTGTCCTACAGGTGTTTTCCAGCCCTTCAGGGTGAGTTCCTGTATTTAAAAAAAGGACACCCTTCCTACAAGCCGGATGGGATAAGTCTCTAGAACAATACATTACAGATTTAAAATAAAACAGCCCTGGCACCTCCAGGGTTAAAGCTTTGGTGCTGTGCTGTACTGACTGTCCCGGGTTCATCTAGTAACAAAACCATTTGTTCAATAGGTTGCAATCCTCAGAGCTCATACCCGTAAAGACACAAAGGCGGTGAAAGCATGCACTGCATTTTCCTCACTAATGCACTGGCTTTTCTTCTGCCCATAAAGTAAACCTCTTCTGTTTCAGCGTCTCAGCCAGGGTGGAAAACAAAACCCCCAAAAGGATATTGTCCCTACAGGATAGACCCCACAATATTTGCTAGATCCTCTCTCAAAGTTTCTATCCTGGCTCTTCCCAGAGCAGGCCTACTGAGTGCTTAAATCACAGTCTACATGACAATACTATAGGGCATCCCATGCATTATAGACTTAAATCATTTACTTGTCTTTCATATTGACACACACTCAAATTCAACCCATCTCATAAGTGTTTCGGCGACATGCTGAATATAGATCAGACTCCCTGGTGGACGCTGGTCATTTTAATGTTGTGAACAACCTGTCACACCTTTCAGTTTCCTGCCACCTCATTCCATTTGCTATTTCAACTGTATAAATTGGGGTGACCAGAGGATAACAATAATCTTACATTTATACAACACTTTTCATCCCAAAGTGTCCCTAAGTGCTTTACAAATTTTACGCATTGTTCTTCCCACTACTTCACTGGATGAAACTGTACTAATCAGCACTGCACATCAGCTGAACAGGGCGCAAAGGATCCAAAACAGGATGCAAAGAATACCGTATCCATTTGAAGCTATAAGGTGAAATTGTAGGAAAGCGGAATGTAACTAACTAAACTGGGATGTCTCTAGGCCAAAACCCCTCTTACTAGAAATGCTTTGGGATTTTTTTTTAATAAATCCCAAGTGGTCAGGACAGTTTATATCTCACAGTCCAGCTTGAGAATGCCCCCTAGCACCACACAAGGACCAGGCCCATCGGCCATTACTAGAGATGGGAAGATATTGAAATTGACGTAAGTGAGAGTGCGAGTGATCACTTGGTTCCAAAACCTCCTCTATTTACACCTCAGTCTGGAACAGTTCCTCAGATTTGTCATCTAAACAGAATGAATCACTTACTTGGGTTTCGCAAAAAGAAAAGGAGTACTTGTGGCACCTTAAAGACTAACCAATTTATTTGAGCATGAGCTTTCGTGAGCTGCATCCGATGAAGTGAGCTGTAGCTCACGAAAGCTCATGCTCAAATAAATTGGTTAGTCTTTAAGGTGCCACAAGTACTCCTTTTCTTTTTGCGAATGCTGTTACTCTGAAACCTTACTTGGGTTTGTGCCATATTTGTATGAGTGACTATTTGTGACACAAATGTGTACACATTCATCCAAAGAACATTAACAACTTCCCCTGATTTATCCAACTATTCAGAAGTAATCACAATAGCTCAGATTTTGAATACTCGGAATGGTGCGTTCAAATAGTAATCCAAAAATTACTGCAAAGAGTGAATAAGTAAAGGAAATGGCCATTTGCTCACAAATATTTGACAAGCAATCTACAGTCAATTGTCCTGGTTAATGGGAGCTGTCAAGATTCAAAACTACCATTAATGGCCCACACTTTGCATAATTACAGTCGGACCTCAGAGTTATACTTCATATTTCTAGTTTCACATACAAGAATACTACATTTATACAAATAGGATGAATACATGCAGAAGAACATAACCTTTGCACAGATATGTTACATGGCATATCTAGCATATTCCAGTTATGTCATATTTACATTCATAAGCATATTTCTATAAAGCATTATGGGGTGCAACGTCACAGGAGGTGGGGTGATTAGGCAAATTCAGTCAAGTTGTAACATCTCCAAAGATGTACCACCACCAGGAGAGTCTCTCATATGCTGGTTCAAATGAGATTCTCTAGAGACCAACTGACTCAGGGTCTTCTTTCTGATGTAGCAAATGGATGGAACCTTCTGTCCAAGGCAGGGGTGGGAGGGGGAGGGGGAGAGGGAGAGGAGGCAATCCTTAGGGAAAGGTTGACACCTGCCAGAGCCTGAGGTTGGAGTTGCAAGATCTCTGGTAAGCTTTTTAGCATATGTGTAGGTGCTTTTATTGTTTGTAATATACTTTCTCTGTAATGCTGTCACTATAAGAATAAAATGTGCTTGCTTAAAAAGAGCTACGTGGTAACTCACATCTGCCAGCATTTATGTTGCGCACAGCCTTTGAAGAGCAAGTACAGCACAGATGCTGGCCTGGTTAGGCAGTCTGGCTTGCCAGGAATTAACACACTGTAGTCAGGGAACTGTGCAGCCTGGAAAAACCCCAGTCAGGAGGGAGAGAGATGCATGTCTCCACCTAAAAGAGTGACGGCTGGGAGTCAGAAACCTAAAAGTGGGTGTCCTTGCTGGACCACAGAGGGGGAACGCAAGTGCTATTGCCCTGAACTGTGACAGACATATCCTAAGAAGGAGCAGCATTTTCTAAATCAACACCACAACCTCCTAATGCATCCTGCATAAAACTGGTTGAAATTTTTCAAAGTTGGGGGTGAGAGGGATTTTTAAACACACATTTTTGCATAACATCCCCCTCTATTTTTTTAACTAACTATAGAACCGATCAAAGTTTCCCAAATTACAAATAATAAATGGGTTTAGTCTGATTGAAAAACATCACAAGGATAGCTTTTTCTCATGGCATTTCTGTATTTCCTGTTCTGGCAGCAGCCAACCCCAAGGATCACAGAGGTGTGTGAAAGGTAAGTAAGGCTCGACAGTCTCAGAATAAATAGTTACAAAACAGGGTTCACAGATTTAATGAGCATCATGTTTTGGGTCCATTTTTTATTTTGGCTGATCCAGTTTAGTTATCTTTGTTGGAGAAATGGACAAGTTTTATCCAAATCATTTCATTTTTCTTTTCCTACCTTCTTTTAGAGTTCAGGCTCTTGATACTACCCCTACTCTCTTTTACTTTCTTCCATGCCACAGAAAACATATGCAGAAGTTCAACACACTTACTTTTCTGGATGGGAGGAGTTGGGCTCTCCAGCAGACAGAAGAGCCAACTTTCAGGACGACTTTATCACTGCTCAATGGTCAAATGATGGATTCTTGCATCAGCAACCTGAAAAGATACATTGACATATAATGGCATCATTGGACTAAGGAGTACAGTCATAGCTTCAGCGGCCTAAATTGGTAAGCTGTAGCTTCAAGTGAGCTCTGAAAAATAGGCAAGAAAGGGAAACTTTTGATTCTATTTCATTGGAAAGAACACTCCCATTGCAACAGTTAAGCAGAAAAATTCTGATCCAGTTACAACCGTCTCCAATGCCCAGATGTCTTAAAATAGAGAAACTTAGGCCAGCCTGCCAAAATATTTAAAATACAAATATACTACAAATATAATGGGATGGAGTGTGGTCTAGTGGGCAGGACAGTGGACTGGGAGTCAGAAGACCTGGGTTTTATCCTGATGCTGACCTGCTTTGTGACCAAAGGCAAACACTCATCTCTTTGTGCTTGTTTACCTTCCTACCATTTGTCTGACTCATCTATTTAAACTGAAAGATCTTTGGGGTAGCGACTGTCTTACAATGTATTTGTACAGTGCCTGGCACAAAGGGGCTCCAAGCTCAACTGGGACTTCTGGGTGTTGTCATAGTCGTAAATATAAATAACAATTATTATTCTTTAGAATATTTGCTTTGAAGAGCAGCCTCAGGGTTAAACCCACTCGCAGAAAGTTCCAAACAAATCTCTGGCCTCCAAATGATTCAGTTCCATTGTCTGACTTATCAGAGGAGATAAACAGTAGAGCTTGCAACCAACACACAATGTGCTGTGATCCTATCAGGACTTCACAAGCTAAGCAGAGTTGGGATGGGTTAATATTTAGTTAGAGGATCTCCGAGAGACGCTTAGGTGGAGTTGGCTCTTCAGTATGTGGCATTGGTCCCTCTAATCCTATCACCAGCCAATGCTCCAGTATTGGATTGGGGTCATTGTGATGGGGGTGCCATGATTCCAGTGAGAAATGAAACCAGATGACCTCAATCTCCTGACCTTTCATGGCCACCAGACTTCCTGGCACTTCACAAGAGCAGGGATGTTAGTTGGTATACTAGCCAGATACCAACGTGGCTAATTAAATACTGCCAACCTCAAATTCCCTCTGTAGTTTCAACTGAAACAGTAAAACCATCTTTCTAGCCTCAACTGGAACCCTACAATAAAAAGGAGCACCTACCCATACGTGTCTGAGAAATAAAAATAAAACAGCAATGCACCCCTCATTAAAGCTGATCTCTTTTTTTTCCTCCTCTTCAAAGAACAGTTTCTCAGCAGAAAATGCTGTTTCGATGAAATCAAAGTGTGGACAGAATTTTTTTGTAAAATGATTTCAAATCGAAATGGAGTGTTTCATCTGGACTTTCTTGTTTCATTTCATTCCAACCATCAGTTTGTTTTTAATTTTATTATATATTTATATTGTATGTAATGACCGTTGAAATGAAAGGTTTCAATAAAGGCCATTTTGATGTTTCCGAATCAAAATATTTCAGAATTTCCATTCTGCAAAATATTTCAAGATTTTACTTCTGACACTTACTAGAGATGATTTTTTTTTTAAACGTTCGAATTTTTTATGGGATGGAAATTCCCTTTTCTGGGCAGTTCTACCCCCATCCAATAGAATTGAACTTCCCTACAAGACATAAAACACCAATTTCCTTTCCCCAGCACAGCCCCTCACCACCATCCAACCCCACCTTCACCGCAGCCCAGCCTTACTGCTTTATTTAGACTGTATACAAAAATAAAAAGAGGTTCTTGTCCATCACCCTTGCCATAAATTATTCAAAACAAACAACGAGCAGAACACCAAACTTCCCCTCCCCCCCACCCAAAGATCAATCCCAGCGAACTCCACCCTGATGCAAGTTTTGCACGTAGATGTTCTCTGCTGTGCACTTCAAAGGGCAATCGCCGTGGCCCATTACCTGAGAGGTGGGCAGTGTGGGAGCTTGGTTCACAGCTCAGTGTGTATCACAGAGAACACTCTACTGCCAGGTCCCTGTCTTTTAAATCAAGGGGGACCCATCTCAAGCAAATATCTCCAAAGGCCAGAGATAGGACACTAGATGGAGAGGGTCTGAGTTACTACAGAGAACACTTTTGCAGGTGTCTGGCTGGTAGGTCTTGCCCACAAGCCAAGGATCTAACTGATCACCATATATGGAGCCAGGAAGGAGTTTTCCCCCAGTCAGATTGGCAGAGATCCTAGGGGGGTTTTGCCTTCCTCTGCAGCATGGGGCACAGGTCACTTGCTAGTTTGAACTGGAGTAAATGGTGGATTCTCTGTAACTGAGTCTTTAAATCAAGATTTGAAACTTCAGTAATACCACCAGAGGCTACGGGCCTACTACAAGAGCGGGTGAGTGAGGTTCTGTGGCTTGAGATGTGCAGATCAGTCTGGAAGATCATGATGGTCCCTTCTGGCCTTAAAGTCTATGAGTAGGTCAGCTAACTGCAGCTCTGGCAGCAGAATATGATGAGACAGGCTATTGGGTGTTCGGAATGGCTTTGCCCTCTTATGTTCTTGCTGCTGTGTCTCACCAAAGGTGATGGGGATGTGACATGTGGATGTTCCAATAAAATGCTCGGTAGTGTACATTTATATATACACTTGCCAAGATTATGAGAAGTTGTGGCAATTTAGGACATGATTTTCATGCAACGTTGCACATTTTTGCAGAAAACAAGCTGAGAACCAGTGCAGAATTAGGACAATAATTTCAAGTCACCTCGTAACAGATTTTACATAGTTACCTCACACATACACTTATCACACACACAATTGTGAATTGCCTTAGGCCACTGCTAGCTGAAAGGCATGATATGCAAATGTCATTATCAACATGGTGCAGATCAACTTTCCTTTATGCACTCCAGGCTCTTTCTGTATGATTTCAACGTGCTGGCTTCCAAAACGCTGGACTATATAGATAGAATTTTTTTTGTTATATATATATTTTTTTTTAAAAGAGTCACTCATTTCAAAAATCTATGGTCAGCCAAAACAGGAAGAGTAATGGATGTCGACATAGCCCTTAAGAGGACCAAAGTTATTAGCCTAATGCATTGAGAAGAGTGATGCATTAAGACATTAAGAATCAAAACAATCACATTAATGCTTGACAGCATAAGCAGGAAACAAAAGATGAGAGATGTAATGTAAACCATATGGCTTAATAACTAATACCTCATTTAAGCATCTTTATTAAAACAGCTCTTATAGATTTGAGTCTTAATAAATATGTAAAACATGGTTGGCAGGATGTTATGTTCTTTTATCCTCCACCCCCACCCCACCCCCGAACAAAACTGTCAAAGATCTGAATGCTACTTTTCCTTTCACAAAGTCCAAATTCTATGTCAACCCAATTAAGCCTACGCAGTTATAATAAATGAGGCTTGTCAGTTACTCTCACTTGAGACTCACACTGTAGCTAATATTACTCAATAATGCAGATGTTTTCTGTCTCTTTTCCTTGGGAAAAAAATACATTCAAATGAATTAATGATAAATAGGTATTAATATGGAGAGGACATGCTACAGAGTGACACAGGGCGGCTTACATGTCAAGTGGCAGAGATGCTTGTGAGCAATGAAGTCCTCTAATAGTCTGATGTATTCTGGTAATTTACGAGTTGGTATGTATCTGGACCACACAAGCCTTTTTGTTTTGTTTTGTTTAAAATACCGCATAAAAACGTTAAAAACCTCTAACAAAAGCCACGGGCAGTTCCCAGCTGACGTAAATGGTCTTCAGCACATGGCTTCAATAGAGCTATATTGCCATTTACACCAGCTGAGAATTTGCCCCGCCAGGAGCGTTAAAGAGACAACATCAAGATAAGAATCAATTGGCAGAGGTTGAGGGCTTCCCGAAATTAAATCAGAGAGATGCCAGCCACCAGCTAGATTCTCAGCTGGTGTAAGTGGTGTAGTTCTAGTAACTTAAATGGAACTGTGTCTATCTACATCAGTTGAAGGCTTGGCCCCATGTTGTTTTTAGAAATTATCCTCTCTAGTATTACCAATGTCACCTTGGGTTATTAAAAAGTGAATTAATTTTTAAAAAATGAAATCTAATGGTTACATGCAGGTTTTTATCATTTTTTTTCTTTTTTGGAAATAAACTTGTTTCCTTCAATTCTTAAAATAATTTCCATATGGATTAGTTTTGGAATGGATTTTTGACTTTTATACTTCCCTTCCTGCAGGATTTCCTTCTTTTTATGTAATGGCTTTACAAATTGAAACGAACGCCAGCAAATTTGGAGCCAGATGACAAACATTCCAAAGCTCAGGGAGCATTTGAATCCAGTGCGAGAGAGATCTCTGGCAAATGGATTTATCATCGTTGGAGCCTGGACTGGAACCCTGGTGTCCCCGCCCCCGGGGGAGTGCCCTAACCACCAGGCTATACAGTCTCTCTCTCCGGCCCCACTGGCAATTCAAGTATTTTATACATAGACAAACTTCTCCAACAGGAGAGATTGAAAGAGACCCACCCCAGAATAACCGATAGTCTGGCAGAAAGGGCACTCCTGTAAGAGGAGAGACCTGGATTCATATCTTTGCTCCAGAACAGGGATTCAAACGCAGTCTCCCACATCCCAGGGGAGTGCTCCAAACCAGTGGGCTATTGTGCATGAGGAGGGCACCACCAATTTTGTGAATCTAGCCCTTCATTTCCTTTTTTTAAAAAATAAATAAATAAAAAGCAAAGTTTAAGTGCCTGAAATTAAATGTTTCTTTCTGAGTCAAACAAAAAACATTTCATTGACCCAAAATGAACATTTTTTGATTCACCAAAAATGTAGAAAAATTTCATGTTTGGGTCAACCTGAACCCGTATTTATTTATTTTTTTAATGACACTGCCAAAGAACCGAAAAGCCAGTTATTTGCACCGGTATAACCATGCAGACACGGTGGGCCAGATTCTGATCTTTGCCATGTTGGTGTAAATCCAGAATAATCAGAGCCAACGGTATCACTCCAGACCCAAGAATGACTATGATACAATCCAGAACTATGCCTAGTGGAGTTTTGCCACTGGAACAAGCAGCTGGCTTCTGATGCTTCGCCTCATCTAGGGTCTGTCTACACTGCAATCACAGGGCGGTGACTGGAGCATACGTAGACATGCCCAAGCTAGCTGTAATCGAGCTAGCTCACGTACTGACAGCAGTGAAATTGCAGCATGCAAGCTTCAGCACGGCTTGCCCACGACCCTGGAGTAATTACTTGGGCAACTAGCCCATACTGCCATGACCTTACTGCTACTGTAACAGGCTAGCTAGATCAAAGCTGGCTCGGGTATGCCTACACAGGCTGCAATCAGACCTCCAATCACATCGTAAACGTACCCCTCCCCTACACTACTTCACAGCAGTGTAGTGGCGAGGTCTTAAAAAAAAAAAATACCCTCTCTTCTCACCACCTTCCCCACATATAAACGAAGAACAGGAAGAGTTTGATAAAGGACAAAGCGGCATCGAATTCTGATTCCAGGCTTTTAAAAGAAAATGCAGAGTAACCTGTGTTATTTTACTTAAAAACAAAACAAAAAAAAACCATTTCCTAATCTCATGTTTGAAGAAAGTTGGGTAAAACTGTCAGTTTCCTGTTTTAACTGGAGTCTCCATCTTTTGAGCTCTACAGTAAGTAATAAGTAGATTCTCACCTACCTACTTTCTGAAGCAATTCAAAGCCCACCTGGGCTACTGAAGTGCCTGCTTACAACAGAGAATAGGGTAGGAGCTGAAGGATTTGACACTGCCCCAAACAGACACTTAATAAATAGTGTTCTCTTGATATGATTGAAACCAGCTGGGTGAAATGGAATGGTGTAGACCCTTACCTCAGTAGAATGAAATAAAGATAAAGTCAGAATAAATGTGTCTCCCCCTCCCACCTCTCCTAAGTGAGCAAACCTGTTTTTCATAACTTTAAAGAGCAAATATCCAGGACTTCCTACCACAAGAGTCAGCCAATTTTTAAACTCTTCAAAAAAAAAAAAAAAAAAAAACCATGAAAACCATTTGCATTTCTTCTGCGTCTCTAAGAGGTCTGCCATTCCGAATCTTTGACTGGCTTCAAAGGAAGAAAAAAAATGTATAAGAGCAAAAGTTTCAGTAGTGACTTTGGGGTACCCAACTTGAGACTCCCCACAAGTTTTCAAAAAAGTGCTGAGCACCTGCCCTCCAAAAATCAGGCCATTTCAAGATGTCTGAAATTGGTCCATCCAAAATCACTAGTCACTTCCAAAAACCTTGGTCTTCAGTTGAAGTGCCTGAAACCGTTTGTCACTCTGGAAAAAACCTTGGTTAAAAAATTACATATTGATATAGGACTTCTTATCCCCAAAGGATCACAGAATGATTTATGAACCTGTGCTACATCTACCAGAGGAACCACCACATCTACCCTTGAAGTGCAGCCACAACTGGGGTGAAACACAGCAGCTGTTCAACAGCGCACGGCCCTGCTATGCAGCTGCCCAAACCATTTCAGGCTCTAGAGTACAGTATCCAAGGGAAAGTGCAGGGGAGAATCAGGCAAGTCGAATGTCATTAACCAGATTGACTTTTGCCCAGTGCAAACAGCTCTAATACCTGCTTCTAGCAAAAGTTGCTGGAGGATCTTTAATGATAACAAATGGTCATGCTGCCTGTTTTAGGTTCAGATGGCAACTTTAACAGCACAGCACCAATCTCAATCACCAAGACCAATTCCTGATCCTGCAAAGACAAACACATGAGTAACTTTACTCAGGCGAGTACTCCCATTGCAGCCAACAGGATCAGTCAGGTGAGTAAAGTTACCTGCATGCTGCAGACTTTTCAGGGTTGGTCCCCAACTTAGATTTCTCTGCTAGGTCTCCCACCCCGTCACTGACTGGGTCTAACCTTGTTTAGTATCAGAGCGCCTTGTTAGGTTTGACTATGGTGAGGAGGATGGTATGAGAACCTACATACAATAGTTATATCTGAGGAAACCAGGTCAGTAAAAGTGCCTATGAAACAAGAACAAACTGAACCAAAACATTTTTTTTTAAACCGAGCACTTGAGGGACATTACGTTTCTTAATCAGAAGCTAAATATGCATAAATCAAGATCGCAAACAAGATAAGAAGCCAGGGAACACTCCTAAAACCTATTGTACAGCTACAGAAATCCAGCAAGCTGCAGCCTGGAGGATTTTCTTTATATTAGGTTTATGTCCAAGAATGAAAGGGAGAAAGTAGCCATCCAGAGAGGAATGGGAGTTTAAAAAGAAAATAATATTCTTAGAGGCTTCAACACTCTGGAAGCTCATTTGTCATAAGACACATGATAACGGACTTGAAGAAATGCAGACGCTGGCTGTAAAAGTCATTAATTTTAGGGCTCTTGTTCGGCGGTCGTCAGAGGGAAGAGGAGACTATTAGCACACGCAGCTGCTGTCAGCCACAATATGATTTTATGTAAAACCACATTGGTGTAATTGATTGGTGTAAATCCAGAATAACTCCATTTGTGTTAGTCCTGATTTACAACAGTGCTAATAAGAGCTGAATGTGGCCCTGTATTTTTCTGGATAAACTTTCGATTGAGCTATCGATCAATGAATAGTAAGGATTAGGGACTGCCCTCCTGTCAGTGAGAAGGTTGTTCTATTGTTGAGATTTTCATATTACAGGCTTATTTTTTGTTCATTTGATTTCACTGGAGCTACACCAATTGACACCAGCTGAAGATATGACCCATCAAGTTTCAAAACATTTGCCATTCTACAAGCTACTGCTATTTTCAAACATGGGTTTGTTCTGCCTATCTGCCAGGGTTTCTTGCACCTTCCACTGAAGCATCTAGAACTTGTCAAAGACAAGACAGTGGACTAGATGGCTCACGGACGTGATCCAATGTGGCAATTCCTATATTCACATTAGAGCTGGCCAGAAACAAACTTTAGTCCGAAAACGCCAGTTTGTTGTACCAGAGATTTCTCATGAAAGCAAATTGGGTTCAACCACCTTTCACTGAATCACAGGTAGGTTTTCATCAGAAAGCTACCTACTTCCCTGCTAGCTCGCCTGCCGGGCTGCTGGGGAGTCCTGCCAGGAGGTCAGCTGACCCCGAGCTTCTAGAACCCATGGTTCTGGGGTAGTTCCACCACATGGACCGCCCTGAAGCCAGGGAGTCCAGGTCAGACATGTGGTCCCAGGCCAGCTGGCTCCCCCCGGCAGCATGAAATGAAAACTTAGTTTTATCAGAAATGTTCACAAAAATACACCAAAATTTCAAACAGCTCTAAGTATGACATTGTCTTTCCAATGTGGCTTTCCTTAGAGTTATCAATGGCTTTCCAGCCTAGAGAATAGGGGTCAGATTTTCAAATGTATTTAGGAGACTAAAGATGTAGATGAGCACTTAGTGCAATTTTCAAAAGCACTCAGCAGAGTTAAGTGCCTACCATCAATAAAAGGTATGGGGGGAGCATCACAATTTCAGTGAGAGTTAGGCACCTAACCTGGTAAGCTGCTTTTGAGAGAGGAAAAAAAAATCACACTTGGTGCCTACCTACATCTTTGGGGTCCTAAATACCTTTGAAAATCTGGCCCTGAGTAGCAATCATACATTCTACGTGAGGCTCCTATTGAAAGCCATTTGGCAACTTCAGCTACTGCAGACCTTTAGTGGAATCCTTAATGATCACGGGTAGACAGGTTATGTCTCACTCAAAAAACATTGAGACACAACTTTCAAAAAAAGCACAATTTGCAATGAAGAACCTAACTCCCATTGACTTTCAAAAGGAGTTGCATGCCTAATAGCCTTTTGTGCCTTTGAAAATATCACCCAGCATCTCCTAACACACAATGCCAAGCGATTGGTTCAGTACCTGCTCAATGAGAATGCCTTCTCCTATATAACCAACACAGCTTCCCTTTACAACATTTTCCTTAGAGATCTCAATTGTATAAGAATAGACCAAAAGTCCCCTTCCAAAGACATCTAAGTCACTTAGGAGCCTAAATACCATTGATTTTAATGGGCTTTAGGAGCCTAAGTGAGTTAGGTGCTTTTGAAAATAAGACTTCAGGTCTACACTTACTAAGCTTATGAAGTCTGATCAGTAACACTATCTAGTTTATAAGATAAGTGAAGGCTTGTCTACATGGGAAAGTTATGCTGGTATAAACTAAAACATGGAGTTTAAACCACTATAGATACACTGCTATAATCCTCCATGTGGATGCTCTTATTCTGGTGTAAGTGCACCTTCCTTAGTTATAGCTTATGTTACTTGGGAAGGAGTTTAAGCTAAACCAAAAAAATCCCCACCCTTACACCAAATTAAGTGTGTCCTCGTAGAAAGGTTATACCAGTTTATTATTCTGGTAAAAACTTTCCCATGTAAATGAGGACTTAGTTTACTCGATCACATCAAATGACATTCACCCCCTGAGCAGAGGGACCAGCACAAAGCTTACACAACCACTTACACAACCCACTTAAGCACAATTGTGAGAACTTTTAATGTACATAGGACTTGTGCTGGTCCTCTGAACAGGGATGAATTTTATCCAAGGCATTCAACAGCTTATTTCAGAGATGCCCCAAAAAACTTTAAAAAAAACAAAAATCCATTCCTTTATAGTTTCTAATTAGCACTTTTTTTTAAGTTGGGACCAAGGCATTTTTTTAGTTGAAGATTTTATTGTCTTGTCAGCATTTCTTTGTAGGGAATGTTATGTTCTCTTAAATTCCCCTGTCTTGAATTTGGCCAGTTCAGGAGCAAAGCGGGAGATGCAAATTCAATCAATCCACTTTCAGGGAAGAGGCCATACTTCTTTAAGAAGAGATAAATAATTAAACAAGTCTGTGTTCTGGGAAGGATTGGGGTTGGGCGGGGGGGAAGGGGTTGATTCTGTGGGCGTATGTATGCAAAAACTGGACAATTCTCCAATAAGCATGAATCATCAGATGATTTCATAAACCATGAAGGTATCATTACATTTCTGGCATTACATGTTATATGACTTCATGTGACACTTCCATTTCTTCCCTCGTTCCTTCAAACCCAACTTCTACCAGGAGACAGTGCTTCTCCAGACTCTCTAACATTCTTCACTGGACTATAAAACTAATAGCATTTAAAAGAGGAAAAGGAGAGACCATCCACTGTATTTTCATGGTCATAAATACTTGTCTCGTAAACTGAAGATTATAGGAAGCATGGATTTGAATGTGGTTTATTGTACTGTTCAGATAACAGAAGGCTTGGACTTTTATTTTTTTTTCCTTCATAGAAGCAAAAATCGTCTACAGGTCAAGACATTGAAATTTAGAGTGCGTAAAATGTTTATGTTTGCATTAAAAACATCGAGCTGAAAGGTGCTTCCTTTGTGCCATTCAGTTACACAAATTGTTGTTTTTGTTTTTAATATCTACCATAATCATGATTTAACCCAAACAACTTATTTTTCATATGTTGTACTTTCTTGGATAAGGACTCCCAGTTAGCTCCCATGTTGGCTTTCTTGTCGTGTCTTGAACCGGAATAAGTTGGGGGTGTTCTTTCATAATTATATACAGAGAACAATGATGTAGTTATAGGTAAGAAAAATGGACACTGGATGTGTTGCAAATAACAATTAGTGAATTATTATTCAGATCATCCAGATAAAGAGCAACCCAACTTATACTAAGTGATCATCACAAGTCCCTGTTTTTAAAGGCCATTATAAAGACTCTCCAGAATACCCTGTACAATTTTGTTGGACCTTTAAATATCCCTTTTGCTGGTCAACTTGTTTTGCTAATAGCTTAGGGGACAGTTTCTGCCCCTTTACTCCTTCAAGCAGCACCTACCATTGCAGCAGTCCCATGGATTTTGACGGGGCTACTCACGTTGCCAAGTACTATGCGGCATGAGAAACTATGGATGGATCAGACCCTAAGTCAGGTGCTTGAGACAAAGGGTGAAATCCTGACCTCTTTGAAGTCAATGGCAAAACTCCTGTTGACTTCCATGGGAGTTTACCCAACTTCCACTGTGGCGGCAGTAACTAACACTACTGATTGAAGGTTTCAGAGTAACAGCCGTGTTAGTCTGTATTCGCAAAAAGAAAAGGAGTACTTGTGGCACCTTAGAGACTAACCAATTTATTTGAGCATGCTCAAATAAATTGGTTAGTCTCTAAGGTGCCACAAGTACTCCTTTTCTTTTTGCTGATTGAAGGATAGATTGTAGCATTTGGCACAGCCTGGAATGAAAGGGTGGCATGTAAGATCCAGGTGGATGTGTATCATTTACTCCTGTCTGTGGGCATATAAATCCAACTCACATTTAGCATTTAGAGTAAAAGATGATCAAGTGGAAGTTCTTCGGGGCAGGCATCATCTTTTTGTTGTGTGTTGGTACAGCGCCTAGCACTTTGTGGTCCTGGTCTGTGTCTTCAGCTCTTACTTGCTATGGTAAAAATAACAATCGACCTTTTTTTTTTTTTCCTTTGGTTCAGCATCAGGCTGCAAAAGAGGACGTTGTGTCTGACTAATTGTATTAAAGAGCTATTACATCTACTATTAAACTAAAAAGACCCATACAGCTCAAGTTGCAAATATTTGTGATCAACCCACAGAATAAAAACTGAAAAAAAAAAAAAGTCAAATACATTCCCTATTAAAAAAAAAAAAACCACCAACAACAAATCTGAGGAAATTGCAGTCAGCTCATGGTGAGCAGAGGAAGAGTCTTAAATTTGTCAAATAAATTATTCAGTGTGAATTATTCACTCCGATCTAGTTCTGATGAGATTCAATACTCCCTTTTTTTTGTGTAAAGCCTTTTTCTTTGGTCTTTGACTTTCCTTTCCCACCTCCAGGAGGGAATTCAAAACCCAGCAACACACACAATCAGGTGTCAGAATGACTGACTCACAAAAAAGGATGGAAAGATCTAAATGTGTTTAGGCTGGGTAGAAGATGACCGGATAGAGGAGCCTACAAATATTTGAATGAAGTAAACATCAAGGGGGGGGGCGAATTATTTAGAGCGAAGCAAGGGGATATAACTATGAGTCATGGGATGAAATTAAGAAAGTCGGCCTAAATTTTCCCTATCGGGAAAAACTTCTTGACAGTCAGATCTATTGGGTTGTCTAGTTGTCTCCCAAAGGAAGCAGTGAAAGTCTCATCACTTGGGACATTTAAAGTTAGATCTCCATCCCTAACTCCTATTATTTCCTTTGTTTAGCAGTCAGTGTAGTGCAGAAGGGAAAAAAAAAACCCAAGTGATTTGGTGACTTAGGATGCTTTGAGTCTTGTTCCATATTTAGGACAGTGACTTCTTCTCATTTTATATTGGTGTTGTCCCTTTTTATGGTGAATTTCTAAGCAGAAAGGTGTGACTTTTTTGTTTCTTTATGATGCGTAAAAGCAAAGGGTAAAATTTTCAAAGCACCTAAATCCCACTTGCAAGAGACTTAGGCCCCCCTAGTGCTTACAGGCCAAATTGTTAAGGTCTTTAGGTGAGTAATCCTGTTGATTTTAATGACAGTTAGGCACCTAAATACCCTTTAAAAATCTGGCCCTTTGTCACTTTTGAAAATGGGGCTTAGGTTTCTAAAGTCATTTAGGCGCTTATGAAATTTTTATCTCAAGTCTCAATTACTTTTATGTTTATTTATTGTCCCTTTGAGTTGAGATGAGAATGGGAAGTTAGCCTGGGAAGAAACCCATTGTTCCAACCAAACTCAGGAATCCATTTGACAAAACAACAGCACACAGCTGGTGCTAACGGGCCCCCTTATTGGCAATTTCAGCAGAGAGGTCAAGAACTCGACTTAAATTGCAAGCTCTTTGAGGCAGGGACTGTCTTTGCGTTCTGTGTTTGTACAGTGCCGAGCACCATGGGGTGCTGGGCAATGACTGGTGCTCCTAGGCAGTATGGTAATGCATATAAATAATGGATCATGCAGACCAAACTCCCCTTTGGCCCCTAAAGGCGGTCCCTTAAGGGCAGGGTTGAGACACAGTGGGCGGGGCAATATGGAGATAATTTGCAGTACCTGGTCACCAGCATTGTACACACTGCATGAATAACACCGGTGTTTCGTGTCTGATTTGCCTCTCTGGCCTGGCCAAATTCATTTGTTTAGTTGGACATGAATATTTGATCAGAATTCTTGTTGAACTGCACTCCCCTATAAGATTATGCTTCCCTTCCCACTCCTTCGCTAGCTCGTCTTCATTTCTTGTTACCTGATTTATCCTGTTATTATTTCTATGACTGTAACACCGAGGACACCTACCCATAGACCGGGACCCCATTGTGCTAGGCTGCGTCCGCCTGACTGTTTACATGACTGTGAAGCATCACATCTGCAAATAGAGCACAATAATTCTGTCTATGAGCAGCCTTTCACTAGGTCAAAAATTCACTTAAAATCTTTCCAGAAGATTAAGGTTGAGTTGCAAGATTTTGTTAGAACAGGTAGATTCATTGCAACTGGATGCTTTTTCTTATTCTTCTTCAAGCAACTTTCAGCATCCAGAGTAGCACTGTTCATAAACCACTAAGGCTGGCATGTTCAAAGCTACCAGGCAGGCTTTTGACACCAAATTCTCACCCATTTTAATAGAAATTGGGCATTCAAATGTCTTAGCCATCTTTGAAAAATCTCAACTCCACATTTTAGGCATGGAAGAAAATCTCAGATCCTCAAAGTAACACGCTTGTAAATCATGTGTTACCTCCCCCGCATGGAGAAAACAGCCTACTACTTCAGTCACATAGTGTGATTACTCCATCAAGTGGTTTGGTGCTGAAAGTCCTCAACTCCATCTTTTTGACTTCCGGGTGTGACGATCACTCACTAGATCACTATATACACACACCCTGAACTCTCCAAATGTCAGCCCAGAGCCAAGTTTATGAATTGGGACCTTCTTTATTACGGACTGACACTTGGCAAACACTTAATTTTTCAGTCAAAACATCATTGTATTACGCTAATGCAAAAGACAATCTTAATTCAAATCAGCCTTAACAGTTTGCTTATTCACTTTACATGTAGAAGTAAAATAATACTTAGTCCTTGTATAGTTTTTCAGCCACAGACTTCAAAGCACTTTGGAAAAATGGGGAAGCATCATCATACCCATTTACAGAGCTGGGGAATCTGAGGCAGGGAGAAGTGGTGTGTCATGTCCAAGGTCACACAATGATTCCACGTAAGAGCCAGGAATTAAAACACCAGGGTCTCTTGGATCCTAGTCTAGTGTCCTATTTATAAGCTTGGGAGATTTTTTTTTTTTTAATAATTTCAATGAATAATATTGATGCTTATTTCTAAGCATTTTTTCCCATTCCTAGAGATCCAAAACTTCTTGCAACTGAAAATTTGTAGGGGTTACACAATTATTTGGAGGCACTAGACATTGACTTGAAAAAAAAGTTAAAGGTTTCTTTATAAGGATTAAAAATCAAAATGTCAACAGATACAAAGTAAACATCCTTCAGTCAAACTCTAATCAGTTCTCAAGCAGCATTTTACTTACTTTATCTGCACATTTTGATCATCACCGGTGGAAATATTTTTCCGTCGGTTTGCGTGTGCAGTGAAGTTGACTGACCCTGAACTGTACAAATCTAATCCTTCCAAGCCTACCTATCTACTTGACCATGCTGTTTACAAAAGGAGCACAATGTGCGTGTCTGTGGAAAATGATTATACATTGCAGTAGTGCCCAGAAGCCCCAGCTGAGGTTGGGGCTCCATTGTGCTAAGTGCTGTACAAACACAGAGGGGGAGACAGCCCTTGTGCTGAAGAATTTATAGTCTAAACAAACCAAGACAAATAAGGGGTGAGAGGGGAATCAGGGGCACAGAGAGGGGAAGTGATTTGCCCAGGGCCATGCAGGAAGTTGGTGGCAAAGCCAGGAATACAACCAGCTCTCATGACCCCTAGCTCCGTCCCCTTTCTGCTCATCCACTTCCTCTTCATAAAATGGAAATAATGCTCGCTGAGACCCAAGCTTGGGTTGCTAAGTTCAACTCCACACTGTATTTTTTTTTTTAAATAGCCAGTTTTATAAAAATAAACATCTCAAATAAGAACCTTGACAGCCCCTTCACTGGGGTGGTGCTAACAGCGCAGCTGTGCTAGGGACAGACAGACCTCCCACACCTGATGCATTACAGACCTTCCAAATGCTCCACGAGGCTATCAAGAGACTGCAAATCATGATGCTGACAGCGCTCCTCCAGACAGGAATAAAAGCCCCGACGTGCCATTAATGGTATGAAATTAGAACACAGGCCCGGATTTACAGGGGCTTGGCGATTCCATGTCTGTCACTCACTGTAAATCGATTAGCAGGCAGCGAGGTTCTATTAAAGAGCTGTTATATTGGTACAGTATCTACGGCCTTATCTCAAACACACACACACACACACACACACACACAAAACAGAGCCCTCAAACGGGGCAAAGCTTCCCAAGAACAAGCAGCCCCCAAACACAACAGAACCCCCTGGGTTCCTGCAGGAGAGGAGAGGGGCACAGAGAGGATGTACTCGGTGGTGGCCTTCTGCAAACAGAAAGGGACATGGGAACACATGACCCAATTCAAAGCTCATTGAGAATCAATAGAAAGACTCCCATTGACTTCCATGGGCTTTAGATCAGGCCCAGTGGATAAAAGGCTACATAGATCCTCTGGCCACACGCCAGGTAGGGACTATAGCTCAAACCACAGGTGGTATCTCATTTCTGAAGCTGTGCCCTGGATTGTGGGAGAGGAATCTATTGTCCCCCCACACCGCCCCCAATCTCCTGATGGATTTCCCCGGTTCACAGCTCATTTATCTCAGTTGTATACACGGACCAACATGAGAACGGCCAGATGGGGTCAGACCAATGGTCCACCTAGCCCAGGATTCTGTCTTCCGACAGTGGCCAACGCCACGTGCTTCAGAGGGAATGAACAGAACAGGCAATCATTGCGTGATTCATCCCCTGTCATTCACTCCCAGCAGAGACTACAGATATCCAGAGCATGGGGTTGCATCCCCGACCATCTTGGCTAATAGCCATTGATGGACCAGTCATCCATCAACTTATCTAATTCTTTTCTGAGCCCCAGTTTAGGTTTGGCCTTCACAATGCCCCCGGCAATGAGTTCCACCCATGAACTATGACTGTGTGAAGTACCACCACCTTTTGTTTGTTTTAAACCTGCTGCCTATTGATTTCAATGGGTGACCCCTAGTTTTTGTGTTATGTGAAGGAGCAAACACCACTTCCTTACATGCTTTTTCCACACCAGTCACTATTTTCTAGACCTCTATTATATCCCCTCTTCGTCGCCTCTTTTCCAACCTGAAAAGTCACAGTCTTTTTAATCTCTCCTCATACACAAGTTGTACCAAACCCCTCATCAGTTTTGTTGCCCTTCTCTGTACCTTTTCCAATTCCAATATATCTTTTTTGAGATGGGATGACCAGAACTGCACACTGTAGTCAAGGTGTGAGTGTACCATGGATTTGATAAGTTACATAAGAACATAAGAACGGCCATTCCGGGTCAAACCAAAGGTCCATCTAGCCCAGTATCCTGTCTTCCGAAAGTGACCAGTGCCAGGTGCCCCAGAGGGAACGAAGAGAACAGGTAATCATCAAGTGATCCATCCCCTATCGCCCATTCCCAGCTTCCGGCAAACAGAGGCTAGGGACGACATCCCCACCCATCCTGGCTAATAGCCACTGACGGACCTATCCCCATGAACTTTTCTAGTTCCTTTTTTAACCCTGTTGTAGTCTTGGCGTTCACAACATCATCTGACAAGCAGTTCCACAGGTTGACTGTGCATTGTGTGAAGAAATACTTCCTTTTGCTTGTTTTAAACCTGCTGCCTATTAATTTCATTTGGCGACCCCTAGTTCTTGTGTTATGAGGAGTAAATAATGCTTCCTTATTTACTTTCTCCACACCAGTCATGATTTCATAGACCTCAGTCATATTCCCCCCACTTAGTCGTCTCTTTTTCAAGCTGAAAAGTCCCAGTCTTATTAATCTCTCCTCATATGGCAGTTGTTCCACACCCCTAATCATTTTTGTTGCCCTTTTCTGAACCTTTTCCAATTCCAATAGATCTTTTTTGAGATGGGGCGACCACATCTGCATGCAATATTCCAGATGTGGACGTACCATGGATTTATAGAGGCAATATGCTATTTTCTGTCTTGTTATCTATCCCTTTCTTAAGGATTCCCAACATTTTGTTTGCTTTTTTGACTGCCGCTGCCCATTGCGTGGATGTTTTCAGAGAACTATCCACAATGACTTCAAGATCTCTTTCTTGAGTAAGAACAGCTAATTTAGACCCCATCATTTTATATGTAGAGTTGGATTATGTTTTCCAATGTTACATACCACAGTTGTTAGTTCTCCAATTTCATATGAGTTCCTACAGAACTCTTGGGTGACTACCATCTGGTCCTGGTGATTTATTACTGTTTAATTTATCAATTTGTTCCAAAACCTCCTCTGTTGACACCTAAATATGGGACAGTTCCTCAGATTTGTCACTGAAGAAGAATGGCTCAGGTGTAAGAATCTCCCTCACATCCTTTGCAGTGAAGACTGATGCAAATAATTCATTTAGCTTCTCCACAATGACCTATCTTCCTTGAGTGTTCCTTTAGCACTTTGATGGTCCAGTGGCCCCACTGGCTGGTTGGCAGGCTTCCTGCTTCTGACGTGTTAAAAAAAAAATCTACTAGTTTTTGAGCCTTTGGTTAGTTGCTCTTCAAATTCTTGTTGGGCCTGCCTAATTATAGTTTTATTCTTGACTTGACAGAGTTTATGCTCCTTTCTATTTTCCTCAGTAGGATTTAACTTCCAATTTTTAAAGGATGCCTTTTTGCCTCAAACCACTTCTTTTACTTTGTTGTTTAGCCATGGTGGCACTTTTTTGGTGCTCTTACTAAGACAACTCACAGAGGGCTTTTCATCTTCAAAGTGCTTCACAAACCTGCATGGCTCACTGCTGCTTCAGGAAGATAATTACTGTGATGCAGGCAGTGTGGATTTGCATAAATGAGAGCGGACTTTCCATCTAATTTTAGGGAACTGAACAGAAGGCAACACTAGAGCTGGGAAGAAAATTTCCAGTAAAACAAACTTTTGATGAAAAAAAAACAGGTGGGATGGAGGGGGAGGGCAGGATTTCACAACATTTTCTGACCCGCTCAGGAAAAAACCATACATGGGATTACCCTACATAACACCAATTATCACCCATTCAGTTGTGATGACCCCATCACAAATTGTGAGCAGGATCTCAATCTTTGACCTTCACTGCCAAACTATCGACCTCTACCACTTAAGCTAAAAGAGTAACTATTAGCTAGTAGTAGGTGACTTTTATCCTCTACGTAGATCATCCACTAGAGGGGGACAGATCACTCTTTACCAGCTGGTTACACAAGGGATACCTATTATATTTGGAGCTGGCTGGAAATGCCCCATCTCACCATTTGGAAAATTTCAGTTAAAATGTGTGTGGGTGCGGAATATGGTTCCACTGAAATTTTTAGTAGAGCATTTTTACTTCGTCAAAAAAATTCAAAACTGAAAAATGTTTGGTTTTCAGTTTTCCAACAAAAAGTAAAAAAATAGTCCTCAAAAATTTCATTTCATTCAAAATCCAATTTTCTGTCCAAAAACAGACCCCAAAATGTTTCCATAGGAAATATTTGACCAGCTCCACCAGCCCCACACAGTGATGGGAAACCTGACCCTCTAGAGGAAAAAGGTAGAAAACTTACTGCAGTGGTCCCCTAATTGGAGTAAGACATTTATGTTTACACAGCACCTGTCATTGCATTTTATACTAAGGAATTATCACTCTAGAAGAACATTTCCAAAATATTTTAAAAACAACAGTCCCCTTTTTACAGTTGATTTTTTTTTACTCCCCTAACAAAAAGCAAGCACATATCAGAAGCATTAGACAGAATACACACGCTGTGGTATGTTGAGGACTCTGTCGGAATTACAATCTATCACTTTATGAGTGGTTTCAGTGTAGCAGCCGTGTTAGTCTGTATCCGCACAAAGAGCGTGTGTCAAGGGGGCAGGCCTGATCCCCCTTGTAGGCCAAGGGGCTCTGTAGGGAAGCATGCAATCAGAATCTATCTGGAACAAAGTGGGGGTGAGTTGTGCCTCTCTGTAGGGTGACCAGATGTCCCGATTTTATACGGGCAGTCCCGATATTTGGGGCTTTTTCTTATATAGACACCTATTGCCCCCCCACCCCGTCCTGATTTTTCACGCTTGCTATCTAGTCACCCTACCTCACTGCCTTAGGGAGCAGCCTGCTTTGTCACACACTGTTTTGGTTACTGGATGGTATTGTTCTGGATTCTATGAATAAAAGCAGTGGAATGTTGCAGCCCTCCAACCTTTTTCAATATAACTTCTCTGTGGCTATGCAGTGAGCATTTCTCTCTCTCTCTCTCACACACACACACTTTCTGTTCTCCCTTTCTTTGGGAGATAATGCCCCTTGTTGCCCATCCAGCTATGTTCCAACTCAAACTGTTTTAAAGTTGCTCAAAAAAACCAAACCATCAAATGAGTATTTATAACTTCCTGATAGACTGGATAACACAAAGCTTTAATATGACTGAGAAATCTCCCCCCCCCCCCCGCCCCACACACACACACACCTCTCTCTCCCCCGCCTTCCCGCAGATGATAAAACTTGGATCTCTTTAGGGACAGACATCTTCCCCCATATCCCAAATCAGTGGCTGGCATCTGAAGGAGCCCCTCTTTTAACAACACCATGCTGTCAGCGTCTGAGTCTGTCAAACCACACTCACTCTCCCCCCCACCCACCCACCTCCTGTGGCTGGCTCAAGGCTCCGAGTCCCATTAGGGAGTGCTGCTAGAGTAGCCTTGATTTAGAAGATAATGGAAGGTACCAGAGGAAATCCTTCCAAGTGGTAGGTTTAAGGAGCAGAACGAGCCTGGATCCTGGCAAAAGCTGTGGCGTGGTTGCCAAGAAACTCTATATGATGCAGGTGCAAATAGTTTTTTTTAAATTCAGGCTCATTAAAATATGTATTTTGCAAAGGGGATTAAATTAAAACATCTGGAAACTGGGGGAAGCGTGTAGGGGGAGGAGAACATAGTGTATTTGAGGGGAGAAACTCTCTCTCAGTTTCCAGTTTGAAAGTAGATTTGAAGGCCCCTGACTTCATCAGGATCCATAATTGTGGGAAAGTAACCTGAAGATGCCAAACAACAGGAAATTACCAGAAGAATCTGTCAGCACAATCAGCTGCTATTTTCATTGTTCTTTGGCAAATTTATACACAGTCGGGAACACCTGGGCTGGCACGCAGCCCAGGTTTGACTAATTGCCAGGGGAGAGGAGCAGTCATTTGTCTTCAGTGGGGTTTCCTACGCTCGCTCCTCAAAACATGTGGTTTCACTTTTCCCCTCTCTCTGCAGGAAATGGCAGGACAGTGAAACGCAGAATAAATGAGTTCGATTCCAAGAGGTTGCCTCCTCAGAGGCCACTCCAAAAATAACTGTCTTGCGAGAGGCTGTTAATAACCAAGATTCTATATACTGTCTTCAGCAAACAACATTTCAAAGGCACACTGTTCCTTTTCTCCCCAGACCCTATGCACATTAACAACATGGTGGGGGGAAAGATGACGACGAAGGAAAAAGAAGCTCAATAATAAGAGTCCTCTGTATATTTCAAGCAGGATTCACATGCTCTTCAAACTGCCTTGCAAAATTCTCCTCACCTTGAGCAAACTTAGCTTTTCTTGAATAGCTGCTTTTCCACCATCAGTTTAAGATGGGCAAGTACATTTGGTTAACGGGCTGGTAAAATTTTCATGGTTGTACAGCTCTCTCTCTCTCTCTTTTTTTTTTAAGGTATCGTTCTACTTTTTAAAAGAGTTTGAGCCAGATCCTCAATAGAGTTACACTGGACTATACCAGCTGAGGATCTGTCTCTATTGAATTTAGGGCCCAACGCTTACTAGAATGAGTCTTCTTGGACGATACATAGTAATAAGCGTTTGTAAGATAAGGCATCTAGTTTCTACTCCTTCTATTTCAGGGATCCACCTCTGACGATCTGAAAGCAATACTTGATGCATGTGTCTCAGATAAAGAAAATGTAACTGAAAAAAAACCCTTCCCCAAACCAAGACAACTCTTAAACCCAAGTCTCGAAACGTAGATTTTAAAAATATGCGACAGACAACGGAAGAGTCCCAGAAATCACCTGCATTATAGCGCTGAGGAGACGTTGGTTTTGACATTGTAAGGCTGCACTTTAAAAGATCATCTCTTTACTAGAACCACCTGTCTAAAGCGACAGCTTTTCCCTTTAACTTCAGAACATATTTTTAAGGTTAACATACCACTAAAAAAAAAAAAAAAAATTGGCTCCCCCCTGCCCCCATCACCACAATGCTTAACAATCCAGGTTAAGATACCCCCTACATGTAGCAAAACCATGTTTTAATATATTCCTCTTTCAGACCTATAGTGCCTTCTAATTTAATTGCATCGGACTTGAACGTTTCGGACTGGGCAGTGTGTTTTATATTGAAGTGTATAACCGCATTTGGTATATTTTCACCTGCATCTTGTCCAGATCTTACAGCGATTTAGTGTCCTGGCACTGTGACAATAAAGAACCAACTACTTTAAAAAAAAAAAAAGGGGGGGGGGGATTTTAAAATGTACAGCAGATCATCATTAGGCTGGGTGAAGGAGCTGGGGAGGGGAGGAACATTTGGGTTTGATTTGGTTTCAGTTGCAGACTCTTTACCAGAGTAGAGCTGAATTGTAATTGTAAAGTGACCCACCTTTTCTTTCCTTTCCCCAATGAAAGGTGAAAGATATGATGGAACATTTTACAACACGCAGCATATCAGTTATAGCGCCGCACTGATAGACTTTGGAATTGGCTTAATTTCTCTACAACTGAGATGTTTTGACATGTTTATTTGTTTAATTTGTTTATTTTGACTAGCTCTGATTATAATTGGCAGCAATGAACAGAATTAACATTAGACAGTATCTTCGACTTGTCGGGTACAATAATGCAGAAGGCATGTGAAGGCAAATCCTCGGAATAAGTGACAACAGAGCTGGGTTCAGCTGCAGTATGGCTTTACTACTGGTGTGGGTGGGGAAGGGAGTGACTGAACGGTGATGGGGTTACATGGTAATTTAGGGGCAACTGCAAAGCTCCCATTGACTGCACTAGTGCAAAATCAGGCCCTTCTAGATACTAACAATAGAACACTCTTTAAAACAATGTGACTTTCTCTTTACACTTGTAAGGCCCAATCCAAAGCACACTGAAGCAAATGGGAGATTTTTAAATGATTCCACTAGGTTTGGATCAGGCCCTAGATTAATATGATATATCAAATATGCACCCTGTGTGCGTGTGTTTCTACTTTTACATAGCACAGGCCTAATCCTGCAATATACTGAGCACCATTAACCCCCTACTGATGGTAAATGAGTGTTAAATCTGCTCAGTACCTCCCAGGATTTGGCCATTTATTGACCCTTTGCAGTTCATTCAGCTTGGGGAAGGAAGAGAGCCCAGTTTTACTGTGTTAATATCCCTTTCGAGTCAGTTTCATTTTCTTGAACTAGTATGTGCTGTCTGGGTTCACCGTGCTTCAGAGAAATTTTATTTTTTAAATTGTTCTCATTGAAATAAAATTAGGGTGAAAAAAAATCTTCAAAAACCAGGCTCGGTAAATTCTTTTTTCTTTAAGTCACAAAGATCTAAATGTCTGACTTAAATTCTGTTAACAGCATCCATTCAAAACTGACAAAAAGCAAGAAAATTCAGAGCCGTGGCATCCTTCACACAGGCTATTCTGCCGTGATATTGCAGCCCATATGTTCCACAGTATCACACTTCTCAGCGCCACGTAAGTAAACGGCAACGCTAACAAATCCCCTTCTGTGCATGTAGACAATACAGCATGTGGGTGATAAATCCAGGGCCCCAACTGGCTGAGTTTATTTTCTATCCTTCAGAGCCCTCTGCTTAGGTGTAGAACACCTAATCCCTGTAGTTGTTCATGCTCCTCAGATCCTCATGGTCCCAGGGTCCACAGCCAGAAGAGATTTGAATGGAAATCGCTATAGAGTAGCTGTATCAGCCAAAGGGGTCGCTACTGAGCAACTCCAGGTTCACTAAATCTGCGAGTTCCCCCAGAGGCTGCTTAGCCCCTACCAAGCCAAAGATCAAATACTGCATCCAGATTGCTCACACGGCTCTGGGAAGACACAGGGTCAACTGCAAAATCCAGATCTGAGTGCAGATTTCCAGTTCCCGAGCGTTCGGGACTTGAAATAAGAGGTTTAGGTGATAAAAGTGTGAAATCCAGAACTCGATTCCCGTTACCACTACAACATAAACATTCTGATCCAGGATCACCACCAATAAAACGTTGCTCTTACGCATCACATTTCACCATCTTACAGAGAGGAAAACTGAGGTTCGAAGAATAGAAGTGTCTTGCCCAAGATCATAGGAGTTAGTGTCAGATGTGGAAAGAGAACTCAGGAGTCCTGACTCCTTGTCTTGTGCTTTTGACACATGACCAATCTTCTCATTTTGCTAGCACTGGGCATTACATTTGGACCAGCCCTGAGTAAGCTGGTATAAATTCTAAGTGCAATTATTATGAGTAGTAGCAACAGTAAGCATTCAGGTGACATGTTAAGGTCCCATTGTATAAACACATAACGAGAGACAGTCCCTGCCCCAAAGAGCTTACAATCTAATTAGAGACGACAGACAAAGTGGGAGAGGGCAATAAGTCGGTGACGGATTTTGATTAGTATTAACCATATGAACACAGAGGCAGCTGTAGACCTAGCCTCTCTGAGAAACAAGTTATCTACATATTCTACCACTAATTATCAACGAGGCACAAAGATGCTTTGCTCATACTTGCAACCAAATATTTTCCCAGCGTGCAGCATGTCACATTATTACGTGTGAGCTTCCGCTAAGAGACCATGTGTGCTGCAATGCAGGGGGCCAAGTTAAGGTTGTTGCGTACGCCACTAGTAGTACCCAGGGCTCACATGGCAGAACAGGTTTGCTTTTGTTACCTTTGCTCACTTGCTTCGTACTTTTAATTATTAAAAGGTGACCTGAAAAGGCTTTCCCTCTGCTAAGCCCTGCATTCAGGTTCCAGGGTCTTGGCTGCAGCCACTGATAAGATCAGTAATACCTAAAGCACGTAGGAGATTTGGGCTCCTTTACACGGACTTGCGATAGGCGTCAGCGATGTCAGCAGCTGAAGGAGAAGGAAACAGAAAAGGATACGGCAAGAGAGAAATCCGAAATCAGATCATGGGCCCAATCCTGCAACACACAGAGCAACCTCCCTGGGTTTGGCGTGGAAGATGCCCAGGATCAGGCCCTACCGAGAGAATAAACTGATTTTCAGTTATTTTGTGGTAAACTCTGTTTATTTACACCCAATTCCACACAAATGTATACCTACTGAAACAAATTTCAAAAACTGTAATTATTCTCATAATAAATTGGTCAGAATGATTCTCCATTGAAACAAAACCCTGTTACGTTGCAACAATGCACAGGGCAGGCTATCAGCTACTTAATATACAATAATCATTTACCATAATAGCTATAAAAAACTTCATGCACAATTTCGAGACTTAAGTGGAATTTCAGCTGCTGCATAGGCCTCATGCTGGCCCTCGTCCCGGGGTGAACTGCACCCGAAACAGGAATTTCAAAGCTGATCTTCAACTATGAAGTTCATACTCGGCCATTTGCACTGCTCTGGTGATTTCAAATCCATCATCCAATAAGGGAACAGAAACATCATTAATGTAACTCGCCAAACATGGCTCAAACTGCAAATACCTAGAACCAATTCATGAAGACCTGAGACCCGAGAGTTATTTCTTTAAAAAAAATAAGTTCAACTGGCAAATGTATGGGAGAATTCAGGGAGCCAAATAAATAAATAAATTTAAATGAAATAAGCTACTTGTGGCAAATGATTCTTTTAGCTCTACTCCGTACCCTCAATGCACTCAGTGCCAATGCTTATTAATAATAATGAAAGCTAACTGGCTCCAAAGGAGATAAGAATCTTATTTTATTGTTTTCACAGAGTGTATTTGGGTTACACTTGATAACGCAGTGACTAACTACACCACAAATCCAGTGTAATTACACTGTTGTCATGCTTTTTTGATAGGTAATTAGCACTCATTCATATAACTGGAAGGTTAATTGTATTACATAACTACGTGTTATTACCCCCTTTCCTTTCATTTTTAATACATGCAGAACTTGAACAGGGGTTCATTACCTACACTGTATTTACACTTAATTCGCTCTCAGTGACATAGTTAATGTAGCTGTGCAGTAATTACATGCATCAAAATGCATACCAACAGTGTAACTACACTGTAACTACAGTGTGCTTGCAACCACTGTTCTGTAAAGAGCAATCATTTATTTAAGGCTGGTGAGTGGTCCATTAAGTGTCTTGGAGGAAGGAAATCTCTGTTTGGACATTGGAGAAGTACGCAGCATGAGTAGCAAAGGTGGAAGGTACCCCATTACTATACCTGAATCCTCTTCTAGAAACACCAAATTTCAGGGTGAAAACATGGCCCATTCAGTCCAAGGTCTCCAGTACGTGCCACCTATAGTGGTGGTTTTCTGATGTAGATGTGCATCTACTAGGAACTAGGCTGAGCCCCATCAACACATCTCACATGTGCCAGTGACCAGCCACCTGCCAGTGGCAACTTTTGCACACTGTGGATGAGATTTTAAAAAGTAGCTTATGATTCTGGATGCCCAGCTTGACACACACTAAAGCAATCTGATTTGCAGCCAATGGGTGCTCAGATCCTTCTGGAGATAAGGCTCTTTGAAGCACCCAAATTCAATAGTAATTGTTGAAAATCTTGGCCCCTGGTCTTGGCTGGATTCAAATGGGTGATGGAAAAAGATTTTGTAACACCCTAAACTGCCCAGTGCCTCTATCTCGGTTAACTCCCCTGTAGGATTGCAGTGTAACTCATATTTAAGTAAGTACACAGCTAGTAGATACCTGGTACCACTACACAGGCCAAATCGTGTTCAGATTCTTCATTGTCTAGGAATCGATGGGTCTTCTCCTTCGAATAAGGTGAGCAGGTTTTGGCTTCATGGTGAAGAATGAGATCACCAGCTGTACATGTTCTGTTTAAATATTCAGCCATTCTTTCAGTGGAAGATTCATCTGCCATGTCCCCTGGTGCTCTCCAGTCTAATTATTCAAGACTATTCCACCCCCTCCTGCCCCAACATCTATTGTTTTTAAAGTGACAGCACACAGCTCAGTCTAAATAATGAAAACCACAAGATAGGCTCAGTTGCAAATAATCACTGCATTAGGCAGCATTTGCAAGTCCCGCCCCATACTTCTGTAGAGCTTCTGTAGATAATGGTCTCAAGCCTACATTACAGAATTGTCTCACAGACCGCTTTTGCTCTCCAGTGGACAGTGCTTTAGTCCCTGAAGACAAAAATGAAATACCCTGTTGGCTCTCGTGACAGAGCATCTTGGAAGATATACATGCCTGAGCAAAGGTGTTCTTGCTATGCTCTTGCAGGGGGAAACTACATCGTTCATGCTTTCAATTCCCAAGTCTACACCACTATACGTAGCATCTACAGAGCATCTATCATCCGAACACATATGTGCGCTTTAAAAAACAAGCTCAAACCATAATAAATAATGCCAGTTACGTAGCACCTTTCATCCGCAGATCTCAAAGCATTTCCCAAAGGTGGGTCAGTACCATCCCTATTCCACAGATGGGAAACTGAGGCACGCTTGTGTTTAGTGACTTGCCCAAGTTCACACAGCACATCAGTGGTAGAGGCAGGAATGAAAACCAAATGCCCTGACTCCAGCCATTAGACAACAGTCCCATCCATGCAACAAAGAATGCTACATGCGTGATGGAAAGTAGGGGGAAAAATACCCATAAGGAAATGTAACCCAGCTTCCAAGTTCCAAAGAGGTTTTCAAGTAAGAAAAGATAACCCCTTGACAGTGTCTATTTAAACAAAGGAAGCACTTTGATACATCTATCAGGCATTCCTCCATAGAGTTCAAGGCAGCAAAGGTTGTCAGATACTGTACCTTTAAGTAAAGTAACTCAAGACAACGTGAAAGCACCTAAACCGAAGACTGCAGTTGAAATGAGAATGTATGTAGCTGTCTGTTGCCATCTAGTGGATAACAACTGAACGTGCCAAAGTCTGAGCAATCTAGGTTCGGAGTCCCCTTCTGGATAAAATTCTGTCTCTTTTCAAGAGGATTACCTCCCAGCTACTGTCCTGCCACATTATTAGCTGCCTGCTGTTTGTTTTAAGACAAAGAGGATTTTTCTTATTGACTGAAAAGAAAAACACTAGTTAAAGAGGCGCTTGGATCAAAATTAGCGTTTCTTTAATTAATTTAAAAGATAAAATGGGGGAAGGCGGGGGTTATATGCTACTGCCAAATGGTAAACAAAGGGTTTGCTTTGCAACTGCATGCATCAAACACTGCTATCAAGGGTGCAACCTCTCATTGAACAGTTTAAAACGGCATTAAATTAACATGGATTAGAAACCCAGCTACAAATCTGTTTTTGGCCTTGTCAGTGGCAATTCAAGTTGCCTTCTGGTTCTTACTCTCCCCTTCGAGTTTGCTCAGAGATGAAAGTGTTTAATGTAATTTATGCAATGCCAAGTGCTGGGACTCTCAACTAGTTCTGTAAAACAGGACATGTCTGTATCTGCCAGCCCATTTCAAGTCACCGACGCACAAGAGGGAGTGCTGCCTGACAGCTAAAGCAGGGGACATTGACTGATGGCTGCTAAGACTGATCCCTGGGACAACATGACACTTCATCTCTCGCGGCCTCATTTTCTCCATCTGTAAAATGGAGCGAATGATCCTGACTTTGCTTCGTGAATCACTTGGAGTGCATCTGTGCAGCAGCTGGACGGGTAATCGCCAGCTTGAGTCGATGTATGCACGCTAGCTTTGATTGAGCGAGCGCACTAAAAAGCAGTGTGGCCAGGACAGCCAAATGAGCTAGCTTTCCAAATACAGCCCTATCCGAGACCCTAGGTATGCACTCTGGCAGCTGGCCCTTGTGGCTGCCAACACCCCTGTGGCTACTCTGCTATTTTTAGTGCTCTAGCTCAGTCAAAACTAGCCTGTGTTTGTCTACCCTAGCTGGAAATTGCATCTCCAGCTGCATTGTAGACATATCCTGGGAGATCTCCAGATGAAGAACATTGTGTAGAAGTTAATCATCATCTCTGTCTTGAGCAAGTCACTTAGGAGGGCAAATTTTCTAGAACGGCCTCTGAAAATTTTGGATGCCTGCCTGAAGTCAATGGGAGTTGAAGGTGCTCAGCACCTGCAAAGAGGATAGTGGGGCCAGATTTTTAAGTTCAGCAACCGACAGTTCTAATTCAGGACCCTAAAGCAACCTGGCTGGATTTTCACTAGTGCTCAGTTCATGCGAGAATAATGGGAGCTGCCAGGTGTTGGCAAAGCTGGACCTAGGCACCTAAGGGCTTGTCTTCGCAAAGAGAAGAGTCACAAAATGATTAAAGGAATAGACAACCCGCCTTATAGTGATAAACTCTAGGATCTCAAGCTATTTAGCTTAACAAAGAGAAAGTTAAGGGGCAGCTTGATGACAATCTAGAAGTACCTATGCGGGGAACAAATATTTGATAATGGGCTCTTCAGTCTAGCAGAAAAAGGTCTAACGTGATCCAATGGCTGGAAGTTGAAGATAGACTAGCTGTCTGTGCGCTCCCTACTGATGTGCTCTAAGGAACTGTTAATGCGTATCAGCAGGGTACACGCAGACAGTTAGACCACAGCAAGACCCATGTCTAAGCTTACCACAAATTAACTGTTCATGTAGACGAACCCTACGTTTGGATATCCCAGAACGGAGGCACCTGCAATCAGAGCCACTTTTGAAAGTGTGGGTCTTATCCCATCCGTGTCCCAATCTGGGGAAGGTGGCTGGGCTTTTCAAAAGGAGCCCAAGGCAGTTAGGTGTCCAACTCCCCAAAATCCTAGCCGATAGCACCAGCTGAAGGGTGTTTGCGAGACCTATCTTGCATTTGTACCCACAGATGTGCAAAATAGCTTGAACATTACTATGCTGCATACTCCCCTCTCCTGCTGTGTTACCCAGAGAATTAGCAAGTTGTGAATGCACAGTACAAGATCAGTTATGGAAAGGGCTCCAGTCCACATGACCAGCCGAGCTTTATTTCACATTAGCAAGGCAATGAGCATGCACAAATCCTATAGACTTCCTAAGAGGGTTGGCCTTGATCGTCCTTTAAACCTAACGCCGATTAAGTAAATGAACGTCCAATGGACAATATTTAAGGAGCAGGGAAAACATTTCCCATTACATCATGTCCCCAGGCCATGGAGATAATCATGTTCTCTCCTCCTCGGGAGGCCAAAACACCATTAAATTATAACAAACTAGTTTTGGGTTATGTGCTTTACTGGGCCAACCTGGTAGCTAAAATGTCTATGTTATTAGACTGCAAAGCAGAACAAGAATGGTTCTGAACAACGTAGAACAGGTTCAGAAAAGGATTACCTCTTGCCCATTTTTGGGCTGAATGAAGCCTAAGAATGGGTCAGACTGAAACAGCCCTTGCTCACAGAGTTATACTTTATGCCACGAGTAGCTCCATTGACTTCCATGAGACTGCAAACAGAGTAAGACACTGCTCAGCAATAAAAATAAGCTGGCCCTTATTTATCTTTGTTCTTCTGAGTTCTGGCCAGGATCAGCCTTTTTGACTATCTGGAAGTATCTGGAGAAGTATGAACCAACAGATAGAGCACTGGACTGGGAGTCAGGAAACAGGGTTCGATACCTAGCTCTGCCACTGACCTGCTGTCTGACCTTGTGCAAATCCCATCACCTCTCGGTATCTCCATTTTCCCTCCTAGCCTTTGGCTTGTCATGCCCATTTAGATGGTAAGCTCTTTGGCAGAGCTGTGCGAATAACTGACCCTTCAGTTGGCTGGCTGCTCTGAAAACAAATCATAATTTTGGTTTAACCCAAAATAAAAAAATTTTCCTGAAATTTTCGGTGAACTGAAAAAGTAAAAAATAAAACAAAAACATTCATTTCAGTTCAAATAAAGCATTTCATTTGAGCTATTTTAACCCTTTTTTTAAAAAAAAAAATGAAACGAGGTCAATTTCAAACACAAAAAATGGTTATGAATTTAAAAAAAAAATCAAAAAGTTGAATAAAAAAATCAAAAACATTTTTGGAGGGGGTTCAACTGAAAAAATTCAACTCAAATTTGTAAAATGTTTTGGTCAACCCAAATCTGCATTTTTTGCACCCAAAAAAAAAAAAAAAGAAAGTTTTGGCTGAAAACGTTGGCCAGCTCTATTTTTTGGGAAAGGGACTCTCTGTTACTAGAAGTACATGCCGGGCCTACCTCAATGATGTCCTAACCTCAGTGGGGGCTGTAGGTGGTACTATAGCACAAATAAGTCATCATAACTATCCAGATCAAAATCCATTTCTCTTTCACCTGATGGCACGTGCTTGGGGACTCTCTCTCTCTCTGATGGGAAAGATTGGACCAACGGCTCTTTGCTGATTAGTGAGCTACCCAAGAGTTTGTGGGCACTTGGTTTGTTACCTCAGGAGGGGTTTCTGAGATTCTTTCAGAGTTCCCGTAGCTCTGCTGCTCTCGTTCTCACGAGCTAACTCACAGGTATCTTTAGAGGACGGACCATTCGGTAACACCACATCCTTGGGGGAATTTTTTCCTCAGCCCAGTTAATGCCTAGTCTGTGCCCTGAACCATGAGTGGAGATATCTCTTGTATATTTTCATCCTAGCTAATGCAATTGCAGTTGATATTCTTAGAATACAAATAGGGGACAAATGCTCAGCTGGTATAAATTGGAATACTCCTTAACTGAGCGATGCCAATTTACATCAGCTGAGGATCAGGTCCATACGTGTCTAATCCAGTTCTTAAACCTACTCAGCTCATGGCTTCAATAACATCTTGTAGCAATGAATTCCACGAGTGAACGACGCACATGCTGGACAACACCAGAAATTTCTTCAGAAAACTACTGTGACAAGATTCCCAGCTCAGTTTTGCAGATGTTCTGGTAAGCGTCCAAACTTCAGGGTGCTTATCCAAACCTAAGCTGAATTCCAAACCTTTCTGAGGACCTGCCCCATTGTTGTTCTTCCAACTTGTGTCCAAGCTGCGATGCTATAGACATTTAAAGGTGGCCGGGGGGGGGGGGGGGAGTGAATGCAGCCAGCAAGATTTTTCCTGTTTTGTATCATTTAAAAAACTAGCATTAAAGGACTGAATGGAGCTCACCCGACATTTTTTAAACGTCCTGTAATTTCTCAGGAAAACACTTTGTGAAAAGTAAGCAATATATCGTGGTGCATAAGTACGCGACCATAGCTTCCCCCACCATGCAAAACATCTGTGACCTTGCACAAAGGTCATTCCTGCAGTAGTGTTTCTCTTTACTTTTCAAGAACTGTCAGGCCATTTTTTATACAAGACTTATGACAGGGTGCTGTTTATTGTATCACAAAGCCGCTATAACTCCAGCACAAGGAAACTGCTATTATTTGGAGAGTATATATCTTTCTGACTAGCAGTAAAGATGAAAATTAAGAAGGGCCTTTTTGCCCAGAGAGTAAGTCAGAGTCTCCCTTAACAATTCCAACATCTCCTCTGTAGTTGAAAACAGAATCATTACCAGCACCCTGGTCAAGCTAATTAAGGATCCTGGGCTTAACGGAGTTAGTGTGCATCTCCCACTGAAAATCAATGGGAACTGGCACCTAACCCTTAGAAATCCCTCCTTAAGTGAATAGAAATGGATCAAAACCAGACTGCCAAACAAAACTGGAGGACTGGGCCAACACAAATCTGATGAGGTTCAACAAGGACAAGTGCAGAGTCCTGCACCGAAGACGGAAGAATCCCATGTACCGCTACAGGCTGGGGACCGACTGGCTAAGCAGCAGGTCTGCAGAAAAGGACCTGGGGATTACAGTGGATGAGAAGCTGGATATGAGTCAACAGTGTGCCCTTGTTGCCAAGAAGGCTAATGGCATATTGGGCTGCACTAGTAGGTGCATTGCCAGCAGATCAAGGGAAGTGATTATTTCCCTCTATTCGGTATCGGTGAGGCCACAACTGGAGTATTGTGTCCAGTTTTGGATCCACACTACAGACAGGACGTGGACAAATTGGAGAGTCCAGTGGAGGGCAACGAAAACAATTATGGGGCTGGGGCACATGACTTACGAGGAGCGGCTGAGGGAACTGGTCTTAGTCTGCAGAAGAGAACAGTGAGGGGGGATTTGATAGCAGCCTTCAACTACCTGAAGGGGGGGTTCCAAAGAGGATGGACCTCGGCTTTTCTCAGTGGTGGCAGATGACAAAACAAGGAGCAATGGTCTCAAGTTGCAGTGCAGGAGGTCTAGGTTGGATATTAGGAAACACTATTTCACCGGGAGGGTGGTGAAGCAGTGGAATGGGTCACCTAGGGAGGTGGTGAAATCTCCATCCTCAGAGGTTTTTAAGGCCCGGCTTGACAAAGCTCTGGCTGGGGTGATTTAGTTGGGGTTGGTCCTGCTTTGAGCAGGGGGTTGGACTAGATAACCTTCTGAGGTCTCTTCCAACCCTGATATTCTATGATTCTATGCTCCATAACTAGTCACACCACTCCTGTGAGCTTCCAGAGTCTTGGAGTTTGAATGCAGGTCTGAATTTCCTGACTCCCCACTGATGGCTATATCAGGCAAAACCAAACCCCCAGATTTGAAACCCCCTGCCCTCCAAGGTTCACATTGTGAAATATCAGATCCTGGCTTAACATTTTAAAGCTAGCCCAGATCGAAAACACCCCCAAACTATGGACTTGAGCCATTATCATAGAATATCAGGGTTGGAAGGGACCTCAAGAGGTCATCTAGTCCAACCCCCTGCTCAAAGCAGGACCAATCCCCAATTTTTGCCCCACATCCCTAAATGGCCCACTCAAGGATTGAACTCACAACCCTGGGTTTAGCAGGCCAATGCTCAAACCACTGAGCTATCCCTCCCCGCATTGACTTTAGTGGGCTTTTCAGTTGGAAGGTGAGTGTTGCAATGTGGATCTAGATGTGGATTTTGTAGCATGGGCTAATGACAACACAATATAGTATAATGTGCCTTTTAGATGAGGCTGGTTTCGTAAGCAGTTGGTTTTGTTTGTATTTTGGTTTCAGACCCCAAAACCGCAAGCAAGGATTCAGATCAACCTGTCAAGGGTCAGGTTAAAAAAAAAAAAAAAAAATCACATATCCAGAAGACCAGAGAGTTTCGCACTGGTTTCAGCTGCAGAAGGAAACCCAACACTCCCTAATCTGACACCAAACAGCCCAAGGACCAAGATTAGGGTTTGTAACAAAACCAGGTGAAAACTCCAATGTTCCAGTCATTTCACAGATGGTTTAACTGAGCCTCACACAAGAGAAGTGACACAGCCATTTAGGATGGGATCTTCACAAGGTCTCACTCTTGGCCTAACGCAGCTATGAATTTCAATGGGAGCCGAGTCAGGCTAATGCCAAGCTCTTCTGAAAAAGCTCACCCTTAATTCCTTGCTGCATCATTTCAGCTTTTCTCTCTGGCAGTGACACTCAGACTGCAGCTCGTGAGCCGCAAGTGGCTCTTTAATGGGTCTCCTGCGGCTCTTCAAAGCAAACGCTGTGTGATTTAATTATTAACAATCTACGTTATTAGCCAGTCAGGAGGTTTTCACTATGTTATTAAACAATTAAGTTACCAACTTGCACTAAGTTATGAACTTTAAATTATTCTCACAGCAACTAACTAAATATTACCCCCATCTTACTGTTTAAATATGGATCACTTGATAATTACCTACTCTGTTCACTCCCTCTGGGGCACCTGGCACTGGCCACTGTCAGAAGACAGGATACTGGGCTAGATGGACCTTTGGTCTGATCCAGTCTGGCCCTTCTTATGTTCCTAGTAGTACCCTAGGAAATGATACAACAAATTGACACAACTGTGGCTCTTTTGGGTGATAGCGATCGCTAACTGGGCTCCTGACCCACTGAGGTCGGAGTGCCACGGCTCTAGGAGCTGTCTTGGGCTGAATACAGGCTCTCAGAGACAATATGTGTTCCATTCAGAGTTGTTAAGACAGCATATAGCATTCATAAGCAACACCACTTTGCAATCACGAGCGTCATTCATCCAAAGATCTCAAACACTAGTGAATTAGGATCCAATCCCTACCTGCCTTCAACCCTCAGGAATCACTTCAACAGTGTGCAACATACAGTGTGCACGACTGTGGAAATAGTCCTCTGAACGGCTCTGCCAAATATCAGGGTTACAACAGGCTCTTCGGAGCTGCTCTTCATACACTTTACAAAAGCAGTTAGGATTGTCAAATGGGGAAACTTGGGCATATAGAAGTTAAACAACCTGCCTGAGAGGTCACAGAGCCAGAGGTGGAACCCAGGCACAAAGATAGCCAGTCCCACGCTTTAACCATTAGACAACACTTCTTCTAGCAGAACACAGAGATGTACAAACATAAGAGCTGTACCGCTGTCGTCTCCAGTCCCCTCCTAAGCTTAGCCGCACTCTCCTAAGGTAGATATGCCATTAAACAGCGGGATCACTGACACAGCAGGTGTATTGAGATACAGACCTCTAGCGATGCTTTAAATAAAAGGCACAGTAACAATAAATAATAAAAAACCTGCCAATCACCAGAAGGAAAGGTCTCCACTGGGAAATTAATAATTGCCCTCCGTGGACTACCTAGCATATGCCAACTGCAACCAAAGGTTCTGTTTTCATTTAAAAAACACTGAAAGTTATATTATAGCTCTTTAAAAAAAAATCATGCAAAAAATGTATATGCAACAATTCACACCAAAATGGCTTAATAGACCCTGATCATAGGCCCTACCTCTTGTACCAGAAAAGCCAATACAAGCTATTTCAATCAGCCACAAAGCCACTAGATAGGAATTGTCCAGCTGTAATAATTCAACAGGAGAAAACTGCGATTCAAAAGAAATGGTGACATTTCTCAGATTGCTCAATTTGCTCTCCTCTTGAATTTCACTTGCCCAAGCTTCAGAGCAAGAGGACGTTGTGGGCTCGATTTCGATACAGCTCAGTAAGTTGGATCCCTGGCAGATACTGAGGACTTCTGAAAAATCTGTCCACAGTGGAAACTGCATTAAACCTTAAAAATAAAAATGTGGCTTCTTATTTCGGTGCCTAAATGGTTGCTGAGCTCTTTGGAAAATCTGGCCCCACATTTCTAATGGACACACAAATGCAAGAATTGCCACTACATAATGAGGGAAGACTTTCGCCCCAACATTTTTAAGGTTCCTGATTCAGCAAAGCACATATGCACATGCTTAAGTCCATTCCTATACAGCAAAGCGCTGAACATAAACACGTGCTTCAATGCTTTGCTGCAGCGGTTCTCAAACTGTAGCAACCCGAGGACCCCCATTTTGATTTAACATTTTTCACAGACCCCCCCCCCCGAGGCGCCTCCTGTCCATCCCTTCCCCCAAAGCCCCACCCCACCTCTTCCTGCCCCCGCTCCATCCCACCCCTCCTCTTCCCTGCCTCTTTCTGCCCCGTGCCTGAGCACATCCCATCCCCGCTCCTCCTCCTCCCTCCCAGCACCTCCTGCATGCTGCTGAACAGCTGTTCCGCGTAGGGTGGCCAGATGTCCCAATTTTATGGGGACAGCCCCGATTTTTGGGTCTTTTTCTTATATAGGCTCCTATTACCCTCCACCCGCTGTGCCTTTTTCACATTTGCCATCTGGGCATCCTAGTTCCGCAGCTTGCATGAGGCACTGGGAGGGAGGAGCTGATCAGCGGGGCTGGCAGCCCCGGACACGACTCGTGGACCCCCTGGAGCACCCTCACGGACCCCAGTTTGAGAAACCCTGCTTTGCTGAATTGAGGCCTAAATGCTTTTCATAATCTGAAAATGACATTTTGTCCAATTCTAAATGTGTTGAGCATCTGTCACAACACTTTGCTCTTCTCTTGTTCCCATCACCCAAAGATCTCAAAAAGAGCAATGCTCACAAACATCAATTGTGGGTATGTCTCCACTGCGTGGGGTGTGACTGCAGCCTAAGTAGACATCCTGAACTAGCTTGAAGCTAGCTAGCTTGGTACCAAGCTGTGGCAGACAGGGTTCAGTACAGGCTAGTGTTCCAAGCAACTACCCAGGGTTCTGGGCAAGCTTGCACATCCAGCCCATACAAAAGCACAGGCGACCACAGCTTCACCACTCTGGTATGTGAGCTAGCTAGTGTACGTCTACACCAGAGATTACAGATAGACATACCCTATACTTCACAAGCCCAGCCCGCATCGAGTGCGGAAGGAATAAATCAGGATAACTTCACTCGCCACAGTTGTGGAACTCAGCAGCCGTTTAATAGCATGCCACCATACTAACAAAGCCCCGTCAGCCCATCCCACCTTCCCTCCTAGCGCTTGGCACACACTCTGGTTGCATCTTGTTTCAAATTAGGCCTTCACTCCTGAAACAGAGGTAGGTGCAGGATTGGGCCCTTCGATAGAATCCTTTTGGGAGCAGGGACCGCATACACTTAGGTTGCCTGGATGGCACTTGGCAGGATCAGGGACCCTCTCTGCTAAGAGCCTTTGGGCACTATTCTAATCAGATAATAGAACAATACTATATGCATTTGAAACTGCTGGGTGAGGAGCACATTTAGATATGTAGATTGTAATTACTTGAGCTGGAATTTAGCCAGGACACAAAGGTTACCCTTGCAAAAAGTGCCATGGGATCTCTATAGAGCACAGCTAGTTAGGATCTCCATTTTACTTTTAATTTAAAAAGCTGGCTCTCCCTTGCAGCAGAATGCCCCTCAGCACTGGTTCAGTATTGACTAGGGCTGGTAGAAAAACACTAAGCATTTTCCATGACAAATTTAAAAGGAAACGGGGATGGGGATTGTAGGATTTTTGTTCCTTCCAAATTTTTCCATCGTATTTTCCCCATTTTTCATCAAAATGAAAAAAATATTTCGGTTTGACAGGAATTTTTTTTGGAGGGGGGGGGGGAGGAAGGAGGGCGAGGGGGGTTGGTTTCCCTCCTCCTCCTTTCTCCCTGTCCCCCATGACTTTTGGAAAAGGGAGGAACACAAAGATGTTTTATTTCAGGTACATTCAAAGCAAAGCAACGTATCGACTAAACATCCCAATAATTTGAAAAGCCATTTTTTCATCCAAAAAAAACCTTTTCAATGAAAACGTGGTGACCAGCCCTCATATAGATTCTGGAGGAAGAATACCATCTAGTAAATCAGCACTATTCCCTAGAATGGTTAGGTGCTCCTTTGTGATCTCCAACTCTAGCATGGATCCTTCCAGATCCTATGGAGAAGCGCTACTAAGATGCACAGGAGAATGGAGAACCTCTCTTATGTCATGAGAGGAAATTAAAGGAACTTGGCTTGTTTCGCATAGCAAGAAAAAGGCAGAGAAGGGATCTAATAGCTCTCTATGGGTGCTGCCGGCCTGTGATATAAAGAAGATTAGACTAGATGATCCGGTGGTTCCTTGTAGTCTTTAATTCTCATTGTATTTAGACTCATAGAGTTTAACACCAGGGAGGGAAAAGAATTGTTTAAGCTCGAGGACAATATTGGCACAAGAACAAACTAGCCATGGATAAACTTTGGTTGGACATTAGAAGATTTCTAACCATCTTAGGAGTGAGATTCTGGAAGAATGGGAGTAGTAGCAGGAAACGAGCTAACTAGTTTTAAGCTTGAGTTTACGAAGGGGATCGTATGATCCGCGTTAGCAGAGACTGGATTCAATGAGCCAGGAGGTCCCTTCCAGTGCTATGTTATCTTGCGAGATCCGACAGGATCACAGCTTGAGGTGGCATGGCTACAGAAATCCTGCAAAAAGCCAGTGCTCTGTGCAATACAGTTCAACTCTGCAATCCTTAAATGTTACCTACCTGAAACCTCCATCACGGGCAGCAAACTGTGTGACGCATAAGCCCTACAGAGCTCTCCGATGGATGGTGCAGGAGCATACATGTGGATGGATGGGAGTCGAATATCTACCAGGCACTGAAGTGCCATCGAGTTGGGGTCCATGCTAAAAAAAGAAAAAAAAAGTGATTTTATGCAGCTTACTTTAAATAAAGTGTGAACAGGCAACTTTACAACAACAAATTGTTGCCAAGAAGGCCAATGGCATTTTGGGATGTATATGTAGGGGCATTGCCAGCAGACCAAGGGACGTGATCGTTCCCCTCTATTCGACATTGGCAAGGCCTCATCTGGAGTACCGTGTCCAGTTTTGGGCCCCACACTACAAGAAGGATGTGGAAAAATTGGAAAGAGTCCAGCGGAGGGCAACAAAAAGGATCAGAGGACTGGAACACATGACTTATGAGGAGAGGCTGAGGGAACTGGGATTGTTTAGTCTGCGGAAGAGAAGAATGAGGGGGGATTTGATAGCTGCTTTCAACTACCTGAAAGGGGGTTCCAAAGAGGATGGATCTAGACTGTTCTCAGTGGTAGCTGATGACAGAACAGGGAGTAATGGTATCAAGTTGCAGTGGGGGAGGTTTAGGTTGGATATTAGCAAAAAGAAAAGGAGTACTTGTAGCACCTTAGAGACTAACCAATTTATTTGAGCATGAGCTTTCGTGAGCTACAGCTCACTTCATCAGATGCATACCGTGGAAACTGCAGCAGACTTTATATATACACAGAGAATATGAAACAATACCTCCTCCCACCAGCAGGACAGTGGGGTGGGAGGAGGTATTGTTTCATATTCTCTGTGTATATATAAAGTCTGCTGCAGTTTCCACGGTATGCATCTGATGAAGTGAGCTGTAGCTCACGAAAGCTCATGCTCAAATAAATTGGTTAGTCTCTAAGGTGCTACAAGTACTCCTTTTCTTTTTGCGAATACATACTAACACGGCTGTTACTCTGAAACCTGTTGGATATTAGGAAAAACTTTTTCACTAGGAGGGTGGTGAAACACTGGAATGGGTTACCTAGGGAGGTGGTAGAATCTCCTTCCTTGGATATTTTTAAGGTCAGGCTTGACAAAGCCCTGGCTGGGATGATTTAGTTGGGGATTGGTCCTGCTTTGAGCAGGGGGTTGGACTGGATGACCTCCTGAGGTCCCTTCCAATCCTGATATTCTATGATTCTATGAAATCTCAGGGCAACCATTGCTCCCCAAGGCTCTTCCTCACTGTGGGCTTTTCTGCTGCTTTCTCCTCAGCAAGCAGCAGATGATCTCTACAGGAATCCTGCTCTTCTAGGATAAGTAAGGCCTCTGTCTTGAAACTAGAAAAGGAGTACTTGTGGCACCTTAGAGACTAACCAATTTATTTGAGCATGAGCTTTCGTGAGCCACAGCTCACTTCATCAGATGTGTACCGTGGAAACGGTACACATCTGATGAAGTGAGCTGTGGCTCACGAAAGCTCATGCTCAAATAAATTGGTTAGTCTCTAAGGTGCCACAAGTACTCCTTTTCTTTTTGCGAATACAGACTAACACGGCTGTTCCTCTGAAACCTGTCTTGAAACTGGATCCACATGAGTGGGCCTTTGCATCTATTAACTTCAGTGGAGCAATTAGCTAGGCAAAGATTCCACCCCACACACCCAATGGCAGAATCAGGCACTTAGAATTGCCCAAGATCTGGATTCTTGTAAAGGCCACTAATGCTGGTTGAACAGAACAAGGGAGAGATGAGATCCAAGTTCAAATATAACATGCTAACATGGTGTGGAATAAACAGACAGGGAATTTTCAGGGGCTACCAAGCATGCGTTACTATCATAGATGGGTGCGAGTTTTTTTAACACGTAGCAGCCTAGGAGCTAGGAAAAAAGTTTCAATTCTTAGAAACCTTGGACAAATCCTTATTAAAAAATAATCATATCCATTAATTGCATGGATTCTAAGTGGCTTCGTTGGACTCCAGGCTGGAGTTGTTACTGAAGTAAGATCCAGAGTTAACTTCAGCCACTGTACAACAACGCAGGACCTTAAAAGAAATTAAAAAAAACTTCATCCAATTTTTTTTCCAAATTAAATCAGGAACATTCATAATTAGTTCTTACACCAGAGATATCTAGTGGGAAATGAAAGAACTGAAAGAGCCATAAGCTGCCTTTGCCCTTTCATTAATATTTGCTCCCAACGGCAGGCCAAATAAATCTAACTCACAGTTTGAAATGAGTAGCTTTAAAACTGATGTATTACTTCCTGTTAGATTTATGCCATCCATTTTGGATAATTACTCCCAGTGCTTTCCCCCATTGTATTCAAAGCTTCTTCACCAGAACGGAGCCAAGCCGGGTTCCCTGAGATCTCTTCTGCTTTGAAGAACTTACCTTCCCACCCACTGCCACCTCCCACTCACAGATTATTTCTACCTTTGCAATTTAAGTCAGCTGGATCTGCACAGGCAGATACCTTGCACCCATTTACGTGTATTATTCTGCATATTCCAGTAGAGGCTCAAGGCCCCAACCGCGACAGGGCCCCATTGTGCTAGGGACTGTACAAACACCGGAGAGACAGTCCCTGCCCTGTACCTAAGGCCTTGATCTGCACAGACTTGTGCACATGCTTGACATTATGCTCTGTGAGTAAGCCCATGTGGAAGGCCCTGATCCTGCAAAGACTTATGCATCCGCTTAACTATATGCACTTCAATATATGCCGGTAGAGTATTTATGCTCACAGCACCCCTGACAGGGGAATGCTGCTATCTGCACTGTACAGATGGGGATCTGAGGCACAGAGAGGCTTAGCCCAGGTGCTCAAAAGGTATTTAGGCACCAATGGGATTTAGGTGCCTAAATGCCTTTGAGGATCTAGGCCTAAGTAACTTGCTCAAGGTCACATAGGAAATCAGTGCCAGAGCAGGGAATTGAACCTGAATCTCCCAAGGCTTAGACTAGTGCCCCAGCCATTGAACAGTCTTTCCTGCCTCTTTCTTCCCAGTACATAGGAAACAGAGGGGGCCCACAGCAAAACACTGGATCCAAACACTCCTAAATTTCAGAACCAAACTCTGGGCTTGGCTATTGCTCTACACTGGGATCATTTCCAAACACTCCGAAGGCTGGATCTGGAGTTTGCATCTGGCCCAAGATCCACATCATGGGCTTAACGGAACCGCCACATCCAAATGCTGGAGAAGTTTGAATCCAGCCTTTTTCCTGTAGATTCCAAGGGAGAGCAAGAATCTCAGGGATTTAATTGTTGGTATAACAAAGAGGCAAGCCATTAAGGAGACATTGGAAGAAGGGGAAGCAAACAATCACTCATCCACAGCACCCATGTAGCCAAGGTGGGTCTAGCTAACACTATACAAGTGGTTCCCATAAGGGTGAATAAATATTCCCAGCAGAACATGAATTAAACTGCTTTATAAAAGATATTTGTTTGCACAGAAAACCAAAGAAAGACTTACCCTTGCTACCCTCTGGCAGGAAGGAGCAAGCAACTGGTTCCCACCCTAGCATAACCAGCCCATACACTAAACTTGCAAGGGAGTGTTAAACTAACTCAGCTGTTTTGGATTTGGGCATTAGGAGATTTGTGTCTGCTTTGGAGGATAGGTAGTCAGAAGAAATCTTTTTAAGAGTCAAAGGTTATAGCAGCAAGCACTGGAGCAAGTACTTGTGTTAAAGAGCGTTCAGAGGAGTTGCAGCATTGGATGCATAAATTTTGCAAGGAGGAGCTGAGACAGAGGAAGGCTAGGTGTGGCAATGCTATCAAACCTTCTGTTGAACCCAGGGTTATGGAATCCCATCTCACTAAGCACAGGCTGAAATGCTAGTGCTACGTTTGCTGCCAGTGGTCAGAATTTCACAGCTTGGAGTAGGAATTACTTTGTGCTGTGGGGATAATTTGACCTCCTATGGAGAGAGGTTCTCACTCTCTTTACCAGAGCCCAGACTGAAGCATGCTGCAGGTTCCTCCTGCTGATCAGGAAATCTCCATCTATAAGTCCCTTACCTCCTTCCACACTCGCAGCCGTTCTAGTCACCTTCCTTATTTCTTTTACCTTCCTTGCTGTGGAATTAATTGCCCCAGTCTGACACAGGGTAGGAGCCTGGGGAAGAGAGTCATAAACTAGCTTTTCTCCCTTAGATTTAAGGCCAGAGTCTACATTTGCTTGAATCAGCCCTGGGGAGGGGACTAGTAATCAGGTAATTTAGAAGCTGAAATCTAAGGCACCTGAGTCTGGACTGCAGCCAGAGGAGACTCAGATGTTTGTTGTTCAGATATGTCTTTATTTTCCTTTCGCTCTCTACTATTTTTCTCCTGTATTAGAAGCTAGGATGGGCCCGAGTGCACAGGTTAGACGCAGGCCTGAATGCCTTAAAGCTGTCAGGGAAGAAGTGGATTTTAGTGGGTGGTGACTGAGCCCCATTCTAAAGGGGTTAACCACAAAGTTATATTTACACCTGAATTTCCCTAATTTGGGGATTAGGGGCTGGAGATTCTCTTTTGGATCCATCAGTCAGATATTAATATGTGTAGCTGTAAATATTTACTGCTGTTGGATTCATGCCAACCACTGTGGGGGATGGATTTTACTAGCTAACAGTTACACCTATCTCCTCCCCCCCCCCCCCCACCGTGTAGTGCACCATTAACTTTCTAAGAAAGCTGCTGCCTGCAGAGACAAGGAGCCATTTTAATACCTGGTGTTCATGCAGCCTATTGTAGAGGAAACATATAGTCTATAGTCTCAAGGAGACTTTACTTCTGTTCTCTTTTTATTTGCTTGTTTCCTTTCATCAGAAATAAGCCCATTCAGACTGACAGTAACTATAGATTTTTGCAGATGGAGAAAGACAAAATTCTCCTTCCAAATGGTGAAACGGCTGTTTATAGTTGAAGCCCTAAATAAAAATCATGTTTGCTTCTCTAGAGAGATTGACTAAATTTCTGGCAATTTAAAAAAAGAACAAACAAACAGTGAGAAGAGGCTTAAAAAGAGAAAGGAATAAACACAGTTTTAACTGTGACTCAGCCAGACAGCGTCGTTCCACCTGCCCCAGAGAGGAAATGAACTGGATTCTTCTGTTGGAAGGGGCCTTTATACAATAGGGCTAATGTCATGGATTTCCTGTCCCCAGCTGCTGGTAGCATGGCCTGGTACCTATTTTCCAAGCTGACTCAGAGAAGGAACTATTTCAAAAACAAAGTGTGGATGGGGGGAGTGGGACAGATGAATATTTTGCTCAGAATAACAGGTGGCAATAATGGTTTGCCAAACTTAAATTTTATCTATGGCAGGCAAGATTGGGGGAGAGATGGGGGGCTTAGGCCTAATGATTTTTCAAACTGGCAAGTTGCCACAGGCCAGTGTGACTTGCAACTGCCCCCACAAGCAGTTTCCCTGACTGAAAACAGGAAATTGCATCCTTGCTGTTTATAAACTGTGAAAACAAAATAACATTAATACTTCACACTTCTGCATCTTCCAGCTGAGGCTTTCTAAACGTCTCACCAACCTTGATAGATTATGCCCCTCAAGCCTCACTTCTCAATCTCCCTCCCTTTACCCATCTGTAAAATGGGCACAATACCATAACTGTGCCATTGCCCTCTGCATTATGAAAACAAACGCTCAGTTGTATGTTCAAGGCCCTCTGTGGCTGACACCTAAAGGGATTCTTTTTAGCTCAAGTGTCATAATGGTGTGTGTTTGCAGTAGAAAGGACCTTCATTCCATCCCCAGTTTTGTTAGACTTTTCAGTGGCTATAATGTATATTGAGGACTTGGGCCCCAATCCTGATTTGGGCCTCGAGTCTCTACTGGAGTATAAATACTAGATCATGTGAAAGTGAGTAAGTACAGTCCACTTCAGTCACAAACTGGGGCGGCCCCACCCACACAAGATTAAATTACCAGATACTGCTGTAGTTTCATGCCGAGAACAAACATGGATATTGAAGCAGGCGATGAAGCAGGGTGCATTTGTAGAGTTCATGCATCTTTGAAAGGGTCCTCTCAGTTTCCAAGCTAGACCCCATGTTCTGTAGCTTCTTCCTCCTTGTGCTATGTTACCGCTGCAGTGTTGATTTACCAGGTGAGTTGCAGTGACAGATTACTACTTGCATGATTCCCGAAAATAAAGGAGTACCAAGTAGGGATTCCGGCATTGCTCGCCTGCCTTGTTAGGAAAAGATACAGTTCCTAGCAGATGTTGGGAGATTTGCCCTCTGAGGGGAGGAAAGTTCCAACAGGAATGGGAAATATGTTGGCTTATTAAAGCAGTCAATAAAAGGACACTCCTCTTGCTGACCAAACCATGTTATTCTAATGGCACAAAGGCAAGGAGTCCCACCCACTAAACAGTACAGTGTATTGAATCCCAGGGTTTCAAACTGCTTTACCAGCATGCTTCCTAACACAAGAAACTTATGAGCACTAACCCTACTGCCATTGACTCCATCTGTAATTAACCACATAACCTGTTTATGCCTCAGTTTCCCCAGCCTGTAAAATGGGGATAATTCTCCCCTGTCTCACAGGAGCGTTGTGAAGATTGATAGATGTCTTCAAAGCAGCGGGAAGATGAAAAAAGTGCTAAGAGCTAAGAATGACTGAACTGCTGATTTTACAAAATGAGTATTAGCTCAGGTGCCCACAAGTGTGCAATGGTACTTCACGGATCAAATCAAAACAGGGACTGTCTATAAGAGCTCACAGCCTAAATTCAGACTTGTCAAACAGAGCAAAATCGGAGACGGGAAAAGGACCCGGGTTAGAATGGTAAGATCATGACATGAAAAGGACAAGTGACATCCCCCAGATTATATGTCTAATCAGTGGAAGAGCCCAGGAATCCTGGATTCCACTCCCCTGTTCTGACTACTACATCTCACTTCTCTCCAAGAAATAGTACTAAACCCAATACCCTGATCTCCAGTCCTCTGTTCTGCTCATTACAGTCATACTAAGCCCTATCAGAAAGCCCGGGAAGAAGTCCACAGAGCACGTAGGGTCTTTTTTCTGTCAGGAACTTGCTCTTTTCCATCACCTGGCAGTGTCCAATTTCCATTCCTTTGCATAGAAGCCACCAAGCCCCAGAACACTTTCACCCAGGGCTCTTCAAACCCCGCCTAAGAGAACATGAATGCATGTTGCATGTGAGTTTGCTGGACCGCTTTCCCCCTTGTTAGATCAAATTAGAATCCAGAAAGAAGCTATTACCTCCCTTCACTTAAATAGCCATTCTTCCTTAATAAAGCATCCCAGGCATTAAATTTCAGACCCAGTGTTTTCATGGATACACGGGTTGTTTCCAAACCTCGCTATTACCAATGAATGCGGTGACATTAGTATGAGTAAATGCAGGAAAAAGGATGAAATAAAACATATCCTATTGAAGGAAATGAGAGCTCCTTAAGAAAGAAAAACACACATAGGAAAGACGTGGGCATATCAGGATACAAATGGGACACTGGGGAGTGCCGGATTCCACAAGCATGATGTTATTGAAGTGTTTGATACCAGAGTAAGCACCTGCAGATATGAATTACATCCTTGTTCAGACCACTAACATTGGAGTACTGACATCTCAGGAAGTGCTTATGTTATATTTCAAATCCCACTGCCAACTGCATAAATATCAAATAAATCAATCATAGATATAATAGACATTATCTTAAGGACTTTAAAAAGCTGAACAAGCCACCTCTCTCTTCTAAAAGCAGTGCCACCCTTAAATCATTTGGGCTCTTTGTGTCAGTCACACCTCAACAGCCATGCCATTAACCCACTTTGAAAGTCAGAGATTAACTGCTTCACTTCCATCTTTGTGGACAGAGACAATGTTGCAATAACAAAACAAAAGTGCCCCATCCCGAGTTAAACCCAATCAAAATTCATTTGCACATACAGCCCCTTTCATCCACGGATCTCAAAGTGTCGTGCAAACAGTTAATTAAGCCTCCCAACACCCATATAATATAAAGATTTTTAACCTGTTTTACAGAGGGGGAAGTTGAGGGACACAGAGAAATGAAATGACTTGCCCAAGGTCCCAAATCAGGGTGGAACCAAGTGGACTCTCCATCCACTGCTTTAATTCTTCTTTATTATAGTTATACTACATTGTATTATATTATACCAAATATATTTTCTAAATAAGCGAAGGAAGGGTATTTCCAATACGTGGTAGAAGATGGAAAAGAACGAGATGTAATAAAACTGCATAATTACATTTTTTAACCTTAAATTGGGATATTGCAGATTATGTACTATGTGTATTTTATTACTTTTAAACCAAACGTCTTACTTTTGGATAATTTAAGCATTATACCTAGATGTACAGACACTTTCCTTAACTTGTGTATTAACAAGTTTTTAACATTAAATTTTACCATTAGCTTGAATAAAAAATGTTAAATCTGTAAAAAAATGAACTATTTCTGCAGTAGAAAGCAGCTATGGGGTTGGCATCAGCAGACTTGCTATTATAGCACTTGTTAAACGTAGTTAATCATCAAAGAAAAAGTGCCACCTGTTCTTTATTGGAAGATTCAGATAGTTATACATTTCTTTTGCCTCCCCCCCCCCCCTTTTTTTTGGGTCAGTTTCTCCACTACAAAGCAAATGTATGTAATTGTTGGTGCATGGAACTAGAGAGACCCTTCATCACTAAGTACTGTGAATGAAACGCAAAGTTTGTCTCTGTCTCTCTCTATATATAAAGATGAAAAGTAATGTAGTCTTCAGTAATCTTGAGTTTTAGTTATCCTGGAGTAATTATTTTTTAAAGTGAGGTTTATGTCTTAAAAATGCTTTTCAATTTAAGAGCGTCTCCTTAAACTTTTATTAGATTCATTTGCTATTTTCTTGCTTACCACCAGAGCCTTAATTATTATTATTGCTCTAAATACAACTACCATCCATCTTAATCAAGTGGGGGACTATTTGGTGTAAGCAGTTTATAGTTGTAAGCAACAGTAATTTCAAAAGTTTGCGTGGTAGTGGAGAAATGGATAAGAAAGGAGGCATTTTTTCTTGGGCATCTTTTTACCATTCATGAACAGCTATCGATTAAATAACCAGTTTCTGCTAAATATTCATGGCTGTTCTGAATTATTCAGTAGATGTATTTTTCGAGACACAAACTGCAAAACAAGGGGAAGAGGGTTGCTGAAGAGGAGACTTTTTCAATTAAAATGTATTACTTAAAAATACCGTGGTTGAAATTCTAGCTCCACTGATGTCAACAGCGGCGTCAATGAGGCCAGGATTTCACCCAATATGTACAAACTCTGAAGGACACAGGCTCTCTCAGACTGCAGCCAATTTCCAAACATCTCCATATTAAAGGAATTCTGTTATCCTGCATGGATTTCTCCTGTACCTTCTGTAAATGGAATGCCAATGGATAGGTCCAGTGCAAGTTCCATGCACAGCCCCAACGCAGAATATACATGGATGAGCTCAGCTTGGTTCCTTATGGAGAAGTGCCCATATCATAAAAACCCCTCGTGGAGCCGACAAGCGAGACTGAATGCACCATGTGGATTAAATTGCCTTCTTGCCTCAGAGGTGTCCCCGCAGGCTCAAGTGTGAGGAACGTTGGAAAAGGGCAGCAGGGGGAAGAGGGGCAAAGCTTGCACTGGCCCCCGCCCACCGCCCTCTCCTTGTTTTGTGGATGAAAAAGTGTCTCCAAGGATGTCCATGAGACATCTTCCACAATCGTTCCCTTCGTATGCGTGTTCAACATGGATTCACACTACAGATGATACGCCCAGACCCTCAAAGACTCCCACTGGGAGTCAGGCCCCAAAACACTGTTGAGGCTCTGGGCCAAAGTGCTGATCCCGCAAGAACATTTTGCCCTTACTGGTGTTGATAATTAAATACTAACATAAGGCCTGATGCAAAATTGGAGTCTTTCCATTGACTTGAATGGGCTTCAGATGAGGGCTCTAGTCTCTTCCTACAATGTTACTTTGTTACATACTTAAAGATAATATGCACACTGTAATTAATTTATATTGAAATATTATAGATAGACGGACATTTTCTAAAACGCCATGCCAATTGCTAGTCCTCAGTTTTGGTGCCAATTCCTCAGCAGCCGGTCCAGGTTAACGGCCCTTCTTGTTATGAACACTAAAAGACTTGCCTACTTTTTTTTTTTTTTAAAACCTGTTCTTTACATCAACACAGATACAAAATATTCATACAAAGAGCAATTAGAAAGCATAGCCTAAGCCCTACGCTTTTTTGTATATTGTGTATCATATGAAGCTGTCTGAGAAGAACACATTCACGTTTTAAAGTGAATTTAGAGCCAGTTAAAAGGTGCCAGATATTCACACTGGAGCCTAAAGTTCTATCTTCATCCATGGAACAGATGCAGGTAGTAACATGAGCTTTCACTAGCATGTCAGTGTCTCTCTGACATACTCTGGAAGGCTCCTCTCCTAACATAAGTGTAGTTCCAGCTCTCTGGTGTGTTCAATCGGGTCAGCAATTGCTACGAAACAGTGTCATATCCTACAGTCCATTCACTCCGGGATTGGTTTCCTGTAAGCTATTCTGATGATAGATAGCTTCTCTCTTGAATTTCAGTAGCTGTGCAGGCTGAAATGAAGAATCTTCCTGATCTATTTTACCTACATAGTTGAATTAAATGTCTTAAAGTTGGCTGCTTTTTTAAAAAAGAAAAGGAGGACTTGTGGCATCTTAGAGATTAACCAATTTATTTAAGCAGAAGCTTTCGTGAGCTACAGCATCCGATGCAGTGAGCTGTAGCTCACGAAAGCTTCTGCTCAAATAAAGTGGTTAGTTTCTAAGGTGCCACACGTACTCCTTTTCTTTTTGCAAATACAGACTAACACGGCTGTTACTCTGAAACCTCCTTTTTTAAAGGTGCTTTGGGTTTTTAGTTGCCTTTGCTGCAAGCACAATGCTGATCTTTATGAAACTACAAGGCACCCTGACTTATAACCATTTCACAATATCTTTTATACACAAAGTAAAACTTGCATATTACAGAGTCCATGGTCTCCCTCCCCCCAGTTCTAAGCTTTTATTGAAATGCAGTGAGATCATTTTTCTTGCTGACAAAAATGTTCTGTGATTTGTACTGATAAAATGATACGTTATCAAGTATCCCATCTTTCACGTGGAACCATTTCGTAAACACGAGGAAATCCAATACGATTCGAGGGCAGACGTTGTTCATATGGCTGCTGTCCCATAAATCTTCCCAAATCCTTCCAGCCTCCGGTCTTCTCCAAAGTTCCTCTCATTTAATGCTCAAACAAAAGCCAAATTCAACATTTCCAAGGAAGCTTTCATAATTGCAACCTCATTAACAGTTCTCTCTCCAGCACAAATACACCTTGATTCACTATTGCCGTCAAAAGTATTAGCATCTATTGCCACAGTTCAGCTCACGAGATTTTGGGGGGAGGGGGGAAAAATGAAAAAAGGGTTCAAATTTCTAAAAAAAAAAAAAAAAAATCCCACAACCTCCCCCATTCAGCTGCAATAAGGTGAAAGGCTAACTGTAGACAGAATAGTAATATGTAAGCAGTTTCTAAGTTTTCTGATGGGAATACTTAACAACATAAGTATGTTTCCCCAGGAGATCTTCTCCACCATTTGGTCCAATTTCTTACTGCAAGAACTGAACCAATTCATGATGTAATGCTCTCGGGAAAACATTCCTCTTGAAAGAGAGTATCTTCCTAGGGAGAAGCTTGAAGAAAACATCTTAATATTGTTTAAACAGCTTTTGGCATGGTCATACTAGTGCACTGCATTAGATACTGAAAGCAAAGGCAGGCAGGCAGGCTATCATATACAGAAACAAAACATCTCTCAAGTTAGTGGGATAGGAAAAAGGAACTTTCAGAGGAGGGGGGGGGGGATCCCTGTTAGTAAAAATGAAAGAATTTAAGGCTTCAGCTGTTCTGTGCCCCAGTATGAAAACATACATTTATTCTGCCTGCAGCCTTATCACTTTTTTCAATCCTTACCCACAGGGCCCCGTCGTAGGCACCAAACACCTTAGCTCTGGTTGTTACTAAGGGGTTCTGGGATTCTGTTAAGGGGCATTATTCCAGGCATTAGAAAGGGTTCCTGGCAGCAGAATTTTGATTCACTTCCTGACTCACAGGCTTGCGTGTGCCATGCTACGTGCTGCCCCATTTTGCTATTTGGATAAACAGTTGGCAACCCAGCAGGGAATAAGTTGACACAGGAGTACATACATGACTGGCAAAAGGTAGTATTAGGAAGGCAGGCCAGTGACAGAGGGGAAGCAGGTAGGAGAAAACATACAGAAGTGGAAAGGGTTAGGTTGTAGTGCTCTGGCATCCTTCATTAGGCATGATGGGCCTCTTTGTGTTGCAGGTAGAAAGCCATACCTGGCGGTAGCAGGGCAGCTACCTGTTGGGGTGGAGAAGGAGAAACTGAATTCTGAGCATACATGTTTTATACACAATTTAGGAGCCTAGGCACAGTAGTAGGATCCAGGAACTCCTGAGCTTTCACCCCAGCTTTGACAAGTGTTTTTGTAGCCTCGGTCAAGTCATTTAACCACTGCTTGCTATTCTACTTAAGTTTAAAACAGATTAACACCCCATGCAGGGGACATGAGGCTTAGTTAATGTTTGTACAGAGCACTGAAGTGGAAAGGCAGCAAGTGTAATTTACTGAGGACAAGTACAATTTCCTCTAAGGATTAAAGAAAACTGGAATTCAAGACGCAAATACCATTCACCAATCCCACCCTCATTTCAGACCAACATGAATTATCCGTTCACGCTTCTGAATCCATTCCTCCACGAGCCCTCTCACCAAGGCCTAAAAAGCTACAGGGAAAAAAAAAAATAATTGGACGGGTGACCTTAGTCCCACACCCTTACGAGCTTCCTCTTCTCCTGTCCCTCATTTTAGATCTCTTTCCCACATTCAAACCACGCTAGACCAAGGAGCCATGCCCACCTGCTCCACCTCATGGAGGAGGCTAGGGCAAGTCACCATTCACATCCCTGTGTAACAACTAATCATTGGCTCTCTAAAATGAACTGTGCATATTTCCTAGCATTTATATTAATCTTGCAAAGGTCTCCTTGTATAACGCACCAGGGGCGAGTAAATTTCTTTTTGATGGAAGAGTAAAATTACTTTTTTCATTAGCAGTAAGTAGTTTTTAGACCTGCCTGATTAAGTTTTCACAACAATTTTGCAAGGCTGAGAGCACTTTACATCAAAGAACAGCACAAACATGAATTCCCACCCAGCCTTGGTGAGGTAGGCAAGTATTATTTACTACTAGAACCCAGCGATACTGACCTTCCGTATGTGGAACAAGATACATCTTTTAGTCAAGCATTTGTATGACTGTAAGTGGGTTATTTATGGCAGATTGGGGCAGACTAGGGGGAAAGGGTACATGGGTTATACTGAAGACAAACAGATTTAGTGTGTGATAGCATTAAATCCATGCCTTGCACTCACAATCTGTGGTTATCGGTACCTAAGTCAATAAACAAAATTAGAGGGAGAAACTGAGGCACACAGTAATTAGGGATTTTGCCCAAGACTACCCCGCACATCACCAGCAGAGAATAAAGCTCCAGAGTTCCTGGCTCCCAGTTTCATGCTCAGTCCATTCTACATCTCTTTACATGATCACACTCTGTTTTTACTATTCCCCTTTCAGAGATGCCTCATCTGTATCATTTATCTACAAAGATAATAATTAAAGAACACAAGGCTCATTTATTTAAGTGTTTCATTTAGTTAACAATAACTTTTAGCTGGAGTTTCATATTTTATTTGTTCAAAGGGATTTTTACTTCGAGGGTGGGATGTCAGGTTTATAAGATTTTGTTTTGGGCGGTCGGGCATGGTGCCTATTTTGGTAATTTATGGTTAATTCTGCAACGTTACGGCACCCAGAGGCCTTTGGGCATGGGTGCCTATACAGTAAAAGTTAATAACTACAGTTCGTTCAGGTCATAAAACATGTTGCATTACATGAATTATGTTGATTACACAGTACAATCTCTTCATGAAATTGATCTGCAATGTCAGAAAACAGCAGTAAGGCTGTGCTATAAAGAGGGTAGTTAAACCAAAGTTTAGTAGAGTTGGAAGCTAGTCTATGGTAGCCTTCCATCAAGGACATCTACTACTAGTTTGTTGGATCTGCAGAATATTCTGTTTCGTGGTAGCCCCTGAACTTTTAAATCCTTGAATCTCAGCTATTTATCACCCATGTGGGAGCTACATAAAACGTTTTCCTTCAGCCTCAGTATTCTGATATAAGACAAACTAATTAAAAAAATTAGAAAAACCTAAAATATAGGCCAACTAATGGAGTTTCTTAAACTACACATTGAACTGAAAAGATAAATGGCACCTATAAGCTGTAAATATATTAATTTTTTTCCAAGTATTTTCTTTGGCTGTGTCATTCAGCTGAACAAGGGCTAAAAATTGTCAAACTAAATTCTCGGTGAGAGTCGAGCTCTAACTACTGCCAGTTTGAGTGAAACACACATCCAGGTTTAGGGAATACGTTTTGTTTGTTTTGGCTACGGCACAGGGTAGAACATTTTCCATCCCATCCGAATACAGTCAAAAGGTTTTGAAATATTGCACAATAAAAGCCATTCATTATATCTGTCTCCTCTCCCTTCCAAAAACAAAAATGGCTGACCAGTTCCAAATCCGTGCAGGGGGCAGGAAGATGGGAGTCAAAGGGTCACTGGCAATCACCCAAGACTAACACCAGGTTTTTCAGGTTTAAGTTAGGGAATATGTTCCATGCCTCCATTCCCAATGCACACTGGGTTTTTTCTTCTCCCCCGGCCAAAGCTTGGTTAAAGTAGTTAAATGCTCTGTTATGCACAATTTACAAGGCTTAATTACAAAACTAATACATTAGCCTTCTTGTCTGAGTGTCAAAGATGAAGTTGTACCTTTCCCACAGGGACTATAGTACAATCAGATCCTATCTTACCTAGTCTAAAACATGTTGCTTACATACTTTAAAAACGTCCCAGCTGAAAAGACACTCACCTACACTTTTCTGGGGGTTTTATGAAACAAAAATATCCTTTCCATTGTTTAATAGCCTGCTACAAGCTTGAAAATTAGATTTCACTACTTTTGTAGGATTCTGTTCAAGATATAATAGAGATGTTTCTAATGATGCGAAAATAATGCCATTGGTTTGCCGTGTGGATTGGCATCCGCACAGATATCAACCCAGTTTTGGGTAGACTGCACAGTATCTTCAGTTGCAGAGCCAACAGGGGGAGTAGCAGAGCAGGACACATTTCGGCCTGATGTCAGGGAGTGCTCCACAAAGAGGTACAATTAAATTTTATATACAGCATTTGAGAAGTAAAGGATATTTTTTAAAATAATCAGGTATTTAGAAATGAGCGGGAGAGGAACCACAACAATAAAAGTAATGTAAAGAAAATGTTCCTAAAATGAGCTTGTAATTACAATATAGTTAAAGACCAGGAGATATTTGTTACGGTCATTTATCAGTAAATTAGAGCAAAGTTATTCATTTCACTTAATTTTCTCTTTATTAAAAAAATTTAGAATGACTTTTGCCAGGTTAAAAGGAATAGCTGTTGTACTGCCATGAAAACAACATGCTTCTAGTATATCAGGAGTAAATTAGATCATTTATTCTATGATTTGTTTTAGTTTCTGGAAAGATAAGCTGTCTAATTCACTCTGCCATTAGCAGAACATTTATAGTAAGATTCCATCCCTTCTCTTTGAACTTCAGAAAACGTGAATTTGCAAGAATTCATGCTTGGTGTTTTTCTTCATGTCATTCTGATGGTCCAACACAAATTCCCATTGTTTATTGCATCCCCTACAGGTAGTTCTCAAACATTTCACTGTAATCTAACACTTCACAATATAGGAGACAAGTATTATATAACTACTCTTTCCTTCCTTAGTTGACTAATGACCTGGTAATTACAATATAGTGGCAAGATAATGATTGCATTTCCAGGAAACATTTATCCCGTAAATCAGTCACTACATAGCAATTACACAGGAATCTGATAAATGTAATTATTCAGCAATACGTACTTAACTCAAGCTATTACTGTTGCTGAAGTGATCTAATGACTACATACTAGGAATTTACATAGAACATCACGTGACTATTAAGTAAGCTTCACAAAATCCCTGTGAGGCCAGGAAGCATTATCCCCATTATACAGAAAGGGAAAGTGAAGCAGACAGGTGGCCAGAAACCACAATTATTTATACTGTGGTAGTGCCTAGGAGTCTCTGGAATAGTCTGCACTACAAAGGCTTTGCCAGTATATAGACTTAGCTTATACCAGCCAAAGAAATCCTTTTGCTGGGATGGTTAAACCATCTCTCTAAAGGACGTAAGACATACTGGCAAAGGGACTCTGGTGCTGGTATAAGCTTTGGGGATGGAAGTTGCCACCATAGCTTTCACAGCCCTAGCGGACACATTTATGCTAACTTTCTAGTGTAGACCTGGCCTCAGTCATACACCAGCATCCCATCGTACCAGGTGCTGTACAAGAAAAAACACAGAACAAAGACCACCACCACCACCTCCAAGAGCTAACAAGCAAAAAGTCGGCCTTTGTCAAGACAAGGTTTTAAATTGAGCTCAGAAACTCTGTGCCATCACAATCTAATGAACACCTTTTACAATTCCAGTCAAGATAAAGCACCAGGCTTTAGAACATACTTGACTGATCAAGTTAAACCCTGGGCTAGGCTTTAACTCTGCCAGTTTTGTACATTCTAAAGCACGATTGTGTGGTCTTGAATAGAGGGGTAGATGTTAGACTGACCTTGCTGACTTGACCTAAGAGGACAACTTAAAACCTACTCTCAACAAGGCCACAATAAGTGGCAAAGCCAGGATTACAAACCAGAATATCCTGACTCCAAAACCTGGTTTACTTTTCCCCGACCATACTACCTAAATGTTATCTTACTATACCCTATTAAGCCATCGTGCAATAAAAGCAGCAATTATAGGAGGCTGCCTCTAAGTTAGAGATGCAAATTTGATATCATCTTTTTAAAACTTAACTTTATGAACACCATTTTAGGAATGTGAAACATAAATCTCCTTTCACATTACGTTTTAGCCCCATCTCATTGTTCAGCTTTGTGAAAAATGCAGGCAGGGTGATGGATTCCTGGCTCCAGTTCCTACACAGCAGCCTGGTAACCACACTGTGGCTCTCACACGGCTCCAGGATCCTAGGTACACACTTTCCCTTGTGAAAGGAGCAGTGTTTTATATGCTTGCATTTTTGAGATGCAAAAGTTTCAAGTCCTTTTTTATTATGCTTCACACACTCATACACACACACACACCCACCCTCCCTCCCTCCACGGGGGAAAAGCCTCATATCCCAGAATATCTGCTTCCCTCCGAAGTCCAATGACCCTCCAACACCAGTACTGTCTCATTATCCTTATTCCCATCTTACCCCTAGTGACTCTCCCAACACTTCCTTGCATCCCAACAACAATTTCTTTCACCTCTTCTCAGGTTCCAACCTCTAGGCTCAGTTAACCCCTGCAAATAGCATTTACAGTCTCAGTCTTCCTCAATCATGTTCTGGTTCATTATTTTCTCTCATAACTATTTCTGAATAGGCAGAAGTTGAAAATTTTAGTTAATACTGCATATATGGAAGACAAACGCTAAAGCAACTGGGTGGATGAATCAAAGTAAATGGTACTCAGCAATGGACACACACACAAGTGATACCGCATATCATCTCTGTTTAAAAAAAAGATTTGTACACAGCGGGCAACAAATGACTTTTGATCTTACACAGGACTCAAGGATACGGATATATAAAAAAAACCCCACATACTGTGGCCCTATTTACACATTTGTTTTAACCAGGTCCCCCCAGTCACTACGGTAATTATGCTGGAAAGAAAATCTGTTTATACTTAGATATCCTATTTTTAAGAAAAAGGGATATACATCTGTCACACAAGAAAAGTCTGTCTTCAGACTTATTTACAGTCATTAGGATGTTCCCAGCAACTGAACAAATTCTTTAATACTGGACTAAAGAGGCTCACCCTATTCCTGTAAGAGATCTGCAGTGGAACACATACACCATGTAAAACAAACGGTCTTAAATAACTAGTGAAAAATATATTCCAGGAAAAAGTAAAATTTTAGTCAAGACCAATAGAAACACCCAGTCTTGCAAGACAAGGTGATGTGTGGGCTCTTCACAGAGCTTACTATCTCATATTGATTACAGTATATGCCATCAATCATAAGATTAATTTAGTTTTATTTTAACCTTTAAACCATTTCTCCCAACCCCATCCCAGAAGGTATGAAACAGGCAAGAAAATTAATTAAGTATAAAATAAGAGTACCAGAGTTAGCTGCTATTACCAGTTTGTTTTGAACCAACACAAGTGATTTTGACATTTCAGTATTGTGGTCTGGGAACTGTTTAAAGATTTTTTTAAATCCATGACAGTTTTCACAAAGAAGTCCGGTTTGTCTACATCTACCCCAGTGCAAAATTCATGCCACACTGCCCTCTGCTGGTAAAACAAAGATATTGCTATGCCACACAAAATTTAACTGAATATGCTCATATCTTCTAAACCAAAGTCTAAAATTTTCACTGTGGTAGATTTAATTTTGCTAACATTAGAGACAGCATATTCTACTATCTTCCAGAAACCAGTTCAAGTTAGAAAAATTTGGAAGACAGCAAAAGCAGATAAACGCGCAAAGATTTAGTTAACGAAGACTTGAAAAAAAGGGACGATGAAACAGTAAAAGAAAGTGGATGGGTCCGGATGAAGAACTGTCACTGAAATCAACAGTACAACACAAATGATATCTTTTGATGAAGTTTCTTGCAAAGTTGCCTGAGTAGTTCTTGTTTTCTGAAAGACTGGCTGTTGGTCTCTGCAGATAGGATAAGACAGTGTTTCAATGTGACTTTCTAACTTCACCAAAAGTACATAAGAAATTTTATTCCAGCTCAAAGTGGTCAAACAGATTTACAATATAGAGATGATTTTTCAACTTTAAGAATCTGTTTTAAAGCTGGCATATTTCACCTTACAGTTGAAGTACAATAGCATGAAATATGAAAATACTGACTGGATAAAGCGGACCATATTCAACATTTTACGTTCTATAGCTCAAACTAGAAATAAGCGAACAGTAAGATGGCAGATCAACTACTGAGTACTGTATTGGGTACATATACACTGAAGATTTAAAACATTCACAATGCACTTATGCAGTACTGTACTTCATTTGCTGGACACGTTCATATCCTTTTCTTGCCAGTTTAGCCTTAAACATTAAAACATGAAGTATTGTATACAGTAAAGATTAAACTTAACAAGCAATCCTTCTGCAGAAATTGTGATTTCTTTATGATTAGTGCAAATGTAAAGTACACAAGTCCGTAGCAGTGGGCGCTCCAGACCTGTTGGTGTCAAGATGGTAAAGCAAAGTCTCTGCAGAACCTGGGAAAAGTCTGCACCCCAGCAGGAGCTTTCTTCATGGTTATGTTAGTTGTACAGGATCTCTATTTGTTAGCTTGTTTTTGAAATCTGGAAAAAAGTTACATGGATTTCAAAAGCAATTTTTTTTTTTTAATAGAATCAATTTATAAAGCAGGATTCAGCACATGAGCAATATCAACTCTTCAAACAATTACCATTGGAAGGGTATTCCCGAAGCCATCATAGGTCAATTAGTAAAGACACACTCATTTTTTACAGACTGTGACGCTAGGCTTCAAAATACAATCAAATTAGGATTTAAATTCTGCTCTGTCAAGAAGAACCAACACCATCAAGAATGGATTATTTCCCACTCCCCTAAACTGTCTGTCAATATTAGTTGCTTTTTTTGATCCATAAACTGTGTTTCTCTTTTCCCAAAAGAGGTGAGAACCACGTGTGGGCTTGCTGGCATTTCTTTATGCAAGTGGAGGAATGAGAGACTTTGCTTACTGATTGTACCCTAGCGAGTTGGGTATGCATATGGAGTCTGCCCATAAACCGTATCTTATCCAGTAACCACTCCGAAGTTTCCAGGGCAAAACACATACTGCTATGTGCTTTCCACAATGCTAAGTATAATCCACCATAACTCCTGCCTCATAAAAAAAGAAAAAAAAAAAAATCAGGGCAACAGATTTGAACATTTGAAATCCCAGACTTCCATAATACAGTACGTATTTTAGTTAGAGTAATTCTTTTTTCCCCAAGTGGGTCTAAATATAAAGAGATCTAAATATAAAGAATCCTAAAGAATGTGACCAAGCAACTGGGTCTTGCTCCTTAAAGAAATCTTGCACCTAAGACAAGCAGGTTATTCTATAAAACACTATTCTCCTTTGACTGTAAATGTCACAGCAATGGAACAAAATGTATCTTGGCATACAATTCACTAGTTTCTATGGCTATCCTTTCCACAGGAAGGAGTGTGTGTTCTTCGGCCTCAGTTGACTGAAGCCCCTTATACTTCCAATAAATTACTGAAGTGTGTATTTATTCTCTTGACAGTTACAGCTTTTACTACTGCTTCAATCAATCAATCAATCCTTGTAGATCCCAGTATTCTTCTAAGAATAAATATTTCATCACTTTGCTTTGTGACTGCTAGAAATAGGAAGTGCGGATTCCTAGCATCAAGAGATTAAAGCTTCACCCTTTGCCCATCATTGCTGACTAATACACCTGTACTCTCAACGCTGAGCTTGCTTTTCCGCAGTTGTTTCACCAAGCGTTTTGAAACTCTCAAGCCAAAGGACAATTCAAATCACTTGGCAAATGAACAAGTAAAATGAATATTTATACAAATGTCTTTGTGACCAGAGAAATAAGTCATTCCCTATTTCTAAGCGATACTTTTAAATACAGATAACTGAACTGAAGCCAAAGAAAATCCACATTAACATACTGACCTTTTTCTTTTTAAAAAGAGATGGCCCATTTTGCCTAGGCATTAGGATCGTTCTCAAAGGATACTTGCATTTCAGACTCCTTTTGGTAGTTTTTATCATTGTACACATGGCTTGCCCTTCTCTTTTTCCCTGTTTGAGTTATATTTTTGGTTTCCTGGGAAGTGGATGCACACATGCTCCTCCTCCGTGTTTTGCAAGAGCCTCCTGCAACAGGAACACGCTCATTGTTCTCTTTGCTCAAAGCTGAAAATTGGATCCAATTTTCTGGTCTTTGATGAATGTTCTCAGATTCTTTAAAGATGGATGCATACATCGTCCGCCTCGATTTGCGACCAGAATCTGACAAAGAGTTCTTGTGAATCTCAGTAGGTATTTTAATCCACGCAAGTCCCTCATTTTCTGCATTTTTATGCAGCCTCATACTGCGTCTTACCTTTTTTTCAGGATTCTCACTCGCCTTCAAGAAGGACTGCTCTATAGAGTAATGTAGATCACTAAACATTTCTGAGTCATTTTCTATTCGGGATTCTTGCTTATTAGTAAAGGAACCAGAGAGTTTGTTTCCAAGTGCTTCAAAATGGAGATTCTCAAGTTCAGAAAAGTAGATAGTGCTTCTCCTGCCTTTTCTTGAAGGCCTTTTGAACCCTTTAACATTGGCGTCACTGTCAGCTGTTCGTTCTCTTGCAAAGTCTGTAATAGAACATCCAGTTTGAGTATTTTCACTTACACCGATGTCCTGCAGGTTGAAGAACTCTAGCTCCTTTAGCATCTCGGAGTTATCTGAAGGATGATCACTTTCCGGCAAACGTTCATTTTCTATTAAGACAGCTCTCTCTTTTTCACGGTCTTTATTGTCAGATGTATCAAATGGGGACGTGCTCTTAATTTCTTGCATAACTGTGTTTAGTCGTGGCAAAAGAGAATTTGATTTTACAATGACAGGTGAAGTGTGTTCTGTCATAAGACTGGACTCAGACTGCTCACAGGTGGTCTTATCATTGCTATCTTCTTCATCGGTCTGATTATTCACACAAACATCACTCTCTTTCTGTTCTAGCGACATTAAGGGTGATCCCAGCTCATTTTCTGTCTGAATGCTTTCTTGTATATTAAGCACCTCAATATTAATGGTTGAAGCAGGATCAGGGCCAATGTCTGATGACTGACACTCGATGCCACCGGTGCTGCCGGCTTCTACAATGTCAAGGTCTCCAGTGTTTGGACATTTGCTAGTTATAGGCACTTTCCTTTGGTTTCTTCCAACCACTTTTTTCTGTTCAACGACTTCATTCATAGATCCTCTGTGGGCATTGGTGGATTTGGAATAATCTAAAAGGATATACAAAGTTTACAATTTAAAAAAGCTGAATTGACATAAGTTTGCTTCGTTATACTCAAGAGAACACCTGAAAGTAAATGCAAAATTTCAAAAAGATTGCAATCAATTGAAACTAAGAAGTAAAGCCGCCACAGCATTTTACACCTCCTCCCAAAGAAAGAGCTGTTTCAAGTAGCTAACATTGGTAGTTATTGTCAAAGCTATTCTGCACCGCTCATCCACCCAAGGATACAGTCTTTCTAGTCAGACCATCCTACAAATAATCAGAATTTTATAGGAAAGTTTGAACGAGACCGACTGGTTTCAGTCAAATTAATAAAGGCAGAGGGAAGCAGCATTCTTTCAGAAGAGGCCTGACATGTTCATGTGCATCAGGACCAGCTAGGCAATATCATTTCAATCATGGGCAGAATTATGAGCTGCCCAGAAACACTAATCCGAAAGAGGCTTTGATACTAGCATTTTAGATGACTCTTCATTTCTCATTAAGTTAGGGTTTACTTGAAGTTGATTTGAGAGGTAAAATGTCACAATTCCCAGTGCAAAGATCACTCCAGATTGCGTTGACTGAGAACATTTAAAGGAGCCAGGGGTGCTGGTGGAGGAAAGCATTAACCCTTCCCTCTCATGGCTCAAAGAGAATTCTATTAATAGAGGACATGCTCCAAGCTATCATAACCAACATGGCTGCAGGCCACCTGCCTTCTACAGTAGACAAGACACAATGCTGCTTCTAATCAGTCTGTCTTTTCTTCCAGCTGCTTAACTTACTATTGCACTATAGACACAAGGTCCCCCCCGTGAAAATTAAATATTACAGTTCATGTTCTGTATGCCTCACTGTATTCAATTTAGCACTCTGCATCAAGCTTCCCACTTCTACTATTCCATTGGTTTCTCTCACACTTCTTTGCACTTCCTTTTATGATACACATGCCTGAAACTCACTTTTCTTTCAAATCCCTCAAAAAAAAAAAAAAAAAAAAATCAGAACACTACCCAAGTCTCAACTGTAGTACCAAACTAATGAATTTTTAGTTTATAAATATCCTATTTCTTTCCAGCCATAACATTTTTGCAGCACTGAGATACTGATTTTCTGGCCATCCTGTCAACATGCCTGTATTGTTTGAGTTGTCTGAGAACTTAAGCTCCTGAGAGCAGGAAACCGGTCTTTTCTTTTGTGCAGTGTAAAGCATATTGCTGGTTATTTAAATTTAAAAAAAAATCCAGTATTCCTGAGGCAGAAGTATCAGTTTTACTAAAATAGCTTTCGAATAGTTGACCCTCACTACCAGGAGACGAACAAGCTAGAGGTTGCAGTTTATAGAAAAAGAAGAACAGATCTAGATCTAGCCTTCTGAGGCCACATGACATGGGGTCACAGGATCCCAAAATCTTGAGAACCCATTCTTTAGAGAACCAGTTTTGGGTGCATGCACAGACTTACGCTATATGTAAAATGTTAAAACAGAGGTAGACAGGGAAACATAAGATTTCCAGTTTGTTCATAGATGCTTACGACTAAAAAAAAATTTATTTTTTTTTTAAAATCCCATCATGAGTTCGTCCAAAGCTCAAAAAAAAGGAGATATAATTTGGCAAGTGAGCTAATCAAACATCCTTTGGGCATATCAGTGATTAACAACATGCAGATTTCAAATTCTTCTAAGGTATTCACAATAACCTGGCCAATTTTTTTGTTTAATGGAATGGATAAAGTATACCCCTCTGGTCCCTCAGTTGTGTCAATCCATTCATTTAAAAAAAAAAAAAAAATTACAACAAACTAAAAATCACACAAGATAGCCTGAGGTTGAGGACCTAGCCAACCCCAAAAAACCCACAAAGTTTAGGACTGACCACCTCAATGATAGTCTTAACCTATCAGCCCATTTATCTGATGGGCTCTTCTTGTAACAATTTCAATTGCTACATTGTAAGAGTTCAGTTTTATCCAGTTTGGGGCTTTGTAACAGCACCATAGATTCCTGGATCATATCACTGAAGTACGATCCTTCCCCTCTCTTCTCCCCGCCCCAGCCCCTTTCTCCAGAATTCCTCTTCACAAGATGATAAAGGTCAGATTTATTAGACTTTTTACGTATGCGTAGAGGCTAGAAAGTTAACAGCTTTTACAGTTTTAGGATTGACTGCAAAAGTTAAAGTGGCTGAAAAGGAGAAAGACTATATTACCTGAGAAGAGCAAAACGTGGGTCCGAGGTGAGTTCGGAGAAGATGGTGCAGAAGAGAAGACCTCTGGGATCTCAGGAATTGGGCTCAAAAGAGGTTTCTTGGAAGCTACTTCTCTCTGACCATACAAGGATTTTTCTACCTTTTTCTTTCCTCTTTTTCCTCCATAACCTCTAAGTTTTGCCTTCTGAAAAGGTTTACAAAAAACCAAGACAGTATTATCCCTTTTATGTTTTTCAATAAATCTACATCAACTAACAGTTTAATTTATAGGGAGAAGCACACATTTAGGTAATATTTTAAGAAAATAGGGTGTAACTGGAGCAAAGTTATTCATTGTTGAACACAACAACAACTAGTATGGGAGTTACATCTTAGAAAAAGCTTAAGGGTCCTTTCTGTACTGTACTGTTGTACAAGGTTTCCCCTGCCTCTCATAAAAGAGAAGTCTTGAGGAAAAAAGGTATAAAAATACAGGTATATAAAGGCTATTGGGCCCGGCTTCACCCGCGGTACAGGAAGGGATTAGGGAAAGTGAGACACCTATAAGATAAAAAAAGTGTGTTGGCAGTGGCATAAAAAATAAACTCTCCAAAAAACTTACACTATGAGCAGATCTCGTAATTATAGAAGACATCCATGAGAAATTAATTTCAGGAGATATCGACAACAGGAAAAATTAAGTGAGGTATTCACAGAACTGCAGTGTGCCGTTACTTACTGGTGTCCTTTTGGGGGCAGATTTGTTTTCCTTTCCTCTTTGAACCTTGCTCTTTCTTAGCTTCTTAATATCTTGAGCATTTTTGGTCAAGATGCTAACACCAGTCTCTTCTGAAATGTTGATATGCTGTTGAGGAACATCAATTCTTTTTTTAAAAAAAAAAGAGTACACAATACAGACCAGAAGCCATAACAATCTCAAAGTTATAAATCTTATGTTCACTTCACTTGATTAATTATAAAGTCATGATAGATTTACAAAGCCTACCCCCAACCCCATGCAGTTATATAGTGTCTTTTTTTAATATTTATTTTAAGAAGGGTGGGTTGGTCTTCTGGAGTATCCTGTTTCCTCACTGAAGTGCCCCAACCTGTAACTAGAGCTATACACCTCTATGGAGCGAGTCTAGTGAGGGATATTATTGGAATGTGTTAGAATCCTGTGCAAGAAAACTGTGAGCCTCAAGTTCCTGAAAGCAAGGAACGTTAATAGGTGGGCGTCATGTTGCTATGAGGCTACTGGGCAAGCAAGTTAACACATCAATTAATACTTCTTTAATATTGCTGCCTGGGAACAATCAATCACTACCTGCAGCATACTGACCTACCATGCACACATATATCCTGAAGATCTTACAGCAATCAAAAAAGTTATATAGTGAACAGGAATAAAATTTGAAAATCATCAAGAAGAGTTTATAATTATGCAAGATTGAGTGCGGAACAAGTAAATCAGGTTTTAAAATAAAATTATGAAAGCATTCGCTGTTTCGTTAACCGTACCAATATTTTTTTGTAAAATTGGGAAGCTCTCAATCATTTCTCACCAACATCTAACAATACGAAGAGTGGATAAAATTTGTTATTTGGAAGTTCAATAAAAATTACCAAAAGAAAATATTAAAGATACTTACCTTTCTTTTAGTAGAGGACCGGGTTATTCTGGGACAAGACGTTTTGTTATCAAAGGAATTAATGTCTGTTAAATACATTGGAAAATAAGAATCTTGGTTAAACTATGTAAGAACAGCAGATATACCTGTCTTGGGAAGTCTCAGATATAGCTCCTCTCACTATACACCTTGTCTCACCTTCTTTTCATTACGCTTATTTGTTTAGTGTATAAAGTATGCCAAGCCCTTTAAAAAACATACAATACAGCCTTTGCCCTGAAAAGGTTTACAGTTGTAAATTGAAATAGGACAAGCAGGTACAAGAAAAACTGACGGGCTTGGGGCAAGCAAAGGGAGGACAAAGATTACAGCAGCAAGGTAAAGTGGTTACTTAGAAAGAGGCATGCACATACCTTGTTTATTTTTGTAGTTTTAATTTGTTTTTGGCTTGTGTTTATTGTTTACATTGTAAAAATCCCTACATTAATACAGACTTCAAAAAACAAACAAACAAAAAAAACCCCAAAACAAACAGATATATCCAAGTTACTAAGCCCGGTTCATCTTGGACCTCACAGTTAAAGAGCCAGCTTTTACAAGGAATTAATGTTGTCTGAGAGATTGATCCTGTACCTAGTCAGGGACAATGGCAAAGCTCCCACTGATTCAGTGTGCATGATCAGGCCATAAATTAGTAGGTCTAAACCAAAGGCAGGTTCAGGGATAGAAGAAATACGTTTTAGGCAGAATGTGAAACCAAGTCCTAAATGCTTGCTGATAAAACCTTTATGCTCCACCACCCACACCATCATGCATTTTTTACATGCTGATCACACTAGGCACTCAGTTGTTAAAAACATGAAAAACAAGCAGTAAATTCAACTTTGACCAGGCACACACAAACAAATTCTGAGGTTTCAGTGAGGTTGAGATGGCCTACAAGCCAGTGAACAATGAACATTTCTGATGCTTCAACGTTATGTCTTGTTTATCCCAAAGTTATTTTCAAGGTTTATCAAACAGCAGCATTAAACATATTTCCATATCAAATGTAAGTATGTGTCTTGGCATCTTTCCCTAAAATTTTTCATTAATTAAGACACACAAATGCTAAGAGATATCAAATATACAAACTAAGAAGCCATATTATAACCCAACTTTACCTTTCATATTCTCCGGGACCGCGACAGACTCTTCAAGAGGCTTAGCATATTCCTGGATTAAAAATAAATAAATAAATAGATTACACACACATACCTTCTTTCAATATTTCAAAAACCTGCTTAAGACAGCATATGAATGGCCTAATGGAATTCTCCTTCATCCTGCAAAGAGAGGAACTTAGTAATTGTCACACGTAGAGACATTATGAAACATGGTACAAGCATGAAAGGCCCAACAAACAAAATGAGGCTAAATCCCACATACTTCCAATATTGTAACAGAATTCATTTCCGATGGCCAATCTGCAGGCAGAACAGCTATGCAGGATGCCAAAGGCAAATGAAGCAAAAAATTGTGTGTTTAAAGAGTAACCATTCCAAGATGTCAAATCAATCCAGATTTTAACATTTATATTTTTTTTAAAAAAAGGAACCAAATGGAACGATAAAACTGATTGCAGTGACCAAGAAGCCATTGTAATAATTTAAAGCAAACTCACATCATCACCATCACAGTCATCAAAGTTTGGCTGGGATAAAGATTCTCTCATAGGACTTATTACTTTGGAAGGGCTATCGCTTTGTGATCCTGGGTTACTGATTGGGGTCGCTCCTTTACGCAATGGTGTATTTGCAGGCAAGGTTTTATCAAATACTTCTGGGCTTAGATCCTCTCCAAAAGTAACTTTCTTTCTCTTCATTGGCTTTTCAGAGCTGTACACATCTGTTTTGTCTATTGTTTTAGTATTGCTTGTATCTGTAACAGAAGATATTAAATTCATAGTGACCTCAAATGCGATTAACGGAAATATTTTACTTCAAGTCTCTAAATAAAATAAAGAGAATTTAAACAGGCAATTGTTTCAAGCACAGAATTCCTAATGAAGTCAACAGGATTTTTCAGTATGGATCTACAGTATTACAGATTTGAGAGCTAAGGAAAGAGGAGACAAAAATATAGAAGGCATATTTGAGTTTCTTGTAAAACGAGAACTGAAGATTAATTGCTTTATGGTTTTTTGGTAGGAAGAAACAGAAAACTATTGACTACTAAAAAAAAAAAGAATCCCATAGTCACTCTTTTATTAGGATCCCTCTGAAGAAGCTACGTAATAGGCAAGATAGACTGCCACATTCTGATGTATCCAAATATTGCTTGAAAGTTAGTGTTAATACGATGGTTATGGCGAAAATGTTAAGACAATACCAAATGTAAGTTATCACCTTACAGCACTTCAGTAGCCTGCATGCTCGTCGTCTCAGTCCAGCCTGGGAGGACAGTTATCCATCCACCACCACCGCAATGAGCATCTTTTAAATGGCTAAAGAGATTGAACTACTACCTATCAAAGATAGTCACTTCAGAAAAGAAGTGAGATTCCTTGGTTGGGTGGTGTGGAGAACTGCTCATGTTTCTAAATTGTGGCATGTTTATGGAAGTCAGCATTATAGTAATCTTGCATATATAGTGCCTTTCATCCACAGTGCTTTACGAACTAATAAATTACGAGCAAGATTGTGGCCTGGGCTGCATATAACTCAGTTGTGCCTCTGTACAGCCAACCTGGACCTTGGCTCCGGGTGCAAGGAGATAAATGGATGTTGTGTCACTGCTTTTCCATCCCCACACCCTAAGCACATTTTTGGTTCCATCCCCTGGCCCAATATGCCAACCAGTGTAGCTAAGTCAATAAACATGGGTAGAAGCTTGCTTTTGGTATGGGCCAGGAACAGATTACAACTGGGGCAGGAAAGGAGTTATGCCTATGTGAGACAATTCCTTCCCTGCTGCAACACTTGGGTCGAGCCCTCACACACTCCACCTTCTTCCATCATACAAGTGCAGTCACCACTGGGGTAAGACATGGTCATTGTTGAATAGCCTGCATCAATCCTACACAGTAGTTTAAGACGAAGCAAACTGAGCCATATCTAACTGACATTACAGGAGTAGCTTAGATAGGCAGAATTCGTAATGCAATAGGAATTTGACTAAATCTGTAATTTGGCCAGGAAACAGGAAAATACCTGTTTTCTTCTTAAATAAAACATTTAAGAAAAGAACTACTAAGTGGTCAGAACCTCAGTTTGACTTAGTACAGTGAAAATGGCACCTCCAGAATTACTGTATGCCCTGGACTATTAAGTACCGAGTCAGAGGGTAGGAAGCTTGCTACTAAGCAAATCAATTAACACTTCCTGGTCTTAAAAGTTCTCCACGTTAAGAACTGACTCAATGTCCAACAGGATCACAGGCCAAAAAGGAACTTCCTTTATCTACTGTAAGCCCCCCTGTCATTTGCAATTTCAGACAGTCAGTATACAACTCTACCATGACCTATTTTTTCCAAAAACATTTGAACTTGGAAAGTATTTTAAAAGTTGTATCCCAAGGATATTGCCGTATATTAAATATTCAGTTTTCTTACATCTTCTCACAATTAAAAAAGAAAAATTAAATGGGCACTGTCAACTTGAAGTCATGTTTCCATCTTCAAGTTTTGTACCTGTTGTATTTCTGCAAAAAGATTGCTGAAAGTACGAAATTAGTGATAGCGTCTTCCTTCCCCCACCACCATTCACTTTGAGAATTTGACAGCACTTTGCATATAGCCAGTTTCCTCTTTTTCTTGGTTCGTTGTACCGCCTATCCCATAAAATAGCATCATTTGTGCACTGCTTACTTACACACTCTTTCCTCAAGTTCTGCAACAAAGTGACCAGTAGCAACAGCATCAAGTTCAACTTGACAGTGTCCCTTTTAATTAATAGGAAATAAAGTTTGCGCCAGTTTAGGAATGTATAAAAATTTCTGACCTGTTTGCAGTTCTTCAAAACTTCTTGAGAGATCAGAGAATACGAGAGGTTCGTTTCCTTCCATGCCAGTAGTATTGCTTGTGTGTTCCTATTAAGATCAACAGCGTTACTCTTGTCTAATCAATGCAGTAGTGTAATACCTATATTGTTATAATGCTTGCCTGTTCATGTTTAATCTATCCAGTGTTCACTTTTGAAAAAGGTGAATTAAAGTCATTTTCTTTAAGTTTCAGGAGTAGCAGCCGTGTTAGTCTGTATTCGCAAAAAGAAAAGGAGTACTTGTGGCACCTTAGAGACTAACCGCTTTATCTCAGCATAAGCTGAGGTGAGCTGTAGCTCATGAAAGCTTATGCTCAAATAAATTTGTTCGTCTCTAAGGTGCCACAAGTACTCCTTTTCTTTCTTTAAGTAATTCTTAGTAATCAGGATAAACTGAGCATTAGATAAGCTTGTTTTTTAGAACGTGTACTGTACATGTTGAAGGCCCCCCTAAAACTTTGGAAATAAATCAAGACAAACCTCGGACACGAAAAAAGGTCAGACAGACTCCTTTTACAACACTAACAACTGTTTAACACAACTTCCAATGCATTTTGTTAGACCATTAGTCAAAAAAAGATGCTTCTTGGAAAACATCGCTCAAATTGAACACAGTAATGCTCCTTTAATGTTTCAAGTTTATATTTATGAGATCAATACACTGACCTTCACGCTTTCCATCAGTAGTTTTACTGGTGTTTTCTTCAGAACAGATCGAAGGCAGGAAGAGCCGTTATGGGATTGTTCACTGGATGGAGGGTTTCCCTTTTGCGGTGTCATAACAGGTGGCATGGTTTCATCAAATATCTCCAAGCTTAGTTCTTCTGCAAAGGTAACTTTCTTTCTGCTTAGCTGTGATCTAGTATTACTTCCAACGTCTTCACTGATACACTCAGAAGTCAAGTCTTCAAAATGAATATAGAAATATCAAGATTTAAGGGCTTCAGACGTAATGTTAAAAAATTCAGCGTTTGTTGCAATACATGCATGCTGCTACTTAGTCTCAAAAGCTGCTTAAACGCTGAATTCCTCAAAAGCTAGGTTTTTGGAGTTGTGGTCTCCATTAGAGATGGATTATGTATGAGTTACCACCACACAATATCAGGTATGGTTGTTTATTTCTTGTGTTTAAAATATAGCTGCTATAGTACTGCAATTATTTTTTTTCCAATTAAGATTGTGTCAGCATGTCTGTTATACCTCCCTATTTTTTGGAGGTTTAACATGAAGTTAAGGGAAGTGGTCACTGAGAGATGGATCATCATACTTTTATGAGAAATCTATGTTAATCATAAAAGTTCCTCAATTACAATCTCACCTTTCTTAGAGTCTAAGGATACTTCTATCTCAAGGTATGCTTCAAATCATTACTATTTATGTGACATAAAACTTTACAAAACACATTCCACATTGTTCGACTAAACATTTTGAGAACTGAAAAAACTGTTTTATATGAGTACTTAGCTTTTAGAGCTGTACTACTTAAAGAAGAAAGCGAAAATTAAGACATGAATGAAGAGGCATTGAAACTTATTAGAATGTAAATTTGTAATTTGTTATAAAATAAAGCTTTTTAGAAGATAAAGGCATTTTAAAGGTAACACCATTAGATGCTCAGAAAAACAAAGCAAGTTCAGAGTGATTAATAAATATCAAAATTACAGCAAAAGAATCATTTACAGGATGAGACTGTTTCCTATCTTTGGGTTATTTTCTTTCCTACACTCTTGAGAATCTCCTATTTCTCTTATTGGGTCCTAATTTTCTATAGAATTCTCATTTGAAAGAAGCATTTCCAAATATTGTAGTTTACAGCAAAATGAGCTGCATAAATCTGCAAACCAGATTAATTTGAGCTTCCTCTGCAGCAGCAATTGAATATTACTTGTTCATTCATGACACATTTTTTGCCAGCATTGGTAATACAGCACAAAGCTACATTGACTTCTGTTGCATTTGAAAAACTCCTAATCAGAAAAAGAAAGCATCACTGCTTGTGAAATGGAAACGTAATTAATAAGGCATATTTAGTTTTTAAAGCTTCTAACAGAGTATTAACAGAAGTAGTGATGAATCTTCTTACTGCGTGGTGTCTTTGGGATGCCCGTTAGTGGAATAATCTCTAAAGATAAGCTTCCAGATTCAGTAAGTGGTGGCGTACAGGGAATTTCCTAGAAAAAAGGAAATTATAGCTCTTTTTACAAGAATACTGATATGCAAGGAAACACAGTAAAACAGTTTTCAAAAATATTAAAAAAGTCATGGATATTTTTAAAACAAAAACCTGAACGCAGCTTCCTTACTCAGTTATTAGAAGTGAACCATAAAGAAAATGTATTTTGTTTGTGCTCATTGAAATTTGTTTCTATGTCTAAAATAGTCTTTTTAAAAGGAGTGGTTTCAAATGCTTGTTTTTCACCTCTGATGTATCAACTCTGATCCTCAAGGTAAGACAAAGAGGAGCTTCTGGAGGACAAGAGTTGAAGCTCTCAATCCTAAACTAAAGGGATGGGGTGCTGAAACTTTTACAAAAAAGCTTTTCTCCTAAGTGTTTGCCAAGTGTTTCAGTTAAACAGCAAATAACCTTTTTGGTTCTTGATTTAAATTTTCTGACTCCACATCCTCTCTCCACAAGTACTGAATTCCAGTCCTCAAACACACACAGAGAAGCAAGACCTGGTATTTCCAATGTAACAAAAATAAAATAAAAACAAAACCAACCCCTCCTCCCCAATTTAACAAGCCTGAGGCCTATATATAAAGAAAGAAGAGGACAAAATATTAAAAGGCTTTGCAGTTCATTTGGAAGACAGAGTACAGGACCAAACTGCTAACTTTCTATTCTATCTGTCGGTAAGGACTGTTCAGCTTCACCTGTGAGGTAACTGTTGGCAAATGGTGACTTTAATAGCAACTGCTGCGTAGGACATTTTCCCTTTTTCTTTGAGCATATAATGCATGTTAAAGAGTCACATAATATTCCTTCTGTAGGAATACAGTTTTCATTATCACATTACTAGTCTCTTTAGTTGACTTTATTGCCACAAAATATCAGCAAGGACAAAAGCTTATCAGAATTCAAAAGAGGATTTGAAATTTATGTCAATGGGAAAAAAATCAGAGGTACATTTGCTAGGAATAAAAATATGAGAAATAAAGTAGTAATATATTTCAGGGAACAAGTTACCCACTAACTGATGTGGGTTCGGAAGCAACTTCCCTAAGGGCTGGTTTTTATTGCAGGTTACTTGCATCTTCCTCTGGAGCTTCTGATGGAGGCCACTATCAGACAGGACACCTGACCAGTGGCCGAGCAATTCTGATGTATGGCATATCTTAAGTAGTGCTTGTATTACATCCAGTCGTGTTTCTCTCCCCCCTTCCTTTATTTGTGCAGAGGCAATAACATGCCGTTTTCCTTGAGGAGGAGAGGCATGGAGAACCTTTGTTTTACATCTCTTCTGAACGATTACATTAGTTAACAGCATGTTCAAATTTGTCCACATGAATATCATAGTTGTAACAGACAGAACCGAGAGCACACACGGAGGGCGTTTCCAATGAAGAGGTATTGCTCTGTATCGTTATCATCAAGCTCAACCCTCACGTAGAACTTTTAAGTTTGATTTGACCTACGTACAAGAAATCTTCAGAGGCCAAATATAGTAAGTTACAAAATTAAAATATTCATTTCTGTAAATGAAAGTTGTGAATTAAACCTGTGTATGATTACAAGACAAAAGGTAACATTGTCTATTAGAAGACTTTACAGCAGGCAAACACATTTTAAGCCTACTTAAAACTGAAAACTGAACAAAAAAACCACACAACATCCACACTGTGTTTTGGGCCCATAATTCCTGGTGACAGAAGAGGAATTAAGGATGACGGAGGTGGGACTACATTTGAATGTATAATCAATGCACCAGTGCCCCCAACAGATTTTTGCTACATTGGCAGTTCCACTGCTCACAATGTGAATTTAATCCCTACAAGAGGGATCTGCTGATGCAATTTCATAATTAATTCCCCTCACCCTCTTAAAGATATACACATACCTCTGAAATTATAGCAGTAGTAGTTTCAATGATGGGCACCTCCTCTGGTGGAGAGACAATCTTGCATACCTGGATACTGGCTGCAGTTTTATCACCATTAGTTAATTTTTCTTTCAAGTTTTCCTCATAAGCAACACTCTTGCATTCAGATGTTAACTCGTCACTCATGTGAGACTGTTCATGCTGTTTTGTAAAAGGTGGTTCGTTGACAGCTGCATTTGTAAGTTAATAAAATAAACAAAGCTTAGATTTTCCATGTAGATCATTTACACCCCTTCACTGCATAAGATAAGCTAGAAGTCTCTCTAGAAGTCAGACAAAATTAAGAACATCCTTTGAATTCTATTCTGCAAGTAGTACTGTATTACTTATTTTCATATTCTTGGGTGTTTTAAATAAAGCAAGCCACCAAAACTAGATGGTTATTTTGTGGATGGTATGGAAAGCCGTAGTATAAAGAAGGGCTCAGGTAAGTAATGAAGTAGAATATAGCAATGTAGTTTCTGGCATCTTTTCTATACTTACCATTGAGCCACGTTGACTTTTCATGTGCAACATTTGTTAATTTCCTTTTCCTATTGGATGGCTTAGAGGCCTTACAGGATAGGGCAATTTATCAATAATTTGGAGTTCATTCAGCATTTGGGTATGTTAATTATACATTTTATTTCTTTGATAAAATTTCCAAATACTACTGCATTTTTGAAGAAGGTACTGGACACCAATCTTCACACAACTGGTATTGTTACCAGAAATGTAAGGACCAATCCAATGACTTCAGTCTCTAGATCCATGAATTCATTATGAAAGAGGGGCGAACAATAAAAACAGGGAATGAAAACACATTCAATGAAAAGTAAAAGACAAGAAGCCTGATTAACTGTCCAAAATGTATATTAACCACAGTCAGAATCGTACTACATAAAATTTGATAATGTAAAAACTATCAGAGAAGTCACATCGGCAACAGATAAACACACTGGAGCTTTCAGTTAACCTACCTTCCCCCCCCGGTGAAACCATGACTCAGAATTCATCTTGAAACTGGATCTTTACAATAGAACAATTATTTATGGTTACTATTCAGACCGAAATCAACATTACCGACTTTTTTTTGGTTGCAGATATAGATTACTTACAATAGCCTGCTGCCCGGGACACACACTCCTCCTGCGAGAGCCCAGGAAAGCAAGCCCTGTCGTCGTCCTCTTGCGCGGATTGAAAAGAGGACTGGAAGGCAGATATTCTATCCTTTAACGAGCCAACATTTTGATGTTTAAAAGGGCTGGCCTGTTAGGACATGAAAAAATAATCCATTTATGCTCTTTAAAAGTTGGAACTTACAAATGCTGAAGAGGAATAAGTATGTTAACACAACAGCACAAACTTAATCAAAGAGACAAATAAGTGCATCTTAAAATGGCCTTGTGTTTCACTTGGATACTGCCCCCGAGTTCTGTGATGAAAAATGTAGAAAAGGGATTCATCTCAAATATACTGCTACACAACAATACAGTTTGACTCCCTTTCTCCTCCGCTTATCCCTCCAAAGCAGTTTGCCTATGCCCGCCCCATTCACATTCATGTAAACTAAATTGTACAAGTGACAGCATTTTTCTATATTTTAAACATAACTACATACAACACTGGCATTTTATTAAACAAACAAACAAAAACAAAAACACACACACACCTAGAACTCCTGAAAATTAAATTAAATCAACCTCCAGTTATACCTCAGAAGAAGAGGAAAGAAAGAGTGGACAGTTAAAAATTTGACTTCAGCGGCATGTTGGAGTGATAGGTCCAGTGAAATGAACACTGGACCCCAGGTCTTCAATATGGCCATAACCTTATGATGCACACAAGCAGGCACTTTATGATGTAAAAGCATGAACTGAACATATGTAAAAAGCAACTACACCTTAAAGTGATATCTTACAAGATGTTAACAGATACGTACACTATAATTTTAGATTTCAGAGTAGCAGCCGTGTTCGTCTGTATTCGCAAAAAGAAAAGGAATACTTGTGGCACCTTAGAGACTAACAAATTTATTTGAGCATAAGCTTTCGTGAGCTACAGCTCACTTCATCGGATGCATTCAGTGGAAAACATTGTTTGTGACTCCATAATTAAGGCTGTGTTTTGTTTTGCACTTAAAACAGAAATCCAGCCTCTTACGTATGAAAAATATCAGCCTTTTCCAAACTCACGGCACTTTAAGATCCATTACTTCATCCAGGAGTTAAAAGTAATTAAAAACTGGGTTCATTAAGAAATTTAATATGTATGTTTTAAAAAATATGCCTTAAACAGGCTTAATACTTTGTAATTATTGCAAAAACCAAACATTACAAATCCAAGAAATTCAGGAGCTATATGTACACCTATAGGAAATCCAAAAATGTAAAGGTATGACAATACCCACATAAGGCATCTAGCCCTGTAGTGACACCATGAGAGGAAAAAAACATGAAAAAAATAAAATAAAAATGAATGATTCTTTAAAGTCAGTCTAATATAATTGGGACCACACCCACTAACATGCCTTTGTCATTATTATACTGTTATTGCAAGACAGAGTGGAGATTCTTTGGGCAACTTACATGTGCATCTCCATACTTGAAAATGCTCCGATTTATTCTAAACATAACCTTAATTCAGAATGTCCTGGGCTTGTAATGCTTGGTTTTGACATCATTACAACATTGCTGTAATATTTTTTACCTTTAGGTTTCTACTATCTACTCCTAACCTTTCCAGTGTTTAAAACTTGTTTTAATTTTCCAATACAGAACAACGTTTTTCAATCCAATAACCCAAACAGATATACACATTTTGAGGAAGTTTCACAAATGGGCTGTAAAGATTAAGCTGTAAAAACGGCCTCAGTCTCTTCTAAAGCAAAGTTTTTAAGTAGCCCAGATCTAACATGTTTTCCTCTAAGATTTTTTAAAAGGAGGTTCATTAACATTACTTGAGCAACAAACATACAAGAAAATAGCTAGCAAACCCCAGGGTGGGGTATGGGAAAACGGTAAAAAAAGAAGAGGGGTTAACAGTTTTTGAAGTGTAGCTTTACCGTCACAGTGTTTTAAGCTAACTCTTTTTCAATATATAATAATCTGAGTTACTAAAATACATCTATTGGAGGCAGTTGGTCTCAACTTTAGCTCCCCACAATTCTCAGTAGAAAAACTGTTAAGAATCAGAAGTCAGTCCATTGTTATTTCTATTTTTGTTTTCTTCCTTCAGACTTGCCTTCTCTTTCCTTCAGTCCAGTTTAGGCCTGCACTACACTACCGTTAGGTTGACATAAGACACTTTACAGCAACCTAATTATGTCAGTGTACACACTACAGCCTCGCTCCCACGGATGAAAGTGCCCTAACTCCACCTCCATGAGAGGCTTATGTTGATGTAGTTAGGACAATGCAGACATTGCATTCCTTACATCAGCTGTTTGCTGTCTTGTCAGTTTCACAGCTCTGCCCCAGCAGTGAAATTCACAAGAAAGCTCAGCTCCTGGCTCCCAAGCCTAGCTGCTGCCAGATCCCCCCAAGCCAACCTGCCTCCCAGGCTCCTGGCTGGGAACCGTGCTGGGAGGCGAGAAGCCCAGGGGGGCAGCTGGGCTCCAGTGGCGAGCTGAGAGCTCTGGCTCTCAGCCCCCCTCACTGGCCTTCTTCAGTCAGTGGAAGCGCTCCTGGTGAGGACACGCACCACCAACAGGTGGGTAGTGTGGACATCAGCCACCACAGTAATTACTGCAGTGACTGAGTCGACCTAACCTAGCTCAACTAAGATGGTAGTGTAGACATAGCCGGATTTTCTCCACATTCAAAATCTAAACTAAAAAAAGAAAAAAAGCTTTTGACTATAAAAGTGAAATGGTGAACATTGTCACATTCATTCAAGACATGATAAATATCTGAAGCGGATTTCCTCCACCAGCCATATTGCACAACTCTGAAAAAAATTCCCACCTTTGTGAAAGGGTCTTTGGTTCTGTTCCTCCTTTGTTGGGCAAGGTATCGAATAAGGCTATTATTTTCAGGGGAACCCCGTACTCCAATCGTAGATCTGCGCCTAAGTTTTAAAGCCAGGGATTTCCCTGGAATGAAAACAAAGCAAGAAGAAAAGCACAATGAAGCTTCAGAAGAACACTTACAAGTCTCTTACAATAGCAGGGAAATTGCTTCTATTTCAAAAATGTAGGTGTTATACAAAGTTTTATATTTGCAATGTTGTCTTCATTAGAAGGAAAAATAAAACAGCAAGCATTTGAAACCTTGGTTGTGTATTACTTACTTCACTGGAACAATTAAAAGACTGTTAGACAAAGAAAACTCCACAACAGTTTCAGGGTAGGGGGTGTGTGTGTGTCTCTCTCTCTCTCATATAATATGTAAAAAAAAAAAAATAAACAAACAAAACAGTTTCCTCTCTGGATACAAAAGACCATCAGGCAAATAGTGCTGCGATGCAGAAAGTTAGGGAAACCACGAAAAGGTCTTCACAAAGGAAAAACAAAAAGGCTTAAAGGAAAAACTTCCTCAAATCAATCTTTGGGCAATCCCTAGGTGTCCCTTTCCTTGGCAGCATGAATGTTCTTACACTCAACACTTCTCCAGAGTACAAGACCCAGGAAATAGAGAGTTAATGCCGCAATGATCAACATAAGCTTTCATGGGAAGTTCTGCTGGGTTTCCACAGGGTTTGGGGCTAAGAGTGGGAGAGAATGGTGCCATGCAAGACTACCCTCCCTCAGCTCTCTAGCATCGGAAAAAAACCCAAAACCCATGTATCCCCAAACTGAGGTCTAACACTGTTTGTTTTCCTGGGGGAACCATATTGACAGTTCCTAGATAGGTTATTGAACATGTTTTCAAACTGGTTTAACATCCCATCCTTATTTGCTCTTTTGTGCCTTTAAACAGGGACAGTTGAAAATTGTAATGTTAATTTCAGAGTAACAGCCGTGTTAGTCTGTATTCGCAAAAAGAAAAGGAGTACTTGTGGCACCTTAGAGACTAACCAATTTATTTGAGCATGAGCTTTCGTGAGCTACAGCTCACTTCATCGGAAGTGTAGCTCACGAAAGCTCATGCTCAAATAAATTGGTTAGTCTCTAAGGTGCCACAAGTACTCCTTTTCTTTTTGTAACGTTAATGTAGCTAGAACATATAAAAGGCTGTGCTGTGGAATAATCACCATTACTTTATCCCGGTGTAAAATGATCATTTGGATTTCAAGAAGCCCTACCTACTGATTGTGAAATTGCACACTTAGTTGTACTTATGAGTCTGTGCCATTGACAGAAACATCAAAATTTGCTATAAAGCACATGGGATGAAGAAAGTTCCCAGTGTTACTTTTGCAAAATTTCCTCCAGCTGATTCTATTCCCCATCTCATGTTGGCTTTAGGAAGTCAGAGTATTTCCCCTCTACTCAAGAAAACATATGATTAATAGGAAATTACTCTACATGCCAAGTAGAAAGAATGTTGGCCAATTCTTCACAATTTCTCTCTCCTGCACTATTTCCAACTCACTGCTTGTAAAACCTATATCTGTTATTACCAGAAATGCCCATTATGTCATATTACTCTGTGAATGAAACTGACATCCACCCAATCAGAAAATAAATCATTTTGCCATTTTACATAGTCATATCAATCTTTTATATTGAACTCAGCATATTTGCATTATGGGTATCTTATGCTGTTTATCCATTACAGCATCATTTTGGTTTGATGAACTGTAAGTGAGATCCAGCAATATAAACAGTCATACTTGAAGGCACCTTCAAAAATTTTAACCTTTTGGGTCTGTGAGAAGCCAATTCTATTGCCCATTTCAACAGTACTTCCAGCTATGTCGGCAATCTTGGGATTTTTATAACAACTTTGTTTTGTTTTAATTTTTTAACTAGATGGATTTCAGCATAAATTAAAGACCCTCAGATTTCAAATAAGTTTGCTTACTTGACAGCTTCCACCCACCACATTCCAATCCAATTTAAGAGCATTTTTCATGTAAAAGTTGTCCCAAATGCCCTGAAATCTCTGGAGAGGGATTCATGTCCACCATTAAAAATTTAGGGGAATGTAAATTATGCAAGATACCAGGTGTGTTCTTGCTTACATATGAAGCACAATATTTTGAAAATTTTCATTTTTACAGTCACCTTATCAATCCTTACCTACAGATGGCTTAGCAGTAAAAGACTCTGGAGTAATCCCAAATTCAGCTATTGTTACATGAGCAAAATCAATAGGTTTCCTCATTAATTTCTCCGATGTTCCACAATTAGGTTTTACATCTGCTTCACCTTTGTTTGGTGTCAGATAGCTTGCCTCACCCAAAAATGTAGGTCTGCCTTCTGAAAAAGGACTTTGCAGTTTGTCTGATGTCAAAAAGGACAAGGAAGGTTCAGGTAAGTTTCCTTTTTGTTTAACAGAAAGGCTTTCATAAACTGCCAGTTTACTATCATCCCTACTCTTCTGATATAATTTTCTCCCTACGTATTTGTTGCATTTCACTCTGGGTTTCTGCACATTTGTGGGGTTCCTGCCATTTAAATTTTCCATTTCTGAAACCTTTGTGCTTTTTGATTCATCCATTCTGACAATCTTGTCTTTTGGAACAGGCATAGAAGAAATATCTCCGTCTTCTTCAATAATTCCTTTCCCATTTTCTTTGACATCAGCAACAGTATTTATAATTTGTCTAGATTGTCTGCGCATAGTCAGTACTGTATTCTGAGCTTCCAAAAAAATACGATCAGTCTTGTTGTTCTCTTGTAATCACAGCTCTGTCATTAAGAACATGTTTATGTTTTTTTGTAAAAGCAACAGCCACAACATGCAGACGCTGTAAAGCTGTTAGAAGATGCAGTCGTCCTTCCTATGGAGGGAAGGAAGTATGAAATGTTAGCTCTGAAGTTTACTGTAAATATCAGATATTATATGCACAATATTCTGAAGTATGTGGATATCTGTATTAAACACACACAAAAAACTATGCTAATGCAACATTAGGATGGAGATTTCCAAATCACCAAAGTCAGAAAATTCAAGCCTCCCCCCGCCCCTGCACATCTATTTTAAATCTTGCCCCTTATCCAACAGGTTTTTGTGTTAATACTACACAGTGATAATTTTCATGTGCAGTAGAGTTTTGGTTTATATATAAATCACTACTTAGATTTTTTTTTGAGACTTTGAAATCTCGAGTAACTGATCTTCCACTTAGTTTTGTCACATTGAAATAAACGTTAGATTTAAGTGTGTAGAACTATAGATATGATCGCACTGGAGCTCTAAAGCTTAATTTGTGGCACTTATCGCACACTGAATACTAGATGCATTTATTTCAATGCAAGATTGTGTATGTGTGGGAGAAGACCGTTAACTCTCAATTAAGCATTCAAACATACGCTTGGCCAAAATTTTCAAATAGTGAACGTCTAAAAAGTTATCCTCTTAAATCTATGTTTTGGCACCTAACTAAAATGGACTGATTTTACAGAAGTGCTGAGCACCCACAACTCCCACTGACTTCAAGATCTATTGGGAACTCAGCCAGTCATTCATTGTAAAAGGGCTGCATTACTAAAACTTGCACTTTTATTACAACTTGCCCAGTCTAGAATCCAATGATCTTTTGGCAGATATTGACAACGCCACACGAACAAGAACGTACTAGCTGGTACTCACTTTCTTAAGGGAAATCTCCTCCCTCTGAGATAATGTTCATCTAAAGCATAACAGGACAAATCAGTTTGTTTATTTAAACAAAAAGAAAACATTTTAACACCCAAAGTAGGGCAATAGGATAGTGTCACGTTAAACAGAACAAAAAAAAAAATAAGCCACCCAAACTTAAGCCCAGTATCGCACAAGTCTTGCGCAATAGCATCACAACAATGCTTAAATAAGCTGTCACAATGTGACAAAATATTATTACACGAACATTCCAAAGTAACTAATGCTACAGCTTTTGATTATCAAAGCAGTCCTTCCCGTTGGAAAAGCTGAAGACTGCTTTGGTAGATGGCATAAGTAATGTGGGGAAAGGCAGCGATTGCCAAGTATTAAGAGTAGGTTGTTCCTTTAAAAAAATAACAGGTGCTTTTAAAGAAAAGAGCCTGCTGTACCATGCTGTGCACCTGTCAAGCAAAACCAAACACACAATCCAGTCCTTCCTTCCACATACCTACTTCTAATTGTTTTATTGTTCCCTTCTTGTGCTAACATCTGAAGTTAGATTGGATGCTTTTGGGGGTACAGGAGGTGTCCGGCATACAACTGGGCAACATAAAGAAACGAAAGGAGATGGGTAGAAAAGAGGAACGTTTGTTGGATGGGTACGCTCAAAGATTCACACCGGCTGGTGCACGTTCTTCCCCCCACCCAAAGGAGGTGCAGGCACCACAAAAAGAAAGGCAAGTAGACTGCACATGTCCTCAATAGTGTCACTGGAGTGTGTAGCAACAGCTGACAAAGAGGTCCTGCAAAGGGGTGGGGGTGGGGGAAGGAGACTGCTCCCAGAGGGGCCGCGGAGAAGAGCCCCAGTGCCCAAGGGTCTATCAAGCAATTCCCCCCACATATAGATCCTGTTGTTCCCATGGACATTTTTTCAATTTCTACAATACCCCGTCCCACTCTCTCAGATCCCCCATCCCCCTTCCCTCTCTCATATCCCCCTCCTCCCCCAGCACCCCTCCCCTTTTCATATCCCTCCTCCCCGAAGCACCCCTCCCTCTCTCATCCCTCCTCCCCACCTCTCCCCCCTCTCATATCCCCCGCACCCCTCCCTCTCTCATATCCCTCCTCCTCACCTCTCCCCCCAGCACCCCTCCCTCCCTCATCCCTCCTCCCCACCTCTCCCCCTGTACCCCTCCCTCATCCCTCCTCCCCACCTCTCCCCCTGTACCCCTCCCTCATCCCTGCTCCCCACCTCTCCCCCTGTACCCCTCCCTCATCCCTGCTCCCCACCTCTCCCTCTTTCGTCCCTCCTTCCCCCAGCACCTCTCCCTCTCTCGTCCCTCCTCCCCACCTCTCCCCCCTCTCATATCCCCCGCACCCCTCCCTCTCTCATCCCTCCTCCCCCCAGCACCCCTCCCTCATATCCCTCCTCCCCACCTCTCCCCCTGTACCCCTCCCTCATCGCTGCTCCCCACCTCTCCCTCTCTCGTCCCTCCTCCCCGCAGCACCTCTCCCTCTCTCATCCCTCCTCCCCACCTCTCCCCCCTCTCCCATATCCCCCCTCTCATATCCCCTCCAGCACCCCTCCCCCTCTCACAGCCCCCCACCTCACACACAACGGTTCCCGAATCCAGGACGACCCGACCGAGAGGAAAACTACGGCTGACGGGCTAGACCCGCCTCTTCATTCAAACTCGTTCCAAGGCCTGCACCGTGCGTATCCCTCCGCATGGTCATCCCGCACCGAGAGCCGACCTCCCGCCTAGCCGCATCAACCTGGGCACATGCCCTCCAGACCAGTGGGGTGGAAGGAAGAAGGCCGCCTCCGGCAGGCTTAGGGGCTCAGATAGTCCCAGAAAGCCTCTGCGAGGGACAGGACTATTTTCCCTGCAGTGAGTCCCGGCAGCGCGCAGGAAACATAGCATCGACGCGATTGGATGGCGCACTAATTTTGAAATACAGCCCATCAAACGGCCAGTCCATCCCCACGTGACACACCCTGGCCAATCAGAAGTCTAGGGAGTAATTGGCCCCCCCTCCTCATGCAAATATTTCTCATGCTGTTTGGCCGTCACGAGTAACGCCCTGCACTTCTCAAGCCCCCTCGCTCTTAGAGCTCTGATTGGCCAAAACCCAGACCCCGCCCCCCCCAGGGCAGAACGTTTCCCCCCGTCAATCCTCCCTGTCTAACCTCCACACCTGCACGGAAGAACGCCCCGCCCTTGCCTGCCTCCCATTGGGCAGGAGGAGTGGGAGCGGGTCTCTGATTGGGGACCGGCGATGTCAGTCAGAGGTGCTGGCTTCCGGGTTTGGCGGCGGAGGACCGTGGCCTCGGGAGCGCTGGTAGCATGAGGCGGGTCACCCTGTTCGTCAATGGCACCCCCAAGAACGGGAAGGTGAGGGGGGGCCTGGCGAAGGGGGGAGGGCCTCTGAGGTGAAGTGGGTGGGGCCGGGGGGAGGGGGAAGGAGTATGAAGGGTACTGAGGGGGGGACTATGAAGGGGTGGGGGAGTATGAAGGGTACTGAGGGGGGGAAGATGAAGAGTATTTGGGGGGAGAAGGAAGGGTACTGGAGGGGGGAGTATGAAGGGGGTGGGGGGTATGAAGGGTACTGGAGGGGGGAGTATGAAGGGGTGGGGGAGTATGAAGGGTACTGGAGGGGGGGAATATGAAGAGTATTTGGGGGGAGAAGGAAGGGTACTGGAGGGGGGAGTATGAAGGGTACTGGAGGGGGGAGTATGAAGAGTATTTGAGGGGAGTATGAAGGGTACTGGAGGGGGGACTATGAAGGGGTGGGGGAGTATGAAGGGTACTGGAGGGGGGGAATATGAAGAGTATTTGGGGGGAGAAGGAAGGGTACTGGAGGGGGGAGTATGAAGGGTACTGGAGGGGGGAGTATGAAGAGTATTTGAGGGGAGTATGAAGGGTACTGGAGGGGGGACTATGAAGGGGTGGGGGAGTATGAAGGGTACTGGAGGGGGGGAATATGAAGAGTATTTGAGGGGGAGAAGGAAGGGTACTGGAGGGGGGAATATGAAGGGGTGGGGGAGTATGAAGGGTACTGGAGGGGGGAGTATGAAGAGTATTTGAGGGGAGTATGAAGGGTACTGGAGGGGGGACTATGAAGGGGTGGGGGAGTATGAAGGGTACTGGAGGGGGGGAATATGAAGAGTATTTGAGGGGGAGAAGGAAGGGTACTGGAGGGGGGAATATGAAGAGTATTTGAGGGGGAGAAGGAAGGGTACTGGAGGGGGGAATATGAAGGGGTGGGGGGTATGAAGGGTACTGGAGGGGGGAATATGAAGATTATTGGGGGGTAGTATGAAGGGTATTTGGGGGAGTGGGGTATGAAGGGTTGGGGGGTGAAGGACAGAGGAGCTCTCAAGGGTAGCGGGGCTAGGAGGGGAAATAGGGAGGGGATGCCACTGGTGCCCGGTGCATATGTGAACTCTGTGGTTGTATGTATTTTTTTTTGTGGGTGTCGCAGGTTTGTGGATGTGAATTTTTGCCAGTACAAATGACTCACTGTCAGGTTTGCCAACCCTCTGGGATTGTCCTGGAGTCTCCAAGAATTAAAGATTAATCTTTTAATTTAAGATGATGTCACGTGATGAAATCTCCAGGAATTTGTCCAACAAACGTTGGCAACCCTCCTCACAGTGTAAATCAGTGTGCATGGGTTGTGGGTGCTCTTGCAGGCATCATATTAATTTAGCTGGGGTAGTGGGTAGGTGTTGTAAATCTTACTGGTGCAATGTAAATACCAGTACATGATGCATCTTTCTCTGGTGCAATGTTAGTAACAGGATGGATAAAAATCAGGATATTTTTTTTTTTAAATTTCAATTTGATTTTGTTTTACTTCAAATTATGTGTTTCTTTTCAAAAAGATATACCTGTTTAAAGTGAAATCTGAATTTAATACAAAACATAAGACCTAAATTTATTATAATCTCTTAAAACATTTAAATAATAAGTATGTATAATGAATCCATGAGCCTCTATCAAAAACTTAGAGTTAGTCTGCATTTCTATATAAAAGAGAGAGTCGAGGGAGAACCATGTGACTTTTGAGGTCAGACTTTATAGGTGTGGCATAGTAGGTTAGCCTAAGTAATTTAGGAGACTGTCTGATTTTCAAAATACTTTGGTATGTAGGAACTTAAGCAGCACTCTCTTTCACTTAAGCATATTTGAAAACTTTCCCAGACTGACCTGAAATCATCAGTTTAATTCACTGACTACAGTTAATCTCTGTTTATTTAGTCATTTAGTTGTAAATATGAAACATTTTTTGATGAGGTTTATATATCCCAAACATTTAAGGTTATTTTGTTTAATAAAAACAAATTGTAAAAACACAAACTGTTTTGTGTGTTTGTTTAAATTCCAGTTACCATCCTAATACAGCTTGACACAAGTAATGAGCAAAAATTTAACCATCAAGTAAATAAGCAATATATCATTCATCATTTTCTAATATACTAAAAATGTACAATTAATAAGAATCTGAAAATATACTATATAATTCCTCAAATAAATGTACATAGTTATAATGTATCCTCCGAGTTAGCAAAAAGATGTGCCAGTTTTAGTGTAAAGGCTCTATTTAGATGTAAATAACTGTGAAAACATGAGCTCAGTCAACGGGAGGGCTGTGTTTTTAGAAAATAACTGAAGTACAAATGGAAAAGTTGATTAAAATCGATGATTTAAATTGAGGCATTCCACTTCGTGATTTAAATCAATCCACCCTGTCTAAGTACCATGGTTACTGATGGTGTGGGCCGGGTTTTCAAATCTGTCTATAAAGGTGGATTTTTTTCTAGCACAGCAGTGGGTATGCACAAATTTTGTGTGAATGACTTAAGTCCTCCTAGCGTGTTTGTAGCTATTGAGGTGGGGGAAAAAATACTGCAGGGTTGTGTGGATAGACATGTTGCAATAAATCTACAGACCTATATCTTGGTACTCATGTTTGAAAAATTTCTCTCAGTCTCCCACTGTTGTCTGATTGTAATACTAGTCTATAAATGTAGTAATGTCTGGCCCTGCACAGATGTTATAACCAAAACAAAAAGAAAAGGAGTACTTGTGGCACCGTAGAGATTAACAAATTTATTTGAGCATAAGCTTTTGTGAGTTACAGCTCACTCCATCGAGTGCAAGTGAGCTGTAGCTCACGAAAGCTTATGCTCAAAAAAATATGTTAGTCTCTAAGGTGCCACAAGTACTCCTTTTCTTTTTGCAAATACAGACTAACACGGCTGTTACTCTGAAACATAACCAAAACAGCAATTAAACCTCTTAAGACAATATATAAACTTAATAGTGTCTGTGTATGAATCATATTTACATTGAGGGAATTGTTCTGTGAATATTCTACTATACGCACAAGGGAATGACCTTCAACCTCTGGTGAAACCTCTCATTGTTACGGGTCTTCTGTGCCTTGCAAAATTAGACCCTTAATTTTCTTCTCCCGGCCTCCAATATGTGATCCCTCTTTCCTTCCCTCCCTCAAACAAGGAAGTTCAAGTTTTTTAGGTTTTGTTTAATAATTTTTATCGTGTTAAGAATACGATGTTACACTATTAAAATTAAGAAATGAATGACTTATTTATAGGGATGCTAAAATTTCGGTGCACCTTGTTAAGGATCTATTACCATGTTTTTGTTATGTGTAATAAACTTCAGCCTCATCTGCAGCAATTCCTTTTCATGGCTTGGAGACTGAATTATCCTTTCATTCCCGAGAGTGTGTCCCTCTAGGATAGGTTTGGGACATGCAGGCAGGGCAGGATGGGGGAGCTTTGCATTGCTGTCCATCCTATTCCTGTTCTATGGGTAGAATATACGAATTCAGTATCTGGGGCTAGCATCTTTCAAGAACATCTGTATTTGCCAGATTTTCTACTGATCCTCTGTGTTATGGCCTAGTCCTACTTCCACTGAAGTTCATGGAAATGGGATTGAGCTCATTAAGAGTGAGCATATGTCAAGTATTCACTAACTCTTTTTTTTTTTTTTTTGGGGGGGGGGGGGAGATTTCAAAGAGACTAGGAATTCCTTGCTTGAGTCATGGTTCCATGTGGTTAAAGTCACATTCACATTGTCATTGTTAATGCAGGTCCTGCTCTTTTCCTTCTAGTTTGCAGTGACAGGCCTGTAAATTAAAGTCTGCCGGCTGCTTATGGTTCTGTTTTTATAAATCGCCATCGAAGGCTGGATTGGCCTTCAGCCCAACATTTAATGTAATATTGGTTTAATGTGAGTTATTCCCTCTATCGGGGGGGGGGGAAGGGGGATATGCATGCACTTCCAATAATGGTCTTTTCTATCTCCAACTACCGTGATATATCTACACTTTCAGTTATCTGCTGCTAACAAGTGATATTAAACTTTACTCACTATCTGAGGCTTCTGAAATAATCTTTGAAGGAGGAGAGAAGCTCAGTTCTCTAGGCTTAGCTAGCATACAAATCTTAAAGAAGAAATGACCAACTGTCAGGTATTCATAAAATCTGTTCCACCTTGTATTTAGCTATGATACTCTAAGTACCTTTCTAAGATCTGAAGAAGAGCTGTGTGTACGCTTGAAAGCTTGTCTCTTTCACCAACAGAAGTTGTTCCAATAAAATATATTACCTCACACGCCTGGTCTCGCTAGGTCTTACTAAACATAGCTCCTTTTCCCACTCTGCCTTAGATCTATATCTCATGAGTTATTTAACTGGAATGACAGAACTGACTTAGTTTTCACTGCTGCAATGGAAAGCAATGTTAGAGAGCCCTGGAACAGAACAAATGAGCAATATTTATTTTTCAACGAAATAATCAGTATATAAAAACACTTGCTTTATTGGTGGTCCGTTCATTGCTTCCTGCCACTTCACCAAATTCAGTCCTGGTGTAACCAGGTGTAAGTCATTTGATTTCAGTGGCGTTAAGCTCACTTACATCAGGCTTAGTTTGGCCCATCATCCCCTCCTTGAAACCCTTAGTTGACTTAGTTCCCTGTGAGCAGCAGGATGCTTGGCAGCGCCAGTTCTGTGGGAAAGGTTATTAAATTGCTGCTTTCTTAGCCAAGGCCAGTAGGGCTGTATAAATTGACCAGTACGGAGACAATGCAGCAAGAAGTGCTTCTACAATACTAGGTTTCAGAGGAACAGCCGTGTTAGTCTGTATTCGCAAAAAGAAAAGGAGTACTGGTGGCACCTTAGAGACTAACCAATTTATTTGAGCATGAGCTTTCGTGAGCTACAGCTCACTTCATCAGATGTATACCGTGGAAACTGCAGCAGACTTTATATACACACAGAGAATATGAAACAATACCTCCTCCCACCCCACTGTCCTGCTGGTAATAGCTTATCTAAAGTGATCAACAGGTGGGCCATTTCCAGCACAAATCCAGGTTTTCTCACCCTCCACCCCCCCACACAAATTCACTCTCCTGCTGGTGCTAGCCCATCCAAAGTGACAACTCTTTACATAATCAAGTCGGGCTATTTCCTGCATAGATCCAGGTTTTCTCACATCCCCCCCACCCCCATACACACACAAACTCACTCTCCTGCTGGTAATAGCTCATCTAAACTGACCACTCTCCAAGTTTAAATCCAAGTTAAACCAGAACATCTGCGGGGGGGGGGGGTAGGAAAAAACAAGAGGAAACAGGCTACCTTGCATAATGACTTAGCCACTCCCAGTCTCTATTTAAGCCTAAATTAATAGTATCCAATTTGCAAATGAATTCCAATTCAGCAGTTTCTCGCTGGAGTCTGGATTTGAAGTTTTTTTGTTGTAAGATAGCGACCTTCATGTCTGTGATTGTGTGACCAGAGAGATTGAAGTGTTCTCCGACTGGTTTATGAATGTTATAGTTCTTGACATCTGATTTGTGTCCATTTATTCTTTTACGTAGAGACTGTCCAGTTTGACCAATGTACACGGCAGAGGGGCATTGCTGGCACATGATGGCATATATCACATTGGTGGATGTGCAGGTGAACGAGCCTCTGATAGTGTGGCTGATGTTATTAGGCCCTGTGATGGTGTCCCCTGAATAGATATGTGGGCACAGTTGGCAACGGGCTTTGTTGCAAGGATAAGTTCCTGGGTTAGTGGTTCTGTTGTGTGGTATGTGGTTGTTGGTGAGTATTTGCTTCAGGTTGCGGGGCTGTCTGTAGGCAAGGACTGGCCTGTCTCCCAAGACTTGTGAGAGTGTTGGGTCATCCTTTAGGATAGGTTGTAGATCCTTAATAATGCGTTGGAGGGATTTTAGTTGGGGGCTGAAGGTGACCGCTAGTGGCGTTCTGTTATTTTCTTTGTTAGGCCTGTCCTGTAGTAGGTAACTTCTGGGAACTCTTCTGGCTCTATCAATCTGTTTCTTTACTTCTGCAGATGGGTATTGTAGTTGTAAGAAAGCTTGACAGAGATCTTGTAGGTGTTTGTCTCTGTCTGAGGGGTTGGAGCAAATGCGGTTGTATCGCAGAGCTTGGCTGTAGACGATGGATCGTGTGGTGTGGTTTCATAAGCTTTCATAAGCTTTCGTGAGCTACAGCTCACTTCATCGGATGCTGTCATAAATATAAAGGGAAGGGTAAACCCCTTTGAAATCCCTCCTGGCCAGGGGAAAGCTCCTCTCACCTGTAAAGGGTTAAGAAGCTAAAGGTAACCTCGCTGGCACCTGACCAAAATGACCAATGAGGAGACAAGATACTTTCAAAAGCTGGGAGGAGGGAGAGAAACAAAGGGTCTGTGTCTGTCTGTATGCTGGGTCTTGGCCAGGGACAGAACAGGAATGGAGTCTTAGAACTTTTAGTAAGTAATCTAGCTAGGTATGTGTTAGATTATGATTTCTTTAAATGGCTGAGAAAAGAATTGTGCTGAATAGAATAACTATTTCTGTCTGTGTATCTTTTTTGTAACTTGAGGTTTTGCCTAGAGGGGTTCTCTATGTTTTTGAATCTAATTACCCTGTAAGATATCTACCATCCTGATTTTACAGGGGGGATTTCTTTATTTCTATTTACTTCTATTTTTTATTAAAAGTCTTCTTGTAAAAAACTGAATGCTTTTTCATTGTTCTCAGATCCAAGGGTTTGGGTCTGTGGTCACCTATGCAAATTGGTGAGGCTTTTTATCCAACATTTCCCAGGAGAGGGGGGGTGCAAGTGTTGGGAGGATTGTTCATTGTTCTTAAGATCCAAGGGTCTGGGTCTGTAGTCACCTAGGCAAATTGGTGAGGCTTTTTACCAAACCTTGTCCAGGAAGTGGGGTGCAAGGTTTTGGGAAGTATTTTGGGGGGAAAGACGCGTCCAAACAGCTCTTCCCCAGTAACCAGTATTAGTTTGGTGGTGGTAGCGGCCATTCCAAGAATAACGGGTGTAATATTTTGTACCTTGGGGAAGTTTTGACCTAAGCTGGTAAAGATAAGCTTAGGAGGTTTTTCATGCAGGTCCCCACATCTGTACCCTAGAGTTCAGAGTGGGGGAGGAACCTTGACATTACTGTGGAAAGTTTAGAAGATCTTATTATATACACACAAAGCATGAAAAAAATACCTCCTCCCACCCCACTCTCCTGCTGGTAATAGCTTATCTAAAGTGATCACTCTCCTTAAAATGTGTATGATAATCAAGTTGGGCCATTTCCAGCACAAATCCAGGCTGCCACCAGTTGTCACGGAGTGTGGGGGAGTCCAGGCCCTGCACCCCTCTTCCTGGGATTCACTGAGACTCTCAGCCAGCCAGTAAAACAGAAGGTTTATTGGACAACAGGAACACAGTCCAAAACAGAGCTTGTGGGTACACCCAGGACCCCTCAGACAAGTCATTCTGGGGGAGCAGGGAGCTTAGACCCCAGCCCTGGGGTTCCCTGTGTTCCTCCACCCAGCCCCAAACTGAAAACTAAACCCACCCAGCAGGTTCCCTGCTGCAGTCTCCGTCCACATTCCTGGCAGAGGTGTCACCTCCCCCTCCTCCTCCTGGCTCAGGTGACAGGCTCTCAGGTCTCCCATCCCCAGGGCACATTCCCAGGTCAGCACTCCCCCCTCCCTGCTGAGTCACATCGTCACATCTCTTCCCCCTTCGAGACTGAACTGAGCGGGGTGACTGTGACCAGTGACCTGGGGAAGTTCGGGGCCCCCTCTCCGGGACAGCGCATCCGCTATCAGGTTGGCACTTCCCTTCACGTGGACCACGTCCATGTCGTAATCCTGCAGGAGCAGGCTCCACCTCAGGAGTTTGGCGTTGGCTCCTTTCATCTGGTGCAGCCAGGTCAGGGGAGAGTGGTCGGTGTACACGGTGAAGTGTCGCCCGAAGAGATAGGGTTCTAGTTTCTTGAGGGCCCACACCATGGCCAGGCACTCCTTCTCGATGGCCGCGTAGTGTTGCTCCCGGGGTAGCAATTTCTTGCTCAGGTACACGTTGGGGTGTCTCTCCCCCTTTTCGTCCTCCTGCATTAACACCGCCCCCAGTCCCGTGTCGGAGGCGTTGGTGAACACCACAAAGGGCTTGTCAAAGTCTGGGTTTGCCAGAACTGGGCCACTGACCAGAGCCTCCTTCAGCACCCGGAAAACCTCCTGGCACTGCTCGGTCCAGACGACCTTGTCTGGCTTCTCCTTCTTGCATAGCTCAGTGATGGGGGTGGCTATGGCGCTAAAGTGGGGCACAAATCTTCGGTAGTATCCTGCCATCCCAGTAAAGGCTTGGACCTGCTTTTTGGTGTGGGGAGCGGGCCAGTCTCTGATCACCTCCACCTTGGCTGGTTCCGGCTTTAGGCGGCTGCTCCCCTCCCGATGGCCTCGGTAAGATACTTCAGCCATCCCCACCTTGCACTTCTCCGCTTTTACAGTCAGCCCAGCCCCCTGGAGTCGGTCCAGCACTTGTCTAACCTGGGACACGTGGTCCTCCCAGGTCTGGCTAAAGACACAGATGTCATCAATATACACCACGGCAAAACTCTCCATCCCCCTCAGGAGCTGGTTCACCAGGCGCTGGAAGGTGGCCGGTGTTCCCTTGAGGCCGAAAGGCAGGGTCAGGAACTCATAGAGCCCCAGAGGGGTGATAAAGGCCGCTTTCAGCCGGGCATCTGCATCCAGCGGCACTTGCCAGTAGCCCTTTGTAAGGTCCATGGTGGTAAGGTACCGAGCTCCTCCCAGCTTGTCTAGGAGCTCATCTGGCCTGGGCATGGGGTAGGCATCAGATACAGTGATGGCATTGAGCTTCCGATAGTCCACACAGAACCAGACACACATCCTTTTTGGGGACCAGCACCACTGGCGAGGCCCAAGGGCTGGCCGATGGCTGGATCACCCCCAAAGCCAGCATGTCCTGGACCTCTCTTTCCAGGTCCTGAGCAGTTTTCACTGTGACTCGGAAGGGGGAGCATCTTATCGGCGGGTGCGACCCTGTCTGCACCCGGTGGACAGTCAGATTAGTGCATCCAGGCTGGTTGGAAAACAGCTGTCGGTACGGATGCAGCACCCCCTGACCTCAGCTTGCTGGGCAGGGGTTAGCTGATCCGAGAGGGGAATTGTTTCCAGGGGGGAACCAGCTCTGGTCCCAGGGAATAGATCTACTCAAGGGTCATCTCCCTGCTCCTCCCACTGTCCACACACGGCCAACACCACATTCCCCCTGGCATAATATGGCTTCATCATATTCACATGGTACACCCGGCGGTGGTGCGCCCGGTTTGACAGATCCACCACATAGTTTACCTCATTGAGCTGCTTGATAACCTTGAAAGGGCCCTCCCAGGCGGCCTGTAGTTTGTTCTTTCTCACAGGGATGAGACCCATCACCTGATCCCCGGTGGCGTAGGCGCGGGCCCGCGCCGTGCGGTCATACCAGACCTTCTGCTTCCTCTGGGCTCTGCCCCCTGGATTTGTGCTGGAAATGGCCGAACTTGATTATCATACACATTGTAAGGAGAGTGATCACTTTAGATAAGCTATTACCAGCAGGAGAGTGGGGTGGGAGGAGGTATTTTTTTCATGCTTTGTGTGTATATAATAAGATCTTCTAAACTTTCCACAGTATGCATCCGATGAAGTGAGCTGTAGCTCACGAAAGCTTATGCTCAAATAAATTGGTTAGTCTCTAAGGTGCCACAAGTACTCCTTTCCTTTCTACAATACTGTGCATCTAATATTGTTTCAGCAGCTATCTTCTTATCTTTTCCATTTATGCATATAAAAGCCATAGTCTTGTAAATGTCACCATTTGTTTCCTTTTCTGCTTTCTTGAAACTTCATTTATTGTCCGCCCTCCACCCTTCCCTCTCGCAAACACACCTGCACATTTCTTTTGTCCTTCACCGTATTTTTAGATTTTTATTAGGGTGAGTTTTTTTGGTCTCAGTCCATTGAGGATCAATTATATAGTAGATTTCCCCTCACCCTCCTCACTTTTTGACAGCTCTTTCCGTTCCCTTTTTTTTCTCATCCTAACAAAAATTGGCAGTGTGGTGATTAGGAAGAGGCACTGAAACCATAAATAATGCATTGGGTTGGAACTAGTTAAGTTTGTTCTGACGCACAACGACATTGGTGCTTATCTTGTACCTTGAGCAGTACTGAGTTCTCCCGGTCTGCATTTTGTTGAGATTCTGACTTCAGGGACCTTCTCAAGGCCCTGATCTCATTAAACACCTGACATTTCAAGTGACTGGCAAAGGGGAGAGGGACAAATAGAATGGAAAAGAAATCCACAGCCATTACAGCATTTTAATGCTCCAATGTTTTTTTGAGTAAATGCCACTAAGAGGTTTGATTCTGTTTCTGCTATTGCAATCTGTTGCTAGGGTTGGTTATGATAGCACCTCCAGTCTTAACACTTGACAGATGGGAACAATTGGATCACTGTGGTTTCTGCTAGGTTTTACACATATGTTACATCTGCCAAAGCATGAAGGCATGGAGTGACCTGTGGTCTCCATGGGACATGCTTATTACAGATGAATGACCACAGGCTACACTATTCAATTCCATACACTGCCTTTGGATCATGGGCTGATACTTGGCAATGCCTGGTAATTTTAAAATAATCAGTGTCCATGTTGTGACACTTATCAACAAACTAGTTCCTCTTTTGGTACAAAAAATAGAGGTCTGTTCAATGATAGAGCATAGTGCCAGTTTGCTTAAGAGTTGTGCTATTTTTGAGAGCTTAGTAACATTATTTCCTGTCCACAGATTCTTATTTTTGTTTTCACACATTGTGTAATTAACCTCTTGAACTTGCTGCTACAAGATACTGTTGAGACCAAGAGCTTAGGGTTCAAGAAAGGCTGCACATTTATGTGGACAATGAGAAGATCTAAAATTAAGTTAGATGTATATTTTTATTTGGGATATTAACCCTCAAGATTCAGGCCGCAAATCAATCACTTAGTGATGGGGGTCAGGAAATGCTGGTGGGTAGGTTTATTGAACTTTCCTCTTGAGCATCTAGTACTGGCTACTTTCAGAATGGCCTGATCTGGTATGACACTTCTTATGTTCCTAATTGTAAACACTTTGATGCCCTGGAGACTTTTTCCCCCCTTCTCTATTTGTTCTTGGGGACTTGCTGTGTGTTTTGTTTTAAAGACATTTTGCAGCAATTTCATGAGCAGTAGAATAGAGGGAGAAGTAGAGAGATTTAAAATAAGAGGCTTAAGTCCTACTAGATAGAATAGGATTCTAATCATCATTGTGCATTCAATAAAACATGTTTTTAAAAAATCCTTTAACGCCCAAGGTATTTCTTAGTTATTATAAAGACACAACCAAAACAAACTTTACAACTGTTTCAGCTCATTAGAGGGGGCCATTAGATTGTGACGTGGGGGCTTGTTGTTTTCCCCCCTTCATATTAAGTGTAGATAATGTGTGTTCTTCTTTTAAAAACGGTAGTTAAAATGTCCAGAAAGAATATCCACAAACGGCATCTGCAGCACTAAATTACCTGTCTTCTGTTTATAGGTGGTGGCTGTTTATGGGACATTATCAGATTTGCTGTCTGTGGCTAGTAATAAGCTTGGAATAAAAGCGACCAGTGTGTACAATGGGAAAGGTGGACTCATTGATGATATTGCATTGATCAGGTAATGTTTGTCCAAACAGAAGCTAACTTAATTGAGACTAATACTAATATGCTGTTCTATGAAAATATATGAAGAAAGTGCTATAGAGGCCATTTGAAAAGCAGTTTGTATAGATACTGGTTAGAAAACTTAGGGCTGTCCTCCTGGATCTTCAATAGCTCGACTTTAATAACCTGGCTCTAACAGTGGTCAATACCTGGTGCTTTAGAGGAAAGCAAATCCCATCACAAGTGCCCCTGATCAGTTATGGAATGCTGCATGACTGTGTGGATTCCATCCTGAACCTTGTTTTAAGTCATTTTATGCCCTGAAGCAAGAGAGAGTTAACATTTTTTCCCCTTTAACATTCTCCTATCTTATGTTTTAATTTGCCAAAACAGAAATGCTATGATATCCTAGCCAAAGTGTTTGTGTTTTGTTTTGTTTTTTAAATTTTGAGGAGAATTAAACTGCTTGTATCAACTGGATGTCATAACATTTAATACCTATCTGAATTGTTGTACAGAAATGTGTATACTAAAGGGATTACCAATGCACGGAGTACGTATGTGGCTTAATCCTTCAGCCCTTCTACCTGTGAATTACATGTGTGAGGGTTGGAGGATTGGACATTTAAGACGGCAAGACTATATGTACTTCAGACAAGAGAGAACAGGTACTATACATTTCACAGGAGATACAACTAATAAACTGAACTAAACTTGCTAAGTAACAGAGGGCTTGATTCTTGCCTGGCTTACATTGGTGTAAATTGGGAGTATCTCCATTGAAATTGTGTTACACTCATAAAATCAATGGAAGATCAGAATTGGATGCTAACGTTCTAAGTAAATGATAATCAATTTCCATTGCCTCAAACTGATTGGGAAAGGGTTAACCCTGGATTAATGACTTTTTATACAAAGTACACAATTTTTTTTTTCCTTTTTTCTCTAGGGATGATGATGTTTTGTTCGTTTGCGAAGGGGAGCCATTCATTGGTAGGTGTGTGGGGTGGGTGGGGGGGTTGACTAATGTTTTGACTTACGAAGAAAGATTTGAAGTAAATGTAAAATATATATGAAATTCTTTTCACCAGTGTGCAAACAGTTTTCAGAAGAGGTATCTTATAATGTGGGGTTATTCAGAAATATACTTGACTAAAGATCACTTTGTACATTTCATCAATGTAGATCCTCAGACAGACGTAAAATTTCACGAAGAACTAACAGGGTCGCACACGGATTGGTTAACACTAAATGTTGGAGGCCGATACTTTACAACTACACGGTGGGAATATAACTATTTAATTTTTGTTTTCAAAGAACTTTATAGACTTACTTCCGTGAGTCAACCACTGTATGTTCACTTGGTGAGTCTTCAGAGGACAAATAAAAAAACATTGAAAAAAAATCACTTATTTAGGAGAAAATCTTTCTGGGCAGTTATCTTATTGTTCACTATTACTGATTTAGAACAGTTTTCAGATAGTATTAAAAACTTGCTGGAAAATTGTATTTGGAATCTTCTCTACTTTTTAATCAATCAAATAAGCTCTCTCCTTTTGAGATGTCTTATGAGAGTAAATTTGACCTAATACGCTATACATGTTATGAAAATAAGTCTGGGACAGCATTGTAATTTAGAGATCTGTCTCTTACTCTCATCACTTTCATAACTGTAGGTACAGGAAATTCTTGATTTGTTGCAATGTACCTCTTGAGCTAGACAAGCTAAAGATAAATTGAATTTGCTTTATTTTCCAGGAGCACTTTAGTTAATAAAGAACCTGACAGTATGCTGGCCCATATGTTTAAAGATAAAGGTTGGTATTTTGAAATAGACTTCTTCCTTAAAGTTAGTAAAAGCACTGTTAATTTTTTTTTTAAAGATACCCCTTCCTTATGAGTATATGTTAGAGTACCAAAACAGAACTTAAAATGCTTTACTTTTCACCTGTTGTGCTTAAAGTTTGTATGACATCTTGAAAATGTAATTTACGACTGGTAATACTTGTGAATGCTTTTAGTTGCATCTCACTCTTATTTGACCATTGTTTCAATTAATGCAATCAATGTGCTAACACTGTTCAAGAGACAAAAATACAGTCCATGCTCCAGTAAAACTAAAACAGTCCAGTTCTGCTCCGATTTATGTTGATTCACCTGCTGGTTCTTATGCTGTAACATGAATTGTGTTTTGGATTTACAATTGCCACTTCTTGTTGTTGTTTTTTTGTTTTCATTCTCTTCCAGACTGTGTCCCTTCAAGTCAATCTTTTATTTAGCTCATTACAATCTGTTGCTTTGAGTGGTGTGGCAGTAGTAATCTAAATATGAAAAGTTATCACTGTATCAAATTTAATACACTGCATATTTTTTGTGTGTGGAAACAGATGTCTGGGGGAATAAGCAGGATCGCAGGGGAGCGTTCCTAATTGATCGCAGCCCAGAGTACTTTGAACCAATTCTGAACTATTTGCGTCATGGGCAGCTCATTGTAAATGATGGCGTTAATTTGCTAGGTATGTATTTTCTGTGTGACATCCCTAAAATTTATTCCTCATCAAAGGTTAAACTCTGCCCCTCCGTACATCCACTGGCGTCAATAAGAGTTGTGTATGTATATCTGAGGGTTTGTAGATGTTTTTAAAACTTTGGTCCATTTGTTATTGATTAAGTTTAATTCTGTGATTTACAGTTGAATGAAAATAATATATTGGTACCGATTCAGCTTGAGGGTTGTCAGGATTCTTGCCATGCCCTAACCTATTACTATAATTCTGGGTTTAATTCCTTAACCCTCATGTACTCCAGATCTTCTACACTGCTTGTATTTGAAACACACCGTCACTAAATTGGTGGATAATTTTTCCTTTAATCTGTGGATAAGGTCTCCTTTCCTCCACCCTAATTACATCTAATTAATGTATATGGTTGACAGTTGTATTATGTACTTCTTGTGAACTGTTTAAATTCAACAAGAGATGGTTTTTGTCTTCCTGAGAGTTAAAAGATGAATTGCGGGGTGCGGGAATAGAATTTATGCACTTGCAATCCTGGGGACAGATCTGGCACATCTTGGGAGGTTTTAAACTTCCTCATATCCCAGCGAAGGAGGGAGTTTGGCATCATGCAGGAAGGGGCCCTTATTTTCTAAATAGCGAAGAAATTTTTTTTTCTTTTGTTAGGTGTTTTGGAAGAAGCCAGATTTTTTGGTATTGATTCGTTGATTGAACATCTGGAAGTAGCTATTAAGGTAACTTTTCTATTTTATTTGACTGTACGCCTTGGGGTTTTGGGTTTTTTTTTTTTTAAATCAATTTTAGCTCTCGCTTCTATAAATATTATTAGTTTTAAACTGTTTGATGCAACTCTCTTGCAGAATTCTCAGCCAGCTGAGGATCATTCTCCTATATCCCGGAAGGAATTTGTCCGATTTCTGCTGGCAACCCCAACTAAGTCTGAACTGCGCTGTCAGGTATAATACAAACGTTGCTTTGAACTATAGTACTAGAGTCCAACAGCAAAATGCCCTACATCTCATGTGACAATTAGTGATGTGAAGTCCAAGCCATGTGTGGGTTTTTTTCCTTTTTTCCCTTTTAATTCCTTTTAAATGTGAGACAGGAGGTCTTGATTCAAAGATATGGCTAATCCAGAACCAATCATGCAGGGGGAAAAAAAGCCCCTCTGTTTTGCTTTTTGTCTTCTATTATTTTAGGTTGAAGATTTCATGTAGCAGCCATTCACTGAATTAATCAGTTCCCTATTCAAATGCAAAATGAACTAACATAACTGAGGACAATGTGTGAGGTTTTGCATTTACATTTCATTCGCTCTCATATGGAGCAGAAGGTGTTCTTGCGTATATTTTTCTTTGATTTAAGGAACTGAGAGCACTGTGTAATGTTGTAAGCTCCTTGCGTAAATTCACCTGTCTGAGAACATATTTGTTAAGATCTGGATTTAAGTAGAATACAAAATGAAGGTAAGCGTCTAATGTTTTATCTTACATGCACAAGAAAAAAATGTGTGGGGATGGAATAGAATTATAAAGTCTTTCAAGCAGATTGTAATGGTAAGTGTCTAGGGCTTCAGTGTGTTATAAATAAAAACAAATAATTTTACTTGTAAAGCTCCTCACATAATCTAATGTTCCAATACCTGTCTGATGAAAATAATGTTCATATCTTAGAAATGGGGAAACTGAGTCAAAGATTGTGTCCGAGGTCACAGATGTGGAGGGTGTTAGAGCTGGGGTTAGAACACTGAAGCTTCTGACTCGGTTTTGTGCTTAGACCACTGGACTAAACCTCATCTTCTACTTCTATTTGTTTTTTTTAGGGTCTAAATTTCAGTGGTGCAGATCTCTCTCGGTTAGATCTTCGATACATAAACTTCAAGATGGCTAACTTAAGCCGCTGCAACCTAGCCCATGCGAACCTTTGCTGTGCAAATCTTGAACGAGCTGACCTCTCTGGATCAGTGCTTGATGTGAGAATTGTGTCTTCGGAAAGCCTGCGCTGTTCAGTGTTACGTAATTTAGAAGAGCAATATTGGGAACAAATACAAAGTAGCTACATTTGTTTTAAAAACCTTTGCAAGCTCTTGAGTGTATAGATCACTTTACAAGTCTTATTGAAAATGTTTGATTACACAAAGACTTGATCTGACAGGTTTATAGTTCATCCCAAAGTTTTAATTTCCTTCCCTCCTCAGATCAGTTTCTATGGAAGCATAGGTCTAAAGTAAATACAGATTTTGGTTTTGAGCTTGCATTGGGTCTCTTGAAGAGCTGCTGTGGGTTATTGCACTACTCCCCATTCTGGGAGGTTGGCAGGGGAACAGTGTTATAAGATTTCACTCCTCCTCCTTAGATGGCACTATATGCTGTGCTATAATGGGTTTCAGTGCCTTATTATAAGGCTATGTCTACGCTACCATAGAATATCAGGGTTGGAAGGGCCCTCAGGAGATCATCTAGTCCAATCCCCTGCTCAAAGCAGGGCCAATCCTCACTTACGTCGGTATAACTTATGCCGCTCAGGAGTGCGAATAAGTCACCCCCCGAGTGACATAAGTTCCACCAACCTAAGCACCAGCGTGGACAGAGCTCTCTCCCATCGACTTAGAGCAGTTACACTAGAGAACTTACAGTGGGCAGCTGCAAGCTCTGGTGTAGCCGTAGCCTAAGATAAATGATACGATCTGACAAGCTGTTCTTACCTTTTGGTCTCTGCAGTTCTCTGAGCTGTGTGTAGAATCTTACTGATAGCATGTACCTCTTTCTTTGCCAGTGTGCAAACCTACAAGGTGTAAAGATGCTCTGTTCCAATGCAGAAGGGGCATCGCTGAAAGGATGTAATTTTGAAGATCCCTCTGGCCTTAAAGCTAACCTGGAAGGTAACAAAAATAGTCTCTCTCTCTGGTATCCACTTGCTTTGGGAGTCATACAGACTAAAAGTGCAAGCGTTGCTGTGACTTATGTTAAATGGTACATGGCAGAGTGTCAAACTTAATTTGTGGAATCAATATATTTGAGAGGAGGCTTTGTCTTGTGAATTGAGAGCGTGTTACTGGAAAGCAGGAGCTCTTGAGTTCTAGTCTTGTTTCTGCCATTGCTTGCATTGAGTTTGGGCAAGTCCCAAAAGCCGCACGATTACCCTAGCTTTGTGCAGGGGTTGGCTGTGTGAATTTCACCCTTGAGTGTTCTTTTTGTAGACCGATTGTTTGTGTATTTTAGGTGCTAACCTGAAAGGTGTTGACATGGAAGGAAGTCAGATGACAGGAATTAATCTAAGAGTTGCAACTTTGAAAAATGCAAAGCTAAAAAACTGTAACCTCAGAGGAGCAACTCTGGCAGGAACTGACTTAGAAGTGAGTAATGTTTTTGTTTCATACACAGTAACTTGTTGAACTAAACTTCCAATAGAATTATTAGACTTCAGCATCTACAGAGGTCTTAACAAGGTTAATTCCTTTCAGCTGGGTTATCTATTAAATGGAAAGCAAGGATATTTTAAACTGGGAGCAATGAAGAGGCACTGATTTTAAGTATAGCAGCTGTCAATTTTCTAGTATTTGTCCTTTTATTGCCCCACATTGCCCATATCTCAGTCTGTCAGTACTTTTGCTCTTGCTTCACGCTTGCCCCAGGGGCTGAGGAATAAAGACTTCAAACCTTAGTTTTTTCAGCTTGCCAAAAATCTTTTTGGCCTTTCTTCCAAAGTGACACACGGATCTGAATGTGCATGGAGATTTTATTACACTTCACTTTTAGTGCTAGATCATGCACTCATTGAAGACAGGTGGAGCTTTGCTGTTGACTTTACTGGAGAGAATCATGCCACATTCAGCAGGGTAGCATGGGGAAGCCTGCCTTGCTGTTCGAGTTCATGCAATATGTTTTAAGTGTCTATATTGTAGAAAAATTACTTCTCTTAATTGGTATGTTCACAAGCCCTATAAAGCTGTTATGATAGAGGAAATTGCTGATATGCCCTTCAGTTATGTCTGTTGGCATGGCAACAATTCTTACCTTTCTATCAGCTTTGTTCAATGTGGTTCGAATGCTAGTTTGAGATGAGGTGTTTATATTGTATCTTATCAAATTCCTTCACTAAAAATAAATTTGACTGTAGCTGCTTGTGGTAAGTAACCAAAGTCTCAATCTCAAATAGTTTACCAGGAGTAGCTAATTTAGGGTAATATTATAGTGTCCAACTAATTCTAGCTTGCTCTAACTACCATTCTACAGAAGCTGGGTGTACTTTTATATTAGCTTAGACTATCACAGAGTGCTTTCTTTGTACGCTTAACCTGAGAGGCTTTTCTTTTATATCCTTTAGAATTGTGACTTATCGGGTTGTGATCTACAAGAAGCTAACTTGAGAGGCTCTAACGTAAAAGGAGCTATCTTTGAAGAGATGCTGACGCCTTTACACATGTCTCAGAGTGTCAGATAGGGCCTGGCACAGTTGACTGGAAGAATACTTGCTGAAGAGGAAGAAATGAAAAACACTTATTGTGACTTTCTTTCTTCACCCATTCCCTTTATAATCTAGACATACCATTTATTAGACAATAATTTATACCCTTCGTAGTGCCTAAGGAAACACCTCTGATCACTTTTTGGGGGAGGGGGCTTTTATGTAATACGTGTAAGAATAGACATTGTTGCTATTTTTTGAATGGAGATGGGAAAGTGGGCTAGTTTTAGAACCAGAAGTGTTACTTTTTTTAACTAGACTTGTTTCAGCATCACCTCATTTTGGAATGCATTTTTTAGGATTTTAATTTATAAAAGCACAATATATGCAACTATATTTATTACATTTGTATCTGCAATATAAATATATGAAATGTCAGTCATCTATAGTAGCAGAAATGTTCAGGTTTACAATTAGGATTAGTATATCCACAGTTAGTTTCTTTATTCATGCACAGCATACTAGATGATGAATGTGGTGGGGACAGAGTTCCCAAAACACTTCTTTCAGGTACTTTCTTTTGGGTGGGGGGAACAGCATTTAACTAAGTCATCACAGGTAACACTGCCTAGTTGTAGCTTGAATTTAGGTATGCAATGGCTCCACCAACTTCGGAAATATACAGTGGAAGCATCTTTGCAACTATATCTTCACTAGAAAATCTTCATGCACAGCGGAGCTTTGTTATAATTAGAACTTAAAGGAGCATGTTCCAAGACCCACACTACTTATTTAGTCCTTTCGATGTCAGTGTGGAGTGCTGACAAGTGAAAATCTCTAGCTTGTACGTGTCCCTTCTAGCACCAAACCTAAGTGCATGTTTTTTGGGTTTTTGTTTTTTTTAAACAGGAAATTAAGTGTGGGTTAGGAAGAGGAAGAGAGTTTATTCCTCCAGCAAAGTGGACACAGGGACTGATGCCCAGCCTCTCTCTCCATGGTCGCTGCTGCTGTGTATGGAATGGCAGCTGTTCCCCCTGAACGCATGCTATGCAAGCATTCTGTTCACTGAAACCATGGATAGCACAGACCTTCCCCAATGCTCTATGTTGGGCCAATTCAGAGAAATGATTTAGTTGGGGATTGGCCCTGCTTTGAGCAGGGGCTTGGACTAGATGACCTCCTGAGGTCCCTTCCAACCCTGATAGTCTATGAAACCATGGGAGCCACTTCCCTGGTCCAAAATTCCTCTCCTTTACCCCTCTCTACCTGTTAGTGGACAGGGAACCGTGGACTTTCTGCAGTGCAGAAAGCCTTATGGGATCTCCGTCCAGCAATGAATTTCACTCAATAAGCTGTTTCCACTGTAACACCAGTTGAGAACCTCTCCTATGTGTCTGTGATTATTCTGTACACGAACAAGCACAGACGTTTTATACCAAAAAATACCTGGGTGCATCAAGAATACTTACCTCACTAACTTAAAATAGGTCAAAATCAAAGGAAATACCAATCTTACTGGAAGATAGGAAGAAATGTTGCATGATGTTAAATTTGCAGAGCTTGCCCTTGTTAACCGTGATCTAAATTGTCACAGCTACTTCAGTGGGTCGCTTTTTTAGCTGCAGAAGTGCCGATCTCCTGCCTTCTGTACAAGGAAGGTGGTGTGGTCTTAATAGTTATAGCAAAACCATTTATTTTCCTAGGAAAGATCAGCTCCCCAAAAGTACGTGACTGGGGGGAATGGGGCTGTATTGGTTTTGACTCGATCATGTCACGTGACCTTCTTGGGTTCAAGGTCGCATAGCCGATTGGAGCAGAATTGGGATTCATCAGGCTCTTAGGCCTTTTGCTTTATTGGACAACACTTATCTTCATGGCAAAAAGTTGCATTATAAATATAGGGTCATTTTCCTTAACAGGAAGGTAATGTACATGCATTGAAGGAAGAATGGAGTGTAGGGCTGGAGAAACGTACGTACTTAAATGAATTATTTTTGTCATATTTGTAGCTGGCAGAAGTAGAATATTGTATGGGAGAAATCTATTTTCATAATCAGTGCGTATAAATTATATTTAAACTTTCACTGATAGTCACTTGAATACTCATAGCATAAGGCATTGTTCACTTGCAGACAAGTTTAAGGTACCTCTTTTGCTATGACAAGGCTGCAGGAATAGCCAAAAATGGCCTGTTCTGAAAATGCAGGTTCTAGCCTGATGTAAACTGGCTGCATCAATAAATAGTATAAAATACTTATAAGGAGTCTTGTTTTTTTAATTGAGTAAAGGTTGTGAAAATACAAGACATTTAAAATGCTTTGCCGCAACGTATATGACTCTTATTTAGGTGGACCAAGGGAAATATAAGCTGGAAAAAGTCTGACTTGCAAGTGAAAGGCAAATTATGTTTTGTGTACTAAAAGCGTTAATGACCAGACCTTGAAAAATGCAGAGCAGACTTTCAAAAGAGCTAAGTTCCCTTTTAGGCATCATAATTGAGAGCCAGGTTTTTCAAGAGAGTTCAGCACCTGGCCACTGGATCACAATGGGAACTGGTAGGTCCTGAAGCCCCTTTTGAAAATCTGGTTCCAGTTGTGTTTGCGGGGCAGTTGGAAATCTGGCCGTGTGTGTCTGCAAAGCCTATCTGTTGTTGATTTGAGGAAAGGTTTTGACTTTTAAAATACAAGAAATAAACGAAAACTATGCAAGTCCTTTCCTATGTTCTGTAACTTACCCCTAGGTATTATTTCACTTACTAAACCATTTTAACAGCTTGATTAGTTGTATCAGCAGGAGTCGTGTGTTAGCCCTTCCTGTTGAGATGTTACATTAGGAGAGAAAATTGCTCTTTTCCCAAAGTAACTAAATCTTCCTTAAAATACTTTAATCTTTATCAAATTACTTTTTAATCCGTTAATCTGAAAGGGGAGAGGAGGACTTACATGCACAGTGGGGAGCATGGGAGCAAACAGCTGGATAAAATTTCAGATTTTTGCAGCAAAGTTTGAGTTTAACCCCTTGTTATTGGCGCCTATCAGCATATTTATAGTCTGCGATACCTTTCAGCTCCAAAAGGTGTAAAGGTGACTGCTTAAAGGCATCAATATAGTTTGTTATTGCAGTAGTACCTAGGAGCCCCAAGTCCTGGACTAGCACCCCATGGTTGTAAATGCTGTACAAACACACAACGAAAAGACAGCCCATGCTCCAATCTCAGTAATATAGTTGTCTACTGCATCATCCAAATTATACTTTCAGCTTTATAGAACCAAGAATCTCAAAACACTTAAACATATTGACCACAGTTTCAAAGTATCTCAACACCCAATGGGCATTCAACGTACTGAGCATTTTTGCAAATCTGCCTGCTTGTTTTGGTGCCTAAAAGGAAGCTGAGCGCTTTGTAAAATGTGGCCCTTGAGGTCTGATGTACAGAGATGCTTGGCGTTTAACGAACTGAATTCCTTGTACATTTAAACTGTTGCACACAGTACTGGTTGCATCTCAACAATTCCAAACTTACCCAGGATGTACTTTCTACTTAAAATAATTAAGAGCCATTGAAAAGAAAAATGAGGATTTTCCCTAGGGAACCTCCGATTTCTGGCTTCTTAAAAGAAAGACTGTTTATGGCTCTTAGTGACAACACTCAGCTGAATTTAATAGCTACACCCGGGGTGTTCTAATTACATGCTTCACTTCTGGTACGCTATAGCAAATTTAAGAACAAAATTACAGTCCACATGAGACCATTAAATTGTCACCTGCAGGGAAAGCTTCAGTATTAGGAGAAGATACGTGTATATAAAAAGCAAGATGACAGGTCCAACAGGTAGGATATTCTCTGAAGAAGCAGAGCTGGAATTATTCATTCAGCAGCTCCTCTCATCGAGAAGGTAATGTACTTGAACCAGACCATGCATTGCATTTTGCACACTCAGTGTGCCTAGATGCTTGACTGGGAAAGACTGCAGGGCATTCTTCAAGGAGTGAGGTATTAGAAGAGGAACTGATTAAATTGAATGGATCAGTTGCAATAGCCTGCACCAAAACCCTGGGATCTAGACGCTCCTGAAACTCTGGGGAGGTGTCCAAATAGTGCAGATGGCCCTTCTCTTTATAACGGGCTAACCCTTAATCCTGGAGTTGAGCACATCCAGATCTTTTAGAAATACGCTTGAGCTACAGCTGGATTTCAGGTGCATTTCGGAAATACAAATATGGTCATGGTTTTGTAGTAAAAGAATTGAGCCATAATCCCAATATACTAAACTGATTATTGAATAATTGGGTTTGGGGTGGGTGGGGGGATTTGTGACCCATGGATTCTCAGCAGCTGTTTGCAAGTATAGGTGCAATTTGTCTTTTTATAGAGTACCCCCCGCCCCCATCTTTGTTCAGTCCCTGTACTATTTTTGCCTTTATATTTTGCTTTCTGGTAGAATGGAGAAGACCATGAAGCTCTTTGTAAGTTTCCTCCTGTTTATTCTGTCTGTGGAGATTTGCTTGGCTCAACACTGGTCTTATGGCCTGCAACCAGGAGGAAAGCGGGATGCTGAAAATCTGGTAGAATCATTCCAAGAGGTAGGTTCTTGGTTTTAAAATGACACTTTATTCAGTGTACCTTTCCTCACATGCCCTCCGGGGGATGAGAGCAGAATAGCAGCCTGAGAATCTAAAGGTATGTCTACACTGCAATTAATCCCCATGGATTCCCGTCAGCTGAAGGATTGTGGGCTATAAAACTGCAGTATAGACACCTGAACCCAGCTGTCTACATTGCAGTTGCATAGCCCTGAGCCCCAGCCAGCTCCTGCTGGCCAGCTGTGGGTGGATAATTGCAGTGCAGACATCTAATACATTTTTAAAAACTTTTTGGAAAATTTTCATTTTAGTGAAAGAGGCCAGCTTGACAGCCCTGGAGACCCAGTTCTAGCAATAGAAGAGAGACAGTGGCAGCTTCCCCTGTCTGTCTAAGCACTGCTGTGTGTTTTATTTTAAAATCGGAACATCTCATGTTTGATGGGAGGGAACGCCTCTAAGAACGAGAGTTTCCAGTTTCAGCCAGTCCGTAACTTCTCTGCTATTTTGTCAGCTAAGATTCCAGTCAGCTATTTTGTGATGGCAACGCTCGCTCCACTTGAGCTCAGGGAGGACAAGGCACAGCTGCCCACTGGCAACTGGTCACTGTAGCGAAGTGAAGCCTCGCCAGTGCGGCGCCTCCTGCCAGTCGTCTGGGAATTAGCTCTTTTCCAGCGTATGGAGCGCCTTCTGCAGGCTGGTATCTCGCCTGCTACTGGCTCCGTGTCCCTCTCACACCCCGGTGCCCCTTTAGCTCGGGGTTCTGCCACCAGCAGTAACCCACAGTCTGGGTCTCCCCTCCCAGGGGAACCCTCAACCCTCTAGCCCCTCCTTGCCTCAGTGGCTACTGCCAGTCATCGTCTGGCCCCCGCTCACTGGGGCAAACTGTAGTGTGTCATGGCCACTCATCGTTGGCAAGGAGGTCGGACCAGCTGCCGCTGCCTATCTCTGGGCTGCACCTTCCAGCCCCGTACCTGCATAGGCCTTTACCAAGTCCTCAGCCTGGGGAGTGGCCTGGCTGGAGTGCCCCAGCTCTGCTCTGCTCCGCTCCGCTCCAGGTATTGTTTTCTCCCCAGCAGCTAGATCCGTCTCTCTCCACAGCTCAAGAGAGGGACCTAGCTCCTCCCTGAGCTTTTATAACAGGGCCAGGTGGGGCTGCTTCCCCAATCAGCTGAGCCTTTTCTCTTGGGAGTGGGGTAACTGCCCTGCTACAGTCACATGTTGGCCATTCACTTGGATTCAAACTAGTAACCAGAGCTGAAAGCCTTTGACCGCCATTTCCATTTGTTGGCACCTTCTAACTTCTGTGATTCATCTATAGTTTCCGGAGCATTTCTGAAACGTACCATAACAAAAGTGGGATAATACTGGTTATCTGTAGTGGGAGGGAGAATGGTGAATTTGAAGTAGAAAAGCATGTCCATCTAGCATAGTAGTGTAGGCCTTTAGCAGAAGATTCTCTTTCCATGAAACTTGTATCCTCTTCTAATTCAGCTTGCCAGTGAAATGGAAAAAATAGGTGAACTGCAGCATTTTGAATGCACTGGCCCACATCAGCGCTCCATGCTTGGTGGTCTGAAGGGAGCTCTGGTAAGTAAAGCTTTGATTTATTATGATGGAAACTCAAAGGACCATTTTTGGTGGGGGGTGCTGGTGCTTAGCAATGCTGGTTCTGCCTCTGCACCAACTGAGAAAATAAAATCAAAAGTCAGATAAATTTTACCTTCATCCTAATTCTATGCAGCATTCATAGTTTGTTAATCCCACAGAGTAACTCTGCCAGCTGAAGGATCAGGCCATATGGATGCTGCTCCCTCTAATGTGCACTCACTGTGGAGTGTCTATTCCGGTACAAGCTCCAAAGCAAAAATAGCAGAACGTTAATGAACAGACCAGCAGAGCCCCGACAGGCAAGTGCAGAGAAGTCTAGTGTCCAACCTAGAATTTTGGGCAAAGGTTTTCAGACATCACAAGGGGTTTTCTGTGCCTCGTTTTCATGTGTCCAACCGGTACTTTAAATAGGACAGATGCTCAGCACTGTCTGAAAATCAGAGCCTTTTGAGATGTCTCAGGAAAAGCACCTAAATACTGAGGCAATCAAAATCACTAGTCCTGTTTGAAAATCTTGGCCTTCCCATTTACCCACTAACTCTTTCCTTCAATCAACTGACTGAACAAATGCAAACCTCAGCTAGGAGACGGCCCTGGAAAGTTGCAGTGCTCAGAGGTTCGCAGAACATAGGGGCCAAACTCTGACTTTGCAGCTGTGTACATAAGTAAGCTTTGACTTCAAATGGGAACTGTATGTTCAAATTACTTAAATTGTGAACTCTTCAGGGCAGGGATTTTTTTATAGTACCTAGCACAATGGGGTCCTGGCCTATTGCTGGGCCTCCTGGCCTCTACTCCAATACAAATAATGAATAATGATTTCTGGAAATATTAACACAAGGATCTTTCTCTTCTGAAAACCTTTATCGGGGAAGCGGAAAGAGCAGCCAGTGCTTCTTACCCATTTAGGAGGAAGTACTTTCCTTTCTTTCTCATAGGTGAAGGCTCACTAATTGGATTTTCAGGTTTGCCAACCCCAAATTACTTTTAAAATATCTTTGCAATCTTACATGGTATGATGAAAGAAGGGTTTAATGCAGAAGCTCAAGAATTATGTATCTGCTTCTCCTCTGGTATGCATCATACACGCTGTGGCCAGCGGACTACCACTTGTCCACAGCTCACTTGCTACGGTCTGCAGTGAGCTGGCTGCTCATTTGGCGCTGGCTGCTCCTTTCCAGCCGCTGAATGACACAAACGACATTCAATCTCTCCCCTGTATAACTTTTCCATGTAACCAATTGTTGCAGTTGCTAAAGGGATGTTTTGCAACCAGCTAGTGGAAAGTAAGGTGATTCACACAAAAATGAGAGTGTCGGGGGGGAGAGACAGATAGGAGGCTAATCTCAATGGTTTCCCAGAGGAAATACACCTATAGCCTAAAGGGTAGAGCAATCTCTTTGCCAGAGGTCCCCAAAGAGTAGGGGGAGGGTACGGACAGGGGTAAGTGGGGGGCGTGCAAGATAAAATGTTTCCAGACCACTGCTATATGCAATTCAATCGTTGACTTCTGAGGCTGTCAATTAGTTGCATTGATACCGGACTTTATTCTCTAGATCCTATATTTACAGAACAGAGTGAGACGGAAGGATAGGCCAGTGGTTTGTGGGTTAGCATGAGAATCAGAATGGGATTCAACTCCATGCTCTGCCACACTTCCTATGAGAGCTTTGGCAAGCCCTTTCAGTGCCTAAATTCCTTTAAAATCTGGCCCTGTGGAAGCAGCCAGGCACCTAGTGGGATTTTCAATGGGAATTAGACATGTAGGCTCTTTTGAAAGCACCTATATACCTTAAAAAGCTGGGACTGTGTCTTTGTAAAATGGGGATAACCACATTTTCCTACCTCCCAGGGGAGTTGAGGATAAATACCTTAAAGCTTGTCAGGTGCTTGCATACCTTAGTAATGGGAGCCCTATAAAGTACTTACCTATTCTAGTTTGGGAGAAAGACAGTATAGTTCCCTAGACTATATCAATAGAATCTCAGGCTACAAGAATAATAGACGGGGCAAGGTAGATCAGTACCTGAATGGCAGACTAGATACTGCAGGAAGCGGTGCTGTGACAGTCCAGAGATACGCGTCGCAGAAAGTAAGATTTTAGCTCTGGTAGTCTGGTCAAAGGCTGAATTTGTAGAGGGACACTTAACATATTGATATTTCAAATGACATTTCTTCACTACTTGTCCTAAACTGCTGTTGCTATTCAGTGTTAAATAGTCTGTGTTGCATTTCAGGGGTGGGCAAACTGCTAGATTAGTGGTTCTCAAACTTTTGTACGGGTGACACCTTTCACATAGCACGCCTCTGAGCGCGACCCCCCCTTCTAAAGGAAAAACACTTCAATATATTAAACACCATTATAAATGCTGGAGGTAAAGCAGGGTTTGGGGTGGAGGCTGACCGCTCGCCACCCTCAGAGAGTCCCAACCCCCAGTTTGAGAACCCCTGTGCTAGATGTAGGAGTGGGATGAAAGGAACTATTATAAATGTAAGGTATGGTGTCCTGCACTCTCACCTACCTGAGCAGGTGGCAGAGATCTGCTTAGTTGAGATTTGTGTAGTTCTAGCCCTCTTCCTGACAGAGACCCTCCATGCAGAATATATTTTAGTATGGCACCTGGCCTTAAAATTCCAAACCAAGTAATTTTTTCCTTTTTTTTTTTTTTTTTTTAAAATATCAAATTATACAATGTGTGTTACAGGCAGGTCTGATTGAAGGAGAAGCGGAGCGAAAGAAGATCTGAATTCATGAAGGCAAATGGAATAAAGGACCAGTTACTGTAACATTTCAAAGCAATGATTTAACTTTAAGGTCTGACCTCTGTTTAGATTACAGTGTCATGTGTATAAATGTTCAAATACAAAAACCACACCGAGATGTTGGGAAAAAAAAATTTGGGTGGAGTATAAGATAAATGACCGCTTGGGGCAATGGACCGGGCTACTACTTGCCACTGACCTGCTGTGTGACTTTTCACATGTAGAGTGTCTAGCAAAATGAGCCCGTTATGTTTGTTGGGGCCTCTGGACGTTAGTGTAATACATCTAAGTTACCTACTATTAAACAACACACAATTTCACAAGTCCATGCATGGAAGACATTTAGGGTGTTTTTTCCCCAGTTTGCTCAATCTACATTTATTTAAAAAAATATTTACAAACTTTACAACAGTAAACACACTGCTTTCCAAACACGTACATTTGTACACCTTGCTTTACAGTCTCAGTAAATAATATGCTATTTAATCAGAGGCACAGAATCCCTTTTCCAAAGCTTGGCTCTGGCCCTGTCTTCAGAACCAGTTGAAAAGCTGTGTGTATGGGTGAGTCAGCTGCAGGGGGCTATGAAGCTACTTGCAGCCCACAGTGGTTTTAAAAACTTAAATAATCAAGTCAAGTACCTCCAAGGAATCAACCTGGTCATGTTATGCCGCAACATAAAAGTAAGTTTCCCTGGCATTCAAGAGGAACATATCCCCTACTGCTGGTATTAAATGGTCATAATACCAATGTCATTAAGTAACACATACAGGGAGACAGATCAGGCCAACATCATCTGTATATGTTAACGGTATGTGGCATGATGATCTTAACTCAGTTCTCATTAGGCTATTACGCTAGTGGGACACAGTGGAAGCTGAGGGCCAGTCTATACTACAAACAGTGCAGCTACACCTCTGTGGCACTGTGAAGATGTTCTAAGCCAACAGGAGAGAGCTCACGCATCAGCTTAGTTACTCCACCTCTGGCAGAGGTGGTAGCGACGTTGGCAGGAGAAACTCCCTTGCTGACATAGTGCTGTCTATGTGGTCCATATAACTTCATTGCTCAGGGGTGTGGATTTTTCACACCCCTGAGCGACCTAGTTACACTGAAGTGTGTAGTGTAAACCTGGCCCGAGTTAGGCCAACACTGGGCGTGTGCATTTGAAAGTCACTCCCTTTAATGTCAGAAGATCAGTTTGACCATGCTACGCAGGTGTTTTCAGGTTCCCCTGGAATCTTAGAGGGAGGTTCTTGCGGGGCAGTTACATAGTTTGGTCTACAGCTGTTGCTGGAAATGAAAACAGCGACATATATATGATAGAACAGCTTTTAACAAACAGCTGGGATTGAAACAGGGAACCAGCCGTAGTCAGGAATGTTTTCACTACCCCCCCAAAAAAATTACAGTTAAATTACAGACATATCAGTCTTTTTAATATTTCCATTTACAATTATAAAAATAAATAAGGACAGTAAGTCTGGAGCAATGAATCCTACATTATCACTACAAGTCTAACTCACGGTTCATTTGTGGAAGGTATGCTGGCTGGCACAAAGTAGGAAAGTTTATTAGATGCAAATTTTCCACTCCTTCTCGATAGGCACGGCTGCATTGTCTGCCACTGCTCCGCCCAGAACACTTTTCACTTGAGTCAACCTCCTTTCCTAATCTAATAATCCACTGAAAGGGAAAAGTGCCCATTTCTCCCCCAGGCATGGATAAGAACCTGTAATATTTTAAATCAAATTTATCCTGGCATTACAAATTTTAATTAAAAAGCACCCAAAAAGCAAGGGTCACACAAATTTCTCAGTGGAAAAAATGTGAATAGACTAGCAAGGCCAGAAGGGACCATTGTGATCATCTAGTCGGACCTCCTGTATAATGCACGCCAGGGAACTTCCCTAAAATAATTCTTGTCCGAACTAAAGCAGATCTTTTAGGAAAACTGTCAATTGGGATTTAAAAGGTTCTGGGACTCAAAACCTAACACTCATTTTGAACAGCGTAGCTAGGAAGTGACATTACGTATATATTTCAATGCAGACTGGATTTTTGGTTTCCAGGTTTGGGTTTTTTAACGTTACGGTCAGCACAGAAGTAAGCTTTCATTTCTGCCGTGGACTGATTATATCATGGTGGGACTTGTTTTTTTGTCATCCTTGGGAGAGACTGGGTAAAATTTTCAAAAGCATTCCAAGAATTTAGAAGCTTAACTCCCCTTATCAAAATGGATTTAGGTGCCTAAGTCCCATTTACTTTCCATGAAACTTAGGTTTCTAAGGGCCAGATTTTCAAAGCTATTTAGGAGCCTAATGATGCAGATAAGGTATCTTGTGGGATTTTCAGAAATGCCAAGCTCCCACAGATTTAATCCTTAGATGCCTAAATACCTTTAAAAATCTGGCAGTTAAGCGCCTCTGTCTCTTCTGAAAATGGGAACAAGGCTCCTAAATCACTTTGATACTTGAAAATTTTGCCCCTTGTCTTCAACAGAGACAATCTGAATTATACCAGCTGAGGATCTGACCCCTTGAGCCCAGTCAGCAATACACCTCTAAGGAAACAAACTTCCATTCATGAGCATGTTTTCCACCCAATGAGAAGAAAGGGAGTAGGAGAGGCTAACACAAGTTAGAGACAGATTGAAGACATGGCAAAAAAAACCTCCCCCAACTATTGGCCCCCATCCTCAAGTGACAGTTTAAAGATGAAGGAAATACACAGTACCTCTCAAATCCTCCACATCCTCCTTATGCACCAGCTGCCCTGTCCCCGTCCTGTAGAAGTGAGGTCTAAACAATCTCAAACTGGCCAGACGACACACCATCAAGAAGCAAAGCCTGAATTGTGCAGCCAACACATCAAGGCAAACCGTAAGGAAGTTGTTAGGCAAGTTGGTACCAGAGAACAACCTGTTTAAGAGCTCAACCCATAATGAAGGCCAAGAATCAAACTGTGGCTTGTATCAGCCACAGCTCCACAAAACAACAACAAAAAAAGCCTGAAGCTTCTTGAAGTTCAGAGTCAATAGACAGAGCTTCCTACAGCTCTCCTGTCTGTGTTAGCCTTAGGTGATTAGTTTAGCCGCTTGGTAACTCGGGTGTTAGTGCTGTTGAGTTACAACAAGCAGGAGGGAAAGTAACTGCTGACAATCCTAACAGTTAGCAGCTCTCTCTGGATGGCAGAGTTTTAACTCCTTACATACCAGGTACTTTGTCCATCAATCCTCTCCGTACCAAGGCTGAAAAATGGGAAAGAACAGGAATTTAAAACAGAGCTGGAAGGAGGAAATGTTGCTAGAGGTCAGATTTGGATCCAAAGTTCGGGGGTGTCTGGATTGAGGTTTTGAGTTTGGCTCATTCTAGAGTTAAGGCTGCAAAGTTCTTTCCAAATTTGAGGGTTGTTCAAATCTGGGCTTTTTGATCAGGCCCATTTCTCCTCTTACATACAGTTGGCAAGCATCCAAAATATACCAGGCTAATGGAGTAGATCAAAACACAGAAATAAAACTAGACATGAACCAGACAGTACTGCAATATCCCTGCCTAGCTCTCTTACTCATGGTGGGAAAAGCCACTTGCTGTAGTTCTTGCAAACATTCATGCTTTCCGCCTGATATAAAGAGCGAGAGGAAATGTACCATGACATCCATTTTGTGCTCGGAATATTCCCTCTTTTGCAAGGAAATTAAGTAAGTATGTGGCTGATACTGGCTGATCGGTGGAGTACTGGAAAGGTGACAATTAAGACAAGGTGAAATATGCACACACGCTATTCACTTGTACCAGACCCTACAGTCCTCGCTCAGACAAAATTCTTATGGACTTCAGTGAGGGTTTTGAGTAAGGATTTCAGGATTTTGTGTGCGCGTGTATCAGGGATGGCAGGAAAAGTCGGGGCGGGGGGAGGAACAAAAAAAGAAAACCCTGAGGTTTTCAAGTCAAGCAATGTCTGTGTCCAAGAATGTAATGTGGAACTGACAATCTCTATGATGCCCTGGGGATTGGAGGCAGGGGTGGAATATGGTCAAGATGTTCAGAAAGGTTTTCAGAGCTTTCCCTGGAGAAGGCAGCTGCCCAAAAGACAGTTGTGTGTGCACTATAGCAAACACAGCTGTAGGCATATGTGATGTGACTGCAGTGTGACTTCTAAAATGTCTCCAACTTATTTTGTGATGTGAATCTGATATGAGCCTTTAATGAATGCAATCTGTTTAGGGAGCCATACGGGCAGCACAGTGAATGCAGTTTCTGCAGGTTTCTGTTTTCATCCAAACAGACACCAAAGAAACATATTACAGAAGATCGGATAGTTCCAGTCTGAATAAAAATAATTACAATAAGATTGCTATACTATTGGACAGTGTTTTACTAAGGCTTAAAAGCCTTTTGTTTTTCAATGAGGTAATGAAACTAGTTTGTATAGCAATAGCAAGAGAAATTATGTTGAAATGGCCTATGTTAAAAATATGATAAATGTTTTGAATATTGCAGGCCACATCCTCAGCAGTGTTTTCAGTGGCTCTATATGATTTAAACCACTGGAGGATCTGGCCTTCTAATTAGAGATGGTCCCGAACCAAAGCTCTGCTCCACTTGCAAAGTTTGGCTCCAGATCTGAATTGCCACCACATTTGCAGGTGGATCCATTGCTAGGACAGGGCTGAACCAAAATCATCACGAGAGGCATAAGGATTCAGCAATCAGAACTTAGCAGAAGGGTTTTTGATCCAGTCACACAGAGTATGTTTACATTGCAGTAAAGACTCAGGGCATGGCTGCATCAGCTGACTTGGGCTCGGGCTGTGGGGCTATAAAATTTCAGCGTAGATGACTGGGCTCGATCTGGAGTCCAGGCTTTGAGACCCCACAGTGGGGAGGACCTCAAAGTCTGGGCTCGGGCTACATTCCCAGCCCAAACATCTGCACTGATATTTTTAGCCCTGCAGCCCAAGTCCTGGGAGGTCATGTCAACTGACCCGGGTTTTGAGTCTCGGTGCCATGGACTTTTTATTGTAGTGTAGACATAACTTAAGATACTTGGGTGATAATCATAATATACAAGCCGAGACAGAGAAAGGGAATGCAGAATATAGTCCACCTAGTTCTTTCATTTGTTTTGCAGAGCTAAAAAGAACAAGCACACATTTTAAAATTGACCTCAGCTATTCAGATCATCATGTGACCAGAAAAATACGGACAGAGTTCAGAGCGATGAAAATGAGCAGGGTGCTGGAGAGACTGATTTATGAAACAAGATTACAAGAGTTATGATAATGACCTACCTATTGGGACAAGTGATGACGAAGGGCCTGATCCAAAGCCCGCCAAATTCAATAGAAAGATGCCCATAGACTCCAGCGGTCTCTGGATCACGCCCTGAGGGAGGGACCGCAAAACTGGTCTACATGCTTTTGAAGGATATTGACACCAAGCAGAGGAAGGAATTATTTAGGGTGGCAAGTGGCAGTATAAATAGGAGTAATGGAATGAAGTTATAGAAGGGAAAATTTAGACTATCAGGCAGTGAAAACTTATTAAACAGAATGCTGCTGCCATCCACTGAAAACAACAGAAGAAAGGAATAACTAATTAAGAGAGAAGAATTAGAACCAATTCCATAAAATATCCCTAAACAGCATAATTGTCAAATTCACCAAACACAGCCCACAAGGAACCGGAGCAACCCAAGAAACCAGAAACTTCAGGGTGAACGGCCCAGTCTTTCACGTCCCTCTCAGGCCTAGGTGCGACTCATTTGAGTTTAGTGATTGTTAAAAGTTAGGCCAAGCGTTTTGTGTGCAGAACACAATGGAAGCTCCCAGACAAAAGGCACAAGGAGAGTTGCAACAACAGGGTACAGTAAGGGGGTGTGTTTGTGAGTGCGTGGATTGGAAGGTTGTCGGCCAAGAGTTCAACTGGGACTTGAAAAGCTAATGGTTATTGAGCTTGGGTTACGAGACTCAGATGTACATCTATACTGTGATAAAAACCAAGTCTCAGAGCCGAGGTCAACTTGGGTGACCAAACGTCCTGATATCAGGGACTTTCTTATATACACAACTAACCCCCCATCCCCGGAAAAAAAAGTGTGCTGATTTTTCACACTTGCTAACGTCAACAGTGTAGATGCTTGGGGGTCCGGGTTCCGAGACCCTCCCCACTCGTGGGGTCCCCCAGAGCCCAGGCTCCAGCCCCAGCCTGAACCTCTGTACTGTTGTCTTATAGCCCCGCAGCCCAAGCCCCGGGAGCTTCAGTCAGCTGACCCGGGCCAGCTGCGGCCACGGCGTGGGTCCTTCCTCACAATGGAGACATAATCTCTGTCCTCTTGATGAGCTGCCCATGCCGATAACTGCAACCTGTTAATGCTAAAGCAACGAGTACCACAGGAGAGAGGACTTTTTTGCACCATTGTTCAATTATTTTAAAAAAAAAAGGGGGGGGGGTGTCGTAGTGTGTCCCGAGGGCACACAGGCTGAGGAGGTGGGACAACACAAGCGGAGCATCAACTGCTTTGCGGTCTTCAAACAAGGATCAAAAGCAAAGGTCTGAGGCAGCGCTGGTGAACCCAAACTCTCCACTGGGAGTGAGCTACCACCACTGTTGGCCCAAGTGTGAGCAACCTGCCCTCACCTTTAATACACGGGGTGACCAGCAGAGACATTGGGGTCCTGCAGGTGATGTTCATTTTTGCTCCCAGCAGGTCTCAAGACACACTCAGAACCTCATGAGGCCGCTTGAATTGAGGAGGAACATCACATGTTAGGACCCGTCGTCTCCCAGGGCTGCATTTCACAGATGGAAATGACTGTAATCTGGTCCATTCCATGCAAATCAGGGCACCCTTACTCCCACTTGACCCTCCGCCCCACCGGTGGGGCTGCATAGGTATCAACCGGTAATGCAAACGTGCTGGGGCAGTATAAGAAGTGTTTTGTATGGACCTGGCTTGCCTCGGTTTAAGTGCTGCTGCAAATCCTTTTTTACACCAACGGGGCAACTCTGCACAAGGGGTTTGCACTGACGCCGTTTCACTTGTGCAACGACCACCAGTACAGACAAGCCCTTTTGGGGTACGAGTCTCAGATTTCTGGTAACACTGCCTCCATTTTAAAGCTCACAGAGTTCCCCATAGGGCTTCGTGTCTTAATGTGTGCAAGGAAAATCAGAGGATTGGGAATGCAAAGTATATACAGTTCAAGTGGCTTATTTTGGAATTACCTGGGGAAAACTCCCAGGGAAGGGAATGGAAGATGGGATCACCAGTCTTTAGGGCTGGAAAGAGCCAGAGTGTCAGAAACAGAAAAGCAGCCCATTTCACTCAAGGCGTTAGAGGGTACGCAGAGGGAATCCTTATTGCAATCCCTGCTCCGAAGAGACAACGCTGGACTTTCTTGCTTTTGGAGGCGGAGGGGGAGGTTTGACTTCACGTCTGCTGGGCAGTGGTGGGGCAACCTGGGAAGATAAAACACATAACCATAGGGGTGAGAAGTTCTGCTCTACCAGGCAACAGACGTCTAGATGGTGCTGCAGTCTGGGCTATTTATTTCAGGATCAAATCCTCCAATTCCACTCCAAACGGAACTTCTCAGCACCAGACGATGGAACACAAGTCTGGGAACCAGTACATTTGGGTTCTGCCTCTGACTCGCTGTCTGAGTTTCAGCAAACCTGTGTGCCACAGTTTTCCCATCTGCAAAATGGGGACAATACTACAGTGCTGGAGCCTTGAAATACCACCCGTCCTGATGGGTGCACTCCACTGAGTAACACCGCGGGCCTGATTTTCCATTGAGCTGCAACTTGTGTGATCATTTGCACAGGTGCAGCGAGGGCCAAGTGGGTGTAAAATGCTACCCAGTCAGAATGGTAGCATTTACATCTCTTTGCACTCCTGTAAATGACTGCACATGGTGCAAGGAATCAGTGAATCACGCCACAAGTTCCAGTACTAAAGTCACACCCTTCCTGCACAAGGAACGGGATTTTAAAGAGTGCCCCTTGGTTTTGCACAAATTTACACTCTTGGGTTCTTTGGATTTTTCCCTTCAGCCACTTTAACCAATGCACGTGAGCTGTTAAGGGAAACATCTGGAATAAGACAGACCTGAAAGAAGGTTGGGTGAGCAAGAGGCCACGTGGTCTCCTCTTGCTCAACCTAAACTGTCTGGATTTCAAACTATTTAGAGATAATAAAGGAAGGGTTAGGTGGGGGCTTTATGACTTAAAAAGCAATGTGCAGAAACCCTCTGGTGAAATACTTTTACAGTCTCTCCTTACGGCCCTCTGAGTCAGTCCTGTTGCTGCAGACCAAGGTCCATGACAATGTAGTGAGCAACAGCATGTTAGTAATCCGTTTTCTCATAAGGCTCAGGGAAAGGGAGCTCTTCATTAATCCTCTTGCACAATAACTCCCAGCACATGCACGGCGCTCGCATGTTTCCTGCAGCCAGACCACCCTGCGCAGAAGCGCTGCCCCATGTCTCAAGCTATGTCAAGTCAGACCAGGTCAGGATTTGCAGAGGAGACCTCGAAGGCATCCCTAGCAGGACGTGTTTTGGGGGATTGCATAGGTGGCCCTGTAGGTCAGAACTGAAACAGTCCCATAGTATGATGCTGGGGTACGTCCCAGCCCTGCGAGAGGTGCCATCATTTGGAATCGGTGTAAAACTGAGGCCAGATCCACTCGTGGCCTCTAAGGCTACTTCTACACGAGCAGTGGCAAAGACATGGCTGATTCATGCCAAGTGCCGGGTACGTATTCAGCACAGCTCAGCTATGCCGGCACTATCGTTACTGTGGCTGGAGCGAGCGAGCGTGAGTATGTGCACGTGGGCACAGAAAGCCCACCCCAGCTCATACAGTAGACACAGCCGAAATGTCCCATTTCCATTTTTTTTTTTAAATAAAGAATGGTATTAAAAACTCAGTATTACTGGCCAAATTCCAACTCCGGGTATTACACTACTCCTCTCTAAACTTTCTCTGCAGCTTTGATTGCCCAGGGTGTTCTTCCTTTTCTGTTTCAAAGGGATATTCAAGGTTGCTAGGCATTGTTAAACAGCTGCTGTGTTCCACTCCAGAGGAGGCTGCATTTCCGTGCAGGATGAAAGGATCCTTAGTATGGATATTAGCTAGCCTTGTAAAGCACTGTCAGATGCTTTCCAATAAAAGGCACTACAGTCGTACACATTGAAGATACTATTATGATGCCACAGTGAGATGATGACTTATGAAGACCAGAAAATTATCTTGGTCCATAGTTTTAATACCAGGGGCCTCGGTTTTCAGAAAGTGAAAATCAGGCTCCTTCCCAGTGTCCTAAAGTTGGGCCCCCAGAAATCATTAGTCATTTCTGAAAATCCTGGCCTGGAAGTTCTCCCTGTTTCTTCTTTTTTTCAGTAGTGGAGAGGACGGTGATATTTACACCCTGACTATAGTTATTAAACTCCCAGGTCATCGTGTTAGTTTGTGTTTTCAGTAACAAGAACACACAAAACATTGGATACAGCAGATTTTGCCAAGGCAAGGAAAGCACGTTCTTTTCAGCTGAAGAAAGGGACTGGCTAGATTGCCTTCCCATTAAGCGGAAAATGTCTTGCTCTCTTATGGTTTCAGGAAGCAAACCAGTAAACAGATCAGACAAGTTTCAAGTAGCACCACCCTAAGAGCAACTGGGAAAGTTCCAGTGTCCATTCCAATTTCCCTACCTCCAAAGAGTTCCTTGAGTTGCTATTCTCATAGGGTTTGCTCTTGGGTGGAGGCGGAGGTGGGGTGCTCTGGAAGTTAGCAGTTGCCAATCCATCTGCCTGCAATGAGGGAAAACCTAGAAACAATAAAAAGATACTTAAGTCAAAGAAGACTGAATTGAGGGTGGGATGTGGGAGGGAAAAGGCACTGACCACATGTAATTTTGAAGGGAAAATTATTCCTGTGTTTTGTTTTGTTTTAATCTACTAACAGGTCCCCAACCATTTTAGCAGATGAACCTGAACAGATGGGGCAAAGAAAAATCCCAGTTGTAATTCCCCTAACTTCAAAAGATCCAGAAGATTTCTATGTTCGTAACGTGATTCTAAACCCATGTGAACAAGGCATGCCTGGGGGAACAGAAAATTGAATCCATTATCACATCTGAAATGTTCAGAGGGGTTTCCTTTCCACTCAGGCTTTAACCTCAGCATTCACTTTGAAGTTAACTCCTTCTGATGGGGTAAATAAGTATCCAAACTTCAAAAAAAAAATGTCCCGAGAAATAGTCCTGCTACTAATCACAATTAAAATTATCTGGCTTCTCTACTTAAACCAAGTTTACTCCCGCACACCCACACCCTAAAAGCTTACATCTGAACCAACCAAATCCCATATTTGTCTATGTAAGGGATGCACTCCATAAGGGTCTCACTTTCCTTACCTATTAAGATAAAATCCTTCTTCGACAGGTAAAACGTTTTTAATTTGCCAGCTGAGATTTCGGCAGCAATTTATGTCTCCTGATAAAATGTTTTGCCACAAGATGGAGCTGGGCGATTCAGACAGCTGGAATTTGTAGTTCACTTATTTACAGCAAAAAGTGCAAGTTTTGCCCAAGACTTTAGCCAGAGACCTGTTAAAAAGGTGTCCTGGATTCATTCGGCTCTCGCTAACCCCACCAACTTCACTGGGGCCACTCCTGATTTATAGTGAAAAAAGCAGCAGGCCCTATAAATTGAACATGCTCTGTCACGCTAGAGACAAAGGGCCTGATTTGCAGAGACAGTCTCTCGTTCCCCAGGTGCCCACGAATAATTGCACTGGCATTTCACTCAGAAATTTAGCTCACAATATCTGTTCACACCATTCATTGAAAAGCCTGGATGAAAAAAAGTCTGGCCTAGTAGGTTAAAAATAACTATTCGTGGAAGAAGTTTAATTTCAATTTATTGGGCTGCATACAATTAAGAAGGGTTATTTCAGCCCCTTTGGTAACACAGAGAGAAAGTCCATAAGGCAAATGGTAAAAGCCAGGGTTTCTTTCAATACACTTTTTCCTACCAGATTTTCTTCCCTGGTCTGAAGCTGTCATTAGCTCTCGGGATCTCTCTACTAAAACATGGTATGCAGGCAGTTCTCGACTTGACGACGTTCTACTTACGACGCTTCTGAATTGACACCCTGATCTGACTTAACAACAATTGGTTTAGACTTTTACGACGCTCGGTCCTGCAGTGGAGTGGATGTTCGAGTGCTGATGTTTCAACTTACAAGACGCAATTTTCAGGAACCAATTGTGTCGTAAGTCTGAGGACTGCCTGTATTCCAGGGGGTTCTCAAACTTCATTGCACTGTGACCGGCTTCTGACAACAAAAATTACTACCTGATCCTAGAATGCGGGGGACTGAAGCCTGAGCCCACTCGAGCCCTGCTGCCCTGGGCGGGGGAGCCAATTTCAAAGCCTGGTGTGGCCAAAACTGAAGCCCAAGGCTTCTGCCCCAGGCAGGAGGCCTGTAACCTGAGCTCCGCCACCCAGGTCTGAAGCCCTCGGGCTTTGGCTTTGACTCCGGGTAGCGGGACTTGGGCTTTGGCCCAGGGCAGTGGGGCTCAGGATTTGGCTTTGGCCCTGGCCCTAGCAAGTCTAATGCCAGCCCGGGTGACCCCATTAAAATGGGGTCGTGACTCACTTTGGGGTCCTGACCCACAGTTTGAGAACCGCTGGTATATTCTATTACCACAGACACTGCCCAGAAGGAAGTGGAAAGCAAACTACAGTGCAATAGGACTTACTGTGGGTTCTTGGGGTTTTCGGAGTGATGGGGGGCGGGCTGAGTGGGGTTGACTGCTGGAGTGAGGAAGCCTGATGCAGTGTCAGTCTGCCGTCTCCTAACTGAAGACTCTTTGGTCTCTGTGCTTTTTCTGATGTGCTCTGAGGGAAAACACAGAGTAAACAAAACCGTTTGAAGTCGGCAAGGTGGCTGCGCATGCAGGGAATAACCAGACCTGTCAGGAAGGGATCAGCATGTACCAGAAGAGCCATGTACAAGACAGAAAGGTGCATTTAGGTGAAACATGGAGTGCAAACACAGAACTGGCGAAGCAATGTCAAAAGGCGAGTGCTGTAACTCCTATGACATATGATGCTAGCGCTGCTGGTCAAATTTTCAGTGGGGACCTTACTAACTGGATAGCACTGCTCACAAAGATTTCATTGTATCAGGTAAGGAAGGAAGAGGCTTCTGATATCAGGGAAGGAATTCAGGGTGGAAAACAGTTGCATTTGGCCTAGTCATTCTATGGACACTTTTGCAAGGAGCAGCTCCTGAGAGAAGGCAAAGAAAAATGGTTCAGGTAATCAGTACCAGGACCAGAAGAGACCGTGTGGGTCATTCAGTCCAAGAGGCTGCATTTTGCAGAACCAATCCCTCTCTTATTCCAACTAAGGAAGGACGGGTCTTGCTCATGGAGTCCCACTGGTTTGGAACTTGGGAGAACGAGATGCAATTCTTAACCATGCCACAAACTTCTGGTGTGGCCTTGGTCAAGTCGCTTGACCTCGCTGGCTGAGATTTTTAAAGGCGCCTAAGAAAGTTAGACACCCAGATTGGGAGTTGGGTGCCTAATTCCCTTAGGCTTCTTTGAAAATCTTTGCCTCAGTTGCCCAGTCTGTGAAATGGAGCTAATGATACTGGCATTACCTCACAGCGATGCCATGAGGGAATATTCAATAATGGTCTTTTGGCGCTCAAATACTACAGAGATGGGAGCTGCAGGAATATCTAGATCAGAGGTGGGCAAACTACGGCCCGCGGGACTGTACTGTCCTGCCCGGCCCGAGCTCCCTGCCCCGCTGTCCCCCCTCCCCTGCAGCCATGCCGCTGCCGTGCCGGCAGCGCTCTGGGCAGCGGGATGCACACTCCTCCAGGGCACAGCAGCGGCATGTCTAGCTCTGGCCAGGCGGCGCGGCTGCCAGACATGCTGCTCTGAGCAGCATGGTAAGGGGGCCGGGGATTGGATAAGGGGTAGGGGGTCCCTGGGAGTAGTCAGGGGACAGGGGGCAGTTGGATGGGGCAGAGGTTTGGGGAGCGGGGGGGATCAGGGGGGATTTAGATAGGGGGTGGGGTGGTCAGGGGACAAGGAGCAGGAGGTGGGGGTTGGATGGGTGGGGGGTTCTGAGGGGGACAGTCAGGGGACAAGGAGCAGGGGGCGGGGGGGTTGGATGGGTGGGGAGTTCTGAGGGGGGCAGTCAGGGGGCGGGAAGTGGGAGAGGTCAGATGGGGGCGGGGCCAGGCTGTTCGGGGACATGTGCACAGCCTTCCCTACCTGGCCCCCCATACAGTTGCGCACCCTGATGTGGCCCTCGGGCCAAAAAGTTTGCTCACCCCTGATCTAGATAGACAGACTAACATCTTATTTAACCTGCTCTTGACTTTCTGCGGGGATGGTGCCTTCAACAGCTCCATTTAGAGAGTCTGTCCCTGCCCAATTCCTCTTCTGTTAAACATTGCCCCCCTCCAATAGCTAAACATAGCTGAAATTTGACACAGATATGCAATATTTTGGTCCATTTCTAGATGACACTTCATTACGGGTCAGGAGAAGTTGGCAGGGTTTACATATATTACAGAACACAACGTGTTCTTTGTGGAGATCTATTGCATTAGCCACCTTTCACCGCTGAATGCTGGTGTGTTTTTCACTGTGCAGAAGAGACAGGACTTGGGCATAACGAATATAAGAGAGAACTATTGAGGCTGCTGCACACAGGCCAAGCCTCAGATTAATTTATACAGCCAGTGCTGCCCAGGGTCACACCAGAGTCTCCCTAAATCCTCAACTGGACTAGTCAGTCATGGAATAGACTCCTGACTTCCCTGCAAACACTTCTCCAAATCAACATGCGTATTTTGCAATGTCGTAAGAAAAATACAACTCAAAAGCCTCATGTGTTTCACTGAGCCAATCATATGGGGAATTTACCCTCAGAGGTACAGATTCTACTAAGAATTCATCTCTGCCTTTCTTAGCTCCCTATCGTGTGGTGGGGCATTAACCAACAGCCAAGTTGCCTGCCAGACTTTTCTCCCTGATCTTCTACATGCGTAAGTGCTCCGCTGAATCGGGATCAAAAGCAAAGAGCAGCTGACAGTTCAAGCCATGGATGAAGCCCTAGATTCTACTCCCATTGAAATCAACAGTAGCACTTAAATGGCATTGGATCAGGCTCAAATTCAACACATCTTCAACCCCAGAGCTGCATGCAGACCAGTTTTGCGGTCCCTCCCTCAGGGCGTGAGCCAGCCAGGCTTCTAATTCCCATTGAAATCAATGGGAGTGAGGCACCCAAATACCTTTTACAATGAGGCCCTAAATGACTTGTCCAAGGTCACCGATCTGTGGCAGAGCAGCCTCTCTTTCAAGCTCTAGTGTCCTAACCACTGGATCGTCCCTTCTCAATTCCTAAATCGCAGGCCAAATCCTCAGCGGCTGTACATTTGACTCCAATGGAGCCATGCTGATTTATACCTGCTGAGGATCTGGCCCTCCAGCTGGATTTTTTGAGTGGCTAGATAGCAGCTGTCTGTTTGAAACTGTCCCGGGCGTCTGTGAGAGACGAGGGTGATGAGCACTCCCCTAGTGGAACTTTCAGCACCTGGGACTTCAAGTTTCTACTTCAAATCAAACTGCACTGTGGCTCCTGAAACAAGGTTTCCAAACAACAGGCAAGTAATTATTTAGCTGACCAGGGCTTTTGGTATTCGAACCCCTCCCAGTATTGAATGAAGATCCCAATGACAAACAAGGCTGAAGGAGAAGCAAGAACTATGAAACCCCCACTGCGGATTTTATTATTACTACTACTATTGTTACCGTTTTGGAAGTCAGTTCAGCTTCTGGCTCCTTCTCCACAATAACCTGAGACTTGCTAATACTCCGGTCCTTCCGCTTGAATTTGTTAATCCGGTTATCGGCGTCTTCCTTGACAGGCAGCTCTTCAGCCTTGGAAGCCGTCGACAGCCTTCTCTCCAAGAGAGGCTCGAGAATGGATCTGCAGCCCATACCGAAGGACAGACACAAAGCCAGAAGCATTAGCCCTCCAGTGAGAAGGCCCTCACTTTTTAGTATGCACGAGAGTAATTGTGCAAAAGTGAGTTAGGAGCACAAGACTTTCAAAGGGACTTCTTGTGGCACCTTAGAGACTAACCAATTTATTTGAGCATAAGCTTTCGTGAGCTACATGCATCTGATGAAGTGAGCTGTAGCTCACGAAAGCTTATGCTCAAATAAATTGGTTAGTCTCTAAGGTGCCCCAAGTCCTCCTGTTCTTTTTGCGAATACAGACTAACACGGCTGCTGCTCTGAAACCTGTCAAAGGGACTTGTGCGCTTAAGTTACTTGGGCACTTTTGAAATTGCACTGTGTTATGCATTGAAGGAAGTGTTGTCCAATGAACCGAGCACTGGCCTGAGAGTCAGGAAAACCTGCGGGTCTCTTCCCAGCTTTGCCACTGATCTGCTCTGTGACCGTGGGCAAGGCATTTAGGCCCTGTGGCGTAACAACTGCAAATGCGTACGTGGAACAGTAACGTCAGGAAAGGATTGCAATTCCATTCTGTACCATTTCCCAGCTGGAAACACAGCAGCTGAGGTAGCACTAACTGACCATCCAGTTCTCTGCAGATCACAATTTGGGAACCACTGGACTACAGACCTCATAGGATGTTTTAATCTCCATCTTCCAGGGTTCAGTGATTCTCTTAGGAGAACAGAAATGCTGTGGTTTCACTGTACTATATTACCCACATCATTTGGCAGACTAGCAGATAGGGTATCAGACTGGGACTCAGGAGACCTGGGTTCAATTCCCAGCTCTGCCACTGGCCTCCTGGGTGATCTTGGATAAGTCTCCCCCGCCTCTCTGTGCCTCAGTTTCCCCATCTGTAAAGTGGGGATAATGACATTGACCCCCATTCTAAACCCCTTTGAGATCTACTGACAAAAAGTGCTCTGTAAGAACTAAGTACTATTATTTGCGGGTTAGATGAAACCTCATTTTAAAAGCAAAAGAAAGTTATAAAGCTGCATCCCTTGAGAAGGCGATATTAAAATAACCTCCACGAGCAAAAGTGATTCCCACTCCCCATAAATGTCTGACATTTTTGAAAAGGCCAGTCACTAACCCATCAGATCCTGGCCTGGAGGAGGTGCTGTCAGATGAGGTGGAGGACGTAGATACCACAGAGGAAGTCACAGAGGTGACAGACAGCCGTCTCAGCGTGGAAGACATGATGTAAGGCAATACCACGGAGCCTGACCTGCTCTGCTTCCTCTCCGTCAGGGAGGAAGGCTGCAGACGATATTAAACAAAAGCTGTGAGGAGCTGGGACATGCTACTCACAAGGAGAGGGTAATTCCGGGCTGTTTCTTTGAGACACTGCACTAAACAAGTCATGTTTACCAGAGTTATCACACCGTAGAGCTTCTCTACTTTCTTCTTCAGCTCTTTGAAGCAGGTTGTCAGCCTGTCATGCAGGGGCTTCAGCTGCTCAGTCAGTTTCTGACCATGAATCCTAATCCCTTCAGCCAGCAAAGGCATCTAAAAAAAGGCGCAAAATACTATGAGCTAATGCTATGAGCAAGAAAGCAAGCAAGCAAGAAAATCAATTCTCATGCTCCAGAGTGAAAGCTGAGTGCTGCAGGGGTCAAGAAGGAGTTCTCTCTCTCTGTCACTTCCAAACCCCCAGTGTTCACACGATGATCCTGTATGTGTGTAGCATGGGGTATGTAAAGTGTGGGGAGAGCACTCAGTCTCCAAAGCAATATAACTGTGAAGTAGCTTTAACCTGGCTCCATTACATGGAAATATACGGGAACAAGTTGACATCCTACTGCAGTGGAATTTTCATGACAACTTCCTTATCGATTTTAATGGTTATATACAGAGCAGGTCAGGCTGCGTGACTTTTCAACTGTCAGAATTATGAAAAAAAAAAAAAAGTGGGGTAAAGAAGAGAAATAAATAATAAAAAGGAAAAGGGGATGAGCAACCGTTTAGGATAATGAGAAAAATCTACCCATCATATTCCAGAATAATAGTCCAAAGCACTGCAGTACCGTTCAGAGGAAAAAGAAATTTAAGAGCATTTTCTAGGTACAATACTTGATAATTTTTCAACTAGTTTTAAAATTCAGCTCTGACCTACCTCAGTCTTTAGATTACATTCGTGTATTTGTATTCTATGTTCTGTTACCTGGACTGGATGCACAGGTGTTTGTAGGCCAAGCAATGTGATTCTAATCAAAGCTCAACTTCCACTAGGGTCAAGAGGAAGTTAGCCTGTGCCATAGTGCGACTGAAGTGTTTTGGACCACTAAGTAAGAATACCATAGAACTTTTTAAAATAAGGGACGATTGTACAGACATTGCACTGCGTTCTTTTAACACCTCTCTTCTTTGTGTTGTTTCAAAATTTTGTACAAACATCTCACACACACACACACACAATGTGACAATTCTCCCTCTCTCTTTCTCTCTCCCCCCGTCCCAATATGGTACCTGTAAGGCAATTAATTGCTTAAGTAGTTCAATTTTATCTTGATCTTCAGGATGTTCTTGGAGATACTTCTCCGTGAAAAAGGCCTGAAAGCAAAGATAGGTTTCAGAGGAACAGCCGTGTTAGTCTGTATTCGCAAAAAGAAAAGGAGTACTTGTGGCACCTTAGAGACTAACCAATTTATTTGAGCATGAGCTTTCGTGAGCTACAGCTCACTTCATCAGATGTGTGCTGGAAATGGCCCACCTGTTGATCATTTTAGATAAGCTATTACCAGCAGGACAGTGGGGTGGGAGGAGGTATTGTTTCATATTCTCTGTGTGTATATAAAGTCTGCTGCAGTTTCCACGGTAAACATCTGATGAAGTGAGCTGTAGCTCACGAAAGCTCATGCTCAAATAAATTGGTTAGTCTCTAAGGTGCCACAAGTACTCCTTTTCTTTTTGTGAAAGCAAAGAGGAAAGCAGAAGGCATAAAAACATTATGTTTTCTTTACAGTTGGCTTTTAACCTGAAGAACACCAATAGCAAGCGACAAAGATCTGTTTCAGACCAACGAATTTCAGACAGGGTCCTTACCCTTAGTGAAATACTTTCTTTCGATAAGATTCCCAGGTCTCTTAACGAGTGTGGTCTGATGTTACAGCTGCTAGAACTTTCTTCTTCTTCTTCAATAAATTAAGAGCTAAGATTGTTTCTCTCAAAAACCGTAAGAAAAATGCTTTTTTCCCCCTCAAGTGTTTTGACATTTTTTCTCCATTGAAATTTGCTAAAGTACAACCACTTGGCTGAATATTTTTGATTTTCAAAATTTCAGTGGGAAAAATAAAAAAGGTAAAGCATTTCCTCAGCATTTGACCTGCACTATGTATTAATATCCAGAGTAACCTCCCTTCACCCGACCTACCACCCAAAAGGCAGAAGACTCCACAACAATCCGCATCTCAGTAACAAAGTTTCTTTAAACTCCAGCATACAAGCAACAGAGTACTCATGCAATCCTTCAAAACTGTACCCAAACACACAATTTTTAACTCCAACCTCAAAAAGGTTAGTAAGCCACCCTTGTGCCTCTGGTACCTCTGTGCTGAGGAATCCAAGCCCACATGTGGAACTGATTTCCCAGCAGAGCAATTATATGGGGTTTTGTGACGGAAGCAACAGTAGCGATTCCACAGTTAAGCTTTCACTAAGGCCCCTGGTTCAGTAAAACACCTGTAACTCAAGAGAGCACTTAAGTATGCGCTTAGCTTTAACCACACATTGAAGCCAAAGGAATTTAAGCTCATGCCTAAAGGTAAGCATGTTCTTAAGTCATTTCCTGATTTGGATCCTTAAAACAGGACTAAATTCCCACCAATTCACATGGTTTGTGACCGAACGTAGTCTCAAAGTTTCCCACAATCACAGTTCACAGGATAAGCAATTTTAAAGAACATTTTCTAGGTAAAATACTTGTTAGTTTTCCATCCACTTTTAAAACTGCACTCTGTTAACTGGATTTTATGTACAGGTGTTTGTGGGCCAATGGAGTATGGTTCTACAAAGCCTAAACTCCCACTGAGGTCAACAGCTGGGTAGCCTGAGAGAGAACTGCAGGGCTGGACCCAAAGTACTTTTCTTGGAAGAGTTTCATTATTCGAGGAAGAAAGCACGCCCATGGTACAATGGAGACTTTTGGCTTCCAGCTACAATGACACAATTAAAGCTCAGGATTCAGGCCGCCCACAAATGCCAGACTCTCTCTCTGCTAATCCTTAGTCGAGGTAGGAAAATATGAACTGGTTGTGAGTATTTCCAGATGTGGTTACAAATACCTGGAGTTTCCTTGTTTTAAATGCTTTCCCATTTTCATAATTCTAAACTTTACGTTAACTTTAACTCATAAAATGGGAAAATACTTAGCCAAATTCATCCCTGCTGGAGTGTGCAATCCCTCTGGAATCGGGGGATTGACACCAGGGTTAAATCTGACACAAGTCCCTTCAATGTCTGTGCTTCATTTTGTTTGATCACGACACTTTTTAAAAATCAAACACGTTTCCAGCACCACACACTGAAGCTATGAAAACCACCATGACATTTCATGCCAGAGATGGCATTATTCAGGACTTCGCAATGTGATTAGAGGCTGGGGTAATAACTGTCTTCAGCTCAGTATAATTAACGAGGGAGATACATGCCATGCCAAAAAAAGGCACAAACTGCGAAGGGACAGATTGTGTTTTCACTCTGATTCGACTGCTCTTTGCCGTCACGCTATCAAGACAAAATATATATTGACAGCTAGACAGTGATTATAAAAAAAATCCCTGGTCTTCCTGTCAGCATTTTACATTATTAAAACTGAGACACAAGTCAATTTACTTTGATCTCTGTCTACTCTGTTTACGGGGGGGGGGGGGGGAAATAGCTCAGTGCGTTGAGCATTCGGTTGAACATTGGCCTGCTAAATCCAGGGTTGGGGGGAGGGATAGCTCAGTGGTTTGAGCATTGGCCTGCTAAACCCAGGGTTGTAAGTTCAATCCTTGAGGGGGCCATTTGGGATCTGGAGCAAAAATTGGGGACTGGTCCTGCTTTGAGCAGGGGATTGGACTAGATGACCTCCTGACATCCCTTCCAACCCTGATATTCTAGGATTCTTGGACACTCTACTCTATACTGCTGTAGCGTGGGTGCTTTCTGTATCGACAGAAGGGGTTTTTCCACTGATGTAGCTGATCTTCCACCTCTCAAAAAGGAGGTAGCTAAGTTGATGGAAGAATTCTTCAGTCAACCTCGGTGTGTCTATACCAGGGGTTAAATAGACCTAATTACGGCATGAAGATTTCCACAGCCCTGAGCACCATAGCTAAGTCAATATAATTTTTAAGGGCAGACCTACCCCCCACACACTTATCTGGCTTCCATCACCACAGCACCTCACTATCTTTTATGTATTTATCCTCACAACATCCCTGTGATTTAGGGAAGTATTGTTGTTCCCATTATACTGATGGAGAACTGAGGCACAGAGCAACTACGTGATTTGCCCAAGTTTGTGGCACAGCAAGGAACAGAACCCATTTCTCTCCATTCCTAGACTAGCACCCTAACCACTAGACCATCCTTCCTCTGCTTACCTTTGTTCTTTCTATTGTTCTTTGAATCTATACAGATTAGAACAGTGGTGAGCGAAAGAAGGAAAGTAGCATTATCCTCATTTTACAGATGGGCAATTTAGGCATTGAGAGATTAAGGGACAGATTTTTAAAAGCTACTTAGGTGCCCACTGATGGGTGCTAAGATCATAGGTGTTTTTGAAAATCCTGTTAAGCAACTAAATACCTTTAAAAATCTGGCCTTTAGCGACTTGCCCAAAGTCCGTGTAGTAGCTAGGAATTGAACCAAGAGCCAGGTCAGTGCTTCAGCCACAAGACCATCCTTCCACTTGGAAGTCAACACCTTGGACGAGAGATAAGCGCTACATGGAGCCAGCTGACCTTTTCATAGTTGGTGTATCCCCCCATGACTGCAGGGTCCACAATGCCGTTCAGCAGCATGGAGAGCGGGTGCAGAGGCAGGGCACGATCCCAGGCATGCTGTTGGACGCTGTTGCTGATTTTCTCATTGGTTAGCTCCATGGTTTCGATGGCATTCTTCAAAGGGCTGATCTCCTCCTGAACGGTAATGAAGAGAAGACTGAGAAATCCCACACTGACCCTCTCTGGAAACTCCCGCCATCCTGCCCGTGAATTTTCGCACACCATAGCACAGGGCTGGGCCTCAAACCAAGAGCAGGGGAAAAGCAGGGCAGACAAGAGGATTCCGAGCGGCTTCCTGATCCCATTCTGCTGTTAGAATGGTCGATTGGTACAAGTACCACTTCCAGTCCTGCAGGAGTGGGAGATTGGACAGCGGCTTTCCCCCCTTCCTCCCTATGTGCATCCTGCTGCCAGTGGGAAAACAGAGATCAGTCATTCAGTGGGTCATTTCCTTCTGATCTGATGCTACTGCCAGTTGGGGTGACGAGGCTCAAGCTGCGTGTGTCTCCCACTCAGGCCCTACATTACCATTGCTGCAGTGGGGGATTAGGTAGCAGCTCTCCCCACCCTGTGGGATCTGCTGCCAGGGTACGTTGGGGAGAGGGGAAGATCAGGATAACCTGTGTGTTCTCAAGTCAGCCCAGAACCACCGGGCCCCCCCAAAAGAGAAAGAGCCCCAACAACTGCCCTGTGTAGCTTTCAACCTGCCAGAGGGGGGATAACGCACAATAAAGACACAAGTGATGGACACGTTAAAAAACGGCCTGGAACTTGACACGCAGAGGATTCATTCTTTCTATTTGTACAGGGGCCCCATTCACCATATCTTTAAGAAAGACCGTTTCTCATGCCAATAACCTGCAGAAATCTGGGACTGGACCGAAATTCAGCAAAGCACTTAAGTGTGTGGTTAACTTAAAGCGCTTATTTAAATCCCCATGATTTCCATGGGACTAAAGCACACAAAACATGTTTTTGGTGAACTGGGCCTTTCCCTACCACCATGCGCGGTGGGTTTGAAATAGAGGTGCATTTGGCCATCGCACCATACAATTATCCTGGGACTTATTTTGCGTGCGGTGGGGTTCCCTGCTGCACTGGTCAAATAGCCAGGCGCATTATAGAAGATAGAGGGGGTTGCCTTCCTCTGAAACATGAGGTATTGGCCATTGCTGGAGTCAGCACATCAGACACGATGGGCCAAAGGTCCGATCCAGCCTGTCAAAAGCCCAACGTTGACCAGATATTGACATATAAAGTCCCTTTACCGGAATGCACCTCTTCCAAGGACTCACCGTCGTAATCTGTTTGGCTTCAAACCACTTGAGGATGCCTGGGAACGTGTAGGCGGTTGTGTAGGTCGTTCTTTCAATCCACATGGTCTGGTCAGGGAATTCAAGAGACAAAGTCATAAGGAAATCATTGCAATTCAACTCCCACATGTTTTAGGGCTCAAGGCCAGGCTTCCAGCACCTCTAGACCAGACTGCTGCAACTCACTGGGCTGATTTAATGACTTCCGTGTGATCATGACAGGTCAACAACAGGGGTAGAACCCAGGCCTTTCAGCAGCAAAGCACAGCTTCCTACCATTAAAGCTAACGGAGTAAGTCCATTAGCTAGTAGCAATAATAGGTTGTTACCCTCTACATGGACCAGCCCCTAGAGGGGGATACAACACATTGAGACAGTGCGTTACATCGCGCATCACCACTCCATAGCAGCAACGGCTCTTCTGGGAAGCAACAAAAACAGATGCTAACACGCTACACTCAGGCTCCATAAACTCTACATCTGCATCCGATGAAGTGAGCTGTAGCTTACAAAAGCTTATGCTCCAATAAATTTGTTAGTCTCTAAGGTGCCACAAGTACTCCTTTCCTTTTTGCAGATACAGTCTACTGAAATTCCCACCTCCATTGCTGGATTAAATTCAAAGTGCTGTGGTCTTTACTGAGGCTTTATTATGGGTTTGGGCTTGATTCCCTCATACATCATCACACCCACCACAAACCCCAGTCACACATTTGCACTCCATAGGGATGCTGCTTAAGAGACCCATCTTGGACTACTGGGTAAGAGAATTCAAAGTGGCAGGACCCCAGCTCCAGACCTCCATTCCAGAGCAGATCAGCTCTGTGTTCAGATCATGGTATCAGGCCCAGCTCTTGATTTTCCCCACATTTAAATAATCAAATCCCGTTGCTACAGCTGGGGAGATGAGGAACACGTTCTAGATCTGTTGATTTTCATATCACTGTTTGGTGCTTCGGTAGGTACCAAGGTGTCAGGGCCCTCTGATAGGAAGAGAAAGGCAATGCACAAAGAGCAGTTCCCCCATTGCTTAGAGAATCGAGGCGTTTTGAACAGAAAGTGAAGGACTCACCGCAAATTCATTCTCCGGATCTTTTTCTCCTTTCCTAAACGGCCGGGAATATGTGAACTGCTGCACCTCATTGGCTCTGTAGTAGCTAAGGAAGGACACAATAAATGGGGGGGGGGGGGGTTTCTCCTCCTCCTCTTGTTCTTTTCCAAAAATAGCTAGGCTTAAACATGGTTGTGGCCCAGCCATGGTCTACAATTTATTCTCCCCTGTGCACATTGCAAAAAGCCATGTTCTACCTATACTTTAGCGCTGGGGAAGATGAGGATCAAGTTGTGAGTACCCTCTACTCTGCCCTGCAATGCCATTACTGGTCTAGGAAATCAGGGAGCAGCTCTCCCCACCAGGTGGGTCCTGCTGCCAAGGTGCGGGTGGAAGATCAGGATGTCCTGTGCCTACCAGATTTAAAAACACAGCTCTTACATGTTTGTGAACACAACCTTCTGGCCTGTGTGGGCAGCACAACTCCGCGCCTACCCCCCACCCCCACCATGTTATATACTACCAGTAGTAGTTCGTGGCATTCATCCTGCAGGCTGAGTGGGAATTCGAAAGCTCCTTGATTATTCTATAACTATAGAATAATCTATAGAATAATAGAATAATCAAGGAGCTTTCGAATTCCCACTCAGCCTGCAGGATGAATGCCACGAACTACTACTGGATTCCTGTAGGAGACCAAGTCCCTCCCTTGCTACAATTCTGCCAATAACCAGCTGTGTAACCTTGGGCAAGTCACTTGACCTCCCTGCCTCAGTTTCCCCTTCCATCCTCTCTCTTCCTCTTGTTTATTTAGAATACAAACTTTTTAGGACAGGGACCGTCTCTCACTGTACAGCATGAGGCACCCAATTTCAACTGAAACCGCTAGGGGCTATGGAAATACAACAAACAAAATAATAGGGCAGCTAAGCCTTGAAGGCTCCGGAGCTGTACACAACCGTGTTTGAACATGGTTAGTTTAGAACCAGTGGCGAGTGAATTCAAACAGGGGGATCGCGCTGGCTGAGCTCGGGGAAACGCAATGAACTCCATTAAAAACTCAACATTCATCTCCTCCCCAGACACCTGGGCTTTGAAATGGAAATATTCTGGCATCAGAATCACTGGCCAGTGGCAAATGTGGAGTTTTTAAGTTTCCCAGGTTTAGGAAAGCCACAGCTCAGGCGGGCTAAATTGGGGTTGGTGCCCTTGATAACCCCCTCGGCGTTCCTAAGAGAGAACAAGTAAAGGAAAGGAAGTTACTTTAAGATCTGCTCCGGAACAGGCTTGTCTTTATAGTTGGGTGGCAGGTTCATCACAGGCTTCACTATAAAGCACTGCACATCTGCGGGGTTCCTGTTAAGGATGGAAAACGCCAGGATCTCGGATGGGAGAATAAAAGGAAGGAAGGGAACATCCTTCTCATTTTCTTCAGTGTCGGATTTCTGAACAATCCCCGTGTCCCCTGCACTGTTGTCATGACGTTTAAAGTATGCACATTATTCCTTCACAAGACCTAGTGTAATTGTGCGTGCATGCATGTCACCCTCTAAGAACTGGCTCATAAAGAGCCGAAGGGATCTGCTGCTACTATTGCCAGCTAATGCAGTTTCCCTTGAGTGTTACAGACACGTGCTTTGCAGACGCAGAGCATGTCTGCATTTTGGAGCCCACTTCAAAGCTCTCAGCCAGAAAACAGACTTTGATAAAGCTACCTAACAAACGTAGGCTGTTTGTTTGTAAATCAGCGAAGAGGTGTCTCTAACCCCAGCTGTTGCACTGGTGAGCTATGATGGAGATTAAATAAATCATAATACCGTGGTCTACAATAGTGGCCTAAAACACAAACACTTTTTATTAGTGTTACTGCTATCTCTGGGGCCATTGTTCTGTTCTACTGAAGACGCCCCAAAAGTAAAACCCCGAATGAAAAGGAGGGCCACACAATCTGGCCCAGTCACCTAATATTGCTGTTGATCAGCTGCTTCGCTGCTCCCTAGAATTGGCTGCATGTCAATGGTGGTTGATGTAATTCCCTATATATTCCTTATGTCACTGAGGTGTTGCAAGGTTTAAGGAACGTCTGCAACATACGTTCAGTTCCTTTCATGAAACAACCGTAAAAGGGCAAGATGTTATTTTATTACACAGAGAGAGCGAGTGAGGATACAGCTTCTGTTAAAAATTTCAAAGGGCCTGAAAGAAACAGGATTTCAAACATAATAAAAAAAGCTTGACATTGAACTACTCACAGAATCATCAACCTGTCTGTGGTAACAGTGTACTTGGAGCAATAGTACTGCCTGTCCTTTCAAATGGATTCAATAAGAAGCAGAAATGGACCTGTACCAGATCCAAACAATGCAGCTGCTACTTCTTATAATGGACCAAGCCAAAGCCCTGCATCCAAACATCCCCGAACTTTGGGAAGAGTTCACATCTGCATCCACGTTGTGCAGCTCAGGCCTACCCCTGGCCAAAACGTTAGTGCAAACATGAACAGATACAAAGGAAGCAGCTGAAACAGCAGAAATGAAGGAGGCAATTTTGATACCAAGTTTGGTCTTGAATGAATTTTTCTAAGCGGATAGCTGGCCGGGTTGATAAGTGCAGGGGAAGCTGCCTGAGCTGTGTCTTTGCTGTTGAGAACTTCACACATTTTTAAGGACAGAAGGAAGTATCAGTCTGACTTCCTGTCTGACAAAGGCCAGAATATTTCACTAAGCTATCTCTGCACTGAGCCCAATAATTTGTGTTTGACTGAAGCACAGCTTCCAGACAGGCATCTGAGTCTTGAAGACACCAAGAGAATCCACCACTTCCTTTGGGCATTTGTTAATCACCCTTACTGTTAGTAAAGAGAAGTCTTGAGCCTGACTCTCCACTCTGTAGCACCAGTTTTATGCCGCTGCTGTTGACTGAGTTACTCCAGTATATAGGTGGAGAATCAGAAATCAATCTCCAGGGCTATGAACCTGGCACCTTTCATCAGCACTTATAATTATTACAAAAATTAAAAGTAAATTTTAAAAAGTATCAATTTCTGGTTGGAAATAATCAGATTCCTCACGACTGACAATAAACTGCACTGTCCAGAAGAGATGAGATATGGCACTTCTTTGTACCCCACTTTCACCCGTTGTACGCCAGAATGGATCAGACCCATTATCCATCTAGCCCAGTGTCTTGTCTCCAACAGTGGCCAGCGCCACTTGCTAGGAAGGTGCAAGAAACCCCACAGTGGGTAGCTGGGGGATAATCTGACCCCCACAGAAATGTCATCCTAACTTCTAACAAACTGGTTTAAACTCTGAAGCATGAGGTTTTATATCCCTATTCATTTTTTAGCATTGTAATTATTGTATTTCCATGTCATCCATATAGAAGTCGGATCCCTCTTTGAATTTTGTTAAGTCTTTGACCTCAAAGACATAATGTGGCAATGAGTTCCGCAGTCTAATCACATGTTGTGCAGAAAAAGTACCAGCATGACAGATTCTGCCACCTCAAGCAGAGGAAGTAGGGCTTGAATATGACAAACCAAACAATAGCTAAAAGATACACTGTTTAGGGGAAGACTTGATCTCCTCTCCTGGAGGTGTAGTGCTGGTCATCTTCTCGGCGTTTGGAAACTGGGTCAGCAATTTCAGGTTGAAGTCTTCCCTCCGTTCATACTCCTTGCCACGGTAGATAAAGATTTTATTCTGCGGGCAGCGGGAGGAAATGAGAATTAGACGCGACTCAGACATCACACACACTTGGGGCGCGATCTGGGTGGTTAAAATTTTGTGCCAAGCAGTGTTTTAGTTATGAATTCATTGATTAATACATTAGATGATTATAGTAATCATCAAATCTGACCATCTAGTCTGAATATAGGCCAGAGAACCCCATCCACTAATCCCTCCATCACACATGGTCTAGTGAATAAAGTACTCCCCAAAAGCTCAGGTGACCATGGTTCAATTCCTAGCTCAGCCACAGTCTTCCTGCATAACCTCAGCCACGTCACTTAATTTTACTCTGTGCCCCAGTTTTCCATTAGCAAAATGAGGATAATACTTAGCTGACAGGATAAAATCCATTAATGCTTCTGAGGCATTCATACTACAGTCAGGAGTGCCATATAGGTACCCAGACATATACACTGTGGGAATGAAGGCTGCAGTGGAATTGGGCTGAGCCTTGAAGTCCACAATGAATTCATAAGTGTAAACCTTTAATAGCTGTGACATTTTGCAACCATGTATGTTGCTGGTATCTCCACAAAAGGGTCACTGAGTTTGTTCCAATGATTTCACACATAAAATATTAGCACATGTTGTTAACCATCATGTACATGTCCTAGTGGTGGTGGTGGTGGTGGTGGGGGGAACCAAAAAGCAAGTGTAAAAAATTGGGACAGGGGTTTGGGGGTAATAGGTGCCTATATAAGACAAAGCCCCGAATATTGGGACTGTCCCTATAAAATCGGGACATCTGTTCACCCTACCTCGTGGATAACAGACCAGAGAGGGAAAAGAGAAAACCAGCCTTGTGTTGCTAAGCCAGCACAAACTATTTGTTAAACATCCAGGCAGGTCAACAGTTTGTGCTGGGAAGATGGATGGTATTGGGACTGTTTTGTGGTCAGTTTTGGTGTTTGTCAAATGTGTTGGATTCATAGATATTTAAAGGCCAGAAGGAACCACTAGGATTCTAGTTTGACTTGCTGCATAGCATAGGCGTGTGTGTGTGTGAACGAGTAGATCACAACTTTGGGGGGAGGGATAGCTCAGTGATTTGAGCATTGGCCTGCTAAACCCAGGGTTGTGAGTTCAATCCTTGAGGGGGCCATTTAGGGATGTGGGGCAAAAATTGGGGATTGGCTAAATGACAGCAGGGGGTTGGACTAGATGACCTCCTGAGGTCCCTTCCAACCCTGATATTCTGTGATTCTGTGAACCCCAAGAGAGGAAGTCATGAGGAATTGACAATTTTATTACAATCGAAAGCAAAGAAAATCTCAGTCCCCTGCTCTCCGCACATCCTTCCCCTTCGAGGTCAGGTATGCTCCGTCAACCTCTCAAAAACAAAAACACACACACACACACCACACACCTCTAAACGATACAGGCGTATCACTGTTAGCATTAATACAACTGTTACCCTTACTTTTATAATAAATGTAAAGGGGCTGTGAATGTGTTTGACTTCAAATACAGGTCACCAAACTGAACAGGTTGAGGAACATTGGTACAGTGTGGATCCAGCACTAACGCAACCCTAAACAGGAAGCATCTTTGCATTCCAGTGCATCCGGGATTGACAGATCTCATTAACTTTCTAGAGTGAAGTGACCCATATCCTTGAATTAGACCGATTCAGTCTGGAGGCACCTGGGGGTCAATTATTTACAAGAAAAAAAACCCACTCTTACAATGAAGATCACTAGGATAAGCAGTTAAGAGACTGTGGAGAGCACATCAACATATGAAAGATTCCCTCTAAGTCCATGTAAGAGCACTTGGATCATCCAGCAGGCTACGGGCAACTAACTGTCCTGAATTCTCATTTATACTAAAGTAAAAGGGCCTGAGTGTAACTGAGAATTCAGGCCATTTCCAGTGAGATTTTCATACCACTTAAGTGATTTAGACAGTCAATTGCCATTCAGATTCGTAGGCATTTGGCATCAAAAGCCTCTAGAAACCTCACCTCTAGAGTTTCCTGTAGAACCTATCACTGTAATGTCTGAGCACTTGCAGGATTCTTACCCGGAGGAATGAGGGGAAACCCATCCCATAATACCCAACAGCAAAATATTCCGGCTGAGGTCTCATTGCCTTCATAATATTCTCATAAAATGTGGCTCGTTTTTTCTGGGAAAAAAGGAAAAGAAAACCCTTGATGTGTTCATTTCTGAGCTCACAGAGACATTGTCAGGCATATTGACAAGGTTGTTTTCTCACCCTGTGCTGTTAGCAACACATCTATGAAATATGACTTTTATTATTAAATCCAAAAGAATTGTAAAAAAACCATCAACTTAATGTTTGCTTATCCTGTGTTAGCACTCTTTTGTATTTTGCTGACATAGGGGCTGGTTTTGGTCATACTCAATGTCACTTCCTGGTTCTCATGCACTAGATTTCTTGACTGCACTGTCTTCAGAGATATCACAAAATAAACATGGCATGAGGCTGCCCAAACGAAATGGTGTCAAACATCCAGGCGTAGGCAGAAGGGGAGCAGGGACACAAAACAGCAAGCAGCTGGTTATATCTTTGCAGGTTAAATAAGACAGTCAGCTTTTTGGGACAGGGACCCAGCTTTTTTGTTCTGTGTTGGCACAATGGGGTCCTGTCCATGAGTGCGGCTTGCCAGGTGCTATAGCAATAATAAGTTGGTGAGATATACAGAAATAGTTTTAAAGGTAGGAGCAAAATGTATTATACTTGTATGGAAATGTTAATTTATTAGTGTAAAGGAGGGTAAAACACCTGTATAATTTAAACTATGATATATTCTGTTTATCTATGTTAATGGCAAAAGAAAGTTTAAAAAAACCAGATATGAAAATATTCCTCTTTAATATTGAGCTTTGCAAAAAACCTTTAAACAAATAATAACCTATATTTTGGGCCGGAACGACCCAGCAACATCCATTTAAACAGGCAGCAGCCAACCCAAGCCAGAAAAAGGGACCTTACCAAAAGATTACTAAGCCCCTCGTAATCAAAGACTTTGTTCTCGTACATGTCAGCCAACTCTTTGCTTAGCTGGATTGCTTTCTCCCACATCTCCAGGAAAGAAACAAAACAACAACAGTAAAAAAGAACATTTATTATAAAAGCATTTATTGCCTCCCATAGGTAAATAAGAAATTTAGCTGACTTCAGGTAGTTCTTTCTTAAAGCATCAGACATTCCAGAGAGCTTCACACTGTACAGACTGTATTTCTTACTATGTTCATGATAATTATATAGCACTTTTCATCTGTAGATCTCGAAGTGATTTACAAAGAAGGGTCAGTATCACTAGCCCTGATGGGGAAACTGAGACATGGAGAGGGGAAGTGACATGCCCAAGGTCAGATCGTGAGACAAAGGAGCCCAGGGCTTCTGACTCATGTCTAATGGCCCACTGGACCATGCTGCCTCAGGTCTGAGTGTTTTAGCTTTTTACCAATGAGGCATTTTTTGGTAAAGATTGCTGGCAGAACATATGGTGGTGGTTTTTTTTTAAAAAAAGCTTTGCTTCTCATAACCACCTTTTAGGCTCAAATCCTTTTCTCAGCACACACCCTGAAGAGCAGCCACCCCCACTGAAACCACTCTTCCAAGGCAGTTACACTCACCATGGGGAAGGAATGGGGGAGCCATCTGTTAAGAATTCAGCTAATGGGAGCTCAGTACAATCAACCAATTTCTTTTCACCATTAAAAATATTGATACAAATGTTTGTCGAGGGAAAAAGAAAGACAGGAAAAACACTTGTAATTACCCCCCACCCCGATATTCTGCCAGCTCTAGAGTTGAGGGTGCTCAGCATCATGCAGGATGAGACCTTTGACTCACAGGGAGCACTGGATTTTCAAAGGAATCTAAGGGAGTTAAGTGCCAAATTCCCACCGAAATTCAATTGAATCCTTTGAAAAAATCCTAGCTTTTTGATTTATACACAGGCTTGTTAGATTATCATCTTTCCCTTTCTTTCCGGATCAATTTGTTTGCAAGAGCCACTCAAGATCTGCAGAGAGACTCACTTTGCCCTTGTCGAAGAAAGAGATGATTTCTTGGTAGAGTTTCTCCTTGAGTTCTTGTTGTGAATAAACATAGTAGCTGTCCCTCTGCAGCAGATGGGGAGCACACGGCTTATCGGACCACTGGGAAAAGGGAAAAAACAGTTGAAAAGAACTGGGACGTGTTGAGCCAAATGTGAGTGGGTTCAACTCCTGTGGATGTGTCTGAACCAAATTCAACAGCAATGCAAGGGGAGGTATAAGTTACACTGCAGGAATAAATGGTCAGAACCCAGGAGTAAGACCTCGTCTACACACAAAAGTTGCACCGGTTTAACTTAAATCAGTTCATAAACCAATTTAGTTAAACTCATGCAAACTCCTTTGTGGATGCTCTTCTATCCGTTTGAAACTGGTTATACAGGTTAAGCACCTATACATTTACTGATGCAAACTGAACGGACATAAGCCAGGTTTAAATAGATGTAAGAGTGTCTGCACACAAAAGTTGCATCGGTTTAACTAAACTGGTATAGAAATCACACCTTTAGTTAAACCCGTGCAAGTGTGTGTGTGTGCGCACACGCATGTGTGTGTACAGATCAGGCCTAAGTGACAAAGTTGTGTAACTGACAAACAATTGACATTCGGATGGGTGTGTGAAATGGACATAATTTCTTACCTACACGCAGCGCCGCACCTTGAATTGTAATTTAAGGTATCATTTTAAACGAATCAAAATCCAAATGGCTCTGTGGAAGCTCTTATTTCAGTTCAAGACAGGATTTTTTGGCACAAGTTCAAGCTAAAAGGCAAAAAGCCACTCTGAAGCCAAAATAAGAGTAGCCACACTGAATTTTGCATCGGTGTAATTAAACCAGGGCACGTCTGTGTGTAGGCTAGGCCTCACTGATACACAAGTGGGAGGAAGGGGGCGTGGCAGGAAGAAAAATTAACAGGTAGGTTTATGAGCAAGCGGTACCCTGGATGCCCAATACACTTCATTTTACCCCTGGACCATCTCCAACAGTCCTGGAAAGAAAATCAGCACTGCTGTAGATAGGTGCAACCTGGCACTTGTCTACGCCAGGGATGAATTCCATACCCACAGAATGCCCAAGTAATGGTAAGTCACACTCATTTTTCACACCAGTGTTCTGATCCTCAACCCCTTAGTCACATGAGCAGTCATACCGAAGCCAATGGGACTACTAAAATAAAAAATACACTACCCATCAGTGGATCTCAGAGCACTTTGGAAAGGAAGGTGTCTATCATGACCGTGATCAATTGTTCTCCATGTCCTCCAACCATCAGGCAAGAAGTAACTGGCTCAGTTTGCAGCAAGGGAGATTCAGGTCCGATATTAGGAGTGGTTTAGACAATAGTTAGTCCTACCTTGAGTGCAGGGGACTGGACTAGATGACCCTTCAAGTCCCACAGTTCTATGAAAACGTTCTAACTCTAAGGATAGTTAAAAGCACTGTAACAGGGTATCCAGGGAGGCTGTGGAATCCCCGTCATTGTAGGTATTTAAGAACAGAATAGACAAACACTTGTCAGGGATGCAGCGGATATACTTGGTCCTGCTCAGTACAGGGGGATGGACAAGATGACCGGGTACAGACGAGAGGTCCAGGTCCCTTCCTGTCCTATGTTTCTATGATCATTATCCCCAGTTTGAAGACGGGGAACAGGCACTCAGAGAAGTAAAGTGTCTTGGTAAGATCACACAGCAGTGACAGAGCCAGTAATAGGACACAAATCTCCTGACTCCCAGTCCAGTGCTTTACCCACTAGACCATCCTACCCAAACAAAGATTTGCAGGATTGCATGCCAAATCGGTGCAAGTTACATTACTCTGCTGCTTTCATCAACTACCCAGTTTATACCTGATGTGCAACTTGCAAAACTATTCAAGTCCTTGGCAAGCTTTTCAGGTTAAAAATCACACAGATTTATTATTCTGCATTGTTTGGTCGTCTTTGTCAAGCTGAAATTCCACAAACCCTGTAAAAATACTAAAATTGCCTCTAATGAGTCACCTTAAGGAGTTCTGCATGGAGAAGCAGAGTGTATGCTGCCTCTGTGAAGTTCTCACAGTCCCTGTGTAGGTCCCGAAGTTTATACAGATACCTAGATGAATGAGAAGCAAACAGGGATTTGATCTGAAGGCTCCTGAACGGAGGCACCCAAAAGCAGTGAGAATAAAACATTTCTATATGCAATTCTGGAGGCAGCCAACTTGCCTGATGTATATGTCCTCCCGTTTCTTCTCCTTATAAAAATTCTGCCGAGAAAATAACACACAGTTATCAAGCTGGTGTAAAAACTACTGAATTCACACAGAGTCAGGTAAATTACCTGTTTAGGGCTATCAATCTTAGGTACTTATCTGACCTCCATTACCACGGCACCTGAGCACCTCACAATCTTCAATGTATTTATCCTCACAACCCCCCAGTGAGGTAGGGAAACGCTATTATCCCTAGATGGGGAACTAAGGCACGGAGAGGCTAAGTGACTTGGCCAAGATCACACAGGTAATCTGTGGCAGAGGAGTTAAATGTAAATTTCCCAAGTCCTAGGCTAGTGGCCTAAGCACCGGACCATCCTTCCTCTCTGTAAGACATGTGTGATCTCAGGCAGACTTCTGTAACCCATAAAGAGACTGGCAGCTGAGAGAGGGTCAAGGAGCCAAGCTTAAATTCTAACCCCGATCAATTTGCGAGTGATAAGTGCGAGGTGAAGAGTGGTCTCTGAACTAAGCCACATGCAGGGATGAGTCGTTCTTGCGATAGGCCCCAGCCAAGCCAAGAGCTGGTCTGGTGACTCTCAGAGCACAGATATAAGCCTCACAGGAGAAACAGCAGCTCAGTCTTCTCAACGTCGCTTCATGGCTTAGAACTCTCCTCTGACTCATAGTGACAGAGTCCACAGGCGCAGCCAGCTCCAGCCTTGCTCCAAGACCTACTCCTGCCTTGTTCTAGCTCTTCATTCCTGACTCCAGCTCTGACCCTTGGCTCCACTCACTAGGCATCACCATCCTCGCCTCAGTTTCTGAGGATATGGAATCCAGGGCTTGCTGTATTATGGAAATGAGGGTTAGCCATGAAATCTGTATCTGAGTTGGATGACAAACCCCTCTAAAGTTCGCAGCTGCTTGTCGCCGACAGTTTGCTTTGTGCCCAACTTTAGCTAGAAACAGAGCAATAAAGTGGCATACGAGAACATTTCAATCCCAGCAAATAATGTTAGTAAGAACAGATGATCCGGTTCAAATGCGGTTAAGAGCCCTACATTTGAGCCTGAATCGTTTTTCAGGGGTTCAGAACATTTGGTTATCTTCCCTCAACCAATAATTTTCTATGATCACTGCTGTTTCTGAGTACCCAAACTCCGGTAGAGGTACCCCAAACACCGTTGGAGAGGCTATTCTAATGGTGTTTTTTTGTCGGATCAGCAGCCAGATCACAACTTCCTCATCTGTAGACTGCTCAGCTGATCACAGCTGCCCCACCTGCAGAACAAACCAACCTAAAACACTGAGCGTCGCTTAGCTTAGCTTTGGGGTGCCAGCCTCAACATGCACATCTTAGTTTTCACTCAGCGTTGGGGCTGGCTTCCCAAATTAGCGCCATCTTCAATTAGGCTTGCCGTACTCTGCTCAGAGTTGGCTCAGTCAGTCCTGCCAGAACCTCCCCTGAAGTAGGCAGACCAAAGCCAGGTCACTGAAAGCTAAGAGTGGCATTTTCAGATGTGCTCCGATTTGGCCTAGCTCCACCTGTGCTGAAGCCCACAGTAAAACATTACCATCAACGGGAGCAGAGTTAGGCTAAGACTGGGCCTTTTTGAAAATCGAGTCACAGACTAAGGCCATGTCTACCCTATAGCACTTACGTGAACAAAACTTTGGTCGCTCAGGGGCATGAAAAAAACAACTCCCCTCTCCCCCCCCGACTGACGTAAGTTTTGCCAGCATACGCGCTCACGTGCACGACGTGATGCTTTCCCGCCGACATAGTTACCGCTGCTCGTTGGGCTGGTTTTATTATGTTGTTGGCAGAACTCTCTCCCGTCGGCATAAGACAAGAGAATTTTTACAGCGGCACAGGTGTGTCGATTCAGCTGTGTCGCTGTAAGCCTGTAAGTGCAGACATGGCCTCAGGGACCACTGTGATCATCTAGTCTGACCTCCTGGATTTGCAGGCTGTGGAATTTCTCCCAGAGGCTTGATTAAAACATGTCTTTTAGAAAGATATTTAATCTTGTCTTAAGGATTCCTACCTTTCATGTTCTCCTGTTTTTTCCTGGAGATTCAGGAATGAATCATTTTTCAGGGTGAATCTCAGGTGCAAGCTAAGCCTGGCACCCGCACTCTGGAAATACCAAGTCTGTCCAATGATTATGTTAAAAGCAAGTCAGTAAATTAGCACCAGAGGCCTCCCCTCCTACCAGCACATTGACAGTGCAGCTCATACGGTTCTCCTTGCTTTCATCGTGCATGATGGTCCTGTAGTCCAAGAGATTTTCAAGCAGGCTGCTGACCAGCAAAGCAAACACTTCTCCAGAACTCGACAGGTATTTGTGCTTCCGGCAGTGCTCCAAAAGGCTGCAGGCATATCGCCCGAGGAAAGAACAGAGAAATACAGAAGAAAAGAGAGATTCCATTCAAGTTCTGGACGGTGCTTCTGCTGTTAACAGAACTTTATGATCATCATTCCTAAGTCACTGGGCCAAAAGGCTCTAACGGAAACACATGGATGTTCATGAAAGAGGCTTTTCGCTACTCTGCTTTGCTCATCAGGAAGCTAGAAGCTGTACAGCACCTAACACACGGGCTCCCTGATCTCATTTGGAGCCTGTAGGTGCTGCTGTGATGCAAAACAACAACAAAGGTATAATTTTAAGCCAATCAGTCCATCTTGGCAGCAGCCAATTCATATTGAGATCACTGCAGGTTGCGCCTTCTCTATGTTACTCAATCATCTGAAGTAGCGAATTAGGATTTTTTAGTGTTCTTCCGAGTGTGTTTCAGACACTTACAGTTTCTCCAGCAAGGCCTTGTATTGCTCGTCCCCTCGGCCCCCTTCCACTTCCTGGTCCAGTTTGGTTATCAACTCGTTTTCAAGCTAAAAAAGACACACACAAAAATCCAAAACCAGAACAAATCCTGAGCACTTGGAATAAAGCCCAGATGTGTTTGCAGGAGGAATTTCTGAATTGCCCCATGATGGGGCACTGATCTAATTGGCCAAACTGGAGGATGATTTTACCCAAGGAAAAGACAGAGAAGACGGGGAAGGAGCCAGACAATGTGAACAGCTCCCCTGCTCAAACCAGAAGTCACAGGAAATTGATCATCTGGGATATATCTCCCTGATCCTAATGGATGATTCCCTATTCTCTCCTGAGAAAGGGCAAAGCCCCCATCAAGGCCCCTGCTAATATGGTAGAGGGGGAAATTTCTTGCCAGCCACAGATTTGATGATCAGGTTGATTTTGTGTACGTGTGAGCAGGAGTGACCCTGATCAAGCATATAATCCCAATCATACCCCAGGCTACCACTGGTGTTCTTGGAACCAGCATCCCAGTAGTAAGCAATTCAAGCCCCAAGATACCAGGGTGTGTCTATAACCAGTATTAAACATTCATGCCCCAACATCCCATAGCATTCAAGCAATTCCCATACGCTCCAGCAATCCAAGCACATCTCGGGGCAGACAATGCCAAAGGCTGATGACCCAGAGGAAAATAAGATCCCCTCTGAGTATTTAAACTGAGATCCAAGCAGGGAAGGGTTGGTGCAAAGGGACACAGGCATCACATTGTGACAACAGTCTTGTGTGTCTGAAAGGCAGAACGCCAAGGATGGATGATTTCAAATGTCTTCAGGGAGAAGAACGACCATAGTGTCACTGGAGTGTCCCCTACCTACTGGCTGTGATGCTAATGACTGGCATCCCCCGAGGAACGTGGGAAGAAAAGTTCTGAGTGGCAGTTGCTAGAGTTGAAGGGATAACTGGGCACCAAGCAAAGAACCTCTCTTTCTTCCTTCCCTACCAGCGTTTTCAGGCTAGCAATACAGCGAGAAGTCCAGTGGAAGTAGCCCAGAGTTGTGTGTCGGAGACCTGCGTTCGAGTCTCAGTTCTGCCCCAGATGTTGGGTAAACTCAAGCCAGTCACTTCCCCTCTCTGTACCACAGCCACAATAAAGTGGGGGAAATTGTGAGGGCTAAAGTTTTTCGAAGCGGTTATTAAGGATGTTAACTGCTCCATAGATCAGAACAACTTAATATGTGCAACCAAGAAGTTACCCTCAGAGAATTATTGCTATGTAGGTTGCAAGACCCCGGGGACAAGGACCACCATTTGGTTCTGTTGTTTGTACAGCACCTAGTTCAGTGCGGCTCTGGTCTAGGACTAGGGCTGCTAGGTGCTATGGTAATACAAATAAACAACACTATATAGATAAACAGTAAATACTAGTTTATAATGCACCTTTTGATCCAAGGATCTCAAATCCCTTTGCAATTGTGCGATGGGTATTCACCTATTTTTACAGATGGGGAAACTGAGGCACAGAGAAGTGAAGTGACTTGCCCGAGGCTACACAGCAACACAGTCAGTAACAGAACACAAGAATCCAGACTTGCAGTCTCCTGCTACATTTACCACATAAAACGGCCTTACAATAGACTTCCCACAGTGCTTTGTGTGCACTTTTTTTTTTTTTTTTTTTTTTTAAAGGAAACTCCTTTATTTGCTTTTTTCCTACTTGCCCAACACACGGCATGAAACGTCAGTGCCGACGATTCCACGGTCCCTCACCATATGAAAGTTTCTGTTCCCACTGAAGTTGAACTCGCACTGCATCATGTCAAAGAAGATGGGAATGGCAGCTTTCCGCAGCTCGGACTCAGGTGTCAAGGTCACCTCCAGGATTGGACCCACCATCGATGGGATGAACTTGATTTTATGGGGGCCTGTGACAGAGAGAAGATTAGACCCAGCCTCTGCTCAGTGGAACGCAGCTGCTTGAAGGCAGGTGGCTGTATCTGGGAGCACATTAGTCATTTCAAGGTAACGAGAAGACAGTGCACACATTCCGCGCCAGTGAAGTTCTCAAAGCGGGTGACACCCATTAATGGTGCAGTTTTATGCCCCGCTGCCATTTGTGCTCCTAAATCACTGAGTCTCTCTTCAGAGTAACAGCCGTGTTAGTCTGTATTCGCAAAAAGAAAAGGAGTACTTGTGGCACCTTAGAGACTAACCAATTTATTTGAGCATGAGCTTTCGTGAGCTACAGCTCACTTCATCGGATGCATACGGTGGAAACTGCAGAAGACATTATATACACACAGAGATCATGAAGCAATACCTCCTCCCACCCCACTGTCCTGCTGGTAATAGCTTATCTAAAGTGATCATCAAGTTGGGCCATTTCCAGCACAAATCCAGGTTCTCTCACCCTCCGCCCCCCCACACACAAACTCACTCTCCTGCTGGTAATAGCCCATCCAAAGTGACCACTCTCTTCACAATGTGTATGATAATCAAGGTGGGCCATTTCCTGCACAAATCCAGGTTCTCTCGCAGGAAATGGCCCACCTTGATCATCATACACATTGTGAAGAGAGTGGTCACTTTGGATGGGCTATTACCAGCAGGAGAGTGGGGTGGGAGGAGGTATTGTTTCATGGTCTCTGTGTATATAATGTCTTCTGCAGTTTCCACGGTATGCATCCGATGAAGTGAGCTGTAGCTCACGAAAGCTTATGCTCAAATAAATTGGTTAGTCTCTAAGGTGCCCCAAGTCCTCCTTTTCTTTTTGCGAATACAGACTAACACGGCTGTTCCTCTGAAACTTTTCTTTTTGAGTCTCTCTTGAAAATCCCACTCTCAAGTTTTATATGGTGTGACGGTTTGGGAATCTGTTTGTGGGAATTAACGCTACTGACTGGATTGTATGATCGTGTCTGTGCACCAGCCTCTGGTGTTAAGGGAAAGGGTACCGGCACCTGGGTGTCTGCCCCTGAGCTGGACAGTCCTTCAGGACCACTGACAATTGAATAATCTTGCCCTAGCAGCACAATGGGCGCTACCAGCCAAAAGCGAACAAATTGCTAACTGCTTTTAACTGGGGCTGGAGGAGGGGGCAGCTCAGAAGAGTGGAGAAGTTAAAAAGCAACAACAGAAGGACTGGGAGAGACAAAGTGATTCAAATGTTAAAACGTGAGACTCTCTCCATCAAGAGAAAGAAGATCAGAAGAAGGCAAGGCTGTGCAGGAGGAAGAGGAGTTGAGGAAGAAGGCTCCTGCACTCCCTATAAGACACTGACCAAAAACTAAAGGGCTCTCAGAGGGGTAAGGAAACTGAAGCAGGGATTTGCATGCAGGTTTTGTTGTTTTTCCATAGATCTGTATCTCTCTTGTGCCGTGTCTGTGAGTAAAGCGTGACTGGTTTAGAAATTCCTTGGCAAAGTCTCTGTGTTACTTGCTTTCACTGTCACATAGTCCCAGAACGGGACAGCTAATCCTGGGGGTCCACAGCTTCGGTGGAGCTCTAGCAGCATGCAAGAGTTACCAGGCACGAAGCGGATGGACTGCAGAGCCCCATCTCACAGAAGAACTGAAATCCAGTTTTGGAGGTAGAACATACATACTATTGTGAACTGTACAGATAGGGAACTCACCCAGGTTATACCACATATCCCTTATTTTGAAGCCAATCTCTTTCCTCATGTCCCCATATCTAGAAAGGGAAAAAATATTAAACGAGAGAAGAAGGTAAAAGAAAAAATGCATGTATTGAAATTTGCCTTGTTAAACTGCCAGGGAAATGTAACAGCCCAGCTGCACAATCTACTAGCCTGCCCTTTTAAAAAATGTAGCCCTGAATATTGGGCATCTAGGGTAAAGAGTTCAAAAACTGAAGGCCAAGCTCCTCCCTACCACCAATCTGCCAAGAGGTGAGTGGACACCAGATATCTTCAGGGGGGGCAAACACTAGGGAGGGAGAAGAGATATTTAAGATGAAGGATTATGTTGGCCCAAGAACATATCGTGATAAGATGACCATGAATAAGTTTAGGCTGGAAATTAGAAGAAGGTTTCTAACCAGAGGAGTGAGGTTCTGCAAAAGCTGACCAATGGCAGGAGTAGGGCCAAGAAACCGAACTAGTTTTAAGAAGGCACTTGATAATTTTATGAATGGGATTGCAGTGGATTCCCCTTATTTGCAACCTCTCGGTTCCCAGCAAACAGTTGCTATTCTCTGGAGCTTACCAGTAAGTGGAAGGCAGGTTTGTGGGGCTGCAGCCAGGGGAGGAAGTCCTGGGACGTGCCTCCTCGCTGCTGCCCTGCCCACAGCCTCCCCCCACTCAGCCCACAGTGCTGGGACTCCAGCAGGGGCTTGCGGATGCCGTGGCACCTTCCCTTTTTTCAAGATTTTGAAGCCCACATCATGATTTTGGGGGGCCTGACTCAGGATTTTTGTACACTTGGGATTGGCAATACTGAGACGACAGGAAATGGAGCTTTGAGAAGAAGACGTCTTAATGCTGGAGGGATGAGCTGGTTATTGCTCACTTGTCTTGCATTACGGCTGGGGAAGCCAGTAATTCCTTACTTTGAGGACTTCGGCTGAGGAAAACCTTCTATCTCGGACCTTAAAGAAGCAGCAACTTCTGTTTGAGAATTAACCAAACCACTCACGTGTTTAAACTCAACCCAAACATGCAGAGCCCATTGTCTGGACTGCCCACAAACTGTCCTGTCACAGAGAGCCCACATGCACAGTATGTCTACACTGCAACCAACGGCTTCAGCAGAGGATGTACAAGCCCACCCAGAGCCCTGTGTACTTACTTGGGTGGCTAGTCTGCACGGAAACCCATGTTGCCACAGCTTCACTGCTCCAGTACCCGAGCTAACCAGATTAAAAGCCACCCAGGTACATCTACAGGAGCTAGAGTCGCGCACTGTGACTGCAGTCCGGACATATCCAGGGATTGTACCAGCTGTGCCCCACGAGATGAGCACAATATAAAGACTGGGTTTAATTTTCTAAGAGTAAGACGACCTGACCACATTTAAATGTGAACTTACTTCTTGATAATTTTGTTGCGTTTGGCCTGTGAGAAGTTCTCCAGCTGGAGGGATTCGTGAGTGAGAAAAGCTACTGCCAAGTGGAAGTAATTGTTCCAGAGCTGTGGGGGTGGAGGGGAGGAGAGGGGGAAAAACTGATTAAAGAAAGGAAAACCACAAAGGAACAGAAACACACAGCACAAGAGAGCTACTTCATCACCAGTGCTGCAGATTCTCTGTCAGGTGTTAATGAGGAAACACAATTACAATGAATGGGAAAAAATAAATTCCCACAGGAGGTCAACAGGTGTAAAAGCTAAATAAGAGCTATATAATCTGCACCATCAAACTTTGTTCCTTTTGGTCTGATCTATTTAAAATGCTCACCCAGAAGACTATTTATGAATCTAGATACACCAAATCCCTCCTTAAAGCTCTCCTTTGCCCTGATGCCCATGAAGAACATAACAGGTAGGTTGCTGGTGTGCTGAGACCATGGCCTATCTGCTGACCAATACAGTCTCTTTGATTCCTTGAGCTCTTCCATCTGTCTATTTCCACCTGTTGTCTCTTATCATATACTTGGATTGTAAGCTCTTTGGAGCAGAGACCATCTTTTTGTTCTGTGTTTGTGGGGTGCTAGTCTATGACTTGGGCTCCAGAGTCTCTCTGTGAGGATAGGGAAGTATTATCTCCATATCACAGACGGGGAACGGAGGTAGCAGAAAGTTTAAGTGACTTGCCCAAGGTCACACAGGGAGTCTGAGGCAGAACTAGGAATTGAACAGAACTCCTGTGTCCCAGTCCAGGGCATTAACCACAAGACCATGCGTCCTCAAAAGAGGGTTTTGTCATCAAATCTCTCCAAAAGTGCCAGTAAACTATAGTCAACCTAACACAAAAGTAAGGGGTGGAAAGAGATACTTTTACACTCCCGCTTTAGCGCATCAATGCTATATGGCATGCAGAATGAGCGTAGAACGTGCTCCACAGATCATTGGCTGAGCACAAGCCCCATGTGACAAGTAGCATCTCAGGTTAGAAATTTCCAAGTCATGCTACTTTTCCACCAAGAGGACAGAACAATAACACCCTCATCATTATCAATAACACAACTGGCGCCAGTGGGAGTTGAGGGACCCATCACCTCTCTGGACTTGCTCAGTTCCAAAGCGGTCAGGAGAATCCAGAACGGAATTTATCCTCACCTGGAGTTCGAAGCTTGCTTGATCCAGAAAGAATCGGTTGAGCACCGAGGTAAATTGGTTCACCGCTCGGAGGAAAACCCTGGAAAAGTAAACACAGATAAGGAGGCATCCATGGAAGTAGAAACAGCACATGCCTGAATATACGGCTCCTTTTCGCAAGCTCGGATGAGGCACGAACCAGTGACCTCAAAGGTTCAGCTCTAGTACTGTAATCCTTCTCTTTCCCCAAAATTCTCTGTCCTCAGTGGGAGGTGAAGGTTATTTCTCTGTTTCGCAATAGAAGTATCCCTGATTTAGGGAAGTTACAAATGAAAAGATCTATTAGGTCATCTAGTCCCCATACCAATGCAGTGTGGTTCCAGAGGATATTTGCTCGTGTTTTGTCTCTCTTCGGCACTTCCATGACCCTTGTGCCTGTGGTTTCTAAATTACTCACAGTCTTTAATGTATTTACCCTCACAACACCCCTGTAAGGTAGGTAAGTGCTATTAACCCCATTGTACAGATGGTGAACTGAAGAACAGAGAGGCTAAGTGACTTGCCTAAGATCACACAGGAAGTCTGTGGCACAGGAGGGAAATGAACTGGGTTTCCCAGGTACCGGGCTAGCATCCTACATGCATGATCATCCTCTTTTGTCCAGTTTAGTTTTAAGTTTCCCAAGTGACGATGCATCTCCCCCCAGATTTGAAATAAAGAGGCTTCTCAGATTGAAGCAGGCATCTCTGGCAGGGAAATACAATCACTGGGGGGGAAGTTTTCAGTTTTGCAAACACTCCTTTTGACAGAGGAAGAAAGAGTTTGCAGGTTCACAAGTCATCCAAAAAAAAAAAAAAAAAAAGTCCAGCCAATAGGACTTTAGTCAAAGCTAACTTAAACCAATATGAACTTTTAAAGGAAGTACATCTCAATTTACTTGCAGTGGCTCTAGTGCAAAACCTCCCCAGTCCCAGAGCCAACAAGTTCTGAAGAAGTCACTTGAGCCTTATACCAGTAGCAGCCTCTGGTAGAGGCTGTTTACCTGCTCTGCATCATGTTCATCACCATCCAGTCGTTCGCATAGACATTCTTTCCGATCAGATCCTTAAACATGATGAAGGTTTCCATCAGGAAGTCCTGTACAAAAACATGCCACATGCAAGGTCCAAGAACATTAGTCTGTAATCAGATGGAAACACGGGGGGGGGGAGGGGGAGGAAGAGTGGGGGATGCAAACATGCGTGACTGCAGATTCCATTGATCACAGATCAATATGCTGGCCTTTTGAAATGCGTCTTTTATTGCGGCATATATCATGGTAACTAAATTATGTCTGAAATCTCATCCATCAAATTACAGGAGGAAAAAAAAATCCCCTCCACAAATCTATTCAATTAATGCAATTAAATCTGTTCTTATTGTTTGAAGTCAATCTCTAGATGCGCAGAGAGCACTAAAAAGCAAAACAGGTGTTCAAAGTCTTTCGACCTAATACTTCCCTTCAGAATGTATGAATGATGACATTACATCGGGCTGCTGCATTATTTGTTATATACATAGATATAGAAGGGGTTGTCATTTCCCAGTCATTTAGGCTTTCACTAGATGAGGTGTGAAGTTAGCAAATGTCTAGTGTAGACAAGACATGCAGTTTTTACCAAGAGCTAAACCGGTCAAGTTAAAGCCATCACACCTTAAGTCCTAGTCTAGATGAGGCTTTTCTGCCAAGTTGCAGGATGAAGAGTGGGATTTGTGCAAGCAATACTGACAAAATCTAACTTTAGACCAAGAAAGAACCTCCGTCTCCAGAGGTTCAAATGTTCATAAGTTCTCTTCTGCTCTAAGAGGTAACATTCGCATTCAAGCACCAGACACACACACAACCGAGAAGTCACCACTTTCCGAAGGTCACCAGCAAAGAAATGTGCTGCTGAGTTGAATAGCGTGCACTAAAGAATTGGAAAGTGACACTGATGCAGAGAGAGAAATGGACACTGCTACTGCTGTAGCAGAAATCCTCTAAGCATTATTAAATCAGAGCCTGATGGAAAGATTCAGGCTTGACAAGGGGCACCATGAAGACTAGAATTAACCCCTAACCATGTTAACCTGAAGAAGCAACATTGCAATGTCTGGGCTGAAAATGCCACAAGGGGATGCTTATTTTTTAAAAAAATTGTAAATAAATCATGATGCCATTGGAATTATTTTAAAAATAATTTAATGGATACATTTCTATACGTTTTAGGGATGGTAACAGTTTGATTCCAAACCTACACTTTGGACCAGTGTCTCCTGAAGTTGTATTCTTGTACCAACTTTGTTTTTATACAATTCACCTTCCTGGTTTGTCTCACATGCACAGGCTGTGCATGCACTGAAAATGTAAGAGGAACATTTAAATGCATGATTCAGAAAGCACTGAACCATGGAATGAATGAGAAGCACAAATGACAGCTTCAAAGATCGAAGCTTATACCCCGTTTTCGGAAAAGTCATTAAGTACGTGCCTAACTTTAACACTCCTAGGACTTCTAGCACTCCTGCTCTTCAACAACATTTCTAGCCGACTCTGACCCTATTCACTGACCACTGATTCATTTGAAAAAGGCTACTACTCATTTGATGAGCCCTAGCAAAACCCTCAAGGTGTTTAGGTTTTACAATGCATACTCTTCCAGAAATCTCTCAGGTGAGTTACTAACTCAAAAGAGTTCTATTTGAACTCTTGAGGGGGATTTGATTCCATCCTTCAACTACCTGAAGGCGGGTTCCAAAGAGGATGGAGCTCGGCTGTTCTCAGTGGTGGCAGACGACAGAACAAGGAGCAATGGTCTCAAGTTGCAGGGCAGGAGGTCTAGGTTGGATATTAGGAAAAACTTTTTCACTAGGAGGGTGGTGAAGCACTGGAATGCGTTACCTAGGGAGGTGGTGGAATCTCCACCCTTCGAGGATTTTAAGGCCTGGCTTGACAAAGCCCTGACTGGGATGATTTAGCTGGGGTTGGTCCTGCTTTGAGCAGGGGGTTGGACGAGATGGCCTCCTGAGGTCTCTTCCAACCCTAATCTTCTATGATTATTCAGATGAGTGGCTTTTTCAGTCTAGGCAATGAAGTTGCAGAAATCTCTATGTCCTGCAGGTGGCCATGTTGCTTAACAGATCACACGCACTTATAACCAGCCAGGGAAACAAAGGCAGCATGCTGCCATTCAGAGTGGTTTACAGACATTTTACAATAAATTCTGAAATACCTAATGCAAAGTCTACCCACACCTGTGTTCCAGTTCACTATGTTGTTCTGCACAGCTACAGGCAGAGACAAGCAACCAGGAGCTGTGACTACCAATTAGACCAGTGTCACACCACAGAAGCTTGTGCAATAACTTTCTCTGGTTCTGATCTGCATGGGGGGTGGGAGGTGAAACTTAGCCTTTACTTGGAGTTTCAGGTTCTAAGGGGATCAAAGAGCAAAAGTGTTGTTTCACCTGGTTTTGCACTGAAACTACATGAAGATCATGAATTGTACAGGTTTAACACCGAGGATGGATATGCAATGCTGGCTAAGGATGCTTGACACCCACCCTCGAGGACACTCCAGCCTGAGCCTGAACGTCTACACAGAAGTTTACAGCTCCGCTGCTCTAACTCCATGAGCCTGAGTCAGCTGACCTGGGCCAGCCAGGGCCGTGCCCCCTACCTTATTCCACTAGAGGTGTGCCCTCCGGGGCTTCAAATCATGGATCCCTCTGTGCTAGGTGCTATACAAACCCATCACAAAGAGCAATCCCTGCCCCCAAAAGTTTGCAACAACCACAGAGCTTTTCAGAAACCTCATCTGGCTTTGAAACAGAACCCTGATCAACCAAAATTTCCCTGGTTTCAGGTTTTGCAGCCAAGATGCCCTGTGGCTCTATTAACAAACACACAGGCATATTTTTGGAAATTAATAGAGATACTGCTCCAAGCTCGTCATCTTTTTCATCAGCCCAGACAAAAAAAAAGGGGGAATCCAAGCTCTTAACGGAGCTCTTAAAGGATAGAATGAAAAAAAGAGAGCGAAGAACACATGGATAGAGACAGAAGAGAAAGGAAGGGAAAACGAACTCCTCTGTTTGTCCTCTCATCCTCATTCAGTCTATCTTCTTCTTTCCAGCTCTTCACTTACACAGGTTTAGAGAGTCATTAAAGTCCTGTTTCAGAGTAACAGCCGTGTTAGTCTCTATTTGTAAAAAGAAAAGGAGTACTTGTGGCACCTTAGAGACTAACCAATTTATTTGAGCATAAGCTTTCCTGAGCTACAGCTCACTTCATCGGATGCATACTGTGGAAAGTACAGAAGAAGTTCTTATACACACAAACCATGAAAAAATGGGTCATTATCACTACAAAATGTTTTCTCTCCCCCCACCCTACTCTCCTGCTGGTAATAGCTTATCTAAAGTGATCACTCTCCTTATGATATCTCCCAAATCGGGGTGGGAGAAAACCTGGATTTGTGCTGGAAATGGCCCACCTTGATTATCATACACATTGTAAGGAGAGTGATCACTTTAGATAAGCTATTACCAGCAGGAGAGTGGGGTGGGGGGAGAGAAAACCTTTTGTAGTGATAATGACCCATTTTTTCATGGTTTGTGTGTATAAAAACGTCTTCTGTACTTTCCACAGTAGGCATCCGATGAAGTGAGCTGTAGCTCAGGAAAGCTTATGCTCAAATAAATTGGTTAGTCTCTCAGGTGCCACAAGTACTCATTAAAGTTCTGTTTTCATGCCACGTGGCAAACTAGTCCGATGCTTTGCTAAGTCAGCAAACAGCCAGCAGCGCTGTATCCAGCTGGGGTGAAGTGAATGTTCCACAAACACTTGCAATATGAGGTATTCATACTCCTCAGTGATGGGTGCAAGAGCCTGAACTTAATATAAGAGCTGGATAGGATAAAATTAGAGAGGGACACTACATGGACTGGGCTGTAGCCCGGGCCAAGATGACTTACGATAATGTCCTGTCTGGTTTTGAAAGTGCTGATGTAGTGGTTGTAGTGGAAATCATCCATCTGTCTCAGGATGGCTGTCATGCAGGCTACAAAACTACCCTGGAATGGAAAAGACAAGAAAAGCACTTGGTCAATTATCTTTCTACACGAAGGCCCCAATTCAGCACAGTTCTGAAGCATGTACCTAATTTTAGTCACAGGAATAGTCTTCACAAGGATCATACCTTTGCTTTAAATCAGGCACCCGATTAAGTATTTTGCTAATGTGGGGTCTAGAAAGGCACTAAGGTCACTGAATGTGATTGTCCCCCCCTGATCAGTAACATCCGCAGCGTTTCATGGACAGCAGTGGGGTGATACCAACATATTAATCTGGACATCATCTCTCATAGGGTTTAAGTTTTAAGTCTGAGGCAAGGAGGTGGGACAGACTTTATCCCTTCAAGGACTGGAATTTGCAAAAACCCCACCTTTTACGGCGAGAGATTAAGATGAAATCGCTTTGTTTCCTACAAAGGCAAGTAGCAGTTTTTTTTTTCTTTTTTAAATTGGCCTGTCACCCGCTGAGCTACTGAGACACTCACAATTTGGTAAATATTTTTAAAAAATGCTCTTACCCAGGCAGGAATGTTTTCCCTTCCTATCGGATCACTAGTGCAAGGACTGCTGAGACTACAAGGGGTTACGTTTGCAAAGCAGAACGCTCCTACATCCATTTTAAACCGGACCCTCCAAGTCTTCGTTATGAACACATCTGAAGGAAACCATTCGCCAATGTCAAAGCCTCTTCTTATAAAGTGAATTTAGTGCTGGATTGACAGCCCTGGAGTTCTCTATCCATCCACAGACCAAGTATAGGGCAGGCCAGAATGGTGCCAACCTCCTCTTGTTTTCCTATCAACCTGCTTCACCCCAGACTTGGAGAGGACACCTACAGGGTCGAGGGTACATCAGCATCTGGTTCCATTCAACATCGGAAGCAAATTAATTAGTGTTTCTACAATGTGGCTGTCTGACTATTAGGAACTGGACTGAGACTCAAACACACTGCACATACAAGCTGCCAAAGAGTCACCAGACAGTAACAACTTGCAGCCACTACCGCCCCAGACATGATTAAAAATGGTGCCTTAGCAGAGTACCTCTCTCTACAGCCATCCAGACCCGATTTTAATAGGGCTGGGGCAGGCCTCCCATAGACCCCAGCAGGGCGCAGGAAACAGGACAGAGATTTTATAACGCACTGGCACAATTTGCAGTCCATAGCAGGACAGACTGTGACGGAAAGCTCCCATCTGCTGAAGCGTCAGAGCAAGGGGTAGAAAGCAAAGAACAGAAGCAAGCAAAAGGCTCTCACAATATGCAGAGACTGTCTGCTCATTCCAATCACCGTCCGGTTTATTCTCCTCAGCAGGCGCTCCATGATCAGCTGGATGTGAACTGCAGTGGGCCCCTGAAGAGATTAAAGAAGCACGGGCTGTTTTAGATTAATCTCAGCATGGTCCATTCTACAGAGAGATTTGTTGTCGGGAAGGGCCAGGCTGACTGTGGCTATTTATTGTCAGAAGACATGAGAAAAGGAGACTTTTTGCCCATCAGAAATTCATTTAAATAGAAAGTAGTTTCAGACTCCGAGAAGGGGGCGGGGGAATACATCTCTGCACCAGTCCAGGGCCCAGCAAAGGGATTCACAGGAGGCTAATCTTCCCTATGCTGGAGCTGGATCGGCCCCCAGGGCAGCTCTAACTTGAGCCCCTTTTTTCTATATCCCCTACATGCGTTGCATCAGCAGGGGAGCACCTCTCTGGGGATGACCTGACCATGCCTTCCCCTGTTCTGTCCTAGAATGTCTTAGGTTCATTTTTGATACGTCGGATTTATCTTACTTCGACTCAAACGTCTCATGCCAATACCCAATGTGGAAAAACTTCTGTGAACATCTGGTCTCATTAACTCTATAAAGACTGGTTCTGGGAGGTGCACTTAAGAAGGTTTTGTTCCTCCTCTGACCTATACCAGTGTAACCCTACCAGTGAGGATGACAGACTAGAGCCCATACTCACCACATCCTTCCGGTCAAGCACTTCTAGAACGTTACTGAGGAGCTGAGAGCAGGCCTCATGATCAGGCTTGTTTGAATTGTCATCCAGTTGGCCACTTAGCTGATCTATTAGCAGAGGCAGGAGAGCATCTCTGCATTCTGAGAAATGAAGAAACAGAACAATGTATCACTATGGCCTAAGAATAATCTTCAGAGCCAAGTATAAGTGACCACAAAAAGAAAACTTTGTGCTCCTCACTCTGACTCAGTCACCAAAATTAAAATCATGTCACAGTGGTTGGAACAGGTAGATGACAGCACAGATTGCCTCTCTTCTAATTAGACAGATTGCACGAGAGAGATTTCTCTCAATATATGTATTAGATGGTCCCATGGCTAGGACACTAACATAGGACTTGGGAGATCCCAGGTTTGATTTCCTGCCTTGCTTGACTCCCTGCATGACCTTAAGTAAGGGTCTATGGGTAAAATTTTCAGAAGTGACACAGGCTTTTAGGAGACTAAATCCCATTTTCAAAAGTGATTTAGGGCCAGATTTTTCAGTTATTTAATAATAATATCTAGCTCTTATATAGCCAACTAAAGATGCAAACAGGAGCTTAGTGGGATTTTCGAAAGCACCGAAGCAGGTTAGATGCCTGAATATCTTTGAAAATCTGGCCTTACGTCACTTTTGAAAATGGGATTTAGTAGGCGCTTTTGAAAATTTTACCTGTCTCTCTCTGCCCCAGTTCCCCATCTATAAAATGGGGATAATAGCACTTCTCTACCTCACACGGATGTTGCAAGGATCAGCACATTAAAGATTGTGAGGCGCTCCCCTCTACGAGTTATGGGGGCCAGATAAGTACCTAAAATAGATCTGATGTCCATAACAAATGGTGGCTGTACACAGCACAGGCTCCAGCTAATCTGGAAACTATGCAGCCTGGATAAAACCTGGCATGTACAGAACCCAGTATCATTAATTACAGATGCACAGACTCCTTTGAGATAAAGGAAAACCTCTACTGGCTGCAGTCATACTCGGGATTATAACCTCTACACATCATGGTAACACCAAGTACACACCTAGGGCTTTTCAAGCTCTCAAAGGGCTTTGCAAAGAAGAGTAAAGATTATTATCCTCATTTTACAGATTCGGAAATGAAGCAGAGAGCGGTTAAGGGCACAATTTTCAAATTTGGGTGTCTAAAATTAGGCACCTAAATCCACATTTACATCCTTAATAAGTGGCTCAATTTTTATTGCTGCCTGTTACTTAATGGCTGCCTCTCCAGCAATGTGTGTTCATGTTTTTGCCATTCTAGAAACCCTAGTATCTGCATCTGTGTTTTAACATCCTGGAGAAACATAGTACTGCTTCTACGTATAGGAGCAAAGAGCTATGGTGCATGGTCCTTAGTGATGATCTTAGGGATTGGCTCAATGTGCCCAACATAAGGGATCCATTATCTCACCATCTCTTAACTACTGCTCTTTGCTAGGGAATACGCTTAGGGAAAGAGAAACCAAAAAACGTACCAATAAACCCAAAAGAAATCATCCTTATCCCGAGACAGACATCAAAACTAAAATTGACCAGGGGGTGTTACTGTAATTTTTATTAATTTTCAGTATTGCGGTCATGACTAAGAGCGTCCACCATGGACCAGCATCCCAGTGTGTCAGGTGTAATACAAACAGAACATAAAATTGGTCCCTGCCCCCAAAAGAACTTACTATCTAAGTATAAGACAAGAGACATCAGATTGTGTCTTTGTAGTCCCCCATCTATGAGACCGCATTGGTCGGCATATAGGCAGTGGCCTCAGCACACCAACAACCTCGCTGTTGCCAAGTTTTTTTGTAGGCATCACAGCAAAGGAGAATTTTAAGGAGGGATTTGAAGGAGAAATTTAAAAGAGAGACATGAACTTTACAGACAAGTATTTGTTTGAGAAGGTGCATTTCCTGCAGTTTCTGGAGATCTCAATAGGCTACTCACCGGATTGTTTGAACAGATCACTGTCCACTACCTTGGTCATGCAGTTGAGTTTCTGCCGAACTAACTGGTTGTCAGGGATACTTTGGATAAATTTGCTGAAGAGGATGCTAGAATGCAAAGCACAAGGTAGACAGATGGTCAGTATTTTCACCCAGAGAATGCTGTTGGCATGGTTCCACATAATATTACATTGCCCTGCCCCTGCTCAAGCAGTTGTGCCATTGTGTTGAGAACAGTCTCAAGGTAAACCGATATGGAAGTCTCATGTTATATGGTTTCAGGAAGCTCACTAAAGAACTTAAAATAAAATGAACAGTGACCAGAATCAGCAGATTTATACCTCTCAGATAATTAATCTAACATTACAACAAGTTATCATGAAAATTCATCAGCCCAGGCACAGAACATATTTGTCCTTCCCTATCACTTTTAGAAAATATATATCTAACTTTCCTGCCAGAAATAAAAATAAAATGAAAGTCTCTCTAAGCAAATAGGATTTTGCAAGGGTGCAAGATAACATATGAGGTGCAGCGGTGGCTGAGTAGCTAAGGTCCTTGACTACAAAATCCTGAAGGTCGTGGGTTTGAATCTCATGCTGAAAAGCCACTTCCAGTTCACCCAGATGCAAAATGGGTACTTGACCTGTCAGGTTAGGGCAGTCAAAGATGGTCAGACACGATGCTGGCCACATCGCCCCCTTGTGTGCCATTGGCAATGAAGCTGATGTGTCTTAATCATGTCAGCCCAATGAGCCCTTGTTGTGGGAGACTTGGCCATTTTGATCACCGCAAGCATAATCTCCCAAATATATCCCCCACTTCAAGGGAGATCACTCATTTCACCCCCAGAGTGAATTACATTCCACATACATTTGGTGTCCTCTCACTATTATTTATCCGAAATAAGGCTCCTGAACGCAGGCAGGGAAAGCTATTTACACCGAGGAAAAGAAATCCACTGCACTTTAAGTTTCGTGCATGAATAAATTGTTTGTATCCCTCCTGTCTGGCCTTTGTCACCCTTTGGGCCTTGGAAACCTGAGACCTAATGATCCAGGGTCTGTGGAATCATAGTCACTGGGTTTCATCCATATGGCTTTGTAGCCCTTGAATTTTCAGTTTGGAGAAAGCCTCAGAACTCAGAGGAAAATTCAGCTGAAACACGCTAATTCCTTTGGGCTGCAGCTCTAAAACCATTATGTGGCTTCCTCTAAATCCTTCCAAGGAACCGCTCACATTAAATCACGCAGCTTGTGCAACGCAATTTAATTATTAAAATTAGCACAGTTTCCAACTCCCCCCCTCCCCACAAAGATGCATATTTAGTAGGTTTAGACAACAAATATGCTTAACACAATCACCTGAGCTCAACCGGATCAAATACCAGTTTGACGTCATTTATGATGCTTGGTAAGTATTTTAAAGCTGCGCCCTGGAGAAGAAAAAACATACATGGGTTAGATTAATCCATTCGTTGTAAAAGAGAACAAGCCTGAGGACTTGCTGCTCGACATCATTGGAAGAGGCTCACATCACCAGTGGTAGTATCTGGTCTGGGCAAAAGCAAAGATGCAGACAACCCTAACCCTAACCCCTAACGCTAACCCTGTGCCGGTTCGTGATCTAATTCAAGCCTCTGCATCTGCACCTCTGCAGATCAGAGCTGAAAGGATGCTACATGAAACGCTTTTAGCCAGTGCCTAATTTTTGACTTTCTGGTTGTGAACACACTGCTGTCCGAGGGACTGGGCTTCTTGAAAAAATCAAAATGCATTGGACAGGCAAGCAGAGAGATGAGAAATATGTTTTACACTTTTTTTTGTTTTGTTTGTTTGCTAAAAATAAAGCCCTCCTCCTCACAGCATTGGCCTAGCCACAAGCTGAAAAAAACTTGAATAGAAAAAGACAATGGTGTCTGACTTTCGCTCTTGTTTAAAACTCTTTGGACTGGACTGTAGCCAGCCCTTATATGGTCAGAAAGTCAAGGGGAGCTTGGACTCCACCCTACCTTCCATCGTACACAGCCCCCATAAGAATCACAGACCCTGTGCTCAACTGCAGCTCATTTGTCCCCACTCTTAAGAACAACTTGTTGAGACTGGTGTAAGGAGGAGCATGTGCTAGCCAACCATGTGCGTGTGGGAGGGGGTGTTTAAGGTATGCCGTACCCCTTAAAAGAGGAGCAGCAAATGACTCCCCTCTGGCAGGGAGTCCCAGGAAACATGGTCTCTGATGCAGAATACACCCAAGTGCTCCCTTTGCATTGCTCCTTAGAGGCACAGTTTGGTAGGTCCATGAACAATACCAATAACAAGCTATCTAGGCACCTATGGGTCATCACAGCAGCATCTGAGTGCCGGTGTGTGACAGCTACTGAAGGTCTCCCCTGGGTTTGCTGTAGAGGCATTCTCCCCATCTGCTTTTGGTGGTGGGAACAAAAAATTCCATGCTGCAGGAAGAACGGCCCCTCACCACACAGGCATTGGAGAGGGTGGTTTTTAAATCGATCAAACATTGAAATGCGAAGCCTCTCTTATCTAGAATCAATCCTTCCGGTGGAAAGTGACTAATGCATTTTGGCCAGAAGCATTTTAAAGAAGAAAGCAGCAAGTAAGCCTTATTGCATGGCTTCTCTGTTCCTCACTCACTCAGAGGGCTCCAAGTAAAGTTCACGCAAGACAAACAAGAAAGCAGAACAAGTTAAGACACAGACAAAAGCTTGTTGGTCTTTCATTACTTTCCTTATCTACATTTGTTACGTTTATTTCCATATCATTTGCTGTCTGAATCATTCATAATCCCAGGTGTCACTGGCCAAACTGTTGTCCTCCCTACAACATTGTTACAGGCTGACTTGGTGTCAGCCTCGACCCCAGAAGGGGCTGCATTTCAATGCCAAGATTTTAGCGTTTGTCACAGTTGTGCAAAGCTTAAAGAGCTCAGATTAATACTTGCTACACTTTGGGGGCTTTAATACTGATTACCTGTCCTCAGAATAGATGTGTACCACCATTCAAAACAGGCTTTAGACCAACCTTAATCTTGACAGCCTCCTCTAGCGGTCGGTCCATGAGGACATTGAAGGAGAAAAACAACTTGCGGATTGCATTGTTAAACTCATCCCCATCTTCGTCTTTCCCATAAAACCTGAAAAAGAGCAGGAACGTCAGTCACATTGGCTATACACACCAATCTAGGCCAGAGCGAGGAATACTGCCACAACGGCTTAAATACATTTTATCCTCCAGAGCAACCTCTTAAAGTGCTCTTTTGCTATGAAAAGTGACAGTAAAAGTGGCTGTGTGGGGTTCTTGATTTACTGCATCAATGATTTCCAGATTAAATCTGTTAAATTTAATAGCAAAAAGATTTGGGGGGGCATTTTCCGAACCACAAACTCAGCCTGGAATCTGAGAGTCAAGCTGGGTCCTTTCTGGCTTCAACGATGACCAAATTTGACGTTTAAGCATAGTTTACAAATTCTGTTGATTATGTCCGAGTCAGAAGAGAATCCAGCTCATTCTACGTTGGCTTTGAACGACTAAGAGGAGAAAACAGTCCTGAATGGTTGCTGAGAATCGTGTGAAGAATGGTTTCGGGCTATGAGACACACGTCGCAATCTGGCATATACTAGGACAGTGATGGGGAATTTCCTGCATATCCTTATTTATTAAGTTTAAGTATCTTTGGAATCCATTGTATTAAATGCAAAGTTTATGTGTTATTGTAGGCTAGGATTATATATAATCTCTCTACGGGGGGAGATGTGGTGTGAGGCTGGGAGGACTATATTGAAAAGGTGCCAGACAAAAGTGGACTTTTGGGACAGTAAGTGCTAAGTGGATTTTGTGAGGTATACCAAGGGAGAGCTTACTGCACATTCCTCACCTCTGGTTCTGCAAAAACTCTGCCTTCTGAAACTACATCCTGAGGAGAGGTGATTGTCTGATGATTACCTGTTCCCAGAGACTGCTGAACTGCCCAGCCTGGGTTCCAGATCTGAGACAGTTATGAACTTACAATGACAGGGAAAACGCAGTTGTGGGTTTTTGAAGGATTGACACCTACAAGAGTCCGAGGTTGGAGTTTGCAGAGACCAAAGTTGAGCCGTTTTGTATTGTGCAGGTTCTTTGTTTTTAATAAGTTTTCTCATTATTGCTTCTAGCTTAAGAATAAACGTGCTTGCGTAGAAAGAGCTGTGTGGTAAGATGTAACTGTGGGCCATTACTCTGTTTATAGTAAGCAAAGCGCAGATGCTGGCCTGTTTAGGCAGTCTGTTTAGTCAGGCAGTTTAGTTTAGTCTGTTTAGGCTTGCTAGGAATATCACAGTGTAGGCAGGGAACTGTGCAGCCTGAAAAAAAATCCAGTCGGGAGAGACACACACACATGGGTCTTTGCCCAAAAGAGGTGACAGCTGGCAGCCAGAAACTCTTAGCCCTTGGTGGACCATGGAGGGAGAATACAGGTGCAGTTGTCCTGAACTGTAACAAATAGCATTAATTATTATTAGTGTTATCTTAGTGGCTACGAGCTCTAGTCCTGCACGAGGACCCCATTGTGTGAGGCGACGTACAAAGTGATCTCAAGTAGCTGACAGTGCATTTTAATGTCTACTGCAAAGAGCTCAATGGGAGCAGAATCAGGCATCCTCCATAATGTGCAAACATTTCCATTGAACGGATTAATATAGAAGGGGATTTTTCTCTCACCACTAAAGATTGATTTAAAAAAACCTGAAGGGGAACTCTAAACAATCTGGATCTTCACAGAACCTAGCAGAAATACCCCCAAAAGTCCCTTAAAATGAGGAAGCTTCTTAAACAAGGAAGGCATTTAAAAAACAACCACCGAGTTTAGACTCCTTATCTGCATTGCAGTATGCAGCTTATGTAAGATGTGAATGATTAGAAAGAATTTCACCCCAAGGAACGTGTTCTAAGTTGTTTTCCCTTGTTCTGATCAATATCTCCACCCACCCACACAGATCTCTCTACAGTCCTGGATGAAAGGCAGCTATAGAGGTCTTTTCTTAATAACTCGGGGCATCCTCCGCTGGAGGAAATCGAAAGCAGGCTCCCTTGGCTAGAGCGATGCCAGTTTGTACCCTCTGTGGATATTTTGCACAGTCTCGAGGGTCTGCCTCACCTCAGGTACAGCACCCGTGACTGGACGATGAATCGGAACAGATACTTCAAGGCTTTCAGGGCAGCGAACAGCAATTCTGTCTTGCTGGAGTCATCTGCATTTCGTATGTAATAGTTCAGTACTCTGGTGAGTTTCCTTAGTAAAGGAAAAGAAGAGGAGAATAAACGCAGGTGTAGTTACAGGGGAAGCTAAACCAGGCTCCCGTATCCCACAAAGGGACTGTGGTCTAGTGGTTAGAGAGCTAGCGACCGGGAGTAAGAGCCTCTGGATTCTAGTCACAGCTCTGCCACGGAGTCACTCTGGGACCTTGGGCAACCCACATGGGAGCAGATTTTCAAAAGTGCTCAGCACCCAGCAGCTCCCAGAATCTGGCCCCAAATGTGGGTGCTAAGTCCTTTTGAAAACTCTAACTTTGTGGCCTGTTTTTTCAAAGTGTTGAGCCTGGGCAGCTTTAATTAAGAATTTGGGAAGCCCATTAATTCTGAGAATCTCAGAACCTGAACACCAGATTCTTAGCTGCTGTGGACATCAGTTTACCTACATGTACAAAGGGGTAATGGCCCCTTTAATAGAAGAGCGGGGTTCCTGAGACTTAATTTATAAAGGGCTTTGGACAGAAGGTGTACAAGTGCATCTTCACTATTTAGTCTCTGGTCCCTGTCTAGGTAGAAGTTCAAGATCTCATAGCACTGGGGAGGATAATGTTCAAGCAAACACCTTTTTCTCCTCATTAACCAAGCTCTGAGCAACCCAGCATATATCTGAGGGATTGCTGAGTGCGCAGCAGCCCCTGCCTTCGCCTACCCCACGCGCTGCACTGCCAGGATCTAGCTCGTTGTTTGTCAAACCCTTTGGCGCACAGAGCGTATGGCGAGCACTGAATAATTCTCTAGTCCGCTTGGCATCATGGGGATGTCACACTGTAGAGCCAAGCTGGAAAACAAGGCAAGGTAACAAAGCAGCTGAGACGCAGCCCATCCATAAATCAGACCAAAAAAAAAAGGGTTTATTTTTAGCGAAGAGCAGTGAGGATGAAGAATCCTCCGCAAGCTGGGGCGGGGGGGGAGGAGGAGAATAACCCTCTGCTGACAGCGATTGTACAGCAAGTGCAGAGAAGGAGAAAGCAACCACTCAAAGGTCTTCGAGAGTTCCAGGCAATGTCAAGTCCCTTGGCAGCTGGTGAGGCAAAAGAGGCGCTAGCTTTTATAATTCCAGGAGACAGGGTCACAGTTCAACAGGACATCGGGACGAGTCGCTTGATTGGCTGTTTACAAAGGTAGTGCCAATGTTTTCCTTCGATTAAAATGAATTAGTTCAATCATAAATTATTTCTGCAGTAAATAATTATAATTTTCTTCTATTCTCAAGATGATCTCAGGGTGGGAACACATGGGTGTACATACCCTCTGTCTTTCACCCACACACCTTAATCTCCTACACCCCACCTAATCTATGCAGTAGCAAGAGATCACTGTGATAGCTAGGTTTGTGGTTACTGATACTTACACATAAGCCAGGGTGGTGCTGAAGTGCTTGTAAATATAAGTTTCAAGTACAGGGTTAAAATGCTGGAACTTGATGTCTCCGATCAGAGAAATAATAAATACCTGCCAAAAACACAAAAGGAAACAGAAGTACTGAACTGCATGACCTTCAACTAACTGTCCTGCAATTTATTCTAATCGTGTCCCATTTTGTTTTGCTGGTTGCTTGTGCTTGATCTGCTCAGCTTTAATGTTATAGATGGTGTTGCATATCTGCTGATAATGGCCAAATGGCCTTGGAGGGCGATCATGTCCCATCACAGAAGTTAGACAATGTCAGGCCTACTCAATGGACAGATGGGGAACTGTAACGGTAAAGCCAGCTGCTGTATGAAGTAGCCCTGGTGATTTGGTAAGTGACAGACTCCGTATGGTAATATTTCCGTATCAGGGGGTTAGAGAGGCACAATGCTGCTAGAAGCACTGGTTTTCAGATGAGGCTCAAAAGTAAGGTTCTGAACATCTGGAGTCATTAAATATCCCCTTGCACTTTACATCGATAGTGCTCCTAATCCTGCTTCTCTGCTAAAACTGTGGCTTGAGTAACTGCACCCTGCCTCCCTAAATTCCCCCTGCAGTTTCAGCTGGATACAGTGATCTTCAGTTTCTTTTCTAACCTGTCGCATTCTGTTGCTGAGCTTTATTAAACAATTGCTTCCTTGTTCCACAGGTAAAGCAGTCTCTCTACATAGACTGCAATCTCTTAGTAAAGTCTGCTAAACATTTTACTGGGATCTTCGTACAAAATGCTCTCTTGTTGAGAGGCACTATTGCCCAATGGATAGGAACTGGACTGGGACTCAGGAGATGTTGGGTCTCTTTCCAACTCTGCCACTGACCTGCCATGAGACCTTGTGTAATTCACTTCCTCTCCATATGTCCAGTCTATTGGAGGATACTAATACTTTCTTTCTGTGTAAATTGCTTTGAGATCCACAGATGAAAAGTGTTATATGTAAGTAGCTAGGCATTATGTACATGTCAATCCCTATTCTCATTATATTCATGGAAATGGCCATGGTACATCTCATATCCTTGCCTTACATTAGCACCCAATGACTCCTGACTAGTATAAACAGCATTTAAATATAATTTCATATTTCTCATAGAGCGAGACAACAATCAACTGTCCAGTGGAAGCAATAGGAACCAGAATGAGAAGACAGGCTGAAATAAAGGTGCTTTGGGATATGCAGATGATAACCACTCACCAGTGCATCGAACACAAGGAAGTCATATGTTTCATTGTCTGACATCTCCATCATTATGTTGAAAAGTGCATCAAGTGTGTCTTGTAAAAACTAGAGAGAGAAGATAATGGGGAAGCAGAAACAGAGGTTATTTCTGTTTCGATGCTGCTCAGGAATCCTCTCTTCTGGTCTCTTTCCCCCCACGAGCTTAAGGAAAACAGAAAGGGCTTGATCCTGCCCAGCAGAGGTATGTGTACAAATAGGTAAAAAGGGATTAGCAGGATAGGGAATGCAGAGGAGCCCAAATGTGCACTGTGCACGCTGATACATGTCTGCCAAGCTGCTCCTTTCTAGGAGCAGGAGCAAGGCCAATAAGAAGTGAGCAACTCTCCAGCATGAAGATCACACGTAAGCCCATATCTGCCATGCCCTGTCCCCTTTCTATCTGGCACAGTTCGGGAGTACAGGAGTGGCTGGCTGTGCAAGGGGGCTTACTCCAACTTTGCCCACACATAGCCTCTGCCTGCAGCGGAGCATGTCAACCTTGTGCTCTGTGCCAAAGGATCAAGGACAAGCCTTTCAAGCACAACATTCCTTTGGCAATCACCAGGAGTCCTGATTTTACAAACACGCCGCCTTAACTTAAGTAGCTCAGCAAGACAGACAATTTTCAACTGACCTTCAAAGCGAACCCCCATTTCACAGCCCCAGTAAGCCGACATATAGATTATCCAAAGTTTAAAAAAAAAAAAAGTCTCTCAAAAATCAGAATTTCATTTTCCCGGAAATTCCAATTTTCAGCTAAAGTTCTCAAGCCACTCAGACTCAGGCAATAAGTTCTTTGTGGCACAAAGAGTCTTTTTCTTGTGTGTCTGTACAGCACCTAGCTTAGTGGAGTCCCAATCCACGATTGGGGCCCCTAGATGCTACCGAAAATAAATAAATAATGATCAGGGTTTTCCTGCGTATCATATTTTGCAAGAACTTGCATTGAATTCTCCCTACAGCCCCAATCCTGCAAATAAAGTAGTGTTATGAACATAACGCCCCCTAAAACTTGTTACTGTCCATGCTATCTCTGGACTTGTCAGTAACTGCACATCTGTAAATGAGCCTGCGTGTTTTAAGCAAGTTAGCACACCCACTGGAATACTGAGATCACTGCCTATCATGCCGACCAGGCCTGTCTCATTGTTTCCTGGTGCTCCCCTGCCTATCTGTATCCACCTGTTGTCTCTGTCTTATACTTAGATTGGGGCAGGGACTGTCCTTTTGTTCTGTGTTTCTATAGTGTGTAGTACAGTGGGGTCTTAGTCATTAATAAATAAGAAGAAGTAAAAGTAGTAGTCAAGGTTAAAAAGTTAAGCACATGTCTGCGTGTTTGCAAGATTGGGACCTAACTCTCTATGTACACCAACAGAAGCTGTGATCTTGTACCTTTACAATTTCTCCTCCTTCCACGTCCATTAGCTTCTTTAGGTTGTGCGCTATGTGCTGAGAGTTAGAACGCCAGTTCAACAAACCCAGCAGGTCAACTACCAAGGACAGAACAATGACAATTAGTGACAGATTGCAAAGAACACCACAGCCGATTTACCCTAATGGCTGCAGACCAATAAAGAAATGGAAACAGTGCTTATTTTTCTCATCAGCTTATAAGAAAAAGTCATAGTACTTTGTAATGGCTGTTTTGACTTTGCCAGAGTTGCCCTTGCTCTTAGAGACACACCTATAATTCAGTTGGAGATTGGTCCTGCTTTGAGCAGGGGGTTTGACTAGATGACCTCCTGAGGTCCCTTCCAACCCTGTATTCTATGATTTTAAATCTTAGCACATGAAACATGCAATTTTGCAGACTTCTCATTTACTTAAGAGCGGACACCCATAAGCTGGGAAATCCATCAGACTGAATGATTGACTGACAAATGTTCTTACGTTTCCTTCAGAGTTTTCAGAACGCTGCTTAAAGCCCCATTTTAAGCCTCTTTTAGGAAGCGAGTTAAGGTTTTGGCTTCATTGATCACAGCTCTGGACCATCCAGGGACATCAAATTCAGTGACAGACTGTAGCTGAGATTTTCAAAACAGACTAGGGGATTTAGACACAGCCTCCATGAAAGCTACCAGTAGATGTGTGTGTAAATCCCCTAGACTGCTTTGAAGATCTCAACCACCGCCTGCAAATAAACTTGGTCACTACCTTTTAAAGGAAGAGCAGGCACATAATATGCAATCAAGACACAGAAGGCCAAATTTAGTCCAAAGGATCTGAGTTGGCATAATTTACAGTCTCTCCACCCCAAAACCACATAGTATGTTATACTATGATTTCCCTTCTAGATTTAGACTGACAGTCTCACTGTCACTTACTAATATGTGACCCATCCCCACATATACATTTTACCCATCACCACTGATTTTGGCCTTGTCTCCAGTTGAATACCTCTAAAACGTGCAGATAACACGTTATCTGCTGGAAGGGGTTGCAAGCACATTAGAGGACAGGATGAGAATTAAAAATGACCTTGACAAATTAGAGAACTGAGCTGAATTCCACAGGATGCAATTCAACAGAGACAAGTACAAAATACTTCACTTAGGAAGGACAAATCAAATGCACAACGGCAAAACGGAGAATAACTGGCTAGGTGGTCATGCTGCTGAAAAGGATCTGGTAGTTATAATGGATCACAAATTGAAGACGAGTCAACCATGTGTTGCAGCCATGAAAAAAAGCCCATGTTCTGGAGTGAATTAATTGGAGTGTTATATCCCTTGGGGGAGGGATAGCTCAGTGGTTTGAGCATTGGCCTGCTAAACCCAGGGTTGAGAATTCAATCCTTGAGGGAACCATTTAGGGACCTGGGGCAAAAATTGGGGATTGGTCCTGCTGTGAGCAGGGGGCTGGACTAGATGACCTCCTGAGATGCCTTCCAACCCTGATAGTCTATGATTATATGACATAAGAGGTAATTGTCCCTGGGTTGAAGCCTGGAGTACTGTGTCCACTTCTGGACACCACACTTTAGGAAAGATGTGGAATAAATGGAGAGATTCCAGAGGAGAGCAACAAAAATGAGCAAAGGTTAGAAACTCTGACCTACGAGGAATGGTTAAAAAAACTGAGCATGTTTAGTTTTGAGAGACGACAACTGAGCAGGGAACCTGGTAACGGCCTAAAAATATATTAAGGGCTGTGATAAAGAGGACTGATCAATTGTTCACCATGTACACTGAAAGTAGGACAAGTAGTAATGGGTTTAATCTGCAGCAGGGGAAATTTAGGATAGATATTAGGAAAAACTTTCTAACTTCATGGGTAGTTAAGCTCTGGAATAGGCTTCCAAAGGGTGTGGCGGAATCCCCATCATTGGAGGTGTTTAAGTACAGGTTGAACAAACACCTGTTTGGGATGGTCGAGGTTGACTTGGTCCTGCCTCAGCATACAGTGCTGGACTTGACCACTTCTCGAGGGCCCTTCCAGCCCCACATTTCTATGATTCACACTGGAGGACCAGAAGAGAGTCGCTCTCTCCCCTAACAGGAAGGTGTAAGAAGGTGCAGGTTAAAGTAGTCTCTCGCCTAAAAGTGTCTAAGAGAGTCTTCGTGTAAGGGGGAGGGCCTAGTTCACCTGGCAGACAGTTCTCCCAGCACAGCATAGCGCCCACCCCACTGCTAGCACCAGACCTACCGTTCTGGGTCAGTTTGGTGGAGCAGATGAGAGTGGCAATCTGGAAGCTGTCCTTCGTGCTGTCTTTAGTGGGCGTGAAGTTGGCCAAGTGGTGCAGGTTTTTGCCTGGGGGGCCGTCCTTCTCCTCCTCCACTTTTGTGCCAGGAAGAGTTAAGTAGAATTTAGCGTCTTCCATTTTCTTGTTATCGCCCTGTTGATAGAACATAGTTGGGGGAGGGGGGGGGTCATTTTCAGACACTGACAATACTCCATCTTGCCCCTGTCCACATAGGAGGCAGGCACTCATTAGCTACGAATACTCTCCAACACTGCAGCAGACTGCATGTTTTTTCAGCAGTTTTCACATCTGTTATGGACTGGAATTCTTTTTAAGTTGAGCATGGAAAAATCACATTCTATCCAAGGCACTTATCTGGCCTCCATCCTCAGACTATCTGAGCACCTTGCACTCTTCTAATGCATTTATCTTCTCAACACCCCTGTGGGGTAGGAAAGTGCCGTCACCCTCATTTTATAGATTGGGAACTGAAGCACAGAGATACTAAGCCATTTCCCCGCAAAAAAGGAGCTTGTACCTGCATCTCCAAAGTTCTAGGCTAATTCCCTAACCACCAGACCAGCTTTCCTCTCTCTGTATTGTAGTTTACCTATACAGGTGAGTCGCATCATATGCGCATTTAACTTACACGAATTCAACTATTTGCGCTCCGTGGGAGGGAGGGGGGGGTAGAATTGATCTAAGTTACGCAACTTCAGCTACGTGAATAACGGAGCTGAAATCGATGTACTTAGATTGACTCATCATGGTGTCTTCACTACGGTGAGTTGACGGCTGCCCGCCAATCCAGCGGGTAGCGTAGACAGCCTCTATGGGCTGTTGAAACCTCCCGCCGAAGAGGGACAGCCTTCTGATGAGAAGGAATTCAAAGCCAGCCAAGGCTGGCTTAACAGTTTTAGGAACCGCTTCAACCTCAGAAACGTGCAGACGACTGGTGAAGCTGCATCTGCCAATGAAGAGGCAGCAAAAGCGTATCCCGAACAATTAAAAAAAAAATCATCGAAGAAAAAAGGGCTATCTTCCGGAACGAGTTTTTAATGCTGACGAGACTGGGCTCTTCTGGAAAAAAATGCCCAACCGCACGTACCCTTCAAAATCAGAAAGACAAACCCCTGGCTTCAAAGCAGCTAAAGACTGTGTGGTTGTGTTGTTTTGTGGCAATGCAGCTGGACATTTAATAAAGCCGGGCTTGCTCTATAGGGCTGCAAATCTCCGTGCCCTAAAAGGCAAAAACAAAAATCTCCTGCCTGTGTTCTGGCAACCAAATAAAGAGGGTCCGGTGATGGCAGCATTCTTTCTGGATTGGTTCCACACGTGTTTCATTCCGGAGGCCAAGCAGTACCGCGAAGAGAAAGGACTTGACTTTAAAGTGCTGCTGATCATAGACAATGCTCCTGGCCACCCTGCAGCACTCCGGTTTGCGATTTAAGGGATTTTCAAGGGTAATTTTGACTACACATGATTTTCGCCTTCTGCCCTAAAGGCAGAAAAGGAAAAGATGTGACTCCATGCCATTTCTCTACAGGCTGTCTGGGTTACGGAGCCAAATACAGCAAACAAGTAAAATGGATTCACAAGCTACTACAAGAATGTATCAGACCTGTGTCAAAGTGATCAGAGATCCACCCAGTGCAACCTTATTTAACGGTGACTTATCCTGACCATAATTTAGCGTGTCACTGGTTCTCAGACTCTGGCGGTTAACAGGTTGAAAGGGATCTTTGCATTGGTGAGTAAAGTAGGGCTTGTGTTAACAGGAGACAACATACATGGCTGGGAAAGACTTTCAGCTAGTACAAGGATTGCACAACCAAGGGTTTTTTTCCCCAAACTACCTTGTAAATGACTAAATTGTGTTTGCCATCCTGCAGAGTTGTTCCATCCGCATTCATCAGTTTCACAAAGGCCACCCCGAAAGCTCTCTCCGATTTATCCCTGGCTGCAAAGAGAAAGAACATAACCTTCACTAAAAGGGACCTCTAGTCTGTCTCCTGGATTTTCTCCCAGCTCCCAACCCATGGGAACGTTCCTTTTTTACTTGCTGCTACTAAGGAACAAAGCAAGAGTAATAACTTCTGTTTAAAAGGCACTATTTCACTGCAACACATCTCAAGGCACAATAGACCATTTTTACAATAAGATGGGAACACTTCCTTGTTAATGCCTCATTATGTCCAAATTTTCAATGGGTAGATGCAAGAAGAAATGCACTGCAATTTGCATGCCTACACAGGGGCATGCAATTCTGCATAGAGGTTTAGGCAGACATTTTCCAAAGATGCCTCATTTTAATGTTAATTGAGCATTCAAATCACTTAGGCAGTTTTGCGAATCACAGCCTTAAATGTTAATGTATTTGTTATTTGCATTCCAATAGCTAGGAGTTCTGGTCATAGCCCATGGCCCCCTTTTGCTCGGCACTGAACAAATACAGAACAAAGAGATAGTCTCTGCCCCAAGGAGCTTATAATCACTTGTGCATGTAATCAGAGGAATTGTGAATGCAAACGCATGCTTTTCTGAACTTGTACCTACTGCCTCTATTTTTGCAAATCTGGCACCACATCTTGCATTTAACTCTATGGATTTGTGTCTGTGACAGATTGCTAAATAGGAAACCCTGCGTCAGCACTCTGTTCACAACGGCTCCAATCAGGCATAGCAGATTGGAGCTGATGAGGCAGACCTACGCCTAATTTGTGGGTGGGGCGGGGCAGGGCAGAAAGGCTAACGAAGCCGTTAGCCAGAGCCCACAAATAGGCACCGGAAGGAAGTGAAAAGGGGGAAAGCAGGCAGTGCGAGGTAAACGCTCTAGTTACACTATGAAGGTGGTGGGACTCAATTATAAATAAACTGCACAGGATGTTAAACCAGCACAAGGGTCTCTGCGTGATTTGTTGACCAAGACAGAAGCAGGACCAAGGAGGCCCTGTTACAGTGTCTTACTGCCCTTTTTGGATCAGTTTCTCAGGCTATGATCTGATCTTATGGGGCCACCCACAGCTCTGAAATAGCTTCATGAGATCTCTGGCTATGTAACTTTCTTATTAGCCTCTCATGGACTTGATCTAAAGGAATCCCTGCTGAGGTTACAGGGACAAACCATCCCGATGTGTCGAAAGAATAGTAAATATGGCAGGCGACCAGCTTGGCTTAACGGTGAAATCCTAGCGGATCTTAAACATAAAAAAGAAGCTTACAAGAAGTGGAAGGTTGGACATATGACCAGGGAAGAGTATAAAAATATTGCTCGGGCATGTAGGAATGAAATCAGGAGGGCCAAATCGCACCTGGAGCTGCAGCTAGCAAGAGATGTTCAGAGTAACAAGAAGGGTTTCTTCAGGTATGTTGGCAACAAGAAGAAAGCCAAGGAAAGTGTGGGCCCCTTAATGAATGAGGGAGGCAACCTAGTGACAGAGGATGTGGAAAAAGCTAATGTACTCAATGCTTTTTTTGCCTCTGTCTTCACTAACAAGGTCAGCTCCCAGACTGCTGCGCTGGGCATCACAACATGGGGAATAGATGGCCAGCCCTCTGTGGAGAAAGAGGTGGTTAGGGACTACTTAGAAAAGCTGGACGTGCACAAGTCCCTGGGGCCGGACGAGTTGCATCCGAGAGTGCTAAAGGAATTGGCGGCTGTGATTGCAGAGCCATTGGCCATTATCTTTGAAAACTCGTGGCGAACGGGGGAAGTCCCGGATGACTGGAAAAAGGCTAATGTAGTGCCAATCTTTAAAAAAGGGAAGAAGGAGGATCCTGGGAACTACAGGCCAGTCAGCCTCACCTCAGTCCCTGGAAAAATCATGGAGCAGGTCCTCAAAGAATCAATCCTGAAGCACTTACATGAGAGGAAAGTGATCAGGAACAGTCAGCATGGATTCACCAAGAGAAGGTCATGCCTGACTAATCTAATCGCCTTCTATGATGAGATTACTGGTTCTGTGGATGAAGGGAAAGCAGTGGATGTATTGTTTCTTGACTTTAGCAAAGCTTTTGACACCGTCTCCCACAGTATTGTTGTCAGCAAGTTAAAGAAGTATGGGCTGGATGAATGCACTATAAGGTGGGTAGAAAGCTGGCTAGATTGTCGGGCTCAACGGGTAGTGATCAATGGCTCCATGTCTAGTTGGCAGCCGGTGTCAAGTGGAGTGCCCCAGGGGTCGGTCCTGGGGCCGGTTTTGTTCAATATCTTCATAAATGATCTGGAGGATGGTGTGGATTGCACTCTCAGCAAATTTGCGGATGATGCTAAACTGGGAGGAGTGGTAGATACGCTGGAGGGCAGGGATAGGATACAGAGGGCCCTAGACAAATTGGAGGATTGGGCCAAAAGAAATCTGATGAGGTTCAATAAGGATAAGTGCAGGGTCCTGCACTTAGGACGGAAGAATCCAATGCACAGCTACAGACTAGGGACCGAATGGCTAGGCAGCAGTTCTGCGGAAAAGGACCTAGGGGTGACAGTGGACAAGAAGCTGGATATGAGTCAGCAGTGTGCCCTTGTTGCCAAGAAGGCCAATGGCATTTTGGGATGTATAAGTAGGGGCATAGCGAGCAGATCGAGGGACGTGATCGTCCCCCTCTATTCGACATTGGTGAGGCCTCATCTGGAGTAGTGTGTCCAGTTTTGGGCCCCACACTACAAGAAGGATGTGGATAAATTGGAAAGAGTCCAGCGAAGGGCAACAAAAATGATTAGGGGTCTGGAACACATGACTTATGAGGAGAGGCTGAGGGAACTGGGATTGTTTCGTCTGCAGAAGAGAAGAATGAGGGGGGGATTTGATAGCTGCTTTCAACTACCTGAGAGGTGGTTCCAGAGAGGATGGTTCTAGACTATTCTCAGTGGTAGAAGAGGACAGGACAAGGAGTAATGGTCTCAAGTTGCAGTGGAGAAGGTTTAGGTTGGATATTAGGAAAAACTTTTTCACTAGGAGGGTGGTGAAACACTGGAATGCGTTACCTAGGAAGGTGGTAGAATCTCCTTCCTTAGAAGTTTTTAAGGTCAGGCTTGACAAAGCCCTGGCTGGGATGATTTAATTGGGGATTGGTCCTGCTTTTGAGCAGGGGGTTGGACTAGATGACCTCCTGAGGTCCCTTCCAACCCTGATATTCTATGATTCTATGATTCCTCCTGCAACGAGGCCATCAAGACCTGAGTCACAGCGCATTCCGGCACTGACTTTTGTAAAGGACTTAAAAATAAAAGGAGTAGTTCAGCTCCTCGGCACCAAGGACAAGCAGTCCTGTTTCCCATTTTTATAGACAAAGCCATTTTAAGGTTCAAATAACTGTTTCTCCCCATTTGCATGTGTCATTCTCATTTCCTGCTTCCAATCAGTAAGTGGGAAATGCCGAAACACACCAAGAAAGGCTGCTGCTGCGGGATTTCCAACCAGAATCAGAAGCAAAAGTGCCGGAAATCCAATGGGAAAAGCCTGTTTTCTTAGAATAGCAGCCCAGTTTTGCTCCCCCATTATGTTGAGGGGGCTCATCAGAAAAGATTCCCTTGCTGGTCCATGCCAATCCCAAACTCTGAACCATCCCCTTCCCAGCAGACAACAAGTTAGAAGGAAGGCCAAATGCTGGTTCCATCTTTGCGGGACGCTCAGAAACATACCTAGGCTATGAAGTGCACAATATACATGGGGGGAAAAACCTCCCTGATCTCTGCTCCAAGTACTTACATTCCTGTGATGATCGGTGACGGAACGTAAACCTCAGATGGCAACGACTGACCTCTTCAATTGCAATAGACACCTGAACGTTACGTGAGGGGTCAAATAGAACAACAATTAGGGCTTCTCATATGCCTCTTATTAGGAGGAACACAAAATATTTTACAAACACTAGCAAAGCAAGTCTCATAACATGCCCCAATCCCTCACGCTAAAGCCTTATAACCATTTTGCAGATGGGGAAAGTATAGCTAGAGAGATGAAGTACCTTACCCAATGTAACACATCAGTGGAAAAGTCAGAAAGAGAATCCAGGAGTTCTTGTCCCGGGCCCTACATTTGAAAACTCATCTCTACTTCCGTTTAAGATCTTCAAAGGATCGCAGGGAATTCAACAAGCAAATGCCATTGAGACTGAATGAAATTTGAGCATTTAACTCCCGTAGGCCCTTTTGAAAGCGTTATCCCCTCATCCTCTTTGCATTATCTTCATGAAAACATTTGCTAAAGCCGTTCAGCCCTGAATCCTTTGGGTATCTAGGTATTTAAATTACTTTGTGTGTGTGTGCGCGTGTGTGCAGATAAACACACATGCACAAATATATGTGCATTTGTACTTTATGTTACTGGGAAAGCTCTTCTCAGATGCATCACCTTATAGAAGTACAGGTGGCCAGTTGGCTTGGCCAGGGTTATGCAATCAATCAGAGCCTCAATCATGTCTGGAATCCAGGACGCTCTCTCTCTTCCATCACGAAAAACGTTTAGGAAGTAATGGAAGGGCCTTTTGAGGTTTTATTTTACCAGGATTCCAAGTGCAGAAAAGCAGGTCTGTTCTTTCCATTTCAGAGACACGCCCCCAACCCTGTCCAATTCATATTAGCAGTTAAACCCTTTAGTTATCTCAAAGATACTCTGCTCTGTTTACAGCAAGGGTGCGGATGGTTTTTCAAAGCACACCACAGATCCAGTGATGATACCTTTTCTGCAGCTAAAAGTGGACCAGAGTCCTGTTTGCTGAAAAACCAGACAACACTGTCTCTCTAGACCACGTAGGACAACATGCTAGTCTACATGTCCTCTGCTGATTCAAGGTTTGTTGATTTGTCTTATTCTTTAGGCTCCATGTGAAGGGAGCAGGACTGTAAAATACACACACTCACCTTTACAGTTTCATACCAGCAAGGCTGCTTGACTTGATAATAAACAACAGACTTGTATTCGGAGATCCCTTCATAACCAGCACCTGGATGGATAGCTTTCTTTGGGGAAAAAGACAAGCAGAAGGTGAAGATCAAATAAAGTCAGGAAAAAATACCGAGGGTAAAATTTTCAAAAGCCTCTAAGTGACTTAGGAGCCTAAGTCCCATTTCAAGTGACTTAGGCACTCAGGAGCCTAAATCACTTTTGAAAATGGGACTTAGCCGTCTAAGTCATTTTGGTACTTTTTGTACATTTTACTTGTAACCTTCAAAGATTTCCTTACATCAATATTAATGTGTAAATTCAGTAGGACAGAGTCCTAAAATTCATTGTATAAAAGATTGGAATAATCTAGGGTTATACAGAGACTTAAAGCTCAGCATCCAGAGGCCTCTGTGAGACCCCTGTTTATTTTGGTAAATTACTGCCAAGACTACAATCTAGTCACCAGCTGCCAAGGGATGCAACCTTCAGCTGTGCGCCAGCAGTTGAGTTGCCTACGTGACTAACTGAACCTTAACGCTCAAGTTTGGGGGAAGAAAAATAAAAGTAGCAGAGGTAACAGAACCCACGAGTCCTGATTCCCAGAACCATGCTCTAACCACTGCACTCACCGTACCTATATCCTATGCCTCCTATTGATGTTTGAAGTGGAAAAGACCCACTATGTCATCTAATCCATCCTTCAACCAATGCAGGCGTGTCCATTACATTTTCTGTTGCTTTTCCCAGCAATGTAATCACAGAGGTCCCCTAGAATTACCTTAACTGAACAGTCACACAGTCCTTGCACAAAGGATCTCCATTAAGGGCCATCTCAGCTGGAGATCCTGCAGCAGCCCACTACGTGCATAAAGCAACATCTTTGTCACCCACCACCCAAGCAGGTCCACCCTACCTCCAAGAGGTTGCCATCTTCATCATGCACAGACATGGTGACCTCTACATTCTTGGGAGTCTTCTTCTTCCCTTTGTCAAACTCCCCTTCTTTCAGCGTGATGTAGATGTCGTTTCGAACATCACCTGAAACGTTAAGAGACTCCCGGTGAGCCGCTTTCCACAGACAGCCAGCTGGGGAAAGTTACGGGGTTAACATTTCACAACCCCGCATGGGACTTTGACCATGTTATTTCACATCCTTGAATGACAACAAGGAAGCTCTAGATTGAACCACTGGTCTCATCTTCACCTCAGTTTTGGGGTCAGACTCTACCACGTGCCAATCTTCTTGCTAATAATTCTTACGTGCATGACTTCCACACAACCCCTCTCTTTATGACCACAAATGGACTCATGAATAAAAGGCAAGGAAGCTTCATATTCCATTATGCCATGACCAAGTTTGTACCTTTTGTATTTCTCTTTCCTATCTGCCAGGGTGAATTCCTCCCTATGTGAATTCAATAGAACGGGGGGGGGGGGGGGGGGGGGGGAATGTCACGATGAAAGATGGCTTTTTGATTAAATGGTAACGTTCTTACAAAAAATTCCATTCATTGACATTTTTCAGGTTTCCTTAAATAAAATATAACAGAAACAAAACTGAAAATTTTCAAAGTTTTCACTTCTTTGATGAAATTCCGAAATCTGGTTGAAAGTTTTTGACAAAATAGGAAAATGTTAATCTTCTTTGAAAATTTTAGTGGAAAACACCACACACTTTTCAACCAACTATGGAACAAAGCTCTGCACAACAGGTAAATTCAGGATTTCTGTGTCTTCCTACGTCCTTCACAAGCACGGTAGCAAGTCAGAGTTTGTGCTCATGAAGATAAGATACCTACCGGGCAGAATAATCTCAGGGAATCCCATTTTGCGAGCCACTGCAGTCGATCTGTCGACAAGATGAGAAAAATCCTTCTGAACCTGGGCTAAGTCTCCAGGTAACAGCTTCAGGGAGACCCAGAGGCCTAAGAAAAAAATATGGTACTTAATAAATGTTTACTGGTACAAGTGCAATGTCTATAGTATGACCAAAAAGAAAAGGAGTACTAGTGGCACCTTAGAGACTAACCAATTTATTTGAGCATAAGCTTTCGTGAGCTATAGCTCACTTCATCAGACGTTCCTGTTAACTGCTGGAAATGGCCCACCTTGATTATCACTACTAAAGGTTTTCTTCCCCCCCCCCCCCCCCCGCTCTCCTGCTGATAATAGCTCATCTTAAGTGATCACTCTCCTTACAGTATGACCATGAACCCTGGGCTTAAGGAGAGAAAACTAATGACTATTTTCTTGTTTGATATATATAATGTAGTATCCCAAACACACAGCTAAAATATGCAACCCCAAGTTTCCACTGGGCCTGATTCTCCAACACTTACTCATGGCCTAATTCTGCAAGTAGACCCAGAATTACAGTGGAACTGTCACTGGAGTAAGGTACTATTTAATTTGAGCAAGGGCGGCAGAATCCAAACCATAAGGTTTCAGACACATCCAAATCATTGAGGAGAAACAGAGGGGTTGGGTGTGATGGGATAAAAGGAGATGTAAGCTGTGGAGTGTAGTTTACCAAGGTAACTACAACACTGGCGGCAAACAAGTTTAGTGGGGGAAATGGACAAGTCTTCTGTTTTGAGTAAGGATGGAATAAATACTTAGTAAGTATAAACCACTGGTGAGTCTGTTGCAGTCTCCCTCCTTGCCCAATCCACAGAGGATATGAGTCTGTTATAGCCCAGCTAGGGAGCTTTCGCAGCTCATGCTTTTAGCTTTGGTGATGAGATAGCATCATTTCACAGTCTGGCCCAGTGGAAGCAACAGACTCTAGTGGCCTTGATTTCTGAACCTTCGCAAATAATTCAATTCCTTTGTAAGAGAGGGAGCCTTTCCCGTGCCCCAGGTTGTGAAGCTGGCTCCTTGTCCAAATGTGCCTACCTTGCCCTTTATGATTCACTTCCTTTGCAGCGATGACTTTGTTGAAGACCGAAGTGAGAGGCTCATTCTCACCGATCACATGGGAAGTCATTAGAGGAGACATGATTAGCTGTCGCTGCCTAATGTAGGTTTCCATGGCGATTCTGATAAGCGGAACAACAGAAGATGGGGTGCAGGCAGACTGAAGGCCAAGCAAGTCCTGGATCCAAATATTTCTGACCTTTGGATTTGGCCCCTATTGTCTTTAACAAGCCAAAGCAAGCCCTCCCTCCCACTCCATCCAAATATGAACCCCCAAACTTTGGAAGAGCCTAGATTTGGATTCAGACTCTGCATCATGAGCTAATCTCTAATTACAATGTCCCTGCAGCAAAGACAGGCAAAAAAAAGTTGTAAATCCACGTTATTGTGGAAAGGAAAAACACCCTTTGGGGCACTTTTTCTAGTCATATAAACAGGCCATGAAAGGAATAAAAAAATTCTCCACCGAGAGTCCCTCGTAATGACATGCTGGCTGAACCAAACAAACTGCTATATTTAGGATTGTAATAACACAGTTCAGCTTACCCAAACAAGCTTCATTTTCAATACTGTAACACGCTGAACAAGTTAACAGCGCCATCAAAGAGCCAGTCTAACTAGAGAGGCAGAAAGGCACAGGTCTGGGGCTTGAATCTCCTCTCCAAACCAGAAATTGTAACCATGCAGCCAGGAATCATTTCACCCCTGACTTCTATTCTCTTTATCCGATTCCTCCTACTCCATCCTCAGACAGATGATGCACAGTGGTGAAGACAAGGGAAATTCAGTTGGATTTGTACTCCCTATCATTTAGTTGCTTTTGAAAATCCCACCCCCAATACCCATACACAGTAGATGATGCTTCCATTTTCGAGGTCTTGTCTATAGGAACCCACCCTCTAATGTGCATTGGACTCTGAGGGTATGTCTACACTCACCTGGGATCAACGCTGCGGGTGATTGATCCACTGGGGATCGATTTAGCAGGTCTAGTGAAAACTCGCTAAATCAACCGCAGATCACTCTCCCCTTGACTCCGGTACTCCACCGGAACGAGAAGCGTAAGCTAAGTCAACAGGAGAGTTTCTCCCATCAACCCAGTGTGGTACAGAACCGCAATAAGTCAACCTAAGCTACGTCAACTCCAACTACATGGGTTGACTTAAGCCCGTAGTGTAGACCCGCCCTCAATTCATCCTTCTATGATTTGAACGTTTGATTCCAGGGAGTCTGTCTACTTCAAATCTAGTGCTAAGATACCACCCCGTCAGCCATCTCCCTTCCAGTGGCTGTGTTTTCCCTGTCACAGAGCATAAATCAAGCTGAGGTGGTTTTTACTGATGACGCTTGAGTCAATCACCTTGCTGCAAACTTTGGGCTTTACATGACTGGAGACTTTTTTCTTCCAAAAGGATCAGACTCTACAATTAACCAGTGTGTCTGTACAGGCCTTTCTGATACACCCCAAATCTCCCATACAGACATTGTCATTCTCTAAAGACTGTCTGTCCTGATTCATACAGCTCCGTGACTCACTCTGATGTCCAATACTTACTGCTGAAAAGGAATAAAGTGTTGCTTTTCCTCATCATCCACCTTCCCATGTATGATATCAGTAATGTCCATTACTGCAATGAGACAAGTTTAACAAAAATCATTTTATACCTTTACTAAGTGACTTTTTAAAAAAAAAATGGCTTGCCCAACAGATGTTAATTCTGATTCAGCTACACTAGTGGTAACAAATTTGGGAGACCTAAACGGCCACTGGTTTTTTTAAGCACCAAGCAGGTCTGGCTGACACAGCATTGGAACCATAAGCAGCAACCCATCCATACTAGTTTTTCCATAATGTTGTTCTGACTGGTGGAGCAGGATCATCATTTGCAATGATGGGAAAATTTTGACAAAATTTGCTGAGTCTAAACAAGATCTAAGTGGAATTTTGCTTTGTAAATTGTTTATTGATCCCTTCAAGGAAATCAATCTACTTTCCAAAAACCGAGTGGAAGCAGAAAATACTGATTCCCCTCCTAGAAGATGAATAATAGTTTGCTCAACTCTCTCTTCAGCCAGTCAATTGTCCTATTTGCATTGTTAATCTGATTGATTGACATAATTCCAGCCTTCAGTGTTCTCATCCTCGTAGCAGGTAAAGCAAATTCCACATGCAGTTTTTTTCATCGATCCAGCCTATAGCATAAAAACATGAATATTCTTCCCTATAAGAACAGATGGGATTTACAAAGATTTGATCAAAACAAAGAATTTACCTTTAGATTTCACATTCTGTTAATTTCAAAGTTTAATTTTAATTTTTCCTGGGTGTTTTCAGATTGAGATTTTCAAAGCAGGCCAAGGGTATTAGGTGCCTAACTCAATGGGAACTGGGCACCTAGCTCATTAAGGCTCCTTTGAAAATCCAAGCCTCGAAATGACACCGTGATAAGGATTTGAAAATTGATTGGGACATCCCTGCTTCATGGGACTAGAAGTTTAAGTATGGAGGGCATAATAAGTAGCAAATAGTAATAATATGTAGCTATCACAGAGAACTTTTTCCTCTGTAAATCTCAAAAGATTTTACAAAAGCAAGTGGTCAGTATTATTCTACCCATTTTACAAATGGGGAAACAGGCAGAGTTAATTGACTTTCCCAAGTTCAGTGACATAGCCCCAAATCTCCCGATTCCCAAGCCAGTGTCCGATCCACTGGACCATGGTCTCTCTCAGTTAATGCATTCTGCAGCTCGGCATCTCATACCTGCCACCCCAAACGGTCTCCGGAGCCCACCAGTGTGTTTCTTCCCATCTTTTAGCTCCATGTGCCCCACTCTCACAATTTGACACACCAAGCTGATTTTGGGCCTAATCAGGTCAGAGCTGCTCAGGTCCTGGAGAAACAGCAGAGACCATTTAAAATAGAGAAAATTAAACCCAGTTGCTTTGTGAACGTAGAAAAAACAAAAAGACATTTGCCAATGTTCATCACTTCCCGGCCATCTGACAAGGACAAACATATTTAAGCTAGGAGATAAATTTCTGACAAGAAAGCACAATCTCACTTATAAAAGGGCTGCTAAGGCAAATATATGGCATGTGCCTGACAAATTTTAACACATAGCAACTTCTTAACAACACGCTGTCCTTCAATAAGACTTCCCAGCACCAGTTCTGGAAACGATGGTAAATAATTTTATTATTAAAGCATTATCTACTGGATGACAGGACAGTTAGCTTGTGCCACTCTTGTTTCTAGTCTGAACATGCCACATATGATTACACTGAAGTGTTACTCTTTCATGAACAGCTGGTTACAAGTGATTTTGTACAATCCAGCTAGCTAGCTCACTAATGCCTGTACAAACTCAGAACTAAGAGCAAAATATTGACACAGAAACCCTGCCAAAGAACAGAACCAACAATGCACTCAAGCTCAACTCCTCCTAAATAGGAGAATTCAATTGAAAACAAACAACAAGGCACCTAGGACCCAATTTCTAAATCTATTTTGGTGCCTAAAAATGCAGCTAGACATTCAATAGGATTTCCGAAAGTGCCTATCTGCATCTTCAGGCACCAAAATACCTTTAAAATGCAGTCTTTGGAAAAAATATATACCCTTACAGATATTAAAAAATCATGATGGGGCATATTTTCAAATGCGGACACCCCAGCTTGTCTGTGCAACCTTAATTATCCAAGCAAAAAGCATGGAAAACTTTCTGCTGGCAAAAGAATTGTGGATGCAGCTCAATTGTTTGCATGCATACATGATTTCCATGAGCAAAGGTCCAATGAACATAATTGGTATTCATGCATTTTTGGAAGGTGCAACTTCTCATTTTAAAAATTAACTCCAGTGCCACTAAAACCGTTGTGTTTTAAAATGAGGTGCAACATATCAGATGCGGTCTCTTCTGTACTTCTTTGCTGATCAAGCTTGTCACTTCGCTACTCTGCTAAGGATTACAAAAGCCTTTGTCTGTATGAGCTGCAAAGAGCTGTCTAAGTGACATATGATTTTCAATGCCCAACTTAAGACATTTTGAAAGGGTCCTGATTTTCAAAGGACACTGTATTCGGCACTCTTTCAAAATCAGACTCCTTTAATTAAGATGTTTCAGTTGGGCACCTAAACATTACTAATCGCTTTGAAAATCCTGGCAAACTAGGTTGAGGTGGTGAGGAATATAAAGCAAGGGCATGTCTTTGTTGTGGCACTTACACTGTACATAACTTTCCTGTTTGGTTGGTAACATACTGGTTGACCCAGGTCATCTTGCCAAAGTAAATCCGCATTTGCCAGATACAAAAGCTTCCTCCCACAGAATACAAGAGAATTGTCGTGTTTATACAAGACTCATTAAAAAAGGGAAAGGGAGGATAATAGGTTTGGTATTTATACAGCACTGGTTTTGATTGGGGACTCTAGGGGCTTCTCCAAGAGAAGCAGCAAATAATAATAATAATAATAAATATTACAGTGGATGACTAAGCATTGGAGAATTTCCAGGCTGCAAACACAACAGGACTTACTGTAAAGATCGCTTGGAGATTATTAAGTTTCTCAATTTCCTTCGGCATCCCATTACTGCCCCAACGAACCAGGTAATTTTCACTATAAATAAAATAAAATAAACCTCTGCAATTCATGTATACTAGGTAAAATTTTCAAAAACATCTAAGTCACTTAGGCACTTTACAACATTTTAACCAACACCTTTAATCCCCAAGTGATATACAAATGATACACGGAAGTCACTTCACCCATTGGTGAAATGCAGCCCCTCTGGGGTGGAGAGAGGCAGCTGTTGAACAGAACACACCAAACCTATAGACACTGTTTAAGGCCGACAGCGAAGAAAACATATTCAGTCGAAAAGGGAACACTGCAAGGGGATATAAGGTAAGTAGAATGTAAAGGGACAAATTGGAATTTGACTAATGTATTGGGGTGAATATGCTTACCCCTTTAACAAGTGTCGTGGGATTTTTAAGGATCACATGGGCTCAGGATCTTGGTTTTAGGTCTCATTTGAGGTAAAATAATTCCTACCCAAATCACTGTTGATGGAGTAACCAAAAGAAAGAACAAAAGACTAAAGAAGAAAACAACCCTAACCAAACTCCTCCCTTATGGCCCTCTTTGCAGCGCCATCGGATGGGGCACCACAATCACCACAGAACAACAGGGAACTTTCCCATTCAGCAGCAACCTACCTGATCAGTTTCGACTGGTCGGGATCATAGAGGCTCATGAGCAACTCTGCATCTTCTCCAATGTTGCAGACAAAGTTCTTGAAGTTCACATACAGGCCATAGGTGTGTGTTGAGTTGAATACTGGCTGCCCTCGGAGGTCTACATTCTGTTGCAGAGACTGCAGAGAAAGATAAAATGAACAAGAAGGTGTCTCCTTAGAAAGGATAGAGGCTTCAGGTAGGATAAAGCTTAGTGCTGGGTCTCCTTAAGGATTCAACTAATTTCCAGACAGGACTGATGGTCGATTCATTCAGTGGGACAGGAGGACTGATGGAGCAACCCACGTTGCATCACAGAAGCGTCTGTGTCCCAGAGTGGCTCGTATACATGTAACATGCATATACGTTTACAAGAACAACAAATAAATCACACCTTGTATGTCTTTAACTAGAGGAGGAAAAAGAAGAATGCTTATGGTTAAATTAAATATCCAAAAGTGCTCAAGTGACTTAAGAGCCTAAGTCTCACTTTCTGAAGTGACTAAGGCACTTTGGCTAGGACAAGCTAGGAGCAAGCTGCGTTTATCTGAGAATTTCAAAGCTTCCAACGAGCTCCGGATGCCCAGTCCCCATTAAATGGATTGCTAAAATGGATTTCCCCCTTTGTTTTTAATGGAAACACAGTGGAATTCAGTCTAGCTTTGATGCCAGATAGAACACCACTACGACAGCATAACATCCCTTAACCAAAAATTCAGCTGACATACACAAAGGCAGAGAGCACAGGTGACTCCATGGGGGTAAGGCCACAAACAAGCAGGGACATACCTTCTCCTCTTGGATCCTTTCATCGATCCTTTTGGATGCCATCTCATGGGACTTAAAGAGAGTGATCGTGCTGGTTTCATCCGGGTCCAGGATGTTTCCATTGTCATCTCGCACCACTAGATCCAGCCCTAAAATCCTGGGTAGCATCCGTGTTACAGGTGGAAAGGGAGAATAATTGCCAATAAGTTGGAAGCAAATGCGATTTCAAGAGTCTTTTTAATGTTGGCATGGAAATGGAACAGAAAATGTTCATGCAACTTTTTAAAAAAAATCTGGAGGGATTTGTTTAAAGAACCAATGGAGTGTCCATCTCTGTGACAGCTGAGAAGATGAACAGACAAGTGTCACTACAGCAACCTGCTTCTATAACTATCGCAGCTCTATAACATCACAATATTTTGTCATGCTACCACTGAAGGTCAGTGAAGACACGGGCCCTTCATAAGACTCCAGCCTCGAGATAAGATCCTCAGCTGGACGAGAGCTCTTTTGGGGTCAGCTCAAGACAGGGGAGAGGGAACAGTGGCTTGAATACATCTTTGCTCTCCTTTGAATCCTGGGGGATTGCTCCAGGACAGAACATGGACTAGGAAACTAGCCCTCAGTTCTCCCAGTGGTCTCAAAACCAGTGATCAGAGGTACAGTACACAAGTATGGAACTACCATGCAAACTCATTTTCAAATATTCTCTCTCTGTATCTGCGGAGGCAGTCAGAGGAGGAAGTCAGCAGAGGAAGTGCTTAGATCTCCCACATCCCTCTCTCATGAACTGCAACCCCGTCCATGTTGGTGGAAACAGGAATGAACTGACATGATAGAGCCTTGGTTGTGTGGAAGCCTTGGGGGAGGGGGGCTCCCCTGGCTTTCACAGCATGAGCTACAGTTGATTGAGGGTTTGCACATGTGTTACAGTCATGCTAGAGAGATCAACCAGACCAGAACCTCTAGTCCAGACAGGGCCCCCCAGAGACTCAGAAAATTGTGCCAACTACAGATATCAAACTTCAGACTTGACCAGGCCCAGAAATACCGTCCTTCATCCCCACCTTAAAAAAAAGGTCAGTAAAGAAAATATCTAGTAAAGGAGCAGAGTTAATGAATTAGTTTAGCTAAGATGAGACCCCTTCAATGGGAATTTACATGTATTTTTAAGAGATATATCTGTGCATGTGCTAAATCTACTAGCTTTCTGCAAGAAGGTTAAATGGTTAATTTTTCAACTCTGCCTTCAAATAGATTAATGAGCCACGGAGACAATCTCTGGTCTGTACAAACCCATGAAATGCTGCTTGGGCGGTCTACAGAGCCGTGGCACTTAACGTGCTGATAAAGCAGTGTAGTTCCTGCTTTGCATCTCAATCCTGACCCCGGGCAGCCTGGCACAAACCACACTTCATGGGAGATGCCAGCTTCTTGGCAGAATTTAGACAGGTGAGGTTGCTTGCCAAGCACCGGCATATGAACTCCAAGCTGTTGCATCCACTCCCGCTAGCTTAGTCACATTTCGAATGGGCGTGAAAACCCCCATTGTCCCCTTTCCAGGGAGAAATCATTTAAAGCCTGATTCTGGGCCGCCTTGGGCTGTCATTCGCACCAGCACAAAGTGAATGTAAAACACTGCCCTTCTAATCTGGTCGTATTCTACGCCCATTTGGCACCAGTGTAACTGACTACGCAAGACGCAAGGTGACAGAAGCAGGCCCTTAATCTCCAATTACCTGTCAATCGTACCCTTCTGGGGCTGCAGCACAGTTAATTAAGTATAGTGAGGCAGATAGGGACGGGGGGGTGACAATATCAACATCAGAAGACCCTAGAGGTGGGTCTGACCTGCAAAGCTCAGCTCAGAGATTAGGGGCATTTTGATTCAGATCTGCACTCGCCCACTGTGTGGGGCTCTTCTGACTCTGGGTTTCATTTTGGGCCTCTGTCTCCTACAGACGGTAAATCACCCGAGATCTGAGTGAGGACCTGGGCAGAGGAGTTTGAGTCTGAATTTGCAAACCCTCATCAGTTAGGGTTTGGCTTCACTAACCCCAAAACAGAGGATCCATACTCCATTTTATTGTTATTGTTTGTGGTATGGTAGTACCTTCAGACCCTAACCAAGATCACAATCTTTTTGTGCTAGGCATTGTACACACACAAAGTAAGAGACAGCCCTTTCCCGGAAAAGCTTGCAAGCTCAATAGACATGACAAATAAAAGGGGAAACAAAACTTTCCGAAGTCACACACAAGAGGTCAGTGGCAGAGCCAGGAATAGAATGCAGGCTTCCCAATTCCCAGGATCCTATCCACTGTCTCTTCTCCTAACCAAATACAGGCAGCACTGAAGTAACAGAACCAGTGAAGGGCCCAATCCTTTGGCCTTTACTTACACGAGTCATTAATAGTGAGGTTAACAGAATAACTTGTACAAATAAAAGTTGCTGGGTTGGGTGCAAAATCTGTGAGCTATCTGCTAAGTTCAGCAGATAAGAGGATTTTCTTTTAATGCTTGGACTGAAACTCCGAGGAGCTGATGAAGTGCCAGTAAGTCTTTGCAATGCAATTATCATCTCAGGTAAGAAACCATGCCTTTATTTTTAGATATGCTGCCTCCATTGATAGCTGCTGTTACTACCAGGTTAATACGGATTACTCAAGCCCAGGAATCCTAGTCTCAGACCATCGGCTGGGAGCTTGGCTCTACGTGGAACGCTGAGTGGGGTTTACCTGTTGCCGTAGTCAATTTTCGCAGTGACCTTCTTCTTGAGTTCTGCCAACTCATCTTTGGGAAGGGTCCCAGAGAGTATCTGCGATCTCCATTCTATCAGGCAATAGGTCATTTGCTGTAAATGCCGAAATTGTGTCATCCTGTTGTCCTAAAGGGGGAAAAGGGATCACAATTTCAGGCTGGTTGTGTGCTGAAAACCACAAGCTCAAAAAGTCTTCCAAAAGGTGATTCAATAGAAACCATCATCAAATCCACAGAAACCACCTGTAACCACAGAAAACACCTGGTAGGATACTTCTTATACCCCCCAGTGTCACTGCATGATTGTTTCTTACATCTTCTACTCGCCAGGTTTTTTTTCTCCTGTCTACATTTAAATGCTACAAGCAACGAGGCTTCCACCACTTCCTTAGGAAATGCATTCCAGCCCCCAAATTGTTATGTGATGGGTGCTTTTTAAAGACCGAACGGACAGAATTTGATTAGATTAGACTGGCAGTATGGTCTAGCGAACAAAGCACTGGATGAGGATTCACAAGACCTGGGATCTATCTTTGCTGCTGACCTGCTGTGTGACTCTGGGTAAGCCACTTCCCGATCTCTTTCCATTGCCACTCTGTCTGTCTGGTCTATTTAGACGACAAGCTCTTTGCGATGGGGACTGTTTCTCATTATGTGTTTGTACAGCACTCAGCATACTGGACCTGGTTCAGGGCCTCTACATGTTACTAAAATCTCAGCTCTGGTGCTGTTTGGAATTATTCTATTACAACATCTATTATAACATTTAGGCTGAATGTGTCTTGTTGTAAATTTCATCATATTAAGTCTTCCTTACTACCTCCTTGCACCAGCCTCAACAACTCTTCCACCTCGTTGGTATTTTAAACAAAAAGGTTCCTTTTACCCCATTGCCTGAGTGAAACACTATGTGACTAATTAGAACTCCAGCCTCCGTCTCTGTTTACACAGCATCAGCGACTACATTTTAAAGGCAGAACACTAACTGAATTGAGTCCCTGCGCTTCATTTCCAGGGTGGTCTACCCTTTTGGTCCTGTCCACAACCCCACTCCACGCCAACTCTCAAAATCCATCCAAAACGCAACGACAACCTCCCCACCCAAAAAAAAAAAAAAAAAATTCTGGGACATTGTGTTAGCACGGCACTCATGGCGTTGCATTCGGAGACTTAGATTTGGTAGCCCACAGACAGACTTTGGGCCCCTTGGAGAGACTTGCCGAAGTGAAAGTATCACTGTGTGGGTGCAGCAGTCTATCTGAAGATCGGGGCCACGGCTGCAAGCACTTTGGGACGCCAATTGTCATTTACTGTATGTCTGTACAGTGCCTAGCGCAGGGGGGTTTTGACTTCATCTATTCCTCCAGTGCCCCCACAGTGCAAATAAATATTAATAAACTTGGTTATTTTCTATTATTTGTATTGTGGGAGCAGCTAGGAGTCCCAGTCATGGACCAGGACAAACATCATGCGAGGCACTCTCCAAAACACAGAGTAAAAAGACCTTACCACCTATACACATTTTCCCCACGAGCTTCCCAAAAGCGGCGATTTGTTCTCTCCAGTTTCCTGCAGTAGATACATTCTAATTTTTCATACACAACAGCATGTAAAATTCTAAAATACTGACTCAGCCTGTTGTTTAAAAAAATCACTCTGTGATGCTCTCCCCCACCCAAATTAATTAATGAAAATCTTTCGCATGCCCCTTGCTTGGTTCCACCCGATTAAATTGGGCAGGCACTTGTGCCTCATAATATACAAGGCACGTTGCTCTTACAAGGGTGCCAAAGCCACAGGTATAGATGTACTTAAAAGGGGTGAAGAATTTTGTGACTAGTTACAACATTTGTAGCAGTGCAGAGTAGGATGACTAATTAAGTCTCACGCTTCTCAAACTGTTCGCTCACAGGGCTCAGGAAGGAATTCTCCCTCCCATCCCCAATATTACACAATCAGCCAGATGCATTATGGCAAGTTCCTGACTTACACTAAGCATCAGGCACAGCCTGCTGTCTGAGGCAGCATATCAGAAATTATAGACACTAGATCTAACTTATCAAGACAAAATCAAAAATGTCTCTTTACCAGGATCACAGTGTTAGTCTGCTACACACCACCCTATTATCAGGGACTGATCCTGCTGAGAAACAGTTAAGTGGGTTCTTCTGGTTCAGTGAATCAGGTGGTTCATTACACACATGGATATATGAGAGGGAGGAGTGGCTCTCTAGAAAGAGGGGATCTAGAGTGCGAGCTGAGCAGTCCAGAGGGAGGAACTCCAGGTGCAGCCATGCCTGGGAAAAAGCTTGAGATGAACTTTGTTATGCTATTGTTAATGAACCCCTGGAAAGGAGTGTGTGGACTTTGTTTTAGAGCAGCTTGGAAAAGGCACCTGCTCCCAGGTTCTCTGTACTCATTAGATTTAAGATTGGTATCATACAAAAGGGTACGGGAGCGCAAACTTTAATGGTTAATATTAAATACTGAACATGAAGGTAGCAGGCCAAATTCAAAGCAGATGTCAACAGCAGCTACTCTAAAGACTGCTTACACCAAGTCTGCATTGTTAGATTTCTTCAATCGCAAATGATTTCTTGAAAATACCTGTTGCCAGAGTTTAATAAACTCTAAACAAGACCTACAACCCATCAAATGAGCAAGTACTTTCTAAATACACACTCTTTGGTTTCAATTATGTTACAACGTTCCTTAGCACTTTTAATTATTCCATGCATAGCCACATGAAGCAAGACTGCAGAGCTCTGGATAACCCGCATTATGGTGGCAGACAGTCATTTCTAACCTCCTGCACAATGAATTCATATAAACGTTAACTCCCCCATGATAGGGGAAGCAACTGCACCATGTGATTTTGGAGAATAATTTTCAACTTTATATTCTTTAAATCACTCTAGACGGACTGCTCCCAAGTCTAACACAGTCTATGACTCCCCCAGGATACGCACAAAAACATGCACAGAGTTCTCGTCTGATGCCTCTTTGCTGAGCCACCGCCAAGCTCAAACCACTCATTAATTGACAATCAAAGCCCTAGATCCCGACACTTCTGAAATTCAGGTTGTTTGAAATTTAGACCTGGGCTGGAATTTTGCATATGGCCCTAACTTTTATAAAGAGCTAAACCAATACTCCAGATCCAAACACTACAAACTTTGGTGTCTTTGCTAACTAGATCCAAAACATGTGGCTTAAGTCCACCTCTACCGAAATGTACTGTGGGACCAATCTCTAAATATGGACAGTTTAAAATTGTGTCCCTATCACCAACCAGGGACATAAAATGGGCAGCTATATCCCTGATTGCCAACCTGATTCTGAATGTATAACGAGGGCATCCTATTTAGGTATCAGTGTCTGAAAACAGGCCTTACTATGGGCAAAAAGCTCCAAATGAAAACAGTTTCAAAGACAAAAAGAACAGGAGGACTTGTGACACCTTAGAGACTAACCGATTTATTTGAGCATAAGCTTTCGTGAGCTACAGCTTATGCTCAAATAAATCGGTTCGTCTCTAAGGTGCCACAAGTCCTCCTGTTCTTTTTGCGAATACAGACTAACACGGCTGCTGCTCTGAAACCTGCCAGTTTCAAAGACAGACACACACGTTCTTGTAATGAATACCATTAGTACTTAGCTGTGCACAACTGTCCCGACACAGCAGGAACAGCCACCCCCCTTTAAAAAAAAAAATTTCTCTACTCTGTCCCTCTCTGAAAGAAGAGGAAGGATATAAATTACCGTATTTGCTTTATCTAAAACTGTTTTCTGTATTACTACAGTCAGCAGCATTGTTACACACAAATATTAAACCCCAACTACAAAACAAAGCTTGTTGGTGGTGATCGGAGACCACAGGTGAATAAAGGATGTTGCATTTTATTTCTTTACAGGATTTACTATGGAGCTGATCAGAGTCTCACAAACATCTCTGACGACTCTGTCGACCAAGCGTCAGACTCTCACAGCTCCTAGCACTGACCACACTGCACATAAATCATCTCCTCAGAGAAACCTGCACATGCTCCAGTTCAGGGCTACTGGCGGTGAAGGGGAGGGGTTCACAAAACCCCCATGACGTCAGGAAGCATTATGAATACCATTACACAGACTGGGGCCTGCGGCAAGGAGAGATTAAGCAATTTGCCCAAGGTCTCACAGGAAGTCTCTATCAGACCCAAAAATGGAACCCTTTTCAGTTCCTTATCTGGACAGCTATATTTACCTTGCATTTTTCCAATGTGTGTTATCAACAAATATCAAAAACAGAGTGGATAATATAGGATTTCTCTACGTGGAAGACCCTCCGGAAGCTAATCTGGATGAACTCAAGAGGTACACATAAAAACACTACTTCTCGATAAAATCCTGAGTGCCATTTGCCAATGCACATGCAGAGAGTATGTCTATGCGCACTCCAGTGCCAAAAAGGGCCATTTCCATATTGATATGTGCTCCAATATATCAATACTTGGATGTACTTTGAGTAAACAGGTTGAAGTAAAGCAAGATCTTGCACTGATCTTAGCCCAGTTGACGTGATTGATGAGACGCTCTGTGGACTGTTGGCATGAAATAGATAATGTACAAAGGCAACAGTTTAAAAAAACCTAACCCACCTAGAAGCAATGGAAACGTATGCCTCGCACAAAAGGAAGAAGAAGAAGCTGATCTTGCTCCCATTTAAGTCAATGGCAAAAGTTTTGATTTCAATGGTGGAAAACAGGAAGCAATACAATGTATGTAAACCTACTAAGGGTCAAAGAATGCTAAAAGCTTGGGATGCAGGGGCTTAACCACGCTAAATGCAATACAGGCGGTCCTCGGACTTACGACACAATTGGTTCCTGAAAATCGCGTCTTACGTCGAAAACGTCGTAACTCGAATTTCCTATAGGAACAATGTGGGATTCAGCGTTGTAAAGTCGAAACATGACAACAATTTATAAACGTTGTAAGTGCCGTTCGTTGTAACTCGAACATCGTAAAGTCGAAGACTACCTGTACAAACTATTTTTAAACCAGAGCTTGAATTCTCTTCATGTCTCCCCTTTCCACAGCTTCTGGAATGATTGTGGTCCTCTGTTTTACTTACGAGCTGGGCTAGTGCCGGTCAAACATTTTCTGTTACACTTCTTTTTCCACAGGGAAAAGGGTTTTTTGTTGTTGTTGAAAAAACGTCCATTGGAAATGTCTGGTTTTGACAATATTTCAGGTTTTCACAGAAAAAACAACTCCCTATCTGCAAAAAATCGGATGATTTCTGACAACCAGAAACTGAAAACAACTTTGTTTTTACCCAAAATGTTTTTTTAAAAATATTTTCTATGAAACCCATTTTTTGGTCAAAATATTTCTGCACAGAAAAAAAAAAAATTCCCCGCTAGCTCCAAGAGAGGCCTAGATCATCTGCCCTGTTCTGTGCACCCTCAGGCTATGTCTACACTAACGCGTTAAGTCGACCTACGCTACGCAACTCCAGCTACGTGACTAACGTAGCTGGAGTCGACGTACCTTAGGTCGAGTTACCGTGGGGATAGAGTACAAGGGTTGACTGGAGAGCAATCTGCAGTCGATTTGGCGGGTCTTTACTAGGCCCACTAAATCGACCGCCGGTGGAGCGATCTCAGAGTGTCGATCCCCGCTGTAGTGTAGACCTGCCCTTACCACTGAATTCAGTTACCAGTGAAGGTGAGGATGCTCTGTACTTTTCAGGAGATTTATTAGTTCTGTACGTGCCCCAGAATTACACTTGCCATTTACAAACCGTGCCCTTGACTGAGGCAGGGATCTACAACGAAATGACCGTGCAGAGCTTTGCTGTGCTAAACGTTGCCCAATGTTTGACTCACCCTGTTACTCTGTTCCACACCCCTAAAAGAAACTAGATTTGCAACACTGACAACTGATGCTTGCTAGATTCCCATGCGCCACGCAGAGGCTGGATTCATTTTCGGGCCCAGCAGATGCTCTGCAGTAAAGATTATGGTGCAATTCTTGCTGTAATTTACAGAAATTACAGCAGTGAAATGAAATGCTGCCAAAGAGAAAAAAAACCCTCTTTCTTCTCCATTTCCCTTCTCTCCCCATCTTCCTCCTTCCTCCCTTCGAGTTTCTTTATACCGTGAGGGGCATGGGGGGGAATAAATTTGCATCCATTACAATCCACGATGTTTTCCCAGTCTATTTTAAGGACAACGCTGACAGAGTAAAGTCACATAAAAGAGGAAGTATTTCTGCTCTTAAGAAAAACAGATTCTGAGGCTAGAACTTGAAAGGTTTTAAGGGAACAAGCCAGGAACAAAATGCTTGCTTTACACAGCAATTGCATCACATCTCGCCGCTCAGGAAACTAAGAGGGTGGAAAAAATGCTTATGGTTCTGTGGACCACAAACAAAATGCACTTATGGCTGGGCGAAATTTTTCAGTAGGACCAACTGACTCTGGCTAAGAAAAATGTTTGGAGCTAATTTAAAACTATTCTCTCATCTTAATTACAGTCTCAGAGCACATACTGTGCAGCCTGAAGTAACCATTGCCTGAAGAAAAATTAAGCTCCAGAATTTATAATCTGCCTTAAGACTCCACTTTGGAAGAAAGGGTAATTCATTCTGAACTCTGAATTGTTTTTCTTCGCGTCAGCATTTCAGCCTAACTCAGCAAAACGACCAACTTCACAAACAGCCTAGGTTTACAAACTTTTCAGAGGCAGCTTTGTGAAAAGGCTAGGGCACTGGACAGAGACTTGGGAGACAAAGAATCCAATCCCAGTTCTGCCAATGACCGATTTACTGCATGACCTTGGATAAGTCACCTCCCCACTGTGGGACCTCTGGCTCCCCTCCCACCCTTGGTCTGACTTGTCTGGGCCGATTGTAAGCTCTTTAGGGCAGGAGCTCCCTCTTACTCTTTATGGGTACAGCTCATAACTCAAAGGGGCCCCAATCTCAGCTGGAACTGCTAAGTGCTACTATAAGACAAACCGGATTTATCTATGGTGAAAATTAGAGATGTCATTATGCGGCACCCAATGGATCTATAAAAATACTTAACACGTAGCCTTTATAGAACATTTTTCATCTGGAGATCTCCAAGTGCTTTAAGGAGGAGGGGCAAGCATCATCATCCCATTTCTTCGGTGCGGAAACTGAGGCAGGAAGAGGGGAAGTGATCCACATAATGAGTCAGCAGTGGATCCAGGAAGGAAGTGCAGGTCTTTGGACCCCAGCCTCTTGTCTTAGCCACTGTAACACTGTCGCTGTCGCCCTGGATTGCTTGGGAGCTCTGTCTTTGGCTGACTTTTCCCGCTCCCTCATTTTCTCCACAGTAAGAGGAAGGAGACAGTCTGGAGTTGGGATCTTTTTGCAGAACGGTCTGTGCACTCTGCCAGTCCTGTCCGGGCTTAGGGCAACGTATTGTGGCTCAGATCAAGTGCCAGTCAATGGTGCTTAGACTTCAACAAATCTCGTGGAACTCTGGTTATTTAATCTGACCATCAAAATAAGGAATAAATGGCATACATGGAAGAGGGGCAATTTGAACTGAGAATGCAGGAAGGTCCCATGCAATCCGAGGCATGCGGCATTCCAGAAACCATGCTGTGGGAGAATTTTAGAAGTTATTTCTCTTGCAAAAAGACTGTTCAGGACTCTTTAGCAGCTTACACCTGCCTCACGTTGAGATCCATATTTGCACCTTGTAAGGTGTGCATGGAGGACCAAGCAGCAATCTTAGTATTGCCGTGGCACAATGCTTCCAGTTTCTTTTCCCAACAGTGAGAAAATTCCCTTTCTTGAATGGCTTCAGATTGTTTGCAGAGCACAGTAAGCACTAGATTGAGACTCAGTGAAAATATTTTATTATCTTGCCTTCAGGATACAGAAGACAGAAAGATCAAGGGGGCTAGGGAAAGTAAATAGCTGTCTGAGAAATAGAAAACTATTAATGAGATGGCTCTTCCTTCCACTGCACCTGGAAGTTTCCAAGTCTAATTTCACCAACAATCTTGATGGCATATTTCCCCAGGGAGAGAAAAATAAGATCAGAGATTGTGCCTGTTCTGGAAAAGGCAACACCAAAAGTATTTATATTTTATAGGTATATATACTCTGTGCCTTTATATAAATATATATATATATATATATATATATACACACACACACACACATACACACTCCTCTCATGCACAAGGGAACAATTTGTATAGTGGGGGTGCTGAGAGCCAGTGAACCAAACTCTAAACCCTGCATATGATGGAAACCACTTCAAGCCAGGGGGTGCTGCAGCACCCCAAGCACCAGCACCTATCCTCATGCACGTACACTTCACCGGATTTTCAGAGATCTCAAAGCATTCTGCAAAGGTCGCTAAGAAATATTATCTCCATCTCTGGAGCCAAGCAAGATTAAGCAATTTTCCAAAACATGCATAGGAAGCCAGTGGCAGAGTCAGTACTAGGCTTCAAGTCTTGACTCCTCGGCCTGTCCTTTGTCACTAAATCCGACAGACATCATAGGCACTCCAGGAACCCTTATTCACGTTGGTGAAGAGGGACTCACACAAGCAGTCCCAACCAGCTGACAAGACGTTGATTATGGCTTGTCCTGGTCAACTCCGACCATGGTGCGGGTCATGTCTTCTAATTCAATTATTCAAGAGCAATACCGCTTTGTAGAGTAAATAGAACCTTAGTCCTACAAGATCTAACTTTGCTCAGTCACCTTTTAAACAGCAATAAGTCACTACTCCTCCTTCAGCTCCTTATTATAACAATGATCCTGAGAGATTTTTAGGTATAAGGCAATGTACAAGTTCCAAATGCTTTGCAAATACTAAGTCTCAATATACCTGAGTTCGTTCAATACTATGCTCATTTTATCGATTGAGCAATGGAAGCATAGGGAAATTATCAGCCATGATTCGACAGGTGCTTAACTCACTCATTAACTGAAGTCAATGGGGCTTGTGCACATGCTGACGTGCTTTGCTGCATCAGTGACTCATTCAAGATCACACAATGAGTTAGGAGGACAACAGAGCGCAGAAATCCTGAATCACAGCCCCCTGCGTCTGGTTTAGCACTTTTACCATTTTGCTTCTAATCACATCACTGTTTGCAGCTCTGGAAATCACACTAGCAAACGTCAGATGGGAAGATCTACCAGTCAGTGGAAAATACATGTTAGAATAACATGGGGCTGATTCCCAGAGCAAACCACCCTACAGGCAGAACTGAGCTCTGGGGCCCTGTTCGTAAAAAGCATATGTGCTCAAAATGAACATCAGCTGCTGGATGCACGGGCACAAGACGGGGATATGCGAGGTCCTTTCAAAATCTTCTGTGTACTTCTGTTTAAACACTCTGTCCTGGATGGAGTAGAGATCCTGCCCTTTTCTCCCCTCTCACTGGAGCAAACACCAACAAAGGAAGAAAGCAAATACTCACCACATACAGCTTGTGCCAGATAACTGCCCACTCCCTCAGCGTGGAAGTGAGTTCTTGAACAAGGGGCAGTTCACTTGGAATCACTGTTTCATGTTGTCTAGAGAGAGGAAAAAACACAAGGGGGCATGTAATGAAATTAAAAGGTGGCAGATTCAGAAATGTAACGCTGAACGGACATGTCTGCTCTAGTCACAGTTTCCCGGTTGGAGGGATCACTGCTTGCAGTGATAACTTGGACTATATGGATTAAAAAATGCCTTCTCAAGTCACTTCCTATCGCTGCGGCTGCTGGTTGCCCCCATTCATACTGATCAGAGAATCCAGTGTAAGAATTAGACTGGGAATGATTTTCTAAGAGGTTTTCCAGGACAGGAAAGAATTCACACTCTTCTGATGGCCACTTGGCTGCGAGTCATGTGTGTGTGTGTGTGTGCACGTGAGCCATGAATACAAGAGTCCCCAGAAGAACCAAATGTAAGTTGAGTGACCTGCTTTGCCATATACATGTCTAGCAGATTTCACGCTTATCTTTGCAAGTGGGATATTTTGCCTCTGTCCATGTGTCCAATTTTTGATGTACAACATTTTGGCAAAAACAGAAATTATTCTGATCCTAGAGTCTACATGAGGTTCACAGCACTTGCTATGCAAAAACACAGACTGCCCGTATGACAAGCTGCACCTCCATTACGTAAGCTCTTTTATCAAACGGCATCCAATCACTTCTGCCAACCACAGGACATCTCAAGATTATCTCCAACCTACCCTCGGTCTTCCACAGTTGCTTCTTTTAAATGAATGTAAGTTTTGGGGAAGATGCCCTAAAAGAGAGAGAAAGGGAAATCATGTTGTAATATGCGATACATCATTCAGCAACAAGGAGGGGAAAAAACAGAAGAATGTGATCAGCTGAGCTCCAGGCACAAGTCAAATAAACTTTTCCAAAATTCAATAAATAAAAAAACAATTCTAGTACAATATATGCGGAGATCGGTGTGTCTTCTTTTATGTTGGTATTATGTCAACTCTAATAGCAATTTAATAAACCCCAGGAAAAGCAAACTGGCAATAATAATAAATAATAATAATAATAATACAGTACTGTGTACTTTTAGACAGTTTGATCTGTTGCTTTCAAACGGCTTTACAAAGATGGATAAAGTGGAGGGAGGGAGGGGTTAAGTCACTCGCTTAAGGTCATATAGCAACTCAGTGGCAGAGGCTGCAACAGAATTCCCGATTCTCAATCTGGTGCCCCTCAAGGTAAATCCTCTTTGGTGCTAGATATAGAAGGAAGAAATAGAAGAACCCCTTAGAATCAGCTCCAGTGACTGTTTTATATATAGAATAATAATAATGGAGAGTTTTCCCTGGTGTAGTAAAACAAATTAATAATAATATACACTTTGCACTTCTATAGCACCTTTCATTCAAGGATCTCAAAGCGCTTTACAAGCATTAATTAAGCCTCAGGACACTCTGGCCAGGTAGGAATTATCCTCATCTTACAGATTGGAAAAACTGATACACCAAGAGGCTAAGGCCAAAAAGTTCAAGAGTATCCACTAATTTTTACGACCCTCAGTTTTCAGCTGCCCAAACTCAAAAGCCCACCAGCTCCTGCTAACTTCCAGGAGATCTGAGGGTGCTCAGTACTTCTGTGGAAAAGCCCCTCGGAAGTCTCAAACTGGGCACCCGAAAGCAGAAGCTCCCAAAATTAGGAGACACTTTTAAAAACTCTGCCTAGGTGGGCTGCTCATGGTCATGCAGTGAACAGAACCTAGGAATCCTGCCTTCCTTTTCTGTGCTCTAACCCTGCCTTCACAGGCCCTAAACAAAGAAAATATAGACCTTATAGAGCTAAACAATGACTGAAAGGCATTTCCCATTTATGAGATACTAATTGTATGCTAAGCTCAATTGCGTACGTCTAAACTACAAGCAAATGCGTGATTGTAGCCTGAGTAGGCATATCTGCGTTAGCTTTGATCTAGATAGCATGGGTTACAGTAGTTGGGTAGATCTGGAGGCAATTATAAACAGCGGCTAAAGTTACCACTGTTGTCACAAGCCAAAAGAAATCAGAAGAGGATCATTTGGAAAAGAACAGGATTCCGCAGCCAGAGGCTCCACTAAATTCCACTAAAAACCGTAATAAATGAATCTTCATTCCAGCGATGTTTCACTGTGTGATTAAGGGCTTGTCTACACTGGCACTTTACAGCGCTGCAGCTTTCTCGCTCAGGGTGTGATAAAAACACCCCATTTCCCCCCCCAAGTGCTGCAAGGTTCAGCACTGTAAAGCGCCCGTGTAGACAGTCAACCAGGGCTGATAGCTATGCCCCTCGTGGAGGTGATTTTTTTTTAGAGCACTCTCTCCCAGCAAGCCACGTTAAAGTGCTGGTAAGGCAGCGCTTTAATGTTGCCAGCGTCGACGAGCCCTAATTCAACACCAAGGAAATGAGAGTCCAGCTAAACGCCACCCTAATGTGTCATCTGGTTCCAGAATCAACATATAAAACTGTTGACCTGGTGGGAGTTTGCTAACAAAGCCCATTTAAAGACAATAAAGCCAACTGTAAGAGTCAATTACACACGCCTTTTCTTACACGCGGATGTTTCAGTGAGAGAAAGTTAACTCCATGCAGAGCCCTGGGTTTTTATCATGAGTCTCAGGACATTTGATGATTTCCTTACAGCCCCAGCTGCAGGGAAAGACTGCATGAGAATCCTAACTTTCGTTTAAAAAAAAAAGTTTCTAGGCCTTGAGGTTGTGAAGAAAAGCGTGAAAATGTGAAGCAAGTGCACTCTAAAGACTCACAAACCAGAAGACAAAGAAAAAGAACCAAACCTTTTTTTTTTTTTAATTCACGATTTTTAAGCCGATCCCATGTTTTTTGTATGCTTGATGCTGGCAATACTGCTAATTTCATCATAATGCAACTGGGCCAGAGCTCTGAGGTGGCACCGAGCTTTTTCTCTCTGCGATACTTAGCTGCCTGCCTTTTGCTCCCATACTCAGTCTAACTGATCACCAGATGTGGGGTCCAGAAGGAATTTCCCCCCAGATTGGCGGTGGGGGGGGAGGAGCCGGGGCGGAGTTAACATTCTTCTGCAGCATGTGGATGCAGGTCACTTGCCAGGATATCTGGGTCTACCTTACTTAATCATTCCCCTGCCATTGCATGGGCCTCCAGCACTGATACACCTCGGTCCTCCTATTCTCTGCTTGTGGCACATAACAGCCTAGTCTCCTGTGGATTGTCATACTTTGGTCTCATTTCAGTTTTGCTGGGGTTCGTGTGCAGGTGCCAGGTGGTGTGGCTGACCTCTGATAGACCTGGTGGTCCCTTCTAGCCTTAAACTCTGTGATGCTACATAACAAATATTCGGCATAGGCTTGATCTTGCTAGCTGCTGACCATTCCCACCTCCACTGGGCCCCTCTCTCTGGACAATAACTACCAAAGGTTCCACAGGAATTGCATTTTTTTTAAAGCAAGCTTTCCACGAAGCACATAAAATGAAAACTGCAGCTGAATTTTTGATTTACCTCCCATTTCCACTTAACTCAGCTTCCGCTTTCTCAACAGCGACCCGGCTGGTTTCATAAACATGTCAGGATTCTCCCGCCCCGTCTCTCCCTCTCAGATCAATAATTGGCCGCAGAGCTGCTCTTTGCTTCTTCAATTTGCAGCCCCACCAAATTTTATCCTCATGCCAAACAATAAGGCCCAATAATAAATGACATCTAAATTGCCATTAAAATAGTGCTTTCACATGGTCTTCCCCAGAAAGCTGGATTCAAAAGGAAAAGCAGAGCAGTTTAAAAGGGTTTCAGATATGCCGATGAATGGCTGTCCAAAGATAAATAGAATCCAGAGCAATTTGCTTTGGCTCCTGGTCTTTTTCCTGCTCCCCATTCTGACTGCAGGGGAGTTTGTTCCTGAAAGGTGTGAGGATTTGCAACACTGGCTAAAGTCAGTGAGAGTGGAGTGGTGGGCTGCTCATCACTTTGCAGAATGAAGCCCAGGATGGGCTTTCAGCATCCAAGTTTCATTTCTCTCTACAGCAGTCACATGAAAATGCTCATGGTTAATTTAAAGTTTTAAATAAAGCAAACAAATCTAATCCCTGCAACACCACCTACAGGAGAACCTCAGACTTACGAACACCAACCCAACTGGCCGGTCAACCACACACCTATTTGGAACTGGAAGTACCCAATCAGGCAGCAGCAGAGACGACCCCTCTGCCCACACACACACAAAGAAGCAAATACAGTACAGTACAGTGTTAAATGTAAACTACTAAAAAATAACGTGAACATTTTTATAAAAAAGGTTTTACAAGGTAAGGAAACTGTTTCTGTACTTGTTTCGTTAAAAGCAGCATTTTTCTTCTGCATCGTAAAGTTTCAAAGCTGTATTGAGTCAATGTTCAGTTGTAAAAACTTTTGAAAGAACACCCATAAGGTTTTGTCCCGAGTTACGAACAACCTCCATTCCCAAGGTGTTCGTAACTCTGAGGTTCTACAGTGTGACTGATGCTTACTGGTTACTAGCAGCATAAACATACATGGGCCTCAGAATTTAAGTGCAGTATTGTCCACTGGATAGGACAGTGGAAAGTGAGTCAAGACTCCTGGGGTTCTAATCTCAGCTCTGCCCCCAATTTGCTGTGACACCTGTGAAAAGTCACACCCAGTAAGTGCCGCTAAAACCATACTTCCTGTGTTTGTGATATGCTTTGAGATGTTACAGATTCGAATCAGCCACGTTAATTTGTCCTAACTGCAAGAATAATTAAAATTTCCCATTGAGTCATGGAATTTGTCAGGTAGAAAGAACTGCAGGACTGCAACTGACGCTTACAACTATGGACGGAAGAATTCATTGGGAAGAAAACAAGAACTCACCCACCTAAAAATTCCATCTTTTCACAGAAAACTGCTCCTTGGGATGTGATTAAATCTTACTTTACTTTCATTTCCGCTTGGGACTAGAAATGCAGAAATACCATGAAAGAGGCCACTCTTACAGTAATTCCAAATGGGACCAGGAGCAACGGTGCTGGGATTCTCATGGGAAACCATGTTCTAGTGAGATTTCCAACACTAGTTTTGCAAAGTCAAGGAGTTTGGATAAGGTCCAGAGATACATGGGTGCTTATTTGAACTCTGAACCCTGAACCTTTAGAGGGTCACCCATTCTCATAGGCAGCCAATGTTAGAAGACAGGTACAGGACTCAATAACTAAACAGTGGGCTTGTTATATAGCGGGCATACTTAAAGGTTTGATTCTCCCAGTTCAAGCAGTATTCCCTATGCTTAAAATGGGCAGTACCGGTAGGACCAGTGATACCTATAAGAGCTGCAATGAACTTTTCAAATGCATCCACCGTATAGTCTGCCAAGTTAATGATTCTCAAACATTTGGCTCCTGGCTATTCACTTTTGTTGTTAGAGAAAAGAATATCCCAGTCAGGAAGTATTCAGTGTACTAAGGTAGAAATGACCACAGGAATACAGGGCATTACAGCGCTGGATAGGGCCTGGCAAAATTTAACACATAAAAATAACTATTATTGAAAAATATCATGTTGTACCTTTTTCGATTTATTCCTGAGGGTGTATCCTCTGTACCAACCTGCCAAGGAACAACAGAAATACCATGACTCTTCACATACAGGAATTCAACATGCAAAGCTATTAGCAACACACGTTCTTCTTACCACATATCATCCTGCTGGCTTTGCTCACTTCAGAGGTCCCATTGAGGCCAACGGTACCAGCAGTGAGAACAAGGCCAGTGGGAATGAGCCCTAAAATAAGGCAGAGCTTGAAAGAGTGGCTTTTCCTACTATGAAATGACACAGTGGGCCTGCTCCTTTAGCTGGAACTGTGCAGTGGCAGTACTTATTATTTCTATTATGGTAGCACCTAGATCCCCAAATGAGATTGGGGCCCCTTTGTGCTAGGGGCTGTACATAAATGTAGCAAAAAAGATTCCTTGCCCCTGATAGACCTGATAGTCTAAAGAGACTAGACAGATAAAGGGATAGAAAACACAAGTATTATTATGCCCATTTTAGAGATGGGGAACTGGCAGAGAGAGATTAATGACATCCCCAAGGTCACATACGAAGTCTGTGGCAGAGCTGGGAATCGAATCTTTTAACGCCAACTCCACGGCCTTAACCCTAACACCATCCTTCTTCTCACATGGGTGTTAACCCAATTCTCTATCTAGATGATGCTTGAGTCTTGTGTTTACACATTCCTTTCCTTGCTGCCCATGAACCAATGTGAAATCCTTCTGTGAAGGAAGGCTGAAAGAGAAATTAATAAAGGGTCTTCACTTTTATGAGAGGAAGGAAAAAAACCATCAGCAAATTATTTGCCCTAGATAGAGATATTATTCCTATTTACTCCCTTTGTGACAAGCTCCAGGGAAGTATCAGTTACAGAGTAATAGCTGTGGTTTTTGCAGACCAGAAGTATATCACTTTTAGAAGAACATTTCTTCCCTCTTTAGAGCTTGGGGTTCAGCCAACATTTTAAATTTCAAGGTGACGCAAAGGCAAGGGTATGAATGAATAAGTGTATTTTTTTTATTTGCTGCTCTCAAGTGAGCCTTACTTTGCAAGCGTGAAATTTAAATCACGGCAGAGGAAGGACGGTCTTGTGGTTAAGACACTGGCCTGAGACTCAGGAGATCTGGGTTCTATGCTGAGCTCTAACACAGATGTCTTGGGCAAATCATTTCACACTGTGTGCCGGTTCCCCAACTGGAAATACTCGTACTTTCCGTCTCCCACTCTTTGTCCCGTCCATTTGTGGCGATTGCCAGGAGCTAATGTAATACCAACAGCAACAGTGTCTTTTCAATTACCGAACCGGGTTTATTTTAAAACACTGACCTGCAAACATGGTCTCCAGCTTCACATTTCTGAAATATGATAGGCAAATTTGCATTTTTCTTAATGCTACTTTGCCCCTAAAATAACTATTCCAAAGGTCAAGAGATTCTGCTTCCTCAGCTCTCATCTTAACTAACTTTCGTGACACACAGCTCTTCGGCATTTTGTTTGTTTGGTTTGGTTTGCTTGTTGCTTGCACTGACATTTAAAAGTTACACACAAATGTTGCTATTGTTTCTTAGGGGAGCTGGAGTGGTATTTGTTATCTACAGGGCATAAGTGGTGCTCAGAAGCATCAGTGCAGACAAAGTCATTGCCCCATGGAGCTTACACTCCATACATACAGATAACAAAGCTAGCAAAGAGATCAACACGAGGGTGGGGGATTAGTAGGTGATAAAACAAAGGGAAGAGGGGTGAAAAGCTTTTGTGGAAGCATTTTTATACTTGGCAGAGATAAGTCTCAGCCAAAATTCTGGATGTGCTCACCCTGCCCCCACCCCCAAACTTTAGAGAAGTCCAGATTTTGCAAGTCTGGCCCATTTCTCTAGTAAATATAAGATCAGTCAAGTTTGGTTACAAAATCCTCTGTATTCCAGAAGCTCTGGGGGGTGTGGGGCAAGATACCACTCCTTCCACTGGATAAAAACAGGATTATAGATTAAGCATGGTCCAAGGGATAAAGTACTGGATTGGGAATGAGGAGATTTAGGTTCTGTTCTTAGCTTTGTCAATAATTAACTGAATGGCCTAGTGCACGCTATTTATGGCCTGAGCCAAAGCCCAGTGAAGTCAATGAGAATCTTTCCAGCAACTCCAGTTTGCTCTGGCTCAAGTCCTTAACCTCTCCATGTCTCAGTTTCTCCATCTGTACAACGAACATCACAGTGATATTAAGCCACCTTTCTAAAGCACTTTGAAACCACAGAATGAAAGGGCTGTGTTACATATAATTATTATATAAAGCTATATTCCAGCACGACTTCATGCTCTCCACTCATCCTTGGAACCAATGAATCCTCTGATCTTCTCAGAATTCTGTTCTAACTTTCAATAACATTACTCAAGAGACAAGGTGGGTGAGGTAATATCTTTCTGGACCAACTTCTGTTGTTGAGAGTGCCAAGCTTTGGAGCCACACAGAGCTCTTCTTCAGGCCTGGGAAAGGAACTCGCAGCATCGTAGCAAAATGCCAGGTCTCTCTAATATCCTGGGATCAACACAGCTACAATGACACTGCATAAAATAACTTTATTCATCATTTGCAGTGAACAAGTGCTCGTGGCAATGGTCATTTTAGCGGTTTGTTTCTTTTTTTTTTCCCCCCAAATACAAGTCTAGAAGTTTCAGACAAACAGTAGACGAGTTAAGAGTTTCCCTCAAATTTATTCCCTTGCAAGGATGACAGCGGATAAATTTTAGGATGAAGGGGAGGATTTTCATGCCAGAACTAAAGGGCAAGGAGAGAACATCAGTCTCTCTCTCTCTCTCACACACACACTTTCTCTGCCCAGACATGTGTTATTCATTTGAATAGTTGTATTTGACTAAGATAAAAATACTTTCTATAAAGAGAGAGTGTCTTTTCTCCCAAAACCTGATTATGGACCCTACAATAAAATGAGATATATTGGACTCATGTCACCCACCACTGAAATGCAGCCACCCCTGGGGTGCGATAGGGCAGCTGTTACATGGTATTGCTGTAGGCTATTTAGGAGTTTATGACAGAAGCTGAAAAAGATAAGGGCATCCCTGTTGAAAATACCAATGGAAAATTTAAGGAGGTAGAAAGTTGAAATTTTCAGGGTACAGGGGTTAACAGCCTGACTCTTACAAAAAGTGCCATGAGAATTTTTTTTTTTACTTCATCTAAAAGTTTATTTTTGTAATTTTAGGTTTATTTGTGTAACAGTAGCACTTAAGAGATTGAAAACAGAACGGGAACTCACTTTTGCTATACATATACAGACACAGCCATTGCCCCAAAGAGCTTACAAACTACACGAGCAAAGCAGACAAAGTGGGGGGCGAGGGCAGAAATGTATTACTACGCCCATTTTCCAGATGGGGAACTGAAGCCCACAGAACCTCACCCAAGGTTACACAGAGACACTGGGGCAGAGTTGGGAATAGAACCCAGAACTCCTCAGTCCCTGATCACTTCCTTATCCACAAGACCGTCCTTCCTTTTCACTGCAGTACACCACACTGCGAGCCACTGCACTGCAGTGAGAAGGGGATTCCTTCAGTCACCTGTGGCAATCAAAGCAATGTCTGAGACAGAAGCAGACAGTGCAACATAATTTGCACCTGTACGAGGTTTCCTTGGCCAGCTCTCCAAAACGGAGCGCTCTTTCCCCTTCCATCCCTGTTTTTGCCATTTTCCACAGGCACGAAAAGAGATTCCAAACAGGATTGGAATTTGCGCCCCCCTTAGGACAGATTCCCAGAGCTCAAGTGAAATCTCACTCTGAGGAAGTCTGCAAAAGTTCTACATGCACACTTCACCCGGGGGGCAGCGTTGGGAGGCACACGTAAAGCAGTGTCTTTTTACTGCCATTCGGTGGATTACGCAGTGTAAAGCACATTTCCCCAATTACAAACATCTACCAGCCAACAGGTTGGGTTTTGCCTGGTCTTGTTATCGGGGGAGCAGGTTGTTCAACAAAAAGAGCACGCACACTTGTGCGGCCAGATCACCCAGACGGAACAATGAAGAAAAATCTTTTTCACGATTTACAAGGAAGTGCTAAATCCCAGACCCCAGACTGTCTAACCTGCACATTTCAAAGATGGCAGCATGTGTGTTTCCTTTAAAAGGGAGGAAATTCTAAGGAGACTGGCTCTGACCAGATGTTTCATGTTTAATGAATAAACCATCCGGCGCTAAGTCCTGCTTACAGGCAGAGCAAGGCACAACAGAAAGCCTTTAAGATTCATCTCAGCATAGGCAACCGCCGGCAACGATTTAGACCTTATCTATGCAGAGGATCTGCCCTGACTGCAGCCAATTGTGCAGCTTCACCAGGGCAAACCTCTAGTGTAGATGGCCCAAGCTGCCACAATTTGCATTATTTCAGTTTCAGTAAATAGCGTCCTGGGATTGTGTAACCCACTGGTAAGGGTGCATCGCAGGCCCCCCTCTTTGCTGATCCAGTCTGTTTCGGCTCCTGCTTAGACAGCCTGGGCCCCTTAGCTCAAGCTATATCAGCTCTTGAGGTCCCTGGTTCAAACCCCGGTATATCAGCCAAGATAATGACCATCACTTTTGTACTGGTGTGCTACCCCGGTGCCTGTGACTGGACAAAACCCCCACTGTGAACAAGGCCACAACCTAGCCCAGCAATCTGAGATGGTATTACTCAGACCTTCCAGCTGGATTGTCTACCATTGTAGGAAATGGGAACCCTTCACAATAACCCAGGCCCACCCACTATGGCCATACTTGGGACTTCTAAATTGTTATTTCCTACACCCATTTAGTAAAGGGGGAAAGAACACAAGCCACAAAGCTGGACTATAAGGCCCTCATCCAAAGGTCAATGAAGTCAACAGGGGACTTTCCATCAACTCCAATGGACTTTGGCTCCAGGATTCAGAGTTTTCAAAGCCAGAAGGGACTGCTGTGATCATCCAGAAGGGACTGCTGTGAGCTCCTGTGTAGGACAGGCCACAGAACTTCCTCACAATAACTCCTAGACCACGTATATAGAAAAGCATCCAATCTGGATTTAAAAAATAATGCAGAATCCACCATGACCTTTACATTGTTCCAAAGAAAGACACCCATCTAGAATAGCTGATAGCCTGGTGACTGGGGAAACCACATAGGACTCTGCCTAATTCAGAGGAGGAAGTTAAACCGGGTTTTCCTGCAACCCAGGTAAGTGCCCAAGCCTCCGGGCTATTCTGGGGTCCTACACACAGATCCTAAAGGCATGAATGGCACTAAACAAGTGGAGGTAGACCAGAGATTTTGCTTTACCATCCAGACAGGGGGCTGGGATTAGCTTGGGTTTATGCCAACTTCCAGGGGAGTCCTACCTATAATTTAACACTGCCCTCTCCCACAGGAAAACTCCAAGGGAGGGAAATGACACTATAACCACTCTACCTTAGCCAGGCCCGCCGACAGAAATTCCAGGCCCCAGGGCCAGGGCTGTCCCGAGGGGCGGGGGGGGGGGGGGGCGGAGGCGGAGCCCAGGGCAGAAGTGACAAATCCGTCACTTCAGGGACCCCCCACAGCGCAGGGCCCAGGGCAGTCTCAATCTCCTATGTGCTCTGCGGCCCACCGGGACGATGTAAAAGGGCCCGGGCTCCCAGCTGCCTGCCACTACTGCAGCAGCGGGGGCGGCCAGGGGCCCCCAGGCCCTTTGGCAACTGCTCCTTTGCCCCCCTCGAGCGGCAGGCCTGACCTTAGATTTTACCTATCACTCTGGTACCTTGACCTTTCTTTAGGGTCAATTGCCCCTTGAGGCAATTCCCAGTGCAGGGAATTTTACAGGGAACTGATAACTCCCAGCTAGAGATTCTGGCTCATTTATGAGTTTCCATCCCTTTTTTTAAATTACAGGCAATGACTTGTGTCTTGTGGGTGAAATTGAACCCAGGGCAGACATCCCTCACAAGGTCTTATACACCATTTGGACTTCTCAAGCAGAGCTTAATAAATAGGGCCTTATTGTATCGGCCTTCTGCGCAGGGGGAACAGCACCTAGGCCCTCTGGTCTGAGATAACTGCCCTCCAGTTCATTTCATAGCTCCCTGTCTTTTCATGGGCCTCCTCCAATCTGGACTTGTTTAGCTCTGTCAGTGTTATGACTTCGGAGCTCTCCTGCCAGCTGAGATTAAGATAACATTTATTGGTATACAAAGAAGCCAAGTGAGAGCTTCAACCTTTCTGTCTCGCAGCTGGGGAACAAACTGTGCATTTCAGCTCTTTCCAACGGAGCGGAGCCAGGCACACGGAGAATACAAAGAGCTCTCAAGCTACGGTTGCCCAATACACCAAGACTCCTTCACTGCACACAGACGAGGAGAGAATACAGCCCTGCTCCAATCCCTTAAACTAAGAGTGGGGGAACCAACATTAGGAGTAAATACGAGGCATCTTTCTAGATGTAAGGAAGAGGAGGAGAAAGACATCTGTAGGTAAAATTGCCCCGTGTACATCTTGGTAACTCAGCATAAGTCCTCACCAGGGCTGGCCAGAAAACAAGAATTCCATTTCATGAAAAATGCCAGGTTCAAGTCACTCCTCTGCATGATTCAGAGCAACCCTTCAGATGGAAACTGGAGGTGTAACTAATATGTCCCAGAGAAAAAACTTCATAGGGCAGAGCTTCCTTTCTGGGGAAGCCATCATCCTGGTAAAATAGAACTTGAGACTTGCGCACCTATGTAAACCTAGTGATTTTCAGACCCAAAAAAAGCCTTTGTTAAGCTGGAGTTCAGCTTGTACAGACGCTGCATTAACATAGGAGGAATAAAGACATTTCTTGCGGGAACACTGTTGTTCTCAAAAGAACAACCCACCCACATCTGGAAACCAGGACACCCAAAGCTGAGGTCACGAGAGAAAGGAAACACAGACATGCAAGAGTGTCCACAGCAAAAGACAAAAAGAAAATTTGGAGTTTCTATGTTGAAACCTCTTTTTGGGGGGCAGAGGGGAAGCTGAAGGCAGGAGGAGGTACACACATGTATAAGAGAATTCCCCAAGGAGCCACCTGCAAGCCCCCCTCCCCCGTTTTTGGAACCTTTATAATTCACAAATGCCTTGCCTGATTTCCCTCTGTCTTTCCAATAAAAGTATTATTTGTGTTCCTGTAGCACCTAGCAGCACCAGTCACGGATCAGGATCCCACTGTGCTAGGCACTGTACAAACACAGAACAAGAAGCCCTATCGCAAAGAACTTGCAATACACTCTCAGTTTAAATTCCTGATGGTGGAGTTTCAGGCAGATGGCAGACAACATGAGGACGAATTTACTCTACTTGACAATGTCTCTGCTAACGGCTGGCTAAGGAGGAAACTGAACCACCATGTAAAAATGCTATTTTCTGGTAAATTCAGGATACAGCCAGCTTCACAGAAAAAGGCTTTGTTTTTAGCTTTGAGCCTCTCTCTCTCCTCTTTGCAAAATCAGCTCATATGTTGCCTCTATTGCTGATTAAACTCTCTCTTACAAACACAGTCCTCCACTACCACACACATCACTGTAAACATACACATCAGCAGTATAATCTGCTTTGACATGTAAGATCTGGCTGGCTGGCTGTCTCCAGTGTCAAGGTCAAAGAAGTGGAAAGAGACCAACTCACTAACAGCAAATTGCTGAGCAAGCAACTTGCCCTGCTCAATGGAGATACCAAAGCAGGGAAGTTGTACATGTGTTCCCCCCCCCCGCCCCTCTAATAGATGCTGTTTGTGGAAGTTTGATGACAATTTATATTCACGAAAGGCCTTTTGGAGAGAACAGGGATATCATACAATTGAGATATGGGCACTGTATTCTTCACAGGATATAGCTGACTGTATTCTGTTCCCAGCAGAAGAGTATTAGACAGCCCAGTTTAACAGCTAAATCCACAAGATCTAAGTATTAATTTTCATTTGCACCTGTTTTTAAAGCAGTTTTTAATAGCTAGTGATGTGCTGTACAGAACGTCCTTGTATTTAAAAGGGACAAATATCCAGCAATATTGCATAACAACACAAGGAGCTCAGCTGCTATGGTGATAGGAGTAATAAAATAACCTACATGAGTGGTTCTCAACCGATTTACCATTGTGGGCTGCATATGCAACTCTGTGTGTGCAGTGTGGATACAGCCCACGTAATATATATACTGCCTGTATGGCCCTGAGGATGTCATGTGGGCCACAGCTGTGTGCTGATAGGTCCGCAAGTGGCCATGGGTTGAGAACCACTAGCCTAGATAATCAATTCAGCAGTATAGCTAACGAGGCAGTTATGCTCCATAAAGTGACAAATATATTCTGGGGTTCTGGAACTCTTCTCCCTCAAGGTGTCACAGTTCAGTTTACAAATCAAAAAATGGTGATTTTTCTAAACTGACAGATCTGAAAAGAGCACCTTGTTTCCACAAACAATTTCAGAAGCAACAAAACAAAAATCATTTTCCCTAAAGTTTTCATTGAAATTTTCTAGTTTGGGATGGATATCATTTTAAAAAACTTGTTTCAGATATTTAAACTTTTACCAAGTAGAGAGGCGGTGGTCTGGGACTTACCTTCATACATCTCCAAAATGTGAACCGTATCACCAACCTGCAAGGAGAGCTCCACATCTTGGACAGCCTCATAATTGTAGATTGCTAGAAGTGGGGGAGACAGATGAAAAAATATAATCATGTGGGAAGTGAAGCGGAGCAAGAGAGCATGAAGATAATCAGATGTTGCAATCTGATGTCTTGCAACCGGCCAAACCCTTTGGAAGAGCACTGCAAATGATTTTACTGACTAGTAGCTGCTCTGAGCATAACAGAGTGTGTGTCCCATCTCCCTCCTGCAGCACGTCTGCTCAAGCATAAGAACATACTAACTTGTTAGCAGCTACCTGGAGTGGAAGAGCTCCGCGCTGTGATGCTGAAGGCCCTGCGTTCAAACCCTGCTAATGATCCAGGCAGGGGAAGGGAAGTCGTTACACAAGCATTGGTCCTGGACCAATTATAAGACAAAAGCCCTTCTTTACTAACCCTTCAGAAAACTGGTGGGAGAGCACCTTTGTCAAGCACACGCAAGACAAAGATTTTCCATATTCTAATGCTTCATATTAGTTGTCTGCCGCAGAGCGTGGCTGCTACCAAGTGATGCGGCGCATCTTTGGCATGACTGAGCGCTGCTGGTGTCTTGAGCAGGGAACATGTAAACACGCAAGCTTGTGACTCACCATGAGCTACACCTCGAACTAAAGCAATGCCAATGCAAATGCGGTCACCGAGTTTCAATGGGAACAGGATCAGACCCCAAGCTGGCAGTCGCTACACTAGTCTTGCTCAGCAGCCTTCTAGAGTTAGCACAGTACTTGGGAAAAGCCGTCATGATGGGCCTTGGTTCGACTAGAAAGCTGCACTATTGTAACTTGAATTGGCTTTTAACTGACCAAAATAAGCGCACACAAACAGCCTTTTACATCATTTTAAACGACACTGGTTTAAATTCACACCTTAAGTTATACCAGTGCAGCTTTCTCATTTGTCTGAGACTTTACACTCAGAGCAGCCAAGGCATATTTAGATTTCAATTGTCTCTTGGCGAGCTGCTCCCTAAGGAGCTGCAGAGGTGAAGTACAGAAGCAGTGGGAGGGAAGTACGCTGCATTTTCAAGGAGGAACATTAACCTGGTAAATGTTACCAGCTGACTCTAGCAAAGGGGCTCCTACTTCAGAGGGTTTGTATGTGAAGGGCGCCCTTTGAATGTAATTAAAAAAAAATTATATATCTTCAATTGCTGCATCAGGAAATTCACAACATCAAATGCCTATCATTTCCGTCAGGGCGAAGTATATTACTTCCTGGCTTGAAGCCAATACAAACAAATGACTGTGGCTTACCACACCGGAAATTATATCACGCACTAACTTACTTTAAAATCCTGCAGAGCTACAAATAACGCAGCAATGAGTGGGCAGGTTATGTGAATTTCCTGCAGCGCCTAAAATAGGCATTTGTTCATAAACATTTATTTTCTTAGGCTGATCTGAGAGTGTTGATCGATACTGGGCCAAACTCCCACTGGGTGTAACTCCAATGAATGCGTTACTGGGGGAGATGACTGACTAAGGTTCCCCCCGCAAAGAATCATTGATACAAAGGGATCATCCCAGTCTGACCTCCTGCATAGGGTTGCCAACTTTCTAATGGCACGAAACCAAACATCCTCGCCCTGCCCCTTCCCTGAAGCCCCGCCCACTGCTCCATCCCAGCCCTAAGGCCCCGTTCCCCCATTCCCTACATTCCCCCTCCATCAATGGCTCGCTCTCCCCAACCCTCACTCACTTTCACTGGGCTGGGGCAGGGTGTTGGGGTGCAGGAGGGGGTTAGGGCTCTGAATGGGGGTGCAGACAACGGCACAGGGCCAGAAATGAGGGGTTTGGGGTGCGGGAGGGGGGACCAGGCTGATAGACCAAGTACTTCTGAAAGTTTTCATAAAAGTGCCGTGTACGACCCTGACTAAAGGAACTGCCTGCTGTCCATTGCAGGAAATCTGCCAGATTATTAAAGCTAGGAAGGATTGGGCCAGGCCATTACTTGGATGGGACAGCTCGAAAGCACCCCAAGGTGCAGCAGGAAGTGGTGCAGATGACTCAGGTGAACAGAATTCTTGCCCATGAGTCACTTCTGAACAGACGTCCCAGTAGGCAGTGCTAGGGGGCACAGGGCTACTGGAGGTGCCATTCTTCAGATGTGATGTAAAACCAAGCATCAAACAGTCTGTGCTCCTTAACAATCCCATAGCTCTTTCGCAAAATTAGAAGATTAAACCCCTGGCATCCTGGCCAAACTCTAACTTGTCTAATTATATTCTACCGACTGAAATTCCTCTTGTGGTTTAACTGGATGCTACTTCACTCTCCGTCTTAGAACACTGTTTAATGTTGTGCAATGTTCTACCTCAAAGATGGCTGCTTTTCAGTGAAGGGGGTGAAGTGATTGCTACATATAGCTTTTAAGTACTTTAGGCTTCTGTGGAACTAAAAAGCACAATATAAATGCAAGTCACTATTTCTCCATAAGAAACTGCTTTAGCTTCCACCAAAACAGTCAGAGATGTTGAGCGTGTAACAGAACACAATCCTTCTTTTTAAGGTTTGGTTGGAATTAAGTTTCAGCATTAAAGAGCATACCGGGGGGTGTGGTGGGGAGGGGACAGCAAGACGCCTTCCATACAGGCTGAACGTTTCAGACCCCCCACAGGTAATGGCCTTGAGCAGAAGAAACATACTTCTGCCACTATTCATCACAGATAGGCAAGATATACAGTATCTTGTTTTGCTCGATCGAATTAAACAAGAACACAGAGTCACTGTATATAAGATCTCCTACCCAACTCTTATGTGCAAAGTTACGAAAGACAAATTGCTGGCATATTTCCCCTGGGAGCTCTACTGTTTGCAACTGGTGCGTCTTATTCCTTGGAGCCAGCCGCATCCAAGATAGGCCATCTACAGCTATTTAAGCTGTTTGGACTTTTTATTGTGTGTGTTTAAACTGACCTTTTGGGGGCTTACAAGAAAAAGTTATCTGCACCCACCAAATAAACATGTTCCTGGCGTGAAGACATAAAAATCCTTCGTGTACAACTTAAAAGTGCATTAACGTTTGCCCTCAAAACTGCAGTAATATTTGAAGTTAAATTTGCCTTTCTTCTGAGTAAGCCTCAGTTGTGTTCTCTCCTCTATGGAACTTGGAAGCTTAGAAGAGCTGTTCTTTTCCTTTGTTTTCTTTAATGAAAATGGTTGTGCAAAACTAACCTTGAAGTCTAGAAAATTTAATCTGAGCTGAAAGACACAGAAGGAAAGTATTAGCCACTAGAGAGAGAGAGAAATTGGGCTTGTTCTAACAATCACATTCTTTGAGTATAATTCTTAGCAATGCATCACTTTGTTTCATTTACATGAGAATAAGGAGGTCACTAGATTGGATTAACAGCAGGTAAATTTAAGACAAGACTTTTCAGCAATGTGTAGCCAGCCTGTGGAATTCATTAACAGGGAAGGTCAACGGGGCAAATGCTGCATCTGGATTTAAGAGGACAATGAATAATTTTATGACCAAACAGCAGCAACTGTAGTTATAAAGACTAAGACAAAAGGAGATGAATCTCATGCTTCAGGGAAAAAGCTGATTCCTTGCAGGCATCAGGAAGGAATTCCATTTCCCACACACACAGCATTGCACAACTGGCTAGATGCTGTGTGCGCGGAGATTAGGGGTTGCTTTCTTCTGAAGCATCATACACTGATCATCCCTGGAGACAAGATACAGGAGTTATCCAAAGGAGTGTGCAGGAGTTTGCAGTCAAAGGAGATGGCCAGTATTTATCCAGGGCTCTCCAAGGTAGCCAGGCCCTGAATTGTAGCCACAAATGAGCTGGAAGTCAGTGTAGTCTACCAAGAGTGCAGACAAAGCTTGGCAAGGGCTGGTACATGGTGGTGTTACAATTGGGCAGGGATGGTATATTTGAGGTGAGGAGAAGGTCTGGTTTTACTCATATGCTTCATTATGTGCGTGGGCCACAAGATGAAACATAGTACATTCCTGATTTCCGAAGCACCAGTCAGTGGGACTTGAATCAGTGGGATCAGGTATCACCAGCACCACACGTGCGGCAGAAAACTCAAACACCACCACACACACACACGAACCGCAAACTCACAAGGCCTCACTTCATACCAGACTGTGTCCAAGAGATCTGGAGAAGACTTAACTTGCCAGACTAACACCACAACCGTTTGCAAATCACTGGGCCTGACCTTGCTTCCACTAAAATCAACTGGAACTTTGTCTTTGCTTTCAACAAAAGCAGGATCAGGATCATTGTGTCAGGTCTATATATGCCATATCAACAACAATCGTTTACCGAAAAGGAGACAATCCGGTCAACTGCAATGCCACACATTAACCAGCTTTGCACCAATGAGTGGTATGTGCCTAGACAAGTAAATACTTTGTATTTATGTAATGCCTTTCACATGAGAATCTCAACACACTTTACAAAGGTGGATGTCATTCTCTCTTCTACAGATGGAGAGATTGAGGCAGGGCAGTTGATCTGTAGCAGAGCTGCAGAAGAAAACCAGGATTCCTAACTCATGGTCCTGTTTTAATCACTAAACCAACAACAATGCCTCTCACCCACAGTGGATAAAATGTTCTTAGAGCAACTAAATTTAGCCAAAGCATCTGGAAATAAGATTTATGGAGGCACAAACTTTCACGTATCTTTCTGTGTATAATCCAAAACAGAACAAAACAGCCTCGTTACCCAATAATTTGATTAAGCATGTTTAAACTGTAGATTACTTGGCTGCAAAATGCAACCACTGCAGGATCCATTATCTCTCATTTAGGTCAAAATATCCAGCCCTTCCCTCCCGCCCCTTTCAAGGGAACATGATAACAGCTTCCAAACAATACACCCCGCTTCTCAGAAGGCGTTTCTGCCCTAACCACTATCTCACAGGAGAAGGCAGCGCCTTGCTTTCTCTGAACAAAGAATCACATTCAGTGCCTTTGCACTGAGCAGCCCTAAGCCTCATTACATCTGTCAACCGAAGAGTCACGAACTATTGTCTGGAAAGAGAACTATGTGCTGGAACTATCATCTGGAAAGAGAACTACAGTGACCATGCAGCTAGAGTTGGCATTTGCACTGGGGAGACCCGTTTGGAGAGCGCTTGGTATGCTGTCTGTTGCCAAGATAGAGCCCACAAACAGTGGCTTCATTTAAAAAAAATAAGGAACTGGCCAAGGAGCCCATTCTTAATAGGGACAAAGCCTTTTTGATGTTTGGAGGAAAATCTTTTGAAATTGCCCAGACATTTATGGCCGGGGGAAAAAAAATTGATAAAGAGAAGAGTTGTGTGTCAGATTTTTTAAAAAATTGTGGTTTGGGATCACGGAATAAACACGTCAGCTGGGCTTTTATCCTAAAATGATCAGCCATGAAATAGTTAACAATACTGATGTTCAAGGCCCCAATTCAGCAAAGTAGCTCAGCATTTGCTTAACTTTGAACAAGTAGTTCCCTTGACTTGGACTACTCATACGCTTAAACACATCGCTCAACTGCCACCGTGAAGTTTCAGAGTTAAAGTGCCGAGCTAAAAGGAAACCGTTTACACCAGTCTCGGACCTATTGTTTCAAGTTGGCTTTAGACTCAGAAAAACAGTGCATGTGTTACACTTGCATCACATTTTCTTCACAATTTTAAGGACCAAAACAACAACAACAGATTCCAGACTTTGAAGAAAGGGGTGATTCTGTGGCAAATTCTACACCTGCGGAATCAGGGAGCACACCTGGCCTCACATAACAGCGTCTGTTCAGAAACCAAGAAGAACTCAGGACCTGATCCGGAGCCCACTAATGTTGATGGGAGCATTTCCATTGATTTCAATGAACTACAATCAGGCCCTCTGAGGTGGGCAGCTCAGTTGACTCAAACTGATTATGCAGGAAAAAGTAATATAATGTCCATCTTTCCACGTCTAAAATATTCACGCTCATCATCTTTCCTCTCAATTATTTATTGCCAAGTGTTTATTTGCATTACCATAGTGCCAAGGAGCCCTAGTCATGGACCAGGACCCGATTGTGCCAGGCACTGTACAAACACAGAACAAAAAGACAGTCCCTGTTAATGCTATGGTTGCTTATACTGAAAACAATGGGTCAGATTTTGATCTCACTTACAGTGATAGTAATCTGGAGTAACGCCACTGACTTTGCTGGAGTCTAGATATTCACTTTGGTGTCAATGGGAGCAGAGTCTGGGCCATGAGGTGTAATGCTGGTATTACTGGACACTCCAAAGCTTATGTGGCTTTCACCAGTTTCTGTGACATTTACGAATACAGTTACCATGTGTACAGTTAGCACTGTGATCAAATCAGAGAGAATTCTTTAAATCCCTCCTATTCTGCCACTAAATGCATGTTTTGAGCAGCTCGAGGGCCTGTCCAGACAAAAGAACTTTACAGTCACAGCCCCTTTCCCTCCCCCACACAACTATGCCACGAGAACAGAGCGCCAAGAGAATCCATTGTAGGGAAACGGCCAAAAAAACAAAACCAGAAGTATAGACAGACAGTAATTACTGTAACTGCACTTACACTGGCTGAAATCCTGGCCCCACTGAAATTCCATTGACTTCAATGGAGCCAGAATTTCACCCACTAACTACAGAGTTGAATAATTTCATAGATCGGGAGGTTTATGATCATCTAGTCTGATCTCCTGCATAACACAAGCCAGAGAGTTTCACCCAGTAATTCCAACTGCCCCCCACCAACAGAGCTGGCTGTGGGGTTTAAAGTTTTGCTGGTACCATGTGCACAGTAATTTCTTATATTATTTTCTTGCATTCTAACTTATGTGTATCATAATGATGCAAAAGAGAGCCATATTACCTAGCTGCCAGTGTGCATTTTATTTGTGTGTTTTATTTTACATTTTTGTAATATGAAAAAATAATTATACCTTTATGTACTTCTTTACCAGGTTCTCCATTTCCTTTTGTTATTTGCACTCTAAAAATCCAATAGAGATTTTAAACTTAGTCAAAATAATTTCTCCACATTAGCACTCTCAGCTCATGCCTGGAGCAACAGGGCATGTGCCAGGCCAAAAGGGAAATACACTGGGGCCTGATCCACACTTAAAAGTTTTGCTACCATAGCTTTGCTGGCCAGGAGTATGAAAAAAATTACACCCCTAACCAACACAGCTATGCTGGCGAAAGACCCAGTGCAAAAGTAATTATAACACCAGATAAGGGCTTTTGATGGGTGTAGGTTATTTTGTTTGGGCAAAAGAATTATTTTGCTAGTATAAGGTTTGTCTCCACTAGCAGGGTTTGCCGGTATTGCTAGACTGTCAACTCCTTTCTAATGTAGAAAAGGCTTGGGATAGGCATGCGTGGAAAAGCCTGCACACTTCCCACGTACTCTGTGCAGGGCTCAAGCTTCTGCTTTTTCTTTCACATGGCTTGGGTAGGTAGCAACGACGACACATTTATATCAAGGTTTGACAGCCAGTACGTTGCCGCAGCAGTGAGTTGGTGAATGTCCTTCAAGCCCAAACGAAGGGGACACTCGGATTTGTCCACATCTCCCATGAGATGCCCTGAAGCAACTCAATCTGCACCAGTCTTACTGACATGAATCAAAACCCGGTGGGTGCGTGGCAGGGTTAACAACAAACGGTTTGCTTTGAGCGGTTGAAACGCTCCATGTGACTCTCCAATGAGCCTCAGTGTCGAAGTTGAAGGTAAGGGTCTTGATGCAGTTCCATAGAGGGTTGCGGGATTTTAATCTTGTCTTCGGCGGGTTCTGCAGGTCATCGTGCAGCAGGATCCTCACGTCTGCACTGACATGGTCAAGAAAGCGAGAGGTCTGAGCAGCTCTTCTAATCTGTGGAGGCTGGATGTGTGATAGGCCCATCACGGTGCTCCAGCCCACAGACCCTGCAAACCGCAACAACTGGCTCGGTATATTCTGAAGCTGAATATTGTGCACCAGCGTGGTCTCACAGCAGTGACTCTCAACTCAATAACGCTAAGCGCATAGAGTCAGGGATGCTCAGATCGACTCTAGTCGACTGGTTCCTGGGATCAAGCCAGTGCTACTAATAAATTATTCTTCACACTTATGGGATAGATTTTCAAAGGCACTAATGGGCTGTTGGGTACCCAACTCCCATTGAATATTAACAAGAATTGGCTGCCTAACTCTCATTTGAGCCTTTGAAAAGCTCCCCCTACCTAGCTAAGTATCTCAAATTTATTTTGAAAGGATAGCAACTATCACCAGAGCCATTCAACAGATGGGAAATGGAGACATTGAGAAAGGAAGTGACTTGGCCAAAGGTACACAGCAAGTTAGTGGCAGAACTGGGAATAGAACCCACAGACCAAAACAGCATAAACTTGCCAGTTTCCAAGGGGACTAAATCAACTGACAACATTTCTATTTATTTTTAAGGATGGCTGGTCTGGAGGGCTTCAGAGAGTCAACGCTGGAACAAAACCATAAATTGCATCTCTGAAATTTGAGGGTGTTCAAATTCCAAATCCAGATCAAATTGTAACTACTCTAAATATTCTCGATACCCCCTTAAGTAGCAAGATTCCAAAAGGGATCAGATAAGTTCTTGGCCGCAACGAGTTCCATGGTTTAATCACACACTGGGTGAAGGAGCATTTCCTTTCACTTGTTTGGAAATTCTCACTTTTTAATTTAATTCATTTGTAAATATGATAAAATCTTCAAGTCCTTTTAATTTCATTGAATGTCCCCCTGTGCTTGTGCTATGAGATAGGGGGAGCAGAAGATCGTTATCTACTCTGAGCATTCATTTATATATTCTTATGTCAAAAGGAAGTATTTTTTCACACAACGCAAAGCCAACCTGTGGAACTCTTTGCCAGAGGATGTTGTGAAGGCCAAGACTATAACAGGGTTCAAAAAAGAACTAGATAAGTTCATGAAGGATAGGTCCATCAATGACTATTAGCCAGGATGGGCAGAGATGGTGTCCCTAGCCTCTGTTTGCCAGAAGCTGGGAACGAGCGACAGGGGATGGATCACTTGATGATGACCTGTTCTGTTCATTCCCTCTAGGGCACCTGGCACTGGCCACTGTTGGAAGACAGGATACTGGGCTAGATGGACCTTTGGTCTGACCCAGTATGGCCATTCTTATGTCCCCTCTTATTCATCTCATTTCTAAGCTAATACAAGACCCTGATGCCTAACATTGTCTACAAGCTCAGTCAGACAGCAGCAAAGAGGCACTGTGCTCCCTCAACTTTTGCTCTTCATACATTACCAGTCCTCAACATATGCCCTGCATTCAACGAGAATTGGGCCTGTGTTTTGAACAGAGTTCAAACAAATAAAAAGGGAAGATAGGATCCTGGAATATCAGCCTCAGTGACAAACAGTTTCTAAGGCCATTGACCATTTCAGTTCGGGTCAACGCCAATAAATTATTACCACCACCTGATAACCATTCAACGCCTATGAGTTGGCGATCTCAGCCCAGTTGTTAATGGATGCTGGCATCTGCATCACAACAGATGCCCCTTTGGCAGTCTCAGCAGAAAGCAGAAGGGGAGAACGGCTCTACGAGACCGAAGTCTCCTTTTCACTCCTAGAGGTGGTCATGTCAGGGCAGGATTGAGACACGCTGGCAGCATGCCCTGTCACTGCCCACAGCATGCCTGTTCTGAGGATAAACAAAGGACTTCAGACCCGACGACTACCAAGCTGGCGTCTTTTATTAGCTCCAAATTCGCAAAAGGAATCTACATGCCATGTGCATTCTTTATTCATTTATCACCAGAGGCATCTGATTCCTCTCTCATCCCTGATACAGTGAACTTCCCTGCAAACAGGACACTAGACCTGACTGTTCCCTCTGGACAGCTCTCACTCCTATCTACAGTCTAGGCATGGGACCTAGATCCCAGAGCAACAGGTGGTTTATAGAACTGATTCGGTGGAAGTGTGCTATTGTGTTTGCAAGGTGCTTTTCCCCCCATGCCCTGCAGGGCTAGTTGCTGCTCAGATTTCAAAGAGGTGAAACACCCAGCTTGAAAGGTATTAATCTCTCAAAAATATGTTAAATCCTAGTGATTTACTTTAGCTCGGTCATTCTAATCCACAATATGATCTTTCTTCCACCGCCACATGATCATGGAAATCAGCAGGAGTTTTGCCAGTGTCTTTAATGGAATCAGACTCTGGCTTCTGGTCAATTTCTCTACCTAGCTTGCTATTGTCCAGTCTCTTAGGGACAGTGCCAAAGAGAAGGTCAATGCCCACCCAGAACACCAGCTTTTAAAGTTACCTGAAAGAACCCCACATGGACTTGTTTTGTCAGAATCATGGAGGGAGGTATCCTGAGATTCCTATGAGTTGATTGGCATTAATGCTTCACTGCTTTGCACATCCGTCAGCTTTTTACACCTGTGCAAAGTGGAAGCATGCCACTATGGAATCAGAATGACAGATTTCATACCCACAATGCACATGACTGCACAAGGTGTAATAAGGCAATGAAGAACGAGGGTTTCGGTACTACAAACCTAGGACCTGATTCTCATTTACACTGAGGCCACTTTATGCAACTCTGGGAAATTACATTTACACTCACTTTGAGACCACTTTATGTTGCCCGAGTGGTGTAAATCAGGTTTAGTGTAAATAAGAATTAGGTCCCATATATTTAAGCCATCCCAACAGCAGATAAAACCTCTTTCAGAACAAGATAGTTGATATCTGTATCTATATTTACTGCCAGGTTTCAGAGTAGCAGCCGTGTTAGTCTGTATTCGCAAAAAGAAAAGGAATACAATTATACAACACAAAAGGAATTTTGCGAATACAGACTAACACGGCTGTTACTCTGAAAAAAGAAAAGCTCACGAAAGCTTATGCTCAAATAAATTTGTTAGTCTCTAAAGTGCCACAAGTACTCCTTTTCTTTTTTATATTTACTGTGTGGCAGAAGTATTGGAGCTATACAAGACAGGCACCAAGCACTGAATTTAAAAATACCAATATATTATCGTTACAGAAAGATTAAAGCTCTAAGGTTGCCACGAACAGGAAACTTTTATCTCGGGTTTATCTGAACCATTTGTTCCAGCTTTTTACACCAAGTTAGCACTTTCCCTTCCAGATTGGGATCAGTTTTCTTTGCAACAATGCTTCCTACGATCACAAAGTGGAAAAGGACATAAATAAAGAATAATGTCCCATGCAGAAGAATTATTACATCTTAGGAAAGTTTTGCGTGAGTTCTTGGACACCTATCTGAAACCTTTAACAGATTACTAAAGTAAATTACATTTTTTTAAAGCACTTAATCTTAAATATGTGCAAATCAGCTTGCTTAATACCGTATGTATCATACCAGAAAGATACTTTTATCATTTAAACTGGAAGTGCATATTGTATTTGGGATGTACCCAAACCAAAGCTCTGGATTTGAACATCTTCAATCTTTGGAGCTGACCAAGAACTGGCCACCTAGAAAGTCATCTAGCAGTTCATTTTTATTTTTCAGTTCTATTAACGCAGGTTTCCTGGCAAAGGCACAGATACCATTAAAATATTTTAGGCATTTCAGCCATAAATTAAAAGCAGTGGGCCTAAAAATGCAGTCTTTGTTCTGTCAGCAAAAGAATAAATGTGTTTATGGTTTTGGACTAAGTCAGTTATAAATTTAGCTTAATGTGTTTGCTTAAAAAGGATATTTTCCTAGGGAATTTTAACTAAAAGAAATGTCAAATTAAACACTTGGGCAATAAGGGGACGATTCTCAAATAACTAATTCTTTGCTCGGACTATGGGCTACATAGCTCACGTGTAGAACTGGTTCATTAAACTTTTCAAATTTTGAAAATGAGATCAAATTTTAAATTTTGAAATTAGAAAAAAAAAATGGTTAAATTTTCCCAACCTCCCCCTTCTCCCATTTTTGACCCATTGTGGAACCACCTGAAATTTTAATTTAAAAAAGGGACATTTTTGTTTGTTTTTATAATAAATGCATGGTTCTTTTTTTCCAGCCAGCACCATTGGTGCGTTTCCTGAAGATCCCAGCGTAAGAAATTAACATACACTAGATTCATTCCCAGCCCTGTCACTTTTGCCCCCTTTTCTGAATCAGCAGTGCGGTGATTTTTAGTTATTGAATGGTTATAATTTAAAAACAAAAAGCTAGATGAAGGCCTGTGCTGTCCTACAGGCATAATTCATAAAGTGTTTAAAAAAAAAAAGGGCCTAAAATAGCTGAGATCTTAAAAACTGGATGGTAACCGACGATCAATCCCAATGATGGTTGAATCTGGTGATATTCTAAACGAAAAGAGACCTCCGCTGTGCATCTAGCTGTTCCCATCACTTCACATTGACTAAACTAACAGTCTAGGGTTCAGAGTGACACGCACAGTGACAGTCCTGGAATCTTATCACATAGGTAAAAAGTCAAACACCTATTTCACGGGACCGTTCAAGGTGAGTGTGTGTTAACTACTTACGCTAAACAACCTGTTCCCTCTTGTATTTAGCTGTGACACCCTGAGTAAGTTTCCCTGACCTACAGAAGAGCTCTACATAAGGTCAAAAGCTTGTCTCCCTCACCAACAGATAAACAATATTACCTCCCCCACCTTGTCTCTCTAATATTCTGGGACCGACACGGCTACAACACATGTTTAAAAATACAGCCAAGACTTGCCCTGCAACAGATATGTCCAAAGCCCTAGCACGCTTCAGGAACAGGAGTTAAGGACCTATCTTCAGATCATGTTCTATTTGGGCCCCATGACCCAGCTGTCCCTGTAGCATTTAGATTGTCCCTGCGAAATCCATCCCTATCCAAAAGCACTGGTCTGGGACTCAGGAGACACGGGTTCAATTCCCTGCTCCACCGCAGACTTTCCGTGGAAGCAAGTCTCTTAAGCTAAGTCTATACTAGATATTTTTGCTGGTATATCATCACTTAAGCGGTGATGTTTCTGTGACATTTTTGTGCAGGCAAAACAGTTACACCAACAAAAAAAGAGTGCTTTTGCCCATTTAGATTATTTTGCTCAGTGAACTGGTATATGCTATGCCTGTAAAAACACTCCTTCACCCCCCCCCCCCGCCCCAGTATAAACTGCATCTACAATAGGATACTGGGCAAACTTTTTCTATCGTAGACTAGGCCTGAGTTTCTTTGCCTCTGTCTCTCATCTGTAAAATGGTGACAGAAAACTTCTGTACCTGACAGGAGTGCTGTGAAAATAAATATAATAGAATCATAGGACTGGAAGGGACAGCGAAAGGTCAACTAGTCCAGTCCCCTGCACTCAAGGCAGGACTAAGTGTTATCTAGACCATCCCTGACAGGCGTTAGTCTAACCTGCTCTTAAAAATCTCCAATGACAGAGATTCCACAACCTCCCTTGGCAATTTAGTCCAGTGCTTAACCACCCTGATAGTTAGAAAGTTTTTCCTAATGTCCAACCTAAACCGCCGTTGCGGCAATTTAAGCCCATTGCTTCTTGTCCTGTCCTCAGAAGGAGAACAATTTTTTCTCCCTCCTCCTTGCGACAACTTTTTATGTACTTGAAAACTATTTTCATATCCCCTCTCAGTCTTCTCTTCTCCAGACTAAATAAACCCAATTTTTTTCAATCTTCCCGCACAGGTCATGTTTTCTAGACCTTTAATTGTGGTTGTTGCTCTTCTTTGAACTTTCTCCAATCTGTTCACATCTTTCCTGAAATTTGGCACCCAGAACTGGACACAATACTCCAGTTGAGACCTAATCAGTGCGGAGTAGAGCCGAAGAATTATTTCTTGCGTCTTGCTTACAACACTCCTGCCAATACGTCCCAGAATGATGTCTACTTTTTTTGCAACAGCATTATGCTGTTGACTCATATATAGCTTGTGATCCACTATGACCCCCAGATCCCTTTCCGCAGTGCTCCTTCCCAGGCAGTCATTTCCCATTTTGTACATGTGCAATTGATTGTTCCTTCCTAAGTGGAATACTTTGCATTTGTCCTTATTGAATTTCATCCCATTTAGTTCAGACCATTTTCCAGTTTGTCCACATCATTTTGAATTTTAATCCTATCCTCCAAAGCACTTGTAACCCCTCCCGGCTTCGTATCATCCACAAACTTTATATGTGTACATTAAAGATTGTGAGGCACTTATGATAATAAGGACACTATTAGACTGAGACAGTGACGCACACAGACATCCTGCTTCCTGTTATACGCAGTCAGTGGTTTGCTGACTATCCCAACAAATCTCAGCAAATGCAGAACTACCTACATCTTACTCAGTACAGTAAAAATTCTGCTTTTGCTGATTACCAGGTGGAAATGAACTAAACAGGAAGATAAATTAAGAGATTGACCCTGCCCATGTCCTTAATATATACTTCAAAAACACATTATAATAAAAAGCATAAATCATAAAGGGGAGAGGGAGGATTTGCCCATATATCTCCCCTTAAAAGGTTTACATTTGGGAGACCTGACTATTGTTTTGTTACTTGAGAAACATAATACAATAGAATCTCAGAGTTACGAACTGACCCATCAACGACGCACCTCATTTGGAATCGAAGTATGCCATGAGGCAGCAGGAGAGAGAGACACACACACACACACACACACACAGACAAAGCAAAGCAAACACGGTGCAGTACTGTGCTAAACATGAACTATTTAAAAAAAAGGGAAAATTTTATAAAAAGATTTGACAAAGTAAGAAAACTGTTTCTCTGCTGGTTTCATTTAAATTAAGATAATTAAAAGCAGCATTTTTCTTCTGCATAGTAAAGGTATTAAGCCAATGTTCAGTTGTAAACTTTTGAAAGAACCACCAGAACGTTTTGTTCAAAGTTATGAGCACTTAAGAGTTATAAACAACCTCCAATCTTGAGGCATTCATAACTCTGAGGTTCTACTGTATTTGAGAAACTGGAACCAGACGGAGGTCATGGATGCAGTTACTTTGTGGCACCTCCGACCAGTTGAACAGTTCAACCGCTTTCCTCCTGTACACAAATGCCTCGGTAGAGGGTTCTCAACCTTCTTCTGATCACACGCCATCTTAGCATTTTATTCTTAGAGTCTCCCCACCCACACACACACACAGGCCTGGTCTACACTGGGGTGGGGATTGATCTAAGATATGCAACTTCAGCTACGAGAATAGCGCAGCTGAAGTTGACGTATCTTAGATCGACTTAGAATCACTTACTTCACGTCCTCGCGGCGCAGGATCGACGGCCACTGCTCCCCCGTCGACTCCGCTTCCGCCTCTCGCAGTGGTGGAGTTCCGGAGTCGACGGCAGAGCGATTGGGGATTGATTTATCGCGTTTACACTCAACGAGATAAATCGATCCCCAATAGATCGATTACTACCCGCCGATCCGGCGGGTAGTGTAGACGTGGCCACACACGCAGATTTGGCCCAGCCATCCAGCCAAGCACAGTGAACTTCACCAAGTGAACTTTAACACAATAGTTACTGTAGAAAACCAAATTAAAGAACAATAGGACTTCCGAGATAAAATGCTCTGTGTCCAGCAGTGAAGAATCAGACCCTTCGTAGCTTTCCCTGTTTAAAAGTTGTGTTTTTATTGCTCTCAGTGTGGCAACCAATCAGCGTGACTCGTAATGCAGTTGGAGGAGAGAGTATATGTGGTTGTATTGTTGCACTGATATGTGCAAAGATGGTCACTTCTTCAGTGGCGTTTGTTTTTAAGAAGTTTTACCAAACAGAAAACTTTTTTTTTTTTTTAATTTAAATGAAAACAGTCTTGATCTGGAGTTAAAATATTTCCCTGGGCATCGATTCCAGCCCAAACACTGCAACAGCAGACTGGCAGGAGAGAACCAGGAAGTGAACCTGACTGTATTTCTATTTTCAAAGTGAAGCGAAGTCAATAAGCAGCACACAGGGTACGCAGCCATCCTGAAAAACTAAGGACCTAATTTTCCAAAATTGTTGAACACTTAACACTCCAATTAAAGTCAAAGGGAGGCGTCCAGCCTCTCTGAAAATCAGGACCTAAGTATTACAATTCTAGCAGCTATAATATCAGTTATTAATAACACGGAAGGAATTTAAACATTTTTAATTGTAACCTAACTCTGGCTCTCTTACAGTGCTGAAGTCTAAACTGCTTAATACTCTTATACACAATGAAAGTCTGTCTCAAACCAAAACAATCAATTAAAAGGGATGACTGTACAGGTTTTTTCTTTCCCTTCACTGCCACAATACAGGGCAAGAATGTGGTAAGCCTCCACAATCCAATGTTGCTACTAGCTGCAGAGAAGAAAATGGGTTCATTTGTTTACTCGGAAAAAGCAGAAGTCCATCACTGGCTATGCTTTTCCACATTTTGCCATGGCCACCCCAAGCAGATCAAGAATTAACTGGTTGTCAGGAAATGAATACAAATTAACTGTGTATCAGACTAGGCTTCAGAGCTGTGTTTAGTCTTAGCTAATGGATACAAGTATGAGACTAAAACCTCTCGTACACGAAGAACTCGATTGCTATTATTTTTTTCTATTGCGGCAGTGCCAAGTGACCTCAGTGCTAGACCAGGTCACCACTGCGCTAGGTGCTGCACAAACATAACCAAACAGAAAGATAGTCCCTGCCTCAAAGGGCTTACAAACGAAGTAGACTCAATGCTAGTAAAAGAATAATGTAATAGGTACTAATGCATAATACACTGCATATTTTGACCGACTGCCATAGTGTACGTGTTACCCACACACCTCCTGGGTGTCATGTTCTCTCCCATCTAGTGGCACCAAGACCACAGAGAGAGAGAGAGATAAAATGAGTCTGCTCTCCCACCTTAGCTAACAACCAATTGGCTTTTACCTCATGCTGTAGAGCGGGGTGCCCAACCTGAGCCGGAGAAGGAGCCAGAATTTACCAATGTACGTTGCCAAAGAGCCACAGTAATATGTCCGCAGCTCTTAATACGTCCCCCACCCCACTCCCAGCGCCTCCCGCCCACCGGCAGCCCCACCAATCAGCACCTCCCGCTCCCTCCCCATCGGCTGTTTCGTGGCGTGCAGGAGGCTGGCAGGGGGGAGGGAGGAGCGAGGGCACGGCAGGCTCAGGGAGAGGGCGGAAACGGGTGGAGTGGGAGCAGAGCCAGGGTTGAGCAGTGAGCACCCCCCGGCACATTGGAAAGTTGGCGCCTGTAACTCCAGCCCTGGAGTCGGTGCCTAGACAAGGAGCCGCATATTAACTTCTGAAGAGCCACAGATTGGCCACCCCTGCTGTAGAGGCTCATGCACTAAGCTCCAGAGGTCCCAGGTTCGATCCCGTCCATCGCCGAGCGGGGTCTGTCGGCGTTACGTATGCAACACCCATGAAAGGGACATGATGTCACGCCATCAGGACAAGATCAGCCAGTGAGAGTTCTGGTGACACACGGGCTATAATCTAATATGCTGGTGGAGAGCTTTGGGGGGCTGAGTTTCTGTGAAACCATGCAGTTCTCATTGCTGCCCACTCCTCCATTTGCAAGTAAGCACAGCTGAGATGATCTTCCTAATACATAGCTGACAGCTAACAAACTCAGCTATTTGTCCTAGTTTACCCCCAGATCCAAACAATCGGTAACAGAAGTAATAATTTGGCCACGTGGAGGGGACTGAAAGCGATTTCGAAAAAGAAAGGAGACCACACTAACCCTCTGGAAGGAAAGGAGCCGGGAAAGGAAAGGCCCCTCTCCAGCAACGAGGGCTGCTTTGCGCTGGAAATTACAGTTTAGGCAGCTAGGAGGAACATCGAAAAGAGATTCTACAAGCAAACAGCACAGGAGAACGCAGAGCAAGAATCGTGGTCCTCTCAGATGTTGGATCAGAGGCTGTGGATGAGATTTGAAAGGAGCTGAAAGGGAAGTTAAGGCCTCCAACTCCCACAGGATTGGTGCCTGATCTCCTCTGGCGCCTTTGAAAGTCCCAGCCTAAATGCCCGAATCTGCAATTGCTCCATGAGTGAAAACACCCTTGAAAATCAATAGCAGCTCCGCAGAGCAGAGCTTGGAAAGTTTCCCCAACACTTGCTCCCCCAAGGACACAGCCTACTAACCTGGGTTAAACACACCTACATGTCACACTCCTGTAGCCAGGTAGATTTGATTTCCACTGGCACATCTTCACCCAGTCTTGTCTTGCATGTCTTTGCAGTGCCCCTCTGTTGTTGCTGCCCTCTCGCGGTCCTGGGCATGCAGGAAACATTTCGCTTCCTAGCCCCTCCTCTCAAACTGGTCCCTCTGCTCCTTCTCCCCTCTTCTCAAAAAACCAATGCCTCAGAAGCCACCCGGATCCTCACATCCTCCCTCCACCCTGTCAAAAAAGCAGGATTCAGTGGCTTACTCCCTGCCTCCCACCTCCCTTCCTGTGAAAAAACACAGCAACTCCTTCCCGGAAAAGAATTAGCCAGGCTTGGGCTGGTCTGCTCCATCCAGTCCTGTTAAACTTAAGTTGCTCCACTCTATTCTTCCCCTGTTCCCTGCTCCAGTCAACTGCCAACCCTAGGTACGCAAGCACGTGGTCTTTAAAAATCCCTCGTCTAGAAGATGAGAGAAGCATGCACATCGACTTAGTTCTCCAATATCCTCCAGGCCCCCTTTTTTTTAAATCCTTTTCCCCGGACACCTGCACACAAACCTGCCCTTTTAACCATTCAACACAGATTTCATCCAAACAATGTATGGCACGCACAGAATACTTCTGCACCACTTTTACTTTAGGTACAGCCATAGATCCTGAAGTATATGGTCAGTTTCACTTTTGTTGTTTTAAGGCCACTGGGAAATTATACCTTTTCATCCAGAAGAGGGAGGGAGGGAGAGAAAATCGTTAAGTCAGGGAGCTTGCAAGAAAACAATCACATGTTCCAATAGAACAATTAACACAAAGTGTACATTTCAGAATGATGACTTGGTAAAAACCAGTGCAGGAAGGTTTAAGGTGTTTTTGGAACAGGCTGTCGTCATGCAATTGAGAGTGTTTAAGAAAACCCGTGTTAAAAAAAAATTAGCCAAGAGACAGAGCAGCAAACACAACAGGGCTTCATCGTGCTCCCATTACAGTCTGAGGTATGGGGAGGGTCTGCCTTTGACTAACCTCCTTAGGAGTAGGATCAGACCCACAAAGAAAGAGACAAGCACTTAACATGATCTGCTTCCCAATTTCATGCACACAAAAATGACTCAGGCCTTCTCTACACACAAACTTGCACTGGTTTAGTTAAAGGGGTGCAACCCCCTCCGCACGTGGATACTTCTCTTCCAGTTCAAGAATGACTCAGTCTTGTATACACACAGGATTCGCTTTGGTTCAACGTAAATCAGTTTAATTGAACTGGTGCTGATTTTGTGTGTGGACTCTCTTATATCAGTTTAAAACTGATTATAGTGGTTTAGCTTGCATCTGTACATTTACAAGCACAAGAGAAACCGATATAAACCAGGTCTAAACCAATATAAGAGAGTCCACATACAAAAGCTGCACCAGTTCAGTGAAAGTGGTTTAAAAAAAAAATCACACCATTAGATATATCCATACAACTCTGTGTGTAGACCAGGACTTATGTTCAGTGTAGCTTAAACCTTTCACTAACTAATTTCAGCTAAACCCAGAGGTGAAAATAAGCCGGTACGCCCCCGTACAGCGTACCAGCAAGAGCCGGTGCACCGTACTGGGGCAGCCCGGCTTCCCCAGGGGGCAATTTAAAGGGCCTGGGGCTCCCAGCAGCGACTGGAGCCCCAGGCCCCTTAAATTGCCTCCAGAGCCCCGCTACTGGAGCCCTGGGGTAGCAGCTGCAGGGCTCCAGCAGCTATTTAAAGGGCCTGGGGCTCCCCTGCTTCTACCCCCCGGGCCCTTTAATCAGCCACTGGAGCCCTGCCGCTGCTACTCCAGGGCTCCGGCGGCTATTTAAAAGGCCAGGGTGTTAGAAGAGGGGAGCCACGGGCCCTTGAAATAGCCCCCAGAACTCTGGGCTGCTGCTGCTACCCCGGTGGCGGGGGGCACTTACCTTACAGGGTGGGCTGGGGCTGGCTCTGACCCCCTCAACCCCGCCCCTTCCGGGGGCCAGAGCTGGCCCCAGAGTACCAGTAAGTCACTCGACTTACTTTCACCCCTGGCTAAACCGAAACAAGTTTGGTTTAAACTGAAATAATAATAATAATAATAATAATAATTTCCATGCAGTATTTTCCACCAATTTAACTAAGCTGATTTAAAAATCACACTGCAAGTTCAACCAGGGCAACTCTGTGTACAGATAAGCCCGCAGAATTTGATATGCTTACTCAAACTGGAGTTAGGGGAAGTTTTACCCAAGTCAGAGTTGCACGATCAGCCCTTAGAATGCACTCCTGCAGTTGGATCCATGTGGCCTGATCCTTATATCCATTTAAAGCCCCAGCCAAGGATCTGGTTGCAGAATTGGGGCCTTCACTTAGCACGTTCCAGTATCTATTGTAAGCATGCAACAAGTTTAAACAGATCTTGAAAACGAAAGTGAACTTTATTGTATATCAACAAAGCCTCAGCGATGGGATACTATTAGTAACATGAAACAGTTTTAACAATAAAGCCGGGACATGCTGTGATACTGCAGGGTCATGCAAAGCACAAAACACACTCTCAGACCACTCTGCAGAAACCAGATGCAGTTTGAGCAATCGCCCAATCATGATGACCGTCCATATCAGAAGTGATCACAACTCAAAATGTTGCCCAAAATAAAAATTAATGAAATCTCATTCTGCTGTGCTCTCTTACCCTCTGTCCCTGTGCATTTCTGGTCCCATAAATCATGAATGTAGTTGGCAGGCACGGGTTTACATTTGAAAAATTACTGCCATTCCTAAAACATGATGCAGCAGATCGTAACTCAAATGCGTACATGGTCATTCCACAGCATGAATACTGCTCTTCTATAAGGAGAATAGTTCCAAGCCTGACTCTTCTAGGAGGTAAGAATATTGCACTAATTGTCTAAGAATATTGTCTAATAGGTCACGATAACAACTAAAAGTAATTATTTGTCATTTTACAAAGGTGTATCTATTTAAAAAGAAGACATCAAAATTAAAGATGCTGGATTGACAGCCCTGGAGACTGAAGACTGCTACCTACCCAGAGGTATTATTAGGCTCTGAAGGATTCGATTTTCATCGATAAATGTTGATTTCACTGAACACACACAAACCGATGAAAAAATATTTCCATCAATAACTGAAATTTACAGACAGGCAAAGAAAGAAAAATGCTGCTTGCGAACTTATTCAACTTTGATTCAGGGATATTTACTTGGTATATTTTGACACGATACTGACGTGTGTTCTAATAAAGCTTAACTTTTTGAAGTTCTCAATGTCGGCTGTCACTAAAGCATGATGGTCTGACTTCCCCATAATTTCCCATGATTGAAAAAGATTAAAATACATTTTTGTAAATGCTTCAAACCCACAATTCCGTGCAACTGTGGAAAATTTAAATCGATAAAAATCTTTAAAAATGCTTAAAAACTAACACGGATATTTTGTGTCAAATTTATAAAAAATTAAAATTCAAGTTCCATGGCCCTTCTGTTGTGATAACATGGTAAAGAAGCCTTAATGCAGGTTGTCTCTTCTGAGACCCACCAACTCATCTCACACAGACCACAGAAGCCCCGATCCTGCATATGCTTAACTTTAAGCATGCGAGTAGTTTCAATAGAACTACTCACATGTGTAAAGTTAACCACATGCAGAAATCTGTGCATGACTGGGGCCTTACCATCAGATAAATACAGTTACTAGTATTAGCTGGATTCAAACTGGTGACCTTGAAGTGAAAAGCTACATATCCGTTATGATGAGCCATATGCATAACAGCCCTATACCTTTCGAGCAGTCAGGTAAGAAGAAATGATAAAACATGACATTTATGTGGGACATTGTTCTCACTGGTGAAGTTATTCAGGCATGATTGCTGCAAAAATAACAGCAAAGGCAACAAATATGTCACGCTTTTGGGCATATGACAAAAACAATCCGTTTTACTGCAGATAAGAGCGAACTCATTTACAATCTCACTAGAGTTCATTTCATAATCAATTTTTTCTGATACTCCAGATTTGGGAGGATGGGGGGACGAGAGGGGGGGGTTAAAGTTAAACAATTACAGTAATGCATCCTTACTGCAACTTGGTCCCAAGAGAAGAGTGCCAGGAAGGGGGTTATTAGTGCCTAATGTGATGGTGATTGTGTGATATGGAGACCCGTCCACGCAAATCTCACCTGAGGACACCAGCTCATTCACTGAAATAATCAAATAGCTGTGGGGAATGGGAGAGGGGAAGCTTTGGCCAGGGGTACTAGCACAAATGCCAATTTTTACACTCACAATCTTTAGTGAGAAAGTAGTCTCTGCAGAACAGAGCCCCCCCACACACACACACACACGTTAGAGCACTCTCACCTGCAAGACATTAACTGTAAATGGGTTTAACACACACTCACAGTAAACTGCATAATTCTAAATTTACAGATTTCAGCCCTTCATCCCTCTAAATATGACCCTGGTAAGATCTGAACATACTTTGGACCAGGGAGTCTAGGTAACGTACTTCAGACCTGGTGCCGAAATCGCTAAGCAATCACCTCGGGGTCACTGCAAGAAGTAAAAGAGGATTAATGAAAGAAAATATAGTGTGATGATTTAAAGGAAAACCTTTCTGCAACCCAAATGAAATACTGACATTGAAGGCTAAATGCAGACCTATGTGTACTGTCTCTTTAAACCAGAGCTTTGGAGCTGTGCTTCGGCTCCGCTCCAGCTCCAGGCAAAAACCTACAGCTCCACTGCTCCGGAGCTGCTCCATGGGCTGCACTCCGAAGCCCTGCTTTAAACTCTTGAAGCAGACAGCATAGTTCAGTCACTACAAGGAACAGTTCGTTTCAAAGCAGATAATGAGAGCCCGTAACAACAGTACTATTGACTTACCTATTGCAATATGGGAAGGACGCATGCAACTCAAGCATCCCTTTAATTAGATTCCTGAGACAGCACTGAGGACATTAAAACAAGAGCAGTTATCTCACGCGATTAACTCAAAAAAATTAATTGGGATTAAAAAATTAATCGCAGTTTTAATCACACTGTTAAACAGAATGGAGCCCTTGTTGGCTCCATGATATTTCTCTCTCCAGCAGAGAAAGGAATAATGCTATGGACTTCCTTTGTCACAAATTTATCATTTTAAAATCAATCAGATGATGAACGCATTACATTAAGAACTCCAGGCAGTCAATTCCAACTCCTTTCCATACAACTTCAAACAAACTAATCTAATTGCATATTTGCATAATACAGATACACTCACTAAAACACACTTTGCAAATGACACACTCTTCTGAGGAGAGCCCGAGTCCAAACCGAAGAGGTTATTCTGCCAAACCACTGGAGGAGACTGGTCACAAGAGTCCAGGAAACAAATCTTTGTGTACTGAAATTTGCACAAATCAAAGGATGGCACTGGATCACAACAGTTACTTTTTGGGGAACTCTTCACAATGCTGTTGAAATTTGCAGAGCCCCATTTGACATACACGCACACGTCATTAGTGTAATTTCAAAAACACAGATTATTCTCTACCAGCCATAATGTTTCTATTCTATCCTCCGAAAAAAAAAAAAAAAAAAAACCCCAACCACACACAACTTTGATCCTTTCGCTTAGCCACCAGCTGGAACATGGCCCAGGCAAGTAGTGAATGAAAATTGTTACTGTCTAATAGCCTAAATGATATGAACTGGTGGTCTCAGCTCAGTTCCTCATCACAAACACCAGTAATTAGCACTAATAGGCACCCTTGTTGGAAGTCTTACCAAGGGTATTAAAGTATCCTCTCGATAAGAGGGGACGCCTTAAGACTGGGATCCTCAGGGAGAGCATATTGGTGGGAGAAAAAGTTAAATGCCCCTTCTGCCACCTCTTCCCTCTTGTGCCAGCCACAAGCACTAAAGAAAATCTCTTAAAGCTTTTATTATGAAAGGCCCAGCTTTTGCAAACACTTGGGCAGTACTTATCTTTACTAGTACAACACACACAGGCGCCCGCTTCTTCCTTTCCCCGGGGGGGTGCTCAACCCCCACTCAGCCCCAGGCCCCACCACACTCCACCCTTTCCCCCAAGGCCCCACCCCTGCCCCGCCTCTTCCTGCCCAATTCCACCCCCTCCCCCAAGCATGCCCAATCCCCGCTCCTCCCCGTTCCCCCAGATCCTCCTGCACGCCGCAGAACAGCTGATCACGGCGGGCAGGAGGTGCTGACAGGGAGGGGGAGGAGTTGATCAGCAGAGCCACCGGCCGGTGGGAGACACTGGGGGAGAAGGGGGGAGCTGGCTGCCAGTGGGTGCTAAGCACCCACTAATTTTTTCCAGCCCTGGAGCACCCACGAAGTCGGCGTCTATGACGACACATCGCATTGGTAAAATTAAACATGTTCTGTAAGTGCAGGATCGGGGCCTAGGTGGAAAGCACTTGACATGCGCCTCTGTAATCCATTAGCCAGCCAGATATGAAAGCGAGATAACTACTCCATGCCAAGTATAAGCATCAAACATCGGCTCCTTAAAGAAAGCACGAATTAACCCTGTCAAATGTGCTCGTGAAATAGACGAAAAAGCCAGAACGCTATGGACTCCATGCCCAAGTAAGGGGGAAAATAAGAATCTCCCCCTTTATATACCTGTCTGGGAACAGAAATAAGCACACTGCACACCTGCTTTCTCCTCCTGTGTCAGGAGATGAGGGAAATGGGCAAAACCCAGGCTCCCCTCCACCTACACACAGGCCAGTGCAGCTCAGCCCTCTGGGAAAATATAGACCAGCAGCAAATTAGTAACCCCTGAAACATGAAAGAATTGTGTCTGTGTCACGCTACCTTCCAAGGCTGTTTCTGAAGAGGAGCTCTCATACTACGCCTTGCGCAGGAGTGTGCCTAAACTCACAATCTAGTCCCAGCTGTTTGGGTGAGGATTATTTTGTTAACCTGGCATCATTATACCAGTTATCGTACATTCTGCAGGATGGCAGCACTCAAGCGACCCTGGTAATCCCCAGACACAATCTCCCGCACCACCCAGGAAATATACGGACGTACGAGAGAGCCCAAGTCATCGCCAGCACAGAAAGAAACAAAGTTCAGGGTGCGCAAATGTTACACACCCTAAAAGTTACCACGGGAGAAGCTAGATAAGACGGTGCTGCGTTTAGTAACTTTGTTAAGCCATAAAACCACGCCGCGGCCCTGATCGTGCAGTGGGCCAGCCCCAGCACTCATGTGGAGCCCTTTCGAAGTCAGTGGGGACTTTTCGCAAGTGCACATGCCCTATCCTGTGCAAATCAGTGCAGGATCGGGGCCTTGATCCCTTTTAACAAGCGGGCGGAACTATGCCAAACAGCATCACAACAGCAGCCACGCTTTGCACTTTTCAACCATCCAATTTAAAACCTTCCCCCACAGCAACAAGTTTCCCAGGGGGGAAAGAAGATCTTGCTCAAACAAAGGCTGCAGGGTGGTTTGTGTCATTCATGGTTTCCTGCTGGCCGCTCTTTTGTTTTCTCAAGGGTATTTTCTTCACCGGCTCAAAAGTTGTGGCTTTCAGTTGATCACGTTCTCCAAAAAAAAAAAAAAAAAAGGGGGGGGGGGGGAGAACCTCACAAACCATTGCAGCAGGTGCTAAGCTTGTCCTAAGAGGTAGAAAACCAGTGAGCTGTAGCTCACGAAAGCTTATGCTCAAATAAATTGGTTAGTCTCTAAGGTGCCACAAGTCCTCCTGTTCTTTTTGCGAATACAGACTAACACGGCTGCTACTCTGAAACCAGCATTGCACGATTATTTTTAAATGCCAGCAAACAGGCAGGGCAGATGGTAACAGACACCACCTCAGCTTTTGCAGCTCATCTCTTCACTCCCACTTCCCTATACCACTCTCCAAAGCTTCCTCTCCCCAGAACATTGCACAGCCATACTCTGTCCTCGGTACCCCATTCCCTTCCCTATATCCCATGGGGGCACGGAAGCCGGACACCGCAGCAGTCTCTCCTGTCCTTCCCCATCCTGAGATAGCCTTTGGAGACAGCCCTAGAGGCAGACTCAAGTCAACAATTACCCCCAAAACAGGGTCAGTCCGAAGGCAGCAGACACACTTGCATTACTGCAAAAACCAGAGCAGTACAGAACGGAACTGGACCCGGATCACGCTTGAAGTTAAATAAAGTCCCAGGGAATATCAGCAACTGAAACCTCCAGGCAAAGACAAAGTGGGGTAGGAATTAAAGAGGACTGAGAAGGTAATCCAAATGCAGTCAAAAGAATTCAAAGGAGGAATTTATAGGGGGTGGATGGGATGAAATCAAAAGGCCCTGAAGGGGGTGAGAGAAGGAATTTGGGCTGGGGGTTGCAGTGGGGGGTCGGGGAGTGTTAGGGTTGGAAGGGGACTGCAATGGGGCAGAGGGGGAGTGTTTGGGTGGGGGGGGTGCAGTGGTGCAGAGAAGGAATGTTTGGGTGGGGGGGGTGCAGTGGTGCAGAGGAGGAGTGTTTGGATGGGGCGGGGTACAGTAGGGCAGGGGCAATACAGTGAGGACAGAGCACTGGGAAGTGGGGGAGCCCCAGGGGGCAGTGCAGGAGGGGTGCGGTGGAGCAGGGGGTGCGGTGAGGCGGAGCGGGAGTGTTTGGGTGGGGGGTGCAGTGGGGCGGGGGCAGAGGGGGAGTGTTTCGGGGGGGAGTTCAGGGGGACAGTGGGGCGTTCAGTGGGGCAGGGGGTGCGGTGGGGCCTGTGGGAGTGTTTGGGGGGTGCAGTGGGGCGGAGGAGGAGCGTTTAGGGGGTTCATGGGGGCGGTGGCATGGAGGGACAGAGGAGGAGTGTTTGGGTGGGGGATTCAGGGGGGCAGTGGGGGGGAGGGGGAGTATTTGGGTGGGGATGCAGTGGGACAGGGGGAAGTGTTTAGGTGGGGGGCTCAGGGGGGCAGTGGAGAGAGGAGAAGTGTTTGGTGGGGGGTGTAGTGGGGCGGAGGGGAGTGTTTGGGGGTGCAGGGGGTGCAGTGGGGAGTGTTTGGCTGGGGGGTGCAGTGGGACAGAGGGGGAATGTTTGGGGAGGTTCAGGGGGGCAGTGGGGCGGGGGAGTGTTTGGGGGTTGCAGGGGGTGCAGTGGGGCAGAGGGGAACTGTTTGGGTGGTGGGTTCTGGGGGGCAGTGGGGCGGGGGGAGTGCTTGGGTGGTGGATTCTGGGGGGCAGTGGGACGGAGGAGTGTTTGGGGGTGCAGGGGGTGCAGTGGGGCAGAGGGGAACTGTTTGGGTGGAGGGTGCAGTAGGGCAGGGGTTGCGGTGGGGGAGTGTTTGGGTGGGGGGATCAGGGGGGCAGTGGGGTGGGGGGAGTGTTTGGGGGGTGCTGTGGGGCACAGTGGGGTGGGGGGAGTGTTTGGGTGGGGAGTTCTAGGGGGCGGTGGGGCGGGAGGAGTGTTTGGGTGGGGAGTTCTAGGGGGGCAGTGGGGTGGGGGGAGTGTTTGGGGGTGCAGTGGGGCAGAGGGGTGGGGGGAGTGTTTGGGAGTGCAGGGGGTGTGGTGGGGGCAGTGTTTGGATGGGAGGGCTTGGGGGGGCAGTGGGGTGGGGGGGAATGTTTGGGAAGTTCAGGGGCAGTGGGTAGTGTTTGGGCGGGGGGTGCAGGGGGTGCGGTGGGGCAGAGGGGGATTGTTTGGGAGGGAGGGTTTGGGGGGCGGTGGGGCGGGGGCAGTGTTTGGGTGGGGGGGGTTGGGGGGAAGTAGAACTGTTTGGGAGGTTCAGGGGCAGCGGGGCGGGGGGAGTGTTTGCGGGGTGCAGGGGGTGCAGTGGGGCGGTGGGGGCAGTGTTTGGGTGGGGGTGTAGGGGGTGCGGTGGGGCAGAGGGGGCAGTGTTTGGGAGGAAGGATCAGGGAGCGGGGGAAGCGTTTGGGGGTGCAGTGGGGTAGTGTTTGGGAGGTTCAGGGGGCGGTGGGGCGAGGGGAGTGTTTGCGTGGGGGGTTTGGGGGGGCAGTGGGGCGGAGGGAGGGTGTTTGGGAGGTTCAGGGGGCGGTGGGAGTGTTTGGGTGGGGGGTTTGGGGGGGCAGTGGGGCGGAGGGGGGGTGTTTGGGAGGTTCAGGGGCGGTGGGAGTGTTTGCGTGGGGGGTTTGGGGGGGCAGTGGGGCGGAGGGAGGGTGTTTGGGAGGTTCAGGGGGCGGTGGGAGTGTTTGGGTGGGGGGTTTTGGGGGGCAGTGGGGCGGAGGGGGGGTGTTTGGAAGGTTCAGGGGACGGGGGAATGTTTGGGGGTGCAGTGGGGCGGGGGGAGTGTTTGGGTGGGGGGGTTTGGGGGGCAGTGGGGCGGTGGGAGTGTTTGGGAGGTTCAGGGGGCGGTGGGAGTGTTTGGGTGGGGGGGTTTGGGGGGCAGTGGGGCGGAGGGGGGTGTTTGGGAGGTTCAGGGGGCGGGGGGGGTGTTTGGGGGTGCAGTGGGGCGGGGGGAGTGTTTGGGTGGGGGGTTTTGGGGGGCAGTGGGGCGGGGGGAGTGTTTGGGTGCGGGGGTTTGGGGGGCAGTGGGGCGGAGGGGGGTGTTTGGGAGGTTCAGGGGGCGGTGGGAGTGTTTGGGTGGGGGGCTTTGGGGGGCAGTGGGGCGGAGGGGGGTGTTTGGAAGGTTCAGGGGGCGGGGGGAGTGTTTGGGGGTGCAGTGGGGCGGGGGGAGTGTTTGGGGGGGTTGGGGGGCAGTGGGGCGGAGGGAGGGTGTTTGGGAGGTTCAGGGGGCGGTGGGAGTGTTTGGGGGTGCAGTGGGAATGTTTGGGTGGGGGGTTTTGGGGGGCAGTGGGGCGGTGTTTGGGAGGTTCAGGGGGCGGGGGGAGTGTTTGGGAGAGGGGGGCAGGGGGGTTCAGAGGGGCGGAGGGGGGCACAGGAGGACGCCCCCGCCCCGGCGCGCACTCACCGGCCCCGTACTTCTCCCGCTTGGTGGGGACCCAGCGGGCCATGCTGGCTGGCGGGCGGCCGGGCGCTCCCCGGGCGGCGGCTCGGCTCAGCGCGGCAGCGGCCGCTCCTCGGCCCCCGGCCCCCGGCGCTGCTGTCTCGGGCTGGGCGCCCCGGGCTGCTCCGCCATGTTAGGGGCCCCGCTCCGCTCCCGCCGCTCGGCAGCGAACTTCCCTTCCCGGCAGCCGGGCGCCTCCCCCGGCCCCGGCCCCGGCCCCTCTCCCCGCCCCGGGAGCGATCACCTGCTCCGCGCCCTCCCTCCGCCCTGCGCCGGGACTCGGGTCGCCCTGGGGCCGCCCCGGGCTCGGATCTAGCCCCCGCCCCAGCCCGGGCTCGGATCTAGCCCCCGCTTCTCCCAGGCTCGGATCTTGCACCCCGACCCCTACCTAGCTTTGGCTCCCCTTTCTCTGAGCACTACCCACCCAGCCAGCCCAAGCTCGGATCTAGCACCCTCTGACCCCGGGCTCGGACCTCCACCTCGCTCCCACTATCCTCCGGGCACCTACTCAGATCTACGCCCCCCGCCCCGACTTGGGCAACTTTCCGGCAAGGCGCAGATTTGTTTCTGACAAGCTCTGTTAACCCTGTGCTGACCGCAGCCTGGATCTATTCCAGATGCTGCTTCTGCTTCTGAAGCGTTTCCCCCTCCTTAGTCGTTTGCACTGATCTGCAGTTGGAAAACGCGAGCCAAGCCACAGACCGGAGAAGAGGATTTTGAAAAAAGCAGAGGCCAGTGGGGAAAGATCCCCTCACCGGTCCTTCCTTTTACCCCACTCCGAGAAACAAAAGTCCATGGGAGGGTGGAGGGGGGACGTTTCCAAGATTTAACAGCGTTATTTAGTTTGTATTTTGTTTAAATTAAATTAAAAGTCCTTTCAGTGTAACAGATATACATAAAGCATTGCAATAAAACGACTACCAGCAGTGGGAAAACAATTGCAAGGGCACGTTTTTTCAGGAACACAACACAACTAGAATTATAGGCTCCCATCGAAGTGCATGGCAAAACTCCTGTTGACTTCAGCCAGGACAGGCTTGGGACCTTCCGTGAGCCATTTTAAAATGCTCAACACATAATTTATTTTTACATTACCGGTAGGCCCTACTCCTGCAAACAGATCTGTGCTGGTTTGAAGCTTACGCCCCAAACCTGGTTATCTGCTTCTGATGAAAAAGGTACCCCATTTATTTGTAGTGTGGAAAATCGTAGGGGAGGAAGGTGGAGGGTTTCAGAGGGACCCAAGAATTCTCTTAAATAACATACATGTGGATAATGGGGGGCGATGGCGCAACCACACACATGGACAGTGGCTAGTGCGGACGTACCTTTATGGTGCATTTACACTTGGAGCTGGGGGTATGATTCCCAGCTCAAGGCGATATGCTGGCACTAATTCCCATCCCACTAGCGCTGAGCAGCAGGATAGGCTAGCTCAGGGGTTCTCAAACTGGTGTTAAATATATTAAAACGTGTTTTTAATTTATAAGGGGGGGTCACACTCAGAGGCTTGCTAGGTGAAAGGGGTCACCAGTAAAAAAAGAGTTTGAGAACCGCTGCTCTGAATATGTGCCTTTGGTCTTGCATGGGTATGTAGGCCCATGGCTAGCCACTCCCACTGCTCCTCAGGCTATGCCTTGCCCAGTGGGGTCCTGACCTCAAATGGGACCTGTAGGTCCTACTGTAATAAATAATATCTTGCTTCTCCCAAGACATGGCTTATTCACTGCTTGACAGAAGCTCAGTTTCAGGGATAAAGAACCATTTTTACTATTACAGTCCTTGCTAACAGTGTATGCTGCACTGTATCTTTAAATAAACCTGGTCCACTGTGTCAAAAATATGTAGCTCAAGGGTTTCTTACATGCACAGTAAGTTAGTCATCCTGTGGTGGTGATGTGTTGCAAGGTTACACCCAGTTTCTTTTAGAAAACCCAAGCCCTTCACTAAAAAAAGATGTCTTACATTTGTTTCCAAAAGGTGCTCATGATATTTTTGTGATGGCTATACCTTTATTCTGACAAACACATCTAAAGCAACGAGAGCATCAGGGGCAGCGTAGTTTGACACTTAAAGTGGCAACTGGTTGTGGGAACTCCTACCAGCGGCTCGGAGATGGAGCGTGTTTAATGGCTGGCGCAAGAGATTTACCAAGGGTTTACATTACAGGAAAAAAAGAGATGCAAGTCAGAACTAGTTAAATAATTTATTCTTTATATAAACACCAACTCAGCTTTGTGCTTGATATGTGGCATATGTAAGAAGACCCTAAAAGCATATAGTTCCTGGCCCTAAATGATTCATAGGACCAGATCCTCACAGCGATTTAGCCTTCTGAGGCCTCCCAACACCGGACAGGAAATGCACAGCACCTTGCAAGATCATGTCCATTACCATAGGATGTGAGCATCCTACGAAATTATGAGAATGGGTGAAGAAAAGATCTCAAGTGTGTAAATCACCTTTCCTTCTCCTGCTGTACATAACTCATCTGAGCAGGTAGAAGGATTTTGCAAATCCTTGAACTCCATAAGATTCACCCATCCCACCTTAGGAAGCTTCATTTTGTAAAATGCTTTGAGATCCTTTGCCCATGCATGCGGTCAGATGCTCAGCCGTGCTAGGTTTGGACTTGGAGCAGCTGATAAGAGTGGGATAAGGGATGATAATAATGGTAACTCCCGATCTTTCTGCTCTGCTCTCGGACTGTCTGGTATCCAAAATGTCCCCTGGTGTAATTTAGAGCAGCCTTCCCCAGCCCCTGACATCCTCCCTTCGGAGAAAGAGCAATTGTGCATTGCTCCTGGAGGCCAGCCTTACTCTTGCTTTCCTGTGCTGGACCAAGAATCTGGCCAAAAATGCTTGCAGTAGCAGACAACCTTGATCAGTGCTTCAGGCTAGCCATTCTTCTCGCTGATGCAGTGTGTTACATTTGAGCAAATATTCAACTCAGTTTCAATGCCTCTCCCTAGGATATCCTTAGATAGTGGATAATGTCTGTTTCTTTGTGAGTAAGGCAGCCCTGTTTCTTATCACATGGACTGCACTTTTATCTTTGAAGTGACTTTCTGTACTGTCAGAGAACAGAAGAGGGAGAGAGAAATATCTTGGAGACAACAAGGGCTCCATTTTGAAAAGCGCTCAGTTCCCACAGTGAGGCTCAGCTTATCAAAAAAGGCACCAAATCAAGTGTCCAGTTTTTCAATATAGCTCAGCATGCTGGCTATGTGCCTGGGTGCTGCAGAGCTCTTTTGAAAGTCCGGCCCCTTACTTAGGTGCCTAAGTTGAAGCTGATCTTTTTTTAAAAAATGACCCTCAAAGTGTAGTTTGTTCAACCCTCTACTGCTACGTAGGGTCACAGGTGTCGGGTAACTTTGGCTGTGTGCTGGTGTCATGAACATTAGAATGGTGACAACTTTTTTCAAGGTGTTTAAGATTCTGCCCCTGTGTTCTAAGGGGGGCAAGGAAAATTTTTGTCAGCAAGTGGAAACCAAAAGCAAAACATAACCGATGAACAAACAGTAACTAGTGTTGATGTTTTTATTACTGAAATAGGAAACATTGGTGAATTTTTCATTAAATGTAAGGATTCATCAGCATCACTGCTGTACACAGTGAACAGTCTCAGATGTATCTCCTTCCTTTCAGTGTGGGGTTTTTTGGCTTAGAAAAGCGACTTTGTTCAAGTAACACCTCCTTTGCGCATTTGCTCCCTGTGGGTCTCTAAAAAAAATTGAGCAGATATGACTAAAGTTTTGTCACTGCTTAACCAAGATAGCTATGGAAGAGAGAGCTGGAGTCTATTCTCTCACCAGAACTGTAGGTTAAATTCTGATTGAAGTCACACCAGAGATGAATTTGGCCCACCTATACTAATTTAGCAATGTAGAAGGATGGTCTGGTGACAGACACTGGATTGGGACTAAGGAGATTTAGATTTAGCTCCTGGCTCCCAGTGTGACCTTGGCCCAAAGCACTTTAGAGTTTGATTTTAAGGAGGTGTTGATCCTTTGCAACTCACTCCCCTTAACCTCAGCTAGCCCCTAATCTCTCTGGGTCTCAGTTCCCCACCTGTAAAACTGGGGATTAATAGTCTCTCTCTGTCTCACAGGGGTATTGTGAACATATATTCATTAATGGTTCTGAGCTACTCAGGCCCAGATCCTCAAAGGAATTTAGGTTCCTAACTTCCTTTGATTACGTGCTTTATAATCTTTTAATTTCTATTGGAAAGAGCAACACATTTGATTTCAATCCAAGGTAAGCCCAGAGCCTCAAAGATATTGAAGCTCCTCAGTTACTATTGTGATGGGGCCACATACGTATCTAGAATGATAATAGAATTTACATCACCTCTGAATATGGCCCAATGGTCCCCAAGAAAGACACGTACCTAGTTTAATACGAAGCACCCTTTCCGGACAGATTTTCAAAGTTTCCGTGCAACTTGAATTTTTCTTGTTTTTTTGTTTTTTGTTTTTTTTGCTGATGGGGAATTTTATAATCTTTGTCTTCCAGGAACAAGAAGATTCTCTCTGCAGGAGCAAAACTGTTCTCTTCCTGTGGATTACTGAGCTAAAAGGCAGATAGTAAATGTGGGCAGTAGGTCAGATCTCCATTACCTGGATGTTTGATTGCAGGGCTGGAACTCATTGCCTGCAAGATAACCCAGCTGCGAAGGAGACAGGGGTTCTTCTCCCAGCTCAGTCATTGACTTGCTTTGTGACTATGGACAACTCACGTCCCCTCATGGGCCTGGGGACGATACCTACTTGTATAGAGTATGTTGAGACCTAACAACTGTTATTATGGTCTGATTTTTTTAAATATAAGTAATAAAAAGTCAACGTTGAATTTGGTGCGGATTTACTTCCCGGGCAATTACACTGTAGTCAGTGTGCAAATCCAAGTCGGTGAAGAAGGTGGCCGACTATTTCTGTTGCCTTTTTCACACACGCTGGAAATGTACGTGCTTTATCATCTTTTAATTTCTATTTGAAAGAGCAGCACATTTCTAAGCATTTTGAACCGTTAAAGCCAACCGCTCTGAACCTATAATTTTACAATATGCCAGTCCCTGGAAAGAACTCTCTGTACAATACCTTGGAAGGCCTCTATAGCACTATCTCCCTTGAGCTAATCCACGATTGTAGTTTAACCAAAAGGCTGAAGGAGTGTGATTCTAGTGCCCCACTCTGTTAGAATTAAGAACTACAAATGCTAAAGAATAAATATCTTCGTTTGCCGTTTGCAGTGTTGTTGCAGCCCTGTTGGTCTCCCAGGGTATTAGAGACATGAAGGAGAGCGCCGTGTAGCTCAAAAGCTTGCCTCTTTCACGGACAGAAGTTGGTCCAATAAAAGATATTACCTCACCTAGCTTGTCTTGCTAAGGAATAAACACAACTGCAGTCTTCCATTGATCAATGCTAACCTGACAGCAAGATACCAATACTTTGTACAGAATATTCCTTATATTTCACTATTTACCTCCTCCTAGGGTGACCAGATAACACGTGTGAAGAAACAGGACTTTCGGGGGGGGGGGGGGGGAGTATAGTTGCCCATATAACAAAAAGCCCCTTACAGCCTGTACTTTAAGTGCACAATTGGCAGTATCATGGCTTCTTTAAAGGAGCACTGGCTGGCAGCAGCTCTCCTCCCAAAAAGCTGTCAGGATACGTAACGATGGTTTGTACTTGGTAGTTCCCTCTGGCCCCATAGCCCCTGTATCCTCATAACCTTTGCTATGGCAAGGGGTGTTAGAGGAATTGCTACGCTAGCCCTAAGCATCCTGGGGATTCCTCTGTGCCAAGGAAATACTCAGGCAGCTGGTGAAGATGGTTTTTAGCCTGAATTTTATTGGCAAAGTGGTACAAAGCAGGCAGAAAAGCGGCCAGGATCTAGCCCACAAGATCTTTCCTCTGAGGATTTCAAAGCTCTTCCCAAACATTAAAGATGAGTTCATATTATACAGACAGGTAAACTGGGCCACAGAGAGGTTAACTGTGATCAGGAGGCTAGCAGAACTGAGCTGGACATTGTCAATCTAAACGGATTCTCCTGTCTCTCCTCTTTTCCATCTGCCCTCCTTGGTTTTTGGAGATTTGACCAGAGGTTTATGGAAGCCTTATCAGCAGCTCCAACAATATCCACAGGTTTGACATCATTGTGCAAGACCCAGTCGCTATGATGGTAAAGGATCAGAAACAAGAGAGAACAAGGATGGTTTTTATGGCTAAGGCATGGGACTGGGACTCGAGAGACCTGGGTTTAGTTCCTCAATCTGCCACAAGCTTCTTGTGTGACCTTGAGAGAGACACTTGGCCACTCAGTTCCTCATCCTTAAAATGGGTATAAACAATGCTTCCTTTGTCTGCCTTGTGGATTTAGGTTGTAAACTCTTCGGGTCAGAGGTGGTCTCTTATTCTGTGCTAGCACCTAGGACAGTAAGGCTCAGATCCAACTCTAGTTTACAGGTTGGGAGCACTGTATGTCTCACTGTAAACGCAGAGCGTAAAGAGCACTCTGTGTGGCAGAGCTTGGCTGTCCTTTCATTGGAGGGGGTAATGGCACCATGAAATGGTCATGGTGAAAAAAACAAAGTGGTCAGCAGATGCTAGGAATTAATATGATACCAGCTAAATTAGAAAGCTAACGTCTCAGTGTCCAGACAATTAAAGCCTGAAAAGGAATCTTACCAGGAAAGCGATGAAGCTCTCACACTTGAGTCATATAACGTTGGCACAGCTCTAAGGAACATACCGCAGGGAACAAACTGCACTGGCATGGTAGGGAATGGTCTAGATGATCTAACGGCTCTTTTCAATCTCTGGTTGCTTTGATTCTAGCATATGGAAGCCACTCATTAAAGCTACCAGCTGAACCTGCCTTAATTTTAATACACGGGCTGCCATTTTGGATGTTCACAGGTCTTCAATGGGGAAGGCCAGGAGCTGACTTAGGTCTGACAATGTGGCAATAGAGATAACTATGAAAAAGCAACACAATGCAATATACAAACACACCTGTGCAAAATGAACATTAGAAACCAATGTTTCAACATGTTCTACCTGTACATATTTGCTTTGTATAATAATACTTAGCACTTATGTGTGGATCTCCAAGCCCTTTACAAAGGAGGGGTAGATATTGTTACATCCATTTTATGGGTCGTTTTACTACCCCATGAGAGAAATCTACAATTCTATAATAATGCTACTTTATACTGAACCTCATTGGAAACACAAGTGCTAATTTCTCTCGCCAGTAAGCTGCTAAAACAGATGCACCATGCATTATCCACGTGCTATAGAGATGATTCACTAGTGCGATATAGCTCCCACTTGCATTATGCTTCAGGCAATATTGTCTTTTGGTATCATCCATTTAAAGAAACACATGATTTCACAGTTAATTTAGAACTATCCCAGATGCCATTAAATCATTTAGTGGCCGGCTGCCTCTACTGAAATGTTAAATTAGCACTAAAGATTATGGTCAAACACATCCTATGGAAACCTAGTGGGCCAGATCCTGAGCTGGTGTAAATCAACGTCGCTCCATTGGAAGCAATGGGGCTCCCCTGTTTTAGACCAGCTGAGGATGTATTTACCCTTCATTCGGTCTTTTCCACAACTGAGTTTTATGAAGTGTATTAATTTCCACAGCTATTAATCTTTCATTCTACCAGGGCCTGACCCTTCAAAGCCCAGCTTCTCCCCCTTTCTGATCTCAGTCTTTTGGACCACAAGTTATCTGAAGCAGGGATTTCTCTGCGTTTCCTTAGTGCTCAGCATAGTGCTACCATAATATAATACTAAATAATCATCCTGAGCACCGAGAGATTAGGTTGAACTCGAAACATACAAGGTTCTGAAGCGGCAGATACAAGGCTTGTCTTTATCTCGGGGTTAGCTAGAGTTACCACCCAAACAATACTGAAGCACCACAGAGCCTTTGTATTAGCAGCACAGAGTAGCTGCAACCCCACTGGATTACTAGTTTGTTCACCCCACACGGGTCAGCTAGCTCAAGTTTAAAGCATCACTTAAGGCAAACCTAGAGATTTGCACATGTGGACAGGGGCTGGGTTAGGGGCAACACTTGAGTTACATCTCGAGCTAAAACTTCGCTGAAGACAAGCCCACAGCCCCTATCATCTCACTGGATTTTGGCCCAATGGATCCAGGGAATGAAAAGACCCATTGATTGCATCCCAGGTCTGCACGCAGGGCCTGATCTAAAGCCCACTGAAGTCTATGGACTTCAACAGGCTTTGAATCAGACCCTCAATGCTCCCTTATGCATGGAGGTAGGGGAATAGATTTCTGGGATCTTTTCCAAGGCATACAGTGGTATAGCGTCCTATAGGTTAAAGTGCCTTTGTATATAGGGATTTCCAGGGTTTGACCAAGTCTGAATCCCTTCTTGCTTTTCTTAGTTGCCATAGTATGAAAATCTCATTGAATTGGGATGGCTAGGTTCTCACAGAAATGGATTTCCCATCACTCCCTTTAGTAACTCAGTACTGAAGATTGTGTGTTCACAGAAGATTAAAAGGATGCCAGCATCCAAAGCACATTTTGCAGTTTTTTTCCTGGCATATCTGCTCCCATAGATGCGGTTTTCTTGGACAGAGGAGACCAACATGTCTATTTCCTCAATAATAATTTAGTGGGTTTGCGGCCTTCTAATATCAGACCTATGCTTTCTTTGATCACAAAAAGGCTATGGTCTCTCTTTTTTTTCTTTAATATGAGAAAATGATTCTTGTTCATAGAAATATTTGACAGGTTGGGATACAAAAAATCAGAAAGCTCAGAGAAATATTGTCTTTGCAGTTAGCGGTTTAAAGCTCTCAATCATTTACTCTCCAAATGGTTATCTGATCCCATTTTCTAAAACTACAACATTTTGCCTAGTTGCTCTCATTATTGCCTGTGGGGAGCGAATCTATGCATATCTTATCTATCTACCCATGTATCTAGCTCTCATCTGTGTATATAGACCTATCCAGAGTATATGGACCTATGTAGATCTCACCTGAATATATAGCTCTAGCTAGCTCTTACCTCTCTGCCCAGCTCTAATCTGTGCCTATAGATCTAGCTAGCTATCCATAGCATCATAGAACTGGAAGGGACCTCGAGAGGTCCTCTAGTCCAGTCCTCTGCACTCAAGGCAGGACTAAGTATTATCTAGACCATCCCTGGCAGGTGTTTGTCCAACGTGCTCTTAAAAATCCCCAATGATGGACATTCCACAACCTCCCCAGGCAATTTATTCCAGTGCTTAACCATGCTAACAGTTGGAAGATTTTCCTAATGTCCAACCTAAACCACCCTTGCTACAATTTAGATCTCACCTGCATATATAGATCGAGGGATCTATATAAATCTTACAGTATTTGTATAGTGCCAAGATGGGATTTTATAGCAGGAAGAGAAAACAGGCATTTAATGACAACACTCATTTCCCCCTAGGTCATATCATTTCATGTAAACAGCAATCCCAAGAAAATCACAGATGTCTTCCCACCAATTATACTAGATCACCACCCCACTGACCATTTGGACACAGTTGCTTTCTGGATAGGCGATGTTTTCTTCAAGGGAATCTATTTTTAGAAGTTTGTTGATGCCAAAGGCAGGTTATATCATCCAAACCTGCCATAAAACAGCCTTCTTCCAATAAAAGAATAGCAAGACAATGGCTGAACGTTTGTGCACCCTATTATGTGAAGAGTTTCTCTTTACGTGATAAAAGAAGCCGCCAGTGTCCAATTCTTAAGTCCCCAAGATTGTCTATTGTGGATCACAAGAAGGAAGTGTCCTTCCTCTAAGTCCATCGATGGCAGAGAACGTGCTTAAGTGTTGGTGTCCGAAGCAGGCCTACCCCCCAAAGAGCAGATACAGTGAAGGGAAACTATAATAGCTAGGTGGCAGTTCACTGCAGCGCTGCAGTTGGCTGACAAATAGTGGTCACAAGACACAAAGGAAGAAGTCTAAAAGAGGCATCTGGTTTGCAATTTCTAGCCCATTAATGGCTTGATTCCCAGGCATTCTTCATACCATAAAGGCCCTGTTCTTTCTTTTCTTCCCCTCTCCCTCCTGGTGGTATTTTGAGTCGTTTTCTTTGATGGTATCATTTAATAGGGGTTGGTAATTTAAACCCAGATTTATTCTGCGGCTGGTGCTAATCCTTTCACCATAAAATATAGCTTTATTTCACTACAGTAAACTTGAAACATAACTCTTGAGGCAGTGAAGTATCTAGAATAAAGAAGGAAATATGAGCAGAGGTATACAATTTTGCTAAGGATTTCAACTCTATAAGCTATGGTGTGTTAGTCTCGCAGCATTGCACAGTATCACAAACAATTGGAGCCCTTGCTCATAGCAAATTCAGCATCTGCCCCGCTCTGGGAAAGGACAGACATCTGTTTTAGCTAAAGCCAGGACCTACACCACCAAATGTGAAATGTACTGCAATCCATTCTTTTGATTTACACAAAACAGCAAGTGTAGATGCGGCAAGCTCACAGAGCAATAGTTTAGTAGCTGAAGTATAACTAATCGACCGTGTAACCTACAATGCATCACATTATGCCTTGTAAAGGTGCCAGTCTCTTGGGATTATATTCCAGAGTTTCTTGTGTGTATGCCTGCTTTGAGAGATGGAAACGGTGCAGTGGAAGAAACCAGCAGTACCTTTTGTGCAAACCTGCAGCCCTATTGCACAGCTCCCTGCCACAAGGATTAAGACGAATGGATGTTCCCTGGTTTTTTGTTTTTTATATATGGGAGAGATTGCTTCTTAAGGACACGAAATACCTCTTTGAACAGGATTGGAGAAAAAGCTCTCACTGCATGGGGGTGAGGTGGGGACTGAAGAAATCATTCTGAAGGTGGAACTGTGGGCAAATAAAAACAATAAGGTGAGCAGTGGGGAAGGTGCTTTTTTTAAAAAAGTTTGAGATCGTGTTACTTTGGAGCAAATTTTCAAAAGCGTCCACTGACTGAAGAGCCAAATCATATTTTCAAAAGTGACTTAAATACCTTTTTTAAAACCTTGCCCTGGGTGCCTAGGTACCTAAAGATGCAGATAGGCACCATGCGATTTTTTAAAATGCCAAGGCACCTAACCCCCATTGAAGTCACGGGTCTGTAGGCATCTAAATACTTAAAAATAATCTGTTCCTTATGAGCCTAAGTCTCACTGCCAGTCAATGGGACTTAAACGCTTAAGCCACTTAGATACTTTTGAAAATGTTACCCTTTGTCTAACTAAATCAACGACATTGAAGAACAACTGCACAGTATGGTTTTATTTTCACATACTACTGTACGTTTACACAACCAACACGCAAGGCTACATACCATGCAATAGACCCATTCGTCCCCTGGGCTGTTGTCATCTTGACTGAAGCGGCAAAATAAATAAATAAAAATTTCAAAGGGATTTGGATGATCAGTTCCCCAAATGAATGGCTATTGGGCTTCCACATCCCCAAGTGGCTTTGAAAAGTCTCAGGCTTGAAGTATATCAGAAATAACTGCCTGATCCTGTAGCTTTTGCTCAGGAACCTAGGCTCAGATCCTCAAAGGTATTTAGGCTCCACTCTTCCAATGAGTTCAATGGAAGGACGGAGCCTTAGTCTTTATTCAACTGGGTAGTCACATCAAGTTTAAAGGGATAGCTCACACAAGTAAGGGTTTCAAGGATCAGATGGCAAAAATCTACCCACTGTGTTTCAAAAAGAGCTTTCAAGGTTTCTAAAGAACAACAAGGCTGATTCACCATTGTGTTAATCTATTTTGTGTGTGTGTGTGTAACGGTCATCTTCAATGAAGATATAGATATAACATAGTGGTGAATAGGACACATTTTTGGTCAAGTTTTGTCCCTCTTCCTCAGACATCCTAGAAATGAATGGTCGTCATGATTTACTTTAGGGGGGTAGGTAGGGGTTTCCAGATCTGACTAGGGGAGTTGGAATCCAATTCCCTTTTATTTAACGAGAATTGGGAGTCCAGACCATTAAAGCAACTTTGAACATCTCAGCTTTGAGGTATTTTAACTCAGATGAACGGGTTCCGAATGATTGATTGGCACTAGCATTTTGAATGGTTTTGTATTTCCTTTGGGGGGGGGGGGGGGAAGAGGGTTCCTTAACATTTTAAAGCTTCACGTTTTTTCCCCTTTCCACATCAGGGAAAGAGCTCAGAAACTTCCTCTCCGACCTGTGCTGTATCCAGATGACAAGCTCTGTCCTTATTCAGGCACAACTTCCATCAGTGCAAACTAACGCTTCAGTCCTGCAATGAGATCTGCGTGCAGGGCACAAGCATCGGAGCTAGCTTTTCCTCAGGAAGGAATGCAGGATGCAACCCAGTATTGTTAACTCTTACAATAGACTTCCCTCTCTTTTCTGCTGCAAATCCCAGCACAATACATCCCATTACACCAATGGGGTGTATTTGCACTAATTTGGCCTCATCAAGGATGACGTCTCACTCCCATAAGCCCAAAAACCCCATATTGCTGAAATGAGAAATCAACCCCCCCAGTGCTAGACAGCTCAAAGAGCTCACTTGTAAAATTCCTTTTAAAATTCACTGAAGTCTATTTACTGCTACCACATACAATGACAAAGGTTCTTCTGGGCCAACAGCAAATCTAGCATTTCATCTTATGAAATGGGTACTGCTGAAAGCCCGACTTACTATTATTAATATTAGTAACCTACTGAAGAGGCCAGGTCCTCCACTGGTATAAGTTGGCATAACTCCACCAAATCTCCTTCTTTCCTATTTAAATGTAACGGATCAAATCTTGGATCTTACCATCCTCTGATTCTTAAAGGTGAACCTGTATTTGGAGAAGAAGAATGATTCTAGGGTTAGCATGGCCTTGCAAAATTTTATTTTATGAGCAATTTCTTTGAGCTGGGGATTAAAATCTAGTAAATTTATCATAAATAATCAGGGTAAAGGATGTTATAGGGCCTAGAACAGAACTCAACAATTGTGATATCCCATTCCATACTCTAAAAAACTAGATTTCATTTCCCGGCTATATTTGTAAAAGGTAAAAGTCTGCTTGGATTGAAACTTGGCGCAATCTTAAGAAATATCACATATATAGTCTAGGGAAAGAAAATTCTAATGGTTGCTGGGTTTATTTAGGCTAGAAAACCTTCGGTTTCCAATTACTATTAGTCTATGGTAGAGTGGCCAAAGCTATCACTAGTTGGGATAAGAAAAGGAGGACTTGTGGCACCTTAGAGACTAAAATTTATTTGAGCATAAGCTTTCGTGTGCTACAGCTCACTTCATTGGATGTGTACAGTGGAGATATAATCTATATATACACACACAGGATAGGGTCTTTTCACCCGATTATTAGTCTATGGAGAGCTGGCTGGTCACATGGCTCTGTTTTCTCCTAATTTCCAACGGCTAAGGTGTATCAAAACCACACTCACTCATTTTCTAACATTACTTTTCCATGTAAGCAATTGTAAGCAGCCTGAGGGATGTCTTACAATTGTAAATGGAAGGATGGGTGTGCTGCATGGTTCTGAATGGGAGAGGTGTTGTCTAAAAGACAGGGTCTACGTTAAAATGCAGTTTACACTGTGAAAATGCTTGGGAACCCCGGTCCAATCTTCCTGAATAATGAGAGAGTGCAGATAAATGTCTGGTAGCAATTTATCATGGATAAAATATTGGAGTAGCAACTGACTAGGGGATTTATTATTTTAGATCATCCTCCTTTAGTCCATTCCCTATGGGAAATTGAACTGGTTTTAGAATGAGTGAGGTACAACAGAGCTTGGTTGATAAGGTTTATTCTTCCATCAGGACAGTTATGCGGCTGTTGTGTCATACTTCACCCAGCTCTAGAGACATTTGATTGCAAAGGAATAGAAAGGATAAAGACTATTAATTACGTAAACATTCTGTATACACAACAAGTGAAATAGCAGAGAGGACAGTGATGGAAGTTAGCTTTAATACATACAGATAAATGCAGGAGAAAATTATTCTGCAAGCACCCCAGAAAAGAATATGGAAGAAATCCTGCCCCTATTGAAGTTAACAGGAGTTTTGCCATTGACTTTATAGGGCCAGAGTTTCTCCTTAGGCCTGCTGCATTCTAAGGCCCCAATTCATCTTTGGGGTGACCCGAGGTTAACTTAGTCCTGTCTCAGCACAGGGGACTGGACTTGGTGACTTCTCAAGCTTCCTTCCAGCCCAACATTTCTAGGATTCTGTGACTGATTCCATTTCACTGGCATTCCACTCGCGATAAATTTGGCTCCAAAGCTATCATTTGGCAGCTTAGACCCACAATCTACTCCTTTACCTTAGTACGGATGCGTAGTCACTCTACTCAATGGAGTTATTCCAGATTCACACCCAGGTAACAGAGCAGAATTTATCCCTAGTTGGCTGGACAGAAGTCACTGTTCAACAGAGTTTACTTAGGATCAGTTTCTTTACTGAAGAATGGGGCTGAATGGGCATGTCAACCAGTGCTGTTTCCAACCTGCTCTAAACCAGAGTCCATCAACTGTGTAGGGTTAAAAATTCACCCCTTCCTGTCTTTAACAAAAACAATACAATAATCAGATCAGACCAGGGTTAGCTGCTCCTCACTCTGAGTTCTTCAGCCCACATTCTAGATCCTCTCTCTTATGAGAGATCCATTCCCAGCTCCCTTATATCTGGCTGATTCTGGGAGACACCTGCCTCCCAGAGACAGAAAAACTCATTGAGCCTTCTCTGGCAGGATAAACACTGTTAACAGCACCATGTGTTTTAGGCAAATGCTGCCAGCCTATAAGAGAGCTCACCTTGGAAAAGCCATTTAGTCCACCCAGATATAAACCCCCAAATTACTTCTAAACTCAAACTGTCCTGTTTTGGGATTGTACCACCACCACCTGGTAGCGTGGACTGAGACTCAGGAGAGCTGGGTTCTGTTCCTGACACTGACCTGCAAGGTGACTTGTCCACGTCACTTCATCGCATTATGCCTCAGTTTCCCTTCCATCCTTTGTTCATCTTGACTTGTAAGACTGTAGCTTTTTGAGCTATGGACTGTCCTTTACTATATATTGTACAGCACCTAACACAATGAGACTCCAGTACTACTGTAATAAAAAACAGGCAGCTTGTAGGATCCAGTGCCACACTTTCTGTTCAAACGATACCAGCTTTCTCTGCTCTCATTACATCACCCAAAAGAATTAAAGGGAGGAAGCAATGTCGTATGTCTTCATTAAGAATCACTGGATATCAGCAGAGTGCATATCAGTGGGACCCCCCTCTTGCAATGCCTGTGGTGCCCGTCCATCAAAGCTGAATCTGGAATATTGACTTTTATATTTAATGTACCTTTGACATGTTGAATGCTAGAAGAGCCTGTTCCCGAAAGCGTCCTCACCGGGGGAGTAATGTGGTCAGAGTTAATCCATATTTCTAAGGCTGGAAATGGGCCTCCACCTCATTCTTAGCAACCATTTATAAAATGTCATAGTTGCACTGAGTGGATTTAAATCAATAATTTTTTCTCTCCCCTCCCCTGGGAAGTCTCCATTACAGATTTCCATTTTCAAATATCTGGTCCTGGCAGTCAGGACATTTGAGAGCAGAATATACACCTGTTAAGTGAAAGGTTGCCAAACTGTGGGACACACCCCTGTAGAGGGGGCAGAGAGAAACATGGGGGGGAGGGGGGAAGGAGCAGGCCCAGGCCAGCCCCCATGGGGGTAGGGAGGAAGCACCACCCAATTCCATCCCAACCCCAGCTCTGCTCCAGCCCATCCCCAGCCACTGCCCCAGCTCCTGGCTCTGCACCTGGCTGCCAGTCCCCACCATGGCCTGGCTGCAGCTCTGCTCCTGCCCCCAGCCTCAGCCCCTGGCCACAGCTCTCTTCCTAGCCCCAGCCCTGCCCCAAACCTTGGCCCCCTTAGCTCTGTCCGTGTCTCCTCCCTTGCCCTGGAGCTGCGGCCCTGCTCCTGGCCCCAGTTTGGGGGTAAGGGAGCTGTGGACCAGGGTAAAGAGTCCACCCCACTGAAAAATTTGGGGACCACAGTGTTAAGTAGATGTGGTCTGTTGTGTGGGAAAAGAACAGCTCTATCTGAAGCTCATTTGTATCTTGTAACTAAGGACAATAGCTGAAGTCTCTCTTCATAAAAGGACTTTTAATTTGTGGCAAAAGTCTGGAGGAAGTTTTGTTTTTGTGGTGAGGAAGGACCATGGGATGTTGAAGGCCAAAAGTATAATTGGCTTCAAAGAAAGAATTTAGATGAGTTCATAGAGGATAGTGTCTATCAGCTAATATTGCCAGGGATGCAATACCATGTTCTTGGTGTCCCTAAACCTCCAACTGCAGAAGCGGAAACTAGTTCACTCAAAATTGCCTCATTCTGTTCATTCCCTCTGAAGCACCTGGCATTGGCCACTGCCAGAAGACAGGATCCTGGGCTAAATGGACCATTGGTCTGACCCAGTGAGGCAGTGCTTATGTTCTTCAGCAATTCTAGTCAAAGCCCTCACATTTGTCTTTTCTCACTGTGCACCCGAGGGCTGTAAGGATCAAAATTATCTTTGTTTTACAAATGCAGAAACAAATGTGATTTTTTTTTGGAGGCTCTCTAATTAGTGTCCTGGAAATATTATTTATTCACTCAGCCTCTGCTGCTCGTTTACCACCTTTGTTTTTTATTCTAGATGAGTGTGCTCCAGAGACCCTGGAGGTTTTTTGCCTTCCTCTGTAGTATGGGGCACGGGTCACTTGCTGGAGGATTCTCTGCTCCTTGAAGTCTTTAAACTATGATTTGAGGACTGCAATAGCACAGATATAGGTGTGAGGCTTTTTGTGTAGGAGTGGTGGGTGAAACTCTGGCCTGCGTTGTGCAGGAGATCATACTAGATGATCATAATGTTCCCTTCTCACCTAAATATCTATGAATCTTGTTTCTGTATAGTGCATCTTGCTGGAGTTCCATTAAGCTACTGATTCTCCATGTCAGTCAGCTGGCCATCACACATCCAGCAGAATTGAGTATGTTAGAAGCAGGACTGCTGAGCTGCATTCCCTTGGAGTTTTTAAATTTTCCACCCGAGGTGTGGCGTTGACTCCAACTTCAATTGAAGCAAACGGCTAAACTCCCACGGCTGCAGCACTGAGCACTATCATACAGAGGTAGTGGACCAAAGTCACCCTGGTGTAACTCCATTATAATTATGGGAGTTAACCAAGGATAAATTTCACTCTGTACCTCAAGATTAGCATGCTAGACTGGATTCATGAGCCCTGAGTTCTGTGTTTGGTTCTGTCACTCACCTCTCCATGGGACACAGTGTCCAACACTTTCAAAACTGGCCAATGCTTTTGGGTGCCCACTGTCATGAAGCCTGCGGGAGTCCAGGCCCTGCACCCCTCTTCCTGGGGTTCACCATGACTCTCAGCCAGCCAGTAAAACTGAAGGTTTATTGGACAATAGCATCACTGTCTAGAACAAAGCTTATGGATACAACCAGGACCCCTCAGTAAGTCCATCTGGGGGGGCAAGGAGCTTAGACCGCAGCCTTCGGGTTTCCTGCATTCGACTACCCAGCCCGAACTGAAACTCCCTCTAGCCCCTCCTCCTCTGGGCTTTGTCCCTTTCCCGGGCCCGGAGATCACCTGATTCCTTTGCTCTCCAACCCTTTCGTTCTCACCTTTCAGGGGAAGGGCCAGGCCATCAGTTGCCAAGAAACAGGGTGTTGGCCATCCTTTGGGTCCAGACCCCTGCACATACCTGCCCTCTAGGGCTCTGCAATAATCATACACCCTTATCTCACCACCTAGATACTTAAAACTGCATAGGGGAAACTGAGGCACCCCCACAATATTCAGAGAAAACATTAACAGTCCCACTTCGTCACACCTACCTTGAGACACCTTCAGGGGCCTAACATCCCAGACAACGCTGAACACTCCATCTCTGGCTGAAGGTCAATGGGTTCTGCAGACGCCCAGGTCCTCTGACAATCAAGCCCAAGTTGTCTCAAGTCAGGCAACTGGTGGTGGTGCACCCAGAATCAGTGGCTGCTTCTGAAAACGTGCTACAGAGCTCTTCTGTGCCTCAGTTTCCTCATCTACAGAGGACGACTAATACAGTAATAGTCCACATATCTATTCAAGGGACACCATAATAGGACCTAATCACATCAGCCACACCATCAGAGGCTCATTCACCTGCACATCTATCAATGGAATATATGCCAGCAATGCCCATCTGCCATGTACATTGGCCAGACCAGACAGTCTACGCAAAAGAATAAATGGACACAAATCAGACGTCAAGAATTATAACATTCAAAAAACTAGTCGGAGAACACTTCAATCTCTGGTCGCTCAATTACAGACCTAGAAGTTGCAATACTCCAACAAAAAACCTTCAAAATCAGACCCCAATGGGAAACTGCAGAATTGGAATTAATTGGCAGACTGGACACCATTAAATTAGGCTTGAATAAAGATTGGGAGTGGATGGGTCATTACACCAAGTAAAAACTATTTCCCCATGCTAATTTTTCCCCTACTGTTACTCGCACCTTCTTGTCAAGTGTTGGAAAGGGGCCATCCTGATTATCACTACAAACGTTTTTCTTCTCCTGCTGATAATAGCTCACCTGAAATGAGGAGTCTCGTTATAGTTGGTATGGCAACACTCATTTTCTCATGTTCTCCGTGTATATATCTTCCTACTGTATTTCCCACTGCATGCATGTGATGAAGTGTGTTTTAGCCCACGAAAGCTTACGCCCAAATAAACTTGTTACTCTAAGGTGCCACAAGTCCTCCTCGTTCTTTCTACTTTCTGGGTTGTATGTGCGGGTTAATTCACGGATGCGAAGTACTTTGAAATCTTCAGATGAAAGGACAAAGATTTATGCGGTGTTGTTCATAAGAGTAGGGTTGGGGGCTTTTCATGAATCAGTCTTTATTTGCACAGCAACAAGTGAGCACATGAATAATACATACACAGGCTCAAAGATTTCACTCATGTTTTTAATGCCTTCTTTCTATCATCTTTTTTAGATTCTCCCACCCCCTGCCCCATTTTACTTATTTGCCTTTCTTTCTACAAGGACAAGAAAGCAGGGTGGGGAGAAAGACTTATTTGGTATTTTTTCATAATATGTAGAGGAGAACTGCAAATCAGAAGGTCTGATGATACAGTAATCACTTTTTCTAGGATGCCATTAGAAGCAACCAGTGAAGCAGATAAAAGCCAGTTTTCAGCTTTCAGCGTGTTGTGTATGTGAAATCGCTCAGATATGGAGGCGGCTTTCACTTTTAAAGAAAATTTCTCGAGGGGGAGCGCATCTTCTCCATGGGCTCTACCCTCCCCCCCCCCACAGTAATCCTGGAAATAAGAGTTTAGAGATCCACCCACCCACCAAGCAGGAAGCAGTGCTGATTCTAGCCTGCCTGGCAGTCACATGATGTAACATGCATTCTAGGAGTGAGTACTTTGGTAACCTTCACACAGAGGAAAAAAAAAAAAAAAAAAACTAGTGAGCATGGTTCTCCGTTCCTCCATTTCTGCCCTTGGGCAAGGACTGAAGATGAAGGGCAAAGGGGACTACGACACCTTGGTGATCCACATTGTCTGGACCTACCTTGTTTCCCCTTGGTAAGTTACAGCAACCTAGAAGCTGCTCTAACTTATGCTCTTCTTCCCAAGGCCCCTCATGTGGCACCCTAGCCACACCCTCTCCCCACCTTCCACTTGGCGCCTATACCAGGGGCTGGGTGAAGGGCTGGTGGAGAAAGCTTACACCAGTTCAACACTGATTATGTAGGCCCCCTGAAGAAGGGGCATTTGTCCCCTTTAAAGGCTCTTTGTACTGCCTCCTTTGCCCCCCCCCCCATAGCTTTTTCATCCCTTCAGAGAAATTGAGCTTGTCGAGCTGTATTGAGGGGGGAAATCCTATTGTGTAAAAACAAAAAAAAAATGGAGGTTTGTATTGGAGATATTTGATTCAAGGGAAGTAATGGACTAATACATCAAAAGAGGAGACTTGCTAAAACACAGAAGGAGTCCAGAGAGGGTATTGGGTGTGAATTTGATTTTAAAGTTAAACAGACCAAGCCTGCCATCCTCATCCAGGAATGGGAATTCTGCTTAGGTAAGAGCCTGTGGATTGGTTGGTCCCAGTGACTTAAATATGCTTTCTTCAAAGCACTTCCACAAGGCTGTTTGAGCAGCTGAAGTTTAGCAGAGCTAGCTATTGCATGTTGTACACCCTAGGTGTCACTCTAAGATCAACAAGGAAAACAAAACTCATGCCCTGCTCACTGAGAACATCCTCATCTTAGGAGAGCCAAAATCCTCTTCACTGCAGGGAGCAAACTCCTCCCTGGACCATTTTATGGCAGAGGCACTGTGCCGCCGATGGTCCTTAAAACCAAAAGGTCAGATCCTCAGCTGGTGTAAATCTACAGAGCTCCATTTAAAAGAAAAAAAAAGGGTGCGGTGCCAAGTTGCACTAGCTGAGGATCTGGCCCATAGAATAGCAAGTTGCCACAAAGAGATGCTTCACGGAGGGCCAGGGCTTCCTCTAAACCTTCTGCAGCAAAGATGAACAAAGACATTTCACTAGCCTTTAATGAAGTTATTTAGTCTTCGTTATACACATTTAACTGCTTCCTCAGACAGGAATAGCGGTAGGACATACTGTAATGCAGCATGCTGTGTCATCTTCTGCAGGCTTTTACTTCTCAAGCGGTATGAAAACAATCGGTGTAATTTCACATGTGGATGAACTTATAATAGAGAGGGTCACGAAATAGTAGGCCAGATCCTCAGATGGCAAGCAACAGAGCTCCATGGACTTCCGATCCTCAGTTGATGTAAATCAGCCTAGCACTGGACTAACACTCCTGTCTTTGAATTTTTCAGGGTAGCACATTTAAATCTAGACACACCAATTAATGGCCCGATTATGGTTTAGTCAGACGGCTGAATTCAACGAGAGCAGAATGGGGCCCCTGGATCAAATCCACCAGCTCAGCAGAGTGCTGCAGGGTAAGGCAGGTGGTTCTTCATTTCCCTTTACTCGTGGCTGGATGAAGCTGTCTCCCAATACCATGCTCATACAATATTTCAGCCTTGCAGGGAAGGCGCACAATCAGCCTTCTGGGCTGGAGGAGCTTTTAGCTCTTTCCTTTAAGGGAGAAGGAGGGAAAATTAGCAGGACCCGATTCACCACTCAGTTGTTCCAGCTTTTTTGCCAGTGTGCCCCCCATTGGGGTAAAGCAGCAGTGAATCAGGTCTACGCTCAAGGAAACACTGACGAGTTACGATCAGGCAGTAGAGAGGGACATAATCCATGGAATTCTATGAGGCAATGGGAAGTGATGGAAGCCCTATCATTTGGGGCAACCAACACCGTGGCTAGATTATGTGCTGTAAGGAATAATTCTGCATTGGGTGAGGCACCCATGCCTGAGAGGGGCTGAGCAGTTCTTGCCACGACAGTACACCCATTGCAATCAACACATTTGATCCGCCCCACTCATTCTCATGTTATAAGGAAGAGCATCCTGGAGAATACGCAGTTGCTAGTGTAAGCGAAAGGAGAATCAACTGCAAAAAGGATTTGGATGCTCAGCACATTAGAAGGTTGGGCACTTGATGTAGGACCAGATCCTCAGCTGGTGCAAACTCTTGAAGTCACTGGAGCCATGCTGATTCGCACCATTTGAGGCTCTGAGCCGCATTGCCCATATTACAGTCCTTTCTCCCATCACCGAGTAATGAGTAGGAGCCTTCAATTGCTATAATTCTCTGATCCTCCTCTCCCTGTAAGGAGAGGCAAAAAGCCAACCAAATAAGGAAATGCAGACAGGGTCCATTTCAGAGTCCGCTTCCGCTCTAATTACTGCTGCTTTGGCAAGATCGCTTCTGAGATGAAAAGTGCATTGTCTCAGTCACCATAGCCTTCAAGCAGCCACAGTTCCATCCCACAAGAGCATCCTCTGTCCTTTACTTTCCTTCATCCCTGACCTGCAGAACTGGCATTTCAGGGACCACGAGAATGAGTTCTAAACTAAGTCAAAAGTCTCTAGACTAGATCCTCAGCTGATGGAAATTTGGCCCAGAAGCAGTTAGACTTTTAGGGAGTGGCGGGGAAGGAGTGATGCTTTTGTTCCTTGATTTATTTTTTTAAATTTTTTTAAGCGCAGGGTCCATGATTTCTCTTTTGAAGAAGCATGAGGTGTTTGTAGCGGTAGTGTTTGTTGTTTTGTTTTTTTTTAAATCTGGTATTTGCTTTTAGGTCACATCTCAGAAGTCTGCTGAAGAATCTAGTACTGAATCTTGTGGTCATGTGACCAAGAAGGTGCTCAGAATTCAGAGCCAGATCCTCATCTGGTGTAAATCAGTGTAGCTACAAAGTTTAATGTTAGTGAATTATTTTATCCACAGCAGTCAATAGAGCTGTGCTGACTCACAGATCAGCGTGTAGTCAGATGTGTTTCTTAACTACCCAGTTAGGGAGAGGTTTAAGGTTCCTCCGGAATCTATGTTGAAAATCCCGACTACAAGGCTTCTGATTTTCATGTTCCAGGGTAGATTAAATCAGTTTTGCTTTTGGAGGTCCCCAATGCTGCTGCTGCCCTGGAAACAAGGGTGTCATTTAAACTAATCCAAGATATCAGTAAGCCAGTAATCTGTTTGTGGACACTGCCAGGAATTGCACTCTTGCTATGGACTGATACTTGATGGTAGAAGAACTCATGCAGGTGATTACAGATATAACAGATCAATCAGCACCAGCAGGACCATTCACTCAAGATGACAAACTGTCACCTAGGTCTGTTTGCTTTATATGGAGTTAACATCACTCAATAAGTTTTGAAGCCTGGCTCTGAATATATAGGTTGTAAAATCCTGTATGAAATAATATCTGTTTACAGTTCTTTTGCTTTCCCTTACAAGTTAACATTTTATTTGAAATCTAACTGGGGCTTGGAATTCTAGTGACAGAAGGACAGAGTTCTTGCTAAAAGAAAAGGAGTACTTGTGGCACCTTAGAGACTAACCAATTTATTTGACCATAAGCTTTCGTGAGCTACAGCTCACTAGTTCTTGCTGCTTTATTTATATATAGTGCCAAAAGTATAGTGGGCAGATGGCCTCTGCCCTGATATGATCACAGATCCAATCTCGCAAACAGCCCTGGAGAGGTGGACCCTCATGCCATCATGGAGACCTATTGATTTCAGTGGGATGCCACATATTGGGCAGAGTCAGGGCCATAATCATGTAAATGGTGCTACTAAATCTACAATCTAGGCCCAGTCCTACAACCAGCGAGGTTAATTTGAGATTTGCCATCAGCTTCAATTCTGTGGGCACAAACCCAAGCCCTCGGTTGTATATTATGAACAAAACTACAGTTAAAAAAATACCACCAAGAGAGGTTACATGCATTTTGGTACATTCGAGCATTTCTTTTAATAATGCAACATCTTAGTGAAGTAATAAGCTACAAGCTGCTTTGAGAATGCTTTAGGTTCTTGCTGCTTAAAACAAACAGAGCTGTGTGATTTTTGGGATAGCTCTGGAGTGCAGAGTGAACATGCAGTTTTACAAGATTTATAACTAGGGTTGTAGTTCCAGATATATGTCTGTACATTTTTAAAATCACACCCCACTCCTGGAACCAGTGAAGACCTTGCATAACCACACCAACAAGAAACCCATAGGGAGGCATCTGGTATTGAACCACCACCTGCCTAGTAAAGCAACATTAGCACTGTAGTTCTGCTGGGTTAGCCGAGAAGACATCCAGACGCTCTTTCTGGTTTAACACTCCAGCACAAAATGGGAAAAGCTGCTATCTTCCCTGCCCGGCGGGTTAGCGAGATGATTAACCATTGCAAGGAACTTCAAACAGCTCACACGAGCTCAATGGTATTTTTGCTAAATGGATTCAGCAGTGCCATAGCACAATGTCTGACTATACAAAATGACTAAAAACCATCGTTGTTCTATATAGTACTGACAACTCTGGCTAACCCTCATCGTATACAGCTGAACAAGGGATCCTTTTTGCTCAGTGACACTTACAGCATCAGTACCCCTGAAAAAGTTTGACTAAGTGGAGCAATAACTAAACTGAGGGTTCATCAGCTGGATTGGTGATACACCCTATAAAGAAAAAAAACAATAATGAAGAGTCCTTGTGGCACCCTAGAGACTAATTTATTTGGGCACAAGCTTTCATGGGCTACAGCCCACTTCATGAGATGCCCTATAAAGAGTATCCCTTAGTTGATTAGACTAACAGTTTCAAAGACCATTCCAGCATTATGTCACAGGATGGGGAGTATGAATTTCGGGGTAAAGTTCTCTCCAGCAATCTGTATATGGGGAAACTTAAGAGAGCAGCTATAGCTACTGCACTGTGCAAGTCCTACGTAAAACCTCACTGCAGTAGAGACTGCAGCAAATGGGTTGGACATGACCTGTTAAAGATGCAGTACATCATTTCTGCCCTTCAGACATACCTCATCCCCTTTGCTGCAATGCTGTCAAACAAACAGCAAGCTTAACCCTTCGGCACAAACTTCAATACTGCATTGGAAAAGAAAACAGACATCGGACGCAACGTCTAAGCTGAAACCACTGGGACATGTGGGGGCTGGGTTGATGCAGGATGCTTTTATGTTTCAAAGCAAAACAGTTTCCATAGATAAGGCCAGCAGATATTTCAGCCGGCAGCTTCTCAGCTAGGAAGTGCTTGCTGCAGAGAGAAGTGTGTCAAATTGCCAGCATGGCAGTCTAGACTCCTGGATCCTCCGGATCCAAAGAGCTGGTACAATGCAGACATGACAGTGCAAGCTTCACCCAACCCATCAGTGTTTAGATTGTAAGCTTTTTGGGGCACAGGCTGTCTTCATTACTATACATGTGTACCTTTCCAGCACAATGGGGCCCCGATCGGGATTTCTCATTGCCAGAATTCTCTCTCACTGACTGCTGAGCATTAACTGGCCCTACACCTCCCTCCACTCACAGCCCCAGAGCTAGGAGATGAGGGAGCATGGACAATGACTGGCAGCTCAGCTACTCTTGGCTGCCTGGTGGCTCCACAGGGAGCTATTTCAGGCAGTGTAAATTAGAGCAGCCCCAGGAGCCAGTCCAGAATTTAGGAGGAACTAAGCCACCTTTGTCCTCACACTTCCTGAGAGGCGCAGCACAGAAGCTGGCATTCAGCCTTCACCTAGGTGCATTTTTCTCGGAGAGGCTTATGGAGTTTATTAGCTGCTGAATGGGTAGCTTTACCATGCAGACAGAATTGATACTGCCTTGATTGCAGGAACTCCCCATCATCATCAAAATACTGCTTGAAGCAATTAAAAATTTTTTTTTAATATATATATTAAAGAGGTCAAAATAGGGTTGCAAACACAAGCAAAGGGGACCCTTTGGGCATAAGCATGACACAGGAACATAATGGGGAGTAGGCATTATTTTGTATTCACATTGGAATCTGAACCGGTGGGTAAGGAAAAGATGAATGCAGGCCCTCTATTCAGTTTCTCCATCTGTACCTTTGCCAGATGACTCAAGGATCTCATCAGTAGACAAGGATTTGCCTGCAGTCTGAGCAGGGAACTGGGATTAGGCTTCAGGGTTTTATGATTGGGGAAGGAAGACCGAAAAGGAAGTACATCTGACACAGTAGACATTAAGCAGAGCATAAACAAGGAGTTGAGCACTTTGCATACATAGACTCTTATTTTAAGAGGCAGAGATGGAGGCCAAGCAGCAAAATCCACATCTAGATAAGCTCCCAAAAAAAAAAAAAAAAAAACCACCACACACACTCAGGATGTTTGCATGATGGTTTTTGTTCCAGCTCACTGTGGACTTAGGGATCAGAATGGATGTTTAGAGCCAGATCCTTAGCTGGTATAAATTGGATTTTGATGGAACTTTGATTTTCAATACCTCAGGCCCCAGTTTTGATTTAGAGGGGGAAGCAAGCGATTCCTCCAGGATCCCTGATTTTTCCATCTTCCTTTATCCCTTTCTCAAAGGCTTATCACATGGGCTTTCCCTCTGATGAAGAGGGTTGGACAAGCCTAGACCAGAGAAGACTCTTTCCACAATACCCCCAACCTATGCTAGCTATAGGTGCTCAGTCTGAAACCCCTTAACTTGGGGTCTGGCATAAATCCTAGAAGCTGATGAGGACACTTTTCAAAGGTGGCTTCTAATTTGGGGTGATTCCATTCCTAGGCAGCCAGGTTGAAACACCCTGAGCCTGATCTTTAGAAGCACCGATCACTCAGCACTAGTTGAGTAGAACAGGATGTAGCCCCTCCTAAAAAAAATCATGTCTAGTGGTCAGAGCAAGGGACCTGCGAATCTGAACTCCTAAGTTCCATTCTTGGCTCTGGAAATGGAAATTAGTGGTTACAAAAGGGGCAAGTTGGACAATCAAGATCAGTCTACTGTTGGACATTTGGACCTTTAGCAGTTTCCAAGTCTTTACCCACAAATCTAGAATGTACTGCGCAAGCATCTTTTCAAGCTGCAAAATGTGATTGGCTTTTTCCAAGCTTATTTCACAGGAACTCTTACTTGGATTCTACAATCCTGAACTAGAGTTCAGGAGCGATGCTTTGTGGTGGCACATCCGCTGACAAGCCTGTTAATCCCCTGTGTGTGATTAGGCGCCACGGCAAAGAACGAGGACGCACAGATGTTCTGACCAAGACCAGTGAATCTGAGGTAAAGTTCATTTAAAGTGTTTTAAATCAGGCTAACAAGAAACCGCAAAGACAGTGTCATTATGGAAAGGTTCCAGCTATCTTCAGTACTTGGTCACAGACAAATTTGTCTGCCATAACTTATGCTGGTAATTTGTTATAGATTCTGTACACTGGCCCCCAGCTTCTGATATGCTAGGGGCATTTTCTCCATTAGTCATCAAAAAAAAAATCAGACAAATTGCATGGCATTACATTATGGGACTGAAAGTTCAGGAATAGATTAACTAATGATAAAGAGAGGAGACTGGTCTGTAGTGCACCAAATCTCAGGAATACGTTGGAGGACTGGTAACAAAAGGGGATAGTCTGAAGTAGGGGGCAAAACACTGCCCCCTTTTTTGAGTGGAGAGGGTCCTATGGCAGGGAGCTATTGAGGTTCTGCCACGCAAGGGGAGGAGCGGGATTTATGGTGGCCATGCAAGGGGTAAGCACACACGGTACAGAGCCCAGCTCCATGGGGGAGGTGTAGAAGCAGGAGCGTTCCCTGCCCCATGGATCTTCCTGTCTTTCCCTCCCTCCCTCAAGTGGCTTCTGTATGTTTTCACTGCAAAGCGAAGGTACAAATGTAGCACAGGTATACTTACCCATGCCATCTTTAATCTAGCTAGTATGGGTAACTATAGAGCGAAGATAGGGCACTGTGAGCTTGTACAAGTTCATTGGGGACCCTGGTACATACTCTGGACACTGGCCCCTGCTACCACAGCCCACCTGTGCTACCTAGATGAAAGCCTACCTATTATAGGATCACATCTTCCCCTTGCAATGTAGCCATGTCCTTAGAAGTGCCATTAGGCTGGAGGAGGGTATGCTTCCTAGGAGAGGGGGTTCTTCTCTCATGAAGAACCCAAGTCAAGTTATTTGGTTCAGACGGGGAAAACTGACAAACCTTGGGGCTAAGTGACTTGCCCAAGGCTACAGAGGAAGTCTGTCAGAGCTTAGCATGGAACTCAGGAGTATGTGGTTGCTAATTGTCCACTCACTCAGAACCCTGCAATCACTCCAACCTAGTACATGAGCAGCACCCCAATTGACTTAGCCATTGACACTGTAAGCTTGAAAGAAGAAGTGGTTATTTTCAAGAGATTAAAGGTTTTTTGGGGGCTTACTGATTTCTCTTTGATACTTAAGGACCATCAACTTGCTTTTATCTACCCCTGCACAAGTGTGTCATGTTTTTCCTGTCATGGTTCATTGCTGTAAGCCTCAGACACTGACTGTTCTGCTACCGATATTCAAAAGCAGGTTAGATAAGGTGATCTTGGGAAAGATACATGGGTCAATCTTGTTAGCCTCTATCCATAGAGCACATCTATTGACTCACCAAGGAATAAGTAAGCAGGTAAGATTTGATCATAGAAACAGATCCTTCTCTAGAAGGAAATTTTGAAGAATCATAGGATTCACGTAAAGTTTCCTAGCCTCATTCCTGCTGCCATTTGACATTTCATCAGAGGTATAAAAAAAAGCTTAACAAATATTGTAAAGTATTAGCTGTGGAGAAGTACATGTGACCCCCTTCCACTCCCCACCCCACCCCCCCAAACATGCACAGATCCATGAAGAGCATCAACAAATATTGGAACAATACACTGAATAGAAAACATTTCAAACAGAATTACCAGTTATTTAATTATTCATGGGGCTACCCACGACTAACAACATATTTTGATTTATAAGCCTTCACACCATGGACCTGATTTTTCCAGTCTCTCAGGGCCAGATCTTGTGCTGCTGGAATCAATGGCAAAGCTCCCATTGACTTTAGCGGAGCAGGTTGTTGTGATGATTTGATTCAAAGCCCACTGAAGTCAATGAAAAGACTCCCAGTTTCTTCAGATGAGGCCTTGTACCAAAAGAATCTCCACCAAAGTCCATGGAGTTAAACCAATGTGACTGAGACCAGAATCAGACACTGAACCTGTTTTTGATTTGGATACATTCCTTTTTGGTTTGGGTGAATTGCAATAAGGTAGGCAGTGTGGTCTAGTGGATAGGACGCAAATGGACCACAAGATACCTGGCTTATTCTGATTCTACCACCAAATTGCTGTGTGATCTTGGGAAAATCTACTTCCCTGCTTTGTGTATCGTCACTTTAGATGGTAAGCTCTTTGGGGCTGTGATGGGGTCAAGACTCACCGCCGCTGGCACCTCCAGGAATTAGCTCTGTCCAGTCATGGAGCACCTTTTGCGAGTGGTGCCTTGCCATTTGTCTGATCTGCTGCTTTGGGGACCCGCGTTGCTCCCCGCTCAGCAGCATCCTCTTCAGGACATTGCCCTCCGGCAGTGCCCACTGCTCCAGTCTCACCCCCTTCTGGGGCTTTAGGGTTATCAGAAGTCTTGAATCTACACCAGCTCTAGGAGCCAACTGCAGCCTCAAGGTCTAGCCCCTTTGTCGCAGGGGCCAGCCACAGCCTGTATCAGGCCATGCTGCTCCTCAGCCAGATGTAGTAGAAGGGGGAAGGGAGGGGTCCCAACCCAGGGACCCTCTAGCAGCAGCTTCTCTGCCCTCCTTCTCTCCCCTTGTCAAACTATTGTCCCTGGGCTGCTTCCGCTTCAGCCCTGTGCACCTGCTCAGCCCTTTGTAGTAAGGCCTGCAGCCTGGGGTTTTCCTGGGCCAGGGCTCCCCAGCTCCTTTTACCCTTCCCCACCACTGCTCTGTCCAAGGTGCTACCTTTCCACTCAGGAGCCAGTCCTCCACCCTTGCCAGTCAAGGAGAGACTGCCCTACTCCCTTCCCGGGCAGCCTTTATATAGGACCTTTCCCGGTCCTGACTGGTTGCCCCTTCCCCCACCCTGATTGGCTGCTGGTTCACACGGCCTCTCTGGCCTGGTTCAGCCCTTTTCTCAGGGGGTGGGGCTCCTCCCCACCACAGGGGCATGGATTGATTTTGTGTCTATACAGCACCTACCACAGTAGGGCCCTAATATCAGTTGGGACTTCTAGGCAGTATTATAATAATGCCCACATTATAAAGATATTCCAACTAGAGTAGCAAGTATCCCTGTGTAAATGCAGCAAGTGGAAATAGCTCATTTAAGAATGTCAAGAGAGCCACTATTCACTAAATTGCCCATTTCCATAAAGATTATATTGAATTACCATCACCTGCAGCTAGCTTCTTCAGGAGGGGAACTCTGCGAAAGCATGAGAGTTAATTGCTGTGCTAGAGTCTGCAAGCTTGGCCCCGTGAAATCCATCAAGCATGGACAGCAGAGGCTTCAGATGCCTAGCTCCTTCCACTTACACAGAGGAATGGCATAGGGAGGAGATATCTTAGGCCCTGTTTACACTCACAAGCTTACAGTGGCACAGATACAGCTGTGCCACGGTCAGAGCGCTCGTTAGCCATGTTACGCCGTCTCCCATCGACATCAGAAAACCAGCTCAATGATGCTCTCCTGCCGCCGTCACCCTGTGCACACAAGCACTTATGCTGGCAAAACTTATGTCGCTCTGAGGGTTTTTTTCCAACACCCCGAGTGACAAAAGTTTTGCCAATGTAAGTGCTAGTGTAGACATGGCCCAGCCTCCCCCTCTAGAAATGAGCAGTTAAACAGCTGCATCCTACTGAGAGACTGAATGGACAGATTGGTTTAATACAGGACACGGGAGTGCCAGAGGGCTAGTGTTTTATTCTTAAAATCACGTTTGGGCTCAAGAGTACAGTTGGCAGCCATGTCTGCTGAACCCAGAGCAGCAGCTGCCCTTATAATATGACCTTCAGACATTTGGAAGCCAGTCCATTGATTAGTTGCAAGACATCCAAATTTTCTGTTGTAATTCATTTATTTGTTTGCTCTGAGCAGGACTGCTAATCAATGAGCACAAGCTGAGGCAGGCAGAAATAATTTAATAGAAGAAAAAAAAGCTTTCTGGGCCAAAGCACTGCTAATCAAATTGGGCTCAGTGACTAATCAGCATGGATTTCCGTATTAACTGCAATTGCAAGTTTAGAAAGATTGTAGATCATGAATTATTAGAGAGCCTTCCTCTTTACTGCTATTGTTTATTATTTATTGTAGGATAGCTCCCAGGAGTTCCAATCATGGACTAACGTTGTGCCGGGCACTGAATGTTTCTTTCAAATAAATATGCAGAGCAGGGTTGTTCAAATAAAATTCTATATTGGGATGGGCGTGTACATCTGTGTCACAGTAAACAAAGCTTCCTTTTTCTTCAGAGAAACAGGCTACTAATTACAGCAGGGGCTGAGAAATCAGGACCCCTGCATTCTCTTCCTGAGGCGGAGGGGATGAGGGGGGACAGTGGTGTCCAGTACTTAGAGCAGGGAATCACAGCCCCTAAGTTCTATCACTTCCTCTGGGAGGGAATAGGGGCTAGTAGTTGGAGCAGGGAACTGAAAGTCAGCATGTCTGGGTTCTATTCCTTGGTATCATTGTGATGTGCCTCAGCTTACCTATCTAAAATAGGGATAGTAGTATGTACAGATCCAAAGTTTAGTGTGAACTTCTATTGTTATTGCTGGCTTTGCACATCTTGAAGGAACAGCAGCAGAGGTAGCTAGATACTACAGCAGTGGCTGCTTTCAAAATAACACAGATAGGGTGTTATTGGGCCTGATGCTGCTTTTACTGAAATGAATAGCAAAGTTAGCACTGGCTTCAGTGGGAGCAGGATTAAGCTCACCACATGTGGTCTAACTTCATAGCAAGATACTTTGCAGCACAAACAGCTAAAGAGAAAGAATCATGCAGGCAGACATCTATGTCACGTAGCCCTGCATCATCTCTCTCTCCCACCCCTCCCCAATGCTAGTCTGCTGGTCTGTGTGAACCAAGGATAACTGTGCCCGACTCCTCCTTCGTTCGCAATTTACATTGTACCGAGGACCTGACTGAGGGTAGCATATGGCATTAGGTAACGGCCACAGACATCCATCACCTCCTGATAAGGAGAGGGTTTAATAGAAATGGTGTGTATACCCTGGCCTCAATTGAATTGAAGAAATGTTGCCACAGCTGTGCATATAAGAGAAGCTACAAGATTTCCTTTTATGCCATTAAACTGGACACTGACATAGCAATAGGCCAGCTTAGAGAGCGCCAGATGTTGGCGTCAGTTGTTAAGAGTCACAGCAGTGTGCACAATGAGCACCATTTATCCAGGCATTAAAATTCAGAAAACACAAAGTGTCATACAGGCAGTGTAACTATTAGGCCAGTGCTAGTCTGGTTGCTTGTGTGACTAGGATGCCTCCACCTCAGAAGGTAGGATAGTCTAGCAGTTAAGCTGTGAGGCTAAGATTGGGGAGACAGCAGGGAACTGACCACTCCCACAGACACCTTGAGGTAGTTACTTAGGGCCAGATCCACAAAGGTATTTAGGTGCCTAGAGAAGTAGATACCCGGAGAGATTTAGAAAAGCACTTAAGTAGGTTACGTGCCTAGCTCTCTAAGAAAGAGAAAGGGAGGGAGGGGCTTCACTCACTAAACTCACCTGGCACTGATAGATACCTCAGCACCTTGGTAAATCTCACCTAAGCCTCTCTGTGCCCCAGTTCCCCATCTATACAATGGGGAGAGCAGTGCTTCCCCACCTTACAGGGCTGTTGCGCGGATAAATACATGACTGTTTGTGCAGTGCTCAGATACTACAGCAGTGGTGGCGGTATGAGAAGCGGAGGCAAATTCTTGTTAATGTACAGTCCCATTGTTGTCGCCAGAACACTTGTTATGCTTCCTCAGACACAAATGGATACTTGGGGTCAGAACAGTGTTCTCTAACTCTAAGATGAGGAAAGACAAGAGCAAACAAAAGGAAAGTTGCCATGAGCAACCCTTCTCGGTGTGGTGTTTTGTCCCATCTAGTACCACCGAGACCACTTAGAGATTAATGAGTCTGCTCTACAGCCTTAACTAAAGGCCATGCATCTTTCAGCTCATGCAGTGAAGGCTCATGCACTAAGCTTCAGCAGTCCCAGGTCTGATCCCGCCCGCCAACAACCAGAGTCTGTCGGTGTTACAAGTGGGGGCTCGTCCGGAATTTCCACTGGGAAATCTCTGAAGCTCAGCACGCACTTCCTCAAGTAGGGGAAGTATATAACCCACACTCCTCCTGAGTGTGGTGCTCAGGCCCATCTAGTGGCACCGAGACCACTTAGAGAGATTAAGGAGTCTGCTGTACAGCCTTCGCTAACAGCCATATGGCATTTAGCTCCAGAGGTCTCAGGTTCTATCCCGCCCACTGATGACCGGGATCGGTCGGTGTTACGCAAGCACGGAACGCCTGTGATAGCCTTGAATGACCTGGCCACAAAATGGCTGCCTGTCTCTGCACACACCAAAGTGCACAGAAAAAAGCTGAAAAGGTAGCTAGCAAGATACATCGTACAGCAGACAGATAAGAGGCGTTATTCCAACTATATGGGTAGACATTCCTGTGGGGGACTTCCATTGCTGTCCTGCTTTGGGGGCAGCTCAAAGTGGCATAATAGGCCCCATAGGGACCTGGCTAGTGGAAGATGCAGCAGGGGTGTTTGGAAGCTATTTCAGCAAGATACTTAAATATACACCTAACTGCAAATCTGTGAGCAGTGCCATTGAAAACAGGATTGCAGTGTGGCCTACTGGATCAAGCACTGGACCAGGGGAGCAGAGTTCTATTCCTGGGCTACTGGCTAACTTTCCAAAAGGTCACTTGACCTCTCTGTGCCTCAGTTGCCTCATTTGAAAAATGCAGGGAATGATACTGACCTCCTTCATCATGTGCTAAGTATTATTGTTTAGTTAGGCACCTGCCTAAGTACCTTAATGAATCAGGGCCTGAATCAATGCATTGCCCAGCTATTCAGTCAGTTACACCAAGTTTACACAAGTATAACAGGAGAATAAGGTGCTTTTCAGCCAATAACTAATCGCTCTGATCTACTACAGCAGTTTTCCTCTCACTACAATCTGGACTGAATTTTAATATACAAGGTAACTCCTGAGGTGGGTAGCATATTCTCGTAACGTCTATGGTAACTAACTCCGCTCCCTGCTGATGCATCTATTTCACACTCCATGCTACCAAGGCCTATAAGTGAAACTGCAGACTCATGCCTTTCCCCTTAATGAAAGCCTTCAGGACGACAAAGAGACGGCATGAATAATTCACAGCATGTTACCAGGAAAAGCAGCCAATCTGCAACAGTTTACTTTTCTCTGTAGTTTTCTTCGATGTAGGGTTAGCAAACAAATAAGTAAATAAATAAAACCCCACCAAACAACAACACAGCAGCTTCCATGCATCGGATCCTGGAGAAGATGAGCTAATTGCTGAAAGAGTCTGACTGTGAAAAATTGAGGAGGGAACATTTCTCAAAGCCACTTCAGCTCCTGCTGCTTGGAGTGTTCAAAGCAGAGCAACAGAGGGTGAATTGGGTGAAATAAACCCACAAACATCAGCTTCTCTCTCTCTCTCTGTGTTAACAGGTTGATATGACAGGCATATTTTCTAGCTGTCTTATGAGTTGTAGCATAAGGTACCATTTTTAGCTGTTTAAACCAAAGGTGACTAGTACCCACCCTAACAAATCACCTCACAGCTCTTACCCCACCCAGTTCCATAGGCTCACCTGGGAACACCTCCTTCCCTCCCAAGTGATACTGCTCCAGAGACCCCTCTCCACCAGCCATCTGGTCCTTCTCATTCTCCCCTGCCTTACTTCCTCTGATCGAGCAGAGATGTGACAGCAGCTAGTCCAACATGGCCAGTGTTGGTACCACTCGACCTTCTTTCGTCCACACCCCCAGGAGGAGAGTGATTCACAAACCAGAGCACCCTCTCCTGGCTGGGCACAGCACTGAAGGACCTTCCCCTCAGCTGCCTCCCTTCGGACAGCCAGTCAGCCCCTGTGGTGGTCTGCTTCTTGTGGTGACTCAGCCCTCCAGCCAGGTCACATACCATCTCACCCATTCCATGGTAGCAAAGTCCCAAATAAAGGGCATTCAGCACCATTCTGGACATCAATAGGATATCTTCCACCTCTCTTGGGCTCCTCTTCAATCCCTCTCTTCTGTCAGAGGAGGGAGTTTCCTGGCTTCTCCCCTGCAGAACTCAAAACTCCCCCCAAGGGAAGGCTTTTAGTCCCTCTGGGCTCTCCTCATCTCTCTGTTCTTCCTTAATACCAATGCATAGAGCTACCTCTCTGAAGCCTCACCCCAACTTCAAGACCCACCAGAAGGCTAGCTCCAATCCTGTCGTTTTTTCTTAGAGAGAGCGCCCTAGATCCCGTCCCTTCCGGTCTCCCCTTTCTGCCCTGGGTTCCTCCCCAGCTGTGTCCGATAAGGAATTGTACCCAACACATCCTCCAAGTGAGCGCATGCTGTGAGCACACAGGCTCCTGTTAATGCTTTGTTAACCTGTGTGGGGTTCTGACATCCCACCACAGCATGTGAAGCCACAGCTAGAGCTCTGAAGCAGCTATAGACAGGGCATTTCCCATGGGACCTTCTCTGTGGGGGGCCTAACGTAAAATTGTGCCCACCAGTTCGGTTCCGCTGTGTCTCGGCTGAGTGATCTCTCTCCATCAGCATACAGAGGCAGCCTCACACCCAGATGGAACAGCTGCCTCCATGGCTCCTACCAGCCAGCTGTGATTGTGCTTAGGGAAGCGTTGCAGGTGGGCTTGAACCTAAATCTGCATCTGAACAGCAGGATCCGGCTCCACATCCCAGCTCGAGGACCGAACCTTGTTTCTCTGGAATGGGCCAAACTGGAACCCCTGATCCAAGCATCCCCTGAGCTTTGAGGCCATCTTGGTCTTGGGTCTGATCTTTGTGGGTCACACCATTAGCTGTGCCAGAGCACCTGAGGATGGGGGGGGTGGGGGGGAAGAGAACAACGTGGCATTAAGCCACCTCTCTCATCTCACCAAGGAGCCAGTCAGCAACTGGGACGCACTGGAGCATAGAAACACCCTGGTCATGCCACCCTTCTGCCAGACATCACTCCTCTGCTAGCACTCGAGGAGAGGAGGGATAAGAGCTGCTGCATCACCTCTATCCCACCCCAGGAATCCTAAGGGAGCTGGATGAGCTGGCTTTAAGGAGAGGTGCTGGAGGAGAGTTGGCCCCCAAGGAGGACACCTGTGTAACCCCTGTTCAGGGCTGCCTGATCTACAGAGGCCATGAGTCTGCTATTACGCCCAAGCAGGGATTAAGACTGTTAGCTCAAGCTGTGTGCTCTTAGCTCCATGGCTTCAGCCCTAAATGGTGGGCATTATACTTCCCCTAAGAAACAGGGCACGTTGAAAACCCATTCAAGATCTGGCTGTGGACGTCGCTAAGGAGTCAGTGGCGTTTAGCATCCTACAGAACAGGGCACCAACCTCTTCTACTGCAGCATGTGCACTGTGCCAAGGTTTGGCTGCACAACTTCCTTTTCTATAAGGCAGCTGCATTGTCCTGAGGATCCACTGACATTCACCACACAAGCTTCCCCATTTACAACTGGCAAAATGCTTTAGCACACCTAACACCTGGGATCCATTCTCAATCCAAAAAAAACCCCACTGACTCCCTGGAGTTACCTCATACAAAAGGAGCATTGTAATTAAACCTGTCAGACCCAGACTGAATCATTTTCAAAACATAATCACGGTTGAGCGCGGGCCTCCGGTGTATGGCTTGCAATGGCCGAGGGGCGAGCGTTTTGCAAACTCAAGGAACCCGGCATTTCATTCCATTCAACTCTGGTTCTTGCTCTGCTAAACGTCTTATTATGGCAAGCCAGACAGCAGATTATTTTATGAGTCTGACTGAGAGCAGGAAGCAGGGTGAATTGCACTTCAGGGGGGTTTTATCTCCTCTTTCCTGTCTGAGTATGAAAATGGATGTCTGGCAGACTGGGAATGTAAATAAAGCTCCTTTTTTATTTTTGAAAGGAAATAAACAGAACTCTGGAAATAACCCTGGATTTTGGAAAAAGTCATCAGTTACTGGTCTGACTCTCCTCCAACAGCTGTGGAAGAGACCTGATCCAAAGCCAAAGTAGTCAGTGGAGTCCTTTCCATTGACGCCTGTCTTTCTTAGGTGGTTATCTGGCCTTCATTTCATCACTCTCCACCCCGTCCGGGTGCCATTATCCCATTTTACTAATGGCAAGGCACAGAGGTTATGTCTACATGGTCATTAGACACCCGTGGCTGGCCGGTGCCAGCTGACTTGGGTTCCTGGGGCTCAGGCTGTTTAAGCGCTGTGTAGACCTTCAGGGTTGGGCTGCAGCCCAAGCTCTGGAACTCCCCCACCTCGCAGGGTCACACAGCCTGGGCCAAACACCTACACTACAATTAAACAGCCCCGAGAGCCCAAGACAGCTGGCACGGGCCAGCTGTGGGTTATTAATTGCAGTGTAGAGGTTAAGGGCTAGCCTAGATGGGGAAAAGGCTTGCAATAGCTGGTGCACACTAGTCTTTGTGTGCATTAACTTAATCCATTTTGGAAGTGCATTAAGCTAAACCGCCTGAGGGTGCTGAAAGAGTGTCCACATGGTGAGTTAATGCAGAGTAGCTAGTGCGCTTTCAATTCACATCCTAGCTTACTAGGCACTAACTTCCTTGTTTAGACAAGCCCCTATTGCAACGGGAATTATTTCAGACCTTCATCTTTTCTAGATTGATCTAATGAGTTTTATTCTCTTTAAGGAGTGGGAGGTTACCAGGGAAGATAAGAGTCACTAAAAATCTCAGGGGGGTAGAAACACAGAAATATACAGCTTTCATATCTATACACATAAGTGAAAGCGACAGACAGGAGAAGGAATTTGATATATCTGTGTCATCTCTGTAACATGATTTGAGCTGGTCAAAAATATCAGAGGGACTTCATGACAATTTAATGTTTTCTCCTTTCCCTCCCAAAAATGTCATTAAGCTTTGAAAAGTTTCAACCAGCATGAGTCATAAGGACCTTAGTCCATGTTGTCAGAAAGCAGCTATGTGCTTGGGCTACAAAGTCATGTGATTTATCTTAATTTATCTTGTATTGACATATTATGGGCCAGATCCTCAGCTGAAGTAAATGGAAGTAGTGCTGTTTAGGTCATTGCTGCTGTGTCCACCTATGCCAGATGAGGATCTGTCCCAAGATCTTTAAAGGACATGACCTTGAGGGGCTTTCCTGGCTGTAGCAGATTGCTTCTGGGCTCCTGAATGAAGGGATAGCATAATAATACCGAGGCAGCAGAATCCAAAGGAAGGGAGATATTTCAATCCATTAAATGTAATCATGAGAGGTTCCATCATATGAAATCCCTATGACCCACCTCTGCCAAGGTGCAAGGAGCACACATGGGAGTTTCATGAAATCTTGAGCAACTGATTCTTGAAAGCATCATGCCTCATTATGGACAGTCCTACAGCTTACATGCAAGATCCTTATCTCCTTCATGTGAGATGCTTGCATTTCTCACCAAACGGGGACATAAGGCCAGATCTCCAAATCCGTGCAGCTCCCCTGAAGTCATTTACACCATCTGAGGATCTGGCCCATAAACCACCACCAAACCTGCAAAGAACCACAGCATTAAGAACTGGACCCTGCCCTCCCCTACCTGGGACATTCTGCAAACCTTGCAAAAGCTGCTGCTGCATTTAGACCCCAAGGGGCTGCAGCTGATTATACAAGCTACAGTCATTTAATTTTCCTTTATCTTACATTTTTTCCAGTGGAACTTTTCCATCCCATTACTGTTGGGTGTGTGAGGAAAACAGGATCACGGCCTGGGTTAAGCAATTTTTCGTTTCAACATGCCTTTGATCCAGCATTTAGGAACAGAAAAACTCACCGTGCCAAGTCTTACAACAGTCTGTTCTGCATGTGCACCTGCCACTCAGAAATACAAATGTTCCTTAAGGATAAGTCTTGGGCTCAGCAGCCTTGGCGTTCCAGAGCATTCGATGGATGGCAGAACATCAAACACAGATTCCTCAACTCATAGCCTAAAAACGATACGTTTTACGCAGTGTCGTTGTAGCCATGTTGGTCCCAGGACATTAGAGAGACAAGGTACTACCTTTTATTGGACCAACTTCTTTTAAGAGAGACACGTTTCAAAAGCTTGTCTCTCACCCACAGTAGTTGGTTGAGTAATAAGTTCTGACATCTCAAGTGCTTTGCTAAATGAATGCATAGAACGGGAAAACAAATAAATGAAACTGCTCGAGGAAGGGAGAGCTGTTCAGTGAAAATTAAGGCAAGCAATCACTGTAACATGCAAATCCTCTGAAGGCTCCTTTCATTCATTAAGCACATAAACACTTGAGCTATGCCAGCTCTGGTTTTGCTGTGTATTGGCTCTGTGGGGGAGAGAAGAGCCAACTGCATGAGCAATGCAGAAGAAAAGCTAGAGACTCTCGCAGTATTTTCTCATCCTATCTTCTTGTCTCCTGCTCTTTAGTGGATCTCACATCAGACTCCCTCCCAGATTTGGAAGTTCAACCCAGGAGTCCTGTCTTCCAGTCACTTCCTCCATCCCGTAGGCACAGCCTAAAGCCCGTTTTAACTTATGCTGAGATGGTGTGGCCAAAAATGGACCAGCATAGCTCGTGGACATTCTGGCCATACCCTCTTCTTTCCAGCCATGCTTCTTTTCCTCCACCAGGCCTACATGGGCTTTACATCGGTGGAGATTTCCCCTTATACTGAGCTAATCCTCCCACAGCTGGTTGAACTTCATTTAGAGGAAGAATATTCCAGTGCTGTACAGCAGTCATGGAGAATCTGGCTCAGAATCTGTATGAATGGATATATTTCTTCCCAGTGAAGAGCACATTATTTGTGCCTAACCTATTCATGCAACATGCGCTGCACTGACAAGAACATACCTTGACTCATACTGATCATGTTATACACATGATGCAAATCCCCCTACTCACTAGAGAGGATGGGATACCCAGAGGGAGAAGAAATCAGACCACAACAGGGTACTAGTCATTACAGGGCTCAGATGGTATATGCTCATTCCTATTATGCGTGGGACAGCAAATCTAATTCTGTCCCTTGTTGGGAAAATTGTTCCTTTGGTGGGAATGGTTTATGTACCCAGTGGAGTGGCTGGCTGAGATAAACATTATGTTTTGCTCAATAATCTTTGCAGAGGACAAGAAGCAAGTTACTGCTATGGCTGCTTTTGGTCAATAGTGTATTGTTGATTGACCCTTGCAATCAAGATGCCGCTTGTTAAAAAAGCTGAGCAACCACCCAATTCCTAGGGACAAGGTTAGTTAATCAAATTTATTTGCATGAAATACTACACAAGGAAGTCCTTATCCCAGTCTCATTCCTCCCATTGAAATTGATGGCAAAACCCCCTGTGGAGGGCTTGGCACCTTACTGCCCCTTTGGGGCAGGGGGATGGGGTGTCAGAACCTCACCACTCCCCAGTTCACGTGCTCGCCTCTCTGTGGGCGGCCTGATGGCCTCCCTCCACACAATCACCCCTTAAGCAGGGTAGTGTGTCCTAATGGCCAGGGTTCATATAAATCACTCCCAGTGTCAGAGCGGTACAGCCCAGTGGCCACAGTCCATATGATGACCCCCACTCGCAGGGAGGGTAGTGAAGCCTAGTGGGCCAGAGTCCATGTAACTCACCCTAAATGTCAGGGCAGGGTGGCCCACTGGCCAGGGTCCATATAAATTGCTCCCAGCATTGGAGTAGTGCAGCCCAATGGCCAGAATCCATATAATCACCTCTCACTGGCAGGGTAACGCAGCCTAGCAATCATAGTCCATATGATTCCCGTGCAGGGCCACTCCCCCCAGCCTGGATGGAGGGAGTTGGCTGGGGGGGGGGGGGGGGGGGGGGGGGGGGAGACCCAGACCCACCCTCTCCACTGGGTCCTGACCCAGGGCCCTGGTAGTGGCAAATTCCCCTTGCCACCGCCTTGGTGGGGAATCCGCTCGAAACACATTGTGCCTCTGTGCAGCTCTAATGCCATTTTCCTCTAGAGTTCCCCTGGGTCACTTCCTACCATAACTTCTGGGTCCTCTGTGTCAAGGGGTCTTCCAGTCTGTTCCCCTGCTGTGATGTGCTCCGTTGGGGGGCATGTCCCAACTTGGCTGGCTTCCAGATCCTGGAACACAGGCCATTCCTCCTCAGATGCCTCCTTCCCCTCCAGCTGTCCATCCAGACTGAGCAGCTCTGCAGGCTTTTATACCTGTTCTCCAGTTGGAGCATGCCCAGCAGAGCCTCAGGGGCGTGGCTTCCTCTGCTAGGAAGGAAGGGTTAACCCCTGTGGTCCCAGTGCGGGGCCGCTTCGCCCCGTCACACCCCCATTGACTTCCATGGGAGCAATACTATGCACCTATTTTCAGAAGGCCTGAAAAATGATGGGTTTCACTCTAAAGCATGGGGTAGAGAACTCACAAGACCCAGTTTCAGTTCTTGGTTCCCCCATAGACTTTCTGTGTCACCTTGCACGTTCAGGGCCAGGTTTTTCTAACTGCTCAGCACCCACAATTGGGGCTTGATTTTCCAAAGAGCTCAGCTCCCATTTAGGCACCTAAATAAGAGCCAAATTTTGAAACAGAGCCCAGCATTTTGGGTGAACATTGGATGCTGACTCTTTTGAAAATCTGTCCACAAGTGTCCCAGTTGGGGCTTGCTGGGAGGCACTGGGCTCTTTTGACATTCTGCCCTTACTTAGGAGCTTAAATGAGAATTGAGCTCTTGAAAATCTGGCCCTGATTGTGGAAGCTGAGCGCTTGGGCATCTGGCCCATAATCTCTCTGTGCCTCAGTTCCCCGTCTGTGAATCGGGAACAATGCTTCTCCACAGCACAGGGGTGTTGAGAGGATAACTTCATTGATACTTGTCAGATGGCCAGATACTGTGATGATGAGGGTGATATAAACAGATAGAACATCTTTTAGAAAACATTGGTTGTGCAGGTTCAAAGTTACCTAACTGCAGTTTAGGTAGGACAATACGAGAGGAATATAACGGTAACAGTAATGTTTATGTGCTTTGAGATCTTCTGATGAAAGGTTCCAGACAAGGACAATGTTTTATTACTGTTTTATTCAAGCGAAGGAGCCACATGCTAAAATGAAATACCAGGACAGAGTCCTTGCGGTCTTTTCTTTCAGTTTCGATTTTATTTCTTTGATAAATTATTATGCTTAAAAAGAGCCAGGGCCTTAATGCTCCCTTTGCAGCAAGACAAAGTGCATTGGAAATGATCTGCCCATTAGCTAATAGAAAAGATTCATAGACATTCGCTTCAAATATTCTAATGCAGTTTACTGTGCTCAGATAGCTTAATGATGGAGGGGGAGGGACAAATAGATAAACCGATAGGGTGAAATCCTGCAAAGGCTTGCTCATCCCTGTAAGGACTATTCCTTGAGTAATCCCTGTAAGGACTATTCCCACAAAGACATGATCGATAGCTGCTATACTCAGGAAGACTGATCGACACTTCTACACACTGCAGAAAGTGGCCAGAATGAATCCCCCATTCTGGGTACTGATAAAAACTGTCTTCCCATAAGGAAAATGATACATTCATTATTTAACACCTGCATAGTCATAAAGGAATCAAACTAAACATGGTTTGAGCTAAAAAGAAATCTACAAATGGAGGCATGAAAGGCCCAGTGTATAGGCAGGGAGTTTCTTTAAAATAAGCTGAGGAAATGGGAGTTTTTACCCACCGGGACATGTCTTACTGTTTCAGACCAATGTTTCATCTGAGGCCAGATTTTCAAAAGGGCGCAGAGCCAAATTTTCAAGCACCCAGAACCAATTTTCGAAAGAGCTCAGAAAACTCTCTTTGTGACACTTATGGCCAGATTCTCAAAAACTCCCAGCAGCCAATGTGCTGAGTACTTTCAAAAATCTGGCCAATTAATTAGATGGCTAAAGGAGAGCTGAACTCTGCTGAAAAGCTGGTCCTGATTATAGGGGCTGAGCAGTTTTGAAAATCCTGGCTCACAGTCTGGTAACCTGTCTCCAAGGGTGACACTGTCATTATTCATAGTAACAACAGTAGATTATAGTAATGATGCCCAGAGGTCACAATCAGAAATCAGGGCACCATTGGACTACAAGTCCCTGCCCCAAGAAGCTCCCAAAACTAGCATAGTATTTTCTTGATGCAGCTGAATATTTTACTTTAGTGAAACAAGATTATCACTTGTCTAACCAATTTTGGTCCTTTGAGTTGTGGAAAATCTCTGAAATAAGGAGATTGTGAGATTGGATTTGGACAGTTCACTGTACAATTAAAAAAACACTCAAAGCATTTAATTATTTTCCTAGTTATGGTGATGGCAAAAGGCACCTCCCTGACACAAATGCGATCACCCTGCTGCATTTCAATCCGCAGTTCCAAAGCATGGGGGTGCTAGAGATTTTCAAAGAAAAGGTGGCCAGATGTTTTTTTTTTTAAAAAAGATGAGCAAAACAATGTGTTTCCCCCCAGCATCATTCTCAGAAATGCAAGAACTATTGTGGCTGACATTTTCCAAAATAAATACACATATAAATAAATCCAAACCTGAGCCAAACAACTGGCATGTACAATTTCAGCCTGAGTGGTTAAAAATCTGGCAAAGTTATAAAACAATTGAAAACAAGGTTTCATAATGGGACGGGTCAAATGACCTTAAAATAGGGGATGCTACCAGCCCTGTCTGTAATAAACTATGGAAGGTTCAGCTATAAGATCGTAAATAATGAAGATGTAAGATATATAAGGCAATGAATGATCCACTCACAGGAAAAAATGCTCCAGTCGTGCTTGGATTTGGGGGAGAACAGGGACTCGTGTGTCATATAAATAACTTTCTGCCCTTCAGATCTGTTATCACAGACATAAACATGCCGTTAACATTCGGAAAGGACAAACAAGAATAAAAAGCTGGTGGAACTTTTCCCCCCTGCTGGAACTCCCCCCCCCCCCGCCCCGGGGATGTCATCATGACGTCATCAGATGTCCTGATTTTAGAGGGACAGTCCCAAGATCTGGGGCTTTGGCTTATGTAGGCGCCTGTTACCCCCCACCCCCGTCCTGATTTTTCCCATTTGCTGTCTGGTGTCTCTACGGAAATCCCTCAGGAGGGAGAGGTTAAAGAAATAAGCTTTTGTAGCAACATTAGTACAACACTGCAGAGCAGAGGGTTTGAATGCTGCCTCTTCCAGCACAAACCAGAAAACAGATTTCTCCCCCTCCCAACCTGTCTTCCAGGAACTGCCTGCCTGAAGCTGCATGATCACGGCCCAGGAGGTCGTCTGTAAAGGAGAAAATTCCTGCAGCACATACTGGATTCATTACTGCTGCTCCCTAGAGGAATGGGAAGATCTGTTACTGAAGGGGGAACAGGTTCAGCATCTCCTCATGGTGGCTACTGCAATAATTTCCTTTCAGGCCAAGGCTGCTTCGGCTGGCGCCCAGCAGAGGAGAGCGAGAAAGCTCGGGGGGCGGGGGGAAGGGGGCGGGAAGAGAGGGAGCTGAGCTGTTTCCATCAGCCTCAGTGTTGGAGGGGAGGAAGGGCTGGGGAGCTCAGAGGGAGGAGCTGATGCTGCAGAAGTGACTCAGCATCATTCTGCGGCAAAGAGGGAGCATCCTCCTAGGACGCCACCGACTTTCCCTGGCCGAGTCTGCACGAGCCACTGCCCCTTCTCCACCCGCTGCGAGCTGAAGGAGAGACACTGACGCCTGCCTCTGCCTGCCCTGCCCCACTGCTCATTGGGAGCCCCAGAGGACTGGGTGCGCTCTGCCCCAGCCACAGCATGAGCATGAGGGAGGCTGCCACGTGCCCCTTCCCCAGCCACTACTCCCTGAGACCCCCCAAAGGAGCTACCGCATCCCACCAAGGCCAGATTAACGCAGGGGCTGTAGCCTGGGCCCTCATATTTTGAGCCCCCCCAAACATATACCCCATCCTCAGGCACTTAGGTAATTAGCATCACTATGTGCATGACTTCCAGTCATGTGCCGGAATTAAAGAGCTTTTGTTTGTGTTAGCTGCCACCCAGCGTTACGATGGGTCTCTCACATTTAAAACCGGGAACGGATATAACTAAGGTAATTTATGGCCTCGGCCATGGGTGGAGGTAGCAGAGCAAGGGGAAGCAATTGAATATGCACAGAGGGGCCTCCAAAACTGTAACAGCTGCAGACCCCCATCAAACTTAATCCAGGCCTGGCCCCCTGAGAGCAGTAGCAAAGCTGCCATGCTGCCCCATACCTGGGGATACCACTCTGCTCCCCCAGCTACTAACAGCTGAGCACTGCAGAAAAGCTAGCCTGTACTCCCCTCGCATACCCAGCTCCTACTCACTCAGAGTGGCAGAGAAGACTCCAGGCCTCTCATGCCCAAGTGAAGACCACGGTGGGAAAGCCAGGGCGGCACCCGGCACCCCTGACACACACGGGTGCGACACCGGCGGGACTGCTCGTACACAAAGCGTGGTATAAGAACATTTCTAGACTGGAATGGAAGTGCTCACCACCGTGATTAAGGGATGCCCAGTGGGGGTCCCATCAATGGATACATTCAAACCAGTCCCTCCAGAAGTAAGGTGCACTGAAGGGGGCTTGCGTGGGGAAAGGAATCATCACCTAGGTAGAGTGAAGCCCAGTGTGGGCCAGGAGGAACTTTGCAGCCAACTGCATGCCCCAAAACGCTTTACAATGTGACTAGGCCAGTTATAGGCGGAGTGCTTGATCCTGCATGGTGCTGAGGGCCCTCCACTCCCATTGCAGGAGCGGACCCAGTTGCTGCAACCCTTATTCATGGGACTAACACGTACTTGATTTCAACAGGGCTGCTCATACCAGCGAGCACTGTTCAGCATAAGAGTTGCAGAACTAGGCCAAAAGGAAGCTAAGAAGGGGTACGAGATTTGTATAAAGTCCCCCTGTTTGTTCCTTACCCCTTCACCTATTTCCTGTGATGTCTGGTCTGATTCCCTGCCTGTTACGTTTTTCCATCCTCTATTTCTCTTGCTGGTTTTGTGGTTTTTAACCCTTGCCTCTCCTCTCTTTCTTAAATGACTTTATTTGCACGGCCCCCACTCCCCTCCCCATCCTCAGGGTATCTCAAGGAATCAGATGACCCAGTGTCACTGTGTACAGGAGATGGGGAGGCTGGCAGTCCTGGGGCAGACGCACCGTTTGGGTCAAAAGCCCTTAAAGCGGAAGACAAATCCCTCATCTCTTGGACAAAACCCGTTCTAAGGGGGAAAACGTCTCTGGAGGAGTGTTGGTACCATGAGGGAAATTTTGCTTCTTGGGGCAGGTGAGAAAGGCATGGAGACCCCGAGTTCACAAGCCCCGTGCAAAGGGACAGGGTTGGCATTGAATGGTAACAGGGCAGGCTTGCTGCCTCCCACTCCCTTCTCCCTTGCAGCAGCTGGGCTCCTGGCCAGGAGCAGCCTGGAACACAGTCGCTCCTCCTCTATGCGGACCTCTCCTCCTCCCTCTCGCCCTCCCCCCCGCTTTTCCTTTGCAAGTTGGTGCAGTGTTGCTCTTTTGCCAGCAACTGGTCTCGTTGCAATAGCAAGAAGCAGCAGCTTCAGACGGGGAGGAGGGCACAGGAGGGCTGAGTGATGCTTCCCCCACTCCTCCCTAAGCCCTGTCCCAGGGACAGCCGCTCAGTCCTCACCTCCTGACCTCCCCCCCCCCCCCGCCCCCAGTCACATAACCCATGATGATTGGGCAGGAGGTACCGCTCAGGATGGCACCCTCAGCTCTCTCTGCATCTACAACCCCCCCCCACGGGTCCCACGCAGAGGATGCTTCTCATTGGGCTGTAGCCCACTCTAACTGCCCTCCCCATCCATGCCCAGGGACTAGAGCTCTCTGCATCCCCTTACACTTCCTGTGATGCAAGGGCGGTGGGTATAGCTCCCTCCAGGTCCACCCCTTAATGCACAGGGATTGCCCCTGCATTATGCACAGGTATGTGTGTGTGTGGTGGGGGGGGGCTGTAGCCCACTTCACCCCACCCCCAATCACAGGGGTTGTCTCTCTTCATCAACACCTTCCTCCCCTAGTATGCACAGACAAGCGGCACTGCCCAGGGCTGCAGCTTTCACCTTCTCCTTCTATTCCACATGCAGCCACCTCCACGCACAGGGGGGTTGCCCTGCCTATCCCAGGCCCCCTGCCTCACCCCAAGCCCGGGAACTGCAGCTCTCCCCCCTCCCTTGCATAAGGGGGGACAGGTGCACTGGGGCTTCAGCTCTCCCAAACCCACCCAGCCACCCCTCCTGACCCCAAGGCTGCAGCTCCATTATGGTGACTCACAGGCAGGAGGGGCTGCAGGCGCAGGGAGAGGAGGGAAGCCTGGGCCATGACTGCAGCCTTCCAGGCAGCTGTGACTCAGGATGAGCTCCTGGGCACGCAGCCTTTCCCTCTCCCCCTGTGCCAGGGCATTCAGTGCAGGCTGCTACGAGGCGTGAATAGCCAGGTGGCCAGGAAATCTACGTTCCTGCCCAGAAGCAGCTCAGCCAGGTGCAGGGGCATCTGCAATGCTCTTTTCTCGGTGCACAGCGGCTGATGGCTGGGCGCAGGGCTAAGGAGGAGAACAGGGCACTCCATTCTTCGTGTCACTGAGAGGAACAACTCGTTCTCCCCTCCTCTCACCCTCACTTTGAGAACAGACCCCAACTTCTCGACTGCAGCCGGTTAGACGGGGCCGCACGTGGCATCTCCTTGCTACGGACGGTGCAATGCTGCGGCTGCAGCTCTGCGCCAGGGCTGCAAAGTGGCCAGCCAGCTTCACTTTTGCACACTCATTGCTTCTTATCTGCATTGCAAGCATCGCCTCTGCTGAAAGGCTTATTGCTGTTTGTCCCTGGGCCCTTGGACGTTAATCAGAACTAAAGGCCACGTTAGCTACAGGGAACAGTCCGTTTAGCCCCTTCCTCCATTGCTATAAACAAATAAATAACAAAGAACAACAAGAATGACATTATTATTATTATTATTATTACAGCTGGTCGCAAATTGGCTGGGGAAAGGAGTGGGGGGAAAAAAGAGGATTCGGGAGGGAAAAAATCCTGGAAAACCAAAAACAACAAAGTGTCCTGAGAAATTCTGGGGGGAAAGGAAGAAAATACATCAAAATGTCCCATGACAATATTTGATGACATTAATAACAACAACAATAGAATGAAGCATATATTATCTGATCTTATACTTCAGTTACACTCATAATGTGACAAGAGAAAACAATTAGCGATTTCACCTTCTTTCCTTACATTAATAAGTGATGTGATCGTGTTAATTTTGATACTAACCAAATATGAATAGAAATATGTCCATGATTTTTACGAAATGTAGGGAAAACAGAACACACACACAAACAAACAAAATCACAGACAGCCACTAAGTGCACTGAATAAACAATTGAATTGAAGTAGCTGAGTTCCCTTTTAAGCTTCCAATAGGTGCTATAAATAACAGAGAATCTTTACTTTTTTTTAAATAGTGAAAAGTAGTTTGATAAATTCCTTCCCCCTCCAAAGAAAGAAAGAAAGAAAGAAAGAAAGAAAAAGTGAATTTTACTACTCACAAAATGTGCTTTCCTGACAGCCTTGGAAAATGAAATATTCCTTTATAGGAATAACACAAGATCCAGCAGTGTGATTTTCCTTATGCTGTCACTGTACCTAAACTGATCTGGAAGGGCCACCCCTATAAGTTTATTATTGTTTATACTGCATTAATACCGAGAGCCCCTAACTGCCATCAGGGGTTCATTGTGTTAGATGCAATATACACACAGAATAAGAGACAGCACCTGTTTTTAAGAGCCTACAATTTACATAGACCAGATATAGAATGGAGGAAAAGATGCATTATTGTTCGTATCTTGCAGATAAGGAACTGAGGCAGGGAAGGGCTGACCCTAATTGATGGTGACTTTCATGGAGATAGACAATTTACATCAGCTGAGGCTCTGCCCTACAGGGGAAGTGACTTGTCCAACATCATACAAGAAGTCTGTGGAAGAGGCAGGAACAAAGCCTTTTCTCCTGCATTACCCACAAGACCATCCCTTCTTTAGTGAGAAAGGGGCTTGTCTCTGTGGCCCAGTTAGTCCTAATTCTCTCTGCTGATACTTCAGACAAGCCAGTCAAACTGTAGTGATAGCTTTTGTGATACGGACAGTTGTCCACCTGGAACCAGACAGGGATCCACAAGAAGTTTTTCATGGCGTCATAGAGTTCAAAGCCAGAAGGGATTGTCTAGTCTGACCTCCTGTATAACACAGGTCATTACATTTCACCCAGTTATTTCTGAATTAAGCCCAATAACCTGGATTAGACTAAAATAACACAGCCCTCTGGAGACTAAGCTATTGTGTGCCGTGGGCAGACAGCAGGAATATTTCATGAATGCTACCAAAGAGTCATGAGATGGAAATGAATTCCTGTCATTACTGGCTGGTACTAGGTTTGAGCCAGTCCCCTAGGAGTGAAAGGCTGTCTAGTACCAATCAGAGTGTCACTTTTAAATTCTTTTTAGATGTGCAATTATGGAAGGCTCTAAACAACACTTTAAAGAACCAGCCAGGGTTTATGCAATTCTGAACAGCTTTAGTAAATAGTAGATATAATAGAATAATCAATATGTAAAAATAGTAAAAGTCACTGACCCCACGTATTCTTCTTCTGCAGAAGAGAAGAGTGAGGGGGGATTTGATAGCTGCTTTCAACTACCGGAAAGGGGGTTAAAAAGAGGATGGATCTAGACTGTTCTCAGTGGTACCAGATGACAGAACGAGGAGTAATGGTCTCAAGTTGCAGTGGGGAAGGTTCAGGTTGGATATTAGGAAAAACTTTTTCACTGGGAGGGTGGTGAAGCACTGGAATGCGTTACCTAGGGAGGTGGTGGAATCTCCTTCCTTTGAGGTTTTTAAAGTCAGGCTTGACAAAGCCCTGGCTGGGATGATTTAGTTGGGGATTGGTCCTGCTTTGAGCAGGGGGTTGGACTAGATGACCTCCTGAAGTCTCTTCCAACCCTAATCTTCTATGATTCTATGATATAGGGAAGTGGCAAGAAAGAAGAGTATATAAAATAATAATAAATATAATTTACATTCTGGAAAGCAGGGGCTTGATTAGATCCAGTGGCAACAAGTTTTGATCCTATTTCTGAAGACTGTGTTTAAATTCCAGGTGTTTGCAGTGGGGTTGGCCAAGAAACCAAATGCAATATTTTCCTGTAATACAGTACACAGATAATGTAAGTGTGCTGGATTATTCTTCTGCACACTATGACAGGCAATAAGCCACTAATGCCATTTCATGGGTACCATAGCGAGTATAATACCCTGTCATTAGTGTCATTATGTGGGACGGTAATGCTTACTGGGAATAGCACGTGGTTAACAGTGGTAACATTTTATCCTATAAAATGTTAAACATAGGAGACGTAGTTTACGCCTGCTGATACAAAATAGGGTCAATTACACCCCTGGGGGAGGAGATACGGTGTTTCCACCTCCTCCCTGCTTGGAGTGATGCCACTGAGGGAGGGTAGATTTAACCTAGGTGCCTAGAGCCACAGCAGCTCAGTTGCTGGAGGTTGTCTGGAGAATGTGCTAAATAAGCCCGTGCTTCAGATTCCTCAGCCATGCTTGTTTCTCAGCTAGCCATTCTGTGAACCGTGCCAGCTGGCTCTAGGCTCCCTAGTGGAATAGGGTTAGGAACTCTGCACTTTCTTTTGGGAGCTCTGTTCTGGGGTTTCTGCTAGTGGAAATCAGAGAACTTGAGGACGAGTATATCCCAGGGTATACAGCCTTGTAGATCCCTGAGATGTGAGAATCAATTTTACTCCGATCCTGGGATCGCTTTTAATGCCGATGACATTCATTTATAATAAGATGCTAAATAAATCTCCTCTTGGCACCCCTTCTTGTTTCAAGGCATGAAGGCTCAGAGCCTCAAAGGTATTTAGGTGCCTAGCTCCCATTAATTTCAATGAGTCATGGTCAACAGCCTCCTGCTGAGCCCAAAAACATCTGTCCTCATTGTAATAGAACTTGTGGTTCAAGGACTGGCCTTATTAGCCACCTGAGGACCCATAACTCCCTTGGAAGATGATCATACTCGGTAACGAGTGATCGCCCATCATCATCGTTAAAGATCTGGGCTGTGGAGCTTGATCCTAAACACACACAACTCACATTGAAATTGAAACCTGTGGACTGAATGCTGCAATCCTAGGATTTGAAAATACCTTGTATCCCAGTTTTCCCAAAGGTGGAACGGCCTACTCCAGTCCAAACTTTAAAGCACCCAAAGTCAAAGTACACAGCTGAACGGTAGGTCATGACTGGATTTACAATTCATAAAGTGATGGAGCAGTGGCCTCTTACCTTGACAGTGAAGTGAAATGCATACTTAAACTCACTCTGCAGCAATCGGCCACCCTATGCACATTTACTCTTCACATCTACTCTCTCACTTTGGTGGCATTAGGTGCATGGACCCGGTATGTTGACAAGACCTGTGGATTAAGACAAACTCTCTCTCGATGTGCTGTAAAACCTTGTTGGTGTTTTAAATCAACAGCACAGTTCTCACTTTGGAATTATAATCCCACCATGGCTTTATCTGTAAATTAACTGTCTCAGCATGAGTGCTAGATGGGGAGATGTCTGATGGCAGCCAGCTGATTAAATGCAACAGTCTGGGCTGATTTTCGCTAGTGGAGCTGTCACTGTAGTATAGAGGTTGTGCAAAAGATATGTCATTCGAGCTGTCATTTTACACCAGCTGAGGAGCTAGACCTAACTGTTAATATTGATCATTCTGCTTGCATTTTTGTCTCCGGTTTACATGCCTGTTGCATGCACATTTCCTAGGATGTTAAAATGGTTAATATCTATATATTTCTACCTCTCTATATCTCTTTCTCTATATCTCTATATCTGCATTCACATATCATTTGCTTCTATGCCAACACGTATGTTTAGCAACAATATTGACTTGAAATAAAATACACCAGCGATCATCCGTGTGTATATCTGCACACCTGAGTATGGCTGCCATTCCAAGCAGCTGTGACAGGGTTTAAATTGCTTTGTAACAAGTGAGAAACAAATCGGCCCAAATCTGCCATAGCCTTGTAGCTCACCCAACACCAATCGCTATTCTACACCCCAGTCATCTCTGGCTGGAGAAATCCATTGAGAGGTGTCAGGAATATAATTATGCTGCATCAAAGACTGTGGAATCCTGTGAAACCCTCAGATGGGGGTAAGAATCCAGCCCTACTGTATTGCAAAGTCCATTTCATTCTTTCCGGTGATAGCAAAAAAACAAATACCTTTTATATCACTGCTTGATGCTGTCATTCTTCAGTGCAAAATGCAGCTGTTGTTGAAAGGTGAAGCATTACCGCTCATGTTTGGCTTATTTAAGTGTTTGACGTGCACCTTATCAACAAAATCCACCCATGAATTCAAGCAACAGATGCATGGAAATGAGAATGAAAAGGGGTTATTATCTTGCCCATCCCACCTGCCAGTGCAGAGTTATTCCCTACATTGTAGCCTCAGGGGCTATATCCAGTCTCAGAATAAATAGACAAGTAGTTCTCCTGGAAAGCAAAGTTAGTGCTATTTCTGGTGAACTTTGATGGCTGTATTTGTGAATCATCGGGCCTCTTTGAAGAAGATTTATCTCCGTTCTTTAACCCAATAATTGCATTACTGTATCTTGCTAATGTAGTTCCACCCCAGCTGGGGCAAAGCAATCTAGATGAGACAAACAATCCCAGCAACTCACGTGGATTAATTATTGGTCCCACAGAGAGTCTGTGTTTCACAATTTCGGCGATTAGACAGGAAGCGGACTGTCACTTAGAAGAGAATGCTTATTACCATCTGCTCAACTGCCACAACATCCCACTGAGATTTTGGAGTAATTAAAACAAATGAGTGAATGCCTTTTGGCAATACCACATATACACAGACTGGGTCTGGTTAGCTACCTAGGTAAAATACGCCTGAAGTTGAAGTTACAATGAGAATATATTTATTTATTTAATACGAAAGCTCACTTGTTGCCATTCGTTGTTACTGAGGTCATGACAGTATGGGAGTGTGGAAGGTGCGTAGGCCCAGATCCACAAAGGTAGTTAAGCACCTAACGCCCATTTAAATCGATGGGTGTTGGGCACCTAAATGACTGTGAGAATCTGGACCACTGTGTCCAGAGGCCCTCGAAATCCCCTTGCTAGATAGAAGGGCATGTATGGCGAGAGATAGACAGACAGCAGAAATACTGAAGGGTTTTATGAATGCCTATTTTACAAACGGAAACAAAATATGACTAAAATGATTAAGCCAAAGATCGAACAAAAATCAGGAGGAATTCATTCATATAAGTATTTTGGAAATATTTAGAGGATACAAGCAAAATATCCAGATCAATGAATGGCCAAATCTTGCTCACAGGAAAGTCTACATTTTTGCCTTTGACTTCAGGGGAAGGTCAAGAGACATATCAGTGGTAACGTACACAAAAGATAATGTACGGATACCCACCCACACGCCATCTCAACAGCTAATTAGCAACAGCTTCCCGCTCGGAATGGCCCACGCACATTTTTGATAATTGTGTTGATCTGCTTTCTTTCAGTCAAGTAATGAGCACTCTCATTGTTATTATTTGCATTGCAATGGTGCACAGTGGCCTCGCCGGAGATCAGGCTCCCGTCTGAGTAGGCACTGCACATAACCGCAGTAAAAGACTGTCCCTTCACTGACGAGCTCACCGTCTGATATTTGCAGAGCATGCTGCAGCTTGAAAAAAAACACTGGCTACTCAGGCCTTCGGCGAGCCATACTAGTGTGTTTTATGGTACGGCACACCTCGGTTAGCACAGTCCTTAGCTTCTGAGTGCCTTGAAGCCCCAAATGGCTATATCTGTTTCTGGGTGCATAGCTGGGAAGAGCTTTGATGCCCTCCTATTCCTCTGTAAAGTTACACTGACAAAGTTTTCATCTTGCGCTGTGACTGTGTATTTGGCCAACCCATCTTTAAATTGTAGCTCACTAACCCACTGCTCATAAGACCCAAATCCTCCGCCAGTAACTCAACCTCAGTAGCTCAACTGGGTGATGATAAAGTCTGCAGCAGCAAAGGAAGGAATCCTTGCCCCCCGATGCTGCCGGATCTTGGTCAGTGTTGTAATTCAGCTGATAGAATTAGGATGGGAGAACCTCCTTTAATCCAGCCTGACTTCCTGTCATGAGAGGCACTGGACCTCCAAAGGCAGTTAATATTATTTATTCTTCTTGTGGGTCTCATTCAAATAAGTGTGTTGTGTTCTTGGGTTCCCCCTCTGGCAACAGAACAAAGTATATTCTTTGCTGTCACCCTAAGCTCTTCTCATTCAAGGTGAGAACGTTGAAAAGAGATCTCTCCTAGACCAGTAACAAAGTGATGGGATATCCCATCACAAGTTATGTCACTATGTCACTCAACTCAGAGGATACTAACAGCAATCAGCGTCATACAGGCTATCATTACAATATGCAACGTAAGCAATAGAATACACATAGGCTTAGCTTCATTTGTGTTACGCTGCATGAGTTTGTCTTGCCTTTTCAGACTCTGACAAGGAGCTCCGGGGGGAAGGGCCAGCTTTATTTTGTAGCTTGCACGGCACTGACAACACAGTCTTGGTGCTTACCATAAAAACGATTGAGATAAGCAGCGGTCAGTGGTGGAGCCAGGTTTTGCAACCAGTCGGGTGACAGGTCATTGGTGGTGCCCCCCTCTCCAATGGGTGCACTCCTCCTCCACCACCGCTTCCTTCTCACCACCCCCCCAGAGGACACCGACCACCCACAGCAGCACCTGCCGCCTCCACGCTGCAACCCTAATCCTGGCCCGGAGCAGAGGGGGGGCCCTGAGGTGGGTGCTGCCCTGCACTCACCTGGTAGGGGTGGCTCCTGGCCCTTGGGGCTGGGCCAGCTCCCCACTCCGGGTATTCTGACCTGGCGCATGGGGCTGCAGTGCCATTCAGGTTTGGGCCGGCCATTCCGGAGGAGTGGCCAGGCAACATTTGAGTGAGTGGCGCTGTGATATGGTGCCATACACACACCTAAAGGCTGCCCCCCACTGGTGGTGTGAGTATATGAGTACAATGGGTCAAACATTTTCTTTTGACATTTTTTTGTTGGAAAACAGCTTTTGGATGACATGGAAATTTGCATGAAAATATATCCCTTTTTGGTTAAAATGTAGAGGGGTGTGTGTGTGTGTGTCAAAGACCCCAAATCCTGAGAAATGAAACCTTTTCGGAGTTCAGCAATGGTTTTCAAATAAAAAAAATCATATTTTGGGTTTTCAATACCCCCCACTCCAAAAAAAATTAAATGTGGACAAAAATGATTTTTTTTCATGTTAATCCATTTTTTTAAAGAAACAAAATCATTTCCTGACCAGCTCTAGTTATGAGCAATGATAAAACACATTCATTCTTCCATTTAATGCATGATGCGAGAGCCTGGTGGGTACTCTCATCCAAACTGTGTAAATTACTATAGCCCCACACTGAGGTGGTGCAAAGCGATTTCGCTCAGGGAGAAGCAGTGGGGGGGGATTATTCCTTAGCAGACACATTGGTTTCAATAGAGTTATACTGTTGTAATATTGGAGGAGTGGCATGAATTTCTCATTCCCTCCTGTATGCACAAGTCCTTCTCAATCGTCTCTTTGACCCAAGTGCGATGTCTGCAGCCTGATTTGCACAAAAAAATCTGGTGTGGGAAATTCGGTGCATTGCCTGCCTAAAGGCTTTGCATAGAGACTGCAGAGCTGAACAGCCACAGCTGTTCTCTGCTACCGTACTCTGCCAGCAAACTCCAGCACAACATTCAGAGCATTTTACCAGCATCCTTTCCTCCACTTCCCACTGCCAGCAGCACATGCCAGACTGCTCCATGTCTGGATACTTGTGTCTTGCTAAGCAATATTTTATACATATATTAGCGGGCACGGAGGGGTCGGTGTGTAACTCACATTAGTTGTATTGGACTTCTGCCTATACAATGAGGTGAGGAGACTCTCAAAACTCTACAGAAGAACTAGTAATTTCAGTAAAAAGGGATGAACTCCCCAATGGTTTAGTTAGACTCCCCACTCCAGGGAATGATGGTCTTATGAAGCCTCTGGAGGAGGGATCTGGGTTCAGTTCCTGGCTCTGCCACAAATGTCTTATGTGATCTTGGGCAAGTCACATAACCTTTTTGTGCCTCGGTTCCCCATCAATAACAAAGATAACTATACTTCCTTTGCCTGTCATACATCCCTTTGCCTGTCTTGTCTATTTAGATTGCAAGTTCCTTGGGGCAGCGACTATCTTTCACTTTTTGATGGCACAGCAACTAGTACAATGAGGCCTCAATCTCTCTTGGGGCCTCCAAGTCCGACTGTAATACAGATAAATAAAAAATACTTGTGATGATTCATCTGTGCCTGAAATCCAGAAACCTTATACTCTCTGAATTGTGTGGTGAACTCAGCTTTATCCTTCACAGACGTTTACACTCTGCACCACCAGCAGTTCCCGCTCAAGGAAGGCCTAAAGGTAGCATAGCTATTTGTGTGGCCAGCTAGGATGGGGATGCATTAGTAGAACTGGACAGGGAAACATGCCCACTGTCAGCCTGTGGATTTGTGTCTGGTACGGTCACCTGGTCTTAAGACAATATCTGAAGTTTAATTTTCTAAAATGTTTGCTGATTCATTATGAAAGCTCAATGAATTTATTCGTAGGAGTATCAATGCTTAATAAAAAATTGATACGCATCCTCATTGCAGGTCACTGTAATTCTTATCCTGCAGGCTAATGATGCAGTTATATATTCACTGCCAAGGTCTCTGAACCAAGCTATACCCAGCAATATTCAATCGGGCTAAGCAACAGAGAGGCAGACAACATTCACTTGTGTAAATTGCAACCGGTGATTATAAGCTCTCCACTACTTCCACATCAGAGCATGGAATGGCTCTAGAAGGGGAGTTAGGATTCTGGGGTTCAACGCAGGGCTCTGCCACTGATTTCCTGTCTAACCTTAAACCAACTCACTTAACCATTCTGTGACCCTTCTGTAAAGTAGGTATAATACTTAGAGATGTTGTCAGACTTAAATAATATTTGCAACCCATTCTGAGATTGCAGTAAAATGTGTATTTCAGCCAAAGTACTGTCTTTTTTGCTGTTACTGTTCCTATCTGCTCAAGTATGTGGTTTTACAGCATATATCTCTAATACACAACTGTTTAGGCATTAGGTTATTTTTACAAAATTTATACTTTGGGTCTGGCTTTTAAAATGTTGCACACCATAGCATATGCAAAAATGCATGTAAAACTGTGTGCCTAGCTTGCATGTACATTGGCTGTGACTGCAAGCAGAAATCAGGCAATTGCTCAGAAAAATGGCCATTTCTATTCATGTGTGTCCATTCGCTTGCACAGCTAATCAAGGATTTGTGTGCACAAACATGATCACTGCTCATCCACTTTTGCAAGCACAGATGTGCAAGCATACTATTAGGCTGAGATTTTCAAAAGGAGTTTCAAGGAATTTGGTGTCCAAATGTTATAGAATTCCAATGGGAATTGAGAGTTTAAGCTCTTTTGAAAATCTCAGCCTTAATCCCTGTTAAACAGGTTACTGTGTGGGCAGAACACTACCACCTCCTGTAAACAGGTTGGATACAACAGCTGCAGAGGTTTTAATATCTTTTGAGAGTGAGAAGGCATCAGGTCAACACAACGGTGCAAGAAGTTTGAAAATAAGAAAGCACCACATATTTGAAGAGTTCAGAGGAAGCTTCTTTGTGAAGAGAAAGGTTTCCAGAGATAATGATGGAAGTTACATGAACAAGTTCAAACAATGACTTAGAGAAGCAGTTAAAGGGGGGAAAATGTCAATATGGTTACAAATGCTAGTAAGATAGGTATGATACACGGATGCCTCTAAAGCGGGCTTTGTCGTCTCCTTCCAATCCTGATGTGTTCCTGCTATGGATTACCTGGATGTTATGTGGCATGGATTAGCTGGGTGATATATCACAAGACATAACGGGCTTGATTCTGACCTCACTTACTCCTGACTTATACCGGAGTAACTCCCCTGAAAGCAATGGAGTTCTACTGGGATACAACTGATCAGAACCTGTCCCATAATTCACCAACCAGTGAGAGGAAAAAGGAAGGGAGGAACTCATGATCATCCAAAGCCACAGTTATTCTTACTTCTTTTATGGCAGCATAATATATTGTTCTTCAAGTGACAAAACCTTGAGATGGGGAAGATCATCCACAGGGAAATGAGATGCTTCATAACCAAAAGCCAGATCCTTAGCTGGTGTAAACTAGCATAGCTCGTCTATAGCACAGTGCCAATTCATAGCTGCCGAGGATCTGGCCTTCAGAATCTGAAACTTGCACCTGTATTTCTAACTTAGACAAAAGATCCATTGACTGCCTGAATAAGGAATGAGTGAGCTCTTCAAAAGTGGTCTCAGGATAGGCTTGTTTTGTGGTACTCTCATCATCTAGAGTGCCTCACTCCTGGCAAGCCAGGGTAGTTTGAGCTCATCTAGAATCGGTTGTTCTTTGTGTTTAGGTTTAATTGCTTGAAGCAGACAAAACCAGAACATCCATTTAATTGATTTCCGGGGCTAAAACCTAACCCCTTGAAGCTGCAAGGAGGGATTTGCCATCTGATTGTGTGGCCTGGTTTTGCATCCTGATCCAAAAAGTAAACAGAACTAATGACATCTAATTAAGCACTCAATGGTGGAGTTTAGATGAAAGAAGCTGCTGGATGCTTCCACTTGCTCTTGTAATCACGTGGCAGAACAAACTCAGAATGGAGAAATTAATGTTATTGTGTTGAATCTGGAATTGGAGTTACTTCCATAGAATTCAGAACGAGCCCGGACTTTGGATTCTTTCCCTGGAAGTTTAATTTGGATGGAACTGGGAGACTTATAATTAATTAATACAGCAAGGGTGCAGCCTCAAGTTTTTGCTTCAGCATATGTAAATGAAACAATTGCTAAACTCCTGTCTGACTCAGCAAATCTCTTTTGACTACATTCATGTTTTTTTCATGCAAGTACTAAAAATGCAGACAGCTTTCCAGGAGAGGCAACAGGAGCACTTACATGCTAATTGATAGACAATCCTCTGTTCACTACCACATTTAGGTTGTTTTTTATTTATAGTAAAACAGCAGGGCCTAGACTATGCTCCTCACACTGGAAACAAAATAGCAGTAGGACACAGGTAGGTAGAAGAATCTGAGCCAGCGTTACCCTAAATACTTATGAGCTTCCAAGGGATGATGGCTTAAATGGTGACTTTTATTTGCTCTGTTCTCTTCCTAGCTCACAATGTCCCCACTGAGCCACACAGAAGCCCAACACTGCAGCTGGTATGCAGAGGTTTCTATAGGGTCCAGGGCTGGCCTTACGGACGGGTGATGTAGGCGACCTCCCAGGGGACTGTGGTCAAGAGGCTAGGACTGGGGTGGGCCTGGGGTGCAAGGCCGCAGAAGGAATCTCGGGCAATGGGGTGGGGGAGGGAAGAAGCAGCGGGGGCCGGAGCGATGGGGGAAATGGGTGTGGATCCTGGGGAGGCAGCGGGGGCCAAAATACAAGTTCGCCCAGGGTGCCATTTTCCCTACGGCTGGCCATGATAGGGTCTTGGGAGCTACAGCTCTTTCTTCTTGCCACCAGTTGTTGACCCAAAAGAATGGGGTTTGCACGCTTTTCATCCCCACCCTGCGATGAAAGTGTTAGAGCTCCAGTTTTTTAATACTATATAAGGACCAGTTATTACTATTACGAATCCTGTTTTCCTCAGGTTTGAAGCTCAGATATTATTAAAATAATAAAACAATACTACAAAACTTGAGGGTCAGCTCTCCAGTGAGCGTAAATCAGTGTAGAACCATTGAGATCACTGGAGTTATGCCAATCTACACCAGCTGAGGATCTGGCCCATAATAACTTGATCCAAAGCCCATTGAAGTCCGTGAAAGTCTTTCCATTGGCTGGGATTTAGATCAGGTCCATGGAGCACACTAGAATGTAAGAATGGCCCTACTGGGTCACACCAATTGTCTATCTAGGCCAGTATCCTGTCTTCCAACAGGGGCCTGTGTCATTTGCTTCAGAGGAAAGGAACAGAACACTTATTGAGTGATCCAACCACTGTCATCCAGTCCTAGCTTCTGTCAACCAGAAGCCTAGGGACACCCAAAGCAGGTGGTAAACAAAGTACTCACTTGAAAGAAACATGAAAGTGGTCAATAGTGATGTGCTGAGTCAGCCAGCGGTTTAGCAATTGTCCCATCTGCATCCCCCCCACTGCCCCCCAAGGTCTTTGCAAACTACACAAGCCACACAGGCAGGAAGCACATCCCTATTCAGTGATGTGCAGCCATCTCCACTGCATAATTGAGACTTAGCAAAAATCCTGAATTATTTTTATTTACTTTGGCTGCCCACTGCATAGGTTAGTTCTAGCGTTCATGGTCCTTTTCCTAATCTAATGGACAAAATAATTTTCTTCGTTCAAAGTAAAACTTTGCAGGAACATAGGGCCATACGTAAAACATTCCTAGCGAGAGTAAACTGGCATAATTCCAGTGACAGCAAAGGGGCTATGCTGATTTACTCCAGTTGAGCAACAGGCCCTTCATTTACTTCGCAGGACCTAGTTTTCAGGCTGTATTTACTGTATCACTAACATATTTCAATAGTCGTAATGGTTCAATTGGCAACATATTGTACACAAAGGAACTGCAGTATCAGGGTAGGGCTGCACTGCAATTAGACTCCCGTAGCTGGCTCGGCTCAGCTGACTTGGGCTCTATAATTGCTGTGTTGACTTTGTAGCATTTTAAATGTAAACACAGCCTCTGAGACCACCCCAAAGTAATGGGAAAACAATCCTGATCCATCTTTATTAGAAGATAACGGCACGAAGCAAATCATTTTGGCCAGTCCTTCGTGGGGTCAGTGCCTAGAGGCTACTGTGGTGGGTGCTCTCTAAATATATTAGATATATCTATTTCACAGGTGTTATACCAATAGAGAGCGATCATTTCTCTTCCTTTGTGAAGCAATTAAGCATGTTCAGTGTCTGCTGCTAATAAACGTGGATCAAATCCTGCCATTTTATTTAGCCTTTACTCAGACAAAGCTTTCATTGAACAGCTATTTTTGCCATTAAAATAACCTCTTCTGATCCAGAGAAACGTCATATGATTGTATTCAAGCAACCTATGAAAACCTATGCCTGCTTTTATTCTTTCAATATCTTCATCTCTTATACTTAGTGCTCAGCGGTCACAGCATAAAGGTTATTTTGTTTTAACTAACCAACAGCAAATCCTTCAGAACAGATTAGGGGAAAGTATTTAATGCAAATCAGTTGTCCAGTTGCTTTAATATACCTGTGGAGTTCTTCTCAGCCTGGTGCTACAAGTCTGTCTGACTAGCTATATTCATTTACCCTTGACTCAAACAGGCTGACCAAGCAAATTTCATGGGGCACAAAAACAGAGATGTTCAGATAGATACTGATGTGTGTGTGTTGGTGTATTTCATTGCAACAGGCAACAAGCAATCCTAACCCACATAACTGGCTGGTTTAGAAAAGGAAAACACAAATATTACAGAAGAGAAATGGTGGAAAGGCAGTTAAAGATAGAGTTAAACTGCAAGCGTGTTAGATGAATTATGATAAAGGCAAATTAAGCTGCAGAATAGCTTAATCAGATTTACATGCACCTGTATGCTAAGATTTTCAAAAGCTAATAGAAGAGTTACATACCCAATTCTCATTGAAATCCAAATGGGATTGGGCACCTAACTCCATTAGGCTCAGACCCTTTCCATAATATGTGTGTATATATAATATATAGATATATATACACTTTGAATTAGGTATATTCTCATTATATGACTAAAATCCCCTTGTATTACTGCAGTGTCATATTTCAGAGTAACAGCCGTGTTCGTCTGTATTCGCAAAAAGAAAAGGAGTACTTGTGGCACCTTAGATGCACTCAGATGAAGTGAGCTGTAGCTCACGAAAGCTCATGCTCAAATAAATTGGCTAGTCTCTAAGGTGCCACAAGTCCTCCTTTTCTTTTTGCAGTGTCATAGGAGGTTGACCTATGTGGGAGGGGGGAATATGCAAAGTGAGCTGGTGGGTTGGGAGGGAACCCAAGAGCCAGTGGGGTGGGCTCACAGGTACTGATGAGTGGTAAGAAGAAAATGATAGGGTGAGGTGAAAGTAGGTAATGGGGAGATTCCAGGAGATGATGGGGTGGATTTGGGTGAAAGGACTTAATTAAAAAACCAGCCACTGATGGAGGAGAAAATTTAATTGGGGGAAAGGGTTGGAATGGAATGAGATTGGGGGAAAGAATTGATGGGATGAGAGTACAAGAGGGTGGGGACAAGGAAGGTGCTGGGGGGGGAATGGGGACAAGGGGGGCGATGGAAGATGCTGTGGGAGGACGGGGACAAGGGGGGCGATGGAAGATGCTGTGGGAGGACGGGGACGAGGGGGGCGATGGAAGATGCTGTGGGAGGACGGGGACGAGGGGGGCGATGGAAGATGCTGTGGGGGGACGGGGACGAGGGGGGCGATGGAAGATGCTGTGGGGGGACGGTGACGAGGGAAGATGCTGTGGGGGGACAGGGACGAGAGGGGCGATGGAAGATGCTGTGGGGGGTCGGGGACGATGGGGGCGAGGGAAGATGCCGTGGGGGGACGGGGACGACGGGGGCAAGGGAAGATGCCATGGGGGGACGGGGATGAGGGGGGGCAAGGGAAGATGCCATTGGGGGATGGGGACGAGGGGGGGCGAGGGAAGATGCCGTGGGGGGACGGGGATGAGGGAAGATGCCGTGGGGGGACGGGGACGAGAGGGGCGATGGAAGATGCTGTGGGGGGACGGGGACGAGGGGGGCAATGGAAGATGCTGTGCGGGGACGGGGACGAGGGGGGCGAGGGAAGATGCTGTGGGGGGACGGGGACGAGGGGGGCAAGGAAAGATGCCGTGCGGGGACGGGGACGAGGTGGGCGAGGGAAGATGCCGTGGGGGGACAGGGAGGAGGGGGGCGAGGGAAGATGCCGTGTGGGGACGGGGACGAGGGGGGCGAGGAAAGATGCCGTGGGGGAATGGGGACAAGGGGGGCGAGGGAAAATGCCGTGCGGGGACGAGGGGGGCGAGGGAAGATGCTGTGCGGGGACGGGGACGAGGGGGGCGAGGGAAGATGCCGTGGGGGGACGGGGACGAGAGGGGCGAGGGAAGATGCCGTGGGGGACGGGGACGAGGGGGGCAAGGGAAGATGCCGTGGGGGGACGGGGACAAGGGGGGCGAAGGAAGAAGCCATGCGGGGACGGGGACGAGGGGGGCGAGGGAAGATGCTGTGCGGGGACGGGGACGGGGGCAAGGGGGGCGAGGGAAGATGCCATGGGGGACAGGGAGGAGGAGGGCGATGGAAGATGCCGTGGGGGTCGGGGACGAGGGGGGCAAGGGAAGATGCCATGGGGGGACGGGGATGAGGGGGGGCAAGGGAAGATGCTGTGCAGGGACAGGGATGAGGGGGGCGATGGAAGATGCTCTGCGGGGATGGGGACAAGGGGGGGCGAGGGAAGATGCCGTGGGGGGACAGGGAGGAGGGAGGCGATGGAAGATGCCATGGGGGGACGGGGACGAGGGGGGCAAGGGAAGATGCCATTGGGGGACGGGGACGAGGGGGGGCGAGGGAAGATGCCGTGGGGGGACGGGGACGAGGGGGGCGAGGGAAGATGCCGTGGGGGGACGGGGACGAGAGGGGCGATGGAAGATGCTGTGGGGGGACGGGGACGAGGGGAGCAATGGAAGATGCTGTGCGGGGACGGGGACGAGGGGGGCGAGGGAAGATGCTGTGGGGGGACGGGGACGAGGGGGGCAAGGAAAGATGCCGTGCGGGGACGGGGACGAGGTGGGCGAGGGAAGATGCCGTGGGGGGACAGGGAGGAGGGGGGCGAGGGAAGATGCCGTGTGGGGACGGGGACGAGGGGGGCGAGGGAAGATGCTGTGGGGGGACGGGGACGAGGGGGGCAAGGAAAGATGCCGTGCGGGGACGGGGACGAGGTGGGCGAGGGAAGATGCCGTGGGGGGACAGGGAGGAGGGGGGCGAGGGAAGATGCCGTGTGGGGACGGGGACGAGGGGGGCGAGGGAAGATGCCGTGCGGGGACGAGGGGGGCGAGGGAAGATGCTGTGCGGGGATGGGGACGAGGGGGGCGAGGGAAGATGCCGTGGGGGGACGGGGATGAGAGGGGCGAGGGAAGATGCCGTGGGGGACGGGGACGAGGGGGGCGAGGGAAGATGCTGTGCGGGGACGAGGACGGGGGCGAGGGGGGCGAGGGAAGATGCCATGGGGGACAGGGAGGAGGAGGGCGATGGAAGATGCCGTGGGGGTCGGGGACGAGGGGGGCAAGGGAAGATGCCATGGGGGGACGGGGATGAGGGGGGGCAAGGGAAGATGCTGTGCAGGGACAGGGATGAGGGGGGCGATGGAAGATGCTGTGCGGGGATGGGGACAAGGGGGGGCGAGGGAAGATGCCGTGGGGGGACAGGGAGGAGGGGGGCGATGGAAGATGCCATGGGGGGATGGGGACGAGGGGGGCGAGGGAAAATGCCATTGGGGGACGGGGACGAGGGAGGGCGAGGGAAGATGCTGTGCGGGGACAGGGACGAGGGGGGCGATGGACGATGCTGTGGGAGGACAGGGACGAGGGGGGCGATGGAAGATGCTGTGGGGGGACGGGCACAAGGGGGGCGAAGGAAGATGCTGTGGGAGGACGGGGACAAGGGGGGCAATGGAAGATGCTGTGCGGGGATGGGGACAAGGGGGGGCGAGGGAAGATGCCGTGGGGGGACAGGGAGGAGGGAGGCGATGGAAGATGCCATGGGGGGACAGGGACGAGGGGGGCAAGGGAAGATGCCATTGGGGGACGGGGACGAGGGGGGGCGAGGGAAGATGCCATGGGGGACGGGGACGAGGGGGGCGAGGGAAGATGCCGTGGGGGGACGGGGACGAGGGGGGCGAGGGAAGATGCCGTGGGGGAACGGGGACAAGGGGGGCGAAGGAAGATGCCGTGCGGGGACGGGGACGAGGGGGGCGAGGGAAGATGCTGTGCGGGGACGGGGACGGGGACGAGGGGGGCGAGGGAAGATGCCATGGGGGAACAGGGAGGAGGAGGGCGATGGAAGATGCCGTGGGGGTCGGGGACGAGGCGGGCGAGGGAAGATGCCGTGGGGGGACGGGGACGACGGGGGCAAGGGAAGATGCCATGGGGGGACGGGGACGAGGGGGGGCAAGAGAAGATGCTGTGCGGGGACAGGGACGAGGGGGGCGATGGACGATGCTGTGGGAGGACAGGGACGAGGGGGGCGATGGAAGATGCTGTGGGGGGATGGGCACAAGGGGGGCGAAGGAAGATGCTCTGGGAGGACGGGGACAAGGGGGGCAATGGAAGATGCTGTGGGGGGACGGGGAGGAGGGGGGCGATGGTCGATGCTGTGGGGGGACGGAGACAAGGGGGACAATAGAAGATGCTGTGGGGGGACGAGGGGGGCGAGGGACGATGCCGCGGGGGGACGGGGACGAGAGGGGCGATGGAAGATGCTTTGGGGGGACGGGGACGAGGGGGGCGATGGAAGATGCTGTGGGGGGACGGGGAGGAGGGGGGCGATGGACGATGCTGTGGGGGGACGGGGACAAGAGGGATAATAGAAGATGCTGTGGGGGGACGAGGGGGGCGAGGGACGATGCCGCGGGGGGACGGGGACGAGAGGGGCGATGGAAGATGCTGTGGGGGGACGGGGACGAGGGGGGCGATGGAAGATGCTGTGGGGGGACGGGGAGGAAGGGGGCGATGGACGATGCTGTGGGGGGACGAGGGGGGCGAGGGACGATGCCGCGGGGGGACGGGGACGAGGGGGGCAAGGGACGATGCCGCGGGGGGACGGGGACGAGAGGGGCGATGGAAGATGCTGTGGGGGGACGGGGACGAGGGGGGCGATGGAAGATGCTGTGGGGGGACGGGGACGAGGGGGGCGATGGAAGATGCTGTGGGGGGACGGAGACAAGGGGGACAATAGAAGATGCTGTGGGGGGACGAGGGGCCGAGGGACGATGCCGCGGGGGGACGGGGACGAGAGGGGCGATGGAAGATGCTGTGGGGGGACGGGGACGAGGGGGGCGAGGGACGATGCTGTGGGGGGACGGGGACGAGGGGGGCGATGGAAGATGCTGTGGGGGGACGAGGGGGGCGAGGGACGATGCTGTGGGGGGACGGGGACGAGGGGGGCAATGGAAGATGCTGTGGGGGGACGGGGACGAGGGGGGAGGATGGAAGATGCTGTGGGGGGACGAGGGGGGCGAGGGACGATGCCGCGGGGGGACGGGGACGAGAGGGGCGATGGAAGATGCTTTGGGGGGACGGGGACGAGGGGGGCGATGGAAGATGCTGTGGGCGGGACGGGGAGGAAGGGGGCGATGGACGATACTGTGGGGGGACGAGGGGGGCGATGGACGATGCCGCGGGGGGACGGGGACGAGAGGGGCGATGGAAGATGCTGTGGGGGGGCGGGGACGAGGGGGGCGATGGAAGATGCTGTGGGGGGACGGGGACGAGAGGGGCGATGGAAGATGCTGTGGGGGGAAGGGGACGAGAGGGGCAATGGAAGATGCCGCGGGGGGACGGGGACGAGGGGGGCGATGGAAGATGCTGTGGGGGGACGGGGAGGAAGGGGGCGATGGACGATGCTGTGGGGGGACGAGGGGGGCGAGGGACGATGCCGCGGGGGGACGGGGACGAGGGGGGCGAGGGACGATGCCGCGGGGGGACGGGGACGAGGGGGGCGATGGAAGATGCTGTGGGGGGACGGGGAGGAAGGGGGCGATGGACGATGCTGTGGGGGGACGGGGACGAGGGGGGCGAGGGAAGATGCTGTGGGAGGATGGGGACAAGGGGGACAATAGAAGATGCTGTGGGGGGAAGGGGACGAGAGGGGCGATGGACGATGCTGTGGCGGGACGGGGACGAGGGGGGCGAGGGAAGATGCTGTGGGAGGATGGGGACAAGGGGGACAATAGAAGATGCTGTGGGGGGAAGGGGACGAGAGGGGCGATGGAAGATGCTGTGGGGGGACGGGGACGAGGGGGGCGAGGGAAGATGCCGTGGGGGGACGGGGAGGAGGGGGGCGATGGACGATGCTGTGGGGGGACGGAGACAAGGGGGACAATAGAAGATGCTGTGGGGGGACGAGGGGGGCGATGGACGATGCCGCGGGGGGACGGGGACGATGGGGGCGATGGAAGATGCTGTGGGGGGACGGGGACGAGAGGGGCGATGGAAGATGCTGTGGGGGGAAGGGGACGAGGGGGGCGATGGAAGATGCTGTGGGGGGAAGGGGAGGAGAGGGGCGATGGAAGATGCCGCGGGGGGACGGGGACGAAGGGGCGATGGAAGATGCCGCGGGGGGACGGGGACGAGGGGGGCGATGGAAGATGCTGTGGGGGGACGGGGAGGAGGGGGGCGATGGACGATGCTGTGGGGGGACGGAGACAAGGGGGACAATAGAAGATGCTGTGGGGGGACGAGGGGGGCGATGGACGATGCCGCGGGGGGACGGGGACGATGGGGGCGATGGAAGATGCTGTGGGGGGACGGGGACGAGAGGGGCGATGGAAGATGCTGTGGGGGGACGGGGAGGAAGGGGGCGATGGACGATGCTGTGGGGGGACGAGGGGGGCGAGGGACGATGCCGCGGGGGGACGGGGACGAGGGGGGCGATGGAAGATGCTGTGGGGGGACGAGGGGGGCGAGGGACGATGCAGCGGGGGGACGGGGATGAGGGGGGTGATGGAAGATGCTGTGGGGGGACGGGGACGAGGGGGGCGAGGGAAGATGCTGTGGGAGGATGGGGACAAGGGGGACAATAGAAGATGCTGTGGGGGGAAGGGGACGAGAGGGGCGATGGAAGATGCTGTGGGGGGACGGGGACGAGGGGGGCGAGGGAAGATGCCGTGGGGGGATGGGGAGGAGGGGGGCGATGGACGATGCTGTGGGGGGACGGAGACAAGGGGGACAATAGAAGATGCTGTGGGGGGACGAGGGGGGCGATGGACGATGCCGTGGGGGGACGGGGACGATGGGGGCGATGGAAGATGCTGTGGGGGGACGGGGACGAGAGGGGCGATGGAAGATGCCGCGGGGGGACGGGGACGAAGGGGCGATGGAAGATGCCGCGGGGGGACGGGGACGAGGGGGGCGATGGAAGATGCTGTGGGGGGACGAGGGGGGCGAGGGACGATGCCGCGGGGGGACGGGGACGAGGGGGGCGAGGGACGATGCCGCGGGGGGATGGGGACGAGGGGGGCGATGGAAGATGCTGTGGGGGGACGGGGAGGAAGGGGGCGATGGACGATGCTGTGGGGGGACGGGGACGAGGGGGGCGAGGGAAGATGCTGTGGGAGGATGGGGACAAGGGGGACAATAGAAGATGCTGTGGGGGGAAGGGGACGAGAGGGGCGATGGACGATGCTGTGGCGGGACGGGGACGAGGGGGGCGAGGGAAGATGCTGTGGGAGGATGGGGACAAGGGGGACAATAGAAGATGCTGTGGGGGGAAGGGGACGAGAGGGGCGATGGAAGATGCTGTGGGGGGACGGGGACGAGGGGGGCGAGGGAAGATGCCGTGGGGGGACGGGGAGGAGGGGGGCGATGGACGATGCTGTGGGGGGACGGAGACAAGGGGGACAATAGAAGATGCTGTGGGGGGACGAGGGGGGCGATGGACGATGCCGCGGGGGGACGGGGACGATGGGGGCGATGGAAGATGCTGTGGGGGGACGGGGACGAGAGGGGCGATGGAAGATGCTGTGGGGGGAAGGGGACGAGGGGGGCGATGGAAGATGCTGTGGGGGGAAGGGGAGGAGAGGGGCGATGGAAGATGCCGCGGGGGGACGGGGACGAAGGGGCGATGGAAGATGCCGCGGGGGGACGGGGACGAGGGGGGCGATGGAAGATGCTGTGGGGGGACGGGGAGGAGGGGGGCGATGGACGATGCTGTGGGGGGACGGAGACAAGGGGGACAATAGAAGATGCTGTGGGGGGACGAGGGGGGCGATGGACGATGCCGCGGGGGGACGGGGACGATGGGGGCGATGGAAGATGCTGTGGGGGGACGGGGACGAGAGGGGCGATGGAAGATGCTGTGGGGGGACGGGGAGGAAGGGGGCGATGGACGATGCTGTGGGGGGACGAGGGGGGCGAGGGACGATGCCGCGGGGGGACGGGGACGAGGGGGGCGATGGAAGATGCTGTGGGGGGACGAGGGGGGCGAGGGACGATGCAGCGGGGGGACGGGGATGAGGGGGGTGATGGAAGATGCTGTGGGGGGACGGGGACGAGGGGGGCGAGGGAAGATGCTGTGGGAGGATGGGGACAAGGGGGACAATAGAAGATGCTGTGGGGGGAAGGGGACGAGAGGGGCGATGGAAGATGCTGTGGGGGGACGGGGACGAGGGGGGCGAGGGAAGATGCCGTGGGGGGATGGGGAGGAGGGGGGCGATGGACGATGCTGTGGGGGGACGGAGACAAGGGGGACAATAGAAGATGCTGTGGGGGGACGAGGGGGGCGATGGACGATGCCGTGGGGGGACGGGGACGATGGGGGCGATGGAAGATGCTGTGGGGGGACGGGGACGAGAGGGGCGATGGAAGATGCCGCGGGGGGACGGGGACGAAGGGGCGATGGAAGATGCCGCGGGGGGACGGGGACGAGGGGGGCGATGGAAGATGCTGTGGGGGGACGAGGGGGGCGAGGGACGATGCCGCGGGGGGACGGGGACGAGGGGGGCGAGGGACGATGCCGCGGGGGGCCGGGCTGCAGCGGGCTGAGAGTCACTCCGAGGGCGGGAGGCGACCCGAGGCGGAGCCCGGCCCCTCCCCGTGGCGCAGCGCGCTCCCCGCTCCTGGCAGCGGCGCCGGGGCGGCCGCCTCAGCGCCCCCTTGCGCGGGTATAAATAGGGGCGGGCGGCCGGGCGCAGAGCAGCCCCGTCTCCTCCTCCTGCTCCTGCGGCGGCCGGCGCCATGAGCTCCTTCGGCTACGACCCCTTCTTCCCCGCCTACAAGCGGCGCTACGCCGAGAGCCCCCGGCTGCACATGGCCGCGGTGCGCAGCAGCAGCAGCGGCGGCGGCTATGGCTTGTCCCGCTCCCCCTACTCCAGCCTCTCGGCGCCGGCCTCCTCCGTGTCGGTGCGCCGCAGCTACGCCGCCTCCTCGGCCTCGGCCTGCCTGCTGCCCGCGGCGGAGAGCTTCGACCTGAGCCAGGTGGCGGCCATGAGCAGCGACCTCAAGTCGCTCCGCAGCCAGGAGAAGGCGCAGCTGCAGGACCTGAACGACCGCTTCGCCTGCTTCATCGAGCGGGTGCACGAGCTGGAGCAGCAGAACAAGGTGCTGGAGGCCGAGCTGCTGGTGCTGCGGCAGAAGCACGCCGAGCCCTCCCGCTTCCGCGCCCTCTACGAGCAGGAGATCCGCGAGCTGCGCCTGGCGGCCGAGGAGGCCGGCGGCGAGAAGCAGGCGCTGCAGGGCGAGCGGGAGAGCCTGGAGGAGACGCTGCGCGGGCTGCAGGCGCGCTACGAGGAGGAGACCCTGAGCCGGGAGGAGGCCGAGGGCCGGCTGCTGGAGGCGCGCAAAGGGGCGGACGAGGCGGCGCTGGCCCGGGCCGAGCTGGAGAAGCGCGTCGACAGCCTGCTGGACGAGCTGGCCTTCCTCAAGAAGGTGCACGAGGAGGAGCTGGCCGAGCTGCAGGCGCAGATCCAGTACGCGCACCTCTCGGTGGAGATGGACGTGGCGGCCAAGCCGGACCTCTCGGCCGCGCTGCGCGACATCCGGGCGCAGTACGAGAAGCTGGCGGCCCGCAACATGCAGAACGCCGAGGAGTGGTTCCGCAGCCGCTTCACCGTGCTCACCGAGAGCGCCGCCAAGAACACGGACGCCGTGCGGGCCGCCAAGGACGAGATCTCCGAGAGCCGCCGCCTGCTCAAGGCCAAGACGCTGGAGATCGAGGCCACCCGCGGCATGAACGAGGCGATGGAGCGGCAGCTGCAGGAGCTGGAGGAGAAGCAGAACGACGACATCTCCGCCATGCAGGTGAGCCAGCCCGCGCCCTCCCCGCCCCGCGCGGCATCCCTCCCCCCGGGACGTGGGCGGGCGGGGATCCGGGGCCCCTGGAGCGCCCGGGCCGGTCGCTCGGGCGGGCAGCGGGGGAGCGCACCGGGCAGCATCCCCAGCAGGAGCTGTCCAGCACCCGCAGCGCCCAGACGGGTAACTTCAGGCACCATCCCCCGCGCCCGCCCAGGGAGCTGCCCGGCGCCGTGGGGTGTCCCCCGCGCCCGCCCAGGGAGCTGCCCGGCGCCGTGGGGTGTCCCCCGCGCCCGCCCAGGGAGCTGCCCGGCGCCGTGGGGTGTCCCTCGCGCCCGCCCAGGGAGCTGTCCAGCACCTAGGTAAGTAATGAAGGCAGTAACCCCAGCATCTGTCCAGGCACGGTGCAGAAATCCCCATCATCTACACCCGGATCCAAAGCCCATTGAAGTCAGTGGGAATACACTAATTGTCTTCTGCAAGCTTTGGGTCAGGCCCTACTCAGGGAATTGAACCCTGCAGTGTTCTGGGCAACTCAGAGCTCTCCCCCTGCAGGGACCCCCGGAACATAGACTGTGCTTCTTTGCAATTAAAAGCAAAATGTCCGTGGTGCTTGTATCCTCAGCTATAGGAGAAAGTAACAAAAAAGGTTTGCATTAAGCAGGATGTATATTAATTACAGGAATAGTTTTTAAAGAGTTAAGTTAAAAGCCAATTCCGGTTAAATAAGCAGAACTCAGCAATAGGAGTCGCATCTAAAAAGGTGTCATTAGTTATGATGAATGTTTTGCAATGCTTATAACAGAGTGCAGTTAAATGAGCTGCATTACTTACAAAGGTGTTTAACACAGTGCTAATTACATGACTACAATTAAAAACACTCATAGTTATGATCACTTTGATAAATGTTGGCATACAGTTCTATTAGCAGGATTAAAATTCATTGGGTTGAGATATTTATGAATTGTATATTGTCATTAATGAATAAAATCGGAATGGGTGGCATTAGTTCTAATGCATGCTCGATTATATTAATTACATGGATACATTTTTAAAGGATTTAATTGATCCTTTAATGAAAAAATAATGTAATTAATTAAGAAGATAATGCTAGAAAATGCAAAAGGAGTAAAGAATAAAAGATTAAGAAAAAATGAAGGGAGTATGTATTTAAAAAATACAAAAATTTCAGGAATAATTTAGTCCTTGAATCACTTATTACTGTATGTAAAATCTTGTGGCCCTTACTCAGGCAAAACTCTTCATCAGCACCTGTCAGGAATAGTCTAGTTATTATATAGTTCTGTCCTGAGTGCAGGGGACTGGATTAGATGACCTACTGCGGTCCCTTCCAATCCTACACTTCTGTGATTCTATGATTAAAGGCATTTGGAAGTTTTGCCGTGGTAAGAAGTACAGGATTATATCATTAAAACAAACTGTGATTCAAGAGGGTCATTCTCTCCTTTAGTAACCACCATATTAGGAACTAACTAGTTTGAAGCAGCAAAGAATCCCTCACTTCTTTGATGGAAATGGAGTAGATAAACATATCTTCAAATGCAGGTAGTGGGCACAAAATGTAATGGGCCAGATCTTTAGCTGGTGCAAATCGATGTAGCTCCACTGAGGAACTATGCCAGTAGATACCATCTAAGGATCTGGTCCATTGTGTTTATTGGCAGGAAGTTCCATGAATTAAAGAAAAACGACATTAGGCTAACACGTAAAATAGTATTTGTTGAACTGGTGTAGCTTTACAACATAACTTGCTTTCTGTCCTCAAATGAGCACCGCTTCTTTAAAAAAGAGTGGGGACTAAAATACATTTTGGCAACTGTTTGTGAGAAACAGGGAAAATCAAAACCACTTTGGATCTTAAAAATATTAAATGAAATGGAATCATATATGCTAGACATGGAAAAACCCTGTCAGATGATGCGGCACTTAATGTGAGTTTCAACCTTCTATTTGAAGCCAGACTTGGGTCCATGCAATACATTCCCTTGCTGCAACAGGATTGCATTTAATTGGATTGTAGCATTATTTTCCAAGCCGTCACTGCAGTACATAAGAGGAACGAAAGATTTTATATTTCTGAATATTCTTATTCCCAACAGGACACCATTAATAAATTAGAAAATGAACTGAGAACCACAAAGAGTGAGATGGCCCGTTATTTGAAAGAATATCAAGATCTTCTCAATGTGAAAATGGCTCTGGATATTGAAATTGCAGCATACAGGTATGATGGAGAAAGCGTTAAGTGAATCAGAAATTTTCTCTTGCAGCTGGAGAAATTCCATTTTATTTTTCATGCCTCTCGCTAGCTTCAAGCCCTTTATATAATCAGCTCTAATATTTGGCAAGAATTATAGCTGCTGACTACGTTAGCCTTTCATAGACTAATAGGTATCTGAAATAGATAGGAACTGTTAGGTCATTTTCTGCACTCTCTTGTCACTATAGAAAACATTGCTGCACGTTTCCTATAGAATTCTATTTTATTCTTCAGTGTTTTTATTAACTAGCTCCTTAAGCCACTCACAGAAAAAAAGCCAACCAAAGATGATTTGAAGGTGAAGTGTTTGCTTCAGGACAAAATCTTCACTATATAATAAACCTTCCATGCTTAGATTTGTTGAATACAAAAAAATTTATTAGAACCAGCAAAGCCTAATTAAAATAATAAATACAAAGGTTGGGGTTATCAACAGTGCCTAAGTGAGTTCGGAGCACAACTCCCACTCAAAGTTACTTAGGTGCTTTTAAAATCTCAGCTAATGTTTGGGAGCAAACTTACTGCTACATCACTGTTTTATGCTTGACCCAAGGCATTAATGGAAACTGCAAACCTCAAGTTAAAATTATGTTGCCTGCCTGCGTCTGAGTGTAGAGGCAGGGGACTATTTTTTCAGTATAAAACTGCTTGGTATATTTATTAAACTGGGACTCCCTGGAACAAAGGAGGAGGTCAAATGGTTGGGTGTCCCTACTCTGCAGTCCTACAGTGTAACAGAATACAGCTATCTTCCACTGTTGTCGTAGTGATGTTATTTTCGTGCTGTTTTTCATTAGTTCCCTTTCAAAGGGATCTTTACATCCAGCGATGCACATTGATGTCTAATTTCTACCTTGGGTAACTCATTTTGATAAAGTGCCATCCTGTCTTTTTGGATCAATGTATAATTGCCAGACAGTTGGTTATTGTAGAATAATGGTATTTGTTACTAAAAGTGTATAAGACGATAATCTTTTTGGGGGCAGGGACCATCTTTTTGTTCTGTGTTTGTACAGCCTCCAGCACAATGTGGCCTTGGCCCATGAATGGGGCTTCTAGGCACGACTGCAGGACAAACAATACATAATTGTTTCTTTTTCCTCCTCTAGAAAACTGTTGGAAGGTGAGGAGACACGGCTTAGTTTCACTGGTGTTGGAAGCATAACCACTGGCTACACTCAGAGTGCCCCAGTCTTTGGCAGGTCTGCCTACAGCGGTTTACAGAGCAGCTCCTATCTGATGTCAGCCCGTTCCTTCCCTGCTTACTACTCCAGTCACGTTCAGGAAGAACAGATAGAAGTAGAGGAGACTATTGAGGCAGCAAAAATGGAAGTGGCCAAAGCAGCACCCCCTTCAGAAGGAGAAGGTGAGGAGGAGGAGAAGGAGGAGGCTGAGGAAGAGGAGGGAGGACAAGAAGCTGAAGAAGAGGAAGAAGGTACATTTGGTTCCTTTCAAAGCATGCTATTCCTGAATTCAACTATGCTCATATATGAGGCCTCAATCTGCAAATCTTTGTTAATATAAACACTCCTAACTCAAGTGAATAGACCCATTGGCTTAAATGGGGCTATTCACATAAGTAAGGAATTATTGGATTGACCCCATGATGCATGTGTGGGAAAACCTAAGTACAATATGAAGGATGAAATCAGACAAATATTGAATGTTCAATACATTATGGGGCTGATCCTGCTCTCCTGGCAGTCAATGGGAGCTTTGCAATTGACTTTCAAAGGAAGAGCATTGGGCTACGTTAATAGAAAGTGCTATTGGCAAATTCTCAAGCCAATAAACAATACTTAATTTACCATTTGCAGACATTCCTGAAAAGAACAGGAACATCTTGAACTAAATATTAATTCCCAGAGAACATCTTGAACCAGATCCTTGGCTGGCATAAATGAATGGGATTGAGTTCAGTGAAGCTGTGCTGATTTACATCAGCTGGGGATCTTGCCAGTTCTTTCCACTGCCCTCCTTCCACCAAAGTACTTTTTTCCCATTACATTCTTTACTAAACTCGGAAGTTTTAAAAGAAACATTTAAAAATAATTATTCTCCGGAGCATTCTTTCCCAGTTCCTGTTGCAATTTGTTTTGTTATTCTGTGTCTTTGAACTAGAGCTCCACTGAGAACCTTCATTCTCTTTTTGATGCTATAATCGTTCTCGGGGCAGCATAAACAATGGGTGGTAAAATCTTAAATGTGGGGAAAAAAATTAAACAGGCAGCTATTTAATGATCTGTGATGATTAATCCTTGAGGGAGGATTTCAACTACATACATCTGAAAGCAAATTTGGTTTTATTTAAACAGTTACCTGAGATCCACTTAGTATGAAAGTTCATCTGTAACTAGATAGTGCATTTTCTAGTGGATCACCAATGTGCTCATCCAGAGTTCACTGAAGTCAGTGGAAAGACTCCTTTTGACTTCAGTGGGTTTTGGATCAGGGCTTAAAATGAGTTGGCAATCGGTTATAGTTTTTTTAAGGCCAGGATTTTCAAAGGAGCCTAGAGAAGTTAAACACCCAAATCCCTTTGAAATTCAATATGATTTAGTGCCTAACTCCCTTTTTCTCTTGAAAGCCCTAGCTTAAATAAACACACCCTAAAGTTAATGTACGGTTTTTTGATGTCCCCAAACTAAGTTCATTTATGCTCCCATTGAGGTCAGTAGAGGTTTTATCACTGACTTCAATTAAAGCAGAATCAAGACCCTGGCTCAGCAGCCACTACATGCAAGATGTGGAATTCTTTATTGCTGCTCAATTTTTAAAGGTGCCAAGGAGGAATCTGAGGAAGCCAAAGAGGGTGAGGAGGAGGAAGGAGGAGAAGAGGAAGAAGCAGAAGAAGGAGAGGAATCCCAAGAGGCTGCTGAGGAAGCTGAAGATGGGGAGAAGAAGGAAGAGGCAGCAGGAAAGGAAGAGAAAAAAGAGACAAAGAAGGATTGATTTAGACTGTGTGTCAGTTTCCCAATCAGGTCACAAAACAATCCATAAATTTACTGAGCTAAAAATGTCACACCATGTATTTAATTCAGAGACAATTTAGGTTTAAAGTTAAAGTTCTATGGTGTTTTTTCTCTATGCACAGTGTAAGTATGCTTGCAGAGTACCCATTGGCTTGCTTCCAGAATATGCATGGTGTTTACTTACTTTACAGTTCAGGAGCTATGTTCAATTTGGATGATTCAAAACCTTAAAATTAAAATAAAATTAAGTCCCTTGGGAGACAAAATATGTTTAAACTAAATTCAAAATAGCTATGGAACCTTGAGTGGTAAAGTAACGAAGGCTTCAATAAAGTATGTGCAATAAAGCTAGACAATAAAGTTAAAGAACTGCATACACAGTTTTCTCATAGTGTGTGTGTCGTATGTTACCAAATACATCTGGAAATGACTGATAAAATTATACACATTAGAACAAAGTACTAATGTTCCAGTCCTATATAGGTGGACATGTAATACTGGTAAATATTCCTTTTCAGCTGGTGCTTTTGAGGACGTAAACACGGAGTTATCGTTCACAAATTCTTCACGTGTCTGGAACATAATCTGTATTGAACAGTCTAAGTAGCGAAGGAAATAATGGGGAGGGGGAGCGATTTATAAGCCCCCTCCAAGCTGCAAAGTGTAGCACATGGACAGACTACCAGGTCTATGCAGAGCCCCACTGAAGAAATAGTGATTCCATACAGCCACAGCAGTCTGAGTATATGCTCTCAGTTGCATGATTTAAAGCCATAGTCACTACACTTCTGGAAAGGTTTTACATTGCAGCTTGGGAGTTGCATTGCACACATACTGGCATAAGGGACAGGTTTAGTTCAACTCCAGTGGTGAGAGAATCCAGTGTGGACAGAAAGGGGAAAATATATATATTAGTATATTCTAACACAAACACAGTTCTCAGAGGGCGTCATTTGGAATTCACTCAGGTCCTTTATGCTTTACAACCTGATCCAAAGCCCACTGAAGTCAATGGAAATTCACTTCAGGGGGCTTTGGATCAGGTCCTTAATAAAAATGATCAAAGCTGTGTTGCATTCAAGGGGAATGACATCAAACATTTATATCTTTCTACTTGAATGTGACCTGCTTTCCCATAGAGCTTTCACTAAGTTATCTTCGTACCTTCCCCCCAGGAGTCTTCCTTTCTACTGCAAATCAGCCAATGACTTTCAGCTTCCAAAGATCAGCCTAAAGTTGCACGAAATAGGATCACAGAGTAGACAAAAAATGAGAGCAACTAGAAAGGGAAGAGCGAGGCAAACCAAGACAGCAACTCTCAAAAGAAGATAAGTATCTCATATCTTGTTCTGAGCATATTTATTTCCAGTGACTATAAATGAGGCAGCATGGGAGCGAGTGTAAAGGGACACAGGATGAAATTCTGCCCCTATGCAGAGGACCAGCACAAGACTTACGCAACACTTAAGTCCCACTTAGGTAAATTACCAAGTGAAGCTAAACCAATTTAAGCAAAGATTACACTGGGGCTGGAGCACATGATTTACGAGGAGAGGCTGAAGGAACTGGGATTATTTAGTCTGCAGAAGAAAAGGATGAGGGGGGATTTGATAGCTGCTTTCAGGGGCTTCTAAAGAGGATGGATCTAAACTGTTCTCTGTGGTACCAGATGACAGAACGAGGAGCAATGGTCTCAAGTTGCAGTGCGGGAGGTTTAGGTTGGGTATTAGGAAAAACTATTTCACTAGGAGGGTGGTGAAGCACTGGAATGGGTTGCCTCGGGAGGTGGTGGAATCTCCTTCCTTAGAGGTTTTTACAACCCAGCTTGGCAAAGCCCTGGCTGGGATGATTTCATTGGGGATTGGTCCTGCTTTGAGCAGGGGGTTGGACTAGATGACCTCCGGAGGTCCCTTCCAACCCTGATGTTCTATGATTCTACACCAGTTTAAATGTGTCTACATCAAGGGTTTGCACAGGTTTAGCTCAATCCATTTAAAACTGATCTAAGAGTTAAACCAAAGCAAGTTTTCTAATGTACAGCCCTCCTAAGAGACGGGATGAAATGAGCCATAGATAACACCTTTTAAGTAGTTGGTTAATATTTCCCCCCACTCTGCCTACTAAACCATTCAAGAGATAGAGGGTGTATTTCATTCTTCAAAGAGTTTTCAAGTGTTTTTTCCCAAGGCGTCTCTCTATGTGTTGATGAGAAAAGAGCTCTGAAGAGGCGATTGTGTGGTGCCAGCCTTTAAAAAGATTTCTCTCTCCCCAAACTCCCAGGAAACAGTGGAAAAGAGACTAAAGCCAGGTCTACAGTAGGAAATTAAGGTGATATAACTATGTCGCTCAGGGGTGTGAAAATCCACATCCCTGAGCGACAATTTAATCAACCCAGTGTAGACAGCCCTAGGTCAATGGGAGAATTCTCCTGTCAGCCTAGCTACTGCCTCTTGTGGAGGTGGATTCCCTATGGAGATGGGAGAACCTCTCCTGTTGGTGTAGATAGTGTCTTCACAGAAGTGCTGCAGCCATGCCGCTGTGCCTCTGTAGTGGTTTATGTGTAGACAAGCCACAAGGGAGTTTAGCAAGAAGGTATTCAGGAAACGCAACCTTGTCCTCGCATAGAGATAACGAAAGTAAGGTGTAATTTTTTAAGGGTGAGAGCAATTAAACAGTGGAACAATTTATCAAGAGTCCTGGGGGATTCTCTATCACGGACCATTTTTAAATCAAGATTGGATGTTTTTCTTCAAGATCTGCTGTAGGAATTATTCTGGGCAAGCTCTATGGCCTGTGCTGTACAGGAGGTCAGACTAAATGATCACAATGATCCCTTCTGGCTTTGGAATCTATGATAACTGGAGTGACTGCTGGTTCTGGGCAAGGAATCCTAACGGCACTGTCAAAGCTCGTTTTTTCTAATTCTACTTACATTCGGTAATGCTTGTAAAGCTAGACTACTCGGAATGCTTTTCTTTTTCAACATCTTTCTTGATGGGAGAGTTTCTTTCCAAACTTGGCCAATTCTGCTAACCACGATCAAAAATTTACACTGTTAAATTCTTGCTGTTTTAAACACATTTTCTCTCCATTTCCAGTGAAGCAAAACCAACCACGCATGGCAATTATGGTAAAAAAGGATGAGGAAATCACAAGCATTGCTATTTGCCATTTGATCAGAAGGCAGAAGAAATTCAGACTACCTGATACTTCCCGTGCCTTTTGCTAAGTGGTTTCCCTGGCCACCAACACAGAATTTAAGTACAGCAGTGTGTTATCAGTGTGAAATAGAATATTTGAAAATTTCATTTATGTGCCTTTCTTAGACAAGCCTATAATTACCGCATTCGTAGGGCACCACAGTCTGATCCTACATAGGGTGAACAGACAGCAAGTGTGAAAAATCGGGACAGAGGGCGGGGGGGGGGGGGGTGTGAAATAGAAGCCTATATAAGAAAAAGCCCCAAATATCAGGACTGTCCCTATAAAATTGAGACATTTGGTCACCCTAATCCTACAGGCAGAACTCCTGCCCACCTCAGGATCAGGCCCCAGGACATTAAAACAAAACTACAAAATTAATGAACTTGCCTCCCACCTGGGGGCTTGATCCAGCAGAATGCTGAGTACCTACAATTTTCACTGACTTCAGGGGGAACTTTAGCTCCTCAGCTCCTCACAAGGTCAAATCCTCTAGGAGCATCAGCTGTTGATCCAGGTCTCGCCTATCATCTGAAGTGACCACTGTCTGTGCTTTGCTCACCAACAGCAGTTGGTCCAATAAAAGATGTTCCCTCACCTGCCTTGTCCCTCTATTCATGTTTTTTTTCTGGGATCAGCACCCTGTCCTGTTCAGGCCTGTGCATTTCTTTTGCCTCCAGGAGTTGCTTTGTTTAAAGCAAAAAGAAAAGGAGTACTTGTGGCACCTTAGAGACTAACCAATTGAAGTGAGCTGTAGCTCACGAAAGCTCATGCTCAAATAAATTGGTTAGTCTCTAAGGTGCCACAAGTACTCCTTTTCTTTTTGCGAATACAGACTAACACGGCTGTTCCTCTGAAACCTTTGTTTAAAGCAGTTATTCTGCCACTTCAACTCTACCTGAAATTTGCAAATAAACAAAGATCAAAGAAGCCTGGCGAGAGTCCTGTCGTCAAAGATTTCCTCTGACTGAACTTTTCTTGTAGAAGATCCCATTTATCTTCATCCCCAAGCCCTCCCTTTTGAACGTGCTACAAGCTAGTTGGAAGAAAGGTCGAAAGGTTTAAGCCAGCTCTTTAGGAAACGTGCAAGACACAAACAGGGAAATGTACTGCAGTTTCAGGGACTGCTCAGCCTTGTTTGGTTCCTGGAGTTCTGCTCTGCTGGTAAAAGGGAACAGGACAATCTGTATTTGCTGTGCGTGGGAGCTCGAACAGATCCCAGGGCGCCTAGTTATTCTGCTAGAAACACTTGTTTCATGTTTATAAACCTGGGAGCTCTTTTTGACGCAATGCAGTAAACCAGACCAGCAGAGGGGGAAACGAAAGGAAACTTTTCCTCCTCTCACTTTAATCTGGCCAGCATTTTAGGGTAGTCAGTGAAGTTGCCATCCCAAGGCTCTGTCTTCATTACAAGATCTATTGTGCCCCTCCCCCCAAGGCTGGGCCTGAATCTCAGGTGAGCAAAACATCTATAGGTCACAGCTGATCAGAAATGGATTCAAACCAATGATTTTTCTTATTAATCAAGTTGGTTTGGTTTTGTTTTCCTATTAGGTAGAACAAAATGCTCAAAAGCTTCAGGATGTTGCATTAGCTAAATATTTCACCATTAATTATTTGCTGCTTTCATTTATTATTTAATATTATTTTTAGCATTGTTGGGGGGGGGGAACCACAAACAAATGAAAAACAAGCTAAACCCAGGTGTTGAGTGTAATGTGTGGACATACACTGGGAATGGGGACTCATTTGTATATCCTGTGAAATACAGCTACTAGCTTCCCAGAAAAGAAGCATATTTTTCTTCTTCTAAATTGGGTTTTAGTTCTGGAAAATTTAGGACCTAATGGCAATGGCCAAAACAAGTCATTTTGCAAGCAGGTGTTGTAGGCATAAGGTTCCTTCCAAAGAGCCCTCCCCATGAATCTCAGTCCTGACCTATATTTGCTTTGCTCACCTTTTCTTGTCCTTTATTTGAGCAGTGTGGTGCTTTTATGACTCTCATTGATCATCCATTAGTAATTTATTGCCTGAGCCTAAGCCCACTGAGATCATTGGTAGTCTAGTGGTAGTCTTTATTTGTGTGTCCTTAAATTTACACACACGTATCTGCCACACATAACTTCAGATTTTTAAAATTCCTTTCACGGGGGCTTTTGGATCGATTAATGAACTTCTCTGGGGTTCCAGATTAATTAATCCCTCCAGTGATTATGCTGATTTTAAGAAGTAACTGGCACAAATAAGGCAAACGAAATAACCGTTTTGCCTGAGCTGAATTTACTCTCTCTCTTCAAACTGTGTTGGATATGAGATGTCAGCAGACAAAACCCCCTAGCAAAATTAAATATTAATTTAATCTAAAACATGCAGTATTATAAATATTTAGAAATATATGTTATTCTGTTACTTATTCCGCCTTGCGCTGTGTTTCCTGTGGGTTATTCAAACAGATCAGATGGAAACATTTACTTTGGGAAATATCCTGAATTCACTAACATGTTTTATACATCAGAGTTTACAGATAAAAAATCTACAGCTCGAAAATAATTAAAGTCTGAAATATTACTTTTTGCCTTTTGCTCAAAAGAGTGATAATACAAAACAAACTTCAACAATGGATAGGCAGCAGGTAGTTGTGACCTTTGCTTTTCATGCTCACTAGTATATTATTGTTTCTTTGTGCTTCCCTCATTGGTTTTTTTGTATCTACTTATTGCCTATAGTCTACAAGCTGGTTTTGTACCAATCTAACTACAATATTTTAGAAACCAATATAGTTAACTTGGTGTAACCCGCTAGTGTGGATGCCGTTATATGGCTATAAAAGTGTTTTTGTTAGTATATATTATTGTTCGCCTGATTGTAATGGGATTTACAAACAGAAGAGAGAGAGCCTTCCCTTCTTACAGGTAACCAGGCTGGCCACCCCACAGCACAGCTGCCAGAACTGCCAGTCATGGAGGCATGCACCCACAGATGGGACCAATAAGGAAGATGAGCCCAGCTATAAAGCAAGGAGACAGCATGAGATGTGGCGGTAGAAAGGCTTGGGATAGTAAAGAGGTAGCAGCCACTGCCCCAAGCTAGCCTGTCTTTGAGATACTGATATGAAGATGAAGGAAGACTGCAAGTCCTGAAGTTTAATGATTGACTCAGTTTAGGGTAAATTGATGGACTGAGTAATTGGAGATGACCAGAGAGAGATCAGTTAGGAGACAGCTGGGGCTTCTCTAGAGAGACTGCCCCAAGAGCAGTGGACGCTGGCACTAGGGGGGCAAAGATTGTGGGTAGGAAAGACTGCCTGCTTTGATTATAAGTTCTTTGGGGCAGGGACTGACTGTTGCATGTGTGTACAATGCTGACCACAACAGTGCTATCACAATACAAATTAACATGAGGAAATACTGGTGTAAGTCACTTTTGTGTAATAACTCTGTTTAATCCTATGTGCCTCTCTGTCCCCTAGGCTGAGAGTGGACTGTTGTGCCTTGCTGATTTTACAGAGTCTGTGGTTTCTCAGAGACCTTTATAAGGATGGTGTTGAGGGTAAGGCACAAGACAAAGGACTCATTAGACCTGGTTTCGAGTGGCCTCTTGGCTGCAGACTTTCTGGGGTCCCTTGGGCAAGTCATCTAATGTCTCATTTCTCCATCTACAAAATGAGGTTAATAATGCTTCCTTTGTCTGTCTTATCTATTTAGGTTGTAAACCCTGTGGGGCAGGGACTCTCTCTCACTTTGCCTATATAGGGCCCCTAGCACAATGATGCCCTAATCTCAATTGGAGCCTCTAGGGTGCTATCCTAATATAAACAACTACCATACTAGTAATCAAAATTTGTCCATATACGTATGGTATGATATAACTGTGGAAGAGGGCATGACACAAAACATATCAGGCTAGTTTGTGACTCCAGATATACGTGTGCAAGTCCACTAGGACTGAGGTCAAAATCTAACTCACTTCACGTAGTGAGCATCATTAGGCTTTGATCCTGCAGAGTCTTATGCAGATCCTTAACTTGATGCACTGTGAATGGACTCATTGACTGCAATGGAAATACTTGTCTATTTTACATATATATAGCACCTACAGATAATTCTGTTTGAACTATGGATCATTGTTTTCTTTCTTCCTTTTTAGCTTGGCATAAGACCAAAGGACCACAGAGGGAAGCTAAATGTTCTTTTCGAAGCCAAAGAATAAATGGGAAAAACCTAAAATGCATAATGCCCATTGAGTGGTGCAAACCTTACCCAAAAATTCATCTCTTGTAACTAACCTAATTTCACTAGGAGGGTGGTGAAGCACTGGAATGGGTTACCTAAGGAGGTGGTGGAACCTCCATCCTTAGAGGTTTTTAAGGCCCAGCTTGTCAAAGCCCTGGCTGGGATAGTTGGCCCTGCTTTGAGCAGGGGATTGGACTAGATGACCTTCTGAGGTCTCTTCCAACCCTAATATTCTATGATTCGAATGATAATGCCCAGTATTTTGACCCAGGTAGTGGTCCATCGAGCTGAACATTCCTTCATGCTTTGGAACCTACATAAGAGTTAATGGGTGCTATAATGAAGTAGCACAGATGTAACATAATCTCAGCTGGTGATAGACACAAATGAAATGTTTCATTTTTTTACACTAGAGCTCTTATTCCTGGCTTCTATCTGTTTCTTCTCAATGAGCAGGGTCGATTGAGGTAGCAGTTCAGAGCCCTCAAATCCCACCCATCTCAATGAGCATTGAGGTTAATTCACAGTTCTTGATACTGCAGAGAGTTTAGCCCATTGCAGATCCTGCTACCAAAACCTGATAGCCACTTAGATCCTGATTTCAGTGACACATTGGCATAATGTCTCTGGGCTGGGTTTCTTTGCAGGAAAATGGTCTCTGGCTGCCAGACAAATGCTAAAGAGAATTAGGGGTTAAAATAAAACAAGAATAAATGTGCAGGGAAAGCCAACTGTATTTTCACATTGGAAGACTCTGGACCTTTGAAGTGTATGTTAGACATATGGGGCCAGATTCAGAGAAGGTGTAAACTGATGCAACTCCACTGACTTCAAGGGAGCCATGCCGATTTACACCACCTGAAAATCTGGCTCATAATGTAAATTTAATTGCTGGCCAAAATCCACATGCATCTACCGAAGTTGAAAGAATTCCTTCAGATTTACCCTGGTGTAACTGACAGCATTGGTCCATTGTAGCTAGAGGATAGTGCTGCAGTAGACTGATGTTTGCCCTCTAGGAGTCCAGTTTAAGTCCCATTAAAATCTGAGAGAGTTTTTCCATTAACTTTAATGGGAACATACAAATGTAAGAACGGCCATACTGTGTCCATGCAGCTCAGCATCCCGTCTTCTGAGAGCAGCCAATGCCAGGTTTTCCAGAGGGAATGAACAGAATGGGCAATCACTTAGTGAGCCATCCTTTGTATCCACTCCCAGTTTCTGGCAAAGAGAGGATAGGGATACTCAGGGAATTGTGTTGCATCATTGTCCATCCTAGCTAAGAGCCTCCATGAGCTTATGTAGTTCTTTTCTGAACTCTGTTATAGTTTTGGCCTTCGCAACATCCACCTGCAAAGAGTTCCACAGGTTGACAGTGTATTGTGTGAAGAAATACTTCCTTTTGTTTGTTTTAAACTTGCTCCCTATTAATTTCATCGGGTGACCCCTAGTTCTTGTGTTATGAGGAATAAATAACATTTCCTTGTTCACTTTTTCCACACCAGTCAATTTTATAGACCACGAGCATATTCCCCCCTTAGCTGTCTCTTTTCCAAGCTGAAAAGTCCCAGTCTTTTTTTTTCTTTATAGATGCTAAGGTCAGAAGGGACCATTATGATCGTCTAGTCCGACCTCCTGCTCAACGCAGGCCCCAGAATCTCACCCACCCACTCCTGCGATAAACCTCTCATCTATGTCTGGGCTATGAGTATGTTGAACAGCACTGGTTCCAGTACAGACCTTTGGGGGACACCACTATTTACCTCTTTCCATTCTGAAAACTGATCATTTATTCCTTTCCTTTGTTTCCTCTCTTTTAACCAACTCCTGATCCATGACAGGACCTTCCCTCTTATCCCATAACGGCTCACTTTCTTTAAGAGCCTTTGGTGAGGGACCTTGTCAAAGGCTTTCTGAAAGTCTAAGTACACTATATCCACTGGATCACCCTGGGGAGTTAAATATGGCTGCATACCACTCTTCATTAATTCTGATTGACTTAACGAACAGTTCTGTGTGGTTCTGCTAGTTGGTATCTTACGCATAAAAGTGCAGTTTTATATATATGAACTGCACAAGTCTGTTCTTCATGCCACTAACATATATATATATATACACAGAGAGAGAGAGAGAGAGATGCATCTTTTATGAATAAACTGTCTATGGAGATGCTGCCATTTAATCTGCTAATTTTTTGCTTTAATTAAACATCAGTCATCCAGCAATCTGTTGAGAAGAGATTTCATTAATGATAACAGCAGGAGAAACCTTCATTATTTTGCTACACAAAGGGGTTTAGATAGGATTTCTCCACTGTGGACGTTTTACATTTCCTTCAGCTACGAACACACACATCTCCTTCCATTAAAAAACTATCTGAATTTCAATTATTGATAGAGTAAAGAATTAACACCACCACCCGCCTCACCAATCCCCCACCCCCACCCCCCCGCAGAAGACATATGTAAATCATTGGTTTTTTTATCAGTGCTACATTTAGCCTATGAAATTCAGGATGCGTCTCATTCTGAATACAGACAGATAAAAATGATTGGCAACTCTTTTCACTGGTGGTATTGTAAGTCTTCTGTTTAACTGATATACTAAGGTAATAGGAAGCAAGTAGTATTCTTTATCTGAATTCCCATAAAAACATTAATTATACTGAATATATGATTTATCTTGTAATAGGGCATATTTGGTCAGCTCCTCAGCTGAAGTAAATTCGAGGTGCTCCACTTACTTCAATTGAACTATGATGATTTACAGCAGCAGACCATTTTTTGTATTTGTGATTTTTTTAGATCTCTTTTTATTAAGTTTTTAATAAATCATGGACCCAATTCTCCACTGTCTTGTGCCTTGTGCAGTCATTTAGGTGTTACAGTAATACAAATAGCAATTTACATGTGTGAAAAATAGGTGTAAAATCAGAGTGGATGTGTTTTCCATTCATTTTACACAAGTCACACAAGATGGAAGGCAAAAGAGAATCAGGCCCCATTTACATTGTTCTTTTGCTCTTAACGCTTTGTTTTATTGTGTATTAAAACTTTTTTTTTCTGTATAGGTTGGAATTCAGAGGGCCATTGCTCCTGTAGAGGCAAGTGGTTGACTTTAATGGAAGCAGAATGAGGCCATTGCTGAGCTCTTTTGAAAATCCCATCCTTTGTTCTCATTTCAGTGGGATGAAATTGAGGCCTTCATTTCAGTTTTCTGTATGACTCATAGATGCTGTAATCTGAACAATCGCTAACTGGAGTTGTGTGTCTGAAATAATCTCATTAATATTTTTTTTAATGAACAGCTATTTAAAAAGTAATCAATTATATTTAATGTCAACGTTGCCTTTAGGGCAGTTTTCTGTTCCCAAAAGAGTATAATTACTCTTAACTTTTGAACTGTGTAATGGTGTTTCGCATTGACAAGGAAGAGTCTCAGATATGAGTTGGGTAGCAGAGCATTTTAGGGATTTGGTCAAGGAGGCATCCACCTCTAAATTGCTGGGCTGAATCATAGCTAGAGCCAGAGCCATCAGCAGTCACTGCCTTTTGATGGGTATTTGGAGACCTTTGTGAAATGTATTGATGGTTCTCAGCCCACTTACAAATGGACAAACACCTGTATCCAAAACGCATCACAATCCCTACTGGCTCACTTGGTGGCAGTCTCAACAAAGAGGCCAAGGACTGTATGGGCTCTAGAGACTCTCTTCCACCCCTAAGGTGGTCCCTACAGATCGGGGTATGGTGTGAACAGAGGAAGCTTAAACTACTGCTATACATGCTTTAAAACATCAAATACTGTCCACCCTACTCACCCAAGTAGTTCTGTGAGAGTGACTCACGCAAGTAAGGCTTGCAGGATGTGACCCAAACTGGCTCATTCACTTTGTAGGGCTGTGAGTCTGGACCTTTTTTACAAGCTTGTGAGTTCCAATCCAACACCCATTGAATTTGACGGTAATATTCCCATTGGCTCCAATGGACATCGGATCATAGAATATCAGGGTTGGAAGAGACCTCAGGAGGTCATCTAGTCCAACCCCCTGCTCAAAGCAGGACCAATCCCCAGTTTTTGCCCCAGATTGTTAAATGTTTGTTTAAAGACGTTCCCAGTGGTTGGGAAATGCAAAGACACTTGCAAAAAGCCCAAGCACTTTGTAAACTGAAGCTAATTTACTATTAATGCTGACTCATTTATATTTTAAAAAGTCTGGGGAGAAATTCTACTCATCAGAGAAACACCACAGAGCAAGGCATGTTTCCAATATGACCTTTATTGAGCAAGTACTGCTGCGACGGTTCTACATCGAACAACAAAAGGTTGCGTACTGTGAATGTCAACTAGGTTCTCCCATGAACAAAAGTCCATCTTAATTGCACCAGTGAGGTAAACATAATTATTCATAAGTAGCTCTTTTTAAGGCGAGGAGAATTCTGGGTTTTTTTCATGATTGTTTTGTTTTGTTTTCTGTTGGTTCTTGGCTCAGTTGGTTCTTTGCATAATACCCCTTAAGACGTTCCTCAGATGTGTTCCTCCGACAGTTTAGGGAATTCAAAAGCTTCCTTTCCTCATGCATTTGTTTGTTTATTTATTTAATTCCCCAAATTCTGTGGAGGGAGAACATCTTGAGCTTGCATGCATTTCCCCCCAGTATTGCACACACACACAAAAAAGTAAAAGACAGTGTGTCTGGAGCCTCCATGAGAGAACCTGTTCTGCTTTAAAGCTGTCACTCACATGCATTTTGCAGCTGTCATATGGCTTAACCTTTTTCAACAACCCAAGCTCTTTTCAATTTTTTAAATTTCTATTTATTACTCGCTGTCTTGTACTTGCTTTATTACAGCATGAGAAGTGACTTTCTCAACCTTCTTGGTGGAAACCATTTTCTCTTCAAAAGTTTCCTCATGCTCCTCTACCTTTTGGGTGACTGTCACAGACTTGGTGATGTATTTGGTTGTACTGTCCGCACCGTCGCTCGTGATTTTCTCCACCTTTTTGGTGACCACAACTTTCTCTTCGCTCTTCCCTTTCTTCTCTTCAGATGGACTCACATCCAGGCCATTGGTGACCACACCCTTGTCTTCCTCCTCCACTTCTTTTTCTTTGGATTTCTCCTCCTCCTTCTCATCCACCTCCCCATTCACTGCAATGTCTTCTTTCATGGACCCCTTGGAGGCCTGGTCACTTTCCTCTCCTTCACTGCCCCCTTCCTTCATTTTGGACTCTTTCTCTACACTGACTTTTGTTACCTTTGTGACCGAGATGGTCTCTTCCACCGCAGCCTTTTCTTCTTTCACTGGGGATCCCAGCTTCTCTGGGGATCCCGGCTTCTCTGGGGATCCCGGCTTCTCCTCCTTTGTTTCCTTCTCTTTACCTTCCTTCTCCACTTTCTGTTCTTCACTTTCTCCTTCTTCAGCTTCTTCTCTTGATGCCTTCTGTTCTTCCGCAGCCTCTTCTGCTGCAGGAGATTTAGGTGGAGATTTTGCTAAAGACGCTTTCACTTTTTCCACCTTCTCTTCTACTGCAGCCTTTTCAGCCTCTTCCTTGCTCTTCCCTTCAGGTTCCTTTTCTTTCTTAGTCTCCACCTCAGCTTCTTTTCCCTCGGCTTCGGCCTCGCCTTCTTCTTCTTCTTCTTCCTGCTCAGCCTCCTCACCCTCTTCCTTTTCACTCTTTTCCTCTGCTTCTTCTTTTTCAGAACCTCCTTCTTCTGCTTCATCAGATTTTGCAGCCTCCTCCTCCTCCTCCTCTTCTTCTCCCTTCTCCTCTTCTTCTTCTTCTTCTTCTTCAGCTTTGGGTGCAGCTGCTTTCACTGGAGCTTTCTTCTCAGCTACAATTTCCTCTTCCACTGCTTCTTCTTCCTTCTTCTGTTCTTCCTGCCTGGCTCCGGTTGCCAGTTCCTCTGCAATGGCTACCAGGGCATCATCCATTTCAGACTTTTCATCCTCCACCTTTGTCTCTTCAATGATTTCTTCTACAAATTTGTGCTGGACCTTTAGCTTTGGCGGCTCAGCTTTTGATTTCTGTATTTTACTAGATGATATTGTGACCGTGGGTTGCCTGTGTGTAAATGTGGGACCAGTAATGCTTCCCGAGAAGACACTGAATCTTGTCTCTTCACCCTCCAGTAGTTTCCTAGGGAAATAAAGAGGAGGAGGGGAAGTTAGCATGTAAAATGTCTGTCTTGTGTCTGCAGTGTCTCAGAGAATTGGAAAGGTGTTTCAAGTATGTGGGATATGCTAAGGACGATGACAATATCTGTTGGTCATGTTCAGTGGGACTTCAGTAAGCTGGGATCAGGCACCTTACGCCCAACACAGTAATATCTGAGTGCTGCCCACAACACACATTTCTCCTTAGCTTGGTTTAAATCTCGTGGTTGTCAGGCTTGATCACAACGTTTTGGGTCTTGTAAAACGATAACAAAAATGCGTCGGCCACATTCTCAGTCTGGTGTAAATCAGCACAGTTCTGAGCATAGTCATTCACTTCAATACAGCCATGCTGATCTAGACCTTCTGAGGACTAAGCCCTATATGTTTAAAATATAAATATTCTAGCTTAGATTGTTAAAGCCAATTAGGGCATTTGAATCCCTATTTCTCATTAATTTCATCGAATTAATGAGAAAATCCCTTCTATGATTTGAAACTCTCAGCCATAATATGTTCACCAGAATAAACCACGTTAACCTTGGTAATAAAATAAAAGACGTCCATTCTCTGTATATTTGATAAGCCCAGCACACTGCAGGGCTCTAAAGATGTTTACTTTCCAGTAGTCTGTTTTGATGTTATTTATATTCAGAAATGCATTTTCCCCATCTAATCCTCTGACCCAGAAAATCAGCGCTTTCATGTTTTATTTTAAAGCCATTGTTGCAGTCTATTTATTTATTTATTAAGCAACCCAGTTTCAAAAATAAACGTGGCAAATAAACAGTTACAAAAGCCATGCAAAAGAAGCTAAAAAAACCCCATCCTGCCGGATGATGGCAATAGCAGCTACGTCCCTGCTCCAGGATTACTTCACAGAGGATTCTGAAGGAAAGTTAAGAAAGAAATGTGAAAGTGTTTTGCAATGTGCAGATTAACGGTGCTCATCTGATACCCAAGTACATCCGTGTTCTAAAATAACAAGAGCGCATTAAAACTACCCATGCTGCTTGCTTGACATGCTCAAAGTGAAGTGAAAGAAAATAATTACAGATTAAAAACAGTCATCTGCTTCCTACTTTTGTGAACCAAACAAGAACAGAATGCTGCATTATGGAACCATTGTACTGCAGTGTAATGGTCCTATCCCATTCCCGGTGAAGTCTATGGGAGTTTTGCCATTGACTTTCACAGAGCCGGATCACTTATTAACTCAAGAAGATTTCTTAATGTGAAGAGGTCTTGCATTTGCACAGATTTGAAAGAGTGCTAATAATTTGGCTGAGTGGCTATTCTTGCATTTGTTTGATGCTTATAGGGGAAAAATCCTTGCCAATGATAAAAGCTGTTTGGGCAGAGGTTGGTTGGAACCAGCAGCATCTGCAGTGCAATTAGTATTCCAGACACATCCACAGCATTCCTATGGTACCTGTATGCAGCAATTTCAATATCCAGCGCCATCTTGACATTGAGGAGATCCTGGTATTCCCTCAAATGACGTGCCATTTCCCATTTTGTACCCCTCAGCTCGTTTTCCAACTGCTGAATTGTGTCCTGCAACAAATACATAAAATCCCCATAACATAATTACACTTGCATCCAAAAAGCATCCCTGCTCAGATAATACTATTAACTCCTAAACTGTAGCTTAATAGCAGCACTGAAAAAAGTTCTGTAAGGAAGCCTTTTAAAAGCCCACTCTTAAAATCCAGGGCTAATATAAGAAAGGGATAAGCGCACAAAAGGAATCTGATCCTGGTCTCACTGCATTGGGCGTGTGAATCAGGCCTATCGTTTTGCAAATAATTGTGCAACACAATAAAGCTTTTGGGGCCTGATTCTGCTGTCGTTACTCAGGCAAAACTCCTTCTGAGGGAGCATTACCTCAGCGAGGACTGTAAGTTCGACCTTTTAACTTTCCCCATGTATTTTAAGATATTTATTAGCTATCAGTAAACTACTGTAAAGAGTTAAAAGCTGTGTTAAAACATCTTTTTAAAATCTTGGGTCAGATTATTTTATGACTAAGCAACAGCAAAATGTAGACCCTATATTTGCAAATTGTTAAACTTCCCTGATAAAGGTCATTTACTCTATCCTTAGGGTTAAAAGTTTGCATAGTAAATCGATGTGAGATTCTAAAAGAACAGTTAACAATCTAAGCAGGAATATTAAACATACTCTTTGTAAAGAGGTACCGTGGACTAAATATTTACTATCAGAGGGAAGAGCAGACAGCTAAGGGAGTGAAAGTCCGGGGACAAGCATTGAACACTGCTTATTAGACCTCTGGATCGCATTGCACAGCTGATCTTTTTGCACGACGCAAGCCATTTTTGCCTAGCATGGGGTTTTTTTCTTTCTTTTTGGCACCTTTGCCGGAACTTTTGGTTTGTTTCGCACAAGCCACGTTTGCATCTCAACTGTAACTCAGTCCGTCTGCGCCCCTGCCCTGCCCACGGTCGCTCGGCAGCGCACGAGTTTCGTTTTGCAGTGGTCGAGGTAACCCTTTTTTCCCTTGCTGGGCTGCATTTTGCATTGCTTTACACCTGCCCGGGGTGGGGCCCTTACCTGGTAGGTCGAGAGATCGTTGCTGTGGCGCTCCTCGATGTCGTTCAGCTGCCTCTCCAAGGACTCCTTGGTGCCCCGCACCGACTCCAGCTCCACGCTCTTGGACTGCAGCTGCCTCCTGTACTCGGCGATCTCCTCCTTGGCCGTGCGGATGGCCTCTTTGTTGTGCTCCGCCGCCTCGGTGAGCTTGGCGTAGCGACATTTGAACCACTCCTCGGCTTGGTGCATGTTCTGGTCGGAGTGGCACTCCAGCTGGCTGCGGATCTCCTTGAGGGCGGCGGTGATGTCCGTCTTCATGTAGTCCTTCCTCTCCACCGTGATGTGGGACGCCTGGATCTGGGCGAGGAGCTCGGCCACCTCCTCCTCGTGGTTGCCCCGCAGGAAGGCCACCTCGTCCTGCAGCGACTGCACCTTCTTGTCCAGCTCCGCCTTGACCAGGGAGGCCTCCTCCATGTCCTTGCGCAGGGCGCGGATGGTGGCTTCGGTCTCGTCGCGCAGCCGGGCCTCCTCCTCGAAGCGCTCCTTGAAGCGCTGGATGTCCTCCTCCACGTGCTCCGAGTCCAGCTGGAGCTGCGCCTTCTCGTGGTTCACCTGCTCCAGGGCGCGGCGCAGCTCCCGCAGCTCCTGCTCGTAGGCGTCGCCCAGCTGCGAGCGCCCGGCTTGCTTCTGGCGCAGGGCGGCGATCTCCGCCTCGATCGCCCGGTTCTGCTGCTCCAGGCCGTGCACCTTCTCGATGTAGCCGGCGAAGCGGTCGTTCAGCCCCTGCAGCTGCTCCTTCTCGCTGGAGCGGCTCAGCTTGAAGTCCCCGGCCCCGTTGAGCAGGGAGGACTGGCTGAGGTCCAGGCTCTCGGAGGAGCTCAGCACCGCGGAGCTGTAGGACACCCGCGGCGCGCCCAGGGCGCTGCGCTTGTACGGGGAGGAGGCGGTGCTCGGGGTGCCCCGGGACCAGGACTGCGACCTGAAGCCGCTGGACGGGGAGGCGCTGGCCCGGCTGTAGATGGCCCGGCTCTCGGTCATCCTCCGGTAGGAGGGGTTGCCGAGCGTGTCCAGGGTGTAGCTCATCTTGGAAGACTTTGGGATGTGGGCGGCTTTCACAGCGCGGCTCCTGCCCCTGCCCGCACCTTATATACCGGAGCCGGGCCGGCAGCGCCGCTCCAGACACATGCTCCGAGGGGGCGGGCCAGGGAGGCGACACGTGGCAGCTAAAGGCACAGCAGCCGCCCCCGGGGTCCTCCCCCCGGCAGCTGGCCCCTCCCACCTTCCCCGCCAGTTCTCCCCCCTTTTCTTCCCCCCTCCTCGCCCTCCTTTTCTCTCCCCTCTTTCCCCTCCCCTTCTCTCCTCGCCTATTCCTCCCCTCTTCTTTCTTTCTTTCTTTCTTTCTTTCTTTCATCACTTCCCCTTCTCTATTCCTCCTCTCCCCTAGCTCCCCCCTTCTTCTCGCCTTCCTCATCTCCTCCATCCCTACCCCCTTCCCTTTTCTCTTTCCCATCCTCCCCCTCCCATCCTTCCCCTCTCCTTCCTTCCCCTCCCCGCTCGCTTCCACCGACTGCAGGGAGCAAAGCACAATGGAGCAGAGTCAATTCACTCCCTGCGAAAGAACAGCGACAAGTCGAAGGTTACGCTAGACAGGGAGGTGGGTGGGGGGTGCGGAGTTTCTCCAAGGGGGGCCCGGGCAGGCATTCTGCGTTAGAGTTGAGGGAGAGCCCACTGAATACATTGGGGAGTCAGGTAAGGTCTGTGTGTGTGTGTGTCTATAGGAGAGATAGCCATGGCGGTTTCAGCACCACGGCCAGCGGCGCGGGCAGCTGGAGAAGGGATGGAAGGGGAAATCCATGCAGAATAAAAACACGTCTCCGGATGGTTTGTCTGGTGCTGTGATTGCCCCTCCCCGGGCAACTATAATAAAGCCTAGCTAGTGTGCTGTTTGTTTTAAATGAGCAGCGTGCGAGTGTCAAGCCGGGGCTCCATCTGCAATGCAGAGTAGGAGAAAGGATCAGAGAGTGACTAGATGTTCCCTCCTGAAGTTATTTCCTTTCACATACAGCTGTAAAATTCTTAGCCCGAGACATTCCTATTAAGATGACTCCCGGGAAGCAGGAAGACAGGGAGAAGATGGGATAAAAGAAAGAACACCCCCCCCCCCAACAAAGGTCTGACATTTGAAGGTCAACAATGCTTTGGAAAAGAGAAGAGAGGTTTGGGTGGATTAACAGGAAAGTGGGATTGCTGCTTTGTGATCATGGAAAGCACCAGAAGTGACTTTCGAGTTTTCGGGGTAAATAATAAAAGCAGAACCGTGAAATTCTGCAGAAGGAAGTTGATTGCATTCTAGCATATAACCACTGCAGGGATAGAGCACCCACTGCAGGGATAGAGCACTCACCTGTAATTGGTACAGGGAAACAAGAGTTTTTCAAAATCCCCTTGGATCGAAAGTCTTTTATTACTCATTTTCTGGCTCTTGGCTTTGTTTTTTCCAAAGATGGATGGATCTATCTATCTATCTATCTATCTATCTATCTATCTATCTATCTATCTATCTATCTATCTATCAAAAATAATGCCTGGTGCATTTTCTCTTTGAAGACTTGTTAATACTTATGTTTTGGGGGCACAGTGTAATTTTTGATGAGTACGTGGGTGGTGACTAGCTAGCATCCTGTGGACTTTGCATTCTTGGATGTACACAGTCAATTAACTAGTTAATTACAGGGATAAATCATTGCTGATCCTGGAATAAAAATGATCTATGGTTCCTGAATTCCTTCCTTATTGTAGGCACTGAAAATGTATGCCTCTTTCTACTCAGAAATCGGTAAAATTCGAAAAACAAAACTATGTTCACTAATTACCTTCTCATTTTTAGCCCTGTGTTTGAAATGATGTTTAAAATGCTGCAGCATTTCTTCACTGTACAGCTAGGACAGTCTGAGGGACAGGGTTAAACTTTCAGGCCACATGGAACACTGTACCACAGTTCGCTCACTAATATGATGTTGTCATAGGACTGCAGCACTGCAGTCAGTGGAGAAAGGAAGTCAGAATTATCCAAGGTATCTGCTGAATTGCATTTGCAAACAGAACCTATCAGACCCCCCAGTTTAACCTATTCGGAGTTGTATAAGACTGGTATATGGAGAAGGTTTTAGGATAATTGAAGCAATCACGGATTCTAAATGCATTCTATTAATTTTGCTAATAGTTTTTCCAGGGTGGGGGGTGCAGGGAAGAACTCTCTAGACTCAGCAGGAAGTCAAGACAAAAATGCTATTAATAATGATATTGCGTTTTCTTAATTTTCAGGATAAAAGATGTGTTATGATCTGGTGTATTGTTATTTTTCCCTTTGATTAAAGAACTGTAGAAAAAAAACCAGAATATGTTCATGTTGAATTACTCACAGGGAGAACTTACTGTAAGAGAAAACATAAGGTTAACACTGGTGCCTGGGACTTTTATTATTCTTTTAATGCTCTGAAAACAAGACAATTGTGCTGAAAGACAATTAAAAAAAGAACCATATTTACTCTTGCAATAAAATCCATTTGCATTAAACATGTTTATGCACAGCTTATTCAAAATCCAATTGGTTAGTATGCAAAACACATTGCTACTGTGTAATCAAGTGCTAATCCAGTTTGACTTATTTATGGAATACTTAAATTCAGGCAATGTAAAGTTGTATACAGTACAGTCATTATCATAGTATATGTTGATTACCTTCTAAAAAATCAGAATGTTATGACAAAAAGAGATGCACGCACACACACACTTTCACACAAGTCTTTATGAAATCACTTTACAGAAAGATAGTTTTTTTCATTTTCAAAAATCACTGTTCTGGTAACATTCACTTCAGATCCATAATAAAGTGTTTGTAGACAAAACAGATGCTACATTTTTATGAAGCTGATCTGGAGGTTAGAATGAGCCAGCAAAAACAATTTTTAAAATATTTTCCTTTTTTTAGAAACTAATTCCTTTCCACCTTATGTCAATATCTGGTTTAGGATTTCTGAGATGAAGACTGCTGTTTCTAAATATGGAAAACTTCTTGTCTTAGAGTTTGACACACAAGTATCATTACTTTTGACCAAAGACAACCACAGTGCCTCACTCTTTGCAGAGGCGGACTGTAGGTAATGCTGGGAAATGCTGCCACTTACACAGAGTAGAAAAGAAAATACATTATTTTTAATCTTGATTGTGCATTATTGGGAAAACCAGTGTTAAGAGGAGAGAGATCATAGAAAGACATGACTGATTTTTTTGCAACTTTCTTGTTTGAAAGAAACAAACATCAGGATATAGATTATACAACCTTCTGAATGCTGCCATAAAAATATTCCAGCAAATATGTATCATTATAATGAAAAAACTTGAGAATCTTTTAAGAAAACCCATGCTGGGATCTGACAGAGGGAAGGATGTGATTATATTATAGAGAGATATAGCAGTGAATTGGACAGGCTAGCTAATGCAAGACCTTGGGGGATGGGAGGGGAGGAGTCTATAAATAAACTAATGCACCGGTTTAGAGCCTTTTCCTCAGGAACTAGCAGTTTTTAATATAATCATGTTGTATATAGGAGAGCATTGATAATATTCATGTAAGGTGGAATAAATTTGCTTCAATGGGGAGTTTATCTGAGTAAAGACTTCAGGATTTGGCCGCACATTTGTCCTTTAATGGTAGTCTTAAAAGAAGGGGCCAGATCCCCACGTAGTGTAAATTGGTGTCGCTCTATGGAAGTCAAAAAAGCGACCCCCAGTTTACATCAGATGAGGATTTGGCTCCCTTGGAATCTTAAATATGGTGGTGAATATGGCATCCAGCAGATATTTTTACCTTTCTCCTTTTACTTCTAATTTATGGTGGACCAGATCATCCCCTGGCATAAATTGGACTCCTGCCAATGGAGGCAATGGAGTGATGCCAGTTTACGCCAGCTGAGGATATGGCAGTGGCTAAGGAACAAAACGCTCAGGTCTATGCATCAGGAGCCTGATCTTGCAAGGTCCTGGTGCTTCCCGACAGATGCTTAGGCCCCTCAGCTCCTGTTGAAGTCAAGGGGGGCACTCATCACTTCAAGGGAATTGCTCGGTACCTGGCCACCAAATGAGTAAGAAACCCAACTATTCAGCCTCACATAAGTGAATAGCCTTTTTTGCCCTGTCATCATCTGCTCGGGCTCTCACAACTGAGACTCCTGGGCTGGGCTTTTGGACTAAGGACAGATGATCATTTACACGTTTATAGCTCATACTCGGCACCACCGCGAGATCCTTCCAGGGCAGTGAAGGGAAGAGAAGCAAAAGCAAAGAGAGGATGAAAAACATGGGGGGGTTTTTTAGCATTCTATTTCAAATTTCATAGGACTGATGGATCAGTCGGCATAGTCTGAGCAATTTAACTTTTTAAAGCTTTTTGATAAAGCGCCAAAGAATAAAATATGAATCTTTTGATGGGGGAAACCATTTGCTTGCCTGAGAAATTCCCACAGATGATTTCCTTTCTGTTCTAATTATAGTTGCTCGAGGCAGGGCTAAAACACAGTATCACTTCTCTGGCACTAGACAGCTTTTCAACATTCACATTCAACTAGTGCGTGTGCTTTATTACTTTAAATCAAATATTTCCACACATATGCATTATTTTCTGTATGCAGAAGTGTTTCATGTTGCTGTTGATGATGATAAACTGCACTAAGAAAGGAGTACAATCCTAAACAGAACGTGCATTCAGTATCTGGATGAATGAATGTTTCTTGCAGAATTCTGGTTTCCACTCACACGTATGCTGGAATGCAACAGACTTGTGCTTCTTGCAAAGCTCAGTTTGAGGCCTTGCAAGATCAATGGCTCATTTTGTATGCAAAGTTGTTGAGGAAGACAGCGAGATAATGTGGATTTTGAGCCCATCAGCATGCAGATGATCCAAAGCTCTGTGTCCTCAGCCATGGACGATTTAACATTAAGAGGCAAATGCCATATCAGTTTAAACTCTGAGCATTCATCATTTCCTGGGCAGACCTCCCACCCCTCACACACACATAACTTGGTGTCTTTGTCCCACATCTTGTGTCATATTTGGAGCTTGAGAGGTATAATTTGATACAAGGCTCAATTGGGTAATTATTGTCCTCTGAACAATACAATGTCAATGGTACTTTTTTGGCAGGTGTGAGAATGAATGGTTCTGTAAACAAATTGGTGTAATTGTTAATTGCTGGGAATATTTTTAAACTTGCAAATACATTTGAAGTGCAAAACCCCAGGGTGAAATCAGTTTTATATTATAGTACATCTCATCCCATAAGAATCTGACAGATTGCTTATCCCCCACTCCCCAGCTGCAAATTGCCAAGACCCTGAAATGAAATCAATATTTACTCTGTAAAGCATATTTCACCAAAGCAATATGCCTGTGAACATAAAGGAGCCTCATCTGCATGGTAAAAGAAATTCTCTTATCGTCTCATCACAGAAAATGCACATGGTGCAGATTAAGCAGCAGAGTCCTGTGGCACCTTACAGACTAACAGACACATTGGAGCATAAGCTTTCATGGGTGAATACCCACTTCGTCGGATGCATCCGACAAAGTGGGTATTCACCCACGAAAGCTTATGCTCCAATGTGTCTGTTAGTCTGTAAGGTGCCACAGGACTCTTTGCCACTTTTACAGATCCAGACTAACACGGCTGCCCCTCTGATACTTGACATGGTGCAGATTGCTCATGTTATCTGCAAGTGCACTATGGTAGGTTCTTCATGGCAGGTCCACTATGGTAGGTTCTTCTTGCATTTGAGGAAATCTCCCTCTCTCCATGCTCATATACTGGAACTAGTTGCTGAACTGAGCCCCACTGAGCACTCAAAGTGTATTCTTTGACAATTGAGCTCCAAATGTGCAATGAAATTGCAATCTGAAAAGCAGTCACAGCACATGCCCGCACAGTAACCGCATTTAATACCAATCCTTTTCTTCTCATCCAGCTATAGAAATAAAAGGCCTGATTTGATACCCGCTGAAGTCAATGGGAGTCTTTTCATTGTCTTAATGGGCTTTGGAAATCAGTCTAATGAGCTATATTTTAAGAAGCAAAAAAGAAAAAATGCCTAAAATTATTATATCAGTAATGAGCCAAATCCCGCACACCAATACTCAAGAGAATAGTCTCATTTCAAATACATAGTCAATGGGACCACTCACCTGGGGAAAAATTGGGCTATATACTGGTTTGCAGACTTAAAACACAGCCATTAACCAAGCATCGTCTAGTGATTAGTGCAGGGGATTGTTGGGCAGAACTTCAGGATTCAAGTCCTGATAAGTCTCTTTAATCTCTCTGTGCCTCGATTTACCAGTTGATTAAATGAATTTTATCTCTAACAATTGTGATGGGTATATACCCTACTCTGGCACCAAAAGGGTTAACTAGGGCTAGAGAGCTCAATTAGGGCACCTGGAAGGTGGGCCAGGCCCAACTGAAGATGAAGCCCTGCAGGGGAGCGAGCTTATAAAGGGAGGAAGCCCAGATGAGACAGGGAAGAATTCTGTAGAGTCTGTCTTCTTGTTAGAGAATGAAGGAAGGGCCTAGAGAGAAGATGTATAGTAAATACAGGGATGGGCTGTGGGAAAGGGCAGAAGGAAAGTCAAGTTAGGAGGAGTCAAGGAAAGCAGCAGGAAGGGGGTTTGATGGAACAGACCATGACTATTTGTTCCAGGGATGAGAGGATCAGGGAATGAGGGTTCCCTTAATGATCCACCAGAAAAGGTAGCGCAGAAACACCCTTAAGCCAGGCAGGAGAAGGACTATTGAGAGTGGAGCTGGGCAGGTAGGGGGAAAAGGCCTTGGGAGGCATTGAGAGAGAGAGAGAGAGATAACACCGGTGCAGTGTCCCAGGACAGTCTGTGGGACCAGTCTGTAGGGCGTGAAGAGCTGTGGGCTTGAGTCTCATATAGTGGACGCTTTGGTTAGCCTGGAAGGGAAGAGATTTTAAAGTGAGCTGCCTGAAGGCTGAACTACAAGAAGAGGTGGACCCTGGTGGGATTGGAGCGACAATCAGCTGGGTGCTAGGGAGGGAAAGAGCGTCATGTCATACCTTGCCACGAGGTGGTGTGCCCGTGGTGAGTCAACTCTTCTACACCATCTTAAGGTTTTCTATAGTACAAATCAGTGTGGTATTTAAGAGCCTGACCAAGTCAGTGGAAGTCAGTGGAAGACTGAATGGGCTTTGTATCAGGCAGGTCCTAAGTGCTTAGAAGAGAGAGAATATAGTCATAACAGTGCATATCTACATTAAAGAGGGATTGTGAAACTTTATTCATGTTGCCAAAGCACATTGAAATCCCTGGATCAAATGTGCTATAAAAGAACAAAATATTGAATAATCTCTGCGTTAAAACAGAAAGGCAGCAAACTTTCATTCCCTGAGTTAAAAAAATGCTCCTAGCCTGAGAATTTGAGCCCAATTCTCATTTGTGCAAAGGTCAGTTTACACCACTCTGACAATGTAAAGAGGCTTTAGTGCAACTGGGAGTCAGGCTCAAAAGCCCCGTTTCACTGTCAGTGGTGTAAATTGACCTTTGTGTACATGAGAATCAGGTCCTTAGGATGTAAACAAGAAACACCTGAAAATATGGGGTTGCAATGAAATGGCTTCAAGATCTTCAACTGCGGCTACCCTAGTGAGTGCCTTCGTGTTAAAAATATTCTATTTAATCCAGATCATCACTGAACTTCACAGTAATAGTGTCCTCTTAAACACCATCCTGTGTTACTCAAGTTTTCGATAGCATTAACTCTCTGTTTTTTTGCCAATTTGGAAAGCTAGGTCCAAATAGTGACTAAGTCACTAGGGCAAGTGAGAATACAAGGTGTTATGGTCCTAGTGGAAATTTGTGCATATCAAAAACCCATCATGCTATCTGGCAGAACTGAAAGCATCTGCTCATGCAAAAACTCCGGGCTGGAAAGGCCAGGGGTGCTTCACGTTAGAGCGAAGATGTGCTGGCCGAGCTTGTAGGTCTAGGATTGGACTGATGTGTGGATGAAGCTGGAGCAGTATGGTCAGAGAGGTGTGAGTGTGGCCCAGAACTAGCAATGTGTGTGTGTGTGTGCCCGGGAGTAGACGGTAGGGTTGCTGCAAGGAGGAGGATGTCTGGGACAAGAGAATACTAGGTGCTGGAAATCAAGATTGAGGTACAATGGCAGAAACTTGCATATTACCTGGCCTTTCTAGACATAATTCAAATTCAGTGCTTCTTGTCCTTTGCTGTACTGGACACTGAATTCACCTGCAACATATGCTGAAAGTAATAATGCTGTTAGAAATGGTAAACTGGAAAGAAAATGCAGCACAGTATGGAATAACCGGTCATCTGCATTCATAACAATGAATGATAGGAGCAGAGGGATGGAAGGGAAGGCACAGAAGGGTCATGGGATCGCAGATCAATAGTTAGGAAATGGTTGAATTAGAATTGTTTGGTCCCTAGTGGAGAATTCTGCTGCTTTAGAGCTATTCAGTTACCTACACTGCATTCAGAGGGGCTGGTCAATTGTCCTTGTGAGTCATACAGCAAAATAAACAATGCAAGGGGTCAGGTCTCCGCAGCTGAGCCACATCCTAAAGGGAAAAAAATCATGCCTGCCCTAAATCTAAATGGTGTAGCTGGGAAGTGAAGAAAAATCACCTCTTTGTTGCCATAGTGCTTCCAAATTATAGCATCATGTTTAAGGGTCAGTGGCCATATTTCCTGGGTGTGCCATCTGTTTTCAGTTGAACAGGGCTGAAAGTTGGCATACGGAAAGTAGCACAAGTTGGGGAAACTAATCTTTTTTTAGTGCCAAAGCAGTCCAGAATAGCTCGTCTTTCCTTCTAGCTTTGATAGCGGCTTTGATGGCTTTTGAACCTCCTTGAACTAAAAACATAGTTTTGAAACGTGGCTACAATACATGCTCAGTGTGGCTGCTTTTCTTGCCAGTACTGTGACCTCCACATGCTGCCGCGCTGTGAAGTTATTCCTGGAAGGACAAATTCTCGGACAAAATGAAGAACAATGATTTCAAGGCTGGAGAGTGGACTGCTGACATCAAAGACAGGTTGCCATTGACTTCAATTATTATTAGTTATACTGTGTGATAGCACTTAGAGGTGCCAATGGAGATCGGGACCCCGTTGTGGAAGGCAATGACCAGACACTATGAAAAGTCCTGCTCTGAAAACATTACAGTCAGAATAGACAGAGGATATATTGCGGTCACCATTTTTTTCAGATACGGCATGAAGAGAGATTAAGTGACTTTCCTAAGGTCACACAGTCTTTAGTAAAGCCAGGAACTGAACATAGATCCATGGATTGGGGCTCAGGACCATTAGACTATATTTTTAAGTGCTCAGCATGCATACTTGGGACTAAATTTTCCAAAGATCTCTGCTCCCATTTAGGCATGCTGAGCTCTTTGGCAAATCCATAGTAACGCTGATTTACACCAGCCCTCTTTACTGCAGGGGAGATACTTTGATTTACTCCTGCTGAGGATATAGCTCATAATCTGAGGATTAACAATGATAATTGGCCCAATTCTACAAACACATTACGAGGTCATACTTGACAACTGAAATTAAGTTTTAGGATCTGCTCCTATGTTTGCACTTGTCTTTAACTCATCTGCTCACTGACACCAAACTTTTGCGCTCAGTTTTACATAAGTGCCATTGAAAAAGTAACATGCCTGTTCTTTGCAGTGTTTGCCTTTTTTATTGACTTGCCTCTGTCAGGGGAAAGGGGGGAAAAGTATGCACTTACATATGGATGATTCCATTTCTTAAACAAGAGACCGATGCAAAGAAGCAATTCCCCCCTGCTAGTCTAATTTGGATCTAGGTTAATTGCACTTCTAGTGGATGTCTTTGATTTGCAGAGGGAAAGCCAATGGAAGTCTGAAGCTCAGCAATGATTCTGCATTAACTGTCATGACTCCTTTTTTATAAGTGGAGCTAAAGGCAGTACCTACCTTGCAGAAGTCTTTTGAGAACTCTATGTGGCTGAGGTATTGCTTAGACTGATGCATGCATATTCTTCTTCCAAGGCAGACTCTATTGTTAGTGTTGATACACTCAGCAGCATAGTTGAAGATGCTTTCAGGTGGGAACCCTTGACTGTAACTGAAAGAATCTAGTAAGCATTAAAACATGGTGATGGCCTCTTCAAGAGGCTTATCTTGCATAAAATTTTTGTTGTGTCTTCTTAATAGAAAGCAACCGAGAACCCCTCGATATCATCTTATCACCTAGGTTGAGGCTTCCAAAGTAGCCTAAGGGAGTTAGCTGCCTGACTCTCATTGAATTTCCCAATGGGATTAGGGCACCTTTCTTCATGAGACTCCTTTGAAAACCCCAGGATTTGTTTTTGGCCACTTTATTTCTTACAGATGGGTTGTGACTTACTGCTCAAGGACTCAGGTCCGGCAAATGTTCCTGAGTTTGGACCACCTGATAAACTGTCCAGTGCGAAATGGCATAGGGGCCTTAATCCAATACACAAATGAAGAGATGGAGAAGGTGGAGGTTGAGGATCAGCATATCATTGATGAATGTGACCAACTCATCCCTGGCAAAACTGCAACTGAGTGCACCAGGTAAATTGTCCCAATATTTCCCAAAGAATTTGTCTGAAGAAGGATAAACTGCTGCCCATTGCATGGATTGAATAGTGTTGAGGTTCCCCTGAACCTATTCCAGCTGGTTCCCAAGAACTCAGTTGGATTCTCGTCTTGTCACTCATGTTCCAGATTCAGCAAGATACTGAAAGGTGTGCCTCACCTTAAGCATGTAAACAGCATTGACTTCACTGGGACTACTCACATGCTTACAGCTAGGCACACGGGCCCAGATCCTCAAAGGTATTTAGATGCTTAACTCCCATTGGTTTCAATGGAAGTTGGGTATTGTTAGGGTGTGGGCCATCCTCATTAAGTACTTTGCTGCATTTTTGACTACCTGTATTCAGAACTCTGGCCATGATGCAAACAAAACTTTCTCAATTTTTCCATAAAAATTTGAAATATCTGCTAATATGCCTACTGTCTGACTGGACGCTGATGTGAACGGTGGGTATCGAAATATGACTTGTTTCGATCAGAGAAGTAATTCCGGGACTGTGTGTGCTTTGTACAATACCCCAAACCTTCCTAAAACGGAATTATTTACTGTATTCAGAATTCTGAATTACATGTTGCAAGTACACATTGACTCAGAGCCAGTGCTATAACACCAATTGTGAATCCTCAACAGAAATAACTCCAAGTTAATAGCAGGACAGCAATAAATGAAGAAATTGAATAATACAGGCATTCAGAGGAGGAAAATCAATACTTCTGGTACTACATTTTGCCAGCTAATTTTATTGTCAAAATATCTCTTAGATGATTTTGTTAAAGAAGAGCTAAAAGTCTCCCCAGCTAAGGAGCTAGAATGTACAGAATGTCTACGGAGATTAGTGTAACACACTCTAAATAAATGCATGTGGAAAAGGACTATTTATAGTGAGCTGCCCTTGGTAATTTGAAATAATTACATTCGATGATTTAGAAATGGAACCATCAAAGGAAATCTTTTCTTCTTTCTTTAATCAGTGACTTTCATGAGTAGCTCTGGATCTGACATAACAATGACTAATGTGTCTGAGATAAAACAGGAGCTCAGTTTTTCATCTGAAATGGAAAGGGGCTGTCAGAGGGTTTTTCTAAATCTGCCAATATAAAATGGCATTGTGTATTCTTTGGAACAATTATATTCATTAGGGTCCTGTCGATTGTTGTCATTTTCAGGCTCTGGTGCTTGTGCTTTGTAAGTCTTTGAGTCCCTGATTATCAGCATATTCTTGCCTCAGATTTTCTTCTCTCATCTCCTACGAAAGGTGAGGGTGGGAATGAGCTGAAGAGCAAAAGCAGATGTAAAAGATGCAGGGATGCAAATTACCCTCTACAATGCTGCATTCATTGCAAGACTGATACTGCAAATGTTGTGATGCTCCAATGCTGCATTTTTGTAACCTGCATATTCTCAGGCTAACATTTACATATTTCCTTGTGAATTAATAGTCAAATTAATGCAACTGAGGGAAATCCAAATTACACTGTCTGTAAACTTTAATAATAATACTCTACACTGTTATTTCAAATGCTGCCTGTGATTGCTCACATGGGATGATGTCTTAATCTATCCAGATTGGGGAGCACTTGTTTGTTATTTCATTAGAGTTCACACTGTTTCATGTGGGGTGACCCTGTGATTTATTATTACTTAAAAAGAAAAGGAGGACTTGTGGCACCTTAGAGACTAACCAATTTATTTGAGCATGAGCTTTCGTGAGCTACAGCTCACTTCATCGGATGCATACTGTGGAAAGTGTAGAAGATCTTTTTATACACACAAAGCATGAAAAAATACCTCCCCCCACCCCACTCTCCTGCTGGTAATAGCTTATCTAAAGTGACCACGCTCCTTACAATGTGCATGATAATCAAGGTGGGCCATTTCCAACACAAATCCAGGGTTTAACAAGAACGTCTGGGAGGAGGGGGGTAGGAAAAAACACGGGGAAATAGATTACCTTGCATAATGACTTAGCCACTCCCAGTCTCTATTCAAGCCTAAGTTAATTGTATCCAATTTGCAAATGAATTCCAATTCAACAGTTTCTCGCTGGAGTCTGGATTTGAAGTTTTTTTGTTGTAATATCGCAACTTTCATGTCTGTAATCGCGTGACCAGAGAGATTGAAGTGTTCTCCGACTGGTTTATGAATGTTATAATTCTTGACATCTGATTTGTGTCCATTTATTCTTTTACATAGAGACTGTCCAGTTTGACCAATGTATGTGGCAGAGGGGCATTGCTGGCACGTGATGGCATATATCACATTGGTGGATGTGCAGGTGAACGAGCCTCTGATAGTGTGGCTGATGTTATTAGGCCCTGTGATGGTGTCCCCTGAATAGATATGTGGGCACAGTTGGCAACGGGTTTTGTTGCAAGGATAGGTTCCTGGGTTAGTGGTTCTGTTGTGTGGCGTGTGGTTGCTGGTGAGTATTCGCTTCAGGTTGGGGGGCTGTCTGTAGGCAAGGACTGGCCTGTCTCCCAAGATTTGTGAGAGCGTTGGGTCATCCTTCAGGATAGGTTGTAGATCCTTAATAATGCGTTGGAGGGGTTTTAGTTGGGGGCTGAAGGTGACGACTAGTGGCGTTCTGTTATTTTCTTTGTTCGGCCTGTCCTGTAGTAGGTGACTTCTGGGAACTCTTCTGGCTCTATCAATCTGTTTCTTCACTTCCGCAGGTGGGTATTGTAGTTGTTAAGAATGCTTGATAGAGATCTTGTAGGTGTTTGTCTCTGTCTGAGGGGTTGGAACAAATCGCAGAGCTTGGCTGTAGACGATGGATTGTGTGGTGTGGTCAGGGTGAAAGCTGGAGGCATGTAGGTAGGAATAGCGGTCAGTAGGTTTCCGGCATTCTATAGCAGATCACAAAACACTTTACAAGGAAAAACAACGAGGAGTCTTTGTGGCACCTTAGAGACTAACAAATTTATGTGGGAATAATAATTCGTGGGCTTGTGCCCAAATAAATTTGTTAGTCTCTAAAATGCCACAACGACTCCTCGTTGTTTTTGCTGATAAAGACTAACATGGCTACCACTCTGAAACCTGTCACTTTACAAGGAAAGTATCATTGTCTCCTCTTTACAGATGGAGAAACGGAGTTGCAGGGAAGGGGAAGTGACTTGCCCATTCGGTCAGTGACCAAGGTGGCAATGGAACTCAGTCCAATGCCCAATATGTTGGACCCAGGAAGTTTGCACTCATGGAAAGCAATCGGATGCTATGATCTGTGACAGCCAAAACCCCTAAGACAGACAGAGAGAGAGAGAGAGAGAGAGAGGCTGATATTTAGGAGGCATGCACAGTTTTGTGCAACTTCTGAGTGTGATCTTAGATCTTGCAAGCTAAGCAGAGCTAGGTTTGGTTAATACTTAAATAGGTGACATCTGAGGAAAGAAAATATTTTTTAGTGTAATGCAGATGCAGTGTTTGGGTAACATTCTGACTCCCATGATAGACATGATTTGCTCGTTGCTAACTGGAGCTATTTCAGTGCTATGTCCTCTCCACTCAACAGCAGACAAAGGTGACTATTCTGTAACTAACTGTCCCCTCTATGTGCCTCATAAAATATAATCATGTCCTACCTGACTTCAGCTCATTCTCTAATATTTACAATTGGCCAAACTTGTGAGGCCTTACTCTCAAACTGAAGAAGAGTTCTCTGCAGCTTAAAAGCTTCTCTTTCACCACCAGAAGTTGGTCCAATCAGATTTTGCTTCACCCACCTTGTCACTCAAGTTGATGGCATTTCTGTTGGTCTGTTCACCCTCCCAAGCTGATGCCTGGAATAACTTCACTCCCAGACAGAAAGAAAAGAAATAAGAATGGAGTGGGGGTGCGTAGAGAGCCCCTGGGATGGGGGTGTGGGGAAAATGGGAAACCCTTGGATAGGGTGCCAGGGAGGAGGGGAATGGAGTGACATGGGAGGAAGGGGACAATAGAATGACGGGGCAGCACACAGCTCTGGGCATGGGAGGAGGGGAAGAGAATGATTCAGTGTCTGGGAGCCAAGACTAAGACACCTACACATGTTATCACTGCTACAAAACGTTGCCAGACTCTACTAGGTATCTGAAGCTGAGGACTCCAAAACTGAGGCACTTAATATCAGGGGTCACTGAAACTTTTGTCACTTGTCAGCTGCTGTGAAATGAGTCAGTGAATTCACAATCTAACTCCAGACAAGAAGATATCACAACCTAATGCTGTCCAAGTTCTCGGTGTCTGCCTATAACACGACACCTGCCACGTGGTAATCTCAACAGAGAGGCTAAGGAATGGGTTGAGTGGATATGGAGAGCGAGCTATCTTCACGAAACAGATATTCTCTTTGGAACCTGTTTGAGGCACAATGGGATGGAAGTTTGCACTCACCCCTCCGGTCTGTTTTGTGGTTAAATAAGGGACTTCAGTCCCTGGTTATATCCAGCTGAAACTTTTCACTTAAAAAAAAAAAAGCTGAGGTTGTATTTTTAGTTATTTTGTTTTAAATCTTTTAAAATCACATCTTGCAAAGTGGCTTGGGTTCATTTAATTGAAGGCGTTGTGCAGAGAGGTGAAATGACCGAGCATGTTTACGAAGTTGTCTCTAGCTAAAAATACCATATGTATTAATAAAGCCAAACCTGAACCTCTACATTATTCAGAGTTTGAAAAGCTCTGAAAAGTTTGTAAAGGACCTTGATGTTGTTTGACCTTTCCTCTGTGCAACCCTCCTTGAAATCATTGACGAGTTTTCCTTTTGGTCTGCAGAGAATGGTATTGATCACATAAGTCATCTGGGAATTGGCCAAAACCTGAGCTCCTCGCGCAGTTTGTCCATAGCAGTGAAGTCAGTGGCGTTTGCCTTGAGGCATAATTACTCCACCTCTGCGAGAGGTGTGGACAGCACTTAGGTCACTGTAACTGGCATTGCTCATGGGGGTGTCTTTTTCACACCCCCGAAAGACATAAGTGAGATCGACTTAAGTGGCAGTGTAAGTCAGAGTCTCGGGATTTGTCAAGAGATTAGTAAAAGGACCATTAAAATCCCAAGGAACTAGGAACCAATTCTGATTCAGGTCTGATTCTGATCTCTAACCAACATAAATGAGGAGTAACTCAGGTAAGTCAAGGGAGTTACGCCAGCATTAACCATACAAAATCAGATTTGGGAGTGCTATATATTTCCCCTTTCTCTAAAAGAAAGAAAAGTGAAAAATTGCTATTTTGGTGGTAAGCTCATAGAAAAATTCCCTTATTGAAACCCCAAAGACATTGTTAGAATGGAATTGCCGTAATGCTTCAGAACAGACGTACCCTATCTCTAGCAGTGGATAATGACATACTTCAGAAAGAGATGTAATACCCCCACAATGCATCTGATTGTTCAGCATTGGGCCTGATCCTCTTCTCAGTTTTTCTTCCTGGTGTTAATCCCATCAAATAGCATCTGCTCTGTGTTCTCTCCCTCCAGCATGCTCTGTTCAATGTCATCTGCTCTCACCACATGCTAACATGTCTTCCTTTATTACTTCACAATACTTCCTCTTGGGTCGGTCTTTTTCTTTTTTTTTTTCTTCTTCAATCTTGATCACTAGTTTTTCATCATATGTACTTCTTTCCCTGTTACAACTGCAACGTATCCCAGCCATTTGCTGTACACTCCTACTCGTTGCTAATTTGGCACTCATATGATTGACTACTCCTGTCCTACATCCACTAAAAGGCCTGACTCACTAACTGCAGAACATAATTATGTCTCATAGCAAGAGGTGTGGGCAAGTGAGGAATCTGCCTGAATCTTGTCAATATCCAGTGGTGGGAGTCGTAGAGTTGCTAACATCTGTTAAACTTTATGGGCAACATTTATTCAGCCAAAGGGCACATCACTGTAACAGATCTGTGGACAGGTATACGATGGGAAGCTTGCTTCACTCGGTCACTATTTAAAACTTAAAATAATTCCGATGCTGTACTTCAAAAGCCTAGGTACTGACTACCTCAGTTAATGGAGAATCGCTGGTAACTATTTGTACTATAGGGCTAATGACACAATGCTGAGCAGTTCTGAGCCCATTCTGTAGGGGGCAGTGATGCACATTCAAGATAGATAATTACTGAGGGCAGATTTAGCCTACTGTTGAAAACACATTGGGCCAGTTTTTGGCTTGAAAGAGCTCGTGGTAGTTCTTGGAGGCATTGTGGCTTGGGCAGTCAAGTGCACCAAGGGTGTGGCTCCAGTTTCCAGACACCTTTTGGTAGGGTGTGGTATGTAATCTTTCCTCTGCTATATGGGCCCACAGTACACTTTGGGAGGTTGGAATCACTGAGTAGTAGTTTTTCTCATTCCTTACACTTCGTGGCAATGAACAAGGATTGTGACTATGTCCCTCATGCCCTCTGCACTTAGTCAGTAGAGGTCTGGGTACAACATGGTTTATTCTTATTCTTTCATTTCCTTTATACTTCCATATAAATATTGAAACCTGTCAAGCAGTCCCAAAGCCTAGTCCCTACGACCCTTCAGTCATGAGAGATAGTGACAGCCAATGGTTAGAGCGATAGAGACCTGGATTGAATTCCTGACACTGACTTGGTGTGGGACCCTGGTCAAGTCACTTCACTTCTTTGTGTCTGATTCCCTATTGTAAAATGGGGGCCATGATACTTTCCCATCAGTGTAAAGTTCTTTGAGACCTGTGCACGAAAGAAAGCTGTACACATGCACAATATTGTAACTCTAAAAGCATGTTGAAGAACTGGATGAGACTCTGATCTGCCCAGAGGTATGAACATCCTCATTATGACTTATCAACTCTCTCAGCCAAGGACTGAGTGGCCCCTGGAGGCCGAACACTCTTCAGCATGTCAGAGGTGACTGATCCAGAGCAGAACTGAGACACGTTGGCGGGGTCTGTTGTAGCCGAAATTTGCCCTGCTGATGTATCTTTTACAATGATTCAGTGACTTCATTCTCCAGGGATGTCATCCCAACATTTTCCACAGACACTACGGCCCGGATTCTGAAAGGGCTTCTCAATTATTTTTTGTCAAGGTCCAAATTTCTTGGCCAAGGTCCAGACTCCAGAAAAATAACAACACTGATAACAGTAAGTAAATAAAAAGATTTCGAGGTCCGTTCAAAAGCCTCTGGAGGTCTAGATTTGGCCCGTGTTCTGCTTATTGACTACCCCTACTGAAAGTTATTTCGCTCTGTAATTGCCATTGATTTCAATCGACGTTAAGCACCTAAATACCTTTGCGCGACTGGGACTACATTCATTTCAATATTCAATAAAGAAAAAAAGGTGAAGGCACGAATTTTTTTATTTCCAGGAGAAAATTAAAGTGGATTTATCAGAAGAGAAGGGCTCTAAGTCATGGATTTGATAGCGGAAGCCACAACTGTAATAAAAAAGCACCTTTCATGATGAGCCTAACTCTTGCATACAACACTAGTCACACTTAATTACTTGAGGAGCAGATGCCTTAGGTGTTGCATGCATTATTTATAAGAAAGTTTGCTGAGGAGCACAGTGCAACTGAACTTGATTGTCTTGTCTTTGGCCACAGGCTTGATCTTCAAATCTTTAGTCATATAAGCAGTTCTTATTTCAACAGACCTACTCTATTATTATAACCTTATTAGCAGGCAGTGTAGGCTAGAGGACGGTACGCCGAATGGGACTCAGAAGAGGTAAGGTTCTGCCATTGGCCTGCTGTGTGACCTTGGGCAAGCCATTTCGTTTATCAGTGCCTCCATTTCCCCAAATGTAGAACATGGAGATAATACCTACCCTCTTTGTAAAGCTCTTTGAAGTCCACTGATAAAAAGTGCTGTATCAGAGCAACGTATTGTTGTTGCACTCAGGCATGAGAACTGCTCACAAGTAAAATTCATCACTTACAAACGGTGCATTGGTGCTACGCACAGGGGGTGAATTTCACCTCACGTGAATGAGGGTTTGAAGGATCCGTTCCCCGGTGATTGTTCATTCCAGTGATTCAGTGGCATTCAATCCATGAAGAGAATGCTAGTGCTGTGTGTTCAAATAGAATTTTATGAGCCATATCCTGCCATCATGTCTTATGCCGAACTCGTGCTGACCTCATTAAGACTTCCATGCACACAACAATGGGCGAGTGCACATGGCCTTGTGTTTTGGCTTTGATTGCTTCTGCTTGCTTCTGGACCTTTAGTGAGAAATTGAATTGTCTATAGGAAGACCAAAACTACCTGAGTGATACAAAATCTGATAATGGCTCTGTCTACGAGAAAGGCGTATACAATAGTCATTTAATTAAGAAATGTGCATGCTCTCGGAAGAAGACAATCTTAAAATATGACTATTGGATTTATAGCACACATCACAATCTATGAATTTCCCTGGAAAATGCCCTATCTTTATCTCTTCCCTATCACTGGCTAATACAAATTATTCAACTGAGATAATGCAACATTTTTTTCCCTGTTAATCCTAGTTTAGGGCTGTAACTTTACGGCTGTCAGGAACCAGATTCTGCTGTAGCATACCTAGAGTGCATCACACAGAGGTAGGGGATAACACAGCTTCAATGGAAGACGCTGTTGCATTTTAGAGCAGCTATGTAATTCAACAAGATGAACACGTCAATTAACGTAATATTTAATGTTTTCAGTGTGTCTCGAGATAAAATAAACCCAAACACAATTTGATTGCTGAGGATTTGTTGGCTACGAGCTTCCTCAAAAAAAGAGCCTTTCCCTCTGCTGCATATTTTGATAACATAATTATGCCATCATCTCTGTTCTCTTCAGGCTGAGGAATGAAGAAGCATCTCATCACTCTTATTAAAGTATAGATTTTCTAGCAGCAAGCCAGCCCAGAGAAATTGCTGTTTTTGTTATTCTGCATTCTGGGCAATACATCATTGCCTTAAAGGTTCCTGAGCTGATAATTTCACTGCATGATACTCAAACAAATAATTTGTTTACTCTTGTGCAATATGTTTATTGGATTCTAATGTTCTCTGCCTCATTGTTAGCTTTAATTAGAGCTATATATAAAAGTGTTCCTGACATTTTACTGACTTTTTAAAAACTTGTGGGGGAAATCAGCAAGTTTATTTGTTTGAGTTTTAATTTATTTCTAATTACAAGCAACAAAAAGTCCAATTATAATTGCTTCAATAGATCATTGAATCTGAAGATGGAATATGAAATACTCCAATCTGATGGAGATAATAAGAAGCTGGCAATTCTCATTGTTCATGCTGCTCCTTTGTCATTTTGGTGGTGATATAGACGAGGGATGAGGAAAATCAAGAACGTCTGGATCAGTCAAACATTTACAAATTTCTAGACTGGAATCCTTGTTAAAGTTCTTAAATGATCTGATCAATTAGCTTTATCACTGAGAGAGGATGGACTTGTGGCTAAGGCAGTGGATGAGCATTCAAGACATGGGGGGTTCAGTTCCTGTTTCTGCTGCAGACGAGGCACAGATCAGCCACAGATGGGGAACTCAAGCACAGAGAGAATAAATTACTTTCCCACCATCATACGAACAGTCTGTGGCAGATTCAGGAACTGAACCCAGATGTCTTGAGTTCCGAGGCACAAGTCCATCCTCTCGTGATGCTGAAGCTAACCTAGAGATACTGGAAACTCCCCTGAAGAGATAGGAAATTTCTAGTTCTGTTTGGCAGACTCAGGAGGATCAGCTAGCTTTTACAGCCAGCAAGGGTGAAATCCCGACCCCATGGAAAGCAATGGAATTTTTTCAATGAGCTATCATCTCCTGGATATTCACAGTTATCCATCTGAATCCAGACAAGGTCACCCATGACTACTTCCCAATTCTTGTTGGATCAGAAGGGATCCACATCCTTTTTATTGATGGAGCTGCAGAGTTTTCAGGAGCCTTTAGTTTGAACACTTATCCCAACTCCATGCTTTTCAGGTACCAATAGTCAAAACACAGGAAGAGGGCTGGCACCACTTAAGACCCTGAGGTAGTATAACCTTATGTAACCATGATGTTGAAATGTTCCCAATTAATATTAAGTTGTTCAGGGTAAGGGTGCTATAAAACCCAACTTAATTGTCAGGTTTGAGCCTCTAGGCTAGTTACAGAAAATGCAGTGCTTAATTTGTGCCAGGGCTTGCCAGGGCTGAGCCCTGGCATCCCTGGGCTTGGCACTTCATAGCCCAGCACCTCTGGGCTTGCTGCATCAGTTATGAATGTATACAAATTGCTTGAGCCCCGGCACCTCTTTCATTACAAGTTATGCTCTGAGAAAATGTATTTAGCAGAGGACCCATTGGTGACACTTTGGATGATACAACCAAACTTTATTAAAAAGAAAAAATGATTAATTAAGCAAACAGACATGTAATTAGTGCTTACACAATATGACAATTATACTCTCACTCAAAGATGAAATGGTGTGTCAATGGGTGATCAGTCCACTGACAACAGAGAAGTACAGCGTTATAATCCTGGAATTGAATGGTACCCTTTGAATGTTAATTGGAGCTCTCCTGCAATTTAGCAAAATTACTCCTTTTATAAGCCTTATAATACTAATTAACATTAAACTGTTCCTTACCATAATTATATTCCCACCATCTTCTTATGGGCTTTTTACACATTATTTAAATAAACATCTGCACCAACGTCCTTCTCATACTGTCACGACAGATAGCATTTTCATAGAACACGCACAATTCTCAAAAATACTCATTTATAAACTTTGCTCTTAAACCAGTTACATAATGACAATACAAGCCGGGGTTATGTCCTTCCTAGCTCTTACTTTCCAATAACAATCTGTCTCCAACTTATCTTCGACTTTTCTCACACTAGCAACTTCAATTTCCCGTACTCATCTACACTTAAGTGAAGGGCCTAAATTAGCCTAACTTTTACTTATTTCTTAATCCAAACCATCCTACAGGCTACAGAAGGCCTGCAGGCAGACCCTTCAACAGAGCTCAATGTGGGTCCAGGGGTCTATTCACATGGATCAACTTGCAGGTTTGGGAGCTTAAACCAGGATCCTCCAAGGTATTTAGGTTCCTAACTCTCACTCAAATCAAAGACCTTCGAAGTTCTGTGTCTTAGTCCTCAAACCAGGGTTTAAATGGCACAGAGGTCTCTGTAGAGGATGTATTTCACTCAGTAGTAAGCTCTAGGCTTGGTAATAAGTTCTTGCAGGCTCAGGTACTACATATATCACCATTCAGTTTCAGGGAGTTGGACATCAAGAGGCATTTTGTTTTTCCTACAGAGAAACAATGGGCTCTTTTTCAGACTCTTGTTTTCCTCACATCAGGACTACAAAACCTGGTGGCCTTTTTTTTTTAAAGGCAGCATTTTAAATTTGGTTTAAGATCTTATTGTTTACTATAAAATATTTGAATAGGATCTGTGCTCCAAAGACACTTAGGTGATTTTGAAAATCCCACCTCTGAAACGGGTCAGTACTATCCTCTGCGTTTTACTAATAGAGAAATGGGGGGCTCTTGAGCAAAAGCCTTCTGAAGTCTATAGAGGATAAATGACTTGACTGGGCCAGAAAGAACATCAGCATTCCTAGATCCTTGTCCAATGCTCAGACCTGTAGCCCACACTGCATCTCTTCTCTCCATGCTCCAGCCAGTGCTATCGCCATTTATTCCATTGAAGCAAAGTCTTATTTCTGTTCATTTCAGCCTCATTAGACTGTCTTGAGATTGTTCTGTTTTCACAGTACTCTTCCCTTGCAGAGTTGTTTCCTTTTATTTCCATTCAATACAGGTAATTGTGCTCCTCACAAGAAAAATCCAGGGATGGTGTGTACATTTCGTTCAGACTGGGCAATTTAGATGTAATTGGACACTTAAACTGATCAGTTTGAAGGCTGTATTAAAATACTTTGGCAAGAGGATTGTTCCAGCTAAAGCCAGAACCTCCGATGATTACTTGAAACAGAAATGTGTCTCTTGTGGAGAGGCTGGCGTATAATAACGGACCAGCAAGACAACATATATTATAACTAGGGTGACCAGGTGTCCCAATTTTATAGGGACAGTCCCGATATTCGGGGCTTTGTTTTATTTAGGCGCCTATTACCCCCCACTCCCTGTCCTGATTTTTCACTCTTGCTATCTGGTCACTCTAATTATAACTAAGTTTAAGAGTTTGTCACGGTCTTTTTTTAGTAAAAGTCACAGACAGGTAGTGGGCAATGAACAAAAATTCACGGAAGCCTGTGACCTGTCTGTGACTTTTACTAAAAATAATGGGGAGAAGGCAGACGGGGCGGGGGAATGACTGAAGCCTGAGTGGGTGGGGGGAAGAGAATGAGAGCCCAAGCCCTGCGGCAGGAGGAGGTGGTCCAGCACCTGCCGTCATTGGGGCTGACAGCTCCACGGGCCCCCGCCCCAGCGGCTCGGCGCTGCAGGCCCCCTGCCTCGGCCGAGGTGGCTGAAAGTTCTTGGGGTCCTGCTGCCCCTGCCCTGAAGCAGAAAATATCATGGAGGTCCCTGAAAATCATGGAATCCGTGACTTCCATGACCTCCGTGACATAATCTTATCCTTAATTATAACCCTGCCCATAGGCTTTGGCCAGTGGCGAGAGATTTTGGGTCCCCAACGTGCGACATCTTACAGGGGCTTGATTTTTCTCAAGGCACCGAGCCACTTGCCCTCTGAAAATCAGGCCCATTTAAAGTGTCTGATGTTGGGCACCCAAGATTGCTATTCACTTTTGAAAACATCGGCCCTTGTCTACTCCGGCAAGAATGAGACCTGTGATTCACTATGGGTGCAGTTCCATGGGTGTAGGCTGTCATGTAGACAATGCAGAGGGTTTTTACCATGGCTCAGAGCAGGGGTAAATGCAGGGCCTAAACAGCAGCAAAGACCCCTGACCCCTGTCTACATTGCAGCTTTCACTGTTGCGAACCCCAGTGGAACGCCGTCAGAGCCTAACTGTGAATTTCATGTCCCATTTTTGCCTTTGTAGCAATAGCCCTAAAATGCTCTTCAGTCAGGCTGCAGAGAGTCAGCAGGACTGACGACTGCAGCATCTTCATCAAAAAATGCAGATGCTCCTTTATGAATTAAACAAATAAAAACAGCTTTTAAAATATTTAAACAATGCACCGTCCAGACTGAATGTATAGCTTTCTAGGCTTTTTTTGTGCGGGTGCTCATGCTGCGTGCGGTTCTGCCCTTTAAAATCCAGACAAAGTGGTAACCCCTTAATGTAAAGGCAGGGAGTGCAGGTGGTGTACACACCCACTGCATTGCTCTCAAGCACACACATGTATTTTATGCTCATCTGAATGTGGACTAGTGCAGGTAAGCTGCTGTAGTTACAAAAAACGAGCTCTTAACATCGTCAAGATAAAGAGCATTTCACAAACATGTATTTTTTAATACAAATATTTCTCTTCTAGGGAAGAAAAAGATGGGCATAAAAACCTTTAAAGTAAAGGCAAAAGATCCAACAATATATGCTTCTATTATTTTTAAATACATTCTCAGTTTCACGATGGTTCCTTTATTCCCTGCTGCCTGTAAAGAGCCCTTAAAGTACAATTTATAACCTTCTGTCGAGAAACGGAAAGGCTGTGAGAAAAGAAAGCAGGGAGAAGGTAGAGAGGCTGTTCTGGGTGATAATGGATGTGTCTAAGCGATAATGGGATTGAAGCATTATTATCATTAATGGATATCATTTATGTCTCACACAAAAAAGCATGTTCGTAAAGGCACAAGGCAAAAATAGAAAAGAAAAAAAAAGAATAATTAGTATCTGAAGCGGAGCCTGTAGTTCCAGCGCAGTTATTTTGATCCATTTCATTCTCTATGGGGAAAAAAAAACACTCTGTAGAAGCTTATAGGGGGTTGGAAAAGCTGAGCCATCGTTTTTTCACATGGTACCTCCCGTTTACCAGTCTATCTGCCCAAGCTTCGTCATTGTTGCAATCATGCTCAGTAGCAAACCAATAATTTGATACATAGGTCCAAATAACAAGAATATTCAGAGTTATAAGAGTAAATATTAAAAACAAAACATGAGCTTGGGGAAGGGATAAAAATTCTCATGCCTCAGGGCTTAAGTCAACCTCTGGTTAATGTGGGCCGGGAAGAAACTTTCCCTGGGGGAAGGTTATCCCCAAGCTGCCTTCTGCAGGGTTTCTTGTAACTTCCTGGGAAGTAGCTGGTGCTGGCCATAGTTGGAGACAAATCGCTGGGCTAGATGGACCCACTGGTCTGAACTAGTGTGGTAATTCCTATGTTCAAATTCTGAAGTCCTTTCTTGGGCAAGTTGTCCCCTAGCTTTTATCCTTTGTGGGAGGGATAGCTCAGTGGTTTGGGCATTGGCCTGCTAAACCCAGGGTTGTGAGTTCAATCCTTGAGGGGGCCAGTCAGGGATCTGGAGTAAAAATCGGGGATTTGTCCTGCTTTGAGCAGGGGGTTGGACTAGATGACCTCCTGAGGTCCCTTCCAGCCCTGCTATTCTATGAACACTCTCTTCCTCCTCAGTATGTAGTCTGAATCCCAGTGCTACTATCACTAACCTGGTGTATATTAGACAACCGCATCTCAGGCTAGTCCACAAAGGATATTAGGTTGCTACAAGATTCAGAGGGAGGAGCTTGTCCTTTAGCGCAAGTGATTGTACTTTTAGCGCTGGAGATCCCGGATCAATGCCCAATGATGACCCACAATGTAATTGTTAGACAATAAGCATAATTTGCAGGAGAACAGTAACGCTACGGTTCTTTAGAGTTATTAGTTTGCAGTACCTCTGCAATATTACCATTCTTTCTGCTCTGGTAGCTGCAGAATATATATAGCTATAGCATAATATTTCTACGGTAGCCGTACTTAGGTAGAAAGAGCTGCATGCCCACAACATGAAATACCTCCAGCTAGACTGCACAAATACTTATTACTCGGCTTGCTTTGCATTCCTTGGATGTGCACTCATCTGTTTATTGTCCTCACAAATTTCACGGCTGGCAACTTTCCAGGAACATTTACCAGTTATATTGCAGACAATTGCCCTTGGATGGTAATGCACTTTTTAAAGGGAGTATTTCAATCTGCTAAATTTGCCAGTGGCACCTCCATAAGTGTGGGGCTTGGATTTAAAAAAATAATTGGTGGGGAACTTTATGATACTGTTGTAGACGAAAGGCGTTCTCCTACATTGCATTGCATCTCAGGATTTTTGAACATGGGGTCTCATCCTGCAAACTCTTACTCATGGAAGTTGTCCTTAGTCAGGCAAGAAGGCCTAGTGATTGATGTAAGGACTGCTCATGGGGCTGAAGGCTCAGACCCTTCAACTTTGGATTAGTTTTCCTAAGGGGCTAGAAATTAATTTAGATTAGGGATAAATCGTTGCAGTTATTGTAATGATGGGTGAAAATGAGAGATCTTGGCTTCAGGAGGTGAAATACATTCCTGTGGGGGGGACCAACGTAAGGTCGATGCAACATTAAAGCTGAGGTGTGCTGAAGATGAGATGGGCATTGTCAGGTGGTGGATGGTCCCTCTGGGACGGGTGGCAGCTAGTATAGGTTAGAGCTGCCCTCAGGCTGCTCTAAGCTATGCCAAAGCCAAGACAAAGAGGGAAGCAGGAAGCTGTCATGGGTTCCTTGACACTCCTTGTCCCCCTGCTATGCTGAACAGTTCTCCATCATAGCAAAAGATCTAGCCCACAATTTCTCATTTGTTTCTTTTTCTTTTCGGAGGGGTTGGGGGACAGGACTTGGGTTACAATGAGTGTGAAAAGGATTCTTTTTTCCAGCTGCTGGACACTGTCTGTGTTGTCCTCCATAACTCTCAAGCTAATAGATCAATTAACGGAGCTTGTCACCTGGTACGAATACACTGGCCTGGTCTTAGCAATGGTGGCATATTGCTGACTACACTAATGCTGCAAAGTGACACTCCAAACATGAACACCCCACCCACCCCCAGGCTTTGCGAGCTTCAGATACAGATTTGACTCTCACAGCTGGGGCACACCTTGACTATACGTATCTTTACCATGGTATATTGCATTTCGGGTTGTGATGCAAACCGGTACCTGAAAAGCCAGATTTGAATGAAAATGAAAAAACAAAACAAAACAAAAAATAAACAATGAACAAAGGAAGGTAACCAAATATCTGAGCAATTTTCAAAAATATTCCTGGTTTCTTGATTTTCCCATCAACCCTAAGCTATTGGGGGCATATTTTAAAAGGTATTTAGGCATTTAAATATGCTGATAGGTACCTCGCAGGCACCTAAGCAGGTTAGGAGCCCAACTCCCATTGACATTACTGAGAGGGAGGGTGAAACTTTCAAAAGTGCTTCGGTGACTTAGGTTCCTAAGTCCCATTTTCAAAATGTGCAGTTAGGGCCAGGAGTTAAAGGTATTTAGGTGCCTAACGATGGAGATAGGTGCCCAGTGGGATCTTCAAAAGCATCTAGGTAGTTAATTCCGTTGAAATCTATCTGCATATTTAGGTCTTCTAAATACTTTTGAAAATCTGGCTTTGTCCTTTAGGGATGAGATCACTCCACTTTCATCCTTCGTAAAATACTGTCACAGTTTCTTTGCATGAATTAAAAAGCAGGTACTGAACACTGGTCACCCCACTCACCCCTACATACATACACCCCGGAAAAGGTTTTATTTATATCCTGCTGCATTGCAAAACACAGGATCCCGATTCGTCTTTCCTCCCGTACATAACCCGCCGTGGCATGAAGCATGTATTTAATATGACCCGCTGACTCTTCGGAATTAACAGGAAGGCCAGAGCGGATCGGTGAGCTGGTATTAATATGCATGGCGAGTAATGTACGAGGCAGATAATTAATGGCTTAAGAAACCCAGGAAAGCAATGAATAATAATCGAGCACTTTGCTTCCTGTGGCTGACTCAAGCTCCCCAATGTCTCTTGCATTTCTTTTGATGGCTGCAGTTAGGTCTCTGCCCATTACATTTCGTGATCCTCTCCTGAGATGACTCCAAAGACCAAACGTTGTGTAATTATTAATAATTAATAGCTAGCACCTAAAGCACTGTACAACTTCAACGTGCAAGGCAAACATTAACTAATACAGTCTTCGGACCTGCTCCCCCACCCGTTAATGGCTATGCTCCCGCTGACATCCAGGGGAGCAGGACTGGACACTTGGACACCAGCATGAAATGTTATCCCCGAACCATTAAAGGTCAGATCAGGAGAGGCCCTTGGCGTGTCTGCGGAGGGGCATGCAAGAAGCTACCCCACTGCGCAGGACCTGCTCTGCCTGCATTCTGGGATTGCTTGCGCCACACGCAGGGAGCGAGAGGCTGAAAAGGGCGGGGCGGGGAAGAGGAAGCAGGGCCGCTGCTGGGCCTTCCTCCACGTCTGCTTATGGAGCTCGGCTGGCACGCTGAGGGGGCAGCCTGCCCCAGAGAGACTAGCTGGGCCTGAGGCCCTGTGTCTCTTGTGCTCTCTAGGGCAACTTAGCTCCACAGCTCCCCCGACACAGGGCCGGGCCTGAACAGAAAAAACATTGTCCAACCCTCACGTATTTAAACACACTTATAGCACAAATTTACTCCTCAAGAAGGCTCTTCATCTGTCTGTGTGTCTGTCTGTCAGCTGGAGGCATATACAAAAGAGGGCTGGAAGAATCCCACTATTCAGAGAAGGCATAGTTATGGGAATTCACATAGAAGATATGCAAGGAGAGACCTAGATAGACAGAGCCTTGTTCATGCCCTAAGCACAGTCTCAGGGCACGAGAGGGATCCAGATTTCTTTCTTACAAGTACACAAGCACCCTCTGTCTTTCCTTTTCTCACATTGCGCCTCATCCTCTCTTGAGCTCCTCTGTGCAATGAAAGCCTGCCAAACAAGGCATGTTTTTTTTTCCTTATGGCTCAAGCTGCATTTACATAACAGCCTGGCATTTCTATCCTCTTCTGTGCTAGTGAGGGCCCCTCGCAACAAGCGATACAGAAAACAAATGAAGAAGAGCTTTAAATCGATGATGCTTCAAATGGATCTGCAGACTAAAATGTACCACTGAGTAATTAATGTGTCCACGTGCTTTCCAACAGAGCACGCAAGTGCCAGCCGATTAAACAAGCATACACTGTAGATGTCTCTCTCCACTGCAGAACGGAGACAACCAGAGCTAATAGCTGCACAGTGGTGAGTGGCAGGGGAAGGAGAAAGGGGGACATGGCATGGCATTATGGCCTCGCCCCCACATGTGAGTTACAGCTGCTCTGCATTCTCTGTACTATGTAAATAGTTTTAGTGGAGGGTGGATCCTCAGATTTAAGCCTCACTCTCTGCCTCTATTCCCCTTGGAAAGCATGTTCTCTTTTGGGGCAGGGACCTCCGTGCTAATCCGTTCCATCTTTGAAATCTGGCCGCACTACCACTTACGTTGGCATAATTTATGTCGCTTAGGGGTGTGACATAAGTTACACCAACATAAGCACCAGTGTGGCCAGCGCTATGTCGACAGGACAGCTCTCTCGCGTCGGCATAGACCAGTTACACTAGCTGCGGTGCAGCTGCATCTCTCGAGTAGACATAGGGCAGCGATCAATCCAGTGGGGGTCGATTTATCGTGTCTAGTATAGACACGATAAATCGATGGCTGAGCGCTCTCCCGTCAACTCCGGTCGTCCCCAGAACGAGGAGCACAAGCAGAGTCGACGGGAGAGCGTCAGCTGTCGACTTACCACAGTGAAGACACCGCGGTAAGTAGATCTAAGTACGTCGACTTCAGCTATCCTATTCACGTAGCTGAAGTTGCGTATCTTAGATCGACCCCGCGCGGTAGTTTAGGCAAGCCCTTAGCCTCAGTTCATGATGTGTCTGGCTGTGGGTGCTATTTTTGGGTGCTACTGCTCATGCCCCTATCATATGACATGCTTGGTGCATTACTTCCACGGTTTTTCTTTCTTTTTCACCCACCTCCCGCACCTGATTCTTCCTCTTCAGCATCGCCATTGTGTTTTGCGGGCGCTAGCCCAGTGTGCTAAGTTTCTCTCATTAATTCTCGCAATGCTGAAAGTTCGACAGAACTTTGCACTGTTCTGCTGAAAATGCTAGCCTTGCTGAAAGACCCCAACGTATTAATGAAGCAATAGCTGGTTTGCTCACACACGCCTCTAAATCAGTTTAATGGAATAACACAATTAACTGAAAAACCATTAATACCAAAACTGAGCTGCTGAAAGCAGAGACTTCCAGCCCTGAGGTCCCAGTTGTATTGACAATGGCATCTTGAATACGTTAGCCTCTGGAGGAAGTAAATTCAAGCTGCCCTATTGTAGGGCTCTACACCAGTGTTAAGCGCACACAGAATCAAAGAATGAAATCTTGGGCTGTGATCTAATTGCTGTTCTAATGAGCCAGGATCTACAGTTTGAAAGCAGAGGACCGAAGATGGAAAGGGAAGGGCAATATTAAACAGGTGAGCCTCACTCCTATCTCCTCTCTGAAAGGGGTACACAATAGTTTAACTTCCACTTAATCCTGAGCACACAGACTAAAGGACATGACAAATCCAGTTCACACTTCGCAAAGCATCAGGAAAACAACAGCCCATTTTAACATGTGCACAATAATCGCGATGACAATGAGACATGCACAAAGCCCTATGTAACATGTAAGTCCCAGTTAAGCCTCATTTTAGGGATGTCAGCGAAATGCAGAAGTGCATAGTGCCTTGTGCATTGGGATGCATTTGAACCAAAGCTCAAACCCAGATCTTTTTACAAGCAGAGTGAAAAGGAGTAACTCCATGGATCAGTGTTTTACAGAGGTCAGTATCATTATACCCATTTTACAGATGGGGAGACTGAGGCACAGAGTGAAATGACTAGCCTAAGCAGGCCAATGGTAGAGCTGGGAATAGAATCCCGGTCTCTTGATTTCTAGTCTAGCTCTCTGTCAACTAGGCAAAACTGCTTTCTACTTAGCTGTGTCCATTTACACTATCAGAGAATTTTGCCCCCCACCCCCTTATTTAACCTTTCATTCCCATTTCGTTTTGCATGTGATTCACTACTTCATGTGACGATGGACTCTGGGACAGGGGCTGTTTTTAAATAAGTATATGTATAGTGTCTAGCACAATGGGGTCCTGACCCTTGACTGTTGCCCTCCGGCACTACCATAATACAGGTAAGTAACAACAACTAGATTATACTAGTAAAATCCCACATGAAGTTGTATCGATATGGACACAGGATACATATCATAAGGGAAATTAAATAAAATGTCTTCTGTTGTCAGAAGATAAATATCTGAAAGCAATTGTAATCGGTGTAATCAGTAATCATTTAGTAGAAGGTGAAACTATCTGTGTTATATTACATTGTAAGGAGAGTGATCACTTTACATAAGCTATTACCAGCAGGAGAGTGGGGTGCGGGGAGAGAAAACCTTTTGTAGTGATAAACACCCATTTTTTCATGGTTTGTGTGTATAAAAACATCTTCTGTATTTTCCACAGTATGCATCCGATGAAGTGAGCTGTAGCTCACGAAAGCTTATGCTCAAATAAATTGGTTAGTCTCTAAGGTGCCACAAGTACTCCTTTTCTTTTTGTGAATACAGACTAACACGGCTGTTACTCTCAAACCTATCTGTGTTATGCAGCTGGTCAGACTAGATGTTCCTAATAGCCCTTTCTGGCCTTAAAGTCCATGAACCCTTGAAAGTGATATGGATTGGGCATCAAGTACCTGAAACTGGTTGGTGTGGGGTGGACTTGCAGACTCGGTATTTGTAGGCCCACACACGGCTGTCCACTCTGCTTTGTAAACCTGGGTTTGCAATTGCTGGATCCATATCTCACAGCCTTGCTAACACATCCATACTGAACCATGCAGACCTTTTGCCTTGGGTCTGCGGCTTGAGGTACATCCACACTGCAAAAGGGAAGGGCTTGGACCCAAGTCACAGCAGGACTTGGGTTCTCACCCACACCGAGAGCCCAGGCTAAGTGTTCAGTGTAGACATACCCTCTTTGTCTTCATTCCCCATCTGTAAAATGGGGATAATAACATTTCCCAACATTTCCCAACAACCACATGTGGGTGTTGTGCAGATAAGTACTTTAAAGACTGTAAGGGGCTCATATACTATGCGGATGGGGGCCGTGTAAGTACCCAAGGCCTGGTCTACTCTAGAAAATTAAGTTGACTTAACTATGTCACTCAGAGGTGTGAAAAATCCACACCCTGAGTGGTATAGTTAAACTGGCCAAGCCCCCAGTGTAGACAGCACTAGACAGATGGAAGAATTCTTCCTCTGACCTCGCTACTGCCTCTCGGGGAAGTGAATTAACTACGCCGACTGGACAAGCCCTCCGTCATGTCTACACTGAAGCGCTACAGCTGTGCGGCATTTCAGATGTAGACAAGCTCTAAGATCAATAGCAGGGACAGTGCTGCAACCATAGACCAAAAGCTAGTGGGAACGATTTCGTTCTAAAAACACATTGAGAGTGGACATAAATAGGAGGGGGGCATGAGCTGCTTCCCCAGTTGTTGTGCCGTAATAGTGGGAGAGCTGGGAATAGACCCCCGGTCTCTTGCTGTCTAGTGTAGTGCTCTATCAACTAGACATTTGGGGTCAAACGATACTTTAGGTTATAGGTGAAGGTGAGCTTGGGTGCAGATGAATGTTATAGGGTGGGCTGGCCCTTTAAGGGATTTTGGCTCGGCTCAGCTGCTTCGCTGGGGATGCAAGGTCAGTGAGAACAAGAGAAGGGGCTCTCCATATCAGCCTGATGGCAAGGTCTGGCTGGAGCTACCTGCAGTGAAGGGTGGGGCAGGTGCTGAAGCTTGAAGGGGCAGGATCTCAAGGAAGCAGCAACACCTGCCTTCCGGAAATGCATGGTTGAACCCGGCAAGGGGGCAAGGAAACAGCCGTGGCAGGGAAAGGCTTGTTTGATTTCAGCTGATATTTGAAAGGGGACATTTTAACAAACCAGGCCCCCGCAAAAAGGTGGGTGATTTGATTGATTGACGAGAGCCTGGGTGTAGATATTTGAGAACAGCAAGAAGGGGAAACTGAGGCCGTGGCAGAGGTTGATGCCTGATCGAGTAACACCCTTTTACAGTGAATAAGTCAGCACACAATTCAGCACTGTTGGCTATCTTTGTGGGCTATGCCAGTGGTGGAGGGGTAACAAATGACGGTGTAAATCGGGGGTTGGGGCCCCATTGCAGAAGGTGCTGTGCAAACAAATAATACTCCTACCCTAAGGAGCCTACAATCAAAGTAAGTTGCTTTGAGTTGCACTGGCAAAGCACGTTGCCCTAGATCTTCAAAGGTATTTAGGCACCTAACTCCCAATGATTTCAATGCAAATTAGGCACCTAAATACTTTGTGAGGATCCATGTGATCAGGCTTGGTTCTTGCCCACGTGATTCGTAATTTTACTTCCTGAATATTAAAAATCATTCACCAAAAATATTTAACAAGAATAAGAAAGCTCCAGGGCTCAATTTTACTCCCATTGAAGCCAATTTCCCACTGACTTTATTAGGAGCAGGAGCAGCTCCTTATAGCCTTTTCAGTCTCCCTTTAAGCAGTCAGAATGCACTATTTACCATACTTCGCTGTCATATTATCTGAGTGTTAAAGGCTGAGCCACTAATCTCTATTGGAACAGGCAGAGTGCACTCGACTAACTCCAGTGTAGAAGGCTGCTGGCAAAGCTCAACTTGCAGTCAATAAATGCAAAGTTTTGTAACCACTTCTCCACTCCCCACCTCTTCTTTTTCTCCCTCGCTCTCCAGAACGGGATGATTCACATGTTACAGTAACCTACATTTGGCTCGGCACCCACCATATGTTATAAATAGATGACAGTCACCCTGTTCTCCCTCTAAAGTTCAGTGCATCTTACTTTTTTCAACCCAAGAGCAGTGCTGGGGGGACTGATTCACTCATAGAAGCAGTAATAGAATATAGAGCCTTCCGATTCTAGGCCAGGGCCAAAGTGACTTGTGATTTGGGGGGTGTACCCATTTGTGCATATATATACTAACAGAACAGTTTGAGATAACTTAAAGAGGCCCGATTTTCAGATAGTGCTGAGGAGCCTCCTTCACAAATCAGGCCCCTTTAAGCTGCCCACCTTGAGACAACCAACAATGTAGGCACCTGAAATCACGCATCATTTTTGAAACTCTTGGGTGTGTAGCAACCAAACTGTGCTGCCTGGATAGATGGATGGTGGCTCCTGGGTGAGCGAAGTCTGGTGATCTGAGTCCAACGAGCAGAGGACAGGTGTTCATGTCACAGAAAACTCCAGCAGTAATTGCCCAGCCTAACTGTAGTCTCAGCAGAGAGATCCAATGACAGAATAGTCACGGGTTGAATTACCTGCTCAACACTAGTAATGGTCTGTTTAGGATCAGGCACAGGATGGGGCAAACTTACATTTCTGCTAACTATGCTGCACCTGTTCAGTGAGTCAAAAGAGGACTTCACTCTTCAGTATTATCAAGCCAGCACTTAAATGTACAGACTTCTTTTATTGCTCAAATTGCAGGTATATTGGAAATCCTGGCTCAGTGTAATGAGCCAATCAAATCTAGTAACTACTGTTGTGATTTCTCAATGAAATAAGCATCGATGCATCAATTTTGTTGGAGGATAATGGCTGTTGCTCTGAAGCGTAGTGCAGCAGGTCAGGTTTGGAAAGGAGCTCAGATGCTTGGCCTTGGGACCTCAGGAAGGAATCCCCACAGACAAGGATAAAACGAAGCTGAGAAGCAGAAGAAGTTGAAAGTTGCTGTCATCGGAGCGCCGCTTCTGCTGCTGAGCAGCCTGAGGTCGAGTGGTGGAGTTCATCTGTCACTGCATAGTCCCAATGCTTCTCCTGCAGGAAGTGCAGCTGGAAAAGAAACATCAAGGAGTGCCTGGGAGGAAGCAGAAGAAAACAGGTTACAGTTACTGCAATGGGGACACACTGGGTTCAACACAGGACAGTCAGATCAAAGGCCAGTCCATGAAATTTCACAGATACAAGGCCAAACTCATCCCTATTGTAACAGCAGTGGAATCAGTTGAAGTATAGCATGGATTATGTCCATGTGGTCGATTGTTCATTAGCATGCTTTGGCTGTAATAAGCCAATTACAATTGATGTTCATGCTGATCACAGAGGCTGTAGGTCCCAAGTGGAGATAGGCTCGGGTATAGACTTCCAATTCAGATCCAAACCTGAGCTTCCACGGTGTTCAGGTGGGTTTGGATTCAGCAGGTCCAGTTCCGGCCTATTACCAAGACAGATCTGAGCTTTAGTGTCCTGATCTGGAACCTGAATCTGAAGCTCCCTGTAACTCAAGAATGGGAAGATCCTTGTAGCTAGTGTTTCATTAAAGAGAGGTTCTCCAAGTACAGATGCAGATGCACACTTCTCCATCGTTCTCTGCGTCCTGGATCTGGTGTTCCCATTTAGACCCATCTTTAGCTCGAACCATTCTATCAATAAAAGTATTTAAACAACAGGGGCCAGATTCTCAGCTGATCTAAATCAACCTCGTTTCTTTGATTTCAGTGGAGCTAGGCTGATTTACACCAGTTGAGGGATTTGGCTCCATTGTTACTAACCCAGTTCTAACCACGTGAGCCTTGTCTACAACAGTAGGCAAACGACTCATTTATCACATTGTAAACAATCCCAGATAGAAGGGGGGGCGGGGGAGGTGGAAATGAGAGAGACAGTGCATAAGAGCATACAGTGACTGTCCAAAATATTTCATAGAGAGACAGATAGGTTTTCCAGGAGTTCTTTCATAACACTCAATCCTGCTTCAGGGAGATTGCTGCACACAGCGTTCTTTGATACGTTATTCTGAACATCGTTTTATAGAGAGGACACGATTGCCCTTCACTGGAGCAGATGGTTAGTCCCAGTAGCTGCTGTACTTTTTTATGCTGCTTATATACTAACAGAACACAGCAAAACAGCCTGGGATATCCCAGCCCCACAATATACACTATTATGAATGTCTAATCTCTTCTGTCCACCCTGGATTGCAGCTGTCCTGATGTGCTGATAAAATAGTTTTATTGATGACTGGGCATGTTACCCAAGGTCCCACCGGACCGGTTCATGGAGACACTTTATTGACAGAGTCTCCCATATGTCCTAACAAAATTGTTGTGGCCAGCTATGTTGAGCAGAACAGTACAGCTGTTTCTCCTGCCCCTCTGCCTGCAGTGCAATCAATAGAGCATAGCAATAAGGTTCAGAGCATCCCCGGTGAAAAATCTATTTCTAAAACCAATGTTTCATTCATTGCAAACAAGGTGCTCTCCAAGAACTTCAAGGTTGATTTGACCTCAAAGCTTTTAGCTGGAGACCATTCATTTTATACAGGGGGGAAACAGTGTAAGATTAACACTCTACCCTCATATCACGCCTACTTTCCCAGGATATTAGGGCCAGATCCTCAGCCACTGGGAGTATTTATTTATATTTAAATCGTAAAAGAGATGCCTATACAAGAGCTCCAGGCAACCTGACACTTCTGTCACAACAACAAAATACTCCCAGTAGCATTAAAGAACACAGGAACACAGAAATCTACTTGGAAAGCCAGCCAGCTGCCAGAAAACTTTCCATTTGCCAGCGTTCTGGGCATATACTTCCAACCATCTGGGGAAAAAACCCAATCACATGGGGAATGATTTTTGACCCAATGAAAAAAATTCTGCAAAAATAAAAAAATATATATTTTTTGGTCAAAACTCCCCCAAAATTTGAAAACCATATGTTTTGTTGCCAAGCACTATATATATATATATAGTGCTTGGCAACAAAATCCCTGAAATTTGTTCATGTAAATAGAATTTTTAGCAAAAAAATAAATAAATAAATTCTGTTTAATTGTAAAGCCATTTTCCATTGGGAAAAAATTGTAGAGTGAAATTTTTTAAGGAGCTCTACCATGAAATAGGTGGCGTTAAGTAGAACTGTGCTGATTGATGTCATTTGTGGGTTTGACTCCCAGAGGTTAAGTGACTTGAAACAGATCACATAGCAAGTCACTGGAAGAAATGGGAACGGAACAAAGAAGTCCTGACTTCCAATCTGTGGCATGGGCGATTATGCCTTTAAGGGCTGAACTTCCCAAACAGAACGTCTAGACAGGGCACTGGGAAGCTCTTGCTATGCACAGCCAGCTGGAGCTCTCTTGCAAGCATGAGGTGATCACTTAACACCACATAACTCATTGTTCTAATGACTAGATCAGTGGTTCTCCATACTCTGCTGAAAAAGTATTAAGGACCCCCCATAAAGGGGGTGGCCGCCAACCCTCCCAACTTGTTTGAGGCACCCTTGATCCCCAAGTTGAGAACCCGGGTACCAGCGTAATGGAAAGAAAACATTTAGGAGCATATTCTGCCCGATTATAATTGGAGTAGATGTGGAGTGAGTCCAAGGTGTCAAACTCATTCTATTAAGAGGGTTATAATACAGTTTTAATTATTGGCATCACATATTACTCTCAAGCCATGTGCTGATCTCCCACTGATGTCAGTGAGAATTCTGCAGAAAGACAGATGTCAGAATATGCCTCTTGCACAGTAACAAAACTAAAGCTCCTATTGCATTCAACATCGTGCTGAAGGGAAAACATTAGGCAGGGTGACTTTGGGACCAGCACTATTTCTGCCCTTTGTTTATTTGTTCATTAGCAGCTGGAATTGCCCAATCTGCACACACAAGTAAAATAGAGGTAGCCACCAGTTCGGTGGACAGCGACACCCCCCATTGTTTTAAAATCTGGCCCTTTCCTGGTGCTGTTGTGAGGCTTAAGAATTAGCCTCCACTGAGCTGAACTGACTGCAGTTCACAGGTCTAAAGGGGCTAGATTGTGACTGGTGCTACAGCCTAGCAAGGAGTGTAAGGAGGAGTAAAAATCCCCTTCACACCTTCTCACAGACTGCCTGGGTCTTGGGGCCTGGTACAGGGATAAGGAGGTGCTGAGTGCCAGGTATGTCTGAAACATGCCTCCTAATGTCACCCAATAGGTCTCATATTGTGTCCTTGGTCTTAATTCTCATTTACACTACAGGTATGTCTACACTTAAAATGCTACAGCTCTGTAGCGCTTCCGTGTAGACACTCACTACAGCGACGAGAGGGGTTCTCTCATCGCGGTAGTTAATCCACCTCCCAGAGAGGCAGTAGCTGGGTTGACAGTAGCTAGGCAGATGGAAGTTTTTGGCGTAGACCAGCCCTAAGAGTACGTCTACACTGCAGTCGAAGGCATGATTGCATCTCATATAGGCATACCCTCACCAGCTTTAATCATGGCTAAAAATAGGAGGGTGGCATGGATTTCACTGCCTAGGATCCTGGGGACATGCTTGCATTGTTGACCCATACTGGGGTCAGTGCTGCTACGTCTCCACTGCTCTTGTTACCCAAGCTAGCTTGAGGAAAGCTCGCAGGGTTATGCCAACCTGAGCTGCAATCACACCTCCGATTGCAGTGTGGACCTATTCTGAGGCTGTTATACACTGGTCAAGGTTAAAGTGGGCATAAGTCCTCTTCACGCTGTCAGAAGTGGTGTAAAGCAGCCTTCATGTAACTGAGACTTAGACCGCTTGTTGGATCCAATAGATGATATCTAGTGGGATTCTCACGTACACTCAGGCCCCTTTGCCCCACTCGGTCAGTGTAAATGAGACGCAAATGCAATTTCTGCCCATTTTTACACCAGAGCAATGTAATGTGGCCTTAGTGTAAACAAGGATTAGGCCCTTTAGGCCTTGCTTCGTCACCACTGCTTGATTCCAGTTTTACCTTGGGGCAGCTCTGTTGGAATCAGTTACAGCAGCGTAAAACAGGAGTAATACGGTAATGATAGGCCTCTGACAATCCAATCCTGCAGGCCCTTGTTCCTGTCAGAAGTCTTGAGGCAGGTAGTCCCATTAACTTCAGTGGAACTACTCTCAGGAGTAAGGGTTTGCAAGACCAGACCTTTGCTTTGTGGGGTCAATTCCAACCGGTGTTCCACCACACTGACAATGATGCTTCTTGTGAAGGGTCAAAGGAGACAGGGAAAACTACCCAAGGCTGCTCACAACCTACTTACCTTCCTCTGCTTGCTTTCTCTTTTTGCAAGCTCCTGTGCGATGATGGAGGATCCAAGTGGCTAGGGTGCTAGCTTGAACCTTTAGAGACAGGGGTTGATTTTCCTGTTCTGCTACAGACTTCCCGAGAGGCGAGGCGCTCTCTGTGCTTTAATACTCCATGTGTAAGAAGGGGACAATAGCCCTTCCCGCTGTCATAGGGATGTTGTAAGAGAGAATACACTGAAGATTGTGAAGACCTTACGTGACATAGTAATGGGGGATAGAAAAGTGCCATAGAAAGTTGTGGATCAGATAAGGGCCTGATGATTCCTAGCTGCTTTTATATATTCCCACAGTGCTTGACATATTCTTCCTCACTTTTCAGTGGATTCTCACTGATCAGATGCAAAGACTCATTTCATGTCAAATCAAACTTTCCTTGCTCAAGTGGTTTATTGCTTTTTCAAGCAGATGTTACCATCCCTAATTGATGAAGCAAGCTTTCGCTCTCCAAAAGTGTGATGGCCAAACCAGAAAACCAGGTGGTGGGAGCAGTGTGAAGTTGGCACTAACTTAAATGAATTCATCTGCTTATAACTGTGTGTGGGATGTTGGTGATTCAATTCTGTTGCCAAGATCAAGGCTCTATAATAAAGGAAATGATCAAACCGGCTCAAGAATAAATTCAATGCATTGGCGTGATTGTTTTTCTGAGAATAGACTCGCAAAATTTTCATAGTGCTTTCTGAGTCCCCTTTTCTAGGCAGCGTCAAACCACATATGAATTTTGTATTGCTTCGAACTTTACGACTCTCATCTGGAAACATGCGGATTTTGAATTGCTGCTCGGGCTCCACTGCTGAGCCGGCAAATTTTGTTCAGTAATTAACATGAAAGGCTCTCGGAAGCCAGCTTTTCCTCCCTACTGACTGATGGACATCTACTGCTCAGAGCGTCGCCACGGTAGTTGCTTTGCGCGATATCCGTTTCTATTCACAGGGACTCAAGTAAGACCACTCTGATTTTAACAGACACATACAAGTGAAAGGTCAGTGCTTGTAGACATTAATAAATCCCTCTGGCCTCTTGTGAACAGAGAGAGGAAACAGGAAAAAAATCCTACAAACTTTTGTACTGTCTGTATAATTTTATGCACTAATCCATGTGCCAGTTGCTCACAACATTGGCTTTGATGATGGAGCATCTGAGCACAGCAGTTAATATTTTGAGATGGACACTGCCGGTAGATTGGTGGCTGGATACCAGGGTGATGGAGGCTTTAGAAATGCCCAAATATCTGGGGCCAGATCCTCAGCTGGTATAAATTGGCACAACTCCCTTGAAGTCAGATACATCCTTTGGAGCAGATACTCCATTGGTGTCTATCAGCATTGTCCCAATAGAACTACACTGATTTACACCAGTGGTGGACCTAAGCCATATGCTATAGAAATCAAAGGATCACTGTAGGAGTGGAGACAGGAGGGTCAAACTGCAAGGTGATGTGTAAGTTAGGGACCCTTAGAAATACTTACACCCACTTACTGATGGGTAAGGAAGCCCAAGTTGCTATAAAAGGTGCAGGCTAAAGTAGGGTGGTGACTGCTTTGACTTACACCTTCATATACCCTCTGCTCATTGATTTATTGTGAGCTCTTCTCTTCTGACTCCTTGGCGTCCAAACTGCACCATCTTAGACTCACTTGGGTCAAATTCAGAGGTCATATTTAAAGTGGGGGCATAAGTTACACTTTGGTAAGTGGGTCTGAGCCTACGGGAATCTTAGAGCCTAATCCAATGCTCATGGAAGTAACGTCACTGAGCAAACCAGGAGCCAGAGCCCAAACCGAAGTCAACAGGAATCTCTCCACTGTCTTCCATGGGCTTTGGCTCAGGCCCCACGGGCCGTCAGCAGCCTCCCTAAAGAGTGCAATATCCTCTCTACACCGCGCCGGTGCAACTCCTTCCTTGCTGCAGCCTGTCCATCGCTAAGGTGCCTGCAGATCACTGGACTGGGCTTCTGACTTGCAGCCAGTCTGCACTGCATTCCCACCGTCCCTACCCCGAGCAGCTGTCCTTCCCTTCCTAGCCTTCTCTCTTATGTTGGCCATCACTGCCGAAACTCCCCTGCACTGTCCTTTATTAAAGAGCTAGTCTGCACTTCAGATGCTCTGCCCTTCCCTACTGCTGCTGCTGAGCTGATGTATTATGTCCTGTCCCCCTCCTGCACTGAAATTGTCACTGGCTGGGAGTTTTCTTTATTGTGCATCACTCAGTGGAGAGATAGAGCTGGATGCGGTTCAGCTATCATCAATCAAAATAACTCAGTGGCCTCTGCATAGTCTGGGACTCAGGAACTAATCATGCTCTTGTTCGTCTCCCCCTCCCGCCCTCCCCCCAGAACCACCCGGTGGCCCAAACTACATCTCTGTGGAGCTGTGTTTGGTTCTGAGCCACTCGTGCTCTGAATGGGATATAGAGCAGAACTGTGGGAGGCGATGTCTACAGAAGGCTGAGTCAGCTCTCTCTGCAACGGTAAATCTATCGGTAACTCCACCAAGGACACTACAGAAAGCGCAAAGGCGTATGCTGAGGAACATAAAACAAGAGGCTCGGAAGCAGGCGGGTGTTTCCTTTTCAATTCACTGGCCTTCAGGCCTGTGGTAATTTTCCCCCACCACCACCCCCTTAAAGGGACAAAAAAGCCTTCCCCCTTTCTATGAGATTAAATGCATCTCATATAATTGTGCATTAACCTTTGCTCCTGCATTAGGTTGCTGTGGGTTTGCACCCTGATGCTTTTAGCTCAGGATTCCAATTAGCCAAAGTGGCTCTTTGACAGACTCCTTTGTTCTGAGCCACCCCATAATGGAGGAGACCCGTTAATGCAAGGGGAGATGGATCACTGCTCTTCTTACAGCTCACCAGAGGTTTGGTGCCCTGCGGACAGGAATGAAGGCTTATTTTCTTAAAGTGTGAGCTAAAGGGGCCTTTTTGTTCACCAAAGGGCATTTCAAGGAGCTTTCAGAGTGGGAAATCTTTAGACTAAACTGGGGGGAGTAGGGCACTCCCCCATCTCGTGACATACAGCAGGAATATTTATAGGAAAAGCTTTTTGATGGCCTGAGCTGGAAATCTCATTTATAGCAAGCCTCTTCCTAGGTAATTAAATAACATACTCCAGGGTAAGAATATTGATCTGGCCCCGCTGCTTCCTCCCACTCCTCTGCAGGGAGACCAAGGGTCTGATTCTCAAGAGAGCTTCAACTGACTTTAGGAGGAGCAAGATTGGGCCCATTGCTGCCATGTGGAATAAATACTGTGCCCTTCAGCTTGATAGACATGAGAAAGAGCTGGCCAGATGCCATGCAACTATATGAATTGTGTTCCCAAGAAAAGTTGAAAAGAGCCAGTTGAAAATTTTTTTTCAACAGAAACGGCTTCTTGACTAAAATTAACATTTTCATTCCGAAGTTTCATTTGCAACAATATTTTCTGGGGGTCTTTTTTGATGACAGAAGAAATCAAACCCCCAAGAAAGTCAGGAAACATTTCCATTTACTAGGACAAGTTTTTTCTTTTTTGAACCCCCAAATAAATTGATTTTTTTTTAAACTAAAACCTGAACATTTTTACTGAAAGTGGTCTTTGCAAACCAAAAGCTTTCAGTATTCAGTTTTGGTTTTACATTTAAAAATTCAAAATGTTATGTGAAATACTGAAGAAAAGACCATTTTATTCCTGAAATTTCCTAAGAAAAATAACTGGCACTTTTTGACCTGCTTTACTGACTTTACGTCTTCAAACCCACTTTGAGTGTTAACTAGTTACCCGAATCAACACCATATTTTCAATTTTTAAGGAGTTTAGAATGTATCTTATTGCACAACAGACAGTTATGTTCCGTGATTGCTGCTGTAGATGGGATCAAGGAGTTCGGAGAGGAGAAAGCAGAAATCTAGTAGGTGTGATTGAATCAGGTGTTGTGGTTTCAATACTGCTGTAATTTCAAGAGTGCTCCAACTCAAAATCCATTAAACTACACTCAGGAGCAAAGCTACCCTCATGCTTACACAGGATCAGGACCTAAATGAGTAGAGCCTTTCTTTGTACACAATATTTACCACGTGTATTTTAATCTTTTTACCATGTTAAATCATCTGACTTGCCAGACGTTAGTATTCTTCCTCTGCTCATGTAAACTTTAATCTGGTAATAAGAATTAACCACCCTCTTTTATGCGTACAATTTAATAACCCCTTTCATTTTTTTAAGGATCATGTGTGCACGATTGCAAAGAGACATGCTACATTACTGTCAGGATGTTGCATGAATTGCCATGTTACAGAGTATAAGCCACATAAATGGTGGAGGCAATACAAATAGGCTGCAAGGTTGTGTCATCAGGAACTCTTGAGTCTGGTGCAACTCCTTTTGAAATCAGAGGTAGACTTTCCACTAACTTGATTGGAAGTTGGATCAGACCCACAGTATATGTGACGTATACGGTACTAACAGACGGATACGTTATGAGGGGCACTACCAGCCTCCAGGGTTTCCAATTGTTATCCTATTGAGAGTAAAGCGCTTACACTCAAAGAAACGGAATAAAGCAGTGTACAGAAGAGTGCAAATACGCTTCCACCCATAACATGAATGATTTGATCCATACTTTAGAGTCAGTGTCCATCTCCCTGCTCTCCACCCAGTGGACAGAAAATTCACAAGACCTTTTAATTTGCATCTGTATTTTGCAGGCTTCACAGCTGAGAGGAACATCTTCGTAGTCACATTTAGATAGAAAATGGATTTGATGTTTTGTGATTATAAAAAGTTTCAGAGTGAGCTTGTGCTAGGTGCAGTGGGGCTCACAATAAAATAACCTCGATTCTTTGAGTATGAAGGCTGGGTCAGGGGCACCCTGAACGGTGTAGAAAAGAATTGTTTAGTCTGCGTGTAAATCGCTTGTGCAATCCGACAGGAAAGGCTGCTGCCCAGTTTAAGTGGCTGTTCACCTTTCTGTGAGCAGCAGTGAGATCATGAGGTCAAACTACAGCTGCGTACCATGTTTTTCTTGTAGAGACAGAAGACATGCAAGACCGAGTTTGAGCCAGGCCCCCGACCACCCTGCGATTGCAGGGAATGGATGAATGGTGTGGGATCTTAGCGCACGCCATGCAAGCTTCCCTCTTGTGCCCTATGATGGGGCCTGCTTTCCCTGCATGAGCCCAGACAGGCTTAAGCCCATATTATTGACAGAGGAAGTCCCGCCTCCCAGGTGGGACTGGGCATGCTCCAAATGCTCTAGCACTATAAAGGAGGAAGCCCAGGCCAGCCTGGGCTGGAGGCTGCAGGGGAAGCTCTTGCTGTGGATCAGCCACAGCCCTTGACTATGCTGGGGATCAGAGCCTCCCTGGGCCTGCTTGAACTCCTGTGACTGGCATAACAGACCATGGAGAATGTGAAACCTCATGAGAGACCCCAATGCAGATACTGGTAGGAAGTGACTGGGTGGGGGGGTGATGGAGTGGTACCTCCCACCTGGGAAACCTCAGTGTGTTTCAGTAGGACCCCCTGGTGAGTCAGTGGCAAATTGCTCTGGCACTGTTAAGGGCCTGGTGGAGTTGGGTGGGCCTGGGCCCCCTTGTTGGGGCTGCCACACCCCCTCGTGGGAGCCCCTCATTGAACTCTGGCTGCTAGGCCATGATGCCCTGATCCTAGAGGCTGTTGCCTGTGTTTTGGACCTTAAAGCCTGACTTGGCCATCTAGAAAGCCTAGGAGAGGACTCATAGGTGGTGCTCTTCTGCCCTTGATACCCTGTTTGTGTGATTGGGGTGTGTGTAGACTGCCACCTGCCCCTACACCATCCCAGCAGATGAGAGCGAAGTTCATTTTCTCTGCTAATCCAATAGCAGTGCTTCATGAACTATGGTAGAAGCCCTCTTTTATTACCTAATTGGGGGTTAAGCAGTTAATAAAGTGGAAAAAAAAAAGTGGAACATCTCAAAATGATAGTGGGGATGGTGCTTAAATTGCAGCATGGTGTGCTGTGTCACTTTCATCTTGTACTTCAAACCGCTGTGAAGAGATTTCCAAGGTTCTGAATGCATGAGAATGTGAAGGGCTGTCAACTTGTACTTCATCAAGAACACTTTTATGTGATTTTTTGTTGTTGTTGTTCTTGCTGTTGTTGGGAAGGATAGTTTGTTCATAAGTTTGGTGTTTGTAAAATCAAAGTGCTACTGTAGACTTGTTCAGTGCCACTGGAGTGCAGCCATCTCTGGGGTGGAGGGGGCGTATGCAGCCCAAACCAGGCTGAGCAAAAGCTGGAGGGTGGGAAACCTTGGTCATGGCTGAATGGGCAGAGGGTCTGATGTGGTGGAGATAGGACCTCATTTTTCAAAGGTCTAATCCACTAAACCAACAGGTACTTGATGTATTTGTCTTAGGAGGCCTAAAGCTTTGAAGAGCTAACATGGAATGTGTCCTGGAAGGACTGAGCTGACCTTGGTGGTGATTGAAGTTGGAGTCAGATCCTCAGCTGCTATAAACCTGGGCATTGCTCCATTGAAATCAATGGCCCTGTGTTTCCAGGCTCTATCCGTTCTACAGAGCTGGGGGCTGAGTCCACCGGTTTCTGAGTAACGCTGGCTCATTGCTGAGCAGGACTAGAGGGCACTCGCCACCCTCCGACTGAGCAATGTTTGTTTGCTTAGATGTATGAGCCCTCCAGCAGCCCCTACTTATTAGTTAGGAAGGGAAATTGAATTCTGTGGGAACTGAGGACCCATAGCGCTTTGTAGGATCAAATCCCATAACAGTGAATCCCTTTTAAAAGTGTGTACAGTAAAAAGGATTGTTTATGGCCTGACTAAGGGTCCAGTCCTGCACCAAGGAAGTCAGTGGAATCCGCTTCTCTCTAGGGGCCATTGAATCCAATGAGCTACCCAATGACGCAGGCCTAGGTTTCCAAACCCTTTGCTGCATCATTATCCTGCATGGGGGTGGGGGTACCATGTGGCTTCAAATGTAGCTGTCAAAACAAAATTTTAAAAGTGGTTTACATGCAAGGCTGTTACTAGTTCTCTGGAAACCTGTTAGTGTCGTCTGATGCTCTGCCCCGGTAGACTTGTAGAAATCATTGGTAAATATGCGTATTTTGACAGATCTGAGCAAGAACAAAAGTAAATGTTGTATTTCATATAACTTCGAAAATCAAGTTATCTGAAACACACTGAAAAGGTAGAGCATGGCCTGGCCTCTATTTCTGGTCCTTGTATTAAACTGCATTTTCAAACAGGTGATACCTTTAAGTTAGGTACCCAAAGCCATATTTGGATACCTGCCAGAAAATTGGCTTATGGTCATTACTGACTTGGAAGTGTAAGTTTAGGCCAGTAGTATAGCTCCAGGTGCTATTTTGCAACCCTGCCACTGAATTGCTGTGTGACCTTGGGCAAGTCTCTTTAACCTCAATGTGCCTCAGTTTCCCTACCTGCAAAATGAAGATGGCAATGTTTACCTTTCTAAAGCATTAGAGCTGAACAAACAGTATTAACTATAAATGCTAAGTTTTATTTGATCCAGTGGCCGGGAGACACAAGTCAATGTAGCTTCTCACCAAACCCCTACCCCAATCAGTCCCCCACTAATTTTTTTCTAGCAATGATGGAATTCAGCTTCAGAAATTGGCTTTGCAAATGAGGTGACCCTGGGTGGAATTAGAGTTTTCATTGACAGACTGATTTTTAAGCAAGCCAGTCTCTTTGTTTTCTGAGCTGTTCGGTAAACCTCAGAAATGAGACATTTCTTCCTTGACACCTTAGTTATAAGGTGGAGAGAAATCTTAGCTTTTGAGAAGACTGGCCCTCTGAAGCCATTACATTGACTAATAGAGCATCGGCTTAGCTTTTCTACAGATGCTTGATGGGGCCGTGCAGCAATTTATTGTCTTTGTGAAATTAAGGTGAATGTAAAAAGGCTACAGCTTTCCAGTAACAAGAATGTTTCAGCAGTTCCCCCCAGAGGCTGATTCCCATTTGACATGTTGGCTTCAGAATAATGGAGACAGACACAAACAGTTTCAAGTTTCCAGGTGCCTTGCAATAGGTTTTGGAGACTGAGTCCTAAGTAGAGCTGTCACGGGCAATACACTGAGGTCTCCATCCAGAGCAGGAGAGGAAAGACTTCCTTAAAACTCTCCCCTGCTGAGAAGTTTACAGAAAACTTGATGAGACAGCTGCTGTGCTGAGACCACTGCCCATAATGCTGACCAATACAGCCTCATTATTTCCTTGTGCTTCCCCTGTCAATAGCCTGCCCACTCTCTCATCTTGTTCTTAGATGGTAAGCTCTTTTGGGCAGTGTGGACTAGACCCAAAGGCCCCCTGCTGGAGGCCTCAGGGTCTTGCCACTCTTGTCCCAGGTAAGGAGCAGTGGAGAGGTCCTCCAAATAGGCTAGAGTGGCTTCAGGGATGCAGCCAATGAGGGCCCAGGAGGACCCTATAAAAAGGAGCTACAGGTCTGCAGATAAGCATTTCCTTGCTGGAGCTAGAAGGGGGTGGGGTTCCTGGCTGGCAAGGGGAACTGCAGCACCACAGATAGCTTAGTGCTAGTAGGGACTGGGGGTGTAAGGAAGAGTTCCTGGCTGGCTACTGGCCCTGAGCTAAAGGTAAGGCATTGGTGAAGGCTGGGGGGAAGTGGCCCACAGAACTGAAGAGTTTCACTAAAGGGACATGGTGGTGTCTGGCTGCTATTCTTAGGGTTCCTGGGCCGGGAGCTGGAGTAGTGGGTGGACCTGGGTCCCCCCCAATGGCACTTGCCCAGTGGCCTTACAGTTGGACATCAGTAAATCCCCAAAAGGGGACTGAACTGTCAGGAGGCCCAACTGCAGACTGGCGCGAAACCATGGCTTCCAGGGAGGAAGCCCTAGGGGTACAGCCTGAAGGCAGGGCCGAGGCTGGTTTAAAGACTGTGGATACACCCAAACAGAGAGGGTGCTAGCAAGAGATGGGTGCTGACCCTGTTACAGGCAGGAACTGAAATTTTGTTGTTGGCACAATGGGGCCCTGGTCAATGACTGGGGCTGCTAGGCATTTAAATAAATAATACTAATAATAAACTCAGCTGACTTTGGTGTCAGGCAAGCTGCTTTTGGGTGGCTTTGAGTTTTGGAAGCCAGGCATCTTTCTGACGTGCATCAGGCCTAGAAATACTCAAGTATCAGAACAGAGGTACCCCTCTATCCGGTAAGTCTTTTTTTTTTTCCAAAGGCATAAAGGGCAGTGAGGTACCCAGTTTGCCTTGACTTCCCATGAGCAGTGAGGCACCCAATTCCCTTTAGGCCTTTTGAAACTCTTCCCCCCAAAAGCTTCAGCTTTGGCAAAAGAGCCGAGATGTAGGGTGTGATCCTAACAGGTGCTGAAGCTGCTTCCACTGGTGTATTAGCTCTGCAGTGCTTAGAGGAGTAAAACACTTGCATTTGTTGGTGTAGTGAGTAGATACGGCTCAAAGGCAATCTGGGCCCATGATGAGGTTTGATAACGCACAAGGCATGAAGAAATCAGTGGGAGTCGAGAGGCGGCTCAGCCATGTGTGGGAGGTTCTCAGCACCTGGAAGGATTAAGCCTATGGTACAAGAAGAACTTGACCAACAGGTGTGTTGGTCAGAAATGGAACACTGTCCTGTCCTCAGTCACGTGATCTGGGCCAGGATGACAAAAGTCTCATGTAATGATAGGGGTCAGTATCCACTGACTCCAGTGCCGACTGTTTAAGGGTGCAATTCATCCCTGTCCAGCGTAATGCTTATGCATCACATAATTCCTACATAAGCCCTATGTTGTATGGTGCTGGTCCTCTGCATTGGTTTCCATTTCATGGTGAGGGAGCAGACCTACTGAGTAAGCAGGGCCTATTTTTACAGTCCTTTTCTAGTTGTAACAACACTATAGCACTTTGAAAATATAGCCTTAGGGTGCACTTCATGGCACTTTCTGAAGCCTGCAAAATTTGCTTCTGTTACCATGAAGCCTCTCCCCTATAACTCATCCTTTTTTTACAAAGGACAAATGTGCAAGAAGTAGAGACCAAAAAGAAGTAAATTAAAAACAGTTTAGTTCAGGCTCTTATAGCATGCACACCTTCAGGTTGAAAGTTAGAAGCAGGGCCTTTAAGGCAGCCTAGGATTTCTATTTGTCACTAAAGCTAGGGCCCTGGCAAAATTACGACTCACTTCAGTGGGAACAGGATTGTGTCCTTAATTAGTCTGCTGGAGTTTGAGTAGCAAAAATGGGCCTTGATTCTCTTCTGACTCTCCCCTGCTTTATATGGATTTAACTCCACTGTGAATTCCACTGAACTCAATGGCTGGAGAGGAAACTTGGGCCCTGTGGAATGTACCTTCTCCTCCCACTTTCTTTTCACTTCATGTTTGTCTTGTGAGTTTTCCTGTAGCAGGCAGGGCCAGTCTGACAATTTTCAGCATGCCTCACTGCAGCGAAGTGGGGAGATAAAACAACCTCCTCTAGTTAAGCTTTCATTATACCACAAAGGGGAGTTATACACAACTCGCGTTGACTTGGGCATCTTCCTGCCCTTTGTGCCTTTGAAAATTTAACGATGGTTGTGCCTCATGAACAGACCTGTGCAAGGGGCAGGCACACAGCTGTCCTGCCCCAACCCAGAAAGTCTAAGGAGAGCAGTGTCAATTCTTTCCTTACTTCCCCACTGGAACATTCTGCTACTAGCCTCCGGTGTCTGGCACACCCAAGGGCCCATTCTCTGTCCTCCTCCTGCCTACTCTCTATCCAGCTGCTTCTTCTCCTCCACACCTACTGCTGAGATGCAGGGAGGTGTTGGAGAGGAGTGTGCCATTGTGGAGCTGGTTCTTAGCCTGTTTGTGGCCCGCTGATGGAGTGCAGGGATCAGTAACCTGCTCCTAGCCCATTTGGCAGCTAGTCTGAATCAGCCCTGGTGCTCTATCATTTTACCCTTGAAGTTCACTTCAGTTATCTGTCTGTTGTAAAACTTGCAAGATCTTGGCCCTTTTAATTTTGCAGGGAAACTATTCCAAGGCCACTTAGCTCTATTACCTCTGCATTCAGCTGGAAAATTTAACTTTAAAGCCATTTGTTTTGGGTGTTACAAAAATGCAAATAAAGCTCATTCCTCCCTCATCCCCTTGCCCAATTGACAGTGGGCCAAAGCCTTTCATTTTAATATTGGCCTGATCTTGCATGCCTGCCAAGATTCACTTCAGAGTGGATCTCGTTTGTTTCAGCCAATATATAAATCAATCAGAAAGAGGGATTATAATGGTAGGATTGACAAACTCATAACTGTAGCCCTGATAGCGAGTGCTGATATGAACAGATTTGTATGATCTGGATTTGTTTAGTTTTTTCTCATTTAGTCTGGGTGAAATATGACTCAGAATAGACAGCCACTTGCTATGTTGTCAGCTTCGAAATTAGAATATACATCATGGATGTGAAATCCATACTCTTTGTTTTCCTTGTTTGATCTGCCTTTAAACACACTATCTTAACAGGACGATCAGCCCTGAAAGCAAGTTTGATTAGAGATGAGGTGTAGAACTGCTAAATTTTGAGGATGTTTAGATTAATGAACTTTTGTGACCTGGAACGAAAAGAATTTATGTACTATTTGAGAATTAGGATTTAAAAGTTCCGTACCAAATAAGCAATATCAAGGACATAAATATTTCAGAGTAATTTAAAGTCATGCAACATACTGTCCTTGATATTCCTGTTGTCCATTTTCTTATCTTTATAGTATAAAAATATAGATCTTGCCTTCGACTGAGCTCCACCACCATACACCAGGTGAGGACCTGGCCCTAACCTAGTAATTACGGTCAAGGTTTTCCAAAGTGATTTGTGACTTTGTATCAATTTTTCTCTGGTCAACTTGTAAGGGGGCTGAATTTCAGACAGCACTGGGCATCCCGCTCTGAAAATCAGGCCTTGCCTGGGCACCCAAACTTTGGGAAAAATTCAGTTTGAAAAAACTTTGGCCTATAACTTGAACAAATTCAAAGGAAGGCTAAATTTGGGTCCTAAAACTTGTAAATTTTTTTTAAAGTCTTGGCATGATGTTTAGTCTTTAAGTTACATTAACCTCATATTTCAGTTTGTTTACAAGAGCGATCTGGATGATATTAGTGGACACATCAACAATAACAATTTCAGATTTAGTAATCCATGTGGTACCCCTTGCAGGAGAAAACAAATATTCCACCAAGTACTAAGCATGAGAGGCTTTTCCAGGTCAGCAATTAAAACTTCTAAGAATATAAGCACAGCCATACTGGGTCGGACCGATGGTCCACCTAACCCAATGTCTTTGACTGTGGCCCTTGCCAAATGCATCGGAGGGAATGAACAGAACAGGGCAATTTTGAGTGACTCAGTCCCTGCTTCTGGCAGTTGGAGGTTTAGGGATACCCAGAACATGGCATTGCATCCCTGTCCATATTGGCTAATAGCCCCTGGTGGATCTATCCTCCATGAACTCATCTAACTTTTTTTTAACCCAATTATACTTTTGGCCTTCCACATCCCTGGCAACAAGTTCCACAGGTTGACTGTGCATTGTGTGAAGTACTTCCTTAAGTTTGTTAAAGCTGCTGCCTTAAATTTTATTGGGTGACCTCTAGTTTTGTGTTATGTGAAGGGGTAAATAACACCTCATTTGCTTTTTTCACACTTGTCACAATTTTGTAGACCTCAATCCTATCCCCTTATTCTTTTTTTTTCCAAGTTGAACAGTCCCAGTCTTAATCTCCTCCTAGGGAAGCTGTTCCATAACCTGAATTTTTGCTGCCCTTCTCTGCACCTTTTCCAGTTCTAATGTACCTTTTTTGAGATGGGGTGACTAGAACTGCACACAGCATTCAAGGTGTGGGCATACCATGGATTTATATAGTGGCATTGATAGCTTCTGTTTTATTATCTACCCCTTTCCTAATGGTTCTTAACGTTCTGGTCACTTTTGACTGCCACTGCACATTGAACAGGTATTTTTCGAAGTATCCAAAATGACTCCAAGATCTTGAGTAGTACCAGCTAATTTAGATCCTGTTTTGTATGCATGGCGAGGATTGTTTTCCAATGTACATTACTTTGCATTTATCAGCTTTGAATTTCATCTGCCATTTTGTTGCCCAGTCACCTAGTTCTGTCACAGGTCAGTAATAAACACTTAGGGCTTGTCTTCACTACCAGGGTATGTCAACGTAAGTTACACTACTCCAGCTACATATATAGTGTAGCTGGAGTTGACGTAGTTAGGTTAACTCACCCCAGTGTCTTTTCTGTACTGCGTCAACAGAAGCCACCCTCTGTCTCCTCTCCTTAACCTTCTTGGAGAGGTAGAGTACTGGGGTCAATTGGAGAGCGGTCTGCCGTCGATTTTAGTGGATCTTCACTAGACCCACTAAACTGACACCTGCTGCATCTGTTGCAGCAGCAGCATCGATCTCCCCATTAGTGAAGACAAGCCCTTAGGGTGGATCTATTGTAACCAGTCTTCTGTCTTTATTAAACATTGGTCAAGCACTAAGCTATTAAGAGACATCCTAGCCAAAGTACGGTAGCCAACCAAATCTATTCAAATTTCTAAATTAGTGGCTTTAAAGGACACATTGAGAAAATGGACCTGATTTCCATTCCAGATGCCTTTAGTCTTTATTTTGCATAAATACTAAAAGCCTCTTGCCATTTATTTGTAGACCAAATGAAGCTTTCCTTTGTCTCTTCAGTCCCTATCACCTTCACAAGATCAGAATTCTTGCCCTCTCCTAGTCTCCCTCTTTCCAGCAGAGATCCACAATAAGCCTGATCTCTACCCATGATACCACCCCCTGAGCCTACCTACCATGATGCCTGATGCTACTCCCCCAGCCCCAATCTCGCCCCAGACTGAGAGGCAGGAGGCTCCCATTGAAGTCAATGGGAGTTGAGTGCCTAAATATCTTTGAGGATCTGGTCCTTTGTCAATAAGTCTGAGGCTGCTATAGCAGTGCAAAACCCTAAGGTAGATTTGGTGCAACTCTGGATAGGCAGGAATGCTAATCATGGTTTACACCAGTGCAGGGCAACTCCACTAGGCTTTGGGATTGGTGCAGTTATATTGATGTAGGTACACTGGGAGCTAAAATCCCCAATGTAAACAAGGCGTTACTGCTTAAAGCTAATGGGTGAATGTCAGAACATATGAATAAGCATCCGGAGAAAGAAGCCTGACCCTGCAAAGTCTGGATTTGAAACTGGGTCCAAATGTTCTTTATCTAATATGTACATGGGAGGGGATGAAGGAGAAGGTTATGTTTCAAGTTCAGTTTTTTCCTTCCTTTTCTCCCAAACAAAAAAGGGACCAGCTATGAAATTCAGATCTATCTCTGAGGCCTTCCAAAACTTTAGGGGGGGCTTTGGATGTGGGGTTTTGTTTCAGGCCAATTTGTACATCCAAAAGTCTAAGAGCCTGAGTCTTTCCCACTTAAATCAGTACAATTGTATAACACTCCAATGGGAGCTCCACATTGTGAGGAAAGCTTCTGGGATTGGGCCCCTAAACTTGGAAGAAGTTCAGATCTAAAAAGAGCAGAACTTTTTAGACGTGCCTATTTTTTGAGACGATATGGTGTTACCTTATGAGAGAGCTTAACCCCAAACCTATTGGAAATCTCAGGCTGTCATCACTGACAGCTGAAACAGCACCCAAATAAGGCTCGTGCAAGCATAATTTCATCTTCTACTGAACACAGACCCTTGTTACTTCTAAATCTTTTATACTCGGGGCTCCCGGTGTTCATGTTAGGTGAGACATTTTGAAGGTCAGATGGAATTGCTTTGTTCTGATCTGCTTAGAATAATATACTGCTAAAGTGAATGCCAAAGCTTTGGTTAATGTCCTGGTGAGATATTAACAGTAACCAGGGGAGATAAAGGAAGGTTATCGAAGACAGACTAAGATGGATCCTACACAAGATTGGCACAGTTAGATTAAAAATGATTCCTAAACTGATAAGTAGCACACAGAAGAAAAGTCCATGGATTAATTTCCTAGGAGCACAGCTGAAGATGCTAAGCTATAAAGGGAGTGTTTTTAACTCCTAATCATGATGGTTTTAGATTAATCGCTTTCAACATCTTTTCATCTAAATAGGAAGTCAGAAGCCCAAGAAAAATGGCATTGGTCTGTCCTTTCATTGCCCATGGAAGTTGTACTTTGTTTTTTTTTTCTGGACTTCAGCTTTGTGGGACAGATCCTCAGCTGGTGTAAAATCAATGGAGATACACTGATTTACACCATCTGAGGAGCTGATAGTTAAAGTAATTCTCCTACTGGTAGGACTTAACTTCTCCTAGTTACCAAAGTAAAAGGTGTAAATATGACTCGGTGCAGTTATTCCTGATTTACAAGTATTAGTGAAGTGGACAAAGCCTAAGTATTTTGGGGGCTGTTGTCTGTTAAAGACACTTGCATGGTCCCCATCCCCGTTGTATCTGAAGCTATATCTACACTGCAGCTGGGAGAGAGCAGCCCAGCCCAGGTAGAGAGACTTGCACTCACAGGGCTCAAGTTAGCTTGCTAAAAATAGCAGTGTGGCTCAGGGCCTCATGTCTAGGGGGTCAGGTGGTCTTGAAAACCTGAACTGCAGTGTCCACACTATTCTTTGTGTGCTAGCTTGAACCCCACTAGTGCAAGTCTGTTTACTGGGGGTTGGGAGGCTTGCTCCCAGCTGCGGTGTAGATATACCCTGAGTGGCTCACAATCTTGAATGCAATTATTCTTAATAGAATTTCCTGACCTCAAAGGGTATTATCCCCCACCCCATACAGATGGGGAACTAAGGCACAGGCTAAATTCACACAAGAGGCCTACAGAGGAGCAGGGAATTAAACATGGGTCTCCTAACAGGGTCCAAACCACTGAACCATCCTTCCTCCCTAACTCACTGCTGTGAATATTAAGATTTTAGTTTTTCTTTAATATAATTTTCCATTCTGTGAAAATGGAGTCCCTATCCATTACTCTAGGTGCAACTTGATGCTTCCTTAAATTTACAATGATAAAGGTGGGGGTTTTCAAAGCAGTCTAAGGGGGTTAGGTGCCATACTCACTGGAGTTGTGGCAGTTTGGCACCCAATTCCCTTACGCACCTCTGAAAATCTCAGACAAAATAAACTGCTCCTATAATTGCTCTTCAGTGTAACAGCCAAAAGCAAAAACATGTTCAAGTTCCTCCCATCCACCAAAGCTTTCCATTGAAATCCATAGTTAGCCTGTAGAGTACCACGGTGGGCACCCCAAGGGCAGTATTGGTCTTAAATGTGTCCTTTAGGCTCAGATCATCAAGGTATTTAGCCACTTATGAAAATCAATTTGAGTTGGGTGCCTAAATACCTTTTGAGACTCAGGGCTTCTGTCTCCACCTTGTGTTAGTAGTGGAAGATCTCAAGTCACTCATGTGACTTCCCAACACAAAGGAAGAACCAAGATGAAGTCCAAGACTTTCAAACATAGGTGCCTAAAGTGACACTCCTAAATCATAGTTAAGTCCCACCTAATTTTCAGAGCTTCTGAGCACCCAAAAACTTCATACCAACACCCTTTGACTATTATACACAAGTATTTTCAATGGGAACCACTGTTTGGTGCCTTTGAAAATCAGGTAGGTGCCCAGATATGGATTTAGGAGTCTGCCTTTAAGGTCCCCTGTATGAAAATCAAAATAGCTCACTAACTCATGAGCACTCAAGTGCTGGTTGGAGCATTAGTTGCAACGTCAGCTTCGATCTGTTTCCAGGCACTCTTGGCCTGTTATGACCAGAATAACTCAATGATTCCAGAGTTTAGCCCATGTGCAAACATGAGTAACCCTCCAGTTACTATGACAGTGAAAGAGCACACAGCTAACACCAATAAATTCTTGTGCAAGGCAAGGAGGTGAGCTTTTTAAAATCAGCACTGCCTGATTATCTGCACCCAGACTGAATTTCATACCAGTGTGTCTGGAAAGGCAGCCCTCTTAGAATTTCAACAACTCTTAGAGTTCCTGTAGATCCTGTTGTCTAAGCAATTGATGAAAAGCTTTTGTCAAGTAAGATTGGTTGCTAGAAGAGAAGCTGAAAAGCTTGGGCGCAAGCAGGGGCAAGCAGATAAGTGATTTTTTTTTTGTTCCTGAATCATCTGTCACTTTGTTCTCCTGATTGCATGGGTGCTGTGGATGGATGAGTTTGCATCTACGCAGTTTAAATTGTCAGATCTCACAAAATGAATTTTATTTTCAGGTGTTTGTAGCTCAAGAATTAAACAGGGCCCCCTATCTCTTCAGGCAGAGAAGGGGATCCTACAGTTCATCACCTATTTCAAATAGCAACTCCATCTGGCCCTATGAGCCCCAAATATTTCAGGGTGCTTTTTTCTGTGCTTTGCTAACTCACAAAGACCTATGCAAAAAGAAAAGGAGTACTTGTGGCACCTTAGAGACTAACCAATTTATTTGAGCATGAGCTTTCGTGAGCTACAGCTCACTTCATCAGATGTATACCGTGGAAACTGCAGCAGACTTTATATACACACAGAGAATATGAAACAATACCTCCTCCCACCCCACTGTCCTGCTGGTAATAGCTTATCTAAAGTGATCAACAGGTGGGCCATTTCCAGCGCAAATCCAGGTTTTCTCACCCTCCACCCCCCCACACAAATTCACTCTCCTGCTGGTGCTAGCCCATCCAAAGTGACAACTCTTTACATAATCAAGTCGGGCTATTTCCTGCATAGATCCAGGTTTTCTCACATCCCCCCCACCCCCATACACACACAAACTCACTCTCCTGCTGGTAATAGCTCATCTAAACTGACCACTCTCCAAGTTTAAATCCAAGTTAAACCAGAACATCTGGGGGGGGGGGGGTAGGAAAAAACAAGAGGAAACAGGCTACCTTGCATAATGACTTAGCCACTCCCAGTCTCTATTTAAGCCTAAATTAATAGTATCCAATTTGCAAATGAATTCCAATTCAGCAGTCCTACCCCCCCTAGATGTTCTGGTTTAACTTGGATTTAAACTTGGAGAGTGGTCAGTTTAGATGAGCTATTACCAGCAGGAGAGTGAGTTTGTGTGTGTATGGGGGTATGGGCAAGGTAATAGCCTTTAATGGTCCAAGGCTGCTGAAGCTGTCAAGCTAGAGTTAAAGAGCTCTGTGTAGCTCAAAAGCTTGTCTCTTCCACCAATGAAGTTGGACAATTAAATATTACTTCACCCACCTTGTCTGTCATATCCTGGGACTGACATGGCTACAACACCACTGCAAACAGCATGTACTTAAAGTTAGGCACTTGCTTAAATATCCTGTTGAATCAGGGCATAGGAGTCAGGGCTCTATTCCTAACTTTGTCACTGGATGTGTGAAGCTGGCCAAGTCATTCAGGACCTTTTTTGTTCAGGATCCAGTTAATATTCCAAGAACCTGGCTAAATTCTGGTTTGCCAGCTGGGGAGCCATCCTCTGAGTACAGTAGCAAGGGTGAGCAAATTTTTAAATCCCTAACCCCTTTTTGGTGCTTCTCTTGTATATGTACTTTGTGTAAAAGCTTTTCCATTACAAGAACAGCCTGTGTTTTACTACACCACAATTCCATAGGAGGACCAGTTTAAGGATCAGATCCTTAGCTGGTGTAAATTGGCTGAGTGGCATTGACATCAATGCCAATGTGCCCCATCTGAGGATCTGACCCTAAATTTGGGTACATAAAATGCCCTGAACAATAGTTAGACACCTAAATAACAGACATAAATTGTCAGAGGTGCCCTGCACCTCTGACTATCGAGCTGCTTTTATTTAGGTTCCTAAGAATGGGTATTGCAGCCTGACTAGGCATTCTGATTTGAAAAATCACTGACTTCAATGGGAGTTTCTCGCACTGAGGGCTTGTGGGATCAGTCCTCCGTTTAGTTTATTAACCTGTAATTGATTTCCTTACACAAAATAAACCTTCCCAGCAAATCCTCCAAATGCAATAACTGAACGGCACAAGTGCAGGGGTTAGCTCCTGTAGCATGTACTCACTTTGAACAATGACAGTAATGCTCTTTGCCCTGCGTCCTGGCCCATGTTTAATTCAGAACCCGCTGCAGCTGGCTCTCAGTTGATGTCTTCATTTGACATGACCTGGAGGAAGGCTTTCTTTAATTCACTCAGACCTTGATGAGTGAGATTTATCTTCTCAGACTGCTTTTGTTATTTCTCTGCAACCAAGAATCCCCTTCCCTTGCCCCAAAGGAGATTTTATATGGGTTTTTTAAGGTTATCTAGAATAATGAAAACCTTTCAATCATATATATAAAAGCCTAGGACTTGGATCTCAAGTCTGCTTTGTGATTTTGTTATTAAATAAGGAACCTGTATCTACTAAATTGCCCTCAGGCAACCAAGAAACACTCTGCCATGATCTTTATTTCTTGAGTAAAGTCATTTATCTGAACGCTGTTAGGTCATCTGGATAGTGATGCTTCTATGCTCTTGGGCAAACCAAGAGGTCGTATACAGTTTATGGGGACAGAAATGATGCAATTCTTTTGGTGCACTGAAGTAAGAGGCCCAACCCAGAAAGATACTCAATACGTCTTGAACCTTCTCAGTAGGTGCTCGGCACCTAGCAGGATCAGGCTCTTCCAGCACAGTAGGCCCCAAATGATTTGGGGCCTAATCCAACTCTGACTAATCAGTGGAAGTCTTTCCACTGAAGTCCATGGGAATGGAATCTAGCTCTTGTTGTCCCAGCCACAAAGCTTACCCTGGCATTTTGAAATCTGAAACAGCTATGTAGAAAGTGGGATGCATTTCATAATACAGGTACATAAATTAGTGGTTTTTATACTGCATTCCCACTGCAATTAGAATGTTCTTATTCTGAAGTGTATCCAAAGAATATAGTCCTGAAATCATGGCAAGAGACAAATGAAGAGCTCAGTCCCAGAGTTTAGTAGCCTAAATAATAACCATTCTATGCTCCAATTACCTTTTCAGGCATGCTTTGAATCAGCAGTGCAATATACAGTCCTGTTCATCAGAAACTTCAAATCTGAGCCGCCTGTCCTATAGGACTCAGGAAAAGCATGCAATAGTGTCTCAGGTGGGTTTGAATGTTGACATCCAGATCATCAAATGAACAAATCCCCAGTGTCAGAAAGCATCCTCTCTCCCTGCTAAGGACTGTGTGAGTGGCATATATCTGCAATGTGAAAATACTACACAGCGAAGTATTCTATTGTCAAGTCAAGGGCAGGCTGACTCATATATTTTATTTGCAATTCCAAAAGGTGCTTCACAGAAATAAGGTGGGAAAAGGCATGAGTAATGACATAACAGAAGGAAACTAGCTATGCATAATCATCACCCTTCCTGATTAACAGACATCTGTCTAGAAAATATCAGAATAGATGTCTGCATGGGCATTTATGCTGCAGTCATCCAGAAAGGTTTCACCAAGGAAAACAAAACGGAATAGAATCAGACAAAGGCACTGTAGACAAGAAGAGAATTCAATTCAGTCCTATTGTATGAGGTATGTTTGGATGTTAATCATAGCACTTGGAGCACTGAGTAAAAACTAGAGAGAGGCCTAAGATGCAGTGTTTGGATATGGATTCAGATCTGGTTCTGAATTTTCATTTGTTTTCAGTTGAAGCCATCAGCAGAACTAAGGGCTAGCTATAAAAAGCTAGATTGTGATTTTTAGACTGCACAAAAGAAAACAGCACCTATGCTCTTCTATAAGCTACCTGGACCTTGGGTCTGGAGTCCTGGACACTTAAAAGTAAACAGGGCTACTTGCCTGTTCACTCTCTCCCTGGGGCAGGTGAGGTGGAGAGTGGGTGGAACCTTGGCTCTCCATTCCACCTGAGCTAGTGTTGGTGGTACCAGAAGTAAATTTCTGCACGTGCCCCCCCCCCCCCAAAAGTGAGAAGTGAGGAGAAACTTGACTCGGTAGGCTGTCTCTGACACAGTGCCTCCTCTGAACCCTATTGTGCTAGATGTTGTACAAACCCAGGAACATTAACAGGACCACTTGGACTTTCTCAAATACACCCTTTCACACCCAGCCCTTCTCTCCAGGTCCTTGCCTAGCCTCCATCATAGCAGTGTCTGGGCCTCCCCTCTCCTGCCAACTGTTTCCACTGTGGCCCAGCCTCCTTGGACCCAGAAGAATAGCTCGGAGCCAGGTGTGGATCCAGGCTTGCTCTGGTCCTTCAGAATGGCAGTTTCCCTCATTACCCTTTTTCCCCTCCAGCCTCACTGAAGGGTTTGTTCTGGGCAGGCCACTTGGCTAGGCTTCCAACAGGTGGTTCTTCTGGTTACATCTTCCTTAGACATTTCCCAACCGCACTGTTTCTCTGCCAGAGGCCTCCTATGCAGCCCTTGCGATGCCTGCACTATGCATTCTAGGAGAAACAGTGCTTGGTTGGGTCTATTACAGTCATGTCTAAGGACTAGCCAAGCATGTCGGGTGGACCCATTGTGCTCTCTGGTAGAAAACACAGATGAGCAGGTAGATTGCAGGCTCTTTGGGGCAGGGACTAAGTAACAAATGGATTACTTCCATCACTCATAGTCTTAAATTGCAGAAGGTTACTCCATTACCTGTTTGTAGGTGGTTTGGGGAGGCATCCTCCAACAGTATTTCCAGTCATTTGTTTGCCCTTCATTGGGTTTCAGCTTTCACTGGGGAGAAACAAATGTGATTCCTGACAGTGTCTCTTGAACACGGAATTAGTATTGACTTTCGACTTGGCCATCTCCAGTAGATGGGCAGGGTGAATCCAATTGCACTTAAATTCCAGCATACACACTTTTTGATGCATTTGAATAGACTGTATAAGTAAACACAACAACTGGTTGTCTCAGATGTCTGTCAAGCATATAATACAGTTCCACAGAGCTGGAAATGCATCTGCTCAGCTGTTGGCAAGATGGTGGCCTTCAACAAACCAGTTGAAATTTTAAAAAAATTGTCTGAAGTGGACCTTGAACTGGCCCTACTTAAATTAGCAGCAGAGATGTGCTGCCTAATCAGGGAATCATCATCTGTTTTTAAACTAAACCTTGAAAAATACAGTGAAGAATTTTGCTTCAGAATGAATGGGCTGATATGGCCCGAGGAATTTTTACAGCAATAAAAGTATAGGGTCAAATTCTCAAACAAGGAAAACCAGAGTTGCTGTGTTGACCTCCATAAAACTGTTGATTTTCACCATCTGAGGAGATGGGATAAAACTTTCAAGAATGCCCAAGTGACATAGGAGCCTAATTCCCATCCTCAATAATGGCTGAGGCACTTAGCAGCCTAAAAAGTAGGGGTTTTTTTAGAAAAGGTCTTTAGGTGACTAAACCTGCAGATAGGTCCATGGTGTCCAATTCCCATCACAATAATTGTGAATACGCATAAACAAATATTATGGCTGCACCATTTATTTCTTATGACCAAATAAAATGTAGCCTAGATTTTTCAAAAGTGACTAGTGATTTTTTTTTGGGTGCGGACCATGGGGGACTAATTTTCAGAGGGCAGGTGTTCAGCACGTTCTGAAAACAGGCCTGTTAAGGCATCTCAAGTTGGGGACCCAAAAATCTCGTTACTTTTGAGAATCTTGGTCAATATGTACATGTAGATTAGGCATGGTCCTTGGATCTCTGAGAATTTGCTAATACAGTCCATAATGTCAACAGGTGCTAAGTTTTATAGCAATGGGTCTACTTGTGTAAAGAGAAGTATGTGCCCAACTGTGGGGGGGGATTGGGGACCTTAATATTTGGTTAATTTACAACAAATCCTAACTGCACACGCAAGGGAAGCACAAACAAAATTCTAATTGTAGATCATGCCCTCCAGCTCATAGACACGTAGGACTGGGAAGGACCTTGAGAGGTCATATAGTCCAGCCCACTGCACTGAGGCTTGTGTAAACTGGGAACCTTCAAGAGACAAACGTAATGGTAGAGCAGGGTTTTTTCCCTGCTGTCTATCGATCAGGCAGAGAGAGACAATACTAAAAATAGCACATCCTTTGCCTTATATAACCACTGTAGAAATGTTCAGACTGTGGAACCATAAAACAAATTCATTTCATGTACCCTGCAAAGAAATATGATTAGATGTCAAGCTAATGACCTTTAACAGATTGAGGGGATAATGGAGAAATTGGCATATTCAGTGGGTTTTTTAAATTTCAGGCAATGAAGTAACAGAATGAGTATTAAATGATAAATCCAGTCAGACCAAAATGGTGTGTGTGCCCCCCCTTTTTGTTTTTTACAAGGAGACATTTCTGAAAGAGCAAGAAGGCTGAGCTCTGGAGTTTAGTATAACAAACTTCAGAGATAGAAAGCACGTTTAGCAAAATCCTGTTTTGATTTAGGGAAGGGTAATCTGCTTTTAGGATTACCCTGCCCTGGGGCCCAATCCTTTGAGGGGCTGACAGTGCCTCTTGGGAGGTGCCGGAAGTTGGGTATTCAGCACCTTGCAGATTTGAGGCCTTTGGGCCAGATTCAAGCCTTGTGTGCCCACGTTATATCGCTGTAGTTACCAATACAACACCCCCACCAAGTGTGGATGCAGTGATGATAGCTGTAGAATGGTGTAGCTATTCCACTACAGAAGAGGAATAAGCTCTACTCATATATGGGAGCTATACTGGTATAACTGCATCCTCCAAAGTCACTGGGGCCATTTGTGGGAAGAGGAGTAACAGGATATGGCCCTGTGGAGTTACTGTGTGAAGTGGGGTGCGGCATGTTGGTTAAGTACTAGGAGAGGAAAGTAGGCACTTCTTGAAAGGTCCCTTCAAATGTCTGAAATGTGAAACCTTCCACTGACTTAAACAGTGGAAACTAGAGACCAGTGCAGGCCTCCTTCATACCCAGATTTATATGGTATCTAATTGAGGGGAAACTAAAGCACTTGGAAGGAAAAACGAGGCGAGCAATAAATCCTGAGATAAAAGGCAATAGAGGAGAAGTGCCTCTGAAAATCAGCCCTGTCAGCTAAATCTAAATAGGTGGGTTCCCTTTCACCTCTAGAACTGCAAAAGATTAATAACTAAAGCTATCAGGAGATTAAGGGGTGAAAAACAACACTGCTGAACAGGTTCCTTTAATAAAGGGCCCAATCTTGCTCCCATTGAGGTCAAAGGGAGTTTTGCCACAGATTACAATGGGAGCAGGCTGTAGTAATCTGCTTCCTGAAAAGAGAATACTATCCCCAAAACCATGACACTGGCTGGACTGCTGTTACCACTTGTGCCAAAGACACCCTGGATAAGTGTGCTAGGGTGACTCTTGCCCAACAAATCTCAGGACCCAGGATGACATTGACAGGAAGGACAAATGCACCTTTTGAACCAACAGCCAAAGGAAAACGCTTGGACATGTTGCTAAATATAATTGTGGTTGTGAGCAAGAAAATTTTGATGCAGTATAAATCTGAGCGAGAAATCTACTAGATAACCACACTTATACAGAGTGACAGGGTGGTGGGAAAGGATGAAAGAGCCTAAGTTTCAGAGAAATCCACTTGGGGCGATTTTGCAAGCTGTGAATAAGTGGGGTGAGATTGTGCCTTTAGGCAGAGCCCTAAGCACAGGGCAGTGTGTGTGCTTCACCAGCATGGTCATAGCCACAGGAGGCCATGTGACTCTCGGACTCAACACTGAGGCTCAGTGCCTCTGCTGCTCGTTCCGGGGTGTAGTAATATACTCTTGGCTTATGCCAGTAGTGGAATACTACAAACTTCAGTGCAGTTACTCCTAATTCACAGCTGTCTAAACAGTATATCTTAAACTACGGGAAGAACCTGTAATTTGGTGCACTTCCATTGAAGTCACTGGTGCTATGTTAATTTGTACCAGCCAAGAGGTGTGATGCCTGAAATGCCGTTCTTTACAAAACCCGCTCCAGTGTCCTGTGATACAGTGCTTATCCTTGAATGCGTGGGACAAAGACCAACCACCTGTTCACAGCTGGAGTCTGTGAAAAGCCTCTCCAGTACAGGCTGCATCCAACTCTCTGAAGTTAATGGAACAGCTAACGTTGACTTAAAGGGGGAGTTGCATCAAGCCCAAACAGCCAGACTGGTGCCATGGAGAGCACTTCAAAAATCAGATTTTTTTTCAAGAGCTTCACTCAGTCAGACACCTAACTAAAGACTAGATTTCCCCCCCCAAGAGCTCAACAACTTGTGTTCATAATGCATTACTTTGACAGGGGACAACAGGAACAGGTCGAATGGAAATTCAGTTGCAAAAATGCCAATAAACTTGTGGTTAGACCTTGTGTGTGGGGTCCAAGATGGTGGGGGTGGGGGGGATTTGTTTTGTTGTCTAACCCCACTCTGCACCTTCATGCAAGGGCCCTTCGCTGCCTGGACTTTAACCCTGTGCCTCAGTTTACCTCAGATGGCTGTTGGGAGGCTGAATTAAAATTGTGACGTTTTGGAGGTGCCTTTGATATCAAGCATTCTCTCTTTACATAGTAGGTTGTAGGTTCTGGGTTCCTAGATACACTTTAGGACTGCTCAGATCAGAGTGTGGGGGGGTTGGGCAGATGGTGTCAGTTATACATGCACTGGAAATGAATAAAAGCAGCTCGGCATGAGGCATCGCACACAGAGCAGCAGCTGACAGGAGGCTGGCCTGAGGGTATCCAGATGATGACTCAGGCAAGTAAACTGGTTATTCCTCTCCTGTGGTGTAATTAAGTACTGGAAGGAAAAAAGTGAAGGCCAATTGTTATACTCTCTGGAGCTGAGCTAATGCAGCATCAGCTTATGTTGCTGACTCACTACTCTCCAAGGTCCAAAGACTATTGCCTTCCAAACTTCCGAATAGGACCACAGACACTGGTCCTAAATCAGAGCTTTGTAAGCAAGTGTACTTCCCAAGGCACACCTGCTGAGTCTCTCATCTGGAGAGACCGTCTGCTGACAGTTGCCCCCACTCAAAATCAGAGCTGCAAGTTCCCTGCAACTCCTCTTCCTCCCCATCCCATGGACTGCTGAACAGGAAGCCAAGATTGCCCCCTCGCTCTGCTGGATTCCTTGCTCCACGCTGTGTGCAGCAGGTGTTGAGGAAGAGAGACGGCCAGCCAGTGCTGCCTCCTCCCTCTTGGCCGTGAGCTGCTGGAGCAGATCGGGACAGGAGCTATCAGTGTGGTGATAAAATTTGCGGGTACCGTGTTGTGGGAGAGACCGAATCTGGGGTGGACAAATTGGACAGAGGGAAATGCAGATGCACTGAACCATTGGGTACGACTGAAGCTGATACAGAGAGCCCTTCAATTCTGTGCCCTAGTTCTGTTCAGCCAAGGAAACTAATGAAATACTGAAAACGTATTCAGCTCCATCCTTGAGTCAGGCCACCAGTCTGCTCAAGTACTGGAAACTTGGCTGAGAGCAAAGCAACAGCAGGATATTCAATGCAACTCAAGGTGAGGTGAAGCAGAACAACTGTTTCCTGTAAGTGCATGGCAGCTGTGACTGCAAATGCCTCTCAAACTCTTAGCAGGAAACGATTTAACCTGGGATGTACCCTGCAGGCAGCTGTTCTGCTTCCTTGGGTCGACTAGAGATCTGCAATCGGATAAGGGGTTGTGCTGGGCACCCCTTATCTCTGTTGCCTCCAAGGACCAGATTCTCAGTTGGTGGCATCATTCATTGAAGTCCCTAGGGGAACACCACTTTACCCCAGCTGAGGACTTCACTTTTTCTTTCCCCTGAAGGATTCTTCACTTGGGTTACAATTCAGCATGGAATCTCACTGCATTAAACATACTGGCTTCTGCCATCTCTGCTGTCCTTATTGAAGGATTCTCCAGTGACAATCTGGATCATAGCAAAGCGCCTCTTTGCTGTCAGTCAAAGGCCCCCCTGAAATGATATCTGAGCTGTTAACCTACCAAATGGTCGGGGAATTTGTAAACCATCAAACAGCCAAAGTAAGGTAGGAGAAGATGGAACAGTGAGATCAGCAGTATGCTGAAACCGTTTTCTACAGGAGTCTTTCCTCTACAGTTATACCACAGTTGTGCCTATTTGTAAGTTCTGAATAATATAGGTCAGATTCAGTAAGGGAAATTCATGTATCTAACCCTCTGTTAATCTCTCTGAGGGTCTGATTTTTCTCATCTACCTGGCAAATCAGGAGCAACTCTACTGAATTACACCAGTGTAATTATGAAAAGAATCAGACCCCCATGTATATTTTGCTCAGCATGATGGTATCTGGTAACTGCCTAACTGAAAGCCAAAAGTCTGACCTAAAGCATGCATACTCCAGGTTAAAGGCAAAATGACCTTCATTCACTCCATTTGGGCCAACTGTTCTAATGCCCATAGAGGGGGATCTCACATACCATGTATGCTGCAGTAGTAAACACGGTGAGATTTCAATATAACATCATCTCTTTGCTAAGGATCTGAGTTCTCTTTACAAATCCTCTCACTATGACTCCTGTGAGGTAGGCAAGAATTATTGTACCCCTTTTACAGACGACTACAGAGGCTTATGATGTGGCAAATGGGTAGAACTTTTACAGATTGAGTGATAAACCCCTGTTATACCTACTAAACAACCCTTCTTCCCTGACTTTAGACTAGAACCCAGGAATCCTAGCTACTAGCCTCATGCTAACCATGGCCTTAATGCTGAATCTCTTTGCTCTTGTGACTTTCAGTTAACTAACACAAAGCCATAGTTGTTTGGCATCTCTTAATCCAGATTTTATACCAAATTAATGAATGGTTTTTAGGTTACACTAAAGGGCCTGTTTCTCTACTTGTTGACTCCTGATTTATAGTGGTGTACTTCCATTAACATCCGTATGGTGGCGCTGGTGTAAATTGTGAGAGAAGAGAATCAAGCCCCTTATGAGTGTTGTAACTATCCATCTTGGATGCTGATGTGAACAGGAAGGTGCATTTCAGATGGGTTGTACCCACATTATACTAAAATTTCTGAGCTTCCCCTCTTCTTGGCCATTCCAGTTTTGGCATTGGTTGGGGGGAGGGATAGCTCAGTGGTTTGAGCATTGGCCTGCTAAACCCAGGGTTGTGAGTTCAATCCTTGAGGGGGCCATTTAGGGATCTGGGGCAAAAATTGGGGATTGGTCCTGCTTTGAGCACGGGGTTGGACTAGATGACCTCCTGAGGTCCCTTCCAACCCTGATATTCTATGAAGGTGGTTAAGCAACTCCCCCTAGAGTCCTTTTGTTGCCAGTATGGAAGGGCATTTTCAGACTAAAGAAGAACTGCCTTGAACATGGAAGCAGATATTTCTTAAGTTGATTTAGCTGTGCTTGGGTCTGTAAAATGGAACATGTAGCTCTTCCCTCTGATCTCCTGCTTGCCACCCTTCTTCTGGAAGCAGGGTGGGCTGGATTTCCAGGTAGGCACAGTATGCATGTGCTTAGGGGCACCTAACTTTTGACCCACTTTTAATACATCTCCACTGCAGGTGGCCAGACTCCTGGCAAGGGTTGGTGGCCACCCAGCATGTGGGGCTGGAGCAGGGTGAGTACCCAAGTGAGCCCACCTGGTGGGCTGTGAGCTGTGGCCAGGCACGGCAGCTGCTGAAGATGCTGGGAACATCCTAGCCATCTTCCCTATCTCTGCCACCCCGATGCCAGGGAGAGGAAGGGGTGTTGCTGGCACCCCATTTACTTGCATAGGCAGAGCTGGAGCACCACGGCTGGGCTGAAGGAGGGATGGAAGACCCCCAGGGACTGCTTACCAAGGGGAGAGGTACTGTTCCCCTCCACCCCCTTGTGCCTCACCTAAGGAGCTCAGGCTGGGAGCTCTGCATGACAGGGTCTTGTGCCTTCCCAAGAAGGCTGTGTGTGTGTTTTACTCCATATTTTATGGAAATCATGAAGGTCAGCTGTAGGTGTGAGCAAAAGGCATAAGTCTGGCCCTGTCAAAGGGATTGGTTTTGTAATCTTTTAAGGTTAATTACAGAGCATACACTCCATGTTCTTTGCATGGCTCACTCCAGGGAGGCGCACAAAGGACATGGAGCGTATACTCTGTAATTAGCCTTAAAGGATTACAAAACCAATCCCTTCCAGACAGGGCCAGAAGAGCCATTCTGGTTTGAAGAGATGGAAGGACTAGCTCAATGATAAAGCTTGGGGCAAGGATTTTTGGATATTGCTCTTAACCAGGGAGGCATGGAAGAAGCAGCCAAATGCAGGCTCAATAAAGAGACTAAAGGGCCCATCCTGGAGTTTCTCCTCCACCCACCCCTACTCACTCTGTAGTTCCTCATGAGACAGCAAAGCCAATTACAGACTGAATCACATTAAGTATTGCAGAAGACCTGGGAGCAGTCAACAGAAGCCCATCTCCAGTGTGCTGAGATGCCATGGTGTTGGGCAACCTGATAAAAAGCTAGATCGGGGTAGTAAATTTATTTTTTGTCAAGGTCCAAATTTCTTAGAAAAGGTAGAATCAAGGTCCAGACTCCAGAGACGAAATTTAAAAAGTAACAGTAATAAGTAAATTTTTTTGGGTCTGTTCAAAAGCATCTGGTGGTCTGGATTTCGCCTTTGGCCCACCTATTGACTACCCCCATGCTACATAGATCGACATGGGGGGGAAAGGAATAGATCACTTAGCAATGGCTACCAATCCAGTTTTGAATTAAGTGCAAACTGCTGCTTCTTACCTTGAAAGGCCTAAATTGGCAAGGGCCCGGCTATCTCACAGGGCCCCCCAGCTCTGCCTATACCATCACAAGACCCATTCAGAAGGGATGCTTCTGTGCTCACAACCCAGATCTAAACATCTGGAAACAGGGGGCAAGGCTATCTTGGAAGTCATTCCTACCTGATAGCAGGCTTACCTCAGGGTTTTCTATCAGTGGAGCCAGAGCCCTAGGTGGGATATATTGTATCTTCATTGCAATGAAGTGACACTGATTTGCGCTGCTGAAGATCCGGCCCTTACAGTGTGGTACAATACAGCCCTGGGTACTCAAGAATTTCCCAACTAACCAGGCCACAAACAGGGCTCCCTGGGATGCTGACTGCTGAGATCTCATCAGTTTAGTTTCTGTCTAGCTGATGGAAGGAGACTCCTCCCTCTTAGTGGGATAATGACTCGTATCAGAATTATGCAGAGTGCTCTGATACTTCGATGTTGGATGCATTAGAAAGGCAAGAGGTAAGCTTTCAGAGCCTATGCATCTTGATGCACAAGTCATTCACAGGCTAATTCTGGCAACAGGTTGTCACTTAAGTTACCATTTTATGAAATGAACCAGCTCTGAGCAAGACACAGTGGTGCTTTTTTAATAAGAGTTGGAAGAGAATAGCGTATCTCTTCACGCACGACTTCTAATCCCCAACCTCATCTGCAAGTAGTTCATGTGGGGCCAAGATATCCATTTTCGGAAACTTAGCTTATCAGCAAAAGTGCTTAACTGTTTCTGACTGAAACCTTCCTTTGGTTTCTTCTACCCTTAGTGGGACTGAAGGAAGGGAGGCTAGCAACCAGACTCTGAAAGGAAAACATGCATACACAGTTTTATGTTCACAGCATACACAGATATGAGAGTAAATGCAAATTTTTGCTGGAAGATTGCAACACATTAATGTTTCCTCGAATTCAGAATAACAAAACCCCAAAACAGAGAAAGCAGGCCACTCCCTAAGGCAGCAACAACTCATGCCATCTTGCTTTAAGCTGGCTCCTTCCAGAATACATTTCATCACAAACTTTGCTCCAGAGTCTGCAAGCAGGACCAGAACCCTCCACCCACCCCACTCTTGAAGTAATAGCTCGCCGTTCCAATGTAGTCCTCAATATACCACACAGATGAACACCACCACAGTGCCATGTACAAATGGTATCACTAATTCTTTATGTACAATGCTTGTGTGTGTGCTTTTGCAGGCATGCACGTTGGGGAAGAAGGGCAGCATTTGAGCCTTCATTTGAAAATTTGGCCCAACAGGCATGAGGGGTGGGGGAAGCATTGGATAAATTGGGCACCTGCTGTGTGACGTGGAGATCCACAATGAGACCTAAACATCTCAGGGCTTGTTCGCATGGCAAGTTACTGAGCAGTAAGCCGGGTTGTGATTATGTAGCACACCAGCTTGCAATACAGCTGAGTCCCATGTAGACGCTGCTATAGTGCAATGACAGTCCTGGAGTGTGGTTTGGCTTGCTGGCATGCTGTAGCTTCACATCCTGTCTTGTTGCACAGGAACTCATTGTGTAGACAGGCCCATAGTCTAGGCTAGTGACTCAGTGGTTAAACCTCTTCTTCCAAGAACAGAAGCTTAGTACCTTGTTCCCCCCTCCCCTCCCTTTGTCTCACTTAATTTCTTCATCTTTTCATTTCCCTCTTTCTCAGTTAGAGGCACCAGCTAAGCAAGCAGCGGTGTGGCCCAGTGGATAAGGGACTAGCATGGGACTCAAGCAGACCACAGTTTTCTTCCCAGCTCGGTTGCCGGTGAGCTGTGTGAACTTGGGCAAACCACTTCTCGCCTGCAGTATCTCATCTGCACAATGTGGGTAACAATACTTTGTTTTTTTATGTATGAAAAATTAGCTTATCAAACAACTCTTGGTGGGGGGGGGGTTGGAAAAATAGGCACTGAAACTGAACCACCCCTTGTTTGGATTTAGAAAACAAAATCCCCCCCGCCTCATCTTTGCTCCTCTCCATTTCCAGCACCAAACACGCAAACTACAATCTCTTATTCTGGGCACCTCTCACTTGTCTTTAAGTTTGCATCCAAAGTTCTCCTATTTGTAAATAACCACTTGACCCTGCTTTCCTGGCCTGCCTCCTCTCTGGTTCGATGCTATTGCTGATTTGGCCTTTGCTTTCACTCTGAGCTTGATCCTTTTGACGTTTAATTGTGTAAGAGGTTTGAGCTATGACAGCACATGACACTCTCTCAATCCCTTGTCACAACAGCTGCTGTGGCAGGATTGGGCAACAGCAGGAGCTCCGTAGTAGAGGTGAGCCTGAGTTGCTGCAGAAGGGGAAGGGTAAGAATGGGACAGGTGGATCTCTGGCTTCTCCTTTTCCCCTGGGCAACTCTCTGGATGACCCTGGGCAAGTCATGTCCTTGCTTTGGGGCTCCACTTCCCCATCTGTAAAAGGGGATAATATATTGTCCTCCTCTCAAGCATTATAAGATTTTTGATAAAAGGGGCTATATAAGAGTTGTTTATTATGAATACTTTGTTTTTGTTTTTTTTCCTTAACCTAAATAAAAGCTATTCAGGCTGAATACATATATTTACCCTTTGTGTATGGAAAACCTAATACTCCTCAGTGCTGGTCCATGCCTAGCAATACCTGCCCTCTTGGTCATTATTTATTTGTATTACTGTAGTGTCTAGAAGCCCCAGTCAAGAAACCAGGATCCCATTTTACTAGGCACTGTACAAATACTGAAGCACAGAAGTCCTGTACACACCTTTCTCCTCTGAGTCTGTAATTTGTTCCCATCCCTGCATCATGAGTATATAACTGAGAAGTCACCCCATGCTGGATTAAAGAGGTGCAGTGAACCACTCTGCCTGGTTGATTACTTGAAGTTATCCCCCCACACCTGTAGTTCCCTGATGCAACACAACTGCATTGCCTTAACCATGGAAAGCTGATTATAAATTTAAAGATTGATGAAACTATAATTCTACTTCAATGCCTTTTTAAGCACCTACTCAGCACTTTCTCAATTTAGTCTCCACGTTTATTACTCTTAATACTAGACTAGTTAAATTCTTCATTCCTATAATAAGAGCCACTCAATGCATACAGAAACTATAAGTGCTGTTGTTTGTTGCTGTGTTTCCCTCTCCTGTTTATCTTACTTTTCATGTGGAGATGCACTTTTTAAATCCATTTATTGGGTGGCTGTATGAGTATTTCATCTTCGGGATCAGCTTTGTAATCATTTGTTTTACTTTCATAGCTGCCCTGTCCTTGCCATCCCCATGAGTTTACAGCTGTGCACTTTTATCAACAGCTGATTCAGATGTTCTTGCCTAAACTCATTTAGATCGGGATATGCTGCAGCCCTATGGGACAACACAGCAATTTACAGCAAACTATGTGGGCAGCAGGGAAGGGAAAGGAGCTAACAGAAAGAAGGGGAGTATTAATGATGTTACATTTTAGGACAGTTTCAGGTTCTCAATGAGTGTGTGCATTGGCATAGCTCTAGCAACTTCAATAGAGCCATCCCAATTTAAGCAAACTGTGCATCTGCCCCAAAGCAAATATATGTTCTTTAATGCACAAAGGAAAAAGTGCACAGCATGAACGTATGATGCTAGGTCTACTATATTAAACGGGATTAGGGTAGCTAAGGACATTTTTCTTAACAGACAATAGTATTGCAAGTTGGAAAGGTCCCAATGGAAGAAGACTGTGAGAGGAGAAATGGGCCCATTGGACATAAGGTCTGGTCTTCACTACAAATTAGGTCGACATAAGGCAGCTTATAGTGACCTAACTAATACAAGTACCCTCCTATACTAACCTAATGCCATCTCCAGCAGAGGCATAGGGCTTAGGTGGGTGTAGTTAGGGGCGACACAGTGTCTGTATAGACACTGCAGTGCTTGCTTTGACTGTCTTGTGAAACCAGATTTCTCTAGTTCCACTACCCCTACTCAAAGAGGGCTTCCCTTCTTTGTTGATTATAATAGTGGCTCCAGCACAAAGACAATGTTACAACTTAAATTCTACTCAAGCTAGTAACTAGATCTTAAATGTGACTTATCAGGTGAATAGGCCTTGCATTGACCAGCTGTGAATGGGTGAATTCCATTCAGTCTTGCAGCTGGACTCTGAATGTGACCCACTGTGAGGAAGACAAAAATAGCAACTAGGGATGTTCAAATGACCAGATTTCTGTATTTATAAAACCAACTGAGTGGGACCTTTATTTGCACCGGTCCCTGCTCTTCTACAGCATGAGGTTTTTTTGGTAGTAATCACTTTATTCAATATTTATCTACCGCTTTTAATGAATAATATGAAAAGTGGCCTGAACAAAGTTATGAATCATAAAATATGAGGGATTATTGCTGCTCATCAAAAATAGAGAAGAAATTTTGGGGGTTTTCTACTTTGTGCAAAAGTCCCAGTAATTGAGGCCATGTGGCCTGCCGGTTTCAAAGGACGTGTATTGTATTCTTGGAATACTGCCAGGTGGCCAATTCAACTGTCTTAGTCTGTTGCTTTAATAGTCAGATCAAATCAGTTCGTCTCAACCCTGAGACAATCAATCAATGGCTCCGACTCCAATTTCTGTGCTTTTGACTTATTTGTAGTAGAGCAGGAAACCTTGGTTAAAAATAGGTAGGCAGTAACTTAAATAAGGGTCTTTATTTCATTTGCAGGACCCTTACACTGGCACAAAGATAGTTTAAATATATTGTGCCTGATTCTCATTTAGACCTCCTTTACACTGGCCTGGCAGTGCAAAGGGGCCTTGAAGTGGGCATAAATTAAATATTGCCAGGATGACATTGAGTTTTTTTTGCCACATATTTTGGAACTGGCTCATTTTCACACTTTTAGGGGATGTCAGGGAACATTCCCTCCAGGAGCGTAGAAGGTTAATGCAATATCTGTTCGGGAAGGTGATAATCCGCAGCCATCTGGTTTGAGGCACAGAATTCAGTTAATAGGGACAGAACAATAGGCAATGGCCTTCAAGTCAAGGACAGCATGAAGGTAAAGTTTGGACCAAAGCATTTCATTAGCACTTCTCAAAGCTTGGTTCTGCCCCCCCCAAGAGTCCTTGAAGCTTCTGTAGCACTAGATAGTTGATTGATTGTCTGGAAACATTTCAGCCACAGGATGTTTTTAGTGGGAGCTGGAGAGTCAGATTTCCATAGACATGAGAGTGGGCTGATGAGGTGAATTTCAAAGGTAACCTCAGGAATGTGGTGGAACATCAGAAGGAAGGTCATGTGTCAAAGGTCAGCATGCACAGTGGTTAACTGATATTACCATGCAGCCAGTAGCTGTGACCCCACATCCAGAAACTCCTACGTTCATATTACAATTCGGAGGTGAGTCCAAGTGAATCTAAAGGTGTCTAAGATCCAACAGACTCACTGAGGAAGTCGGAAAAGATGTAAATTTTACTAAGCTTTGTTCTAATCTATGGAAGTTCTCATACCATGTAATATAGGTTCTCGTCACCACCGTGAGTTTCACTTACACTCACATCCACTTACTAAAGTGGTTAAAGGAAGGCCCACTCAAAACTGATACCCTCCAGCTAGTTGCTTTCCCTGCTGCACTCCTGCCTCCTGGCACCCTTTGAATGTGAGTTGCAGCAGCTTAGGCTCCCTTCAGTTCCATTCGCCTCAGTGGTTGAAATGCAGAGGTGACACATCAAAGGGTGTAACATAGCAGTGACATTAGTAAATGGGGGTAAATCTAAAGGAGTCTGAGTCTAAAATGGCATCTTATATTCTATGGGGGGCTGCGAGAAGATGCAAATGACCCCAGTTTAGACTCTCACTTGAATTTGGCCCTTCGCATCAAGAGGTGTGACGGTGTTTTCGAGACAGATCCTGTCTCTCGGAAAGCTTGAGTAAGGTGATGGGCATTATAATTGAAGGTCAACACATTTGGGCTCTCGTTTCCCTACCCCTACCAACAGGGGCAGTGAAGCCCCTAACCTAGGCCTCTTTACTGAGAATGCCCTCACTTTAGTTCCCTGAGACGTTCAGATTGAAGTACTGTCTGCAAGTGAGCACAAAGAGGTAAAAAACTCTTGGTCTCCGATCTACATCTAGATCTGAACATTCATACAAAATCATCACCCCTATACTAGATCTCTATAGATACATGTGTGTCTGCTTGTCCTAAAGCCTGTAGTTATGACAGACACTGAAATTCATAGAGAACAAAAGGGAAAGCGTGGGTCCAAGAAGAAATGCTATTATAAAGTCCCCTGTCTTAATGAAAATGGGTAGCTAATAGCTCTCTGGAGAATTAGGTCTAATGATGTCTCTGTGGACCATAGAGAGTTTGTGTCTCTCTCTCTCTCTCTCTCTCTCTCTCTCTCTCTCTCTCTCAAATAAGTGTCACCATATATAAGTTTAATTCTGTTGTAGAAAATGATAGCAGTCCATAATGCAATAATAAGATTACTTGGATGGTTCCCAGATAGACACAGGTGAACTAAACCAAGATAAAGGCTTTCTACTACCAGCCCCAAGAGAACAGGGTCCAACGCAATGGCTAAATATGCTTTTAGATGTTTAGAAGGCTGAGTCTGAACCCCACAATTATCAATGTGACACACCCACACTCTCTCTCATTTTCCAATTATATATGTGTGTGTGTGTGTGTGTGACCAATTCCACTGGACACCAACATGGGCAGTTACGGCGGTCAGGGGAAAAATGTTATAAAGATAGATTTATCTAATCTGTCTACCAACAGGTACAGTATAAACCTTGCCACATTTTACTTGCTTGATGTCCGTAGTGAATAACATTTGGCAAGTGAAATATCAGTTTTTTCAACATTGTTTTCTTTATCATCCATCTGTGGTAAAGGGAGGGGAGTAGATGTGAAAATGTTCATGTATTGTAATAGTGCAAAGCTACATCTATATATGAGGCCAGACCTGAAGCCCATTGAATTAAACCAGAGTTTTTCCAATACCTTTAGTGGGCTTTGAATCAGGACCTTAGAGTTTGAGCCTGATCCTGCAAATCCTTACTGACATGAGTAATAATTATTCAGTCAAGTCGTCCTATTGAAGTTCATAAAATCAATGTGAGAATTTGGGTGTATGAGGATATTCAAGATCAGGCCCTGAATCTATTCCCCCCCACACGCACCCCAGACAGAATGAGTTGATACACATACCCTGCTGGGGTATTGTTTGTATGAAGTTATTAAAGAGAGATTTATACCAACTCTCATGATCATATATATATAAATATGCCATCCATTCACAAAGGGGGAAAAAATGCCTCAAAGTTAGTTGAACACAGATTTTTTGTATCTATTTCATATTATGCCCGATATAGATATCGATCATTTATTGATAGCAAATGGCTATTTATTCCCTGAAATGTTGGGAAGTTGTATTGGAAATCCTTCAATAAAATATTAGAGGGGTGAGCTGGAATGCATATCATTCCAAATTCAAGGTATCTGAGGGTGCTTTGTGGACCCATGAGCCCCACTCCCTGTATAAAGAGCATAGTCACATAGGACTGGATTAAACCAGTGGTTCATCCGGTTCAATATCCTGTCTCCAGTAGTAGTCGGCACCAGCTGGTTCAGAGGAAGCAGCAGGAAATGTAGTGTTAAGTAACTTGCCCATGGGAAAAGTTTCTTGCTAACCACCATTAGCGAGAGGATAGCTTATCCCTGAAGCAGGAGGGTTTACATCCCCTCTAAAAAAAATCTTTTTAACTCAACTCCGGATGTTCTCATTATCCATATAAATACCCAACCCCTTTTGATACCCTATTAAGTTCTTGGTCACCATGGTATCATATGACACAGAGTTCCAGGGCCTAATTGTATGTTGTGTAAAAACATATTTCCTCTTCTCAGTTCTACTTTTGATGCTTTTTGGATGCAAGAAGCCTACGCCAGACCTAAGAGCGGGTTTTCAGCTTTATGACAGCTGCACTACTGCCCCGTGAGTGTAGGGAAGGATTCTTTGCATTCAGCCCCCATGGAGCCACTTAGCACACACCTCAGGTGGCCAGGCTGTATACTGGAGCCATGTTGCCCAAAGCCAAGCAGCAAAAGATAAATGATTAGGCCAAGTGCATTGCAATCATATAATTGATTGTAGGGGTGCAGAATGCAGCAATTCTGCTTCATTGGCAGAATCTTTGCCCAGTGTGCAAATCCTTCATTCAGTTCAGAATTTTTAAAGACTAATATAATGTATAGAGATTTTTATCCCTTTCTTTGACAAACACAATCATTATTCATCATTTAAGCAGCCACCACAGAGGACATTTGACTTTGCTGGAGGAAGTAAATAGCACATCCCCTCTACAATGAAGGTTAAAAAGCAGCCTGCTTAATGAGAAATGTTCAACTTGGAACTTCTAAAGTTTAACAGATTACTTGGTTGCCCCATTAGAGGAGAATTTCAATTAACAGAGAGAAGAGACTACATGTAGCTTTCTTGGACTACTATGGAAGCTATCCCCCTGGGGTGATATTTACCCCTATGTAGTCCCACAGATCTTGTGATAGGGTGTGGGCCTTACACTGGCCCTGCAAGAGCTAAATTAGGTCAGGTAGGTCCAATCAGTTAATTAGGCTGCAAAGGTGGGAGGGGAGCTTTAAGCTGGAGGCAGCTAATTGGAGAGCAGCTTACCTGTGATGGACAGGTGGCGCTTCTACAAAAGACAGGAAATAGGAAGTAGAGAGCCTGTAAGGAAGAAGGCTGTGGTCACTTCCTGGTTGAAGGGAGGTGTGTTTGGAGGTTGGGGAGAGGAGCTGTCTCAAGTTCCTACCTGGGAGGAGGGAATAAAGAGACTGATAAAGCCAGAGGAGTGGGGGAGGCCAGGAGATATGGAAGTGGCTCAGGGAAAGGCAGTAAGGTACAGGGAATGGACTGTAGCTGCTGTTTAGAGGGCTCCTGAGCCAGCATCTGGAGTAGAGCATGAGCCTGGTTTCTCTTGCTATCCCCTATGGGAGTGATACTGCAAGGCAGCAAAGCAAGAGACTACTGGAGAGCAGGAATCTTGACACCTTCTCCTGGGATGGGGAAACCACAATAGTGACCTGGTTGAGTTATGAAGAGGATGCTGTGACTCCTGAGAGTGAGAGAGGGGGGACTGTGGAGGAGAAACTGATGCGGGGGTGTTGAATTGACAGAGCTAATCTCCAGGACTGCCAGCAAGAGGTGCCATCCAGCGGTGAATAAAGTAGCCTGTCACAGAGATTGACCCTACAAATAATCCTGTCCTGTCTGCAAATGGATGTAATGTTGATAAAGACTAGATGTCTTTCTAAAAGACCTGTTCTAAGGGTGGTTATTCTGGAATAAGGTAAGGTGTGAATTTAATGTGCAAAGGCTATAGTGAAATGCTTCCTGTTTGAATACTCTTATTTCAGATTAAGAATGCTTTTTTCTTCCCCCTTTAATCTCCTTTAGAAGATTAAAGCTAAGTAAGAGACTTTGTTGAAACCCTTTGCAGTATTGAATGCACAAGTTCAGTGCAGGGTGTATGTGTGTGTATATATATATATAAATAAACACAACTCCACATGGGCAGAATCAGATGACAAAAAAAACTTACCCTCCTGATACACCAATCTGTTACCCCAGTTTTACTCAATGTAACTCCATTGAAATAAACCTATAGGCATGAATTTGCAGTAACAGTGGAGAATCCAGCCTTAGACTTTGCATTTGGAATAAAAAGAAATGAATGCAACCTACTAGTCCTAGCAACTTATTCACCAATGTACTGAATAAATAGCTTTACTTGTATGCATCAATACATGGCAGTTAGCCAAACCAGCTCAGGCTCTCCCCACACATGTTCTGAAACTGACAAAACAGCGCCTGTTAATTATAACAAATTGTTTTGTTTTTCTTGAAAACAAAACAGGCTGCCTTAAAAATAAGGTGCACTGCCATGTGTTGGCGTGGAGTTAATTAGTGCAAGTAACTTCCCCCAATGCTCAGAAAAGAAAAATCAAAACCAGCCCATGGTGAGTTTCTTTTTTGCCTTACTGCTAACCAAAGCCCTGATTCAGCAATGTACTTAATTATACGACTCTCTAAATTCATGATTAGTCCCACTGACTTCACCTTAAATCCTATTTGGTGGTCTTTAATGAGGTTCTAGTAGCGTGTAAGGCTATGTAGGACCTCTGCCTAGAGGTGACTTTCATGCTCGCCGAATTAAGCAAATGTATTCATTCTTCTGCGTTCACCTGTCAGGTCCAATCCTACTCCCCTTGGATCAGGGAGTGTAATTTGATATCTATATCTGATTGTGAGTGTAATTTTCATGAGTTCTAAGTTCCATTTTTAAAAGCATCTATGTCACTTAGGAGTCTAGAGGTAGATTTTTTTTCCAAAGGCACAAGTGGCCCAAATGTTTAAAGATGCTTTGGTGCTCAAAGATCCAGATAAGTGTCTGTGGAGATTTTTTCCAAAGTTCTGAGGCACATAACTCCCTTAGGCACCTGGATGCTCCTGAAGGTTTGTAGTAGGACTTATCTGCATCTTTAAGCACTAATACCTTTAAAAAAAATGGTCTTCTATCTCCCATTGACTTCCGATTGGACTTAAGCTCCTAAGTGACTTTTGAAAATGGTGCCCCGTGTGTCTCAGACCGCGGAATTCTTAAGTTGTTCTCATGGTTTCTGTGTTGGATTAGTGTGGATCTGTGTAGGCGTAGCAATTTGTCCACTTTATTACAAAACTATTTGGAGACAAATAGTTTATATCTGAAATTTAGGGTGTCTCAGATAATCTATTGATGGCTTGTTTGGAAAAAAGTGCTTTTGTCCTGCTGCAATTAATTCAGTTCTTCTAGGAAAGATTGCTTTCCTGATGTAATTTGTCGTCATAATTTTTTGTTATGCCTTTTTTCAATGGGTTTGTTTGCCTCTTGCCAAACTCTCTCGTTTCCCTGTGGCATTGAGAAAGCTCAAAGGTGTATTCCATGGTTGGGGTTTTTATATATTATGTTCTCATACAGGTCAGTCCTCATGTCCATAGCTGAACTGCATGGATATTTCATATCCTATATAGATTCACTGTTGCAGTGGGGGGGGGGGGGCGGAGGGGATGAACATTGTCAGCTTTTAGTGACTTACAAGGTCAGGTGCTAAGTAGTCATCTGCTGAACCAGCTGGAATCAGTGTAACCTAGAGTTCTCCTTCATGAATGGTGCACAAAATGACACCTTGGAGAATGTAACAAAGTGTGTGTTTGTATAATCAGGGTTTGTTTCCCCAAATATAGGCTAGATCATCTGTTAAACACTAGTGGCAATGTAGAAGATTTTTGTCAAAATAGAAATTATGAGCTTGATTCTCCTCACTTAAATTGGATTTACTCCTGGTTTACTCCAGTGTAATTGATGTAAGTCTTTCATGAAAGACACCTACTCTGGTATATATGAATTGGGTTGTATCCCTTCAAATAGCTTGTGTGTTTTCTGGAACATAGACAGTGAGGCCCACGGGAAGATGCTAGAGCAGTGGTGTTGGTGTAGCCTTGCATGTGTATATTGTTAAAACATTATTTAGAACCCAAATGTAGCCTTGTGATTTCTTCATTCTTAATGTTGTATGGCAAACGAAGATTTAAGACTTGTTTTACTTATTTAACTAGTAGCACAACATATTAAAATGAAAATTTATTGACAATTGACCATGTATCACATTTTTCTCCTTGTTTAAGTTTTGTAGTTCACTCAATCCTGGGCAATAGAATTAACTTAGCAAGAATTGCATTTCTTCCTAGTCAGTTTCATTTTTGTAGTTCTCTAATGGCAGCACAATGCTTTGGCGTAAAGGGCACAGCAGGGAAATGTGTTCCCCTGACCCATAAAAAGGTCTCTAAAATAGCTTCATTGATAGTGGGCTGCATGCTGGCTTGCAAGGGTGAAACTCACCCCTGTGCAGAGGGGTTGCACAAAACTTATGAAGGACTGAAAACAAAACTTTCAGACTCAGAATGGAATTAAAGTGGTGCACAGGACTTTTTCTGTTTTCTGCACATGGATGAATTGCATCTGAAGGGAGAACAATGTCGCTCATGAGATTTTTATCACCGTCTCAGTCAGTTTTTTAAGAACCGTTAAACAGTGTCTGCATTTTGATTTAACTGTACTGTTTTCTTCCTCTTACCTTTCCTCCAACTCTCTCTCAAGTGGAAAGGACGATCTCTAAAGGTTTCTCCTACAAAATGCAGTTATTTTTATATGCAATTGAGCTGTCCTAGCAAAATAGCTACACAATAATACCATGGAAAACTTATTTATCATCTTTCCTGGTTGTGTTAAATGTATGGTATATTGCCAGTCCTATAATCTGCACCTGCTGTATGTCTTGGTTTGAAGTTTGTTTTAACTAGAGCTGAGACCCAAGGTGTGATTTGTTAGATCTGAAATTGAACTTCCTCCAAAGTTCAGGGTGTGACTGTGGCTAAGACTGGCTTTGTGGATAGGAAAAATAAGCGATCTCCCCATGTTGGCTGAGAAGTTTGGATCTAAATCTGGGCTCTTTCAAAGTTTGTGTGGTCTGAGATCTGGGGCTTTGCTTTGGGATAATCTGTACATTTAAAGGCTCATTTTTACTCCCATCTAATTCAATGAGTGTCTTGCCTTTGACTTCAGAACTTCATGGGGAGCAGAATCTGTCACTCCTGCAAAAGAAACCACATGAGAAGACCCCCCCCCATGAGAAGAAGTGAAGCTATGCAGGGGCATGATTCTGCATGCAGAGAACCCCTTACAAGATCAGGGTCTAGTTGAGTATCTAACTCTCTCTGTGACAGGAAGATGGAAAGAAGTTCCTAACTGGGAGCTTACACAGACTCTTCAGTCGCCAAAGTACAGCATGCACCACTGAGTGAAATCGGTGGGAACGCTCCCATTGATTTCACCAGGGCTGCAGTTTCACACTCTGTATATTAAAGAAATTGGGCTCAATCCAACTCCCATTGGAGTCAATGAAAAGACTGCCCTTGACTTCATGAGGAACTGCTGGGCCAGAGCTATAAAATAAAAATACACAGCCAAATTTTCTCAGAGTGCTTCAGCTTTTGGGTGCCCTGCTTGAGATAACTAGGGTCAGTTTTTCAGTGGAGCCTGACCACCTACAATGCCAGCTAAAGTCTATAAGAGCTCAGCATCTTTATATGGTGTTCCTAGAACAGTTGTTCTCAACCAGGGGTATGTGTACCCCTGGGGACGCTCAAAGGCTTTCCAAGGGGTCCTCAACTCATTTAGATCGGTGTGGAGGAAGACAGGGTGGGGAGGGTGTGTCCTTTCTCTTTCTGGCAGTGAGGCAGGATATAAAATAGCTAATGTTCACACAGGCCACAAGAGGCCCCTGTCTTTTGATTTAAGTGACTAGCCTGCATCAGCACTCAATCGGGCTGAGAGTCCTGGAGAATGAAGCTGCTAAAGCACCCCTTTCTTTCCCCCATGGAATGGGCTAGGGTACAGGCAGTCAGGGCACAAGACCCTTACAACTGTGCCCATTTTCCCTCGTCTCTGCCACTGAGATGGGACCAGGGAAATCGGTCTCCATGACTGAGTCCTTGGCCTCTCCACTAAGGCTGCCAATTAGTGTGCTGGCTCTAGTGAAGATGACATTTACTCATTCAGAACTGGACCAAGGCCACAAACACACTTAGCACAAATGGCCTTCAGGTGGTCTGGATGTTCTATCACTGTGGACTCAGGCTGGGTTTGAACCAATGACCTGGCACAGCACTGAACGTTCAGTGCAGGAATGTGTTTTGTGCAGGAATGTGTTTCAGGGGGGAACTATATGCACATTAGTGTCAGCCTCTTTCTGGGCCCAGGCCTCCCAAGTACGTCAGAGCGGTCTTAGGGGATGGGCTATCTCAGGTTCTCAAACTGGGTCTGGACTCCAAAGTGGGTTGCAACCCCATTTCATTGGGGTCACCGCAGATGGAATTGCTGAAGCCCAAGGGCTAAAGCCCTGGGTGGTAGGGCTCAGGTCTTGGCTTTGGCCCTTCTGCCTGGGGTGGTGGGACTCAAGCTTTGGCTTTTGCCCCCCTGCTCAGGGTAGCAGGGCTCAGCCTTCGCTTGTCAGAAGGGGGTCGTGGTGCAATGAAGTTTGAGAACTGTTGGATCTTATGCCAGACTTGCACAGCTGCTCTGCAGTCCAGAATAACTGGAGCCTCTGTTCACTCCCCCTTCTGGTCCCAGCATGCGCCTTCTCATCTGCTGCAATACCCCGGTGCTGAGGGCTGTGCAAGAAGGTAGTGCAGGGCTGCCAACATTGATCCTATGCTGTCCCTGCACTGGGGAATTTCTAGGGGGCTGCACATCCCTCTTGATGCTTTTAGTGGGGAAATCAAGCCATAAAGGGGGATGCAGCAGGAGCCAGAATCTGGCCCGGTAGGTCCTGCATCCTATTATGGGCTTAGCCATCCAGTAGCTCTGTTTGACTACCTTACTCTGTCTAATCATGGAGTGTTAGCTGAAGGGTGCACTCAGTTCTGTTCTTTCCCATCTGCTCAGAATTTCCAGACAGACCTGATATTTCTTTGCACTCAGTCTCAACCTCTCATGTCTTGCATTAGATTGGGGTTCTCAACACATTTTTTGGGTGTCCTAAGGTGAGGCTACCAACTCTTGCTGGTGGCCACTCTTTTTCCTAAAATACTTATGCACAGATGAAGGTCCAAATCATTGTAATTTTATGTATTGCTAGCTAGAAAATCTCTTGTAAAATGTGATATTTGTACGTTTGTTAGTATCACATTTCACAGACTTACTAAGCACTAGCAAACCTGGGATAAATTAAGCCCTGGATGGAGGGTCAGGGGAGGCAACAGAGGGCTGGAGCTTGAAGTCCCATGGCCACAGCCTGAAGCCTTGCAGCTGGGGCCCAGTAGGTGACCAGGTGTCCAGTTTTTAACTGGAACACCCAGTCGAAAAGGGACCCTGGCAGCTCTGGTCAGCACCGCCGACTAGGCCATTAAAAGTCCAGTCGGCAGTGCTGCAGAGCTAAGGCAGGCTAGTCCCTACCTGTCCTGGTGCCGCACTGCACCCTGGAAGTGGTCAGCAGGTCCAGCTCCTAGGCAGGGGGGCCCTGGGGCTCCACACATGGCCCCCACCCAAAGCACCAGCTCCGTACTCTCATTGGCCAGGAACCATGGCCAATATAAGTTGCAGGGGCAGCACCTGCAGGCAAGAGCAGGGTGCAGAGCCGCCTGCCCCGTCTCCACCTGGGAACCGGACCAGCTGCTGGCCACTTCCAGGGCGCAGCGTAGTCCATGGTGCCAGGACAGGCAGGAACCTGCCTTCGCCCCTGCTGCTGCCTGGGAGCCACCAGAGGTAAGCCTGTGCCCTGAGCTCCACCCCCCTGCTCCAGCTCTGAGCCCCCTCACCCCCTGTCCTAGCCCAGAGCCCCCTCCCACACCCTGAAGCCCCGTGCCCCACCCCCACCTGGAGCCCCTTCCTGTGTTCCAAACCTCTCATCCCCAACCCCACACTCCCAGCCTCGTGAAAGTGAGTGAGGGTGGGGGGAGCGAGCCGCCGAGGGAGGGGGATGTGGTGAGTGGCAGGCGCGGCCTTGGGGAAAGGGTGGGGCAGGGGGCATGGCCTCGGGCAAGGCGTGGGGCTAGGGTCTTTGGTTTTGTGGGGTTAGAAAGCTGGCAACCTTAGGGCCCAGGGATGGAGTGTTGGTTGCTAGGGCCTGCCACTGCGCAGCCAGCGCCCAGGGCTAGAGCCCCAAGGCCAGAGCCACCGCAGGGCTGAAGCCCAAAGCCTGAGCCCCACCAGCCCTGGGAAGGTGGAGAACTCACCAGCTTTTCCAGCATTGTGCTCCAGGGGTCTCTGGAGTGGGGAGGCAGGGTCCAACCCCTGCTGGCAGCCCCAGCAACCCACACCAAGGCAGTGCATCCAGGAGCAACAGGGAGGGGGCAGCTACTTTGGTGTCTCCTGCCCCCCCAATCACAGCCCAGGTGGCAGCATTTGAGAAACACTGTGTGGTGGTCTCTGCTTTAGGGGAAAAGGGAGTATCATTTTTCCCCCGCCCCCGAGTTTCCTTCAGCAGTAGCTATTGGTGAACAGCTGTGGAAGCTGCTTCCCAGCAGTGATGACTCAAAACATAAAGGTGAATCCTAGTCATTTGAAGCCAGTGGCTGCTGCTGGATTGAGATTCGGAGCAAAGCTATAACAGAAGTGATATCACAGGAGATTGTTCCTGTGGGATCTCTTGCATAAAAACACCCACTCCTGTAAAATACAGGAAAGAAATAAACCCTGTAACTTTTAATGAATCACGGTTTCATTGGTGGGTGTGGGTGTGGGGGGGGGAAGCTCCTGAGAATGGCAGGAGCCTGGCCATGAATCTTCTAAAGGCTGGGATAATAAAATCAAACTTGAAACTTGTGGAACTTGAGAAAGATGAGAGCACCTCAGGCCACACCATCAGCTAGTGTAGATCTGAGTTGACTTCACTGCAGCTAGGCTGATTTACACCAGCTGAGGACCTGGCCCTTTTTTCCCCTGCAGGTTAAGCTGGGATAACACTAGATTTTCAGCCTGCATTGCAGTTTGATTTCTCTGTATTTAAAAAGCTCGCTGCATCAATACATCTGGTCTCTGCAGCAGCTGTTGCTCCCTAAAAGAGTTGTCTTTGGAACAGACTGGGTTGTTGATCAAGAGGCCTTCTTTACCAGTATTTAGCAGCTATCCCAGTAAATGATGCCCAGAACTCTCATGCTGTCTATTACCAACTGCTTTGCCTTTTGCTTTTAACTGTGTGACTTGCAGTAAGCACTGGAGAGAGGATTGCAAAAATAGAGATGAGGTGGCCCAGGACAATGGCCTGGGTGTCAGGTGGCCCAAGTTCTAGTCCTGGCTTGGCCTTTGACCAGCTGTGTCCCCCTAGGGCTAGTCACTACACCTCTGTTCCCCTCCCACCTTTTGTATGCCATTTCTAGTTAAATTACAAACACTTCAGAGAAGTGACAGTCTCCTGCTATGCATATGGTACAAAAGGGCCCCTAGGCACTACCATAATAAAATCCGCACATCTGTATAAAACTTTCCATGTTGGCATCGTCATTAAAGCTCCAGTCCTGCAAGGGGATTCATATGACAGACTCATTGAGTCAGTAGGGCTCTGTATAGGTTTGAGGGGCTAGCTGCATAGATCCAGCTGTGAAATTAGAGCCAAATTTTAAATTTTTGCAAGGACACATTTGTGTTAGGCAGCTGGGGGCCTCCGCCAACTGGTGAGCTGGTTCAGATGCAGCCCAGGATGGTAGTGATAGGAGCTGGAGATCTCATCAACACTATATTAGTGCTTTTTGTATGGCCTTTGGTAGATCCAGTGCAGAGGCCTCAGCCTCTGGTGGCACCTCGGTCTCTCCTGTTCTCTCTCTGTGGCGCACACATGTAGTTTAAGGACTAAAATGCTTTAGTTCAACTGAAGCCACTGGGATCAACACAGGTGTTCAGGTGACATTTAATGGTCTGTGCTAGATTGAATAGTCCCTTTTGGCCTTCAACTCTGAATTATTATATTTGGGATTTTACCCACAATTCTATACCATGTTTTTGAAGATCTAAGTATTGTTTCTTTAAATCTGTAGCAAGAAGCTATTGATTGTAGTGGTATGACTTCAGTGGGACTACATGTGCCTCAAGATAAGTACATGTTTTGCTGTCTTGTGGTTAGACAACTTTTTAGGCTGCATCTACTGGGAGGGTGCTCACATGTTGACCTCTAGTAGAGGGTGGGGTGCATATACACACCAGCCAGTGCATTACAAGAAGGATGGCATTAATTTGCAATTATAAAGGTTTGTGAAATACTGAAGCCCCAAAAGCCAGCCTGCAGCCTCAGGAAATCCATCAAGGGGGATCTCCTCAGCTGACAATCTCAAATGGTCTCTGCTCAGTGATCTGGGGCAAGGTAAAAATCTCAAGTCTCCAGCAATGTGCCTGGAATTCAGAAGCACCCAGCACCCACCAGTGGGGCCAGATTTTCAAAAGAGTTCATGTTGCTGGGTTCACATTGTGCCCTGAGCACTACTGAAAATTTGTAGCAGGCTAAATGGGAGTTGAGCTCTTCTCAAAATGTAGCTCCAATGATGGGTGCTGAGCACCTAGAAACCTGACTTTGAGCTGCTTTGAAACTTTACTTGTTTCCCTCAAACCTGCCTCTAAGGCCTGGAGGTCAAGAGAAATGGTGTTTTACAGCTTTGTCACAAACATGCTGTGGGCCCTCAACCCAAATGATGATGATTTTGTGCCTCAGTCTCCCCATTTGTAAAATGGGTATCATCATGGGTAACCTAAGGCTGTTGTGATGCATAATTCATTAATGTTCTTCCAATATTCCTGCAGATCTCGTCCATGTGAAGGACAAATGTTAACGTGATCACTGGAAGTTGGATACACCTAAGCCCAGAAATCATGTGGTGCTTTTAAGACTTTCCTCCTTTATTTAAAAAGTGGCATCAAACTGTTGAAGTGGAGATGTGAAAATGAGCTCTCCTTTTGTGGATCACAGCTTCTGCTTCTCCAGCACGATTCACAGCCACAGATAGGAGGATGAAAGGAAATGAGCCAGCTTTGGGAACTGCTCTGGCCATAGCCTAAGGAAACTATGATAAAGAAGGTAGGCCCTGACTGAACAAAACACTTAAGTACTTAAAGTTAAGTGGGCTGGAGTCTCATTTACTCTAAGGCCCCTTAAACCTGCTCCAGCAGTGAAAAGCTGCCTTAAAGTGGGGGTAAGGGTAATTTCTCCCCACTTATGGCTTTTTTGCTGCCAGTGGTGTAAAGGGAGCTTTGTGTAAATGAAATTGGGTCCAAACACATGCTTCAGAGCTTTTGCTGAATCTGGGCCTTAGACTGACAGGTTGGAGATATCTGCAAATCTTGTTTAATTCTGTGGTGCCTGCAGGCTGACTTCCCCACTTAAGGGGTGGGATTTGTCTAGTTGAAAGGCTATTTCCTCACTTCAGAACACTTAATACTTATCCTCAAAGGAAATAATAAAATGTCCAAGGATGTGGTTGGAAACTTCTTCCTGTCAGAGTCAGGATAACAGAAGTTAATGCATTCAAACATCTCTTATCCTTATCATTTTCCACTGTTGGAGCCAGTACCATAAACTAAATAAAGAAATTAAAGATCCCTGCACTTATGAGTGATCTCAAGCAAGATAAAATGAATAGTCTAAGCATGACTAGTCTAAGTCATGGGCTAATGTGATACAGAATAAATAAGGTTCTGACTGGGACAAGATTCAATATATTTTAACTCCTTCACCTTACCTTGAAATGCTGGACCTGTTTTTCTGTTGCCCTGAACTTAATCCAGTGTATATTGAATGCAAATTGCTAACCACCTGCTTTGGTAGCATTTTGAACTCTCATTGCACTGGGGTGAAGCGATGGTGCACAGCAATGGAGAATGAGGCTCAATGTTTCTAGGCATGTGGGAGCAAGGTACCCCCAGTGGTACCCAATGTATATTGCATCTCTTTCCCCTATCTTGTTATGCCGGATTGCACTTAAATCAACAGCTCCATGTTCCAAGAATGTGGCTTTGGCATTCTCTGCAGCTGAAGAAACAGAACTTTTTAAAATAAGGGTGGAGGGCACAATTCTGCATGTGAATCCAGGGTTTGCAGTTGATTGTGTGTAGCAGCAAGTCACTTTGGAGGTGAGGACCCTGAAGCCGAAGGAAGTAATCATAATTAGCTGCTTCACAGGGTGCTTGTGAGAATTAGCTAGTAGCATTGAATATGTTCTGTACAGGATTATTTGTGCTAATGTATTATTATTACTCAAAGCACATTTTATCCTGAAGAAACCCTTAGCTTTATAAAAGCTAAGGACTAGACAGCTCCCTTGCCTTATATGGGCAGCCACAGGATGGAGTAGGAAGGAGTAAATTCTCTATTTGTGTACAGGCTGTTTAATGTTTCCCCAGAACCACAGCTAGACCTGGCTGGAAAAGGTTCTCCTCTTTTCGCCTCCCTCACCCCCCCCCCCCCATTTCCCTCTCCTGGTCCTGGTGGAAAATTTGACTTTTGGTTAGAAACATTGAAATATTGTGATGTCTCATGGGAGTGGCAGTTCAGGGGCCTCCTGCTCTATATATCGGTGTGCTGTATAGCATTCCAGCTGGGCCATGGCCCCATTTCCCAACAGACAGCTGGGATTCAGGCACTATTGAAAGCTTAGCTTTTTTTTTTCTTGGGCATAACCTCCAACCTCAGGATGGCTCCACTGAGTTACACCAATGTATATGAGCTGAGAATCTGTCCCCTCCTGATTCAGAGTGTCTGTTACTAGAGCTGGTAAAAAAAAAAAAATCCAATAGTTTTTTTTGTTTTTGTTTTTACTATCGTAGTGATTCCGTACATAACTGTCAGATGCAGCTGTGGTCAAAGAAGCTACTAGCTTCTTACTAGAAACGGGCCAATGCTGTATATTTAGAACACAACACGCTGTAGGCCTGAATCTCCTTGGCTTCTGTTTTAGCAGAAGTCCTTGAGGAGGGTCCCACTAGAAACTTATCATTTAAGACACAGTGGGAATTCCCTGGTTGAAGTATTTTCTCAGATAAAACTGAAGTAAGAATTAATAAAAGCACTTATTAATTGCATTTGGAAAGTAATTTTAACAAAAGAACAGTCTGACCCAGTATGGCCAATGGTCTTTCTAGCTCAGTATCCTGTCTTCCGACAGTGGCCAATGAACAAAACAGGGCAATTACTGAGTAATCAGTCCCCTGTCATCCAGTCTCAGCATCTGGCAGTCAGAGGTCTAGGGACATCCGTAGCATGGGGTTGCCTCTCTGACTCTCTTAGCTAATAGCCATTGATGAACCTATCCTCCATGAACTTGCCTAATTCTCTTTTTTTGAACCTACTTACAGTTTTTTGGTCTTCACAACATCCCCTGGCAATGAGTTCCACAGGTTGACACGATGTGAAGGATGACTGCCTTATGTTTTTTTTAAAACTTTCAGCCTATTAAATTAACTGGGTGACCTCTGTCTTGTTTACTCTTTCCTATAACACTGCCTTATTCATATTTTTTTTTCTCAACACCAGTCATAATTTTATAGACCTATCACATAGTCATCTCTTACAGACATTTATCCTCTTCCCCCTTTAGTTCCCTCTTTCAGAGACCAGGAGCTCCAAAGAGGAAACATGGAGTATCTAAAACATTTGAAGACCTGAGGCTGCAGAGGTAAACGGCTGACTAAGGGGGAAAAATCAGTCTTCCCATGCCCATGGGAAGTCTGCCTCCTTAAGAGGTGACTCGTTATAGGATATGTGAATTGCTTCTCCTGGTACTGTCACTGGTGAGGGGCAGGGAACAAGCATGTAAATCATGCGTTACCTTTTGTTAAACTCCTTTATACGAAAATTGTACCGCAAGACTAACGGGTATGTAAGACACGGTAAATTTTCTGTGCAGTGCCCCTTAAATTAGGTGAGTGGCTTCTGTTTTTATGAATGGAAGGATGAGCATTCTCTCTCCACCTGCTCTTCCCCACCACAAATCCAGGGGAACACCCCTCTGAATATCTCTATTCTATGTGGGCCAAGCACAGTTCCCCATTTAAGCACCTCAATAAGGGCATTTATTTAGATACCGAAGTGGAAGCTGAGAGATTCTGAAAATTCCAGTCCTAGAATATAAGAATGGCCACACTGGGTCAGACCAGTGGTTCATCTGCCCAAGTGCCCTGTCTTCTGACACTGGCCAGTGGCACATGGTTCAGAGGGAGTGAACAGAACAGGGCTATTTGCGTGATCGACTCCCTGGTGTGCAGTCACAGCTTCTATCAGTCAGAGGTTTAGGGACTCCTGGAGCATGGAGTTGCAGAGATGATACATGTATATCATTAAAAGCACCGCTATCTTAACTGGTCCCCGGCATCGAAGCATCTGCCTTTAATGTATTTATCCTTCATGAAGTAGGGAAGGACAACTAGCTCCATTTTACAGAGGGGGAACTAATGCACAGAGATGAAATTACCTTGTTAAGATTACACAGGAAGGAATTGAACCCTGGTTTTTCTCCAGTGCTAGACTCACACTTTAACCATAGGAGCTGCCTTCCTCTCCTAAGATAATTTTCAAAAGCGCTCAAGTGACTTGTTCTCCTAATGTGTTTAGGTGTGTTTTGAAAATCCTCTCCCTTATTTCCTAAACAATAACCATTTTCCTTCCTGAGACCCTTCTCTTGCATATGGCTTGAGCCACTGCTGGTGGCCTGGCCTTAACGTAAATTGATTGAATTTTCTTTCATACTGCAAAGCACTTTGAGGCTGATCATTAAGATGGATGAATGTATCCCCTCCACAGAAACGGATGGGGGGGCCCTCCCAGGAGGATGTAGAAGACAACCTACTAAAAAGACCCTGCCGAGACAGTGGAGTAAATGTCAGCATTTTCCTGAATAGCTGCTTTTTTATTATAAATACAATATGCAAATACATTAGATCTGAGAGCAGTGGCTTGGACCCGTATAGACTTCTAGTGAAGCATCCATTACTTCTATTGCTGTGCTAAAGTCAATAGGCTTGATTACCCTCTACTTTATGCCTGATTTGTGCTAGTGTAATTCCATTCCACCCACTCCTCCATTCTGCTGGGGTCCGGTACTAGGAAAAGGTTGTACAATGGGCAGAACCAGTTCCTGGAAAACACTACTGGATTGGGATTGTTTTGCAGGGACACTGATTCGGGGGTGGGGGGGGGGTGCAGCTGGAATGCAATCACTCTGACTATTCCCAGCTATCCAGAACCCCATGGAACTTGACTGGTGCTTATGCTGGGAGCCGGGCTGGCTGAGCTGCCCCAAGAAGAGGAACACAAAGGTTTCCCTTTGTAGCCTGTCTGTATGCCAAATGGAGTACAGAGTATCAAGGGACAGAGCCCAGGTCTTCCAGCTCTCCCTCTAATGTTTGACCCAGTAGACCCTGTTGTACATGGCATGGGTTGTACATTATGAAATAAGGAAGGGCAAAGCAGATGCATGGTCAATCTTCCCCATCCAACTTGTACGTTGGCCTGTTTCTACAAATGAAACACCCCAGCACACTGTGCTCTGTCTCCATTGATGCATGAAGTGGTGCATGCTGTGACCTACCTAGTTCACAACATAATGCCTGGTGTGACACCATCAACTGTGGCCACTCTGGCTGGCACAAGTTGACAATGGCTGTTTGATGCAAAGGAAACTGGCCCTTTTTGAAGGTTCTAAAACACCCATTTACCTTTGTTCATTTTGGCTGTTTCTCCATTCTGACCAGGACTAGGATCAGAACTGACTAAAGACTAACTTTTCACTCTGCGTTTGTGTTCTGCTCCTTCCCTCAACCCTTTGTCCTGGCTGGTTAGCTTGTAAGTTCTTTGCTGCAAGGACCCTCTCCTGCTCTGTTTGCATGGTGCCTAACACAATGAGACCCCAATCTTGGTTGATGTTCTCAGCCATGTTTGTTACAATAGAGCTAGGCAAATTTTGTTGCCTTCCTCATTGGAAACATACCCAGTAGTCTTGTACCGAAAAGAGAGGGAATTTGAATGACTAGCAGCAGCTAGATCTCTTCCCTGCCAAGTCTACCCTCAGCAAAACACTAAACTACAAATCGTGGTCAGGCTAGGAGGTAAAATGTTAGTTAACGGTTCTGTTGACTAAAGGAAGTGGGTGTAATACCTCCATGGATCCATGTAAAGTGTTAACTTCAACAATATGCGTATATTATAGTATAACACCGAATGCATAAGAGAACACAAGCAGAGGTCACGCAAATGTCTGGGGCACAAGAATTACTGTGGGAACCGAACAGCTCAGAATTGAATCCCATCTTATAAAATAGATTCAGATCCTAATTTATATTCTGGCTTCTGAAGCTATAGGGCAAAATCCACAGCTGGTGTACATCAGTGCCGGTAAGTGAGAAGGACTGGAAGGAAGGCTGAGACACTCCTGCTTGGATCCTGTGTCCAAGGAACTGATGCTCCAATTCCTATGACCACTCAAGCTGCAGAGGATCTTCCTCACAACACAACTGGCAGTGATTCCACCCAGTAGAAGGCAGCTGCCATCATTGACACACATTGATTTGCTTCAGCTGGGGATATGCCATTGGGCATGGTTTTAGACTGTGGAGCAAAAATGATTAAACATTTCATAAGGACGTGGCTTGTGTGTGTACGTGCACCACTGCCTCCGACTAGAATCAGAACTGGATATCCCAAGTAAGGCTATGACATAGTCACAGGTCACAGAAGTCACTGATTCTATGACTTCCAAAGACCTCCATGACTTCAGACCGCCCCGGCTGGGAGCCAGCAGGCGGCGGCACCCCTGGCGGCTCCTCACTTTAATCGTGGATATTTTTAGTAAAAGTCACAATCTTCGCCTGAGTTCCTTGTACACGAGATCCGAGGATGTGCATCTGTATCCAGTGCACTCAATCCCAGTTACGATTTCCTTTCCAGCTCCTCTTGTGTGTGATTTGGCACTTCCTTGCGTGTCCTACTGAACATCATGTGCCGTTCATCCTCTTGCTAGGTAGGGACTTTATACAGTGGCTAATATTAGAACTGGTCAGAAAATGATGGGGGGGGGGGGTGTTTTGCATGAAAAATCCTTGAAAAATTTTGTGTGGTTTTTGTCAAATTGGCCTAAAACCTGAAAATGGCCAAAAATAGATGTTATTTCACTAAATCCGTTTGGCTAACGTAGCCGTTTTCACTGGCTTATACCTAGTATGGTTTAGCTTGATCAACCATGGTTAATACTCCAGGAGAGTGGACTCAATCCTTTTTTAATCCTGCTGATGGTAATTTACTGCTGGCTAGATTTTGAATGTTCAAAATTCAACCAAGCTTGCAAAAACATTTTTAACTTAAATTTAAAAGAAATAAACATTTTCATAATTTGGTGTTTTTTCAACCAGGAAAACTTGGAAACATTTTAGATTTCAGCAAACATTTTTTGTGAAAAATTTTGAATATGTATTTTTCTCCCTGTATTGCAGGTCCCTCTGTTTAGGGCTGGGTTTCACCCTCAACAAAATAGTGGGGCAAATACTGAGAGTTTCATGCATTTACTATCCTAGGCCTCAATCCGGCCACCACCTATATTTTTTGGTAGTCCCATTGACTTCTATGAGCATCAGTTTGACTACTCATGACAGTGAGGTTAAATAAGCATAGAAGTATTTGTGGGATCAATGGAAGAAAAGACATTCTGTAACTAGCGAACACTTGCCATTCCTTATTTATTTTACTCATTGCTGCATCTCATTTGACAAGTTCACATATCTTTGGCAATAATAACTAGAGCCTACAAATTCTTAATAGGGGATCATTAGTCTGCTTTGCCATCTTCTGGATGCAAACATTCACAGGGTAGAGGTAAAGCTAAAGTGCTATTTAGAAGGGGATGTTGTCACAGGGGGTCAAGAGGTAATGATATTTAGCCTGAGAATATGGAACCTGGTAGATCTAGCACCATTCAGCTTTATGATCCAATTTCACCTCTCTGTGCATGACTGAAAAGCAATGACATGGTGTTTTTCTCTCTGCAGAACCTTTTTGCATGCTTGGTGAAATAAATTGCTTTCCAAAAGAACTCCTGTCAGCATTAATAAATTGGAAAGCTGCTTTAATAAGTGGGGGAGCATAATTTTGCTGGTGTGAAGAAACTAGTTGATTGCAAATGGAGTCACTAATTGTGCTGTGTATTTGTTTACTGTTGAAATAGAAATAATACCCTCACAGAGCCTTTGTCCTCTTTAAGACCCTGTTTCATCAAAGTACTTGAGAACCCCTTTAATTCTAAGCACAGTAACTGCCACTGAAGTCCAAGGAACTTAAGCATCTTCTTAAATCATTTGCTAAATTGGGATGAATTTAAGTATGTGCCTGAAGTTAAGCATGTCCTCAAGTGCTTTCCTGACTTGATGTCTAAATCGGTCCTGCCTCCACTGTATCAGGAGAACTACTTGAAGAACTTTCCATAAGCTCTAGAATGGTCCTTGCTGTCAATTGCATGTATTGTATGGCTCAGTCTTTCCAGCATAACAGCTTAATGCCTTATTCAGAGAGGAAGAGAATTACGTTTTGTTTCATGTAGCTTTGCATGAGGAACATAGTGATTAGGGCTGTGAGAGCTTATTCACAAGGGTGTCAAACTTTGCTAAGCAATCGTTGCTAGGTTTACTTGGACAAACTCAGGAGATCAGATGTTTGCCTGAGAGGCTTAGAATGTAAAGTAAATCTACAGCTGGCCAATATTCTATTCTGAGGGCTACCTGCTGTGATGGGGGAGGGAGACCAGGACCAAAAAAAATCCCATGTCCTTCTGCTCTTGGAGGCGTCTCTTTTTAGTTTCAATTCAAGTGGTCTATGATCAAGAGCTTTTAAAGAGAAGAAGATTGTTTATGGGGTTGATGTGAGTTTAGAAGAAAATTTTCCCCCTGAAATACAAAAACTGTGTCCCGGGGAAATTCAATTTTATCAGCTTGGAAAAAATTCTACTCTAAAAAAAACCATTAACTAAAAACAGTTGCATGGCATTTTCTGGGACGGCAGGATCAGCTGCACAGCCTCAGTCAGGCTGCCATAAACCAATTAGTGTTTGAAAAGATGCTTCTGTAGTCACTTTTCATGCTAAATGACATGTCCTTTAATCTGATTGTAAATAGCATTTGCTGTGTTCCCTTGAACAATGCTTATTGTTGCACTAAAGCCAATGGTTTTACATTCTAATTTTTGTTTTGACGTTGCAGGTTTGCCAAATTGTATGCTGCTGTTAGTTTGCATTAATATTGTAGATTACATTTTCCCCAGAACAAATATACCAGTTGATCTTGTAGTTTAACTTTGTGTAAAGCATCCTGGGACACAGGTTATAAGAAAGACACAACTGGGGCTTGATCCTGAAGTCCTTAAGCCAAGTGCTCAGCTGAGGTCAAGGAGTACACTGTGCAGATAGGTGTATGTGAAACTCCTATTTACGCTGTCATGGCCCCAGTTCTGGTACATGAAGAACTTGTCCGACTGTGCCGAGTTACAGTAACTTCATTACTGTAATTATTTAAAGCTAGGTCTGCTTAGAGCTACAGCAAAAAGCAGGTTCCCATCATCTTAGGTGTTGGAGCTATACATAGACACGATCTTTGCCCTGAGCTAATAGGACTGCTCCCCTCTTAGCCAACACACCAGGGATCTCCAGAGTTAAAAGCATGAGACTCTTTACAGCTTGAGCTGAAGAGCCGAGCCTCGAGCCGGGCGCTGTAACAACTCCTAGCCTCTGGACTGGCACACCTGGGAATCCATAGTGCACACTCACCCATGTGTTAAATAGACAAGACAGACACCTTATTCTTATTTCACAGATTGGGGACTGGGACACAAGGATTAAATAACTTGCCCTGGGTCACACTGGAGGGTCTGTGGCAGAGTTGGGAACTAAATGCACATCATCGGAGTCTCAGTGTAGTGCTTTAACGACAAGACCGTCCTTCCTCTTTACACTTTAGAAAGGCCTGTATATGTAATAAAGACACTCTCCAAAGAAAGTAGCAAGGTACCAAGGCATTACAAAGATGGAGGATCAATTGTTGACTGCAGCTTTTTCTCACTTATAGTAAGGCCTCTTCATATTGCTCTAGAACTATGAGGGCTTTACATTTACACTATATCCACTTTAAGGTTCCTGTATGGTGCAAAGGGGCCATAAGTATAAATAAGAATTGGCCCTTTTCCATTTAGTGTGCCCATGATCAAAATATCCAGAGGCAAGATAAAAGGTCACATTTGTCCAAGAAGGGACTTAGTTCCCCTCCCCCTGAAAAGAATTCTCAATTTGGAGCTGCTCTGGTGGCTGTTCCAAAAGAATCATTGCCTTTAATTTCAGGCTGGAGGATTACAAGAGTAACACATGCTTATTGAATATATTATTGTGCTTGTCTAGCGTAATCCAGACAAGATAGGCTAATGCAGGAGTTATTGCGTCTTGGTCCCTAAACCTTACGGCTGTGTCGTGTGTACCAGGTGCCATTATACCCATACAGGGGATTCTTAGTTAGGGCCAGATGTAAGAAGTGATGCACGGCAGGGCCACCCCAGGCGTCCGTTCTTCCCTAGATCTCGCCCTCTTTGTTGCATGGTGAGAAGTAATCTGCCAGACTATTCCCTAGCTGTGCTCGCAGATCTATTGAGGGGGTGGAGCTAAGGCTTTGCTCTCCTCTCCACATCCCACCTGCACAGGGGTTAGGAAGCTGCAGCCCTAGTGAGCTCCGAGCAGGATCTCGGGGTCATATGCATGGTGGTGCATGCAGAAGGATCTTGATTCCTCTTTACTTCACAATGAACAGTAAGGTCTACCCTTGCCCTTCATTTTTCTTTAGACCGTGCAACTATGACGCTCCATAGGGAGTGCTGGATAGTCTGGTGGAAAAATTTATGGCAATATGGCCCCTTGTTCTAATGGTTTCATTGCTCACTTTGTTATGTAGCACACTATTTGGCCTGCGTTCCTGATGATGTCCTCTGGACGCTACATATTACTGCACTAGATCATCCCGAGTGGCATTCACAGTGGAGGTTGAAACCAGCAACCTAATAAGCGTGGAGGGGGAACAGCCATTTTTTTATTTATTCTTGCTGCCTAGATGTGAAATTGTCATTCCAAATGTCACTACACAACCTTTGTAACTTTATGAGGTAGTGTGCGTGGCCAGCATAAAGCGACACAGGCTTCCTCCAACCTTATGCTACTTGGGGCTGCTACAGTGCGAGTTTCCAGTATATCAATGATCAGTCTATTCTAAGGGCATGCAGAACACCCCTAATGGACGGGCAGTTATAGCAGCTATCACTGACTTTATTTCACAGGATACACACTGGACAGTTACTAAAACTGTTTGGAAATATGAAAATATACCCATTGCCACAGTCGCCCAGTGGGTGGGGAAATGGCCCCAGGGCCGCACTAGTGAGGGTACGCTTATTTTTAAAGATTCCAAGGCTCTAAGCCCGTTGTCACCAACTGAAGATCTGGCTGCTGTTTACAACTGGTTTGGATTAGTGTCATTACAGGAGACTCAAGCAAGTTAGTGCAACTAGTAAGGGGCCATTAGCAAAAACAGTCTCATTTAAGCCAGTGTGAATAAGGAGTAAATCCAGAGGTGTCGGTAGGGTTCCGCAGGGAGCAGAATCGGGCCCATAAGACAATATAGGCAATGGAGTCTCTCACCGATTCGATTGCTTATTAACACCCACCAGCAAACCAGGGAAATGGGAGCTCTCCTTAGGGTAAAGTTGAACCATCATGTAAGATAGGGGGGTTGGGTTAGGAAAGTTTCATAGGTTGCGGCCTCTAATGGCTAGAGAGCCCTGACCAGTTCATGGATCGTAAGTAATATCAAGTTTGGTATTCATTTATATTTATATTACTGGGATTCATACACCTTTAAAAAAGGATGCCTTTCCCTTCATGCCGTCTATCTACGGTTTGAAAATGCACATACAAAAAGAACCCAAACCCCAAGACAACAGAACAGCAGTCACCCCTCACGGATTCCCAAATGAGCAAGATCAGCAAATGTAAATGCCGCCCCGCCCCCCCAACACGCATGTGCACACACCGACAATTCACTGTCTTCCTGCTTTGTCAGAGCCAAGCTGGGTGAGGCAACATTGTTAAAACTGCCCCGATTCAGTTTTGGAATAAATTAGAAATTGGCTCAGAGAAATTTCCTTCCCTCCCCCCAAACCACTAATATTTTCAGTGCCCAAAATTAAGTCTGAAAAGTATTTTTCCTGTGGCTGCAGCCCTAATACAAATGTGGAGGGAGGGCAAGATTTTTCCCAAGTGACTTGTGATGCCTCCATTTTTGGGTGCTCCCCTTTGAGATGCATTCAAGGGGCCTGATTTTTTCCAGAGGGTGGGTGGTCCGTGCACTCTGCAGACTAAGTCCTTTTTAAGGGGTGTTAAATTGGGCTGCCAAAACCACCCCTCAGTTTTGAACATCTTGGCCAGATTATATTAAACTAGGTGAAGGCCCACGCTGTCCTACGGGTTTAATTTGTAACGTGTGAGGCTTAAAACAAAAAGGCCAAAAATGGCTGAGAACTTAAAACTTGGACGGAAATAGTGTGAATCCGAGTGATGCTTGAACCCTGTGATTATTAATATAAATGAAGAGCTCTTAGCGGGGCCTTGTCTACACTGGCAAGTTCCTGCGCGGTAAAGCAGCTTTCTGCATTGTAACCCCCGAGGTGTACGCACTGCCAAGCCACTTAGTGTGCAGAAATTGCACAGTTGCAGTGCTGTAAAAAAACCCACCCCGATGAGGGTGTAGAGCTTTCTGCACCAGGGATACAGCGCCATGGTGCCAGGGTCAATACCTGGTTAATTATAGCGCTGCAATTGGCCTCTGGGAGATGTCCCATTATACCTGTTCTTGCCTCTCTGGCCATCAGTTTGAACTCTACTGCCCTGCCCTCAGGTGACCCACCCTTATCCCCACCCTGTAAATGCCTTGGGAATTTTGAAAGTCCCCTTCCTGTTTGCTCGGTGACATGTGCAGTGGTCTCAGTGCATATTTCCAGGTGGCCATGCCTGCTCCACGCGCCATGGAGCAATGCTAAGCTGCTGGACCTCATCAGCATTTGGGGAGAGGAGGCTGTCCAGTCCCAGCTGTGCTCCAGCCTTAGGAATTATGATACATATGGACAGATTTCACGGTGCATGACAGAAAGGGGCCATGACCAAGACACACTGCGGCGCAGAGTCAAAGTGAAGGCGCTGCAGAATGCCTTCCACGTTTTGTGGTTTGCAGATTCCCGTGAAGTGAGGGAATCAATCACCTGTTCGGCCGCTCAGACTAGGCATGTGGTGGTAGGCGCATCATACAGACACAAACCTGCTTTCTGCAACCCTCCTGCCCCATCAACTCGCTTCAGCAATTCCCAAAATCAAATCCACTTACTAGGGGCCTCCTTAGCTGTTTGTGCTTCGCCAAGATCTGACAGCTGTGACTGGCTAGCCTCCTCTGCGGTAGAAGAGAGCTCCTGGCTGCATGCATTTCTGGCCTGTGCCTCTGGGTCCCTCCCCCCACCCCCCCAACATCTTCATTCAAGATTTCCTCCTCTTGGCTCGGTCCACTCTCAACTGGCTCGCAAGCCACCAAAGCATCCACAGTGGCCTTCGCAGTGGAGAGGGGGTCAGCACCGAGTAACGCGTCCAGCTCTTTGTAGAACTGGCAGTTCATGGGCGCTTCTCCAAAGGCAGCACAGTTCTCATTCTCGTGTCCTTGCGCCGCAGGGCTGGGGCAAGCTCTTCCCACGGTCCCATGAGTGTGGCTTTCCTCATCCGAAAGTTCTGCAGTCACTGTTCGTCATCCCAGACGTGCACGACCATGTGATCCCACCACTCAGTGCTTGTTTCCTGAGTCCAGAAGCAGCATTCCACTGTGGTCAGCACCTCTGTGAATGCCACAAGCAATCTCATGTTGTAGCTACTACGCATGGCGAGATCAATGTCGCACTCCTCTTGCCTTTGCAGTTTAAGGAATAACTCCACTGCCACTCGTGATGTGTTGGTCAGAGCGAGCAGCATCCTGGTCAACAGTGCGGGATCCATTCCTGCAGACCGAAGAGGCAGGGCGCGCAATACACAAACCGTTGTAAGATAGCGCCAAATGTGGACGGAAGCACAGGGATTGCTGGGAGGCGAAGCAATGCATCATGGGGCACTGGGACAGGACCCAGGTTGCCCCGCGACCCCCTCCGCCTACCCACCTACCACTCTTAGCGGCAGAAGAGGAAGAGATGCTCTGTGGGATAGCTGCCCAGAGTGCATCGCTCCCAATACCGCTGCAAGTGTCACAGGTGTGAATGTGCTCCTGTGCAGGCAACTGTCGGTGTGAACACACAACAGCGGTTTCCCTTAGGCACGCTCTGAGCGGTGCTGTAACTCTGCCAGCATAGACACGTACTGGTGGTTGTTTCCTGCACTTTGGACTGGCTGAACAGATATTCTAGGCTTCAGAGTGTCTCACAGACAGGGTGACAATCCTGGAATTTTATTATATAGATTATAAAATCTTTGAGGGAGGGGTTATCTTTTTGTTCTGTTCGTACAGCTCCTTGCGCAATGGTGTCCTCGTCCATGACGGAGCCTCCTAGGAACTGCTACAAGTAATTGATAATGAGGCTACAGCTTGTAAATCATCATCAAATGTGATTTAAATGACAAATCTTCACCTTAAGCAGTAGATTACATTAATTTCTCCGTGTGTATGCTAAAATATGTCCATTGTTTGTCTAACAGCCACTGTTGTAATCACCCAAACTATCCTATTAATGTACGCCTGTGGGGCCAAAGCGTACGTTAGTGACACTTGGGAAAATACAGAGTAACTTCATTGTTACTACACTGGAATTCCAGAACAGAACTTGGCCCTAAATAAAGAGCAATTTGCATGTGTAATGTGCAGCTCTTCTTTTGAAAGACATTAACGCACCGTTTCATGGCTTTGGAAAGCTAACCATAGCAGTCTTATCCAGAGCTTCATCTCACAGCTATCAGCCTTACTGATAAGGTGCACAGCCCTTCAGATTGAACACCCATCCTTTACCATGTAATCAGACACTCAGCTTTCTGGGATGTCACCTTGTGTAACCGGATTAGATCGTACTCTGCGGGAGGAGCAAATCAATTTTTTGTCAAGTTGCTCGCTAAGAGCTTTTTATTAATACAAATAGAAGATTAACTTGGAAGGTCCAGTGCTTTATATATCCATTTTTTTTCCTGTCTGGGTTCTTTTCTTGGCTCTGCCATTGATTCGCTGTATGACCTTAGCCAAAGGAAGTATTCTCATCCATATTTTTCACATGGGGAAGTGAGACCCAGAGATTAAATTCCTCGCCCAAGGTCACACCAGAGGGTTTGTGGTAGAGCTGGAAACAGAATGCACATCTCCTGAGTCCGTGTAATGCCTTAATCACAACTCTGAGCCCCATAACCCCATCCTAACTCTGAGCCCCATAGAAAAATGTAATGAGACATTCTTCAAAGACTGTCTACACAACTCACTACAGCAACTGCACTGAGGCTACATTGTTGTAGCATAGACCCTTGCTACAGCACCGGAAGGGGTTTTACCATCTCTGTAGTAAATTCACGCTTTTGCAAGGCAGTAGCTAGGTCTATGGAATAATTCTTCTGTTGACATGGTTGAGTCTATGGGGGAAGGGGAGGGCGGAATTCGGTTAATCTAATTACATGGCACAAGGTGTGAAATTTTGTCACAGCCCTGAGCTATATAGCTAGCTCAACTTAAGTTTAGCTGTAGACCAGGCCAAAGGCATCTCTATAAACCGAGCAACAATTGCTGACTGTGGCTGAGGCTAATAAGATTCTGGGCCTGATTCTCATTTATGCTCATTACTCTTCACAGTGCTCAAGCAATGGAAGGGGCTTTAAAGTGAGTGCCTCGATCTCCCCCTCCCCAAAATAGAATTGGAAATACCTACTGTACCAGTTGCCCATCTGTACAATGCAATAATGCTTCCCTACTTCACAGGCGTGCTGGAAGGCCAAAAATACAATTGTGATTGTGAGGTGCCGTGATACTGCGGTGATAAGGACTGTAATATGTTGCTGATAGGGTAGGAGTTGGCTCTTAATGTTGGCAAAGCGAGTGAGCTCAGAATATTGAAGTCAGTGGAAGTTGCAAGTGCTCAGCACCTCTGAAAAACAGTCCTCCTAGATGGGCGAAAGAGGTCCCAGGAAAGCGGGAAGAAAATCAATGACCCGCTTGTCTATTTCCCCCGTTGACTAAGAAAAGAGTTGACCTATGACGTGTAACACCCTCACCCCTCCAAACGTCTCACTTTAATAACCAGTGAAGTGCACTAGGGCTGCCTGGATTAAGTGGTTCTCTGGTAGGTTGCGTGACTGCTTCTTTCTGCAGCTCTGAAGATGACTCATTCTTGCAGTAAAAAATTCATGTTTTACAGCTGCAGACATGTTTATATGGGTGAAGTAAAATCACTCGGCTAGAAAAGTCTACGGAGGACAGAGCCCAGAGGAGCCACTGATTCTCTGTTGAAACACTCAGACACAGGGCTTTCAGAATGACTTTCATTCTCTATCTACCCAGATTTGTCTGTGTGTATAACTGATGATTAGTTGCGTTCCGTTAGCACTTTCTGCATGAGGATCTCATTGTAAGGTGTGATGATGATTTGCATTACCGTAACACCTATAAACTCTAGTCATGGGCCATGTCTAAACATAAAAGAAAAAGACAGCCCCTGCCCTGAGTTAAATCTCACCAGGCTTCTGAGACTTGGGTAGCGTCCCCATTGTACACAGGAGGAAAATGAGGTTCAGTCAATTGTGAGCTGCAGTGACTCTGTGGCAAAGCAGGAATTAGAACCCAGATCTCCTGCTCAGTTCGCTGCTTTAACCACTCGCGTATATTTCCATCCTTAGGGTAAGATGGTCTCTTCTATGTACTAGTGCAGGGAAAAGGGTAAGGCGCACTCTCCTACAGGGATGCTGCTCCCCTCCTGTACCAGTGGGCAAGGGCAGTGCTTGAGAATGAGCAAAGCTTTAAATTCATTCTCCTCCCTTTCAATGCTGCCACAGCAGATGAAATCTGCTACTGTTCTAGACCAGTAGTAGGCTACTATTCCTGAAGCAATGCAGGGAATCAAGAAATGAATTTTGACTCGGAGTCCCAATTCATTTCTTGGCCTACTACTGCTGCAAAGCTAGATGTTCTAGTGTGACCTTAAATAAGTAGCTAATCATTCTAGACCCATTTCTACCACCCGTACCTTGCTGAGTAAGACTCTGAGTATCCCACTGGGTTGCTATGCTGAGATTAAAATCCACAGCACAGAATCTCAGAGCCCAGGTCAGATGACCCTTCCCTCTTGCAGGGTCTCCGAGTCTGGCTCCAGCCTGAGCCCAAATGTCTACCCTGCACTTTTATACCCTAACGAGCCCAAGTCAGCTGACCTGCGCCAGCCACATCCATGATGTAGGTCTTTAACTGCAGTGTAGATATATCCCCTAGATTTTTAAGAGAGCCTGTTAATCATGGCAGAAGAACAAGGGCATCTAGAGAAGTGAGCTTTTCTGTGATTTAAGTAGTGCTGGTTCCACAAATCTGACAGAAAATAGGGGGTTTTAACACAATGAAACGGAAAATGTTCGCACAGTTTGTTTGTGTTCTGCTGAAACACTTCACTTTTAGTTGCTGAAAACTGAAAATATGAAGCATTTTTCAATGACTTTTTTTTTAACATTTGGGCAAAAACAACTTAATTTTCCTCTACATTTTCTGTGTAAAACAAGCCTGATTTCCAACCAGCTCTAGATACAGGCACGCTCAAGACAGTTAGAGCCCCTGACCATGTTACAATGATGTCTAAAACTCCATGAAGCTGACTTTGTTTCAAATGTCATTACAAACAGGCCACTCAGCCTCTGTTTGCTTAGTTCATCATGGCTCTACCGGAGAGTCCACAATCCCTTTGAAAAGCTACATTGGGGTTAGTAGAGCAAAGAAATCAGAAAAGTCCTTCAGTAGACGACATTATTTCTTAGTTGGCTCAGGAGCAGGTGCCAATTATTGGAGGTTGCAGGGGAATTAAATGGACCCCTGGATTAGAGTGCAGGGATACTTATCTTCTAGCTTCTGTCCCATACGGATTCAATGTTCCTATTTTAGTTTTGTGACCATAAAGACCTGAACCATAGTAATTTATCATGTTCATAGCCATTTCTGTCTGATAAATGTCCAAGTGACTTTCTTGGGCATTGTCTCAAGATTGCCATTATAAAAATCTTGCTGTATTGATCAGATTAGCATTTAAAAAGGGAAAGCTGCACACCCCACCATAAATTAATGGCCTTGTGTGTGTGTGTGGTTTTTAATGCTTCCTGCTGCTGCTGCCTCCCATCAAAGCCTCTGGTGTGATGGTTTATTTGTTAATGCTTTTCATTTGGGGAAGACAACGTACATCCACTTGCCAACCTGGGAGGTAAATTTACATTGATAAAGGCGTTATTTAAAGTCCAGGGGCTGATGTATATTTAAAGTGAGAGGATGACATATATGAATGTATGCTCCTTTGTGTGCGCACACGCACAGTGAACCTCGTTGAAAAGGTAATATTTGACAACAGTCACTACATAATGGGATTTGAGCGAGCACCGTTTTTTCCCTGTGTTTACAATAGGAAATAACCGTGATCTCTCTAATATTGAGGTCAGATATTATGGTTTACAACGGATGTAAATGATAAGTTTACACATAAAGTTCTCTTCTATATCTTTATATAGATGAAGTGTGTAGATGTCTGTATTCTGTGTACATCTATCTATAATGTATAAAAATACCCTTTATTATGCATCATGCAGCTTCTTTATAAAATGTGAGACCCATTTAAAACAGGGCAAATTTAATGAATTGCATTTGCTGTTACAATATGACAGGCAATTACATTAGGGGATTAAAGTGATACATTCTTGAGGATGCTGTGAAATGAGGTAATGCAAAAAGCTCCATTTTTGATATGTCGTTATAATGGCTTTTAATCTGATGGCTAATGTATCGTGATAGAAATTCATAGTGTGCTGGTGGTCTCAGAGCTCAAATAATCTGAGTGAAGGGTTCAAAGACCTGCTCTGTTGTTTGCCTTGCTTCAGTCCATAACCACTGATTTTTTTCACCCTTTGTCTGTTGGAATATATCGCTTGCATTCAATCCTGATGCACATTGCCGTACAGCAGAGGCACACAAGATGTATGTGAAGTTGCATGCCTCATTTGTATGTCAAATTGTCACAACTGTGCACACATCTGGCATTTGCTCATGCAAATGGCTAACTAGATGAATTTGTGCATGTTCATGTCTAAACTGTACATGAGTCCCATACTGTACAAAGCAGTGAAATAGACATCTGTACAGATACTGAGCCTAATGCTATACTGCCTTGAGATATAAACTCTGGAGGAAGAATAGTGGACAAATCGTACCTTTCCTTTCTGCTCCCACAAATTTGTCACTCTCTCGTATCTGAGTGACTGGTAAATATTAATGTTTATGAATCTTAACCATCTCCCTGTGAGGTATCCCCACTTTCTGACTTGATTTCCCCAATTGTAAAGTGAGAGATTAGGGACCAGATTAGGGACCTCAAAAAGAACCTCTGGCAAGACTTTCAAGTGTTCAGTACCCCCCACCATCAATGCCAGATTTTTCAAAAGAGCTCATCACCCAGTAGTTCCCATTGTGACACTTACGCACAGATTTTCAGAAGACGTCTACTACCCATGTGCTGAGCTCATGTGAAAATCTGGCCCTAAGTGATTTGCAAAAGGTCACATAGGACGTAATTCTGGCTCTGCCTACATTAAACCCAAATCCCTCTCCAGTGCCTTAACCACCTTCCAATTCATCACAACTTCCAAGGGCATTCGCTGCTGTAAACTGTTCTTAATGACTGGTGGAATTAAAAATGAACTGTGGGGTTCACTTCACTGTTGCTGGTTCGAGCTTAATATAGGAAGTGCCATGGAGCCCTTCTGAAAATGTTTGCACAGTAGCTTGAGCAGACCTCAGAAAACATTTGCTGAAGTTCTTCGATGCATGGCAGAGATAGTGCTACAGATGTGAAGTTCTGGTTTTCATTTTGATTTTTGACAAAGCTCCAAGTGAGATGTTAATGCAGCTGGCAAAGGTATAATCATGGGATGGCTGGAAGCTTCTTTGTTCCAAAATGGAAGAAACAGAAAGGAATGGAAAGAATAATAATGTAAAATGGGTAGGGCACTCAGTTACAGTTATCTACAATTGTAGATAAGCTAAAAATCACAAAAGAATAGGACCGTGTATTTTGATTCTGATAACTGTAGTTAAAAAAACATTGTGGCTTGCATGACTCATGGGACTGGGTGTAATGTGACATGGAACCTTTCATCTCTCTTTCAATGCAATTAAATCCACCCCAGGCCCAAATTCATTATCATGAGAGGAAGGATGGTTTGCAATTACAGCACTAGACTGGGGTTTAGAGAATTTGGATTTTTTTTCCAAGCTCTTGCACTGTGACCAAGTTCAGGATCCATTAAACCTGCGTCCTAGCGATATTGTTCTATGGGTCAGAAACCTGAACCCTATTACAAGCAGGCTTGGAGTTGCTAGGGGCATTCTTTGCCCCCTCTGTGCTTCACAAAAAGGGGGTCTGGTGCTCTTGTTTCCTTTGATATAGAGGCCACCGGTATCGCAGCCCAGAAAATCTGTTTCACTCTTGAGCTAATTCTGCCGCTGGCAGTTAATCACCAAATCGCTGCATGAGTGAGAAAAGAGATTAATGGCAGGGATAGAGGTCTGAGAACTATGGAAAGTGTGATATATTTAGTAAGTGGACTAGGCCCTGATATAGTGTCGGGGAGCTGGGGGTGGGAAAAGAATCTTAAAAACTAATTTAAGGTTTGTAATGGGAATACATCATAATAGCACTTGAAGCAGGAGTTCCCTCGAGCTTGGATCACACGTCATTTCATGAAGGAGTTTAGAGCCATCTCATGGAAAGCATCCTTTCCGTACAGTGTACCAAATACAATACAACAAGCAGGATTTAGTGGCCCCTCAGGATAGGGGCACTAACAGGGAGTCAGGCATGGATTATTGTCATTAAAAACTACGTGACACTTTCCAGATAGTTGGACACAAATCTTTCAGCTCTGTAACTGATTGCCCCTGCATCTTGTGCACTGGCTCAGTCTACGTGGCCAGATTCTAAACTGGTGTAGCTCCTTTGACTTCAGTGGAGTGACATTGATTCACACCAGCTGAGGATCTACCCTGTAGTGTGGAAATGACCTAAAATTAGGCAAGGGTATTGATGGTGTCTGCTTAGCTCAGCACAGAGTTGGGGACACCCAGAGTCAGGGCCAGATTTTCAATAGCGCTCAGCTCCCATTGCTTTCAGATGGAGTTCTGGGTGCTCGGCCCCTCTGAAAATCAAGCCACAGTGCATTTCTTGGTGGGGATGGGGCATCTGCAGCAGATTACTGTAACTGCAGACAATAAGATGGCAGGGAGTAGGTGTTTCTAAATGATGAGGCTGAGACCTATTATTCTCCGCATATATGTGCGTCCTTTATGTAGTTAGAAAACGATGTGGATGTTTTAGCCCGGTGTCTCAGATCCTTTCTGGTGCAATATTCAATGCCAAACTAAGGAGTAAATATAGAAGTTTAGTGCCACAATCTGTCCATCTCCCCAAAGGAGGAAGTATAGTCTAATGGTCTGATCAGAGTCTTGGTAGAATTGGACACTACTCCTGATTGTGCCACTGGTGGTTAGTATGCCAGCCTTGACTCAGAACTCCTGGGTTGAGATCCCTGTCTGCTACAGATGTCCTGTGCGACCTTCAGCAATTTAAGGCCAGATTTTGAGGTCATTAGGTGCCTGAAGATGATCGGCACCTAGTGGGATTTTTCAATCTTCAGCTTTTGGCACCTTAAAGCCTTTTAAAACTTTCTGAGCCTCAGTTCCCCATCTATAAAATGGGGATAATAGCTCCGACAAGAGTGAGGTAGGATGTGAGGATAAATGCATTTAAGATTGTGAGGACTCAGATATTACAGTAATGGTGGGGGGGGGGGCACACAAGTGCCATAGATACACGCAATGTGACCTTGAACAAGTCACTCTGCCTTCTGTGCTTCAGCTTTTTCCATCTGTAAAAATGATACCCACCTTTTGGAGCCTCATATGGAAGGTTCTCTATGTGCAAAGATTATCGGCTCATAAGCAAGCACTAGGACAAGCGTTTTGCTACCGATACTTTTTCTCCTCCTGCTGGTGAGGGTGCTATTCGGGCAGGCTTAGCCTGCACAGACGGTGGTAGTGAGAGCTTTCTCCACACCCTGACCTGGAGGGACCATCTCTAGAAATCAGAGTGGAGTTGAGCTATCATGGCTCATTTCATTTCTCATGGAACCCTTTCAGAGCTGGCTTGTGCTGAGGTAGGTTATACTCACTAGGAGAGAAGGTTGTCTGTTGCATTTCTCTATCACGGACCAAAGCCCAAGATGTGCTGAAGTCACTAGGTCAGATTCTTGGCTGCTCTAAATCAGCATAGTGTTGACAAGATGGAGCTAGGTCTATTTATTTTGAGAATCTGGACCCCTGACTTCAATGGGAGTTAAGCTCTAAACCTTTTTCAGAGGTGCTATCCTATAGCACCTTCCTCCTGCCGAATCTGGTTTTGCTTTGGCTGAGTCAGCTCATTCCCTGGGTTAATTCTGTCTGCGCGCGCTCAGCAAATCCAGGAAAGCCGTTTCCAGCAGGGTTAGTTTTGTTTAAGCCTTCCGAACAAACAAAATCAAAACCTTGCAGACTCTTCCCTCAAAAGTCTGTGCAGGCCAAGTAGTCCCTTCCCCAAGTCTGTCCCTCACTCCAGTAACCAAAATGTCCTGGCAATTATTTCAGTGCCTCAGGAATACAGGACTCCACACAGTCTCCCTTCTGTCTGTCTGGTTTCTGGAGCAATTCCTCTCGGAGTAGCTCCAAGAGCAGTCCATTGGGAGCACTGCCTCTGGCCGCACAGCTTTCCTGAGGATTTGCAGCCCTTTATAAGGGTCAGCTAATGAAGTTAGAGCTTTTAGAGGTACAGAGGCCAGGGCTAATCAGCCAGCTGGCGACCTCTGACATGAGAGGAATGGTATCTCTTATACCTTCACAATCTCTCGCAACTTGGCCCCAGGGGTTTTGCCACAGTTTGTACAGCACCTAGTTCAATGGGATCCTAGCCCATGACTGGGGCTCCTAGGTGCTTCTGCAGTACAAATAATAATAATCCTCCTACAACCTTTCTGGATACGATGCTCCTTAGTACCGTGATTTATTGACAGCACCTTTTAAATCTATCCATTACCGGACAAAGCTACCTGCAGCAGTTAGTCAATAAATTAAATCAAGTATTTAACTTTCTGATTGTACCGCATATGGAGCTATTGAATAACAGCATGTACCAAGCGAATCACCCGTTCATAAAGATGGTGATCCTCTAACAGCCTGTTGGATTGCTGGCTGATATACTGAACACCTTTTAGTTTGCCACTATGTTTTAATCTCATTTGTTGACCGTAATGAATGAAACCTAACCCAAAGCTCCTTGTTAGAAATACTGAAAGGAGATGATTTCCTATCATGTTGCTATTGATTATCTTGTTCAAATTTTGGTCCCAGATTTAGGTCTGCAGCAAATTACTTTGCAAAGAAACCAGGCTTGGGGACTCAAATTCCTGTAGGTGGTCGCTAATATAGGAGCAAAAGAATGACCATTCAGGAACAGAGAATCTAGTGTCATATCCTGCCTGCTGAACGGGTCTGCAGCTAGTACTTGAGATAAGCAATTTGCTTGACAATTCACTGGCCCATATCCTTGAAGGTATTTAGATGCCTAACTCCCATTGAAACCCTATTGAGTTAGGTGCCAAAATAACTGAGGATCTGGGTCCTAGTTGTTGTGCAATATTGTACCACACTGGGAGATTCCCTCCTGACCCCCCACCCCCCCCCCCCCGCCCAGCTGGTGATCATTTAATGCCCTGAAGCATGAGGATTGGTAGCCCACTTGCTAGCTCTAATGGCTGCAGGTGAGAGCCACCCACAATGCTGGGTAATACAACATAGAAAGAACTCCTGGCTACAGGTTCATCATAAACTTGAAATTGAAATCAGGTTGCTCAGAAATACTTGCTGGGTTCCCGATGGTGTTGAGAGAGCTGGGTTCCTGGTCTATGGGCTGGGGGGAGAAGTTATGGTGACCTAAAAGGGTTGGGGGTTTCTGTTGACAAAAACTCTGACTTGGGGTCCCAAATGTGGAAAATCTGTCAGAAGACAAGTTATAGACCCTTTCCATTCCCCTATCAGAAAGCCGAGGTGGCCCAAAACATGCAGTGTTGAGTGGGAATGAGGTGTCTCCTCGCTGCACAGGGGACCCCATCCTTCCTTGGAGTGAATTTACACCTGCCCTCAAGCTTCCCATGCAAAAGGCCTGGCTGAAGCAGAAAGGTGGATCCGATTTTTGGGAAATAGGTCAGGTCATAAATATAAAGGGAAGGGTAAACACCTTTCTGTATACAGTGCTATAAAATCCCTACTGGCCAGAGGCAAAACCCTTTCACCTGTAAATGGTTAAGAGGCTAAGGTAGCCTCGCTGGCACCTGACCCAAAATGACAATGACGGGACAAGATACTTTCTTTCAAATCTGGAAGAGGGAGGGGGGAAACAAAGGGGTCTGTCTGTCTGTGTGATCCTTTTGCTGGGAACAGATCAGGAATGCAGCCTTACAACTCCGGTAAAGTTAGTAAGTAATCTAGCTAGAAAATGCGTTAGATTTTCTTTTGTTTAATGGCTTGTAAAATAAGCTGTGCTGGAGGGAATGTATATTCCTGTTTTTGTGTCTTTTTGTAACTTAAGGTTTTTCCTAGAGGGATTCTCTCTGTTTTGAATCTGATTACCCTGAAAGTATTTACCATCCTGATTTTACGGAGGTGATTCTTTTACCTTTTCTTTAATTAAAATTCTTCTTTTAAGAACCTGATGGTTTTTTTTCATTCCTCTTAAGATCCAAGGGTTTGGGTCTGTGTTCACCTGTACCAATTGGTGAGGATTATTATCAAGCCTTCCCCAGGAAAGGGGCTTGCAGGGGATATTTTGGGGGAAAGACGTCTCCAAGTGGGCTCTTTCCCTGGTCTTTGTTTAAAATGCTTAGTGGTGGCAGCATACTGTTCAGGGACAAGGCAAAGTTTGTACCTTGGGGAAGTTTTTAACCTAAGCTGGTAAAAATAAGCTTAAGGGGTCTTTCATGCAGGTCCCCACATCTGTACCCTAGAGTTCAGAGTGGGGAAGGAACCTTGACAGGTCAGGAGTAGGAAAGTTTACCTTGTAGCTAAGACACTGGACTGGGAGTCAGGAGATGGGAGTTCGATTCCTGAATAACCTCTCAGACTCAGTCCAGTTTTGCCTCAGTTTGGCTCTCTGTAAAAGTGGTGATGATCTTCTACCTCCCTGGGGCTTTGTGTGGCTATCAATGCTGATGAGGTGATTGGGTACACCAGAGGTGGGGCTGGAGGAGTACCTAATTCACAGCAGTAAACAGTTGGTGCAAGTCACTGCCAACTGAGAATAATAGCTTTTCTCACTGGTGTAAATGATACCCCACGCCCTCGTGTTATCAGTCCTATAGAGTGGAGGAGGGAGGCATGAGCCTTACAAATACATACAAAATATCTCCTGGAAAGGACTGATGTGTGAGTTCAGCGTGGAAAATTAAACTGACCATAACTAAGTGCCATTTTCCCTTGGAGACTTGAGCCTGGTTCATTCCAGTGTGACATCAGCCCACGAGAGCAGGGAATAGGTGGTCATGTTGTTTTGTCAGCACACCATGTTCCATTTTATGCTTCAACTTTATTTTTTGAGTTCTCGGTGACTATTTTATTATTGCAGTCTGGCTGGCTGGCCTTGGCCAGCAGCACTACACAGGAATTGTTTCCTATGCTAGGCATGGAGTCCTTACTTCCATGCTGCTTCGTTCACAACAGGGTGCTGGACAGTTACAGAATACCTGCTTGTCACCAAGAATTAAATACATTTTCCCCAAAGTAGCTGAGATATTAAGATGCAGGTATTAGTGTCCGGTGGCAAACGCAAGTGGCGAGGAAATGGGACTAAAATGCAGGACATTTAGAAAGCATGGCCCAGGGTTAGGGTGCTAGCCTGGTGCTTGGTTTCAACTCCTTGTTCTGCCACAGAGTCCCTGTATCAGAGGGGTAGCCGTGTTAGCCTGTGTGACTTTGAGCAAATCACTTGGTCTCTCTGGCCCAGGTCCTCAAAGATATTCCTCATCTGTAAAGTGGGGGTAATAGCACTTCCCTACCTCCCAGGGTGTTGAGGATAAATACGTGAAAGATTGAGATGCCCAGAAACCATGGTAACGAGGGCACATAAGTACCAGAGATAGAAATCTGACTTCTTTTCCCAGCTACAGATGGATCTTTTCTACAGTTGACCTGCTGGGTAACCCTGGGCAAGTCACTTCCTCTCTCTGTGCCTCTGTTTCCCATTTCAGCCTTTGTCTATGTATACTTTGGGACAGGGATTGTGTATGTAATATAAATATAGATCTCATCCCAACTGGGGCCTCCAGTCGGTATAATAATAAATTATTTTCTCACATTTTTTCCAGGTTGGAGGAAAATTAATTGATAATGGTATGGCCAAACCTCAGTCCTTATCTCTTACTATGCGCATGTACTGTGCCAAACCCAATTATGGCTGGGCCTCTGATTGCTTTACGAATTGTATTACAAATAATAAGGGAGGACTTTCCGGCTTAGTGTCTGATTGCGCAAGATGTTAAGTGCCTCCTGAAATTAGGGTGACCAGATGTCCTGATTTTATAGGGACAGTCCCGATTTTGGGGGCTTTTTCTTCTGTAGGCACCTACCCCCCTCCTGATTTTTTACACTTGCTATCTAGTCACCCTACCTGAAATAGATGCAGCTACCTGTATTCTTGTTCCTTGCAGACTTTGGATTTGATGGTTCAGAGTGCTGAGTGATTCTGAAAGTTCCCTCAATTCCCACTGACTTTAATAGGAGCTGAATATGCTCCACACCTCTTGCAAGCACACCACCTTGCAGAATTGGGCCCTTTATTATAATGTCTGCATTAGTTACTGCAAGTATTGCCTGGACAAATTGCCCAAGGATTTTATTTCACTTCATCATATGCTATTGATGTGAGCTCACGTTGTACAAGCCACAAGATAAATAGGAAGGAAGAGGACCCTCTGGGATTTATTAAAATTAGCGGTGGTCACCATGACCTGGTAGCCCACTTAGTTTATAACAATCCGTCAACTGAGCAGAGGAGCTATCCACCTGCTGGGAGTTCCCTAATTAGAATCTGTAGCTCATCTGTCAGACTGCTCTGATATTTCAGCAGAGCAATGAACTATGCCCTAAAGTTATAGTATCTAAAGACTGAAGATGGAGACCGATCACCAGCAGTTTGGTAAAAGCCCTGGGACCAATTCACTTTTCATGTTGTCCTCTCCAGAGGGTCACCGTGTGGGCCTGTCTCAGACAGCTCAGAGCTGGAATATACTGGCTGAGCTAGGAGAAAAAGTTCTTCCTTCTTCTTTTTTATGCGTTATTTAGTCAGTGGCAAATCCGGCTGTTCTTTCTGCGAGCACCAAGGAAACTGGTGCACCACTGCTTCGCTAATGGGGTTAGATTTTATTTGTTTTTTGAGCCCCCTGCAGGGAAGACACAAGCTGTATGCTGCAGAACCCATATGAGCTGTTGGGGAAGGCTGGGGGAAAGGAAAAACAGAGCCAGTGTACCATCTGCCATGCACATTCATTGGCTTTTCTTCCCATGGGGCAGGAGTCCTAGCAGACTCATGTTAAGAGTTGCATGTAAAGTGCTGCCATTTGCCAGCGGAGTTTATTGTGCCTAGAAAACCTGTGAACATGGCTGGCCAACTTTTCCCCCCATCAAAACTGTTTTTCAACAGAAAATTGCAGTTTATCCACTAAAAATTGTTTTCATGAAAAAATCCAATTCCCACAGTTTTTTTTTTTTTTTGTCCAAAAAACTAAACACCTGCAAACTAAAATGTTTCAATTTGAAACAGCTGCTTCAGAGCCTCCTGGGAGTGGTATTGTGATTGCCTCCTGTCCCCAGTCTCTTCTACAGGCTGGGCTTTCCAACTAGACTACATCTCCCATGACGTACCATGGCCAAGGACTCCCATAGTGCACTGCCTCCTCTGACCAGTCATGGAAGGCCATGATGCACCATGGGAGATGGAGTCTGACCATGGTTTTCTGCCAAAAGCTTTTGCTATTGAAATTTCTTGCAAAATATTTTGTGTGAAAACAGAGCTGACTTTTTTCACTCTGAGAAATGCTCCCTGTTCCTGAGCCCTATCTACTGGCATTTTATCTTTAACTATTGGTATTGTTACAGACACAGAGAACTCTCCTGACTTCAGACCATGGGAGTAGCTCCGCTGCCACGGTGTGGCCTTCGGGGTAGGGGAGGGTTTCTCATTCTCTGCCCCCTTCCACTCTTGTCAGGCTGTGCACTGGGAGCAAGATCTGCCCCCACAGTTTTCAGGGTAGCTAGTAAGGTTTCAGACGTGCCTGGAGCTAGCCTCCTGAATGAATACAATTGTGCGCTCCATTTAGCATCATTGTCTTTATCCTTCTTTGTTCCCTCTGCTCTTGCTGAGCCTACTTCCCTTTCTCCTCTGGCTAATCAGACGAGCGCTCTACACCAATGACTGGCTGCATGTCCCCAGTCTGACGCTCCGGGGGTGGCTGCTGCTCATATGTGTAGTTTGAAAAGGCTCTCGGAGGAAAAAACAATCAGCTGCCCGGAGCACCGAGCTGAAAAGGGCCTGAACGTGCTCACTCCTCATCCGTCTCCTTAAATGGAGCTCAGCAGAGCAATGTCTTGGCTTCAGTTCATTGGCAATGTCGGTCAGAAACAGTCTTTGGATCAGAGTAACAGCTGTGTTAGTCTGTATTCGCAAAAAGAAAAGGAGTACTTGTGGCACCTTAGAGACTAACCAATTTATTTGAGCATAAGCTTTCGTGAGCTACAGCTCACTTCATCGGATGCATACTGTGGAAAGTTTAGAAGATCTTATTATATACACACAAAGCATGAAAAAATACCTCCTCCCACTCCACTCTCCTGCTGATAATAGCTTATCTAAAGTGATCACTATGTGTATGATAATCAAGTTGGGCCATTTCCAGCACAAATCCAGGTTTTCTCACCCTCCCCCCCCCCCCCACACACAAACTCACTCTCCTGCTGGTAATAGCTTATCCAAAGTGACCACTCTCCTTACAATGTGCATGATAATCAAGGTGGGCCATTTCCAGCACAAATCCAGGTTCTCTCATCCCCCCCCACCCCCATACACACACAAACTCACTCTCCTGCTGGCAATAGCTCATCCAAACTGACCATTCTCCTTACAATGTGTATGATAATCAAGGTGGGCCATTTCCAGCATAAATCCAAGTTTAACTAGAACGTCTGGGGGGTGGGGGAGTAGGAAAAAACAAGGGGAAATAGGCTACCTTGCATAATGACTTAGCCACTCCCAGTCTCTATTTAAGCCTAAATTAATAGTATCCAATTTGCAAATGAATTCCAATTCAGCAGTTTCTCGCTGGAGTCTGGATTTGAAGTTTTTTTGTTGTAAGATAGCGACCTTCATGTCTGTAATTGCGTGACCAGAGAGATTGAAGTGTTCTCCGACTGGTTTATGAATGTTATAATTCTTGACATCTGATTTGTGTCCATGAATAGGTCGGAATATGAACAAGAGGCTGCTCGGCAGCTCTCCAACACCACTTTCTACCCTATGATCCCACTGAGAGTTACCAAAAGCAACTGCAGCATTTGCTCAAGAAACTTCCTAAAAAAGCACAAGATCAAATCCGCACAGACACACGCCTGGAACCCTGACCTGGGATATTCTGTCTACTACCCAAGATCCATAAACCTGGAAATCCTGGGTGCCCCATCATCTCAGGCATTGGCACCCTGACAGCAGGATTGTCTGGCTATGTAGACTCCCTCCTCAGGCCCTACGCTACCAGCACTCCCAGCTACCTTCGAGACACCACTGACTTCCGGAGGAAACTGCAGTCCATCGGTGATCTTCCTGATAACACCATCCTGGCCACTATGGATGTAGAAGCCCTCTACACCAACATTCCACACAAAGATGGACTACAAGCCGTCAAGAACACTATCCCCGATAATGTCACGGCTAACCTGGTGGCTGAATTTTGTGACTTTGTCCTTACCCATAACTATTTTACATTTGGGGACACTATATACCTTCAGATCAGCGGCACTGCTATGGGTACCCTCATGGCCCCACAGTATGCCAACATTTTTATGGCTGATTTAGAACAACGCTTCCTCAGCTCTCGTCCCCTACTCTACTTGCGCTATATTGGTGACATCTTCATCATCTGGCCCCATGGAAAAGAAGCCCTTGAGGAATTCCACCATGATTTCAACAATTTCCATCCCACCATCAACCTCAGCCTGGACTAGTCCACACAAGAGATCCACTTCCTGGACACTACAGTGCTAATAAACAATGGTCACATAAACACCCCCCTATACCAGAAACCTACTGACCGCTATTCCTACCTACATGCCTCCAGCTTTCACCCTGACCACATCACACAATCCATCATCTACAGCCAAGCTCTGCGATACAAGCGCATTTGCTCCAACCCCTCAGACAGAGACAAACACCTACAAGATCTCTATCAAGCACTCTTACAACTACAATACCCACCTGCGGAAGTGAAGAAACAGATTGATAGAGCCAGAAGAGTTCCCGGAAGTCACCTACTACAGGACAGGCCTAACAAAGAAAATAACAGAACGCCACTAGCCGTCACCTTCAGCCCCCAACTAAAACCCCTCCAACGCATTATTAAGGATCTATAACCTATCCTGAAGGATGACCCAACACTCTCACAAGTCTTGGGAGACAGGCCAGTCCTTGCCTACAGACAGCCCCCCAACCTGAAGCAAATACTCACCAACAACCACATACCACACAACAGAACCACTAACTCAGGAACCTATCCTTGCAACAAAGCCCGTTGCCAACTGTGCCCACATATCTATTCAGGGGACACCATCACAGGGCCTAATCACATCAGCCACACTATCAGAGGCTCGTTCACCTGCACATCCACCAATGTGATATATGCCATCATGTGCCAGCAATGCCCCTCTGCCACCTACATTGGTCAAACTGGACAGTCTCTACGTAAAAGAATAAATGGACACAAATCAGATGTCAAGAATTATAACATTCATAAACCAGTCGGAGAACACTTCAATCTCTCTGGTCATGCAATTACAGACATGAAGGTCGCTATCTTACAACAAAAAAACTTCAAATCCAGACTCCAGCGAGAAACTGCTGAATTGGAATTCATTTGCAAATTGGATACTATTAATTTAGGCTTAAATAGAGACTGGGAGTGGCTAAGTCATTATGTAAGGTAGCTTATTTCCCCTTGTTTTTTCCTACCCCCCCACCCCCCAGACGTTCTGGTTAAACTTGGATTTATGCTGGAAATGGCCCACCTTGATTATCATACACATTGTAGGGAGAGTGGTCACTTTGGATAAGCTATTGCCAGCAGGAGAGTGAGTTTGTGTGTGGTTTTTTGAAAAAGGGGGGGGGTGAGAAAACCTGGATTTGTGCTGGAAATGGCCCACCTTGATTTTCACACACATTGTAAGGAGAGTGGTCACTTTGGATAAGCTATTACCAGCAGGAGAGTGAGTTTGTGTGTGTGGTTTTTTGAAAAAGCGGGGGGAGGGGGGGTGAGAAAACCTGGATTTGTGCTGGAAATGGCCCACCTTGATTATCATACACATTGTAAAGAGAGTGGTCACTTTGGATGGGCTATTAGCAGCAGGAGAGTGAGTTTGTGTGGGGGGGGGAGGAGGGTGAGAAAACCTGGATTTGTGCTGGAAATGGCCCAACTTGATTATCATACACATAGTGATCACTTTAGATAAGCTATTACCAGCAGGAGAGTGGGGTGGGAGGAGGTATTTTTTCATGCTTTGTGTGTATATAATAAGATCTTCTAAACTTTCCACAGTATGCATCCGATGAAGTGAGCTGTAGCTCACGAAAGCTTATGCTCAAATAAATTGGTTAGTCTCTAAGGTGCCACAAGTACTCCTTTTCTTTTAGTCTTTGGATCGTCCACCCTCTCCTGAGGTGGACGTCGCTCTAGAGTTCAGGCAGGGCTCAAAGTGTTAGAACAGCTGTTGCCTGCTGATCCTGGCCGGATTTTAACACCGTGCAATGCTCCGTGCTCCTGAAGTACCTTCTGCCTGGGAGTCTTCAGCCGCTTTACATTCACTGATCATACTTCCTGGCACCCCCTGGAGCAAGTGTGCGAAACAGCGCTAGAGGAAGGTAAACGGTCTAGCGAAACCTGCAGCAGGGTAACAACATTTCCATATTTACATCCATTCGCATTTCTAACGTCCTCACCTTACCTCAGTGCAGAACAAGACTTGTACCAAGCTTGGCTCCCCACAGATCCCTTACAGAATCAGCTGCATGCATGCGAGCCCCATTTTGCACTGGTGCATTGTATCTACATTAGAAGTGGGCACCCAGCCAAGTAACTACACTGGTGCCATGAAAGCTTATGCTCTAATAAATTGGTTAGTCTCTAAGGTGCCACAAGTACTCCTGTTCTTTTTTTACATTGCTGTAAATTTCCCTACTCTAGGCAGGCCCACAGAGGGCAAGAGACTTGTCCGAAATCACACAGCAAATCAGAGCTACCACTATGACAGATTTCAGAGTAACAGCCATGTTAGTCTGTATTCGCAAAAACAAAAGGAGGACTTGTGGCACCTTAGAGACTAACCAATTTATTTGAGCATGAGCTTTCGTGAGCTACAGCTCACTTCATCAGATGCATACTGTGGAAAGTGTAGAAGATCTTTTTATACACACAAAGCATGAAAAAATGGGTGTTTACCACTACAAAAGGTTTTCTCTCCCCCCACCCCACTCTCCTGCTGGTAATAGCTTATCTAAAGTGATCACTCTCCTTACAATGTGTATGATAATCAAGTTGGGCCATTTCTAGCACAAATCCAGGTTTTCGCGTCCCCCCCCCCCCACACACACACAAACCCACTCTCCTGTTGGTAATAGCTTATCTAAAGTGATCACTCTACCACTATGACTCAGGCTTCCAGTGTTGGACTATGCCTGTGGCTAGGATGGTTTCTACTTGCATAGAAAAATCTCTCTCTCTCTCTCTCTCCACTAATTCAACAGGGAAGAGTCCTGCATCTATTCTGTGAAGGGAAGAGAAACACTGACGTCTTCCTGTTGCTACTGAAATCCTTACAGAAAACATTTCCTTCCATGTTATGGTGTGGGCTAGGCACTGCAGTCTACTCTGGGGTGGGGCACTGATGGCTTTCCCCTCCCTTCTCTCTGAAGGGAAAGGGAGATCTATGCAGTGCCAGGTGTGGCAACTCCTTTTTGGCAGTGAGGAGGGCTTGCCTGCATCAGCCTCTGCATATTTTTAAAGTGTGAGCTTTGTTTCGTAATGTTACCGGGGAGGAATGTTCTTAAGCATCATAAAGTGCTCTGGGTCTATTAAGGTGAAATTCTAACTGCCCGGAGTGCTTTTCTTGCTGATCAGTTTGTCTAGGCTGGTGCGGTTTCTCATGCTATTTTTAAACGTTTGCAGCAGAGAGAAAAAAACCGCCTTAATTACTGCAGAGGAAATAAATCAGGGAACTCTCATTGCAAATGCAGGGAGGCGAAGCAGCCCTCTCTACAGCTCCCTGAGTCATCCTGCTTATAAGGGCTATTAATTTTAGTCTTAGAGGGAGAAAGTTGCATAATCAGAGGCGCTAGTGACAGTTTAAAGGGATTATAGGCTCTCAGATATACAAAATGTTCACTCCCATGCTGATGTGGAGGATGGATTTAGAGGACTCGGAGATGATGTAATGGATGGGTGATTGAAACGCTCCCTGGGATGCCTTTGGTTGACATAGGGTAGAAACTCCTGAACCAGTGATTTCTATAATAGGATTGATAGACATGAGTCAGCCTTATGCATGTAATCAGAATGTCTATTTATAAGCTGCATTTGTCTTCAAGAAATTTAATTGTATCGGTCCATGCCTCAGATTTAGGGTCAAATGGAACTCCTGCTGTTCAGAGTAAGAGGGCAGAGTAGGAGTAGTTAGAGGCAGCTTGGTCCAGTGGGTAGGGCGCTGGCTTTAAAATCAGGAGACCTCGGTATTCCTGGCTCTTCCACTTGGGTAAGTCGCTTCCTCTGCTGTGCCTCCTCTCCCTTTGTGAAATCTGTATTGACTCCAGTTGCACGGAGAGTTATCTAAATGTCTGTGTGAATCTGGCACTCCACCCATCAGGTAGGTGGAGAGACCCAGGCCTGATTTTTGCCTTGCCTAATTTAGGTTTCTCCAAGACCAATTCCAGGTGACTCCATCTGCCGGCCACGTTCTGTTGGCGTAAAAGCTGCACGAACATTAGTCAAGGCAGGAGGCTGAAAATCTGTCGGGATGAGCCCTAATTTTTTACACCACTGCAGATCAAAGCCGAACAAGCAAACCTGGGTGGGGAAAAACACAGGTAGGAGGCAGTCAGTTATACAAGCGAAGAATTACGTTGGTTGTTCTAGAAGATTTAATCCTGCGAGGTACTCCGAGCTCTCTGCTTCCAGTAAAGGCTGTAAAAGCTGAAGGTGCTGAGCACCAGGCAGGAGGCGTTCAGCATGGTGCAGAATCAGGCCCTAAATTGCCTTAGGCTGTATTACAGGCTGCCTCCCACCATGGGCAGCACTTTTCTGTGCATTCCTCCTTTAATCCAAGCTGCTTGTATCTAGTTACTGATTTCCATCTTGCTTGCGCTACTGATTTTTGAACTGAGCCTTATGCATGAAATCTCCATAGATTTATATTTCCTCCCACCCACCCCCCACTTGTTCCTACAGTTAATGGGAAGTTTCCCTACTTCTGTTCCTACCATATGTTTTTGTGGGCAATTTGCTCACTGCACTTAGAGCTGTATCCGCTTTTTTTTTTTTTATCGTGAGTTTTAGTGCCACGTTAAAATGGTGCAAACGTCTCTCTCTCTCTTCCCCTACCTCCCCTCCAGTCTTTTTCTTTTTCGCAAACACTCCCCTCCCAAAGCTATGATGAGCAATATCAGCCAAAAGTGAAGGCAGCTTTTGATTATTTGGATTTAAAATAAGTTGGCTACATAAGTGTCTTGATGTTAATAACGAAGCCCCCGCAGGATTAAGTAATCAGTTTAACAGGATTAATATCGCCCATCATTCTGGTAGCTACCTGCCCTCTTTCTGAATAGCAGTTCCTAGCCCTTTCCAGTCACTGGGCAGGCTGCAGAAGCTCATTCAGGCTAATACTGCACCTCCTGCAGTATTCCCCTTTCTGCACTGGATCACAGTGGAACTTAGGTGGCTCCAAATGAGGTTGTCGGTGCTGCATCATTGGGAATTGAAAGGATGTGCTGTTGCTTTCAACTAGTTTTATGGTGGGGTGGGGAAGAGGCAATATTCTTTTTCTATGAGGGATAGAATAGTGGCTGTTCCTTTAATTACATATCAATTGTTTACAAATGAAATACAATTCAATCCACACGGAAACACACAGTGATGGTAGAATTGAATTGGAACTCAAAGGCCGCATTATGTCAATCCATCGGCGGTGGTGGCGATCATCAATTATTAAACACTTTAACAAGTCTGCCAAAAAGGCTCCCGCCGACTTCAATGGGCTTTGGATCAGGCCCTGGGTCAGTAATTGGTATTGTCTCCTTATGGTAGATTGAAAATCAAGCTCAAAAACTTAATTCTCTGTTGCCCTGCAATTTGTGTTGTCCTTTTCACCTGTGCAGGTTGGGTGTAAAACTCGACTGTTCTGATTTGGTAATATTTTACATCCACTTGGATTAGATATAAATGTTGGCTGAAGATTCAAGGCAATGGAAAACCAGCCCATTGTCTTCGTGCCTGTCAATAAAGCACATAGCATACTGTGGACCTGGTCAGACACCCATTGAAGTCGACCGGATTTGACATTGGTGAGAGCTGGATCACACCTTATAGAAATATGATTATGACGACTCCTGATATCGGTGGTAGGAATTGCTTAGCACCTTGTAGGATGGAGCCCATAAAGACACCTGCAACTTTGTGTTAATTTTTTTCAGGAACCAACTATCAAGCCTGGGGTTTTCAAAGGACCCTAAGAGAATTAGGTGCCTAGATCCCACTGAAATTCAATGGCAGTTGGGTGCCTAACTCCCTTAGGGTCCTCTGAAAATCTCAGTCATAATTTTTTTTAATCTTTCATCTGCTTATATCGGAAGGCTTGTGTATGTTTCTATACCCCATCAGCATGCTCTGCTGGACATCCTGTTTGCTAAACGCCACCATTTTAGTTCAAACCTTATAAAACACCTGTAAGGGAGTTGAAATGCTTTCTCTATAATTGAAATGTTTTTACTTCATCTGCATAACACAGCACTCCTTCAATTTACTTTCAGCCCACTTTCAGCCCACATTAGTTTTCTGGCTGGCCAACAGTGTGGTTACATCTTTAAATCTCTGTCCTACAGTGTAGAAAGGATTTTTTTTTTATATTGAAAACCCCACCCATATCTCTGCAGTATCTGCAGCATGAATTAGAAAGTCCACTGGGACATCTAGGTCAGCATGAGCAGATCTGACATCAGTCTGCAGAATATGCCTGCAATCAACAGCACTGTAGGGTTTTTCCCCCTCCTCCCTTCTCTCTTAAAGAGAGAATTATTTTCAAATGGCAACGAACAATTAAAGTGCCTCTGCAGAATGTCACGTCCAAAAGCCACTCTCAGCATCAGAAAATCCTTCTCTGTCTCTGTGCACAGAGAATATATATATATATTTATATATACACACACACATACACACACGCCAATAACGTACATTTGCTAATGCAATATTGAAACAACGCCATAATGCACTTTGAAACACAACAGGGATTTAAAAGTAAAGCAGATTAAATCCGAGAGAAACATCTATTTTGTAAATATGAAAACAAAACTGCATCAGCTGATGATAAAAGTCTCAGCAGCAGAACCTAGGGCCAGCTTCTGTTTCAGTGAAAGTGCTGCATAACTGTAGTAAACCAATTAACTTCAAAAGACTGACTCTGGATATGCAGTAGTGTAAATAGCAGCAAGATCTGGCCCTAATTTAACAAAACTGCACCAAGATATCCTTACTTGCTTCTGTCTCCTTTCCTTCAGGTGCTGCCGGCTTGTAAGCAACACAACTTTTTTAAAACAACAATAGAGTGGGGCTTTGTTCTGGTTTCCTTTGCTTTCACACACGGGGACTGACTCTCTTAAACGCTTACACAAGTTTTACACCCTTGTAACCACATTGACCACAGTGGAATTACTCCTGAGTTACCCCAGTGTGAGATCAGGATCTCGGCTTCCGATCTCAGTTACCCTGGTTTTGTGCTGGTGTAGACTTAAGTGGAGTTGCTTCTGCCTTACAACATCATATCCAAGAATAGATTTCGACCCAAAGGTTGTTAATTAATCAACAGGAAAGAGGGCATGTCTCCCTCAGCATCTATTCTTTAAAGCAAGATGGAACCTTGTAGCTTTCCTTGTGCTAGTGAAATCCCTGCTTCACCATAGGATGAGGGACTATAAAAATCTAGTCTTGGATTTTGGCTTGGATTTGGAGTCTTGGCTTGGATTTTCCTCTTGGTAATGCTGGGATACAGCTACTACAGGTTGAGCTATTTTTGTTGTTGGACTCCGATTTGGTGTAAGAATAAGGCCCAATGTTTTACACTTTGCAATGTAAGTACATTTGGGGTCCAGGAGATGTCCTGATCCTATTTCTATATTGCCCTGCATCTTCTAGCCATTTACACCTATGGAGCGCAGTATAAAATAATACCGTTCTGATCTGCCAACGCATCACAACCACTTGAGGCAGGTGTAAATCATGACACACTGCTGAAGGAAGTGGAGAAGCAGGCTCTCACACTCAAAAGCTCTACGTAGCTTATGTCAGTGGGAACTGCATGTGTGGCTCAAGACCTGATATGACCCAAAGAGTTTAATTCCTATACTGACAACCATCTAGTAGAAAGGCAGTACGAAATATAAGGGGCTTGTGGTCTCTGAATTTACCCACTATGTCTGGAAGACCATCAGTTTTCTATAGTCCTTTGAAATTTTATGTCTACTGTCAAAGCCTGTGGATTTCTTTCTCAATTCAAAAGCAAAATCTTCCACTCAAAGGTCTGCTCTCAGCTTTATAGCTGTGGAATGCCATCCTCCATGCATAGACCACTCACTTTGGCACCAACAAGGAGTGCTTTTGCACCTGTGCTTTTGTCATTCTGTATAATCTCAAACAATACAGTGACTCTGGTATATTTGAACTGGAATTGCTCTCCCTTGGTGAAACCTATAAGGCCATGATTGACCAAGATTGAGGTGTATAGTGGGGAAGCTTTTGCCCCATGGGGGTTCAGTGGATGTAATAGTAAAATATACCTGTCAGGGCTGAGAGCAGTTTTGCCCAAAGGAGGTCCCTTTTTCAACTCAAGGGACCTCAGCTTCCTTTCTAACTAAAATCCCCGGTCTGTGTGGGTTCACACCTTCAAGGTGCTGACCTCTCTGGCCTTGATTCAGCAAAGCATGTGCTTTACTTTAAACATGTGAAAAGCAGCCCCATGGAAATCATAAGACTACTCACATGCTTGACTTTAAGCATGGGCACAAAAGATCTGCTAGTTCAGTACCACCAGAAGCACTGTAGTGTCCTCCTTTTTAAAAAACGCTGCCATTAGCACAGCCAGTGTCAGAATTCCTGCAATACCAACAACAGCCATCTAATATTAAGGTGAAATTCACACCTGTGCAAGGAGCTAGTACACAGTGTCCCATGTAAACCCTCAAAATGGGGCTTACGTGAGATTTAAGGGGTCTATAGGTCTTGTGCTGGCATACGGGTGAACATCACCTGTAGTGATTTGGCTTTACAACATCCATTTAATCTACTTATTTATTCTTTTATTCCTCACAATAAAGTTGCTGAACGCACATTGCTCCAAGCAACGCTGGGAAGTATTTTCGTTTGCTTTCACTTTTTTTGCAGTTAATTTATATTTTATATTGTGAGGTTTACTTAATCAAAGCTTGTAAAGTGCTTTGAGCTCAAAGGAGAAATGATGAAGAAGGGCAGATGGATTAAGATTGTAGATGGATTAATAACAAATAGTCCATTTTATGCTACAAATATGCTACAGAGTGAGATTGATCCTCTAAGGCTCCTGATGTTCTAGGTCAGAGGGTCATTTGCATCAGTCAGTCTCCTCCTAGTCAGTCAGTGCAAACTGTATTGGGCAAACAAAGGGCATGGTAGGGAATTGAAAGATTAGAGTTCCAAGAGTTTTTGAAAACAAATCTAGCTAGCCCACAGACACACAGCATGCACACATGGCACATGAATAGATGATGATGATAAGCATTTATGAAGAACTGTTCATCCAAGGATCTTAAATCCTTTCCCAAGAATTAATTAAGCCTCCCTATTACATAGGTATGTGCAATTATATTGATTTTGCAATTGGATAAACTGGCCCGGTGAAGTGACTTGTCCAGGGTCCAATAGTAAATCAGTAGACAAGTCGGGAATAGAATCTAGGAGTCCTGACATTTAATTCCTTGCTGTAATTACTAAACTAAGTTAGTTCCTAATGCTGGGGAGAGAATCCAGGAGTCCTCACTCCAGTGCCCTACTCAAACCACTAAACAAAGCTGGGATCAGAAGCTGAGAGTCCTGGCTCCCTGTTCGAACAGCTCTGCCTCTGCTGGTTATGAATTGGAACCGGTAAATAAAGATGTAATATATTTTCAGTCCTTTTGCAGCCCAGAAGTCATTGCAAGTGGCAGGTGAAAGATTTGCTGAAAAACAAAACCTCCTATTAACAAGATAGAAAGGCTGAAATGCCCTCTAATTACAGTTTGAAGGGTGATAAGATGCCTCAGACAATGAGCCTTGGCAAAGGAATTTGATCGGTGCCCAGAATAGCAACCCATAATGGAATGTGGTAATGTGACTGCCCTTCCCAAGTGGTAGCCAGTCTGACTTTGCCTCTAACAGACTACAGTTATGCACTGCAGTGGCAAGAGGGAGTTCAGACTCCCCTAAGCAATAATTTCCAGCTGCTGCTGCTGCAGTCATTCGAAAGGAGAGTCTTTTGTTGCAACTCACTAATGTAGCCAGCAGGACTCTGGGTACAGGTTTTTCAGAGATGAAAATGAGTCAAATTACAATAAAAAGCCTGTAAGGGCTAGATCATCCAATGGTGAAAAATCAGAATAACTCCGTTAACTTTAGTAGAACTATGACAATTTACCCCGGCCAAAGATCAGACCCTAAATACTTCACAAGCACAAAATATGACGCAAAGTTGGATGTTGGCAGATGTAAGTGGAATTCTTTGTAAGGTAAAATGAATCTGCAAACTCTTAGTTGTACCAATTTTATGGTGAAACCTAAAAGCCCCAAATGAGGTAAGGGCCCCTTTGGCCAAAGCGCTGTACAAAAATACAATAGGAGACGGTGTCTGCCCTGAAGAGCTTGAAGGATAACTAGATGAAGTGTGAAAGGAAAATGAAGTGTAGGTCACACCGTAGTTTAGCAGCACAGCCAGGTACAGAACCCACATCTCCTGGTTCCCAGGTCAATACCCTACTCTCTGAATCACAGTCTCTTTTTTTATTATTATTATTATTTATTATTTTTCACAAAATCAGTTAAGATTTTTGGTTTTATTTTGTGTTGATTTCAGTGCTGTGAGTTTGTTATAAGCATGTTCCACTCTGATTTGCTGATATATAAAGACTTGGCCCCAGCACTCTAGACATCAAGGACACTCTAACATCCTTTTAAAATGGCACTGGAACTTGTTACTTTGGCCAGCGTGTTGAAGGCAAGCTTCTGTGAACCTCCTTCAACACTGTACTATTGTGTGTCTCTACAAGTCTGCTCCAAAGCTTATTGAAGTGAATGGGAGTCTGTCTGGTCTGGTCATGTCAGTGGAGTTTGGATCAGGCGCGAACAGAGGAACTAGCATCCAGAGTTAATTGATAATTAACCTTCTTCTAAAATCAATGAAACCGTTAGGTGGTGCCTTTCAAACACCAGCCCTCTGAGTGGTTTACCGTTACAGTAACCAAATCTATTCAAAAATACTAAACCAAATGCACACTTAGCATTTCCAGAAGTCAGCCTTCTGGAGAGAGATATTGTTAATTGATGGGCAATTCCCCAGGAAGATCTGGAGGCTCAAAGAGGAGCTCTGTGCTAGAATCCATATATTTTCATATGACCCAGCTGAGGAATGCAGTGGTTCTGATCCTGATCTCTCACGGGTAATCAGCAGTAACGACAATGCGCTTGTAAAGCTGCATCAACAAGATCAGAATCAGGCTCACTGTTGTTTAAACACTTCCTTTGAATGAGCGATGCATGCATTCAATAATGAAGTCTCAGAAAACCCTTATGAGGTTGGTAGGTATTGTACCCATTTTACAGAAGCACAAAAATGAGGCACAAATTGCTACCATTCAATGCATCCGCTACAGCTGATCGTCTTAGCAAATTCCAAAGAGAAGTGGTGGAAACCCCATTGCTTAGAACATGTCAATTAGATTGGATAAAACACTAATACAAGTGTGATAGGGCACATGGGCAGGGAGATGAATTATATGGGGTACCAGGTCTCTTCAGTGTCTAGAGAGGTGTAGGGTAAAACACCTAAGTCTCTTTGTCAATCCAGGCCTTAGGCACTTGCACTGTGTCTATGCTGCACACTAAGTCCGGGCTCAGATTCAGGTTTCAGCCCAAGCCCCCTTTCCATCCTCTCACTAATCAGTCAGGCACTCAGGACGCAGGTCCTAGGACCCTACTAGAGGAACGGGCACACAAGCCCTTTTATTTTTCAGCGTGGATGCAGAACTGCCTCAGGTCTGCGCGGTGCCGGGTGGGTGCGTTCGCATGGCTGTCTGACCCAGATTCAGCAATTGTAAGCCCAGGTTTACAATGCAGTATGGAAGCTCAAGCACATGCTTTGAAAGCCTAACACGCAGCCTGGGATCCCACAGACTTGGGCTTACAGTGCAGTATAGATGTACTCTAAGGAGCCTTTGTCACATGGGACTTTAGTTTTGAAGTTTATTTTGGTGCTTTGGAACATTTTACCCAAAGTGACTTGGCAAAGTTCACACAGCTCGACAGTGGCAGGGTTGAGACATCTTACTTTTTACTGGGACGACCAGGGAAAAACCAATACTCTGCACCCATATCAAGAATTATTGATTTGGTTTTTTTGACATAGTAATTGCAGTTAACCGTGTCACTCGCTGACTGCATGATGTAGTAACATACAAGCTTAAAATCTAAGATGACAAAAGATCAGCTGGCTATTTCTCCTTTCCTCTTGTCCCTCGTGCTGTCCAGGAGCCTCATCCACACTTCAGGCAAAAGCATTTGTAAATAGATGGCATTTGTAGCCTGGAAGGAGAGCAGTCTTGAGGTGCGATCCTGGCTCCATCGAGGTAAATGGCAAAACTCCCATTGACTTCAATGGAGCCAGGATTTCACCCTTGGATTCTATTGAGTAGAACGTGCAATGGGAAAGGAGGCCGAAGGAATCGGTGAGTGGGTGAAGTTCAGTTCCCCCAATAAATCTCATTTAAGCCCTCAACCAGACCTGAAGTTGTAGAGGGACCTGCACAAGGCCTATCCGCACAAGGATGAATTTATTCCAAAGAGATTGAAATGGAGCCTTGCCATGAAAGGCTTTGGAGGGGAGCCAAAGTACTTCAGAATCAATCTACATCTTTATGGGAAGCTGGCCTTGCAGAATAGGGGCCACAGGTGACTGTCTCTGTAGCTAGATGCCAAGTGTGGTGTGATGAGCAAGTGAAGCAGCAGCACCAGGCAGGGCCAAGTCTTTTCAGAGTCCGTCCTTCCACCACCCACCCCCAGTCCCGAGAGGATGGGTGCAAAGCAGTTCAGTTCCAGAGGTGTCGTTTAATATCCATTTGCCATGATACATTTTACATCTAGACATTTTGGCAATTTGTATATATGAATGAATAAATAAGATAACCACAAAGGGGTGGGTGGGAGGAGAAACCTTTCCATGGCAGGATTGAATCTATTATTGGGGCCTGCTTCTGCCCGGAGTGCAGTTGATAGCAGAACTTGTTAGCGGTCACATCAGACTCTGTAATAATTTTCCATGGCTGTTGACTGCATAGCTGAATTTATGGTCTTTACAAGTTTTGGTGATGCAGGCAGATGGTTTAATGTAGACAAGGCCTGACTTACAACAGTGAAATGGGGCTTAGAATCAGGGCCAGATCGCCAGCTGGTGTGTAAATCAGCACAGCTCCACTGGCCCTACACTGCAAAGTCACAGTGAAGCAAGACCCGCCTCAGCCCCATATCGTTGATTGCCTTTTTGGGGACACAGGGGAATGAGCCTGACATTTAGTTCCTTGTTAAAAGGGCTTTGATTAGTAGAAAACTCTGCACATAAAAATTCTGGTTGCACGGCACCTTATGCTCTTTGCAGACAAGAATTGCCTCATGAAGGAAACAGACAGTGATAAAAAAAATTTTTAAAACATCAAGCTGTTTCGTGTTCCAGATAAGTTTAGTCCAGATTTCTTTTTGTCTTGCAGGCTAAAACAGTCATAAATATTTAATTGGCTTCCTAGGCATCTGCTGAATTTCTTTGCTTATTGGGCAGGTTTGTCCTTGGAGCTTTGTATTAATGCGACAATGAACTTCCCTTTGGGTGGTGGAGTTGTCTGATCAAGTGTGGCCCAGTGCCAGGTCGGGTCCATTTCTGTTTCCGGTGGGTTCTCCATTAGAACTTAGAACTCGGCTATAGAAAGCCGATCAAAAGAAGTGTCACAGGGAGGGGGTTTAAGGTAATCATAAAGCAAGGCTTATAACAAATATTCTGTGAGGTCACTGGGCTGCTGCAGTTAACAAAGCTGCAGGTTGTGTTGCGGTTCAAGTAACAATGTTACTGTACATCTGCACAGTATTTTCAAATTGTTAACTGTGGCATTTGCATTAAATATTGGGTCGGATCCTCTGCTGCAGCGGAGATGCTCAGTGCAGCTGAGATTAGTGCAAAGGTGGCTCTGTGAGTCACTCTGACATTCCTGGAGTTGATCGAGTCCCTTGCCATAACTTAGAGCAGCCTCAGAGGCTATGCCAGCACTTGGCATAGATGCAGCACGTGCCAACGGAAGGAGGAGTTCTGCCAGTGTAGGAACACGACCTCCCTGAATGACATTAGCTATGCTGACAGAAGCACACTGTTGGCATACTTGCATCTTCGTTGGGGGTTTTACCAGCATCGCTATGTTCGCTAGGGGTGTGACTTTTTTGCTGATACAGTTTAAGTGCAGACCTGGCCGTAGATAGCTGAAACAGTTCCTTGGAAATATTGGCAGCAATCCTGAATCTCCAGGGCTTTAGCCACAGTCTTTCTCCTAGTACCATTCCTTGGGCTGGGGCCTGGAAGGGATGGTAGCGTTGAGCCACTAGGCTGGCTCTTTGCCACCCAAGGGGTAAGAGCTGGTTAAGCCAGCATTCTTGGTGCTTTGCGCCAAAGGAGCGGATGTGAAAGTCAGGCCATCAGCTCCTCTTGCTGTTGGGCCCCATCATTTTTGGTTTGAACCCGTCAAGTGTTGAGCCCCCTTAGTCTCTGACTGCAATGAGGGCTAAGTGTCCTCAGTGTATCACGGGGTCAGTAAGCCTTCAACTCTGCAAGTCAGCATCAAGCCTACAAAGCAATGCTTTAATTCTCTTAAGAGGGGAGAAGACAACCCCACCCCAGAAAAGCGACTTTCTTCCTCTTCTAATTCACAGATCTCTCGGAGGGCTTTCTTTTCCTCCAAAAATAAATTCCTGCCCCCAGGCTGAGATTCTTCATGCAAAGCCTCCTCCCTGAGCCCATTTTAACCACTGAGTTCTATAACCCCACGGTGGTATCGGGTTAGAATGAAAGCACTTGGAAATGGGTGCCAGTATTAGATTATTGCAAAAGGAGTAGTGAAGAAGGGGACCTGGCAAGCAATAGGACAGCAATTGAAGTGAGTACATTCTAGACCTTTTGGCAGTTAATTATTAAGCTTGTCCCTGTTGCAGAGGATATGGGCCCGCTGAGCTGAGCTGAGCTTCCGTCCAATCGGCAGGCTTGGCATTACTTTCCTGAGCGGCAGGCTTTAAGAGGCTTGTGCGCACTACCTCACTGATTGATGCTCTCTTCCTTTTAACAGCGTTGGCAATATTTAAGACTGAGCTGTTTTGGAATAAAATATTTAAATGCCGAGCTGTTTTCACTCTTCTGCTCAGCCCCGAGCGCAGAAAATAGTTTAAAGGCTGGAGAGAATAATAGAACTGGATACCAGAGAGGGCCCGACTTCTGAGAGACTGTGTGTGCTCCACTCCCATGACTTCAAAGCTGTCAGCATATTGCAGGATTGGGCCCCATAAGCAGTGGGGAAGGTAGCTAGATAGTACTCTGCTATTCTTCTACAACCTTTCCTTTCTCAGTTTATCCAAGGTCGGGCTTTTGTGCAACTGAAAGGTCCTGGCCCAGAGCCTCAAAGGGTTCAGTGGGATCCCATTGGGTTCAGTGGGAGTCAGGTGCCTAAGTATCTTTGAGGATCTGGGGCCCAGCTCCTCGGCTGGTATAAATCAGCAAAGCACTGCTTCTGCCAATTTAACCACAACTGAGGATCTGGAACTAAGGAAGCAATCGTATCCCCATGGCTAGGAGACTCCAATTCATGCAAATGCAGATGTTAGGCTTATGTGGTGTATAGGCATTGTGCTGGCCCTCTTCACAGGGATGAATCTCACCCTAGAGGCTTAGAAAATAAAATAATATAACACAGGGGAGCTCAGTGCTTAATGTAGCGAGAGAGTCTACAGACTGATATGCTCAATATAATTATTAATAGTGTGATTAAATGTTTGATGTTCTTCACAGACAACTTATCAACATGTTCCACATCAGTTTTGCTTGTACTGCTTTAGGCACCATTCATGCCCCATACTATGCATGTTAAGTACAAAGGACGCTTAATAGTTCTGGTTCCGCTAGGACACGAGCAGAGGAACCCCCTGGGCTAGGGGAAATGAAAAATGGGTAAGAATGAGATTTCTTGGGCAATATGTGAATGGAGTAGTAAGAGTCATTCATTGTGAAGAAAAGAGAGTAAGGGCTGGGCGGGGGAGTGAGAGAAATGGAAGTACATGGGGCGGAGGGGAAGACCCCTTTTCTATGTCAAAGGGCTGGATTGGAACCAACAACCTAGAGGAAAAAAGACTGGGGGTTTCTGCTCCCACTGAAGTCAATAGGAGTTCAAAAATGTGGGTTTTGGGCAGGAGGGAGTTTTTTGGGTTGTGGTTGGTTATTTGGTTTTTTATTTTTTTTGTATTTTTATTTTTACAGAAGCATACAGGGTGTTTACGTTGTGTGTTAAAACCTGTGGCAGTGAGTCTCGGCACCTGAGACGTGGGCTCATGCTACGGCACTAAAACAGCAGTGTAGAAGTTGTGGCTTGGGCTCGGAAACCTGCCCCCTTCCTCAGGTTCCAGACCCTGGTCCCAAGCCCAAACATCGACGCTGTTGGGTTTAGTGCCATAGTGTGAGACCTGCGAGCCCCAGTCTGTAGATACAGGCTCTGAGACTCACTGCTGCGGGTTTTAAAATCCATTGTACCCTTAAAGGCTCCAAAAGGCCTCTTTTGTGGCCCTTTTTTTTTTTTTTTTTTTTTTTTTTTTTTGGCACTGTATAGACTCCGCATTAGCTCGTTTGGGCAGGAACTGTCTTACAGTCTGAAGAGACTAGGCAACCAATGGGTCGGAGGGGAAACCAGGGCACCGAGAGGGGAAGTGACTGGCCCAGCCAAGCTGAAGGAGGGAGCCAGTGTGCGCCATCCCCCAGGCTAGTACCCTATCCACTAGACCAAACTATCTCCCCATAATAGGGGTAAGGATTCACCTCAGTTATATTATTCTGGTTCAAAGAGGGTCAAAAATCCGACCAACCCAGTTTCCACTGTACTATATGCCATGGGCTGACTATTCAGAGGTGCTGAGGGCCCATAACTCCCCATAAAGGAAGCAGGAGGTGTGAGTACTCAACGCCTCTGAAAATCAAGGCCCTGCAACCATTGTCAAACTCAGAGGGAACTTGTATGTCTTATTTTTCTCTCCTGACTAAACTGTCTGACTGGCTTTGAAAACAGCAATGGAATATATGAGCAAGTCTCTACTGTATTCCTAAAAGTACACAGTCATTCTCATTCTTGGTTTAAGATGCTCGTCCAGTCAATTTACTTGGCAGTACAGAAATGGCTGTCATTTCCTAACAATTTTTGATGTGCCCCATATAGTAGATTTTATGCAGTGGTCTTCAAATGATACAGCCTCACTTTATATATGTGTATATCTAACATAATGTGGATTTACATATCCATGCATTCATAGACTTGAGAATCATTAAGGTGAATTTGTACAAAGAAAAGCTAAAGAAATGGCATATCAATCAACTCTCATAGCCTATAATAATCCAAATTGGATGCTTCATGTATAGATCCAATGGGGGAGGGGGGGAGAAATGTGGGTGGCAGACCAAGTAACTGGCGCAAAGATAATCTGTACTTTCTTTCCATCATCTAGTCCTATCCACTCTGAAGGAAATGACATTAAAAATCAGATCGTATTTCCTTACCGAGCTCCCAACCCAGACAACTCAAGCTCCTCTTGTTGTTGTATTACAGTTCGCACAAGTTTCTCCCAATGTCATCTGTGATAACTTCCTGCATCCATGTCCTTCAGTGAGTCACAATGGGTATTTCTGCACTTCAAAATAACAGGACATGTCCGCTAGAGGAATTATAACTCGTTCCTTCTTCCCCCCCCTAGTTGTAGCACATCTTTTTGTGAGACAGGTATATTTGTTACATCAGGCCGGCCTGATACTAATGTACCCTGCTTTTCAAGGCCCCAGTTCTGCAAAGCACCTAACCTTAGGTGCTTCACTTTAATGGGACGATGGGAAGTCAGTGGCATTTACACATGTGCTTTGCTGAACTGGTGCCTAAATGCAGTCTTAAAAAAAGGGACCAAAGAAGCAAAATGAGGTCCTGAATTTCTTCGCGTTTACATTGATGTCAATCAGGAGCTCCTTCTCTGAAGTCAGTGCAGTTTCAGAAGTGTAAAACTAGTGTGAGAGGAGAATGGGCCCCTGATTGTGTAATTTAACATTGTACATTTCTGACCAGCACTCTCTCCACCATTCATGACAAGGTCCCATTGGTTGTCAGCATTTCAGGCGTCATCGCCCGCATTCTCTGTGCACGCTGACCTCTGCAACCTCTGAGTCCAGTGAGACAACACCATGTAGGCATGGAGAGCCACCCATCTGGTGCTCATTGCAGGGTCAGGCCCTAACAATGCATCTTGCCATGGCTGCGGGGGTAGGGGGAGCTACATTTCAAGCCACCCATGTAGCCATTGTGAAGTGGGCCTGAATCCAAACCTCTGATCCTAGCATCCTCAAATGCTTGGACGTTCAGAAACTGACACTGATCTGCACCTACACTGTGGGCCTTATCTAATGCCCATTTAAAATAAATAAGAAACTTTCCATTGACTTTGGTGGAATCTGGACTGTGGAACTGGCCTTAGCTGTGCTGGCTGAATCAAAACCTCTGGGTCTGATTGCCATAAAGGCAAGACGAGGTTTTGAAACCTAGATTTGAGTTTTGCAGCTTGAGCCCGTCTCGGCAATCGTCAGAGGCCGTTTCCATTTGTATCCATCTGCTCCACAAAGCTGCTTTGCTTCAGTGGGTACCATCTGCAGCAGCGCAATGTGTCAGACACCAAGAAGAAAATAGTAAAAGCCATCCCCGGCTTTGATTTAGCATGAGCGCTCTGCTGCCCTTGCATGTTCCTCCCAATTGATGGGGAGGGAATTTCCAATTGGGCTCCTAGGAAGGTCCTGCAGCATGCTGACCCCAGCGCGAGCCCTTAGCTTGTTTGACAGCAAACACATATTAAAAAAAAAATAAATAAAAACACTGCATCAGGGAGTAGGCACGGACTCGGATGCCAGTACAGGAGACAGACAATTGAAGGCCTCATATGTCAGGATCCTAGATGCCAGCATGCGTGTTAGCTGCCAAAACAGTTGCTTTAGCTGATTGAGCGGGGGGTCCAAAGGGACCTATGTATCGCTAACAGGAGCGTGCGCCGACAAGCCAGCTTTACAAGACTGTGCTCACATCACTTACAGCAGGGTGCTTTCTTATCTTCGGTGCATGTGCGACCCACGGGTGTGTGTTTATAGGGACAATCCACAGAGGGTACAAGTTGTTTAAGCCAGCAGTTGCAGAGCCTTGGAGATTTTTTTATCTCAAGCCATCGTGGTTTGTGCTTTTAGCTCTGGAGGTCCCTGTTCAGTCCCCGGTGTGCAGGCCAAGAGGATGATCACCACACATGCTTTAACTTCAACCGGTGCAAAGAAATCTGCGCATTTTACTCCCCTAGCTGAGAGAAGCTGACTGGATTGTAAACTCTTTTTCAGACTTAAATTCTTTGGGGGCAGGGACTGTCATTTTCTATGTATTTGTACAGTGCCATGCACAGTAGGCCCCAGCCTGGTTAGCCTCTAGGACAAGCATTTAAAAAACGGAGTCTGAGCACTTTTGAAAAGGATAAAGATCACTATCCCCATTGGGGAAACTGAGGCGCAGATAAAGGGCAGCAATTGCTCCAGTTATCAGAGCTGGTCAGAGCCAGAAGTAGAACCGAGCTCCTTGACTAGATCTGGTTGTTATTTCAAGGGAATGTTTGAGTTTTCTTTACAAAAAATAGGTTTTTTTTTATTAAATGGAAATTGTTGCAAAATTCAATTTTTTGTGAAAAACAAATTAAAACTGAAAAAAGAAAAGTTAAAACTGATTTTTAGTTTTCAGTTGCTGAAATTTCTCAGTTTTTAACAAAAAAGCTTGCAGGTATGTGTGTTTTTGTTGTTGATGAAAACCCTAAGAGTCAATGTTTTGTTTTTGTTTGCGGGGCAGGGGGAGAGGAAAGTTTCCCAGCCAGCTCTACCAGTAACCTATCCACTGGACAACCCAGCCTTTTATTGCCTTTGGAGCACATCATGATAGAAATCAGTGTATGTGAAAGAAGAATCAGATCGGACATTTGAATCCAAGAGGAAATATGGAGCTGTTGTAAATAGAGAGCAAACAAAGAGATCCACTGAAGAACCATGCCTATTTCCAACAGGTAAGGGTTTATCTGACTACAATAATAGTTCATTTTTATGGCGTGCCTTTCATCTGCCGATCTCAAAGCACAGTGCAAAGGAGGTAAGTAGCATTATGCCCACATTTGACTGAAAAACAGTGTGGATGTAAGGTGGGTCGTAAGCTGCATCTCCAGTAAATCCTCCAAGATTAAAAGAATGGGGAACAATTTTAGAAGAAAGCTGCTGTATGAAGAAGAGAGAATTTCTGAAAATGTAGATGAGGTTCTTGAGATTTCAGTGACTATTCCTGTACACTCAGGGGTCTGTAGTAGAGACCGATTGATGAACTTTTTGTTTAAGAATTGAGGGTTTTATTTATCTTTTCCCTAATGGGGGCCCTAAGCATAACTGGCAAGACCCATGTTCTTGCTTGTCCTCGAATTCATAAACAATACATTTTAATTCCATTATGAACTCTCATAATGAAATCAACAGCTGGAGTGGGCCATGCTGCATTACAGTCAGAAACATGATAGGCTTGGAGTTATAACTATGATAGGACTGCAATGCAGAGAAAAAGACAATTCGAAAGAAAAAGAATCTATGATTTATGATAAGCTACTAATAACTCATTTGCATTGAACTGTGTTTCCCTACATGCATCAGGTAGATTTTTAACTTTAATGCAGGGTTTAGGGTTGCGGGGGGCTCAAAGGGGAGGTTATGGTTGCAATTTATTTTCTTAGGTCTGCCGCATTTTCTGTAGTGAACAGCATCAGTCCTGACAGGCTGGCTTCCAAAAGGTAATGTAATTCATACAGTCAGCATAAAGAAGCCCAGGAAGTCAGCTGACCGTTCCTTGCACTCTTCCTGTCTCAGTTTCGCTGAGACACAGAGGAGGTGAACTGTGTAATATGCAGATAATCTGAGGGTATGTAAGATAAGACAGTCAATGAAGATGACGAATCCATACCGAGCTGCTTCATCAAGATTAGGGATGGGAGAGCTGTTTAGGACCCAAAAGTTCACCATAAAACTAAATGAAACGGAACCTTTTCTGAGGTTGGGATGTGGTCAGAAGCATCAGCAAACCATGCAGAAGGGCCTGTTCATGCAAAATCCCAAACCAGGTTGAAACAGGCATACAGGTCAGGAAGTCCTGACTGAGCCTCCATTGTGATTGAACCCCTGCACCCCACCCCCAGCGTGGAACAACGTGAAGTAAGAACATCCTTTCAGTCTGTGGGTGTTGGTGTGTCAATGTAGATGGAATAAATGAGCCCCTCGAGTCAACGGAGTTAATATGACCCTGTAATTGTCCAACATCAAACGGATTTTAAACAAGGTTTAGGGTTTGCTATATCGAGACCTCAGCCTGCTGACTACTGTGGCAAGCCCATCATTAAAAATCCTTGATACAGGGAAAACCAAACAGTTAAAGTATTTGACATGTAAAGCATTAAATAAAGAGACCAGGGGAGGGAGACCATATCTTTTATTGGACCAACTTCTGTTGGTGAGAGAGGCAAGCTTTCGAGATCACGCAGCGCTCTTCTTCAGAAGCTGGTCCAACAAAAGATATTACCTCACCCACCTTGTCTCTCTAATATGCTGGTACATGAAATACATCTTCCATTTGAACATCATCCCTTGCTCCTTTTCCTTTTAGCTGGAGGGAATCTTTAGAAGGAAACCCCCATCTGACAGTCTCTTAGTAGGCATAGATGGTAATAACTGTCCTGTCTGGGGAGAAGAGAAGTTAGTTGAATTGGGTTGGAGGATTTGCTTCTGCTGTTGAAGAGAGAAAATACAGCTCCTGTCTCTGGCTTTCACTCTTACTTGTAACCTCATTGCTGGAAAAACACAGGCTCAGCACATGGTCTTAGCCACTCTCTAAGACCTGGCAAATTTGTACCAGCGTTGGGATGTTTAAAGTATTGCATTTAGCTGCCTCTTTCTAGTCACAGGTTCACAGCAGTGTTGCAGAATAGCCCATCCTCACATTATTTTGTCCACCAGCAATGCCTGATTTCCAACCCACCAATGTTGGGTCATTGATTTCTGGTCCTACGCTGTTCTTGTTTCCACAGATGAGCTCACAATCCAGGTAAACTTGTAGGCCTGCCAAGCTACTCTGCCCTTGGGTGCAGGTGTATGGGAATAAATGGGTACTCTGTCTGCTCCTACTTCTCCCATGCAAGCTGAGAGAGGGGCAGGAATCTTGGTTCCATCTCTCTTTATCCACCAGCAAGTTAGAGCTGAGCTAGTACGAAGGGTGTTGTCTTAGGCTGACCAGATGTCGCGATTTTATATGGAAAGTCCTGATATTCGGGGCTTTGTCTTTGTCCACTCCCTGTCCCTATTTTTTCACACTTGCTAGCTGGTCACGCTGTGTTCGCTACCAGAGTAAGGGGGAAGCAGGAAGGGAATTGTGGCTGAGGCGTTCTGCCTCCTAGGGCTATTCCTGGGGGTGGTGCGATTACCCACCCACTCTTGCTCAGGGCTGCACCTGAAAGCCAAGTCTAGCCCTTCATTAGCAAAGACCTTTTTAATACATTTTAAGCCATTACAGTAACATATGGCACTTACAGTGTACAGCCCAAACATTAATTAAGATTCACCCCCTCCTTGTAAGTGAGGTAAGTGGTAAGTGATGTTAGCCCCGTTTCCTAGACAAGGCAAATGTGATGCAGTGAAGTTAAGCAATTCATCTCAGGTCACCCGCACAGTCTGTTTTGGAGCCTCAGAAGTTCTTAATCCCCGCTTCATCTGCTATTCGCTACATCACACTGCCAAGCTGAATAAATGTATTCATTGTAGACAAGGCGGCCTGGGCTGCATTCTCCCCTCAGTGGCAGTGCTAATGGGAATTACGTGTACGCTTTGAGGGGAAGGCAAGATTCCAATGTCTTGTGAGATGCCACAATGCTGTTACAAGAGCTGAAGTGCAATTTCAGGCAAGTGCTGTTGTACAGATTGTGTTGCTGATGCATATGACCTTTTTAACCTTGGCTAAGTTGAGAGGAGCATTGTGTAAAGTGGTTTCCAATTGATGACCACTTTATAAATAGAAATCTATGAAATCTGTATACTTGTTTAAAAGCCTATTGTGATAAACTATACAATACCATTAATATATGGTAGTATTTGTGTGTCTCTCAGAACAGGTAATTAAGAAATACTAACAGAAGAAGAAAAGAAAAGCTGGTAGAATGTCAGTAGCAATTGCACTGAAAGATAGCAAATTTAAAACTGGTAATATGAAATACTTTTCCACACAAGTAGCCTGTGGAACTCAAACAAGCCCCCAGTTTTGGCAAGAATATAAACTCTCGTTCTTCGGGGCATAAGAAAACCTCTACTTAATGGCGGTTAAGAGGAAAATTTCACTGAACCAGCAAGTTTGTTGCAGATGCTGAAGCAGAAGCTGTTGGCAACTTCCAGAGACAAGATCTTGGGTGAGATGGGCCATTGGTCTGATCCAGTAAGACTATCCTGTCCATCAGTAGGTCTGTCCAGATCGATTTGATCTATCACTGTCAAATGTAGTACCTTCTGTTCCTTAAATTACATAATCCAGATGACTGTAAATATGATTCCACTTAATCCATTTATTATTTTTAACTGGGGGCCTGATCGACACATGAGTTTCTTTCTGCTTTGTGTTAGGTTTTTCTGAATTGCTTGTCCTGGCAGCAAGATACCACCTCACTATCCCAATGAAATCTATGACTCCTCCCTTTGGGAATGTTTTGACAAAGGGTTCTGTGGAATCGTCCTCTCTGAAAACAACAAGGTGGATACTGAGACTAATGTCAAGAGGCGCTTCCTTCGAGGTCATATTTAATTTTTTACCTCCACAGACCAAGGACAGAGCCCCTTTAAACCCTATTTTCCCAGAGCATCCTGGTAAGAGCACTTGGCTGGTGCTCTAATATTAAACCAATCTGAAATTATGTTAAAGGGCAGTTTACTTATTTGTATCCCTACTTTTTGGTATCTTTGTTTACAGTGCCCACTGTGTCTTGGAATCTATTTTTTTGTTTGACACCCCAATCACAGTTTTATATCACAACAAGAATACACTCCTGCTGTTTGTTCCTATTCTGTTACAGATCATTTATGTGTCTTGTAAGTGTTTACATCTCTTTAAAAGTGGAACAATTCCTTTAAAAGGGAGAGCAATATGAACCTCATAACCAGTAACAGTGCAAGAGACCAAGACTCTAACAGGATATATTTCAGAAAGATTAATTTATTGAACAGAGGTAATCGGCTGTTTGGAAGAGTCTCTGATACATGCCAGGAGAGGAGGCTCATCAGTCATACCTATTTTCAGATATTAATAAAGAGGTATAAGCTATTCAGTTTAAACTAGGGACATTTTCATCTTCGACTCAGAGCAGTCTTAGAATCACTTTGCCGGTCATCACAGTAGCTGTCTCATTATGGACACCTGTTCTTATTATGATTTATAGGGGGCACATTCAACCCCCTTTAAAGGAGGCACACTTGTGAGAATTCTTTCCCCTCCTTGTTGCGATGCTCCACACTCTAAAAGAAATCCTGAGGATCAGCTCCATTACACCCCTGCACATCGGAGACGCAAACTTCCAACCAAGGATGGCTGTCCCAGGATGAGATATTCACTAAAACAGTTCCTTAAACCACTTTCCTACTACTTAGCTTGAGGAACTCATTGCCACAGGCTACCACTGAGAGCAAGAGCTTATTGGATTGGATATTTATATGGATAATGAGTAGATCTGGGAGACTAATTGTTTTGTCAGTGCATTTTTTGGCAAATTCACTATCCATTGAAAAATTTTGCCCAGCTTTAATGAAAGCATGTAGAGTTACAATAAAAGATTTTAAAAATTCAAGAGTCTTGCAGGGGATATAAGTCTTCACACTTGAAGGCATGAGCCAAGTTCCAACTAATGCAGGTTAGGAAGCATCATAGAATCATAGAATATCAGGGTTGGAAGGGACCCCAGAAGGTCATCTAGTCCAACCCCCTGCTCAAAGCAGGACCAATTCCCAGTTAAATCATCCCAGCCAGGGCTCTGTCAAGCCTGACCTTAAAAACCTCTAAGGAAGGAGATTCTACCACCTCCCTAGGTAACGCATTCCAGTGTTTCACCACCCTCTTAGTGAAAAAGTTTTTCCTAATATCCAATCTAAACCTCCCCCACTGCAGCTTGAGACCATTACTCCTCGTTCTGTCATCTGCTACAATTGAGAACAGTCTAGAGCCATCCTCTTTGGAACCCCCTTTCAGGTAGTTGAAAGCAGCTATCAAATCCCCCCTCATTCTTCTCTTCTGCAGGCTAAACAATCCCAGCTCCCTCAGCCTCTCCTCATAACTCATGTGTTCCAGTCCCCTAATCATTTTTGTTGCCCTTCGCTGGACTCTCTCCAATTTATCCACATCCCTCTTGAAGTGTGGGGCCCAAAACTGGACACAGTACTCCAGATGAGGCCTCACCAATGTCGAATAGAGGGGAACGATCACGTCCCTCGATCTGCTCGCTATGCCCCTACTTATACATCCCAAAATGCCATTGGCCTTCTTGGCAACAAGGGCACACTGCTGACTCATATCCAGCTTCTCGTCCACTGTCACCCCTAGGTCCTTTTCTGCAGAACTGCTGCCTAGCCATTCGGTCCCTAGTCTGTAGCTGTGCATTGGGTTCTTCCGTCCTAAGTGCAGGACCCTGCACTTATCCTTATTGAACCTCATCAGATTTCTTTTGGCCCAATCCTCCAATTTGTCTAGGTCTTTCTGTATCCTATCCCTCCCCTCCAGCGTATCTACCACTCCTCCCAGTTTAGTATCATCTGCAAATTTGATGAGAGTGCAATCCACACCATCCTCCAGATCATTTATGAAGATATTGAACAAAACCGGCCCCAGGACCGACCCTTGGGGTACTCCACTTGATACCGGCTGCCAACTAGATATGGAGCCATTGATCACTACCCGTTGAGCCCGACAATCTAGCCAGCTTTCTACCCACCTTGTAGTGCATTCATCCAGCCCATACTTCCTTAACTTGCTGACAAGAATACTGTGGGAGACCGTGTCAAAAGCTTTGCTAAAGTCAAGAAACAATACATCCACTGCTTTCCCTTCATCCACAGAACCAGTAATCTCATCATAAAAGGCGATTAGATTAGTCAGGCATGACCTTCCCTTGGTGAATCCATGCTGGCTGTTCCTGATCACTTTCCTCTCATGCAAGTGCTTCAGGATTGATTCTTTGAGGACCTGCTCCATGATTTTTCCAGGGACTGAGGTGAGGCTGACTGGCCTGTAGTTCCCAGGATCCTCCTTCTTCCCTTTTTTAAAGATTGGCACTACATTAGCCTTTTTCCAGTCATCCGAAAATTCCATTGGGGGCAGCTTACACCACCACTGCCCACTACAGACTTTCTTGCATCTTTTGCTGAAGAAACTGGCACCGTCCACTGCAAAGGGCAGGATATTGGACATGTTCTGATCCAGTATGGCAATTCCTATGTTAAATCCCATCGTGTCACTCAATGAAATGAACGAATGGGAAACTTAGATCAGATGAAAGCAACTATTGCCTTGCAGAGTATAGAGTTAACCTGTGGAATTCATTTCTGCATGAAGATAAGTACAATACTGACTAATTGTATGATCCTTAGGCACCCTTGTTATGTATTCTAAGAAAAGGATAAACTCATTTCATGCTTCAGTAACATCCAGAGCACATGCAAGGATCAGAAAGTGATCCCTCATCCCCTCCAGGAACCGCGTAGCAGCCGTGTTAGTCTGTATCTGCAAAAAGAAAAGGAGTACTTGTGGCACCTTGGAGACTATGCTCACATAAATTTGTTAAGCTTTCGTGAGCTACAGCTCACTTCATCGGATGCATGTAGTGGAAAATACAGTGGGAAGATTTTGTATACACAGAGAACATGAAACAATGGGTGTTGCCATACAGACTGTAACAAGAGTGATCAGGTAAGGTGAGCTATTACCAGCAGGAGAGCGGGGGGGAACCTTTTGTAGTGATGATCAAGGTGGGCCATTTCCTGCAGTTGGCAAGAACGTGTGAGGAACAGTACGGGGGGAAATGAACATGGGGAAATAGTTTTACTTTGGGAGTGGATGTGTCATTACACAGTCTTTATTCAAGCCTAAGTTAATTGTATCCAGTTTGCAAATTAATTCCAATTCAGCAGTCTTTCATTGGAGTCTGTTTTTGAAGTTTTTTTGTTGAAGAATTGCCACTTTTAGGTCTGTAATCAAGTGACCAAAGAGGTTGAAGTGTTCTCCGACTGGTTTTTGAATATTATAATTCTTGACTTCTGACTTGTGTCCATTTATTCCTTTATGTAGATTCTGTCCAATTTGACCAATGTACATGGCAGAGGGGCATATATGATGGCATATATCACGTTGGTAGATGCGCAGGAGAACGAGCCTCTGATAGCGTGGCTGATGTGATTAGGCCATACGATGGTGTGCCCTGAATAGATATGTGGGCACAGTTGGCAACGGGCTTTGTTACAAGGATAGGTTCCTGGGTTAGCGGTTCTGTTGTGTGGTGTATGGTTGCTGGTGAGTATTTGCTTCAGGTTGGCGGGCTGTCTGTAAGCAAGGACTGGCCTGTCTCCCAAGATCTGTGAGAGTGATGGGTCATCCTTCAGGATAGGTTGTAGGTCCTTGATGATGCGTTGGAGAGGTTTTAGTTGGGGGCTGAAGGTGACGGCTAATGGCGTTCTGTTATTATCTTTGTTGGGCCTGTCCTGTAGTAGGTGACTTCTGGGTACTTTTCTGGCTCTATCAATCTGTTTCTTCACTTCAGCAGGTGGGTATTGTAGTTGTAAGAACACTTGATAGAGCTCTTGTAGGTGTTTGTCTCTGTCTGAGGGGTTGGAGCAAATGCGGTTGTATCGTAGAGCTTGGCTGTAGACGATGGATCGTGTGGTGTTGTCTGGATGAAAGCTGGAGGTGCGTAGGTAGGAATAGCGGTCAGTAGGTTTCCAGTATACGGGGGTGGTTATGTGACCATCACTTATTAGCACCGTAGTGTCCAGGAAGTGGATCTCTTGTGTGGACTGGCCCAGGCTGAGGTTGATGGTGGGATGGAAATTGTTGAAATCTTGGTGGAATTCCTCAAGGGCTTCTTTTTCATGGGTCCAGATGATGAAGATGTCATCAATGTAGCGCAAGTAGAGTAGGGGCATTAGGGGACGAGAGCTGAGGAAGCGTTGTTCTAAGTCAAAACTTCAAAAACAGACTCCAACGAGAGACTGCTGAATTGGGATTAATTTGCAAACTGGATACAATTAATTTAGGCTTGAATGAAGACTGGGAGAGGATGTGTCATTACACAAAGTAAAACTATTTCCCCTTGTTTGTTTCCCCTCCTACTGTTCTTGTCACCTGCTGGGAATGGCCCACCTTGATTATCACTACAAAAGGTTCCCCTTACCCCCCCCCACTCTCTTGCTGGTAATAGCTCACCTTACCTGATCACTCTCGCTACAGTCTGTATGGTCACACCCATTGTTTCATGTTCTCTGTGTATATAAAATCTCTCCACTGTATTTTCCACTACGTGCATCCGATGAAGTAAGCTGTAGCTCACAAAAGCTTATGCTCAAATAAATTTGTTGGTCTCTAAGGTGCCACAAGTACTCCCTTTCTTTTTCCAGGAACAGCATTGCACAGATGGCCAGGTGCATTAGATTTGCTGTTACCTTCCTCTCAGTTATTGTGTATTGGCTATTTCTGGCTGTAACATCCTGGACTTGACGGACCAAACTCTAATCTATGGCAAATCCTATATTGCTAAACCATCCGTTAAGGGTCATTTCACTCCCTTCTATAACTTTCATGCCGTTTCTTTAAAGTTCTAAACCTCTGCCAACCTAGATATGAGAGCTTGACTGTGTGACCTCTATGTTCAGGTTGCAATGAGCAAAGTGTTTTTGCTAGACCAACCTACTCATTCCAATTTTGTTCAGCTACCAAGACTCACCTTTATGATCTTGTAATCAATAAAGGGGCAGGATGAAGTCATTTGAGCTAGTTAAAAAAATTCTGGTGGAACACTTTTTCCCATTGCAAATGCAAATTCTACAGAATCTAAACTTTCTATGGGAATATGCTAGTTCTGTCAAAATATTTGTCAGAAACCAGGCATGTTACCTGGCTGCCTGACTCCTCAGGGAACTGGCTGCCTGTGGGGTCAGGCAGCTGCTCAGGGAGCCAGACAGTCAGGAGCAAGCCAAAATATAGCATTTCAGTTCTCCCCAAAATGGAATTTTTCCTGTAGCGAATTTTTTTTTAACTTTTTCCCAATTCAGATTATTTTCCCAAAAAACATTGAAATTTTTCATGGGCTGGAAATTTTATTTTCCAGGTGTTGGGATTCCTCAGACCTATTCCACTCTGCTGATCCAGAACACTTTATCCAGTTCTCTTGAATGCAAAAACTTGATTCAAATTCGACTTTGTCACTGAGGTTTCTTTATTGGCATTTCATAAAGCTACACCTGAGGCTCAGGTGGGGGGCAGGTTAGAGTGCACCTCAACTCCAAAGTATATAATTATAAATGAAATTGTATACATCATCTAAAACAGACTAACCCGTGCATTACATTCAGTGCCTGTATAGATCATGAGCTGTCCATGAGCTACAGTGCGCTAGTAAACAAACCTGCAGCTCCAAACTTCTCTCATGTTACTCTTTATCTATTAGCTACATATTATTTACAAGATCACTTCTGAATTCATGCTTTATCCATGGCTAATGTCTTGTCTGTCTTCTGTTTTCTTTCGTTGTTCGTACAAGGCCTACACCAGCTAGCTCTAGACGTAATCTCCAATCAAGCTGTCGTAGAATAATGTTGAACAAGCTGTGAGGTACATTAATAGAACCCTTCAGAAGAAAGATTGTCTGCCTGGTGCTTGAGCCACTCATTAGAATCCAGGATTGCATGTAACTCGGGGGGAGTTTGATTTTTGTCAGTCATAGCAAGTAAGGGCTGGTCTATACTAAAAGCTGAGTTGTCTTAACTACATCGCTCAGGCTTGTGAAAAATTTCTCACCCTATGCAATGTAGTTAAGTTGATTTTAAGCTCCGGTGTAGACACCACCAGGTTGATGGGAGAATTCTTCCAATCCTCCTGCCCTCGGAGAGGTGGATTTACAACAGTGGTAGAAGAGCCTCGTTTGTTGCTGTAGCAAGTGTTTTACGCTCATGCTGCAGCTGTAACATTTCTATTATAGCCAGACCCTCAAACAATGCAAACTGTACTGCATGTTAACCTAATGCTGAGGTAGTTCTCAGTTATGCTTGGGAGCGCTTACTTGGAAGACATCAATGGGTCTGTTTCTTAAAGCGCTCGCCAGTGTGAATACAGGTGGACAAGCTAGCACTACGTAAACAGTAACTTACAACGAACAGTGGCGTCCATTCAGCAAAGCGTTTATACATGTGCGAAAGTGCTTCCCTACATTGCAAAACACTTAAGCATGTGCTTAAACCCCACTGAAGTCAGAGTTGAGCAAATGCTTGGATGCTTTGCTGAATATACCTGGTTTGCTTGAAGGAGCCACTGGTAGGTCTGAAACTCTTAAATCAGTTCTAACCCCAAACGGGTAAGAAGACTTGTTAGAGGAGTTTTTAGGTGCATTTCTCCTAATAAGGTGTTGAGTGCTGTTCACTTAAAACTTGTCTCCACCGGGTATAAGGCTATAGTTTTCTTCTTGTAATTCCACGTATGGATGCTTTGATTCAAAACGACTTAATTGAAAGGGCATGCGGCAGGATCAGACCGAGAGTGCAGGTTCATTTGTTTGAAGGGGGACAGTATTTGAAATCAGGATCTCCGAAATCTCCTTCCTTATCTTGCGCTAATTTCTGTGTGATTGGAATTAGGAACAAAGTTCAGAGTGTACCAGTTCTATTTGCTACCCAGACTAACTAGATAATAAAAAACAAAGCTCTGTATTCAAATATAAAGCTGGCTCCTAAGCCCACTGAAGGAAAGGGGAGACTTTCTATTCAATTCAAAGCCATTGGTCAAGCCTACGTAGAGGCATATTTTTCCCCACAGTCAAGAAAACTCTGCTGACATCATCTTGAAAGTTAATGTCACAGAAAATGAGCCCCATAATTGACATCACAGACAGCTTGGATATTTAATTACTGGTTTGAAAGGTCGTGCCAGTGCTATTCTGTAACTCAGCATTTCTTCTGACAGCTGACCTTACTGAAAAACGCCCTCCGATCCTATGCAAGGAGGTGAGTATGCTGCTGGTAAACACACAACTCTGCATTTCTGCACTGCAAAAGCTGGGAGATAATGCTGATAACTATAAACACCATGATAAACATAAGCCGAAAACCAGAGCAACAGAAAAGTCCACCAGCTCAGGGTTCAGCCCAGTTAATGTGGCCCTGGGTGTGAGATTTGCTCACAGACAGGAGTGCCTCTTGTAGGAATTGCCTCTGTAGAGGAGAGGAAGCAGTACAGTCCGGCAGCATAAGCCACTTTATCTGTAGCTTACGCAGTTTAGGGTGAAATTCACCCCAAAGCAGAGAACCGACCTCATGGCCTAAGCCCCTAATTGTTTGGATTTAAGCAGTGCATGCTCCTTATGATGTGTGCACAGGACTTGAAAACAAACACCTGGATTTTAATATTGGCTCTAAGACTGACTTCCTCTGTGACGTGGGGCAGGCCACATAGCATTTCTGTTTCTCTATCTGTAAGACCTCAACAATAACTCTATTACATTCGCAATGCGGGCTTGTTGGGATTAATTAGCTGCTGTGTGTAGAGCGCTTTGATAAGTATTAGTGGGCACCGTACACTTAGAAAACTATGTCGCTAACTCTGATTTCTCTAGCACATACTATTCCAGTCGTGAGGAGTTCTTTAGTTACTACACTTAATGTTCAGCAGGCAACACGGCAGGTGCTTCTCATTCTTCCTGGACATGCGGAACTCTCATTAATGTTTATGGGACTTATGCATGAAGAGCAGGAGGAAAATGTACTTGAAAGGCTTTTCATGGAGCTGTTCCTCAATCTTTGAAGCCTGCAGGCCCAATTTCCAGGTTGCAAGGTGGTGCCTGCTAACCCGCTCTGACTTCAGTGGGGCCTCACGTGTACAATGTAGGGTCTACACTGTAAGTCAAAGTGAAAGGAGTACTTGTGGCACCTTAGAGACTAACCAATTTATTTGAGCATAAGCTTTCGTGAGCTACCGCTCACTTCATCGGATGCACAAAGCTTATGCTCAAATAAATTGGTTAGTCTCTAAGGTGCCACAAGTACTCCTTTTCTTTTTGCGAATACAGACTAACACGGCTGTTACTCTGTAAGTCAAAGTGAGATTGGAGCATGGGTAGACTTGAATTTAGCTAGCACAGGTAATGGGTCACAATAGTGCAAACATGGTGGCGTGGGCTAGCAACCAGAGTACAAGCCAGCTGGGGAGCCTGGCTCTGTATCCTGAGGTTGCTAACCCAGGTCACTACATTTTCTTACGGCTATCCTTACCCGTGCTAACTAGATCAAAGTTACAATCACACTTTCGCGTGCAGTGTAGATGTACCCTGAGAGGAGTGTCCCCCAGCAAGCACTGATTGAAAGATACTGCAGTGAGTGACCGTCCAAGGCTGCACAATAAATGTTTGTCCTGAGCCTGTGCAAAAACACATTAGAGACAGGCCAGAGACAGAATCCCAGATCTGAGTGTCCCTTGTAAGGGATCCGGGTGCTGCAGACAGCATGGACAATCATACAAACTACAGCACAGAGGGTAAGAATGGCCATACTGGGTCAGACCAAGGGTCCATCTAGCCTAGTATCCTGTCTTCCAACAGTGGCCAATGCCAGGGCCCAGAAGGAATGAACAGAACAGGTAATCCTCAAGTGATCCATCCCCCGTCGCCCATTCCCAGCTTCTGGCAAACAGAGGCTAGGGACACAATCCCTGCCCAGCCTGGCTAATAGCCATGGATGGATGTTTCCTCCATGAACTTATCTAGTGCTTTTTTTGAGCTCTGTTACGGTCTTGGCCTTCACAACATCCTCTGGCAAGGAGTTCCACAGGTTGACTGTGTGTTTGTATGAAGAAATACTTCATTTGGTTTGTTTGTTTTTTTAAACCCGCTGCCTCTTAATTTCATTTTGGGTGGGGTTCTTCCTTTTGCAGCGGCCAGTGCGTTGTCTATGCACCACCTATCTACCACTTTAAACCCTCGCCACAGGAACTAGGAGTCACCTCCTTTAGCTCCAAAAGCATAGTTCTCTACCACGCTTTTAGCTACACTAACAGTGGGGCCAGTGATTAAAACTGCATGAAAATTTTCCACTGAAACATTTTTTTCAGCAGAAAATGACTTTTCAACTGAAGAATTTTTCATGGGGAAAATGTCAATTTTCATTGAAAAGCTGGGTTTTCCCCGCCCCCCCGAAACCAAAACAACCCAAACTGTTTTGGGTTTATTTGTTTTGGGGGGCTTCAGTGGTGGTGGGGTTTTTTGGGGTTTTTCAGCAGCAACCCCACAGTCGGATCTTTGGCTTTCCGTTATTTTGATGAAACCCTAAAAATCTAAAAGAAAATTAGAGGAAAGCAAACAAAAAACCATGTTGTTGAAATGTCTTGTGGGGATAAAATGGATTTCCTCTCTCTCTCTCTCTCTGCCATAAGCACTTTGTAGGCCCAGCTGCAGGAAGGCAGAATTTGTCACTCACACGTGAACGATAAACTTGACTCTGAGGCTGTTCGGAGCTGGAACCAAACTTTTGTCACAGGCTCATCCCTTTGCAGATATTGTCCCAGGTCTGGGTTATGTGTGGCTCCTGCATGCTAGCTGTGTCAGGGAATGTAAAAAAGGTGGAAAAAGCCAATTGGGAATTCGCTGATGGAGCGGCTTCCCTGGGCTCGGTAAGGCTGGCAGAGGAGCCCTGTCCCAGCCCGCTGTAGGGATGTGGCGGAGTCCTGGCTAGTGGAGAAGAAGGAATGAGGCTGTTGTGGGCAGCTGCCTTGACTCATGGCAGCTGCCGTAAGAGCAGTTTATGGGGCTGCTCTACTGCACGTGTTCAGAGCCTGGGGATGCCAAGGTGGCGCAAAGCTCAGCTGAAACTCAAAACTGGGGCCAGGGAAATCCCTTTTGATTGATTGCTGCACGATCTCCACTTTCAGGGCTGGCTTCTGCTTGGCTTACCCAGTCCGTGGGAGTCCTCGCAGTGAGACGAGCCGGCAGCATTCCATTTCTGTCCTGCCCTGGTTTTAGAAATGTTGTGCTTTACCCTGTTACGCTGCTAACCCCGCGCTGAGTTGTGGCAAGTCTGCGTGCAAGGCAGTGCCTCCTGACGACGGGTGACACAACACATGTGAATGGAACATGACAAGCTGGCTCAGTCCGAAACGAAAGCTTTCCTGCAACAAGGTGACAGCTTGTATTATTCTATTACAGGGAAGGGTTAGATCGGGTGATTGCATAGGGGACCGTGTCTTGCGTGCATGAAAAGCGGCTGTTTAAATTCAGGTTCAAGTTACAGAGCCCCTTTAAAGCAATTTGAAAGGAAAAAAAATAACACCATGCTGTAATATAGCAATGTACATCCCAGGGTCTGAAAATACTTTCTAGGAATTAATTGATGAAAACCCAGATTGTTCCTGATCAGGGGGATGTGCTGGGTGGGGAAGGGCAGGGAACGAAGGCTACAAGGAGCCTGTCTGGTGTCCCTCTGACAATAGGGAAGGGAGGAAGCAGAGCTGAGTCTAAAGGAAACTGCACACTTCCCCTGCCTACTGAGAGAGGAGCATAACCCCTTCCTGGGGTGGCTCTATGCTGCCCCCTGTACTCAGGGCAGTGCAGAAATGGCACAAGCCTCCCTAGGAGCCCCGTATTCTCCCTATTTAGCTGATGGGGAAGCTGAGGCATGTAGAAATTTAGACCTACATTTCCAAAAACAGCCACTGATATTTTTTTGGGTGTCTCCATTTTTGAGTGCTCGGCTTGGGTCTGACTTCTAAGGAGGAGTATCCGCAGCTCCAGCTGAAGGGCTTGGACGCTCAGCAACCCTGAAAATCTGAATCCTGGGTGCCTTAAGTGGGACACCCCAAAACTGAGGGTCCTGAAGCTAGTGGACACCCTCAACATCCTTGCAAGGCAGGGTAGTGTTAGAACATCCTCGCCTACTGACCAGCAAGCTGAGGGACAGAAGTGAAGTGGGGAAGAGCATCTTCCGTATGGGAAAGGTTGCTGAGGGTCCTAGGACTATGCATGAGCGAGAACTGCCTAGTTCCTCTTTTTATTCAGAACTGAGCCCTGAGCCTGCCAACTGATCCAGGCAAGTGGCCCCGTACACATGCCCGGAGTTCCATAAAAGTCAATGGGGGCTCTGCATGGGTTCAAGGAGTCTTAGGTGTGCATAATAGATTGCAGTGTCTTAGCCTAAATTTGTCATATGCACCAATAGTCTTTCATTTTAGAACAAAACCTTTATTAGAAGTGGCTCATTTGCAGCAACCATTTGCAAAGTAAATCTCCAAACTTGATTTAATCTACCTCATTTTCCATTCCCAAAATTGATTCTTCCTGAAGCGGGGCCTTTAAAACAAAAATCCCATACCTCCACTTGCTTATGCACCCATTATGAATTTACTGTCTTTGCCATTTGCATTATGCAGCCTGGCGTGATGGACTTCTTAATAAAGTGAATATTGGACAGATAGGGTTGATTAAAGATATGCCACATCTAATTATGGTTAACGAAGGTGAAAGCTTTTGGTTTTGGTGTTCTGCCCACGCCTTAAGTGCGATGCATATGTTTTCTCCATTAGTCGTGAAGTCACCACCAACTCAGTGATAAAAGTAAGTTTTGGTGATACAGCAATAAAAAGAGAGCATGCAGGGCCAATGGTTTATAGGCAAAATAAACTGCATTGGTTAATGCTTTCTGTGCAGGAAAGGTCTGGTCCAACGCCCCTTGAAATCAGTGCTGAAATTGCCATTGACTTCAATGGAAATAGGATTAAGCATTAAGTTTGCAAATTTCAGAAATAGGGCAAAGAGGTGTGTGGTTGTGTGTGACACTGTGATGGAGTTATTTTTTTCTAAAGCCGTTGGCCTATTCCTGAGTGGCTGGTTCCAGAAAAACTGCAGCGTAGCATAGCAGTAGTGATGGAAACTTGTCAGTTCCACTTATTTATTATTTGTACGATGGCAGCGGTCAGACTAATTAGGGCCCCATTCTGCTAGGCGTTGTACATACACAGAATCAAGGACAGCCTGCCCCACAGAATGTACAGTCTAAATACATACGGGCACGTCTACACTACGGCAGGGATTGACACTCTGAGATCGATCCACTGGCGGTTGATTTAGCAGGTCTAGTAAAGACCCGCCCAATTGACTGCAGATCGCTCTCCAGTTGTACTCTACCCATGACGAGAAGAGTAAGGTAAGTCGACCCATAGACCCCACACGGTGTAGACCCCGCGGTAACTCGACCTAAGGTACATCGACTCCAGCTACGTGAATAACATAGCTGGAGATGCATAGCGTAGGTTGCCTTACCACGATAGTATAGACATAGTCAAAGACAGACAAAGAAAGTAATATGATCACCATTTACAAAAGGGAATCTGAGATCGTTTCAGCCCTCAGTTTATCAAAACATTTAAGCACCTGCTTAACTGTAATGACACTTCAGCATGTACTTAAAGACTAATATGCTTGAATCCTTGGCTGAATCAAGGCCTAAGCAATTAGCCCAAGGTCAAACAAGGAGGCCGTTCCAGATACGGAAATAGAACCCAGGCCTCCGGAATCCCAGTCCTGTGTTTTAACCCCAAGAACATCTTTCTTGTCTGCGCTCCACTTTCTGTTTTTCTCTTTGTATGGGACAAAAGTAATTTCTAGAGCGGGTTGAGAAGTGCTTAAGTCTGTTTCACACAAAACTGAAAAATGTTCAATTCAAAAAGTTTAAATTTTGCAACTGAAAAAATTAAACCCCTGGTTGTGGGGGGATGGGGGTTTGGGATGGGAGGGTTGTTTTTCTCCCTGGTCTCTCCATTTTCACTTTCCTCCACTCTTCCTTTTTCATTGTCAATGGGGAAAAAAGAATCAAGGGAGGAAAAGGGGAAAATTGAAAGTAAAGGATGGGGAAGCATAAGTTGAAAAATGGATAAAGAAATCTGATATTTTTGATCAAAAAGTTAAAAAATTTTGTAAAGATGAACATTTTTATTTTTAATAGTGGATGATTTTTCATTGAAAAAATATTTAGAATGAAAAATTCCAACCAGTTCTAATGATTTCACAAGTAACACAAGGTTAGTTGATTCCCCTCCAGCAAAAAATGTGAATGACCACAACGTAAGAACCACCAAAAAACAACGAAGAAGAAAGACTTGGATCACAGATGGTTTCTGCTCCATGTATAACCATCATATCTCAGGGTAGCAGCTGCTGGGCAGGTTCATTGCTGGTTTCTGACTTTCCTCCCCCTCCACCCACCAAGAAATCAATACTAGATAATTTAAAATAACCAAATCATTAAAAGAAAAGGAGTACTTGTGGCACCTTAGAGACTAACAAATTTATTTGAGCATAAGCTTTCATGAGCTACAGCTCACTTCATTGGATGCATGCAGTGGAAAATACAGTGGGGAGCTGTAGCTCGTGAAAGCTTATGCTCAAATAAATTTGTTAGTCTCTAAGGTGCCACAAGTCCTCCTTTTCTTTTTGCGAATACAGACTAACACGGCTGCTACTCTGAAACAAATCATTAAAGATGTCATACACTGAATAGAGCCAAGTATGAAATGTATCAGGCCTCAGTGACCAAATTGCAGATGGTATTGGCGGGGCGGTGGGGAGGAATAAATGGCTGTTAAAGGGGAAGTTAAGTGCAGAACGGGAAGAAAATTGGCAGCATGCGACCTCCAGAACAAGAAAGAGGAGAAACCAGGTACCCCCAATGCTGATAGAAGTAAGAAACCGTTTTCAGGCTCTTTGCACAGGCACTACAATAGAGAATGGTTTGGAAGGCTCATCTGAGGGAAGGGATCAAAAGGAGATCCCATTGACCGGAAGGCACGGGATGCATTGTCCTCGGGATGGGGGTTCCACGACCACCACTCAAGAGGAGGAGACAGGTGGTGGTGGTCGTCGGGGACTCCTTCCTAAGGGGATCAGAGTCATCCATCTGCCAGCCAGACTGAGAAACTGGAAGCGTACTACTTGCCTGGAGCTACAATTCAGGATGTGACCGAGTATCTGCCGAGACTGATCAAGCCCTTGGATTACTACGCTTTCCTACTTCTCCACGTGGGCACCAATGACACTGCCAAGAATGACCTTGGGCAGACTACGTGGCTCTGGAAAGAAGGCTAAAGGAGTTTGAGGTGCAAGTCATGTTCTCATCCATCCTCCCTGTTGAAGGAAAAGGCCCAGATAGGGACCATCGAATTCTGGAGGTAAATGCGTGGTTTCACAGGTGGTGTCGGAGAGAAGGCTGTGGATTCTTTTGACCATGGGATGTCCTTCCAGGAAGAAGGATTGCTAGGAAGAGATGGGATCCACCTAATGAAGAGAGGGAAGAGCATCTTCTCAGGCAGGCTTGCTAACCTAGTCAGGAGGACTTTAAACTAGGTTTGCTGGGGCATGGAGACCTAAATCCTGAGGTAAGTGGTGAAGTGGGGTACCCGGAGGAAACACGAGGAGGAGGGTGCAACAGGGGAGGCCTCCTGATTCATACTGAGAAAATAGGGCCATCAGCTAGCCATCTTAGGTGCCTGTACACGAACGCAAGAAGCCTGGGAAACCAGCAGGAAGAATTGGAAGTCCTGGCACAGTCAAGGAACTATGAATAACAGAGACTTGGTGGGGTAACTCGCATGACTGGAGCACTGTCATGGATGAGTAAAAATTGTTCAGGAAGGACAGGCAGGGGAGAAAAGGTGGAAGAGTTGCACTGTATGTAAGAGAGCAGTTTGATTGCTCAGAGCTCCAGTATGAAACTGAAGAAAAGACACTCTCAGCAGGCTTTGGGTTAAGTTTAAAGGCGAGAGCAACAAGGGTGATGTCATGGTGGGCGTTTGCTCTAGCCCAACAGCCCAGGAGGAGGAGGTCGACGAGGCTTTCTTCTGACAACTAAAAAGTTTCCAGATCGCAGGCCCTGGTTCTCATGGGGGACTTCAATCACCCTGACACCTGCTGGGAGAGCAATACAGCAGTGCACGGACAATCCAGGCAGTTTTTGGAGAGTGTTGGGGACAACTTCCTGATGCAAGTGCTGAAGGAACCAACTAGGGGCCGTGCTCCTCTTGACCTGCTGCTCACAAACAGAATTGCTAGGGGAAGTAGAAGTGGGTGGCAACCTGGGCAGCAGTGACCATGAGATGGTTGAGGTCAGGATCCTGACAAAAGGAAGAAAGGAGAGCAGCAGAATACGGACCCTAGACTTCAGAAAAGCAGAGTCTGACTCCTACAGGGAACTGATGGGCAGGATCCCCTGGGAGGCTAATATGAGGGGGAAAGGAGTCCAGGAGAGCTGGCTGTATTTTAAAGAAGCTTTATTGAGGGTGCAGGAACAAACCATCCCGATGTGCAGAAAGAACAGCAAATATGGCAGCTTGTCTTAACAAAGAAATCTTCAGTGAGCTTAAACACAAAAAGGAAGCTTACAAGAAGTGGCAACTTGGGCAGATGACTAGGTAGGAGTATAAAAAATATTGCTCAATCATGCAGGGGTGTAATCAGGAAGGCCAAAGCACAATTGGAGGTGCAGCTAGCAAGGGATCTGTGGAACTCCTTGCCTGAGGAGGTTGGGAAGGCTAGGATTATAACCGGGTTTAAAAGAGAACTAGATTAATGGACTTAACCTCCATGAATGGCTATTAGCCAGGATGGGTAAGGAATGGTGTCCCTAGCCTCTGTTTGTCAGAGGGTGGAGATGGATGGCAGGAGAAAGAAGGGATGTGAAGGGCAACAAGAAGGTGGTCAGGGGAAGTGTGGGACCCTGACTGAATGGGGGGAGGCAGCCTAGTGACAGAGGATGTGGAAAAACGGAAGTACTTTTTTTGCCTCGGTCTTCGCAGACAAGGTCAGCTCCCAGACGGCTGCACTGCGCAGCACCCTATGGGGAGGAGGTGAGCAGCCCTCAGTGGTGAAAGAACACGTTCGGGACTATTTAGAAAACCTGGACATGCACAAGTCCATGCGGCTGGATGCACTGCATTCAAGGGTGCTGAGGGAGTTGGCTGATGTGATTGCAGAGCCATTGGCCATGATCTTTGAAAACTGATGGTGACTGGGGGAGGTCCCGGATGATTGGAGAAAGACAGACAAATATAGTGCCCATCTTTAAAAAAGGGAAGAAGGAAAATCCGGGGAACTATAGACTGGTCAGCCTCACCTCAGTGCCTAGAAAAATCATGGAGTGGGTCCTCAAGGGACCCATTTTGAAGCACTTGGAGGAGAGGAAGATGATGAGGAACAGTGTACATGGATTCCCCAAGGGCAAGTCATGCCTGACCAACCTGATTGCCTTCTATGATGAGAAAACTGGCTCTGTGGATATGGGGAAAGCGATGCATGTGATATAGCTTGACTTTAGGAAAGCTTTTGATACGGTCTCCCAAAATGTTCTTGCCAGCAAGTTAAAGTAGTATGGATTGGAAGAATGGACTATAAGGTGGATAAAAGCTGGCTAGATCGTTGGGCTCAATGGGTAGTGATCAATGGCTCTGTCTAGTTGGCAGTCAATATCAAGCAGAGTGCCCCAGGGGTTGGTTGTGTTCAACATCTTCTTTAATGATTGAACTCAGCAAGTTCACGGATGACAGTAAGCGAGGGGCAAAGGTAGATACGCTGGAGGGTAGGGATAGGGTCCAGAGTGACCTAGACAAATTGGAGGATTGGGCCAAAAGAAATCTGATGAGGTTCAACAAGGGCAAGTGCAGAGTCCTGCACTTAGGATGGAAGAATCCCATGCACTGCTACAGGCTGAGGACCGACTGGCTAAGCGGCAATTCTGCAGAAAAGGACCGGGGAATTACAGTGGACGAGAAGCTGGATATGAGTCAGCAGTGTGCCCTTGTTGCCAAGAAGGCTAACGGCATACTGGGCTGCATTAGTAGGAGCATTGCCAGCAGATGGAGGGAAGTGATTATTCCCCTTATTTGGCACTAGTGAGGCCACATCTGGAGTATTGCGTCCAGTTTTGGGTCCCCCACCACAGAAAGGATGTGGACAAATTGGAGAGAGTCCAGTGGAGGACAACAAAAATGATTAGGGGGCTGGGGCACATGACTTACGAGGAGGCTAAGGGAACAGGGGTTATTTAGTCTGCAGAAAAGAGTAAGGGGGGATTTGATAGCAGCCTTCAACTACCTGAAGGGGGGTTCCAAAGAGGATGGAGCTCGGCTGTTCTCAGTGGTGGCAGATGACAGAACAAGGAGCAGTGGTCTCAAGTTGCAGTGGGAGAGGTCTAAGTTGGATATTTGGAAAATCTTTCACTAGGAGGGTGGTGAAGCATTGGAATGGGTTACCTAGGGAGGTGGTGGAACCTCCATCCTTAGAGGTTTTTAAGGTCAGGCTTGACAAAGCCCTGTCTGGGATGATTTAGTTGGGGTTGGTCCTGCTTTGAGCAGGAGGTTGGATTAGATAACCTCCTGAGGTCTCTTCCAACCCTAATCTTCTATGATTCTGTGAAATAAAATAAATGAATGATGGTAAATAAAAATGAAGGGAAGGAAATAATGACCCTAAGTATAATCCAAACAAAAATAAAGATTATCCGGTCATGTACATCTTCTTCCATACATGTATGCAGTATTCTCTGTATCTGCTGTGTATGTTTATGTATACAATATTCCATATATTTGTATATATGTCTACACCGTACATATAGGAATCATAAACATCCGGTTTAATCAATCTCAGTTTGTGTTCGATGGTCTTTGTTTTTTCAGGGGCTAAGGTACTAGACGTGTCTCAAGTTCGTAAAAATGACTTTTTTTTTAAATGTGGCATAGATGTATTATCTTCATGTCTCAATGGAATATAGTCTACAATCCTGAATGTCTTGGGGCCTGCCTACTTGAGAGATGGCCTCTCTCCCTGTGCCATACTGCCACAATCAGCAAATTCTGCAATGCCCCATCTCTGCTCTATGCTGATACACATCCCAGCTAAACCAGCAGAAAGATTTCCATTGACTTCGGTGGGCTTTCCATGTTGCCCTGTAAGAGGATCTGATCCTGCACCCACTGAAATCAGTGGCAAAATTCTAATTGACTTAAGTGGTGCAGAATTAGATCCAGAGAGAGGTGACTGGAAGTAGTATGTTCCTGGGGAAAGCTCCTTGGCTTTGAAGTAGCCTGAACTGGTTGCCCTGTGTGGCATGTTGCAGAAACCGTCCATCTGGGAGGAGGGCTTCTGGGAAGAGCTGATGGTCTGGGGATAGAATTTACTGTTTTATTTGCTAGCTCACGTGTTACATTTTTGCTGCGTCATGATGTGAGTGACGTTTCGATGTAGCTTGTAAGTGTAACTGTTAGGGTGCTTACCTGTTGTGTATAGGAGAATCTGGCTCTGAGTCTTTTAAATGTGAAAAGAACTCTCAAGAATGTTATAATAATGCTGTATTTTTTTTATTCCACCAGTACAGACAGTAGCAAATTTTTTCAGTCGGGGGACAACATTTGCTGTGCTTGCCTCTGTACTGCATTTGTACTAGCTACTTGGAACCACATGCAAGAGAAACAGCTGACATGCGGTTTCCTGACTCCATCCAGTGGCAAAGAGAAGGAAATGCAAGATGGTTCTTCAGCAGCTTTTAGGAACTAAAGACACCCAACTTCATTCCCTGTGCAGCTCACATGACCAGCATACAGTATGTATGTGTTTTTTGTCTGTCTCAGTGTGATTTGTTTGTGCTCTACAGCGGAACACAGGATTTATCACATTGGTTCATTAAGTCCGATATCCTTCCTTCTGGCAGTAGTCTAATGCTTCATCCGTTAGAGACAGGTGGTTGTGGTTTGATTGTAGATAGGCAGAGCATTCTTTCCTCACCCTTGTGGTGATCAGCTCATGCCCTACCGCTCGATCAGGACATGGGCCAAACCGAAACCCCAGTTCTGAGCAGCTCCCAACTTCGGGAGGTTTGAAATCCAAACCCAGACCCCAATCCACATTTTGCACCTTGAGCCCATCACCAATGAGATCCATTTACCCTTGGCTTAGCAGGTATGTGTATACTATGATTCCACAAGCACAGAATATGCTACAGAACTCATGCTGCAGACTCATGCTCCAAAATCTTTCACTTCTTAAAAAACAAGAGCCAGATCCTCAGCTAGCGTCACCTGGCCTTAGCAACACTCACCTGACTCCCACTTAAAGGGCTTTCAAAATTCCTCCAAATTTGTTGCCCTTGTCCGTCTCTGGCCCTGCTGAGGTACGTGCTAGCTCCTTGCGCTATGTAGGACTACTTCTGATGAATGCCTTGTGCTAAGTAGGAGAAGACTGGCTAATAGCATGGGTGAGGGAGAAGCAGACTCTCCCTTTTTGGGGTAACACAGGTCTAAAAACTGAAATGCGGATGAGGCTAGCAGTTAATACTGGGTGACTCAGCTTGGAAAGATTTGTATTGGTAAATGTCAATAAACTACAGTCTATGGTGCATAGCGGTTTACTCATGAGTAGCATCTTACTCCAGGAGTAGCCTTGCTAGAATGAAGTTGACCACTGTCCCTTAATGATTTTTTTTAAAAGCCAGCATTCTCTCCATATTGCTCTTACGTGTTTCTGGATATTTTGCAGAACGGTGCATATGAATGTGACTCTTTCCCTTGGGGATCTTTTGGCCAGCAGATGGACTATACCTCACAAAAATCCATGCTGGTTTGCATTTTTTTTAAATAATGAGCAGTCAATATTTCCCTGATTCCAGCATTCCCAAGAAGCGAGGCAATTAGATAAAACACATTAACCTTCTAAGGCAGGAAACTGGCAACATAAATGAGAAGTAAGAATAAAATACATAAGTACAAAAAGCTGAGTGGCGGAAGAAATTCAGGATGGTACTAATTAAAGCTTGCATTCATTTCTCGGTAATGATATATGGGACTGATCCAAAGTCCACTGAAGACCATGGAAAGACTCCCATTGGCTTCAAAAGGTTTTGGATCAGGCCCTATTTAAGGGGGTGGGAGGGGGAGTTGTCTGCCAGTTTAGGCTAAGCAACTGGAAAGCCATATTGACTGCACCAATAGTCTATGCAAAAGCATTCTTGTGTTGTTACCACCTCTTCCCTCTTGTTGTTTGTTTAATCCACCTCTTGTTTCATGTCATAGCCAAGACTGTAAGCATGAGACTGTCTTGTTACTAAATATTAGGGCTGGCCAGAAAACAAGAAATCTGTTTTTCAAAAATATAGACGTTTTCAGATTTGTTTGCGTTCGGATGTGGAATGAAAGCTAGACCTCTTTAAAAACTGTCATGGAAAACCAGAGAGACACCTCCCAGAATACCCAAGAGCTCAGTGGTTGAGACCAGGGGTTCTCAAACTTCATTGCACTGTGACCCCCTTCTAACAACAAAAATTACTACCCAACCCCAGGAGCGGGGACTGAAGCCTGAGCCCAAGGGCCCTGAGCCCAAGGGCTTCAGCCCTGGGCCCCAAAGTCTAAGCCAGCCCTGGCAACCCCATTAAAATGGGGTCGCGACCCACATTTTGAGAACTGCTGGTTTAGAGCATTCGCCGGGGAAGTGAGAGGCTCAGCTTCAAGTCCCTGCTCTGCCGGATTCACGCTGTAGACTGTCTGCCTCCCTCTCTCTTACCAAATGAATAAGAACATGAGTGGCCATGCTAGGTCAGACCATTGGTCCATCTAGCCCAGGATCATGTCTTCTGATAGTGGCCAGTGCCAGGTGCTTCAGAGACCATGAACAGAACAAGGCAATTATAGAGTGATCTGTCCTCTCTTGTCCAGTCCCAACTTCTGGCAGTCACACATGTTTAGGGGCACCCGGAGAATGGGGTTGTGTCCCTGATCATGTGGGCTAATAGCCATTGATGGACCTGTCCTCTATGAACTGACCTAATTCTTTTTTCAACCCCATTATGCTTTTGGCCTTCACAACATGCCCTGGCAACAAGTTCCACAGGTTGACTATGTATTGTGTGAAGAAATATCACCTTTGTTTGTTTTAGACCTGCTGCTTGTTAATGTCATTGGGTGACCCCTGGTTCTCCTGTTATGTGAAGGGGTAAATAGCACTTCCCTATTCTTTCCTCCACACCACTCGTGATTTTATAGACCTTTATCCTATCCCCCCTTTGTACAGGTAATTATTGATACAACAGCTCCAGCAGGAGGGATTGAGAGACTGACTCCATAGCCCAGTGGATAAGATACTTCCCTGGGATGTCAGGCAGAGCAGCAAAGTAAACTGGGGTCTCCCACTCCCAGGTAAGTGTCCTAACGAGTGAGCTTTTGAGTTAATCTCAAGCTATTCTGTTACTCTGTCTGTGTATCTCTCTCTCGCCCAATTATTATTTAACTGTTTTATACAAGTGGATCAGCTCCAAAGATGAGACTAAGCAAGAGAAAGAGGGACTGTATAGCTTAGTTGTTAGGATATTCACCAGGGATGTAGGTGACTCAGATTTAAGTCCTCACAGGGACTTGACTCTGCATCTCATACATCTCAGGTGAGTGTCTTAATCAATGGGCTATAGACTATTCTTGGTTTTTTCTCTCACTCTCCCTGACCAGAAATTCTATCATGGACCTGAGAGAGACTTTCAATGAATGGAGATTTTTCCAACAAAAACACAGCTTCCTCAAGAAAAACTATGCTAAATGTGTGTACAGCTTCTAGCGCAATTGGGTCAGGCCTGGCTGGGTAGTATTTGTGACAGTGGTTTTGGCTCAGATCCCCAATGCAGGGATGGATAAAAGCTGTAAAACGTATGCATTATGAACATCCTAAAATCCTGGCACCAGGTTCTGTCTTTGTTGGGAATGGCTCAACCCTTGGTCATGCTGCAGATCAGGGGAGAAAGGTGGGGTCCTATCTCTTGTAACAAGCATAGCTTGGCTGGACTCGGAGATCTGGCCCTTTATATGCGCTAATAGGGCCTGATCATCAAAGTTATTTTAATTTTAGGGGGTGTCCAACTTGAGACACCTCCTAGAGACCAAAGTGCTGTGCACCTCCAATTCCCTTAGACTTCCATAGGAGCCGTGGGTGCTCAGTACCTTTGCAAACCAAGCTCGAAGGACCAGGTATGTGAGTTGCAACTGGGGTTGTCAACCCTCCAGGAGTCTCCAGCCAATTAAAGATGAATCTTTAATTAAAGGTTGTGTCGTGATGAAACCTCCAGGAATACATCCAACCAGAATTGGCAACCCTAGTTGGAACCAGTTGTTTAGCCTGCCTTTGGACAAAAAGGGAACAGTTTCTCCCCACCTCCTGATAGTCCCTGTCCTCAGTTATCTCTTTTGTCTGTATTCTGCCTGTCCTCTGATAGATGTCATTAATATTTCAGGTTTGTTTTCCATTCTGGTCCATGCCCGCAGTGCACAGCTGACTCTGGCATGAAAAATTCACCGCCAATTACAGCTATCCGGAGATCTGGTGATGGTCAGATGATTTGGACATGTGGGTCCTGCTGCGCTGCCTTTCCCTTTTTAGGACAACCTACTGCTCTGTGCTGTACCTGGTGGAGCGTAAGTTTATTTGCTTTCCAGGTCAAGGTTTCGCTGCTGTTTTCAAATAGTTACAGTGCAAAGATGAATTTAGGTGGAGTGCTGCTTTTGATATCTAACACAGTAGAGACATAGCCACTTCAGTGTTTTGGATGTACTGTGGCAACATTCTTATTTGCATTAATTACTGTGATGTGTAGAGGCCCCAACCAACAGCAAGGCCCCAGTGCCCTAGGTGCTGTACAAACAGAATAAGGGACGGTTCCTACCCCATAGGTCTTACGGTTTTAACAGCCAGGAGAGACATTATGTGAAAGAAAGGGAGCATTATAGATGAGGAGCTGAAGCACAGAGCGAGCAAGTGCTTAGCATCCACAATTGAGGGCAGATTTTCCAAAGAGTTCAGCACACTACACGGACATCTGGTGCTAAGGTCTTCTGAGAATCCAGACCCCAAGGATGTTGAGCTCTAGAAAAGCAGGCCCTGAGTGACTTGCAGAAGGTCACACACAGTCTGTGGTGGACCCAAGAACTGAATCCAGATCTCCTGAATCCCATCTAGTGTTTTATCTGATAGACTATCTCCCCTCTTTATGTTCTTCATGTGCAAGTCTCCGGTCTTACTGCTATAAAGCCTCATCATCTGGAAACTGTCTTGTATGTCAGGCAGTCTCTGAATCAGCTGATGTATATAATGTTTAGCAATTCTGTACAGCACTAGAACATAAAATGCCAGTAAACTGGGATTAGGAACATGTTTCTCTGTACTATTTTTAAAGAATAACATGGAAAATGCATCATGCTGGTGCATTTAAGACAGAACAAAATGGGTCCAGCATGCCGAAAAGGGAGTTATTTTCCACCTGCATTCAGTAAAAGATCCAGAGATGAAAACCTTTTCCCCAGCTGCAGTAGAGGTTAAATCCAAATAAGCCCTGTGTCTGTCTTGGACAGGGCCCGTTAATTAAGAACACTTCTAAGTCCTTGGCTGTGGCTTCTGGGCTGTTGAAGTGCAGATGCCCTCCCTGAAGTCTTCTGATGCTATGTTGCTCTCTACTAGAATGAGCACTGCATCCATTTACCTACCTAACGACCATATACTGTACCCGTTGTCGTGTTGGAGAAGTTGGCTTTCCTTGGGTCCTTTATGTGGTAAGAGAAGAATGGGGACCTGGATCCAAACTACCCCTGCTTTTGTAAATCTAAAATCTCCCCTCGATCAGAGTTGTGACAGTGAGAAATTGGATTTCAAGTACATTTCTTTTGCCTCCTTCTGATTTGTGTTTTATGGTTTTTACTTAGTGGGGCAGTGCTCTAGGTAATCCCAATGGGGAAACTACCCCTGTACTTTGCTAAATAGTTGCAACCTCTAGAGAGGAGTCCATTTTAGATTTACAAAGCAGGGGTAATAGTTTGGATCCATGTCTCGTTTCATCTGAAACTCTAAAGGTTTTTCTTGGATAGTGGGTAGTTGGATAATTGGTTCTGGTTCATGTTTGGCTGGAGTGAGACAAATCTCTCCACTGTACACGAAGTCACTTGTCCTGGTGGGCTTTGATTTCTCCTGTTTGAAATAGATGATCCAGGTTCCTTCTCTTTCTTTGTAAAGAGACATTGACAAATCCCATGGTAACCACTTCTGCTCTTTTGATAGCTGCTACAGACACAACCATCAATACGCCAGCCTCTGTTTTTCCCCCTAGACCCTTTGAAGGCTATGGTCATGTATTATGCAGAATTATTTATGGATCTAATGCCAGTTATAGCATGCTGATATCCATGCCACTCTTCTAACCTTTGATCTAAAGTAATTTGGTGGCCATGGCTGTTGCCGGCAGCTCTATAGATAGCCCTGTGTCTCACTGGGCCTTCAGTTTCTCAATCACATAGAGGAAGATTAAAGGCGTCCAATTATGCAACACTTGGGAAGCTTTCAATAAGCCGATGATTGAAGATTGTCGTCCTTCTCCTGTTAATAATAAGTAGCTAATTGCTGAGGCTCACATATGGAAATGTACCAGTATACAGCAAATTACCCTGCTGCAAGAGCTGTTTCTGTCCCATAGAAATTGTGAGCCATTAGGCCCAGTTGGTGCCGAATAAGTGTAAGCCTTAGTTTAGCTTTATAGTCAGTAGGGCTTTAGAAAGCAAGGGCTTCCTCCTAACCTGCATATCCTTGAGCATATAATTTCCATGGTATTCCATTTGGAGAGTGGGTTTAGCCTATTGATTAGTTGGCTGGCGCCTGTTTGAGGCTTTCATGCTGCCCTTACCTTCCTGCTCTGTCACTGTTAATGTATTTGAATCTATAACTGAATGCCAAGGGACATGGAACACACTGAAATTCATATTTAATTTGAAATCATGGCTACCAAGCAAGCTCTGACTGGATTATTAAATGGCTTTTTTTCCCCAGTAGAGTGGATTGTCTGGGCTGGATTCATCCTATATCCTCACCTCCCCAAATAGCCTATGTTCCCTGTGCTAGAGGTGGTTGAATGATCAAAAGAGCCTGCCTGCAGAAGTAAAAAGAAAAGCCTGCAGAAAGTAGAAGATGTTAGTGGATCCAGGCTGCAGTGGTAATTCTGCAGTATGCACCGACCTTCCCTTGACCCCAGGAAGTTGCTCTGCAAGGACTTTTTGTGAGGACGGCGCTTTGAGGGTATGCAGGGGAAAGGGAGTGGCCACTTTTTGCCGCAAAATTTCTCGGGGACTTGGGAGGGTGAGTGCAGGGTTTTAAAGTCAATGGAAACAGCAGGAGGTGCTCTCACAACACCAGCCCAGGAGGAGAGGGAACTGGGGTGGGAGCACTTATCCACGCCCAAGAGAAGATTGGAAGTTCTCCCCTTTTGTTTGTAGTAGTGGAAGGGGTGATGCATTTCTCCACAATTCCCCCTTACTTGAATCCCTGCATCTGTGAAAGCTGAGCCTGTCCCTGTTAACTACAGCGGGGAAAGAAGCTGTTTTCCTGTGCCTGGAACATCTTTGAGAGAGTGAAAAAATGTTCCAAGTTGGGAACGGTTTACAAACTGGAAATTGGAATTGCAACATTTCATTCAGATAAATTCAAAATTAGTCAGTTTTTTCGATTTCAACCTTGTTTTCTTTCTTTCTCTTTTTTAGTCTAAAATTTTAAAATGAAAGGTCATTTCAACTCAAAAAACCAAAACTTTCTGGTTCAAAAATGTTGAAGTGGGACGTTTTTGGCAATTTTGGAACTTTTTTCACCACTTTTTTTCTTTTTGAGTCAAGAGATGCACTGGAACTGTGCCTGTTTAACAAACTGTTTGGGTTACAACAAATTGGCATTTTGGGGCAAAAAAAAAAATAAATAAACGGTTCACTGAAATTCCCAGCCAGCCCCCGTGTTTACTCACTGATCCCACCAGGCCAAGATCTTTTACACCCATAACTGTGAAATGTTGCACGGTGGTCGTGATGCCAGAAGCTGGGAATGAACGACAGGGCATGGATCACGTGATGACCTGTTCTGTTCATTCCCTCTTGGGCACCTGGCATTGGTCACTGTCAGGAGACAGGACACTGGGCTAGATGGACCTTTGGTCTGACCCAGTCTGGCTGCTCTTATGATGCTGCCCATTGCAGGTGTGGAATGGACCAGGAGCACAGGGTGCTTGGCCCTATGCGCATTGAGCACATGGCTGGGGTGCTCTCTAGGAGTAGGATTGAAACCACAGATGGGAGCAAATAGCAAGATGAGGGTCTCACCTAAGAGAGAAAAGAATATGTCTACACTGCGATCATAGGGTATGTCCGGGACCCAGAGCGGAATGCAGTCCCAGCTCATTGCACTCAGTTGATTCAAGTTAATGATCCTGGCCTCCTGACAGGCTGAAGACACTAGCAGTCATATTCTTAAGCCCTGCTGCCTCCCCCATTGCTGCTCTGTAGTGTTTTCTGGTTCAGCTTCCTGGTTTTTCGGCCACCTTCTCGCTCCTCCTGGCACTTGCTCCTGCCTCTGTCCCCGGTCCCCACACCTGGTCTCTAGCTCCCAGTTCTTGGGTCCTGCTTCAGCTGATACTCTGGTTCCAACCTCTGACTTCTGGCTCTCAGCTCCATCTTGCTCCCAGGACTTGGTATTGGCATCTGACTCTGGCTCCAACCTGGACTTGGTATTCAGCTCCTAATCCCGGCCTGGTCCCCTGGTTCTGCCCCCCACCCCAGTTCTGGCTTGCTCTCTGGGCTTGGTAACTTCCTCCTGAGCTGGGTTCTGGCCGCTGTGCCTGGTCACCCAGTTCCAACCATTAGGCAAGGCTGTGCACGGTTCATTCCTTAACAGGGTGCAATTACTGCTGGAGCTGACTGTGATGCAGCAGGAGCATGAGATGGGAGGTATATAAGCCCCAGGATGATCAGGGCCTTATTCCCTGTGGACTAAGGAGAGGTTACTACAGGTTAATTAGAGCACCTGGAGCCAATTAAGGCCATGCTAGAGACCTAATAATCCCCTGCTTCAACAGGAGATGGGGAAGGAGACCTGACTGTAGTCTGGAGGAATACCAAGGGAAGGGAAACTCTGCCCGAGCAGAGGGACTCTTTCCCCCCCCCCCTTCTCCTTCCCCGGCACAGAAGACCGAGAGAAACCCTGTCCAAGGGCAAAGAGGGTAAGAAGTCTGCGAAGCTGAAGGGGATGGGATCCAGATTAGGGGGCAGACCTGGGTCCCTTCTCCCACTCTGCTTCTCTCCCTGACTAGGGCACTAGTGGAGCTGTTGACTCTTAAGAATAGGGGCAGGGGTAGCACCCTGACCCACCACAGTAGAGTCGGCCATTTGCCGCACAGTGTACCTGAGCTAGCTTTAATCAAGCTAGGCCAGGTCCCAGAACTTCAGTGCGGCCTAGCTTGTACTGTTGTCTTCATTGATCTGGGTCCCGAGCTTAAACATAGCTAGCTATCTCAAGTACATCATTCAAAGTACAATTACACCCTGTGACTGCAGAATAGACATACCTATGTTTCCTAAGATGCACCTGTTCTCTGGCCATGCCCCCTTTTCAGCCTGAACTCTGGTGAGAACAGAAGGGTTTGAGACTTGTTGAACGCTCAGACCTACCAGCACTCTAGCATAGCCGTCATTTGCAACTGTGCATTATGTACGGACTTGCCAGATCAAAGATAGCAAATATTTGGGGGCAGAGCCTCAGGTGGTGTAAATCAGTGTAACTCCATTGGCTTTTAATGGCACTTTGCTGACTTACACCCTCTGCGGATCAGGCCCTGGAAGTTTTGACATCTGAAAGCATCATAAGTATTCTTCCATCCTGTATATTAGAGGCTCAGATTTGGGCTGCTTTCTGCTTGCAGTTGAGGCTTTCTAACAGCAGATGTCACATTTGTATAACAGAACAATGGGGTTCTACAAATATACTCTGGCGTTTATATGCTGTGGCTGCCGGGAGTCTATGCTATAGTGAATATGGATAGCGACATATATGCGACTGCTGCATACATACACTATTGTCTGGAAGACTGGTCCAGTTGAGAAGCAACACTTGAGCATTGGGCATTTGCTTTACTCATTTCAAAGTGCTCAATTACTGTGATGACTGTGGTCAGATAATCTATGTAGCCAACAGCTAGATATAAATTAGCTGGATAGACAAATTGAAAGAAGGTAGATTTTTACATCAAGTATTTAGGGTTTTGTTCTCTCTGTTTTAGAGCAATTGGGCCATTTTCTCACCTAATATAAACTGGATTCAATGGAACTATGCCAGTTTACATCAGCTGAAGATCCATCCCACTGCATTAATACAAAACTTTGCTGGGCAGTTTGAGCAAAATTTGGAGTCCCGTGGATTTTATAGGATTATAAATGATCCCACTCATCTTTTATATGTATTATGTGCAATTGATGATGTTCTACAAAAAATACTCTGCTTTTCTTAGAACATTTTAAGACAGAAATATTTGTAAATACATTATATATAGGTAATAAAAATAACATTTTAAAATCTCCATACACCATGTTTAAACTTGCTTATATTAAATACAGCTTTGAATACAAATAGAGAAGAAGTGATTCCAAAGTGGGAGACACAAATGTTCTCCCAATGAAGTTGAATCTAAAAAAAATGTACACCCAAAACTGACAGCTTACAAGGCAAGTAACAGAATATTATCATTTCATCGCATGGTTCTTTCTGTTACAGTGCTTGATTGACAGCCCAAAGGAAATCACAGCATAAGAGAAGGAATGGATATTTTTCACATTCTTGTTTTTGTTTCAGAGAGACAACAGTGGGCAGGTCAATACTTCTATCTACCTTTTTTTTTTTTAACTTAGCTGTTGACGATCAAAATAAGATACTGTAAGCCAGAATTTCAACTGGTGCAAACCGGCACAACTGCGCTAACCTCTACGAAGCTTAGATTTACACCAGCTGAGGATATGGCTCTTTTTAAAGAGCAGGCCAAACAGGGAATGCTCAGGACCTGGCATGGATTAGAGTTACGATGCAATTCCAGATTTCATGTGGAGGCTAATTCAAGGCTATGACTTCACTTCGGTGGTTCTGCAGCCGGGAGAAGATCTCCCTTCGCGACACTTTTGTGCCCAGGTGGTGTAAATCTGCCATCCCGAACCACATCCTAACCCGTTCTGAAAATGAAAGGACCATTCTGCTTTTGAATGTGACCTAGAACCAAACCTGGTTCAAACTGGAACCTCTATGAAATGTTGGGTGCTTGGGATACAAGGTTCATCTTATTTTTTTGGAACATCTTTTTTCCTTGACACATACTCCCATGTGCTTTAACCTAAATATAGTGATGCTAGTAACATCAATCATATCAATGCCCCAAGTATCAATAACAGCAGTGCCAGCAGCCCAGAACTAATGAACACCCCTCTAGTAACATACTAGTGTGCAAAGCCCCAGACACAGGAGCAGTCTTACAATAATAAATCAATGTGCCCAGCCTAGTACTCATTAGCAAACTTACAATAATACAACAGAGTGCAAAGAGTAATCCTACAATTAAGAAAATACCAGTGTTTCTCTGCTGGAATGTGGCAGGGTGGGAAGGGGGAAGAGGAGATAATTCTGGAACTAAGTGGTGAATAAAACCATTTATTAAGGGATTTTTTTTCATTGTCCCTGGAGTTCAATTATGGCATCTGAAGTTCCATGTCAGGCTGGCAAAGCATGCTTTTCAGGAGCATTGTGATCCAAGCAGCTAGCTGGTTGACTGTAATACAGTCTCTGACCATGTCTCCAATCTTCCCAGCTCAAAATAGCTCACTGTGGGGCCTTTAAAGTGGTAGAGAATAAAGGGGTACTATAATCCCAAAGGATCTTTTCAGAACCAAAATACTTCTCAGATCTCAAGCGTTGCCAGTCAGTGCAAGAGCTAATAAACTGACGAACAGGAGGGTAATCCAGCCTCATGCTTCAATGTTAAAAGGGGACTTCCTCCAAGGGTCAGGAAGGAATTTTGTTCTACCCTTGACAGCTTTGCACATCCTTTTGAAGCATCAGGTGTTCACCACTGAAGGCAATGTTGGGCCATTGATCCAGCTACTTTGATGGTCCTTCAACTTTACATGTAGTTTGCAATTTACAGACAGAATCCAGCGCACCAGACTTTCCCAAATCTTAGACTCTAGAATCATAGGACTGGAAGGGACCTCGAGAGGTCATCTAATCCAGTCTCCTGCACTCATGGCAGGACTAAGTATTATCTAGACCGTCCCTGATGTGTTTGTCTAACTTGTTCTTAAAAATCTCCGATGATGGAAATTCCACAGCCTCCCTAGGCAGTTTATTCCAGTGCTTAACCACCCTGACAGTTAGAATGTTTATTTTAATTCCAACCTAAAACATATACTGAGCTGGTTTAATAACTCACATATGGTCCCCCTCAGTTCAGTTTGCTATTCCCCTGGCTTTTCCTCTGGAAAGCCAGGAATGGCAGGCTGATGTCATTATCCAAGGACTACAACATTATTTGAAAAACACATTTTCTTTCAAAGAAATTGCCAGTCCATTTAAAAAAGAAAGTTAGTGGAACGATCATAATTTCCTTGGCAAAGGCAGGAACCACAAGGTGAACGGAGATGGAAACTGTCCCTCAGAATGTCAGGAATCTTGATCATTCTTCTTCAGTAGCTTCATACTCTGGGTTTGACTGGTGGTTTTAAAGCCTGAGTGAAAACAAACAAATGGAACAAATCAAGTGACTGACACAAGATTTTCCACAAATTCTACTCAGCATTGCACAACGTGGTGAGATGCATTGTGGGTTTTTTCCGTACCTCCGCAGCATCAGAGAATAGCCATTGCTGCAGATTCCGGACTTGATGGGTAAATGGTCCGGTTCCTATATTCCAGCAACCCTCTTAAGAGCCAGATCTGATACCCTTACTCATTCTGAATGACACCTTACTCCGAGAATGGTCCCACTGAATCACATGTTGTATAAAATACTACTCAGCGTGAGTAAAGGTAATTGAAATCTGGCCCACAGTTGTTCTACATAATAATAATTTTTGTATTGCAGTAGGACATAGAGGCCCCATTATGCTCGGCATTGTACTCATATATAGCAAAAGAATCATCATTCAAAGGCACCGATTCTGCAAAGACCTGTGCACATGCTGAGACTAGTCAGACGCTTAAAGTTAAGCGCACGGGATAATTCTTTGCAGGGTCAGAGCCTAGACCACATGCGGAGTAGTGCTGCTGAGATCCTGTACTTTTATTACAGGATTAAAACCCTGCACTGTAATGCAAACCGACGAAGACAATTAGAAAGTAAAAGCATTTTAAATACCAACTACTGGACTGTGCTGCTAACAGTCTTGACAGCTCTGTCTCTCCAAAAATCTTGGCTCTCTACCACTCCTCCATACCTCCCCCGCAAACTAACCAGACTGGATTCCCTTTATTTGCCTTCATGTTGTTGAGCCTTTAAGGAGTCGTGTTTTTTATCTTTTCTTCACAGCCATGAGTGCTGGAAACTTACTGGTTTTGAGTTTGTTGTAACCTGACTCCAGGAGCTATTAGGGCCTTGTGGGAAAAAAACACCAAGAATCATGCAGCTCACAGTGAAATCATGAATTGGCAGCACTGTGTTAAGATTTATCTTGATCTCTATCTTGCAGTCAGTCATACTTGGAATATCCACATGTATGGTGTACTTGAGTTACCTGTGGTGGGGGTGCAGGTTTGCCCTTTGGGACTGGTGAAGGAGTGGACTTTGTCTGTGCTACCTGTGACAAAAATATAGTTGTTATACCTCCCTTTTGAAGTGAGTACAGAGCTGAGCTGCTACTGGGGTTATCTCCCATATTTACCAAGACCTTTCCAGAGACAAAAAGTAAATAAGCAAGTAGCATTGTGATCCTAAATATTTTCCTCCTACACCAGGGGTCTCAAACACGCGGCCTGCAGAGTTATTTCCTGCGGCCGCCAAGCTCCCCTCCCCTCCCAGCGCACCGCGTCCCCGCTCCTCTGCCTACCTCCAGGCGTTTCCCACCACCAACCAGCTGTTTGATGCTTAGCCCTTTCCTTGAGGGAGGGGGAGGAGCGTGGAGCTGCATGCTCGGGGGAGGAGGTGGAGAAGAGGCAGGGCAGGGCAGGGGCGGGGATTTGGGGAAGGGGTTGGATTAGGGGCAGGGAGGGGGCAGAGTTGGGGTGGGGACTTTGGGGAAGGGGTGGGAGGAGGCAGGGCAGGGGTGGGACCTATGGAAGGGGTGGAGGGGGCGGGGTAGGGGCAGAGGTGTGGGCTTTTGTATCTTTTTATGAAAAGGTGTCAGTGATGCGGCCCTCGGGCCAATGTACTAGTAGTCCTCCTGTGGCCCTTGTGGTGATTTGAGTTTGAGATCCCTGCCCTACACACACAACAGATGTAAACAGACAGAAACGTAGATCCCGATTCTGGAAAGCACTTGAGCATGTGAAAACAACGAGGAGCCCGGTGGCACCTTAAAGACTAACAAATGTGTTTGGGCATAAGCTTTTGTGGGTAAAAAAACACTTCTTCAGACGCACAGAGTGAAAATCACAGATACAAGCATAAATATACTGGCACATGAAGAGAAAGTGGAGAACCAGTGATAAGGCCAATTCAGCCAGGGTGGATGTGGTCCACTCCCAATAATTGAGGAGGAGGTGTCAATACTAAGAGAGGTATATGCTTTACATATGGGATGTAAATTCATCTCTATCAGCAAAGGGTATTCAATAGGGCTACTCAGCTGCTTAAAGCCAGGCACATGCTTGAGGCAATGACTGAGGAAAGCATCTCTATTTTGGATAGCACTTAAGCACATGCTGAACTTTAAGCATGCACTTAGGTCCCATTTGAAGTCAATGGGACTTGCGCTTAACTTTGAACACATGCTTGTGCTTTGCTGAATTGAAACCTTAATGAAAAATCCTTGCTCATGCAAGCAGTAGCATTGACTGTGGTGGGATTACTAGCAGGAGTAGAAATTGCTAGTCTGAGTAAGGACGGGAGGATCAAGCCCTCGGGCAGCAAGAGTTTGAGTGTTGTTTGCTTGGGTTTGGTTGTGTATTTTGCTTTTTAGGCAAACTTTCTGGCCTTTCTCATTTACACCAAAGGTGCTTTTATACTGCTGTGTTAGTGCGATGTGGCCTTAGTGTAAATGCAAACTAGGCCCACTGTGTTTAAAATTCTTTCCCCCTGAATTTTATTAAAAAATTATTGATGACCTACTCTCCTGGTCCTGCCCTTTCAGTACATCTGAGGCAATTTTAGTGACTACTCGACATACATAGGAACACTGCAAAAATGGGACATAATAAATAATTTTAATATATTAGGTATTTGTATCACTCACCATCCCAGTCACGGATTAGGACCCCATTGTGCTAGGTGCTTTACAAACACAGAACAACAAAAAGATGGCCCCTCCCCAAAGAGTTACAATCTAATTAGCTTCCATCAGTTTTAACCATGAAACTGAAAACACTGGCCAGTGTCCACTGCATCATGATTATATCACGTGTAACTTGATTAGATAAGATCCATGAGAAAAGAATGGACCAGGATTATGGAAGTCTACTTACCGAATTGCCCATGACAGGAGTAAAGGCTGGTTTGGCAGTAGGAACTGGAGGTGGTGGAATGGTTGGCTTTACGATAGGCTGAAAAAGAAGAAAATAAAAAATATGTTTACGCTGAGAGATCGTGTGTGTGTGTGTGTGAGAGAGAGAGAGGGAGAGGCCTCTGTCCCTTATTCAGAATTGCCCCAGCCTTACAAGTCTAGAGATGAAATCCTGGCTGCATTGAAGTCGTTGGGAGTTTTGCCATTGATTTCAACGGGACCAGGATGTCACTCTTCTTCTTTAAATCCACTTATGAGGTTCTTACCATTTTTGTATTTTGGTGGATGGCTGGCCTGCCATTGGATCTCTCCTCTGGGATATTCTAGGGAGCAACAATAAGTTATAATATGTTAGTGTTGCAGGGGGAAAAAAGGCAGTTTACAGGTTTATGGCTGACAACATACTGAGCTTTCAACATTAAACAGCCGAATACAGCACAGATTGTAGTATTTGACTTCCAGGACACTACTGATAAAAACCTATCCATTTCCCCAAGCTTTTTCCAGAGGGGATGTGGTGACAAACTGAAGTTGGAGTTTTTGTCCTGGTCGTCTCTTTAATCCGTTGGAGCTGACATATCAATTTAACTATTTGTGTTTCAATTACTTTATAATTGATGAGCATGCACCTGAAGATGGGAGAGGCGTGTTTTTATAAATACAAAGATAAATCCAATCCAATAAGCATTCTTTAAGGTGTATGCTCTTCTTGCAGCCTTAAATATTCAAATCTATGAACTCTAATGATTGTAGTGCCGAGATTATTTTGCTCTGGCTCAGATGTCACCACTCGAGATGGGTCCGAAACGCAGAAATTTGGACTGGGGGAGGGGGACAAGTTTCCCAAAGCTTTAGGGATTGTTTAGATCTAGAGCTTTGTTTTGGGCCAATTTCTAATCACAATAGGGCCAGTCTTGAAAGATACAAATCACCCACTGTGTGATGCTGAGCGTCCAGGAGTAGATGATGAGGGCACTCAGCATTTTGTGGAATCGGGCCCAGTGCTCAGTCTGATTTCTTGGCCGATATTTACAAAATGGTTTTGCATATTGAATCTATCCAAAGGACTTGCCTAGGACGCAAATGGAAGTCTTTCCATTGTGTCAAGCTCTTATAGCTTATAGGTGGTCTCATAGCAAACTCATGAAGGTGCACAGAAACAAGTCCATCAAGCAGACAAACAGAAGACTGGCGTGGACATACTGTGGAATTGAATGGAAAATTGGTGTAGGAGTCTGTAGACCTGAGATGCTTTGCAGTTGCGCATGTAGATATTACGGATCAGTAGCCTATCAAAATATGTGATGATGATCTTCTACTCTCTGAGGCCTATTCTTCCATGATATGCACATGCAAGTCCCCTGTTAGCATTAATGGGAGTTAGACACCCATCATCGAGGAGCAAAGAGTTCTCCAAAACTTATTAAAGTATATTGGAGCTAAGCAAAAATGGTAGCAATTTTTGCACAAGGTATATTTTGTTTGTTTGTTGCCAGTGACTTCACACCCATTACATTTTTCTTTCCAGCAAAATTTGAATTTACTGTCTTTGCATCAAAAGCTTAAGATTTCAGTGTTAGACTTTGAATTTTGAAAGGGTCCGTTTTCCTGTGAAAACTTTGAAGCCTGGCAAACTTTTCTGCGAAATGGGCTCCGTTCTTCAGCAAAATGAGAGAAATACGAAAAGGTTGAGAGTATTTTCACCTTTTCTTGTGCACAGATCCCCTATTTCTGATTTATATCCACTGCTGCGAGCAATTAAAGGCCAGATGGGAGCTCACACTGTTGGGCAGCTATTCAATTATTTTCTGTCTGTTGCAAGTTCGTTGTTCATGACTGAGCAAAGCCCTTAGGCATATGCTTAACTTTAAGCATATGAATAGTCTCTTTGAATAAGCAGATCATTAACAGATTGGCTAAGTAGGAACTTGAGTGCTTTGCTAGACTGAGATCTATAATCCATCGATGAGCTGGCAGTGCCCATTTTGCAAGGAATGTGTTTGTTTGGATATGAATATATTATAGATGGCGGGTTTGGGCAGCATTATTCCCCTTTCTAGCCATCTATGTTAGCCCTGAAAGAACAGAGAGGGGCCTGATCCAAAGTCCACCGTCATCAATGGAAGTCATTCCACTTTTGATGGACTTGGGATCTGGCCCCAGCTGTGGCTGACCATTACATCCCTTTGAATGCTGTGTTCAGCCTTATCAAAAATAAAATTGATTTTAAAAAAGAAAACAGTCTCCGGCTGTGCTCACAACATAGGCTTGTGGCTTGTTTGCCTGGTGTGGAGGAGTGGGAAGGAGGAATCTTGTGTTGTGGACCTGAAAACAGGAAAAGAGAAGAAACTTGATATGAGCCTTACTTTAAAATCTTTATCTTGCTTATTGATTTTGCTCGCAACCCCTCGCTCCAGACTGACAAAGTACAGAAATTAGACTCTCTAAGCCAAATGGTCTACCCACTAGGCTGCGCTCCCACCCTACCAGAGCTGGGAACAGAACCCAGGAGTTGTGATTCCAAGCTCTTTGCTCTAATCACTAGATTAATCTTTAGACTCAGGCCCTTATTAATCATAGAATATTAGGGTTGGAAGAGACCTTAGGAGGTCATCTAGTCCAACTCCCCTGCTCAAAGCAGGACCAACACCAACTAAGTCATCCCAGCCAGGGCTTTGCCAAGCCAGACCTAAAAAAACCTCTAAGTATGGAGATTCCACCACCTCCCTAGGTAACCCATTATTAAGTAACTGCAGGTAAGTTTTGAAATTTTAGCCACTCTATTACAGTGATGGCAGAATATAAGCAGAGCACCAAGCAGTCTGTAACTCAGCCATACATCCAGATTCTCACCTGGACAGGTACCCCGGGTGCAGCGTTCGGTCTTCTGTTCTGTACTTTCCCTGAGAAGCCTTGGTTTGTCTCTCCAGATACACCTTTGCTCTGGCCACTACAAAGACATTATAATTTGCACTTCGGTTTGTATGTGTTATCTCGATTGTCTTAAAAAAAAAAAAAGACATTATACCATGGAAAGCGTTCCACATGTTGAGTTTAAATAGCTGGCTTACTATTGTTTACTTTTACTTTTTTTAAAGAGCAATGTATGGACATTAATTAGTCCTGAGAGGTTGGGGTGAGACCATGGCACTTTCAGGTCCCAGGGTTAACATCTCCCATCCTTCCTGCACTTTTCAGAGAAGCCTGTGGGAGCGAGGAGCCCATCTCCTATTGAAAAGCTCCAGCCTTAATTCCTTCAAGATTTTTTTTATTCCAAAAGGATAAACATTGTACCTCTGAGCTTGCTTCTTCTTAGCATTTCGGTAGCGGATGATTAAAGCAGCGACTATCACAATGATGGCAAGGGCAGCTAGCACACCGGCAACGATGGCGAAATCTGCAGGGATGATACATTGCAACACGTGACTGTTTTGCGACAACACTGAGATGTAACAAAGGCATGTAGATATGGCATCATCATTTTCCCACGCTAAGGGCTTTCTTAAGGCTAAATTGCATTCCAATCAAAAGCGGCCACACGAGGGAGACTCCAGCCCATTCTTCTGCATGACTGCGTAGTGCTGTGTCTAGCTGGATCCTGGGTCTGTGCATGTAAGGGGAGAACAAGAATTGCACGGCTGCTCGATATTCACTCATCACCTCACTAGCAAGATGGGCAGAAGGTTGGGGAGTAGGTCAGGACATTGTGTCAGCCAGATGGCTGCCAGGAGGAGGAAGAGGATGTGTCATAGAAAGGCTGACACAGCATATTTCTCCAACCAATGACAGATGGAAGTCCAGAGAAATGGTGATTTGGAACGGTGTCTCTGAGACACAATTCCCTGCCTCCCCAGTGCCTCTCCTGGGTATGTGTAATGTCAGATTGTTGGTACTCAGAACTGAGTCTTCAAGCTCATTCTTGCACACAATGATCTTAAAAAGTTTCCTATTGAATAACAAAAGTTGGGGAGAGGGCAGGTGAGGACCTTAATAATAAAATTCAGTATGTTTGGGTGCTTTCTCTCTTCGAAGCACTTTGCACATACTCACGAATCCTCACAGCGCTTCTGTGGGACTCTGGACCAAGTTCAGAATTGGTGTAGGAGGTTTTCCTCTAACCAACCACAGTGGGTTTTCAGCTGCTTACACCAGTTCTGCATGTAACCCCCCTCTGACTGTAATCTAGCTTTTAATTTTGTTGTAGATAACTTGAAGGCAGGAATGAGTCTGGGGCTTTGTCTTCACTGCTTAAAAAGCTGTTTCTGCCATGGGGTGACTAACATATTAGCTATTCTGCTGTAAAGTTCTAGTGGAGAAAACACACCGTAGTTTTACCACGAAGCAAAATTACAAGAAGTCAACCACGGGCAAGCCGTTTAGCGTTGTCCTTGCCGAGCTACTTTGTGGTAAAAACTACAGGGAGATCGTCTCTACCAGGATTGTACAGGTGTAAAAAAACACATTTTTAAGCAGTGAAGACAGAGCCTGCCCCTCTCCCCCCCCCCCACCCAGAGATGTGTCAATTCTTTAGGGCTATCAGAAGTAACCGCTTTTTTTAGTCACTCAAATAAGCAGCGATGACGGACATGCAGAGATACAAAGGGGAATGAAGGTGCTGTATCCTGGTCTACACTAGGAACTTAGGTTGGTGTAACCGCGTTGCTCAGGGCTCTGAAAAATCCACACCCCTGAGTGACATAGTTAAACCGACCTAACTCCTGGGGCAGATAGCACTCGGTCAATGGGAGAATTCTCCCATCACCCGAGCTACTGTCTCTCAGGAGCTGGGCCACCTACCCTGATGGGCAAACCCCTCCCGTCAGCATAGCTAGCGTCTTCACTGAAGCGCTGCTGTAAGTGTAGGCAAGCCCTTATGGTCATAGCTTCAGCTGGAGCGAATCCCCGTTGTTGTTCCTCTAAAGTCAGTGGAGCTGTGCAGCTCACGCCAGCTCTGTTTGGCCTGCAGTTTATGGGCTGACCAGTGTCTCGCTTGATCATATTTATCACAGCCTACTCACACTGAACTGTTGTGGTACTGTCACAGCTGGGCGGTGCCCATCCTTCTTCACACTGGCATTGCAGTTCATGGTCACACACCTAGGAGAACAGAGGTCTGATATTAGTCTTTAAACCAGAGTCAAGAGAGTGAAGAAGCTAGCTTAATGCCCGTGGCTAGTGTTAATCCACGTTTATACCAGTGTAAGATCAGAATTTGGCCTATTTATTATACATAAATATATCAGCAGGATTGACAGCCCATTAAAGTCCACGGGGATCTTTCCATTGCCTTCAGTGGGCTTTGAATCAGGCTTCCAATGATGGGGCCCGCTGCAGTGAAGTGTAAAATTCCTATTCAGATAGATGAGAAGTTAGCTCACATAATGATAGTACTGACTTCTTACAATGCACTTTCACAGGCCTGATTCTCCACTCTCCTGCACCTTGTACAGTCACGTACCCTTGTGCAAAGCAAATGTAGAGTGCTCCGTGTCCATCTCGGTAGCATTTTACACCAATGTAAATTACTACACAAGGTGTGTGGCAGCAGAGAATTAGGCCCTACATCTCTAGACCTCTGAGCATTTTGTAAAGGAGGCATAAGGCCTGGTCTACACTTAAAATTTAGATCGACGTAACTACATTGCTCAGAGGTGTGAATTTTTCCTAGGGATAGAGCCCAGGTCTCCTGATTTCCAATCCAGTTTGCTACCCAAGGATTAAGATCCCTCCTGAAAATCATTTACGCTATCATTGTATGTGATCTCCTTAGCAAAGGTACTGATATATTATTGGGTTACGTGTGCTCCTGTGAAACCACAGGACGTTTCGGACTCAGTTCATCTGGATTCTTTCATTTGATCACACATTGCCAACCCCCCTGGACTTAAAAAATCCTATAGCTGTTACTGTAATATCAAAACTGGGCTTTAGTCCACACACAAGAGCTTTTCTTAGTGTCCTTGGCAATAAGACTCAGATCTTACAGCATGTCCGTTGCACTTGGCGGAACAGTTGGTTGACTTGTAGGCTCTCTCGATATCAACACATTGTCCCTTGCTGCACACCTGAAATTCAAAGTGCATGTGTGATCAACAAGAAGGGACTTTCAGCTTTCATAAATTGCATCACTGTGTAATAATTGTGTCAATTGTAATGTGGTGAGCAGTGTAAAGGGGCATTAAAGTGTGTGTACAAATGTATTTTACATAGGCATTAAGGGCCCCGAGGTGTAAAGGGTCCTTAATATAACTAAGAATCAGACACTGTATAAAGAAAAATAGCATGATTCTCAGTTACACCAAGACCACTGTGCACTGCTATAGCAGTGTAAAAGGGCGTTAAAGTGGAAGTCAATTATATTTACTCCACATTTCAAGCTACAGCAGCATACAGGGGACTTCATGTAAATGAAGATCGGGCCCAAAGCGTTATTTCATTGTACCCAGGGTTGGTAGAAATGTTACAGAACTTGAAATTTTGATGTCATTTTTCATTGAAATTTTGAATAGATTACAAAAAAGGGAAAGTGTGTGTGTGTGTGTGTGTATCAATATTCCCCCTTCCCTGTTTTCCAAACCAGCTTTTACTGTACCAGATGTGGCTAACAGGTGTTACTCGATCTTTGATATATCATGTTCTGTGTTTTGTACAGCACCTAGCACAATGGGGTTCTGGTCTGTGACTAGAGCACTGAGAAACTACCACAATACAGCATCTTCCCGTTTATCTGAATAGCCTGGGCGGGGGGCCCATAGATTTCATTTGGATAATCAGGTGTTGGGATAATCAAGAGGGCAGCCTTTCATCCCAGCCCCCCTAGTGTTCTCTCTTGCAGTCAGAAACAGTTGGACAGGGTATAGACTTCGCTGTTATCACTCTGCATGCGCAGTAGCCGCAAGGCAGTAGACTCCCTAGCACCTGGGCTCCTCTTGCAGCTGCTCGGCTCAGTGCATGTGTGCCCCAACAGTGGCTCCTGCAGGCCGCCTGGGGAGCAGAGTGGAGGGTGCACTGAAGAGGGAGCTGCACATCTCAGTGCTGCATCAGCCAGAGCTACACTATTGACTGGGTGAGGAGCATCTTCACGCTACAGGTGCAGGGAGGAGGCGATGTTCATGCAGGCAGCGGGGCATAGTTGGCAGGCGGTTCCATTGGGGGGTGTGCATTCCGGCAGCTGGGCAGGGGGTTCCACTGCGGGGGGGGGTGCATTCCGGCAGCTGGGCAGGGGGTTCCACTGCGGGGGGGGGTGCATTCCGGCAGCTGGGCAGGGGGTTCCATTGAGGGGGGGGTGCATTCCGGCAGCTGGGCAGGGGGTTCCACTGCGGGGGCAGGAGGGGCATTCCAGCAGCTGGGCAGGGGGTTCCACTGTGTGGGGGGGGTGCATTCCAGCAGCTGGGCAGGGTGGCTAACTGTGGGGTTTGCATACGGGCAGTTGTTTTGGGGTCAGGGACGAGGAAGGGATTTGGAGAATGCAGACGTTTGAATAAATGGGAGTATACTGTACAAATAATAAGTCACATTCTTATCAGCTTTAGACACCTTAAACTCCACATGCCTGATTCTCCATCAGTAACTTTATACCAGTGCAGACTGTAAAATGCATCCAAATCAGAAGGTAGCACTTTACACTCACTTTGTACAGGAATAAATGATGGCACAAAGAGTGAGATGGTAGAAAAATCAGACTTTACGGAGTTGAGTCACTTTGAATAGGACTTTTTTTAAAGTCCTTTTTGTCTTGCAAGAGTGTCTGTGCTATAAACAAGAAACAGCTAATGAAATGAATGGAACAGAAACTACTGGGGGATAAAAACTTCTTTCACTAACCATTCCATCACCACATTTAGTTCCAGCAGCGACCATGCCTGTGTCTTCATTATTGTCATTAGGAAAACTGCCTTTGCATGAGTCGAAAGATAGTAGGTTTCCAGCTGTAGGCATTCGTGAACCACCAGTACAGAATAACTTCCCACACTGTATATCTCTGGGAGGAAAACACTTGCTTATCTTCTAGAATGTCAGAGCACAGCATACCTAGATGTCATATCCCTGAGTCCATACACAGACTAGAACTGAAATAACTAAAGATTTGAATTATAACCCTTATTATTTCAGCTCCAGTCTGTGTGTAGACAAGTCCTGGTGCTCAATTCTCACTGACTTCCAGGGGAATTGAGGATCCTCACACTACTTTGCAGGACAGAATGCTTAATTTAACTGAACCCAGCCTCTGATTCTCTTCGGGTTCATTCTTCCTTTCTCAAAAGCTTCTCTCTCTGACTGATCTCACTCTAGTTTATTATGCTGTCTTTACCTGAATCAGAATTGTATTTAGAAACTGTACTTCTCTCTTTCCATCAGAAACTGCCCTGCTTTACTGCAACATCCAGGTTAAAAAGAGAAAAGCAAACCAGCCCCAATATGAAAGGAAGAGCTGCTAGAAGAGAGTTATCCTAGTTTTTTGCCTCTTCACATGGACATGAATTACCTATTTCCTAGAACCCCCCAGACTTCAACAAGGTAAGTACTTTTTTGCTTACTTTTTTGCACAGGGGATGAATGTGCCATTCACCTTTTTGCAGTGTCCATAATAAACTCCATTCTGGTTAGTCTTATAACAAGAGTCTACAGCTACTGTAGCACCTGGGAAGGAGGCAAAAAAGACAGAAAAGCCATGAAGAGCATGGAAAACAGTATGCCCTGGGCCAGATCCTCTGCTGATGGAAAAGTGGTGGAGCTCCATTGACCTCACCAGCTGAGGAAATGATCCATTCATTCTGTTGACATCACACACGTGTAATCGGATTTGCAGTGGCACATCACTCAAATGTATCCTGGACTACAGTAGCACCCAGGATGTTCTAGGTGCTAGCATATCTACGTAAAAAATAGATGAGGGATAAAGTACATTCAGGGGTGTGTGGCCAGAGGGCATGGCTGGGACATGCCAATCCCCAGCTTTTCATTTTGACTCCTTGAGGTCCATGATGGAACTTCAGCTGGCTCTAGATTACACTGGAGGACCAGGCTAGTGGACCGAGTTTAGGGGAGGGCAAAGGTGAGCTTTATGCAGACCTTCACCCCTCTGTTCTCTGCCTCGTCCCCAGCCTGCACTGTGTGTTCTTTGCACATAGCGGAGGATCCAGTCCCATGTAAACCTATATAAACGCGGGGTTGCATGGCTATAAATGAGGGCAACATTTGCAGCTACGCCTTTAGTGTCTTAAACTGTGAGTTGAGTGTGGTCCAGTGAGTAGGGCACTGGAGTGTAAGTCAGGAGACCTTGGGTCTATTCCCAGCTTGCCACTGGCCTGCTGTGTGGCCTTGGCCATGTCCATACCGCTCTCTGTACCTCTGCCCCCTGGTTTGCATTGCCTATTTCAACTATAAGCTCTTTGGAACAGGGACTGTCTCTTACTGTGTGTTTGCCCGGTGCCTTGCACATTGGAGTTGCTTGGTGTGATGACACTAATACCCAGTGAAGAGCAGCTGATGTTTCTGATGGCTGCGTGTTAAGACAACAAGCACAATACGTTTATGCTGTAAAGATTCATTTGAGTTTTTTGTCTTCTAAAATATCGTCAGTAATGAAGACCCTGCAGTTGGAACCTAGCTTATAATTTGTCCCTAACAAGCAAGGGAGAATGGTGTCTTGTTTGCTCTCCCTGCCCTGTAGTGCCACAAAAACAAATTTTTATCGCTAAGTAAAAAGGGAGCATAATCATCATCACATCAGTGTGAAAACAGAGAAATGGCCTCAATTTATCATGTAAATTCCCCACCCACTGCCAGACTACCTTTTTCCCCAACATTGTGCAAAAGAGGAGGAGTTTTCCAACTTCCTCTTTCCCCAGAAATGCATATTAGAAAGTGTCTGAAATGTGGCACTGAGCTTATGAAACTGGTAGGGATCGTCAGATGCAGTGGTGGCGTAAAAATACTAGATTTAAGCACACATGGCCCAACAACCAAAAACCCCCACATGGAATGAAATCTTTAAAGCTTTTTTCCTTCTTCTTTGGGGGAGGAGTGAAGATGTGTGATCAAGCAGCTGCAAATACTGAGGGTTTGTCTACAAAGGAAAGTTAGCGGGGAGTGAGCTAGGGTGTGAATTTAAAGCCCAGTAGCTACTCTGCACTAACTTCCTGTGTGGACACCTTTCAGAGTAGCAGCCGTGTTAGTCTGTATTCGCAAAAAGAAAAGGAGTACTTGTGGCACTTTAGAGACGAACAAATTTATTTAAGCATAAGCTTTCGTGAGCTACAGCTCACCCTTACTCCTCATTAAGGGTGCCTTTGGTACTTATCTACATGGCCCTGCAGTTTGGACTACAATGCTATGCTATAGCTCCCCTGGGTGGACACCGTTGGCGCAAATTAAAAGATACCTAGTTCGGGATCCTGGACCTTTTAGTTCGCGCTGGAAGTGTCCACATGGGGCAATTATAGAACAGCACACCAGCGCATGCTAATACACACTGCACTTCACACCCCTGTGGTCTGAAACCCGGCCACCATCAACCATTTGACCTACCAATAGGGTGCAAGAAAAGCTATGGGGTTTGTACACGCAAGGAACCTTAGTACCAATAACTCTGTGCTGAGGCATTAGGACAGAAAAGGGAAGTTCTCTCTCTTTTTTTTTTTTTTTTTTTTTTTTTTTTAAGGAAGTATTAACAGATTTCAGAGAAGTTTCTGTTGGCTTTGTTTTCTAAATGAATGTGACTATGAGAAAAGGAGATTAAGCAGGTTCTCCAATGGGAAAAAAAGCTTAAAACTACTCCCCCTCCATGTCTTAGACACATTTTTTGCCATGCTGGGAAAGTGGTAATTGAATACTTGTAAAAACCAGTTAATCCTGATGATAAACTGGGCTGACAATAAATTAAATAGAGTGCTGTAAATATAGCCCCTTCCACAACAGGTGGAATGTTAAGACGCTAGGACCACACCTGCATAACATCATAGCACAGTTACATTGACGTGTTGGCTCCCATTCTCAAAAGGTACTTGACAAATTGTCACAAATCTGTCCTGAACTGTCCCCCTCACCTTAAACAATCTGATTAATTTAATGACAGCATCCACTCACCTGATCCCCAAAGAGCAATGCATTGGCTCTGCAGGGTGGGGCATTTCCCCATGTAACAGTAACCCTGGCCATCTCTGCAAGGGTATCCATTGACTCTGAATCGATCCACTGGGCACTGGTGGGACTGGCCAGTACACAGCTCGGGCAGGTCACAGTCGTGCTTTATCGGTCGGCAAAGAGTCCCTGCTTTTTTAATCTGTAGCAGAAAGAGAGAGCAGTGGTTTTAGACATGCCATTCCCCCATGTCATTTAAAATACCCAGCAATGGACTTATCCCAGGGCTGAATAGGACTTAGAAGTCTCTCACGGTCTGATCACCCATGTTACCCATTAAGGGCAAAGGGTGAGTGTTTGGTAGCTCTGAAAACCAGGCCACCTCGAACCAATTGTGCAGTCCTTCCATGCATGCCTCCCTCATTGAAACTAGTAGAACTTCCAATTCCCAGAGAAATCAGTGGGACTTCTGCATATATAATGACTGCATAATCGGGCCCTTTCATTGAGCCTGCTAATCAGTGACATTGGCAGCCATCCTATAAACTCACTGCTGCTAGCTATAAAATGCTTCTCGCGAGTGACCTTTAAGTGTCATGTGTCATTGCTTTCAAACACCTGATATAATTTCCAGGGAGAGGATTATTTTAGCTTTGGTGCAGATCAGTTATTTGCTGGCTACCGTTATTTCCAATGAGATTCAGAGACATCCTGGGTTAAGCTACTGCCATTTTAAAGAAGGCTGGAAAATATACGCTGCATCATACTATGAGAATCAGAGATGCGGCAAACCCAGCACAATGGGTGTTAATAATAATGCAGATTAAAATACTTCGCAGTTTCTAGTAGAAGGTACTCAGCATATTACACAGAGACAGCCATGGAGCTTGCTGCAGTGGCAACGATGCATTGTGAACCTCCTATGCTCTCCCTTACACACCTTTTCTAACCACTCCTGGCTGTGTTATGGCGAAGTTGGACTGCAAGCTCTTTGGAGAAGAGCCCTGTGATTATTTAGTTGTCCTTAACATACCGTTGCCACCCATGACTTAGTAGGATATAAGGGAAATGGATGATCTTGTGGTTAAGATACAAGCATGAGAGTCGGATGTGGATTTTATTCCTGTGTCTTCCACAGCCACACTGTATGAGTCACATAAACTTTCTGGGCCACAGCTTCAGTGGGTGTAAACTAGGGTGGTTCCACTGACTTCAATGGAGCTATGTCAGTTTATACCAGCTGAGAATCTGGTGCTCCATGCGTCAGTTTACCTGTCTGGAGAGATGGGGAATGCTGAGAGGTTAAGTTAATTAACATTGGGTTGAATTAATCAACCACTTTGAGGTACTCCAATGGAAGGTGCTTGAGAAGTGCAAAGTATGATTTTTGTTATAATGCTGCATCAGAGATAAACAACAGCCATTGTTCCATTTTAAAGGGGTCCTCCTGCCTTGCCCCAAAACCCCACCAAAACCCAAAGAAACAGCTGAGATCAAAAGGGGTCTCACTTGGCAGTTTTCACAGCACTCTCCAAATCCACATTTAGCATTCGGCTTCAGCTTGCACGTCGCAGCTTCACAGCAGATATTTGTGCATTCCTGTGAAACAATCACAGAGAAAATTACTGGCATGGTACAGTGCTCTGTGTTTTGTTTTGTTTTGTTTTTTCCCAGTAGCACATTTCTGATAGGACGGCCTGTACTTCACTTAAAGAGAGAGAACGAGATGCATTTGTGCAACACGTATCTAAAATGGCTTTACGGCAAAGCAAACTGATACTAATCATTCTTCAGGAGGATTGTGCGTGACAACGAAGCATGCTTGATTATAAAATTGCAGAATCAAGTGGTGCAGGGAACGGCTGGTTTTGTGTTTTTTGGGTTTTTTTTTTTTCCTTCGGCACAGATCACATACGGCTCTTCCTTATTGTAACTGAATCGGCTTACAATTCAGCTCAGCCTCACCACTCAGCTTTCTGCTGTCCCCCAATACACGCATTCTGCCTTGACAATCGGCTGGAAACTCGGTGTTCTTAGAAATAAGTTTCCACACTAGCTTCAAGACTGTTTTTTGTGGCCCTAATGACTGTACTGTGTGTCTCGTGGCATTTGAATGGATATTCCATGGAAAAATGCTACTGAAGCATATTCTGGCAGAAGTTAATTCTGGGAGCGAGCAAGAAAATTATTTCATTTGGGCTAATGTACATTTGAGTCAACCTTGATTCTTCCAGCTATACTTCAGAAATGTGTAAAGCTCAACAAACCGTAACGCTGGGTTAATTGAAGATTAGGGTTAATTTAAGGTGCGTTCTGAGCTCCCCAAGGCAACACTGACTGAAGGTCCCCCTTTGCCAGACCAGTAACCTTCCCTCCTCCACAGGTCCTCTGCTTCTCAGGGTTGAAGACCAAGGGCCTCATTTTCAATTACACTAAGGTTCCTTTGCACAACCCAGGCAGTGTAAAGAAGCCTTGTTGTAGGGGTAATTGCAAAGTGGATGGGAAATGCTACCAAATCAGCACACCTCCCAACATTTGCCAGTGGCTAAAGTGGGACAGGTCCTGCCCCCAGGGGTGGGATGCTGGCGGGGGGGAGGGGGGGCGCTACTGGGGTGACACGAGGGAGCTGCAAGTTCGCCCTGCACTCACCCAGTGCTGGTAGCACCTGCAGTTCCTGTCCTGCAGGGCTGGCTGGGCTTGGCTCCGGTGGTCTGAGCACATGCCTGGTTTATGGAAGGGAGGAGTTGTGAAAGGCTAGTGAAGGGGCAAAGCTGGGAGTGAGGAGAGAATAGGAGCGTAGGGAGGGGAGAGGCTGCCAGGGAGGAGAAGGGGGGGACAGGGAGCGGGTCATAATGCTTGCAGCCCAGAATGGAAAGCCGAGCCCAGAGTCGCTTTACCCGGGTTTGTGGGTCAAAGTGGAACAGTCCCATGAAACCTGGGACAGCTGGAAGGTATGAATCGAAGTCGTAGCATTTCATAACCTCGTTGCACTAGGCTAACTGGCTACACAAAGGGCAGAGCAATAGAGAATCTGGCACCTTCTTTGCAGCTCTGAGTTTTCTGCACCCTCAAGTAGCAGAAGGTTTCAGACCTTCTCCCAAGACTTCTGGGCAATCAGGGGTTACTTGTGGAAGAGTGAGGTGGACTTAAAAAACAAGGCTACGTTCAAAGAGCCAGAAGCTTCTGTAGAGTTTCTACCCCTAGATAAATATTATTTTTTCACAACTATTCACAGGTACCTCTGGAGTTCCACAGTCACACTCTTCTCCTTTCTCTACAAAGTTGTTCCCACAAACCGGGGTTGCTACTATGTCTTTCAGTGCAGGCATATTGGTGATGCACATTGGTGTTCGGTTCAATAGGTATTTCTGAAAATCCTGGAGGCTGCATGCAGTAAAATCCTTTGGGATGTTATAGCTGCATAGATGAATCAACATTATTTCAGTGACAACCAATTACACACAACACACAGAGCGTATAGGACATGAATGAAATGAGTGCCCTCGTCCCAGTTAATCAAATACAGTGGTTTCCCCAAATACTCTTTAAAAACCTGGAAAGTTTAGTTTAATTTCTGGGCATTGACAAATATTTTTGTTGGGGTGAAAATTTTAAAAAAAAAAAACTTTTTTGGAGATACTGACAACATGGAGAGAGCATCTTCTTAGATCATAAATTCCTGGCTCTATAAGACAAGTGTGTACAGTGGTTACTTCTGGCACCTGAAGTACCCAGTTTTCCCTAGTATGGTCCTGTGGCAGCAATATTAATCCGTGATCTCTATATCTCAACCACCAACATCCTAAAGTCTCAAATCGGTGTTGAATAGTTTGACCTCGGGAAGTTCTCCTCTCTTACTGGAGTTTAGCACATGGACTAAAGTGGTGGGATATTTTTTTTTCTTTTTTTTAAACCAAAAATACATTGCCACAACCACCCACTCTTCAGACGTATGAAAAAAAGAGGAGAAAAATAACATGACAAAAGGGAAGAGAATAAAGGACGTGTGGTTGTAAGAGAAACACTGGTGAAACAATTAAGGAGAAAGAGTGGGAAGTTTACACAGAATGAAAAGCCACATTTCTAGAGGAGTCAAGCTTGGTCGACACAAATTTTAATCAGCTGGGATATGATACAAAGCCCGTCTACATCAATTCTGCAGATAAACACAAACAGCAGGAAGTGAACCATCATTACGAGTATAAAGGGAAGTTTCTCTTAAGCAAGCCTCTGTGGGAACCGTGAATACTGGATGTCGAGGAAAGGTGGCAGAGTAACAGCCGTGTTAGTCTGTATTCGCAAAAAGAAAAGGAGTACTTGTGGCACCTTAGAGACTAACCAATTTATTTGAGCATAAGCTTTCGTGAGCTACAGCTCACTTCATCGGATGCTTATGCTCAAATAAATTGGTTAGTCTCTAAGGTGCCACAAGTACTCCTTTTCTTTTTGAGGAGAGGTGGGTGTTTTGTTTAACTAAGGATTACGTAAAATTGTGCTGGAAATTTCAGGGATGCTTTCAATTGGCTGCTTATTGGAGAGGCAGATAACTAGGGCAAGTGGCTCTATGAGAGAAATCCACTTAAGTTACAAGCAAGTTTTTCAGGACATGAAACAGGATATGCAAAGACTGGGTAAGTTCTGTCTCACCACAAACATGTGAAGAGTCATGCTTTCTGGGCTCATCGTTTCACATGTTACAGTTATTGTAAGTGTTTGTTTGTGGCGTAGTTCACAGATCCATTTCAACAGTACTCTATTAGCCTTCTCCAAAATCAAGCGAATGGAAAGACTCCCATTGACATCAGTGGGCCTTGGATTGGGCCCAGCTGTATTTTAAAGCACTCACAGGCTTTGTAGTTCCCTTTTTGCAGATGCAAATGCCTCACCTGAGTTGTGCTGCCATGATACAAGATCCAGAATTGCATTTGCAGAAGCTAGTGTCGTGATTCATGCCAAAATTATGCCCCATCTCGTGTGCCATGGTGGCTCCAATTGAAATTGGATTGGTATTATGGTCCTGCGGTGATGAGAACAATAGAACTGTCAGTTAGTTCTATCAACCTGGGAGCAGGTTTGGAACAGAGCACAGCATAAGAGAAATGACATGGCTAAGAAATAGGAATCCCAAAATAAATATCCGCGAATGCAGAATACTTTGTATAAACCTGGAGAGGGATTTTTTTAAATGTTTGTTTAATTGCATCTTAATTAGAAAGCAACAAAATTATTTAGCTCAAAATTCTTTCTCCATCTCTCTCTCTAGACTGGAATTTTCAAAAGAGTCTAAGACTAGAAACTATACCAGTAGACTTAAAGCAGTAAAACTCTTCGCCTCCCTTCAGTGTGGATGCGGTTAAACTGGTATACAAGTGCTTATGCCAGGATAGCTTATTCTGGATCAGGAAGTGAAGCAAACTATAGCAAAACATGACACCTTTATGCCAATATACCTGTATTCAGACTAGGGTTTACACTGGAATACCTATATCGGGGGGGAGAATCACACCCTCAACTGACGTAGATAGACTGGTGTAACTTCTTAGTGTATACCAGGCCTAAGGGAGATAGGCAGCCATTTTTTATTGAATTGTAAGAGGAATTGGCACTTAAATCCCTTAAACTTCTTTGAAAATCCCAGCCCCTCTCCCTCTATTGCATCTAACATTGTAATATGTTTACGTATTATTAAATGATGTGTGGTAGGGAGAAGTGATAAGGGTAAAGAGAACTGCTCTTGCTAGGGATGAATCATGTTTTTTATATCTCATGTGGTTGTGTGCTTTTAAAAGTATGCCAAGGGCTCCTGGAACTCTGGCTGGCTTTCTCTTCTTGGTAAGGAGTTGCTTTTGGGTGGAAATCTAAATAAATAAGCTGTGTTTGATAGTAGAATGGCATAAAAGTCAAGGTGTGTTGCATTATTCCAAAATCCCCATCAGACACTGCAGTATATGCTACTACATCTTGGCTCCTATGTGTTCTAAAGTACGTTCTGTCTGGTTTCACATCCAAATCACATCACATAAAAATCGGGGTATTTGGCTTTAGAGATTTGGCTCGGTCCTTCAAAGCATTTGGCTCAGTCAGTGAACTTTGGGTCCAGAGGTGAACTTCCCTTGCTTTCAAGGAGAGGTTTTGCATCGAATGTTCTGGTTTAGGCGCACATCTACTTCATTTTTTTTTTATCTGTCTCTAATTTAAGATGCTCAGTGTTGTGATTTGGGGTATTCTGGTCAAAACTGATTCCATCGTTTACCCCTTTCTTTTAAATCGTGGTACATGATTCTGTTCTGCTCTTCCTTATATTAGTTTATAAATAAACAGCTCTGTACGCTCTGCAGCCTCATGCAGTAATGAAATGTACCCCAAATAATGCCACGCAGCAAATTGATGTGTTACAAATTCCAGTGACCTTTGCCTGCTGGTTAAATGTTACCCAAAAAACCAACCAGACCTGAACAATGCCTGAGGAATGAGTAGAACTGCACATGGTTCCCACAAAGGCCAATCCGACCGTTGGCCCATCAAAATCAATTGCTCTGTAAGGAAGCAAAAAAACACAGCATGAAGCCCAGTGATCTGTCACAAGGGTGAAAACCTGATGGCATTGCTGGTGGTTTTGTTGATTGAACTGGAGATTCCCTTAGGCATGGTCCCCTTAGTCAGAACCAATATGATTCTCAAGGGCACAAATACTCAAGAGCCTGACTCCCATTGGCTTTCAGTGGGATTTAGGCACTTACCTGTCATTTGTGCCCTTGACACTCTCTCCCTCAGGGTCATAGATGGGACACTGCAGCTGAATAATCTTGAATTTTGGATCTGAATTCCGACTTTGCAGCTCAGATATATCTTTATATTGGCTCCAGTTTAGTAAAGCACTTAAGCACAGGTTCAGTTTTAAGCATGTGAATGATTTCATCGCTTTTCTGCAAGACTAGATTTATCCGAGCATTTAAGTATTTGATTAAATTAATCCTGATTCAGCAAACCACTTAAGGACATTTTTAACGCCAAGTATGTGCTTAAGTTCCACTGATATCAATGGGACATTAGCACATGCTTCAATGTAAGCATGTGCTTTGGTAAACCAGGCCCAGTGGGCTCGTGCCAGAATACTGAATTGGGCACCTCTCCAAAGTTCTGATTCAGAGCAGAATCTGGGTGTGAGCTCTGTATTTCAGGCCCAGATAGATAGATAGATAGCCAGCTGCAAAATTCATATTCAGCTCCTCATTCAGATATTAAACTTCCCCCTCCCCCCCTCCAAAAGTGCATGGGTGCTTAGGTCCATCTCTATTCATTCATTTTATTTGCATTTATACCATTTATGTTGGTATAAATGGTACTACATTTTATAGTATTCCTGTTTTGCCGGAGCTCAGACGAGATGAACATAACCATCTCTTTTGCCCTGAAAAACCTATAGGTTGAAGTCAATAGCAAAACTCCTGTTGACTTAAATGGGGCCAGGGCTTCACCCTATCGATCTGTGAATATTACAACCCGGTGTTTGAAATGACAAAACTAGAACCCTTACAGACTGCATCTCTGGTTATCTTTGTAAACAAGTTTCTGGGTACAAATTCTTCTGGCATATTTGGAAATACAAGTGGAAAAGGCCATGATACGTACGTGAGTAACTGAGCGTTGTCATTATTCTTCCGTTTCAGCAGGTCCGATTGACGCCATGCTGAGAATTTGTCCAAGGTGATGCCTGCTGAAGAATTCACAGTGAACGGATCCCCAGCCGACCAGATTTCTAGGCCAATCAAAGCCACGTAAATGTTTATGGCTTTGTAAACCTGCAGTAAGGAGAGAGCAAGGACAGAAGAAGTAAGTAACCTATAATTTTTTCAGACAGCAGGGACGTATTCTGATAATGAGTTTGTTTTTAATCACCTAACATTTGTTCATTTCTAAAACTAGACGAACTTTTCTGAATTCTGAAATTCCAGTGAAGTTTTGAAACTAAAAAAAAACAGAAAAAATCTGATTTTTCTTAATTCTGCCTCTTCTCCTCCCCCCCGCCCCCCCTCCCCATCTTTTGGACCAACTTAAGAAACTGTCAAAATAAGTCACATTTTGAAATTGCAACAGCATATTTGAAGAAATTACAAACTTAAAAGAGAGGAAAAAAATTGGAAATTTTTCACGACTTCTTTTTAATGAACTCTAATCAGTTTTTTGTTACAGTTGCTACGACATGGATGCCATAAACCCCTCCTTAAAAATATTTGGTTTAGTTATGTAATTATTTCTCCCTCACTTCTGAACATACAGCCCGGGATATTATGGACATGTGGCATATGCTCGGGGCTAGATCTCTAGCTGCTGTGCTAGTAAGGCTCCTTTACACTCTAAGAGCAATATAATAAATGGGGCATTAATCATAAATGAGAATCAGGCACATGGAGTTCAATGGGATTGATTATCGTGTGCTTAAAGTTAAGCACATGCATGCGCATTTGGAGGATTGGAGCCTAACTATATTAAAAAACTCAGTCTATAAAAACTTGGCATAGAGTTTCCTCTGAAGGAAGAATTTTCTTTGAAAATTTGATGGACACTGAAAGATTTTGTGAATATCTGGTCTCTTTATTTAAAAAAAAAAAAAAAGACCTTTGTAGCGTTTATTACAATTTTGCCTTTTACACGAGCATGGTTTGCCACTGACTTGACTTTGTGTAGTAAGTTGCTTGACTGCAAAGATGGTGTAAACCACTATGTTGATTTGGCAGCGTTTCATACCCACTTTGCACTGCTGTGAATAAACCGTGCAAGGCATGGGGCAGTAAAGAATCAGATCCAGTGTCCCTACTGTTGTTTTCAACCAAACCATTGTGGACTATGAGAGAAAAATCATTAGTTTGATATCATGGTCCTGTTGCTTTGAAGGCACAGAGTCTCCTTTCATTTTTTCCACCTGACCCTTTATTTATGCTTTATTCACTCTTTCATAAACGCCAGCAGATCTGATTTTCTTCATTCTTTTCTAGGTGTAATTACAGAAAACTCCCGAGACTGCAAAACTTAATAAATTCTGTAGCACTTTAAGTTAATAATAACAGGGCTTACCATGTTGATGTAATTGATTATTTCAAATACCCGTGTTCTTATACTTGTCATGTTGCGGTTGTACTTCCTATACTGCAAAAATTAATATGAAAGCATCAGTAACAGGATAAGGGAAAAAAATAAAACTGTAATTGTAGGGGAAAAGACCTGAAACATTTCAAATAAAACTGCACCACAGATCAGTGGTCTTTGTTAAAGTGAAATGAAGGTCTTGGTACAGCAACTAATCTCAGTTTACTATTTATCTCATATTCATATCATGTTGTATATTTCAAATCTCTCATACTGTATGATATTCAGCCCTATGCAGAGGGAGAGCACCAGGCCTACTGAAGTCCCCCTGATGCTCTATTTTGTGCATTTAAGTGAGACTTCAGTGGTGCATAGGCCTTGTATTGCAGTGAATTTCACCCATTAGTTGTTGAGATTTGAACAGCTATTTGAGCGCAGATGGTGATGTTAAGACCGTAAGAGCTGTCATACTGAGTCAGACCATGGTTCATCTTGTCCAGGATCCTGTCTCCAACAGTGGCCTGTAGCAGAGCTTCAGTGGGATGTACAAAACAGGGTAATTATGAAGTGATCCACCCCTGTCTTCCACTCCCAGCTTCTGGCAGTCAGAGGTTTAGGGTCACTCTGAGCCTGGGGCTATGTCTCTGACCATCTTGGCTAATAGCCCTTGATGGATCCATCTTCCATGAACTGATCCAGTTCTTTCTTGAACCCAGTTACACTTTTGGCCATCACAACATCCCATGACAGTGAATTCCCCAGAGTAATTGTTCGTTTTGTGGAAAAAATACTTCCTCTTGTTTTTATTAAACCTGCTGCCTATTCATTTAATCAGGTGACCCCTAGTTTTTGTATCATGTGAAAGAGTAAATAACACTTCTCCATTCACTTTTTTCGCACTATTCATGATTTTGTAGCCCTCAATCATATTCCCCTTTATTTGTCTATTTTCTACAGACAACTACACACAGTACTAGAGCTACTGCAGCCCACCACACCTACTGTACTGCAATCACAATAGTATAGGTTGAGAACCAAAGGCTCAGGGACTTGGTCCCAGATCCTGTCCCCCATTCTTAGAATCATAGAACTGGAAGGGACCTCGAGAGGTCATCTAGTCCAGTCCCCTGCAGTCAAGGAAGGACTAAATATTATTCTTGTTTTTCTTTGTCGGATAACAGCTGTTCTAGATATTAAGCCAGATCTTCAGCTGATGTAAATTAGCATCATGCCATTGTAATCAGTGCTGAGTTACACCAGCTATGGATCTGGCCTATTACTTTTAACACACAGTGCCTAGAGGCTGGGACTGAGTCTCCCAGCCCAGGCAGACAGAAAAGTGCTACTGGAGTTTGAGCTAGTGTGCTAAAAATATCAGTGTGGCCTTTGTGGCTTGGACTGCAGCTCAGGCTCTCAAGCCTAGGTGGTGTGGCGGGCTTACCCTAAGGGGCCTGCAAACGCTTACTATCAGGGGTAGCATTACCGTAAGTGTTTGCTAATATGAAATCATTGGGATTAGTTCTCATAATAAACACGAAGGGCTTGATCCAAAGCCCATTAAAGTCAGTGGAAAGACTTTCCTTGATTTCAGTAGGTTTTGGATTGGACTTTACATCTGGTAGTGTTTTGTGTGCTAAAATAGAAGGTACACACATAGGGCCTGGTTCTGATCACAACCGAAATCCATTTTTCATCACTGATTTCAGTTGGTTTAATCCTGAGTGACACAAATGCAAGTGAGGAAGAATCAGATTTGCAGAGTGTTAGAGGATGTGGTACAAGGGCGACAGAGTAGCCTAAACTCATACAGATCTGGGTTTCTTCCTGTCCCTTTAGGGTCTGGTTTACATTAAAGCCCCTTTACACTGTTCTGGCAGAATTAGGAGCCTTAGAATAGATGTGAAGTACAGTTCCACTCACTCTAAGGCCCCTTTCCACTGTGGTGTAAAGGGGTCTTAGCACAAATGAGAGTGAGGCCCTTAGAATCTAAAAAAAAGAAAAAGAAAAAGAAAAAGAAAAAGTGGAAATAGCAGGTTTTATGAAAATTAGTTTAAAAGAGATTGCTCCTGGGCTGCTGTCAAGTTTCTGCCTTTGGCAAATATTTAAGGCTGAGTAAACTTCCCCCTGAAAACTGGGACATATGACGGAAGTGCCATACTTTCATAACACCAAATATAGTAATGTTCTTAGAAAATATGCTGATGGGGGGGAAAAAAGAAGAAACGATTTGGAAAAAAAATTGGTCTAGTTTTTGTTCATTATTTTTCATGCCAAGATGATTCGCCTTGCCTGGTACTGCGCTGTTTTAGTTAATGGAAACACGTGATGTAACTTCCGAGTGTTGGGTCCCGTGGATTTTAGATGAGAGGAATCATAGAATATCAGAGTTGGAAGGGACCTCAGGAGGTCATCTAGTCCAACCCCCTGCTCAAAGCAGGACCAATCCCCAATTTTTGCCCCAGATCCCTAAATGGCCCCCTCAAGGATTGAACTCACAACCCTGGGTTTAGCAGGCCAATGCTCAAACCACTGAGCTATCCCTCCCCCCCAAGCCTACAGTACCCAGTATTCCCAGGAGGTCTCCCATCCAAGTACTAACCAGGCCTGACCCTGCTTAGCTTCCAAGATCAGACGAGATCGGGCGTGTTCAGGGTGGTATGGCCATAGGAGCATGAATCAGTAAGCATGAAAGTGTCTGTCAGAAATATTATCAGCTGTGGACCTGATCCTGCAAACACAGGTTGCTTAACTTTGAGCCCACTGGTTGCAATTGAGACTATTCTTGTGCTTGAAGTTCAGCACGTATTTGTTTGCAGGATCAGGGCCTTTTTATAATATCCATATTTTACCTACACAGCAGGTTGCATAATTGATCAGCTATGATTCTCTTGTATTCAAAATCTTCTTCTTTATTTGCAAACCTCTCCTGGCCCATGAATACTTTTGGTGGCCGTAACTCTATCTGCTCCTCTCCATATTCCCTCTGCTCAGGTGGGCTCCAAATCTTTGAAAGGCTGTTGAAAATACTTATTAAAGGTATTGGGGACAAGATGGTGGTCAGGGTCATGCAGGCTAATGAGCTGATCCTACAAGCTATTCTGCATATCATAGAATAGAATCATAGAATATCAGGGTTGGAAGGGACCTCAGGAGGTCATCTAGTCCAACCCCCTGTTCAAAGTAGGACCAATCCCCAATTTTTGCCCCATATCCCTAAAGGCCCCCTCAAAGATTGAACTCACAACCCTGGGTTTAGCAGGCCAAAGCTCAAGCCACTGAGCTATCCCTCCCCCCAAAAGCTGCGCCCACTCCTCCCCCTCTTCCGCAGAGTCCTACTGAGGTAGTTAGGGTTCCATATGGGCACAGTGATTTAGATTCATAGATATTAAGGTCAGAAGGGATCATTATGATCATTTAGTCTGACCTCCTGCACAATGCAGGCCACAGAATCTCACCCACCCACTCCTGCAAAAAACCTCTCACCTATGTCTGGGCTACTGAAGTCCTCAAATCGTGGTTTAAAGACTTCAAGGAGCAGAGAATCCTCCAGCAAGTGACCCATGCCCCATGCTACAGAGGAAGGCGAAAAACCCTCCTCCAGGGCCTCTTCTAATCTGCCCTGGAGGAAAATTCCTTCCCGACCCCAAATACGGCGATCAGCTGAACCCTGAGCATATGGGCAAGATTCACCAGCCAGATACCCAGGAAAGAATTCTCTGATTTGCTTGTGTGGAGCAACTTGTGGGATCAGGGTCAAAGTGTGTCATGTGGCTGGTCCACCTAGAGGGTGACAGCCTACTACTACTACTACCAGCTAGCTCATATGATATCCTGTCCTGAGCCTCTGAGAGGCACAACACAGAACCTGCAGCCCAGGGGGATGGAGAAGACTATGGTGGCTAAGTCACCTTTGGGTCCTGCCCGCTCCAGGATGCCTGATATAATGTAGATAGTCCTGGGGGTCTCTCTCAGTTATGGCAGGCTTGGTTGGGATTCTGCAGCCCTGCCCCAGCACGCCCCATATGCCAGGGCTTACGAAGGATCTGCAGAGGACAGCCTTACAGCTATCTATCTTCCTCAGTGCCTGCACTAGGGGAATCTTCCCATAGCTAGAACTAGGGATTTTAGGTCTCCTTCTATAGCGCCCTTATGTAGTGCAACCAGGGATGGCATGTGGGTAAGGATCTCACACTAGTTGCAGGGCAACAGAGAGCCGGGCCATACACTTATATTGTCATCCAAAAAATGTCAATGTGTTGAAAAACATTTTCCAATCAGTTTTACTTGAGATCTGTATTTTGCTATCCATTGTGAATTTCAAATCTTCACCGGGCAGGATCTTCCTTGCTCGGAGTTGGCTTAAGTCTGCCCCTGCTGCTGAAGTCAAGTATAATACTCCAATTTATCTCAGTGGGAGCACAGTTAGACCGGTGCCGAATGCTTTGAAAAATCGAATCCGTAGTTGTTGTTGTAGAGGTAAAATGAAAAATGTTTGTCTGAATACTCACCGCAGCATTGTCTACAACTATGTAGACTTCGACATACTTCTTCGCTTTCAGGTATTCCTGTTTCTAAGAAAAACATTTTGCAAAAGATTGTTATGACCTGTTCCGATCTGCCCCCTTTAGATTCAAGAAGAATATTTTATAATCATATAATCTCTCTCTCTCTCTCTTTCTCGCTAAATTACTGAGCGTGGAAATGCTGTCATCTCCATTTTACAGTTGAGAAGCTCAGGCTCAGATTTTCAAAGGTATTTAAGTGCCTAAAGATGCAGAGAGGCACCTAGTAGAATTTACGAAAGCACCTTACAAAAGTCAGTTCGGTGCATAACTCCCACTGATATTGTTTGGCACCTAAGTCCCATTGACTAAGCCTAAATACCCTTGTAAATCTAGCCCAGGGTTCTTTTTTTAATTGAAATTAATTAAATTTGGGCCTTAGATCAATGTGCAACTCATATTGACCAATAATAATCAAACCTGTAGTGGGCGAACTCAATTCATTGATTCCCTGTTGTCAATTGCATGCTTGTATCTGCAGGGAGAATTTGCCTTTATTTGTGTTTTAAAGCTGCCTGCTACCACGTTAATTAACGTTGCACAATACTAATGAAAGATAAATTGGGTTCCCTCCAGCTGCGTACAGGTTTCAACGGCTTGAGTCACATTTCAGATCTGTGATTTCATATTAAAAATGTATGCCTGTCAAGGCCAAATTTTCAAAATGCCTCCAAAAATGTGTGTGCAAACTGTGCAATTTCCATGTGCAAAATGTGCATTTGCAGATGCAATATTTGCACATGTCATTTGGATGAATGTGCACATTTTTCATGCATAGGGACTGATTCTGATGTAAAGGAGTTGTAACTGAGGATCAGACCCATGGTTACAGAAGCTGACTTTAGGATTTTCTGTACTGATTTAAAACTAAATGAACTGAAAAAGGATAATATTTTCCTCTCTTTCTAAGCTGTGGGACCCCATTAAAACAGCAAGGTATACAGTGTAGCAGCGTGCATGGAACTTGGAGGGAGGAGCACAGGTTGCAGGAGAGAAGCGTTATGAGCCTGCACCAGGAGTCAGTCTGTGTGCACATGGCTAGAGCGCGCGTCACAGTTGCAGAATCTCTATAAATAGGTGCTTTAATGAAGAACCCATTTAATTTTACAAGCACGTAATTCTCTCGTGGAGTTACCCAGCACACAGAACATGAAACACAGATTGCCTCTATGCCAGCAATAACATGTTTCAGAGTAACAGCCATGTTAGTCTGTATTCGCAAAAAGAAAAGGAGTACTTGTGGCACCTTAGAGACTAACCAATTTATTTGAGCATGAGCTTTCGTGAGCTACAGCTCACTTCATCGGATGCATCTGATGAAGTGAGCTGTAGCTCACGAAAGCTCATGCTCAAATAAATTGGTTAGTCTCTAAGGTGCCACAAGTACTCCTTTTCTTTTAGCAATAACATGGTGAATCCCTAACTACACCTAAGACCCTGTCTCACATTACCCTTCTGGGTAGGAATAAAAGTGATTTTTTTCCCCCAAAATATGGTGTAATTCACCCCTTTATGCCAGGATCACAAAAACTAATTCTCAGAAATTTTCTTAGGGATTTAGTTTAACTTCAGGGCAGTACTCACTTCCAGACTGGTGCTTGATCTAGAGGACTTTTTGATAGGATCTTCTGATTCCCAGGTAGTGTTGGTTACGCCGCAAGTTTTTGGGCCTTCAACATCTTCCAGGCTTTCATATTTAAAGACTGCATGTTCCTCGCTGTCTGTGAGCTTCAGGGGTTGGATAAGGTATCTTTGACCCTGGCTCTTGAAATATCCTCTGTGAAACATTTTTTTAAAACCCTCAGATTAGAATGAAGGTGAGGATCTTTGCGAATCCATAGGATTTTATCAAAATAATAACGACTCACATTTGTGGAGCACTTTTCTCCCCTAGTATAAGGATCACACTACACACCAGTGTAATAGTACACAGTAGAATTTTAACTGCTCTCAGATACAATACACCACAGGAAGTAAAGAATGCCATGACAAACTGAAATTCTAGGAGAAATTAGATTAGAAAAGTAAAACCTACTCAAACTGGAATTAAGCCAGTGGAACAGAATTTTGTTCATGACTTCTATACTGATGAGATCTGTCTGAAAAATGGAATTTTGATTCCATGGGAAATTTGATATTTCGGCATTTATGTTCATCCTAAATCAGGAAGAAAAGATAAAATATCGAAATGAAAAGTTCAGTATAATTTTACATTGGAAATGTCAAAATGTTTTGTTTCGACATTTGTGATCAAAACAAAATGTTTTCACATTCAGAAATCAGAATGTTTCATTTCAGTGTGTTAACCTGAAACAAAACATTCTGACAGAGAATTCTGCTGAAATCAATCTTTCCCTCAGAAAATTTCTATGTGGATGAAACCCCATTTTCTGATGGAAAAATATTGCTTCTTAAATTGTTTGACCAGCCCTTGTGCTAATGTTCCCGGCCCTTCAAATTGTGCAATGGAATCTTTAATGGTTACAAAAGGACAGATCTTTGAATTGATCGTCTTGTGCAAAAGACTGGATCTCTAAAAACACTGCTCCACCTAACACCATACTCAAGCACTGGTTCAGCATTGAATGAGAAGATTAACACCTCCTGCTGAACCATCAACATAACTTCCCGCAGCACATAAGTGTTTAGTTTCCTATCTAGTATTAGAACCAGAGTGAAAATATGCAGTTGCACCTCCTCCAAACAATTGCTGATACCCTCTGGCTTTTTCTTGTCCTTTTTCCTTTTCTTTATAAACTGTTTTCCTCAGAAGTAGATCTGTAGGATAACTACTCAGACCCATTCTCATAGTGATTTCACCCTTATAGAGCTAAACTTTTGAGATCTTACTGATTCATAAGACTGGATGCAACTGTGACTGTAAATAAAGAGCAAGTGAACAAAAAGTCCTGTAGATTTAAAAAGTACATTCTTGTGTCATTTCACCATGAAGACCATTAGCTACAATCTTACTTCAAACCACTGCAGGCACTGATGCTTGCTTCTGAGTCATTATCGTTTTGGATGTGACCATCGTAAAAACAGTGGTCCTGTTAGGAAACAACGATAAATTGTCATATTGGGCCAGATCTTCAGCTGGTGTGAACTGGCTTAGCTCCAATTACGTCCGTAGCGTTATGTCATATTACATTATCTGCCGATTTGTCCCATTTAGATATTATAATTTTTCTCCGAATATTGTTTTTTGTTTTATATCAAATCTGAGTTACGGTGTTCTGGTCAGAAAGGAGGTTGGTACCCCTCTACCATCCACTTTAATTGCCTATGCTTCCAAAAGGAAATTATGACCTGTGGTACCTCCTGCTTGAAATGGAAATAGAGGGTGACAATTCCCAGGTCAGTTGCAGCAGCTCTGTGTTGGTCTGTTGGCACAAAGGTACCCTAACTTTGGCAAGTCCAAACAGTACAGGCTTTCCGCTCCATAGAAGAATCTTCAAGTGGCTTACAGCTGCCAAGTTTATTTGCCTTCTGTTGCCCTGATTCAGCAAAGCACTTTTTCATGTACTTAACTTTACACATGTGTTACCCAGGTTCTCAAAGTTAAGCACGTGCTTAAACGTGAAATAGGGATAGGATTACTCCTGTATTTAAAGTTAAGCACATGCTTAAGTGCTTTGCAGAATCAGGGGTCAGATTATGTTGTTTCAGCATGACCCCAGTGCAGGAAAGCACTTAATTATGTGCTTAACTTTACCACGATTAAGTCCTGTCAAGTCCCATTGAAGCAAAGAATATGCTTAAAAGTGAACATGTGCTTGAGGGTGAAATTTTCAAAGGTGCATAAGTGATTTAAGAACCTAAATTCCAATAGAGCCAAGTGGGTTCAATGGGATGCCTAAGTCACGTGGGTGCTTTTGAAAATGTTACCCTAACTAGTTTCTTGAATATGGGCTTGTGAAATAGCATTTAAACCCACATACAAATGTACGACTTTTATTGCTCATGGATGCTGGGTTTCACATTATGGTTTAACATCCATTCATCATGATATGTCAGTTTCTTTACAATGAAAGAATAATTAACGAAAGGAACATTATTAGAGAAAATAATAAACAATTGCTGTACACCTCATGCTGATGCAAGTTAAGCCAAAAAATGTTTAATCACAGAGCAGTACGAGCAAAGCTGGAATTCCTCGGTCATACAGTGTATCAGATGTCTGTGCCGCATGCCTTGTTTGGAATAATCTTTAACCAAATGCAAACTTCCATTTGGTGAGAGAAATAAATAGAACAATGAGGAATAGCCTCTGTAATATTAAGAAACGAAATCCTGAAGTCCTTACACAGATGTTTACCCAATCCAAATGTCTATTGTTCCTCTTACCTTCTCCAGGACAAAGAATATTTATTTCTGCATTTCAAATTGTAATTGTTAACAAACATACAATGAACAATGGCTTAAAATTGGGGGGCGGGAGGGGGTTGTAGTTCTGTGGGTCAAGACCCATAGACATAGTTAATTTAAAAAAAAAAATGTGTACAGTGACTGCCTTTGTGCTTATAACTGAGTAACTGATTGGTCATGGTCCAAGGAAGCCATCTGGTATAACCTGTAATATATTTTAATGCATCTGCTGTGTGGGTGGGAGGCAGGGTGGGTGGGGGTGTGTGTGTGTGAAGGTGTGTTTACCTGAGTTCATGATCTCACTGAGATTAGGCTCTTAAAATGAATAACATTTGCTCCTTTGTGAAACCTAGTTATGCGGTGGAAAGCCATAGAATGTTTAGTCTCAATGAGCCCCACTCCCTTTCCTCCGGGAATTCCAACAGTGTTCATAAGCTATAGACGTGTTCATAAGCTATAGATGTGCAAAAGGTTTTCTTTGTTATAAAGAAAGCTATGGTTCAGATTCTCAAGTGGTGTAAATCAGTGCAGTTCCATGGAGGTCAAGAAACACAACCTCATTCACTCATTCATCGAGGTGAGTGAAGCTATGCCAATTTATACAAGCTTAGAATCTGGACCTATATCTTCCATTATAAAGTGGATTGTTCTGTTGCTAATATGCCGGCGAATCTCACATGGAACACCACGTGATTACAGATTTGTAGAAGAGCCTTCGTATGTTACCTTGATCTGAGGGCTTGTTGTCACTTCTTGACCCTCATCTGAGTAATGAGTTTCAGAGTAGTCCTTGGCAAATAGATCCCTGGAAAGAATACAATGGGCCTGTTATTCCAGCAAATAATGATGCTGGAGTAATCAAGGGAAGAAGTAATTACATAATGAACTTCAAACCATTTTGAAACACTAGCATGCATAGTGGTGTTATTTTTAGCATCAAAAGACTGGAGAATTAAGGCCGCTGGACAATTAGGCCTCTTCACAACCCTTATCCAAACACAGGGAGAGTTCTAAAGTCAAACCAAAGCCCATTCATTGTATTAATACAAAATAACTTCCTGAGAGTATAAGACAAGACCATTTTTAAATACATATACGGGCCTGATTCTTTCTTGGGCTATACCTTGGGTAGTCATTTGTGCCATTTCAAAGTGAGTGTGAAACACTACTATTCTGATGTGTTAGTGCTTTACACCCACTTTGATTAACATACAGAGCAATGGAAGATCTGGCTCATCTACGTACAAGACACACATACATATAGAGATTGATCAATACTTTCCATTATTGCCCTCTGTTTATAAACAGTTATTTATAAGTTTGTCAAACTTTAACCCGGGGGGATGAAATTGTCCAGACTTGGTTTGTAGTTAAGGCTGACTTTTCTTCACTGTAAGTCTATCTACCTTTAGAAAGACACACATATAGGTGTAACACACTAAATAGGTGGACATGATATCCCTGGAATACATCCTTTTAATTTGGCAACAACTGAATACACTGCATTCATTTTGCATTCTGACTTGCTTGCATGCACGCTGATCACCAGTAGCTCAATCTTGCAAGATTCTGAGCACTCTGGGTCCCAATCCACCAGAGCACTTAAACAGATGCTTAATTTAAAGCAACCTGAGCAGTCCCACAGAGGTCAGTCATGAATTGGGGCCCAATTCACTTCAGCTAGTACTAATGTTCCAAACCTCTGTGAGCAATTTCAATGGGTCACCGTATTCTTAAAGAAAGGAAGCTAACGCAAAAAGGCTTCCCAATTCCTCTCCCTCTGCTCCCTTGAAATATTTTGAATAGATTAAAGCAGGGACTAACCTTTATTTATTGTTTCTATTTCTATTTTTGATACATTTAATATAAACCGATTGCCACGTTAAGGCATATTTACACAATCTTTAAAAACACGCCACTTAAAACGTACCTAAACTGACACAATGTCAAACATAAAGAACTCAAAAGACACACCCGGCCAATGCAGAATAACGATTACACGTTATTTCATGTTTGCTCTCTATGGGCCGACAGCATTCTGATATGCTCTGTTTTGTATTATAGCCTCTTCTCTATGTACCTTGCCTATACTATACGTGTAGACTAAGCTCCTCAGGCTGGGATGTGTTTCTTATTTTGCAAGATTAATTCAGAACCCAGTAAGGTTTAGAAGTCTGATCACTTGTGAACTGTCAGGACTATTTCTTTGTATTACTATTGTAATATTTTCCATTCTGAGAGAGCCTATGCCCCCCCCCCCCCCCGGAATCAGAGCTCCGCTGAATTCGGCACCGAACAAACATAACGCAAAGACAATCCCTGACACAATCCCCCGCACAATTTATAATCTAGGATTTAGACGAGAAACAAGAGGTTAATTTAGGCAAATAAGTAGGAGTGAGAGAACAAAGTTAACAGTAGAGGCAGGTATGATTTCATAAATGGGCAGTAATCGTAGTGATAGAGGTCACAGAGGGTGGCCGGCCTGACCAGTGCTATCCTAGCTGTCTGTCGGTCTACCTATCTACCTCTTGCATTTTCATAATGTCTTCCTTCTGAGGATCTCAGGATTCTTTACAAATGTGAATACACAATAGCCTGAAAGTAAATCAGTATTATTATCTCCAAGTTACAGATGGGGAAACTGAGGCACAGAGAGGGGCTCACAAGTCAAGTTTGCTGCAACCAAGGTTTTAGAATCCAACAGAAAGCAGCAGGAGCTGCAGCAGTGTCGTTATAGTCACAGCAAATGTCCTACATCTGTTTTGGAGTTCTGTCATGCTGGCCGGGCTCTGCCAGGGTGCCACTGATTCTGTTCTATTCTATTCAGATTCTTATTCTGCTGCCATCCCTATGATATCTGAGAGTTAAAATTTCAAATACACCCATCTCTTAGGAGCCTAAGTCCCATCTGCTTTTCGAAACTGTATCCTGAGTGCTTTATAGTATCTCTTTCCAGTGACCTGGGTGATTAGAGAGTGATGATGTTAAAAGAAAAGAAATTGAACTTACTTATTTTTTTCTAGATGAAGTATCACTTTCTCGCCGTTGACTTTAATTTCGTATTGCATCCTGTCGTCATATTTTGCCTGCAAATATTTGTATGTTATAATATCGAGATGAATAAGCACCAGCCTCACTGTGAATTTACTGGTCTTGAGATGCCAACACCAACTCCCCCACGACAATAAACCCGCTGCCAGTGCTAGACTAAGCATCAGTTTTTAAATGACTTGAATAAATTGATCTCTAAAATCTAAAGTCTGCTTTCAAAGGTACATGTACATCTCTGCTGACTTCGAGAGGAGACTATACTTAAGACCCAATTCTGGAAAGCACTCAAGGACATGCTTAACTTTAAGCATGTGAATAATCCTATCCCTATTCATCCAAACACCTACGCATGTTCTTAACTTTAAGCGTTTGAACTGTCTTAGTTGAACTCAGTGGTATGTTATATCCTTTTCCCCACTACCCTTTGTCTGTCTTGTCTATTTAGATTGTAAACTTTTCAGAGCAGGGACCATCTACTACTCCCTGTTTTATGCAGTGCCTAACACAACGGGCACTTGGTGAATAACTAGGCACTATCTCAATAAGAGTAATAATTATTAAAGTGCTGAAAGTTAGGCATGTGCTTATGCTTTCCTGTGTTGGGGTCTTCATCCATAGGACTCAAAGTTCTTCATAAAGGACAGCAAGTCTCACTGTCCTATTTGGCAGGTGGAGGAAGAGGGATCAAGAGAAGTTAAGTGACCTACTCACCATCCCCCAGCAGGTTGGGTTGGTGGCAGAGCTAGGAGTAGGACCCTGTCTTGGACCCTACCCGCTGATTTGTTCCGCCTCCACCCAAAGGTTGATTTGAGGGTGTGGTCGTGCTGCATACTTTGGATCTAAAACTCAACACCCTGGAACGCGAGGCGCTTCTGCTCTTCTGTTTTCCACTATCCACCCACCGCTCCACTTTTGAGCAAAAACGTGCCACTAATGCCAACGAATGAGTTGGTTTGCTCTGTGAATAAACGTATGGTCATAAGCTAGGAGGAGACTCGTCAATCACATTAAGCCTTTGCCACCTACTTTTACTGTGTGACTGTCACGGCCTGCCCTTGCAGGGGAATGGATCCAATAGTCTAGTTATTCTGTTCCATTAGTATGATCTGATGTCTGGATCTAACTTATCTTGAAAGTTAAGTACACTCTGACCCAAGACAAAACTCTCCCATTCCCATGCAAACAAATAAAAAATGCCTCCTTTATTACCCCATGGTTGGGATTTTGGTTTCCTGCTACATCTCTTTTATGTAATTGGTGTAATTTTTGTGGGTATATCACTTCGTAGTCCTTCACCCCCGGTAATTGCCTTCGTGCAGTCCCTAGGGGAAACAAAAAGATTTGTCAAAACAAAGGTATTTATTTTATTTTTTTTTTAAGTTCCAGAGTTTCTAAATGCTGTATTGTTTTATTTAATTTTCATGCAATTCATAGAACCCTATTCTAGCACTGCGTGATTTTTATATCAACACATTGGGCCAGATTTTCAAGATGTCGCCTTTACTTTTGCATTCGCTGTTTTGCAACTGATGCAGGTGATTCTGTAGAGTTAATGATCTCCAGGCTCTGTTACAGAAAGTTGTTCAAATTAACAAAGAATTCCTCCTGTATGGTAGGTAAGTAAGTTCACAGCATTCATGGGTAGTTGGGAGCAATCTGATTCATTCTTTAGAAAAAAGAAAAGGAGGACTTGTGGCACCTTAGAGCCTAACCAATTTATTTGAGCATAAGCTTCCGTGAGCTACAGCTCACTTCATCGGACGAGTACTTCATAAAGGTACTGTAGCTCACGGAAGCTTATGCTCAAATAAATTGGTTAGGCTCTAAGGTGCCACAAGTACTCCTTTTCTTTTTGCGAATACAGACTAACACGGCTGTTACTCTGAAACCATTCTTTAGAAATATTTTCAACTAGTCTTTTCACAGAAATAGCTTGCAGTTAACCTTCCACCTATAGCATGTTTCACCTACTATATTTTACTGGGTGTGATTATGTGCATGTGATAGTTGAAAACTTTTCTTTTCTCTGCTTTTTATTGTTGTCTTTTTCTCTCCTTTTGTTCAGTTCTCTCCTACTCCTTGCTCCCACTTTTTATTGGGGTTTTATACAGGAGTATGAAATATGTTTTGTTCCTTATGAGAACACTTCATACCAGCTGTTTTGTGATCAATATAGTTGTGTTGGACGCTTGTAGGAGAAAGAGTGGTTCATAGATTTGAAAGCCAGAAGGGACCGTTACGATCAACTAATCTGGCTTCCTGCATAACACAGACCAAGAGATGGTGGCCACAGGAAGGAACTGTAAGAGATGGCAAGAGTAATATCAAACCCTTAGACTGAGGGTGTGCCCATCATTGGTTGGTTGGATTCATAGTCTGTTTGTGGTTAGCCCTTCAGCTACTGCGAGAATATCCATGGACAGCAACAGCCATATTGGCTTTTTTTCTCCTCTTCAGCAGGCCAGGAGGTTGCAGCTCTCTCTTCTGGGTGCAGAGTTGGTGAGCACCGTGTTTCCATAGAACTGAGCTACCATATTGCATTCCTCATGCAGAAACTATCCCCAGTCCATAGCACAAGCAGTTGGGCACCACATGTTGCTGAAACCAAGCGCAACACTGGATTGTGCGGCCAAAATTTGCAAAAGTTAAGAGTGGTTTTTTTGGTGCTTTGGATTTTGGGTTTCCAGCCTGCAACAACCTTAGAGGGTCTGATTTTCATGAAGGGCTAAGCAGACGTGCTCTAAAAATCAGGCCCTGCTAAAACATCTGTCTCAAGTTGGGCACTGGACAAATTGGACACGAGTCTCTTTTTGAAAATTTAGCCTGAACTCATTAATATTAATAACCTGTGCTGAGACTGCACCTTTCACTTGAGGATGTCAAAGCACTTTACGTGCATGGATAAGTCTCAAAACACGGGTGTGAGACAGGTCTTTTTATTAGCCCTATTTTGGAGGTGGGTAAACTTAGGCATAGAAAGGATAAGTAAGTTGCATAGTGAGTCAGTGGCAGAGCTGAGAATAAACTCCAAGAGGCCAGATGGCTAGGCATGTGATCTAACCATTTTGCTCTGCCCTTTCTCACTAGAGTAAGTTGAAAAATTTCCAGCAAGATATCTTTTTTTCTATGGAAAATGGCTTGTCAATGAAACAGAAATTTTGCCAAAAAAGTTCTGGTTTTGTCCCAAAAAGGGGGGGGGGGGGCAGTTGTCACTGAAAACCCGAAAATCTGAATCTTTGTATGCCAAAATCAGAAAAATTTCAAAGGGAACTATCATCGGGGAAAAATTCATTTCACAGACGGCATACAGGTGCTTGCATACTAGAAGTATCAGTTGGTAGAATATGGATATTTTATCCAGCTAAGCATATGTATTAGTATGGCCTTTGGGGTTGGACAAATCGAGTTCACTCCTTTTGAGGCTATTTAAATGTTCTTCAGATTCACACAAAAGCTCTGTCGATATCCAAGTCCAGGGTGAGTTAAATGCTAAAAGGCCCTGAGGCTATGAAACTTTGGCAATGGCTGACTGATAGCACGCTTCATTGTGAACAGATGTGCACAACACTACTCACCGTGCCAGAATACAAGGAAACCAGTTACATAATCAGGGAGCCTCATGGTTACTCAGTACATCGGTATGTGCACAATTTGCAATACCCGGCAGTTGTCTCCTGCGCCATTATTGTATGGGAGAGCTGCAGTCCGTATTAAGGGTCAGATTGTACCTTGATGGGCACCTGCCCGCACTGGGGGCAATTCAGAGCTGCATCAACTCAGTGTTAGCTCGAGGGCGGATAGTTCTTTGGGGCAGGTGCATCCGGCTGTCATGGGGGCTGGTGAGTAGGTATGGGTGGGCATTGTGTTAAGGACTCCAGGAGTAATGGTCTCAAGTTGCAGTGTGGGAGGTTTAGGTTGGATATTAGGAAAAACTTTTTCACTAGGAGGGTGGTGAAACACTGGAATGCGTTACCTAGGGAGGTGGTGGAATCTCCTTCCTTTGAGGTTTTTAAAGTCAGGCTTGACAAAGCCCTGGCTGGGATGATTTAGTTGGGGATTGGTCCTGCTTTGAGCAGGAGGTTGGACTAGATGTCCTGAGGTCCCTTTCAACCCTGATGTTCCATGATTCTAAGGAAGGTGCAGCAGGCTATCCTTCTCCCCCGACTTTCCCCACACACAGTGCATCTGGCTATTTTCACTGCTTGGTGTGCAGATGGGAGCAGGACCATGGCTCTTTTCGGGTGGATTGCAACCAAATGGATGATAGCAAGGAGTTGACCTTGCGCTGAGGAGGGCCCAGGAGCTTGAATTGTACCTTCCTTATGCAGAGTCATCTCCTCATTCCTTCTCTTCCCCCCTTGTGCTATCATAGACTGGCCCTAGTCATGTTACCAGTGCTCTTTTGGCAGTGTGTGTCTTCTGTCCTACTTGAAGAGCAAAATTCTCCTCTCAGGACTCTCAGATCTCTATTGGGTATAATGCTGAGCTCAGTGCAAGGGCAGGAGAGCAGATTGCATTTCAGATGGGCGTTGTGGATTTGGCTGTGGGAGCCCCGTCCTTATTAAATTATTAGCTAACTGTAGCTCTGGCTAGATCTGATCTTGCTTCTAGATCCCTCTGTTACACTCGACAAACTCAGACTGGGGCAGAGCATCTTTCTTCTGTGCACTGCTCCGAGGTCTATCTCAAAGCGCATGAGTGTTTTTGAAAAATCTGATCTATTTCATGTTAACAGGTTAATTGTGATTATTTCTCCCACTCAGAAACATAAATACATTTCTGCTCAGACTGCACAGGATATGTGGCACCTGTGTATCTTTTATATACTAGTGACAGCTAATGTCTGTTTACTCTAAATATTACTCCATCATGCTCTACACCGGCCTCTGCTGAGTAACCCCATGATCTTAACCCTGGGCTCACTACTCCAACCTTCTGTACAACCCCTTTGTTGCATTATATCTGAGCCCGCAATGCATGAAAGCACTAAGGCCCATAGAATCATAGAATATCAGGGTCGGAAGGGACCTCAGGAGGTCATCTAGTCCAACCCCCTGCTCAAAGCAGGACCGATCCCCAATTAAATCATCCCAGCCAGGGCTTTGTCAAGCCTGACCTTAAAAACTTCTAAGGAAGGAGATTCCACCACCTCCCTAGGTAACGCATTCCAGTGTTTCACCACCCTCCTAGTGAAAAAGTTTTTCCTAATATCCAACTTAAATCTCCCCCACTGCAACTTGAGACCATTACTCCTTGTTCTGTCATCAGCTACCACCGAGAACAGTCTAGATCCATCCTCTTTGGAACCCCCTTTCAGGTAGTTGAAAGCAGCTATCAAATCCCCCCTCACTCTTCTCTTCCGCAGACTAAACATCCCCAGTTCCCTCAGCCTCTCCTCATAACTCATGTGTTCCAGTCCCCTAATCATTTTTGTTGCCCTCCGCTGGACATATTCCAATTTTTCCACATCCTTCTTGTAGTGTGGGGCCCAAAACTGGACACACTACTCCAGATGAGGCCTCACCAGTGTCAAATAGAGGGGAATGATCACATCCCTCGATCTGCTGGCAATGCCCCTACTTATACATCCCAAAATGCCATTGGCCTTCTTGGCAACAAGGGCACACTGTTGACTCATATCCAGCTTCTCGTCCACTGTAACCCCTAGGTCCTTTTCTGCAGAACTGCTACTGAGCCATTCGGTCCCTAGTCTGTAGCGATGTATTGGGTTCTTCCTTCCTAAGTGCAGGACTCTGCACTTGTCCTTGTTGAACCTCATCAGATTTCTTTTGGCCCAATCCTCCAATTTGTCTAGGGCCCTCTGTATCCTATCCCTACCCTCCAGCGTATCTACCTCTCCTCCCAGTTTAGTGTCATCTGCAAACTTGCTGAGGGTGCAATCCACACCATCCTCCAGATCATTTATGAAGATATTGAACAAAACCAGCCCCAGGACCAACGCTTGGGGCACTCCACTTGATACCGGCTGCCAACTAGACATGGATCCATTGATCACTACCAGTTGAGCCCGACAATCTAGCCAGCTTTCTATCCACCTTATAGTCCATTCATCCAGCCCATACTTTTTTAACTTGCTGGCAAGAATACTGTGGTAGACCGTGTCAAAAGCTTTGCTAAAGTCAAGGAACAACACGTCCACTGCTTTCCCTTCATCCACAGAGCCAGTTATCTCGTCATAGAAGGCAATTAGATTAGTCAGGCATGACTTGCCCTTGGTGAATCCATGCTGACTGTTCCTGACCACTTTCCTCTCCTCTAAGTGCTTCAGAATTAATTCCTTGAGGACCTGCTCCATGATTTTTCCAGGGACTGAGGTGAGGCTGACTGGCCTGTAGTTCCCAGGATCTTCCTTCTTCCCTTTTTTAAAGATGGGCACTACATTAGCCTTTTTCCAGTCGTACTTAACTATAAGTCCAATGGGACTTAAGCACATGCTTAAGTGTTGTCCTGGATAGAGATGCTTTCTTGAGTCAGGGTCTACCTTAGTTTTTAATCTCTTTGCAGCAGAGAACTTCTACATATTGGGTAGCATCTAGTGTACGATTAGGTACTATTAGCATAAAACATAATAGCTGTAACAGACCAGTTGCATAGGGGTCTTCTAAGATAGTTCCTTCAGGAAGAACTTGATTGTTCTGGATTGCTACGGATTCCTTTGTGATGTTGATCATATATGTGGGAATATACACGAGTCCATCTATCTTCTTATCCCAGGTGGCTGCTGTGAATCTGTTACTCGTACATTATTTCCATCTACCATGATCTCCCTTTCAACAAGCTTTGAGATAGCAGAAGCCATATGACTGATGCACTGGACCAGTGGTTCTCAAACTGTGGGTCGGGACCCCATTTTAATGAGGTTGCCATGGCTGGGATTAGACTTGTTGGGGCTAGGGTCCAAGCCCAAGCCTCACTACTCAGGGCCAAAGCCCAAGCCCCACCATGCAGGGCGGGGCTCAGTTTGGGTTTGCTTCCAGCTCCAGAGTCCCTGGGCTTTGTTCTCACCACAGGAGTCACCAGGACCCCCACTTCCCACTCCAGGATACATGTCTCTGTGCACCTCTTCCACTCCATTACAGCCAGTTCATGCTTCTGGGTCTTAATAGCTTTGTCTTTTAAATCCAGGATTTGCTGGTGGGCAACCTTTTCTTTTTCCAGGGCAGCCTTTTCCTGGGCAAATTGCACATCAGTTTCCATTTGTTTTCCCTTTAGACTGTCACTCGATGAGCTGGGATACCACAGAGGAACCCCCTCCTGCCAAAACAGGCACCCCTTCACTCTTGTCTAGCTAAGTTAAGACACTCCAGTCAGCTTCAGCACAAAGAAAAGGAGTACTTGTGGCACCTTAGAGACTAACAAATGTATTTGAGCATAAGCTTTCATGAGCTACAGCTCACTTCACCGGATGCATAAAGTGGAAAGTACAGTGAGGAGATTTTATATACACACAGACTGTGAAAAAATACACATTGTAAGGAGAAAGAAAAGGAGTACTTGTGGCACCTTAGAGACTAACCAATTTATTTGAGCATGAGCTTTCGTGAGCTACAGCTCACTTCATCAGATGTAGCTCACGAAAGCTCATGCTCAAATAAATTGGTTAGTCTCTAAGGTGCCACAAGTACTCCTTTTCTTTTTGCGAATACAGACTAACACGGCTGTTCCTCTGAAACCTGTCATTGTAAGGAGAGTGATCACTTAAGATGAGCTATTATTACTAGCAGGAGAGTGGGGTGGGGGGAGAGAAAACCTTTTGAAGTGATAATCAAGGTGGGCCATTTGCAGCACATTTCCAGGAGTTAACAAGAACATCTGAGGAACGGTGGAGGGGGGAATAAACAAGGGGAAATAGTTTTACTTAGTATAATGACTCAACCACTCCCAGTCTCTATTCAAGCCTAAGTTAATTGTATCCAATTTGCAAATTAATTCCAATTCAGCAGTCTCTCCTTGGAGTCTGTTTTCGAAGTTTTTTTGTTGAAGGATAGTCACTTTGAGATCAGAAATCGAGTGACCAGAGAGATTGAAGTGTTCTCCGACTGGTTTATGAATGTTATAATTCTTGACATCTGATTTGTGTCCATTTATTCTTTTATGTAGAGACTGTCCAGTTTGACCAATGTACATGGCAGAGGGGCATTGCTGGCACATGATGGCATATATCACATTGGTAGATGTGCAGGTGAACGAGCCTCTGATAGTGTGGCTGATGTGATTAGGCCCTATGATGGTGTCCCCTCAATAGATATGTGGACACAGTTGGCAACGGGCTTTGTTGCAAGGATAGCACAGACACAGAGGTTGGACCACACCCATCTTCAGTTCACTGAAACAGATGCACTCAGCTCAGGGGCTTCTTCGTTAACAGAGACTTTCACAGCACCCAGTGTTCAGCCTTTCTGGGCAATTTGCGACCTGTGCAGTTTTAGCAACTTCTGATCTTCCCTCTTACTTATTTTGCTTCCTTTTCTGTCCCTACTTCCCTTACCCAAAATAAGCAAACAGAAAATAACCAAACAGGAACCACTTTGTCTGTTCTCCAGCCACTACACTTAAAACTTACTTAAAATCACTACCGCTACCTCAAAGCAATCAGCTGTGCACAGATCCTGCCCGACTACACCACTGTGACGGGTTGGATCACAGAAACCCCCTGGGAGCTGCCACTTGATATGCAAAGACTACTTCTGCCCCTGCTTTCCTGCCTTGCCAGCTTGGGTCTCCAGCATCGTGTCCTGCTGAGCCAGACACGCCAGTCTGCTCCAACACAGAGCCAGGGTCTGAACCACATCCCCCCAAAGCTGCAGGCTTGATTGAAAGCAACTTAGGAAATGTGCCTGTCCTTGACACTCAGATGCCCAATTCCCAATGGGGTCCAAACCCCAAATAAATCCGTTTTATCCTGTATAAAGCTTATACAGGGTAAACTCGTAAATTGTTCGCTCTCTATAACGCTGATAAAGAGCGATGCTCTACTGTTTGCCCCTGGTATTAATGCATAGACTGGGTTAATTAATAAGTATTAAGTGATTTTATTAAATAGAGCAAGTAGGATTTCAGTGGTTCCAAGTAGTAACAGACAGAACAAAGTGAATTACCAAGCAAAATAAAATAAAACACGCAAGTCTAAGTCTAGTACAGTAATAAAAACGGAATACAGATAAAAAGAAAAGGAGTACTTGTGGCACCTTAGAGACTAACCAATTTATTTGAGCATGAGCTTTCGTGAGCTACAGCTCACTTCATCCCAGCCAGGGCTTTGTCAAGCCTGACCTTAAAAACCTCTAAGGAAGGAGATTCTACCACCTCCCTAGGTAACGCATTCCAGTGTTTCACCACCCTCTTAGTGAAAAAGTTTTTCCTAATATCCAATCTAAACCTCCCCCACTGCAACTTGAGACCATTACTCCTCGTTCTGTCATCTGCTACCATTGAGAACAGTCTAGAGCCATCCTCTTTGGAACCCCCTTTCAGGTAGTTGAAAGCAGCTATCAAATCCCCCCTCATTCTTCTCTTCTGCAGGCTAAACAATCCCAGCTCCCTCAGCCTCTCCTCATAAGTCATGTGTTCTAGACCCCTAATCATTTTTGTTGCCCTTCGCTGGACTCTCTCCAATTTATCCACATCCTTCTTGAAGTGTGGGGCCCAAAACTGGACACAGTACTCCAGATGAGGCCTCACCAATGTCGAATAGAGGGGAACGATCACGTCCCTCGATCTGCTCGCTATGCCCCTACTTATACATCCCAAAATGCCATTGGCCTTCTTGGCAACAAGGGCACACTGCTGACTCATATCCAGCTTCTCGTCCACTGTCACCCCTAGGTCCTTTTCCGCAGAACTGCTGCCTAGCCATTCGGTCCCTAGTCTGTAGCTGTAGCTTTCGAGTCTGGGCACAATCCTTTCCCCTGGAACAGCCCTTGTTCCAGCTCAGGTGCTCGCTAGCAGATTTCTCATGATGGCTGCCTCTTTGTTCTGTTCCACCCTCTTTATATATCTTTTGCATAAGGCGGGAATTCTTTGTCCCTCTGGGTTCCCACCTCTCCTCAATGGAAAAGCACCAGGTTAAAGATGGATTCCAGTTCAGGTGACATGATCACATGTCACTGTAAGACTTCATTACCCACTTGCCAGCATACAGGTATACAGGAAGACTTACAAGTAAAACAGAAAGAAAAGGAGTACTTGTGGCACCTTAGAGACAAACAAATTTATTTGAGCATAGGCTCATGCATAAGCATGCAATCAATCATCATTTTCCACAGATTGCATCTGATGAAGTGAGCTGTAGCTCACGAAAGCTTATGCTCAAAGGTGCCACAAGTACTCCTCTTCTTTTTGCGAATACAGACTAACAGGGCTGCTGTAGTAAAACAGAGCCATCTACAGTTAATTGTCCTGGTTAATGGGAGCCATTAAGATTCCAACCCACCGTTAATGGCCCACACTCTGCATAACTACAACAGGACCTCGGAGTTATAGTTCATATTTCTAGTTTCAGATACAAGAGTGATATATTTATACACATAGAATGACCACACTCAGTAGATTATAAGCTTTGTAATGATAACTTACAAGAGACCTTTTGCATGAAGCATATTTTAATTACATTATAGTCACACTCATCAGCATACTTTCACAAAATCATACAGAGTGCAACATCACAGTGTTGCAAAGTGATCTGAATGTAAATGACTATGCCGTCCCCACTACATTAGAATGACTAATACTGGTACCACCGAGGTTCAGCCAATCCTAACTGCTGGATCAGAGTATTATGGCTACTCTGGACCAGTTAGATCTCCATATCCCTATAGGTTCTTTGTCACCAATCCAGAACTGAGTCATGAAATAGTCTCGAATATCTATAGGAAGAGCTGCTCTTGTTTCCCAAGATGCTCTTGTTTCCTCATCCTCTAATCCAGCAGTTCTCAAACTGTGGGTCAGGACCCCAAAGTGGATCGTGACTCTGTTTTAATGGGGTCACCAGGTTTGGAGTTAGATTGTCTGGGGTCCGGGGCTGAAGCCCAAGCCCGAATCCCACTGCCTGGGGTCAGGCTTCAGCTGGGGGTGGTGGGGCTCAGGTTACAAGACCTGGGGTTTCAGCTTTGGCCCCCCAATTGGGTGGGCTCATGCTTCAGTCCCCCCTCCTGGGGTCATGTAGTAATTTTTGTTGTCAGAATGGGGTCACAGTCAATGAAGTTTGAGAACCCCTGCACTGGACGACAGCTACTCTCCTGTTTTGGACAGATCATGCCCAGCGTGGATCATATACTAGTACCACTGTGATGTGGTGTGCAAGCTCTTGATATCCCTGTCTGGAGCATGGAACCATGTCCAAAATTCATTAGGATCACTAGAGTGAAAGGGCATTAAGATGTGCAGAACTAGAATCTGGGTCTGGGTCTCCTGGGTCCAAATTGGAATGAAAACAAAAAAAAATCAAAGTTTCCCAGAAAATGATTGGGGCGGGGGACAGACATTGTATTGGGCCATTCAAAACATTTCATTGTGTTAAAGTTGAAATGCTTTGTTCTGATTTTTGACTTTAAAATGTTATGCTGTATCATAATTTATAATATAAACTAAAATACATTTTGAAATGAAAAGTCATTTCAACGCATACCTTCAAAAGGCTTTGTTCTGAAAAGGTCAAAACGCTTCATTTCAACTTTTGTTTTTAAAAAACTGAAACTTTGTTGAAATTGACACATTCCCATGGAAAGTTTCTAGTTCAATGACATGTTTGACTCGCTGTGGTGGCATTTAAAATGGACTGGGCAAAGCTTTGGCAAATATGCTGAAAAGTAGGGAACATACATGTCCATGACGGAGGTGGCAGGAGAGACATCTTAGATGACCCCAATGGCCTTTTTCCATCTCCCCTTGTGTACGTGGATATGTTGTAGTCTGACTGTGCAGTAGTGAAGTACGTGCTAGAGGTATTGTGGTAATGAAGAGCTTACTAAGGGTCAGAAGAAGAATTTTTCAGCTTCTGCACTGAAGAACATCAGTGTATCACGACCTGATTTTCAGAGGTGCTCTGCACATGTGACTTCTCTTGAAGGTGTTCAGAGTCTCTGAAAATCAGATTCTGTCCTATAAGACATCACAAGGCCTATATACCACATAGGCCCCCTTTAATCCCATTGCAGGGGGGTGAATTTCACCCTAAAGGACAAATTTTCAAGGGTTCAGCACCTACATTTGGGACCAGAATTTCAAAAATAGGTCGGCTCCTATTTTAATCACATAAATAAAGTCCAGATTTTCCTAAGCGCTCAGGACCCCATTGTGACCCTTGTAGCCAGATTTTCAAAAGAGCTCAGCACCCAGCGAACGTTGCTGCGTTCTATGGGTCTGATTTTCCAGCTACTCCATTTGAGAAGTACTTCCTTATGTAAATAGTTTCAGTGAAATCAGTGGATCTCTTCAGTGAATAATAGGACTACTTGTGTGGGCGAGCACTAATCAGAGAGTGTGAGTTGCTGAAACAGCCCCTTGTTTGGTTTTGTCTAGAAGAGGAAAAGTCTTTGAGTGGTGTCACTGAAATCAACCTAACCAAAACTTCCTATTGCAGATTCAGGGTAACGCCTTTATCTTGATTTTTAGCAAGTCAAATTACAGCCTCCGTTGCTCAAGTTAGGTTGGGTTTCGCTAGGTAGCCTGATCTAAACCTGACCTTTTCTCTAGTCAAGACAAGCCTTATGGTTTAATACCTTTGTGATGTATTTCAAATGAGGATTTTTAGCTACAAGATTCTGGGTATGTTAAGTAAGCAGTTATATTTTGTTCTGTTTCTAATAGTTTTCCTAGAGTCAGTTCTTCAGAGTGAATGTTCGGTGTCATCTTGTTTTGCTTCAGGCATGATTTTAACTCAGTTTTTTCTGAGCAAGAAGTTTAGTCTGGATCTGTTACAACAGGTTAAAAAATTGGTGATAAGGCGTAAATAAATACTGCAATTTCCCAACCATCTTAAATCAGGAATTAAGACCACCAGTTAGTGTGGATCTACATATGAAAATGAAATCTGTTTGATCAAGATATATAAAGTCTCAAGGGGAAGATTTTCAGAACTCTTCACAAGAAAATGCATATAATTCCATACACACTTCTGTTTAATTCTATACATAATATATGTGTGCACTGAAGACCATTACATGTCCAAGTGACCATGAATCGCGTGTGCAAATTTGTGCATATTTGTGCATGTCATGTTCTGAAAATCTGCTCCTGATTCAAATAGCAAGCAAGCAAGAATACACTCAAAAACTAATGTATGGCACCTCATATAGAATATGGTTAAATAATTATACTTACTTACTATTGAAAGGATTTAATATATAACTATTTAATCATATTCCGGGTGATCTCAAGGTATTATCCTGGTGCTACATAAATATTACATGTTTATCATTCTATTTCAATTGCAAGTAGAGGACTTCTGTTCATTTAATTCCAGTTAAATTATTTCTTTTACAATTAAAATGTTGTAAATGCAACAAATTATCCAAGTTGAATACATTCTCTCACAATTGTTGAAAAAACGGCTTTCTCACTTCCTCAGAACAAACTTGTTCCAAGTCTTGAGTCAATCTGTGTCCAGTTTAGTCAATCGGGTAAATATTTTCTTTACTAATCTGTCTTTCTCAAGAATTTTAATGATTACTTGTTAACTTGAGTCGTGAAACAAAAACCTCTATATTCAGCAATGCCATTGTCTTCAAGTGACTTCATCTGGTGTGAGTACAACAAATGCAATCATGGTTCCTCAGTATCAGCCACCTGTTAATAATTAAAAGCTTACAAAAGCTATAGAAACTTATCTGTCACTGTACTTAGCAGCGATTTGATAAAAGGGGAAAAAACTTACCTCGGTGTTGAGAAAGGAGCAAAACTGTAGAAATAAGAAATACTTTAATCATTTCAGCTAAGCCTGGAAAGCGGTGTCCTTGCTTTGAGAAAGACTGGCGTCTAGCTTCTTCTTACTTTAACCTGCCCTGCCTTCTGCAGTGAAGGAGGGAGAATGAGTCCTTCAGCTTTATTCTTGTTCTTACATGAGGAAGTGTTTACTAAAGGTGTTGCACAATTTTCAAGTTACAGCAATGCCACTGCATGCGGAAGTTCCTGCCAGTGAGTTGGTGTCACTTGAATTGTGATATATTGATTGCTTCTTTCAAATGATTTCACAGACCTAGTGCCTATCGCCAAAGGGACTGGAGTTGTCCGAAGACTGTTTGTTTTTATTTAGCCTGGCTGGTAGAAAACAGACATGGCTGCTTACAATTCTTTTTATGCCATTAGAGTTGGGATTATATGTACATTCATGCCTTCATGTGTAAATACAGGGCTAGGGAAGAGAGGATAAGAGACTGGAATGTTGAGCACCTTCCTTCCATGGAGAATTAAAGATATGCAATGGATTTCAGCACCACAAAGATTTCAGGTCCTGACTTATCAGCATTTAATCAATGTGAATTTCAGTTTGTGCTGATTAACATTTAACATGTAAGGAAGGGTAGGGCTCTGAGCAATAAGTAAGGGGAAAGTAATGGCCAGTCTGTGAATCATTTCCATTTTATAAACACTGCACTCGTGTCCCCTCCCCCATGACGCCTGCATTAGTGATGTTCGGTTTGGGCTGATGATGTAGATTCATAATTACAGCGGATTTGAAGATTGGGAAGTGAAAATGGAATTCATGATATAACTAATGAGAACAACCAGGAAGTCAAAAATCTAGAGGGAAAGAAACAAAGTAAGTTTCTACAACTTAAAACTTGTCTACACTGCAAAGTTGTACTGCTTTAACTATACCAGTGTAACTTGCTTTATGCCAGTTTGGCTTTGAGAAGTGTCCTAACTATATTGGTATAAGGACAGGTTTCAGAGTAGCAGCCGTGTTAGTCTGTATTCGCAAAAAGAAAAGGAGGACTTATGCATCCGATGAAGTGAGCCATAGCTCACAAGAGCTTATGCTCAAATACATTTGTTAGTCTCTAAGGTGCCACAAGTCCTCCTTTTCTTTATATTGGTATAAGCCATCTTTATACAATACAACTCTGTCCACACTCAATGTTTTTTTTCCCCCTGCTATAACAAGATCAGTAAAAATTCCATCTCCTAACAGAAGTAGTTTTACCAGTAAAGCTTTCAAGTGAAGAACAGGCCTTACTTAGGTGTTTACACATAGATTTAGGTGTCTATCTTGAAGCATCCCCATTTGGAAATATTGGTATTAACCTCCATGTTTTTCAGTTTTAACCCTTGGTTAAAAACATTTGAGAACATGTATTTGATCTACAGGGTGCAGTGAGAGTTAGGGGTCTGTCTGTCTGTCAATCAGTATTGTAAGTCTCAATACACTGAGCTTTCCTTAGTAGAGTCTAGTTTCACAAGGATTAGTAGGACAAATCCAAGGCTGATTGCAATATGTAAGTCTATCAGTAGAGGTAGAAATTTAATAAAAACAGATTCCAAGACAAGGGCCCAATTCTCTGTTGCCTGGTACTTTTTGTAGTCATTACACTAAGCTAAAGGTATTGCAAAGTGGGTATGTAACTCTACCAAATTTATTAGAGCATAAGCTTTTGTGGGCTACAGCCCACTTCATCGGATGCATAAAAGGGAACATATGGTAAAAAGATATATATATATATATACACACACATACAGATAAGTTGGAAGGTACCATACAAACTGAGAGGCTAATTAGTTAAGATGAGCTATTATCAGCAGGAGAAAAAAACTTTTCTTGTGATAATCAAGATGGCCCATTTAGACAGTTGACAAGAAGGTGTGAGGATACTTAATTTAAGGAAATAGATTGAATATGTGTAATGACCCAGCCATTCCCAGTCTCTATTCAAACCCAAGTTAATGCCAAGTTCTTGCCAGCCCAGCATCTCCTCCCTTTTTCTCTACAGCTAATCTGTAGCCCAGTTAAGTCAGTGGAAGTCTTGCTATTGTCTTCAAGGGACTTTTGGCTCTGTCCCTTAAATCCTTCCATAAAACCTACATCTTCCATGAAGCCTTCCCCTCTCTTGGTCTCCCTGCATTCGCCTAGTTTACCCTGTTTGGTCTTAGTTGTATTAAGGTCCAATCTCACAAGGTGCGGAGTCTCTCCTGTGTGATACTGAGTCCCCTCACTTCCCACTCAGGCCCATTTATAATCTAAGGAAGGGCCTTAGATCACTAACTCTTTGAGGCTGGGATGCTTTCTGTCTTGTGGAACAGCATATGCATAATCTAAGTAGATGATCATGAAAACTCTGTCCTAGGTCCCTCCCTCTATTCCTTCCTTCCCCTTTTATTTCAAAGGAATTCATTTATCATTACAGCTTCCTGCCCAATTCGGCTAGGTTTACTGTATTTTGTTTACCTCATCCTTTGACCGCATCAGTGCATAAGAGGAATAAGACTGACACCGCACACGTTGCAGGAGAAAGCTTATGCCCAAATAAATTTGTTAGTCTCTAAGGTGCCACAAGTACTCATTGTTCTTTTAACTTTTCCTAACAATTTGTCTTAATAGGGGCCCGATTCCCCATTGCCCTGCATCTCGAGTCACAGAATCATAGAATATTAGGGTTGGAAGAGACCTCAGGAGGTCATCTAGTCCAATTCCCTGCTCAGACCAGGACCAATCCCAACTAAATCATCATTTAAGTCGTCATTTGCACCCATGCAAAGTGTGCAGTGTAAACGATAAGGCAAAGCAATGGAGGATCAGGCTCTGTTATCAGACTCTTCTTTTAGAAGATGTTCCTTTCTCCTTTAAAATCAAATCAAGGTGTGGCTTTGCAAAGGGGCAGCAAGTAGTTATGCTGGCCTCAGAGCAGAGAAGGAAGCAAGACTGTGACTCAGGGCTTGTCTACACGACCAAGTTTTGTTGACAAAACTTATGTCGACACCCAAAAGACGACAAAACAAAAATCGCCAAAGGGTTTTCACACTTGCTCCCTGTGTCGACAGATCACATCCACACTGGGGACACCATCATCGATAGGGTGAGCAATTCACCGTTGGAATGTATCCCACAGTGCAGTGGGGGGAGGGAAGAGCTGATCACTGGGCATCTTGGGTTTCTCTCAGAGTTCTCCCACAGCCCCCTCAGCTGCTGAGACCAGAATCATGAGTAGCTCTGTGAGCTCTCCCTGCTGAGGAATGGCAAAACAGCCCAGCAGCCTGTCCCCCTCCCCCTGGCTGCTGCTGTGTTCCTAGCGCAGGGCAGAACAGGAGCATTCCAATGATTTGCCCTTTGTTTGTTCCCCAAAGGGAGCAGCACACAGGTACTTCCCAGAGCTTTGAAAGGGGAGGGGTGCATCAGGGCAGCAGAGATCAAAACACTGAGCAGAGCAATCAGGGCAGGCATTGTGGGATATTGGCGGAAGCCAGTTCTGTCGACAAAACAATCAGCAGTGGACAATAAAGGGAGAGGAAAAGACAAAAGTCTCTCGTAGGGGTGGAAGTTTTTTGTCGCCAAAACTGGGCATTTTTCGTGACAAAAGCCCCATTGTAGTGTGTACGCTCTTGCTGTTCTGTCGCCAAAAGGAGGGTTTTGGAGACAAAACTTGGTAGTGTAGACAAGGCCTCAGAGTCACAACCTACATTCTGGTCTTCCCATGCTCCACCGAGGAAGCACCCTACTCCAGGACTACATCTAGGACAGCATACTCACCTCTCTGCCCCAGCATATCAGTGCAGCCGTGCTTGCCCGTGCACTGGGGGAGTGGAGCAAAGGCTTACTCCACTCCATGCCACCTGAGGGGTCTGCTGTCCATGCTCCAAACGCTGGTATAGCTAGCCAGTGCAAGCAGGTGAAAGGGCCGGTTACACCTTCTTGGTCCTATGTGTTGCCCTGCAAGCTGGGTCACAATTTGGTCCTTAATTTTAATTTGGGGATTCACCTCACTGGGAAAAGTTCAGAAGAGAACATCAGGCACATCCCTTTTGTCTTTATTTATTTATTTGCAAAGCGGGAAGCGGAGAGAGTTGAACCTGGATGATGCTTGTGCGATGGGGTCCGATTGCTTGTCACATACAGCGCATACTGAACGCTTTACCTGATCTTTCCTATCGGTCCAATCTTGCGACCACTGAAGTCGATGGGAGTTTCCCTTTCAGCTTTTGGGGCCTGATGCAACAAAAACTTAAGTTCTTCAACCAGGAATGCACCTACTTTGCATGAGGGTGACCAAATGTCCCGATTTTATCGGGACAGTCCCGATATGTGGGGCTTTGTCTTATAGAGGCACCTGTTAATTCCCACCCCATCCCGATTTTTCACACTTGCTATCTGGTCACCCTGCTTTGCATACATGTAAGCCTCTACAAAAGATACAAAGCAGTGAAGAATCAAGCCTATTAATGACTTCAGCAGAGTCGCTCTGTATTTACCCCCTGTGTAACTGAGATGAGAATTTGGCTCTTTTGTTTTCTGTGAATACAACTTCCTTCTTCTGACTCCTACCACACCTGAGTCACAGCTGATAGAAAATACAACGGTTCCTTTGTGTGATATACCCCCGCTGACATGTGGAGGTTACAGAAAGGGCCTATCTGGTAAGTGATTGACTTCTTACCCACAGGGGACAGGAAAGAATTTCCCACACCTCCAAAATACTACATTCTATGATTAACCAGGGGCATTTTGCCTTTGGCCTCTGTCTGAAGCATCAGGTTTTGGCCACTGCTGGAAACAGGACTCCAGACTTGATCGACTAGAAGAAAACAGCTTTCATTTCCAGTGATTTGGTCCCGTAAGCCGAGTGCTCTGAACCTGGTTCTCCACTTCATTGCGTCTGTGTGCAAAGTGAATGTAAGAGTGGATTAAAATTCTACAAAACTTTACACCCGCTTTGACCTGGTGCAGGGGCCAAATTCTCTGTTATGCCAGTTTAATTCGGAGTGGACTTGATTTTCATTTACATTAAGCACCCTTTACACCGCTCTGATAGCGTAAAGTGCGTGTGAATGTAATTGAAGCCCACTTTAAGGTCCTTTTACACTGCCTTATTGTGAATGAGAAGCTGGCCCAGTGAATCTATTAAGAATAATATCTAGCTGTTATATAGCACTTTTCATCAGTTGATCCTAAAGTACTTTACAAAGGAGGTCCATATCATCGTCCCTATTTCACAGATGGGAAAACGGAGGCACAAAGAGGGAAAATGACTTTTCCCAAGGCCATCCAGCAGGCTCACGGCAGAGCCAGGAACTAAAACCAAGGTTTCATGAGTCTCAATCTGGTGCTTTAGACCCAAGGCAACAGAATTAACTCACAGTTACTCTGATTTTCCTGAGACTAAAATATGGCCCACAGATATCCCTCCTGCTGTACTCTGATGTCTACACTATACTGTACTATTCATAAGCTCCATGCATCTTCCTAGAACTCTGACATGATAATAGGTTCTGGTGCTAGAAGCGTGAGGCCATCTGGAAAGGCCCTGCCAGCCACACTTGATCTGTGACTCTAACACTTCCTATCTACCCATATGGGCTTTGTTGGAGAGGTAGGTTTGGTAGCATTATGATAGATTAGAAAACACAAGGGAACGTTAATATTAAAGCTGGTCAAAATTTGTATTGCCAAAAATGTTCCCACAGGAAAATGTAGTTCTGTCAAAATTGAAATTTTCCATGGGAAACTGTCTGTTTCCATTTTTATTTATTTATTTTTATTTTTGGTCAATGTTCCTACGGGGAGAATTGAAGTTGAGGGGTGGGGGGGGGGATGTTTTGAAATGTTGAATTGTTTTGGTTTGATTGAAAATGTCAAAAAAAAATCCAATTTGAAACTTTTTGGAATTTTTTGTTTGGTGACAATTTTCAATATTTTCCATTTTTGTTCCAACTCCGAATGGAGAGTAACTTTGACAGAGTGAAATTTCCCACAAAAGGAAAATTCAATATTTCTAATTAATGTTATTTCCCAGATAAGTGTATGGAACTCTTTGAGTCTGTGATGTCTATGAGTCTAAAGAGTCTATGAGTCTCTTTGATAAAATGCACACTAGTGCACAGGGCCAGTACCAAGGTCTATGTACCACTTAAGGCTCACTTAAACCCTATTTTGAGGTCTGTGGTGGGAGATACCTTATACTGGTCCTCTGTGACTTTTTTACCCCCACTGCAGACAGAGCTGTAGTTACTAATTCGGGCATGTGGAATATGAACTCATCATTCCTGGAATATGATGCCAAGGATCCCAAATACTGCACATGAAAGCTGCCTTGAATGGAACATTCTTTTGTTTGCAAAAAGAAAAGGAGTACTTGTGGCACCTTAGAGACTAACCAATTTATTTGAGCATGAGCTTTCGTGAGCTACAGCTCACTTCATCAGATGTATACCGTGGAAACTGCAGCAGACTTTATATACACACAGAGAATATGAAACAATACCTCCTCCCACCCCACTGTCCTGGGTGGGAGGAGGTATTGTTTCATATTCTCTGTGTGTATATAAAGTCTGCTGCAGTTTCCACGGTATACATCTGATGAAGTGAGCTGTAGCTCACGAAAGCTCATGCTCAAATAAATTGGTTAGTCTCTAAGGTGCCACAAGTACTCCTTTTCTTTTTGCGAATACAGACTAACACGGCTGTTCCTCTGAAACCATTCTTTTGTTTGTTTCTTAGAAATCAGAACCAGATCTGGGCAACAGACCTAACAAAACAGTTATGAAACAATTAACTTACTTTGTGAGCTAGAGAGACTGGTATTTCTTTTCTAGCTATGCAATGGAAGCCTAGCAGAAAGGTAGATATTCTATTCCAGTTTTGAAATCAAAACCTTCCTTTAGTCATTATTGCTTCTTTTAAAGCTACCTCTGTAGGAACACAGGAGGACCTTCTTGCAGAGAAATCTATGGGTATGTCTATACGACAGCCTTACACTGACCAGACCTGTGTCGATATAAGCTAACATGAGCTAAAGCATCCACACTTGGAATGTACTCATATGTGTGGGCCATCGTCTCCTGTTGTTTCAGAAAATCACAAGTAGCTCCCCTGAGATTAATGGAGTTACACAAATGCAAATCCAAAGAAACTGTCCCCATCGTGGTCGTGGTACTTAAGTGCAACAGCATTTACTTTCGCAGAAAATTTGCATTCCTAGCAGAGTTTCACTGTAACTGGAGTTGAGTATTGCATCCTATCGTAAACTGTAGTACAGACGAAGGGTCACTGGTCCTGATTTACCATAGTTCAATTCCTGCAGTCTTTATTTGGGCTAAACTCCCATCGAATTCAATAAGAGATGGAAGCAGGACTTGGCTCTGGCTTTATGAGTGGGCCCTAGTTTATATTAAGTGAGAATCTATTATGATAAAGCAAATTTTCCAAGGAGCCTGAGCCTGGCTTCTATGACTGCACATTTAACAAGTATGTATTTGAATGTATATTTCTGCACACACTGGTATGCTGCAGATATAAATAACAAAATCTGCATATGCAAGTGATTGCGGGTAAAATTTCAAAAACACCTCAATCACTAAGGAGCCTAAATATCATTTTCTAATGCACCTGAGGTCCCACTGAAAGTCAATGGGGCTAAGGGCTTGTCTACACAGGGACACTCAGGACTTATATTTTAAAGTGGATTAGTTAAATTGCATTAAACCCCTGTGTAGACGGGCTTATTGAGAATTTAGGTGGCCTTAAGTAAATTAAGCTAAACCAAACTAGGGCCACTTTAACTCTGAATAAGAGCATTCACACAGGGTTTAATGAGGTTTAACTAATGCAGTTGAAATTCACACCTTTATTTAATTTGGATTCATTTTCCTGAGTTGTCCCTGTGTAGACAAGCCCTGAGCTTCCTAAATGGCAGATGTGCTTTTGGAAATTTTACCCTTCAGTTAGGTAATTGCCTTTGTAAATACATGCAAATTCTATCTTTTGGGGCATAAGGGGGAGTGCATGCACAAGTGTGTATGAAAAACTAATGGCCCAGTTTGGAAAACTTGATTAAATGAGGGGCCATTCCTGCCACGACAGTAGCAAAATACCCTGAAGAAAAATTTTGCTTATGGTAAGTCCTTTTTTATTTTTATATTAGTTTGCTCTCAAAAGAGTTTAAAAAATATTCTGCAAATAACTAAGTAAAAGAAATAATCTCCAGAGTGCTTAGCATATAAATCAAGCTATCATCCCTTCAGAGAGAAAGCAGTGTATTTTCATGTTCTTGGAAATTCCCATTTTCAGAAAGCCGCACCTTTTATGCCACTGGACAAACTGTGGGATACCAGAATTTACAAAGACATCACATTCTGTGAACAGCTGACTGGAGGCAAACTGTAAAAGAAAATAATCCTTACAAATTCAAAGGCTGCATAGTCCAGTGTGGTATTCTCATGTAATCTGTCTTTTCACCTGGTAACTCGGCATTAGCGTGTTTGAATAATCATAATAATAATAACTTTCCTACCATAGCATTCTTTGTAATATCATATAACTAGAACCGTGTCTGCATGCTGCATAAAGGATGCGATTGCAGTTATGGCACTGGGTTAGGACCACGGAGATCTAAATTCAGTTCCTATCTCTGCCACAGGCTCTCTGTGAGACCTCAGTACAGCCTGAAACACTCTGACCTAGACATGGGCGGTGGGTATTGGAGGCTGGGGGAGGCTAAGTCTCCCCAAACCTCTGCTAATGCTCCCTGCTGCAGCCCTGGGGCTGGGCCATGACAAGGCTCAGAGCTCCTCTAGGTGGCCCAGGCTCAGGGCTCAGCCCCTGCCGGCCGGGGCTCCTCCGGATTGAAGAGGCAGGGCAGGGTCTAGCCGCCCTGAATGCTGGGTGCATGTGCCACCCATAGACCTAGATCCTCAAACGTCTTTAGGTGCCTAACTCTCATTTGGAGTCAGACGCCTAAATACCTTTGCGGATCTGGGCCTTTGGGCCCCAGTTCCCCATTTTACAAATTTCCAATTGGCAGGGGGAGGGATTATAATCCTTCCTGAGCTGTGAGTGGGACTGTGAGGATAAATTCATTTATGTTTGTGAGTTGCTCAGCTACTCAGTGATGGGAACCTTGTAAGGACAGAGATAGATAGAACTTTTGCTTATCTGCAACGCTAACATTACCGTGTTCGTTGTGGGCTAGGTTTTGTGTCAGTCAGCCGAGTGTAAATCTGGAGTAACTCCACTGCGCCCATAATACTTCGCATTTACACGGAGGTAACTGAGAACAGACTTTGGCTATGTAAAATTGATACAATCCTACACCTGAACTGAAAATACTCTCTTCAGTAGAATAGAATTACTTGCATGGAAAACAACAGAAGGCTTTGGTTGTTTTTAATCGGGGGTAGCACATTCCATAACACTACAGAGCTTCTCTATAGTTTTTCTAGGTTTCAGAGTAACAGCCATTGTTAGTCTGTATTCGCAAAAAGAAAAGGAGTACTTGTGGCACCTTAGAGACTAACCAATTTATTTGAGCATGAGCTTTCGTGAGCTACAGCTCACTTCATCGGATGCATACCGTGGAAACTGCAGAAGACATTATATGCACACAGAGACCATGAAACAATACCTCCTCCCTCCCCACTGTCCTGCTGGTAATAGCTTATCTAAAGTGATCATCAAGTTGGGCCATTTCCAGCACAAATCCAGGTTTTCTCACCCCCCACCCCCCCACACACAAACTCACTCTCCTGCTGGCAATAGCCCATCCAAAGTGACCACTCTCCCTGCAATGTGCATGATAATCAAGGTGGGCCATTTCCAGCACAAATCCAGGTTTTCTCATCCCCCCACCCCCATACACACACAAACTCACTCTCCTGCTGGTAATAGCTTATCTAAAGTGATCATCAAGTTGGGCCATTTCCAGCACAAATCCAGGTTTTCTCACTCTCCGCCCCTCCCCCCCCCCACAAACTCACTCTCCTGCTGGTAATAGCCCATCCAAAGTGACCACTCTCTTCACAATAAGAAAAGGAGGACTTGTGGCACCTTAGAGACGAACCAATTTATTTGAGCATGAGCTTTCGTGAGCTACAGCTCACTTCATCGGATGCATACCGTGGAAGTGAGCTGTAACTCACGAAAGCTCATGCTCAAATAAATTGGTTAGTCTCTAAGGTGCCACAAGTACTCCTTTTCTTTTTGCGAATACAGACTAACACGGCAGTTACTCTGAAACATCTCTTCACAATGTGTATGATAATCAAGGTGGGCCATTTCCTGCACAAATCCAGGTTCTCTCACCCCCTCACCCCCCTCCAAAAACCACACACACAAACTCACTCTCCTGCTGGTAATAGCTTATCCAAAGTGACCACTCTCCCTACAATGTGCATGGTAATCAAGGTGGGCCATTTCCAGCACAAATCGAGGCTTTCTCACCTCCACCCTCCGAAACACACACACAAACTCACTCTCCTGCTGGCAATACCTCATCCAAACTGACCACTCTCCAAGTTTAAATCCAAGTTTAACCAGAACGTCTTGGGGGGGTAGGAAAAAACAAGGGGAAATAGGCTACCTTGCATAATGACTTAGCCACTCCCAGTCTCTATTTAAGCCTAAATTAATAGTATCCAATTTGCAAATGAATTCCAATTCAGCAGTTTCTCGCTGGAGTCTGGATTTGAAGTTTTTTTGTTGTAAGATAGCGACCTTCTAGAGGCTTTTAGCGTAAGTGAAACTGTGACCCATTCCTAGCAGTTAGACTCATGTAGTTTACTGATTTGTCACCAGAGTCCTCTAAAAACAGCATGAGTTAGTGGGACCTGGAGACAGGAGTTCTAGGTTCTATCCTCAGTGCAGTTACTGACTCATTGTGTGAATCTGAGTGAATCATTTCGTCCCCCCCTTCCCCCCCGCTGTGCTTCAGTTTCACCGGCTGTAAAATGGTTTCAGAGGAACAGCTGTGTTAGTCTGTATTCGCAAAAAGAAAAGGAGTACTTGTGGCACCTTAGAGACTAACCAATTTATTTGAGCATGAGCTTTCGTGAGCTACAGCTCACTTCAGTGAGCTGTAGCTCACGAAAGCTCATGCTCAAATAAATTGGTTAGTCTCTAAGGTGCCACAAGTACTCCTTTTCTTCTTTCGGCTGTAAAATGAGGATGATAACGTCTCTGCCAGTGGGGTGCCTTAAGGCTAAAATCATTAATGTTTGTGAAACACTGTGAAAACCCCTCGATAAACACAAAGGCCTGGGATCTCCCCTCTGGCCGATCAGCTCAAGAAGGGGGAGGGGCACTGGGAGCCAGCTCTGGCCCACGGATTGAGAACTCTCTGGCCCCTGCACACCTGAGGGCTGTAGACAGGCAGCCCTAATTTACACCAATAAAGGACTGGGTAGAGTAGAGCCATGCCCCTCCTCTCTCTGGCCCGCCCGTGGAATACCCCAGAGCTAGCCTCTCCTCCACCCTGTGCTCAGCGTTGAGGGCGCATCTCTCGTGAATTACACTAGTGGGGAGTTCCCTTGCAGAAGACAAATGCTCCATTGGCCTCCTTCAGTTGTTGTAAGGGTGCTTTGTGCCCCCTCTGTGCTGTACAGTGGACCAGAAAATCTGACCCAAAGACTCCTATTTTATTTTAGTATCATGGAATGATTAAAATTAATTCCCCCTTATGTTTTTGTTAGCTCTGCAATCATTTTACCTCAAAGCAAAAATGTCCACAAATATTGCTAAGTGCTTTTTTCATCATTATGGTTGCAACATCCTGCTGCCATATTGTGGAATGCTTTCAGACATGACTCATCCAAAAATAGAACGGAAGGTCGCAGCTCTGGAGACAAACACCCGTGTTCACTCCACATAACCATGTCACAGAAGAGACAACAGGTGCACAGAAGCCATTGTCCCAGCCTGTCCACCCTCACTGTGTAAATGTCAGCTAACCCTAATTGGTGCAGACTTGCATTCATTTTTCTTTTAGCACTGGAACCTAGCCAACTTTTAATTTGTGTCATCCAGATTAAACTTATTTACCATCGTCCTGACTTCCTTCTGAGTGTTGGACACTTCATGTATTTTCCTTGGAAGCAAAGCAAAAGCGGCTTTAAAATTACATTTGTACGGGAGAAGTTTTTGACTATCCTGTTTAAATAGTGCACTTGCTGTATGCCAACACAAACGTACGCAGGCACTTTAAATAGAACAAGGTCCTTTAAAAATTATTACCTGCAAAAGCTACAATTCTGTGAAAGAAAATCAAGCAAAAATAAATTTCCGAATATACCTAATGGTGAAATGTAATTGGAAGTTAGCCTGTTTTATGAAACACAGTAGATTTATTAATTGAATATATTTTGGAAGGTTGCTTGTTGTTGTTGCTTTAAGCCTCAAAACTTTTTTTTTTTAAGCACAGATCTTGGCAATGAATTCATGAGAGTCAGGAGAAAATGGTGATGTGTGTAACAGATGACCCACACTGCACATGTAAACAGCTATACATATAAAATGGATGGGGTCTAAATTAGCTGTTACGACTCAAGAGAGATTGTGTTGTCATTGTGGAGAGTCCTCTGAAAACATCCACTCAATGTGCAGGTTTCAGAGTAGCAGCCGTGTTAGTCTGTATTCGCAAAAAGAAAAGGAGGACTTGTGGCACCTTAGAGACTAACCAATTTATTTGAGCATAAGCTTTCGTGAGCTACAGCTCACTTCATCGGATGAAGTGAGCTGTAGCTCACAAAAGCTTATGCACAAATAAATGAGCTGTAGCTCACGAAAGCTCATGCTCAAATAAATTGGTTAGTCTCTAAGGTGCCACAAGTACTCAATGGGCAGCGGCAGTCAAAAAAGCCAACAGAATGTTGGGAGTCATTAAGAAAGGGATTGATAATACTGTCTTTCACCTGAGGATCTTAGCACATAAGTGAAGACTCACAAGACCCTATTGACAGGCTGATATGTTGTTACTCATTATGCAGATAGGTTTGTGTAGTGGCATGTAAATGAATGAAGAGACTTTCTAATACCATGAAAGCACTCAGTGGCAGAACTGCAAACAGAGCCCATGAGACTCCTGTTCCACGAGGCTAACTGCACCGGAGATCTTCCAAATTTCATAGATTTCATAGATTTCATAGAATATCAGGGTTGGAAGGGACCCCAGAAGGTCATCTAGTCCAGCCCCCTGCTCGAAGCAGGACCAATTCCCAGTTAAATCATCCCAGCCAGGGCTTTGTCAAGCCTGACCTTAAAAACCTCTAAGGAAGGAGATTCTACCACCTCCCTAGGTAACGCATTCCAGTGTTTCACCACCCTCTTAGTGAAAAAGTTTTTCCTAATATCCAACCTAAACCTCCCCCACTGCAGCTTGAGACCATTACTCCTTGTTCTGTCATCTGCTACCATTGAGAACAGTCTAGAGCCATCCTCTTTGGAACCCCCTTTCAGGAAGTTGAAAGCAGCTATCAAATCCCCCCTCATTCTTCTCTTCTGCAGGCTAAACAATCCCAGCTCCCTCAGCCTCTCCTCATAAGTCATGTGTTCCAGACCCCTAATCATTTTTGTTGCCCTTCGCTGGACTCTCTCCAATTTATCCACATCCTTCTTGAAGTGTGGGGCCCAAAACTGGACACAGTACTCCAGATGAGGCCTCACCAATGTCGAATAGAGGGGAACGATCACGTCCCTCGATCTGCTCGCTATGCCCCTACTTATACATCCCAAAATGCCATTGGCCTTCTTGGCAACAAGGGCACACTGCTGACTCATATCCAGCTTCTCGTCCACTGTCACCCCTAGGTCCTTTTCCGCAGAACTGCTGCCTAGCCATTCGGTCCCTAGTCTGTGCCAGAGTCATGAAAACCAGCTGCAGTTCTCTACCGGCAACCTGTGTATTATATATGTCTGTGTGTATCTTCAGGAGAGGAATTGTGTCTTATGTCTCTTACAACACTAATTGTAATGGATCCCTAATCTTGGGTGGGGCCTTTGAAATATAAGTTAATTATAATAATTGATAAATAATAAGACAAGGACAGTGTGTACCTCTATCTCTGCATGGAGCTAACACGCTGTCAGTGAACAGTTAATGCCAATACTAAGAATAACCTCATTTTACAGTCCTTAAAGCTCAAGTCAATAGGGCTTTTTCCTGTGTTAGGACAGGAAATGTGCTCCTTGATACTTTTTCACCTTTTTTCATCAGATTAGTGGTCTTGCCTGGTCCATCCTTAGGGTGCTACTCTGTTAGAATGAGCAAAATTACACTCCTGATTTGACAAGCGATGTGTAAGCATGACCATCCATTGGTGTGCATATCAGCTATTCCCTTACGCCTTATGAAAAGCCACTGGAATATATTTCCAAGCTTGTCATTTACTGGATAAGTTTGAGCTCAGACTCACACTTCAAATCTTACTCCTGTTTGTTTATTTTTGGACGGTGGAGTGAGATTTGAAATGTGGGGCAAGTTTGAAGCGTGGGGCAAGTTTTTCAGGGCTCAGCCCCCACAAATAGCTAGATTTTCAAAGTTCAGCTCCTCTTCCAGCCCCTAAATGAGGGTCAGTTTTTCCAGCGTTTTCACCATGCAGTGGTTCCCATTCTGACAGTTAGGGCCAGAATTTCAGAAGAGTTCAGCACCCACCATGCTGAGCACTTTTGAAAATCTGGCCACTTCTTTTGAAGCCTAATTGGGAGCTGAGATATTTTTAATGTCTAGCCCTTGTTGTGCTGAGCTCTTGAGCTTCTGGCCCTGACTCCTTTGCAAAGCTTACAGCTCTATTCTTAAAATAAGTCTGGTGGATATTTTTAAGCTCTGATCTGATTCCTAGGAAAATTAACATAAAATATATATTTTTAAAATCATAAAAATGTGTGAAGGGCACACCAGCCCTGGAACCTTCACCGGGACCTCGATCCAAAGCCAACCCTCTTTTGGACATTCATAAAACTTCAGGGAAAGATTTTTTTTTTTTTTTTTAAAAAGCACTTTTCATGCTATTCTGAACATCCTGCTTTTCGCCAGTTCTGGGCACACAAGTGCCAGCACTCCGCACAAATGTTGATTTTGCAGTATTTCCAGGTCAACAAATGCCATTGAGTAGTAGTAAAAAAAAGTTGGACGAGAAAGAAATCTTACAAAATTTCCAGAATAAAAAAGTTTTGGATACGTTTGGATAAGTGTCCTACAGAACTAAATCCTTTTTGAGGGACTTATGTCGCTAACAGAACAAAACACAAATCTAATGTAAAACAACCATGCTGAGGTAAAGACCCCGTGTTTTTCAAAAGTTTCTAGGGTGGGTACAATGGGCATGTCAGTGAAACTGCTACTGGTATCACCAAATCGTGTATTAATGAAGTGCAATGGATAACTATATGCACCCCCTTAAAGAAATGACTTTTATTGCCCTATTTCATCAGTATAATACTTCTTTTACTCATTGCTTAGCAATGCAGCAAACACATTAGTTGCTTTCTCAATCATTTTTACTGTACATGATAAAACATGTGAGGAAGAGTTGTTTTCATTACCTGTGTTTAATCAGGTGGCCCTAGCAAGCCACAGGAGTTTGTGATCAAGAGTGTGAAACCACTGGGTTTAACTGAGAGGTTATGAGCACCCACAGTTCCTATTTTTGATTCAATTCAGGCTCTCAAACCATGTCCATCACCATGATATCTTAGCACCTTCCATTCAATCACTATGCAATTCAGAAATGCACACACTTTATATTTAAACAGGTATTTAATTCCCAGGGTCTTCAAGTTCACCTGATTTACATTAGTTGTATAAAGAAAAGGAGTACTTGTGGCACCTTAGAGACTAACCAATTTATTTGAGCATGAGCTTTCGTGAGCTACAGCTCACTTCATCAGATGTTTACGTGGTAAACATCTGATGAAGTGAGCTGTAGCTCACGAAAGCTCATGCTCAAATAAATTGGTTAGTCTCTAAGGTGCCACAAGTACTCCTTTTCTTTTTGCGAATACAGACTAACACGGCTGTTCCTCTGAAACCTGTCATTAGTTGTATAGATTACGTTGCATAATATGTTTGATCAAATATATAGGAAACGTGTGCCTTATTCACCCACATCTCTGCATTATTTACAATTCACGGACACACCTATCCCAAGCTCTGTACACAGTGCAGTTCGTGGTTGAAAGCTGAAGTTTTCAAAACTACCTCCGAGATGTTGATGTCTGGCTCTCGTTGGTTTTAATGAGAACTATGCATGCAATTTCCAGAGATAACTTTGAGAATCTCAACCTAAACACACAAACACACACACAGCAAATCTTACAATCAGAAAGAAAGATTCCTAATCATTGTGCCTGGGGTTGACTGAATGTTCACCCGTGCTTTTGCTCTTAATGATTATGTAATGGGGTGCACAGGTCTTTTGGCAGCCTCTGGAGGGGACCCCTAGACCTTGATCACTCTGCCCGCAAGCACCAGTAGCGTCCCTGGGAGGAGGCGCTACCAAGCCAGACCCCAGCCAGGATTCAGAGGTAACTCAGGGAAACATTCCTAGTTGGGAGTGAATTTCTATACAACTGCACCAAATTTGCCTCAATACCTTAAAGGAAGGGACACTTAGCGGAGGCAGGGAGGCATTGTGCTGACCAGAAGGCAGGGCAGGGAGCTCTGGGAAACATAGGAGTTACTCTGGTACGGTTTATGGCTGGTATTTTCAAAGGAGGCTAAGAAAGCTTGTTGCCCAACTCCCACTGACTTTCTATAGGAGTCAGGCACCTAATTCACTTTGGCTCCTTTGAAAATCCCAGCCTCTATCATGGAGCGTATTTGAATTACTGCTTGTAGAACCTCATGGAAGGAATGGGCCGCTGGAGACATTAACCATAACCATGTCAGTCTGGGTTAAACCAAAACCCCTATAGAAAATTTCTACCCAGAGAAGGTGATTTCCTGTTCAAACCTAAGCCTTTAGTAAACTTTTTTTCTTATTCCAAGGCTAATAGACTTTAAGGGCAGAAGGAACCATCGTGATCATCTAGTCTGACCTCCTGCATATCAGAGGCCACAGAACCTCACCCATCCACCCACTACTGCAGTAGGCCTGTAACCTCTAACGGAATTATTGATGTCCTCAAATCTTTATTTAAAGACTCTGAGTTACAGAAAATCCACCATTTACTGTAGTTCAAACAGCAAGTGACCCATGCCCCATGCTGCAGAGGAAAGAGACCCCTCCTCCCCCAAGATCTGTGCCAGTCTGACCGAGGGGAAAATTTCTTTCCAACTTCAAGTATGGCCACCAGTTAGACCCTGAGCATGTGGGTGAGACCCATCAGCCAGACATCTGGAAAAGAATTCTCTCTCGTAACTCAGAGTCCTCCCCATCTAGTGTCCTATCTCCGGCTGTTGAAGATAGTTGCTATAGCAGTTGGGATAGGCCATATGACTTGTAGGCTGCCTCACTTTTCCAATCCTGGCCATGCAATATTCTCAATTTACTCTCTCAAAAACTTGCTCAGGCCAACTCTTCATTATTGTACCTGTAGCCTTATATAAGCTAACTTTTAGCTGTTGTCGTTGACGAGTTTTGTCTAATCCCCTGCTCTGGCAAAGCCACCGGTGCCACTAAAGGGACAGCCCTAATCCTAAAAGAATGGGCGCCATAACATACCATGTCAAATCCTATCTGTGTCTAATATCTCTAACTAATAACCGTTCAATGTGACATTTAAACAAAGGCTTTCCCATGGAGTGTACTAGGAAATAATCCCTGGCCTGTGGTTTTATTTGGGCAGAAACTAGATGGTGGCCTGTAGCAGAGAGAAATCCAATATCTATCATCTCTGAAGTTAGGTCCTCGATTCTTTGCTCTTTTTGTTTTGGTTTAGAATAGAAAAATCACCTGAGGATATTGTATTCCGTGGACAAACACTCTTGGTCCAACAAACAGCCTTTGATGGCAGGAAGAAGTCAACAGTCAGTGCATTCAGAAAACTGCCAAGATAAAAGATAATTCAAACATGTCTATTTATTCTGTGATTTATTCAACTAATTGGCCAGTCAGAATGAAACTTGATGGAAAACCAGACACGAGACAATGTGTACGATATTAGTGCGCACAAATGCAACGTATCTTATTACTAAAGCTAAGATTTTGTCATGGATATTTTTAGTAAAAGTCAGGGACGACAGGTCACAGGTTTCCGTGAATTTTTCTTTATTGCCTGTGACCTGTCCCTGACTTTTACTAAAAATTTCCATGATAAAATGTGAAGGGACTGGGCAGCTGTGGGGAGGCTGGCAGCTCAGGGCTCCAGGGGCCCCCTGCCACCAGTGGTGGAGGGAAGCTGCAGAATCCCCCTGCCCCCTCCCAGTGGCGTGGAGCTGGGAGTCCCCCTGCCACCTCCACAGTGGGGAACTGCGGGCGTCCGCCTCCCCCCCAGTGGCGGGCTGAGGGCTGCAAGGGTTGCCCTGCCCCCCCCATGGCAGGCCGGGGAGCTGTGGGGGTCACCCTGCCCTGCCGCGGTGGTGCAAAGCTGCAGGGATCCCCCTGTCTCCCGTAGCGGTCGGGAGCTGTGAGGTACCCCCCCCCCCCAGCCTGCAGCGGCGGCTGGGAGCTGCGGGGTACCACGCTGCCCATGGCGGCTGAGAGCTTGGGGGTCTGCTGCCTCAGGCAGCAGGGGTACCTCATAGCTCCCTGCCGCTGTGGGAAGTGGCGGGACCCTGAAGCTCCCAGCTGCCGGAGCTGAAGTCGCAGAGGTCTTTGGAAGTCACAGATTCCGTGATTTCCGCAATCTCTGGGACAAAACCATAGCCTTACTTATTCCTAAAATAAGAGGAAAAGGAATTTAGAAAATCAGTAATCTCAAAATTGAAATCTGCCTTGCAGATTGCAGAATATTATTTATGCTGTTGAATGCCCAAAGAGTCAATTTCCATAACATTGGAATTAGACATACAGGCTTTATGGAAAAGTTGTATAGTATTTAATAGAGAATGAGAAAACCTTCTATAGATTTTTTTCCAACCCTCCTTTTAGATTTTAACAGGGAATTATGTTTCTGAATTAGAACTCAATGGGATGATTCTATCTATCTATCTAATCAGTATTTAGAGTAATTTATATAAAAGCCTACACTGTGACGGCCCTAACCAGCAAAGCACATAAGCACCTACTTAACTTTAAGTACATTGAATAGTCCCATTAGGTCCAGTGGGTCTGAGCACATGCTTAAAGTTATGGAAATACTTGAGTGGTTTGCCTACACGGCATACGTGAGGACCGGATTCAGATTAGGAGTAACACTTGAGTAAGAACTCATGCAATCTGTGCAGTGAAGACAGACTCCACCTCTGTGGAAACCTAATGGTAGCATCTCTATTAAATTTACCAACGACTTTTCCATAAGTTGGCAAAATGTTCAATGACTTGCCAGAGGTCACATTGTCAATCAGTGGCAGAGCTGGGATAAGAACCCAGATGTCCCAAACAGCAACTCTCAGCTCTAACCAATAAAATTTGTTCCTAAACTTATTTTTTTTAACAAGTATAGATTGCTATAGGCAAAGCGTGCATATGCATATACACACTTGCACACGTATTTGGGGACCGTTAGACCATTTATACAGCTATGGGTAGGTTGAGGCACGCAGAACTGGATAACAATTCTCAAGTCTGGGGCTGTTTTTTTGGGACCCATCTCTAGCTGCAATCAAACTCACCCAGAGGGAATAGCATTTTTAAAAACATACCTGCTGACTTTGTATTGGTTTCTTAATTCAAAAGCTTTCGGAAACAACGAGGAAACAGGTGTTATGAGGGACATAATACGAAGCTTCTGCTTTACTTCATATCTTTATAGCCTGTTTTAATATGCTGACTCACACTACTGTCCTGGTGATAATTTGAAGTGAAGAGATCTGAATCATATGTCTTATCCTGTGGCCACAACACTACCCAGAGAAAGAGCTTTGCATTTCAAAAATCCACTTTTAGGTGGGATGCTGTTTACCCTGGCCTGAATATGCGAGTTAACAAACAACAACAAAAGAAAATATAGAGGCCACAGTGGAGGGAAACACGGCCAGTGTAGACTAAAGAGGACTTTGTATAAATGAGAATCAGACGCATCTGGCTACACAGACATCCATACACACACACACGTGTGTGTGTGTGTGTCCATCCAGAGAGAGAGAATTTTCCTCGTCTGTGAGTTACGAAAGCTTTAAATTCTTCTGGAGAATGACTAATAGGGTGATTTTTTTTTCTTTTATTTATAAAGAGTTGAAAAAGAGTTACTACAATGACATATTACAGGGGTGGCCCAAACTGTGGCTCACGAGCTACACGTGGCTCTTTTACCGTTAAAGAGCGCCTCGCAAAGCCCCCCTCGCCACTCCCCCCATTCTCCACCAGTGTGGGGTAGGGTGGGGGGGACCTCTCCCTTGCAGCGGGATAGTGGGGTAGGAGCTTCTTCCCAGTGGGGAGGGGGAGGGTGTCTCGGGGCTTCAGCCCCATGGGGCGCACCTGCCAGGGCTCGGGGCTTCAGCAAGAGTGGGGCTGAAGCCCCGAATCCTGGCAGGCATGCCCCTGGCTCTCAGACTTCTGAAGACTGTCATATGTGGCTCGGCGGGTCAGTAAGTTTGGCCAACCGTGACATATAATGAACCCTTACAGTCTTACAGCTATTCTGTAAGCACTTTAGAACTGATGGATGAGATCAGAGCCTCAGCTGGTGTAACTCAGTGGTGCCCGACTCTCTAGGGGAGGACCTAATGCAATATTTTTACTTGTAATAATGTCTCCACTTCTCTGACCTCAGTCTCTGTTACCACTTTTAAAACCATGCTCTCCTTTATTTATTTGGTTTCTTTTCTCTCTTTGAGATTTACTGATGAAAAGCGCGATATCGTTCTTATTATCATCATTATTTTACTATGAATATGCTCAAGCTGAGCTCCCTGGGACAATGGTGCAATAAATACACATCTGAGACCAACCGGCTGAAGGTCTTGAAGCCCTTTACAAAGGTGAAGTGTGATGGGGTATACAGAACCCACACTGACCTGGAAAGGGTTAATGAGAGCTGGTAGGCCCAATCAGCCCCACCCTGTTACACCTGTGTGAGTTATCAAGCCTTAGCCTGGAGGGGTGAGTTAAAAGAGGAAAATCCTAGCTCAGTCCTTAGTTGTTGGGGAGAGGGGTGGGGACTTTTTGAATTAGTTCTGTGCTAAAAGGCTTGGCTGTGGCCTAACCAGAGGCTTTTAAATGTCAGAGGCTCCTTAGGGCAGGTAGCTCTGGTGTGGGGTCTTTTGTTCCCTGTAACTCATTTGGGGGTCCTGTTTTGGGAGCTGCAGCAGTGTCAGCAAAGGAAGAGATGGTGAGAAAGGCCTTGCTATGGGCCATGGTAGGAAACAGCCCAGGAGCACAGCAAAGGGGCTGACCAAACTGACCTTATCTGCTTGGTACAGGGTCCTTGTGCTGGCACCGAGAGTGGAGGCCGGGTTTGGGTTCCCTTACTGACCCAACTGGGATGATGGTGTGAAGACCCCAGAGTCAAAGGCCGGAGGGCCCCCAAAGCCAGAAATGTGGGCTGAAGCTCTGGCATAATGTTGTCAGAGTACTGGTGTGTGTTGGACTGCATTTACCCTGAAAGAAGAAAGACAGAGAGCAGCAGACCACTGCAGGACAGGAGAGACTGTTGGCAGAGCCTGCCAAAGGAGAAGATGCAGCTGTGCCATGTCTAGCCATGAGGAGATGTGTCTGTGGTGAGTAGACTCTTTCACAGGGCAAACATTATTATTCCTATGTTATAAGATGGAAACCTGAGGCAGAGTGAAGTGACTTGCCCCAGGTTGTACAGAGATCAAGGGTCAGGAATAGAATTGGGTCTTTTGTCTCCCTGCCACCTGACCACAGCTTTCAGACTAGATTTTTTTTTTTTCAAAGTGCATGTGGGAAGCAGGGGCACGACTGCCATTGGATTGCAATAGGATTTGGATAACTGAAGCACTTTTGAAAATCACAGCTGTAATGACCAGGGGTCAAGTTTTCATGAGTGACTTAGGAGCTGGTTTCATTTTGGGACTCTGGTGGGACTCTAGCTCCTAAGTCACTTGGGTATTTAAGAAAAGTTTACTCCTAGGAGCCTGTTTCACTGAGACCTAAGCTCTTCAGTGCCTAAATCACTTCTGAGACAAAGAATTTGCGTCCTAAGTCATTTAAAACTCTTGGAAAAACTTACCCCAGACTACAACTGTCCCTAGAAAAAACATGAGTCTTGGATACAGGATGTTTTAAGTCTAGTAACAGTTATAAAAGTGATGGTGGAAAGAGAGCTGAACCGAACTACTGCTCCATTGTCTAGGTAAACTTCTTGAAAAAATTCTTACGATAAGACTGTAAAATTGCAAGGTCTCTGAACACCGTACTTTCCTTCCAACAGCTCTTGCATCAGTGACCAATACCACACAGCTATTGTTAGGCAAATGATTCTGCACTTACATCATCCAAGCACTCACTGTGAGGAAGTGCTAGTCACTGCGATGCAACAAAGCTGTGGAAAAAGAACTGAGATGTCTTTGGACTGCTGAAAATAAGAAGGGTGTGCAGGCGGGAGTCTCTTAGCTGTTCCCAAGGTTTTTGAGAACTATGCCTTCTAAACTGGATGAGTGAGTTAAAAAGCTTAGTAGCCCAGGGACATTTCCTGTCCCTATTTATATCAATAGCACCCCTCCCTCCTACCTCAGTGAGAGCCATTTTGGGCTCTGAGTGGAATTTGTTATCCAGTTCCAGCCATGGCTTTTAGAGGCAAGAGAACCAGTTCTGATAAGACTAGAAACCACTTGAATGGTCTCCCCAAAACTCAGAGCTAAGTGACTTTTGAGGTCTGAAACTGTTCAGCTGCTGTTGGAGACCACCACTATTTTCAACTTCCTGCCATGCTTCTGGGTTTCACATGGGAGAGGAAGGAGCAAAATACTTCAGTGTTCAGGTCCCCTAAAGATCTCTCACCCCAGTGGAGAGATGGCTTTTTTTGGTGGCATGCAACTCGATGCACTTTGGCCCTGATCCAGCAGAGCACTTAAGCACGTGACATCAAGCACATGAGTAGTCCCACTGACCCTCCTAAGGATCACCGAAGTGCACAAAGTTAAGCCTATACTTACAAGTGCATTATTGGATCAGGACTGAGGAACCAGATTTTGACTCTGTTATCCAGTCGGAGCAGTTAGATGGGTACTGGAGAGAGGCACAAGGCGAGTGAGGAGCGGGTACCCTTACCCAAACCCACAAAGTGACTATGTAGCTGTTCCAGGGATGCTATTTCAGCCCAATGGCTAATGCTTCACTAATAGGGAGCTGCTATGGGGAGGGGGAAGACTAGGGAGGATCAAAGCAACAGTGACTCTTCCAGACCCACCCCTGCTCCAGGCAGGCAGGATGACCCAGTGGTTCTGGCACTGGTCTAGGATTTGGGAGCCGTGTGTTCAATTCCCTGCTCTGGGCTTCCTGTGTGATCTTGGACAACTTGTGTATGCCTCAGTTTCCCCTTCTGTAAAATGGAGATGGTAATAGTTCACTGCCTCTGAGGCGTTCCAAGGATTACCTTAAAAGACTGTGGTGTGCTTTGAGATCTGCTGATGAAAAGCACCACCTAAGAAGTGGGCTTTATTTATTATTATCCATGCCCCTGAACTTTCCTTAATATTCTGCTGCCAAGGCGCCAAAAGAGCAAGATTTTTTTCTTTTTGAAGTGGACTTTAAGTGTGTTACAGTCATAATGGTATCTTGCAGCAGTTAAAAGGGCTGAGTCTGCACTCTTAAGCCAAAATTCACATGGACTCAAGTTCATCATTGATCTGCCAGGTGTATCCCTTAACACTCACAGACTCCTCGACTGCTGTTTCGGAGTTTAATTTGGTATAAACACTGACGAAAGGGAGTTTGGTCTGAGTTTGTGTACGATCAGGTTGGAGATTAAGGCCAAAACTGGCCTTTTATAAAGGAGCATGCTTGTTGTCTGTTGTACATTTCAGAGTTTGAACTGAGCTAAATGTCCCAAAGCTCTGACTCCTAAGAATAGAGTCCATTTGCAAATATCGGTTGTGATTTTGAACCACTGGACAGACGAGAGTGGTCTGGATTTGCGTCATCGCTGATAGCTTGCAGATGACCCAAAAATTGAGCAATTGATAAATAAGGAAGAGGCCAGGTCGCTGATTCAGAGTCCACTGGCAACAAGCAAGCCATGCCTTTTGATATGGCTAAATGGGAACAAAGAATGTAGACCATACTTGCAGTCTGGGAGTCCCTAGCCTGGGAAGTAGTGATTCACAACAAACCCCAACTCTTTTTCCAGAATAAACAGCTGAAAATGAGCTCCCAGTGGGATTCTGTGATTCTAGTCATCGTCATATGCATTCGTTAACGATATGCAAATTATTTCAGAAACAACAAGTAAGCCAAGTCTGATTGTCGTCTTCTGGGCCTGAGAAATCTTTTGCATGTTTCTGTATGCCCAAGTTTTGGAGACAGAAGTAGTGAAGTACCACAAAGAGAGGCTGATTTAGTGGTATTTCCTTTGAAAGTGTAATCGGGAAGTTTTGAAAAAGTCCTTGACCAACTTGAAGATTTTGAAACCAGTTTTCAAAACAGACCTTCTGATCAGCATCTGGCCACTGGTAGGTGTAAGCATGTGAGCTTGGTAATCTTTTCACCTTCTTCATTAAGGGTCTGAACCAGCTCACTGATTCTAGTTTGTAGCATGACTCGTTTGATAACCCATAGTGGGAGGTTGTTAGGCAAACAAACCTCCTACATGTCTGAGGTCCAACCATTGCTAGAAATGACATTGTAAATACATTGGCCATCCCAAAATTACTTTGCTATTGAAATAGCCATAGAAGGGCTAATAAATTCATTCAATGGAAACAAAAAAGGAACATCCCTTTTATAGAACTCTGAAATGACTGAGTAAGCTTCCTGCTGAACCGAATCCATGTTAGGAAAACTCCCTTGGAGTAAATGGAATTACACCAGCTGAGTGACCCTACATGTGTAGTTAGTGCTGAGTGGGTTCCCCTACATGGTGAAAAATCACCCCTGTGTGTCAGGTCCGCATATCTGAGCTCCGTTTTTGAGCGACGCTTAAATGGTGTATAGGCCTTGTGCTGAATCTCTGCACAGAGTGAATTTTACCTTTAAATTGGCAATCACGCTCCCGATCATTTCTCAGTGTTTTAATTCAACCAGCTCCCTGGTAACCTCGTATAACAGTTTATCCTCACTGGAGATCTTATTAATTCATTTACCTGTTTTGTACCATCGTGTCTGTGACCAATGCTAGCTAGGAAGTTGGATATCTCATATAACTCGGTGTTATGCAAGGCTTAAAACTTGCATACCTGAGAAGGTATCTGTAAATTAACTTCCTCTTGAAATTGCACAAAGTTTGTACAGCCTTTGACACTTACAGCTTGTGCAGCTCAGTACAATTTTTATTTACCGTTTAAAAAAAAAAAGTAGGTGCTATTTTACGTTCCGGTTTGCTCTGGCACCTTGGCACAGCGATGTGTTTGGGACCAAATCCAAAGCCTACTGAAGTCAATGGACTCCCACTGACTCCAGTAGGCTTTGGATCAGGGCCCAGTACACACTGCATCAAAAGCACTCCACTCCAGAGAAGCTGAAGAGACATGGAAGTAAAAGTATTTGCAATCACAGTATGTCTGTTTGCAGTTCTTGAACATGATGAGAACTGGTGGACGTGCGTGCAGGCACGTGATTTGAAGTCTTATTTCTACGTGTTTGCCTTTAGCATGACACTGGGTTAATCAAACAGTTGTAAAGCCATGTTTGAAAAGAGGCAGCTGAATGGACTCGTAAAGATTTATTACTCACGTTTGGCTCGGCACCTCTGGGAAAAGAAGGGTAATAAACAGGAGGCTCTCTTCTGTTCACTTAGATACAGTTATATTGCAATAGCTGTGAACTCTTACAATTGTGGTTTGATATGCAAGTATAGCACATCCTTTGTGTTCCACTTCTTGTTTTGTTCTTTGCGTCAGTACGGCAAAATAGTTTGGCTTTAGCGTGAACTCGAAACACTAAACTTGTCAAAAACAGCAGGTTGTGGGTTTTAATAATAAAAAAATAGCTGGATAGCCAAGTAGTTAAAACAGCATATAGTTCTCCTAGGCCTGGTCTAAACACTGTTTTTGTATCCGTATAATGGTTGGTTAGGTGAAGTAACTTGGGGATTGGCCCTGCTTTGAGCAGGGGGTTGGACTAGATGACCTCCTGAGGTCCCTTCCAACCCTGATATTCTATGATTCTAACTCTCTCACCAATATAGTTATACCAGTCCAACCATTAGTGTGGTTGCAGTTATAATGGTATAAAGATGTCTTCTACCAGTATGGCTTATTTCCCTTCCCATATGGGAATATCTATACTGGTATAAAACAGTTTTATAGCAGTTTAACTGCATCCACCCTAGGGGGTGTGTGCTGCTTTAACTATGCTGGTATAGTTAAAGCAGCACAACTGTCTAGTGCAAACAAGGCCTCTTATACTCCATAGTCCTGAATCACCATTGCCTTGAGCCATCACTTACACCAGTGAAACGGGAGTACAAAGTGGGTGTAAAACTACCAGATCAGACCCATAACCACTTATATCCACGCTGCACTGGTGTAAATGACTGTATGAGATGCAAGGTTACCAGTTAAAAGATGGGGAAAACAGAAGTTAAGAATAAATGGTCCATTTTCAGAATGGAGACGTAAAGAGTGGTATCTCCTAGGGATCTGTATTGGGAGCAGTGCTGTTCAACGTTCATAAATCCTTTGGAAAAAGGGGTAAACTGAGGTGGCAAAGTTTGCAGACAATACAAAGTTGCTCAAGATAAGTCCAAATCTGACTGCAAAGAGTTACAAAGGGACCTCACTAAACTGGGTCATTGGGCAACAAAATGACATTCAGTGGTGATAAATACAAAGCAATGCACATCAGAAACTTGGGTCCCATCATTTTGTATGTATGGGTGGGATTGTTTTGGCTGTTACCATTCAAGAAAGAGATCTTGGAATCCTTGTGGATGGTTCTCTTAAAAACATCCACTCAGTGTGTAGCAGCAGTCAAAAAACCTAACATAAGGTTAGGAACCATAAGGAAAAAGTTAGATTTATATAGTGGCATGGTGATATTTTCTATGGTATTCCTGTATCTTAAATACTGCATGCAGTCCTGGTCACCCCATATCAAAAAAGATGATAGAAATGGGGAAAAAAGTACAGAGAAGAGTACAAGAAATGATTAGGGTATGGATCAGCTTCTGTATGAGGCGAGATTTAAGATTGGGACTTTTTGGCTTGGAAAAGAGACTAGTAAAGGGATATGATTATAGGTTCATAACACTGTGAATGGTTTGAAGAAAGTGAATCAAGGAAGTGTTGTTGTTGGTTACTCCTCCTCATAACACCAGAACTAGGGGTCACCCAAAGAAATTAATAGGCAGCAGCTTTAAAAACAACAAAAAAGTAGTTCTCATGCAAATCACAGTCGATTTGTGGAACTCATTGCCAGGAGATATTGTCAAGGCCAAAGCTAAAGGGGTTCCCCTCACCCCCCCAAAAGAAAATTAGGTAAGATCATGGAGAATAGGTCCATCAATGGCTAATAGCAAAAAGGGTCAGGGATGCAGTCCCATGCTCTGGGTGTCCCTAGCTTCTGATTGCCAGACGCATGTGGGTTAAACTGCCAGGTAGTAGTAAACTCATTAGTGTAAATCTTTTATTGTGTGCCAAAATTCACTAAAGCCAGATTTTTGCTTGTATACAAGTTATTCAGCAAATTAACTGTATAGGCAAAGATTTTGTGAACAATTTGATTTTATACTCATTTTTAGGTTTGTTCAGTTCAACCAGGTTGCAGAGATAATCTTGTGTACGAGCAATAAGAGAAGAGCTGCAATGTTCAAGGAGCTTTCCAAATATTACAGATTTTTAGACTATCAGGTCAGTAAACATAATACAAAAAATGACGAATAAAAAGTCACAATATAAAATAGACGCTCATGGAGCTTTTTTCCCAGTTTTTAATTTGCTTCAGAGTAGCATCTGACGTATCCAACCAGTTTTGGCCCAACTGTTCTAGGCACTACACAAACATCATAAATGACAGCAGGTATCAAAGTTAGGCTGACCGGTACCAAAGTCCTTTTTGTTCCCCTTTTCAAAGGTAGGTACTACATTTGCCCTTCTCCAGCCCTCTGGGACCTCACCCATTTTCCATACGTAATCGCAAAACCATTAGCGATTATCTTTGAGAACTCAAGGAACTAGCTGAAGCACCTGTGATGAATTTCATTAAGTCCTGCCAACTTATTAACTTCTCTAACCTGTTCTTTCCCTATTTTGGCTTGTGTTCCTTCCCCCTTTTCGTTAAAGTTAATATTGTGCTGTGTGTGTCTGTGTGTAACCCTTTTTAGTGAGGACTGTAGCAAAATAGGCATTAAACGCTGCACCTTCTTGATGTCAGTTGTTCGCTCTCCTTCCCTGTTAAGTAGTGGTTCTGTACTTCCCTTCATCTTTCTCTTGCTCCTAATGTATTTAAAGAACCCCTTCTTATTGCCTTATGTCTCTTGCTAGGTGTAATTCATTTTATGCCTTAGCCTTTCTGATTATGTCCCTACATGCTTGTGCTATTTATTTATTCTCCTCCTTTGCAATTTGTCCTCCCTTCCACTTTTTGTAGGATTCCTGTTATCTTTCCTTTGCATCAGGATAGTTTGCAGTTGTGCCTTTTTAAATGTTGTCTCCTTGAAATACTACCAGCTTTCCTCTACTCCTTTTTTCCCTTCAGTCCCATGAGAAGAAAAACTTGCTTTTCTGAGTTTAATGACTGCTCTTTTGAAGACCAGTGTTCTTCTTCTGCTCGCTCCTTCCTTTCCGTAGAATCATTAAATCATCATTTCATGATCACTTTCACTCAAATTGCCTTCCACCTTCAGATTTCCCTGTTGGTCAGTCAGAAGCAAATCTAAAATGGCTGTCCCTTGAGTTACTTCCTCCATGTTGTAGAAAAAAGTTGTCCCCAATACATTCCAAGGACTTATTGGAAAATTTGTGTGTGTGTGTGTGGCGGGGGTTCTTTATTCACTCAGACATCTATTGGAAAAGGGACTTGTCTTGTTTGGGTTTTTTTGTTCTAGAAAATGCCTCCTCTACCTCCTCCCTGATTTGATGCTCTATAATAGACCCCCGCCCCATGACCTCCCCCTTATTTTTATACCCTTTTTACCTGTACAAAGGCTTTCAACTGGTCTGCTTCACATCTTTTCCTGGACCTCAGAACAAGTGTATGTATTACTGATGTATAATGCAACACCTCCTCTTTTTCCCCTGCCTTTCCTTCCTGAACAAGCTGTATCCTTCTAGACCAATATTACAGTCATGAGATTTATCCCACCAGGTCTCGGTGATGCCACAGAATTAAAAGGCTAGAGCAGAATTAGACGAGGGAGTACATAACACAGTGCTCCAAGGCCACCGGCCTAACGTAGACTCAAGTTCAAGGACACTGGGAAGAGGAACTTGAAAATGACTGTAAGCTGGGAAGATGCAGATAGCAACAGGCTACGCTTGAGGGCTTAACTGTACCAGGGAGCCAGGCGGCTGAGCGAGGCAAACCCAGAAGAAAGTGCAGCAGGCCTCAAGCACTAGTGGTGCACTGGCTTTATCTTCTGGTTGCTCAAGAATGGAATGTCTTCGCCATTTGTGATGCTGGAGCTGGACACCTAGTAACTCAACAGCCTTGGCACTCTCACCATTGTATTTTGAGATGCAGTTGCTATTCACAATAATCCACTACAGCCTAATGGGTCCCATATTGTGTTTCAAAACAAGCCAGGGGACAGGCCAGCTCAGCGGATTGGTAATGCAGCGTAGGGCTTCTTCCTCTGTGGCGCTAATGCGGTCCAGGCCAAGAGGCAGCCTCTAAAAGTGGTTACCATGGCAGCTGCTTGAGGGCCTGTGTGAAATTACTTTGGTGGGCCTCAGTCAGTTCCCAGTGGCTGGAGGTCTGAGACAGGGAGCATTTGTGGGGTGGTGTGTAGGAGAATCTTGCCCTGCTGCCACCCTCCACTGTACCTGGTCTCTACAAACAGAGGAGTAGACTTTTCAGGAACTCAGTCCAGTACTGACTCTGCAGTAAAAACAAATGCAGTGCCAATAAGACAATACCAGAAGCTGTGTGTGTTTTTTTGTTTTTTGTTTTTTAGGGGTGGGTAGTGCACCACCTATTCAGATACAGGTATTAAAAATTAGATCTCATTCCAGAGAAAATACCTTTACCCATTGCTTATGTTTTCAACTTCTTCCTTCCTTTGGTTTTTTTTGGCTTTGGTTCATTATTTGTCTGCAGGTCATTAGCCAAGTCTCTCAAAGTTTTGAGAGAAAAAACTGAAGAAAACCCAAGAAATAAGTTGACATCCCAGGGCCAAATCAAAGCATGATTCATGCTACCCCCTGAGTAATGGACCTACTGGGCCAGGTCCTGAGCTGATGTAAATCAGTGTAGTGCCACTGGATTCAGGAGGGCTATCCCAGCTTACCCCAACTAGAGATCTGTCCCAATGCTATTTATTAGTATCTAGGTAAACAGAGGATTCTCAGACTGGAGCCAAGCTGACTTACACAGTGACATCAATGGATCTAAACAGATCTACACCAAATGAAGATTGATCCTAACTTATTATTCATGTTGGTTACTAGCAAATACTTTACACTGCATATTCGTGTACAGAACTGCTCATCTTGAGATGCTTGTTTCACAAGGAAGCAGTAGGTCACAGGGAATAAAGACTTGCAGCTTTTATTCCTGGCTATGCCCCAGACTACCCAGGTGACCTTTAGCAACCTTCCCCTACAAACTTCTTCTGCCAGCTTCTGTATGTACATGCACCCAGCCTAGTGCCTGACACCTGTGCAAAGTGGGTATAAAAGACTATCTGCATTTTATTGCCCTGCATCTTATGTGGTCCCAAGGGTGCATGGTGAGAGCAAACCACTGCTTAAAGAAAAATGGTGTCCTTTTACATCACCCAAGGCAGGGAAGAGCTAGGCCCTTCTTACGCTTCTTTGGATTTTTGTTATGAATTACAAATATTATTGGGGGAACATGTCCCCAAATGACATGGTGATGGTCATGGATCCTAAGCTGGTGTAAATCTACACTGCTCCACTTATGTCAAACAGCGGTTCTGCTCTCCATGATATCAATGCAGCTGCACCAATTTACACCCCTGAGGATCTAACCCAGCTTAGTGTTTTGCTGCCATCCAGTGATCACTACAGTGAGGTGCATGCGAAGAATGCGCTCTGTAGCCTATAGGATTAGCTTGCTTGCTTGCAAATATCTTATAGCTTTAAGTATTTTGGTTTATTGTAATAGGTTTATAGATTTATATAAAAGTAAGTTTGGCTGTAATGCAAAGGGACCTACAGGCCGTATCCTGTATGTTAAGGTAAAGCAAAGTTAGCACATCTATATTAAGACCTTCTACCCAAAAGCAAAGTTGACCTACATCTTGTTAACTAAATAGGTAAGTACCCATGCACGTCTAGGACCTTTTTATCTAGACCAGTGGACGATGGAAGAATGGTATGGGGGTTTTTCAATTTGGACCTACAGACTTAACAGGTATACCACAAGGAAACATGTGTGCATAGGTACATGTCGTCAATACGCACATACATACTAGCCTATAGAGTAAGCATACCCTGATACATTGTAAAAAGAAAAGGAGTACTTGTGGCACCTTAGACTAACCAATTTATTTGAGCATAAGCTTTCGTGAGCTACAGCTCACTTCATCGGATGTATATTATGGAAAGTATGCATACTGTAGCTCACGAAAGCTTATGCTCAAATAAATTGGTTAGCCTCTAAGGTGCCACAAGTACTCCTTTTCTTTTTGCGAATACAGACTGAGGGTATGTCTACACTACGGAATAAGGTCGAATTTATAGAAGTCGGTTTTTTAGAAATCGGTTTTATAAATTCGAGTGTGTGTGTCCCCACAGTAAATGCTCTAAGTGCATTAAGTGCATTAACTCGGCGGAGCGCTTCCACAGTACCGAGGCAAGCGTCGACTTCCGGAGCGTTGCACTGTGGGTAGCTATCCCACAGTTCCCGCAGTCTCCGCTGCCCATTGGAATTCTGGGTTGAGATCCCAATGCCTGATGGGGCTAAAACATTGTCGCGGGTGGTTCTGGGTACATATCGTCAGCCTCCCGTTCCCTCCCTCCCCCCGTGAAAGCAAGGGCAGACAATCATTTCGCGCCTTTTTTCCTGAGTTACCTGTGCAGACGCCATACCATGGCAAGCATGGAGCCCGCTCAGGTAACCGTCACCCTATGTCTCCTGGGTGCTGGCAGACGCGGTACGGCATTGCTACACAGTAGCAGCAACCCCTTGCCTTGTGGCAGCAGACGGTACAGTACGACTGGTAGCCGTCATCGTCATGTCTGAGGTGCTCCTGGTCGCCTCTGTGAGGTCGATCAGGAGCGCCTGGGCAGACATGGGCACAGGGACTAAATTTGGAGTGACTTGACCAGGTCATTCTCTTTAGTCCTGCAGTCAGTCCTATTGAACCGTCTTATGGTGAGCGGGCAGGCGATACGGACTGCTAGCAGTCGTGCTGTACCATCTTCTGCCGAGCAGTCATGAGATGTGGATGGCATGCAGTCCGTCTGCTGCCAGCCAAAGATGTAAAAGATAGATGGAGTGGGTCAAAACAAGAAATAGACCAGATTTGTTTTGTACTCATTTGCTTCCCCCCCCTCCCCTGTCTAGGGGACTCATTCTTCTAGATCACACTGCAGTCAAGGTGCAGCGAGGTAAATCTAGCCATGTATCAATCAGAGGCCAGGCTAACCTTCTTGCTCCAATAAGGACAATAACTTAGGTGCACCATTTCTTATTGGAACCCTCTGTGAAGTCCTGCCTGAAATACTCCTTGATGTAAAGCCACCCCCTTTGTTGATTTTAGCTCCCTGAAGCCAACCCTGTAAGCGCCCCTCCCAGCGTCAGAGCAATGGCAAACAATCGGGCATCTGAGAGTGCTGTCCAGAGCAGTCACAATGGAGCGCTCTGATGGGGCTAAAACATTGTCGCGGGTGGTTCTGGGTACGTGTCGTCAGGCCCCCGTTCCCTCCCTCCCTCCGTGAAAGCAAGGGCAGACAATCATTTCGCGCCTTTTTTCCTGAGTTACCTGTGCAGACGCCATACCACAGCAAGCATGGAGCCCGCTCAGGTAACCGTCACCCTATGTCTCCTGGGTGCTGGCAGACGCGGTACGGCTTTGCTGCACAGTAGCAGCAACCCCTTGCCTTCTGGCAGCAGACGGTGCAATACGATTGGTAGTCGTCCTCATCGTGTCCGAGGTGCTCCTGGCCGCGTCGGCTGGGAGCGCCTGGGCAGACATGGGCGCAGGGACTAAATTTGGAGTGACTTGACCAGGTCATTCTCTTTAGTCCTGCAGTCAGTCCTATTGAACCGTCTTATGGTGAGCAGGCAGGCGATACGGACTGCTAGCAGTCGTACTGTACCATCTTCTGCCAGGCAGGCAAGAGATGAGGATTGCTAGCAGTCGTATTGCACCATCTTCTGCCAGGCAGGCAAGAGATGGGGATGGCTAGCAGGCGTACTGTACCATCTTCTGCCAAGCAGCCATGAGATGTGGATGGCATGCAGTCCTTCTGCACCGTCTGCTGCCAGCCAAAGATGTAAAAGATAGATGGAGTGGGTCAAAACAAGAAATAGACCAGATTTGTTTTGTACTCATTTGCCTCCTCCCCTGTCTAGGGGACTCATTCCTCTAGGTCACACTGCAGTCACTCACAGAGAAGGTGCAGCGAGGTAAATCTAGCCATGTATCAATCAGAGGCCAGGCTAACCTCCTTGTTCCAATAACAACGATAACTTAGGTGCACCATTTCTTATTGGAACCCTCCGTGCAGTCCTGCCTGAAATACTCCTTGATGTACAGGCACCCCCTTTGTTGATTTTAGCTCCCTGAAGCCAACCCTGTAAGCCGTGTCGTCAGTCGCCCCTCCCTCCGTCAGAGCAACGGCAGACAATCGTTCCGCGCCTTTTTTCTGTGCGGACGCCATACCACGGCAAGCATGGAGCCCGCTCAGCTCACTTTGGCAATTAGGAGCACATTAACCACCACACGCATTATTCAGCAGTATATGCAGCACCAAAACATGGCAACGCGATACCGGGCGAGGAGGCGACGTCAGCGCGGTCCCGTGAGTGATCAGGACATGGACACAGATTTCTCTGAAAGCATGGGCCCTGACAATGCATGCATCATGGTGCTAATGGGGCAGGTTCATGCTGTGGAACGCCGATTCTGGGCTCGGGAAACAAGCACAGACTGGTGGGACCGCATAGTGTTGCAGGTCTGGGACGATTCCCAGTGGCTACGAAACTTTCGCATGCGTAAGGGCACTTTCATGGAACTTTGTGACTTGCTTTCCCCTGTCCTGAAGCGCATGAATACCAAGATGAGAGCAGCCCTCACAGTTGAGAAGCGAGTGGCGATAGCCCTGTGGAAGCTTGCAACGCCAGACAGCTACCGGTCAGTTGGGAATCAATTTGGAGTGGGCAAATCTACTGTGGGGGCTGCTGTGATGCAAGTAGCCCACGCAATCAAAGATCTGCTGATATCAAGGGTAGTGACCCTGGGAAATGTGCAGGTCATAGTGGATGGCTTTGCTGCAATGGGATTCCCTAACTGTGGTGGGGCTATAGATGGAACCCATATCCCTATCTTGGCACCGGAGCACCAAGCCGCCGAGTACATAAACCGCAAGGGGTACTTTTCAATAGTGCTGCAAGCTCTGGTGGATCACAAGGGACGTTTCACCAACATCAACGTGGGATGGCCGGGAAAGGTGCATGATGCTCGCATCTTCAGGAACTCTGGTCTGTTTCAAAAGCTGCAGGAAGGGACTTTATTCCCAGACCAGAAAATAACTGTTGGGGATGTTGAAATGCCTATATGTATCCTTGGGGACCCAGCCTACCCCTTAATGCCATGGCTCATGAAGCCGTACACAGGCAGCCTGGACAGTGGTCAGGAGCTGTTCAACTACAGGCTGAGCAAGTGCAGAATGGTGGTAGAATGTGCATTTGGACGTTTAAAGGCGCGCTGGCGCAGTTTATTGACTCGCTTAGACCTCAGCGAAACCAATATTCCCACTGTTATTACTGCTTGCTGTGTGCTCCACAATATCTGTGAGAGTAAGGGGGAGACGTTTATGGCGGGGTGGGAGGTTGAGGCAAATCGCCTGGCTGCTGGTTACGCGCAGCCAGACACCAGGGCGGTTAGAAGAGCACAGGAGGGCGCGGTACGCATCAGAGAAGCTTTGAAAAACAGTTTCATGACTGGCCAGGCTACGGTGTAAAAGTTCTGTTTGTTTCTCCTTGATGAACCCCCCCGCCCCTTGGTTCACTCTACTTCCCTGTAAGCTAACCACCCTCCCCTCCTCCCTTTAATCATTGCTTGCAGAGCCAATAAAGTCATTGCTGCTTCACAGTCATGCATTCGTTATTCATTCATCACACAAATAGGGGGATGACTACCAAGGTATCCCAGGAGGGGTGGTGGAGGAGGGAAGGAAAATGCCACACAGCACTTTAAGCACAGCACTTTAAAAGTTTACAACTTTAAAATTTATTGAATGACAGCCTTCTTTTTTTTGGGCAATCCTCTGTGGGGGAGTGGCTGGTTGGCCGGAGGCCTCCCCACCGTGTTCTTGGGCGTCTGGGTGTGGAGGCTATGGAACTTGGGGAGGAGGGCGGTTGGTTACAGAGGGGCTGCAGTGGCAGTCTGTGCTCCAGCTGCCTTTGCTGCAGCTCAACCATACACTGGAGCATACTGGTTTGGTCCTGCAGCAGCCTCAGCATTGAATCCTGCCTCCTCTCATCACGCTGCCGCCACCTTTGAGCTTCAGCCCTGTCTTCAGCCCGCCACTTACTCTCTTCAGCCCGCCACTTACTCTCTTCAGCCCTCCACCTCTCCTCCCGGTCATTTTGTGCTTTCCTGCACTCTGACATTATTTGCCTCCACGCATTCGTCTGTGCTCTGTCAGTGTGGGAGGACAGCATGAGCTCGGAGAACATTTCATCGCGAGTGCGTTTTTTTTTCTTTCTAAGCTTCACTAGCCTCTGGGAAGGAGAAGATCCTGTGATCATTGAAACACATGCAGCTGGTGGAGAAAAAAAAAGGGACAGCGGTATTTAAAAAGACACATTTTATAAAACAGTGGCTACACTCTTTCAGGGTAAACCTTGAAAGTTAACATTACATACATAGCACATGTGCTTTCGTTACAAGGTCGCATTTTGCCTCCTCCCACCGCGTGAACGGATTTTGGTTGAATGCCAGCAAACATACACTGCAATGCTTTGTTCTACAGTGATTCCCCAGTACGTGTTGCTGGCCTGGAGTGGTAAAGTGTCCTACCATGAAGGACGAAATAAGGCTGCCCTCCCCAGAAACCTTTTGCAAAGGCAGAACCGCAAATGCCAGGGCAAAGTAATCCTTTCACATGCTTGCTTTTAAACCATGTATAGCATTTTAAAAGGTACACTCACCAGAGGTCCCTTCTCCGCCTGCTGAGTCCAGGAGGCAGCCTTGGGTGGGTTCGGGGGGTACTGGCTCCAGGTCTAGGGTGAGAAACAGTTCCTGGCTGTCGGGAAAACCGGTTTCTCCGCTTGCTTGCTGTGAGCTATCTACAACCTCCTCCTCATCATCTTCTTCGTCCCCAAAACCTACTTCTGTATTGCCTCCATCTCCATTGAAGGAGTCAAACAACACGGCTGGGGTAGTGGTGGCTGAACCCCCTAAAATGGCATGCAGCTCATCATAGAAGCGGCATGTTTGGGGCTCTGACCCAGAGCGGCCGTTCGCCTCTCTGGTTTTCTGGTAGGCTTGCCTCAGCTCCTTCAGTTTCACGCGGCACTGCTTCGGGTCCCTGTTATGGCCTCTGTCCTTCATGCCCTGGGAGATTTTCAGAAAGGTTTTGGCATTTCGAAAACTGGAACGGAGTTCTGATAGCACGGATTCCTCTCCCCAAACAGCGATCAGATCCCGTACCTCCCGTTCAGTCCATGCTGGAGCTCTTTTGCGATTCTGGGACTCCATCATGGTCACCTCTGCTGATGAGCTCTGCATGGTCACCTGCAGCTTGCCACGCTGGCCAAACAGGAAATGAGATTCAAAAGTTCGCGGTTCTTTTCCTGTCTACCTGGCCAGTGCATCTGAGTTGAGAGCGCTGTCCAGAGCGGTCAGAATGGAGCACTCTGGGATAGCTCCCGGAGGCCAATACCATCGAATTGTGTCCACAGTACCCCAAATTCGAGCCGGCAACGTCGATTTAAGCGCTAATCCACTTGTCAGGGGTGGAGTAAGGAAATCGATTTTAAGAGCCCTTTAAGTCGAAATAAAGGGCTTCATTGTGTGGACGGGTGCAGGTTTAAATCGATTTAACGCTGCTAAATTCGATCTAAAGTCCTAGTGTAGACCAGGGCTAACACAGCTGTTACTCTGAAACCTAATACTTTGTGGATCAGGAATGAAATTTGGGCATAGGAGGAAGGATTTCCAGCACTTGTGCTCTACAAAAGAGGTGACCCACCTCACTAGAGTATTCTTTTTCCTTCTCTCTCTGCTCCCTATTCCTCTTCTATCTATTCTAGCTATCTACTATGATTTACTACTATTAGTAGGCTGTAATTGGCCTAACTTTCAAGGGAAGTAGACTAAGATTTTTTTTCCTAGTTTATTAGGCTTTGATTTTAAGTTTGTTAGTCAAGTAAACCCTAAGGTAGCTTTGATAACTGAGCATTAGTTTCTTCAAAGCACTGCATCCCTCACTCAAGAATTAAGAAACCTGAAGGCAAGGGTGGTCATCTTGTATAAATCGGAGGTGGTCGGGGGATTAGCAACTTTGGTCTCCACAGGAGGGAGCCAGAGCCATTGCTCTGAGATATTCTTACACAGCTGATGGTTCCTTAAGGGGTGTGTGGAGTCAAAGGGAAGCTCCAGGGATGGTGTGTGACCTTTCCAGGGGAAGCCGAACTCCCCTTTCTACAGTAGAAAAGATCCAACAAAATAAACATTGTGTACAGCCAAAAGCCATACTCCAGTGCCTGGCCTCAGTAGCTGGGCTGCAGGGATCCCCGTAGAAAGGGAAGGCGTCTTTCCCTTGGAGTGAGAGTGGAGCTGCTGCTGCTGGCTGCTGAAACCTTTTGTAGGCTCTATCCATCGGGTGGGGAGGACTGAAAGATCCATGCACGCGGCTGCTTTGCATATGCACTCTCCTCCTTTCTCCTTCAATGTAGCGCAGAAGCCACCTCCTGGCTTGTCTTCACACTGGGGGTGTCTGCCCCTAGCATGGGCTCAAATCCTGCTCCGTCTTGTGCTGTGGGATGGCAGGGATACTGCTCCCAAGTGGCCACATGCAATTAGAGGTGGGAGCTAGATTCATCCCTAAATGCAAAAGATTTGGAAAGATGCCTGTGCTTAAACAACCTTCATCTTTGTTCATTGCGATTTGCTCCGGGAAACGTGGAGGCAAACCAAACACAAAGCTGCCCTTATGGAGAAATCAGTCTGGAGTATCACCTGAGTGAAATGCATCTTCTTGCATAGGGTCAGCACAGGCTTATCCACCACCTAAGTCACAGTTAGGCCCTCAGGATAGGACTGGAGCATTGCTTGGGCTGGGCCTCTGCAGAGGATTGAATTTCACCCTGACTTGACACACAAGATCATGAATGGCACCATTACTTAAGCATGTTTGGATGTGCAGCGTTTCTTAAGAGATGCTTCAGTCTTTGGTCCAGTCCTCAGCTGCTATAAATTAACATAGTTCCATTGAAGTCAATGGCAAAATGCTAATTTATACCTGGCAAGGATTTGATCCTTTGTATATCGATGGTACTCATCTGGCTCCATTACCATAACATCTGAACACCTCACACCTTTCATGTATTTAGCCTCACAGCACCTGCGGTAATACAAGGAAATGCTTTTTCTCCCCGTCTTACACTTACACATATAGAGACTGAATGATTTGCCCAAGGCCACGTAGGAAGTCAGTAGCAGAGCAAGGGACTGAACCCATGTCTTCTAAGTGTAAGGCTGATGCCCTAACTACTGGGATGTGTCCTCTGTGTTTGTGGTGGTCTCCACTTTTTCATTAATTTTAGCTCTGATTCTTGGTGTGGAAGAGTTTGCCCCCCCCCCCCCCCCCAATGCTGACTCAAATCAGTGATCTTCTTCCAGATCTTTCTCCAAACAAGACGTGAGCTTTGGTCTCTCGCCTGCTGCAAAATGAACCAAACATCAAGCAAAGGGAACTTTGCAACTGAGTAAAAGTAAACAACACTTTTATTATAGTCATAAATTTCAAGATGCATGGGGTTTCTTCATCTCAGACTTTATTTGAGACACTGGGGGTAACTTTTTCCATATTAAAAGGAGCTTGGTATTTGTTAGATTCTTTGGTTTATTGTTGTTGGGCTGTTTGACAGCTGAACAAAGGAAACATTTTTGTTTTGGGGAACACGCTAGAGGTTTGATAGCCTTTCCATTTGCCTTCATTTTGGTACAATTACATCTTTAGATGAAAAATGGGCCATAACCAGAATTTTTTTAAAAATTGCATCTTCCTGAAGTGGTGGTAGTAACATTAGACCACATTGCCTGCCAGGTCAGTGTGGCCCATTGTTGTATAAGGAATTATATATTCCATTAGATGGGTCCATTACACGTCGAAGACAATGTGGTCTAGTGGTTAGAATTGGGGAAACTGAAAGTCAGTATACTTGGAGTTTTTTTTAATCCCTCAACTTACTCACTGTATGATCCATTACCTCACTCTTGCATCCATGTCTTTAAGATGGAATAATTATACTTCCCTATCTTGTAAAATACTCTATGCTCCTTGGGTGGAAAAATAATAGCTTCCTCTCGTTAATGCTGCTCAGAGATGTATCAGTAGGAGAGGACCATGGCATTAAAGATTCTGCGAAGAGGAAACCATGTATTGCACCAACAATAAAAATTAGAACAGCCAAAGTACCCCCATCGAAAAGAAGCACTAACCTACTGTGTATATAATTCATAACAGCTACAGGACTGAAAGGGAAATAGACATTGCATGCAGAATGTTACAATGTTTTTCTCATATGTTGAAGGAACACATTCCTTTCCCCTGCCCTGTAGCTATGAATTTGTCTGGGTTCACGTTTTTCCTCTTATTATTTCTCCTAGTTAGAGGTCATTGGGATTTTAAAAATATGGACAGCTAGAGTCTCTTCTGTAATCCAGCTAACACATTGTACCCAAAGAGCAAAGCCAGATGAATCTTTTGCCCACCCACCTGTAAGATTTTCTTCGCTACAAGAGATGAATGCCAGGTAAAGTCCTGGTGAATAAGGGTAGAAGGTTCACTAAGGATTTATGCTTCTCACAATCAATATTTTTTTGAGGGCTTGAGAAGGCCTTTAATGGTGGTCAGGCTTTCTATTGGTGTGATGGCCTCTCTTGGCTGACATGCCAGGTACTGAACCGGGGACCCCTAGAGCTAAAAACACAAGCTGCTATAGAGTCCGATGCCTCGAGCTCCTCCTTGGGCTTGGGCCCAGATGGCAGACCTGTCATGCCTGTACAAGGACATGTGTACCCACCATCACCCCCTGTTGGCATCTGCACAGTGTGACTTTCTCCAAGGGTATTTAACTGAAATGTCTGATCCTTGTGTTCTATAGACCTATTGCCATGGGAATGGTATCCACAATCGGACATCACTTCTCTAGTTCTCCACTTCAAATTCATTCCTAGGAATAGTAACCCAAAAATGTTGCCATCTATTGTACTCTGATGGCCTATAGAAAAGGACTCTTGGTTCCAATTCTCAGTCCCAACTCTTAGTGGCACAGATGTCAACCCTGAAACCCACTGCTGCAATGGGTGGATGTTGGGAGCCTCAGTAGAGAGGCCAAGAATGGAATGAATCAAAGACACGGTCTCAACCAAAGAGGTAGCCACCTGACCAGCCAGTGGCTGACAGATGTTGCTGGGGTGGGAGAAGCTTCTGCTGTCCATGGGGCACCTGTGCTGTGGATAACTGAAGGAGTTCAGTCTCCAGGGCTGCTAGCTTTTCACAAGCACCAGAACATTAGTGACTGGCACGGTCAGGGCTGGCTGAGTAAAACCATATTATTGTGGTGCGTTCCTAGAAACGGGGCTGGTTTCCCCCACTGAATTGTTCCCCAGTATAACACTGGTGCAATTCCATTGGTTTTCAGTGGTGGTAAACTGACACACAACTGAAGAAAGACAAGGAGGACTTGTGGCACCTTAGAGACTAACCAATTTATTTGAGCATGAGCTTTCGTGAGCTACAGCTCACTTCATCGGATGCATGCAGCTGTAGCTCATGAAAGCTTATGCTCAAATTTGTTACTCTGTATGCGCAAAAAGAAAAGGAGTACTTGTAGCACCTTAGAGACTAACCCAGCTGCTACTCTGACAACTGAAGAAATTCAGTGGTGAGTCAGGTAAGATTCTTTCAGAAGTGCTCCGCTCCTGTTTCGGCACCTAAACAAGGACCAGATGTTTCACAGTGCCTAGCTCCCATTGTGATACCTGTGGGCAGATTTTCTGTGGTGCGTTGAAAACTCTTAAAATTCATAGTGGTCTCCTTAAGGCCCTTGGTCCTGCTTGCAGGCTGAGGGCTCTGTAGGGAAGGATGCGATTTGGGTCTTCAGCAGTCAGTCTGCAAAAGAGTCCATCTGGAGCAAGGTGAGCAGGAGCGGATTTACCATGAAACAAACTGTGGTGGCGTCATGGGGGGCCCCCCACGATGGGAGGGGGGGGCCACCAAAATGCAGGACAAATATCTGACAACTTGCCCCCGAGTCCCAGCCAGCAGCACAGCAGGGCTCAGGCAGGCAGGCTGCCGGCATGCACTGGCCCCACGCCGCTCCCAGAAGCGGCCGGCTGCTGGCATGTCTCTCCGTGCCCTGGGCCGGGGAGGCAGCTCTGTGTGCTGCCCCTGCCCCAGGCAGTGCATGGAGACCCGCTGCCCTCTTCTCCCCAAGGGGTTCACGGACACGCGCCAGCAGCAGGGCTAAGGCGGCTCCCTACCCGCTCTGCCTCTCTCCGTGCCACTTCACTCCTGGAAGCAACGGGCATGTCCCTATGGCCTTGCGGGGGGGGGGGGGGCTGTCTCTGCACACTGTCCCCACCCTGAGCGCTGACTCCACAGTTCCCATTGGCCAGGAACTGCAGCCAATGGGAGCTGCGGGAGTGGCACTTGCAGGCAGCGGTGTGTGGAGATTCCCCTCCCTCCACTTGCCTAGGAGCCACTACCGGGGCGGGGGGTGTGCCGGTCGCTTTGGGAGCCATGCTGCCCCTGTCCTGCACCCCAACCCCCTGCACCAATCAAGGTACCTCACTTTATTTTCATTTACTTCCCATTACTTATAATGGAGGAGGAGGATGAAGGGGGGACAGGGGGGAGATTGGTTTTTCTTCTTGGCTGGGTCCCGAGGGGTTGGGCAAAATGAAGCTGTGCACAAGGCCCCACTAACTCTCAATCCGCCACTGAAGGTGGGTGAAGATATGCGCCTCTGCCTTGGCAGGCCTGTGTGCACGCACTCACGTTCTCTGGTCATTGTGTTAGAGTTCTGGATTCTTGGAAATCAAGTAGTGTTATGTTCCAGTCTTCTAGGAAGTGTGTTTGCTTTGTTTCTAACCCTCTGTGTATGTCATGAGCATAACGTTTTCAAAAGAAGCCTGATACCCAATGTGCTGAGCTCTGTTAGTTTGGAAATCTGGCCCAACAGATGACTAAACCTTTGGGCCTAACTCCTCCTTGTTTTAACTCGGTTGACTTCACTGGAGCTGCCTCAAGGAGGAATCTGTCTGGTTCTAGCTCCAGAACCTTGGTTTGAACTGGCAACCCATTGAGCAAAACTCTTCAATATTGAATAAAATGGAGCTATGCCAGTCTACACCAGCTGAGGCTCTGTCCCTTATTATCTTATTAGCAATAGCAATATTCTAGTAGTGCCTAGAGGTCAAGTCCCTATTGTGCTAAACTTGTACAAACAAGACAGCGCTGCCCAGAAGCGCTTGGAAACTAACCAGTCTACTGACCCTTACTATCTCCAAGGCCAGGTGAAGGCCGGTTCAGTATTTTTATTCCACTGTCCGAGGGCAAAAGCAGGTGTACAGGTTTTTGTGTGGTCTCTTCTTTTTAGCTCAGTGTAAATAGTTTCTTTTGACTGCAAGCAGTTTCCTTTTTGTTGCAAACTTTTGTACTTCATGGTCTGCACTCTAAGGACAGATGAGTACTGCCAGAAATTCAACAACAATTTACTTGTAGAAGGGCCTTGGTCAACGTCTCACATGGACCAAGGGGCAACACAGAGTGCAATTCTCATCACAAACCAACAGACACCAGGAAATGTTCAACAGTACAGTGCAACCCCATCTTTTAGGATTTACATTCTTATGTACCGGGAAACTATTTACAACCTTTGAGAGGGAGATATGCTCCTACAAATAGAGGGATGTTTTTGTTTGAAGCTGACAGCAGAGTACAGCTACTATGGGGGGGAGGATGGGGGAGAAAAGCAAATGCTTATGCGACTGCATATGAAAACAAGAACTTTGTATCCCACCGGGGAACGAATAAAAACCTACTACGAGAAAGAAGTGTTCTAATTCTGCGGAACTGCAAAGTTACAAGAGGCATATTCAGTTGTCACTCAGCTGAAGAAATCAGGAAGACTCAGGCAGTGACTAGATAGTCTGACATCAGAGAGTGTTGGCCCTGGTCAATGTTTAGATGAGAAATCTACAAGGAAAAAGCAAATAGCTGCAGGAAGTAGCATAGCTACGCAGTGCAGTTCTGGATCCTTTAAAAGCCCATATGTCCTGCGGGGGAAGGGCCTGATTCTCAGATGCCCTCTGGCAGCAAAAAGGGGCCTTGAAAAGGGTGGAACCAGACCTAAACCACCCCCCCCCCCCAAATCTTCCCTGTGCTGACAGCCTCTGCAGTCTGTGCAGAACTGGCATAAGGGCTGTGCGCTACCCTGGTTGCCTACCTACAACATTGTGGGAGAAAAGAGTTGGAGTTCATTGTTTACAGCTATTCTTTACTTCCCCTAGGGGAAGCTGTCTGTAAAAGAGAGCTATTTCCTGCCCAAGGCAGAGAGGGGGGAATTCAGAATCAAGCTCAGTGTCTCTACTACCAGCGTGGAACAGAATTTCCCCCTGCAGGACTGGTGGAAATGTAAGGGTCCAGGAGAATAGGATGGCAACTTTAAAAAATGTTACCAAATAGAGTTCTTCATATAGTGACATGGGCTGGACCTGGGTCAGTGAAGCGGAGGTGAAAAGCAGTCTTCCATTTCTGAAGCTGCCTCTATTGCCTTTAAGCTAACAGTCCCCCCAGAAAGAGCCCCGACACACACGTCAGGCCCCCTGACAGTACTTTTACTTTTACTTGACATCCCTGTTGTGGGCAGCATAGATGGTGAAGAAACTTGAAGTCAAATCCTGGTCAATGGCCAAAGTAACAATGACTTCAATAGATCAGGATTTGGCTCTTGTGTAGTTGTAGCTGAATGAGCATTTGGAGCCTTAGTTCTACAGGGACAATTATTAACTGGATCTTAAAAGAAGTCCATCAGTGGCAGTGAAGGATCTAGTTTTAAAAAAAAACACAAAAACCTGCTTACACTTTGCTTCATTAAATTACCCTTTTGGAAAAGATAGGCAAGACCGTCTTACGTGCTAATAACAAATCTGATGTCAACTTCAGATTTCTGAACCGTTACTGGGAGTATGTAAAACGGGGGGGGGGGAGTAATTTCTCAGCAAATCAGTACAACTACAAGAAGGTAACTACCATTAGCAGCTTAGCAACCTACCTTAGGGAGAGCGAATCGGTAAGTGCAGTTCATATCATAGGTTTGTGCTGTCCTAAACTTGTTTTGATTTTTTTTTCTATATGCCATGACCCTACACTGCCGTGCATAAGGGTTTTGGCCCTTAGATGCTAGCTAGAAATCTCACAATATGAGACTATATTGCTGCAAGATTTGTTTACTGCTGTGATCAGGGCAGAAGTGCACCAAGAACAGTCTCTTTTTTGCGGTACTTTGACCGGTCTCTAGTCCTGATCAAAACTTGGGAATGTAGATGAAGCCTTGTGTAACCAATGATGCAGATAGAAGAGGCTATCTGAGACTCTTCACCAATATTAATACATTTTTAGTGTCCTGTTACCCTTGTGACCTCAGTAAGCATTTCCATTTTACACATGGGGAGACTGAAGCACAGGGAAGGTAAGTAACTTGCCAAAGGTCGCCCACTAAGTCAGTGGCATGGCCAGGAATAGAACTCTGAGCTTCCCAACTCCTAGTACTTCTCTCTCTTCTCCTCCTCCCTTCCCCCCCCCCCCCCCCCGCCCCAAATGGAGAATTAGAAGTTAACAGAGCCCTTCAAAAGGTTTTATTCTGGATCAGATTTTGAAAGGGGGGAATGAGAAGAGGGATAAAGGTTTCTTTTTTTCCCAAATTTTGCACTTTCCTGGTTCTAGTACTTATTAAATATAATGAGCTGTTATGTTAGACCTTGATATAAGATAGATGAACCAAAGTATAAAATTAAATGGATTAAACTGAGAAATAAAAGGAAAATTAAATGAACTGTTCATGTTTAAGTGCTAGGAGCTTTGGAAAATAATGCTCAGATTGGAAGCGTGCACTAAAAGGGTACAAAATAGGTATTGCAAAAAGTGAGTTCCTCAATGAGGATGAATTAGAATTCAAGGTTATGAACTGGACTAGGAAGAGATGCAGCCATGTGCATTAGGAAGAAAGTATAGGTGCAGATTACATTAACTTACTTGCCTACCTATCAGGCAAAATACATTGAACAGAGAAACTAATGGACGGTTCTCGGTGATGTGGTTGGTGTTCACAATAAAATGTGAAATAGAATATGCTTGTGAAACAAAATGCAAGGGGGCAGATCCCCCAATGGTTTAAATCTGCATAGGTGAAACAGAGGTCAACGGAGCTTTGCTGAATTGCACCAGCTGAGGAGTTGGCCCGGTGGTGGTGGTGGTTTCTGTTTTCTTGTTTAGAGATATGTGGGACAACAGCCACTGAGAAGGCCAAAATGACAGCAGCTATAAACATGCTTCCTGCCCTCTTTGCAGAGAATCATTTAATTGGGGTCACTTATAGGTGACTCGGTGGGCCCAGTCATTGCAGCACATCTGGCCTGGGTTGGGGGAAGTGGGGTTGCAGGGATACATGGATGGTTCATGGCTAATGGACCCCAAAGTCCTGTGTATGGGCAAGCTGCCAAAAGCACAGAGTTCAGATCCAGGGCCAAATTCTCTGTTCGAGATGGCAATGGAGCTGCACCAATTACTACAGCCAGAGAATTAAGATCTGGAGCCAGATGCACTGTTAGGCCCACGTATGTGGCAATTTCCCCTCTTATTCCTGTTGCCCATGAGATGGCTTCCCATACCCGTAAGGATAAGAACAAAAATGACCATGGCTGCATGTGCAGATTCGGGTTCCGGTTTGCATAGAAGATTATGAATACATAATACTAATAAATGAGGAAAGGGGTGACTTAATTTTTCTCCTCTGTCGTGGGGTGGGGCTAATGGTACTCACTTTCTCTGGAAATTGGTTTTGAGGTCTCTGGGTGGTTATCTAAGAACTTGGGCAGAACAATAAATCTAGAACCTATTAGAAAACTAGGGGTCTGATTCTTGTAGACACCAAGGTGATTCTACATTACTCTGGCAATGTAAAAGGACCTTAAAGTGGGCGTGCATGTATTTACACTCATTTTAAGGCTTCTTTATACTGTCAGAGTGGTGTACAATGGCCTTCGTGTACATGCAGTCAGGCCCTCTGAGTTCTAGGTGAACTTTGACAACTTCCAGTTCTGTTCTCCAGTCCCATTACAGATATGGGGGGAGGGTGTGTGTGTGTGTGTGTGTGTGTGTGGCAGCTCCATCATTAAGGTTGTGTTGAGTTTTCCACTTCAATACACGTCTGACAAAATGTGAGTTCTACACTACGTGACGCTCTTCTAACTTCCTCCCTCCGCAATTCCTGGAGGCCGGGCAAAAATGACTCTCACACAAGAATCTGTTTGCATAGCCCAGGATTTCTAGTTTAGTGGAATGTGGCGTTACATTGCCTTTGGGGGTGGGGGAGGACCAAAACCCAACAACAACAAACTAGCCAGTTTAAATTGAAGGGGAGCGGAGGGGGGGGAGGTGGTTTTTTTGACATGTTCATGGAAACCCCAGACTGTTATCAAATTCTAGCGCTAAGCATACCGTCAACGTCTCCTGGTTTTGGGTATGCTGGGTGTGATTCTCCTGCCACTCACTTTAGGACTCCACTAAAGTCAATGGGGTGACACAGCTGTGAACCTATAGTAAGGCTCGGTCTATGCGGCAATGGGCAGGGTGACTGAGGCAGGTGTACACGTACCCGAGCTTGCTTTAATAACCACAGCAGCGAAGCCATGGGATGCAGTGCAGGCTGTACAAATCCACTTGGGACCTTGGGTAGGTACTCAAGTGGCTGGCTTATGCTGCTGCTGCTTCGTTGTTGGATGTAGCTAAATCAAATCGAGCTCGGGTGTCACGACAGGTGCTGCATTCAAATCTGATTGCAGTGTAGACCTATCCTAAGTGAGAAGAGTATAAAGTCTATAGCGATCCTCTGGTACTTGACAGGTATAAAAACCAAGCAGCGGAGAGGATTTTTTTTTTTTTTCAGGGATGTACCTCGCTGTATAAATTAGATACAGATTTGAAGCAATTCTCTGCATCTTCATATTGCACTGTAATATATGGGCTTAATTTTCCGTTGCCTTGCCCTTTATGTAGCTATGTGCACTGCTGAAAAGGGAGCAAAAGTGGGTGCTAAACGCTGCTGTTCACGTTACACTAGTGTAAATGAGTATCCAAAGTGCAGAATCTGGCCCACTAACACTACAAGGAGCAAGAAAGTGGAGAATCGCATCCGAAGTTTGTAAAACTAAAATTTGCATGAATCCACAACCAGCCCTGACCTTGGGGTCCACTCCACCATCAATACACATGCACTTCCCGTTGCTGCTAATGGGCGTTACATGAACTCCGCCACCTCTCTGAATGAACTGGAAACTCATCTGCAGGATGCTGGGAAAAGTGGCTCATAAAAGGGAAAACACTCTTATCTAGAGTTACGATCTACTAACTGAATGTGAAAAACGAGAGCTGTTAATGTTAAATATTGGCGCTGCTGATCACTCTGGGTCACTGGAACATTGCCCTTCATTAAGGGTTCATTATGCAAGCCGCAAAAACTCCAGGCTCTGACATTAGGGCTACAGCAGCTAAAGATCCGTTACCTGTGTATGTCTAGTCGCTGGGGCTGTAGTCAAAGTTGCCCTTTAATTTTCCACTGAGCTGTTTGTTTTTTTTAATTGTGACATTTGCATTCCTTTTTAGCAAAATACCAAAGCTAAACTAAAAATCCTTTCCATCAGTTTTAGCTTAGGACTAGGGAAGGCAAAGATTGCTGCCAGGAAATTGGCATAGCCAGACAGCTGAAGTATGAGAGTAATGTAGTTTTTACATAATCTGAGGTTCTTTCAGTTTACCAACCAGTGGCTTCCATAATGTTTGTGTGAAACCATTTTCTTTCTCTCAGGAGGAATGAAGATGTATGAAAATCCTGATTTGCTTGCCTCTCTAGTTGAGGATGTTTTGAAACGTCTATGGTCTCAATAAAAGGCAGGCTTAAAATAACAGCAACGCACTGTTGCATCTCCCATATTGTGCCTGTGGCTCACGATAGTTTAGTCTTTTGAGGGCTGTAATACTTTGATCTAATTTGGGTGGTTGTGTTTTGTGTGAGGCGGGATGTGTGGTGATAGTGGCCTCTGATAGAAAGTCAGACTGGATGATCTGGTGGCCTCTTATGGCCTTACGCTCTCTATCTAGTATGAAAACTACAAACTACCTTAACTGACTCATGGTAAAATCCTTGTGACGGCAACTCTGCTGAAGAACACGACTCTTCTTCATAGTGAAGACACAGCCTTACGCATATACATAAAGTTAAATACATACCTGTATGTTTGAATCAGGGTCTTGGATTGGAAGAAGAGGCACTATGCCACTTGGATGCAACGTGCACCCAGATCTTTGCATCTTGGGGAGGAGAAAAGAAGGTTTTAAAAAAAATATTCTAGTGTGCGATCTAGCAAAAGCAACATAAAAATGCACAATAAATGATTACAGAAAACTATAATTATGAAGCCAACTTCCTTTTCTGGGGCCTGATCCACAGCTTCCTGAATACAATGGGATTCTTTTCATTGTTTCAAGAAGCTTTGTATGAGGCCCCTACAGATCCTGGCCAGTGTCATCACACCGTGAGATAGTTTTGGGTACGTCGAAACAGCCAAAGTTCTGCATGGGCTATCCTACCCTAGCTAGCTTGAATCCAGCTAGGTCCTATAACAATAGCCGTGAAGACAGCACAGCTGAAATAGCTTTTGTGTTCCCCGAAATTGGGATATGATCTCTGTGTAAACAGGCATTGAAGAAAAGGCAAGGCCAGTCCACCAAATACATCACAGCACTTTCTGTATGGTTGACTTATTCACGGAGTCTAATGTTGCCCAGTTAACGGTTATAATTTGTGGGAGAAGATTCATGTTAATGAAATGAGTCTGATGCAATGGCAGATATTAGAAAGGTGATTGCATCTCAGGATCTTAATTCAGTCACTTTTGACGTTTATTTTAGGCAGTCAATTTGCATGAGCTAACAACTTCACTCCTGTGGTAGCTAGAATTAAATGATGTTCCCCTGCCACTGAAAGTGCTCCCCTCTCCAAACAGCCACAATATTAATTTCCATAACATTAACAGGTTTCTCAGGAGAGAAACTAAAATGACTGAGACCGATGCTGACTCTTTAGTTCTGATTGGAAATGAAACCTCATTGCAGCATGAAGTGTTCCTAACTAAATTCACTTATTAAAAGACCTGCACTGCAATTCTCTGATCCAGGGGACATAACTGGAATTCCAAGAGAAGAATAAGGGTAATGCAGAAAGCATTGTGATTAACTCTGGGCCAGATCCTCAGCTCATGTCAACTGATGTAGCCCGACTAATATAATTGAAGATTCATACTAGCTGAGGCTCTTGCCCTCTCTCTCATCCAACGTGGGCTCAAATGAGACCATAGTTATTTATACCTCATTTTATCCAGGGATCGCACAGTGCTTTAGAGTAATTAATTAATCTTCTCAATACCTGTCATGTATTTTAGTTGCTGCAGTCTTTCCTAAAGTTATGCAGAATTGCTGACCGTACAGATTGTGTAGACCCTTTCTACAGATGGGTAAACTGAGGTACATATGGAACTTAGTCAACACCACAGAGAGAATCAGTGGCAGAGCTAGGAAGCGAATTCATAATCCCAGCTCGCAGTCCTGTGTTTTAGCCACTATACACAACTCTCCCTCTATCCGCAATCCAAGTTGTCACTTTGACTAAAGGTGTGATTTGAAAATTGATTTAGTTAAACAGATGCAAAAGGCTGTTTGGACACTTTTTTGAACTGATATACACCTGGTTTATATCATTTGGGATTAGCAGCGTTAAGCTACTTTTTAAACCAAAGTAAGCATCTTCACAAAGTGTTTTTCACTAGTTTAAATCGCATTAAAACCCAGTTTAATGTGAACTTGTGTGTGTGGACAAGGCCTAGGATACAATAAAATTATACACAACATGGATTTCGTCTATTGACCTCAGAAATGCTGAATCGTGATACTGGAGATAATGGATAGCGTACAGGGGCCTTAAAGTGGGCATACATTGCAGTTATACCTATCGTAAGGCTCTCTTGCACTGTCAGAGCTAGTGTCAATGAGAATTAGTCCCCTTTGTGTGTGTAATGTGGCAATCCACTGCTAAGAGAATCCACTGGCAAGTTTGAATTTTTTAAATTTTTTTTAAACTACAATGGCAGCACCTTCTTAAAAAAAAAAAAAAAAAACTCCCTCATTTCCAGCAGATTTCCTGCTTTGCTGGGTGACCTGATCCACCCAACTAAACTATACCTTTCAATACAGCTCCTTTCTGTACGGTGCTTCCAGCCAGCACTTTAAGAAACTTACTATACAATTCGTGGGGCCAAATTGAGAGAGGAGCATTATAAGGGAGTCTAAAGACCATATTTTCCAAAGAGATGTACGTTGCCCTTTAAACACTAACAGACCATCTACCACCTTTAGAAATCTTAACCATCTTGAAACCTTGCTGGGGTTTTCATCATTAGGAACCAGATTCCCCAAGTCATCGTTTGCTTTTCTTTTTTTCTTTTAATAGGAAGATTTTGTTTTTCTTAGGAAGGCTTTAGCAACCAGAGTTAATATATTTAAAAACTTTTTTATTTTCCCGCTTCCCAAGAGTTAAGTGACGCATCACAGCTGTCACTGGTCCAGTCCCCCGTTCTAGAGCAAATTAAATAGGTCATGGAAGACTTGCATAGAACCAAGCCGGGGGACAAAGAAGGCCGCTGATGCCTGGATACAATAGAAGGGGAAGGCTGACCAAAGTTGCAGCCTTGGGGAAAGTGATCTTTGCCAGTTACAGCCAAACTTCTAAATCCAGAAGATCCAGCAGGCTTAATGAGCGTTGCGTTGCTGTTCAAATGATTTTATTTTTCAACCATCTAGGGCCCAATCCTGCCACCCATTGCAATAAATGGCTGTTAAATACTGCTGGCACCATATGGCTTATTTTGACTGACTGTGTACCCTTATTCATAGATTTATAGATATTAAGGTCAGAAGGGACCATTATGATCATCTAGTCTGACCTCCTGCACAACGCAGGCCGTAGAATTTCACCCACCCACTCCTGCGAAAAACCTCTCACCTATGTCTGAGCTATTGAAGTCCTCAAATCATGGTTTAAAGACTTCAAGGAGCAGAGAATCCTCCAGCAAGTGACGCACGCTAAAGAGGGAAGGCGAAAAACCTCTTCCAATCTGCCCTGGAGGAAAATGCCTTCCTGACCCCAAATATGGCGATCAGCTAAACCCTGAGCATGTGGGCAAGACTCACCAGCCAAATACCCAGGAAAGAATTTTCTGTAGTAACTCAGATCCCACCCCATCTAACATCCCATCACAGGCCATTGGGCTTATTTACCATCAATAGTTAAAGATCAATTAATTGCCAAAATCATGTTATACCATCTCCTCCATAAACTTATCGAATTTAATCTTAAAGCCAGATAGGTCTTTTGCCCCCACTGCTTCCCTTGGAAGGCTATTCCAAAACTTTACTTCTCTGATGGTTAGGAACCTTCATCTAATTTCAAATCTAAACTTCCCAATGACCAGTTTATATCCATTTGTCCTTGTGTCCACATTGGTACTGAGCTTAAATAATTCCTCTCCCTCTCCGGTATTTATCCCTCTGATATATTTATAGACAGCAATCCTATCTCCCCTCAACCTTCTTTTGGTTAGCTCCTTGAGTCTCCTTTCATAAGACAGGTTTTCCATTTCTCAGATTATCCTAGTAGCCCTTCTCTGTACCTGTTCCAGTTTGAATTCATCCTTCTTAAACATGGGAGACCAGAACTGCACATAGTATTCCAGGTCTTACCAGTTCCATGTATGACGATACTAAAACCTCCTTATCTCTACTGGAAATACCTCGCCTGATGCATCCCAAGACCGCATTAGCTTTTTTCACGGCCATATCACATTGGCAGCTCGTAGTGATCCTTTGATCAACCAATACTCCAAGGTCCTTCTCCTCTGTTACTTCTCATTGATGCGTCCCCGGCTTATAAGTGTAATTCTTGTTGTTGTTTCCTAAATGCATAACCTTACACTTTTCACTATTAAATTTCATCCTGTTACTATTACTCCAGTTTACAAGGTCATCCAAATCTTCCTGTATGAAATCCCGGTCTCTCTAAATTGGCAATACCTCCCAGCTTTGTATCATCCGCAAACTTTATTAGTGCACTCCTGCTTTTTTGTGCCAAGGTCAGTAATAAGATTGGTCCCAAAACCTTCCCTGAGGAACTCCACTGGTAACCTCCCTCCAGCCTGACAGGTCATCTTTCAGTAGGACCTGCTGTAGTCTCCCTGTTAACCAATTCCTTATCCACCTTTCAATTTTCATATTGATCCCCATCTTTTCCAATTTAACTAATAATTCCCCATGTGGCATGGTAGCAAACGCCTAGGTACTGAAATCTAGGTAAATTAGATCCACTGCGTTTCCTTTGTCTAAAAAATCTGTTACTTCCTCAAAGGAGGAGATCAGGTTGGTTACAATTTACCTTTTGTAAAACCATGTTGTATTTTGTCCCGTTTACCGTTGACCTTAATATCCTTAACTACTTCAAACATTTTTCTAAAACCTTGCATACTACAGATGTCAAACTAACAGGCCTGTAGTTACCGGATCACTACTTTTTTTTTTCTCCTTTCTTAAACATAGGAACTATGTTAGCAATTCTCCAATCATACAGTACAACCCCTGAGTTTACAGATCTGTTAAAAATTCTTCCTAATGGGCTTGCAATTTCCTGTGCCAATTCCTTTAATATTCTTGGATGAAGATTATCTGGGCCCCCCGATTTAGTACCATTAAGCTGTTCAAGTTTCACTTCTACCTCAGATATGTAATATCTGCCTCCATCTCCTCCTTCCCATTTGTCATGCTACCATTATCCCTAAGATCCTCTTTAGCTTTATTAAAGTCTGAGGCAAAGTATTGGGTTAGATGTTGGGCCATGCCTAGATTATCCTTAACCTCCACTCCATCCTCCGCCTTTAGCGGTCCCACTTCCTCTTCTTTATATGGCTGTAGAACCTTTTTTACTATTGCTTTTAATTCCCTTTGCAAGGTCCAACTCTACTTGACTTTTAGCCTGTCTTACTTTATCCCTACATGTTCTGAGCTCAGTAAGGTAACTTTCCTTGCTGGTCCCTCCCATCTTCCACTCTCTGTAGGCTTTCTGCTTTTTCTTAATCACCTCTCCTGAGATGCTTGGTCTACAACCCCTGCCTATGAATTTTTTCCCCTTTCTTGGGATGCAGGTTTCCTATTAGCTTCTGCAACTTTGATTTAAACTAATCCCAGGCCGCCTCCTGCCTTTAGATCCATAAGTTCTTCCCTAACTTCCTTAATTTTTGAAATCAAAAACCCTAGTCACAGATTTATTTTTGTTGATCCTTCCTTTCAGTTTGAACTGAATTAGCTCATGACCACGTGAACCAAGATTGTCCCTGACAACCATTTCTTCTTTGAGGTCTTCACTACTCACCAAAACCAAAGCTAAAATGGCATCCCCTCTAGTCGGTTCAGCAACTACTTGATGAAGGAATCCATCAGCTATCGCAGCTAGGAAAATCTGATCCCTATTATTACTAGCACTCGTCCTCCAGTCTATATCTGGGAAGTTAGTCTCCCATGATCACGCAGTTTCCATTAGTATTTACTTCATTAAAAACATTAGAGGGCTCTATCCATATCCAAATTAGATCCCGGCGGTCTATAGCACACTCCAAGCACTATCCCAGGGGAGGCTCCAGTAGTTTTCTTCCCCAATGTAATTTTTGCCCAGATGGACTCTTATCCATTCCATCGCTTCTTATTTCTTTACATTCTACCTCATCATTGATATACAATACTACTCCACCACCTTTACTCTTATTTCTGTCTGTCTTTCCTAAACAGCACATACCTTTCAATACCTGTAGTCCAGTCATGACTACTATTCCACCATGTTTCTGTTATCCCTATAATATCTGGTTTCACTTTTCCTGCACCAGTCGCTGTAGTTCCTCCATTTTGTTAACCAGGCTCCTCGCATTGGTGTACAAACCTCTTAATTTTTGCTGTTTGGCCTCGCTCACATTCTGTACCCTATTAGGCATGGTCATTCTACAGCCAGTATAACCTATTAAGCTGATATCCACACAGCCCTTCCTCCTTATATACATTCTCCTACCCACGGTTGTATCTTTTCTTACTTCGTTTTCTTCCCTCTCAATGCTAAAATCCGGCATGGAGATTACCTGGACATCTCCCGACCATCTCCCCCGAATTCCTGGTTTAAAGCTCTTAATTGTGCCAACCTCCATTCTAGAAGTCTATTTCCTTCCCTACTCAAATGAACTCCATCCTGAGAGAACTATCCTCTGTCCATGAATGCCTCCCAGTGGCCATACATCCCAAAACCCTCCTTATAGCACCACTGCCTAAGCCATCTGTGGATAGTCCTCTTGTCACACCTTTTGGTTGCCCTTCTCTAGGAACAGGCGGAATCCCACTAAAGATCACTTGAGCCTCGATTTCCTTACGCGTCTTCCCCAGCCTGGCATAGTCTCCCTTCATACGTTCCAGTGAGAATCTAGCCGTATCATTTGTTCCCACATGAAGGATAATTAGGGGATTCTTTCCCACTCCCTTTAGGATCCCTTTCCACCTCAAGTCTACATCCCCTATCTTAGCACCTGGAAGACAGCGCACCCTTCTGTTCTCTGGATCAGCTCTGGTTACAGGCCTGTCTATTCTCAGTAAAGAGTCCCCAGTCACATAGACCTGCCTTTTCCTAGTGACGGTGCTATTCTCCAGTCTATCCCCTGTTCCCTCTGGCTGCAAGTTCTTTCCATTCCTATTCTCTCTTGTAATCCTCTTCAACCCATCCTGTATCCTCCTGGGGCTCATATTTGGTGTAATCTCCATTGACTCTTCCTCTTTTTCCAAAAGGACTAGCTGCTCTACTCTTCTTCCTTGCCCTTTCACCTTCAGTGACTACTTGCTGAGCCCCTCCTTCATTTTTCAACTCTGCACACCTGTGCTTGAGCTCTATTTCTCCTTCACTAGCCCGTCTTTTCCTCTGCCTGGTTCTTTTAGTCACGTGCTTCTGCTGACCACTTTCTCCACCCACTCTTCCCTCAGAATTCCTCAATCCTGCTTCCATCTGCAAGTCTGAGCTTTTCCCTTCTGATACCTCATGTCTTTGCTCCATAATCTGCTCGAACCCCTTTCTAAACTCGACCAGACTTTCCACTTGCATCTCCAAACCTCGGATCTTTTCCTCCCTCAGCTCTATCAGACGGCATTTCATGCAGACAGAACTCTTACCAGGCACCCCCTCCAGAATCATGTACATACCGCAGCTTCCACATCCAGTCATCCTCATTGTGTCTTCCACTGCATGGGTCACTCCCACTGCTGCCTCTGTATCTGTCATAGCCTTCCCACCTAAATCCTGTTAATCTGGGAAACACAAACCACACCAAAACACCACCACCCACAGCAAAAACAAACCCCAAACAAGCACCACAATACAAACTTCCCTTGCAAACTCCCACTGAAACTCATAGGCGTCGTCCCAGTGAAGGTGGTGAACAAGAACAGCTCACCTCTACTGTCAACCTACTGTGGTACATAAATCACACACCCCGTAACTGGTAGTATTTGAGTCCCACAATCTTTAATGTAGTTATCCTCACAACACCCATGTGAGTGCTGTTACTCCCCCTCTTCTTCCCTCCTTTTCCATTTTCCCCCACCCACCCTCCGCAGTGACCAGCATTAAGGAGGATATTCTTTATTCAAATCTTGGTCATACATTGTCCTAAAATTCCATTTATGGACAGTTCATAAATGGTTAAAATGTTCATAAATGGTTAGTTGATTGTTATACAGGTTAACAAGTTGCTTATAGCCATAACACATTTTAACTGATGTGCTCATAAGTGTCTATTACTCATATCTGCCACATGTTTATAACACCAATTCCTCTGTAAACCCTTTACAAACTGTTAAAATGGACCCCTACTATAAAATGTGACTGAAACCTGATGCCGTCACCATGACCTCTTGGAATATGTCAGAAGATAAGAGAAACATTCTGCTCTGTCAAACGGTGCTCTTAAAGTTTTTTTTTTTTTCCCCCATTTATTTTGGCTCGAAGGAAAGGAAGCCGTAAATATGATTTTTCAACTTGTTCAGCTCTGGAACTTTTAAAATGTTTGTTTAAGGTTTAAAAAAAAAAAAAGTGTAAGGCTACTGGGATGGTTTTTGCATACCCTTCAAAAAGTGCTTTTTCCATGTGGGTTAAGGAGAGGTGCTGATATAGTCATAAAACTAATTTATATTTGCAAAACCTTTGCTCTATCATAGAAGCAAATAAATAATTTTAAGGGAAAAAGTCAAAGAAGCATCCGCCAGGGAAAAAGCACACACTCTTTCCATCCATTCATGATTGAACATTTGTTTTTTCAATCATTGGCCCTCACCGCCAAGCTTACATCCTAGCAAATTATCCTGTGACGTTTAATTGAAGCCTAAAGATAGCTCCGAGATGCTAAAAATAACTGCAACCAGCCGTGAAAATGGCACTTGTTTGCAATGAATGCTGAGTCGCTGAGCGACTCCTAACCTGATATGTTGGTAGCAGTGGGGATTTGGGGCTTGTTGGGGTGGCAAATATTTCTAAACCATTGTGCCAGAATCAGTTTCTTGTTATAGGATTAGGATTTGACCCAGTGAAGCGCTGAGCGCTCAGGAAAGCACTTGAACACATGCTTATGATCTAATATTGTAATGAGGGTATTTTGTAACTCTCTCTCTTTTTCTGAGCTATCTGTATGGTTCTGGGGAACAGGTGAGACCTTTTGTTACATTAAATTGGATTGACGCTGGTGGGTTTGTGCAGAAGACAGCAGGACAGAGTTTGGCCCATTAGTACCATAACAAGATGAACTCTGAGGGTATTAAAGTCAAAGCTATAGTACTAAAAACCCCTCAAAAGGGGAGAATTTATTTAGACTGTTCAGTTAGAAGAAAATCCTCTATGCTAGGGTCAGTGAGGCCCTAATGAAACTTTCCCCAAGTGCCTCTGAAAGAATCCTGGGGCTTTGCCAAAATAACAAGGTAGGTGGGGTGGGGGTGGGGGGCGCGGCGGTGTTTGGGGTGTGGTGGTTGTTGTGTATTTTGATTACTTTGGATAAAGTTCTCCATAGACTTGTGAGCTGGCAAACGTTTGATCTCTCTTGCTGAGCTGCCCACAGCTTGCCTAGCTGTTGTAATTTATCAACTGTAAATAGAAAAGTATTTATTGGTTGTATAGGAGTGGTTGAACGTTGTTGTACTTGTTACCTAAAGGTAAACAAAATGGCCTAGCCATCACCTTTGTAAGAGTCACCAGACAGTAAGCAGATATTCAGTAGTGGTAAAGTAACTCCTTAAAGTGTGCTCGTAGTCAGAGAAGTGAGTACACAAAAATGGCACCTTCTAAGGTACATATGTCGGTCTCCTCAGAGAATACCTTCGTATATTCAGCATTGATTTCTCAAACACTTAAGCATGTGAGTAAAACTTTACTCAGGTGAGTAGTTCTGTGGACTCGAATGGCGGTGGTGGTCGTATTTATTATTTACACTATATAGTATTGCCTAGGAGCTTCAGTGATGGACCAGGATTCCGTTGTGCTAGGCATTGTACAAACACATTATTTAAAAAAGGTTCCTGACCTGGACAGCTTACAACCTTAATGTACAGATGGAGACTGACGGGACCACATGGAAACAATGAGGCAATAGTCCACTTGGTAGACAGTGGTCTCGGCTCATCTGCTGAATAATTGCTATGTGAGTAAAGCTACCAGCGTGCTTCGTTGTAGGCAAAATTGGGGTCTTGTGGCCCCAAACAGGTTTTTTAGTTCTGCTAACCCTGAAAAGCCAACAGAATTTAATGGAGAGATTCTACCTGATGCATCGTCAACAAACTGTTAGCTAAGATTTGATCAGACTCTCACCAGAAAATGAGAGGTGGAAGGAGCACTGTTCTGAGATTTCAGATTGAACTTGCAGTTGGCTCGTAAACTAAGCAAACTGATCGGGAATCCTTGAGAGAGAATAAGTATGGACCCTAACAATGTCCCTTTTAAGTCACTCTGCTAATTATAACCAGAATTTCAGCTGCTTCTGCCTTGGGAGATCTTCGTTTCAGACACACCATTACAGTGGTCACACACAAATTCCACCAGTTTCAATTGCCTCCAGAGATGGACTGGTTAAGTGAGGTCCTTGAACTGGCCCTCAGGAGATCTGGGTTCAATTCTTCATTCTGCTGAAGCCTCCCTGTATGATCTAGGGCAAGTCATGCACAGCCAGTGTGTGAATTACTTGAGGAGTCCCACTGAACTCCCTGCAGTGACTTGCACAAGTGATGGGAGTGAAGAGCTGGCAAATTAGCCCTATGTGTCTGTTTCTGATCTCTAAAATGGCAGTCATAATACTTCTCTTGTGCTTTAGCTGCTCAGACGGCAAGCCATCTGGGTCAGATCTGTCTTACTATGCCCGATATATATATTCAAAAGTTTGAGAGCCCTAATTCTGTAGACATTCAGAGGGCACCCAAAATCACTAGTGACTTTTTTGCAAATGTAGGCCTACGCGTTTATCTTCAGAGACGAACGCAATGGAGCGCCAATTTCAGTTGGGGTTTCCAGGGACTCATTTAATAATGGGATTTAAAGTATATCATTTTTAACGCTAGTGGAATGGTGAGTGACGTTGGAGCCAGTAGACTGCTTCCACTTGTTCTCAAAGCAATCTGGCTTGCCTTTTTTTAACTTGCTGCATGGTCTGCTGGCATGTGTAACCACTCAACTTGCTCTTGAAGGCAAGTCACCGACCTTGCTTACAGACACTGACTAGGCTACAGTTCGATCAATAGGCTTAGGAAGCAGACCACTGGGACAGAATTCTGTCTCCTGCTGAGCCCCATTGAAATCCATGACCTTTGTTTATCATTATGGTGTGGCTGGTGATGGTTGCAACGATGGTGGAATAGGTGCTCTTAGGGCCCTCATTTTTAAGTGGGTAAGAGCTCGGCACATAGTACTTTCAGGTATTTCAACCCTAAAATCACTAATTGCTTCAGAAAATCTTGGCCAATGGGATTCCACAGATGTATGCTAGTGGATCCAATGGCCGGTTTGAGGACCTGGAGCTGTGCAAATCAAAGGGCCTGGCCTATGCCTGCAGAAGATGAGTCCCATTGACTTTCTGTCTGGCTTTGGGAGGCATTTAGATGCTAGGTACTTTTACATCCCCGATCTTCAAATGCGTTTAGCCTCCTGACTCCCCTAGGAGACAGGGTGGTCGTATTCTCCCCATTTATAGCTGGAGAACTCTGGCACAGAGGATCAGTGGGTTGCCCAAAGTCACGCAGGCAGACTGTAGTGGAGCAGGGACTTGAACCAAGGTCTCCAAGGCCTAAGGTACTGCCTTAACTGCTAGCCCATCCTCCCTCTCATATTAGGCCCCATGCTTGGTTTTTGCAATGGAGCTTTGATGACCAGAGACAACATGACTGTTGCTTGTCTCTGAAGCAACCCTGGTCACGCCCTAGGAAAATAAGGAGAGGTGAACCTCTGAATAAGGAAATAGGGGAACTTCAAGCCACCAGGCACCGCATGTATCCTCCATGTGCGGGGATGCCAAGCCTCCCTCTCTCTGCTGCAAATAGCAGTCTATAGGGAATGAAAAGGGTGACAGCAAATAAACACTATTATGATTGCACATTTCTCTATTGCATGTGGAAACTATATAAGGAGCAAAATTGCTTTCAGGAGGATAAAATAAAAATGTCCCTGTAGCATTAGCCTCAAAAGGATTTTTATTAGCTGAGGAGTGCCAATGAAAGTACATATTTTCCTATTTGATTTTATAGTTGTGAGCTTTCTACAATGGCATGGATTCTTTCATCAGCCTGGTGGTAAACCCAATAGCAGACACTAGAGTCTCCTCCTGTTACTAGCAGTTTTCCACCAGTTTGGCCCATTGAGTCCAGACGCGTTTCTTCTCCTTTTGTACTGGTGACAGAAGAGTTGAGCTTCAAATATTTAGTTTTGGTGGAGTGAAGGGTCAAGCCCCTATTAAAATAGTTATATGAAAATGGCTTTTTTATCCTGTATAATTCATTACTCCCATTAGTCAAAGATCCACACTGTGATTGCACATTAAAAGGCTTAACAAGAATTGCTGTGGGAAGGCTCATGGTTTTTAATACCTCCAGCCACCTGGCCTGCGGATCAGAAGTATTTCCTATTTTCTCGGTGCTGGTTTTGGGTTCATGACGAGGAACCTTTTCCTTGTAGATAGGATGTCCATGGGGCCGGTTAAAGTCGTCCCTGTCTTCCCCCCTCCCCCCCCTCCAGTTTTACAAAGTGCCACTAATTTTATGCTCTGCTCTGAAAACAATTTTGTTTTTTGAATGGGGTCCATGAGGCAGTTAATGAGCTATGTACATGCAATCTAAATAGCCCTGAATATCAAAACCAGGCAGCAATGAATGGAAAGGAAACGCAAGTCTGATGGAAAGGTATTGGGCTTTCTAGGTAAGGGGTGGACTTGTTCCCCTCCAGAATATATGTGCACACTGAAGAGAAAAAGCCCCTTCCGGATTCAGGGCTTGTCTACAAGGGGCTTTAACTCATCTCGGTCTGATCTGAATCTAGTTTGAAAACCATTGCGTACACATGGTGCAACCCATCACTGCATGTTTATCAGGAATTCTGCAGCCTCCTGGCAGAGGGAACTAGGTTTGCATGGCTTTGAAGTAGTTTGGTCTGTTTGTGGGCGTGCAATTGCTGCATGCCACCTCTTTTTTGCGTGCTTCCAACTGCTATCCCACAGTGCTTTGCAGGTTGACTGTTTACTACCTGTCCGGTCACGTGTGTGCCTTCCCTGCTCTGGTGTCAAGTTTGCAAGATGACCACCTTCCCCACCCACTCCCACAAAAGGCGCACAGATTTTGTTCATTTGCTTGTGGATCCCAATGCCTCATTAATCTTACAATACAACCCAACAGCAGCCCCACAACACACCCCGAGCAGCTGTTTGGAGCTGCCCTGAAACCATGGTTCTCCTTGCCGTCTAGGGAGAAGCATTGGTTCAGGACACTCCTGTGGCTAGCCATGGGAATACGGAATTTTTTTTCGTGGAAATGGCAAAGCAGATGTCTGTGAGGGGTCACGACCGTGCTGCCAACCAATGCTGGGTAAAGAGTAAGCCGCTCAAGAGAAATGAGAGCTAAAAGGAGACAATTCAGCAGGGGCTATGTGATCCGTCCATTTGTTTTCAGTTTTTTATGAACTGGACAGGTCTCTACAGAATTCTAGTATGACCCATCTCAGGCACCGGTCGGAACATGCTGCCCACTCAGCCTCTTCCACAGAGGATAACTGGCTACACCCACTGGGGGAAGGAGCTGGAGAGGGAGCTGTTCCCTGAGAGCCAGGATCTTTTTTTTGACTCAGGATCATGATGACAGCCAGCTGGAAAGCTAGGCTCAGTCCTGCCCTGCTACAACGGGCCCTGTGGCACACCCAGTGCAGGTCAGGAATAAGTCCTAGCCACAAACCCAGGCCCGACCAAGGAGTCAGCTCCCCAGCTGGAGAGAACTTTGGCGTGTAAGTACCTGTCTTTACAACTTATTGTTGGTGGATGTGAGTTAAAAGCATAGCATACTTAGTCTATACCTTGCTTTCTCACCCCCACCACCACACACAGCAGATTCAACTAACAAAAGTATTAATTCATGCAAAATTCCTCAGTTTATTGAGGCAGTGCTCACAGGAGAAGAAATTTGGTTTAGTCTTCATAGCTTGTGAGGTATGAGTGCACACTACATACCTAGTTATGCCACAAACCATGCTCCCCACACAGGTTCAAATGCCCTGTAACGTGCATTGTAGCTGACCATCGTAGGACCCATCTATTTTTCTCTGCACTTCCTCCCTCTCTGTAGCAGGGAGAGAGCAGAACTTAAAGCTGAGAAGTAGCTCAGTTTTTGTTGCACGCATTATAGGGGATAGCCACATGCCTGGGCCCGCTGCTATAGCTTGTAAGCCCCTTCCATTCCTGCAGTGCTTCTGAGGGTACCATCCTGGTGAAGAATATCCATGCACCCTCCTGGTCTGTTGTTTGCCTTTCTGAATAAGGCCGTTCTCTGCTTCCTAGTTACTGGTCTGTCTGTCTAACATAAAAGTCAAGACAGCCTAAAGCGGATGGTGAGAAAATTACTGGCCAACTTGCCTCCCATAACCCTCTGTAAAAACAAACCTGGAACATAGCTCCAACCACCCTATCCCACCCGGACAGCGTGAAAGCAGAGAGAGGAGACTGAAATCCAAATGCACCCTCCATACACTTAGACCACAGATTCTGAGGTTCTCTCCCTCCCTCCCCCCAAGAATGTGATTGACTCTCAGGAAGGAAAGGTTGCAGATACATGTAGGTGGGGAAAACTAAGCAACTTTTTTCCCTACTTCCGCAGCCACGGCCAATGCATCAGCCAGGCTGTCCAGGACCGGACCTTTATGGACTACTGACAGGCTGGCCAACTGGAGGAAGAGGAAAAGACGACTCTGGATGAGACGTTTACTGAGGTTATGGCAGAGTCACAGAAGAGAGCAAGGCTTGTTGAGGGGCAAAGGCTGTCCATGAGGTCCCAGACAGAGAAATAAAGCTGTTGCAGGTGACTGTTGTGTTGGCCAAAGAGAGGATGGCTCTGGGTGAGGTCAGCATCCCTGTGGTGAAGGAGAGCGGGGAGGAGGGAGAGATGCAGAATCAACTTATGGATGCTATCCTGAGCCAGAATGAGAAACATGCTCCTGCTGGGACAGCAGTCCCCACAGTCCTGTAAGTTTTTGGGGCCCAGCCATGTTCTTCAGCTTCTGGACAATGCTGGATACTGGTTCAAGCAGCAACTTGTAACATCTGCATCCCCACAGCCGCTTTCCCAGCTGCTCCCATTCACCTCTCAGACCCAGCTTCCGGGCACCGTGAACCCTTGCGTCTAGGAGCCCAGCTCTTTAGAGCTCTGCAACGTTCCTGAGAATTTTGGGCCGAGGCACTCGGCCCCGGAACCCTCTGGATAAGAGTCACCGGCAAGGTGTACACTCACCTTCGACTTTATGCAACCCCCTCCTTCCCAACCTGATAGTAGTTAACACACTCTAACTGTACGTTGAGGTTTTTTGTCTGCACTGTTGCAGTAATAAAAGTTCGTGTGTAGCTGGTTGCTTCAGAAGATTGGTTAGTTTTAAATGTATTTCCAAATACAAAGGCAGTGTTTTTTTTTCCATTGGTTTCATTAAAACTTTATTATTATTTTTTTATTGTTTCATAATAAAACTGTTTACAGTACATCCATTATGAGTCATTGAATTTTAATACAGAAAATCTGTTAAATAAGCTGAAATAATTCATAGGGCTTTAACAGAAGGGCTTTAACAGAAGCACATAGGGGACATGAAACTCCAACCACCCACACTCTCACTGTGCTCGCACTGTCTGCATCCCAACAACCCCCCATGGGGGCTAATGTGATCAGGCAACTGACTCAAAATACAAACAGCAGGCATCCCTGACAGCATTCCCAGGGGCATCTGTGTTCTCTGTGGGATGCCCTGCTGTCGGCTCCAACATCTAAGCAAGTCTCTGCACCTCTACTTCTGCCTTGCTCTCATAAGTTTGGCAAAATACAACATGCAGTCATAATGGTTGGAAAGTGTGCTTGGTTTTTTTTTTTTTTTCCCTGCTGTTTCCAACCTAGTTCATAAACAGAGCCATCTGCCTTTCAGAGGGCCAGATCCACATTCAACGACCATTCTGTAACTAGAGCGAAGGTGGCTGCTTGGCACTCTCCCAGACAGAGGTTGTTGGTCCAATAAAAGAGATCCTGTTATCCACTTTTTTGTCTCTCTGATATCCTGGGACTAACATGGCTACCACACCCCTTGGTCTGCAACGACTCAAGCGCTAGTTAAAATGTTCCTTCTATCCAAGCTGCTTGTATGGCTTCACAAGCCAGGGCACCAAGGATAAAAATCAGTCTCCCCGAAAAACCAGACCAAGCTCTGTACCATTTAATGTCTACAGGGCTCCTGGAGGCAAACGGTCATTTCTCTATTAATTTAAATACTGAGTTCTGCAAGATCCTCTCATTGTAGACCTCCCAGACAACCCTGTACTTATGGCAGGTTTCCAGACGTAGTGGTTGACTAGTCTTCTCCGTGGTACCCTGAAGTCCCACTGTCTGTTTATAAACTCTGTTCCCTGGGGGTGGGGAGAAGGAAAATTATAGGCACATGGATTCCATCAATTGCCAAAATACAACTCTTGTACCCCATTCATGCAAAGCCATCATCAATAGTCTCCTGACCATTACCCCGCTTCACATCCCGGTTGGACAGCACCTGATCAGTGGTGGAGCAGATGTTCTTGAGACTGGCCCCCACAGTTGATCTCCACACACCAAATTGGTTGGCTACAGAGTAGTAATGTTCTGGGGTGGCTAGCTTTCAGATACCCATAGGAAAAGAGTCGTCATTGCTATAGGCCCTGTATGGTGGTGTGTTGTATTTGAAGCTCTGGGATCAATTCTGTACAGATCTTAAAAAGATAACTCTTACCACTGCTGGTCATCCCGGGTCTGCTGAACCATTCTCTCCCACCCATCCATGCTGGTTTCCTGGGCCCAGAATGCTGTGTAGGTGATAGAGGAACTGGTCCTCTTGTTCCGACAGCTAAGTGGCATCCTTCTCTTTTCCCCACTGGGTCCTCTTGCCACCACTGCAGAGCATGCTGCTGCTGTAGAATTTTCTCCTTCTCCTGCACCATCTGTGTGAGGGGCAAGGTCCAATGTGGAATTTGTCCAGCTCTGAGTGCTGTATTTGCACTTATCATAGCAGGGCAGAGCGTTATTGAGTCCATGCTGGCTGGCGGCAGTTTGAAAATGGCATCAGGCAACTCGGAAAGGAACTATAAGGCCCAGACAGCAGAAACCGAATTTTAAAAAATAAAAATAAAAAATTGAATCCACCTGGGTTCCCACAGCTTACAGGGAAAACAATCCCAGGATGCTTGCTGCTCAGCAGTGAAGCAAAGGGCCATGAGATGCTGCGATACTGGTAGTAAACTCCTGCTAAGGTCCTAGGCCTCGCTGAATGACAAATGCATAGTTGGAAACCTGTCTGGTTTACGTGTGTGTTTATATTGTTAAAATAGATATTAGACTTGATAAGAACGTGTTTAGACTCTATGGAACATTTGTAGGATGCTGCATGTGTTAATCCTACTTGTAATATCTGCATCCCATCTTAGAAGGTCATGTTTTCTCTGTAGTTTATACAAATGTTTGCTAAGCCTGCTGCTTCTCCCCTGACTGTGGGGGATTATTCCTACGTGTGAAATGTTAGTTTACCACAAGAGGTATTATCTCTTCCCCAACAAAAGAAGGTCTCTAGACATCAGACAACCCACTGTGGACAAAAGACTTTATTGATTGCTTCCCCCCCCACACCCTGCAGAGGGTACGTGCACAAGCCCTCGTCCCACCACAGCTTGAAGGCTGGGGGAAGGGAATAAAAATGCCTGTTAAGGACAAATTGTTACCCCTATGCTGCTCGCACTTTAAGGAGCCAAGATTTGTAAGCATAAGCAAGGGGCCCCAAATAGACACACAAAGCTTGAATGTTCTATCTACTATCATCTTTTGAAACCTAAGACTGTAACTTGTTTGTATAAGTTTATCCACTCTAACCTTGTGAATGACTCATTTTTCCTAGTTTAAGATAGTTCACCATAGGGTTGGCTACAAGTGTCGTCTTTTGTCTCAGGTGCGCGTGACCTGGCGTAAGTGACTGGCCCTTTGGGACAGGGAGTAAGCTGAATATTGTTGTGCCCTTTTGGTGTAAGGGACCATCTATCACAGAGGCAGGCTTGCCTGGGTGGCAAGATTGGAGTACCCCAGGGGACTGTCTATTAAGGCTGTACCTGAGGAGTTTACAGTTGTTTGTTTTTACTTGGTTGGTGAAATCTAAGTTGAGAACACACAATCGGTTTGGGGTTTGTGCCCTGATTCTTGACAGTCTGCCTTGAGGTTGGTATCCATGGTCCTGAGCCACTCCAGACAGCGGGACAGATACGCCCCACACATCCAGAGAGCTCACTACTCCCTCAGTTCAATGCAAATTGAAAACAGAACAGGTGTTCCTTGCACATGCTGTTGGTGCCACTCACATACCGTGTTACCTGTCGTGCCCCAGAAAAGCTTTGGATTAACCCTCCCTATGTAGACACCCCCTGAGGGTGAAATTTACTCAAGTGCAGAAGGAGAGCATGAGCCCAATGCAACACAAGTCTTCTGTTAGGAGGGACTTCACAGGTGCTTGGGCCTCCTGCTGTCCCTCTGCAAAGGCACTAGTTTCACCCTAAAAAAGCATAGCATGATCTAGTTTTGGTTTATGAACAAGTCTTTGGGCCATATGCACCAATGTGTCGGAACAGTGCTTGGTGCACTTGTGGGAGGGCATACATGGCTTTATTCCACTTGCCTTTCCCCTGATTCTGGGTTTGGCTGTTGGCACAAATTAGAGCAGCCTCGGGGCTGCTTTAACTTTCTCCAGTTCATAGTGGCTCATAAGGAGTCATTCTGCTGGCCAGGATTGCTGGAAGGAATTGCACTATGTTCCCAGCTGTCCCTGCTGCAGAAGACCCCCTGTGTTGGTGCAAGGAGGGGAAGAGGTTGCCCTTAATTTTTTTCCAAACATATAAATTTAGAAAAGGGCCAAAACCAGAATCTTGAGTGCAAATGGCTTTTTATTTCTGGAGGGTTCCAATTTAAAGTGCTCACTGATGAATATGGTCCATTGTAAAATACCCTTTAAAAATCTGACTCTGAGGTTGTTTAACATCCCAAATTCTAGAGCAGTTAAGATCCAGGCGTGTGGTTCTGCACCATCTCTGGGTTGAATAGGCTTAAGTAAATACTTTTCATACAAAACATAGAAATGTAGGGCTGGAAGTCAAGTCCAGCCACCTGCACTGAGGCAGGACCAAGTAATCCTAGATTATCCCTGACGGATGTTTGTTCAACCTGTTATTAAATCCTCCAATGGGGATTCCACAACCTCCCTTGGAAGCCTGTTCCAGATCTTCACTACCCTAATAATTAGAAAGCTTTTCCTAATATCTAACCTAAATCTCCCTTGCTGTAGATTAAGCCTATTACTTCTCATCCTACCTTCAGTGGATAGAGAGAACAATTGATCTCATTCCTCTTCATAACGTCCCTTGATGTATTTGAAGACTGTTATCAGGTTCCTCCTCGGTCCTTTTTTTTTTTTTTTAACCCTTCCGCCTAGGTCTAAATCTTTTTTATCATTTTTGTTGATCTCTGGACTCTCTCCAATTTGTCTGTATCTTTCTGACAATGTGGTGCCCAGAATTGGACAGAATACTCCAGCTGAGGCCACACCTGTGCTGAATAGAGCCGGACAATCCCCTCCTGTGTCTTACGTACGGCATCCTGTTAACACACCCCAAAATGATATTTGCCTTCTTTGCAACTGAATTGCATTGTTGACCATCTTCAATTTGTGATCCACTATAGCCCCCAGATTCTTTTCTGCTGTTCTACCACGTAGCCAGTTTGTTGTTGTTCATTTTGGTTTTCCTTCCTAAGTAGAGTGCTTTACACGTGTGTGTTGAATTTCATTTTTGATTTCATTGATTTCAGACCAATTCTACAATTTGTCAAGATTGTTTTGAATTCTCATCTTGTCCTCCAAAGTGCTTGCAACGCAGCTCAGCTTGCTAAGACACATTGTTCTGGACATTAATAATCAGTGATCATTTCTAGATCTCAGTGATTCCTTCTGGCCTTTGAATCTGTTACTAAGACAACAGTCACTTCTCTCCTGTGATGCCAGGTTAGACAGCTGTGACCACTGTTTTTCATTGCTTGTCAGTATAGCCTCATCGTTTCTTTATGCTCCCTCCTATGTTTGTATCCAACCCTTGTCCATGGTGTCATACTTAGTCCCTGCTCTGAAAAGCTTATCTATCTCTCTCTGTTAATATTTGTACAGCCTCTAGGTGCTACTGTAACACAAATAATAATGAGATGAACTTTTGTCAATAGCATGAAGCCCTTAGTGATTTATGCCTGTGATGTACGTACCCATATCGGCCTATGATGCCTTCTTATTTTCTGCATACCACACCTTTACATTTCCCTTGTGCTCAGGGGCAAGCATCCATTTTTTTTGGTGCTCTGTTGCTGCAGCCTGTTTTAGGAAAAGGAGGCGTGCACACGCTGCGCTCTCTCATGGAGACTTTACATTTGATCTTTCGTGTCCCTGTTTTCCTCAATCTAAAATAAATAGTCTAAGACTGCAAGTATATGGCTCTTTCTGCATGGAAACTCTTAACAAAATGCACAATGCTTTCCCTCATCTGAGCCCTGCCGTGACATCATCAAGATTGTCCTTGCTTTCCTACTCCAAGTTCCATCTTGAACAAGGGTTCTTGGAACCACTATAGAGCTCCCTTTGTCAAGACGTACATTGGAGTTCTTCAGTGGATGCTCTGAAGACTCGGGGCCTGATTTTAATTAGACTAGGGTCTTTTTGTACTGCCCTGACAATGTAAGGGGGCCTTAATGGTGAGTAAAGATGTAATTTATTCCACTCTAACGCCCTTCTACAATACTAGAGTGGTGAGAGGTGCCCTCGGTGTGTATGACAGTCAGGCCCACAGGGTAAGGCTTTTCCAGTTGAGGTCAGTGTGCCCTGGGTCATATTAACATACCCCCCATTTTTACTTATTGTCTAGGGATTAATTTTTATTTCCCAATTTTTTTTTTGTGGGATGCAAGAATCCATTGGGCTGGGGTTATTTCAGTTCTTGTTTAGCTGTGTATCTAACAACACCAGATGTTTTTACTGTGGGCATTTTATAAAAATCTGAAATAAATTTTTTTTTATTTGTCCATCCCTTTTCCCTGGGATTAAGTATTCCCAAAGGGTTTTTAAATCGGCTGTGAGTTTTACTCTTAAACAGCAGCAGAGAAACGGCAAATGGTATGTTCACACAGATACTATTGCAGACTTCCACATACCGGTGCCTTGAGAACCACAGTCATAAGACAGCTTAAATGTCTACATCTTTTTCTCCCCCCATTGGGACACTGCCTCGGAGTACAATTTGCCAGCTGATGTCAAGGGGCCAATATGTCAGCAATAAAACCACTGCAGCAGAATCCACAGAGCCAGGCTTGATTTGTCACAAATAAAATAAACAATACCCCTGGAAAAGATGGGATTTACAAATGAAATTATTTCTAGCTAAATAAGAACTTTAAAACAAATGCTCGACTGGCAGATACATTTGAAATACTCAGTGGTTTCTAAAGGGAAATGTTAACCAACCTCTTGCATTTCTCTTTGGTTGTTTGTAATCATGCATGGCAGACATGTCATCTTGTAATACTTCATCCCCTTAATTTGCCATCATTTCATGAGATTGTTTACTTCAGAGATGTTTAAGGTCGGGGGCAGGAAGAAGAGAGCTGCTAGGGCTGCTGAGAACATGAAAAACACTTGATGATGTTGGTTTGTGTGCTTTTTAAATGAATATCATCTAAGTTGTTAAAGGGCCTCGTTCACCCCAACATCCAAGCTGTACTTAGTGCAGGGAAATGGGAGAGACATGAGGAATCTGAAAAGGAATACTGGTGGCACCTTCGAGACTAACAAATTTATTTGAGCATGAGCTTTGTTAGTCTCTAAGGTGCCACAAGTCCTCCTTTTCTTTTTGCGAATACAGACTAACACGGCTGCTACTCTGAAACCTGTCATGAGGAATCTGGTTAGGGCTCCCTCATTCTGCACTTAGAGGCTCCAGTATGAGTTGGAGCGGCCTAGGGACTGCTCTGCTTAATGCCAATGTGGAATCAGTGGCGCAGAGCTCTGATACGCCCTCTGATATACTCCTCGCTTTTCCCCTATGTTGGAAAGGGGCTCTCTAGGTATAGGTGTTGCAGGAGTCAGCTCCTTCAGCTTTTCACCATCCAGGAGTTGTTTTACACCAGAAGGACTCTCTGCTGGGCCAGCTACAATCAGAGAGTGACCATTCAGCCAAGAGAATCTACTTCCGGGCACTGTCTCTCTGAACCATGCAGCCATATAGCAGGGCAGCAAAAATCCTACAGTCAGCGTAAATGGCATGTGCTAGACTCAAAGAAATTAGAGGGAAGAGATCAAAGTGAGCTTGCTCTTGTAAGGTTGCTGGATGGCCAGTCCTGGCAAGTCCAGTTTTCTGTTTATGTACAGAAGAGTGTAAGGTTTGCGAAGCTGGGCCACTAATGTGCCTTATCACTGACGCGGAAGGCCTGAGCTCTAGGACTCGGAGTTTGGAGCCCGAGTCATCGCTGCATTACTCCAGTTTCAAGATGGTGATTCCACTGCAGCCTGGATTCCATTCCAGCATTCCATGGATTCTGCACCTGGATTCCATTGCAGGTGTTGGTGACATATGAGCCCTTGATATCAGCTGGTGAATTGCACAGTAAGGCAGAATCCCAGTGGATGCCCAAGGAGCTATGCCAACCTGCAACTGGATTAATAGAGTGGTGAATCAGGGCCGTTGGCTGCATAGTTATTTGCTCTTTGTCTCCTCCTCTGAGTCTAAAGACCCAGGGTGTCAATTCGTGCCAATGGGAGTAAGGGGCTTTATATGCAAACTCCACCACTAGCAACAGGCTGAGAGCCCTCAGACACTCTTCACAAAGCCCGTGAATGCAGTAGAGTTGTTTGAATGGTTTAATGAATGAATCTTGCTTTGACGTGATTGGCTACAAGTAGCTATACAAGTGAACCCAGATCTGCTGAGCGCCCTATTAATGAGCTCAAAAATGGGTCCCGTCCAATGGATCGGTTCTCTCGGGTACATGAGGTTTTGGATCTTTAGACCGATCGCTTATGTACTGAAGTCCTGCTGAGCCAGCTGTCCTTGATAACTAGTTATGCATGGGAGAACTAGCCAGCATGCTTTGAAATCTGCATTTAGGGAACACCCGGAAAACTCCCATTATATGATGGCTTTGGGTTTGTCCCCTGAGAACACTGGATAATCCGAGTTCTATTGCATTATGCGGGTTATGGGTTCAGGTGCCCTAGGCAAACTGACATACAGTAAATCTGCCACTGCCAGACTACAGTCACCCACGCAAACAGCTAATTAGTCTTTCCTGCTTCAGACATCTGTCTGCTCTGCCTCTGTGTTACAACTGGTCCTGGTTATCATCATCATCAGAAGCATCCTGCCATCTACATCTATGGTTTTAATGTCCTCCACACTGAGCCTGTTCCAAAAGCACCCCATCTGTACACCCTGGCATGGAACTCTGCAAGGAATTATATCAATGCAGTATCTAAATGCTAAACAAAGGATCCAATTTAGTGTGTAAAGTGACCCACAACAGCCACTAGTGTGAGGTGCTGGTGCAACAGCCAAGTACGATTTGAGCAGGAGAGGGGGGCGGGGCCATATCTCTGCCTAGACTTTGATGGAGCTATGCCTATTTGCGCCAGTGGGGGATCTGACCCACTGTAGCTCAGTCAAAACGTTGTCCTTATTGAATTAAGAAACATTAAAGGTGTATTTCATCTGCCACGGATAAGAAGATGGATGCTCTGAGTAATTATCCCTTCTAAAGGGCTCATGTGGAATAACTGGATTAGCGGTCATAAATCTGGGGCCATACGTAGTGTTTTTCACATCTAGGGTTTAATGGATTTTAATAGTTAAGTGCAGGAACTGATTGATTGTAGACAAATGGACTGGGCCCTTGTGGACGAAGGGCAGAGAACCAAGAGATAAGGGAGAGTTGTGTCGTTGCCAGTTGATAGGACGAAATAAGATTCTTTGCGCAGATTCAGGTAACTCTCTCCCCAAATGTAACAGCACCTTCCATCTCATTATTCCTCATCTACGGCTTCTCTCCCAAAGTCTCCCTAGTGTTCTTGAACATCAGTTGCATTGACTCGCTCCTGGTCTATTCAGCTATTATCCCTATTCTGTAGCAGTGCCTGGAGTCCAGCCAGTTTGCAACCTCATTGTGCAAGGTGCTGACCAAACATTTAGAGCTGGCTGAATTTTTTTTAATGACTTTTTAACCAAATCAAAAAAAATTTTCACTGAACATTTTCAATTCCAGGAAAGATTTCAAAATGAAACAGAAAAAAATTAATTTTGTTTCATAGATTCATAGATACTAAGGTCAGAAGGGACCATTATGATCATCTAGTCCGACCTCCTGCACAACGCAGGCCACAGAATCTCACCCACCCGTTCCTGCGAAAAACCTCTCACCTATGTCTGAGCTATTGAAGTCCTCAAATCATGGTTTAAAGACTTCAAGGAGCAGAGGATCTTCCAGCAAGTGACCCGTGCCCCATGCTACAGAGAAAGGCGAAAAACCTCCAGGGCCTCTTCCAATCTGCCCTGGAGGAAAATTCCTTCCCGACCCCAAATATGGCGATCAGCTAAACCCTGAGCACGTGGGCAAGATTCACCAGCCAGACACTACAGAAAATTCTTTCCTGGGTAACTCAGATCCCACACCATCTAACATCCCATCATAGGCCATTGGGCCTATTTACCATGAATATTTAATTACCAGAATCACGTTATCCTATCATACCATCTTCATTTCAGATTGAAAATTTGAGATGTGTTTAATCAAGGGAAACTTGAATATAGAGAGCAGACCCTCATCTTGCAGCTTCTTGAACGGGGACAGAGTACTTTATTCTCATGGAACTCCCTTGACTTCTGGTGGGCTGGCTCCAAAGCCCATTGAAGTCAGCTGGAGTCTTCCCACTGACTTCACTGGGCTTAGGATCAAGCCTTTGGTGAATTTCTACTTTTAAATGTCATCACTAGGTACAAAAGCTCTGCTAAAAGGAGCCTCTGAAGGAATAAAGTTCTGAAACCTACGTTCATCTTCAGAATGATGTGAAGCCTTTCAAGCACACAGCTACCCTGGGGCAGAGCAGCCTAGCCAAACATTAGGGTGCTGGTGGAAGGGGAGCTTCCTTGCCACAAGTTTGCTTTTCTGGTCAGCGGGCATGTTCTTCATTCAAGACAGACTGGATCAACACATATGATTTTTGTATGCGTGTTTGAAACGGGCACTCTCCCAGCACACAACATCCACGTATTCTGATGGGCACGTCCCAGCCCACCTATTCATTCTTTGCTCATCGGTTAACCCTTATTGCGATATGACAAGCCCTATATCACTCTCTGCTAGTGCGTTCTGCAAAAAAGGGTATTGAGACCAGTCAATAAGCTATGCAACCATCTCTCAACTTGCAAGGAACGTAGCTCATGGACAGAGCCTTCTACCTCTCCGCCTAATCTTCTCTTTTCATTGTTAAGGTGTGATCATTTTCACACATCAGGCAAAAACTTTTGGCCTCACCCAGCTGCCCATTAAAGGCTAAGGCCCAGATCCTCAAAGGTATTGAAGCACCGAACTTTTGTTGATTGAGGATCTGGGCCTGAGGGACCCTCAATTTGTTCTGTTTGTACAGGACCTCACACAGCAGTGTCCTTATCAATGACTGGAGTTCCTAGATGAAATCATACTAATACATATGGGAATGTGTCAGCTATTGATGTAAAGATTCAGTGGTGACTTAACCCAAGTGGAGTGCCACATTAGTGCAGAGCACTGCTGCTATTCATCACTCTCCCCAATTGGAATTATCTTTACCTGAGTCCCACACGTGTTAGTGGCAAGAATGCACGTTCTTATTGTTCAACGGAAAGGACAAGAAACTTCTCCAGCTACAAAGGGCATCTGCCCTCTCACTGTTGAAAGCACTGCTCAGGCTCAGGCCTGGTCTACACCTAAAACTCAGGTCAGCCTTGCTTCTTCGCTCAATGACGTGCTGCGGCTAGATCAATGGAAGGATTCTTCTGTCAACCTAGCTACTGCCTCTCGGAGGGGTGGATTGATGACCACAATGGGAAAACCCCTTCTGTTGATGTTGAAAGCATCTATGCCATGGCACGACAGCTGCAGCACTATAGCTGTGTCGCTGTAGTGTAGACATGCCCTCCGATTCTTAGTGGACCCATCTGTGCTCCGGAAAACTCCGTTTCAACAGGAGCAAGTGAGATCAGAAACCGAGCCAGACTATTTGTCTTCCCTGACTGTTTTTTCATCCTTGGATTGGAACTGTGGGCAGTAAAAATTCTACCCAAAAAAATCCTGTCCTCCTATGATTTCCAGCCCAGCTTTGCTAGGTCTGATAGCTCAGAGAAGCATGCAGACTTCTGGGTGCCTCACTGGAACTCCATGTTCTCGTAAATCATTTTTGGGTTGCCTAACTGATCCCTGGTCGCTCATCGCTATTATCATAGGCATCTCTCTCTAAAGAAAAAAGCCTCTTTATATTTGTTCAGCTAGAGAGAGTTTACACAGCTTGTGGAGAATTATTTTGTAGGAAATTAAATCTCTGTAGCTCTTCAGTCTCATTTTGCTTTCAACTGGCAGCGCCTTCCAACCCACCCTCCTCCCTGTTCAGAGCCCTAATCCTTCAGAAAGCAGGAAATGTCTATTATAAGTAAAGGTTTCATGCTAGAAACAAAGAAAAACAACACCTCTGTGAGGGAGAAAAGTATCATTATTCCTGTTTTATAGATAAGGAAACTGAGGCATCGCTAGGGACGTTGCCCAAAGTCACAGAGCAAGTCATTGGCCAGCATTTTCCCCCATTCCCAGTGTCCTGCAATGTTCTGATTGGTTGCCACCCTCCCCTCCCTACAGTGATGTTATTTCTGCATTGATGTGTCTGTGTGCCGCTGCGGTGCTCATAAATAGAGCCCCATTTATATCAATGGGGCTCTACAAAGGCATGGGGGTATCAGTGGGCTTCTGCCTGGATGCAGGGATCTGCCCATTCATAACTCATTGTATAGGGATGGAGAGGGAGGGCATGGTTTTGGGATGAAAGGTGCTATATTAATGCAAAGTATCATTGCCGGTATCTTTAGAACCCATACGTTAAAAAGAACATTAAGCCTTAAGGCAAGGTGATTCACGTTGCTGTAAAGTGGGTTTCCTTTCTTAGTGGGTAAATGGGAGTTTACCAGTAATGCTGTGGGGAGAAGTGTTATAAAAGAACCCTATTTTTTCCATTGTATGTGCCAAAAAGCACTTTCCTACGTTTTTAACCTGAAGGAGACAGGGGAAATGTGTATCAACCCATCCAAACCGTTGTATGAATCTTTAATTTTTAAGTAGGTTTTCTGTTTTAGTTTGCTGAAAGGACTGCTGCTTCATCGACGCTAGAAAAATTTTGTGCACGCTATTGAAGCTGTTTGCAGCTGCAGTGGGGTTAAAGACTGTATAGGTGCTGGTATTGTGTTAACGAAAAGGCATATGTAAATTAGACATGGGAAGAAGAATGGGGTCTAGAATCAAATCTGGAGACAGGTTCTGAGTCCAAGTCAAAAGTCTAACCGGGAACTGGATATGGGGGTCAGATTAGACAGTGCTGAAATCTTATTAGCTGTTCTTGGCCCCAAGTGTTGGAAATCTATGATATCAGATATTCTCCCAAGGTTGAATGGCATCCAGACTGGAACAGGAAAGTAAACCCTTTCTGATTTTGCATTCTAGCCAGAGCCAGAGCGGTAGGGGGACATGTCTAGAGCTGGAGCTTCAAAACTGAACCCCCTTTGTAATGCAGAGGGGATTTGGATGTAAAGTTTCAATTCAGGGCAGGTCTAGTTAAAATAAATTTGCAAATGCAAAAGTTTGGTTCTGCTAAGCATTCTACCTGAAAGAGAAAGTGTGTGTGTGTGAGAGAAATTCAAGGCTATCATCTTCAGTGCTGGATCTGAGCCACAACCAGCTTCTAAAGTAACTCACCACACATGTTCATGGCTGTCTTAAAATACAAAGCACTGTTATGTTATTACGTAGGAAATAAAACTGTGGCTCACACTGATCGTACCGATACCAATATCATAACTAGTGTGCTGTACTAAATTCATGGCATTTATTACAGCTGCTGCATTTTGCATGGGTGGAAATGCAATCCGCTTCCCAACTTTTCTGCTGGTTACAGTAGCATAAACCCACGTGTCTTGTCTCAATGTGATACGAGGCTGCTGTTTCCATCCTGCTGCATGGTTGGCAAATAACGACACTTTTTCTGCATGGGATGTGTTGATTTAGAAACCTACCCTTCATGGGACCCATTAGGAAGTCTTCCTCATTTATACTTTCCCCAGGCAGGAGTCACTCACAACTTGTGAGAGTCCGTTTCACAGAAAGATAAAAGGGATCCCTCCGTGGCAGCCCTGTGAGCTGAAAATGCCATTCACACGTGCCTTCTGTCTTGTGCTGGTGTAAAAGAGCTACCCGAGGAAACCGTTTGCACTGCATAACATGTTTCACTTCTCCTACAGAACTCAGGAACTATGCCATGTTTTCTTGAGTGACATGTTGAGTGCATCTTGTCTATTGACTAATGATTTACATACCCAGACATGGAGCACTCCTGTCCCATGTGGTGCACTTTTGGGAGTGTGTGCGCACGCTTCTGAAAAGAGCGGTTCACCATTGCCTTGCGCCTTGGGTACTCATCTACACCTATATAAAACCCTTCCAAATCAGAGTGGCAGGACTTTGCACTCCCATGTGGAGGTGTAAATGACAACATACTCTGTAAAAGAGAGAAGAACCAGGCACCAAGAGTTTCCTTATTATGTAGCTAGAATATAATTTAACACTAGCTCAGTTTGGCAGTAAATCCGTCGGCCGCCTCAGTACTGCAGTGACGGCACTCAAATTGTCATGCATGAGAGCTGTGGGCGAAGTAGTTTTGGGGAAGAGTTACTGACATCAATGGGTGTTCTCCAGAATGTGGTGTTCAGACTGGGTCTGTTGCTTTTTAAAGGATGGAGGGCTCTGCGTAAGTGCAAGGTTTTTAAATACATTCATAGACGCTTAGGACTTTGTGCTTGTCACCGTGTTCTGCAGTATGGCCACACGGTCACCGTGATTCTAACATCCCAAAAGCTTTCACTATTTGAGCCAAAGACTCCTCCTAGCTCTCTAAGGCCTATGACACACAATTGAGCGGTTCTAATTCCATCCACTAGAGGGTCATTTTAAACACACCATTAGCTACTTCATTACAGTATTCTTACTACTTTGTAAGACTGCTATGTGCCTGATCCAAATCCCATTGTACTCTGTGAGATGATTGTGCTCTGCCTACCAACTCCTTCGACATCTGTTACAATTCTAATGCTGTGTCACGCTCACATAAATAAAAAAATCTAAAATGCTTAGCAGTAGCTCACTGGGGGAAGCATACAGCACAAACCAGCCATATTCAAACACTCAGCCAGGTCAAGGAGTTTCTTTTGATGGAGAGCAGAATATCAAAAGTTTGTTTTGATCATCTCTGTTCCCCATAGTAAAGCACAAGCATGTATGTTTGATGCGTGGGCTAGCAAATTCTCATGACATTTCCCCAAGGTTGGCGTGCAAGATGCATGTCTTGCCAACCTAGTGCTAGTTTGCTTACCCTGTGATGCGGATGGTGCGACATCTAGTTGGTGAGCAATGCAAAGGGAAGATTCCATGCATGAAAAGACGGTACAAATCAGACTTGCACTCAGCCTTTCTGAAGCATTCTCTGGGGTGATTATGCAAGAACTAAGTGGGGCCACATTCCTCCCAGGGATACATTTTATCCAGGAAGTTTAGCCATCTTTGAAAGAGCTTGGCTTGGAACAATATCCAACTTGAAAGCAATAAGTGCATGTTACTGATAACAGCAGTAAAACTTTGGGTGAAGTTAATAGGGGGGTTCCAGAGGCAAGCCTACAGGATTTGACTTCTACAGAGCAGGCATCGCATGAAAAGCAGCAGTGTAAGCATTGTCTGCACCTCTTAGCCACCTTGTTCCAGCACCGGACTGGAGGCACCAAATGATGAGAGGAGAAGGGGCTGTTGGCTTCTTGGTCTTCCTGTGGAGCATGGCAACAGACTTGCTTTTTGGTGTCTTTTTGTGACAGACACTGGTCTTCTAGGAAATGCACTGAGATCCAATGATTTTCACATAGGTCACTGAGCAGCCATCAGAAACGAATCCATTTTGGTCACTCCTCCCCAAAGCTGTCAACTTAGTGGGGAAAGACTCTGTGGGCCAAATTTACCAAGGTATTTAGTCACTTAGTGGAATTTACAAAAGTCCTTAAGTAGAATATGCTGGGTTGTTCTAGCCGTGTTGGCCCCAGGATAGTGGAGAGACAAGAGGGGTGAGGTAATATTTTTGCATTGGAGAAGAGTTCTGTGTAAGCTCGTAAGCTTGTGTGTCTCCTGCAAAAGTTGATCCAACAAAAGATATCTCACCTACCTTGTCTCCCTAAGTCGGACAGTCACCTAACCCACATTGACTTCAATAGGAGTTTGGTGCCTAACCTGTTGAGGTGCTTTTGAAAATCCCACTGGGAAACTATCTGCATCTTTAGGTGCCTTTGTAAATCTGGCCCTGTGGCCTTTCCAATGCTATGAGCTATGGAGAATGCACCCTGTACTCCTTGGAACACAGTCCTATCCAGTGGCGCAACGAAGAGCGAAATTAAAATATATTGGCTAGAAACCTTTTGTCAGCAAGAGTCTCGGGAATAAATCAGACCAAACTATTTGAGAACAATTTTACTTGTCAGGTTTGGCGGAGCTTGTTGGTTTGTTTTCTCTTTTTCCTTTTTGTACTCCTGAATTGTTCACAAACAAATTATGGTCCAAACCCGCAGCTGGAGTAAATCTACATAACCCTATGGAAGTCAATGGAGCAATGGATTGAATGGAACTATGTTACGTACACCAGCTGAGGAACTGTTCCTATATGTTTTTATGATTTTGTTCATTGCTCTTCATTGTTGGATGAAGAGATTGATTATACTCCTTGGATCCAGGGAACTCAGTATGCTACCTGTAGAAATGAACACCTCAGTCGCATGGTGTGGTGTAACAGGCTCTCATCTCCACCCCTGTGGACCACCACAAACAGGCTGGATGCTTCCAAGCGTATAAGCACCAGTGTGGTGTGTGTTGGGTCCTCTCCACCAGTACACGCTAGTGCAGCAATAAGAAAAGGAGGACTTGTGGCACCTTAGAGACTAACCAATTTATTTGAGCATGAGCTTTCGTGAGCTACAGCTGATGAAGTGAGCTGTAGCTCACGAAAGCTCATGCTCAAATAAATTGGTTAGTCTCTAAGGTGCCACAAGTACTCCTTTTCTTTTTGCGAATACAGACTAACACGGCTGTTCCTCTGAAACCTGTCATAGTGCAGCAATGTGCAATTGGAAGTGAACTCCCCCCTTATCCCATTCTCCATAAAGGGAGAGGGTCAGATCTCACCATCCTGAGATCCTGTCTTCCCCCTCCCCGCTTGCACTTTCTTCATGGCCTTTATTTATCCCCAGCTGATGGGTTGATTGCTATCATTAGCTTGCCAGCCTCCTGCCTAATTAAGCCATTGAGCACACACCCCAATTAACTCCACTCCAGGGGGAATAGCTAGCAGTATCTAAGGGCCAGGGTGCTGGGTCAGCTCTAGGCTGCTAGCACTTTGTCATGTATGGTTTCTGTTCCTTGATTGGATGAGCTAAACTTTATAAACAGAAGTAATGATGAGAGTATTAGATCTTGGAGGGCGGGAGGAGAGGAAAGACGAGACTAAAGAGCAGATAGGCAGGCCGAGAACATGGTAAAACCATGTGGGCTTGATTCACTAATCCATTACACCAATATTGTGCCAGTATGTATGGTTGGAATAGGGTTAGTGTAAAATTTCTCTGTCTCATTCCCTTTTCTGTAATCTTGGTTGCACAGTCATCCCACAGACTGAGTGATCATTATGTTGTGATTATGAGAGGTGGGCAGGAAACATTCTCCACCCCCCCACCCACCCACCCACACACACACACAGCCTTGTGAATTTTTGAGATTTAAAACTTTTTCAAGTCCTGAATTTAGAATGAAAAGTTGAAACCTTTAAATTTTGTGAACCCAAAACCTTTTTAAAAAAAACAAAACAAAACACCACCAAAACCCATCTTCAGATCAGATCAATCATTTCAAAGCGTTGTTTCCATTTTGATCTTTGTTTCATTTTTTTAGCATAAAATAACTTACATTTTTAAACAAAATCATTTTGACAAAAATTGATCTTTACATCTCAAAAATGTCAAAAGGGGGCATTTCAGTAATTTTGAAACTGGTTTCATTTTTCTTTTTGAAAATGGGAAAGTTGTTGAAACCAAGCCTTTCCCATGAACACATTTGGTTTTCATGAGCCACCATTTTCAGATGAGGAAAAAGTGTCATTGAAAAATTCCCAACTAGCTCTAGCTCTGAGCTGTAACCTAAACAGATGTAAAATCTTCATGTTATTGGCCATTTGGAATGGATGCATGTCAATTTTTCCTGTTGGTTAGCTCCATGGAGTTATCATGCTATTGTCTTTCCAGGGTGCATGCATTTTTTGCCATGTCAGTGGAAAGATGAGCACAATATTGTGAATGGCAGGATTCCAGTTCTCTGCAACTGAAGCCATGGGATGAGTGTGTTTTTTTGTTTAAATGTCAGAGGATTGTAGATGTCAGAGATGGGGAAAGGGCCTTTTAGGTCATCAGTCCATGTGACAGTATGGAAATGTTAGGTGTCTAAGCCTGCTTCTGATCTCACACCATTTTAACTCCACTGGAATTATTTTGGGTTAACACAGGTCTAAGCGAGACCCCAACCAAGCCCAATTGAGGGGGTATATAGTTTCAAGTATCTTTTCATTTAAAAACATACGTGGCCGTGTTTTTTGCTTAAAGTAACTCAAACTATTTAAGGAACTAGCATGGAGAAATCATGATGGCCAGGTTAATTATAATTATAATTAAGGTATAGGATATGAACCAAATAACCTGAACGCATTTCCAGATATGTGGTATACTATCCAACAGTCATATTCTGTTTCACCTACTCACATTGTTTAGTCCAGTGATTCTCAAACTTTTGTATTGGTGACCCCTTTCGCATAGTGAGCCTCTGAGTGCGACACCCACCCCCCAATAAATTTTAAAAATACTTTTTTATATATTTAACACCAATACAAATGCTGGAGGCAATGCAGGGTTTGGGATGGAGGCTGACAGCTCGCAACCCCCCATGTAATAACCTCCCGACCCCCAGTTTGAGAACCCCTGGTATGGTCAATTACGCTGCACGTCGTAACATTAGAATCAGTGGAACTGCGCCTGAGGTAAGGTACTAGCTGCTATGAGCAAAAGTATCAAAATCTCTTTTTTAAAAAAAAAAAAAAAAGAAAGATGGAGTGGCAGATCCTCAGCTCATGAAAATTGTCATAGATCTATTGACATCAGTAAAAAGTGGATTTATACCAGCTGAGGATCTGGCTAGTAGTATTATTTAATGTTAATTCTTTGCGTCCCAAAACACATTCCTTCTTTTCTTCATCATGTTTATTATGCTTGTGCCTAGGGTCCAACCAAGATGGAGGCCCCATTGTGCAAGCCACTGTAGTAGTAATGGTAACCAAAGTAGTAATGGTCCCTGCCCTGAAGAGCTTAGTTTAAATTCTGAGCATGTCCGAGCCCTTTACAAACAAATTAAGACTCACAATGCCCCTGTGAGATACATAAGTAGTAATATTCCCATTTTAGAGATAGGAAAACTGAGGCACACCGAGTTTAAGGGGCTGTTTAAGATGTTTCTGGCGGATCCATTACCTAGAACTTAGGTTTCCTGATATCTAGGTAGGCCTGTGCTCTAAACTCCAGAATAACTTCTCCATCTCCGTTCATCCCATCCTCCTTCTTTTTGTGTTATTAATCCACAGGTTAAACTTATTAAATTTTTCATTTTGTGTTCTTTTTTTAAATGTGCTTTGGCAGGAGTTGGGATGTTTTGGTTAGTAATCCACTTACTTTGTGGTTAAGAAAAATATCTCAAATAGCGCCTTGGACACACTGCTGAGTGGATGACTGTCATTTTTGGCAGCTCATGTGGCGTGAAGAGCATGTGAGAAAACTTGTCCTTTCATGTTTTAAAAAGAGAGAGAGCTTTCTCACATACATGTATAAAATATGCACTCGTGTGTATATAAATATGCAGGTATATTCACAAGCTCCCTCTCTCTATATAAAATATTTATAACCCCACAAACAAGCTCGCACACATCCCTGTCTCTGTGTGAACTGGGGGTAAAATGTATGGTGGATATACTTGTATGGGGGTGGGTGGGTGTATTTACATGTGGATGTGTGTACATATGCACATCCATACACACACCCCAAAACATAAATATATACATACTATACATGCACTCACATATATAACCATGCATACCTTCATATGGCTCCCATTTCTCTCTTCTGCTGCCACACGCTTAATTAAACTGGACAGATAGCTATTACTCTTTGCATTTGCATGTACTGTAGCTGCCATATAGCTTAAATGTTCTTCAAATCCAGGCTTACATTTTATTTCCTTTCTCTTCTGTAAACTTATGAACCGATGTGAGTATTTTTTTTTTTCATAACCCTTAGATTAGATCAATATGCCTATTTCTCATGGGGGGGAAAGCCCAGCAAATAGCATCTGTCTTTCAATAAAATGCACATGATGGCCGTAGGATGTATGAGGATGTCAAATTTCACTGGAAATAACAAGTTTATTTGCGTACATGTGTTTGTGTTTCTGGTTACAGGAACTAAACTTGATTTGAAGGTTAACCCTTTATAGAACAATTGTGTGATATGGTTACAGTAAGTATGTTACTGACTTATTAGTTGTAGTGTGGCTGCATCCCGAGGCCACAATCAAGACCAGGGCTTCATTGTGCCAGGCCCTGTACGTACACATAGTATGAGACAGTCCATGCCCTGAAGGGCTTTGATTCTAAATAGACACATCAAACAAACAGTAGGCGAAAGGGGAAACTATCACCCTTGTTGTAAAGATGGGGAACTGAGGCATGTGCATGCTTGTATGTGGGGGTATAAATATTTTTATTAAGAGATTAAGTGGCTTGCCTAAGGTCCCCCACGGAGCGTGTGGCAGAGCCAGGAAGATAACCTGGATCTTCTGAATCCCAATCCACTGCCTTAAACTCAAAACTAACCCTTCTTAGAGGAAGCTCAGTGTGTAGATTTTTCTATGACTTGTCTCCCTCATGCTTAGGGTCTTGACTGGATTTTCAGTCACATCAGGTTGCAGGCCTGGAAAGCAACAAAATTTGAGTGGGGCGAGAATGTGGGGCTTATTCGTTTGTTTGAAAAATAAACCCCAATATTACTGATGACTGCTTCAAAGAGGAGTTTTGCCTAAGTAAAGACTGCAGGATTCTAACCACTCTTTCTAACGACTGGTTATACAACCTGGTACAAAGATTTAGTCACCAGAAGCCTGTTCCACTAAAGACATTCAGACACCAGGCATTCGACCTGCCCTAATACTCAACAGTGAGTTGTCCATCAAGGTCATCATTCTATTAACGCAAATCAGGAGAAGCTAAGAATGAGTCACTGTGAAACTCCTTGAATCTAACCAGCTTGGGCAGTCACACATCTTTATTACTGAGCCGTGAATGTTACTGAACGGGTTTCAGATACAGTGATCCACGTATCCTCATTCTTGGGCCTGCAATGATTATTACAGTAATTTCCAGGTATTTAACATTGTTCAGTTAAAGACCATCACCCAGACATTAATAACTCTGGTTCTACTGAAACAGGCTTTAGATTCTGTGGTGCACATTGGAGACTCTGTGTGTGTGTGTGTGTGTAAAAAAAACAAACAAACAAACAAAAAAAAACTGTTATATCATTGCCTAGTCTGGAGAGTCTTTTGACTAATTATTACTATGACTTATTTGAACTGTGATAGCACCTATTGGCCCCAGTCATGAACCAAGACTCCACTCTGAATAAATAACAATATGTTTATTCATTACTTAGTACAATGGGGCATGGGCCTCAAGGAGCAAAACAAATTAACATTAACAATACATAGCTCTTATGCAAGGCTTTTCACCAATAGATATCAAAATGCTTTAAGGTAGGAATTATACACATTATATAAATGGGGAAACTGAGGTATGGGGTAGCGGGGCTATGGCTGGCCCAAGTTTTTATGGCAGGTCAGTAGCATAGCTGGGCAGAGAAGCAGTTTAATTGGTGATTTTACAGGAAAAGACAGGAGGTCAAATTCACTCCTGTGCACCGATCTGGAACCAGGATGATATCCTAATAGTGCTTAAGTGATGTATAGTCTTTGTGTTGATCCGCTACACACTGCGAATTTCACAGTGGGAGCGCAAAACCATGGAAGTCTAGACCTAAAAGATTTGTGTGACCTTGGCCAAGTGGCTTAATCTGTGAGTGTCTCTGTTTAGCCCACCTGTAGACTAGGGTTAGTAATACTTCCTTGATGAGGGAGATGCGGGGCTTTATGAAACTGAGGTCTTGTGAGTTACATATAGAAAGTTTTAAACTTTCTTTATTCTGTTGACAGTTAGATTCTCTTCAGGCAAGCAATGAGGGCTTTCGGCATCATTTTTGGAGAGAGAAGCATCTTTTGTTTCTTTAAATGGATGTTGGCAAAGCTGTCCAACAGTTCATAAAAGTACAGGAAAGTAATAAGCTGCTGTGATATAGAACTTCCTGTGCTTCATAGAAATTAACTCCTCACTAATTTAGCTCACAGCGGTATTTACTCATGCTATTCAAAATGAAGACACTGAAAGCGTCAGAAGGATGTTTATCAATTACGCTGCCAACAGCTGTACGGGAAAAAGGCTTAAGAGCAATTTCTAGCCTGCTAAACTGTGACAGTGTGACTTTTAAATGCCCCTTTATTAGTGTTTCTTAAGATCCATTATTAAATAAAGGCTTTCTCGGTTGATATAGCAGACTTAAGCAGAGCTCCGGGACCTTACTGTGTACCTTTAAAATTAAAAAGGCAGTTTCTACAGAAGATGGGATGATATAATGCGAGTCCCTTACAGCAGAATTATCCACATTATTATATCTATTATTGCAGCACCTAGAGGCCCCACCCAAGACCAGGGCATATTGTGCTAAGTGCTGTGAACACACATAGCGAGAAACAGTCCTTGCCCCCCAACGAGCTCATAGTCTACATAGATGGGACAGACAAAGGTGAGGGAGAGGCATTATCATTAGCCTCAATTTACAGGAGGGACCTGCCCAGCATCACGCAGGGTGTCTGTTGCCATGTTGAACCAAAATCTCCTGAGTTCCAGTCAAGTGCCTTAACCATAATAATATCCTTCCAGGGTGCTTTTTGGCATGGTGGCTCCTAATAGCCAGCTTAAAAATACACCTCATCCATTTTGTAAATATCCAGAACTTGAGAAGATGAGGTTCACCGCAAAGTCAGGAAGGACAAGTAGACTCACTGGGTTAAGGGCGAGTTAACCAGTGACTCTCCCTATAATATCTGAAGGTGATTTTTTTTCCCCCCTCTCTGCACAAAAGAGGAGGTATTGGGCCGTTGGCCTATTAGCAAGTGCAAGATGACTCAACTGCGCGATCCATAATAGCACCGGCAGGTGTCGACTGTAGCCTGTGTGAGTGTAAAGGATGAAGGGATGAGTGTGACAAAGAACATGTGGGGATGTGATCCTGAACTAATGAAAATGCTGCTGTGTGGTTGCCATGTTACTGTTGCCTTGTATCCGGCGTGAAGCCCATACCTCGTTATCATGATGAGGGCCAGGCTTAAGCCCATACCTCTTTGGACATGCCCACTCCATGACTGTTTTTTACCCTGTACTCTTGAAAGTAAAGCAGCAACTGCTCTAAGAGCCTTGAGCATAACTGAGGCCTGGTCTACACTTAAAAATTAGATCAACCTGGATACATCACTCTGGGCTTTGAAAAATTTTGCACCCTGAGTGCTGTAGATAAACTGAGCTAACCTCTGGTGTAGACAAGGGCTGTAGCTGCGCATTCCCAGCAGCTGTTGTGTACACATGCCCTCCGTTCTGGGGGCTATACCTAATGTTTAAGCTTTTTGGTGGCCACACTGATACCGGAACACAACATTCTTACAATCCAGACTGCGTACCGTGCGAGGACTTGCAGAATCCAGGGTTTGAGATGTGTTCTGGGGAGCGATGAGACAACTTCAAAAAGATGGAATAGGATAAAAACCCAGAAGTCTGCATGCTGAAAAGCCCACTGAAGTCAGTAAAAGTGTTTCCACTGATGTCCATGGACTTTGGTTCAGGCCCTAAATGAGCCAGCAGCATCTGCAAAACTGGAGAAGAACAGAAGTTCGCAGGCCAAATTCTCCACTGTCCTGCACTTTGAGTTATTTACACCAGTGCAAAAGGAGTACAAAATTCTGCCTTCTTGATTTGGAAGCATATTACACCCTCTTCACGTTCACTTTGCACTGAGCTAACGGATTGCACAAAGTGCAAGGCAACAGAGAATCAAGACTCTCTCTGTTTTATCCTGCCTTTTGGTCACCTTCCCTCAACAAAAGCATCACATGATTCTGTAATCTCATTGCTTAGAGCTCCAGCTCTTGTTTTAAACTTGCTGCATTTTTAAACTCAAGTTCATTCATTTATTTTGTACCTTACTGGTACATTTTCTTGGATCTCGAAGCATTTAAGGAGTTAAGCCTCGCAGTGCTTCTGGGTTTTGGTAAGCAGTATTAGTAGAGCTGGTTGAAAAATGCCAATTGTTTTTCCTGGGAAACTCAAAAGAAATTTTATTATTATTATTTATTTATTTAGTGTTGTCATTTCCTGGGCCAATTTTTCAGGGTTTTCTTTAAAATCCAAAATGTGAAGAAGTCAGTTTGGGATTTAAATAACAAAGAAAATTCTAAAAGTTTTACCAATTCCCCACCCCATCCCTTTTTTTTTTTTTTTTTTTTTTTTTTGTCTTTGAAAGGGGTTGGTTTGTTTTTTCAGGACCAAAAATGTTTACAAAAAATAAATTTCAGTTTTTGGTTTCCCATTTTGTCCATCAACACACAGGGGAAAATGTTGTCAAAATAAACAATTGTACCAGAAAATGTCTGTTTTGGCACAGGAAAAACACTTCATATTTAAATGCAAAAATAGCCACCAGCTCTAATTATTAGCTGCATTTACCAGATGAAGAAACCGAGGTACCGAGAATTGAAGTAAGCGGAAGAGCCAGGAGGCTTGCCCAGAACTCCTGGTGTGGAGACCTAGGATTTAACCACCCGATTTACTTTCTCTCAAGTACATGAACGTCTTATGATGGGGACGGTGGTATTTTACAGTGGTTCATGAGCAAACTAGATTTTCAGGTTCAGTAACACAGCACATCAGTAGTTGCTGCTTTTGGTTCCCAGGTTAATTTAATGGAATATCTTCCATCATGCCAGAGTTTAATTCATTCCAAATGGTTTCTGGTTTTCTTTCTTTTCTCTTTCTTTTGTATGTTGCTGTCTTACAAAGCAATTAAACTCTCAGTTTTCCTTCAGACTGGTGATTATATGCCGAACTGCTGAGGAATCGCAAGTATTTTTCTGAAAACCAATTACAGACATTTAGGATAAGGGTAACGTGCATCCTTAAAATATCTTAAGCTCCTTTAATTGAAAGTAGATGAAATGTAAAAAAATGTGAGGCCTTGTTGAGATAGGACTATGTAATTTTGAGGTGCAGTTAGGGTTTTATAAAAGATTAAATGCTTTTCTTTTTTCCCTACAAAATATTTTTGGACCGCTTTTTCTAGTGTGTCCCAAAGAACCATGCTAGCATTTAGATAAAACTGGCTGTTGCAAGAACCATCTTTCTGAGCTAGTAGTAATAAACTATTTGTGAATTGGTTTGCATGGGGATCAGTTTGCTAGCTTTTCGTGTTTGCAGGCTATCTTCTTTGAACTCATTGTGTGCATGATGTATATTCTCCGGGCCAGATCCTGGGCTCCTGGGCTTGCCATTTTGCCTTGCTGAGGGAAGGGCAAAGAAATCAGAAAACATCCCTTAAGTAAGAGCTGAGGCTTCCCCGTGAGGAAGGGGAGTCAGCATGCAGTACAGAGCCAGTGTAATGTCAGGAGCAGAAATTACTGGGGTGGGGGCATAGCAGGGGGGCAGAGAGGAATGGGGATGGGTCAAGCTGTGTGTGTGCTGTGTCTGATCCTAGGTCTGCAAAGCTGTCCCTGAGGGACAGATGTATCCAGCATAATTTAGAGTAGCCCCTAGGATGTTCTAAGGTCAGCCTAGGGCAGGAGCTGCAGAGAGGTGGCTTAGTGCCACCTTTCTCTCCCCCGCGCGCCCCCCCCAAAAAAACCCAAACAAACAAAACCATTTGCTTATGTCTTCAACTGTGTTGAGGGCTTTTATAAAGAGGACGGTGAACAGTTGTTCTCCATGTCGACTGAAGGCAGGACAAAGAAGTAAACTGCTTGCTTAATTGGCAGCAAAGCAGATTTAGGATAGAGATTAGGAAAACCTTTCTAACTATGAGGAGAGTTAAGCACTGGAATAGGCTTCCAAGGGAGGTTGTGGAATCCACGTCATTTGAGGTTCTTAAGAACAGGTTGGACAAACGGGGATTGTCTAGGTTTAGGCAGTTCTGCCTCAGCATAGTGAGGCTAGGCCCACATTTCTCTGATTCTAGGAAAAGAAAACCCAGAATTAATAAGGTCACATTTTTAAAATTTTATGAGGCCAAGAATTACTTAATTGTATGTGTCTATATTAAAACCACATATTCCATCTAAAAAATCTACTCAGAAAATTCATCTGCAATATTAGCTAGTTTAGCTTTGATTATCTAAGCTTATAACAACATGAGAATCATCTCGCAAGTTCATTTCCCATTTAATATATTTTTAGTGAGACAGGCACTGACAGGCAGGCTGTGTTTAAAGGATTTAAAAAAACCCTGATATTTCATATGAAAGAAATTAGAAACGTTAAGATCAAGTCTGGGGATTTAGAGCTTGATCCTCCAATGTGCTCTGCATTGCAGGTTGATCCTGAGTATCCTCATCTCCCACTGATTTAATATATAGGGGTTGTGGGTGCTCAGCACCCTGCAGGATCAGGATATTAGCGTAGGGCTAGATTCTGGATGGCACCTCCTGAGGCATTCAGCACAGATGGTTCAGCCCCGAGGGAGGTTAGTGAAGGTGCCTCGGCTAAAACTCAGCCTGCTAAACTCAAGGTAAAGAAGTTTCCCTGCATCTGGGTTAGGAAAAATGGTTGGGTTTAGCTCAAAGCCTGACCCGAGCGCACAGCCACTTTTCCTAATGTAGACAAAACCAACGGGAGTCTGAATCTGCTGCAGTCAGAGGCAGCAAATGCTATTCCCTTACGATCAGACATAGAGGGAACTACAAAGTGCACCCCTTCTGCTTTCATCTGACTTGCTCGGATCTCTTCCCTCTTCATGGCTCAGCTTAAAAGAGCCAGAATATAGCCCCATGCCTAAAATGACTGTGGATGGTTTGTGCAACCCCACTCTGCTCTGAACACAATTTCACCATGTTCGAGGGCTGATGGATGCATACAACTTCAATGGGAGTTAGGCTGCGTATCAAGGGAAGAATTGGAACATTTCCCCCCGCCCCCCTTCATCCCCAAGCTAATAAATCATTGTATGGTTCAGAATCTCTCTCTTCAAGGCTTTTTCAGCCGTATAATTTGATTTAATCCCATGCTAACTCTCTCAGATTTATAGTGCTCCTCCTGCTTCCCATGAATTGCAAAGCTCCAAGGGGAGGGTCAGCCTCTGAGATAATTGGGTGTGTTTTGCTCTGCACAAAGACTTTGGGTCTGGATTGGGCTACAATTTCCCTTTCTACTAATTTTATGGCAGCATTAATTATTTTTTTTTCTTTAAGAATAAAACGACCAAAGTGCCTGGGAGGTAAAGCGCATATTTATGGCTGATTTATAAATGAATCGCGGGTACCTGGTGTCATCCAATGCCCTTAATACATCAGCAATATTCTCTTCCATTTATATGGAGGTTCTCATTCCAAATCACTTTCTGAGCATTAGACAGACAGCACCATTGAAATGCAGCCCCCTCTGAGGGTCTGTTTATGCTGCAGTCCGCGGTGCGATTGCAGCTCTGGTAGAGGTATGGCTAAAAATTGCCATGTAGATGCAGCGCTGCAGGCTTTAGCAACACAAACGGGTACCCAGGGTTATGCTGCTACAACTACTCTGCTAGATTTAGCCACGCTAGCGTAGGTATGTCAACCTGAGATGCAAGCACCTCTTGGATTTTAGTGAAAAAGTAACCTCTGCCTCAGGGTATCAGGGGCCTGACACTCTGACTGTGGAAGGAAAGAGTTATGGCCCAAAGCCATTGGGGCAAACCCCTAGCTTTTATAAAAAGTGCCCCACAGGGTCTTTCATGTTCACCACAAGCAGACTGGTATGGGTCCAAGTCTCATTTCATTGCCATCATTGTAACTTCACTGTTCCTCCTGGTGGGTAGGGGGTGCGGTCAGGGACAGGAGCCGGGTATGGGAAGAAGGGGTATGGCTGTGGGAAAGGGTCACGGTGGAAGCACTGCTGAATTCCATCTATGCCCAGCTACCGCAATGACCCCTTAGCGCTATAGACATCTGGGCACAAGCTGAGGCAATGCTAAGGCTGTCCTAATCTGCACATCAGCCTCCAGCAGTCTCCAGAAAGCCCTCAAATGGTCCCAATGTAGGGACTGGAGCACAAGTGAAGGAAAGCCAGCTTAGCTGCCACTGTGCATCCACAGTTGAGCAGAGCTCAACTGCACTGAAGAATTGTTCCTAGGGAATCTAGTATTATGACCCTTCAGGCTTTGACCTCTATAGCAAACACATCCCAAAGCTTAGGGCCTGACTTTGTTTGCATTTAAACCGAGGTCAGCTAGGAGTTGAGCTGTGTAAAAATTTTGGACAAAACTTTTTTCCTGAGGAAAAATGTGTATATTTAGCCACAGCAAAACATTTTGCGAATTCTTGCCAGTTTTGCTGAATTGATTTGCATTTAAAAAAAAAAAAAAAAAAAACCCCAAAAGTCAAACACTTTGTTCTGACATTTTGGAAACAGAACATTTGGCTCGTTCTGGTCGCAATGACTTTTTGTTTTGAAGTTGCCTTCAAATTTATTTTAAAACATCCAAAATGCTTCAAGTCTGAACAGAACATTTCCTTGCAGGTTGGGAAAAAAATGGGTTTTTGACCTGAAATTAATTAATTTTTTTCAATTATTTGGTTCACCACAAATTTAGGAAAAATCCATGTTCAATTTGACTTGAAACAATATGGTTTTGTTTTTTTCCAGAATTGCCCAGCACACCAGAAACTCTAGTATTTGCCCAGCTCTGGTCAGCAGTCATTGCACTGAGGCCAGTGCTGTGATAGTGGATTAGAACTGGTACGAGTGAAAAAAGAAAAAGGCCTTGCCTTATGTCTCAGTAATGGAGCACCCCCCTTCAATCTGAGAGGGTCAGCAAAGGCCCTAAGAACCTTTTCTCCTCCCCCAACAGCCTTCAGCACCAGGGGTTCAATGTTGCCATTTGTTTCTATGAAAACCCAAGACCAAACCATGCTGGGCAATATGTGCACGCAGCTCCTATTCTCTTCAGAAGCCCCCTTACGTACTGACCTGGGCTTATTCGGTCCCAGATAGGCAGAGATGGGAGGGCTATTTTTGGAGGTGACCACACTGTGAGGTTCCCCGTCATGACTGATGTCGTCTTTCCTCTGCCCTCTCAGCTTTGAGAGAAAGTCCCCCTCTCTCTGTGTCTCTCATAGCTTCCATGAGACAGACTCATTCCATGAGTAATAATGATAACACACGAAGGATTGCCCTTTCACAAGGCAGGAGACCTATGAATCACCGACCTGGCCAGCTGAATCAGAGACCCTTCCCCTCCTCCCCCCCCCCCCCCCACCGTCCAATACTACTCTTTCCCAGCCCTGCTCCTCACCCACGTCAGGACCCAAAGGATGGCACCAAGTCTGTCTTTAAAACAACTCCCAGCATTTAGAGAGACAGGGGGAGGGAGGGTGAAGACCAATAAAACGGAATGCAAGAGCTATAAAAACAAGGCATTGCTGAATCTCTCTTCTTCCTCCCCTCCCCCCGCCCCCCCGCCTTGCCCCATTTGGGATTGAGGATTGAAATAACCAAAGCGAATCTGTGAGACTTTAATTGGAACAAGTTGCTGGCACGGTTCTTTGCTGGAGTTTCCTTCACCCTGTAAACAATTGGCCTTGACTGAAGCTCCCAGGCTCCCTGGAAAAGGCAAAGCCGGGGGAGGAGGGGAGAGCTGAGTCAACATGTCTGATGCACTTTCCCAGCGGGCAGAGCTGGGAAGTCCAGTCGGGCTTGTATATTTGGATGCTTCTTCCTCTTGATGCATGTTGACACCAGGCATCCATGTGTCGTGCACAGTGGTGAAAGCAGAGAGGAGGGGGAGCATGAGATAGGGTGTGAGAGGGATGGCAGTGCAAAGGAGGGGAGATAGAATGAGCAGGGTTGAGTGGAGGGGTGGTTGGAGAAGAGGATGGGGGGGGGGCATGGGGACAGTCAGAGCAAATGGAGAAAGGTAATTGAGGAGAGGGGTCCTGGAGGAGTTAAAGGAGGGAAGGAGCAAAGAAGGAAAGAGGGAGTGCCCTGACAAGGTGATGAGGCTGCATGGAGCCGTCGTGTGGGTCTCTGGTTACTGGCCCTGAGACCTGACCAAACAACTGATTTGGGGGTTCTGTGGCTGGAGTGAGAAAAAAATAAAACAAAATTGGGTTGCCTTGAAATGAAATGTTTTCAAAACTGGTGACCTGTTTTTTGTTTTAAGGATTTTAAACTTTTTTTTTTTTTTTGAAATTTACATTTAAACATTGCAGTAAAATTTGGAGCAAAAAGGTGTTTCAAATCAAAAATCTAAACTTTTTTTTTTTTCAGAAACAATTCCGTGAATTCAACCCCAAATTCACAAATTGTTCCCGTCAAGTCAAATATGCATTTTACATCAAATAAAGGTTTCACACCGTTCATTTTGCCCAGTTCTACTGGCAGTGCAAAACCCCAGTGCACGTGGGAAGAGGGGCAACCCAATTCTGCTGCCTGAGAAAAGGCTATTTAGTTGTGAGCTGAAGGAGAGCAGGGAGAGGATGAACAAGGGGAAGACGTGGAGGGGGAACAGGAAGATGATTCAGCAAAGGCCAGATAGATAGATCGATACATAGACCAGTCCCCATGAGCTTTCACATGCCCCTGAATCATTATAAACATCCTGCCTAGACAAATCCTGCTTCTAAAATATTTCCATCTCAAATTATTCCAGCTAACAATTTCTCTCCAATAACAAAAAAAATACAATAATGGACATCCGCGCGCACCCCCCCCCACATACAAGCTGTCAATCATTTCAGCTAGATACTTCTTTTTATGACTACCCTCCTTTCCCTAAAGTCATGTTTATTATTCCAGCTAAATAGTGAATTTTCTAATAGCCTTTTTATGTGGCCTTTAAAATGTCTTCTCAAACAATCAAATGGACCTTCCCATAAAATACTCCTTAGTGGAAGAGGGGCAAGATTCCATATGAAGATTAGAACCAGGCTTGGATTCTTGCCAGTGTGTATGTTTCACAGCAAATGTTCGCTAAGGGCATGGGTCTAGTAAGATGCGGAAAAAACTAAAATGCTGTGCCCAAGCTTTGCATTCTGGGCTCCTCATTTTTTCAAATACTTCACTTATTATTACTATTATTATTTATTTTGCATTGTGGTAGCATCAATTTGAGATGCATTTTTATTTGCTTAAAATCATGCTCCTTTAAAGTCTCTTAGTTTTAGGTAACTAAAAATGGAGACGCTGAAAATGAGTCACTTTTTAAATATTCTTTCCTATAGTTCCCTAAATAGTTCACTGAATAATGCGATTCACAATTTCACCCCGCAATTTGCAGTAGAAACAAATATTCTTACTTTTGCTCTCATTGCATGAAATAGAAAAGAGGATAAGGGGGAAATTCTGTCTGACTGTCTGCCCCAATCCTACAAAGAATTATTTGTGTGAGTTCTCCCATCAAGAAAGACGGACAGAGAAGAATATTGTTCATTTCCCTTTTTTTCTGTAATGTGGATGTATGTCAATTTTCACTGGGGGAAAAATAGCTTAATTGGACTGCTAGTGGATCAGATCCAGAGCCCACTGAATTTCAGTGGGAGTCTATCCATTGACTTCAAGTGCTTTGGATCATACCCCAGTGTATAAAGTTATTCACACATGCATTTGCAGGATCTGGGTGTCCTCTGATAAAATCAGCTGAGATTTTACCATTCGGATCCTTCATTCATGGAGAGGAGACAAAAACACTAAAGTAAAACCAATCGTGACGCTCAAAAGGTTCAGCAATTTGGAACAAGCTGTGGTGAAAAACATGAAAACTTCTGGGGGCTTATCCGAAGCAGCCTTTTGAGTCCCCCATCCCTGATGCCACACCCTGCCTCCACAAACTCCCTAGGATGTTATTGCCCAATACATGGTTACAGCTTCAGAACATGTATAACAGCTCGTGTAAATGCTCTCTCCTCTGGTATTTTTAGGACCCCAGAATTGGGATATGTTGCAGCCTCTTCGTGTGCTAATGCCAACCTCTTCAGGCGGCCTTGGATTTTGTATGCTTTGATTTCTCGGTGCCTAACTTGACACACCAACGGCCTGATTCTCCCCTGCCTTGTATGGTCACTTACACTTGTGCAACATGAGCATAAAACACTGCCTTATCAATAGCAATGCTCTGCACCCATTTTTCACTCTCCATACACAGATATAAATACACAAGGTGTAAGAGAGTGGAGAATCAGTCCTCCAGGGTTGTGTGAACCTACTGTTACTGTAGCGATTTGCCCCTTGCTACAACTTCTGTATTAGTGATGGCAAAAGATGAAATTCACTCTGTGCAGTGGGCTGGCACAAAGCCTATGTGTCAATTAATTCTCACTTATTCTGTGAATTTAAATGGTTTATAGACCTACGACTGGCCCTCTTCCCAGAGGCGAATGTCAGGCTGGAAGATTATGAGCATCCTGCAAGTGATGAGGGGTAAGGGACTGACCAGCGTAAGCACAAATGGCACTCGTAATTTACAAGAAATCAGCATTCGTTATCATGGGCAGCTTAGCTTCCTCAATGACAGTTAAAAGTTCAATTAAGCGCCTAGTCAAGATGTACACAAGTGTGATGTCCATTACTAACCACATCCTGCTTTGACTCTGAGGGTTTTCCTTTTCAAGGTATGAGAGCCATGCATGCAAATCCCTTAATTTGTTGTTTGTCCATGTATTCCTTGAACACTGATTTAGAAATTTAGCCCTTGATGAAGAATATCTAGCTCTTATATCACACTTTTCATCAGTAGCGGTCCGAGCGCTTTACTGAGCTATTATCTCCATTTTACAGAGGGGGGACACTGAGGCACAGGGAGGTGAAGTGATTTGCTTCAGGTCATCCAGCAAGCCATTGGCAGTGCAGGGAATGGAATCTAAATCTTCTGAGTCCCAGTCTAGTGCTCCAGCCCCACTGCAGCCTAAAGAAAGGCTGCCACTGGGAAGTGAAAATAGTATAGGGGTGGCACATACCAGTGTCAATCTTCTATTCATCTGCTATCAAATCTACTTACTACTTGTCAAAAATTTGTAATGCACCTGTGACTGCTGCATTCTAGATGTCACTAAATTACACACATCCTTTCAGTTAGAGGGATGGTGATAGCAGGGTAAATGAGCAAATTGTGAACATTATTTTTCGTATCATAAGGGTGCCTACTGGACTCAGCTGAGATTTTCAGACCCATTGTGCTAGAACCTGTGCACACACACACACAGCAGGAGGCCGTCCCGACCCCGAAGGGTTTACAATCTAAACGGATAAGGCAAGGGGTGAGAGGAGAAACAAAGGCATAAAGAATGGCAATCTCAAGTTGGGATGGTTTTAGGGGAGTGTGATCAGGGCAGCTGCCTTGAGCACCAACATTCAGGGGTATCAGATCCCCCTTTGTGAGGGAGAAGGTTATTTTATTTGCGGGAGGTTAGTAGCAGAGTCAGGATTAGAACACAGCTCTCAATGACATCCAGTCCAGCGCCTACCTCTACTCGACCCCACGCATGCTATTTCCTGTTGACGTGAGTACTGCTCCGTCAGTACGAAAACCACTGTGCTGGCTAATCAGAAGCCTTTAAATTCTGCACCATTTGCCTGATTCTACACTACACTAAAAACATTGGAAACTGAGTTTTAGGGAACTATCATGCATTGGCAGGAGCTCTTAATGCGCTGCTTCCATCGTATTTTATTTCGTCAGAGCATTTAGAACAAATGATCTAATATTATAGCCCAGATTCTGAGCTGAAGTTCAGGAGTAGCTCAGCTGGGGCTGCCTTTCAGTCCCTCAATCCCGGATCAGTCTATACCAATTTAGAACAGCCTGGAGGCCACTGCTTTAAGCTGCACCAGCTGCCAACAGCCCCTGCTACATCTGGTGATTGCCAGGTTATGGGGATGTCCGGGTCTCAGTCTTTTCCCTAGCCATGTATGGTAGATGGAGTTGGGTGGCATAGCTTAGTCTATGCAGGACAGTTCCTCTGGTATGAGGTCAAGCCAGCTCTAGGACAGATATGCACTGTGGAAGTGGCATGAAGCCACCTCTATGCAGGGAAGGATCTGTCCTTCAAGTGCAGACTCCAATTGCAACATACTTTCCCCCCGCTTCTTTTGAAGAGATGTAGCCAGATCCATGCTAGTGTAACTTGGAAGAGCTCTGCTGACTTAAACTGCACAGCGAGTGATACCCGCTGAGGATCTGGCCCATACAATTTTACCAGAGCTTGTAAAATGCACTTTGATTCTTTCTGACTCTTTCATTCGTTGTTAAAAAGTAATTGAAAATGCTAAAAGCACACTGAGCAGTCAAGAATTACCAGAGAATATTGGTAGTTATGGTGTTAGTGGTTACCACCCATTTTAAACTAATTGCAGCCTAAGGTAAAACCAGATGCAATAGTGAGTTCCGTCCAACAAAGCTGTCCTCAGTTGAGGTTATAACCACTATCCTCCTCTAGTTTCATACTGTTTGATATTCAAGAGCTTGAAACGAAGATGATGGTGTTGGTTTTGGAGTGGGTTCCAGTCGTTAATCACAAAGGGTACTGGGGAGAAAGTGGGCTCTCATGATTCGTCAGAGACTGTTTCTCAATCACTTTCTCTATGTGGCCAAACCCGTTGTTATGAGCAGCAAAACACACAACGAATCTGCTGCTGATCACGGCTTAACCTGCTGAAGCCAATGGCAAAATTCTCATTGAATTCAATCAGAGCCGCATCAATCCCTTAAAAATAGGAAATGATGTACAAGTGGCCTGTGGATCAGATGGTTGTTAGAGATAAGCTTGAACCAAACCCCTGAATCTGAACACCCTAGAATTTAGGGGGAAATGGGAAGAGAGAGGATAGAGTCCAGGGTCCAAATCTGGATCTAGATTTGACCGTTGTACCCACGTCTGTAATGGGCTAACCCAGAAAAGTAGGGGCAATAAGGCGAGTAGAAAATTATCTGTCGAAAGTTGTTTTTGTTTTGTGTGATGGAAAATGGGGATTTCCAGTCAATGGAAAGTTTCATGGAAAGTATCTGCTTTCCTCTAAAATAAAATTTCATCAGAAAACCCTCTACAAAATTTTTAGTTGCAAATGGAAAATTATGCCTTTTCCATCAAAAAAACCCTGTTTGTGTTTTGACAAAAATTCATAATTCGCATGGGGGGGGGTGAAACAATTTCCAACGAACTCGAATAGACATCAGATACGTGCACAGGCTCCCATTAACGTCCCACACATTTTACCACGTTGGGTCAGGGCACTGAGCCATCTGTTGTGCTGCTTATTGCCAATACCTCATGCTTCAAAGGAAGGTTAGTAAATTCAGTGATACAAATATTAACAACAGAAAGGTGGTTCAGTCTTGCGTCCCTGACGTTGACCAGAGTGAAGAGAGACAGGTAGTAAAGCCCTGGGAAACGTCTGTTACTGAGTTTATTATTGGTGCTTCTCTTTCTGCACCAGAGTTCTGCTGTACAACTTCTTCAATGGAGCATTTGTAAAAGCTGTGGTGTGGGAAGCAGAATCCAGGGACGTTCTGGAGGGACCAGCATGAGACCTGGGCATCGCTTAAGTCCTATTTGGAAGCCTCCTATTCTGGGTCTTTTGATGTTCCAACCCAATATAAGGAAGGATGGTTTAGTGGATAAGGCACAAGAACAAGACCCGATGGTGCTAGGAGTTGTCTGAACACAACACACAGTAAGGGCACATCTGCATTAGGACAAAAGAGGTGATGTTACTTTTTGTTAGCTAATACATGGTAATATCCAACTAACCAATCTGTAGTTTTCACACGTGTTAGTAGTGAAGTAGTTAGTAGTTAGTAACCCTATGGGCTGGCGTTCACCTCAGCCTACTAGTGTATTACTATTACAAACTGCCTTGTCTTCACTTGGATTTTACCTCATGTTGCTTACTAGCTGTGACCTAACACAAGGTAACAACACACCTTGTGAACACAAAGCCTAAGAGATGGTCTCTGCCCTGAAGAGTTGACAATATAAATAGACAGGACAAATGAAGTATTGTTGTCTCCATTCTGCAGATGAGGGAACTTACATTGATTTCAGTGGGAGTTGGGTCCCAAAATACCTTTGGAGCATCTGGGCCTAAATGACTTTCACAGGGTCACCCAAGAAGTCTGTAGCAGAACTGAGAATTGAGCCCCCCGTCTCCTGAGTCCCAGCCCACTGCTTTAACCACAAAGATTTGTCTTTTCTTTCTGCATACTGTTGGAGCTCATATCTGGACAATAAGTTCCTGTTGCACTGGCTGGCAGGGAGAGGTGTTACGCACATAGAGAAAAGGACAAGGACAAGACGTTTTCTTATTGACCTTTGAAAGCTGGAGAGGGAAGCAGAAAATGCTCCCTTAGGTAATGCTAAAGGCTGCATGCGGTATTGTTCAATAGAGAGGCCCCCGCCAGCAAGTTCCAGGTGGATGATATGAGATTTGCTTTGGAAACTGGGCAATCTTTGATAATTTTTTTTATTGGGTACCATCCTTTTTAACACCCTTGTAACATAGCAGACGTCAATGTCTGCCACGAACAAAGACTTGAAAAAGAATAAGGCAGTTGCTAAGGAAACTTCTGTTGCACAGGAACTAAACAAACAACAGCATGTTAAGCAAGGAGCCGTGCAAACTAGGGGCCCAATTCTGCAAATCCTTATTTAGGCAAATAACCCTTGACTTTTTCCGGGGATCTCCACTACTCATATGAGTAAAGGTTTGCAGGTTCAGGTCCAAGCATAAGACAAAAGCTTCCTCAAGCAGTCTCAGAACTTTAAGAATTAACTGTTTGGAGAACATCAAGGCAGCAGCATGCTATGGAAATAGCACACATCCATTTCCAGCCTCCAAATATAATTCGTTGTCATTTGAAAGCAGCCCTGTAATCTTTGTTGTGATATTAATTTCACGCAGAGATGCTAACAGGAACCATTCAGTGTACACAGCCCTCAATCTTTAGCTAACCTTTAGGAAGTTTACAGCAGCTCTCAAAGATTAGCCACCTTTAAACAGAACAAAAGCTGTGTCATTAGACTGTACCCAGGTGTCTTTGTGCACTTCAAATAGTTTGTCAGGTTTTTCCTGGTGGTGAGGTTGAAGAGGCTGTTTTGCTCCTTTGGTTTATCGGCTGACGGAGTCAATTCGTTATGAGCTCGATTTTCAAAGAGTTTGCTTCCATTTAGATACTAAACTAACTGTTCACGTTTACAGAAGTGCTCCGCTGAGCTATTTGGAAATCTCCCCTTACAAATCACCTCTGCTCTGCCTACAAAAAAACTTGACAGTGGTTAGGCAGCTGGTATGCTGTGACTGCTGCTTTTCACGCTGATCATAATTATCTCACTGCTGCCTTGTGTTCCCCCCGCATCTGTTTGTTAGATCTTCCTGTTGTCCCTAGTCTTTTACTTAGGGTTTGGCTGTGTCTTCACTGAAAAAGTAGTTGTGAGATAGCGCTCTCAATGTAGAATTGTAGTGGAGATAAGGCAAAGGCAATTTTTACCTCTGAGTTGGGCAAAAATGTTTGTACAAGACTCTTTCGTGAGAAAAAAATGAAGATTTACTGGCACCGAAATATTTTTTAAATTCATGTTAATTTTGCCAAATTGTTTCAGCTGAAAATAAACTTCAGGGGGAGGGGAGGGAATGTGGTGTGTCCCCCCCCCCCCGACATTTTCAAAACAAAAATTCCCAATTTTTTTTTGGTTTGAAATGACTTGTTCGTTTAAAAATAGTATTTACTTTTATTATTTTTTAAAATCCGAAACATTTTAAAGTGATCCAATTCAAAACAAACCATTTCAGTTTTGTTGAAAAGAAACATTTTGTTCAACCCAAAACAATTTTCTTGTCTTTTTGGTTCACCCTGTTTGTTTTTTCCAAAATTTCATTTTCAGTTGGTCACAAACCAGTTTTTCCCAATTGCCACTGAACTGAAAAATCCATTAGTTGCACAGCTCTGGTGTCTACTCAAGTTCAATACTATTCCTCTCACCTGGAGTTAAGCTCATCTAGCTACACCAAGGTAACAACTCCTATGTCTTGTTTCCACTAGGTTGTACAGCGAGATAGCTTTCTCACTGTAAAAACACACACTTTTTTGAAGTGAAGAACAGCCTTTGTCTATATGCAAAGTTGCAACTGTTTAACTAAAGGTGTGAATTTAAAGTGACTTACTTGAACAGGTACGAACTGCTGTGTGAACGCTGTTATTTCAGATTAGTTTAAATCAGTTAGGAGAAAGTCTAAGCTACACCAAAATAAGCCACTCAAACCAAAATAAAATTCACCATGTGAGGGCTTGCACCACTTTAACTAAACCTGTTCAAATTTATGTGTAGCTGGATTATAAACTCTTTGGAGCAAGGACCATTTCGTCATGATGGGTTTGTGCAGTGCCTGGCGTAATGGGGCTGGGCTCTCTAGGCTCTACCATAACACAAATAAGATACCATTATTATAACAAATGGAAGCAGCTCGGGACCTCAGTACCTGGTCCTTAGTGATGTGTCTAAATGGGAGATGAGCTGCTGTGAAAATCTAGCCCCGTTTAAGTGTGATTGGTTTTTTTACTGGTCGTCATTTGTAATTGAAAGTCCATTGTGGTGCGGTGGCTCAGGCTAAGAACTCAGGAAATCTGGATTATATTCTTGGCTCAAAGAAAAGGAGGACTTGTGGCACCTTAGAGACTAACCAATTTATTTGAGCATGAGCTCATGCTCAAATAAATTGGTTAGTCTCTAAGGTGCCACAAGTACTCCTGTTCTTTTTGCGAATACAGACTAACACGGCTGTTACTCTGAAACCATTCTTGGCTCAGTAACTAAAGTCAAGTCACTTCCCTATGCTATGCCTCAGTTTCCCCATCTATATAATGGGGCTAAATGATACTGCCCTGCTTTGTAAAGTGCTTTGAGATTTATTAATGAAAAGCACTAGGTTTATATTAACTGTTAGGGCATCAAAAGGTTTTTTGCATGGGCTTATTTAATTGTTTATTTAAATCTAAAGACAAAAATAAAAAAAAACTGAATGCTGAGGGCCTCTCTCTGCATGGATCTACCTCATAATTGACGGGGATGATCAGCCATCTGTATTAGTGGTCTCCATGGGGATGGAGATAATTAGACAACAAGAAGATGAATAACAGACGAGAGGCTGAGGGGATTGGGGCATGCACAGTAGTCCCACAGGGAATATGCAGGAAAGCTGTACTGATTTTCCCAGGGAGCTCCTTCTTCACTATCCCCACCACCACCACCCTTTTAGGTATTTATTATATTATTTTGGGTGATAAATACTGGCCTTGGGCTTGATCCTGGTTCTCCTCCCAGCCTTTGTCTGGCTTGTCTGTTTAGACTGTAAGCTTTTCAGAGTAGGGACTGTCTCTTACCATGGGTATGTTCAGCACTTGGCACAATGGGGCCCTGTTCTTGGTTGGGACCTCTAAGTACTGCAGTAATATATACAACATAACCCTGCTTCACTCTGAAGTCTCTGGGAGTTTGGCCATTGACCTGAGCATAGAACTGGTTTGGAAATTTTTTTGTTGCAGCGATTTTCAGTGGACATTTCTGCAGAAAAAGAATCTGTCTGCATTGATTTTGTTTTTCATCAAAAAAATTAAAATTTCATTTTGATGGTCTTCCCCCTCCGGTGAAAAGACAACATTTCCTGACCAGCTCTAGTTTAATGGGAGTAAAATCAGGTCCTGGATGAGAGGGGGAAGGGTGATGGGGAGAAACTCTGTGGGAGCCATTCCTGTTTGCCCTCTGCAAGGTATTAATGCCAATAACAGTTCTGCAGTAAAAACAACCCAGCATCGAGCAAAGCGGAAAAACAGCCGCTAAGTGTGGAGAATCAGAAATCTGATTTGAATCAGAGTAACCAGATTGCAGGAACTTTAAATAGATTGGAGACTAACGTAATTAAAATAAAAGGGTTCAAAGCACATTAAAGGGCATTAATATGCAATAAGGAAACTCTTAACCCACCAATTCTCCATATACACAGTCATCAAGGAAAAAGGAGCAATGCCCATAAAACCATTCTCTCAGGAAGGGCAGTGGGTTCAGTGCCTGACAAGAGATCACTAGCTGAAAGTAGCAGCATTAAATGGAAAGTTTGGTTATTGCCGGATGTTTACTACAAAAAAGCCTCGATTCCACGAGGTGCCGAGTACCACACAAGCAAAACCTTGCCTCTGTCTGGAACGCCATTGCCTGAAATGAGACTCTGCACAGGAACCCAGGGCCATCAATAGGACACAGAAATTGATGCATCTTTCTAATGTCCTGTCTCCAACAGTTACCTAGAGGAAAGTGTATGAGGCTCTGCAGTGGGCATCTGTGGAATTACCTGCCCACAGGGGAAATTTCTTCCCGACTTTTGTTAGGTAGCCGTTGGCTTATGTCCTGAAGCATAAGGGTTTACGTCCCTGGCAAGACTTTTGTATTAAATCAACTTCAAACCTAAATCTTATTGCGGGAGCTGGGTTCAAGTTTGGCCACCCCCAATGAAAAGTGCTATTGATACCATTGCAGCTTCCATGCCAGGCTGGAAATTCTGCTAGTTTTTTGACCAACAGAACATTTTGTCAAAATTCTGAAATTTTGCAAAATTGAAAGAAAGAGAGAGAGAAATTCTGCGATAGATAGATATCTATTTTACATTTTGTATTTTATTTATGTTTTCCAGCTCCAGGTACAGTCATACTCCCCAAAAAAAGAAAATCACGACTGCGGTGAGGACTCTAGATCATGTAAGTCCCACTTACCCGGTGTTTTGTAGTTTTAAGTGGTGTATAGGCCTCTCGGCATAAGGATAAATTTAATCTAATGTCAATTGGAATGTTGCCACTCAATAATGGAAGCAGGATTGTGCCCATAAATGTTAATATTATTGAGGAATGGAGAACTAATCCAGACTACACAGAGCTTGAGACAAATACTTGGGTCAGTGGACTCCTCGATGGCACATTCTCCTTGTTGAAATAAGTGATTCTATCGAAAAGTGTCATCGTATCCACAGAAACAGCCCTTTCTTGTATAAACAGGTTGTTAAGGTGACTCAAATAATGCCGTATATAAACAGGGGTAGAAGCAAAGAACACACACACACACACAACATAAGGGCTTTAGAAATTCTCACAGGAAATATTCTCAAGCATATGCTTAACAGATTAAGTTTTAGGCGTTACGTCCCATCTATGGTAACTTTACTGTATCTCAGATCTCCAAAATTAAAGACCTGCTCCAGACAAACCTATCGTTAGAGACTTATGGCTCTCCTGTGCTCTGACAATGTTGTTTGTGGTCCTGCAGAAATCCTGGTATCTTTGTCCAGATTAGTTTCTTTACAGAAACTTCTACACATATTAGAGACACCATCAAAAACGTAGGTGCTCTGATAACCCAACTTTTCATTGTTACTGGTTAGCTTGAGCTTGTTTTCTTCTTCTTCTGTTTGATTTTTTTTAATTGAATAAATGTTGAGTTGTGAAAGAGGCTGGAATTGCAGGACGATAGTTTTCCTCATCTTATATTGATTTAAGCAAATATTATTAGATGATTCAGTTACTGGGTACATCTTTCTTTCTTTTTTAATGTATAACTGAATTTCACTGTTTTTTTACTCAATATTACAGCTTTATTTATTGGATATCTCAGGCCCTGATCCTATAATTAGACCTATGTAGACTAAACCTAGCACACATATGAAGCACTGTTGAAATTATTGGGTCATTGCATGGGTGGCTTCCCACATCTACGTACTGCGGGGCTCTTACTCCTTCCATCTGGTGCCGGCCACTGTCGGGGTCAGGATATGGGACCCGATGGACCTGGTGTCTGATCCAGTGTGCCAGTCCCTATGTTCCTATGTTTGGGCACAAGGGGATCCAGTTGCAGGAAGTAATTGTCCCACTCTATTCAGCACTGGAGAGGCCTGAGCTGGAGTACTGTGTCCAGTTCGGGGTACCACACTTGAGGAAAGATGCAAACAAATTGGAGAGAGTCTAACAACAAAAATGGTAAAAGGTTTAGAAAATCTGACTTACGAGGAAAGGTGTTCGTTTAAAACAAACAAACAAACACGCACCCTGGCCCTGTTTAGTATTGAGAAAAGAAGACTGAGGGGGGGACCTGATAGAAGTCTTCAAATAGGTTAAGGAGCGTTATAAAGATGATGGGGACCAATTGTTCTCCATGTCCACTGAAAGTAGACAAGAAGTAATGGGCCTATGTTGCAGCAGTGGCGATTTAGGCGAGATATTAGAAAAAAGCTTTCTAACTATAAGGTTAAGTACTTACTATAACTACTGGACCAGGCTTCCAAGGGAGGTTGAGGAATCCCCGTCCTTGGCGGTTTTTAAGAACAGGTTGGACAAACACCTGTCAGGGATGGTCCAGGTTTACTCGGTTGGCCTCAATGTAGGAGGCTGGACTAAATGACCTCTTGAGGGCCCTTCCAGCCCGATATTTGTATGATTCTATTACTTTAAGACTGTTCCTGTCAGCTAATCTGGAAAAGGGGGGTTTTTGTGGGGTTTTATTGTGGAAGATGTTCAGGTACCATGATGATAAAATCCTAGATACAGTAGGTATATAGATTTGAAGGACCATATCCTCAGATGGTGTCAATTAGCATAGCGCCATTGACCTCATATGTTGCATTACGTAATCTATAGATGAGTGCCTTGAGTCACGGAGAGGTTAAATGGATTACTCAAGATCACAAATCAGTGACAAAGCTAGGAAAAGAAACCATGAATCCTGCTTCCTAGTCCTCTACCCTAACCACTAGCAAACTCTTTCTTCCCAGAATGGGGATATAACCTAGGAGTTCTGATTCTTGATCTTCAAGTCTAACTCTGGACTATACTCTCTTCCAGAGCCGGGAATAGAATCTAGGATACCTGACTCCCAGCTACCCTACTCTGACCACTAAAACAGACTCCTTTGCTAAGAGCTGGGATTAAAACCCCAGAGTCCCAGGCACTAGCCCCCTGTTCGAACTACTAGGCAACAGTCCCTCTTTTTGAATCGTAAATGAGTCAAACTAACTGGAAAGTGTTTGAACATTTGATTTCTGCAATCTGCATGATGCCCTTTGCAAGAAAAGTTGTGGGTTTTATTTTAAATTTCAATTGCCATTCCCACCCAGCGTGGTCTCTTACCAACATAAATAAATAGGGATGGGAGCATGGAAAATGTGTATACGTTTGGGTTATATCCTAAATATTTACATTAAGGAAGTTTAAAAGAACTCTGATTTCAGTCCCATATATCTGAAGATGATCCCTCAGGAGAGGATGTTTTGTCAGGAGTCATGATTTAGAAATGTCTTATTTTAAAAAGCCACTTGTATGAGTTCCTGCAACGGGAACACGTGTCAGCCATTTGGAATCTTTGATCTGATAACTGTGTCCGTCCGTCTCCCTTCCCCCAATGGAGAATACTGCTTCCCAGGTTAGAATAGACTGATGTGTTGCAGCAAGAAAATTATCCTTCCCCTTCATTCCTCCTCCCCTTTCTTCCCAGGGCTTTTATGAAATGCACTGTGGCCTGACATCCCAGTTTACCATGACTGTTGCACTTTGGAGACACTATCTCAGTGTCCCATGCAACCTGGAGTTTTATCTTAGTTTCTATGGCTGTTTAAATGGTAAGCTGTCTGAGTCAGGGACTGTTTCTTATGTACAGTGCCTTGCACAATGGGGCTTTGATCTCCGTTTGGGGCCCTACATGTTATTGTAATACAAATATTAAGAGTAATTAAGGTGATGCAACTGCACTGAATTTAATAGAGTAGCATACATAGGTACCAGGTCTCAGTTTGGTCCATGGAGCATAATGCTTGCAAATGTCACATTTGAAATATTACATGAATATTTCTGTGTAGCAATTGATGGATTTCATAAACTTGGGTGTGTTTATGCATTCACTCTACTACAGATCCTCACATTCACATGTTCGTTGTGTTGCTTATTTTTTCATGCTAGAATATTTATTGCACTAATAATCAGAGACACTGAATAGTGACAGCGTAACACAGCAGCTGTTTGAACTCTCTTACTTATAAGATTCTGATCTCACATGGAGCAGTGCACTTCTGGGGTAACTCCTTTGACAACCGGGGAGTTACTCTGGATTTATACCACTTTGCGTGAGATCAGAATCTGTCCCAAACAATCTAGCTCTTTTCCTAGTTGCTTCTTGCTTTTCTTTTCAAAAATCAATTCAAAATATAAAGGGACCCTAATATTGCTCAACAATGAGGATGCTCAGAAAGTTGAAAAACCAGAACATTCTGAGGAGAGATTTTTTTTCTCCACTGGAAAAATTGAAACCATTTCCCGGGCCATGGAGACCCTAGATGAGTGGATTAGTTTGGAACACTTATAACTGCACCACTTAAAGATACGACCACAGTGCATTTTACATTTGAAAATAGGGGAGATAGATGATCTGCGTTCAGAAATAATTATAAATTGGGCTTATTGCCTGGTATAAAAAATCCTTGATGCTGACGGTTTTATGACAAGTCTTATTCTGGATTTATTGAGCCATGAAATGTGCTCACGGCTAAGTTCTGAATGTCCCTTTCACAGTCTAATGTCTAAGGATATAAAATTGACTGGTTTAAGAACTAAGATAACAAGAGACTGTCCATGAGCCTTAAAAGGGGGATCTTGGATTTTCACAGCTCCTTTCATGGAGAAAGACAGCAAATGTCGAATAGGTTGTCAGGGGGAAGAAACTATAAAGATTTAATAGGGAAAGTATTCACTTTTTATGGTAACCCAAGCCAGAAGAAGGAGACTATTTATTAAAAGATTTCATGAAACTAAATGCCTCTTAATCCCTTTCTGCTTTATGTCCCACCAAACAGGAGGTTCATTTTTAAAGGGCTGGATCCCTCCGATGGAGTATATTGGCATGTAGCTCCGTGAAAGTCAATGGAGCTATGTCCAATGACATAAGCTGAGGATGTGCTCCTTCCAATAGAGTGACAATTAGGAAAAGGACCGGCTGGAATAGAAAACAGGAGGAAAAACATCACCCGAACGGAGCATGGAAGGAATAACAATATCCAGTCTCAATTACAAATTACAACATATAAATCACGTAGCATTAAGTTTCTGGGATCTTTGTGCAGTATGAAGGATTATCCATGGATCTGTGCCCATTTACACCAGCTGAGGGTCTGGTCTATCTTTTTTTTTTAAAAAAAACAAACCAAAAGTGCTACCTTCATCAGGCTCTTGGTTTAACCCACTCCCACTCAGTGACCTTTGTGGGACAGAACATTTAGGTATTCAGAAGAGCTGGATGTGGGGCAGAGTGGTGCACCTCTCAAGCCAGGAAGCTGAGTTGCAGCCAACTCATAGGAACTTTTTAATGTACTAGTGTTGCCAAAAGATTAGGAATGACAATCAGCAACAAGAATGAGAGCCAGCGTGGACTACGTCTGCCTGCAATAATAAAGACTCAGCCACTCCAACAGGGCTGGAAATGCTTCTTCATGGTTCACCAAGGTCAAGGGGTTCTCAAACTTTTTTACAGGGTGGACAATGCTTTAATGCATCGATTCTCCTGTAAGGCTACGATCCCACGGTCCCCACCTCTCCTTCTGTGGAGATTGTGGCAAATACAGCAATTGCTTACATGGGAAGAGCACAGAATGTACCTTTAGCTGCCTTAAAGCAGTTTAACAGCTGAAAATAAGGAGGAGGAGCCCAGCATCATAGGCCTGATTCCTCTACCACTGAAATCATACCATTGATTTCAAAGGGAGCTGGACTGGGTTCAATGCAAGGACCGTTGGTGGATGATCCACAAATCTGTGCTATCTGTATGGCCCGCATTACCTCAGTATCTGAGCATCTCACCATCTTTAACGTATTTATCCTCACAATACCCCTGTGGAGGCAGGGCAGTGCTATTATCCCCATTGTACAGACGGGGAACTGAGGCACAGAGAAAATAAATCTAAGTAAGTCTTAGCTACTTACAGGGCATATATTCATCCTCACTGGCTTTGTCGCTTTTATCTTATCAAGGCCCAGTACTGCTCCTACCGAAGGTAGTGACAAAACTCCCTATTGCCTCCACGGGGAACAGAACTTCAATTAACTAGAGAGAGCAAAAGCTACTTTCCACTTCCTCTTGGGCAACTTGGGGGCGTCCTTGCTTGCCTTGGATGGTACACTCCAGTCATTTATAGGCCAAGTTTCCCTGACTGGAAAAAGCGGCCATAAGGGCTCAAATCTGTGGACCAAAGGAAAGAGTGTGTTGAATTTCAGGGCCAAAATAGGCCTTTGGAAAGGTAGAGTCATGGTGGGAAATGGGTAGAGGGGCATTATTGCACAGTGCCTTCCGGACAGTGGGAGAAACAATGGGCCAGCCACTGGGACATCATCGTGATGGCAGAGTTACGAAAGCCCTAGCGTACAGATGATAAGCAGAGCGCAGACAGATAGATATGGCAATTAAAAGCTTAAATAGAAGGGTTTGCGTGGGGATTAGAGAGAGAGAGAGATTAAAAAGGAAATAGACATGAGACACCAGCTTTCAGCTGACTCTTTTTTTTTCCCTTTCACTTCAGGAAAATGTCTTCAGATTTCTCCCCTATAAAGTCCAGCTCTGTCTACTCCTCCTTGTGTGGATAATAGTTGAGCTTTGTATTATACTTAAGAGTACAAAAATCTTTGTCCTTGTCTAAACTTTGCACTAACGGCCTTGTTTATGAGCTGTCTGGAGAGGGTCTGTGAATCAATGGAGCATTGTTCAATAAATAATAAAAGCCAGACACATCCAGTTTTCATTTTTATATGAGGCTTTTTTCCATGAGGGATGATACATAAAAACTCCTGAAGTGGAGAAACGTGGACGTATTTCTCTATAAAATTGTAATTTAATCTCATCAATTAATTATTGCTTTGACATTCTGTCACTTGAAGCAATTTGTAAAGTACGTGTAAAACACAAAGCTTCCCATTAGGTTAGGCTCCTCTTGTGTCTTTAAAATCTCTTATCTGATCCAAGGAAACATGCTGGATTCATTTCCATCCCTATGATTTATAAGCGGCAGCCTGGTTAATGTTTAATAATCAAAGATTTAAACACATTACGCTGTCATCAGTTCCGTTTTGCCCTGAGTCATGTATATGCTTTTTCATCCTACTCGAAGTTTAAGAGAAAGTAGGACTTGCCAGGCTGTATCAGACTAGAAGTGCATCTGATGCAGCATCCTGACTCCAACAGTGCCCAATAGCAGCCGTTTCAGAGTGAATCCTGCCGTGGATATCTATAGAATAAAACAACACTCGGGGGAATTTTTTACTGAAGCTAACCTAAGGGCATGGACCGTCATTTTGTTCTGTTGTAGTACAGTGGAGTCATTCTTCATTACTGGGGTTCCTAGTCTCTACCATAATATAAATATTAAATGAAAATAAAAATAATCATTTGTTTCCTATCTATGGGTCAGATTCTGATACCTTAATACACATTGAATAGCACCTTAATCCACATACAATCCCATTAACGTCAATGGGATTACTCAGGATGAAAGATGCTACTCACTAATGTAACTAAAAACGGAGCTGATCAAACTTTTTCATCCCAAGCATTTTTTGATGAAAAAAATGATTCTTTCTCCTCAACAAAATTGTTTCTTTTTTAAAAAATGTATCTTTGAATGAAAAACAACGTTGAAATTTTTGCAGCTTGTTGGAAAAGTTTTTGTTGAAAACTTCCCTCCCCTTCATCCCCATCCCCACCCTCACCCCCGCCCCAGGCCTCCAAAAATATCCCTAAAAAATGAACACACACACACACACACGGCCCAATTTTTTGGCAGAAGTTATCAGGTTTTGGAACTCTTTACCAACTTATCGCCTTGCATCTAGTGCCCCGTAATCCTATCAAGTGGGAAAAGAATATCTGTCCCTACCCCCCCGCACCCTCACTCACACACTTTGAGTGACTCCACAGCTCCTCTCTTCTACCATTAACTAGCATAGCCGGTGGCAGTTTAAAATCTTGCCTTAAATTAAACCAGTGCAGCTCTCAATCCTGCCTGTAGACGAGCCCTCTGACCCTGATCCAAAGTCCATTGACGTCAATGAGCTTTGGATAAGGCCTACAGTCCGCTCTTTCTCTCTGACCTGTACACACTCACAAGGATGGGTGGCTTCACCAAATCTCTGGCACAGCTGGCTGGCTGTCAAGTTCGACCTCAGACACCCACATGTCAGATATACCGCATCCAGTTGTACGTCTGCCATTTCTGATCCCTGCTTTTTGGCTGCTTTTCTGAATCTGCATTGAAAGCAGGAGGGTTCGTTAACAGGAAAAACCCAGAGCAAAATAAAACAGTGCCCTTTCTTTCTTCGTTTTTCCAGTGTTCTTGCTTTTTGCTCCTCTTTGCTCATTTCCCGAGGGGAAGGGTACTGCTTCTTTGGCCTTATTTCCCCAATGTGTATTCATCTTAAAGAGGAAGAGTGCTCATTTAAAGAGGGAAGATTGGCTAGTGGTTAGGGCACTAACCTACGACTTGGGAGAGCTGGGTTCAGGTCCCTGCTCTACCATGGCCTTGTTGAGTGTCCTTGAACAATCTTTGTGCATCGGTACGTCCCTACCTCACATGGGCATGGTGAGGATGAATACACTAAAGATTGGGAAGTGCTCAGATGCTAAGGAAACGGGGGGCTATATAAATACCTATTATAGATCAACCCCCCCCCCAGACCTCAGTGCAGTGTTATTTTCCTTAAAATAAGATCACTCAAGGGATTTGCTCGGCTCCGAAGCCTGAGGTGGGAAACAGAATGAAGTCATTTGTTTAGGTACTACTTTAAAAAATCCCTATGGTCGTCATCCAAAGCCCATTGAAATCTCCCATTGAAAGACTCTTGTTAATATCAATGGGGTTTGGGTCATGTCATATTCAGTTGCATGGCTGGAAGAGAAGAAAGAATATCGATGAGAAATAGAGGAGCAAGTAAGTAACTTCTCTCTGTGATTCACAATGATTAGGCAGCTCCATTTGGCAGGGGCTGTAAAATGGCTGGATACACATGCCTGTTCTTGTTTAGATCACAGTCATCGGAAGGATTTGCCTATTTGCAGCTAGCTTAAGTTGGGACAACTTCAGTCAGCCCTCTAAAGATCTGTGCTGCTCGATCACCATCACCACTAAAAACAACTGGTGTTTTAAAAAGCTTGCAGCGTGGAGTCCATATCTCCAGAATAATTTTGAATCTGGAAAAAAAAAGGAATCTTAAATCAAAACACTTGGGGAAACCACAAAAAAAGAGGGACTGTGGCTAGACTTTATCTTCCTAACCCAAGCTGGATAAGCTGCAGTATCGAGTCTCATTTGACACGTAGAAATTAAAAACAGCTTGTGCTCACAGATTCCCTGTGCAATCTCCCGGTGACCGAAATGAGCAACCCATGCCGAGCACTGTGCTAGGGGGTAAGGACTGATCCCATGAGGTGTACGTACCCTCAATGCTTCTTTTCTCCAGTCAGAAATTAGGGCATTGGTCAACCTGCGACCTTGGTCTCCGGATTCATTTTAAAAAACCACTGAAGCTGATTCTCCTCTCTCTTGTGACCTGATGCAAAGCCCATTGAAGTCAATTGAGGGTGCAATCCATCCCATCATCCAGATCATTAATTAAGATGTTGAACAAAACTGGCCCCAAGACAGACCCCTGAGGCACACCTCTTGATACCGGCTGCCAACTAGACATCAAACTATTGATCACTACCCGTTTAGCCTGACACACTAGTCAGATTTCTGTCCACCTTATAGTCCATTTATCCAATCCATACTTTTTTAACTTGGTGGCAAGAATACTGTGGGAGACCATATCAAAAACTTTGCTAAAGTCAAGATATATCATGTCCACCGCTTTCCCCATATCCACAGAGCCAGTTATCTCATCATAAAAGGCAATCAGGTTGGTCAGGCATGACTTCCCCTTGGTGAATCCATGTTGACTGCTCCTGATCACCTTCCTCTCCTCCATGTGCTTCAAAATGGATTAAACTAGGCTCCCGTTGGTTCAGGGGAACCTGTGACCAAATTTGGGAGAGTCCCTGTAGGCCATATAGTGCCTATGACACACGGCACAGCACTTCTGATTCTATCTGTGGAGCATGTACAAAGTAGCCAGTAGAGTACAATGCTTCCTCACTTCATACAGGAATTGTGAGGATTAATTCATTATTGTTAAGCATTTTGAGGTCCTCAGATGGAAGGTACTAAGTAATGCTATAGTATCTGTATTATGCCAAAAGAACACAGATAGATAGATAGGAATCTGTGAACACATGCAATTGTCTGTAGCCAAGTAATTTAAAAAAAAAAAAAAAAGTTTTCCTACAGAAAGTTTTCTCAGGTGTGAGAAAGGGAAAGATTGTTTCATGCTAAAGACATCAAAGAAGAGACACCCCATATACATGCCCCTGGCTGAGTTTGATTTGGCAGGCAAGCAGAGAGTCGGCGTGACAGACAGAAATACTTTTCTTGAGAGACTCTTAAAGGTTTGGATTCTTTGGCTAGAAATCCATGCGATTCCTTGAGCTGAATTCATCCCACTGAAATCAGTGACTCAGAAACAATAGAGATGAGTAAGTAACCACTGGGATCAATAATTAAGATCTTTTATACAAAAACTTCAAAAATTGTGCTTTGGTTAAATACCTGAGTCACTTGTTCCCACGCTGGCTCACTTACACGCAGGGAGAGAGCTGAACGTAGCCAAATGGCATCGTGTTTATGGCACTGGGCTAAGATTTAGATAATCTGGCATCAGTTCTCGTTCCGCCATAGAATTCCCGTGTGACCTTAAGCTAGTTGCTCAGGGCTTGTCTACACAGCCCTGCGGTTCGGCCTATGAGTGCGTGAATTGCTGCGGGCACCGAAGGGCTGCACTGTAACTCATCCATGTGGATGCTGCAGGCGCGAACTAAATGGTACCTAGTTCACATGAACGCAGTTCTCTTCAAATAGCATCCGCACAGTTGGTGCACTCTGCAGTTCATAACCCCCTTCTCCAGAACTGCAAAACAGTTTAGACGTCACCTTAATCTCGGTGTGCCTTATATCCCCATCTGTAAAATGGGAATGCTTCCATTGGCTTCCTTGTCTATTAGATTGGAAGCTCTTTGGGGCAGGGACTGCTGCTGTGGGTTTGAGCAGTGCCGAGCACAACAGAGCCTGGCTCTCACTCGAGACTTCGAGGTGTTATCTAAATGCAAGGAATAAATAATAATAATGCAAAGCTGAATAGCTATTCCCTACAAATGTACACATACACGTAGGTACAGAAATCTAAAAAAATGCAAAAGGAGTAAGATAAGATCATTAGCAAAGAAATATGGCTCAGGAGATGGATTTTGAACATTCCCAAATTTTAAATGTGGGATTTTGGTTTGGCCCATTTTAAAGCTGAGAGGTAGTGTGGTCTAATGGATCGAGCACTGGCCTGGAAATTGGGAAGACGCCCAGCTCTGCCAATGACCTGTTGTGTCACTGGGACCTGTTGTAACACTGGGAAAGTGCTTCTGTTTCCCCTCTCAGCCATGGTCTGCCTTGCCTATTTAAACTGCAAGCTTGTGGGGACACTGTGTGTATATAAAGTTCCTAACCCAGTGGGGCTGTGATCTCAACTGGGGCCTCGAGGCAACACTGTACCAGAAATAATTAATTATTATGCAAAATTCAGCTCTGTGCTTGAGCTTCTAACCCCCTGCAACATTTCAGAGTTTTCACAGTTGAGACTCTGGGACAGTCTAAAAGTAGCTGAGCTAATACCGCACCATGAAGACAATCTAGTAAATTAGCCAATGCTTTTCAGGCTAAATATTCTATATTCCTAGCTCAAATCAGCCTTTCTTTCTTTTTTTTTTCATCTGTGCAGCTTGCATCCTTCTATAGCTGCTAAACCCAAACAGACTAATCTAGTATCCAAGTCTTAACATTATTCACCACCACCGTATATTAACTGTGTTACAAGAATAAGAACAGCAGCAGCAGTCAGCTCTTGGATATGTTCCATGCTTTTATTACTTATTAACTTATTTTTATATAGCTTTTGGCATGGCAAGAAGTCCTACTTTAATTATAAACAGGAATGAAGAAGCCACAAGAGGAAATCATACAGTATTGTAGCCGGATAACTGCTGTTGCAGTGATTACACAAGGGTTCTTATCAAAGCTGACACAGAGCTTGGGCAGTGCAGATATTGTGCTGGAAGCTCCAGGCAGCATGGTTGATGCGTGGGAGAGAGCCTCGAAACAGACGTAAATGCATTGTAATTTGGCTGAACTAAATTATCCATGGGGGACTTTTTTTTCCCCTCTCTCGTTTTGCATTAAAGAAATGGGAAAGTAAAGACAAGTCTTGGGAGGACTAAAAAAATAAGATAAATGTGCAAGCTTTTCACTTTTTTTCTTTCAACATGCCCGAGAGGGAAGGGGATCGGGGGGGGGGGAGGGAGGAAACCTCATTCTGACATAAGGACCAACTATGGCTACAGATGGTTGTTTGAAAAACCATGAGAAAACTCTTGATTCCAGTTTAAGACTCTCCCAAGAAACTGACAACTACTGCATAGTCATGCTGCTAATGTCTTTGCAATTGCTAGGAAGAACCAGCCGCTCCGCCTTGTCTGTAGATTCCATTTGCAGACCTATCATCTGCAGCCATTCCACCCTGGGCTGTGATCTTGTCAAGCTTAACCGTGTCCACATTTGGGGCCAGTTTGTGAACCCCTTACTTCCTCCAGTTCGTCATGTGAGTAGACTTGTTGGAAGCCAACTGGGTATTGCACTAGGGATAGGAGGTCTGGGTTCTAATTCTGGCTTTGCCACTGATCTCCTGTACGAACCTTGGGCAAGTGACTGCAGCTATCTTCTTTCCATGAGTGAAATTGTCTCCATGGTGAGGGTTAGCCCAAGGCCATATAGCCCACTCATGCCCTATTGTGAGGGGGATTTCTGTGGTTCATTGGCCTTGCGCTGACCTCGCATTAGTGATCTCCATCCTTAGTGAATTTAGAACTGGACTGACAGCTCCAGTAACTGAAAATCTTCTGCTTAATCACAGAACAGGGATAGCAGCAGACCCAGCTTCTCCCACGCTGTCCCATTTCTGAGCTGGAGAAAACACCTTAGGTGGCGACAGTATTGTTAATCTCAGTGGTTGTCTGCTCCCCATTCCCCTGCTATCAATTCAAACTCCTAACCATCTCTGAACTCCAGGGAAACCCCAAGAGGGGTTACATGAAATGATGCCAAAGGAAGTTTTCTAGCCACATGGGTTTAGTGCAACCAGCCTGTTTTGAGCAATTCTTAAACTTCAACTGCAACCAGCACTGTATCATTCTAATCAGTCAAAGATCTTGTTGTTTATTCATGTCTACCCTACCACTGGCTCAACGCTTTCAATCCTGATCCTGCAATGAGCTCTGTGCAGTGGACTCCTGCCCAAACTCAGAGCCTCCCTGAAGTTAATGGGGTTCTGCACCAGCATGGCCTGGTGGAGCAGCTTACAGGATCAGTGCCTCTGTGCCTATGAATCTGAACTCCCTGGATAGGTCTGCACTGCAGCGTGGGTCGAGCTAGCATGCTGAAAATAACAATGTAGATGATGCAACATGGGTGGCAGCTAAGGCTAGACACCTGAGTCCAAGCCTCCCTCCCTCTGTCCCCCTTACCCCCCCCCCCCCGTTCCCCTGGGCTTGAGCCTCAACATCCACGCTGCTATTTTTAGCACGTTAGCTCAAGCAGAACTAGCATGAGTCTGTCCACCTGGACTGCGAGACACAAACTCAGCTGCGGTGTTGACCTACCCTTTGGAGCCAGCTTCTCAATTCCCTCTTTCTTATTTTTCCATCCAAAGCCCAATTAAGTCAATAGAAAGAGGCCCTAAATACCTAAATCACAGTGCGGGCATCTCAAACACACTCTCCCCTGACCCCCTTTGTATTTGTTTTTCAAAAAGCCACAGATACTATCTGTGCAATTTGGAGCCCAGCATTGTGGAGGGTTAGTGGACTCGAAGCTTTTGCTGCTCACAGTTTATAAAGGAATAGAAAGCCGGACACATTTTTATTATGCTCAAAGGGGATTCAGACCAAGGGTTTTTGGATGAACTTCCTTGTCTTTGCTCCAAGTGCTCCTTTCTTAAAACAAAATAGATACTGTGATAGTGACTTGGACTATAGTTAGGCACCGAATACTTGGTGGTTTCCTCTGCTTTGTACCCTCTGCACAGAATGACATTTTGGTGACTTTTCAGTGGCTACAAATTGAGGAGGGGCCCAATCCTGCTGAGTATTCACAGCTCCCCCTGAAATCCACAGGGATTGTGAAGGTTCAGCACCTCACAGGATCAGGCTCTAATGTAGGCACAAATACAGGAAGGTTAAAAATAAAAAATCCCTCTTAGACTAAATGTTGATAGTAGATAAAGGATGAATTGGCAGATGTTAATAATGGGAGAACTTCAGAAGGTCACTGTGGATAGATACCACCCCAAAAAATAATAAAATAAACAATAAAAAATAATAATAAACAAACCTAAGTCTGATATAGTGCTTTTCATCAGTAGATCTCACAGTGCTTTACAATCTCTGTATTTATCCTTACAACACTTCTGTGAGGTAGGGAAGGATTATTAGCCCCATTTTACAGATGGAGAACTGAGGCACAGAGAGGCCAAGGCCAGATTTTCAAAGATATTTAGGCTCCTAACTTCCATTGGAATCAATGGAATGAGGATCTGGGCCCACGGGCACATAGGAAGCCTGTGGGGAAGCAGGGAAAAAGCTTGCTCCGAAACACAAACAAGCCACTCGGGTCTGTTAAAACTGGGTTCCAATCTTGTCACTGCATCCACAGGAACAGATCTTAGTGCCAAGCAGAGCCCCACTGGAGTCAATAGAATACCTAGCACAAACTAATTACAGCACAGGGCTGAATTCCCCGTCATGAATTCCAGCACTTCCCATCCTGGCTTGATTTGGGGGGCAAGCGACTTCGGCTGTGACTCCTCTCCTACCTTTTGTCCGTCTTGTCTATTCAGACTGTAAGCTCTTTGGGGCAGAGACTGTCTCTCGTGTTGTGACTGTACAATGCCTTTTATAATAGGGGAATTATCTCATTTGGGCACTCTAGGTGTTACCGTAAGACAAATCTTAAAGTTTGAGAAATGGCTGATGGCACCGGGGTGGGAGATTTGTTTTCTTAAGCTTTTCATCCTCATTAAGAATTCTCATTCTACTGTGATTGCAACACCTCTGGTTAACTGTCCAAAGTCCTGGATCAGAGGATGGTCTGAGAAACAGAAAAGTGAGTCCTAGAGAAGTGCCAATCAATTAAAAAAACCCCCAAAATAGAACATGGATGATTCCACTGAGATGACTGTGGAGAAGATGGTTTCAGTCCAACCAAATAATTGTCTGACTGGTAAAAATGTGGGCTGAGATTTTTCAAAGCTTGTCTTGAGGGTTTACACACATCCTCTATTGGGAAGACATGGGGAAGTATGTCTAGCTTCCCTAGACTGCTTTGAAATTCTCAACCATTCTAATGGATGGCAAGCGTCTAAATCCTTTGCATGACTTTGAAAATCTCAACCACTTTGTTTTATTTTGAGCCAAGATAGTGATGATGTCAATTAAAAAACTCAGATTGTACTGAGTCTGCATCGCACCATAACAGACCACAACACAGATACATATTTACCCCAAATACTGAAACGAGCTTCAGGAAGGAATATCTCAGGGTCTCTTGCACCCATTGCCCGTGTCATCAGTGAATCAGGAGTTTTGTTCCTTCCACTAACATTAACCGGAGTTGCTATACCTGGTCCTCCATTACCCTGCACCTTTTATAGTCATTAACACCAATGTAAAGTAGGTCTGAGACACTATCATATCAGAATGTTAGCATTTTACATTCACTTTGCATTGGTATAAATGATTGCACAAAGCCCAGGTTGATGAAGAATCAGGCCCACTAGCTTTACAGCTGCCTTCTCACTGATATATTTTCCACTAGGGGCTCACCCTTACGCAAATGCTTTTTCCCAGCATTCAGGTCTCTGGCATCTAGCCCTTTAAATCAGGGAGAGAGAACCAGCAGCTTTCCTAATGTGGCCATTTTGTAGTTGACTGATGCAGGTTTTCTCCTCTTTCCAGCTGGTAAGTCTTTTTGCTATTATTATGTTCTCAGGGAGATGGTGTGCTCTCCAGCATAACCACTTGGAGTGTATGAATAACCAACAAACCTCTACCTGGTAATGTTTTCAAGCGTTCCTTTTGCCTGCTACTGACACACCTCTGTGCCTTTCAGCTCTTCCTTTTTTAAAGTTATGGGGAAAGATGCTGATCTGCCTCAGTGATTGTTTGCACTGTTTGTTTGGTGTTTTGCACCACTGTAGCCATGCCAGCGCAAACCCTTTCTGCAGATGTAATGCACCACTATGGAAAGTGACTCATGTTTTATTATTTGTATTATAGGACCTGCTAAAGGTTCTGGCTGAGATCAGAGCTCCACTGTGCTAGGAACTGTACAAAACAGTGAGAGAGTCCCTGTCCCCAAGAGTTTGCAGTCTAAATGGACAAGACAGACAAAGGAGGGGAGTGGGAACAGGCACACAGAGCTGAAGTAATTTGCCAAGTTTCACACAGCACAGCTAGGGATAGAACCCATGATTCCTAATTCCCAGTCTAGTGCCCTAACCACTTGACAGTGCTACCTCCTAGTACACTGATGTGACTCACCCTAGTTTTCAACTGCCACTATTCATCTGCATAGGGTGTTGGCTCCTAAGCAGATCAGTGACATTTTACCCCATAATTAACAATATCTGCTTGTATCTGTGTCTACTTAACTTCGGCTTGCTCATAAATACTGGATATAAGTTGTGTGAATATTTATAGTTTTGTGATTGTTGCCCAGCGTGGTTCTAATTTCACTCACACAGTAAGCACATTGCAGTATATCATTTACAGGGGGCTTTGTTTCCATCCATGTACCGGACGCGTATGTGAACAAATAACACTCCATTTTCATTTCACGGAAGCCTGTTATCTGACATTAAGTAACCATACATGTCTTGTAAATGGCCTAGCTAGACTTCAAACAGCTAGATTTGTCAAAATAAGTGTGTGTGAAGGGGTATAATATAGATAATCAAGCAGGCATCACAAGTGATGTTATTCATGCTAGGAAACAAGTAGGTTGTAATGATGGGCTGGGACAATAAAGGACCCTCCACAGTCATTCCCAGAGATTTGGGCCATGGTACCAGCAAGGCAAAGAAGTCCGGTCGTCAGTTGCATATATTATTATTTATTTGAAGGTTCAGTGATCCAGCAAAATAAGAAAACTGAGCAACACCCTCATTTCCGTTCTCAGGCATACTGTCACGGAGGGGGGAAAGATAGCTTTTCGCAGCAACTCGCATTAATCAAGGCCAAAACCTGCTGCCCTTTCTCTGTCCCCTGAGGATCCACCTCAACGCTCCTTGCCTTCCTCTGCTACTCCGCCCTGCTGACCCCTAGAATGATGTGATTATGCAGCTATACTTCAGGTAGTTCAGTCCTCGCTGTAGCTGCCCCTGAGGCCTCTGCCTCAAGCTATATTAAAACATTCTCTGCTTTACCCTGTGAGTTATTGGAGAGAGCCCAGCAAAGGGCTCTTCCCTCCCCCTCTTTGCCTTGGCTAGCATCCTCCAGCTGTAGAGGGCAAGAACCTCAAGGAGCCACCATGAAGGGGCATCTGCTGGCTCAACAGCAGCATCCCACTGAAATGGAAATCCCACTCAGCCACTCCTCCCATCCCTATTTCTGTTGGTGCACATGAAGACTCCGTGGGAGTGCAAGTGAGCACCTGCAGCAAGGACCTCATGATGTGGTCCTTTATATGGACATGACTTCATCAAGTCTGAAAGGCAACCACATCTGGGGAGGAGCACAGTAGAGTAGCTCTTTAACAGAATGCAACAACACTCCACAGTGGTGTCAGAGGGCAAGTGGAAAAGGATACTAAATCCAGTTGGAACTGCAGGAGGAATGCAATCAGTCACTGATAACAATTGATAACCACAGTTTAACTGCTAAATATTACTTCCAGGAAGAATGATGCATAGTCAGAAGCTTTCTTTAACTTGTTGTACATTCGCATTGTTGGAATCTGGCCTCCTTGAAAAGAAAAGTTGATGGCATCTGTGTCGTAGTACAAATGTAATGGGCACATCTTAATCCCAAGTGTGACTCCACTAATGTAGCAATATCGGTGAAATTAGCTCTGTGCAAACCCTATGGATGTCCGTGGGGCTGAATAAATATAGCTGAGGCAGAATTTGATTTACCGCGTGTATGTTTTCAAACCTATGTTTGTTTTGCCTTTTTAGTGGATTATTCTGGATTATCAAAATAACGATGTTATTGTTCATTCTTTATATTACTGTAGCACCTAGGTAGGCCCCAACTGATTTGGGGGCCATATTGTGCTAGGTACTGTGCAAACACCGGGGAAGTACGTAAGTACACACCTTCAATGAGGAACGGTGACAATCTAAATAGACAGGACAGACAAAAGAAGAGTTATTACTTTCATTTTACAGATAGCCATTGGGAGACCGAGAGATTAAAGCCCTGATCCTGCAAACATTTATGCATGTGCGTGATTTTAAGCATGTGCATAGCCCCATAAAGTTAATGATATCCCATATGTGTTCACAGGATTGGGGCCTTAGCCTCTCTCTGTCTCACTTCACCATCTATAAAAAGGGGATGATAGTACCCTCTTCATCAGCCTTGTCTATTTAGATATTAAACTCATATTGGTAGGGAATGTCCATGTGTCTCCACAGCACCTAGCACAATGGGGCTGCGATATCAGTTGGGGCTTCTGGGTACAATTGTAATACAAATAATGTATAATAATAACAAATGGAAATAAAAGAATGTTGCAGGACCAGATTTCTAAAAAGTATTTAAGTGACTAAAGATGCAGATAGTTGCCAAGCGAGATTTTTCAAAAGCACCCAGGTGCTTAATTCCCATTGAAATCCTACCAGGTGCCTAAACACCTGTTAAAACTCTGGCCCTAAGTGACTTGCCTTAGGTTACAGAGTTAGTCTGCGGCAGGGTGGCAAATTGAGTCCTCATCTCCTGAGTCTCAGTCTATTACCTTCACCTCAAGACCATCCTTCCTCTTTTTAATTAAGCAACAGGGACTCATGATGTCCCAACCGTCCCCAGTCTGAGACTGCAGATTTTACTACATATGTCCCTGTGCTGATGAAAAGCAAGCTCCTTCGTTATGAGTACTGGAGTGTCCTGCATAACAGCCAGTTAAATGGAAAGCGTATGTTCTTACAGTATTCATGGAACTCTGCAATTAACAACCTGCTATGAAAGCAACATTGTTTTCCTAAGTTACAATCAACCCCTGTTTTGTAATTCAAGGTTGGGAACATCCAAAGCAAACTTCTAATTGATTAGAAATCAATATTTACAGAGAAGGACTCCTGTAGAATAGGAGGAAGGTCTATGGAAAATCGGAAAGTTTATGCCTCCTTGGAACAAACTGTTATTTTCAGGGTAAAATGAATAAAAGATGGTAAGGCTAATTTCAAAATCCCTTCGCAGTATCACTCTGCCGAAGAAATTTTCCATTGTTTTTGTGCAATAGCGTAAGTAATCACCACATTGCGTCTGTTGTTTTTAGTTTATCAATAACCGCTCCATGCAAGATTGAGAAACTACAACATTTTTCATTGCTTACGCACACTTGCAAGGAGGAAGTCGCCCATGCACACCAGATCGAGATGGCATAGAAACATTCTGGACTGTCAGTAATTATGTGGAGCACATGAGCTCCAAATACTTGGGCTATAGCAGAGCCAAAGTCTGCTGATTTCTGCAGGTGTGACCCCACTGAAGCTAATGTGGGCTGGGCTGGTACAACCGCGAGCAGAGTTTTTGGCATTTGTAGTGGGGAGGACTCGTAGGTAGGGGGAAGATTGCTGGTGCTTTACAATTAGTAACTATAAGAGTAACCCTGCCTGTAATTATTGTTGTTCTGCATTTATTTGTATTGTGGGGCTGCCTACCAGTTGTCAACCAGGAGCTGGTAGTACCGTGCTTCAGAATTGGTGAGAATTAAGGAGCAAAGCAAGTGGGACGTCGTAAACAGGAGTGAGCACTGCCATACAAGTCTAGTTAGACCCTCAAATAACCTCTTCTTTCTTGTATCGCTCACATTCTACTCAACTTGACCCTTTTCCAGTGGGAAGAAGAAATGGAGAGGGTGATTTTTTGTGGGATTTTTGCGTACTGCCTTTCATCTAAAGATCTCAAAGCACTTTACCAGCATTAACTACGTTTCACAGTAGGTCTGATTATGCGATGTGTGAAGTGGCCTCATCACCCTTTAGCTTTGATGAAGTGGTGGCTGCTGAGTGCCTCGTAGGCCTCCTTCACTTCCTTGGATGATAAGGCCACGTGGAATCATAGAAGATTAGGGCTGGAAGAGACCTCAGGAGGTCATCTAGTCCAATCCCCTGCCCAAAGCAGGACCAACCCCAACTAAATCATCCCAGCCCAGGCTTTGTCCAGCCGGGCCTTAAAAACTTCTAAGGATGGAGAAGTATTTACGTACTTGCTAATCATTTTCGTTGGGGCAGGAGATGAATTCCGTTCCTTGCCATGGCACCCACTCGGTGCCTGACACACTGGGCAAGTCACTTGCCCTCCCTGTGTCTCAGCCACCTCATCTGTTCAGAGGGCGTTGATGATGGGCCAGCTCCTGAGCTGATGTATGTCAGCCTAGCTCCAAGGAAGCAGCTGATGATTCTAACTGACATAACTTCAGAGGTTTAGGGCAGGTCTACACTGAAACAGCTGGTGCCACTGTAGCACTGCAGTGAAGATGCTGCTGCGCCAACGGGAGAGCTTCTCCTGTCAGCGTAATAAATCCACCTCCGCAAGAGCGTTACCTACACTGGGGGTATATAGGTCGGTGTCACTGCGTGGCTCACGGTTGTGGATTTTTCATGCCCCTGAGTGACGTCGTTACCCCGATGTAAGTTTATAGTGTAGACCTGGCTTCAGTCAGATACATTTGTAAAGCTCTTTAATGTACTCAGATGAAAGGAAAAGGAGGGGTTATTATTTTAAATGGTTGGTATATGGGAACATGAGGTCCTGGGGGGACATGTGCCCATCCCATAAGACAATATCAGCATTGACTACTCTTCCAAACAGCTTGTAGATTTTTTTTTTTTTTTGATTGCCAAATGTTTGCTTGTACTTTTGGAAACTTTCGGTAAGAATAACATTACTGGGAACTGGCTGCTGCCGTGAGGACTGGATTCAATAGAAACTCCACCCAGTTTCTTTGTTTCAGAGACCTGCCTGAATGCCACCAAAACGGACTCTCTTTTCAGTGCAGAGCAGTTTAAGGGGTGCTTCCACAGTTCAGGAACTGGATGATGTATTTCTGGCCAAGGAAAGTTCCTTTTTTTTTTTTTAATCTGCATTGTAGAGCTGGTTTAAATCCGCCCCTCCCCCACCCACTCAGAAAATCTTGATGACAACAGGGCTGGGTGGGAAACCCATTTTTGTCTAAATTTTCAGTGGAAATTTTTGATTTTTTTTTTCATCAAATTATGAGTTGAAAATCACCCCCCCCCCAAATCAATTTGTGGATGCTTGGTTCCCCAGTTAAAAAAGTCAAATTTTTGTGTTAAATTGATCATCCAAAATTCCATCAGGGAAAAAAAAAAAAAGTTTAGATGTAAAATCCTCAACCCGCCCGATTGCACTGAGAGAGAGAGAAGCAGGCAGAGTGAGAAGAGAGAACATGGAATGGTCGCTATCCGTTGCTTCACAGGAAGGTACAAGAAACCCTGCAGTGGGCAGCTATGGGATATCTGGCCCATAGAGAGAACTTCCTTCCAACCCCTGATCATTAGAGGTATATTTTTAAACCTGGATGCATGAGGGCCTATATCCCTTCTAAACTCTTGATTAACTTTTTAGAATTAATTATTCGAACTGTAGATTTTTATTCATGTCTAATCCCCTTCTGAATCTTGTTAAAGTCTCGGTCTCTGTGTTATTTTGTGGCAATCAGTTCTACATGCTAAGCGTGCGTTGTGTGATTTAAAAAAAAACCTGCGCCTTGCGTGGTGTCAAGGATCAGCGGGGGAGCCGTGTTAGTCTGAATCCACAAAACCAGGAAGTGCCACCGGACTCCTTGTTGTTGTTTTTTTAAGAAGTGTTCAATCTTTAAAAATGACACAGCAAAATGCAACAACTGGGACCCAACCCTGCAACACCTCTGCACAAAGAACTTAGTGACATTATTATGAGGGGGTTGTTTCCAAGCATGGACACTGAGAAGGATCAGGTTTCAGAGGAGCAGCCGTGTTCGTCTGTATTCGCAAAAAGGAAAGGAGGACTTGTGGCACCTTAGAGACTAACCAATTTATTTGAGCATGAGCTTTCGTGAGCTACAGCTCACTTCACAAACTATTTGTGTTATCAGAGCTGTCTCCCTCTTGGCCTAGCTGTTTCTTCCTACCTGATCCAGCATGGAAAACAGAGATCCAAATTCTGAGTTTAGGTACATTGGCATCAATTCAATTAGCTACTTTACATCAATTAGCTACTTGCTAGAATGGTCTCCTTAAATGATCAATGGAGCTGCTTCTTTATTGCCTACCAAATATCCTGAATGCTGTAATTTACATGTGCTATGCAGATAATTGGAACGAATTAGGCTATTGCAGCCTGCCCAGTGTTTAAAGCCAGGCCCTAGGACTTTTTATCATCAGCAGAACCTGAGTCATCAGCGTGTCTTCCGAATTAAAGAGAAAGTGTTTCATCCTGAGTCACTTAAACCAGACGAAGAAAACAACCCACAAACCCCTTATTAAATGATATAAAGCCTGACAGACACAGAAGGTTAAAGGGAAGACGATTTGAGATGAGACAGGAACAGTGATATCAGTTGTGTACGTTTCTGAATGGTCTTATTCTGTATTTCATGCTTCCTCTTCTCCTGCCATAGCCTGGGCTTTGTGCCTCATATGGGTCCTGATTTTCAAAAGAGGCCAGAGCAAATTTCAAGTGCTCAGCGCTGACAATTGGAGTCAGGTTTTCAGAAGAGCTCAGGCCCAATTTTCCATAGTGCTTAGCACCCAGCAGCACCCATGGTGACACCGGTGGCCAGATTTTCAGAACAGCTCAACACCCAATGTGCTGAGGTCTTTGGACAGTCTGGCCAAGAGTGCACTGTATCATCAAAAGTACCCCACTTTGAGTAACTAATCTAGGGGCTGGATGCTGTGATGTGCTTCCTGAAAGATATAGCTCAAGTTGGATGCAGGGAGAGGGCAGATGTGGCTTTCCACCTTCTGGATTCCTGGCTGTTGAAAAATCCAGAATGGTTCCTGATATAAGTTAGAGCAATGACAGCTCTCCCCTTGATCTTATTCTAGTCACTTCCCTATTGCAGGGCTTGCAGAGTGCTTACTTTGGCTCCTGTATGGCCCACGTACACTGCCACTGCACTGGGCCTGGAACGAGCCCAGACCTGGCATCGCTGTTCAGTCATTTTTCCGAGGCCCCTATCGCTGCAGGAATTAAGTGCTTTGAATTCATTGTTTGCAAAGTTCTGAAAGCTCCATACGTGTCGAGATGCTTGAATTGAAATTTGCAATCCACACCCCAGCACCTTCTCCTGGTGGGATGCTGTGAAATTTACAAATGGTGGCAGAGCCTAATGAGCAGAAGCAAGATGTTGTAAGAAGCTCTAGGCTGTGAGGATTTTATATTAACGTGGGAGAATAAGGGAATTTGGGGGCTGATGGAGGAAAATTTCTTAAACTCTAATGATTGTTCAGCTTGCCTGGTACAGAATGGAATAATTATGGTTCCTTTTCGCTGTAATTAGAAAATAGCAAACACAGATTAATCAATTACAAATGCCTCTTTATACTGCAGTGCACTGCAATTAACGCTATTTAAATGTGTTAACAAAGTAGGAGGCCTGTGTTTGTAAAGCAACTTCTGTGTTGTTTCTCTCCTCCTCCCCCACCTTTCTGCTCTCAATGTATATCGGTCTCTAGTGCTCTTTGGGTTTTTTTCCCTTCACTTCCTGCTTTGTCCCCAATTCCAGGAGATGTTAAATCTCTGCTAAAGATGAGTTTTTAAAACATTAGGAATGTAAACTGTGTGGCATCAGCGGAACTGCCCTTTCTGGGGATTTGGCTGGGGTGGGGGAAGAAATGAACCCTGCCAAAGAAGTAGAATCCACATGTTCATTGGGGTCGTGTACTACAATACCAGAGTAAAATCCAGGAAATACAATAACCCGATTCATTGCTCGTTTCTTACGCCGCTGCCAAAAGCGTGATTAAGTCACAAAGAGTTTGATTAGGGACACTTGGTAACAAAAAACCCATTTCCCTTGACATGGTCTATTTTCAGAGTACATTTAGTGCTTTTGCTCTACGGGCCTTTTCCTTATTCGGCATTTAACAGTCTGGCCTGACAAACAAAAGTAGTGCAGGGCTGAATAGAAAAAAAGCCTTCAAGTGCACAAATAATTAAGCAGTAAAAATCGAGGCAGCACAGAGTGGTCTAGAAGTTAGAGGAAGAGGCGGGTAGCCAGGAGTCGTGTTCCCAGCTCTGTCACCGACTTGCTGAAGAAAATCACTTATCCACTTTGCAGGTGAGTGAAGAGAGGTTATGATAATGAGTGGCTTGTGTGTATGTGCATCATTGCCACCTATTGGATGGAATCAGTTGTATATCATATGCCTCAGACCGCTACTAGAGATTCTCCTTTAGTTCAAGGGGTAGGGTCCGAGCTTTTTAAGTAGGGTCCAAGTTCTATCCCTGCTGTTAAGTTCCAGGCGGCCTTAGTTGGCAAGAGAAGCATTGCAATGCCTCAGAGAGACATAGAGGGATGCAATTAAAGTTTGTAATGTGCTTTGAGATCCTCAGGTGGGAGGTGCCAAATAAGTGCAAAGTGTGCGCGTGTATCTCAATTGCTAAATATAATTGAACTGTGCACTATTCTGGGCCCACCTGCCCAGAATTTTGAGTGCAGGATATTAAACTATCAACCGTCAACAAGCGTAAGTCTGAACCTGGACTCCTTAGTCGGGCAGAGCTCGATTGAGTTTAGTGCACGTTTGCCAGAAAAAAGGAGATCAGGATGAGCTCAAGGCTAGGGACATGGGGCAGGCTCTCGGGGATTTATTCCAACACGGTGTAAATGATGGCACTGAGTTTCATGGTGCGACTCTGGATTTACCCTAATGCAAATCACTCTCTTGTTAAACCAGAGCAACTCTGCATATAGACAAGCCCTCATTTAGGGGCTTAGATGGGGGGCTGAGCTCTTTTGAAAATCCGGCCACACATCTGTTTTGTCTGTCCATTTCAAACGGGTTTTCAAAAGAGCCTAAATGGCTTCTGAGCACAAGCCCTGTAGATTTTACCTGAGAAAGGAAGCCCCAACAGTCAGGGACAGCCTTCCTCTATGTTTTCTCTGCAGCACAGAGCAGACTACATTGGGGTTTAAAACCATGCCAAGAGGTCATCATGTTCTCACAGATCATCAACTCTTCTTTTTTAACGTTTAAGTGTAATTTAAGGAAGCTCAGACCTTCTCCAGGATCAAAAATATGGAATGGGAAGATTTTCCCCCACCCCCCCATACCTACTAGTTGCAATGTGAAGCTGCTTTTCTTTCAGGTATGGCACTACAAGTGGGATTTATTTCTCTGCCCCACCTAGTGGGTCCTAGCTGTGCCTGCAACAGCCTCTTGAACAGGCAAATTGCTTCTTGCTGTGTTGGTTGTTGGATCTCAGCAGGCAGAAGGAGGTGAGGGTGGTGTGTGTCGTGACACAGGCAAACGTGTCCCATTGGAGATGAAACATAGGAGTGAGATGCCCCAAATATTTGTATGTTAGGGATGGTCTCATAGCCACAAGTACTCCTTTTCTTTTGACTTCTATATTACATCTCACATTCGCTCTGGGATCTATGGCAGCCTTAGCCAAAATTTTTTTGCAAAGGCTGTGCCAAGGAGGAGTTTGGCAGGGTGGGAAGAGGCTGTAATTTACCCTCCAACAGGGTCCCCCCAGATCCGGGCTGCACTGGCTAGGAAAGGCACTGATTCAGCACCTCCTTGGAGGTCACGTGCATCCGACGAAGTGGGTATTCACCCACGAAAGCTTGTACTCCGATACGTCTGTTAGTCTATAAGGTGCCACAGGACTCTTGGCTGCTTTTACAGATCCAGACTGACACGGCTGCCCCTCTGATACTTGACGCCTCCCTGGAGTAGCCTTTCTCAACCAGTAATCAGAAGGAAGGATGGCCCTGTTTAACGGCACTGTTTGGGCACACGGGAAATCTGGGGTCGGTTCCCAGCTTTGCAGCAAACTCTGTATGACCTTGCTCAAGTCATGTAGGGCTAGGTTCTTAAACGCTCACACCCACAGTTGATCTCTCCATACCTTAGTTCACTACCCATAATGTGGTGTGAATAGCGCTTTCCTACCTCCTGGGGAGGCTGTGGGGATAAAATCAGTAATGCTTGCGAGGTGCACAGATCCTATATGTAAACAGATGCCTCTTCCCAGCAGAATCTCTCAGGGGCTACCCAACATCCAGTTTTCTAGCAAAGCAACTCTGTTAAGATACACAGTTGGCCTGCTTCTCCCATCCCAACAGCTGTGCAAAACCCCTACATATATTAAAATCTCACTTTGAGAGCAGGCACCTGGGCTGTCTCTCAGAGAGTCCTCTTCAGAGCTGAGTGCTCAGTTCTGGCCTAACTCTAGCTAGGGCCCTGTGGAGAATTTCCTAGGGTTCATCTGCATCAGTTGGCCTGATGAAGCAGGATCCAATGAAACAGAAGCCTGTTCTCTGAGCGCTATATCTCAGCCCATGTGTCTGTCTTGAGTCAACATGATTCTGCAAGGTTTAAAATGAATATGGAAGGGATTCTGTTTAGAGTTGGTTTTTTTAATTATTATTTAAAAAACCTCTAAAACTAATTAGGATAAGTGAAATCCCTCTTTTAATAAGCTCCATATGCAATGTTGAGCGATTTACATGCCAAATATGTATTCTTTTCAGTTTGGGGGCGTTCAGACGGCTTGTGCTTGCAGAGAGAGATTTACCACGCTGTGGTTTTGTTCAGTGGAGAATGGGAATACAAAGGAGTCAAAATGGCATGTGGTTTGATGTAAACCAAGAATCACCCCCACTAAATTTGATGGCGTTCAACACAATAGAAAAGCAGCACGATGTTCCAATTCTGCAAAGCTCTTAAATGCATCCGAAGCAAAGCATTTACACACATGCTTAACTTTAGGTGCATGCATGAGTCCCATTGAAGTCAATGTTAAAGTTAAAGATGTGCTTAAGACTCAGGGTCTCGGAGAGAGAAATCCAGCTTGTTTCTTATGTGAGCTCATACCATAGAATGCTAAATAAGATAAATAGCCAGTTAGGATTCCCACAATCAAGTCTCTGGTTTCAGGCAGGGATATTACTGACCACCTCCTGAGGGGAAATACCGTTTGAAATGAGACAGCAGTATGTGGCTCACCACAGCTCTGCTGACACAGAGTGACTTATCCACTGACTTAAGAGGCAGACAGCCAGGCTGCCTCCCTATCTGTTTAATTCCATTATGGTGTGTCTCGCTGGTGGGACACCACAAGCCCGAACCACAGAAAGAAACCCTTTTGGTGGTAGGTTAGAGCTCTCGCGTGCAAGTCTTGGCTGACTTGGAAATCAAATGTGGGTTTTGTCTCTCTCCCACTCAACCCACCACAGCTTCTGGCTGCAAGGATGCAAATGAGAACAGCTGTCTCATAATGTGTCACTGAAGATGGTTTTGGAATTGATAAGGTGGAGGCATCTGGAGCTTCACAGAAAATGTATCTAAAAATTTCAGCAGACTAACCAGTATTGTGGGTTGAGGTTAGAGGAGGACAGACTAGAAATCAAGATGTCTGGGTTCTATTCCTGGGTGTGGGAGGTCTAGTGATGAAAGCATGCATGACTGAGGTAAGGATTTGTGGGTGCTCTTCCTGGCTCTGGAAGGGGAGTGTGGATATAAACTGGTCAATGGATATAAACTGGTCATTGGAAAGTTTAGACTTGAAATTAGACGAAGGTTTCTAACCATCAGAGGAGTGAAGTTTTAGAATAGCCTTCCAAGGGAAGCAGTGGGGGCAAAAGACCTGTCTGGCTTTAAGATTAAACTCGGTAAGTTTATGGAGGAGATGGTATGATGGCATAACATGATTTTGGTAATTAATTGATCTTTAGCTGTTCATGGTAAATAGGCTCCATGGCCTGTGATGGGATGTTAGATGGGGTGGGATCTGAGTTACTACAGAAAATTCTTTCTTGGGTATCTGGCTGGTGAATCTTGCCCATATGCTCAGGGTTTAGCTGATCGCCATATTTGGGGTCGGGAAGGAATTTTCCTCCAGGGCAGATTGGAAGAGGCCCTGGAGGAGGTTTTTCGCCTTCCTCTGTAGCATGGGTCACTTGTTGGAGGATTCTCTGCTCCTTGAAGTCTTTAAACCACGATATGAGGACTTCAATAGCTCAGACATAGGTGACAGGTTTTTCACAGGGGTGGGTGGGTGAGATTCTGTGGCCTGCTTTGTGCAGGAGGTCGGACTAGATGATCATAATGGTCCCTTCTGACCTTAGTATCTATGAATCTGTTGGTTAGAGCAGGGGGACTAGGAGTCAGGATGCCTGGGTCCTCTTCCTAATTCTGTAGGTCAGTTTACCTATCTATAAAATGGGGATAACAGTGCCTACCTCAGAGAGATGATGTAATTAGGCCAGTGGCGAATTTGGAGTTAGTGGGGCCCCGTGCGCAGCTTCATTTTCACCCCCTTCTTCCCCCCTCTCCCCCCCCCCCCCCCCCGGGACCCAGCCAAGAAAAAGAACATTCTCTCTTATCTCCCGCCTGATTTTCATTCTTTTTTTCCTTCACCCTCCTCCTATATTATAAGTAATGGGAAGTAAATGAAAATAAAGTGAGGTATCTTGAGTAGGGCAGGGGGTTGGGGTGTGGGAGTGGGTGCAGGGGGCGGGCTCTGGGAGGAAGTTTGGGTGCGGACTCTTGGCTGCGGAAGGGGGTTGGGGTGCAGGAGGGGGGTGGTGCTTACCTCGGGTGGCACAACTCCCAAAGCAACTGGCACACACACCCCTCCGACAGCGGCTCCTAGGCGAGAGAGGGGGCAGGGGGTCTCTGTGTGTTGCCCAGGGTGGGGGCAGCTCATACAGCCACCTCCCCCCGACCCCCACCAGGACACACAGATATGTGCCAGCAGCCAGCCGCTTCCGAGAGCAGCGTGGGGCCACCGTCCACGGCATGCAGGCAGCCTGCCTGCCAGAGCCCTTCTGTGCCACCGGCCGGGACTCGGGGGCAAGTTGTCAGATATTTGTTCTGCATTTTGGGGGCTCCGTGCCACCGCATGGTTTGTTTCATGGTAAATCCACTCCTGAATTAGGTTCCATTTTCTGCCAAGTGAATTGATGCTTTCAGATGAAAGGGACGGCGGACAGACAAAATATCCCTTTTCCTTCCTCTTTTGGTGTTGACTCAGAATCCGATTCTAAACTGTGTATTTAAAATTAACTTGGTCCATCAGATAGATTTACTTTCCTTGTCTCAAACCAAAAGACAAATGGCATCACTACATAGATTACCGTGAAACTCTGCAAACCTGGGGAAGTGGGCCTCTATGGCATTGTCCATAGCTACATGCATTTATTATATTTTTTTTATCATTTTAATTTTATTATTATACATTGTTTTATTTTTATATTGTATTATTGTTTTATTTTATTTGTGTGCCATTGTAAGTAGCTACATGCACTTATTATCTGAAATCCTCCTTTGTGGTCAGTGACTAGCTAGATAGACTTTCCTATCAATCACTTAGGGAGAAATTAACTTTAGGAGGTAGACAACACTAGAAACAATAGAATTCTATTCAGTACAACATCCAAGTAATGCTTTAAATATATTCATTCATATTAAGGTTCATTTGCAAGTCTGTCTACTTCCGTTGACTAGGCTTTTTCATTCAAGTCCGTTCTTTACAAGTATTTCTGTCAAGAGCTGTTGAAACTTTCCTTAAGTCTTTTATGTATAATCAGGAGCCAGATCCTGCAGACTTTACTCACATAAGTAAGGGTCTATTTGTGAAAGTAAGGACTACTCTCATGAGTAAAAGATACAGGATAAGGTACAAGGTCAGTCTGCTGCAGGCATGTCATATATAGAATTGTAGTGTCTCTCAAAGAGGAGATATTTATTAAAGAAACAACTATAATTAACAAACAGGCTTCCACACAGCTTGAGTTCCAGCTGCTTACCAGGGACCACACTCTGTTTGGGACTCCATAGAGTGCACGTAGACATAGCGACTGAATAATATATTGCAAGGAAACATATCATTACAAGGCATGTACTGTACATTGTGCTTCTCAGCTTTTTCCCTCAAGCAGCCCCCTTTTACATGCCCCCTTCCATCTGGTCTGGATCTAGCTAGAACACTCTTCCCATTTAACAGTGTGGGAAGGGCAGGATGGTTGTGACCCCCAACACCTGATGGGCTACCCTGCTAGACCCCTGGTGAAATTCCATTCTGTTAATGGAGTTGCACTTGTGTAACAAAGCAGAATTTTTGGCCAGGGGAGAAAAAGAAACTTTTCTAATGTGGCCTGGTACTAAAGCTGTAAAGTAACCGAACAAATGGCAGCAAGACCATTTAAATCTAAAGATCATGCGTGGGCTCTTCTTAGGGTACAGTCCTACACTGGTTGTGGTGCAAAGATGCACCGCTCAATGGGAGCTCCAGAGCGGTATTGTAACTCAGGTAGGACGCTCTCTCCTGTTGCAGGACACAGCGTGTATTCTCCCATTAAGGCACCTAGATTTACTCTTTGATCCACAAGGGGCAGGGCCATGGCACCACTTTTCCCCTTCTGGAAAGGCTTAGGTTGCTGAGAGTACAACTCCCACTAGCATAGTGTGTTATATCCCCCTCTAGTGGCTGGTCTACATAAGAAAATAACCTACTACAGCTACCACCTAATGGAGTTACCTCTTTCATTCAAGTGGTAAATCCAGTGCTGAAGGTCCAGGGTTCTCTCACTGGTGATATTTTGCATGGTGGTTGTTATATAGGTGCAATCCTTGGATAGTCCTTGCACTCAGGGAAGTGCAACTGCTGCGGTTGTGCCCAGCTCTTACACAAGCATGCAAGAGACGGGCAGTCCTCATGCACACACCCCTCTCAGGGCTGGGCACAAGCGGGTCCAAACTGTGCAAAGTATTTGCCACAGTCGCAGTCTATTTAACAGTTAGATACAAAACTCCAGCCCTTTTTTTTCCCTCTTGCCATTTTCCGTTAGCAGTTGGCCCCTAGGCTAACAGCCTGCTGATTCACTCACCACAGTTATACAGCTGATGGCTCATAAAGGCTTTGTGTTCATCTGATCCATAAATAGCTCTGGTCTATATCACAGTCACAGTTGTGATTTCACTTCCAAATTGGAACTTTATTCTTTTAGCCTCTGGAAGTCAATCAGGTCCTTGGAGGCACTGCCTTCCAATCAAAGAGCTGTTATGGCAAAGGTCTATTGAAAGGCCTAACACAATGTGCCCTTCGACGTGAATTCAAAGCCTACTGAAGCTAATGGGAGGCTTTCCGCTACGTGCAATGGCTTTTGGATCAGGCCCATAGTGAGCTATATTGCGTTTATCTCTTCCCTCCATTAATGACATTATTTGTTAATATATTTAGATATTCAGTTGGAGTCTGTCTCAAGGTTTTGTACTGCTGCCCATCAGTATAGGATCTGACCAACTTAACATCCTTTGCATCCTTGTGCTAAGGCCCAAACCTGTCAATCTGAGTCGCAGAAGCAGTGCCAGAATTACTCATGAGCTTGCACATTTGCTTGGGCAAGTTGGCTACCGAAAATTTGGCTCTTTCGTGTATAGCACCAACCACTACCGTAAACGTCGTATACTACAAAACCTGCTGGCTCGATTTTCATTGTTTACCACTTCGGGCTAAGTCGCATAAACTGTCCCACTCCAGGAGTAGCACCAGGAGACATTATGCCTTACACACCCTTCCTATTCTGTTCTATATCGTTTCTTAGGGCAGGTCTACACGACGGGGCTACGTCAACCTAAGTTACACAGCTCCAGCTACGTGAATAACATAGTTGGAGTCGACGTACCTTAGGTTGACTTTTTGCGGTGTCTACACCGCTCTGGGTCGACGGGAGAAACTTTCCCATTGACTTACCTTATGCTTCTCGTGATCGGCGGTCAATTTAGCAGGTCTTCACTAGACCCGCTAAATCAACCCCCATGGGATCAATTGCCGCACGTTGATCCCGTGGTAAGTGGAGACAAGCCCTTATATTGCACTCATCATCATAGTATCTGAGTACCTTCCAGTAGTGCATTAAGCAACATGATTGACATGTGGCCAGAAATTTTCATGTGAAACCCTTTTTTGCCAAAAAGTGAATATTGGGGTCAACAAAAGCAATTTGTGAATTTGGGTTGATTTCAGCAAATTGTTTCCATCGGGAAGGGGAGGGAAAAAATTCTGAAATGTTGAAACAGTTATTGTCAGCATTTCTGAAATGAAATGTTTTGACTTCATTTCAAAGGAGCATTTTGTTACAGAATATCCCTCAATTTTATTTAAAATAAAAATATCAAAGTTTTAAAAACCGGGAAATCGAAACAAAACATTTCAATTCAGTTAGTTAAATGTTTTGAAACATTTTCATTTCAAGTTGATCAGAAACCATATTTTTTCAGATTTATCACGGAAACAAATATTAAATTATTCAGTAAGTTCTAGTCCCATGTTATTTGTTCTCTCATCCTGTCTTGTGAGGGAGAAGTGTGTGCAGTGAAGGGTCTTGTTTAGGGACATTTTTCTTCTTTTTATGTACATATTGCTATGTAGAAAAGGTAAGGTGAAAGAAATGCCTTGGGCTTGGTGCAGAAAGTGGTGAGGTTTGTGATCGTCCTTAGTTCCCGAGTGAGTTCATTCCACAATCTCAAATCGGCCCCCAAGAAAATTCTGTCCTCCACTGATCTCTGTTTTATTCTTACTGTAGAGAGCACCATTCTGCCAGAGGTATGACGTTGTTGACTACAGTCTTCAACTCAGAGCTTTACTTGCTCTTTTAGATATCCTAAGCCCACACCAGGGAGCACCTTGAAGATAAGGACCAAAACCTTGAACTTGATTTTATGCGAAACCCGTGTAGAGAGCAGAGAACAGGATTGATGTACTTGCGGTAGCCAGTGTTGCTGAAGGGACCTGCTCCAATGTTTTGTACCTGTTGGAGTTCCTAAGCGCTGCAGGCTTTATGCCCAGGTACACTGCGTGCTGTAGTCCAGCTGAGAGGTGATGAAAGCATGAATCACTGAGGCCAGATCACTGTCTGCTAAGATGGGATGGAGTCCCCTAGTCCAATGTTTCTCAACGACCGGTCTGTGGATTGGCGCTGGTCCCGGAGATCTCCCTGACTCCGTTTTCATCTCCCGTTTAAGCAGCAACCAAGTTTTCAAAAAAAGATCTGTACTCAACATGCCGAGCTCTTTTACAAATCGAGCCACGAGTGATTTACAGCTAGGTTCTAATGCCCTTACTCATTGTGAGAAGCAGCTCCTCTGGGTGGTCCCTGATGTGACTCCTCATGGAGCAAGGTACTATTCAGGGTAAATAAGGATATCACAACTTGGTTCTTTAATGGTGAAGTGACTTGACTTCTTGAGGAAAAGCCTAACTAGCAAAAAGTGCCTTACCAGCAAAAGACCTTAGGACAGAGGTGAGCTCTGAAGCCACTGGGACTGGTAGCCTTGTTTGAGACAAACTCCCCTGCACCATAAAGATGCCTTCTTCTCCTAGAAAGGTTTCAGAGTAGCAGCCGTGTTAGTCTGTATCCGCAAGCTGTAGCTCACGAAAGTTTATGCTCAAATAAATTTGTTAGTCTCTAAGGTGCCACAAGTACTCCTTTTCTCCTAGAAAGGTGTCTCAGTCTAAATTGTCTTGTCTTCAGTTAGGCTGGAGAGATTAAGGGAAGGTTTCTCATCCAAGAAATAAGTAGCTTCCTGGTATAATGTTGGTAAAAGCTTTTCAAAGCTTTGCTAATCTCTTTGGGATTAGCTATTCAGTTGCAAGCAGAGCCTCTTATTACAACAATCACTGTGGAGCAATTGTCTTGTTTTAAGGAGGGTTGGTAGCAGCCCCATTGATAAATTTGCTGACTGGAGAAAGTTAGAGAAATCTGAGATTCCAAAGGCATTGTCATCCAAGTGAAAGTTTTTATTTTATTTTATTTGTCGAACAAATTGGCCAGCAGGATTTGGAATCTTAGAAGCGCGCGTTAGAAAAAAAATCTATGGAGTCATTTAGTCCATTTCTGTGGAACAATGCAGGATTATTCCCTATAGTACGTTTTCTGGGGCTTGGTTCAGTCTAGTTTTAAATGAATGAATGGAATAAAGCTTCAAATGGATGCTGCATCTTGTCTCGCCAGATCTTTTACTGTATTATCTAGTTTTGAACTGGTGGGCAATGGGAGGGTTACTGGAGTGAATAGGACAAACAAGATTTGCCCCTTCATCAGAGGAGTAAAAATGGAGGTAATCATCAAATTTACTAAAATAAATGTTGTGGCTAAGATTTTCAGAAGTGATTTTGTGTGTGTTCTATCTTTCTCAAGTACTTATATGGCCCCCTTCACCACAGTATCTGATTGCCTCCCTGTCTTTATTATATTTATCCTCACAACATCCCTGTGAGGTAGGGATTTTCCCCATTTTACAGATGTGGAACTGAGGCACAGAGAGGCTAAGTAACTCACCCAAGGTCACACAGAAAGTCTGTGGCAGAGCAGGGAATTAAACCAGCTCTCCCAAGTCCCAGGCTAATGCTCTTGGACATGTTGCTTTTTTTTTTTTTTTTTTAAAGTGCCCAGTTTGACATGTCTCAAATGACCTGATTGTCAGACAGTGCACAACACCTGCCTTGTAAATCAGGCTTCTTTAAGGTGTGTCTAGGTTGGTCACCCAAAATCCCTAGTCGCTTTTGACAGAATCTTAGCAATTTTTTACATAAAGAAGTAGATACAGGCTAGCAATGATAGTGGGGGAAAAAAGAGGGCCATAATAGAAAGATATTTTATTGCAATCAACCTTAATCCCTTATGCGGAATTTTTCGTTAACTGACGTAGGGGGGTATTGTGTGTTTGCAGTCTACAAAACATGAAGAACATGGGGGAGCCACGCTGACACAGCTGGAAATAGCATGAAATATAATTTATGCTAAACATGAAAGGGAAGACATGTACTTATCAGACAATTGAACAGATACGGAGTGCTTGTGTTTCTTGCATAATACAGACATACAGTACCAAAATACGGGCCCCGTCTGGATGGCTGTTGAAATGCAGAAAAAGGACCTGATCTCAGTGGGTAGATCGTTCCACCCTCATGGAGATCCATTAAATCCCATAGGACGCTGTATGCCTGCAAAGATCCATCTGTGTTGGTCAATTTAATACTGAGGTCCCCAAACTGTGGGGCTTGCCCCCTTAGAGGAGCGCGGAGGAATGTTCGGAGGGGGGTGCGGCTGGGGCCCAGGCCAGCCCCTATGAGGGGCGGGGCAGGAGCACCACCCAGCTCTACTCCTGGCCCCAGGCCCCCGGCCTCGGTTCCTCTCCCGGCCCCAACCCCAGCTGCGACCCCAGCCGTGGTCCCCTTACCCCTATCTGCATTCCCCCGCTCCCAGAGCTGTGGCCCCACTCCCAGCTTGGGGGGGGGGGTGGGAGTATGGCATATACAGGAGTAAGGGGGGTGCGAGGTAAAAAGTTTAGGGACCATTGACTTAACGGATCAGACCTAAGTTTTCCCAGTGACTTGATGGAGGCTTGCCCCTTGCTCTCACTTAATTCTACGATGAAAACGCTCATACCGATCCGTCAGTCTCTCTGCTGCTTCGCTAGAGATTATACTTCTCGTCCATCATCTGCCTCATTAACTGGAGATGTTGGCACAGTGCCACTGCCTGGATTACAAATGTGGGAGGGCCCCAGATCCGCAAGGTTCTTAAGCACGTGCCTAACTTTAAACATCTCCAGCATCCCACGGCCTTCCCTGGGTCTCTTCACGGGCTGAAAATTGACTCCTGCTGAAGCAGGGACCGAACAGAGAAAGGCTGCTTTGAGAAGTTTCCAGATTGATCGGGGGGAGGAGGGAAGAAGAGGGGAGTTAATAGAAGCAGTTGAAAAGTCGATAAAAATTTTGGAACCCAATTTTTATTTTTATTTTTTTTGGCTGTTCCTCTGCCCGCTTGTACGGGGTTGAAAATTTTTCCAAAAGGCAAAATTTTTTGTGAAGTATTTTGTGCATTTTTAGATCAGCACCAGTTCTCCATGGGAAAAAAGTTTCATAAAACTAGGGGGAAAAGAAAGGGGGGGCGGGGAGGATCCTATGCCCTATCTGTTTTGCCTTGATAACTAATTGTTCTCCACATTGGGAATGTGCACTTATTTCACCAATCAGCGCACTAGTGAGAAGAAGGAGCTCTAGATGAGGGAGCCTAGCCTTGGACTTGGGCATAATTCCTTGTTATACTACAGATTTCCTTTTCCACTGAATGCATCCGATGAAGTGAGCTGTAGCTCACGAAAGCTCATGCTCAAATAAATTGGTGAGTCTCTAAGGTGCCACAAGTCCTCCTGTTCTTTTTACAGATTTCCTGTGTGACTGTAACAGGGAGGCTTGCCCCAGGGGCTGGAGAGCCTGCCTGGAGCTTTGCCTACCCTGATTACAGAATGAGCCGCACCTGAGAGGAATCAGGTGCTTCCAATGCAGAAAGCCCAGGAAACTGTCTGTGCAGCTGCAGGGAGAAAGAGGCTCCTGCAGGGCCCTGATTCAGAAGGGGGAATGCACCAGCTGAGAGAGAGGCTGAGGAGAGGGGCAAACTCCAGGCAGGAGGCGCTGGGAAGCAGGGGCTGTGCCCAGCCGAAACTGGGATGAAGACTGTGTGAGTCTGTGTTCTGTTTGTTGTTTTAGGCTAGTGGGAACGTGGAACTGGGATTGGGGCCTAAAGGACCAGTGTGCACCTAAGGACTCAATAAATAAATCTCCAGAAGGGGATTGTTTGAGCTGCCTTTGAACTTAGTGAGTTTGTAAGAGGCTCCCAGGAGGGTGCCTGCAAAGTGAGCCAGACCATGAGAAAATGGCCACCCCACTACAGTGACGTGGGACAAATCACTTAGGCCCAGATTCTCAGCAGTCTTGAGATGCCACTGACCCTTTCAAAACTGCCTAATTCCAAAGATGCCCAAATCGCCTTTTGCAAAGGTGCCTGAACCCCACAGCTACCCAGCAGCTCACAGCCCCAGCTTAAGCTAAAGCACCAGATGCCACAAAGTGGCGTTCTCAAACTAGGGGACGTGAGGGGGTGGAAATGTCTGTTTTGCCAGTGGGGCCCAATTCTGTGGGCATGCTCTGAGCGCGCCTAAGGCCTCCTACCTATCAGACCCATCAGCAGGAGGGTACCAATAGGTGGGAGCACAGCACCAGTCCAAAGGACAGCTAGGGGCACAGGGAAATGTGGGGTGAGTGTGTGAGAAAGGTAGTGAGCATGAGCAGAAGAGAGTGACAGATGGATTTGGCTGCTCAGGCCTGGGGTACCTCAATGGCTGACCTGGCTTAGGTGCCTAACTTTAGGGAAAGGTTTGTGGCTGTGGATTCTGCGTGGAGGGAATCACCTACCTGGTCTGTCAGCCTCTTACGTGCCCAAGTCTTTCTCCTGTCCCTGCCCCGTCCTGGCATTTCTGTCCTGGCTAATTTAGGAGACTCCCTTCTCAGCTAGTTGGCTTCTGGGGATCCCTTTCTTAGGCGCCTAACTCTCCCCATGCATTGCATGGGGGAGCCCGGGTGCCTCGCTTGAGGCTGAGCCCTAGGGGACGTCCAGGAAGCCCACGGCAGCGAGTCTCGGAGCTCGGGCCGATAGACTCAGGCTCGCACGGCAGCACTGTGCAAACAGTGTGGCTCTGGCGGGGTTTCAGAGCCCATGCTGCCGTCTGAGCCACAGCGTCTACCCAGCCATCGTTCACACTGTGACACAAGCCCTGTGAGCCCGAATCTGTCCAGCCGAGCTCTGAGACTTGCTGCTGTTTGCGGTGTAGACGTACCCCAAGGGGCTAGGCATTGCAATGCTCACTAGAACAACATCTAAGTATCCTTGAGGATCAAGGCCTCCATTACCACCTGTAAAATGGGAGTAATAGTTACTTCCTTATGTCACAGAGGCGTGGTGAGGATAAATTTTTAAAAAATAAGGATTGAGGCCTTCAGGTAGTACAGTGATAGGAGTCACGTACGTACCATATACAGACATCTAGATAGACAGTGGAAACTCCTGGTATGGACAGGCCAAGCTTGTATTAACAATGGTGTAGCTTACCCCTGTTTGAACTTGAGACAAGCTCCATCGGAGCAAATGACAGCTTTCCTTGAGTGCCCCCACACTGTACTGGAGCAGGAGTGAGAATCAGGGCAAATTCCCAGTTCCAACAAGATCTTAGAAAGTTTATGACAGTCAACTACTAGATCAGCAACAATTGTAAAAGACCAATTACTTTGCGGCCACACCATTTTTAGGTCCCATCTGATGTAACTGCAATCTGGAGGCAGATCTTAATTTAGGACTGGAAAGGGAGCTGTTCTTTCAAAAGATAACAGCTTGGCTGGTGGTGTGTTATCTGCTGTGCAAATTGATTTCTGCGTTCAGCAATGTCTCTATTCTCCCAGGGTTAGCTCAGAAAGAGCCACCAAAGAGTAAATTAGACTTCCAGCTAATCTGGATCATTAATTTCGCCTCTCCCGGCTTCTTCCCTCTCTCTCTCTCTCTCTCTCTCACACACACACACACACTCACACGCACACACGTCGCCCCACACCCGATCTGAAGAGATCCCCTTTAGGAAGTTTGTCCCAGGGTTGTACATAGGTGTAACGGCTTCCTAGGCAAATGCCATTTTGGTGCATGTCTTAGAGTCAACTTAGTGGTCACCCTACTCCTATGTATTTCCCTATCCCTTCACCTGGTCTCCCTGTCACCTCCCTGGACTTCTATTTCCCTTTCCTCCTGCTTCTCCTCCCTCCTATCTTTCTTCCACTCCCCATTGGTAGGGTGGAGAATTTGTCCCTTGTTCGGACAGCCCAGCTGCAGCTTTTGCTGTGCAGATGGGCTCCTGAGGTGCAGGCTATGTTAGGAGGAGGGGGTCATTTAGGCTGTTTAGCTGCAGGAGCTTTTTGAGTTCTGGTCTCAAATGCGGCACTTTCAGAGGTTGCTCTCCAGCCCCAAGCTACCCCCTAGTTCAGTCTCTGAGCCCCATTTTGTCCAGCTTAGATTGCTGACAAGATGCCAACTGTTAGCACCAGTTGTGGTTTCTGTGATGTAGATCCCAGACCACGAGGCACTTGTCTGAGATTCAACAAATCCATTTGACGCGGGCCACTGACTAACTATCAGAGATGGCAATGTACCTTCTGGTCTCTACCGACCTAGGCTGGATTTGAATCAGCAACATAGAAGTAGAAGGTTCTTAAATCCAGTACCAGTCCATGAGCCCTTTAGTGCTCCATAATGTTTCTGTTTTGCTTCATTTTATGAAAACAGAAACACATCTTACTAAACACAGAAGTATGCACAGAGGAAGCAAATGTCTTTAGTAAGTGCAGGTAGCATTCATGTGAGAGACGGGTGAACCTGAAAAGCTTGGATGTAGATCTCATTTTATCCACACTGAACATTTGAAAAGGTTTGATTAACTTCTTGTTGTGTATTCATCTTCCCTTCCTCTGAAGCTATTTGGTTCCAGATTAGAGTGGAAGTGTCTAACTATGCCAAGGGAGACTGCACTTGCAACATATTCCAGACCCACTGGAACAACATAAAACTGGATAGGTCATAAGAGCAAACTCCCTTGGCATACTAGGGCATTTCTGTTCCAATCTAGAACCAGACAGGTTCAGAAAAAAGGAAGATGAATACACAGCAAGTCTAGGAATCAGTGTCCGCCCTCCCCACCACATGCTCCAAAATCATCAGACTTTTTTTTTTTTTTAAATGAGACATCTGGGGTTCCTTTTAAGACTTTTCTCTGCAACCTTGAGGGCTAGAAGCTTACCTTGAAACGAAAGTTGTGATGTTCTTGTAATCACATGAATTCAGGAGCTGGGGCCTTAAGGAAAATGTCAAATAAAATTGAGAGTTGGTGAGACTGCTGCACTTGGGAAATTCCCCAGTTAAATGGAGCAGATTGGAGAGTTCAAACAAATATCCAAACAAAACCACCAGTTTTCTGGAAGATTGGGGGCATGGTGAGAATCCAGACCTGAGGGTTGTGGTTCGAACTTTGTCTCTGTTTGAAGTACCCTTAGCACAGCATTTCTTATTTTAAAATATCTACTCTCACCTGCCCATCACCTCAATGGCCCTCCTCCTGCTGGTGACACACATTCTTGTCTCTTATCTGGATCATGGCCTCTCCTGATCATATACATGTATAGTCAATGGGCCAGATTCATCCTTGTTATATACTCCCTTTACATCAGCTAGGCTGCTGCAAAGGGACCTTAGGACTGGCAGAATTTCCCACTTCTGGGAATACCCCTGGTACAGGAACCAACCTGAACTGTCTCCAGAGCAGCCTTGGGGGCAAGAGGCATTTTGGGCAGAACAGGGCTGGGTTGGAGGAGAGAGGGGGTGGATCAGGGTTGTGCGAAGCATGGTCAGATCACTCCTGCATCCTTGTGTTCTGCTCCCCTTCGGTGGCCCAAAGAAGCTATTGTAGCAGAGGCACAATTGAGGGCAGCCCCCGGGCTGCACCAGGAGCCAAACTGGCTCCGATAGCCGCTGATAAGGAGAGGTGCTGACCACCCCCCCTCGGTCTCTGCATTGGCACAGAGATGAATCTGCTTTCCCCTATTTGTGTTCAGTTTTGTTTTTCTAAGCTTAGAAGCCACATTAAATTATTCAGAGTGCCCCATGGTCCTTTTTCTTGCCAGTTTGCATAAGCAGGTGCTGACATTCACCATGCAAATCAGACCCGTAAAAGACAACGGACAAATACAGAACTGCCCACTAGGCTGATGCAGGGGGAAAGATGCTGGCTTGCCTTTTTGACAAAATCAGTCCTTTCTCATTGTTTTGGCGTGGCTGTCAAGCTAAGCATCTTCTTATTGGACCATAACCCCAGTGACAGTAACCCAGATAACGCACACAACTCCTTGCTGTCCCATTTTATTTAGCAATGTTCACAACTGAAAATCCACAGTGACAGATGGGAATGCCATGCGTATTCAAGGATGCAGGCTGGGTGAGGACATGGAACAAAAAGCTCCAGTGCCTGATTCGGATCTTTCTTTATGGTGGTGTAAATCTGGACCAACACTCTTGCATTCCACACAAGTGCCACACACTTCTATGGTTTGGTGTATTTATTATTTCATAAATAGTCTCCTGGATTGATGAGTGACGACATAGGGAACAGCATACATCAAGCATATCTTTTTTTTTTTTTTGCAGTATCATTCTTTGCATTACAGTAGAGGCTGCAACTAAAATCGGGACTTCATTGCGCTAGGTGCTGTACGAACATATAAATAAGACAATCTGTGCACCAAAGGGCTTACAAGCTAAGATTCCCTTGAGCTGCGGAAGAGGCACTAGGTCTGACAAACCAGACTGTCTTTGTTCTGGGTTCAGACAGCACCTAGCGTGATGATTCATGACTTGTGACTCCTAAATACTGCAATGCAAAAAATAATGGTAATACTTCCTTTCTTTATTATTATGTATTTATTATCATCTCCATTTTTCCAGATCGGGGACTAAGGCACAGAGCAATTAAGGCCGAATTTACCCGAGAAAAGTTTTGCTGGTGTAGCTATACCAGCAGACCGATGTAATGTAGAGTCATTATGCTGGCAAAAATGTGCTTTTGCTAGTATAGCTTATACCAGTTGAGCGAGCAAAATAACTTATACGAACAAAGCACCATTTTGTCTGTATAACGGCATCTACACAAGGGTTTTCGCCAACAAAATCATTCCCCTAACAAACACTGTTCTGTTGGCAACTATTTCTAGTGTAGACCTACCCTAAGTGGCTTGTTCAAGATCGCGCTGCGAGTCTGTGGCCAAATTGGAAATTGAGTTACAGGGAAATACTTCAGTCACAGAATGATGCTTCCACCCTAGATCTTATCATACAGTAATGTCAAAACTTCCCAGCATCAGTGACTTTCCCAAGGGTTGATGTCTGAAGGAAGCATGGCGTCTTCCTTACATATGGGTTTTGTCCTTTACTAAATATGTATCCCAACCATTTAAAAATGAATGTTTTTTCTTTCCTATTATTGACCCATCCATTTAAAAAGAAAAATCTTCCTCTCCCCTTCCCCCGTGCCCCCCCCCCCCCGTAATTCACTGTGTTCCCATTGTTCCTTTAAAATAAACCCAAAAAAGTGTTTTTCACATTGAAACTGACACCATTCCACTGAATCTATATTCTTTGTTTCTGATCCTCTCCTAAATAATGAATTGTGTGTTCTATTTTCCATGCTAGTTTCCTACAGGATTTCTAAAATACCATGTGATGATGGCTTTCCATCAAATTACTCTGACAGCTATTAAAAAATTTAAAACTTCCCAGAAAAACTAATTTGCAGGTTATAGTGAACACTTTGGTGGATTAAGTGCCTTTTCTTTTTAACATAGTGTTTACTGAGCCACCAGGTCATTGTTTATCCGCCTACCTTTAAACTAAAAAAAAATCCCTGAATTATTAATACCCCTCCCCCCGACCCCCCCCCCCCCAAAAAAAAACACCCCAAAAAACAAACCCAGATCAGGAACATTATTTACCATGGGCTTGATTCTCTGCTCCATTTAAAAAACTTTTTCACAGGCATTTGGTCGCCTCTCTGAATGATCAGCTATTAAGATTAACCTCAGCTGGTCACAGAATTGTACAATGTTTTGACTAGGGCTGGTTGAAATCTTGCCTTTTGGGGGCAAACTGGTTTTGGTTTGTTTGTCTTTTTTGACTAAAAGAGCAAGGGGCTCCTTTGAGAGCACCTGCTTATCAAAAGGGGAGAAAATGATGCATCAAGGGAGGTGTAGTCCAGCCAGAGACATCCCCACCCCAGGGGAAAATGGGGGCATAAAGCATGCAAACTACAGCTCCCATGAGGTGTTGTGGTGCCACTTTGAAGCAAAATATTTAGTTTTTCCATTTTTCATCAAGTTTTTTTCTGGGGCAGGAGAGGGGAATAGAACCAATTTCCCCATTAGCTCAAATTTAGGAAAAGAACAGGGTCAGATTTTTCACAAAACCTTATTCGTCCCAGTTTTCGACTAGCCACAGGGGGGAAGAAAAAGATTTTTTGTTTTAATGGGGAGAAAAGGGATGCATTTTTTTCCATGACATTTCCCCATTTTTCTTCCCCTTCTAAAATTAGCCCTTTGGGTTGCTCTTCCCTGCTGTGCGAGATTCCATTTCAGCATCAAGGTTCTGACCCACAGCTCACTGGAGTCAATGGACCCCATTCTGCCTCCCTAAGCTTCACCCCCAAGTACGACTCCAGTGGGGGTGAAGGAGCTGTTAAACAAGGTCCTGGGGGAGAATTTCTCAGTGCAGGTGTTGCAGAGGGATACCGTCCCACTCTTAGCCACCAGCCTAGGTGTGTTTTCCAGTGCAGGACTGGGGGGCGGAAGGGAGCGAAGGGCCGATAACACAGAGCTACAGAGATTCTGAGCGACAGAGCAGTCCGTAGTCTGGCTGCTTACAGCTTCTGTAAATTAAAGCAACCTCCAGGACTACTTCAGTTTATGCCAGGGGCCTCATTAACTCTCAGCCAGCCCCAGATGCAGGTGGATTGAAGTCCCCTTTTGCCTCTGCTTCCTCTGGGTTGCACCTTCTGTGCTGGGCCTGCTGTGAAAAGCTACACAGAATCGGCTCCAATGCGGGGAGCGTTCCCATTGACTTCAGTGGGCTTTGGCTGTGGCTCTCGTCACCTAGCCCCGTGGCTCTCAACCTTTCCAGACGGAGTCTGGTTTGTCTCACACGCCCCCAAGTTTCACCTCCCTTAAAAACGACTTGCTTACAAAATCAGACGTAAAAATACAAAAGTGTCACAGCCGCACTATTACTGACAAATTGCTGACTTTCTGATTTTTACTGTATAATAATACAACCCATTAGAATATAAATATTGTACTTACATTTCAGCGTATAGTATACAGAGCAGTATAAACAAGTCATCTGTATGAAAGTTTAGTTTGTACTGACTTCGCTAGACCTTTTTATGCAGCCTGGTGTAAAACTAGGCAAATACCTAATTTGTTGATGTACCACCTGGAAGACCTCTGCGTATCCCCAGGGGTACGTGTGCCCCTGGTTGAGAACCCCTGGCCTATCTTACCTTCTTTAACAAGACAGGGCATTACTTAAGGCTTGGAAGTTGATGTGCTTGTTCAGGGTGACATTCTCTGACTACTGAAGAATCAGGGGGAAAGCACAATTCTCATGTTAAATGTGTTGGTTATCCTTTAGGGGCTGTAACTTTTTACAGCAAAAATCAAAAATGAAACTTGCAAAATGCATTCCAGTAACTACCCGCTAGAATGGTTTCGAGCGACTTTCTCACACACAGAGCAGCAAGGCTGTCACGCGACTTCCTATTCAAAGAGCTGCCATGAAACTAAAACGTACACCTTGGTCTAAGTCCTGCTTGCCTGACTCATGCAAGGTGCTGAGCCGCGAACGCCCTTGTCTCCCAATAAACTGGAGTTGAAGGTAGACCAGCTCTTTGCAGGGTCGTCTCTGCAGTGAATAAAGCAGATTTATGATTCATGGGCCCCCCTGTCCATAGATCTTGCAAAGAAATGTTTGGCAGCTTGGGGAAATAGCTGGGTTTATTTTAACCTTTAAGAATGACACCAATTTCACAGCTGTTAATGCTATGTGACTCCTACATTTTCCAATGCAAATTGCACATCCAGAGCTAAGGCATTCAGAGGAGTTGGGGCTGGAGGGAAGAGAAGAATCTCCATATTAATGTGCTAATATCTTTGCTCTGAAGCATTTAATTTTATGCTTTAGTCAGATTTCCCCGTCTGATTAAGGCAGTTATCTAAATTTTTGTTTTAAAAGATTTGTCCGTATCATCAGCTGCTGAGACTTAGAAAAACAGAATGTTTGTTACAAGACAAGTGAGATTTTGCTGCCCTGGAACAAGGCATAAGTAGAATCGCCATTGATCAAGGCCCTGATCCAAAACCTTTTGAAGTCAATGCGAATCTCTGATCAAAGTCAATAGAACGATTGATTTCAATGGACTTTGGTTCAGGCCCATTAGTGAATATCTAGAGCTGGTTGGAAAAATAAGGGGGAAAAAATGTCTGAAGATTTTAAAAGCCCCTCTTCCCCTAATTTTATGTCAAAATTTCAAAACTTCCTAATTTTTCTAACCAAATCTCCCGACCTCATTCTTGAGATCATATTCTACCCCTGTTCACAGTGGTGTAACTCCATTGTCGTCAGTTACTCCTGATTTACAGCTGTGTCATTATGGACAAAATCTGGCCCTTGTTCTTCATCCACTGCTTAGATAATATTTATTCCCTGTCAGATGGGATGGGCTTGCTCATAGAATGAGGGGCACTCCAGAAATTTTTCACATGGTACGACCGAGCATGGTGCCACCAGGGCTTCTGGCTCAAAGTTTCTTCTCCAACAAAACTCCAGCCTCGAGCAAGGAAACAAATCTGAGTCACCCACCAAGAGTGGAGCAGTTCCCAAGCACAGCAGTCACTGAGCCCAGCACAGGAGGAGATGGGGAGATCCCAGACGCCATCGGCAATCCCTGGGGACCCATCCCTGCTGCAGCCAGTGACCCCTGCGCCTTGCCCGCTGAATCCACACCACACTCAGCCTGCGCCTTCCAGGCTGGCCTCCAACGTGCAGTGTCACTCCCGATCCCTGAGCATACCAGGAGCAGCTGTAACCACTGTCCCCTAGCTTTGCAATAGTACAAACTGTGCGTATGGCTGCAGAAGGAGAGCTTTTTCTCTTCTATGGAACAGATTCTTCTGCCCTTATTCCTGTTAAGTTATTATCTGCCTCCTGGAATGGGCCCCATTGAAATGAACAGTTCTACTCATGGAGAAAGATGCCGCTTGATGTGCGTAAGGATATCAATGTCTGGTCCTGTGTTCCCAGTTCCAATCCAGTCCAAGCTAGTAGTGTGCGAGGGCTTGGTGCTGACAGTAGTCTGGTCCTGATACAGCAGAGCACTCTGGCTTGATCCAGTCAATGGGAATACTCGTGTGCCAGAGTGCCTTGCAAGATCGAGTCATGAAAGATGTAAACGTCTGATGGCTTTTAGGCAGCCTCCAGTCTGTAAAATACGTTTGGGTTTAATCAAAATCCTGTTAAAAGATGTCATTGGGATTTACAGCATAGGATTAAAAGGAATACAGGGTTATTTTGAATGGGCGCTCCTAGCAGTGTGTTGTGTTTGTCAGAAACAGTCTAAAATAGACGGATGCTTTTTTTAATTTTTATTTATTTCCAAACAGTGTAAAATCAGGGAATCGCAAGGAAAAGGTACACATGGAGCTCGCTCTTTCGGATGGTTTAATTTGTTTGTGTGTAATTGGTACATGCTCCCCATATAACAGGGCTACCCTGTGTTAGACATAAAACAACTGTGTCTGAACCAAATATCTAATGGTGTAAAATTGCAATGGGTTTTGCACTTAAAGCAGAGATTGGATTAATGGTTTTCTTTATACAAAACAATCCCAAGGCAAATAATCAATATTTTTGTTTTTTTGGTACCAGGTTTATGGGCCCAGATCCAGACTCTAGAACAGGGGTGGGCAAACTTTTTGGCCTGAGGGCCACATGAGGTTTTGAAAATTGTATGGAGAGCCAGTTAGGGGAGGAGGGCGTGCCCCCGGCACACCTGCCCCATCCAACCCCCCCTTGTTCCCTGACGGCCCCCCCAGGACGCCCGCCCCATCCAACCACCCCTTTTCTCTATCCCCTGACCGCTGCCGGAACCCCTGCACCTGACTGCCCCCTGCCGCCCCATCCAAACCCCCCCTCCTTCGTGACTGCCCCCCCGGGACCTTCCCCCATTGAACCCCCCTGTTCCCTGCCCTCTGACCGTCCCAACCCCTGTGCATCCCCTGACCACCCATCGACCACCCCCACCCTGAACTCCCCTGCCCTTTATCCAACCCGCCCTGCCCCCTTACCACACGGCACAGAGCACTGGGTCAGGCCGGGCTCTACAGCTGTGCTGCCCCAGGATCTTGCTGCTCCGCCACGCCGCCCGGAGTATTGCGCTGAGGCTGCGGGGCAGGGGGAATAGCGGGGGAGGGGCTGGGGGCGAGCAGGAGGGTCTTGCAGGCCGTTGTTTGCCCACCTCTGCTCTAGAAGCTATGGTAAGAGTCCGAAAACCTCACTGGAAGTTGAAGTGATTTCTAGCCACTTTCCTACTCTGCAGGCCACATGCCGATGCCTGTTGCACAGAATTAAAAGGCCCTGATTATCTTCTTCTCTCACTACAATTTTACACCAGTATGTCACTGCATTGGCTTCAGAGGAGCTACTCCTGATTTACACCACTGAGAGTGGTGAATCAGGTCTAGCATCTGGCCCCCAAAATACATAAAAATACCAGGATTCAGAGTAACAGCCGTGTTAGTCTGTATCCGCAAAAAGAACAGGAGGACTTGTGGCACCTTAGAGACTAACCAATTTATTTGAGCATAAGCTTTCCTGAGCTACAGCCCACTTCATTGGATGCAGGCAGGCTTCACAGCTGGCCTAAATTGGTGTCCTTCCAGTGAAGACAATCGAGCTATGCTGATTTACACCAGCTGAGGATATGGCCCAATATCTGGTTTCTTAGCTGTGTATCAAGGCTTTTGGACAGTGCAAACTCAGGGCCTGATCCTGCAAAGTCCTGAGCCCCTCCTGCAAGGTTCTGAACATCCTTAGGTCTCAGTGCAGTGGAGAGGGCTCTGCCCGTGGTAGGAATTGGACCCTAATCTCCTGCTTCTATGTAAATCTATCCCTTACAGGCAAAGCCATTCATTGTGCCTGGTTTACAACCATCCCCTTTGCAGTTCCAGCTTGTTGAATGAGCTGTGTGGCTCTTTCAAGTTGTGTCAAACGGCAGAGTTTAAGGAAAGGGGGGAGGGGAGGGAGGCGAAAGTGTCACAGCTCCTGAAGGTCTTTTTAAGAAGTTTCATTTGTTTGAAAGACGCCGACGTGCAAGGATTATGTGGGGAACAAATCAGCGGAGCGTTGCTAACTCTTGAGGCGATGCAGTTGCTCACGTCCGTCCGCAGTGCAGCTGATGGAGGGAGCTTGTGTTCTTGGGGAGGTGGGCAAGGATCTTATTACACAATGGAAGAGAAAAGAGAGCAGCTTCCACTCATCCAACGCGCGAACGCAGCTGAGGAAAAAGGGAGTTGATTGTTCATTTATCCCCCTGGATTTCCTCCCTTTGCTTTTTTTTTTCTTTCCTCCAAGTTTCTACTTGACAATCAACACAATCTTTGGGAACAAATGACTATGTAATAGCAAATGTTAGCCAGTTTAACAGGATCTATTGTTGGAGAAGGTTTGAAGGGCTGATGCATGCAAGGTTAATTGTGGGGTTTTTTTAAAAAAAAAAAAAAAATTTGCATTATGTCCCAGCTGGAAAAAATAAAACAAATGTTTTGAATAGGATATAAGCTCTCATGCTTCAGGGCATAAACTAACTTCTAATTGAGAAGGTCAGGAAGAAATTTGCCCTGTGGGCAGATTGTACCATATTTGCCAACCACAGGGTTTCTTGCGCCTTTCCTTGAAGTGTCCATTACTGGACTAGGTGGACCCTTGGTCTTATCTTGTTGGTGGGGGTGAGGGGCATATAAATCTTCATGCTTTAGGGGGAAAAACAAGGGAATTAGGAAGAAACTTCCCCTGTGGGAAGGTTATTCCCCAAAGACCACTTCCTGGTTGTTGCACTTGTCCTGAATCATCCACAACAAGCCATAGGTGCTGGAACTAGGGGTGCTTCCGCACCTCCTGGCTTACAGTGGTTTCCATTCTATATAGGGGTTACAGTTGGGTTCAATGGTTGTCAGTACCCCCTCTGTAAAAATTGCTCCAGCACCTCTGCAACTAGCTTTTGTTAGAGACAGGACGCTGCACGAGATGGACCACTTGTCTATTCCTAGTCTAGCAATTCCTAATGTCGTCTTTTTTTTTATTTTTCTTTTTTTTTTTATTGAGAACGTTAATACAACATATGTGTTCCAGAGCCATAAGCAGAATGATGATTTCAGGAGAAAGGAGAGGAGGGTGTTTTCATCATTTGTTGATAGTAAATGGCCACCATGCATATTATATCTGATCTGTCTCTCAGCGAACTGGGGAGCATTCCTGAACGATACCTCCAAAGGAAGGGAGCATGGTGTCATAGTTCTTGCACACGACTCCCCAAGACTAGCCTCAAATTTGACACTGACTCGTGTGGCCTCAAGGAACTTAGTCTCTCCTTGCCTCAGTTTCCCCATCTTTGAAACGGGGGTGTGCGGAGTGATAATCTGTCTCTGTTGAGGTTTAGTTAAATGTTTCTAAAATGCTCTGGGCTCTTAATGTGTGCGTGTGAGTTGATCCAATGCACCATGATAGCCAGAGAGATTAAATTCTAACCACGTCTATTCCTATTACAATATCCAGCCACCTCCTTTCAATCACCTTTTGTAAATATTTGTTGTAATAGCTGGCTATTATCTTGCTTTCTTTAGAAATATCTGACTGGTGGTGGTAATACCTGCCAGCATAACTGCACATAGGGCCTTTCCCAAAACGCACTGAAGTCAATGGATCAGACCTCTAGTCATTAGAATGGAAGTAATAATTCATTTTTAAAAAATTAACAGAATGTTGCTAATCTGCCCAACTTACCATTTCCCCATAGTCATTCATAGAAAGGGCTCTAAATATTTGTGTGTGTGTGCCGGGGGGGGAGTTGGTTTCAGTTTTGCAAACTTCTTGCAGTAAATTGAAGCATTCAGAACTTGGCATGAAAACTGACCTTAGTTTGCGCGGGGGGGGGGGGGGGGGGGGGATTCAGATTTGAAATTCAACATTTAGGAAAATTTGCCCATAAGATAGGAACTAGATAGAGTGGTGGTTCAGCCCCTTTGACGTAAATGCCAGTGTTCCCTTTGATTTGGTCAGAATCAAACCCCAAGGATCATTTTCACTTGCAGACTGGACTGGTTCTATTTTTTCAAGGTGAAGAAACCCACAGTGTTTCTTCAGGTTTTGTTGGTTTTTTTTTTTTTTTAATGAAATTGGCGCAGTTTCACAAACCTGAGACGAAACACAAAACCCCTCTGTTTCAACGTTTCTGAATCTTTTCTGAACATCTGGTACGGCTGTAATTCTAACCCCCCAAGGCAGGAGTACAGTCCAGGGCCTGATCCTATTCCAATTGAAGTTGATAGGAAGTATACCAATGAGAACAGGATTTTGCTCCAAGGCCCCTATCCTTCAGCTGCCTCTGTGGGTACATGGACACTGCAAATTAAGGTGTAATTGTAGCATGGTTACACATACCTATGCTCACTTTAGTCCGGCTAATGCAGGTAACAATAGCAGTGAAGCCAGGGTGGCACGGGCTTAGCTCCCCCAGTGTGACCCCACTGGGAACTCTGAGTACGTATTCAGGTTGCTCGCCTGAGTTAGGGCCTGCTATTACTATTGTTATCTGTACTAGCTAAATTAAAGCAACTGTAGATATGTCTACCGTGCAATAATTGCATCCTAATTTGTGGTGTAGATGTGTCCTGTACCTCTCTGTGGAGAGGCTCCATTCAACTCAGTGGGATGCTGCAATATGCCTTTGAAGAGATACTTGTAGAACCATAACAGCCCCATCTTCTTCACTGCTGTGTCATTTCTTATCCTTGTTATGAGAGGAAGGGTTGACGACATGGTACTGGACTGGGATTCAGGACATCTAGGGCCTATTTTCTGGTCTGCCTCAAATTCCATGTATTACCATGGACTAGTCAACTCAGATTCTTTCTACAGAATCTTTCTCAGATTCTTTTTAGTGGTTTAATGAAAGAGGTGTTTTTAAAACTGATTTAGTTAAATTGGTACAAACCCCACTTTTATTTGTTTTATGAAGGGCTTACTTCTATTTTGTTTCTTACTGAATTAAATTTAAACCAAAGTAAGCCACTGTTAAGCAAAATTGGTGTGTCTATGCAGGCTTTTGGGCTTTTTAACTAAATCAGCTTTTAAACCAATTTTCAAGTAATTAGTGCAATCTTTTCATGCTGACAAACTCCTCGTCGCTTTGTTGCTGCAGTTCTTCGCCCTGTAAAATGGAGACGACAATACTTTCTTTCCCCAAAGAAGCATTGTAAGGATAAATCTATTAATGTTTGTGAGGCGTTACGAGATCCACGGAAAAGCAGTATTCGCATGACGAATGATACTTGGTATCTATTTCTAATTTTTCCTGAAATTAGATTTTTTTTTTTTTTAACCCATAAATCTTTCTTCCCCACACACCCTCCTACCCTCAGGTTCAAGATCTAGGGCCAGCATTGTTTACTTTTAGGCCCCCTTAAGCCCCTTTACACTTTCAGACTGCTGTAAAGGGGCCCGGGTCTAAATAATAACCAGGCCTCCAGTGTCTTAAACATCATTTGTTTTTTAAAAACAAAGCTTAAGAAATGTGTTTTTCCTCCTCAGGTCATGAATTTGTCAGGTTTAAAACCAGCCGCAACAAAAAAGTAAACAATCAACAGTTGTTTCTCGAACTTGTTCCTGTTCTATCATCCAAAAAAAGTTTATGATGAAGTATCAGGCATGAATACTCAGTTTATTAAAACAAAGTCAGCAAATGTTTGTTTATGGGCAAAGGGGCGGGAGGGAGAAGAGAGAGGACGTGCTGTTGTGAGCATAGGTCGAAGCATATACTGTGGTTATGCACGGGTGTGTATCAGTCTGCGTATTAGCATGTTGGAGGGTTTAGGGACTATTTGTATGGTCTGTATAATGTTGGCCGGGGGGGGGGGGTGACTGTGCCTGAACTCTGTGTGTGCTGCATATTTGGGGGGTGGGGTGTACACAGGTACTGTGTGCAAGCACTGTGTATATAATCAGTGTATGCATAGATGGGGGCCGCTATTTATGTGCATGGCTGACTGGCAGTATTGACTGTATGCAACTTATGTGGCAAATATTCATTCTGTGTAATACATTGAAAATGCCTCTGCTTTAATTAGCTGATCTACTTATTTATAGACGATAGACTACAATATCAGTATTTTCCTGCAGTAGCTACTAAGTTACTTTTAAAGCAGGTGATCTTGGGAAAGATTTAGGGTTGTCGTGCAATTTCTTGAGCAAAATTTTAATCACCGGAAGTTTTGGTTTTTTTCCCCCTGGCTTCTGTGAAGATTAACTTTTTTTTTTTTTAATTGTTTGGCAGGTCCTTTTAATTGGCTGGAAAATATTCTTCCTGTGAAGTTCCAGTGCTCTGGTGCTTGAATGAGCACAGCATCCCATTGGCTGCCCATACCACCTCCTGATTGGCTCCAGATCCTGGAGGGGGATAGATAAGGCCGGCTATAAAAGCCCTGAGCTTTGCTCTTGGTCCCCCAGTGAGCAGGAGCTAGGGGTACAAGCGGAGCAAGGCTGCAGCAGTACTAAGTCCTTGACAGACTCCTTTCTCCGTGAGTGTATCCAGATCCGCATCTTTGCTGAAGCCGAAGAAAGAAAGAAGAGACACTCTCAAAAACTTAGCGGAAACTTGTCAGAGAATGCTCCAAAAGTCAGTTATTCTCCTGCTGCTGGTGATCAGTGCTTCTGCATCCTATGAAGCCGAACAGAATGACTCTGTGAGCCCCAGGAAAACCAGGGTTGCAGCACAGAATTCAGGTAACACTCCTCAAAGAGGGCTTTAGATACGAGAGCCCTCATGTGTTTAAACTGTTGCAAATGTCTCTGCTGCTAAATAGCTAGAGACTCTCCCTTCATGGCTGTTAGCAATAAATTATATAAGCAAAAATCCTAGGAAGCTGATTCTGTGTAATATTGATGCACAGCGAAAGGAAATAATCTCATTTCAGGAGATGGTTTATAAACCAGCATGTAATCTGCAAATGTGTATATCTAAGAGATATTAAATGAGTTACATGCGCTTTTTTCCCTGTCATAAATATACTTTAATGTTAAATTCCTTGCTTATTAGCAAGTTAAAGCTCCTTCTTCGAAATATCTCTGTGTGTTCAAATGGGGGAGGAACAGGATTTTTTTTCTAATGCCACTTCAGAGAATGTAATAAGCTAAACATGTGTCCACTGTTAGCAGGTCGTCTTAATTGTCTATAGATATTGGTCAGAATGGTAACATGGAAAATATGATCAGCACACTTACCTAACTAGCCTCTACAATAGATGAGAGGAATAACTAGCAAGTCATCATTAAATGGCTATACTTCGTGTACTGTAGGTGTCCAGATGAGCTGAGCACATTTTATGTTCTCTTGAGCAATGGAAAAATAAAAAATCTGTCTTAAAATATATGGTAAAGACAGTGGGGAGGGATCCTCTAATTTGGAGCTCATTAAGAGCTGTTTTATTTTAGATCTGCAGGGCTTTGCAGTACTATATGAGGGTGTTTGCTCAATTTCCTTTTGTATTTGGTTGCTATAGAAACATAAGATCTCTCTCTCTCTCTCTCTCTCTCTCTCTAGTCCACTGTGCCTAAAACAATAAAAGCCTAATGCATATTAAACCTGCTGAAAGCAAGGTTATAATCGGAACCTATCAAAACATATAGTTATGAAAACAACTTGAGATGGCCAGAGGTGAATTAGGAATAGGATAATATCAATCTTTCTCTCCAGGTGTGTAAGTGGTATTGGAACACAGGGGCTGCATTTCTTTTTCCCTCAAAAGATAGCAGTTGTAACAGACCCCTCTTTAGATTAGGAGCTAGTTTTTGGTACAGGTTTTCCTCTTCTACTCTGCATCTAGCCTCCTGTCTCTGACATCTAATATTCTGATTTAAGACTCCAGGTTGACATTCTTTAGGGAAGTGAGTGAGTAAGTAACAAGAGATGACAAAAAGTAGTGAATATGCCCTGCACAGGGACATGATTGAACAGACCTTCAGCTTGCTAGAAACACTTAATACCTGTTAACTTTAGGGCAGTAATCTGGTAATACAGTTGGCTCATTGTTTCGATACACCCGATATCATTTTTTAATACAGAGAAATGTTATGTTCTGCCGTTTACACACATTAGTGCCTATGTCCGAATTATTTTAATTACACGTTGATCTTCATTAGTTTAACTCCCTGGATCAAATGTTTATTCTATCTTCATGAAAACCTTTATCAGAGCTCTGCTCTGCTTATGAAGATATAAATATGAAGCAAGTAACCAGGGACTATCTACGCTAGTTGAACTAATATATGGACTAAAACTTTCTTCTTCCTAGCATGATACAGTACTCTCAACAGCAGTCAAAGCTTCTCTCCCTTCACAATAGCCACAAGCATGAAAATGAAGTTATCACATTGGTTTATTTTATTTTTTTTGGCTAGTGTCCCTATGCGCTACTGTTTCCATTTTTCCCTTTCAGCCATTATATATGATCTAGATATTGTCAATTCATCCGGACTGCCTTTCAGACTAATAGTCGATCGGAGCTCCAGGGCTTTTAGCCGTCACACAATCTCCACTAGTGTTTCTCCTTCATCTGTGCCTCAGATGCACTAATTTTTTCCTAATTTTACATTAAGTAGGCTCTGCACAACCTTTACATAAAAACTGTGTAAACTCAAGAAGTAGGATAAATAATGCCTCTGGTCAATATTAAATGAAACCGACCCGTAGGAAACATTTTTAATTTGTGTGAGTCTAGGACCTGCAAGGTTTCATAGTAACAGCCGTGTTAGTCTGTATTCGCAAAAAGAAAAGGAGGACTTGTGGCACCTTAGAGACTAACCAATTTATTTGAGCATGAGCTTTCGTGAGCTACAGCTCACACTGTCCGTTAGAAGATCTGTGTTCTGTTCCAAGTTTTGCTGGTGGTTTATTGCATGACTTCAATTAATAACTTGCCTGATATATCTCTTGTTTTTACTCCCTTCTCTTCCCCCCCCCCCCCCCCCAAATATCCTGTGTCACAGGATATCACTTGACTGTGTCTGCAAGAGACTTCTGCAGCTTAATCATTGGTAACGTGCTTTGTGCCCTGAGATGAAGGGGGCTACAGAAGTGGGAAGCATTGTGTAATGTAGTAAGGTGTCCTATGCCTGTTTTCCAGCTGAAGTGGTTCGCTGTTTAAATAGTGCCCTCCAGGTGGGTTGCGGTGCGTTTGCCTGCCTGGAGAACTCTACGTGCGACACGGATGGCATGTACGACATCTGCAAGTCCTTCCTCTATAGCGCTGCTAAATTTGATACTCAGGTACAGTACAAGGCTAACCTCTTTTTCCTTTACAGCTTCCTCTTTATTCAGGCCAGGTTTACACCCTGATTTAGCAAAGCGCTTGCTTAATCCCCAGGGCCCTTAAATGCTTGGAATTGAGATTTTAATTTCTTTGGCCCTGATCCTGCAATGGGTTCTGTACAGGTCACCCGTAGTTCCTAATGGGCCTTGCTACTACTTAGATGCTCTTGTGGGAACCAGGACTTCTGCTTTTTTGGCCACAAATCTATTCTTCGGGGAGATTTTCTACAGTATGTTTTCCACAGAGTGAGTGCTGTGTGTGAGGACTTGGCAGAGGTAGCCTTGTGGGGCAGAGAGCTAAATTTCCTCTTCAGGAGGAAATATAAACGTTCTTCTGGCTGTGTAACCTGGCACAGACGTGTGATTTGAATTGGAAGTCTTCAGCCCTGGGAATGCAAAACTGGATCAGCCTGAGTCTCTGGAGCTGCAGATCCTCCCCCCCGCCCCCCCCCCCCTTCTTTTCACATGGAATAGCTAGAGAAAGGGCATAAGTAAAGGAGTGTAATCTTGGCTTTGCTGGGGATGTTTACCCTCATCTATAAAGGGGGCATAATAACCACCTCTTCCCATAGGGGAGGGTGACACGGTTTGGAAGATCTCAAGGTGCCTTAAAATGAAACACCCCACATCAGGATGTGAGCCTCAAAGCCTGCTTGGGGCACTTAGCACCTTACAGGATTGGCCCCTATATATGCGCTGTGACACCAGCATTTTCGGCCTTTTTGATGCTGTTGCTTAGATTGGGAAGCTCTTTGGAACAGGGAATAAGTATTGTGTTTGTACATTGCCCAGTACAATTGGGGACTGTTGGGCATTAATCACTATTTATATTTACAATAATTAGGAATACAAGCCAGTGGAACAAAATGCCTTGACTGTAAATGGGTTTCTTTATTGCTGAGTAAGCTTTTGACACATACCTAGCAGCAATTAGCAAAACCAGGATATTGGTTAACATTGTATGACCGACTTATGCCGTTGCACATTAAGATGCTGCTGCTTCTAAATTTGCAGGGAAAAGCCTTTGTGAAAGAGAGCCTGAAATGCATTGCAAACGGAGTTACTTCCAAGGTTTTCCTTGCCATTCGGAGGTGTTCCACTTTCCAAAGAATGATCTCAGAGGTGCAGGAGGAATGTTACAGCAAACTGGACATGTGCAGCATTGCAAAGCGTAATCCTGAAGCAATCACTGAAGTTGTCCAGTTTCCAAATCACTTCTCAAACAGGTATGTGGCTGTTTCCTTACATGAAACATACAAGAACACAGAATGAAGCACATTTAAAAGGATGCTATCAACCTGACTCTATCTTTTAATTTTTACATGTTCCAGATACAGCTCACTTTAAATAGTACTTTCTGGCCCCCTGCTCATGTTTATAAAGTTCTGTACATTGAGGGAAACTAGCTAGACTAAGAGCTCTGAAAGGCACAAAGCAAACTTAAAGCTGAGAATTCTTTGGTTAACTTTGTTATACTTCTAGTGATGGCTGTTAGATGCAACATTTTCAGACATGTAGTTGAGTGTCCCTTTAATTCTTATGTTGAACGTCTCTTAGTGAATATTGCAGCTTAATTTCCTCCCAAGGCAACTCCACCTCTCTTTGCTGAAACAGTCGCATTCTGTGTTTAATATAAATAACTGAGAATGCTTTCCTTTTAAAAAGGGCACCAGCTAAATGGCTCTTCCATGACTTTATGTTGTCATGACCCATTAGGTTGTAGGATTCTGAGTCTTCCCTACTCCTGATAAAATGGAAGGTTACTGTCATCTCAAGGAACAGGCAGGGTAAAGCTAGCGTGGGTATGTCTGCAATGTAATAATTATTTTGGCTTGGAGGGGGAGGGTTTTACCAGTATAGTTATACTAGTACAATCCCTACTGTGGAACTTATTCCCTTTCCTATATAGGAGTAAGCTATAAACACCTGTCTGACTACATCTACCCAAGGGTCGGGGTGTTGTATCAAGTAACAGGCGTACATAGTAGACAAGGCCTTAATTTAATTTGCACCCATGAAGAGTTCAAGTGACTTGACTCTCTCTACATCTTTGCACCTTGTGTGGTCACTTACACCTGTTCTACCATTTCAGAGTGCAAGTCTCGCCCCAAGGTGCAAAGCAGTGGAGAATCTAGCCCTAGGATAGGGTCGCTGTTCCTTAAGAGACCTGTCTTGGGATAAGATGTGGTAAAGGAAACTTCCACACACAGCCTTTGACTAGCGGTGAAGCAAAAGGATATTGTAACATGTTGAGTAACAAAAGAAGCAGGATTTCCCAGCTAATAGTTTACACTAAGTTCTCCTAAAGCATCCTGCTTTCCCAGCCCAAGTCCCAACATAGACACAAAATAAGAATGTGCCAGTTGGCACGGAATTCCAACAGGAAGTAGTTAAAGGGTCATGCAGCTTCCTCTGATTTAATCTCCAGTCAGTAGCCGTGAAGGAGGAAGGCCCTTCTGCCTCTAGACATGCTGTAGCTACTGAAATTAGATTTAAAAAAAAAGATTAAAATCCATTCATTTAATAAACATCAGATTGTATTTCTATCCAGTAACTTTGCGTGCTGGAGAGAGAGCTAGGGAAGGGGATAGAATCTGAAAGTTCAGTTGATGATAAACACAATATATCATCATCATCCAATAGAACCTCTTCTGCAAAGGATACTAAGTGAGCAAAACTTGACACCAGGAAGAAGAGATGTTTTACTAGGCAGTTCCCAATCACTAGCTTCTGTGGTGCATTGATACATCTGCAGCAGCATAGAATAAAATGGACAACATTCTGTCACACTTTGCATTAAGGTTAAATGTATAAATTCTTTGGCCATTTATGAACACCTCTATTGATCCTTTATGAAGGGTTAATGCGTTGTCTGCATCCAAAGAGTCTCAATTATCTAACATTAGCACTTTTTGATAACCTCTCCTGATGTACCTGTAATTAGATCTGTGCAACTAATGGATATTTTTGGTTCAACCTGAAAATGAAATTTTTCAAAATCTTTGCATCATCATGAGACATTTTTAATGTGCCAATCAGATTAAGTGAGGTTTTGTTTTCAATAAAATTGAAGGCAACTTTGAAGTAAAGTGTTTAAACTTTTTCAGAATTTTTGTTTGGATCAAAAAACAATTTGGTGACCTCAACATGAATTTACAAAATGTCTTGAAGTTGCCAAATATGCATTTTTCTCCTGGAGAAAAATAAAAATTCAGCATAAAAACTTCACCCAGCTCTACCAAAAAACATAGTACTTTGCTTATGACCTCTAACCCTTTGTAAATGTCAACTTAATAGAAAGTTTCAACCAGAACTCCCTACTGGGATCGTTTAAGTTAACCGTAGTACCTTACTCTAAACTCCCAGGCCTTTCACTTCACTCTCCAGTTGTAGCAGAAATATCAATGTGCCCTGACCTGTAGCAGTTGAAGAAGAAGCCTGCGGTAACATCTGTGAGAAAAGCACTGTGTCTTTTTCTTCTTCTTCTTTACCCTATGGCCTTCTATCCTGCTCCATTATCCTCCTGGGCAGTAGCCCCCAGGACTTCTGATACTTCTACACCTCCCTCCAGTTTGTTCTCTAGGAGATCAGTATGATTGCCCTGAACCCCCCTTGTTCACGTTTGCGCTGTCTGTTTAAGTGATAGGAAGAATCAACCCAGCTCTCTCTGCATCCCATTGAGGAGAATTCTTTTGAGCACTGTTATTTCTCTGCTTGGACTCCAAACAGAGATGTGGAAACAGATCAGCACAAATTCCTGGCTCGCTCTCTCATAAACAGGAGAGCAAGGAAAGCATACTCTCAGGGCCTTGTGCTAAAATAAAATTCCACAGTAGAGAGTAAAAACTGCAGTAAAAGGGCCTGATTAAATTAACCAACTTTCTCTTCTTCAGCATGTTACTGCTGGTTGTAAATCCTAAAAATTCATCCCACTAGGAATGCATGCATTTGTCAGGCTATTAGACCTACACTGACCTCGTTTTCTTCTTCAGCCCTTTCTAAAGACTACATAGAAGGGGGGAAAGGGTTGGTGTCAAATCTCCATAGAAGAGTCCTAAGAAGCATATAGAGATTCCTTTAGAGGAGTGGACATAGTGCTCAGTGCCAGATATTTCCGAGGAAGCTGCAAAAAAAAAAAAAAAGCCCTAAGGCAAATGATTAGGGAATAACCTTTGCATAGGGGAATTTATACTCTAGTGTGCATAAGGGTCTATAACTTATTTCTGTCCATTATTTTATGGTCTTGATATTACCCTTGTTTGTGGGGATGAAATAAGGCAGTTTACAATTTTGATGGTTCTTTACTAGAGAATAAGTCCTGATAAACCTGTGACCTTTTTGATAACTTTGCTCCTAGTCCAACACTGACTTGCCAAAAAAATCAGAGTATCATTTCTAATTTGAGCAGTAATTAGAACCCAAATGTGTGTATTTAGCGTTCAGAAACTTTACAGGAGCACAGCTAGGACTAGTAAACTAGAATTTTGTCCCAGAAACACATGTACTGTAACTCCATGAATCAAAGATGGAGATGCGTACATGGTCTCTGGGATAGAGCGCAATCTATGTAAGTTGATGCTAACGTTATAACTTGTGTATTGGCTATGAAGCTGTTACAGAGCAGGACCTGGGCCCACAGCCCCTTGCAGTAATAGCTTACAATTTCAATTCTCTCTTTCAAATGGATTTGTTCTAGCTTGGCATCAACTCTCTCTCTCTCTCCCGTGCGAGAACAAGAATATAATGGGCAGTAACTGTCTTGTTCATATATCCAGGTATTACAACAAGCTCGTGAGAAGCTTACTGGAATGTGATGAAGAGACTGTCGGCACTATCAAAGACAGTTTGATGGAGAAGATAGGACCCAACATGGCCAGCCTCTTCCATCTGCTGCAAACAGACCACTGCTCTCAAACGCACCCCAGAGCAGACTTCAACAGGAGACGCATCATTGAGCCTCAAAAGCTAAAAATCTATTTTAGGAGCCTCCGAGGTGAGGGGTCTATTCCATCCCATGTGAAACGTACCTCTTCAGAAAGTGCATAATTCCTTAGGGGAGAGAGAATGGGTGTGTAGGAGATCTAAACACGACCAATATAGAAGCCTCTTTTTCTAGGAGAGTTAATACACCCATCCAAATGTACTGTAGGCTGATTTTAATAACAATTAGAAACTGGTTTTAGATATAGTTGTTCATATTTTCTATCCCTCTCAAACCAATTTGCATGGAACTAGGCTTCTGTGTTCAATGTCCCAGCTTTCTGCCTTTGAAATTTCTCCATCTCTCTTCTCTTCCCCACCAAAAAAAAGGGAAATCATAAACCTAGGCTTTTTACAACAGTCAGTTCTTCAGCAGACACCAAATTATCAACGAACTGTAGCTCAAACACCCTTGCAGTTTAAAACCAACTCTAATAGTTTAACCTTATTAATAGGATGAGGCTGATAGGTGGTGATATCTTTAGGATAGATCCATTAAAAGCTATCAGTGGAATTTGTGTTATGAATCTGTGCTGGCCATGGACGAATATGAATGTCATGTTTGGATTCTTGGTCTCAGTGACATACAGTCTTAATCCTCTCTTGTAAAACTCCCTTACCCAGTTAATCTACCACAATCGGGTCTAGCACTTACGAAACATGGAGGACTGTTTGTTTAGCATTGCCCTGCATCTCAGTGCAAAAACGACAGCATGGGGTGCAAGACCATGTGGTGACAGCGGATTTTTAAGTTGGTCAGTCTTTGCATTGGTTTAAAAACCCCAGCATCTTTATGTACTGTATCTAACTGTTAAAAGCTTTAAAAGAATCCTTAACAAAACTGTCTTAAAACTAGAGTATTAAAGGTCTTGCTCTAACTGTGGTATACATAGTTTTAAAATCTGTCATGTACTGTACATAAATTCCAGAAGAGTCTGCTTAAAAGAAGCAGAATATAATAATGTTATTGCATATAAATTTAGTTTTGTACCTTAGCTTTATTTTTTTCCCCTGGAAACACTATCTCGGTCATGTTCAAAAGTACACATTCCTCACGGTGGCCTTTTTCTAATGAAAGAGAGAAATTGTTTAATCATGTATTAGAATTGGACCAGGCAAAAGAACTGGTGAGTAGCTATTCATACTCACCGATAGGCTGGGTTCCGACCGCCCGAGCTACCTTCAGGGGTTACCACGGTACTGTACTTGCATCCCAGCTGGAAGTCCTGCTAAAAAGCAAATCTGGGAATTGTCAAACGGCTGACAGACCAACTCTTAAATATCACGGCTGCAGCCTTCAGAAGGGTCATGTCTGAGCCACGCCAGATATGTCTAAAGGTAGCCAGGCTATCCAAAACACATGCATCACTGTGCCTGTTGCGAGCCACTTGAAGCGCAGGGCCTGCAAGCCTGCCTTTCCTATGATGCTCTTCTGAAAAAAAGATCAGAACGAGGCTTACAAGTTGGTTTTTTTGGCACGCCTAGCTGAAGGCCTCCACAGGAGCCTGTCTTGGGTTCTGTACGCCAGAAATAGCAACCTTGTGTGGTGGCTTGGGAGCAGCAGGGCTGATTCCAAAATCTACCCCGTTGGAAACTAGGTCTGGGGGGTAGCTGACTGGTTCAGCTCGTTAAGAAGCGAATCAAGTTCTGTAAAAGGCTAACGGGGGGACATCTCTCTTTGCAGAATATAAAGCAATAGAACTTCTCAACCACAAAGCCTTTAAACAATGACTTGCTGCTAATATATTAAAACCAGATGCAGTGACAGCATTTCCAGAATTGCTGTCTTCGTTAAATGTAGCCCGAAAGTGCTGTCGTAAAATTGTAAGCAGCAAAAAATGTTGCTGACAGTGATTTTTGTAATATATCTAGAGACACTCTGAATCATGCAGTCCGGTTCAAGCTAGGTGCAACAGTGTCAGGTATACTGGAATCCAGCGTAAGGAGGATGCAATCCTACAAGGTGCTGCATGCTTCCCAGTGGGAATGACGGGTGCTCAATTTTACCAGGTGCAGGTGCTCAGCGCTTTGGGAGAGGTACTTTGAGATGCACCATTAGGAAAGGGGCATTGGAACAGGAAGTCTACCAGAGTTTGGGTATCAAGTACACTACACCGTTACATAGGGGCGTGTCTACACTGGGGATTTGCTCCAAATAGAGCTACCAGTATAAGTGCACTGGAGCTGTGGTCCCTTTACATACAGAGTGCAAAACCGCTATTTCAACCAGTAAAACTCACCTTGCGAAGCAGGTCCAACACTTGCCCTCCGAACATTGTGTTGTTGGAAAATGGATTGACGGCTTTTTCCAACTATTTGTATAAACACTGCTTAAGTTTTTGTGTGTGTGTTTTTTTTCCTAAGGCTATTTAAATGCCCAACATTTTGAATGTTAAGTGGAAACTTTTTTTGGTTGTCCAATCAGATCCCCAGAAGTAGAAAACATTTCCAATCAATTCTTAACAGTTTTTCACCTGGGGAGGACAGGGGAGTGGTCCTTTCCTGAGCAACCCTATTACTGTGGTTTCAAGCAGGGATAAATCTCAGCTAGTGGCTTTACTTCCTCCCCCCAAGCAACTACTCAGCATAGAGAAAATCTAATTCACAAAAATATTTGAGCTGCTTAGTTTACGCCAAATGTCTCACTTTTTCCCCCTGGGCCTATAGTAACACCAGCACTGTACTACAGTCACATGATTTTCTGTGTAGAGTCTGACTGTTTCACACCCATTTAATCTCCAATGCTTTTTTTTTTGGTCTTGTGCTCACTGCAAAGTGATTTTCTTGGGGGTCGAGGGGCTTATCTAGAAGCGTTTGCATGATTCTCGTTGTGATTTGTTTGCACTTTAGACATGTTTGTGCCATTATAAATTTGCATTATGTATTTATAATTTAATGATACTTAGGGGGGTTTGGTTTGGTTTTTTTGACTGATTACTGGAATAAACAGTGAGCATATCTGGGATATGTCATTATTTATTGTTAAATTACATTTTTAAAGCTCCATATGTTCATATAAAGGTTATTTGAAACATATCATGGTAATGAGAGATGCAAGTTATTTTCTTTGCTTATTTTTATAATTAAAGATGCATAACTTAATATGAGGCCGATGGTGGATTCCTTCTGAGACAAAATAAAATGTTAAATTTAGTCTTTTTCTAGTGTCTGATTTTCACTAAACCTTCACTGTTTGGGAAGACTAAGATACTGCTGACTTGCACATACTTTGATTTATTGTTAAAGTGGGGTGGCAAAAAAGCCAACCAGGTAAACTTCCGATGCCCTTTCTAATGTGTTTGGAGCATTATCGGTACACAAGCTCCCGCCACTAAGGAGTTGACAGTCAAATGTCTCTGGCTGGCAAGTCCCCCATTTTGCTTCAAGCAGCATAGAATCTGGGAAATGCAACAAAATATGGTTTTGTATTTCAGTCTGTGTCTTCCTGTCATCGTGGTGACACCTTACCATGCCCCGCTATCCGAGACCTGCTATTCAAATGCCACTGTGACCCTGAGGAGAAAAGCAGGGTTCTTGCCTTGGTCTCTCCACCTTGTTCCAACGAGAGGTGCAGCTATGTTTTCTTTCATTTTAAAGTCATGGTTCCAGAGTTGTAAACCCTGAAAGTGTTCGTTAACTAATACGAGGGGAGAATATCCCATGACTCCACACTGAGGGGCTGCCAGTAGGAATACAGACAGGGGTCTGTCTACTTTCCAGCTCGTGTAGACTTACATACGAGCTCTGAATATAACCCCAGCTATGTTGTTGGGGGTCTAGCGCACGTACTTATCCATGGGCAGGAAATTAGACCCCCGGCTGCCACGTGGATTTGACACCCAGGGTACCTCTCTCTAACAAATATGAGACCCATGAACAAAGCCGATAGAGAGCACGCCGACCAATGGATTTTAAGGCCTATTTATTTTAATCTCTGCATAGCTCTCCAAGTGGTAAATCCACCCCTTCAAGAGGCAGTAGCTAGATCGACGGAAGAATTCCTCTGTCAATGAACCTAACGGTGTCTACAATGGAGCTTAAATTGGCTTAACTACCTCTCTCAGGAGTGATTTCTTCCCCCCCCCACGCCCCCTGAGCCACACCGCTACGTCCACGTACGTTTTCGGTGTAGACTAGGCTTTAGTTCCTGCTAGTTACTTTCAGCCCAAGTTCTACCTATCTCAGCGCTCATAGGGTCCTCCTCGCCCACTAATGGACTCTATCTTCACAACAGCTCTGTGAGGCGGAGCAGTGCTCTCCTCCCCGTTTGTACAGATCAGGAACTGAGGGACAAGGGACAGGTGAGCGTATAGCCCATGCTGCTGTGACAGTGTAGACATACCTCTGGGACTTACCCACATCACTCCATAGATGAGCTAGCAATTTGACCCAGGTCTCCTGCATTGCAGTCCAGTGCCATCGCGAAGGTATTCAATACATTTTAAAGGCAGAAGGATGGTCTCGTGGCCAAGTGTTTCATGTCACCTCTGTCCACAGAGCAGAAGCACCTACTGGACTGCCCATTCCAGTAACTCTGACCTCATAAGATTGGATGCTGACAGTCACCGATTCAAATCCCGCTGTTCACAGGAGACTCTTGAAGCTTTAATAGAGAGAGATTGTGACAAAGCAGAACCATTAGTAAAATGAAGGTAAAAGCACTTTTTAGAGACCATCTTTATAATAGCTCGGCTATTACAGGGAGAAGAATTTCTTATTTCAATTTACAGGCTTCCTTCATCTTATCTCATGTCACTCCAAGCACAGAACTCTAATCTACACATAGGTCAGGATCTTTCTCTAACTTTGCATGAAAGATCACAAAAATGAGGGTAGTCTTTATTGGAAAAGGAGAAGGGATGAAAGGAGACTTTGTTCACATTCACCGTTACGAAAGAGAGATCAGTCCCTTTTTTTTTACTGCCCCATAATATTAAAACAAGAGGGGGCTCAATCAAAGAAGAAAATGTATTCGAGCTGATTGAGAAAGGGGGAAATGATTTCATGAGCCACTTCCAAGTTGTTTCCATTTTTCAGGGTTCACAATAGAAACATTTTCAACTGACCGAAAGCCACGTTTTGAAATAAAAGCAGGCTCAAAATGAAATGAGCCACTGAATTTTTTTCAGCACACCCAGAAAAAACCCGTTATTCTCACAGTTCTAGTTACCACTATTAATAACTTTTGTTGCCTGTTGCAATACAAGCTAAATCAATGACGCTAAGGAAATCAGTGCACTATTGCTCTGCTTTCTACTGATGACTGATTCATAGGCTGTTTCTACTGCCAGCGATCTTACCTCAGCTATGCCTGCTGTCACACCACTGTGAGGAAAATGAGGCAATCCTCTGAAGGCTTTTATGCAAGCTGTCCAAATGCCAATTCGGTGACCCAGGTCCTTGAAGGAGCCCTCTTGTATCATACAGAAATAAAAATCTAAATAAATAAATAAATAAGTAGTTTGAAAAGCAGGAAATATTGCTGGCAGGAGTTTTCATTATACCATGTGTAACTTAAAAAGTAACTTTTTCTTTTAAAGTCTGTTTGGGATTTTTCCTTTTTTTAGCAGTTTCCATTGTCTCTTTGCTCTCAAGGCTGCAAGCATCTAAGCAATGCTTCCGCTAGGCAGGAGGTTAGTACTTCAGCTAATTATCCTTCTGCTTCCCCTTTCAAGGATCAATGCATTTTCACTACCAGGAGTAACAGCACAGTGTCATTGGTACGGATTGGGCTAATATCTGTTATTGTTCGAGAAGTGTACAATTGTTCACACTATCTGAACAGAGAGTCACCTCTGAAACTAATGTGATAAGTTTTTATATATATCATTCCTGGGCTAAAAATTGAATATGTTATTATATATATTGAAAATTGAAATATGTTATTATAAAATATTGAATATGTTAGCTTAAAGAGACTATGTATATATTCATCTGACATGCTATAGATCTTCAGATAGAAAATAACAATGCCATCTAATATTTACATCACGTTTTTCATCCTTGAGGATCCCAAAGTGACAGAAAGATGCTTACCCCTGCAAGGGCAGGAGAATAATCTATACCAGTATAAAGGGACCTTTCACTGTGTCCTCACTAGGGATTTGTACTGTCATAACTAGAGCTGGTTGGAAATTTTCCAGTGGATCAGTTCCTCCTCCCCCCATCAAAAAATGCTGATTTGAGAAAATCAAAACATTTGGCGGGAATGTACCGATTTCACGGAAATTTTTTATTAAAAAACTACCGGAGCACTCTGTTTCGACTTCATCATTTCGATTGTGACATACTTTATAATAGTCAAAATGAAACATTTCAACCTTATTGAAACCAAGAGCTTCAATAGAGTCACTTCAGTATTTCCCAAATGAATTATGAATTGTTCTGGAAATTTCTTTTAGCTGGAAATTTCAAAATGTCAGAATTTCTCGTGGAATGGAAACTCAGTTTCAACCAGCTCTAGTTATAAGTATTACAGTAAAAAAAAAAAAAAAAAAACATAGCTCAAACTGCAGTAGTGATATCAGTACAAAACTATGCCCAGATTAGGTTTTAGAAGAGTAAATCGCCTCTAAATGATGAACGTGGCTTGCAGTCAAATCACCATCATCTTAAAATGGAACAAAACAAAACAAAGGATAATTTGATTTGACTCGGGACCAAAGGATGTGATTGACTGACTGATATTGTCTATATATTTTTTTTAAAGCTTCGTTATATAACCAGGGGGAAATCATCTCAATTTTTCCTGGCCCTCACCCTTCCGGCTTTCTTTATAGTTATGAGGAGAGAGAAAAAAAGAAACAAAAAAAGAGAAACCTTTGGCACGTAAAATGACTTTGTATAAAATGGCTGGGTGTGAAGTTTGGGAACTCACTTCACTTCCTAACTCTGGGACCTTTCTTCCTTTCTTAAGAGGCTGCCGTCTATATTCATGTATGTTGTCTCTGTCACCATCTTTCAGCAAGTGTGACTTAAAATAAATTTTTTTTTTTAAAAAACTAAAGTAGGATGATGAAATATAATGCAAGGTTCAAACTGCAATGTAATCTCTAATGCCCCTTCCCATGACACAAGCAACTTGCTTAAATGAAAAGGCAGAAAAGAATTAAATGGATAAAGAGACGGCTGTTTCAACAGAAGTGTAGAATATATGGCCAAGATTTATGACAAATGATTTTGGGGGCTCAGCTTGAAATGCCTTAAAGGGGCCTGATAACCAGTGGGTGGATGCTTGGCAATTCCTGAAAATCAAACCTCGTACGGTGGTGTATGTCTGGCACTAGTCATTTATTCAAATCTTGGTCTTATATGCGAGTAAGAGTCGCAAGTGCAGTTACGTCAGCGAGGATAATACGGCCAGGGCTAGAAATCCACATATTTCAGGGCAGTAGAATATCACTTGCTAGGATCCTGAAGCAACACCCCAATTGCACAATTATGGGAGGGCGGGATTCACCTTCCATTGGAACATCTGGCTACTTCTGGTGACAAGAATAGAGGGAAGCCTGGTCTGTCCCAGTCTATGTTCCTGAAAATGCCACCAGTGAAGTCAAAATAACAAATGCAAACCGGATTCAAATCACCATGCACTAAAATGGGTGTCACACTATTGCAGATACTACATGAGCTGTGGAAACTTGCAGTGCACCTTAGTCTCACACAGGACAACATCTGGAAGGGTCACGCCCCCTGGGATGTTTGGGCCCTATGGAAAGACAAGGTAGGACTGCTAGTAGTCTGTTGAGCCCCAGGCCACCCTAATGCTGTTTCTCCTGAAATCAGTGGAAGTACTGGATGAGCAAAGACTGCAGATTGGGCTCCACATTTTTAGCAAGGTGGGGAATGCGATGGCAACGGTTAAATTTCACTTGGGCCATTGCAAATGTGGTCAAACATTGTCCCTTTTACCAAAGCACAAATTTTACAAAAATAAGCAATGCCTCCATTATCACCAGAAGCCAATATAATTTATCAATGGAGCAGTTTCACCCTTTTGACATCAGTGCTCACAACGGAGGGTCTGGGATTTTCAAACGGAGCTATGGGAATTGGGCATCTCTTTTGAAAATCTCAGCCAGAGGCCCTAAAGAACCTCATGCAGTTTTAGTCCTTGGTTATAATACCTACTTACCTCGACCAGAGGCTCAGAGTAATTGATGCTTGCCAAGCCATTTAAGATGCTGAGATGAAAAGCACTGCAGAAATGTGTAGCATTTTCATTCCTACCCATAGCTGGAAAAGCTAATGGAACTTATACAAATACACAGGAGGATACGATTGTTTGTACGTACACACGGGATTTTTCTCTTATTTCTTTCTTTGAGGATGAAATGCCAAGAGAGATTCAAAAGTAAGGAGGGAACGGAGGAATTTGGTGCAGGAGAGAACATCTACACAAAAGCGATAATAGCAAGACAGACTTGAGGGTCAGAGGAGAACAGTTCCGTGGTAGTTGGCCGACTCAATACAATCAGACCTACTTTTCATTCCAATCTTGGCCCCTGAGCACGTGCCCAGGAGTTGGATGGGGAATTCCTCGGGGGTTATAGAACAACGCTGTGGAGCTACTTTGTGGCTGATACTCCAATCTCAGGGGAATGCCCTCGGTGGAGGGGACCGGCCAGCATGGCAGATACACCTGCTCGACCCCCAGCTTCCCTCTCTGTGGCAACATGCAAGGAGACCCCACAGAACTGGGCTGCATGAGCTCCCCAAAACTGGCCTCATTCTGAAGCAAGAAGTCCCTCAACAGCCAAGGAGAGTCAGGATTTGCCCCATACCAAAGCACCGTTAACTTTGCCTTTCCATACCGCTGTGTGTGTCCCAAAGCTGTGTGCATACATTAGCAAATTATACAGCCAACCCCGCCCCCACCAGCGATGTAGGTAACTGTTACACTCATGATATAGCTGGGGAAACTGAGGCACGGGGCGATTAAGCGACTTGCCCAAAAGCCTGTGGCAGGACCAGAACCCAGTTCTCCCCATGCACAATCCTGTATTGTAACTGCTAGACGATGCTCCCTCTTCTGCCTTTATAATGAAGTAGAATAAAAACCAGAAATTGTTTCAATGCCTTGCATTGTACAATCTGACTTCTACTTTCTTTCTCCCACCCTTTGCCTGTCTCTACTAAGACTATAAACGCTTCAGAGCGAGAACTACTTACTGTTTGTGTGTACAGCACCTTGCAACAAAGGGTCCTGATGTAGATCCCTGATCTAGGCACTCCTGTAATAAGAAAAAACAACCTGATTATACCGCACCTCTGTTTATAGGGAAATCTGTCCTGTGAAAAGTATTTCCACAGTATTTTCTCTCCACCACTTCCTGGGGTGAAAATTCCAGTTGTGTCCGTTGAGTTTTGCTCAGGGTTATTTTTTTGTCTCGGGAGTTGGAGCATTTTGTTATGAAAACAAATCATTATTCTTTTCTCGATACATTGTTTTGATTGGAGTAATCAACCAAGCTCCATAAAATCATCAAAGATTTGCTGCCAATCACACTGAAATCCTAGCACAATTGTGCTCTCAGCTGGGGAATTTCTACAGTATGAACAAGCAGAAAAGGGGATTTATTCCAATTATTTAAGGGTTTTTTTTTACTGCACTGATAATTAATCCTGATAGTTATTTTAAGAGGATTTAAAATATTTTTCTAAGTGCTGGTATGGTTAACTGTTTCATACCTGTTTTTCACGATTACTTCTGTTCTTCAGCTACAAATATGTACTGTATATATATGCCTTCTGTATGTTATTGTTAATGATCTTTTGTATCATTTAATGCCTAGAGACTCCAACACAGGATCAGGGTCCCATTGTATGCCATACAAACAGAGCATTATGCAATCCCTGCACCAAAAAGCTTACATACTTAATGGACAAGAAAACATACAAGCAAGAGGAAGAACGACTAGCTCGGTTGTTGTGGGGTGTCCACCCTCACCTCCCAAAACTACTGAATTAGCAAACAGTTTCAATTTTACCCTTATTGAATTTTGTTCAACCGTCAGGCAAGGCAGAGGAACAACACTGTGTTTTATATCCAGACCATGAAGGAGACATTCCTGCCTGGGGTAAATCTTTCCTTCCTCTGGGTAAAGCCACCATCTCAGGAAAAGACAAGGCAAACTATTAATTTATAACGGATTGCCAGAGCAGAATGGGTTGCCTTAAGACAATCAGAAAGTCCCCCAAGTAACGCAGAAAACACAATGACTACATAGGAGGAGCGATGAATACAAAGCAGCACAAAGACGCAAGAGCAGCTTCCTCCCCGTCACTACCTTGGGACTGGAGAAGCAAACTCTGCGCAAGATGTGTTGATGAGTCAGTCACAACCCACGCTTTCTGACATGGCATGGTTAAGGCTTGATTGATGTTATTCAATAAGACAGATGTCTTATCGCTGTACCACAGGAAGGGACTTCAGGCAGATCCACCCATGAGACCTCAGGGGAAGACACTTGCTCCTGAGCTGTATTCTCAGGTCAAGGAGCAAACTTCCCTTAATGACGGGGAGTGGTACATTCTGTAAAAAGAATGAGATTAACAGAAGGACGATATTGGTTTTTCCTCTTGGCTTTAGCAAGGACTTTTGCACAGCTTCCAGCATTGTGAAGCTTTATCCTCATTGAGGACCAGTTATGAGGGATGCTGAGCTTTCTTAGGGGAGACAGAGCCTGAATTTTAGCCCTCCTGTTGCAAGATTTATTACAGAATGGATCAGAGAAGGGAACCAAACTTTTAACTCAAAACCTACATGAGATGGGATCTCTGGATCCTAAGCGTTCCTGAACTTTGGGCAAGTACAGATCTAGGCTAAGATTTTCCCAAGTGACTAGTGATACTGATTGCCTCCATTCCCAACCTGAAACAATTAAAAGGGGCCAGACTTTTAGAGGAAGGATGCTCAGTGCTTTGTCTTTTTGGAAACCCAAAAAAGTGAGGCGCACAAAACCACTAGTCATTTGGGAAAATCTTAGCACCAATCCTATGTCTACAATCATCAACATAAGCCACACCTAATATCACAGCCCCTCTTACTTATGTTGTAACTACCACTTCTTTGCAACTGTTTGATGGAATTGCCTTCGACTGACACTCGATGCACTCCCAAGTTCAATGCCAGGCCTTGATTAGAATCAATAAAGCCCTGCACAGCTTGGAACCTGGCTAATCTTTGAGATGTCAACAACTATGTCTTGTTACCTGTCACCTGAGTTTAAAAAAAAACCTCCAAAAAAACAGGGTGCAGACAACTCGGAATCCTCAGTAAAGGCCTCTGTGCTCTGGAACCAATCTTTTGCCACTGAGCCATGGCTATGGAGCAAGAAGCATATATTTATTCAGTATTTCTGCTGATTAGGTTCAGTAACTGAGCAGGTGTTCAGACAGGACAGTGATAGCAGAGAATTGCCTGTTTTGTAAGCAGCTGTGAGCAATAGATTGGTTATTCTTTGCAAACATCCCCAAATATTGATACAATAGTCACGATACGATCGTATAAATAACCCTCATGGCTTTCTAAATTACATGTGTACACTTACATGGTGGCCTGGTGTGATGCCTTGTCCTGGGTACCTCTCATGCATACTGCAGTTCCTTATGGAAATAGTAGATATTGTTCTCATGCAGGGATATACTTCTCACTCAGTGATACATTTCTCACGCTGAGTAAATAACGAGCGGTTCTCATAGCCCTGAACTGCCTTTAATCATGTACACATTTCTCATTGCAACAAGAGAGCTCGAAGATAACAGCAGTATCTTATTGCCTTCCTCCCCAACTGAAATCCTGGGAGATATTCCAGCCCACAAGAAGTCAGAGTCACCTCTGGTAGGAATCCACTGAATTTACACTAACAATGGATTTGGTCCAAGGAATTTATGAGAGGCAAACTTTGCATAGCACCCTTCCACCGCTGCTCTGGCTGTGGCATTCCAGGCATTTTGTGCAGCCGGATTCTGGCCTTTGAAACAGAAACAGCCACCATAGGGCCAAAGCCTCTGCTGGTGTAAATCAGTATTGCTCCAGTGGTTTCCATGAAGCTACCTTAATTTACACGGGCTGAGACTCTGCCCTTCACCAATGCCTTCCTTTCCTGGGCAGCTCATCTCCACTTTGTTTAGTATAGTTAGTGAGCTGAGGCCTGTAACTTTTGGTTCTGCTTTCTGGTCTTCTTCCCCCTCCCAGACCTCCAACAACAGATGCTCTGAGTGCATTCAACCTTTGTGAACTTCAAAATAATATATTAAAATGTGGCTGTGCCCAATCAATGGGCCCTTGTGCCCAATAAATGCCCCAACAGGGAGAGAGACCGGAGAAATTAAATAATAAGCTTGTAAAAAACCCATGCCTTCCTTGCACCTTTTGGTTTAATTGGTTACAGTCTGTAAAATAAATTGAGGCTGTAAAATGTTTCATGTGCTCTTGAAAGTACAGTGTAGTCTAAGGGTGGCAGAGAGTCAGGACTCCATTCTCTGCCAGTGACTCAATGTGGGACCTGAAACACACGACTCAGCCCCTCTAGGCCTCAGTTTACCTCTCTGTAAAGCGGGGGTATTATTTCTATACCTCACAGTGCAGATTGCAAGGCTTAGCAGAATGAATGGGAAGTGCTTTGAGATCCACAGCTGGATGGCGTGGCAGAAAGGGAAAGTGTCACTGGAGCTTTTCTGGTGGTACCACTATGAAAAGAGACAGCACAACTTTTAACTGATTTACTTTTTAAACTAACTTAGGCCCAGATTCGGAAAAGATATTTGGGTTCCTAACTTCCACTGAAATCAATGGAAGCTAGAAACCTAAATACCTTTAAGGATCTGGATCTTACAGAGGGCTTGTTGACATGGGGACACACGAGAAAATTAATCTGAATTAAATAAAGATGTGAATTTTAACGTCGTTTATTTAAACTGCATTAACCCCCTATGCGGGCACACTTGTTCAGAACTGAAGTGGCTTTAATCGGATTTAGCTTAATTCCCTTCCAAAGTGAATTAAACTGAATAAAATTAAGGCCACTTTAATTCTGAAAAGAGCAACCACATCGGGACTTAATGTGGTTTAACTAACCCACTTTAAATTTGCATCTTCATTTAATTCAGATTAACTTTCCTGAGCATCCCTGTGTAGACAAGCCCTTACTACCAATGGGCAGATGTGGTCTGAGCCAGCCAAATCAATGGTCTATTAAAGCATCCCAGCGAAGAAACAATACGACTGAAGATGAAGAAGAGGTGCTAGCTTTATTTTATTGAAAAACCTTATCGCTCACCCCATGGAGACGGAAGGAGCCAGGGAATTTATTACACCGCATCAGTGCGAAGATTTCTCCTGGCAGCTCAAGGACTTGTCAGGAAATGATTAAGAAAGCAGAGGAAATTAAAGTCAGAGAGTTTTGATCCCAGTCACATTTCTCCACCCCTGCCCACAATCCCCTTTGACGTGGGAGAAGGGAATTGCTCAGAGCTCAGCTTAATGTCAAAGGGCAACACCTCAGAGCAAGAAATATACTGGATGCCAAATGGAAGCCTTACCCATCTGACGAACCAAGCTTCTCGTTTGCTTACGTTGTTAAGTATCTCAAGATAGGAGCCATCACCTTGTTATCAGCAACCGGCTGTCAACGCCTAAGGAATACGGATGCGGCACCCTGACATTGTCCTACTTTAACACCACCAAGAAACCACTGAAGACTGGAGAAGCCAATGTAGACTCGCACCGTATTTGTTTGATCATTTAAAGGCCAAGTCCTGCAGTTGTTGCTCAAAGTCCTAATAAAGTCACTTGCAGCAGGTGGTTGGGGGCTGTGCCTGAATTCTATCTCGGAGAAGCAGCAGTGCCTAGTGGATAGCGCTCTGAACTGGGGGCCAGGAGACTCGGGTTCTATTCCCAGTGACCCACTGGGTGACCATGGGCAAGTCACTTGACCTCGGTCTCCCTTCACACCTTGTTTGTTTAGAAAAGGGTCTCGGGGTACGTCTACACCACTCAGAGGTGTGACTGCAGCCCTGACAGACAGACCCAAGCTATCTTTGATCTAGCTAGCTCAAACAGCAGAAAAGCTGCAGCCACAGAGGCTGTACAAGCCCACCCAGGACTTTCGGTATGTACTCAATGGCTAGCCCATGCTGCCAGGACTTCACTGCTGTTATCTGAGCTAGATCAAAGCTGGGTCAGGTCTGGCTCCATGTGCTGCAGTCAGACTTCTAACTGCAGTGTAGACAGACCTTTAGACATGGTGCAAAGTACGGAGATGTCCACACTGCAGCTGTGCCACTATAATGCCACAGTAGAGACACTTCCTACAATCCATGGAAGGGGGTTTTCCATCAGCGTAAGTAATCCACCTCTTGGAGAGAATGCTGCCATTGTCCTAGCCACGTCTACACCAGGGGTTAGGTCGAACTAAGTACGGCACTCGGGGCATGACGTTTTTCACAGGCCCGAGCGCCGGAACTAGGTTGATCTAATTGTGAAGAGTTGGCCAGGCCTAGCACAGCGGAGCCTCGAGGTACGATTGCAGTATAAATCATAATAAACCTGAGACATTTCTCCTCAGCTTTCTGTTTGAGATCCAGACGATACGTTTGACCGCTTTTACTAAATAATAATAATAATAATAATAATAAAAGAATCTATAGCTCTTATGCAGCACTTTTCACTGTCAAACTCAAAGCACTTTACAAAGGCAGGCAAATATCATTGCCTCTCTGAGCTCACAATCTAAACAGACAAGACATACGAAAGACTGTTGTCTTCATTTTACAGATGGGGAAACCAAGGCACAGGGAGATTAGAGGTTTTGCTTGAGGCCCACTTACGTCAGCAGCAGAGCTGAGACTAGAAGGTCTGCCAAATCCTAGCCCAGTGCCCCTCCATGGGCCCATGCTACAGAATAGCTGCAACGAGCAAGCCTGAATGAGCAATTCTCGTCAGACTCCGTTCCTGAGATGAGGGGATAGCCACGGTAACCCCTCACTGTACCCACTGCAAATGCCCTGACAAGTATCTCTGACCTTGATTAATGCAAATTTCTCCTCTTCGGCCTCACTAACGCCCAGCTCTGTCCTAAATGCAATCACTGAAAGCATCCTTCACATCACATCTGTCTGCCTCCCACTTTGAACCCCTCCACTGGCTTTCCATTTCTTACGGCACCAAGCTCAAGCCCCTAACATGTCCCCTTTCCTGCATCTCTCCTCCCACCCCCTTTGTCTCTTTTCCCACTCTTGAGTCTACACTTAAAATGCTACATCGATGCAGGTACGCTGCCGTAGCGCTTTAATGAAAACGCTCTAAGCCGCTGGGAGAGAGCTCTCCCGTCGGCATAGTTAATCCACCAGCCCGAGAGGCGGGTGCTGTGTTGGTGGAAGAAGCTCTCCTGCCAACATAGCATTGTCTACATTAGGGGTTAAGTCAGTATAAATACATCGCTCAGGAGTGTGGATTTTTCACACTCCTGAGCGACAGTTATACTGATATAGGTCGTGTAGACCAAACCTCAGCCTGATGCCTGAAATACACACTCTCCTTCATCTCAGTCACCAAGCACCTCTTTCTCCTCCTTCAAAAATCCCTTCTTCAAAAGCCACCTCTCCCATGGATCTGTCCTCCTTCCCTCCTCCTAAGCTATCCGCATCCCTCTTGTGAACTCTTCTCCTCTGCTGAGCCTTGTGGGACTTCTCTAACCTGTCAGTTCCTAGGGGCAAGGGACAGGAAGCTGAGTCTTGTTTGAGCTGAGAAAAGGGTGGTTTAATCTTTGTTTGTTCATTTGCTCGCTTGAGTTCTCTTTCTGCCAGATTTTCTATTTTTGTTTTGCCGGCTCCCGAACATGGGGTTTTCAGTAAGACGTGGTAGTGATGTCCTATCACAAGTAAGGCTATTATTTGCAGTACCTGGGCAGAATCGGGTGGATATGAGGAAAGACTCCAACTGCGTCTGTTTTCTCGACAAAAGAGCTTCAGATAAACAGCCAAACATGAACCGCCCAGAGGTTCGTCCACTGCTCTAACCCCTTTCTCTCTCAGCCCCATCCTGTGAGGTGCAGAGAGCGCTCAGTGACCATCAATTTCCAGCACTGTATTATTTTTATTTGCATTAGTCTAGATTGAGGCCCCATTGTGCTAGGCACTACACTCAAAGAGCTTCTCAACCAAAAACACAAGACAAAAGGAAGCATAATTTTACAGATAGGAATGAGGCAACACGGATATGGGGCCAGAGTTTCAAAGGGCCTCAGTATGCTATAAGCTTTTGAAAATCTAGACAGGAGAGTCACGGCATGAGCTGCTGGGCACAACTGAAAATCAGAGCCTTATTTCGGCACCTGTATGGGAGCTGAGCTCTTCTGAAAACTTGGAGCCCAGTTGTGGATGCTGAGGACTTGGGAGCCTGGCCCCAAACTTTTGAAAATCTGAGGACGAGTGACTTGCTCAGGGGAACCCAGGGAGTCTGCGTCCGAGCTGGGAATTGAATCCAGACCACAAAGACACCCTTCTCACTCTTGCACATACAGACTTTTAAAGCTGAGGGGAGAATGGACGACAAACAGCTTGATTTCTCCAAAACCATCTGAAGAGCGAGTTGGATCTATTATTTTCTTTCCCTTTTTCCCCCCTTCCTCCTTCAGGGAGGCACCATTGTGTTTTCAGCTGTTTGGGCCCAGATCTGAAACCCACATAGTGACTGACATCACCCATTTGCGCTACATCCCCATTTGTGCTGGCAGATCTCTAAAGATAGATCAGAGGGAAGATTAGCATCCCAAGCAGTATTAATAGGAGGCAGCTGCTCTTTAAAGAGACTTTTAAATAATGTAAAGAAACTTAGTCATATTTTTAAAAGACTTCTAAATTAACCAGGCTGCCCCCTCTCCTGTACACACACGTCTGTTCTCTCTTGGCTGCTAAGGCCGCGTTTGGGTTACTACTCGCTGCGTGCTCAAACAAGGGATGCATCAGCCCCTGATTGGCTGGATAACATCAGTTCCATTGCTGATATCAGACTTTGGCTCAAAGGAACTGGAGTCTTACGATTGAAATGGCAGCTTTGTACTCGGAAAAGTTGGCAGTGTGCACTTTAACTACGTCCCTGCCAAAGCATGGCATGCCCAGATCTTCCCAAATATAGGAGCAGACCCTGTTTACACTGGAAGCTATTTGAGGCAGGGACCTCTGTCTTTCTAATGTCGGTAAAGTGCACCCAGCACATTCTTAGAAAGAATGCATCACATTTATGAAGACAGCACCCTATAAAGTAGGGTATGTTCTTTGTCACTGTGATTAGACCAGATTTCCCCCCGGCCAAGAGAGGCATTAATGGGGGGGACCAATTGCTACTTCCGAAAGAGAACGGAGCAGACCACAATGATGGATTATTTAATGATTAGAAATGGCAGACTGCCACGGAAGCCTTGTGATAAAGAATTTGAGGATTACTGAGGCAGTCCTCAGAAGGATCCAAAACTCTTTGTGGAACCAAGAGAAACAAAGTCCTGACATACTCGGTCGTACTCAGTCAAGGACTTCTGAATTCACAGTATTACGGACAAAATCCCTTGTGTAAAACCTTCGGGCAGAAGCACAGAGGTAGAGACGGGAAAACCCAAAAGGTGAAGTCCATACTACACAGGCGGACCAAACCAAAACCCCAGCTTTGGGGAAGGATGGTCTTGTAGTTAAAGCCCTGGGCTGAGGCTCAGGAGATCCGTGTTCAATTCCCAGCTCCGCAAGAGACTTGTGTGACCTTGGGCAAGTCACTTAACATCTCCTTGCCTCAGCTTCCCAACTGTAAAATAGAGAATACTACTACCTTTCTCCCACCCTTTATCTCATCTGTGACTGTAAGATCTTCAGGGCAGAGACTCCTTATTACATGTCTGTACAGCACCTGGTACATGGGAGGTGCTGTTCTCATTTGAGGCTCCAGGTGAAACTGTACAATACACAGCTAATAACAGGGAGCACTCCCTGAACTTTGGAAAAGTTTGGAGCCAGATTCAGTTCACATTTTGCAACTTGGGACCATCTCTGCTTTGTCTTTCTGTTGGATTTTCAAGAGTTATTTTAACACCACACAGAGCGGGCCAAAACAACACGAGATCTGGGTCTTTTCTTTTATGGTGGAAAGACCCCAGACCTTCAACTATTTTGGCTGAATAAATGGCTCCCTAGTGCAATAAAAACACAAAATGCAAATATAAATCTTGTGAAATTCAGATTTACTCACATCTGTAGACCCTATTTGCACAGTGCTAATCAGGATGTCTGGATACTGTATAGTTACCTACAGGGATGTGGAAAAGCTGCTAGGTTTATGGAACTAGTCCACAGAAAATGGCAAAGCAATGGTTGCAATTTGTCCCCTTTCCCAGCACTCTCCTGCCCCTCGGCCATTTACTCCAGGTGATGAACACTCCACCCCGCTCTCTTGGTGCCATTGTATACTCCAGTCCAGCTCCGAGCAGTCTTACAATGCCATGCTTCATGAATAACCTTCTCTGAACATTAACCGGATAATACATTGAAACCTTAGCTGCTCTGTGCTATTCTGAAAACAAAATGCTGTCATACAGTGCAAGACTCACGCCAGCTCAGACTCACCGATGTGGTGCACTGAGCAGGGAATGAACATTAAGCCAAATGCTGTCTTCACTTAAACCCAGGGACTCAGCACTTCCATACACCTCATGTAGTTATCTGCACGTGTGCAAAGTGACTTGACATTCTTTATATGACCGTAGCCCCGAGAGGCTCTCACCAAACTCTGGACCCGACTGTGCTAGGTGGGATGCAAACACAGTGAGAGACTGTCCCTAGCCCGAGGAGTTTACAATCTAACAGACTAGACAAAGAGAAGGAGGGGAAACAGAGGACAGAGAGTGGAAGGGTCAGAGCAGGTCAGTAGTAGAGCGAACATTATAACCCAAATATTCTGACTCCCAGTCTAGTGCCTTATCTACAGCACTGCGTATTTTACACCCTTTTGTGTACTGGTGTGAATGATAACACAGGGACCCTGATGTCTAGTAGAGTTGGAAAGGGTGAGGGGAATGTGAAAAACAGAGGGAATTATTGGAGACATCCCTGTTAGTGATGGATGAATCTAAAAAAATGTCAGCGTTCTGAGAAAGTAGCACAAGATTTGTGGCTTCTCCGTAATTCACCCGAACCCCGAGTCTGCAAAACCGGGCTAGGAGGAAGCTCCAGATAGCCTCAGTACAGAGGCAGAAATACAATGGAGGAAAGCGGTTGGCAGGAGGAGAGAGTGTGGGCCTGCCTCTCCAATTTGTTGCACCCAGCAGCATCATTTACGCTTGTGCAGAATGAGTGTGCAGTGGGTGTAAGAGCACAAGTGTAAATGCTGACACAAAGTGCAAGGGAATCCTTTTTGATTAACATTTCCCACTGATGCAGCCCCGTCAGTGGCTGAGATAGCGATAGCCTAGAAACCAGCTGCAGACATTCTCATCGTAGCTCAGAGACATTCTAGACTCTGTGAGCTGTTAGAATGCTGGTGCCTTGTCTGTATTACTGTTCCCACCATTGCCAGCACGGTCGGAGCAGGAGCAGAATTTGGTCCAAGATTAAGTCATCTTAGCACCACTCTAAGGATGTGACCGTTCCCCCCCACCTCGCCCTGATGAAGGCAAGTTACACGGTCCTGACCCTGCAGCCCTTTCTCGGTGGAAAATGTTAAAGGATTGAGCCCAGATCAATTGCAGCCTCAGTAAAAGGCAAGGTAGGAACCTGCCCAGTAAGCCGGCGCCAAATTCCGAGAGGTGCTGACCACCTGCAATTCCCATTGAGTTCATGAGAATGAGGTCAACCCTCCTGAAATCAAAGGTACAAGTGTGGTTAAAGCATAGGACTAGGAGTCAGGATTCCTAAGTCTAGCCGAGTCTCTGCTACTGACTTGCTGTGCGACCCTGGCCAAGTCACTTAAGCTCGCTGTGCCTCGTTTGACCCATTTGTAACATATGGCTATCCAAACCTAGTAGGCCAGCTGTGAGGCTTAATTAACGAAGAACTGAGATCCTCAGATTGAAAGCACTCTACAGAAGTGGATATTATCATTGTGAGCTGCCTAATGTGGCCTTGATAGTTTCATTAGATGAGTTTTCGAACCCTTGATGCATGATATTTTTTAATTTATATTTTAGGGAGTCTGTTCCCTTTGGCAGAAGATTAGATGAAAGTGACAAAAAGTACTGACTGCCTTTGGCACTGGTTGTCTTAACATTAATCATACTGAATTCCTTGCAATTCTGAATTCCAAAAAGAATTCCACAATCACTTACACCCAAATGTGTCTCCAAGTTGACTTCTAATCACTTTTCCATGCAGTACACACCCTCCCCTCAAGGTACTGCGTAGAGACTTTGGAAATTGCTCATAGCCAGTGTGTGTATTTTGGGGGCAGGAGACAAACAACTCTTCTATGGAATGTAATAGTTCCTAACGCATGATGCATTTCCCCCTGCCCCATTAATTCTCTGAGGCTGCATTTTGTTTCGATATTATGTGCCCAGAATTTCAATGCACGGAGTCCACGGGTGACCTCAGACGGAAATTAAGCAATTTCCCTAATTTTACTTTATTTTTGAGCTCAGATATTTTAGTTTACTTTCCTCCCCTGTTCCCAAAAGTCCTTTTTTTCAATTTAAAGAAAGGTCTCAGATTAAAAAACAAAAAACAAACACACACACACACATATGGTAAAACTCAGCCACTCCAAAGCAGAAAACAAAACCAACAAATTTGACAGACCCCATCCGCCCACTTCACCAAGTCTGTCAAACCAAACAATAAATAGCATTTGAATAATGCTTAATATTTTCAAACCACTGTACAGACATTAAGCCACACATCAGATACAAAAGCATTAATATCCCCAATTTACAGATAAGGAAAATTGACGCATAGAGGTTCATAGGTTTTAAGACCAGAAGGAACCATTATGATAAGAACATAAGAACGGCCATACTGGGTCAGACCAAAGGTCCATCAAGCCCAGTATCCTGTCCTCTGACAATGGCCAATGGCAGGTGCCCCAAAGGGAATTAACAGACAGGTTATCATCAAGTCATCCATGCCCTGTCACCCAATCCCAGCTTCTGGCAAACAGAGGCTAGGGACACCATTCCTGCCCATCCTAGCTAATAGCCATTGATGGACCTATCCTCCATGAATCTATCTAGCTCCCTTTTGAACCCTGGTATAGTCTTGGCCTTCACACACCCTCTGGCAAGGAGTTCCAGAGGCTGACAGTGTGTTGTGTGAAAAAATACTTTCTTGTGTTTGTTTTAAACCTGCTACCTATTAATTTCACTTGGTGGCCCGTTGTTCTTGTATTATGAGAAGGAGTAAATAACGCTTCCTTATTTACTTTTTCTATACCACTCATGATTTTATAGACCTCTATCATATCCCCCCGTTAGTTGCCTATTTTCCAAGATGAAAAGGAAGCCGTTCTATACCCCTAATCATTTTTGCTGCCCTTTTCCAATTCCAATAGATCTTTTTTGAGATGGGGGCGACCACATCTGCACGCAGTATTCAAGGTGTGGGCGTACCATGGATTTATATAGAGGCAATACGATATTTTCTATCTCATTATCTATACCTTTCTTGACGATTCCCAACGTTTTGATGATCATCTAACGTCCGGTTTCCTGAAGAAAACAGTCCAGAGAATTTCCCACAATGCTTTCTGCATCAAACTCAACAATTTGTAGGTCTTATCTTTTAGAAAGAGACATCCGAACTGGGCTTTTAAAGACTCCACGATGGAGGATACCACTCACCAAGTTAAATGACTTGCCCCAAGGCATAGCGGGAGGTGAGTGGCAGGGCTGGGATTAGGACTAGGGCTTTCCTGTTTGCCGCAGCCAGCCCACTGGCCCGCACAGCGCGGCTGAGAGGGACAAACTTGTTTGGTCAAAATATGGAGTACTACCACTCCTACTCTGACTTTCCACCTACTCCATGCTGTGGGCATCCCTAAACGGACAACTGGGTCTGAACCAAGGGAGAGGGATCGCTTGATAATTGCCCTGTTCATTTCTGCTGAGAAGCATCTGGTACTGGCCACTGTCAGAGACAGGATATTGGGCTAGATGGACCATTGATCTGTTCTTACATTCCTACTTGAAGCCAAAGTCTCTCTCTGAATGTCTCACTGGGGCACTTACAATGTTGCACGACATTCCATCCCCTTCTTATCTGGCCCTTTACGGGAAGAGGCCCTGCAGCCTGCTACCCACCTTCCAAGCACCTTGATTTCCTCTGATGTGAGAAGACAGTCCCGACCCCAAAGATTTGACAATCTAGACATCCCCCAGGAATGGAGGTAGAGGGTGAAAATACCTTCACTGCATTTCCATGAGAACACCAGTTCTGAGGGAAACTGTAGTACAAGGAAGCAGCTGTATTCCTAGTATTGGATGGGATTATATTCAGGGATGCATCAGTGTCTGGAAACTACAGTGACAGGCCGTTTAGAAGCGTTGACAGATTAAATTAGATTTAGATTAGACCGGCTGGCTAGAAAAATGAATAAATGGGGGGATTAAATAGGTGACCAGAGATGATATTAGAATTAGATGGAAGGATTAGATTAGATTAGATTAAGACTGGCTCGTTAGGTAAATGGGGGATTAAATTAAAATGAAATGGATGCACTGGATGATAAGATAGAAACCCAGTCTGTGCATCTGAGATGAGATGGATTTAGAGGAGACTCGATTAGAATTAGATGGCTCTCTTAGATTAGTATTTATCGACAGCGTGCTTCTGACTTGTCATACTTCCTGCTTTGCATTTATTGTTCAAAGGCTTCCTGCTTCCCATACCACTCTTCTCCTACTTGATCCTGCAACAGAAACGCCAAATCTATGGCATCATATTAAATTTCCAGAGCAACTTCCTGCAATGTCACAAATACAAGATTACAGACTGTGAATCAAAGGGAAGGAGAAGGGTGGGAGGCTTGAGAGAAAACTCTGAAGGAGACACAAATATCAGAGAAAATAGCCTGGGGAAAAACAGGACATGACTCGCCAAACAAACTGCTCTGTGTGTCCAATATTTTCAAACTGTGGCTGTGGTTTGGTTTTTCCCCCCCAAGTTTGTTCCAGTATGAAGGTCCCAGTTAAACACAAACAAAAGCTCAAAACAATAGTCAGCACTTGTCTTTTAAAACTGAAATCTCCTGCTTCAGTCTGCTCACTGCTGCTCATCCCTCTTGTGCCACCTGCTGACCAAATGAGGATTTCCTCGGGCATTTTCAATGAAGCGCCGGATCACGTATCATTTGGGGACCTCCAGAACATGAAACTATGAATGATAACGCTTTGCCACCATAGCCAGAATGACACACACCCTCTTTTCCCCCTTCTGCCTCCTGACTTCCGCTCCCAAGAAAGCACCCCAAACAGAGCTTGCCATAACCCCCAAAGCCACTAGCATCAGAAACCCTATGAAATCTGCTAAGGACTTCACTATTGTCAATCTGTTGTAAATGGCAGGTGCTCAGATACTATGATGATAGGGAACAATAAAACACCCTGAGAGGGGGAGAGAAGAGAGCGCGAGCGTGTATGCACTCTATACAATCAAATAATAATGGGCCAAACCCTAGGAGCCTTTCATAGTTTTACTTCGTTCTTAGAAGGCCCGCAGGAGAATGCGTGAGAAAGAACTGAGTAAAACATAAGTAGGGAGATCACGATTTGGCTTCTTGTTATTTATGATTTTACATACCACTGCTTGGGCCTCAGAAACATCTTTCAGTTACTTCAATGACAATTCAGAGTCACTCCCTTCTCTCCCGGAGAGAAGCTCCAGATTTATACTGCTGTAACTATGACCACAATCTGGGTCCCTCATCAGGAGTTCTGCTTGAGTAAAGGTCTCAAGAGGGAGCCTTCAGGCTATCATTGCGTTGCACCAATTGCAGCTACAGTAAGTCAATTATTGCAATCAGCTTCTGGACTTTGAGAGGGGGGTAGAAACAGGAGGCAGGAGCACTGCAGCTGTGTCCCCAGGAGTAAGGACGCCCTCTGGTGCTGCCATTGCGCCTGCAGAGCTCTGCACAACTTCCAACACAGAAAGCTGCATGGCCGAGAACTGAGGCAAAAAGCCCTTGAGAGTTGCACCATTGAGGATATTGCTAGCACAGAGCTTGCTTTATTAATTTAAAAACCATATGTTTTAAACGACAGTTTTGTGAGGTGGGTTGAGCACTGACGAAAGGTGTCAGATAGACACCGTGAAGACTGAAACCTTCCATTTATCTCTAGCACAGAGCCCAGTCAGGGAGACTTCCTGCATACCTCCTACCCAGGGGACCTGAGAATCGAGGCCATGCGGTCCCATTACAAGGGCACTGGTCGGTGACTCTGGAGACCAAGATTCTGAGGACTTATTTCATTTCTGAACATTTTAAAGGGAAGACGGCATGCAATCTCACCCAAATAGCTTGAATTTTGCAAATGTTTGGGGCCTCCTATTTATCAAACCCCTGGTGTGTCTGGGAAAGAGAAAAGTCGTTGAAGAAACAACATGTGCACAACTGCCATTTTGCAAAGTTAACTAATACGGCAATTTAAAAATAAACAGCAAACACCTCTTCAGGGTTTCTGAGGAACAAAGTGCTGGCAATTTTTCAAAATGATTAAGTCATTGTTTTAGTTAAAGTGGTTTTTATAACCCCTAAAGCTATTTTTGATGGCTGTAGAAAAAGGAGAAAGTCATTTTATAGCGAATCAAAAGCGTTTAAAGACACAGTTGTGCCAATTTTCATCCCATACGAATTAACCCTTAATGGACAATGCTGGCCTTTCTACGTGGTTCTTTTGGAGGGGGGTTTTAACCATGCTATACAATTCTGCAATGGAAATTTGATCCATGTATAGAATTCTACAGGATATTTGTTTAAAATAAAACTTGTACAAAAAGGAGACCATTCTCTGTGGTATTTTAGTCATTTATATTAATACTGTATAACTTGCGAGTGCCAATCAAGATTTGAGCCCCATTATGTTTGGCGCCGTACATATTCATAGTAAGGAACAGTCCTTGCCTCACTTACGATCTGAATATGCACTGAAGGTTAAAAAGTGAGATAAATAAAGTAGTACCCACATTTTGTAGATGGGGTAATAAGGCACAGAGATTTAGGGACTTACCCAAGGTCACACAGGAAGTCTGTGGCACAGCCAAGACCCCCAGCTCTCCTGGGTCCCAGTCCAGTGCCTTAACAAGAAGTCTATCCTATTGAACCCTGTTCAACTTCTAAAGAACTCTATTTGTTTCATCACTATTAAATTCCATAGACTTTCTCAGAGGAAAAATGAATGCATTGTAATAAAATTGTTACTAACATTGGGACAGATTCATCCCCTCTGATTTTACTGAGCCTTCACCAAGATGAAGATATGCAGAGTACCTGATACAGAGCTACGCAACAACTGATACAGAGAGGGAAAAACATATTTACATGCGAGTCTTGAGCTGCCCATGTTCCCTTACTTTCAGGGGACAAACCAAACCCCTCCAAACAAGAGGTGAAATCAACATGCTGGTTACAAGTAAAATGGTTCCACGCAGGATTACATAAAATGAAAGAGAAAAGTAGCTAACCTTGATGAAGAATGTCATGAATATAACATCTTTCCAGTAAAGATGAATCATTTCCCCAGGAATACTGGAATCCAATATCTACCAATTATGAAAATGTCCACATAAGTCAATGCATTCAAGGCTCAATAAATCAGACATTTTTAGTGAGAAAATGGGCATTGTATAACTCTCTTCAGTTGTTATAAATCTCGGGTGCAGAAGCAGTAAATACCATGACAGACAAGTATTAGAAATATAACCTAATGAATTCAAACTTCCACCAACTCACTAGGATAGGGCGACACAGTGATTTATTAATGCTAGAGGCCTGATTCAAAGCCCACTGAAAGATTCCCATGGACTTCAATGCGTTTTGGATCAGAACCTAGACTCCCATATTGTCAGAGACCAGAGTTCAACTAGGACCATTGGGTAACGGGTGCGAATGAGTTGGAGTGTCTTGTCCTAATTCCTCTGGTAAAGGTTTGACGTTACACTTTACAACACTAATGTACAATCCAATACAATCAGTAGCCTCAAGAATAGGACTACTCCCAGTAGGGCTGAAAATGCATTGACAGAGAGCTGTATGGCTGATCACAAGTTGGCAGTGTTTGTCTGGATTTAAGGAGCCTAGTCAGCGACTAGCTGGCCTGCACACGTTGCTGGGAGGTACAAGGGCATATCAACAGCAGAACAGCTACTCCTGACTAGCCACATGCTATTCACCACATTCATGAATAAAAAATGCTCAGTACTTTTTAACTTCAAAGTACATTATGAGCATTAATGAATTAATCCGCACAGCACCCCCTACAGGAGGCAGGTAAGTGTTGTTAGCGATGGGGACGCTAAGGCAGAGAGGTGAACGACCACACCCAAAGTTACACATTTAGAACTCAAATTTCAGAGTAGCAGCCGTGTTAGTCTGTATTCACAAAAAGAAAAGGAGGACTTGGGGCACCTTAGAGACTAACAAGTTTATTTGATGCATCCGATGAAGTGAGCTGTAGCTCACGAAAGCTTATGCTCAAATAAATGTTAGTCTCTAAGGTGTCACAAGTCCTCCTTTTCTGTTTAGAACTCATTTACTCCTGGATCCCAAACCTATGCTCAAATTATTTTTTTTGTTTTTTTTTAAATCACACTTCCTGGATACTGGGTTTGATGCTGAATGATGCTGAGCACGACTGAAAATCTGGACCCTGGTATACCAGAATTTGAGCCATAATATGGCAGATTGTCCCCATTTAGTCAAGTCCACACAGGTGTTTACAGTGAGGAGAGAAAGGAGGAAACTGTGGTCCCAGATGACATTCTATCCTCTCTACCACCCTCCACCCCTCTGGCTGGGAATGTGTGCCAAGATGGGGTCATTATTCTCTCACTCAGGAACGGCTCCCTGCTCATCAAAAGCAACAGCTCTTCTGAACTTAAATCGAACTTCGGAAGATTATTGTATGCGGCTCAGAGGGTCAGTAAGTTTGGCCACCCCTGCACTGTACAGACAAGTAATGAAGCCCCTCCGCTAGAGACCTTACTGTATAGGTGAGACAAGGTGGGGGAGGTAATATCTTATTGGACCAGCCTCTGTTGGTGAAAGAGACAACAGTAAAGAAGGGAGATGTGTCAATGACATTTCTCAAGCATCCACCGATCGGTGATTTTGCAGCTTTCATTTCAAATGAGGTTTCTTTTCTTTGAAATGCTTCGCTCTGATTTTTAAACAGAAACAAGCTGCATGTGAGAAGAGTCCAAATAGAGGGCAGTGTAATAATTAGGTTTCAGGGCCAGACTGGCATGACTCTCCTCCTGTAGCATTTCATGGAAGTCGTGAAACAAGCAAGCTGCTCAAATCAAAGGGGACTGGGTGGAGAATTGGGCCCAGTGATTTCACAAGCCAAATGCTGGCATAAGTGGGTGAAACTCCACTGGAGTCAATTGAGCTGTGCCAATTTACACCAGCAAAGTATTTGGTCGTACACTGGAAACAGTCTGAATGAAAAACTCAAACGTCTGTACAGAGCCTAGAACCATTTAAGCGTAAAGGACAGCCTGATCAAGCTGCCCAATGTCAGCAATTGCTAATGCTGTAACTCTACTGAGAATTGGATAGCGCTGGGAAAATATTGTTGTGACTTAAAAGGTTAATAGAAGCTGGGACACTGCAGAAAAGAAGATTAATTGGGAACAAAAGAGGACAGTGCTGGGCTGTGTGTGTCATGGCTGCTTGGTCTAAGCACTGCAGCTTTAAGCACTGGGCATCTGGGTTTTGTCATGTAAAGATGTTCTTCCACACTGACAAAAAATGATGCACTGTGACCTAAGATTTGAACAGGTTAGATAGGCCCTGCAGCCAGCCTTTGTCAGCAATCTGCCATTCCTCTTCTGTAATCCCAGAGCTTGAGACAAAAAGCTTTACAAGTGCAGCCTTTCTGCTCCGGAGCTTTTGCTAATCTGAGCATAGCTATGTGCGTGCTGTTGTTGGTATGTCAAATTAGTCTTTATCGGTGCACTGAGAATTGTCTGCATGCGCTTTACTGAGCTGACCCGCGATATGTCTCTATTAAGCAAATTCAGTCGTGAAATAGAATTGTCCTTCAAATCAGAGCTGGTTGAAAAAAGTTTGTTGTGAAAACTTTCAAAGTCATTTTCATCCCACAGGTTTTGCAAGGGAAGGATTTTTCCTTTAGTCCCAATTTTTCCTAAGAATGTTTATTAAAAAAACAAAAGGGGGGAGGTCCTTTTCCTTCTTCCCCTGCACCCACTTTATTTTTCGTGTGTCTGTTTTGTCACAGAAAAGGGAGGGGGGAGAAGTAGGAGAGGGAGAGAAAAAATGAAAAGAATGCTCATTTTCATTTTCCAGTTACATCCAAAAAACCCCAGAAATGTTTGGAAAAATTTGCAAAAATGTCCATTTGTGAACAAAAGGATTTTTTCAACATAAACATTTTTCATTTGAAAAATTTCAACCAGCTCTTCTTCAAATGACCGGTATTTGATTGATTGATTGATTTAGAGCCTGACCTTGTAAGCTATTGAGAACCCATGACTCCCAAATTACGGGATCTGAGCTTTTCAAAAGCACCTTTCACATTTATCTCGATGCTTTAATAGTCTTTAAATACTGACTTTCTGACTATGTGCAAATCCAGCTTGCTTTACGCACATGACAGTAAGTAATAGAGCCATTGCAGCACTTAGGAGAGTAGGATTGTATGACGGGGCACCTAGGAACCTCAATTAAGCATTGGGGCTCTACTCTGCTAATCGCCTCTTTTACAGGTAAAGTGCTGCTCGCAGAGTCCCCCCCATTCTCCCCACCCCCATTCTCCCCCTACCAGACTGGGGCCGGGGGAGCTCAGAGCTTCTACCCTGCAGCAGGGTGGTGGGGCTAGGGGCTTCAGGCCCACAGGAGGCGCCTGCCGGGGCTTGTGGCTTCCGCAGGAGTGGGACTGAAGCTGCGCGCCCTGGCAGGTGTGCCTGACTCTTGAACTTTAGAAGATTATTGTACGCAGCCCAGAGGGTCAGTAAGTTTGGCCACCCCTGCACCGTACAGACAAGTCATGAAGACCCTCCCCTAGAGACCTGACAGTACAGGTGAGACAAGGTGGGGGAGGGAATGTGTTTTATTGGACCAGCCTCTGTTGGTGAAAGATACAAGCAGTCAAGCTTCACAGAGCTGTTGTACAGGTCGGGTGTCAGACAGGATGACCAACATGGTTTCCTTGCGCTCCCTCGTTTGTTTCTACCCGTTGTCTCTTGTCTTATACTTCGCTTGTAACTTTGGGCGCAGGGACCATCATTTTTGTTTGGAGAGCACCTAGCACAGTGGGGTCCCAGTCCACGATAATACAAATAAAGACAAACAACGACAACAAATGGACAAGTCAGGCAAACGGGGGTGGGACGACGAGGTAAAAATAAAAGAGACCGCTTAGCATGCAAGCAGAAATCTCAGCTCGCCACTTGCCCAACTGGGACACGGCCCCCTGGTGCATTCCATAGTCCAATTTTAGCACCAAAAAGAGTGTGGCATCTTACTACCCCTAGCAAGTGACACTTTGGGCGACCGTCATCCCAGGGGTGACTTCAAGCAGAGTTGAAGAGGGCTCAGTTAGTAAGTCCTCTCTGCCTGTTACATTTAATCTTCCTCATTTATTTCTCTGCTGACAAACCATTTCCTGACATTTTGTTTGAGGCTCGATAACCTCCTCCCATGTCTTGAAAGATATCTACAGTTCCATAATTCCAATACTGTCACTACCATGCTGTTTGGTGTCAACGCAAAATAAAACAGATCACGTGGTTGCTTTGGATCAGCTTTATTTCCCCTATAATGATTACCGAGCTTCTCTCTTTCAACGTTCCACATTTCCTGGTCAGTGTCATAGATTTGCCCGAGGGCCTGTGTTTTCTGGGTGACCAGGACAACCCCCTGATTGCCCACTGCTTGATTCTGGGTAAAGGCGAAGGCAGATTCTTTATTAATGGGGGATCTGTAGCATGCAGCATTAGGGCCCAATCCTGAAACACTTGCTTAGGTTTCAAAAGCCAATAGGGTTGAGGGCATACACAACTCATCACAGGACTGAGCCTTAAAAGCTTGTTTGAACATGGTCCACATTTGAAAACTACACGTGATGGGCCAGATTTACAGTGGACTTATGTATTTATCTGGTCTCCATTACTGGAGTATCTGAGCACTTCTCATTATCTATCCTCACAACACCCCTGCATTATCCCCATCGCACAGATGGGGAACTGAGGCACAAGACTGACCTTGCCCAAGGTCACACAGAAAAAGGAGGGATTTGAATCCCAGTCCTATGCTGGCGCTCTTACAACTGGGCCGTCTTTCCTCTCTGATCTGAACTCCCATTTATGCAATGAAAAAAGGGCTAATGATTCAAAAGAGCTCAGCACCAAACGTGCACCTAACATGTTGTACCCGGCCACTTATCCTGGTGCCGAAGCAGGAGTGAACTCTTCTGAACATCTGTCCTGGATTGTGCATGCTGGCTGCCTTTGAAAATCCAGCAGTGTGTGTGCAACCGTCACCCACTCACTTTACATTTTATTTCCCTTTATGCTCTGATCTGTGAACCTTTTAAAAATAAACCTGGAATCCCTTTGGGAAGAACACAGCTGACTTAGTTGGCTCGGTCACATCATGCATTCCCAGGCAGGGAGAGTCATATTTCCAAAGGGAGCAAGCCCCTGCTCTGATTGCTCATCAGCATGATGGAGTTATAGTTATAGCTGTGAGAAATCGGATACTTTTATAGAGACGTGGGTACAATATTGTCAGAGAGACACCCTGATTTAAATGGGCTCCAGGATTCAGTAGTGGCTTTTTCCTGACATCATCTAATCTAGTTAAGAATGAAGGTAATATCCCTGGATAATTATAATAGAATTAACTCGCTGGTCAGAAAGAGGTGAATGATTTACGATCATTACTAATATAAACTGAGGCCATGATCCTGCAGCGGTTCTCAGGCTTTTCCTTCCCTAGACCACTAAATCATCTGTGATTTCTTGCCATGAAATTGAATTTTATGTGGTTGCAAAAAATCGTGGGACCAGGGTCAAGGCATAACAAAAGCACGGGGGGTGGGGGGGGGTGAGGGGGGCAGGTACATGTGCAGAGTAGAGGGTGATGAGTGGCGGGGACAAGAAGGGGAATCAGGGTTGGAGGATCGCTGCTGGGGATTCCAGGGCAGTATGTCCCACTAAGCTCTTGGTCAGAATGATGCCTGTTGGCAATGAGTTCCACAGGCTAAATGTGCATTGCGCTGAAAAAGTATTTCCTTTTATCAGATTTAAATTTGCCACCTTTCAATTTCATGGATTGTCCCATTTGCTTGTATTTTGAAACAAAGCGATTAGAACTTCCCAGTTGATTATGGGGCCAGTACAGCGTCAACATTAACATATAATAGAGAGACACGGTGGGTGAGGCAATATAGTTTATGGGACCAACTTCTGTCGATGAGAGAGACAAGGAACTGAAGAAGAAGAGCTCAGCATAGACTCAAAAGCTTTTCTCGCTCACCAATGGAATTTGGTCCTATAAAAGGACCCACCTTGCCTCTCTAATATCCTGGGACCAACACGGTTACAACATATAATAGACCTGGAAGCATGTCAATACAAGAGAGCATAATCTGAGCCCATGCCTCAAAGACTCAAAATTAGAGCTGATAAGAACATTCAACGCAATTGAAATTGCAATAGAATGACAGCAATGCTCAAAGCCAGCCCCTTTCAGAGCCAGGCATATTCATAGCTCCATGGACTTGAATGCCAGAGCAAACATTAGATCATCTACCCTGACTTCCTGTATTACCTCCTCTATCACCATCGGCATACAAGTGCCATTACAGAATGCACTTTGCAGGTGCTCTTAACAAATTCTTCCATGGTTTTTCTTGTTTTGAATAAGGACATTTATTAAATAAATATGCTTAACGGGCGTTAATGTATTTGACAAAGCTAGAAAAATGTCGGGGCAAGGTGGCATAGAACTCCATAGGAGGTTTACCAAAGACTAGGTGTGGTCACGTGTGTCTATATCACTCCGAAACTGGCATTAAGCATAAGCAGACTAAGCAATTGCTTAGTGCCCGGAGCAGCTCAAGCTCCACTCCATTTTTATCATGTGTTGGGGGGGGAGGGGGGAGCAAAATATTCCTGTTTAGGGCCCCCAAATGAGCAAGCACGGTCTGCCACTCTGTTTAGCAGGCTGTAAATCCAAAAAGGGATTGTTGGGACACTGCAGGCGTTCAGATGCCACAGTGATGGGTTTGCAGAAATAAACTACGGACAAATTTTCAGAAGTGGCCACTGGGCAATGTTCCCTCTAATTTTTGACAGGCTGTGTGTGCAAAAAATTTCTTCTGTGCAAATTATTGTGCTTCTGTGCAAATTTTTGTGCGCACGGTGTTTCGCCGTGTGCACAGGGTTTAGGATATGTGTGCGTGTGCACACGCGCACAGCTTAGAGGGGACAGTGCCACTGGGTCTAGTTGCCTCAAATTTCAGGCACCCAACTTGAGCCAGGCTGTCTGAAAGCAGCTCTGATGTAGGGCAGGGACTTTCAGAGGAGCCAATCCCATTGAAATTCTTCTGGGCTTTATGCACCAAAATAAGGAGCCGATTTTCAGAAACCTCAGGGCACACAGAGCAGCTCCCGTTGGTCAGATTTGCAGCCGGAGTGCAATGCAACCAGCTCTTTGAAATTCTGGCTGTTGATTTAGATGCCTGGGGTTGACCCCAGCTGTGAGTTCTGAGACTTTCTGAAAATTCTGGTTAAAGGATTTTTCAATGGGTGATGAACACCCACAGCTCCAAGGGAAATTGGTAGGAGTTGTGAGCTCGCAGAACCTTTTTGGAATAAATTGGGCATTCAAAAATCTGTGGTGTTTTGGCTGTGGAGAGTTTATTGATGTTATTTCTATTGGGGGTGCAGGAGGAGGCTTCAGATAGACTGGGGCCCTTTTTGCTGAGCACTGTTCACAGATACTATGGTGACAAGAGAGCAGTATAAGCACCTATAGAGAACAGAAGAGAACACCGAGATCATGGCCAGTCCCTGCCCCGAAGGGCTACCAGTCTAAAAGCCAATTATTAACTCCAGGCACAGCCAGGTCAGTCAAGGGAGTGAGTAGGTCACAGGATGTTAGATGGAAACCGATGAGTAAGGTTTGCTCTACCAAGAGGGGGAATCTGATTGGATAAACCGGGGCGGGGGGGGGGGAAATCTCCTAGATCCCCCGAATCCACTCTTTCCCCTCCTCCTTTTTAATTGCAAAAATCTGCAAAACCCTGAGTGCTGGGGCAGCCCATGTGTTCCCCCCCTCCACCTCCTCTCTGCCCAGGGCCAGGACCCCTTTGCGCCTGAAAGCCCATTGCGCCAAAGCAGCGTCTCCACATTAATCTCCAGAGCAGCCGTCGTTACGGGGCGGATAAAGCTACTTACCCCCAATTCCTGCCTGCTCGTCTCAATCCCAGCCAAGCATTTTACCTTGGCGCCGGCTGCCTCCTGCCATCAACAAGCCAAGGTGTAATGTTACTGTCTGTTTGCGCGCTGCCGGCGAGCCACCAACAGGCCCCTTGGAGAGGACAGCGCGGGGAGGAATCGCCTCTCGCCTGCGCTCCCACTTCGCGAGCCGCGGGATTGGCTGCACCGGCGCGGAATCGCTCTGAAACCAGCCTCAAGTGGGTCCGGGAAGGGAAGCTCCGGTTTAAAAAAAAAAAAAAAAAAAATCGACCTTATGATCGGGAGGTAGGGAGGTTCCTGGATTGCACAGAGAACGAGCATCGAAAAATTCTCATGAGAAGTTAAATTAGATAGAGCCGCGCACAGATGGGTAAAAAGAACAGGAGGGCTTGTGGCACCGAAGAGACTCACCAATTTGTTTGAGCCTAAGCTTTCGTGAGCTGCAGCTCACTTCATCGGATGCATGCACTGGAAAATATAGATGTGTATTAAATTTTGGGGCACGTTCTTAGCACTCCGCTGTTTGGGATGCCGTCTTAATTGTCTTTCAATTATTTCCTCTCTTAATCCGTCGCCTCCCTCCCTAAGAAAGCCTTAAAATAACCCTTTGGAATCGGTATCTCCCAATGTGCTTTATCTCCCAATCCTCTTTCAACCCCAGCACATTGAACTTCCGGGGGGGGGCGGGTGATTTTATTTTATATTTTATTTTATTTTGTGGTCACTAAATCACATCGCTTCTGAAAATACTTCCCCTCCAGGCCAGCTCCCAGAAAGGAGGAGCAAATTCGGCAAGAAAAATCCAACATTTGGGGCACGGAATTTGCAGATCATAGATTAACTAGGACACTGCCCGCAGGTGGTAGCCTAATGATTATTGTTAGCCATTGCTACCGAGTCAGGTGTCACTATTTGGCACGAAATAGATCAGATCTTTTCAAACCAGAAGCAGGTGGGTTGTTTTTTTAAAACACTGGAGACTCCCCACCACCACCACCACCTTTACTGGGTCCAATCCACCGTTTTAAACGCGGTTTGGCTTTGTCTACACATTTGCTGGACTTGCCTGGAAAGTTGAAGGGTGAACACGAATCAAGGAAGATCGCTATTCCCCAGAGGATTTAAATATGAATACAAACATTTCTGAAGACGCTCTAACCCTCACACGCCTTTCTAACTCAGCCCTTAAGAAAAACATAGGTGATGATCCATTAACGCTGGTATCTTCTTTGTCTTTTCTACAAGTGCATTTCGCCCGAATGGTTTCACGTTTGCATCCCTGCCAAGCGGAAAGTGTTTTGCCAACATTTCTGTTCATGCCTCTTATTATCACCAATCCAGTGATTTTATCCTCACAATATTGTCAGTATAATTTCTGCATTCCAATCTAACACAGTCGGTCTCATGTTAGAGAACCTGTATTTAAAAAACACCACTTGAAAAGAGATTTTTGAACTGGAGCCTCCATGCAGCTGCAGATCAAAATAAAATACTCGGTATTTAAAGGAAATATCCCGAGAGCAAACGGTTAAACAGCCCCTTAGTTGACACCGAAAAGTAGAAATCTCATTTCTGTTCCTGCGCCAAAATTTAACAGATCGGTGTCCAGTTATTTCCAGTCTCAGAAAAATGCAGGATTTAGGAAGCATTCAGAAGGCTTTGTCTTTTGGGCGTTAACTTTTAGTTGTCAGTTGCCAGTTTAGAATAAGTTCTCATTCCTATCCCATTCGCGTGTCACACGAATCCAACAACATGGTTACAGAAAAACCCCTGTGGATTTTAACTCAGGCACGTCAGAACAAAACCATGAGGTGAAATAAAGTAGCAACCCTTTGCAAATACTAACGAAGCCAGAGCGCTGCTAATGTCCATGGCTAACCACCGAGTGATTTCAAACGGAGCAGAAACAAATGTTGTCCAAACCGTATTCCTTTGATTTAAACACCATAAGGGCCCGATCCTGCATTCCTCCTTCATGGAAAACGGCCTTCGATAAGAAACTTGCAGACACAGAGAATGCAGGATCGCAATAAATATCCAAGAAGAATTTTACAGCTGGCCTCTGAAAAGCTCATTTAAATTGAGTCAGATGGTTCCTGAAATTGCTGTGTTTTCTGGTAGAAATTGGACAGTGTTTTAAGTCTGCCTCACCTCTGAAAGAGGATGCAGAATAGGTGTTGGGATAGAAATCAAACTGCTTTTTTTTTTTTTTTTGCCCTCTGATGTGGGCCTAAGGTCTTGTATTTTTCCTCTGGGTGAAGATGGGTGTGGAGCAGGTTTAACACATCAAAATACAGATATTTCTAAAGTGCAAAATATTATCTTATGCTGGGTTGCAAATGAAAGAACATAATGCAAGTGGAAGCCTGGTGGGCTCATGTGTTTCCCTCATGTGTGCAGGTGAATCAGACCAGGTCTTTTTCCAGCCTTTTAACATTCTAATCAATTAGCAAAGCAGAGGATTTTTAATCTCTTGCAGAAAATACATTGCACTGTTTAAGTGCTGAAGAGTGCCCTGTTTATTCTGCCCACCAGTTCGGTGTTTCTACACAGTACTCAGTCAGGGGAACCAGTGAGAGTAATCTCCTCTCTCACCCCCATACACCCCTGTTTCCCCCAGTTTGCAGTTTGTAGTGGTAAGAAGTAAGAGTTTAATAGGCTTTTGGGTCAAGCCCTAATTGCCGAGGAGGTGAGATTGTTCTGTATGTGTTCACATCCTACCTGGAAACACACACCTGAATTTCTAGTTAGTCTGGTCGGGAGAGATGTGATGAACACCCTGCAGAAGAATTCATACTGATTTGGAGCTGCTCTGGTTGGTTTTACTTTTTCATTCAGTGGGAATTGAGGATGCTCACAGGATGGAGAAGCCCCAATTTAGCAATGTACTTAAGCAGGTGAGTAGTCCCATGCAAGCCAATGGGACGTGCTTCACCACCTTGCTGTATAGAAGCCTTACTGTATAGAGTTCTGTAACTAAAATGTACCCATTTTCCGTCTGCCTATATATTTCAAGCATAGTTTATGGCCTTACTTTACAATGTACATGTAAATACACATGTACTGTAGTGCAGGGGTTCTCAACCAGGGGTACGGGTACCCCTGGGAGTACTCAGAGATCTTCATCAACTCATCTAGATGTTTGCCTAGTTTTACAATCCACTACATAAAAAGCACTAGGGAAGTCAGTACGAACTAAAATTTCATACAATGATGCGTTTATACCGCTCTATATACTATACAATGAAATGTAAGTATAATATTTATATTCAACTTGATTTCTTTTATAATTATAGGGCACAAATGAGAAAGGAAGCCATTTGTCCGTAATAGCGTGGCTGTAACACTTTGTATTTTTATGTCTGATTTTGTAAGCAAGTAGTTTTTAAGTGAGATGAAACTTGGGGGTACACAAGAAAAATCACACTCCTGAAAGGGGTACGGTAACCTGGAAAGGTTGAGAGCCACTGCTGTAGAGTACAGAAATAGGGAATAAGATCCAGGGTTCTTCAGCATTTTCAAGTGAGTTACAATATTCTCTGAAAACATACAATTTTCAAGTGAGCTACATAAACACTATAAACAATATTCTTCCCCCAAGAGAGAAAAAAAATCTTGTGATCTGGTAAATGACTGCATTTAAAGGCTGCAAATGCAAACTTGTCTTTCACATGCAAAAATGCTGATGAAGAACTCATGAACTCCCCTTGTCTCTGCTATGATTTCCAACACACACAGGAAGTGTCCAGCATGTTTGATGAGACCTTCAAGTTGACATCCTACTCCTATTGGTTGAAGTGGGAGCAAGATCACGGCCAAAATGTATATAAATTATCGTATACAGATAAAATATGTATGCACTTATTTCATGACAATGGGCAGAAAAACTAGAGAATTGACAGGTTGGGCGCTAACTAATACAATATGTTTTTTTGATCTTGGGTTATCGTCTTCTGAAAAAGAACTAACCCAGAAGGATTACTATTGCTGTTTGGATTTCATGTCCCTGTAATTACATGTGTGAAGTCTATGATTTCTCTATCACATGTATTAGGAGGGTGGGTAAAACTTTGGATTCCACTCATTAGAGAGAGGAACCTGGTAGACAAGAGGCTTGGGTTCTATTCCCACCTTTCCTTATGAATCACAGTATGTTCTCGTGCAAGTCACTCAATTCTATGGCTTTGGATCAGGCTCTTAATCTTTCCTAGCTCTACTCTCTCTTAATCTACTGATGTGGATATAATATTTATTTAACACACAGTGTGTTGGACGAAGTAACTTAGCGATGCACTTTGAGATCGTCAGATCAAAGGCATTGTATCAGTTTCAAATAATGTTATTCTAGATTTACACATCCGATGAAGTGAGCTGTAGCTCACGAAAGCTTATGCTCAAATAAATTTGTTAGTCTCTAAGGTGCCACAAGTCCTCCTGTTCTTTTTACATACCCTTCAGTCACCATTGTTATGTGTACCTGAAAAATAATGCCATAATGTAATGCTGATCCATGCCAGGTATGTCCCATAACTATGTGGGCATAAATATAATTTTTATATACACATTACTAGAAAATCTATTTGCTGCCACAAAGAAATTCATGTTTTAAATAACAGCTCCGAGCACCTATCTGTGGATTCATGAGCTCTTTCTCGCCTTTTCCCATTGTATTTATTTTCTCTCCTGTTTCAGGCCCTCATTTCCTTGCCTGTATTTGGGTGGTTTATTTATTTAGCCTTCTCTAATAGTCCAATTTGGCTATTTTTGTGGTGTGGAGAGATATCAGCCCAACCAAGGCCAAAACTAGCTCTGTTCTGTCACTGCTATCAGCAGACACCAGCCTTCTGAAGCTAGCCTGGAATTTTAATTGAAATGGATGTTCAGCTTCAGTGTAGCAATGGCAAAGTACAACAAAGATAAGAAGTCTGGTATCAAACTTTAAGATGAGAGTTTATCTGACTATTACCTCACAGCTCAGCAGTTAACTTAATTTGATCTATAACTTCTTGTTGTAAAAAGCCTACAGAATCTGAACAACACAGCCTACATTGCAAATATCAACCGGGTACCTTAATCTTCCTAACTACATTTAAGAACAGGTTGAAATAATTTGCGTAATTTCACCTGGGCAGGCAAGATCCCCAGGTATGACAAGAACGTGCCATTTTATTCTTTTCTGACATAGATTTGTGAAAAAACAGGAGGGAAATTGGGCTGGGGAGGAGGGGTCAGAGATAAGGTTTTAATAGCTGCCTGAGTGATGCTAGCACTTGAATCTCTGGACCTACGATGAAGTCCCTGGGAGTTTTGCCTGAGTGAGTTGAGCAGCAGAGAGCCCTACTTGCTTGCCTTACGCACTGGAGTAGGGCCATGGACTTCAGTGGCATTGCTGGTGGGAGAAAGGAGGGCAGGTCTGGGCTCTGGGAGCCAGATTTTCAAATGTTCAGAGAAGCAGCCACATTGTCCGCAGAGCTCGGCTCTCGTTTAGACACTTAAACAAGAGCCAGTTTTAGAAAAACGTCTCAGCACCCTGCCGCTCCCATTGCCAACACCTTTGGCCAGATTTTCAAATCCCCTCAGCATCCAAGGTGCTTTTGAAAATCTGACCCTCTGCCTCAGTGCTGTATGAAGGACCAATCCTGCAGCCCTTACTCAATTGAGTAATGTGTTCTCATGCAATTGAAGTGAATGAGATGACTGGTGTGAAAGGTTGGTTATTCACGTCACAGTTACAGGATCTGACCATCAGACAGAGAGAAAGTATGTGTGTGTACCTGCCTGAATATAGTCACCTTTAGCACTTACATAACCATGTTCATCTTCATAGAATTTTGCAAAGTTAATCTTTGCAACACCCTAGAAGGCAGGTAATAAGAAACAACAGGCAGGCCTGATTCCTTCCTCATCCCCCTTTTTCACTAGATGAGTCCTTTGACTTCAGAGTTACTAGAGTTACTCCTGATTTACACAACCATAATGCAGTGCAGAATCAGGCCCAATAACTTTAAGCTTGTTCTTGTCAGCCGGGCTGGAAGAGGGAGATTTTGCATATACTTTTCATGGATGGTGCTCAAATACCATGGTGATGGGCAACCTTATAATAAATCTAGAGAGACAGATATTCTATTTCTATTCAGTATTCCTCTAGGGATAAGGGATGTTGTACAGTTTGTTTTTAAAGGCAACAAGAGAAACCGCTAGTAAGATGCTCTCCATTCTAACAGCGTAGCAGACAATATCAGATGCAGGCAATACCATAAAGAGCCTCTATAGCTGATATTAAAAAAATATGCACACAAATTGACCATAACAATTGGAGAAAATGTGGTGGGCAAGAGAATATCAGCAAATTAACACTCATTAGAAGAACGATTGCAGGAAACGTGTTACTTGGAATTTTGCAACAGAGTACCGTCACTGTCCAAGATCCCAACGGTCATTTACAAAAGAGGGCAAGAATCAGTATGCCCATTTTACAGATGGGGACACTGAGGAACACAGGCAGTTGGGAGTAGAAATCGGACTCTCTGCTCAGTCTACTATGCCATCCATAGTTGTGCTCGCTGCACATCCATGGTCTAGAGAACATCCCAGGGCTCCTGATAGTAATTAAACCACAGTTTTCACGGAGTACAGGAGTTAGGATAGTGCATTCTCAGCAGGGAGTTCGAGCCTTGATGGAAGATTTTTTTCTCTCTCCAGCCAAACCTCTTCCCAGGCCAGAGGCACAGAGCTTTCTCCAAGAGCTAGGGTGGTCTCCACACCCCAGGTCCTGCACCTTATCAGCCCTTATCTCCCAAATCCACTCGCTAATGTGATCTTAATGGAGGCTAAAATCGATTAGATTTATTTTATTCCAGCTTAAGCAAATCTTTTCTATTTCTTCCCCTGTTTTGGGAATACAAAGTGGGGAGGGGATGCTTTGGCTCCTTTGCTCTTTAGTACAAACTTGTCAGTGCTCAAGAGCTGTTTGATAAGCAAAACAAACACCCAGGGAGGCTGAAACATACAAGCGAGTCAGGAAAGCTAACAAAACCCCAGGGAGGAGGGGACGGAAGTTAGAAGCCTTCCTCCCTAATCGTGCTGCTAAATGATTGAAGGGAATGCTGTCCAGAAAGGGTTTAGATTATTGCCTTTGAAAACCCGGAATTGGGCCAGATTCTGCATCCTAAAGGAAGGACCCCAAACTCTCACGAAAGTTAATGACAGTTTAGCCTGAGCAAGGAATACAAGGTTGGGCCACTAGTTAGCAAACGTCCTCTATTATAACAATTAAAAATAGAAAATCTCAGAGCTTTTTATATCTACCCACATATGTCATCTACCTCTATAATATATTCTATGGTCTACTTCTGTATTCTGTGATCTACCTATATATGTTAGCAACCTATATATTACTCCCTCCTTCTTTTGGCCATCTGTATGTTGCCTGTGTTTTCTGAACAAGGAAAAAGTTAAAAGGTAATTTAAGCAAGTTGTACTATTCCGAGTGTAAATTTAATAGTTAACTTATAATTCATCTTGGAGGATTTTTTTAAAGGAAAAATTAAAATGTCAAGTCTGACATTTTTGCCCTAGGCTCAAAAAGTGTCTCCCCCCAATCCCCTGTTCAGTGACCGCAGATTCAGATCAAACGGAGTCAAATATAGAAATGAAGCTGGTTTTTACACAGTGATTTTCATTGAGAGTTTATGGGCTTTTCTCAGAAGTAACTGAGTTGTTTATTCCCCAGAAACTGCATTCTTGCATCTCTCCGAACAGATCTAAAATAGTGGATCCAAACTAATATCCACGCCGAAAACTATCAATGGCAGAAATGTCTGAAACTGAAATACAAAGAACCGAGGCAAATAATGCCATAAAACTCTGGTGTGCTTTGTTCTCCCTTCTCCCCGCCCTTGGAGGTAATGATTATGGCGTTTTCTTTTAAAAATACTTAATTTCTTTTTCAAGTTGATTGTTTTGATTGTTATGGCCACTACTGATAACGGTTTCAGAGTAGCAGCCTCTGTATTCGCAAAGAGGAGGACTTGTGGCACCTTAGAGATGAGAGATTTAGAGACTAGAGAGTAGAGACTAAGGTGCCACAAGTCCACCTTTTCTTTTTACTGATAACGGGAAATTTGGGCAAAAGAAGCTATTGTATTAAATATCAGATCACAAGCGGGTACACCAGCCGGCCACATTACAGGGTAATCAGTTCTGTTTGGAAATGTTTCAATCTCTGGCTGTGGGCAATTGGCAGTGCTTCCATAGTCTTGCACCTGCAAGCCTGTCAGAAATTTGCTCTAAAAATATAGCTAACTTCCCTGATCCAACATTTCCCCCCTCTGAAATACCAGCGAGCCTATCTTCTCCAAATTTATTTGCCACTTGCTTCCCTAAACCTAAACTAGATGTTAATGGATTATATGGATACATGCACCCTTACTTGTACACAGTGCTCGAAATGCATGTACATATCCACCCATGCAGCCTTGCACATAATTGTAGAGCTCCACTGGGACTACAGCACGCTATGGAGGTGCCTCGTGTTACTGATGTTTTGTAATATTTTAATTAGTAAAGCAACGACGAGGACGCATAATGCAATTGCTCGCGACACAGCTGTTTTAAGCAGAAGCACACAATCCTATTATAATAATGCTGTACTAATTACAATAGCTACCCATCAGTAATAGGACTACTAAGCAGCTGGAGTACATGGTTATAGTTTTCATCTGTATGCAGAGCTGTGGTTTTTTACATTTGCCATCTTTGCGTCTACTAGAAATCCAGAACCCGGGCAAGCGGTGCTCTAGAAAGCGAGGATTATTACCTGCAGTGGGGTGGGTGGGTTGGTTGGTTTTAAATCTCCCAAGAATAAAACAACTGCTGTTCCCACTCCCACGATCAACTATTCACCCAAAGGAAGAGTTCAGAAAAGGAAAGGCTGGCCTCATCCCTGCTCAGCTCTGTCACGATGTCCCGTTCCCTCCTCCCCCCCCCCCCCATATCGATGTATATTTATTGATCTCTGGGTGATACCCTACTCTGCAATAGCAGTCAAGAGGTAAATAAGAGGCAGGGGGTAGTCACGTGGCTCCGGGGGAACCAATGGGCTTTTAGAAGGAAGCCCTCCCATTCACAATTCCAAGGTAACCCTAAGCCCGTGGGAGCACGTCAGAAGCAGCCCAGCGAGCCAAAGAACTAGGACAGGGCCCGGGCACACACAACCCTCCAGTCCGGGGAGCCCTGATTTTGCTCCTCAGGGGATTCGTTTCCCCCCCTTCCCGCCCCCCATCTCAGGGCCCCCAGAACTGGGGCTCCAACATTTCTTCCTCTCCATTTCCCCCACGAGTCTGAGCAGGATGCTGCCCTGTCCTATCACTTCCACCCCTTTCTCGGTCAAAGACATCTTAAAGCTGGAGCAGCAGAGCGCTCAGAGCGGGGACCCTCAGGGATTCCTCCCCCAGGATCTGCAAGAGCCTCCGGCCCTGCAGCCTGCCCCTGCTTGTCTGCGCAAGAAACAAGAGGCTGCCTACAACTCTGGGGACCTTCCCTTCCCGGTGGAAGTCGATCAGCGCGGAAATTGCAGGAGGCGTGAGGAGGAGTATGAGCTCCTGAGAAGCTCCTGTGAAGAAGACGACGACATGGACCTAAGTAAGTTAGTTAAAGGGGGGGCGGGAGGGAGAAATACCACCAGCTAATAAACTTGGGGACTAATCCAAAACCAATGGAAATCAATGGGAATCTTTCCCTTGGCTTCAGCGGCTTTGGATCAATGATGAAGTTCATGGAGGATAGGTCCATCCATGGCTATTAGCCAAGATGGTCAGGGAGGCAGCCCCATGCTCTGAGTATCCCCAAACCTCTGACTGCCAGAAGCTGGGAGTGGATCACTGGATAATTCACCTGTTCTGTTCATTCCCTCTGAAGCCCCTGGCCCCTGTCAAAAGGCAGGATATGAGGCTAGATGGACCATTGGTCTGACCCAATATGGCCATTCTTATGTTCTTAATCCCATAAAGAGATGCACAGATTTGGTATTGAACTTCATAGCAAATTACCTCTCCAAAATATTCCCCCAGTGAAATGAGGCCAGCTATACGCTTTTAGTTTTGGTGAATACACAAAATCTGGGGTAAGGGGATTGCATAGGTTCCTTATCATCAAGCCATATATTAGTGCACCGCAAGAAATCAGCATTAAAAATCGTTAAGGAAACGTTGACAGAAAAAATCTGGGCTACAAGATCGTGTTTAGACCCGTTGCAATGAAATAATTTGTTTGCTTTAAGATACCATGTGATTTCATTTGGGATTATATAGAATGGCAGGATAAAACTTTTGTGTAGCCAGTGAGGTTGCAATCTGGAATTTGTAATATACATATTTGATATCTTTGTGAGACATATATAATGCGATGTACCTATTGATAGAAGAACCCTATGCAAATTTAATTGTTCAAATTCTTCTGTGTAACTATCATCGACAAAACTGGATTCTAGTCTCTTCAGATTCACCTACCTATAGTTTTAAAAGTTCTTACAGTACAACAATGCCAGGAACAAAGCCACCAGTATGTACACAGTAAAAGTATTTTCACAACCCGTGTTAAGTGTGAAGTAATATACGTCACACACAATATAGGAAAGCATTTGGATACACACAAATAGAAAAGCAATCGGGTACTTCGCAGCCGCAGAGAATACAGTTACAAAAATTACTACAGTGAAAGATGTAAAAAAATTGTTGCTTTTTTTGAAACCCCCCCCCCCCCAACTGCGTTTCAAATTAGATCCCGTTTGACTGCACGAGCAAAGCTGGTATTTAAATTTTGTAACCCCTATATATTATTTAAAACAAATAATGGTCAACTGTCAATATTTATTTTTTCCTCCACCTGATGTTTTGTGAAGGGGGCTTTTTCTTTGTCGACATTGTCCTTTAAAAGTTTCAAAAATAAAACCAGCCACAAAGTTACAAGTCCATAAAATTAAGTCCTCGGCACAGGGAATTTTGTAAGATGGCAAATGTCACCACTGACCTGTCCAGCTGGGGGGTGGCCTGTATTTTGATTTGAAATAAATTACTGCTTACGGAAATAAATATAATACAGCTTTGCATTTAATAGTTCAAGCTTCCAACTCATAGTTAGCTCTGTTAAGCATCTAAGGAAAATATTGTTATAAGCTGAAAATAATTTAAAATATGAAGTCGTTTTATAATATTTCACTATATACATAGAGAAAAAGATCGGTCTGTGTGTGTATATATTCAAACACTTTATAATATATTGTATACATCCATTAACACTATTTTAATATATAAAATATAAAGCGTTTGAATGGGTGTACACACAATATGTATACACACACACACTCACTCTCTACAGTCTTTTAAAAACAGAAAAAATTCCAACATTCCCAGTGACATGGGAAATGACTGGGTGGTCATTTAACATGTGCACGATTGTAACTAAAGACAATCATTCAAAATATTACAGCCCACTACGTGGTTGATTTCAATGCCACGACGTGATTTTTAAACGAACAATTAAAGCTACAATAACTCTCCTTCGTGCAGGATTGCACGAGCAGCATCCATCGCACTAGAATAGCGAGAATAGTTGTAACCTGCTAAATATTGATTGGACGGGGTCGAAATTTTAGTCCAAACCGATCCCCTTTTTTTAGTTATTGACTCATTCTCAGCTGTTTGTTAACCGGCACGTGTATTTGACACGCAGGTTTAGGAACCAGAGGCCAAACTGCCAGCATATTCCACACACACTGATCAGATTGTTTTTGTTTTGCATAACTCAGTCCAAAACTTCCTACTTCACAGCGCAAATAAATAGGAACGCGGGTCGTTTTCCTAACGCCTAAACGGCATTATTAATTAATTATTAATTATTATTATATAAGCCAGAAAGTCAATAAGGCTCTTCTTGTGCTTTTTTAGTTATATTTTTTTTTATCACCTACACCGGTTTTCTGTCCAAGTGTAACGGGGCGGAGGAAGAAGCCGGAAGAGCTCAATAATTTAGTTCAAATAACATGGGAACCAAAGTCTGGACGAGCAAAGAGAGCAGAATACACCTCGGGGGCTTTACATTGCGCCCCGATTCCTTGCGAACGTGCAGCCTCCGGACAGGACCCACCACCACAGCACGGGACTGACTGGTGGGAACCATTAAGTAAACTGGCGGCTGATTCTGCCACATTGGCACGTATCAATCTTGTGGGTCCCTGTTCTAGCCACGAGGTCTACTCCCTGGAGTAAGGATTACTCCTGCGAGCAGGAGCTTGCCAGATCGGACGTCTAGATTTGGAAATGACTCGGCAAGGAGGTGGGGTGGGTGTGTGGAAAGGAGCAGCGGGAATACGCCTTGGCGCCATTGTCCAGCTGTGAAGAAATCACACTGGAAGGTAACAGGTGCCGCACGCTGAGTAGGATTCTCCTGAAGTGGATCTAGCTATAAATTTGTTCGTCTGTAAGGTGCCACGAGTCCTCCTTTTCTTTTTGCAAATACAGACTGACACGGCTGCTACTCTGAAACCTAGCTATCTACGTATTCACTCAAGGCTCTGATGGGCATTGTCTCCTGGAGCTGATCGCCTTCCCTCCTTCATTTGAAGATCGCTTCATGTTTCTTGCATCAAATTATATAAAAACATAGCCTGACAGTCAATGTTCCCTCTAATTTCTGACAGGCCCTGTGCACAAAAAAATTCTTCTGTGTAAATTGTTGTGCGTACGCAGGGTTCAGGATCTGTGTGCACAGGAAGGCACATAGCTTCGAGGGAACAGTGCGTATAGTGTCTCCCCTCGACACACACACGATATTCTGGTAATAAAAGACAGCAAGGTATATACTGAGTGACGGTGTTTGCTATGAATCGTTCACACGGGATATGTTCAGTGGATCAGGTCCTGTTTTACTTTCCTCATCCATCAATCTCAGGGAAACAGAAGTGAGTATTTGTGACAGGTTTCAGAGTAGCAGCCCTCTTAGTCTGTATCCGCAAAAAGAAAAGGAGGACTTGTGGCACCTTAGAGACTAGCCAATTTATTTGAGCATAAGCTTTCCTGAGCAACAGTTGCATCCGATGAAGTGAGCTGTAGCTCACGAAAGCTTATGCTCAGATAAATTGGTTAGTCTCTACGGTGCCACAAGTCCTCCTGTTCTTTTTGAGCGTATTTATGCAATTCAGTTGGAGAGAGATTTGGTCCAATGAAATATACATAAATGATATAGCGGTAACTAATGACAGCTCACCAGCCTTAACAGATCTGATGCAAAGTCTGCTAAGTCAATGGAACGGCACCCACTGATTTAATGAGTTTTGGATCGGGTCTATTGATTATAACCCCTTTAGGGCAGACGGAGAGAAACGATCAGTGCTGGTAGATGAAAGACTTGAACTAATTTTGTGTTGTCAATGAAAAAAATAATCGAAATTTCATTTTTTGGCAGAAACATGGGGTGATTCCCCCCTCCCCCCAAGATGTTCGGGTTAATTCAGCCCGTTTTCCAAATGGCTTTAATAATCGTGAATCTAATTTCACAGGAGCCCGTGAGTCGTTCTTTGACCCAGGGCTGGGAAACTCGAAACACGTTTCTGGGGGCGTGGAGCTGAAAATGTCTCCCTGTGCTTTGGCCTTCGCAGGCAAATCGCTGCCCGCGGACTCTTTCGCGACCCCGGAGAAGAAAGACGACCCGTGCGAACGGCCCAAGCAAAGGCAGAGGCGGAAACCCAGGGTTTTGTTTTCTCAAGCGCAAGTTTTCGAGCTGGAGAGGCGGTTTAAGCAGCAGAAGTACCTCTCGGCTCCGGAGCGGGAGCATCTCGCCAGCCTGCTGAAACTCACCTCCACGCAGGTCAAGATCTGGTTCCAGAACAGGAGATACAAGTGCAAGAGACAAAGGCAAGATAAATCGCTGGAGTTCTCTGCCCACCCCCTGCCTCCCAGGAGGGTAGCGGTCCCCGTACTTGTCAGGGATGGCAAGCCCTGCCTTGGGGGCCCACAGGGTTACACTGCCCCTTATAATGTCCCGGTCAGCCCTTACTCCTATAACGCCTACTACCGCGGTTACAGCAATAGCCCCTACAGCGCAAACTACAGCGGTAGTTACGCGGGGGGCCCCGCTCGTACCGCGCCCGCCGGTCACATCATGAACATGAGCTTTTGTGTTTCCAGCGCCGCTCAGAACCAGCAGGGTCACTTGCAAGCCACGCTGCAAGCAGGGATCAGGGCTTGGTAAAGGGCTCCCTTGAAACCGACCACCTGGAAGATGCTGAACCTCTCTGCAGGGCAGGGGGGGGGGGGGGATCAGAAGCCCCGGACCCGGACAGTTCCTGCTCAGCCCCCTTCCACCTTCTTCCGCCCCCATGGCTGGGCGCTGGGCCTCCCCCTGGAGACTGTGTCTTTCAAAAGCCGTTGTGCTAGAAGAAGGGGCTCTCTGGCGCTTTCACGCTCTGATCCCTGGGGACTAAGCTCCTGATCACTTTATTTATTTAACATGGGTGTTTTTAAAGACAGCCCTTCCTCTCTCTCTCTCATCTCCTGCCCCCAAAGAGTATTTGCTTCTCCCGAATGCAAGAAGAGTAGTGATCCTCCGAGCCCAACCAACCAACCCTCCTGTCTTTCCTAAAGACAAATGTGGAAAGTACTTTGGCTGTGCACGTTTCTGCACATCTATTTTCAGCGGACCATTTTATTTAATTCCTAAACAAAAAACTTTTATCCTCTGTGATAAAGTTCGGATATACCTATCTTCATTCCTGCCCAGCACACGTTTTTCATTTGTGTATTTTTTTCTATTAAACAAGAAAAAAGAAAAAAACCCACCACCATTTTTTCAATTACATTGTTCACACTTTTAAAAAAACAACAACAAAAAAACTCTCCTGTCTCTTGCCCCGCTCAAAGAATGTGCAGTTACCAGGAAATCGGATTCAGCACAGCGATTGGAAATAAAGGCTCAAGGTATCAAAGAGAGAGAGAGAGAGAGAGAGAGAAAGGTCATAGTCTCGTGGCCTGAGCACAGCTCTGTGAGCCAGGAATTCCAGAGCTCTGATCTCTGACACAGCCTCCTTTCCCAGCAACCCTGGGCAAATCCTTGAACTTCTCCGCTTCCCTTCCCCATACCTACAATAGGTTCATTTTATTTCACAGGAGAGCTGTGGGGGTTAATTCATTAGTTGCTGGGTCAGATCTTCAGCTGGTGTCCAACAGCTTAATTATATTGATTTCAAAGGAGCGATGGCGATTTACACAGCTAAGGCTCTGGCTCTCTCTCTCTATAAAGTGCTTTGCAGGTTACAAGAGCTACCTAAGTATTAAACCTGGAAGAGCCGCACACGGTTTCCAAGCCTGAGGAGGAGAGCTTTTCAAGAGTCACTTCTGTGCTGGCATTTCCAGGGGCATTAGATATGTTGTAAATAGCTATACTGATCAGTTTGGTTGGTACTGTAGAAATCTTTTTCGATGACTACACAAGGACATGGTTTTATTGAAATTTATTATATTATTAAAGAAACGCTGTGTAAAAGGATTAGTATTTCTCTACACCGGAATGGCAAGAGGTGGAACCACCGCCCAGGGGAAGATGCTGCTCTCATAAAGGAAAAATTATTTTCAGACAGGAAGCTGTCACGCTTCTAACTTTTTTTTTTTTTTTTTGTAGAGCATGGTGAGAGTTCATAGGGGGCATAATTTTACCCGTTCATTTTTCTATCACAAGCACGGTGGGTCAGTCTACACACAGGTGCCCTTAACGTCAAGGGGAGTTCCCCAGTAGACAGAGAGCTATATATGGCCAATACAGTCTGTGTCCAATACAAATGAGGCCAATTCTGCTCACCTTACTCGCGTGAATAGCCCCCCTGAGATCTTACCCATAGCCAATATTCATCCAACAACTAGGCCATTCAAAGATGCCTTCTAGCTTTCACATGCAGAATCAAAGAGATCATCTTTCTAACTGGAAAATGAAATTATCTGAAGCATGTTTGTGTTGAAAGACATGGTCCTAACAGAAAAGATGATTCCACAGTGTATTATCCTAGACATTACACCGAGCTATTACAGTCATGGGACCACATAACTACCTAGATATAGACAGTAGCTACCAAAAATAGCATATATCCCAAATATGTCAGGTAACAACATGCAACTCCTCTGCCAGGCCCTCTGGCACAGCATATTTGCTGTCACTGCGAGGTTAGGTTCCAAAGAAAGCATTGCATGTTGTGGCCTGACATAGCCTCGGGCACAAGACAGCACTTGAAAAGCAGGTGTGGGATATACCTTTCACTCCACGTCACCAATATGTCATGAAAGAAACCCAGACCCTCTGACTCAGCCACAATAGCTTAGGTGAGCTGTTTTATTCTTGCTAGGTTCCCTTACCCGGGATGGTGAGAAACGGGTGTATGGAGAACTCTACCTCCTCAGCTAAACTCTGGTTTCACTTACAACAGCAAAAAGAACAGGAGGACTTGGGGCACCTTAGAGACGAACGAATTTATCTGAGCATAAGCTTTCGTGAGCTACAGCTCACTTCATCGGATGCTTATGCTCAAATATATTGGTTCGTCTCTAAGGTGCCCCAAGTCCTCCTGTTCTTTTTGCGGATACAGACTAACACGGCTGCGGCTCTGAAACTTACAACAGTGTCGTGCTATAGACTCAAGTAAAGCTGGTGTACGTGAGAGAATTGGGCCCATTTCATTTGCCCTAGAAATCTGAGATGTCAAAACATAATACTGAATTATTTTTATGTCGGTCTCAATCCCATGGAGATGATGTAATCCTGATTTGAAAGGAAGCGGTGCCTATTTTCCTTAGAATACCATTAAATCTTGTAAATCTCTTGTATGTATAGTGCCTAGTACAATACAGATCCCAACCGCACCTGGGACCCTAGGTGTTGCTGTAATACAGATAATTGATGGCAATGTTATGCAGCAGCAGGGCCATGTCTGTCCAAATAGATTTTATCATGAAATCTCAATCATCCAAACCCTTTTGGAGCCTGGTTCTGCTGCACTGAAGAGTGGAAGAGGAGAGCCCACACCACAAAGGGGCTGTGAAATCCCAGGACGCACTGGAAGCGTGCTGCATTAGGGGAGCCATTGGAAGTAGTGTGGTGTTTGCGGGGGGTCAGAGGGAAAGGCAGCTGGATGGTGTACGGCCAGTCAACACTGGATGGTGTACGGCCAGTGAACAATGTAACGCTCACACAAATCCCTCCCACCTGACGGCAGACGGAGATCTAGAAGGCTGCAGCAGTTCAGGGACTTCCTATGTGTGTGTACAGTGCCTAGAGCAATGGGGATTTTGGGTGCGAAGGTAATAAATAAATAAATAAGTGGATTTCACAATGCTGTTCCCACCCACCCACGGAGAACTCCTGGTCACTTACTCAGGATTCACAAAGGCAGAGAACGCCATCCTTCCTGCCTGATCCAGTGCTTAATTTGCGCCAGGGTTGAACCCTGGCACCTCTGGACCTGGCAGTTCATAGCCCCGGCACCCCTGGGCTTGTCAGTTATGCAAGTAACAAACAAACAAACAAACATGCTTGAGCCCCAGCACCTCTCATTACAAATTAAGCACTGGCCTGCTTCTAAAGCCCAATGGGGTTTGGATCAGACTCTTAATTGAAAGGACACAATGTTTCAGCGTAGTGTTGAGTGAATATAATTAACTAGCAAGTATTTAGTAGACAAACGTCCCTCCTTTTCCTGTTCACAGGCAGTCCACACTCAGTTTTCAACATCCCTGGCTATAATTGTTATTTGAAATTATTTGCTAGATGCTTTTTCTAAATAATTTTAGACCTAGAGATCCTTCGTGAACAGATCATTGGAAGCATTCGGAATTTGAGCTCTGTCGATTAGTTTTCATTGGACACTAGGTCACTTGGTATTGTTCCTCTTCCCTAACTGGGTGAGTTACTTGGAATCAGATTTCCAGTGCACCCCTTTTGCGAGTTTAAAATTCACATCCCATGGACATTTTCTAATGCTCATTTACTATTTGCTGTTTCCAAAAATATTATTGCTAGTAAAATCTGTTACCCTAGGATAGTGGGATTATTGGATAGTGAATACAAAAAAAGATGTGACCAAATACAATATATTTGATTTGAATGAATATTTCCAGAAAAATAATGTTGTAGGTTTCTAATGAAAAGCACACTATTTTAAGACAGAAACACACATTCAATTAAGGAGTTTTGTTAATATTAGTATCTGTGTTTTCAAAGCAAAGCCATTAAAAGGAAAGTTAACAAATAGCATTTAAAACCAGGAAATATACTATCTAAGTTTTGGGCTGAAAAAGATCTACCTGCAGTACAAATTTAACTGTAGAAAAACAAAAAGCATAAAAGCACACAACCCTACAATCAAGTAACTGGATGAGCGAGATAATGTGTCGTTGTGTAATTTTGCTTGTGTTTACAAGATGATTGTGTGCGATTCTGTGTATAGGGGATTATTAAACTGACCAAGAAAAAAAGACAAAATATCTTATTTTTTTATATATAGTCCTGGATTAGCAGTTTGCGAACTGTTTATTGATTGGAAACCCCTCCATTAATTTTTTCAGAGGAAGACAGAAAGAAAGCTACATCACAGTTCATTTACTTAGGGCCAAAAGAAAAGGAGGACTTGTGGCTCCTCACGAAAGCTTATGCTCAAATAAATTGGTTAGTCTCTAAGGTGCCACAAGTCCTCCTTTTCTTTTTGCGAATACAGACTAACACGGCAGTTACTCTGAAACCTGTATTTAGGGCCAGTTTTTCAACTGCTCAGCACTCCAGTGCAGGACTGATTTTCAAAAGCGTCAGCTCCCAAAGTGCTGAGTCGAGCTGGTTGTGATTTCCCATCAAAACATGTTGATTCACTGAAACTGCTCACAGGGAAGGGTCAGTTTTGATGATTTTCTCACTTCAAAAACATTTTTTTTGGCGGGGGGGGGGACGACACTTTTGAAATGGTTAACAAATCCCATTCTGACATGTTCCTAACAAAAAAATTCCAGTTTTCCAGATCAAAATGACTTTTTTTGCTTGAACGTTGAGCTAATTACAGTAAAAAAAACACCCCACATTTAAAATGGTCAAACGTGGAATGAAATGTTTAGAAAGGATGGAAACAAAATGCTTCATTTGTCAGTTTGCAAAAACAATTCAAGATTTCGACTGTGTCCCCCAACTGGGAACAGGAACATTTTTCAAAAAGCTCAAATATTTTCTCAGGATAGGAAAAAACAGTTTCCCACCTAGCTCTAGCACAGATGTGTTTTGAGAATCTGGCCCTAAATGGGTGGGTTTTCAGAGGACCTTTGTACCCACAGGTCCTAATGAAGTCAACTGGAGTCGCTAATGCTCAGCATCCTATGAAAAATTAGCCTGCAAATATCTACCTAAGGGAACCATTTGCTCCCAGAACTTTCACTCTGGTTAAGAAGAAGCCCCTAAATTATCCTCACAACCCCCTTGAAACCACCCCCCCCCCCGCCACATCTCTATCAGAGTAGACACAACAGGCCCCCTCAAGATCACCCCCTGTTGGTTCATCTTCCTCAGTGAGAACTCTCTCTCCACTCAAGAGTGCTACCTCCCTTTCAGCCCCCTTCTTGACAACTTATCCTTGAAGTATTTGCTAGGGAGAGACTTTCAGGAGGCAATTAGGCTTTTATCTCTACTCCTGCTCAACCCCATCACTCTTTAGTGTTCATTCACTTCCCAAATGGGACGTAATTGACATCTAAACAAAATAATCCCCCCTCCCCCCAAGAGATAGTATCGTTCACTTTCCTGCCTGTCCCAGGGCTTGAGGTGTCATGTAGGCCAGGTAGATAAATCAAAGCTGCAGACATGCTGGCTCTTCCCCCGTTCAATCCAAACTCATTCTGGGAACTTTCTGAGATCAGATCTGCCTTGGATCTCCTCTCTAGCCCTAGCACAATCAGAAGAAGCGACAGGCTCCTGGCTTTTAGGAACGCTAGGCAAAACATGTGCAATGCAACCAACAGCACTGCCAACTCTTAACGTTTTAATCACATGTCTTGTAATACTTGGTGTTTTTCTTAATGTCTCAGCTCCAGGAGTCAGATCACTGCACGGGAAGCTCAGCTTTCATTTAAAAATATAAATTGCTAGCGCAGAGAAGAGTCTGAAAACATTAATCCCAAAAGCTCAAAAACCAAAAGGCAAGTAAAACAGAATCCAGAATGCATTCTTTTTAAAAATCTCATGATTTTTGAGTGCTCAGGCTTGGTGATACTGAATTGGTCATGTATTATATAGATTTCGTCTCCTAATATACATTGATAACATGCAAGAATATTTTCTCTCTCTCACACACACAGGAATTACCATGCCAGATCAAACCACTGTTCCATGCAGTCCAGTGTTCTGTCTCTCATAGCAAGCAATACTAGCAAGCATTTACACTTCATAGCTAAGGTGTAAAACTCTATAATGGGCAATTATCAATTCTACAGGGGAAGTTTCTTCTTGATCTTAGATATTTCATATACCCAGAAGCAGGAGAGTTAACCCTTCTACAGTTTTATCCTTGCTACCATCACTCTAGCTATTATTATTCATTCATATAAATATACTAGATAGTCAACATAAATAATCTTTTGTTCTGATTTTTAAAGGGAAGAACGGTTCGGTGGTTCGAGCTATAGCCTAGGATTTGGGAGTCCTATGCTCTGCCAAAGACTTCCTGGGTGACTTTGGGTAAGTCACCCAGCCTAGGTGTGCCACCATTCACCATCTGTAAACTGGGGGATGATAACACTTTGCTATCTCCCAGCAGTGCAGTGAGGAGAAAGACATTAAAGATTTAGAGACACTCCCATAAGACAGGCCCATATAAGTACTTAAGGACTTGTCTACACAAACAAACAGTTAGCTAATGACAAGCCGAGGTGTGATCTGCCCTGCACCAGCGTGGACCCTGCCGCTGCGCATTAGCAGTTCCCTAGTGCACTTCGAACTACTCTAATTTCAAAGCTGGGTAGATGAAAGCACGCTCGGGACGGTTAGTGTGCGGCACCTTGGTCCACACAGACACTCGGAGCGTGGCCGGCGGGGTAGATTAACACCCCACTTTCCTGGGAAAGACCTGTTTTTGTGGACAAGCCCTCAGATAAATATCTCAATGGATAGGTTTGAGGAAAATCAGTCATGTGTCACAGCCCACAATTACATTCTGTGCTGTGTTTGGTCACTGCCGCTGTGGCATGTATTCAGGATATTGGGTCAGATCCTCCACTGGTGTAAATCAACACTGATTGCAGTCAATGGCACGACGCCAATTTATACCAGCTGGGAGGTGGCCCTTTTCATACAGCTTCACTGATGCTCCTCTGTTAATGTTTCCTTTAGATGAAAAACAACATGAGAGGGGATGGCTCCTCCTTCCTTCGAAGTCTTTCCGCATCTCAAGAAAAACTGCAAGATCTTGAATTGCTTTCTCTAATCCAAACAGTCTCTTCATTTCTGGTACCCCTACCACCATTCTACCCAGATTCTCTGACAGCATTATTGCTTGCTGATGCTTGAGTGGATTCTTCTTAAACTTGAAAATAATGCTGGGGAATTTTTGCCCCCGTGTCATTCAAGTGCGATTGGTTCTTTGGGCTTTGACTGTTCTGCCTCTTCTTAGGACACTAAACTACAATGGCTTATTTACTTGTTTAATGTGCCGGGAATTTAGCACTGGTGAGAGATGATGGATTAGCAGCCCTGGGGAATGAACGAAGCGGTCTGTTTATCTACAAAACAAAACCGAGACCCACCAAACTCATTTTGCAGAGGCCCCCAAACAGCCATGACACCTTAAACAACTGTAACAGTAGCCACTGGACTCAGCGGATGTTGACCTCGGTCATGTGGTGCGGTTTTGACCTTTGTCACCCAGGTTCATGTGACTGGGACCAACATAGCGAGAGCAGAGACATAAGTACCAGCTCCAGGTTCTCACATCCAATCTCTAGGGGTCACTCTCTCTCCAAAATACATAGATTGCAAAAATGCTCTCTCAAGACACTGAGACCCAGATCCTCAAAGGTATGCAGACTCCTCACTACTTTATTGGATCTGTGCAACAGAAACTGCAGTGAGGAGGAGTAACAGGATGGTCTGCCCCTCTAAGACCCAGGGAGTCGGAGACCAGCCAGCTCGGTTCGATTAGGACACCCTCCAGGTAAAGGGTCATGTGTTCCCTACAAACAGCTCAGAAAGTAGAGAGTTAGAAAGAGCTGCAAGAAGAAGGTTAGCTCCTGTTTGGCAAGCCTTGGAGCAGGGGGAAAGAGATGCAAGGGGAAAGGCCTCTGGGTCCTGGCAGCCTGCTTTGTCTGTGGAAATTTGTGTGAAGAATAAAACTGTACCCCGAAGGACGAGGCTTAAAATACTTTGGGTCTGTTGTTAGTCCTTCCTGAGCTGGGGAGACAGGCCAGCTGCCCGAGGCTCTGCTAACTGTTAGACGCATAGGGCGGGATTCATCAAGGGTGGGATTCATCATTAATTTCAAGGTATTGATTTTAATGGGAATTAAGTGCCCAAATACCTTTATGAATGCCACCTATAATTCCTCGCCCCACCTTGAAGACTGCTAAACAAGTTTTTAGCTGGGGAGAAGGAAGTCAAACTAATCAAGTGGCAAAATACCCAGAGAATAAACAACATACAGGGATGTTCACAAATGACCAGCAGGAAGATGCACTGGGCAAAACCTTACAGGAAATAATGGAACTCAATACCTGACAAGAGTTTCACCCTAGCAATGGACTAGTGGCATGGAGTAAGGGCTACCTGGATGAGTCAAGGTTGCAGGATTGGGCCCTCAGTGTTTTTTCTGTGGTGTATCCATCCCAGACGGTTAAAGGTGCTTTAGTTGAGTAAAATGCATTTACAGGCATGTGCAGCTTCCAGGAGGTGGGGCCACTCCATTAACTCTACTGAAATCCCAATGCAACATCCACCTGGTCTCTCGGGGGTGGGGGGAGGGACATGTCAGGTGAGGGGAAGAGAGAGAGAGACTGTGGCATTTTGAAGGGTTTTGGCAATGCCTAGGGAGGGCAGACATCATCTGCTGTCAACTGCCAATCACAAACAATGTCAGGTCGAGCTTATTTTAGAGCCTGTAGCAAACTACAAGCACTACCATGCAAGCCTTACCTCACAGGAGCAATGCAAAACAGAATCACTCAACTGTATACGGCTTTTCAGGATCACACTCTAGGACTTAATCCAGTAGTCACTGCACAATCCAAATCCCTTATGATGGACAGAGACACACAGAAGCCAGGAGAGCTTTGTGAGCCTGATGCCTGCAGGGTCAGCCTCTTTACAATACTGGTGTCTGCTGGCAACAATTCATCCAAAAGTCCCATCTGCCCCCCATTAGAATTCTTGGCTTATTTAAAATATACTCAGCCCAGGGCCAAACCCTGCTCCGTTCTGTAGAACGATTTGCAATTTGGGAAGGCATTAAATTTCCCTACCCTTTAAATCTATCCTGTTTTCCACTCCCCACACTCAAAAACCTTGTCTAAACCACAAATCGTGTATCATTAAGACATCTGAAAAGCCAGCCATACACGATAGCAAAGATTTCAACCAACGCTAGAATGGGTTTAGCACAATACACCAAGCAACCACACAGGGGCACTCCCACAGCCAAACGGAGAAAAGAGAATTTCCTGAAATCTTGCAGTTTCTGTTGCTCGTCTGTAGTTTGTGCTGAACTACCTGGCATTCATCAACAAAGTTTTCTGTTACACTTGTAACCACAGTGGGCTGGTAAAGGTTGATCCTGGGGTGAAACCTAGCAAAGCAACACCCACAGAAATAAACCTAGCAAAGCAATTCATTGTAATCATGCCTATGCTTGGATAGAATTGAATTATTTTAGCCCTGCAACTACACGAAGTGAGTTGGGGGGCAGCATAGTCCAGTGATTAGGAACCTGGACTGGGAATCTGGAGACCTGGCTGCCATGGAAGTCAGTGGATTTACACCAGGGATGAACCTTGCCCTAGATTTTGAATGTTGATTTTATTCAAATTATAGGCACAGGGACCAAATAATCCTATTAAAATCAATGAGGCTGCAGTGGGAAGAATTTGGTCTATGTACATATATACTTGGGGCTGATTCAGCCTTGGCAGAAGCAGACACAGCTGACAACAGCTTCAATGGGGGCTATTCTGTTATTCAGGCTTCACTTATGACTAATTAGTTGATTGGTTACTATTTGCATTACACGGGGGGGTGGGGGAAGCCCTACAAAAGTGGTCCTGTGCAGCACAGGGGAGGAGCGCTGCATATACAAGCCGAAGGTGAGCAGGACAGGATGTGCAGGGAAACCATTCCTACAACAACAAGAGCACTGCGCCTGCACCCACCACCTTGCTGCTACTCAAGAGCAGGAGGCTGAAGAGGTGGGAGAAATAGTATGAAGACAAATAGGGTCACGCCCCTGTTCTCATCAGACAATCCCGTTCTTCCTCCTCAGCCCACTCCATCGTTACCCTGTACTCCTACATCCCTAGGCACTTGTATGGCCTTCGCCACTGTAGTAACTGAGTGCCTGTCTCTCATGCATTAGACACAGAGGGAACGGAGGCTCATGACTGCTCAGTGCAGAAGACCATACCGAACACTTAGCTTTCCATTCACTCACAAGTACCCTACACACACACACACACGGGCAATAGCCCCACAGACTTATCCAAGGACCTGGCAGATCAAGCACTAGGTAAATGGTGTCCTGTGACTGAATAGTAACAGGTTTCAGAGTAGCAGCCGTGTTAGTCTGTATTCGCAAAAAGAAAAGGAGTACTTGTGGCACCTTAGAGACTAAGGAATTTATCTGACCAGAAGCTTTCGTGAGCTACCCCTCATGAAAGCTTATGCTCAGATAAATTCCTTAGTCTCTAAGGTGCCACAAGTGCTCCTTTTCTTTTTGTGAATAACAACAACAGTAAAGCTATTAATTCAGATCAAAGGCCTAAGTGATCAGTTACATCGTCACACAGCTTAGCCTTAAAAACACTCTGGGTCCAATTCTGAAAAGCTCCCAAGTGATTTAGGAGCCTAATTCCCATTGACTTTCATGTAGGTGCTTTAGAAAATTTTACTCAATAAGCCCGATTTTGTTTGCATTTGCACTGTTTTGTTTTACTCCATGTAACTCCACTAGACTTCGGCACTCCTGATTTACATCAGCATAGGACTTGTCTATACACAAAAGCTGCTTCAGTATGCATTTAAACGGATGGTGCGCTCACACTGTTGCAAGCCACAGGGCTGAGATCAGAATCACGCCTGAGAAGTCCAGGGAAATGCTTTGCAAGGCCCAGGGTTTATATGGTGCCTTAATCACCTCTTACAACAATTTTATCTCCACGCGGCTACGCCTGACCTACACACGTCTGAGTAAGAGGAAAATCAGACCCACAATAACCAGTAACCCACCACCACCCTTGCTTCACCCACCAAATACTACGCTAATTTGCAATATTTACAGGGGAAGAGGTGGGAAATCTCAAGGTGCCCAGGCCAGCCACAGCCTTGCACTCCCCCCACTCACTGGCAGAGTGTGAGAAGGTCACCTCCCCCAGCTCTAAGCAAACATTCCCAATGTGTGTTACAGGTGAGGACCTCTGGCTAAGCTGTTGAACAGATTGGGAAGGAAGTCACTTGCAGGCCACCCAGTTTGAATGCATTCTAAACTTTCGGGCAGCAAGCAACAGCTCCTAATCTGCTCTCCAGAAGCAAGCGACAGGGGTTAGAGAACCTGGCGCAGGGGCATTGTTGGAATAATACTGTTCGGCTCCAATTGCTTCATAAATCTTTCCAAATTGCTTTTCTTGGGCAATAAGAGGATAATGAGACAGAGTTATTATTGGAGCTACTGAAGCTCTCCAAGGACGTAATTCCTGTTACAAAACAGACTGCAGGGGGGAAAAAAACCCCCAGTGTAAACAGTTTAGAGAGGTTGAATGGAAAAAAAGTTAAAAGCAGAATCATTATCTGTCTATAAAGGCTTTATACGGCCTCCTATCAGTGTAGTATCTGAGCGCCTTCCATGTAAAAGTCAATAGCAACAGTGAAGTCCCACGAGGATTTCAAGGCGCCTCTCGCTTTTTAAGAGTATATGCTCTCCCTGGGGTAGGGGCTTTGTTTTCGGATTTCGGGGTGGATAAGCGTATAGGACTAGAAGGAGAAGTCAGTGTGGTGAAGGTCATGCTTATGAAGGGAAAGGGATATTAGGGACCACCTGCAAATACATCAGACTAAACATTCAGTGCCAGTTCCTCAATTTATATAAAATCAGCATAATTCCACCGAAGTCAAAGGAACCGTACTGATTTACGCCCACTGACAGCGGTGGATTTAGAGTTGGTGGGGCCCTGTGCACAGCTTCATTTCTGCCCTCCCTCGGGACCCAGCCAAGAAAAAAATCATCTCCCCCCCGTTTTTCATTCTTTTTTTCCTTCATCCTCCTCCTATATTATAAGTAATTGGAAGTAAACGAAAATAAAGTGAGGTACCTTGATCGGGGAAGGGCATTGGGGTACAGGAGGGGGTGAGGGCTCTGGGCTGGGGCAGGAGGTTGGAGAGGGGCGGTGCTTACCTTGGGCAGCGCAGCTCCCAAAATGACTGGCACACACACCCCTCCAGCAGCGGCTCCTATGCTGGGTGGGGATCAGAGGGTCTCTGCGTGCCGCTGCCCGCAGGCGCCACCCCCGCACCTCCCATTGGCTGCAGATCCCAGCCAATGGGAGCTGCGGAGTCGGCACTTGGGGCTGGGGCAGCGCGCGGAGTCACACCTCCCCCCCAGGGGCTGCAGGGACATGCCAGTCACTTCTGGGAGTGAAGCAACACAGGGGGAGGGAGGGAGGCAGAGCAGGCAGAGAGCCGCCTTAGCCCTGCTGCTGGCACGTGCCTGTGTGCCCCTTGTGGGGAGGGGGGCAGCGGGTCTCCGTGCGCTGCCTGGGGCGGGGGCAACATGCAGAGCTGCCTCCCCCTCTGCGCGCAGAGACGAGCCAGCAGCCGGTCGCTTCTGGGAGCAGCGTGGGACCACCGGCCATGGCATGCGACTCGGCCGGGACTCGGGGGCAGGCTGTCAGATATTTGTCCTGCATTGTTGGGGGGCCCTGTGCCACCGCACGGTTTGTTTCATGGTAAATCCGCTCCTGCCAACTGAGGATCTAGACCTTAGGGCAAATTTTGTTCTCAAAGAAGCGCTTCCCGTGGAAGTCAACAGAAGCCAAAGCAGAATTTTAGTCCATCATCTATGATGGTTTTACATAAATATTCCTGTCAAGTTTGCTACCTTACCAGAGCTGCATGGGCCAAATTCAACACTGGGCTAACTCCAGTGAAGTTAAGAAAATTACAGCGGAGAGGAATTTGATCCTGTAAATTTAACTAAAGATTTGCTCCCCACAATACTCAACTCCTCCCTGTATTTGGGGTCAAATCATGTAGTGGCCAAACACTAATCGTGAGCAAACACCAAACTGACGAGGGAGAGAAGTGGTCGCATATTTGCGTCTTAAACAACAGAGGATGATGCAAGAGGACCGAATGAGGGTTTGCAAGTACACAAAGGGATACAGTATCCCAGGAGAAGAGCAAGGGCTGCTTCCCATTGAGAAAGGAAAGACATACAGCTCTTTTCCCCGTTCTGACCACTACTGGCTGCCTTAAGTCTCTATCTCCAGGTATTCCTGCAAGCATGAAAAATGGAGACTGTCAGAGTTTAGGGGCTATAACTTGATGTAAGAGTCCCCACCATCCCCACAGCACAGGTATGTGACAGTGTGCAAACCCCAGCTCTGCCACCAACTGCCTAACTTGAGCACCTCAAAGCTCAGACCCTCTCCTACAACGACAAAATATATATGCCACGAGCTCTTTAATGACCACAGTGAATCAGGATCTTGGCTTTATTTCTGACCCAAAAGATTCTATCATGTTAACACGGCCCACAGAAAAATAGCACTTGTTATTAAACACCGATAAAAGGCCTAAATATCTAATACCCAAACTACTATAAATAAGTATTATAAACAATGCAAATTACTTTCCGCCATACAACCGACACCAGCTTCTAAGCCCAAAACTGACACCCAGGGCTGCCCTCCCTGCCTCCCCCCTCCCACAAGCAGAGGGAGAGATGCCAGAGACTACACGAAGTCCACTAGGAACTTGATTAAAACAAGGAGGAGTCCGGTGGCACCTTAAAGACTAACAGATTTATTTGGGCATCAGCTTTCGTGGCTAAAAACCCCCCACTTCTTCAGATACAGGTTTTTTTTACCCACGAAAGCTCAGGCCCAAATAAATCTGTTCGCCTTTACGGTGCCACCGGACCCCTCGTTTTGCGGCTACAGACTAAGATGGCTACCCCGCTGACAGTTGCTATTGCTTGGAAGTGGAAGGCTCTCCGATACCAAGGTGATGGGCACCAACATAAAGCCTTATGATTGAGATAGAAGAGAGATACTTTGCAAGTCCCCGTGGACACAGCATGCCAGGAGCAGCCGGGGCATGGCAGTTTCCCTTGGCACTAAGCCCTGGTCTACACTAGGACTTTAGGTCGAATTTAGCAGCGTTAAATCGATGTAAATCTGCACCCGTCCACACAATGAAGCCCTTTATTTCGACTTAAAGGGCTCTTAAAATCGATTTCCTTACTCCACCCCTGACAAGTGGATTAGCGCTTAAATCGACGTTGCCGGCTCGAATTTGGGGTACTGTGGACACAATTCGATGGTATTGGCCTCCGGGAGCTATCCCAGAGTGCTCCATTATGACCGCTCTGGACAGCACTCTCAACTCAGATGCACTGGCCAGGTAGACAGGAAAAGAACCGCGAACTTTTGAATCTCATTTCCTGTTTGGCCAGCGTGGCAAGCTGCAGGTGACCATGATGGAGTCCCAGAATCGCAAAAGAGCTCCAGCATGGACCGAACGGGAGGTACGGGATCTGATCGCTGTTTGGGGAGAGGAATCCGTGCTATCAGAACTCTGTTCCAGTTTTCGAAATGCCAAAACCTTTCTGAAAATCTCCCAGGGCATGAAGGACAGAGGCCATAACAGGGACCCGAAGCAGTGCCGCATGAAACTTAAGGAGCGGAGGCAAGCCTACCAGAAAACCAGAGAGGCGAACAGCCACTCTGGGTCAGAGCCCCAAACATGCCGCTTCTATGATGAGCTGCATGCCATTTTAGGGGGTTCAGCCACCACTACCCCAGCCGTGTTGTTTGACTCCTTCAATGGAGATGGAGGCAATACGGAAGTAGGTTTTGGGGACGAAGAAGATGATGATGAGGAGGAGGTTGTAGATAGCTCACAGCAAGCAAGCGGAGAAACCGGTTTTCCCGACAGCCAGGAACTGTTTCTCACCCTAGACCTGGAGCCAGTACCCCCCGAACCCACCCAAGGCTGCCTCCTGGACTCAGCAGGCGGAGAAGGGACCTCTGGTGAGTGTACCTTTTAAAATGCTATACATGGTTTAAAAGCAAGCATGTGAAAGGATTACTTTGCCCTGGCATTTGCGGTTCTGCCTTTGCAAAAGGTTTCTGGGGAGGGCAGCCTTATTTCGTCCTTCATGGTAGGACACTTTACCACTCCAGGCCAGCAACACGTACTGGGGAATCACTGTAGAACAAAGCATTGCAGTGTATGTTTGCTGGCATTCAACCAAAATCCGTTCACGCGGTGGGAGGAGGCAAAATGCGACCTTGTAACGAAAGCACATGTGCTATGTATGTAATGTTAACAGCAAGGTTTACCCTGAAAGAGTGTAGCGACTGTTTTATAAAATGTGTCTTTTTAAATACCGCTGTCCCTTTTTTTTTCTCCACCAGCTGCATGCGTTTCAATGATCACAGGATCTTCTCCTTCCCAGAGACTAGTGAAGCTTAGAAAGAAAAAAAAACGCACTCGCGATGAAATGTTCTCCGAGCTCATGCTGTCCTCCCATACTGACAGAGCACAGATGAATGCGTGGAGGCAAATAATGTCAGAGTGCAGGAAAGCACAAAATGACCGGGAGGAGAGGTGGAGGGCTGAAGAGAGTAAGTGGCGGGCTGAAGAGAGTAAGTGGCGGGCTGAAGACAGGGCTGAAGCTCAAAGGTGGCGGCAGCGTGATGAGAGGAGGCAGGATTCAATGCTGAGGCTGCTGCAGGACCAAACCAGTATGCTCCAGTGTATGGCTGAGCTGCAGCAAAGGCAGCTGGAGCACAGACTGCCACTGCAGCCCCTCTGTAACCAACCGCCCTCCTCCCCAAGTTCCATAGCCTCCACACCCAGACGCCCAAGAACGCGGTGGGGGGGCCTCCGGCCAACCAGCCACTCCACCACAGAGGATTGCCCAAAAAAAAGAAGGCTGTCATTTAATAAATTTTAAAGTTGTAAACTTTTAAAGTGCTGTGCTTAAAGTGCTGTGTGGCATTTTCCTTCCCTCCTCCACCACCCCTCCTGGGATACCTTGGTAGTCATCCCCCTATTTGTGTGATGAATGAATAACGAATGCATGAATGTGAAGCAACAATGACTTTATTGGCTCTGCAAGCAATGATTAAAGGGAGGAGGGGAGGGTGGTTAGCTTACAGGGAAGTAGAGTGAACCAAGGGGCGGGGGGGTTAATCAAGGAGAAACAAACAGAACTTTCACACCGTAGCCTGGCCAGTCATGAAACTGGTTTTCAAAGCTTCTCTGATGCGTACCGCGCCCTCCTGTGCTCTTCTAACCGCCCTGGTGTCTGGCTGCGCGTAACCAGCAGCCAGGCGATTTGCCTCAACCTCCCACCCCGCCATAAACGTCTCCCCCTTACTCTCACAGATATTGTGGAGCACACAGCAAGCAGTAATAACAGTGGGAATATTGGTTTCGCTGAGGTCTAAGCGAGTCAGTAAACTGCGCCAGCGCGCCTTTAAACGTCCAAATGCACATTCTACCACCATTCTGCACTTGCTCAGCCTGTAGTTGAACAGCTCCTGACTACTGTCCAGGCTGCCTGTGTACGGCTTCATGAGCCATGGCATTAAGGGGTAGGCTGGGTCCCCAAGGATACATATAGGCATTTCAACATCCCCAACAGTTATTTTCTGGTCTGGGAATAAAGTCCCTTCCTGCAGCTTTTGAAACAGACCAGAGTTCCTGAAGATGCGAGCATCATGCACCTTTCCCGGCCATCCCACGTTGATGTTGGTGAAACGTCCCTTGTGATCCACCAGAGCTTGCAGCACTATCGAAAAGTACCCCTTGCGGTTTATGTACTCGGCGGCTTGGTGCTCCGGTGCCAAGATAGGGATATGGGTTCCGTCTATAGCCCCACCACAGTTAGGGAATCCCATTGCAGCAAAGCCATCCACTATGACCTGCACATTTCCCAGGGTCACTACCCTTGATATCAGCAGATCTTTGATTGCGTGGGCTACTTGCATCACAGCAGCCCCCACAGTACATTTGCCCACTCCAAATTGATTCCCAACTGACCGGTAGCTGTCTGGCGTTGCAAGCTTCCACAGGGCTATCGCCACTCGCTTCTCACCTGTGAGGGCTGCTCTCATCTTGGTATTCATGCGCCTCAGGGCAGGGGAAAGCAAGTCACAAAGTTCCATGAAAGTGCCCTTATGCATGCGAAAGTTTCGCAGCCACTGGGAATCGTCCCAGACCTGCAACACTATGCGGTCCCACCAGTCTGTGCTTGTTTCCCGAGCCCAGAATCGGCGTTCCACAGCATGAACCTGCCCCATTAGCACCATGATGCATGCATTGGCAGGGCCCATGCTTTCAGAGAAATCTGTGTCCATGTCCTGATCACTCACGTGACCGCGCTGACGTCGCCTCCTCGCCCGGTATCGCTTTGCCAGGTTCTGGTGCTGCATATACTGCTGGATAATGCGTGTGGTGTTTAATGTGCTCCTAATTGCCAAAGTGAGCTGAGCGGCCTCCATGCTTGCCTTGGTATGGCGTCCGCACAGAAAAAAGGCGCGGAACGATTGTCTGCCGTTGCTCTGATGGAGGGAGGGGCGACTGATGACACGGCTTACAGGGTTGGCTTCAGGGAGCTAAAATCAACAAAGGGGGTGTCTGTACATCAAGGAGTATTTCAGGCAGGACTTCACGGAGGGTTCCAATAAGAAATGGTGCACCTAAGTTATCGTTCTTATTGGAACAAGGAGGTTAGCCTGGCCTCTGATTGATACATGGCTAGATTTACCTCGCTGCACCTTCTCTGTGAGTGACTGCAGTGTGATCTAGAGGAATGAGTCCCCTAGACAGGGGAGGAGGCAAATGAGTACAAAACAAAACTGGTCTATTTCTTGTTCTGAGCCACTCCATCTATCTTTTACATCTTTGGCTGGCAGCAGACGGTGCAGAAGGACTGCATGCCACCCACATCTCATGGCTGCTCGGCAGAAGTTGGTACAGTACGACTGCTAGCCATCTTCATCTCTTGCCTGCCTGGCAGAAGATGGTACAGTACGACTGCTAGCAGTCCGTATCGCCTGCCCGCTCACCATAAGACGGTTCAATAGGACTGACTGCAGGACTAAAGAGAATGACCTGGTCAAGTCACTCCAAATTTAGTCCCTGCACCCATGTCTGCCCAGGCGCTCCCAGCCGACGTGGCCAGGAGCACCTCGGACATGACGATGACGGCTACCAGTCGTACTGTACTGTCTGCTGCCACAAGGCAAGGGGTTGCTGCTACTGTGTAGCAATGCCGTACCGCGCCTGCCAGCACCCAGGAGACATAGGGTGACGGTTACCTGAGCGGGCTCCATGCTTGCAGTGGTATGGCGTCTGCACAGGTAACTCAGGAAAAAAGGCGCGAAATGATTGTCTGCCCTTGCTTTCACGGAGGGAGGGAGGGAACGGGGGCCTGACGATATGTACCCAGAACCACCCGCGACAATGTTTTAGCCCCATCAGGCATTGGGATCTCAACCCAGAATTCCAATGGGCAGCGGAGACTGCGGGAACTGTGGGATAGCTACCCACAGTGCAACGCTCCGGAAGTCGACTCTAGCCTCGGTACTGTGGAAGCGCTCCGCCGAGTTAATGCACTTAATGCACTTAGAGCATTTTCTGTGGGGACACACACACTCGAATATATAAAACCGATTTCTAAAAAACCGACTTCTATAAATTCGACCTTATTCCGTAGTGTAGACATACCCTGAGAACATATCAAGTGCTCAGGAGCGGTGGGAGCCCAGAAAGGTAGCCGAGGGCGTTCACTGCTGCCCCGGGCTCCAATCAGACCCGGGAGGCTTGGCTGGCTGGCTGGCTTATAAATGCAAAGCAGGGAGCGTTGCAAAGTGAAAGTGCCTGTGGGCTTCTCCCTGGTGGCCTTGCGGGGAGGGAGATGAGCTCCCGGGCACCCCTTCCAGGGAGGCCGGAGGGACAGGGCAGCACAGAGTCCTCAGAGGGCAAGAGCCTCCCCCAGGGCTCGCTGCAGACCATGCCCCTCTCCTCCAAGCCGCTCACCTCCTTCCTCATCCAGGACATTCTGCGGGACGGTGCCGACCGCGGAGCTGCGGGGCAAGGGAGGAAGAGCCGGGGATGCTGCGGGGCCTCTCGCCCGGAGCCGGCGCCGGACGGTGCAAGCTCCGCTCCCCGGCCGCCGGCGGGGACACCCCTCCCTGCAGGGGTCCCCCCGCCGCCCCAGGAGCAGGCAGGAGCGCCAGGCGCAGGTAAGCGGTGCCCACGCGCGCGGCTGTCAACATCCCGGGTCCCCGTCCCGGCCAGCAGAGACCCTGCAGCCCGAACCGGGGGCAGCTTCTCCGCCTTGGAGCTTGACCTCCGAGCGCTCGGTTCTCGGGGTGCCGCGGGGGCACCTCCCACTCAGGAGACAGCGGCGCGCACGTGGGGTCTCTGCCGGGGGAAAGCAATAGAAATAGCCCCTGTCTGCACAGACTATTCTCCCCCCCCCCCCCCACCGCGCCCAAAAAGAGCTCGGCTCCGAGTTAGGCACCTCAAGCGGGGTGGGTGCTGGGCCACTGCCCATTCGCCCCACCATTTTGGGGAGAAAAAAAAATATATATATGGCCCCGCCTGAGTCCACGGGAGAGCCCAGGAAGACTGAAACAAGAGCCCCCCACTCAGTGCCGCAGCTGCGTGTTTAAAGAGCTCCTGGACGCTCCCTTTATTTGTATTCCGGCCTGGGGAGGCTGCTGCATTCACCACCCCTGAATACTTTAATCTAACACCAGGTCTTAAAATCCCATTCCTGGAGTAGAAGCTCTTTGGGACAGGGGCTGGCTGGCCGTTCTGTGTCTGTCCCGCACAAGGGGGTCCTGGCGCACGACTGGGGCTCCACCTAACAATAAAATATTGGCTGGGTTCACGGTGATGGGCATCTTATTGGTCATGCACCGGCCGAGGAGTCATTTTTAAGCTGGTGCGTTTCTGGACCTGTGTATTTCGAGGTTGGGGCAGCAAAACAGGAAAGGCTGCAAATCACTGCCGCAGCGAAGGTAATGCTTCCTTTAAAGGATGGTGCCATTTCAGTATCAACAAGTTTCTGGCACATGACTGAGGGAGGGGGGTAAAGAAAGAAGCTGCTACGATTTTTTTTTTTTTTTTTAATTGTTGGTGTTGGGGAAGCAGTGGAAACTACTGCACTCTCCAGGGACTGCCACAGTCTCTCTCCATTGTGTGTTTGATATTCAAGAAGGGGGATCAAACGCATGTAAGCTCTTTGGGGGAAGGGACTGATTTATTTTACATCTCTACAGGACCTAGCACAATCCAGATATTCAGGAACTACTATCATAATAATAAAAGACACTTTAATCAATCACTTTCTTGTGACAAGGGATCTTTCCAGGTGAAATTGGGCCTGACGTCACAAAACCGAAGATCAAGAGAAAGGTTTCAATGAACCTTTCTTTAAGAAGGGGGAGAAATTCCCTTGGAAATGTACTTAAAAAAAAAAAATCCCTTACATTGAGCCAGATCCTCAGCTTCTGTAAATTTTCACAACTCCACTGACTTCAGCAGAGCTAAACCAATTTGCACCAGATGAGGCATAACCTATTGTTTCCATCCCAAACATTTCACCATGAGAAACTGGCCTATTGCCATCGTCCATGCTGAATGAAATAAATTTTAAAAAAAAGTAACAAACTGCGTAAATAGTGACAAGTTCATTTGTTTTTAAGATTCGTTCGGTTTTAATAATCATAGGTGTCATTTAGCACCACAGTGGAGGGCATTGCTATTCTTATTTTTAACCTGAGGCTGTCTCTTTAAGAAATCTTTCAAACTGTGGGTTTTAGGTATGGAGGGCTTGATCCTGAAAAGTGCAGAGTACTCCCAGCTCCCATGGTCTTCGATCAGAGCTGTGGGCACTCAGCACCTGTCTGGATAGGGGCTGAAGTGACAGAATGATTCTACTGGAAATAAGATTAAGGTGACGTGTCTGGTTGCTACACTGCTGAGCTGTGATGTGCATCAACGATGCCTTAATTCCTTTGCTCTGCTCTCCTGTCACATTAAAACCAGCATGTACCAGCGTGTGTCTTTCACGTGGCAGGTATCCTCCTTATCTCTCTAAACTTGCTCAGCAATGCCATAGCAAAAAGACACTTCTGATCTCGTTACCCTGAATATATCAGAAGTTCAGCCTTCTAGCAGTAAAACTCCCACCTGAATGGTAACTTGCGTAAGGATCCAGATCCTATTCCCATTGACGTCAACCGGAAGCTTTGCCATTCACAGGGATGAGGTAGGACTGAGTCAAGAGCCCAAATTCTCAAACTTGGGTGCCTTAAGTTAGATGCTAAGGGACTGATCCTGCTGCCAATTAAAGCAGTGGAAAGTAGAAGTACCTCTATGGAACTAAGTGGAATGTGTGTGGGAAGAGAACTGGGCCCCTAATTTTATCCTGACCCACCTGAATAAGGGCGCTTTTTTTTAAAAAAAAAAAAAAAAGGCTTCTATCAATCTATCATGGCCTGGTTTCAATGACAGTAACAGGTGCTCAGCACCTCTGAAAATCAGACCCACTGTTATGGGTGCCTGGACATACAACTGGGCATCCATCTTTGCAAATGTTGGCCGATGACGACAAATTACTAGGGCTGCCATTCCCAAGCATTCAAAACTCAGGAGATATGCCTTGAAAAAACAAAACAAAACAAACCCTACATCATGAGGATGGTGGGGGTCTTGTTTTGTTTTTTAATTTGCTATATAGTTGCCATCTGAGCCTTTGGGGAGCACTGACTTCACATTTCCAAACTTTTCTCTGCAACATGGGAGTAGAAACTGACCTTTTTAAAGTGAAAGCTGAGATTCTCACATAAATCACAGGACTCCAGGATCTACGACTTTAAGAAAAACACCAACTATTGCAAGACTCACAAAATCCCAAAAGTTGGCAACACTGTTTTATTTGTATTACAATCATGCCTAGGAGCCCCAGTCAGGGCGCCATAATGGTAACACCCATTGTGAGTACAGAAGAAAAAGGCATTTTAACAGAGGGCCATATTTTTAAGAGTCTTTAGGTGCCTAACTCCAACTTAAAGCAATGGGAGTGAGGTGGCTAAATACCTTTAAAAATCTGGCTCAGAGTGAACACTGTATCAGAATTCAGGGGCAGGCGGAGAATTATATACCAAAGGTTTCTGAATTTTTAAGCTCGTGTGAGCATGTAAAAATGTCTCTAGGATGACAATAGAATTGTGTGCTCTCTGCAGGGAAAACGCCTGAGAACAAGCTGTTTTGATTCCTTTCTGGTGTCTAACTCCCCTCTTCCTTCCCCCAGAGGCATATACGGAGACCGACCTGTTGGACTGTGAAAACCCTCTGAAATCCTCACTGAGCAACCAAAGGACCCCGAAGCAGCAAAAGCGCTCACGGGCAGCCTTCTCCCACACTCAGGTCATCGAGTTAGAAAGGAAGTTCAGCCATCAGAAATATCTGTCCGCCCCGGAGCGAGCCCACCTGGCGAAGAACTTGAAGCTCACCGAAACCCAAGTGAAAATCTGGTTCCAGAACAGAAGGTACAAGACCAAAAGGAAGCAGCTAGCCTCAGAACTCAGTGGACTCGACAAGAACTCTGTTTTCCCAGTCCTTAAAGAGGATGATGATGTCTCCAGGGCCACTCTGATTTCTGTGTGTAACGGCTACCAGTACTATCCCTACCTGTGCTGCTTGAATGGCTGGAGTCCCTCTTTGTGATAACTACAGCTAAAGACTTCAATTTTTCCAAAGAGAAAAGCTCTTTTTATTTTTACTGTTTTGCTTTTTCTAATAAGGGGGAGAAAGCACTTCTGACCAGATTTTCAGTGATGCTGAGCACCCTGCATGCCCTTTTCCCTTTCAGGGAACTTGCAAGGTTCTCGACACTGTTACAAGTCTAGGATAACATTTTCCAAGGCACCTAATAATAAATGCCATGCTTTTGTATAGTGCTTTCCATGGGTAGATCTCACAGTGCTTTAGAAAGGATTACAATCTTCATTCTGCAGATGGGGAAAACTGAGGTACAGAGCAATGAAGTGATTTATCCAAGGCCACCCAGGGGCAGAGTCAGGAATAGAACCCAGGCCCCTGAGTTACAGTCCACTAAACTATAGTGTCTGCCCTTTTCCCTCATTGAAAGTCAATGGGACTTCGGCTCCCACGTGTTTAAGTCTCTTTTCAAAGTGGGACTTATGTGCTTTGGAAAACTTCAGCCCTCCCCACGAGCAGCGTGTAAAAACTAAGTCATGATGATGGTTTTGCACAGCAATTGTCTTGGCATGTTCATCTAGGCCATTAATTCTGTGACACTGCATAGTATATTTAATATTTAAATACCTGGTCTTCTCAAAACAGAACAAAAGGTGGGATGCTGAATGGGAAAAAAATGGAGTCTGCATTTTTCCCCCATTAAATGGAAACTAAGAGCCATGTGGTCCTAAGGTGAAGGCCGTGAGATGTATTAGAACTATGTCAGCCAACGTGACAAACCCCATTTAAATTACTGTCATGAACTGGTCAGTGCATATGTACACCACTGCTCTTTACTGGCTAGAATTAGAACTGCATAACTATGTGTCATAGCACCTATACTGCAAGTTAAAGTAGCTCAAGCGGTAAAGACCTTTGGTTTGAAGTAGAAAGTTTGCCGTTCTCTCTCTGCTGTGTCACAAAGTGATGTGTAGCCACGATGCGCTGCATAGTAACAAACATGAAATACTAGGCGACAACAGAGGTGTTCCAATATGCAATAAATATTGTGGGCAGGATCCTCGGCTGGTATCAATCAATTCTCAGATTCTGAAGGAACTGTGCCAATTTACATCTGCTCAGGTTCTACAGCCTACACACCAATGTATACCACCAGTAACTTGGCAGCATGTACCCAACCAGACGACAGCACAAAATTCAGTATCACAATGACAGATCTGTTTTGCATATCACCACGCTGATGCTGTTTGAACATTAACACATAGAATTACTGTAGTAAATAGCTTAAGTTTTCAGCCTTCCTAACAGTTTAAAGAGAAGCAATTCTGTTTGTAAAATTAGATGAGACAATGCAGCCTAGTGCTTCAGAAGAGGCTCACTATTACTGTAAAGTTTTCTTGTGATCACAGAGTTAAATGATCTTATTGTTATTATTCACACTCACCATTTGAGCAGACTAACAGAGGTGATTCCTGCTTCCGTTTGATACATACCATACTAGCTTGATGCTGTATGATGCAGAGCACCTTTTGATCCTATCTTCTTTTGTGGGGAGTGAGAAAGCTCAGCACTTTGCAGTATACAAGGGAAACATGGGATAAAGCTTTTATGCATGGTTGTTAAGTGAATAGTAATATTTTGACCTCTGTTAGTCTGTTCAAAGTAGCAGTGATGGCTTTTAGGAGCAAAGGAAATGCCTGCCCATATGTAAAGTTTGAGGAAACATCTATTGTGGAGGAAATAAAGGTTTTAAAATAGAAATGAAATGAAAATGGGGGGGGGGGGAAATTATGTTAGATCATTTATAATTTCAGTGGACCAAATTCTCAGGTAGTACAAATCAGATTAGTACAAATTAGAACTATGGCAATTTATGCCCTCTGAGAATTTATGCCCTCCCAATTTATGCCGTGGCTTTTTTTTAAAATCTATCAAGCTCTTTATAATGGTGCCCATCTTTGTAGTATTAACCCCCCCAGTACCCCAAACCACAAAAAGCTAAAGGCCTAATTTCCCTCCCTTCTCCTCGAGACAGTTGGGGCTGCATATTGTTGGAGTGATTGCTTCCAGAATGGGAAGTGTAATAATTTCTTTTCAGAGACAAGGAGTGTGGGGAAATGAAGTAATATATTTGAGACGACCAGCTTCTATTGGGGAAAGAGACAAGCTTTCAAGAGGACACTGAGCTCGTCTTCAGGTCTGGAGAATTTTTAGAAATCTTATTTTTCATGAAAATATATATTTGAAAATTGATCTTGTGTCTCCCTCCTCCCGCAACACAATAGATCTGCAAACCACACACTCACAAGTATCCTTACTCATGCCAGGAGACCTGCGGAAGTCCAGAAGACTCCTATCGTGAGCCAGGATTACTTATGGGAGTAAGAGTTTACAGGATCAAACCCATTAAGGTGAACAATTCACCAATGCCACCAATTTATGGTCATTGCCACTGTGTGAATTATTTGAAATACATGAAAGGATAACAGCCTGTTTTCTAACTAGTCGGAATGTAACTTCTAGTACCTCTAGATAACATTTTTCTGTCAGCTCGTTCTTTATTTAGAACCTATTCATTCTGAAAGGATTCAGTCCTTTCTCTCAGTCAGCATTAAGAGTAGAAGGTCATCTCTGGGCTGTTACAATATGTTTCATATTCAAGCACGCTGCTTATCCACTTTCCAAAAGAAGTGATCATATAGTACTTAGAACAAAAGATTCCTTAGGGTCCTATCTTGGGGCCCTGACTCACTTGCGGAGCCCCACTAACATCGATGGGATAGGATTACTCAAAAGGAGTAATAGCTGCAGGAGCAAGCACCAAATGCAGAAATCCACAGGCACATTTGGCCCCAACTGGGCATACCTTGCACCTTGTTCCATCATTTACACCAGTGCAAAATGGGTGCAAAACACTTACCATACTGATTTGGTAGCTTTACATGCCTATTTTGCACTGGTGTAAAGCTCCTCATTCTCTGTTGCCCTGTACCTCGTGTGGTCATTTAAATCAGTGCAAAGTGGGTGTAAAACGTTGCCTAATCAGAATGATACGGTCCGATTGTTAACTCCACGGATCTCCATGAACTTACTTCTGATTCACACCAGTGTAAATGTAGTAATGTCACCTACCTGGTCTGGCTTCAAGCTCTCTGCTGCCTCAGTTTCCCGTCACTTAGTTTCAATTTCCCGACCTCCTCAGGAAGGGCTCACTGCCACACTCAAGTCTCTTCCCTGCGCACAAAATATGAGCAAAATATCAACCACAAAAGCAGTTCCTCTGTCCATCCTGCTCTAGAACGCCCACAGGCTTTCCCCGTTGCCACGGTGGTGACAGGAGGACTCACCCTTCCCTCCCGTCCCCCTGCTTCAGGGCCCACAGCAGAGTTTTCTCAGTCTTTTCATGGGGATCACCTTCCCCCTTCCCAGCTGGGTCCGATAACTGAGCAGGGCTGGCCAGCCCCAGACACCCTGGCCCTTAAAAGGGATAAAGTAGAAGAATATGCACCATAGAGTGTGGCTCACCCATTTTGCACAGGTGTAAATGATAGGACAGTGAAGAATTGGGCCCCATCTGCAGGGCAACAATGGATTTGATCCATTGTTCTTTAGTAGTCATGAAACTGAACATCCACTTGGCTATTTCACCTGTGTCCCAGCTGTTCTGCTCTCAGTTTGTAACCTAGATCAAAACTCTGTGGGCTATTCTCACTCTGAACTGCCACCCTTTGTATTTTTATGAAAATCAGCCCAGTGCAAACGGTTGTTATTTTTGTATATATGTTTTGATACTGTTTTTCCAATGTGTGTATTGTACTTTGGAATAAAAGGTCTGCATTAGAAGTGGGCCTCTGTGGGGTTTGTGGTTTGGGGGTTCGTTTTTTTAAATCTCCTTTATGTGCGTTTCGAGTTCACGTATTTGGGGCCAAAATCTGGCTAACACACCGGACTAAGGCATAGTGTGCAAACTCAGGATCCCTTACTCCCTTCCCTAGTGCACTCTTACCAGGAATAGCAATGGGGCTCGCTCACATGCCATGAATGCAAGGGAGGAAGACAAGCAGCCAGCATGACTCAACACTCTGAAACAGGAGTGGATCTGGTGGGCGACGGGTCATGGCTGGGGGCCAGCCCGGATGCCTAACCAATGGCGCTTACAGGCTGCACAGATAGGGCCTGACGGGAGTCTATCCTCAGAGCTCAATGGGATTTGGATCTGGCTCCAAGGGAGCTCATGCTGCATCCTTAAGATGCCACAGATTCACAGCTCCACCTAAGCATCCCACATTCTGCCTTTCCTAGGTAGAATACCTTCCCTAGCAAGGTGCCTCTGTGTCCCATTTCCAGAAACGTGACTCTGGCTCTCAAAGCCATAATTTAGCCCTTATTCCTCCAGGACCTTACTCCTATGAGTAGTACTTTCAGATGTGAGAAGTCCCACTGAAGTCGACGGGGCTGCTACCACGACTACAGATTACCCACATGTGTCACTATTGCAGGATCAGGCCTAATGTGAGCGGCACACAATCAATGGTCAGGTGCAGCAAATTTGCAGGTATCAGATCATCACCCGTCACAGTTAAGAGCAGGCTAACACATAATGCTACCAACGCTGGGTCCGGTCCAGCCAGGAGTTGCACATCCTGACACGTGCTGAACCACCTCCATTCTCATTTACTTTAAAGGAGGCCTCAGGAGCCACCACACCTTGCAGGAAGGAGAACAATTCTCCCGCCGCCATTTATTTACGACTCCAAACTTACATCATTCACCTGATTAGCAGCAAATGGATGGCTCTCTAGTGACCAGCAGTTTATACAGTAAGGCGCTTATTCTAGCTAAAACGTATGATGGTTTCACATTTTTCCATACTTTGAGTATATGCAGAGGCCTCTAAAGGTTTTCAATTTGGATTAACCCTGTAAACTCAACCCAACCCACTCTGCTTTCCAGATAGGAGACAATGCAGCTCTTTATTTTAACACTCGTAGGCTCCCATTCGACAAAAACTTATGCATGCGTTCACCTTTGTGCATGAGAGTAGTTGCATGAACCCAATGGGCCTACTCAAAACGTTTAAAGTTTAAGCATGTGCATGTTTGAAGGTTTGGGGCCTTTGGATGAAATTCACCCGTGTCGTGGGCCAGAGCTATGGCTACTCACCACTGATGTCCCACATAAGCCTTACTTTGAAGCCTATGTGCTGGCTCTCTGTACAGGGGTGAATTTCACCCTTGAAGCTCAGAAATAAGTTCTGTGCTTTTCAGATTTTTTAAATCAGGTATTTTGCATGCTCCAATCTGCAGTACTTTCATCCAAACAGGAAAAAAAAAAAAAAAAAATAGCGAAAGCACACAGGAACCTCTGTCATAAATTCCACAACTAGGCAGTAAATGTTTCTTTCAGATGAGTCGCTTTCTCCATCCATCTTCCACTAAGGAGACTTATTCCAAACAGACAAGAAAGCAAAACGGGCCACCTTCATCCATTAAAAAGTCAGTGGAGTAATTGGACACCCAAAGTGAATTTGGGACAATGTGTTTTGGCATTTGGATTTTTTTTTTTCTAAATCTGTTCACACCACACGGTAGCGTTTCTCCATGGCCCTGCACTTCCCATCCTCATTTACACCAGTGCCAAGTGCTACCGTTCTGATTTCGTACTGCAAGTGTAAAGAACAGCAAAAGATGCCATACAGCACAGAATCAGACTTATGGGATTTGGCTCTGAGTGGATGTCAATTTTACACTAGTGTAACAGTTGATTTCTCTGGAACATAGTCCAGATTTACACTAGCGTAAGCAACAGCAGAAACGTGTTCGTGTTTGTGCGGACAAAGCTGAACCGAGCTGTGAATCTTCCCTCAAAATGTTATTTTTTTATTTATTATTTCTTAATGTTTATTTGTTAACTTAGCGGATTTAAATTTCTGTAAGAAAAAACAGCCATAAAGCCGGGAGCCTAGCACATGCACCTGCTCCTTATAAGCCATACATGGCCCTGCTATGTTGCCTGTGGGGTACTTTTTCAAAGCAGTGATGTTAACTGGTTGTGAAAGGCGCACAAAGTATAGCCTTAGAGACTGAAGTCCTGTATCCATGCAACAGGTACAACGGGAGCAAATTCTGCTCTCAGTTGCACTGGGGTAAATTGAGAGACTAAATTCCTTGACTTCAATGGATTTATGGGGGTGCAACTGAGGGTATAATTTGGCCTTATAGGGCCCCCCCAAATAAAAAATAATAATCTTTAAATTACTTTATGATCAGGTGTTATGCACCAAGCTGAAGTATCTTCTTCAAGAGAGAAGAAAACATAAGGGAACCTTTTGAAACCAACAGTTTCACGTGGTACAAATTTAGCCCTCATGCTTCTGCATATAGCGAGGGGGCGGGGGTGAGAGAATGGTCTAGAATCCAAGCCCACGTCTCAGCTTTGAGACGTCCCTCCATGGCTACTTGTGGTGGTGGTTTTTCTTACCAGATAAAAGGAACTGGACTGAAATCACCTCGTTTTCACCTAAGCTAACAAACCAGCCATCAAGATGGCAGAATTTGATCAAGAGGGACCCCCCTCTTGGGGTGAGAGGGCCCTTCTTTCTCAAAGCCATTTCAGTCTTCAGCCCCAGTGCTGAAAGCACCAAAGAAACCAGACACCATTACAATGCTGATCTTGCAATTAAACGGATGGAGACCACAATTCATTTCACACAAGCTACTACCACTTGACACCAGCTGGTAACAACTTCTGGTCTCCACTGCCCCAGGATGCACTGGAACTAGTGGCCTAGAGGTGAAAGGCTCCTCAGCCCATTATTAATCCCTTAACACAAGCCAATCCATTTCACAAGATCCACCCTACTTGCCACTCTTGTCTGAGAAGTTTCTTTTGCAAACCTCAAATCCACCACGTGTATTAGACTGACTTGCTTTGTGTATGTGCAGTTGACAAGAGAGGTGGGGCTATCTTGTGATTTGAGCATGGGATTAGGGGTCAAGGAGCTAGATTTTTAAAGGTATTTAGGCACCTAACGATGCAGACAGATGCTAAATGCACCCAGGCACTTTTCTAAGTCCCATTAGATGCCTAGCTGCATTAGTAGACACCTTTCAAAATCTGGTCCCAGATACCTGGATCTATTCCCTGCTTTGCCAATGACTCACTCGGTGACCTTGGGCAAGCCACTTTGCCTCTCTAGACCTCAATTTCCTCCTCTGTAAACTGAGAATACAAAAGCTTTTGGATTCACGTGTCAAGTAATATCGGTGCTACCCGTCCCAGGCGTTAGATTTTTGCCAGCGTTCCAAGGAGCGTGTATGCACACACTCCTGGCACCAGTACCTCTCCAAAAGCCGATTCTGGGAGCCAGGTAACATCGCACCCACTGTGATCGCGTCCACATCCAGAGTGGCAACTCGCAGCACTAACATCCCAACTTGATTTGGCAAGGAACCCACAGATTATTTTGCAACTCCTGCCATTAAGCATTTGTTGGCTGACTGCTGCCTAGAGACAACGGATGTTCGAGTTCTGTATAATTTTTCCTCCTTTGCAACTCTTTTCTGTTGAATCCCCCAAGAGCTTTTCTACAGGGGACAGTAAGGCTTCGTTCCCGCTGATACTTTAACACAAAGCACAAGGACACAGAGAGAAAAAAAAGGGCTGTAACGTTTTGATATCCACATAATCCAGTGGTAAAGCATTAATGACAACAACAGAAAGGACCAAGCAAACTCTTGCTGTGATAAATTTCCTCTTGATTAATACAGAAAAGAAAATCCCACCCAGACTATGGAGACATGGAGTTTTAATCAACCTTTACAATGCAGAACTCCTGTTTCTAGTAGTGCAACAAACATCATTTAACATTTGTCAATTAGAGTCAGGCTCCATAGCCAACATATATCAATCAAGATTAAATAGTGTCTAATGCTGACATATTTACACTTGTTTCTGCCAAGCCATTTAACACAGCAAAAAAAAAAAAAAGGGTTGTCATTGGATAACGTAACTGTTGATTAACATTTGCATTCAATAATCCACACACTTGGCAAGCAGCCCCAGGAAAGGAACCAAGAAAAAATTCTCTCTGACCTAAATCAACATTTGCAAACCAGATTGATGGCAAGCAGTTAACTCAGTTGGGCTAACAGTCGGAGACAGGGGGCATAAAGAGTACAGAGACATCGGAATTGCCATAATAGATCAGACCCGTCCTTCATCTAATGCAATATCCTAGCTCTGAAAGTGACCACTACTATCTGAGGAAGGTACAAGAAACCCTGTAGGAGGGGGAAATATGGGATTACCTACCCTATGGAAAGTTTGCTCTGACCCCCAAAAGTTAGAGGCTGGTTTAAGCTCTGAAGCACGAAGATTTCAAATCTTTTCCAAAACCAATCAAATATAGGGTGAAATTGATCCCTGGGCAGAGGATGAGCCCAAGGCTTATACACTATCCAAACTCTACATCAGACCTCAAAATAGGGCTTACGTGGGACAGAAGTGCCCCAGCCCTTTATACAGTGAGAAAGCTTAGGATCACATTCAGGCAGGTTTTACGCACAGTATCCACCAGATAATCTACACCTGGAGCAGACATGCTCTGTCCCCATCCCAGCTCCTCCATCAATTGAAATTCACACACAGGGACACTCTCTGACAAGGAACATACGAGTCAGGGGACAGAATTCATAAGTTTATAAGGTTTGCATACATGCCAGGCAGATTATTCATGGCTAGGGTGGCCAAGTGTGGAAAATCAGGATGGTGGGCCGGGGGGTAAATAGGCACCTATATCAAAGACAAAGCCCTGCATATCGGGACTGTACCTATAAAATCGGAACATCTGGTCACCCTACTCATGGTGCTGGAAGGGACTCTCTTCAAAGAGGGGCTAGTTTTATGCTGTCACTAGCCAGAATACAGAGTCCTGAAAATTCTGCATTCCATGGGCCTAATTTTGAAACACGGCCTCCAATTTTGCATTCAATTTTTTTGCATCTGTGTGATGCCCAACATCTTGTCCGACACTGGGGATTGAACCTGGGGCTAAAAGCTTGTGATGCTACAGATTGAGCTAAAGAGCCCGGGTTCCGTAGCCGGCAACTGCAACAATTCACATCCTCTGTGGATTGGCACATGCCACAACGGGTTATATCTGTTTTTGGTACCGACGCTTAAAGTTAAAACAAGTGGTTAAATGATTTACTGTATGGAGGCTGGAGCGTTCACCACCTTGCAGCACTGAGCCTGTAAAGTGCAGGAGCCACTAAGCAGCTTAAGTGTCCCAGCCATGATTCTGACGTACAGACTCCACCACGTACAACTTAGAAAAGAAGAAAGGTACTCTGCAGAAATGGCAAAGCACAGATTTCCAGTTGCACTTGCACGATCTTCCCATGGGAAATTACACTGCGTGACTTCACAGAAACTTCAGCAGATTCTTTTTTTCTTTTACGAAAGAAATCAGCTGCTTGGCTTTAATATGGAACATCATGGCGTGAAGACAAACAGAATAAATCAACAAAGGATAGCTACGGAGGCATTTCCTAAAACGTCCGGCTGCAATAATTTACAGAGCTCTTCGCTCTTAGAAAAGACGTCTGTTCTTTAAACTTAAGTATTGTTGTGTACAGAAAAGGAAATGCACATCGACTGGTGTTCTGTTGACAATCTCCAACCCAAGAAGAAAATCAGAGTAGAAAACTTTAAAAAGCCTTCCTAGGACCTTCTGCACATTCTCAGTGTCAGGTTTATGAAGCCCAAACTGGCTGACTCCAGCAGAAGGGTAACAAAGCATTATGGGAACTGTTTCATTTGTGATCCTAAGACCAGAAGGTGGGAGGGAGGGGCAAAGGTTTTAACCATCTTTGGGCCAATCAATCTGTTCTGTGGCCTCCCGAGTAAAATTAGCTAAGGTACTTATCTGGCCCCCATTGCTGTTGTATCTGAGAGCCTCACAATGTTTAACACATTTATCCTCCCAACTCCTCTATGAGATAGGAGAGAAGTGCTATCTCCCTACTGCAGAAAGACTAAGTGACTTGCCCAAGGTCACACAGGGAATCTGTGGCAGAGCAGGGAACTGAAGCCAGGTCTCCCAAATCCCAGGTTAATGGCCTAACCAAATGTATGTCCTCGCAGCAACAGCCCCTACAAGCCATCCATTAGGACAGCTGAAGGGAACAGTGTTGATGCAATATACTTACAGTTCTGTAAGGTGTTTGATTCGGTACCACATGATATTTTGATTTAAAAATGAGAAGAATATAAAATTAACATGGCACACATTAAACAGATTAAAAGATGGTTAATTGATAGGTTTCAAAAAGGAAATTTTAAACGGGGAATTGTCATCAAGAGGGTGTTTCTAGTGGGACCAGTACTTGGCCCTATTGTGTTTAACATTTTTATTAATAACCTGGAAGAAAAACATTAAAATAATCACTGATGAAGTTGGCAGCTGATGCAAAACTTGGGGGAGTGGTAAATGATGAAGAGGACAAGTCACTGCTTCAGAAAGATTTGGATCGCTTGGGCTCAGGCAAACAATATGCCTTTCAGAACAGCTAAATGTAGACGTACACATCGAGGAACAAGGAATGTCAGCCATACTTACAGGCTGGGGGGCTCTATCCTGAGAAGCAGGGACTCTGAAAAAGACTTGGGGCTGTGGTGGATAATCAGCTGAACACGAGCTCCCAATGTGATGCTGCGGCCAAAAGAGCTCATGCGATCCCAAGATGCATAAACAGGGGGATTTCGAGGAGGAGTAGAAGATTATTTTACCTCTGTGTTTGGCACTGCTGCTGGAATCCTGTGTCCAGTTTTACTGCCCACAATTCAAGGAGGATGTTGATAAATTGGAGAGAGTTCAGAGCACAGCCATGAGAAGGATTAGAAAACATACCCTACAGTGATAAACTCAGACAGTTCAATATATTCAGCTTAACGAAGAGAAGGTTCAAGGGCGACTTGATCACAGTCTAGAAGTACATAAGTGGGGAGCAAATATTTAATAATGGGCTCTTCAATCTAGCAGAAAAAGGTCTAACACGATCAAATGGCTGGAAGTTGAAGCTAGACAAATACAGACTGGAAATAAGGTGTAAATTTTTTAATAGTGAGAATGATTAACCATTGCAACAATTGACCCAGGGTGGTGGTGGATTCTCCATCTCTGACCATTTTTCAATCAAAATTGGATACCGTCTGTAAAATCTGATCTATGGATTATTTCAGGGAAGTTCTATGGCCCGTATTGAACAGGAGGTCAGGCTAGATGATCACAGTGGTTGCTTCCAGGCTAAGAATCTATAAATGTAAGTACAGCATGCTCCAGCCACGCTCCTTAAACTAGGAGCATTAGGGCCATTGAACAGCAGTTCTGTGCTACCTAGGAAACTGTACTGAGAGAAATGCAGAGGTATAAGAAATGCCATAATGGATGAGACCAGTACTCTCACCCAGCGGAAAGAACACGGAACTAGGATTCAGGAGTCCTGGGTTCTATTTCAGGCTCCAGCCACTGGCCTGCTGGGTGACCTTGGGTAAGTCACTTCCTTGCTCTGTGTCTCAGTTTCCCCATCTGTAAAATGGGGTGACACTGAGCTCCTTTGCAGAGCACGGTGAGATCTACTGATGAAAAGTGCCATATAAGTAGGCCCTATCCAATTCACAGTTAATTTTGGTCAATTTCTCGGTCATAGGATTTTTTAAAATAAAAAATTTCATTATTCCAGCAATTTAAATCTGAAATTTCACAGTGTTGTAATTGTAGGGGCCCTGACCCAAAAACGAGTTGCCGGGGGGTGGGGGTTGCACTACTGCTACTTTTACCTCTGTGCGGCTGCTGGCCGGGATCCCGGCTCTGAAGGCAGAGCCGCCGCCAGCAGCAGCGCAGAAGGAAGGAAGGGCGGCATGGGATGGGATCGCCACCCTTACTTCTGCGCTGCTGCTGGCGGGGTGCTGCCTTCAGAGCCGGGCGCCTGGCCAGAAGCTGCCGTTCGCCGGCCACCCAGCTCTGAAGGCAGCAGCGCAGAAGGAAGGATGGCAGTACAGCAACCCCCCTAAAATAACCTTACAACCCCCCTGTAGCTCCCTTTGGGGCTAGGACCCCCAATTTGAGACACGCTGGCCTCCCCCGGGAAATCTGGGCTTGTGTGTGCTTTTACCCTGTAGTATACAGATTTCGTGGACCGTGACGAATTTTTCCATTGCCGTGAATTTGGTAGGACCCTATATATAAAAGCTAGGAATTATCATCCTCCTCTGGTCCAGTACCCTGATGAACAGCACGAGGAAAGCCTTTTAGCTCTCAGAGATGCATGCAGGTATGTCCAAATTACGAAGATTCATACAGCACCCACACACAGTATCCAGGCAATAAAGCAAGATCAGCAAAACCGAAACGTTACAAGCCCCAAACAATGCAATCTGCACAGCACAGCAATGGAACAGAACCAAGAGCTACAATATACAAAATTACCCTGGACAAAAAAAAAAAAAAAAAAAAAAGTGCTCCTGTTCTAAGTAACTTATTTTGATTACAGCTTGTGTTCTGTCGACACAATCAACATGGCCAGCAGCCCCTTGAAGTTCAGCCTCTTACAATGCCACAGTGTTCTCCAGTTTGTAAAGGAGAAACAACCTAGTAACAAATATCAATGATAACTATGCTGGGAGATGGAGTTGGAGGTTACTGGGGCCACAGCTGTTGTTACTGCCTTGTTACTTTCTAGCTCGGGGAGTTCTGCAGCACTGTGGCCCAGATTTACAAGAGAGTTCAGCACCATTTAGGCACCTCAATAAAGACCAGATTCTCCAAAGTCCTCTGCACCCACAATCGGAGTCAGATTTTCAGACAAGCTCCACACCCAACATGCTGAGCTTTCTGGGGAATCTGGCCTCATTTGTGGGTGCCGCACACTTGAAAAATCTGACTTTATGAAGAAGATTTAAGCTCACAAAATACAGTCTTCTTGGGAAGTTAAATTCTCATGACAGGGTTTGGTAGACAATTTAGGTCATTTCCAGAGTCTGATTGTTAAATCCACTTGTTGAAACCTCTGTGGTGATTAATCAAACCAGTTTAATCTGTAGCCGAATAGGGAGGCTCAGCACATTTATTAGAAAATTGCCCCAGATTTGTCTTGTTAACCCACTTGGGCAGTTTGATTCTCAGCAGCAGGTTCACAGACACTACGCTTCATTTGGAAATTCTAATTAGACTAAATTGTAAAAAAAAAAAAAAAAAAAAAGCCACAAAAATGAATTATGCGTCTGTATGATGGTCATTATTTGCTTTACATTTGCACCTACAGGTGAGACTGGGCACCATCATGCAAGGCACTGTACAAATACATAATGAGATAGTCCCTGCCATGCAGAGTTGCATTCTAAATAGACAAGCACAGAGTGTGAGAAAGGAAGCATCATTAGCTCCGTTTTACATATGAGGAACTGAGGCAGCGATAGATTGAGTAGCTTATATACTTGTCACACAGAAAGCGTGCTCTGGGAACTGAGCACAGATCTCCCGAGTGCCTTAACACCCAAGACTATCCTTACTCGGTGTTTCTAACATCTCACGATACCCAGCCACTTCTTTCAGTGCAATAGTTCATGGTAAATCAATTTTCCTTCCATCATCCTCGTCTGGATGCTTTGCCTTGGATATTGAGGTCTTCAAAAAAGTATCGGGATTTAAGGAGATTGCTGAAGCTCTTGGGTACTTGGCACAAGAGTAAAACACATACCCCTGTGCCAGGTGAACCATCTTCCCATGAAACACTGGCAGGTTTCAGAACACCGTGGAGTCCTGCAGTAGGAACCTATAATCACAGGGTTAATGTGAGCCTGGCAAATACAGCTTGGGTGGAGGCACCAAAGGCTCTCTGTCACTGCCCTCAGGGAGAATGGAAGATCTCATTTGAAAAGGGCTTGCCTATGTGGGGCAATTGACTGGCATAGCTCTAGCAGAATAATTACTTGTGTAAATAAGCCTTAAGACAAGGGTGAGAGCTCCTGGAATTCTGGGGTGGAGGGCATACCTCCTTTTGTCAGCTTTCTACAGTAAACATGGCAGTTGAAATGTCTATAGCTTCCTTCATCTGAGGATCTCAGAATATCCCCCAAAGACTGCCTATATATGACCTGTGTAGGGGGCCTCCCCCAACCAGTGTGGAGCGGACATAAAAGGCTCTACCCCAGCTCTGTTCCCAGCCCCAGCATAAGGGGCAGATTGGGGACATGGTCCAGTGCTCTGCACTTTTCTATGGCTATTCTCTACCTTCCTGGTGACATGGGAAGCAGAGCATAAGCTAGAGCAGCCTTGAGGCTGCTCTTGCTTGTTACATCAGGCGCCAAGCAGGCCCCTTCACAGCTCCAGAATATGGGAAGCACACAGATGTCTAAAAAGGGAAGGCGGGGAGGGGAACTGGGAATCAGTCCCAAAGAATTTGTCAAGGTCACATAGAGCTGGGAGCAGAACCCTGACTCTCAGCTTCTAGCTGTAACCACTAGCCTACAGACATAATGGCTGATCACACTTCAGAAGGAGCCACTCCTAATTCGAGTGAGTGGTGCACTTCAGTGCTGGAAACAATGCCAGACTTTCCCCTTGAGCGAGTTTGTTTTTCAGCTGGGTTTGAAACAAACAGAATGTGGGATTATCAGGCCCTTTATGCCAGGAAGATAATATTAATCCTTTTTAGAGACTTAGAGTGCTGAAGCTGCCAGGATCTGTGCCAATATGTCTCTTATTTGTTTTCTTCTAGGTGTTGCCATGCACAAGTGGGAAGGGGGGCGGGAAATGCAGAATCCTCATTTCAAAGCTCAATTTTCATGTTGAAATAGAGTTTCTGGCACGTACTAGCCACTTGTCTCTCAGTTCAAATGTCCATGCCATTGAGAGCCATAAGGTACATGCAACGGACTGAAGCCTATCTGATTTTGCCATCCAGAGTAGCTGAGAAATGTCACCTGGTGCTATTCAGCCAAAAGGTCTCGCACATTCTTTAAGCTTGCAGACCTCCTCTTCTCCACCAGCAGATTTAAAAAAAGTAATTACCCCCATTTTAGAGAAAGACCATGGGCAGGAAGTTAGGCAGAGAGGTAAGATGGCTTGTCAGGAGAGAGAGAGAGAGAGAGAGAGAGAGAGAGAGAGGGGTCTGTTCCTTTAGGAACTCTGGAGATTGCTTATCTGCCGGGCCAAACTGTCCTACCAGTAGGCCAAGTCCTTCCAATCGTCTCCTCAGGATTGGGGCCCTGCATGAATCAAGGGTCCGGTCCGTTTGCTGGATCAGGAGGACGACCCTGAGCGTTTTCTTTGTCTGCGGGTCTCTGGAGAATCTAGTTTGAACCACTATATGCTAGAGAGCATCGAGGATGATGAATCTCAAAAATCAGCCACAAGGAAAGATGCAAAGATCCTGAGTGATGCAATGTGCACTTTGGAAACTGGTATTTTGTGTGAGATCTGGAATGATCTTCTTCAGCCATTCAGCAAGTGCAGTCTAAGCTTGCGAAGTGCTCAAATTGACCTTTCCACTGCTGTAAACCTAACGAGGAGTCTTGGAACCGTTCTTCAACAAAGGCGGGATAGTTTTGATGAGTATGAAATTCAGGGGGCTGCAAGGTCTGCTAACCATGAGTACAAGTCAGCCAAACGCCGTAAAAGACAGAAGACATGTGACGATGCAACTGCCCACTCATTCAGTGACAAGGAGGCCTTCAGAGTTAATAACTTCATCACAGTCATCGACCAACTGAAGAGTTCATTAGAACATGGGATCGAGGCTTACGAAAACACTGACAAAACCTTTAGCGTACTGACAGATTTTTTTACCTAACATTTCATGTTCCGAAGTCAGTGAAGGTATCAAATGTCTGTGTCAGAAGTACTCGGACGATTTCCCAGTAGATTTTACCAAAGAATTTCTTCCATTTGTTGAATTCACCTCACCCTCAGAGACAGAGAGAAAAGGCGACAAAAGCAAATCTATTTGGATGTGCTGAGTTATCACTGAACCCAATGTGCTAGAATGTTTCCCAAATGTTGAAACTGCCTTACGGCTGTATTCGTCACTCACGATCATTAACTGTAGTGGAGCACGTTCCTGCTCTCTGTTCACAACGGTCAAAAATGCCCTCAATCCACCATGACTCAAGAGCATCTCGGTGCTTTGTCGCTCTTGAGCACTGAGAATGAAATACCTTTGCCAGACCTCGGGAAGAGCTCTGTGGAGTTTGAAAACTTGTCTCTTCCACCAACAGAACAGTCTCTCTCATATCTCATGACCCACATAACTACAACAACACTGAACCTATCTGTTGTCTCTGGTCTTAGATTATAATCTCTTTGGGGACGGGAACAGGCTTTTTGTTCACGGTTCTAGGAGCTGCACAAACATAGGAGTCCTAGAGTAGGACTAGAGCTCTCAGGTGCTACACTAATACAACTAACAAACAAACAAATCAGATCAGACCATCATGCCATCTAGGCCAGTTTCTTGCCTCTGAAAGTAGCCAAAGCCTTATGCTTTAGAAAAAAAGGCAAAGAAATCATGTTTTGCACACTGCTTCCTCAAGGGAGTAATTCCTTCCTGACCCCTTACAAGTGATCAATTCTTGCCCAGAATCGGAGATCAGAAAAAGGGATACCCTCCCGAGAACATTTTGCCTTACCTAGTATTGCTACAGACATTCTTTCCTTTCACATACATATCACCTGAGACCTCTGCCATTATTTAGTGAGCTAACAGGATTCTACCCCTCCCTGGCTTTTGCTGGGTATTAACATTACGTGAAACCTCCTTGCCTTCTATTTGTTCTAGTGAAAGGAGGAATTATCATTGTATTTATCGAATACAATTTCTTTCATCAGGTGACTGTTCATCTCATTTGCAATCGCAAGGCAGACCCAGGGGCACAGATCAGCATAAACTTCTCTACATACAGCTTGTTAAACAGATACTTGGAAAAGGAGATTTTTAGAAGCATATAACAGAGGGGGAAAAGCATTCCGCCTGCCGCACAAATAACCGCTTGGGTTATATCTCCTTGTCGTTTTCAGTTTCTAAGAGGAAGGATAGGAACTCTGAGCATTTCTCTGCTTGATCAGTTTCCTCCAGGAAGGCACACAGCTGCCAGCAAATTATGAAAAGCAAAAGTAAGCACTGGGGCAAAACATTGGCCCCACATACAAATGCCTACCCGAGCTAGCTTGAATCCAGCCAGCTTAGGTAGCGATAGCAGTGAAGACAGCACAGCATGGGCTTCAATGTGGGTGGGCTAGTTAGCCAAGCACATAACAAGGGTCCAGGCTTGTATTAGTCACATTGAATCCCATGTTGCGCTATCTTTGCTACTATTGTTACCTGCACTAGCTAGAGTCAAGCTCGCTTCGGTAGGTTATGCCCAGCTTTTGCTGTGAGGACATGCCAAGAGGCACTCCCTCAAATGGATTCTAGGCTATAGTAGACTCAAATCAATGGTTTTGAACTAGGGATGAATCTGACACTTCGATCTTTTCCTCTCAGACCCCTTAGAGACACACACATAGGGCCAGATTCTGATCTCATCATTGTAAGTTTATTTAAAGTGCTACCTGAGCACTGAATACAGTCATCAGCAAGGCTGGGGAGATAAATAGAGGTGGTACATTTAAAGGACCCTCATTAAGCGTCCGTGTCAACACTGTGTTGGGTTGAATGGGGCATGTAAAGGTTATTGTTTCAGGCTGCCTGCAAATTCAGGCTTGCATCATCACATCCATTCATGTTTTCAAGGTCACCTTCACATCTGTCAGAGTTAGAGATTGCCTGGAAAACATGACAGGAGCCATAAAAATAAAAAGTAAGTTCTTGTCAACAACTCAGTGCAGTCTGAGCCCTGACAACAGTAACTGAGATGTGCAAGATGTCCGTAGTGAAGTCTGCTCTCCAGTTCTCCCAGGTTCTGCAGCTCTGGCTTGCTCTCTCTCTCTCTCTCTCTCTCACTGGACCAGCTTCATTGGAACGACTGTGGATTTACATCCACATAACAGTCTAGACTCAATCCGGCCCAAAGGCCTTACGAGGGCCGAACCCAATTTCAAAGTAGTCCTTGTTTCATTCTCACCTGACTCACACCCACTGTTGTTACTTCTCACAAGGGTCCCTTCTCCAAAAAACAATCCCAACTCTATGGGAAAAATCCTCCTGATCTTAGTGAAATTAGGGCCTGACCCCCAATAGCTCTGGAACAGAGCATGCTCCTGCTGGTAAAAAGTGCTACATTGACATCTCTGGAGTCGTAGGGCCAGCGGGTGCAAGTTGCCATATTGCTATAGCTAAAGTGTGTTTTTAAGAGCACCCAGACAGCAGCATTAAAGTTTGCTTAAAAATAGATAAATAAATACATAAGACCTGATTCTCAGAGCTAAACTCGTATAAACCCGGTGAAAGGGAGCACAGGACCAGCCCCCTATGACGTCCTCTGCTTGTCCATTGAACAGGTACAGGATGCATGTTCCCCTCCACCACCCAACACACACACACACACACACACTTGTCCACCAAGAACCTCTAAAGGGATGAGAGGAGAGTTCACTCTCCATACTTCATTCAGTCACGGGCACTCTCTCTGCTGAGTCTCCTAGAGGATACTATTGGGGTGGAGGGGAAGACCACGTTTTAGTGAGGTAGACGCTAGAGCCAGCTAGAAAAAATAAGACCAGCACCGATGAAGCGAGCTGTAGCTCACGAAAGCTTATGCTCAAATACATTTGTTAGTCTCTAAGGTGCCACAAGTCCTCCTTTTCTTTTTACCAAAGGTAAGTTACTCTGCCAGCAAACCTCCATCTCCTCATAGGGTGAAATTCAACCCCGTGCAGATATTCGGTATAAGGCCTGTGTGCGCCATGTGTGTCCCTCAAGCCCTCTAAGGAGGGCAAAGGGACTTTGGGCTGGTCCTCTGCAAAGGGAGGAGTTTCACCTTTGTTGGATTATTTCCATCTGCTTTCCAGAAAAGCATCATTGATACCTTCCCCTCTGTTCTGACACATCGCTGGGCCGTCTACTCAATGTTTCAGAAGCACAGTGGAGTTACTCCGGTTTAACTAGAAGCAGCACCTGGCCCTTTGTGCCATTTTGTTGTTCTGCAGCCTGACCGTCTGTCTTGTAAACAGAAATCTGCATAGCCAAATATGTTTTCATTCTCCCAGACGACAGAATAAGAGAGCAGGTTGCAGGTGTGGCTGGAAAAAAAACTTTTCATACTCTGTACGCAGTATCTTGTCATCCAAGGTAAACACATGGCTTAATGCAATTTCAAGGGGGAGGGAGGGGAAAGACGGGGACATATTTGCCTTTACATTAAAATTTCCTTTAGTGCCGGAATAATATTTGATGAGAAACAAACAATGAAACAAACTAGATGATAATCACATGCGGTGAACAAATACTGCTCAGATCCTGGATTGATCAAATGACAAAGTAATAAAAATCCAATTGATAGAACATTGGCAGCCCGGGACAGGAATGGTTGTACATGTCCATTAACTGGTACAGCACGTGATGTAGATGTGTGATCAGTCAAGGGTGGATGACAATTCTTTCGCAACAAAAGGTACATGGATCTTTTAATTCCCCTGCCTCATGGCTCCACTCAGTTCCATGTTGCATTCTCTTATTAGCAAGGACAGAACAAGGATATAATACCCAACTCTTTTGCCCTGCATCTAATACAATCTTTTTCAGTAGTGCAAAGTCAGTGTAAAATGCTACCAAATCAGGCTGGTTGTATTTTACATGTACTGTGCACTAACACACTAAGAAACAGACCATCCATGTCAATATCCTCAGTGTTTCCTTGTACTTTTGTTTGTCTTGTCTTGTCTTAGGCATAGATTGTAAGTTCTTTGCAGGCAGGGAGCATCTTTTTGTTATGTTTGTACAGCACCTAGCACAATGGGATACTGTCTGTGGCTAGGCTTCCTAGGCATTATGGTAATATAAATATTAACAACACAACAACACCTTTCACTGAGAATATCTAGCCCAAAATGATGCTCCATTGCTCTGCATCTTGTGTCTTAATTTCCCTGTGCAAAGTGGGTTTGAAACTAGCAAATTAGAATGGTAGCATCTTACGCGTAGATTGCATGACTGTAACTACAGCTAGTCAGGAATTTTCAGGCAGTGTTTTTTTCTTTGGAAAATGCTGGATTATCGAAACCAAACCAGTTTGTAGGGACGGGCCAGTCTCAACAAACCTCCTGATTCAAACATTTTCCAAAAAATAAATTGACATTTTCAAAATGGAAAGTTGAGTTTCGTGGTTCCAAATTTATCTTTCAAAAAGGTAAAAAACATTTTTAAAAAAAATCAAAATCTAAATGAAATGTTTCAAAATTATCAAAATGAAAGGTTTTGATGGCCCTGAGCACCCGAACCAGTGTCTGATAGAATCCTAGACTATCAGGGTTGGAAGGGACCTCAGGAGGTCATCTAGTCCAACTCCCTGCTCAAAGCAGGACCAATCCCCAATTTTTGCCCCAGATCCCTAAATGGCCTCCTCAAGGATTGAACTCACAACCCTGGGTTTGATAAGTAGTGCCATCCTTAGAAATGTCAAGGAACGGCAGCTAAATGTACCAGAGAAGCTAAAATGTAAAAGAGAGAGAGCGAGCTGTTTCTAAATATGTGCAAAGAGACTTGTTAAAGGACAGGGATATCTGTAAATCTAAATGTTAACTAATCACACAACAACTTTTTCCCACATGCATAATTAGAGAACCGCCTAACTAAGCTTCTTTTAATTCTCCCAAACCCACCCTCGCTTAAGGAAGGAAGCCAGCAGGATCTGGTGCATGGCCCAGGATCCCTAAACCAGCGATATGTAGCACCATCCCTAGAAGTGGAAAAGGAACACAACAGAAGTGTGAAAAAAAAGTTAGACTCAGATCCACCAAGGGACTTTAGTGCTCTCCCCACATCATCATCTAGTTTTGCCACCTGTGGGACAGTCATTTCACCCTTCACTTGTGCAAATGGATTGTATTGGACTTGGAGTTGTTAATAATTAGTTGTTTTACTCTTTAAACTCCTTCCTCCTATCTATCTTAGGTATTGATAAGGCATCCACCTCTGTTGTATCTATCTGAGTGCCTCACAGTCTTTAATGTATTTACCCTCACAACCCCCCTGTGCGGTAGGGCAATGATATTATCCCCAGTTTTCAGATGGGGAACTGTGGCACAGAAAGACTAAGCCCCAGATCCTCAAAGGTATTTAGGCTCCTAACTCCCATTAAAATCAATGGAAGTTAGGCACCTAAATACCTTTGAAGATCTGGGCATAAAAGTGACTTTGGTCAGATACAATGCTCCATCCAGAATGCTGAGCCACCAGCTAGACAAGCTTGGTTTATCGACAGAATAAGTTCAGTATAGACAGTAGCAAATACACACTTCCCCCATACTGCTCTGCCAACATGCCCCCACCCTGTCCAGCTGGGGCCACCTCTCGGCAGGAAAGAGGAGCTCACTCCGCTTCCCCCAATCCAATCCAAGTCCTCTCTGCTGAAGCTGCCAGCAAGGAGGCCAAATACTGCTAATTTCAGTGGTGGTGTGGACTTCAGCCCAGTGGGAAACATACCAACCAGGAAGCTTACTGTACATGCATGGCACTGTGGAAGGGAGTTTACTTTCTGGTAACAGCCCAAGACTTCTTTACAATGACAGAACACTAAACAGAGAAGGTATTAACCCAAAGCCCTGCCGATTTTTTTTTACTAAAAGAGAGCCTTGTCATTGAAGGAGCTGCTACGGTCCATTGGGTAAATCAGATGCATTTTAAAATACCTTAGAAAGATATTTACACAATAATCTGTAATGGTTCCAAAGGAGCCATTGCGTAAATAAATGTTTTTGGAACATACAGTCTTTGCAAGGAGGGGAAAAAAGAATTTGCTCAAAAAGGCCCTGGTGTACATTTTGACTGTAGATCGTAGCACTTGTCAGATAAAGAACTTGATATATCACCTCTGTGAGAGTTTGTTATTTTTATTTATAAATTATTTTCTTCACATCCTCCCTTCTTCCCGCCCCCGCAAAAAAAAGAATGACTGGTAAAATGAGCTGAATTTCAGCCTTGTGCAGAGGAACAGCACCAGACTTGTGTCTGATGACTGCAATCCTTGGGGTTTTTTTTTTTTTTATGTTTACCATTATAACTCTGGATATTCTTATCTATATAGTGGTCTAATCCTGTTTATCAGGGTCCAGTACAGCAATGCTACCATCTAGAGGAATTTACAATCGACAATTAACAATCCAGGTTGATGCCAGGAAAATGGGACATTTTTTCAGATTGTCCAAGTCTCCAGCAAGACTAAAAAATTAGTGACTTCCAGTCACAGACAGAGCACCGGTTAAATTAGACACACTTTAGATAGATTTTATAGCAACAATTACACATTCCCAGGGTTCAGAGACTAACCAATTTATTTGAGCATAAGCTTTTGTGAGCTACAGAGCCGCTCAAATAAATTGGTTAGTCTCTAAGGTGCCACAAGTCCTCCTTTTCTTTTTACACTATAGCAATAAAATTCTTTTCTCCATATGCACCATTATGGGAGGCAATTGCACGAAGCGTGCAGGAAAAGAAACACCTCAACATTTCCCCCTCATTTTTTTAAATAAAACCACACTTCGAATGTTAAGAGCAAAAGCATCAATTTCTCAGGATGTTAAAATTCACAGTGTTTTAACTTAGCTCCCTTGTGTGGCTCGACAGACGGCTTTGACCTGCAGGACTAGCCACGCAGCAATCTTCAGGAGTGCTACAGCAACGTTTTTAAAAGAAGGGCATTTTATGGCCTGTCTTCTGTGTGTTACTCTGAAGCCACGAGCCCCTTGGTTTGCTCTGTGCCACCAAGACTCATTATCAGATGAGCATATTGCAAAGACCTATGCCACCCTCATAGGAAGGAGAGAAAGGGGAAAACATAAAAGAAATCAAAATCACTCACCAGCTAGAAGGAAAGCTAATGCACTCTGCTGCACCCAGATGCAAAATGGCTATTTTAGGGCTGCGGCCATTTCTTTCTCCTCAATGGAAAGGAGTAGCTACCAGAAAAACACCTCTGCTAAGGGATGCCTTGCAATGAGCTTGAATCTCCTCTCATGCCAGTTTTACACTGGGGTAACTCTGCTTATTAGCATGGAGTTACTCTGGGGTTGCACAGGTGTGAGTGAGATTAGGCCTAGAGTCAGTTAACATATTGCAAGCCCTGTTGAGACTTTTGAGAAAGGAGCGGGGTAGGAGACTGTTTGTAGATCTAGGCAAAAAAGCTTAATACTTTGTTGTAAGCTAGGAACCAAACCTACACACAATTACTACCAGATGTATCATTGTTCTTTCTAGGTGAAATTTACCCCTATTTGCACACTTTAGATTCATTTAAACTCACACAAGAAAGTCTTAATTGGCACATAGGCCCTGCCCTGAGGTGAGTTTCACCCAGGCATAGTTCCTTTGGGCTTGATTGGGTTATCAGCCACAGCTGTGTCTATCCAGAGGCATTCTGTTGTGTTAGGCTGGTGTACATCAGACCTACTGACATCAGCAATGCAACTACTGACCATTTGTAATTGTGTTTTGCAGGGTCATTTTAGCATGCATGCATCTAGACTCTGGAGCAGGGGTGGGCAATAACTTTAGCAGGGGGGCCACTCCATGAATTTTGGTAAGTTGTCCTGACCTGCACATTTCTACTATATTAATGGAGGAAGGGAATTTGGGCATAGGAGGGAGCTCTGGGCTGGTGCAGAGGGTTGGGGTGTAGGAGGGGGTGCGGGGTCTGGGAGGGAGTTTGGGTGTAGGAGGGGGTTCTGACCTGGGGCAGGGGGTTGGGGTGTGAGATGCAAGCTCTGGCAGGGAGGCGCTAACTACAGGTGGCTCCCAGCCAGCGGCACAGCAGGGCTCAGGCAGGCTGCCTGCCTGCCGTGGCCCCCGCCACTCCCGGAAGTGGCTGCGGCCGGCTGCTGCTGGCACGTCTCTGCGTGCCCCTTGGGGTGAGAGGGGCAGTGGGTCTTCGTGCCCTGTCTGTGCCTGCAAGCACCACCCCTGCAGGTTTCCGGCCAATGGGAGCTGTGAGGAAGGTGCTGGGGGCGGGGGCAGTGCGCAGAGCCACCTCCCGCCCCTGCCAGGGGTGCGCAGAGCTATGCCAGCAGCAGCTGTCCGCTTCCGAGAGCAGCGTGGGGCCACAACAGGCGTGCAGCCTGCCTGAGCGCCCCACTGCACCGTGGGACTTTTAGCGGCCTGGAGATCAGGAGGGGGCAGCCAAAGAGCCTGGCGGGCCAGACAGAAATGTTAGATGGGCCGGATCTGGACCGCGGGCCGTATTTTGCCCACCCCTGCTCTAAAGCAAATGGAGATGCACATTTTAAAATCAGAAATTAATAAAGCAGCTTGTGCTCTCTCTCATATATATTTAGGTTGATACAAAATTAAAGAGGGGGTATCTAACCAGGACTCTAAGCACCCATTATTAATTCCAAAACCAAATAAAATTATGCAGCCAACAGAACACAAAACTGTCCTCTAATATATTGATATTAATGAAAGGGGAGTTTATCTATCTATATTTATTTATCTATATATCTATTTGAGAAAAGGCACTTCTCTTTCTTCCTATAGAATTTCAGAGGCCTGTTGCAAACCATGAAGGTGTTAGAGTTGCAAGACTGTCTTCTTATGGAAAGTGTTAAGTAACTTAAATGTAGGGTTCATTTTCCACTCCCCGTATGTGAGACAGATAGATGAAAATATTATGTTGTATAAAAATATGCAGGTGTGAAATGTCTTTGATACCTAAAAAATGAAGCCCCCTCCAATGACCATCAATATCAGGAAATTCAGACACTCTCCACCCACAGATCTGCAAATAAACAATCCACGTTGCCTTCCAATGTGTGTCTCAACTTTCAGACCTGCACACACATTTGCTACAAGGGGGCAGAAGGGAGCAAAGATTAAAAATTTATTCTATGATGAAAACTGATATAGAACATTTTACCGAACATACATAACAACTTTATCATTCAATCTCCTTTTGGTAAACACATCAGTCAAACAAACCGGTCTCTTCTAGATCTCTGAACACCCGTGCGCTGGTGCATCGTCTTGGCTTTTCACTAAAGGTGAAACTTACCCCTAGTACACAGAGGCCAGCAAAAAAGTTGTGCACCACGTAAAATATCAGAGCTGGCCAGATGCACTTAACCCATCAGGACAAGCATGAGTCCTATGCATCATATAACTCCTATTTGGAAGGCTTAAGGCGTACACAGTCCTTGAGCTGGCCCTCAACACAGCATGAGTTTAAACTGTAAGCACATTGGGGCAAGGGCCATATATTTGTTCTGGGTTTGTACAGCGCCTAGCACAATGGGGTCCGGGTCCATGGATGGGGCTTCTAGGCTCAACCACAGAACAAATACATTACTACTAATAAATAGTAATAATGAATACTTGATAACTAAATACCTTTCACTCCACAACCTGCCCAGTGCTTGTGATCAGCTTGGGGAGGTCTGTTGTCCTTCCCAAGAATGCTGGGGGCAAGACTTCCTCAGGGATCCTCAGCCATGGGACGCTTTCCGGGAGGAGGCTGCGGGATGGTTTTAGGGTGTGATGAAAGTCTTGTTTTCTTTGGCAGGGTTAGGTGCCTACTTCCATGGCCCCCTCATCATAGTATCCAAGTGCCTTCCCGACACCAATGCATGTAGACTCGCCACCCCTCTGGGAGTTAGGGAAATGTTTTATCCCTGATTTACAGACGTGGAAAAGGAAGCACAAGAGGGGTCATCACATTTGTTTCAGCTCCCATACGAGTCTGTAAGAGAGCCAGTGCTGAATCGTGCAAGAGGTCAGGCTAGGTGGCCATAGGTCTTTCTGACCTTAAAACCTAGGGGAGACGTCCCAACTCTGTTGAAGTCCATGGGATTATTACTATTGACTTCAATTGGGCGAGGATTTCAATTGGGCCAATAAATCTCCAGAGGCCCTGCTGACCATTCCTCCTTCTTGTTCTTCGTATTTGCTACCCCGACACTATTTTCGTTGCTTTTTTGGTAATAATTAGGGATCAATCCATATTTAACTGGCATGTGAGCGGGGAAGGGGGGAGGCTTGTCGGAGGCCCCTGGGAATCGCCCTTTGTCCAGACCATTTGCTTTAGGCTGGTTCTTCTACTCTGAACTTAATGGTTTGCATCCATTTATTACATGGGCACATAGACCCACAATTCAAGAAAACATCCCTATACAGGACAGTGCTTAAGCATATGCTTAACTTTAAGCATGTATCTGAGTCTCCATTGATGCCAATGAGACTTAAGAATAAGCTTAAAGTGTGTATGTGCTATTGTGAATAGGGAGGGATTTAAACCTGTGTATAAGTGCTGTCCTGAATGGAGGCCTCACGTGGCTATTGATGGACATGACTTAAATCAATGTCTCACACTCACACAGACGTATAGCCATTGAGGCAGTGTTGCCTAGTGGATAGAGCCCTGGCTTAGGACTCAGGAAACCCAGGTTCTATTCCTGGTTCTACCCTTAGCCTACTGTGTGACTTTGCTGCTCTCTGCCTCAGTTTCCCCATCTGTAAAATGGGCACAATGATACTGACCTCCTTTGTAAACTGCTGGGAGAGCTCCTGATGACAAATTGTCTATGATTATTATGCACAGCCTGGCTCCCCCCTAACCCTTCCTATTGCTAGCTTTCGGAGTGGAGCCTGCTGGCACTGCGTTAAGTCTGTCCACCTCTTCTCCATCTGCACTAAAGATTGGCTGACAACTCCCACCCAGGACCCAGAGCTGCCACTGAAAACCTACCCTTCTCCCTGCTTCCTTCCTTCTTGGCACGTGCTATCTGGGGGTCTGGCATGTATCATTCATTCATCACCTCCTGCTTCCGAGAGCCCCATTGTGTTTTGCTTCCATTCAGCTTTGCCAGGCTGTTCTAAATCCCCCGCTGGAGGCTGGCCAGCGTGCTCGTAACTGCACTGTGGCAATGGAGGTTTTGCAAATAGGCACACTGGATAGCTGCACATTGAGTGCGTTGCTTCGAGGCTTCACTACTCACCCGAGTCTCATTTCCAGCAGGCGTCCTGTCCCCCGAATGGTGCATTTAGCATGTCAATTGGCAAGGTGTCTCTTGCCTCGGAATATAAATGCTAATCAAGGCCCAGGGTGGTTGGGTAGGATGCCTTTGTACTGTGGATCTGGGTAAGGTCTCGCAGCCTGACCACTGTCACTCGGCACAGTGTTATGTGGAGTAACGTGCATGTCAATTGCAGGCAGCCAGGCAACAGGCCAGGATTTAATTGATTACCCTCTCCCCGGTGCCCTACCAGCCCACGGGCAGGCTCTCAAGGGTTACGACGGGCTGGTCTCAAACTGGGATGCAGGGCAGCAGCTCTGCTACGCGAGTCAGACTTGGCACCCCCTTGGTCAGGAGTTTGTCTCCTGCAGGACAGCTTCGTGAGGAATTTCAGTGCTGGTGAAAGGCTACAGCAGACTGATTCTCCTGCGGCCCAAAATCCTCCGGATATTCATGGAACCAGGCCCACTGGGGCAGTAGCAGTTCAAACTTCCCACCACAGCACCTCTAGTGCCTCTGACCTGGAGGGATCAACTCCAGACAGAGTCTCCATGGTCACTGGCCGCCCTTCTGCGACTGCCAGCCAAGGGGCTAGGCAATGCCAGCAAGGCGAGGTAGACGCCTGTCCACTAAAAACTGATCTGAGCCATGCTTTTGAATACAATATCTCACCTCCTCTAATGCAAGATCCCCCAAAGTTTAATCTCCAGAATTATGTTTACTCCCTACAGTATAGTCATCACTGCTAAGGCGGAAACACGGTGCAGTGGCTACGGCCCTGGCCTGGCATGTAGGAGACCTGGATTCAATTCTGTGCTTTGCCATTCATTTCATATACTCACTGTGTGACCTTGGGCAAGTCACTTACCCATTCTGTGCCTCACTTCCTCATCTGTACAATGGGGATAACACCAGCACCCTGCCTCACCGGGGTGTTGTAAGGATAAATACATTACAGAGGGTTGTGAGATGTTCAGTTCCTACAAGAAAGGGGGCTATAGAAGTACCATAGATAGACACATGTCCGCTCCAGTGTTCTCTAGTATAGTCTGTAAGGCTCAGATCCTCAGTGGGAGTTAGGTGCTTCTGGCTAAAGCTTCTGGCTAAAGCTCCCTGTGACTAATTCAGAGTAAGACACCCTTTTAGTTCCTGCTCTGACTACTGTGCTTTCTTTACTCTCCCTCTTTTGGCTTTGGATGCATGACATCCACATCAGACAGTTTCTGGGGCACCTTGCCACGCGGGGCATCAGGTTACCTCTGCAACAATAACAGTTGGTGCTTCTGGTTCAAAGATCTCCAAACACTTTACAAAGGAGGATATCATCATCATCATCCTCAGGTGGGGAAATAGAGGGGAAGTGACTGGCCTGAAGTCACACCGCAGGTGAGTAAGAGAGCCAAGGGGAGGACCCAGGTCTTCTGGGTCCAGTGCCCTATCCACAAGGCCAGGCTGCCTCTCAACCTGTGCATGGCATCTTTAAACACGAGACCTCGGAGGATGCTAAAACCATTGTCACCTTCTCTACACAGAGAGAATGGCACTCTCAAATCCTTTTCAGGAAGTAGCTCTTTTCTGCGGATGGGGCACTCTAAACAGCTGGCCAGGCCTGCTCTCACAGGTATCGCAATGCACACTAATGTGGCGCCTGTCATCTGCAAAGCTCTTCGCTAAGATTGGCTAGTTGCTGCAAGAGAGGATACACCCTGCACATTTTAGGTTTAGAGATAGTCAGACTTAGAGAAGGAAGGACAGAGCTAGTGTTAAAGCAGTAGAGTGAGAATCCGGAGACCTGGGTTTCTCCTTAGCTTTGTTCACGGACTGTCAGAGGAGCTGCATTCTGTTTCAGCCCTGTCCTTGATTTGGGCAAGTACCTTCCCTTCTCTAACTTTCTCCAAATGGGTAACATTTACCTACCTGAGGGTTGAGGCTAACTACCGTAATGGACCTGATACTGTGCTGGTGTCAATCAGCATAGATCGACTGAAGTCAAAGGAAATATGCCAATGTCTGTTAAATGCTTTGAAACCCTGAGATAAGAAGCACTACAGAAGGGCAAAGGATTGTTAGAGGGGCAATTTTTCTCAGAAGGCAAATATTTGTTTTAATCCTTCATCTAGAACTCTTGCTGGGGGGCGGGGGGGCAGTATTGCCTAGTGGACAGAGTACTTATCTGGGCCTTAGGACACCTGGGTTCTAGTCCCAGCTCTGCCCCTGGCCTGCTAGGTAACCTTGGGCAAGTCACTGCCCCGCTCTGTGCCTCAGTTTCCCCCTCTGTAAAATGCGGACAATTATACTGACCTCCTCTGAAAAGTGCTTTGAGAGCTACTGACAGAGAGAGCTAGATATTATTGTGACAGGTTTCAGAGTAGTAGTCGTGGTAGTGTGTATCAGCAAAAACAACAAGGAGTCCTTGTGGCACCTTAGAGATTAACAAATTTATTTGGGCATAAGCTTTCGTGGGCTAAAACCCTGTGGACGCCTCTTTGTTTTTGCAGATATTATTGTATATTTCCCAGGAATGCCCCTTTACAGTGCTCTGATAATTTATTCCCACGGTAAGGCCCCTTTCCATTATCTGAGCAGCACAAAGGAGGTAATTGAGACTCTTGCCAAAAGATTTTAAGGCCAGAAGAGATCATTAAAGATCATCTACTCTGACTTCTTGCAAACCACAGTCCACAGAATTTTCCTCATGATTCCTGCGGTGGAGAAGTTATGCAATGTTACCAATCCTATCGTGTGCACTACCGAGTTAGCGCTGGGAAATGATGGGGTTATAGACCAAGGGTAGTAGAATGTGGGTGGATGTTAATATCCATTTGCTGGTGCACTGATTTCAAATTATAAACCTAACCCCAGATGATTATATTCAGTCACAACGGGTGAACAAGTTTGATCTTGCAGTAATTGACACTTAATTCTTCTCCTGATAGCCATCAAACCCTGAATGTTAGCTAACACACCATATCCAGTGGCATTGAGTTCTTCACGCATTTAACATTAGGTAACAACAGGAAAAAATTCTTGCCAGTTGAACTCACATGCCAATAATAATCACAAAACCAAACACAAATACAACTGAAGCAAATTAGTTTAAAAGGCTCGCCAAACGTCACCGGGAAATGCTTTTCAGCACTCACGCAGCTCTCATTCCAGTCCACATCATCGTGAAGCATGGCCAAAGGGAGAGAAATAAGAAAAGGGAAAGCAAGGCCAAATACTCGAGACATCATCGTTCTAACCATATTTATTGGGTTGAAGGAATAGTGTCCCACAGGAAAAGATAGGTTTCAGAGTAGCAGCCGTGTTGGTCTGTATTCGCAAAAAGAACAGGAGGACTTGTGGCACCTTAGAGACTAACAAATTTATTTGAGCATAAGCTTTTGTGGGCTACAGGAAAAGACGGAAGCCTTTTTATAGGAGCCACTTACAAGAACACAAGACAAAACAGTAGGGTAGGGCGGGGGATCTCAACTTTTTTCTTTCTGAAGCCCCCTTTAGAAGGCTAGAAAAACTCTGGGGGGGCTCCAGGCCAGGCCATAGGTGTAGTTTGACTTCTATTGGGGGCAGGGGGCAAGGGCCAGCAAGGCTCTGGCAAGCTCTGCACAGTGGGGTCCAGGCAGGGAGCACCACCTCCACCCCCTGACTCGCCTCATCAGGCCACCCACCTGTCTGGGGCTGTAGCCGGTGGCTGCTCCCCACGGGCTCTGCTGGGCCCATGAGCAGTCAAAGGGGGCTGGGAGCTGAGGAACGGCCGCAACCTGAGGCACCAGCAGCAGACGGGGGGATGCCAGGGCTGCCCACTCCATGGCACCACCAGCCAGAGGAGCAGCGGCCCCTCACTGCCTGGCTTTGTCTTCCTGCCTAGGATCTGGCCAGAGGGTGGGGCCAGAGCGGGGCCGAGGGAGAGGGGGTAGAGCTGCCCCCAGGACTGTCCAACTCTGGGTAAGGCACTGCAGTTTTGGGGAGAAACACCCTTGTGCCCCCTCAATTCTGTCCATGGGCTCAAGATTTCTGCCAGTGAAGCCCCGGCGCTCCTGGCTTCAAGGGGAGCTTGGGGTTTCAGCCCCGCATTGCTCCCAGCTTCAGGGGGAGCTCAGGGCTTTAGCCCACGCTGCAGGGGAGGGAGGTTTGGGGTTTCAGTCCCACGCCACTCCTGGCTTCAACCCTGGGGTGGGGGGGGAGAAACACGCCAGGACTCGGAGCACCAGGTTTCAGCAGCAGAGTTCTGTGACCCCCCTGAAAGGGCTCGTGGATCCCAAGGGGCCGCGGAGCCCCGGTTGAGAACCGCTGGTGTGGGGCAAATGGGTCTAGAGCGCTTTTCCATCACTAATTTCTGTGGGAACAGCTACACTGGAGCTGAGGAGTGCGATTTCCAGCCCACGTAGACAGACTCGTGGTAGCTCTGTTCGAGCGAGCGCACTCAAAATAGTAGCGTGTCGATCGAGGCACTGGTGACAGCTCAGGCTGGCCCCTGTGCCCCAACATTCACGCTGCCGTTATGAAGCACACGAGCTCTAACTGCCCTAGCCCAAGCCTGTCGAGCCTGGCTGGGAATCACACCTCCCAGCCCCAGTGTAGACGTATCCTATGAGTCTACATGGGCCAGGGTTCTGAACACTCACTTCCCCGTGCACAAGCTGGTGAGACTGCTGATGCTTGCTGGCGATTGATCTGTCTTGCTTTGTGGTTTATACTGTAGCTTATTGCCCTACGATCTGAGTACCTTCAATGTAAAATCAATAGCAAAATGCATAGAAGACTTGCTGACAGGCCAAAAGATAGCAGTAATCTTCACATAGTATATCTTGTATATTGTCAACCGTGTACATCAAAACTGAATTCAGACGTTGACCACGTTCTTGTTTTTTAGCATTACAAACTTGACACGTTTGGTGGGTAGGAGAGAATTACTGTCTTTCAAAGAACTCTACATGTGACAATAAAAAATTAATCTTTCGGTCTTGGGTATATCTCCTCATTGCAGCACAGTGCACCGTGAAATTCACACCTTTTACCGCTGGAACATGCATACCCTCAGGATTAGCACTCGTTTCAAACCTGCCATATTCCAGCCAAAACTGAAAGGAAACAAATTACCCTTGATCTCCTTGTCAGAATTATATGAGATGGTTCCCAGGTGAATCCCTCAGAGAAGCTAAGCTGTAGCTCTCTGCAGACTGGAGTTTGTGCTTCCACTAAAGAATGCATAGTCCTGCTGTGAAGAAGGATGGCTGTGTTTAAAATGTGTCTCAATAGTTAACTTATTTTTCTTACTACATTTGGAGCAAGGACTATGTGACCCTGCCAAGTTGGACTTTGCTAGAGAAGATGGACAGGAGAACAGGTGCCACTGACGATGCAGGAAGAATTTAGGTCATCAGAACCGGAGACAATTCGGACAGGCCACGAGGGTTACTTTTGCAAAACGTGCCATGGGGTCCTTTCTTGCCTTTAGTGCCAAGACCTTGGTTTTAGATCTCATTGGAAGGCAACTCCTCTAGCAGACCAGAACCGCATCATACTTGGTCATCATTTCAACACTGAACCAGAGGATACAGCATCTCCTTCCTGATCTACCAACAACCCCTTTACTGCAGGCCGGGGAGGTCTCCCATCCATCTACTGACCCACTCCATTAAAATGAAATGAGGCAAATTCAAAAACCACTTGAAATGGAGCTCACGCAGTGCCCAATTTGCACAACTCATTGGTCACTGTCAGAGATAGGATGCTGGATTGTGGTTCGATCCAGTGTGGCCATTCCTATGTTCTACCAGCCTCGTTAGTTTGCACGATCTGATGAAATAATGATACAATCAGCCAGAACGCTAAACCCTAGTCATACATTCTTAGAGTTACAGATTATCCTTGATCTTTATATACACAGGTCTATGTCAATAGAAGTTCTGCAGTGAAGCAGCCCTCCTGCATGCATTTCCAATGGATTCTGACATAGCTTCAGGGCCAAAGACAAAGCTGCTTTTGTATCCCAGTTTGTTATTTGTAATTCCTATTTCATAATAGTCGTGTCACTCTGCAGTCAGTGCATTTCTAAGGGTTAATGCACTCCTTGGGTACTTCAAGTCATTCTGCCTTCCAACAGTCCTGGAAGCAAGGTATAAGCCAAAAATAATGGCCTAAGGTACCTTGGTTGGCTGGGATACACTCATGTGACAAGAGTCAGCCAGGATACACTGTGCACATCTCTGGGGACAAGAATGATCTCAAAGCTTATTTGCGGAGGAGGGCAAAGAAAGCCAGGTTTGCCTACCTGCCCAGACAGCCTAAGGAGGAAGGATGGTTGTGGAGAGGGTCAGGGATCAGTTCCTAGCTCTGTACCAGACTCACTGCCAGCCAGGAATCTGAAGGTTTCCCTGCACATGCAAAATGTGCTCAGATATTATTCCAGTTTAGATGCAAACATCTGCAGGACCAAAGCAGATTTTCATCTCAGACCTCTAAGGAAGTTGAAGGGCACTCACAGAACAGTGTAGCATACTGGCTCTGAACACTAGCTCTGTGTAGCTCGAAAAATTGTCTCTTTCAACAACAGAAGTTGGTCCAATAAGAGATATTACCTCACCCACCTTGTGTCTCTAAGAAAGTTGAAGACTGAACTGCTCTCTTTAGATGCATAAATAACTTGAAACCAAGAAGGACAGCAAGATGCCACCTTGTGGCAAGCAATAGGAGCGTAAAAGCTCCTGTCTCTTACCTAGAGGAACAAGTTACAGTGCAGATTTAATAACTACCTTAATTTTAGGGTGTGGGAACCTAGTAATAATTGGTGGTTTGTTTTTTTTTCTCTCTAAAAGATGCACTTCTTGAACAGATGTGAATATAAGAATATCCCAGCTTTCATTTCAAAAGCAAGTTTCTAGCCCTCAGAATCGCAAAGAAAAGCTTGCTCAGAAACCAAAAGGCAAAAGCCCCAAGATGGGTGTTTTTTTTTTGGTTTTTTTTTTTTTTTTTTTTTTTAAAAGAGGCCCCCTTGCTTTTGGGCTTCTAGACTTATTCTTGGGCAGCAGCAGCTGGCAATACCAATTTTATTTCCAAAATAAAGATAAAACAGGAAAAATTTCCACCGGCATTGTCCTAGTATTATCATAACTTTTAAACTATACAACAGGATTTGCTAATTCTGAATGTACAAATTAGGGACAGAACACTGTTTCACCTCATTTCAAATTGGCAATGATCAACCTGGTTTATGAGTTTAACTCCAAATATTACTGTTGTTTCTTTGAGAAGGGGCATGAGGGGAAATCCCGTGAAGAAAGCAATGGCACAGGCAGCAAGAAGGTAGACCTGCATAGCAATTCTCCTCAACAAAAGATAATCTGTGCACCTGATTCCTTGCTACTTGCACCTTGTGTAGTTATTTCTCCCAGGGCAAGCCAGTGTAAAGCATTGCCCAATCAAACTAGAAGTTTTGTCAGTTTCTTTTTTTTTTTTTTTGGGGGGGGGGGGGGAGGGGTGGAAGAAGTTCCAACATTCCGTTTCAACATTTTCAGAATGAAATGCCATTTTAAAAGAAAAAAGTTTTCTAAAATTCTCTTAATTGCTAATTTTGACTCATATTCCAGATGGTTTCAAATCAACCAAGTTTTGGAGTTTTCGTTCCTAATCAGAAGCATCTTCCATAAAATAGAATGTGTGTTCTCGGTGAAGTTCTGTCTGTAACAGGCTTCCTTTTAGCTAGTGAAGGATTTTAAATTCCACATTGGGAAGAAAAAAAAAACCCATCATGATTTGCTACAGGAACAAGCAAGCCAAAAATTCTGGAGATTTGGACTTGTGAATCTCCCAAACTAACCCATGCCTAGCAGGAATGCTTCAACAAATGCCTCCCGGACTAGGAATTGTAGCCATTGAAAGGGTAGTCCTGAATTTGCAGTAGAGGTTTACAATTGATCCTAACTCAACTTTTAAATACTATGACAAAGTATTTTTACCTTGAGGTTTAATGGGGAAGGGATGAGAGCCAGGTGAAATTTCAACCTTTCCCTCCCCGCCCTGCCTCCTCCTTCCATGGAGACCCTTCCAACCCTCTTCTCTAGGCATCCCCTCCCAACAGGTGCTAAAAGGCACCATCCCTCCAAGGCAGAAAGAACCCTTGTGTTACTTGCCCATCTCTCAGCTTCCTGCTCTGCTAACAGATGCCAGGATGAGGTTTCTTCATTTCACTATGACCCACAGTCTATCACTACCTTGCATCCCGACCAGGACAAGTTATGGGGACATGTGTAGATCACTGATCCAAGCAAGGAACGCATGTTGGGACTGGCTCAAGCGTTCTGTGCTGGTCCTTGCCTTTCAGTAGCCACTGCCTCCCATCTACCCCCCAGGACCCAGTAAATCCTTAAGGCTTTGGCTACCTAAGGGTTACTATATAATGTTGCACAAATGTCTTCTTCCATAAGACCAGCAAGATTGCTACTGCTACTCATAGGGACAATTTTTACCCACCCGCTGATCTGTGCCAAGTCATCCTAGGTCAGTTACTTCTCTGTTCCGACCCATGTGGGTATGAGGTCGTGTTTTAAACTGCAGGCCCCGTCTATGGTATTTTTCCGACTTCCATTACCTTCGTATCTGATGCCCTTACAATCTTGGATATATTTATCCTCAACACTCGGGTGAGGTAGGGAAGGGCCACTGTGACTATTTTACAGATGTGGAATAGAGACACAGAGAAGCTAAATGACTTGCCCAAGGATCACAAAGCAAGTCCGTGGCAGAGAAGGGAATTGAACCTGGTTCTCCCAAATGATAGGCCATCACCCCTAGCTGCTAGAGCATCTTTCCATGCTCCGGAAAAGAACTGCCATTTACAGTGTTTGCCTAATGCCTAGCACAACAGGGTGTTGAGGCTTCCAGGTACGACTACCACATAAAAGTTAAATTAAAACAAATCGAGCATGAGTCTGACGAGGACAAAGATCAAACACTTTTTATTTCCTTGAGCTCCAGTGTTATAACTGTAGCAGCATTTCAGAAGCCAAACTTTCTGCATTATTAAATATATTTATGTTCTCTTAAAAAGACTGACAATGTTGAATTTAAAAAAACTGCAATTTTAAAACATCAACTTAAACAATAAATTTTAACTCTCATCCTCCCCCTTAAAAAATGTGCGTTTGTTGCAGCCACAAAGCAGCAATACATCTGTTTCACACACAAAGTTGGTTTTAAAATGTCAACAGAACGTTATTGGCAGAATATTGAATGTATTTTTTAAAGTTGCAACCTACATGAGATGCAGCCCAACACGGCTTTGGTTGGGATCCTTTTAAATTGGAGATCCAGCAGGTCAACACTGGAGTTGATAAACAAGCATTAAATTTTAATGAAGTACCGCAAGAAGAGAAACTGGACACGGTTCCAAGAGGGCTCCATTCCAAGCTGAAGTTATTGGTCCATGTTTGATTACATAATAGAGAATATTGCCCAGAGTTAAGGGGCTAGGTTTTCAAATGCTCACCACCCACATTTTCCAAATACTCAGAAACTTACATAGGACTTAAGCGGCTAGATTTTTGTAAGCGCTCCACAAGTGGGAGATCCCACGAGAACAGTCCCGACTTTCAGCAGAGATCAGCACCTGCTGTGCAAGCTCTTGAAACAAGTTTCCTTCCCCCTCCCCCCACCCCCATTGGTACCGAAACAGAAACTCAACTCTTCTGAAAGAGTTTGGCACCCACTTTAGGCACTGAGCCCTTGGCAAATCTGGCCCCTTACATCTGATCTTGCACCTGAGGGCCGTGGAAGCTTTCCATTGGCCTCCAAGGACATAGGATCAGGCTCTATCTGCAGGTTGTCCAGGGTGAAGTTGTCAAAAGGATTAAAGTTGAGAAGTCAATAGAAAGGAAATGTTTGCCAGAATTTATGCAGGTTGCTACAGAGGTTGACTTCTACACACCAAAGGAAGTTCATGCTGGAAACAGGCTGTTCTAGCTTGTCTTATTCGAAGGCAAGAAACTTTGTTCAATTAGCATCAAACCTGAGTTGCAATGAATAATAAAAAAAGAAGCCTTATGCTCCAAGAAGGTCTAAACAAGGCATTTGAGACAGCAGGAGGGCCACATGATTTTCTAGGGGAATTCCGCCCTGCAATATTAGAGAGTTTTCTTTCTAGCTAGCAGCTCTACAACCTCCCCCAGGACTGTGAATGTCAAGCTGGGCTCTGGCTTGCTTCATCAGCACAAAAGGTTGCAATACATGAGCCAGGAGAGAATCCCAGCTCACTTTCACATCACCGTATCCTTCTCTCTGCAGTAACAGTAGTGAAAGTTTTGCCAAATAACTGAATAGGTGCAAATCCACCCTTATTCTGTTGAACAAGGTGGGGATACATGGAATTTTTAAAGGGGCCTGAACAAGTGAAGTACCCCCCTCTATTTGAATCTGCACCATCAACATTCACCTCACTACAGGGATTAATGTTTTGCAGCTGGAAGATATGGAGAGGAAGGTCCTTGGACTATAAAGTTAACTTGTTATTATACCATAACTGACATACTTCAATCTAAATGTTTACTAGTTTCTAAATACCACACACACACTCACCAATTACTTTCAAGTGCTAAGAACTGAGGAATACTTCTTGAATGTTGCTTGCCCATTAAATGGTCACCTATCAAAAATTCAAGCAGACAAAAAGTCTTCGCATTGAAGTCTGAAGCCTACATTTCAGAAAATTTACCTAGTCTGTATTTTGGCTGGTTTCTGACCAACCCATATCAGATTTGTATTCAGCATACTCTTAACAAGATTCTTCCATACACTCAGCATGCCCCCAGCTCCACTCACTTTTCATTAAATGTTAGGAATGAGATTTTTGAAAGCCGTCTAAACAGTCTTCCAAATCCTTTGAAAACCTCAGACTAAAAACCCTGCCAAGCTTGCATCTGCTTTCACACCAAGCTCTTGGTACAAAGATGAGCATGAATGCTTTCTAGTGTCAATACCATGCTCACAATAGGCAGAGGTTACAAATTCTGCACTTCGAAAAGCTAAATAAAAACTAAGCTTGTCAAAAAAAGGAAAAAAGTTAATTGAATGTAAGGGATAGCAATAGACATGAAAAGAATGTTCCATAATTCCTTATCACTTGTAAAGAAAAATTTACACAAGTTGCATGTACATTCACTAGAGAAGTATTTCTTGTAGTGATTTAACTTCCCCAAATAAATATTGGTCAACCAAAGTAATTAGCCAAACTTAGTGTAATGCAAAAGTCAGATCACATGAAAGCCACCATACAGTGAAGGACCTGACTTCCAATTTGTCTCACTCAGGCCTTAGTGAAATTCCCCAATTTTACAGTGACTTTTCATTATTAGATAGATACAGACTAAGCTGTACTTTAAATGAAAAACTCCACGTTAAAAAATTAAATGCAAACGTTAGACATGGTAAAGCTTTTTCACCTCTTTCAGGTGAGCAGAAAAATGTACCTGTAAGTCATTGGTACAAAGTGCACGATCAAGACTTAATTTGGGGTTAGAGGAATACCAACTTCCAATCTAGTCAACTCCGAAAAGTAGCTTCAGGTCCTATATGTTCTCCCAGACCCTCAGCCAGCTTTTGGATCATAATTTTCCTTTTAAAACGATTCTTCCACATTGCTGTGTGAAAAACCCATTCAAAAAATACAGGAGAAACAGCAAAAATGATCTTGTACAAAGCTGTCAAATGCAAAAAACAAGCAAACAGAGAAATACTGTCTGCTGCAGTATCCGTTTTAGGAAAGTTTAAATGTTTGTTGTTTCACTAGTAGGTGGACAGTTTCAGGTAGAATCAACCTTTTCACACTGATGTCCCTTCAAAGGGGGGCTACTATTCAGTTACACTTCTAAAACCAGAAAAATCCTGCTAGGTTTTTCATCGATTGTAATGTTAGCCACCTAGTCCCAACTAGGTAGCCAACTGGCTATTAGTTAATAAATTCAGCATCTATAGTTCAGCAACAAGTTCAGCTTTTGCTCTTTAGACCAGCAAAACCTTTTCATCTTTCACAATATTATTGCACCTAAATTAGATAACTTGGGCCAAATATTAGATATTTAAAATTCAAACACTATATTTGCAAAAGTGGTCAGTTTAATTTGGGGAGAGCAGTCAATGGTTTTCCTTGCCTCAAGCGCAGGAGCTGTACTTGGTAAACACTGGATTCAACATCACATTGTAAGAAGATGAGGTATGGAGGCTAAGTGGAGCCATCCACAAACGTTGCTTGCAAAAAAGCCCATAAAAAGAGAACTGAGGGTCCAATGTGCTTTTTTGAACGCACGGAGTTCTTTACTACAGAAGCATGAAATAAAGCATCGGATTTCATAGCAGCAAATGAAGTCCCCAAAGCCCTAAAATCCACTAAACTTTAGGTTTTAGGACACTTCATTTATACATACCAATCGGACAACAAACAGCTGCTGTTTGTTGGCTTTGCTTTACAAAAAAGGTTTTGATTCTGCTGTTCTCCTGTTTAAGGTTTCACTTTTCAAGAGCTTTTTTTGCACTGTGATTGACAGTTTCCTTGTGGTCAGTATGCAACTCTTACAATTCAAGGTGAGTTGTCTTATAGAACTGTAAACCGATACTTTTGTGTATAAAAGCGTGCAGGAGCAGAGTAACATTCTGTATGTAAACGAGCACGAGTCCTGCACAGTTACTCATGTGTAAGCAGGAGTGAGGCGTTAGTGGAAAATAAGATTATGAATAAATAAGAGTAATGAAACCTATTATCTATTAAAACGCCACAAACTGTACCTTTAAAATCAGTTTGCCAAAAATACTCATCTTTCAAGTACAATCGTAAGTCAGCGACAGGTGTAACAATTAAACTAAGGTTTTTCAAGAGCAACCAGTGGTTTTCGCTGCCCACCTTGAGACCCCTCAAACAGACCATTTTCAGAGAGCATGTGCTCAGTACTTTCAAAAAGTCGGGCTCCTTTCAGGTGTCAAGTGGACGCCATAAAACTGGAGGCAGCTTACATACGGACATATGAAAATCCTGGCCACTGTTTTGGGTTAAATGCTATGATTAAAGCCATTCTGGCTATTTAAAAAAATAAAAATAAAAATGCTTTGGTTCTTACATATCATGATGGAAGAATTCAGCTTTTTTTTTTCCTTCTAAAAACAGCTCAACTTCCAGCTGTACTACTATTAAAACAAAATTTCTACATAGAAAAATAAAGGATAAACATTATCCATCTATTTTATATTAGGTCATATATAAAGTTTGTTCAGTGACAGGATATTTAATTTCTTTGCTGTAAAATATCTCACAATACTATTTTTTCCCCCCTGTGCAGTCTAAGTTTTCTGGTGAAGTGGTAACACTACATCTTAGAGCTTATCCAGAGGGGGGGAAAAAAAAAAAAATAGTAATTTCACTTCTCGAAAGCTATAAATATATTAAAAAAAGTCTTTAGACCATTTGATTCTAGCAAACAGGGTGCCAAATTTCGCCAATGACCACTTAATTCCTCTCCCCACCAACGACAGAAAAGTGAAATTCAATTGTGAATCCACAAGAAATCTTGCATGTTTCACAACACTAGCGAGTCCCTCAGAGTTTACAAAAATGTCATCTGAACCTTAGGCTCGCTCTAGTCAAGTCTTTCAATAAGGAGCTCTTTTTTCCAGCTTGTGCTTCGTGAGGAAGTACTTAAAGAATTCATACACCGACCATGCGATGGCAGTTGAAGGCATCTGGTAAATGACACGAGCCTGCACCCCTCGGAAATACCCGGGGATACCGCCCAGCTGATAAACTGTCCTGAAAGCATTGGCCATTCCGGAGAGGTGCCCACTGATGTTCACTGAACTCAAGGCCACGTTTTCCTGAGTGTTGAGCAACGTCTTGCAGACGTCAAGGGGTGTGGTGGCAGCGGCAGCCACAGCTCCCGCGATGGCACCGGAGAGGACGTGCGAGCGGGGGTTGTATTCCCGGCGGGGGTTGATTTGCTCCTGCATGAGCTCATACGTGATGAAGTGAATGGCTTGGAAGGGGACGTTCATGGTGAGCTGCGTGGTATAACTCCGGTAGAAGGCAGCCAGTCCTTCAGTCCTATGCACTGCTCGTATGCACTCCAAGACTGTTTTGTAAGGGGAGTTGTACATCTGCATCCGCTGCTTCACCACTGATTCGGTAGCGGCCACGGGAGGTCACGTGGCACCAGACAGGATGGATAGGCAGCCAATGGGATAAAAGATAAACAAGTTAGACACAAGTTCTTTTGTAATCATCATCATCATCATCATCTCCTCAACCTCGAGCTATGCTCCCAATTCACAAGCATTGCAAACCTTCCCTACAGCAGCGGGGAGCACCCTAAGTGGATAATGCTGCAGATAGAAGCGTCTATTGGATCTTTTCGTAAGTGAAAATCATCCTCATCAAGTCTTTAAACAAAAAGCTACACACTTCACCCTTTCACAGATCTTCCCCACACCGGAGAGAACTCTCAGTTCCTCAGGAAGACAAAGATCATTTCAGAGATAACAGGGACACATGTAAGAGGCTGATCCTGCTTCTTTAGAAGCCAGTTGCAAGACTCACCGTAGCAACACCCATGTTACAGCAATGGAAGCACAACTGTGTGTTAAGTGACTTGGTCCAAGGCCGTAGAGAGACTCAGTGGCAGAGCTAGGGGTGCAGCTCACAAGCGCTTGGCTTGTGGGCCCGTGCTCTAATTAGCCACTGTGATGTTACCTCTTCAAAGAGGTTGTTTTTAACCAACAACAAAGCAGATTGGAAACGTTTCGTTTTCAAACATTTCTATTGGGGGGGGGGGGAGAGGGGGAGAGAGGAATTTGAGTTTTTGCAAAAAAAATTCCTCAGACAGTTCCAATAAATATAGAGAAATCTGATGCTATAAATATTTTTCCCTTAAGCAAAAAACTTTTCCTTAAAGTGTACATTGTGGAAAATGATGGGAGGGTTCTTAAAGCACTTAGAAATCAAACACATGAAGGCCACAGCATATCAAGAACATACACTTCAACAGCAGTTCACTGATAAACATGCAGTAGTGAGTGTTAAGCCACACAGAGCGAAATGAGGACTGCTGGGATATTTTCGGTGGATAATGTCCGTTTGCTTGCAAATCCAGAGTGCATTTTGCATGCAACACTGCAAGTTATGGGCTCCGGCCAGTAGTTACGCTGCAAGTGATTTATTGTGCAGCTGAGACACTCGGAAGACTCTGGAACTTTGGGGTGACATCATCGCCCCATAGACTCCAAAGGAGCTAGAATTTCACCCCAGACGTCTTCCCATTGATTTAAAAAGGATGCACACCAAGGAACGCCACACAGAAACCAACAGGCATTCTACCCAAGTGTATATAGTGTGCTCAGCACCATAGCATGAGGGCTTTAAATATCAAGTATCAAGGGCTTTAAATATTATGTTTAGAGAATGAATAATTACCAATAACTTTATTAGAATTTCCCCAAGATGATATTCTGCCTTCAGAAGGGTACCATGCTGCTTATGAGCAGAATTTCCACCTAAGCCTGGATGACATTTGCAGCACACACTGGTTTTTGTTTTTCTGATCTCTGGCTACACAATATATAAGAAGCTATAGATTTAGGGAGGCTTTTTAAAAAACACTCAAAAAAAACCACACACAAACATGAGAGCCAAAAGGGCATTCAGAACGTTTTGCCCTTCAACAGCTGGCTCAGAGAATCGGATAAAAATGTCAATATTCAAATGGAGGATTAACTTTATTCCTCATATTTTATATATGTATGTTAGGAGAAAATGTGCTCAGAATCCACGCAACTGAGAAGTTCCATCCATTTCAACTGAAGCGATCAGAGCTTCTTTGCACAAGCTTACTGTGACCCTTAGCTCACAGTCAGTGAAAGAGAGTAGTAGTTACACACTACTCAACTGGTGAGTTTCCAAGCAACTTACTTTCTTCCCCCAATTTAACTCCACTTCCACTTACAATAAAGGACATTACCTTCAGCCGGATTCATTACTGCATCATGGAGCAATGTGGCCATGCTCCCAGCTATCCCTGCAAAACAGAAGAGTTCCCTTCACAATACAATTCTGGACAGCTTCTGTAGGTTAACCTAGGCCAGTGTTAAGTCACAATTCGAGACATGCAGTGCATAAAGTTACGCAACAGCCTCTGCTCCCACAGTATATTCTCAAATTAACAGTCCTGAGCTTTTCATGGAAGTGTGATAAAATCCATCCGTAGAATGGGCTGGAAGGGACATCTGCTACAACTTAATGTGCCGGCCACTGGAGTTGGGTCAATATGGTGAGTCACGTAGTCCATCCTGTTTCCGTATGACAGAATGGATGCAGGCTTCGCCTATGCTAGCAAACTGCGCCAGTTTAACTAGATCAGTGTAAAGACATGCAAGCTACACTGATAAACAAGGTTAACACTGGTTTAAAGGTGTTTTTAACCGGGAATTTGCATCAATTTACCGAGACTGATTTTTAAAGTTTACTTAGTTTAATGTAATCTCTAGTGTATTTAAGGCCTTACAGATTCCTTAATTAGCACTGGTAGATGAGCTTCACTTCAAGCGTAACGAGATTTCCAGAGCCTCCCTTAGCCAATTTCTCCATTGCCTGAATGGCTTTTCAAGTCAGTTCTCCTTGTCCTCAGCATTTAACTTAAATTTCCACTGTTGCTACTGAAAGCTTGTACAGTTTCGGCAAATAAATGTCAGAAATAAGAGCACATGACTTTAAAGGAGTCGTTAAGCAAAAAACATTAAGTCCTGGCCTATACTTAAGTGGTACTGGCAAAGCAATGTCTGTTAAGGGTGTGGAAGAACAAACAGCCAACACTCCTAATCAACATAAGTATGCCAATAGAACCCTCTAGTGTGGGCACAGCTACACCGGTACAGTTTATGATGGTCACGGGAACCTGCATAAGCTATTCTGGTATAAGCATTTTTATACTATTAAGTGCCCAAACTAGATGGTTTTGTTAATATAGCTACATTGGCAAAACCCTCTGTGTAGAGAGGGCCTTTTATCAAGCAGTTTAATGAAAGATTTAGTGCAGATCGGCTCCGCTGCAGAAATGACAGACAGATGCAACTGGCCGTCAGTCACAGTCACTGCTTTGAGTACTGCATGGAAACCCAAGAAACCCTACGTCAGCACAGTAAGAACAAAGCCCCGATTTTTTTAAACTACAAATGCATTCATCATGCTGCTATGGTGTTAGATTTTTAAGTGTTAGAAGCATCTGTCATCACTGAACCTTGGTCCATCTGGACATGTAACGTTCGACACCGTGTTCAGTTTCAAGACCATCTCAAAATTAATGACATGCTATGACAACAGGTTGGGACTAATGCACCCACTGTGGGACTAAGATGAACAAATTCCACTCAAGCTTTCACAGGTTAAGGCCAGGCGGGACTATCATGGTCCTATAGTTTGACCCGCGTAACAGGCCATAGGGTTTCCCCCAGTGATTCCTACATCCAGACTAACTTCTGATTGAGACAGAGCATTCTTCCCACGGTTTGCAGCGTGGCAGAAATTTTTGGTAGAAGGAAGACGACATTTTGGTGGCCAGCAGTACCTCTAACAGAGACACTGTCTGGCCAAATAAGGCGCTGTGCATTAAAAAGGGAAACTTATGTTCTGAACACTGCAACTGGGCTGTGTGCCTATGTATTAAAAAACCCACACATACATACACACAAATATATTTATGCCAGCATCCCCTTTTAAGAAGCTGCTCCTCATAGAAGTTCTAATAAGCCATTTCTATTCCTCTTACACCCAGTAGGGGAAAGATGAAACCCACTCAAAAGCAGAAGCCTACAACAGGAAAGCTTGTTTCAAAGCCAGTCTGTTCTCTATGGGAACGTCTAAACAGCTGGGAGATGGAATTCCAAGCTCAGGTATACACAGACATGTCAGTGCCACTTCAGCTAGCGCATTAAAAATGGTGCAAGGCTGTGATGGCACCGGTGGCGACTTAGGCTAGCCAAGCAAGAAGGTTCTCGAGTCTCGGAAGGGGCTGTATTCAGGTGGCTAGCCCGAGCCACCGTCCATGCCACCGCTACCACACAGTCATTTCTGGAGCACTAGCTCACCCGTGTAACATCTACCTGAGCTGGGCATTGCACCTTCCAGCTGCTGTGCAGACATATCCTATGTTGCAATTCTGGAGCGTTATGTTTGGTTAGCCCTAACGCAGCAAAGGCCCACCGTGCCAGTTAACACACTCTAGAGGCCGGATTTTCTGAGCAGCTCAGCCACTATATAAAGCACCAAAGGAAGGGGCCAGCTTGTCAAGAAGAGCTTGGCACGGTGGATGCAGAGCACTTTTGGAAGCCTGGCCATAAGTGTCCTAATGGAACCTGCTGGCTGCTGAGCCCTTGGAAACTTGGAAGTAGGCTTTGCATCTCATGTTTCTCCACCGCCCCCAAATACATGTACACTTCAAGTGTCTGTGCAACACCAGGCTGAATGCAACAAATCAAAACCAGTGTCAAGTTCTTCCCAAAGCAACAGAGTAGACACAAGGATGCCAGGCCACTGTAAAAGCAGGAAGCAGGCAAGAGACAGGTAGTTAATTGCAAACAGTTGCAAAATACCATTGGCCAGGTGGCTATTTCCTCCGTGGTGAATAATGTCACTTAAAGTCCTTTTCATTTTTTCATAGCAGGCAAAATACATTGCATGGGCAGGGCCAGCCCCCAGCACGGTGACGTTAATTCCTCGTAAAGGCCTCCAGAAGCCTTCAGTGTGAATAATCTTCTTCAGGGCCCCATACACGCTCTTGTACTGGGCTTTGGGATCTGGTTGTAAACTCTGCATTCGGGTCTGTAAGAAGAGGAAGAGGACTTTAATTAGCTGTCTTCAAGAGAACAAGGTGTGCCAATCGTCCTAAAGCGCTGCAAGGCCCCTGCGAGCCAACATGCGCGTCCCTGGTTAGAGACGTGAATAATTCTGTTATGCAGAGCTCCGACATCTCCAGATTGTGCCACATTAATCCTTAGCCTGCAGAACTGAGAAAATCTAAAACATTCAGCAATTGCCAAAGCTGCACTCAAAGATGCCAAAGCTGCGAAGCCCAGTTTAGAAACTCAGAAGGCACACGCTCCAGTTTGCGTCTCATAATCCATCACTGACATTTAAAAATTACAGAACACACCATGATGCCTTCGCTTATGCTAACCTCAAGACAAGGACTTCTCTGTTAAGTCCTTAGCAGCTGCAGCTTGTTAAAGAACTGCAATCCCCAAGGGTAACGGATGCACAGCTTCCCCATCTCCACCTCTCCTTCCCTGTGTAGTATGGAACTCAAGCAGGCAGCAGATTTCTTCTGATGAAGGGCACACCAAGAAACAGTTTGTGCGATGCATACCAACGCTGCAGACATTCCAGCCTCATGCCAGCAGGGGCTGCTACAGCCTAAGCCCTTGGGGCTCTTTCACAAAAGAAAAGCACACCTCCATTGGCACAGAGCCCAGGAACCAGTCTCTTCCAAAGTTCTAGGACAATGGAACGTATTAACGCTCTTAGGCCAGCTAGACTACACTGCATTACGTCCAAGACTCCATAGTGACAACCAAGTGTTTAAAATATTCTCAGCATGTCTAGGTCGGGAGGTTATAATTCAGTGGTCATATATTCAAAGCACGAACATACAAGTGGGGCGAGTTCAGAGACAGCAAGTTTGCCAACTTCCTCACTAAGGGAGTTCGGGTTGAGCAAGGAATGACTGATTGAGCCTTTAATTTGTTCCTGTTATAACCCATACACCATTTCCCCATTCCACATCTCAGCCTGGTTTTAGTGATTGTTTGGTCATTTCCTGGCAGATGCTGTTTACTAAGGCAATTAAAACTGATCTTGAGAGTCACGTGTAGCAGAAATTACTGAAAGTAAATTCTCCAGCAGGGTGGGGGAAAATAGCGAGAACTTGCAGAGAGTTTGTGCAACTCTTTCGGCAATCTAATAGAGCGTGTGTTAACACATAGTATTGGCTGCTTACCAGAATCTGCAAAAACGTCCATATTTTCTTCTCCTCTTCTGCAGAGTGAGGACTCTCATGCAGAAATGCTCAGAGTTATATCATCATCAACAGCACAGCGCGCTTTGTAATTGGTGATAAGCCTGTAACATTCCATGCCTCTAAAACAGTCATGTTTTCTGTCAGCCCCCCAAAAAATGTAATTTGAGAAGGTTGTCAAAAGGTGAGGCCCCTTGGAAGAAGAGAAAGAGGCTTTCCATTTTGTAAGCAAGAAAAGCAGATCTCTAGAGAGGCCTAATTTATCTGGATGAGAAGGGACTGGTAAGCAGTGCTACACAGCCGCACCAGAAGACACAACTGTGGCCCTACAGGAACCATTTTTTGACCACTCAATGAGGAGGGTCTACAGAAGTTCCATGGAAAGTTTACCCACCTTCCTAACCTTAGACAGCAGACTTCTTATCTCCTTAATCTCACTAGCCGAGTTTTCCAGCATTGCCGCTTTCCCCCGACAGACCATTTAAGAGGACAAGATACCACAGTGTCTGTTTTGACCAGAGGACACGGGATCTGGATGTTGAGGAACGCCTTTGATCCAACACACTCCACGGAAAGTATTACAGCTATAGGGTACGTGCTTGGCCACTCAATGAAGGCATTATTTAAGCTTTAAAAAAAAAAAAACAGAACACCTCCTCTCACACATCCACAACTTAAGTGTTTTCAGAGCTGAGGCCCTAAAGTAAGGCTGAGGTTGGCCACCCCGAGAAGGCGCCAGAATTTACCAATGTACATTGCCAAAGAGCCACAGTAATGCATCAACAGCCCCCCCAACGCCTCCCGATCAGCTGTTTCGTGGCATGCAGGAGGCGCTGGTGGGGAGGGAGAGGAGCAAGGGCATGGCCGGCTCAGGGCAGGAAGGGGTGGAGTCGGGGCTGGGCCTGTGGCAGAGCCAGGGGTTGAGCAGTGAGCACCCCCCAGCACATTGGAAAGTTGGCGCCTGTAACTCCAGCCCCGGAGTCGGTGCCTAGACAAGGCGCCGCATATTAACTTCAGAAAAGCCGCATGGGGCTCCAGAGCCACAGGTTGGCCACCCCTGCCCTAAAGTATCTGAGGCTTGGTCTACGCTGCCAACTGAACGACAAAACTTTTGTCATTCACAAATGCTTAAAAAGCCCTTCTGAAAGACAAAAGTTTTGCTGTGGAAAGTGGCAGTGTAAACGGATCCTTGTCGGCAGGAGCGGACAACACGAATCCCGCTCGTAGGGGGCGGAAGTATTTTGTCAGCAAAAGTGCTGACAAACAGCATTTACACTGCCCGACTTTTAATGACACAGCCATGTCAGTAAACGCTGTGTAGCGTAGACAAAGCCTGAGTAACTATGCAGGAGAGCCTTTGAATAAAAAAGGTGTTATAGAAGAGATTAAGACACTTTCAAAATACAAAATTACCCCACCTTTGTCCAGCTCAGCTCTCGTAGACACAGAAGAGAGTCCTTTTCTGACCTTTTAATAGTTAACAGCCTCCACTATAATACCAAGTAAGTTTATAAACTTGCTTTGGTAGATGTAGGGATCCGAGAAGTATTTTAGTGCATTCTGCTCGAGATACCATCTGACTGCGCAGAACTGTCACACGCTATTACTACATCTTCTGTTTTACGAAGACTGCATAAGACATACCCTGATGTGGGCACTGACGTCCTCATTTTAACCTCCCTCCAAATATGGAGCTTCTCACTTCCACAAAGCTAGGCCTCATCGGCACCTAAAACTTACGTCAGCCAACTATGTAAGTCAGGGGCATGAAAAATTCACCCCCGAGAGACACGGTAAAGCCAAGCTAAGCCCCAGAGTAGATACTGCTAGGTTGATAGACTGAAGAGTTCTTCTATCAACCTAGCTACTGATTCTCGAGGACGCGGACTGACTATAGCGACGGAAAAACCTCCTCAGTCACTGCAGTGAGCGTTGTAGCACTGGTAATAGACACAGCCTCCCTCAGATGCGTGTTTGCAAGCCCTGGAGAATACCCGCACAAAGAAATACGGTCCTGGTACTTTACAGCACCAAGACAATATCTACGATCGACACAGCAGCGTAACAATACTGCATCTGTCTTAAAACAATGAATTCAAACGCAGCTGTTTTACAGGCGAGACTAAACTGAAGGAGTAAGAGCGGCACTCCTCGTCAGGGAATGGTTCAGAAGGTCAGAGTAAAGGCAAAGTTGTCGTATTAGTCTGAAAGTAGAAGGGTTTCTATTGTACCTAAAGCAGAACGCATTGGAAGTGTACTTACAAGATGCTCATAGCACTGCAAATCAGGAGGTGAAAGCTTTCCTGCTCAAAGCTGCACAGGTATTAACAGCCTGGAAGCCAGTGATAAGCAGAAAATGATTATTAAAAAAGCTTCTCTCCACTGTATCCATTACATCTGGAAAAAGCAGCTCTTAGACATTTGCAGCCACTAAGCACTCCTATGCCACTTTTTACTCCTGGACACGAACGCTTTGCACACTATTACTAATACCTGAGAACATCCCTTCACCTACCTCACAGGTGACAGAATGTGAACCGTCCATGCTGTCAAAGCAACTGAGTGGGGAGGAAAAACCCAGTCATCCAAATTCAGTCCCCTACTCTAACCACTAAAGAACACTCCTTCAATTCCACTGGCCAGGGCCCTCAAGGGCAATGTCCAGGCTTATTTAGCAATTTAAATGCATTTCCTGGCTTGCATTTCCATTCCATCTAGGTGCTATGTCCCTGCTTGCCCATGTAATACCCAAATAGAATAGCAGGCTGTCAATCTGCTTTTTGCCAACCCAGTACAGTAAACCCCATTTACACAGAACTACCGATTAAAGGACGATACAAGGCACATGAAGCGAGTCCCCTGCACATGGTTTTATTTGCGGTACACCCCCCTAAAAAAAAAACAACACAACACAGGAATTACATTTGTTAAGGGACAGAAGCTAATTTACAGCTGATGACTTGCAACTGTCGGGCCTATTAAGTGAATCCAGTAGGTCTAAGCACAGCAATCAACCTATCAACAACAGAGACTACCCCTCTAACTTGCTTGGGGGGGGGGGGGGGGGAAGAACTACCAGAGACAGGCTTGCGGTTTTAGTCATTGCCCTTCTGTAACACTCTCCTTTCTGCACACCACAAAGAAGATGGGTGTATCTAAGTATTTCTATAGCCCCTACTGCTGCAGAATCCAAATGTCTCATAATCATTGAAGTGTTTGTCCTCACCACCTCCGGAGACAGGGAAGTGTTATCCCCATTTTACAGATAGGGAACCAGAGCAGGAAAAAACTAAATGCCTTGCGCAAGACCAAGCTGGGAGTCTGCAGTAGAGACAGGAATCAAATTCACATCTCTCAAGTGCCTTAACCATTATGCTTCCTCTCTGGCCATGGGTAGTCATATGCTCTAAAGCAATCATGCAGGGAACAGACTACCTAATAAAAATCAGAGATTAGGTAGCAAACCTTTAATGATGCCATAAAACATGCCTCTATTAGATCAGCAAACACTTTGCACCATGCTCAGTCGAATCCATAGGTAAAGAAAAAAGGGCTTAAGCATCTAGTTACAAAGCATGTCAGAAGTTCCCCTGCTTCCTGCAAAAGCTTCTAGAATTCAGCTAGCCCTTCGCCGGTTATAAAACAATTTGACCCTCTAAGACTTGCTGGGCACAAGAGGGTGCTAATTCTATCCAGTGGAAAACCTGAATGAATGCCAAAGAGACAACATTTGGCTAAAGGCCAAAAAACAAACCAACCAAAAACAAACAACAAAAACCCACCACACATAGGTGGTAATTTATGACTCAGATGCAGGATCATGAACCAAAGCACAGTAAGCATTACACAAGTTCCCCCTCCCCAGACTGTTTCTGAAGTTTAATCAAGTTCCTTTAACAACCCCATACCAAACTGCATTCACTGCTCTAACTGAAAAATGCAGTGTTTGTTTTGTTTTGTTTGTTTTTTTTAAAGTGGTGGAAGAAATCAACAACAACAACAAAAATCAAGGACGATCTGAAGATAGGACAGGGAAAGGAAAGTGAATTAACCAGTGTCTTACCAGGAGGGAAAAAAAAATAAATCATGATTTCTGTCAAAGAGGCTACACGCCACCACTGACTTGACACTAGAAATAGCCACCCTCCCGTCTATTTTGGAATCATGTTAGTTGATTTTAAAAACATCTGTCCTGACAAGTCACATAAAGAGCCACCTATGTAAGGGACACTAGGTGGCAGTTGCTCTAATTGTAAACGCAAGGCTGGGCTCAAGAGTCCTGGGTAATTCTCCCGAGTTCACTGTGCGACCTTGGGAAATGAGTTTTCCCTTCCCCGTGCCTCAGTTTTCCAATACCCATCTTAAATATGTTTAGTTGCCTTTGCAAAGTGCTTTGAGAGCTATTTAATTACAAGTAATAACTGTGTTCCAAGAAGAAAAGGAGTACTTGTGGCACCTTAGAGACTAACCAATTTATTTGAGCATAAGCGTTCGTGAGCTACAGCTCACTTCACGAACGCTCATGCTCAAATAAATTGGTTAGTCTCTAAGGTGCCACTAGTACTCCTTTTCTTTTTGCGAATACAGACTAACACGGCTGTTACTCTGAAACCTGTGTTCCAAGAGAAAATTCACAGAATCTAATACTGTATTGATAGAAATTCTTTAAAAATAACCAAATGACTATTTATTTTAAAAACGTTCCCTGAAGGTTATGCAACCCAAACATTGCTCCACTGAGCTAGCACATTACGGCCACTATCCATGTAATATAAGGACACATTTTCACTTTCTGTTCCTGTCATTTCTTCAGCATCCGAGCAAGTTCAAAAGGCAAGTCAGAAGCCAAGTTGATGAGACTCTTTACATACACACAAAAAGTTTTAACAACTACGGAATTAACAGGCATAGTAATTTATTCAAAACCTCCAATAGCTTTATCCTGCCCCACCTCAGAGTTTTAATTGCTATGATTGTCAATGCATCTAAATGCCATTTGAGGCCCCAGATCCTAAAAACACACGTGCCTAGCTTGGCACAGGCTTGGTCTATGCTTAAATTTCAGCAGTAATGTCTGTTAGGAGTATGATTTTTGTGACACTTTTATAGCAGCAAAGCTCTGTGCAGCCAGTTATAGCGGGGGGGGGGGGGGGGGAAGCACTTTTCCAGCTTATTTTGTTCAGGGAACTCATGCCAACTAGAGTTCTTTTGCAGGTATAAAACTTATAAACTGCATCGACACATAGGTTTTGCCAGAACAGCAACACCAGCAAACCTTTTCTAGTGCAGATTAGGCCTCATATGCGGTCCTCACGGTTGCATACTTGGGAAAGCTGACCACAACAGCTAATGCAGAATAAACTATTCCAGAATAGTTTCCCATGTAGACACTATTCCAGAACCAAGTGATTTTATTCCGGAACAATTATTCTGCTTTGTGAGTGAGAGTCAATTACTCCAGAATAAAAAGAAAAGGAGGACTTGTGGCACCTTAGAGACTAACCAATTTATTTGAGCATGAGCTTTCGTGAGCTACAGCTCACTTCATCGGATGCTCACGAAAGCTCATGCTCAAATAAATTGGTTAGTCTCTAAGGTGCCACAAGTCCTCCTTTTCTTTTTGCGAATACAGACTAACACGGCTGTTACTCTGAATCCAGAATAAAAGTTCTTTTAGGGGAGCTATTTTGGAATATTTATTCGGCAATATCTTAATCTTATTCCACAACAGCTTTTCTGATCAATTTCCCTGTTTAGACACACCCTCAATGAAGTCAATGGAGCTAATCACATATTTAAAGTGAAGTATGCACACAAACATTGCTGGATCAGGGCCTTAGACCACAGCTATTACTGACATACAGACTCAATTGTTTTGAAATTCACTGGGCCAGATCTGTTTTATAACTTCAGAACACTCAAACAGTACATCCAGAGTACATGAGCTTTGGCTGAAAACCAGGGAAGCCTGATTAGTTAAACCCACATGCCAAATAAAAGCATGAAAAGACAGCTCAATTTTCAAAGGCAACCAATCATTGGTACTAACGAAAACATGTGACTACACGCAAAGCACTAAAGGAATTTTGAAATACTTCTGTGCCACACCCTCTTTAGTCACACAGGTTCACAAGCACGCAGCTCCCGTCCACGCTTTTTGCACCGACTAGAACGCATTCTTTGTCCAATCCAGAAGAGTCTGATTTAAAAAGGAATTAATGTTTACGGATGAAAGAAACAATGTTATCAGTGATGCTCTGTGTGTTCTATCCTGTCCAGAGCAGCAAGTGTCAAACAACGCAAAAAAAAATGTCGATCGTTAAAACTAAGAGCATGACCCTGTGAGATGTCAAGCACCTTACCTCCTTCTGATTGGTTTATGCTAAGAGCAGCCAGGAATAAGCTACATATGATGGATAGTGCACTGGACTAGGACTCCGGAGACCTGCATTACATTCTCAGCTCTGCCACTGATCTACTGAGTGACCATGGGCAAGTCACTTGCCCCTGTGCCTCAGTTTACCCATTTGCAATACGGGGAGAATGATTCTGATCTCCTTTGTAAGGTGCTTTGAGGTCTTATAAAGAGCTATGTATTGTTATTAATGAAGTCTTAATGGCAGTGAACCTAGACCGTTATTTTCTCTTTAAGTGTCACATCAACTTGGAAGTCTATGTGCAGGCACGTACCTGATCAGTCTTCTTTTATTGAAGGAAGTTAAGTTTCCCCACCCCACAGAAAGCGTCCTTCACTGTTTTGGAGCAAAGAGGAATGGCATGTTAATTCATTCTCAGTTTATCTATTATTTGATTTCCAGTAGAAGCTGAAGTCCCCAATCAAGTTCAGGAACACACTGTGTTAGGTGCTGTACATACAATAAGCCTCTCTGTGCAGGAGTTGCCTTATAATCTGAATAGGCAAGACAAGGGATGGGAGAAAAGCAGTAGCATCCCCATTTTACAGATGGGTAAACTGAGGTACAATGAGATTAAGGGTGTGTCTACATAGCAAAAAGACTCACAGTAGCGAGTCCAAGAGCTTAAGTCAACTGATTCAGACTCACACTGCAGGGCTTCTTCTGTGACTGCACGCAAGTGACTTAGGGCACGTCTACACAGCAGAAACAGCCGAGAGTCTCAGCGCCTGGGTCAAGAGACCCAGGCTCATGCTGCAGGGCAAAAAATAGGCGTGTAGATGCTCCCACTCGGGCTGAAACCCGGGTTCTGAAACCTGGCGTGGGAAGGGTCTCTCAACCCAGGCTCCAGCCCAAACAGAAAAAGTCTGCACTGCTATCTTTAGTTCTGGAGTTGAAAGCCCAAGTCAGTTGGCCCAAGCACTGAGACCCACTGCTGCATGGTTCACACACACACACTTTTGCTGTGTCCATGTAATATAAGTGACTTGCCAAAAGTCACAGAGGAAGCCTATAGCAAAGCCAGGGATGCGAGCCCAGGTTTCAAGAGAGCAAGACATGTACTGAACTGTCAAAGCAACCTTGTACCCTTGTAACTATAAGCCTTGCTCCTTCTCTCTCCTCCTGTCCCCTTCTCTCCCCCCCTCCACCCCCCGAACCAGATTTCTACAATCAAGACTTTTAGACCTAAAATTCTTCAGAGAGCAGGGGCCATATTGGATTTCACACTTGCAGCACTGGACAAGTAATTATTGTTTTGACACCAACTCCACAGAGCTGTGTGGAAAACAATTTGCTGTACATTCATCTGCACTGAGCCTTCCTGTAAACACTAAGATACTTCTACATTTAGAAAGCTGCAATAGTGGCTATATAGTTGCCTACTAATTTATCCCTCCGTCATGAGGTTAGGACACTGAGGGAGGAGGGGGAAAAAAAATGACTAACAGGTGTATGCTTACTCATCCAAGATGTTTCAGTGTTCCTTTTTGTATTTTTGCACCTCTCATGATTTCTTGCAGTATTAATTCCTTGTATTACAGTGATCTGATCCATCCTAAGTGTGCAGTAGCCCAACTAGCCACACCTCAATATATAGGAGTTGTGCAGCAGTTATCTTGTGCGTTCAGAACCTCTCAAATCAGATGTGTGGAAACTACCATGAGCTGCAATTTGCATCTAAGGCCACGTCCACACCAGGAATTAGGCGTAATAGTTTGCTATACCAGCAAAGTTGCACTTTTATCAGTGTAGTGCATTTCTCACACAACCTCCACACACACACACTTTATGCATGCATACACTTCCCCCAAGTCCAACAAGCTATACCAGTAGAAGTGTGGCTTTGTTGGTGTAACTGCATCTAATACTAGGGGCTTTTCCCAGCACAGCTATGTTGGCCAGGGATCACAACTCTTCAGACCCCTGCCAACACAGCAGCTATGCCAGCAGAAGTCTGCAGCATAGACAGCCTCAGACACTGCAACTCGGTACTGAGGTTGGCTGGTCCACCTTTTCAGATGCCTGTGTGAAGTCAGCCAAAGATGCTTTAAAAACCTCACATCCTTAAGTGATCAAGAAAGAGAGTTTTACCCCGGCCACTTAAAATAATCTTCATTGCATAAGCGGCAAAAAGCCTATAGAACAATTAAGGTTATCCAGTTAAGCTGGTTTCAGTTTACTCAAAGGAGGCAATGCTAAAAACAAGCCATTGAACTCCTTACAGAAAGCCAGGACATGAACAAAGTACAGGACTAGCTGGATTATGTAACACCCTTCATTTACCAGCCCACTCCATGGATACAGTCGACCTGTTATAAAGACTCACTATATTTCAGTTTGATGGATGCATTTAATGCCTGATCTAAAACCCACTGAAGTCAATGGGAGTCTGATAAATCCCTTACACAGTGGTACCCACAATTATTTGTTTGGTCTGGGCAGTCAAGTGAAAGAAGAAAAATTCAAATGTTTATCTTAATTACCCTCCCCCCCTCCCCCGCCCAAATTCTAGACATTGCTAATCGTTTAAGATCTTTAACCATTTAAGAAAGAGTTTTGAAGTTCTCCTTTGAGCCAGACATGACCACGCTAGTGCCGTCAGTCAACACATGGCTATTGCCAGAGAGTCTGCTACCAGACTTCCTACCACATTCTGGATTTGTCCTGCCCTAAGCATTGCATTCGTTCAGTTCCTGCTTCATGACCCAGGCCTTCACACAAAGGAGGAAGCTTTTATCTGCAATGTATATTTTATTTAACCCTTTCTGATATTTATGAAAAGATGCAAGGCAGAGCCATAGTGACTATTCTATTAAAGCAAAAGTGATTCAATGCTGCATACACCAGTTTAACCCCCAAGTTTTACTTTGGGGATAGTACAGTATGGAAGTTCTACACACTAGCCCCTTCACAAGATGCTTACTCCCTAGCTCAGAGCTTCCATTGCTGCCCTTTTAACGGAATATAGAAATAGAGCAGTGGTTCTGAAGCTGTGTTGCAAATGCTATTCAATGACAGGAAGGTAGCGAATCAGGATTGGGAAGCAGACAGGAGGATCAGGATACTAGAAGGTTTGAGAAACCCCGAGATACACCCATTTCTTCACTGTAGTCCTCAATTGATGTCCACCAGTGCCAGGTGCTGATCAAAGCAGCACCGCAGGTTAAGCAGGTGCATTTCACCCAGCAGGGGATACATTACAGTAGCGACTTTTAAGCAGTAGATTCCAAAGTGTGGTCTGCAGAGCACTTCACACATCATCCACAAAGAGCAGATGGGTCACAAGTTGCCCCCTCATTTCCAGTTGAGAAACTGCATTCAAAGACAGGTTTCAGAGTAGCAGCCGTGTTAGTCTGTATCTATAAAAAGAACAGGAGTACTTGTGGCACCTTAGAGACTAACCAATTTGAGCGTAAGCTTTCGTGGGCTTAGTCTCCAAGGTGCCACAAGGTGCTCCTGTTCTTTTTGCATTAAAAGAGAGAGAGTTAAAGATACGTTATCCTCCTTAAAGATACGTTATACATGTTCATGAAAACAATCGTTATACCTGCCACAGGAATACTATTCCGGCACCAGTGGGAAGAGGAGAGGCTCATACTACAAAAAGTTTGAGAAACCCTAAATTCATTGTGAGATCTGTAGACCATCAGATTTACTGTAGCAGATGGAGGAGAGGGGTGTTGGGCAGCACTAGGTAGCGGTGGTGGAGGAGGTATGCTGTGGGGAGGTTACTCTGCGCTATCTTATCACTGGGTTATTTGACTTGAGCTGGGGTAAGTGATGCCGCTGTTTATTTGTTAGTGTATTTAAGAGAGATTTTCAAGGGCACCAAGAACATTGACCGACACTCATAGTAGAGCAATAAAAATCAAACGAGTACTTAATTTTCTACCTAAAGATAACATTAACAAAATAATTAGAGCTTAATTTACTTCAATAAATTGCATGTCAGATTAAGGACCTCTTAATAGTTAATAACAGAACTTGGGAAAAAAAAATACTGTCCAGACATTTGGTTAGTTTATAAGGGGTTTTCCTGGAAGTTGCACAAAGTTAACCCCTATATTTCACCACTAGCGTTACATAAGTATAAAGAGAAATCCATCAGTCTTGTACGTAATGTTTAGTCAATTTCTTTTAGAAGATGGAAATTTAGCGTCACAACCACGACATTTTATTACAAGCGATCTATTACTGCGTCTCTAAGATTACTGCTGCAATACTGACCATTTCAATTACCAATAGAAAGTCACCAGAAGTCAAGTTTTTCCAACTGTCTGAGACATGGAATACACACTCAGCCAGACTGTAGCCGTAAGAGTCAAATCCTCTTAATGAAACCTATGAATTCCAACCACGCAACTTCCTTGGTATATATGTACTTTGAAGCTTCTTGCTTTTAACAGGCAACTGTATTAATATACTAGTTTCACTGTCACTGCAGGTGACAAGCAGATCACCCAACATAATCCGTACTAAAGGAAGAGGTTCTCAGAGGATGAAAGCTTTCGCTTGCCCTGTAAAACATGAACTTTCCCGAACTGTATCAGACCACAGGACTGAGACACAAACTCCCGATTTCTAATTCTAGCTCTGACGGACTCCCTTTGAGACCTTTGGCAAGCCAATCCAACTCTGTGTCAGTTTCTTCATCGAAAGAGAGGAATAATGCTTACCCAGTGCACTAGTAAAGTCAGATTCCAAGTGCTTTATTAGTAATATAGTATAGTAAAAGATCCATTGTGTTAGGCCACATACAAACACATGGCATATAAACTCTTTAAGGTGGGGAGTGTTATGATCAAAGTACACAAGAGAAGGGTCATCATCCTCACTTTACAGACTGGGAAACAGACCCCCCCCCCCAAAGTGACTTGTCCAAAGGCACACAGGGAGTTTGTGGCCGAGTCAGGTATTAAACTCGGATCTCCGAAGTCCCAGTACACTGTCTTAACCACACAATCACCCTTCCATTTGGTACTAAGTATAGCACTGGACAGAAGCGTGGCTGGTCCGTGGGGTCAGATGCAGAACGAAGTGAGCTGTAGCTCACGAAAGCTCATGCTCAAAGAAATTGGTTAGTCTCTAAGGTGCCACAAGTCCTCCTGTTCTTCTTAGAACGGAGAGTCTGTCTCGTGCATAGAACACTGAACCAAGACTCAACAGACCCAGTTTTACTCCTGGCTCGGCCATCAGTCTGTTGGGTGTCCTCGGGCAAGTTACTTCCCTTCTTTGTAATGATACAGACCTCCTCCTTTGTAAAGAGCTCTAAGACCTACAGATGGAAGCAATATTTTACCAGCCAGCTCTTACAGAGCGCTTCTCATTTTTTGCAGTTTGCTGTAGCACAACTGTTGCTACTGAAGTCAGCACAGAACACCTGGCTACCTGAAACAACCTTTACGAGAGGAAGCTTTGAATTAAACTATCAAAAGTGACACCCTAAGCAATGAAAATTACAATCAAAGATGTAACAAGAGATCATAGCAGATGGGAGGTTCCAGGAAACAGATGGCAGGGAAAGTCCTTGGCAGCGTCACTTCGAACATTTCTTCACACACTGTAGCTGAAATGGGCTCTTCCTGATCACTTTCCTTGATACTTGGCTTTACCTGGCACAGGAGCAGCAATGAGACACCAATCAACTCCCGCAAAGTGCCTGCAGTTTCCTGGTGGCATCAAACCTTTAGGAGAGAAACTGTAGACAGCCTCTTGAATTTCCAAAATCAACGCAATATCTAGCTCTTACGTAGAGCTTTTCATGAGTAGCTCTCAAAGCACTTTATAAAGAAGGTAAGGATCATTATCCCCATTTTAGATGGGAAACTCAGGCACAAAAGGGAAAGCGGCCAATGGTCACTCAGCAGAGTCAGGAATAGAACCCATGTCTCCTGAGCACCAGTCCAGTGTTCTAGCCACTGGCCAACACTGCCTAAGAGCAGCCTACATGGACAGAATTTTGCCATTACACCTGTGCAATCCCAATGGGCTAAACAAAGGCATAATTTGGCCATGTAAGTGGTAAGGCCTACCTATTTTCAACCTATATGAGCAACTGCAGCTTCCGACAGTGCTGCACAAGGGTGAGGATCACAGTTTGTTGCATTACGCTCCACAAGTGGCTGCACCTCAGCGGTGGGCAAGTGACCACTATATGTATATAATTTGCAATGTAACAGATTAGCCATGTCTGATGATGAAAAAGGAACATGCCAATAGAATTAGGAGTATGTGATTAAGAGAGATAAATCAAGTCACTTAAAGTAGACTTTTGCTAGAGAAAAAGGGTTGGGTTTTTTGGGCACTTCATTGTTGTCAGCTTTCATTCTTAACCCACCAGGATTTGAGAGATGAGATTCTAGATAATACTGCCTGCCACTGTAAGTAGAGCACAAAACCAGGAATCTGAAAATCTGAATTCTAGTCCCAGCTGTGGCACTGTGTGACTTTGGGTTATTTGCTTATGTTCTATGCCTCAGTTTCAGTATCTACAGAATGGGGGTAACATTTACCTACCTTAAAGTGCTTCGAGATCTTCTGATGGAGCATGCCATCTAAGTGTGAAGTACTACAGTCAAGTCATCACCCCACCCATCAGAGAAAACTTTACCCTCTTAAAAAGAAAAAGGAGTCCTTGGGGCACCTTAGAGACTAACAAATTAATTTGAGCATAAGCTTTCGTGAGCTACAGCTCACTTCATCAGATGCATTCAGTGGAAAATTTATAAATTTATAAATCTCCCCACTGTATTTTCCACTGAATGCATCCGATGAAGTGAGTTGTAGCTCACGAAAGCGTATGCTCAAATAAATTTGTTAGTCTCTAAGGTGCCACAAATATTCCTTTTCTTTTTCGAATACAGACTAACACGGCTGTTACTCTTTACCCTCTTAGTAATCAGGCTGTGAAGCAATTTAGGACTGTCATTCCCCTTGACCATGACATAGATCTCAGTGTATTTAACCTTGCTACAGAGAAGCTCTGCTTAAAAGAAAACAGACATTACTTTCATTTACTCCCTCCCCACCAATTTCCCAGTAAAGGAAATGCCCTCTTGAATAACACCGGAAAGTCCTGAATGGTGATGTGCAACTCTAACCATGACTTGGCAAAATACAGTAAGCTCATTATACCTGCCTATTGGCATGAAAAGGGAGGTGGCTTGGGGTTAACACTACTTACACTGTTAATGTAAGCCATATGAGAAAAGCGATGCCCCACGATTAACACCATTCTGCAAATTGTTAGAAAAAGCATGCTTCAGCATTTTTAATCCAGCACAATTCAGTGACCTAGAAAGGTTGCACAAAAGAACCCAAAGGAACTGGCTCATCATGAAATACTCCTGCTAGAATGGAAGTCAGGAATAAGGGGAACAAACGGGTTTAGGAATATTCCCTGTACATTCATCTGTCAGCGTGGAAGTGTCTTGCGCATTAACAGTGTGATACTGGAATTTCCTCTCTTTCCCTTCAAACTCATCTTTCTACTGTGGTTTCAAACAGCCCTGCAAGTACAGGGGATAAACTAGAATATCAGCTCCCCCAGAATTTACTTGGGATCCCTCTCCCATTTGGCAAGATGTGAAAGGCCAGGTAACCCCAACCCACACATTGAGAACCTACCATCTAAAGGGCCAAATAGGTCTCTGCCATCTCTAATTTAGGATTAGGACAACATGCTTCCAGATAGCTACAGTGAATAAGACAGGGATCATTTGTTTGAACTAGGAAAGAAAGCTTAGTGGAATATTTTGAAACAATCCACTTCTTAACAGTGACATGCCCTACTATTCTAGGGGTGTTTATCAAACTATGTACTTAGGAATATTGGGGCATAAGACATACTAGATAGGTTGTGAAGACTAGCAACTTTGTACAATATATTCTTATCCCTGATCAGTAAGGGCTACTTCTGTGCATTGACGTCAAAGATTTACAATATTAACAACTTTGCCTCATGCCATATGCAAAGTAGATATTATCCCCATGTGACTAATGGTGAAAACAGACTGCAAAACAAAACACACCACACAAGAGAGACACAGCAGCAAGTCTCGGAGCCCAGGTCAACTGACTCAGACTCATGCTACAGGGGCAAATATTAGTAGTGTAGATGTTCCCCTTTAGCCTGGAGCCAGGTCTCACAGCCTGGGCTCCAGTCCGAGGGGGAACATCTACACTACTATGTTTTGCCCCAGAGTGCAAGCCTGAGTCAGCTGACCCAAGCTCCAACACCCACTGTGGTGGGCTGTTTTTCGCTTTGTTTGCCCTGTAGACCTACCTTAAGACACTTACAGTAGGCCACAGAAGATGCCTACAGCACAGCCAGAAATAGAACCCAAAGATCCTAATACCCAGTTATCCACAAGGCCATCCTCTGTCTCAGGACAGACAGTTCCAGGCCTCTGTTGTAAGCAAGTTGAGCCTCCCAATTAAGGTTTTGACTTTTGCACTGGACTTGCCTGGTGTTAGACTCAGATGTGTCCATTTGCAACCCACTAATTTCACTTAGAGTTTCAGGCCACTGCAGAGTTCTGTCTGGTTTCAGACAAACACCAGATGAAGCTCATCAATTTCACCCAAAAGCCATACAGTGGCCCAGCTTTGCAAACCTTCAGTGAACTGGGATTTGCAGTGAAATCTGGGGCCAGGAGAATTCTGCCAGCTTTCATTACCCATGTTTTGTTCCTATTCTTAAGCCTGCCTGCTCGCTAAATTCACTGTGTCAAAATGTTGACGCACCTCTCAAAAGCTCTTAGTCATTTACAAATCACACTGTTTGCAGTCTTTATAGCCTTTTTTTTCCCTCCCCTGATTTTAAGCTACACTCTATTTGTGAATGGATATATCGTTAAACAGAAGTCAAGAACAAGTTTTGGAAGTCACAATAATTACTCTGAGATCCATACAACCTCAGACACCTTTAAAACCTTCCATTCTTTACAGAGGTGTTAATAACCATCTCAGTGTCCTAACATACATGCTAACTTCCACCGGAGTAGACCGGAGCCCAAACAGGGGTCTATCTTCATAACAATACCGCTGTATTATTAGCGGCTTGTCAGAAGTTAGCAGCCAGCCTGGACAGGCATATACATGTACAAGCTTAGTATACATGCATAAGTCAGAACTAAATGCATACAATCGCAGTGTTAGCCAATAGTTTTATCTTCCTTCAGAGGGGATGAGATGGCACTTGGCCACTGAGATCAGTTCATCAAACTCTGCCCTCATGCTGGGCAAAGAGGGTTGCTGCTAGGCTGTATTTAAAACTCCACCGGCTGCAGGTAGTGCACCCATCATTTAAACAAGGATTCTGCTTTGGCTCCTTTCTGTTGACCCACCACTTTCGACCCTGACCTGCATCACTCCAACCTGGGCTCATACGTCAAGCATCCTGGAGACACCGACTCCTTGGAGCTCCTAAACAGACAATACCAACTGGCACTATCATCGTCTTTACAAGATTTCTCTGCAAGCAGAACATGTTAAAACACCCTTGAAAAGGGATCCAACAGGTTCCACAGACAGGTTCACTGTTGCTTGCACAACCCGAGTTATTAACATGACACTTAAAAGGCAAACCAACTCCTCCCTGATACAACTGAAGCAGAAACATGGCACAATATGGACTTTTACCCCTCCAATGAACCAAGCTGCCCTCACAGACACTGCGCTGTTACATCCTCCCCATTATCTGGGCCCCGTAAAAGTCAGCAAGAGAAGAGTAAGAGACAATTACAGGATCAACAGCCCTTTACACCTTCGTCCAGGCTGCAGTTGCAGATCACAGTGCAGGAGCTGCCACCCTCCCTTCCATGCAGGCTCTTTTCTGAAGCCCTCACGTGTTTAGAGTGGCACATGCATTATTCCAAGATACACAGCTCTTCCCACGCAGGCTGACAGCTTTCTTGAGTTTACTGCTAGACCCTATAGTCATTCCCCAGGCCCACTTCGTAATCTACGGCACAGAACCACGATGATGCCCCATGCACCCCAGTTTTGCAACAGGACAGAAAAGAAGCGGGGGGTAGGGACTGAGAAAAATTCTACCTTACCCCACAATACATAGGGAGAAACAACAGATGCCCACCTATTTACAACACAGAATGGGCTGGGGAGCACAACCCCCTTATGTGAACACACATAAGAAGAGGAAGTATAATGCAGAGGGGAGATTTGGAGGTGGGGGGGGGGGAAGACAGCAGCCCCGCGCATTTTAAACTGGAAAGTGCAAAGCACACTCACTCCCCCATGTATGCAACAACCACCAGGGAAAGGGCGCACTCACGAGGAGATGGTGGGGGGATTGCAAGAGGAAAGACGGGAACACAATCACCCCAACATTTGCACGACTACACGGGCAAGGAAGCACGTTTGCACGGACGGACGGACACAGCCCGTTTGCAATAACGCGGAAGGAAGCGCCACATAATGAGGCGGGCGGGGGGGGGGGGGGAAGAGGTAAATGCCCCCCCCCCCAACCATGCACCAGCGAGGGACGCCCCCTCGCAACCAACCCCCGCCCTGCAACGCCGCGCACCTTGACCGAGTCCACCGGGTACATGACCGTGTGCTCCAGGATGCCGGCCACCGCCCCGGCCGTCATGTGGGTGGAGAGGGAGGCGCCGGTGGGCAGGCTCTCGTAGTCCTCGCCCGGGCTCTCGGCCTCCATCCCGGGCAGCGCCGCCGCGGGCCGGCCGCGGCTCAGCTCCATCGGCGCGAACAAGCGAGGCGCGAGCTGGTCGCGAGGAGAAAGTTCACTCGCTTCTTGCAGGGAGCCACGCCCCCCGCGAGCTCTTTCCGCCAATGGCAGCCCGGCTTAGAAGCTGGGTTGGGCGCTGATTGGAAGGGGCCGCTCCCCTCCCATTGTGATGTCAGCTCCCGGCTGCAAAGCCCGGGGGAGGGGGGCTATCCCCCACCAGCTGCAGCAGGGCCTGGATGGGAGGCAGTGGGGAAGCAGCAGGCAGGGGCCTGAAGGCAAGAACTGCAGGGCAGGCGAGTTGCATGCAAAGAGCTGAGGAGCAGGAGTGGGCTATAGGTAGGAGACCTGCCTGCTGGGAATGCATGATCAGGGCATGGTTTTTGGGTGGTTGTTTTTTTATGATGGAAAATTAGGGTTTCCCTTTCAAGGGATTGTTTTCTCCCCTTCAAAAAGTATGTAGTGATAGAAGGCACAGGTTGTTTGTTATTAAGCTAGCCCCAAGCAGGTGTGTTAGATTTTCTCAAAACTAGTTTCTCGATTATTTCTAGGTGTTTCAAAGGGGAAACTGAGGAAGGGCTGCTATAGCGCCAACTTTCAGAGCAGCAGCTGTGTTAGTCTGTATTCGCAAAAAGAACAGGAGGACTTGTGGCACCTTAGAGACGAACAAATTTATTTGAGCATGAGCTTTCGTGAGCTACAGCTCACTTCATCTGATGCATTCAGTGGAAAATACAGTGGGGAGATTTATATACATAGTGAACATGAAACAATGGGTGTTACCATACACACTGTAAGGAGAGTCATCACTTAAGGTGAGCTATTACCAGCAGGAGGGGGGGGGGACCTTTTGTAGTGATAATCAAGGTGGGCCATTTCCAGCAGTTGACCAGAACGTCTGAGGAACAGTGGGGGGTAGGGGAATAAACATGGGGAAATAGTTTTACTTTGTGTAATGCCGTAAGGGGATGTTTGGGAGGTAGTGACCTGTTACCCTGACACAAGTTGCAAGGCACTGGGTGATCAGGCCCAGAAGATCTAAAAATGGTGGGAATGGAGAGGAAAACCTCTCTCCATCTTAATTTATACAAAATTCCCACGGACTGAATAAGCACCTCAAGACTGGGGAGACAAGTGGAGATGCAGTAAATGCAAAATAAACTTCTTTGGGAAGGGGAGCTTTCTGGAAGGACAACGTGTGAAAACTATAAATATTTCCTTTTTTTAAAAAAAAAGATGCTAAGGAACGGGGAGGGTGGGGTAGAGGCAGAGAGAAGGACACTTGGCATGTATGCATTTGGCTTCTGCATAAAGCCCAAAAGTATTCCATTGAACTCTAACAAAACTAAGTATCTGTGCCAAATTCTCTGCTGTTCTAAATGGGAGCATTTCCACTGACTTCAATGGAGCCTTGCCTAATTACTTAACATAATATAAGAACAGCCATACTGGCTCAGACCAAAGGTCCATCTAGCTCAGTGGCCTGTCTTCCAACAGGGGCCAGTGCCAGGTGCCCCAGAGGGAATGAACAGAACGGGATCATCAAGTGATCTATCTGCTGTCGCCCATTCCCAGCTTCTGGCCAACAGAGGCTAGAGACACCATCCCTGTGCACCCTGGCTAATAGCCATTGATGGATCTATCCTCCATGAACTTATCTAGTGCTTTTTTGAACCCTGTTATAGTTTTGGCCTTCACAACGTCCTCTGGCAAGGAGTTCCAGAGGTTGACTGTGCAATTGTGTGAAGAAATACTTCCTTTTATTTGTTTTAAACCTGCTGCCTATTATTTCATTTGGACAGAGAATTTGTCCCTCTGATTGTATATGTGGGTTTTATAGTCTTTCCCACTGCGTCGGGGGAACATTTATAGGGCCAAAGTTACAAGCAATCTGCTACTCTCAGGGTATTCATAACATTCAGGAATTGAAATGCACAAGAATGCTATCTTACATTATTTCACCTGCTAAAGGCCTTCCTAAGCCATGGGGCAGAATGTAAATACTCATATAAATAATACAAATGCTTGAGATACAAATACGGAACTGGACGATTCAGTGGTCTGGGATTCAGGCTGGCCGGACCCCCGCCCAAGCCACACTTTCAAATCCCTGCAGCATTAATCTAGCAGCTTATCTGAGTTCCATGCAGTTTTCTTGACAGGAAGGTTGCCCACGTTGCTGAAGTAAGAATAATGGCTTGGCCAAAATTTCCCTGGGCAATGTGCCAGGTGACTGTCACCTTCCATTCCAGAAGTGGCTGCATGTCAGCTGTGCGTAGTGCCTTGGGAGGAATGTTTTCTTGGTTTTAATGAATGCAGCAATCTTGTGTATATTGAAACCTCTTCGAGGGCCTAATTGTGCAGTCCTGACTGTGGCAAAACACCCATTTGATTTCAACGGTTGTTTTTCTGAATAGAAGCTGCAGCGTTTGGCCCAAGCTGAAGTGATTTCTTTTCACTCCAGGTAAAATTCACCCCTATGCGAATGGCCCACCTCAGGTTGTCCAGACCATTTAAGGCCTTGATATATGAATTAAGTGGTTCAGTTGGTTGTGCATGGCCCTTTTGTGCTGGTGTGAGCTTCATCCTCTAAGCAGAGGTTATATTATAACCAAGAACAGCAACTAGCATATTAGCAGGGTATTGAAACCATTCATGATTTCAGTTCCACTTTGCTACAGAGTTTCCAGCCCACCTCTGTACTTTATCACACTGAAATCTGCAGCATCTCAAGCATGGAATTGTATATTGAGCGTGGAGTGAGTGCAAATGGCCAATGAGTTGGGCAGACTCTGTGAATCAAGAGTCGCATCTGAGTTACAATGGCGTAAAACTGGGTAAGTAAGAGGAGAAGCCGAGCCACTCATGTAAGTACCACTTCTTTCATACCATATTGTATTTTAAAAACCCAAAAGCATACATGCCAATTCCAGTTTTCTCTTTTCTTCTTCCAGCCATTCCTTGTTCTCATCTGCCTCTTTTCTGCTGTATGTCTTCTCTCTTTCTCCAATTTCTTGCCCCTCCATTGTCACTCTCTTCTTTTTCAATCCCTTGAGCTCTTCTACAGCTTGATCCTGTTCCAAGTGCTAGAGAGGGCTGATAATCCCAGCCCAGTGAATCAACCTGGACTGGATTACTATTTATAGAGTATTACACTAGTGCCCAGGGCAGCCAACCAAGAACAGGGCCCCATTAGGCTAGGTGCTGTACATACACGTACATAGTATGTCTCATTAGGCTAAGAGACCATCACTGCCACAGGGAGTTTACATTCTAAAAAGACAAAAGGTGGGAGGGGAAACAGACTTGCTGAAAGTCAGGCTGCAGGCTAGAGGCATGGCACAGATGGAACACAGGTCTTCTGACTCCCTGTCCGGCGTCCCATACATTAGGCCAAGCAAAGATAAACTACTCAGTTTGGAATGGTTGGATGGGTATGAACAGAGCAGACCACACACCTCAGGAGCAACTGGGGCATACCTAGGGAGGGGAGGATCTACAACTGCAGTTTGAAGGGAAAGCAGATTAAGCCAGAGACTTCAGAAGAGAACAGCAGCTGTTTTTCCGCTGTTTGCAGTGTTCCTGGTTGTGGAGAGAAGAAGTACAACAGGAGGAGGGAACATTACTAGAACTTGTCTTCTGCTCAGCCCCACCTAGGCTGAGCGAGAAAACTTAGCATGATTTGCTGATTTGCCAAGAATCTTATGTAAACTCCTTAATGTTGAAATTACCGTGCACATCATCAACTGGAAAACTGTAGCCTCCTTCTTTCTGCCTGCCCCTTCCCTTTCTCTGTAGTGCTTTTTACTATGAGGACATTGCAGATTACGTCTGGCATGAAGAAAAGCCCTGATGATTCGTCTTTTATTAACCCCCATTTTACAATGGTGTAAGTCGATTGAGCTCAGTGGAGTTACTCCTGATTTACAGCAGTGTCAATGAAAGTTGAATCAGGCACTGTGTGTTATACACACACACACACACACACACTAAACAATCCTGTTTTCCTGTGCATATTTCAATTACATATACTCCCTTTGCAACACCACAAAATCAACCCAAACCCACTGAGACTATGTGCTGACAACCCTTGACTACACACTTGAAAGCTGGAGGCAGAAAGTGCTTGGCAAAAGGTTCTCAGTTGTGAACGGTGTTCCTTTTGACTTTTTTTTTTTTTTTTTTTTTTTTTGGTGAAACAACATTGGTCTGACACCTCTACAGAGGACTTACTTAGGGTAGTCTGGGAGCGGTACAGGCGTGGCGGGGGACTTTCTCTGCACTCTTTTGTGGATCACATAATTCAATGTCTTGCTGTATGTCATGCAGCTAGATGCATACTGATACCAAAACAATTTCAAGACATGGAAGCCACTGTCACCCTCCTATAAAGTTATTTACTGTGTTCTTCAGCCTCAGACAGTGAAGAACCAAAGGATCCCCTGTAAAACTTGCTTATGAAGATATAAATCACAGAGAAGGAGAAGGAACAGCTTTCAGTTTTTCCACTGACATTAAAATAAATAAATATGGCCAGTGTTCTCCAAAGTGGCTGCTTATTTTGGGAGACCAGTTTGACCCACCCTGGAGTGAGCAATGTGAGTGCCCAATGCCTCTGCAGACCAGGCCCAAGGTACCTTAAGTTAGACCCCCAGATATTTTAGGCACCCACATCCAATGGCCATATTTGAAAATGTAAGCCTAAACCAAGCCCCCTTCAAATTACGGTTGAGTTAGTTTGAGTCTCAAAGATGAAACTGAGAAGCATAAATTATTCTAGGCATTTTCTGTCATCACCTCACATTCAGGGAAGTTTACATAACTATGAGAAGTCAGACACTGAGTTGTGGAGATACCAGGAGAGGAGGAAGCTACGAAATACCACAGAAGGGAATGTTTTTTCTTATGCAAAACTGGATTTGAGCCGTGTTGCTAACACCCAGACCCAGATACACACAACCCTCCACTCCCCACTATTAACCACTTTGCCCCTGCGTTAAATTGCAGGTTTATGGTTAGACTGTAAGCTCTTTAGTCAGGGATCATCTTTTTGTTCCCTGTTTGTACAGCACCTAGCACTATGGGGTCCTGACCAATGACTGGGGCTTCTAGGTATTACTCGAATACATAACAACAAGATAATGTGTGCCACAGAAGTGGCTTACTAGTGGGGGGGGGAGGGAATAAGCTGATTTTCAGGGTCTGGAGTAGCATCCCTGGGCCAAACCCTGCCGTCCTTGGACAGGAAGAAGTCCTTAAAAGACTCTGCAGACCAAGTGACTAGGAAGGTGCTTAGCTGTTATTGCAGGCTATGAATGAAATGTATTGGCAACATGATTCGACTTCCCTCCCCGTGCGCGTGTCTATGAGGCATGAACTTACTGGCTATGCCCCTAGCTCACTGCCACTATGTCACTATAAAGCTTGGCACCATGGGGCAAAGAGGATTGCTGATGCAGTACCCCCATAAACCAATTTGTTCTGCTTTCAGGGCCTCCATAATTTCACCCTGGGTGCTCCAGAAACACAGACCGCCTTGCTCCAGGTTTAATTTATTTGCTAAAAGGATCTAAATGTGTGACGTCTCAGCTATCCAAACACCAGAGGCCAGATTGTCTGTTCTGCTCCATCTCCTCTGCACCGCTGTGACGGCACAGAGGAGATAGAATCTAATCCTATTTCCCCTGATGGAGATTCCTCTGACATGGGGTCGGCCACAACAGGCACAGACCTTGCGGGCTTTGTCACAGGGAGTGAAGGGGCGTCAGGTGCAGGGTGGAGCCACAGTCAGAGCATGCTTCACTTTGGCTATACTCAACTTGTAGACAATCCCTTGGGGACCGTTGCCAGTTGGCACATGTTAGAGCAGCCCCCAGGTTGCTCTAACCCAGTGGTTCCCAAACTGGGGTTCAGGAACCCCTGGGGATTCATGAAATGTTACAGGGAGTTCTCGGGAAAAAATTCCCTAATGGCGGACAGAGCTGTCCCTAGGAACCCCGGGCAGCATGGGGCCAGCAGCCCAGAGCCCTTGGACTTCCAAGAGCTAAGCAGATCAAAGCAAGCATATCTATCACACTGAGGAGATTTAAACTTCAAGACTCCTTATAAGAAATGGAAAGTGAGGTGGATATTTTTTGCTGTTTTTAAAATTAAATAGGCAGCTAGTAATGTTTTTAAAATTAATATGAAAAACAAGTTTAAGCTTTGTTGTAAAGTGCATCGTTTGCTTGGACTGCTCAAGACCTGAATGCTTGTGTAGAAGGAACTCTTTGAGTTGGCTTCTTAAATACCTTCATGCTGTTTCACATCTGATACTCCCTGATGAAACTCCTTGATAAAACATAGGAGCCTTGTCTTATAACAGGCTTATTCAAAGTGAGACAAGCTATGAAAGTGAGATCTTGGAAGAGTGTTGACATTTTCATAATGTAATACAAATACTGTAATGATAAATAATAATGAATAATAGTGTGTAATAAGCATGTCATAAAAACAAATTTTATATTTCCAAGATCACTGCTCTTATAATTTATACTCAGGTAAAGGAGAAAATCCCTGGAAATATTCATTTTTAGGAGGGCGTTTGTGAGACTTGACATTTTCGTGAAAGGGGTTCACAGGTTGTTAAAGTTTGGGAGCCACTGCTCTAACCTGTTCCAGGGCTGGGGTCAGGCAGAGAGTCTGACTGGCCTTCTGACAGGTCCCCTTTATGCCTCCCCTATTCTTCTACACTGGCAGAAACTGTCCCTGTGTTTAGAATAGCTAGAACCTATTAAACCACGTGTTCAGATCTCAGTAGCTTCAACTCAGACCTTCCAGCCATCAAGGTTAGTATCAAAAAGAAAAGGAGTACTTGTGGCACCTTAGAGACTAAATATGAAGTGAGCTGTAGCTCACGAAAGCTTATGCTCAAATAAATTTGTTAGTCTCTAAGGTGCCACAAGTCCTCCTTTTCTTTTTGCGAATACAGACTAACATGGTTGTTACTCTGAAACCAAGGTTATTATGTGTCAAATCTTTCAGATGAAATCTTGAACAACAAAGGTGTTCTGTGGATATTATGAATCCCCTTACCCTTCTATGTCACGAAGAAATGGATATAACTTAAAAAAAATCTTTAAACAAAACTAAAATGGCTTGGCAATTGTTTTATCTTTCTGTCAGTTTTTTGCTGCATCACAGTCCACCATGGAACATGAGATTGCAATAGATGATTTTTCTCCTATGAGGCTAAACAAAATACGTGCTGTTTACAGACAATTTGACTTAGTTTCTAAGGCTCAAATAACTTTTAAGAGCCTGATCCTACAAGCAACTCTGCGTGTGCTTATTTTTCATCACATAAGTAGTCCTAAATGAAGTCAATAGAACCTCTTATTTTCACAAAGTTAAACACAGGCATAAGTTCCTTTTCATCAGGCAAAATTAGTCAATGAACAAAACTTTTTGAATTAAAACGCCGCTCAGGAGAACACACTCATTTATTGCTCCCATTAGTTTATCTCAATTTCTACTCTATAAATAACAGAATCAATCATAACTAATCTCTTTCCAATTTATTTGGCCTGGCATGGCAAGGTGGAGAAATTACAGTGGGTCATTTACCTTAATGAGCCCTTTCTCTCTCAGTCTTACGCCTTGCTCCTGGAAGAGTAGCTGCATGAACCGATTCAAAATGTATTGTGTTTTCTGTGCAAAAGTTGGTTATAATTTAACCTCATGCAGAAGACGCAGCAGGAATCTATTCTGCTGTTGATCAGCCTTGCTATTTCTTCTGCTGCACAAGCACAAGGGGGCCTGCTTTGGCAGGAATGTGTATTGGTGCCAATATACAAGATGGTGTCCATCCAGACAAAGATACAAAGGATGATGATAAATGGACAGAAGACTTTGTCTAGCAACCTTAGAGAGGGTTTTAGCGGTCTGATCATCAGGTCTGAAATACCTAAGCTCCCTGGAACCACGTGCTCATATCCCAGCACCGTCGCCACAGCCCTTTATCGGTCAGAAGTTATGGGGTCAGACTCTCAGTTGATATAAAGCAACCTAGTTCCACTGACTTCAATGGAGCTAGAGCAGATTATACCTGCTAAAAATCTGTCTCCTGCTGTTTACTGTATGAGGTAACGATGTCTCCTGGATGACACCTTAAAAGCCCATATTCTGTGCAGCTACTAGCTTATATCAGGGCATTTTTAATAGGGCTTTCCCTGATGTTCTTTGCCAAAATCTCTCCATTAGCGTAGAATGCACTGACGGCTGCCCTCCACCCTACGGGTTGAAGTGATTCCAAACTATCAGACCCTACCTAAGGGTGAGAAAATGAGTTCTATTGCTTGTGCCCTTGTGAAGTGTGGCTCTATTCTGAAACTGCCTAAATACACATGGGACCAAATCATTATAAGTATTTATTTGTAGCATGGTAGTGTCGAGGAGCCCCAGTCAGGGACGAGGGCCGCACTGTGCTAGCGGCTCTACAAACACATAAACAGGAGGACTTGTGGCACCGTAGAGACTAACCAATTTATTTGCGCATGAGCTTTCGTGAGCTACATGCATCCGATGAAGTGAGCTGTAGCTCACGAAAGCTTATGCTCAAATGAATTGGTTAGTCTCTACGGTGCCACAAGTCCTCCTGTTCTTTTTGAGGATACAGACTAACACGGTTGCTACTCTGAAACCTGTCATAAATAGAAGTGTTGTTTTCTCCTTCTCATACAGAAGAACTAGGGGTCTCCAAATAACGCTAATAGGCAGCTGGTTTAAAACAAAAGGAAGTATTTCTTCACACAACATACGGTCAACCTGTGGAACTCCTTGCCAGAGGACGTTGTGAAGGCCAAGACTATAAAAGGGTTCAAAAAAGAACTACCAGTAGTTAAATTCATGGAGGATAGGTCCATCAATGGCTATTAGCTGGGATGGGCAGGGATGGTGTCCTTAGCCTCTGTTTGCCAGAAGCTGGGAATGGGCTACAGGGGATGGATCACTTGATGGTTACCTGTTCATTCCCTTTGGAGCACCTGGCATTGGCCACTGTCGGAAGACAGGATATGGGGCTAGATGGACCTTTGGTCTGACCCTGTGTGGCCGTTCTTATGTTCACTTACATCCTTGCAATCCCATTAAAGAATCTGTCCATACTGTGGATTAGTCAGACCAGGCATGTCCTATTCTTAGTAGGAAGACATGTAATCCATTGCCTTTCAGAGGATTCCACATTATCTGAGTTGCCTGATGAAAAATTATTAACAACGTAAGAATGAATTTGCATAATCATGTGCCGGTATATACTCCCCAGGGGGAATTAGACTATATTTGCAAAACATCTTGAAATAACATAGAATCTCAGGCAATTTCAGCAAGCAAATTGCTCCTTTTCTTATGAGTGTGAAATATGTTTAAGAGCTTCTTCTTCCGGGTGCTTTCCCTTCTATTGGTTTAATCAGTTATTTAGTTACTCACAGAGCCAAAAACTTTGAGGTGGTGATGCAAGTCATGCAATCACAACGGTGGTGGAAAATAGCTCTGGCAATAAGTCACAAAGAGCATGATTCAGCATTGCCCTGCATCTAATGCAGTCATTTATACTTGTGCAAAGTGGGTGTGAAACATTACCAAATCAGAATAGTAGTGATTTGCACGAGCATTGCACTGGTGCAAATGACTAAACAACCCGTAAGACAATGATCAATCAGACCAGTGGGCCTGCAGTGTCACTTATATTAAGGCTACTTTACACCACCGTGGCAATGTAATAGGGCCTTGAGATGGGTGTAAATGTGACACACTGCCATGCTGATGTAGTGTTGCCTTAGTGTAGAGAATCAGGACAATAATATTTGCACTTATAAATTCTGTTCCACCTACTTGCATTTCATCCACCTACTTAAAATTAAATCGTCCTCTCCTGTCTTGAACGAAACCTCTGACCAAGAAGGGTGTAATGCATCCTCCAGCATCCCAAGGCATCTGCTCAGCCCTTCTCAGCTGATTAGGGAGACTAGGTTAGGCTTATCGCAAGTCATATTCTACGAACAGGAGGTGTGTGTGATGCCAGGGACAGCTAAGGGCAGTGCATACAATAAGATAACGTGGGAGCGTCTGGCTTAGAGCAGGGCAGGAGGACACCCTTCTGAGAACCGAAAACGGTCTTGTTTATCTACAAGATCCAGCAGGATTTTTTTCTTCGTAAGCTAAGTGCTCTCCGGCCATTCAGTAACACACTAAATTGGAGGTCCCCCCCCCACACACACACACCCCTTTTCACCACCAAACTCCCCTCTCAGTTGCATTGTTACAACTTCATTGAAGCGGACAGTGCGGTGTAATTGAGAAAAGAATTTGGACCATTATGTTTAATTGGTGTGAGCCTACCTGTAAGGTAATCTAGCCTTCAGAAGCATTACATCATCTAATGGCAAGTTACAGGACACATCCTTTGTGTGTATATGTTTTATAGAAGATAATTATATTACATGGCAATGAGGGAAAGACAGCTACAGAAGCAGTGAGTATGGTGTTGAGGCATTTGCTTCAAAAGGAGGATTCGAATGAATGCACTGCATGCAATTTAGGCATGGTCCCGGAGTCTCCAGGAATGTAAGATTCATCTTTAATTAAAGATTACATCATGTGATGAAACCTCCAGGAGTATGTCCAACCAAAATTGGCAACCCTACATTTAGGCTATAACACCTTTGAAATCTTAGGTAATTATATAATGCAATGAAGCTGAGCTTTGTGTCTGATTCTGATCCACAAAGCCTCTTCTTGCCAGCCTTGTCCCAGTTCAGACCATTAAGGAGCAAGGGTTTTCACTCAAGGGCTCCTGTAAGTATATTTTGTTCCCTAACACAGCTGGAGCCTGATCCTGTGAGGTGCTGAGCTCCGGCAGCCCCCACTGAGTTACACCAGAGATGGATTTGGCCTCTTTTTACCAGGTCTGGGTGAAAGATGACTGGTGAAGTTTCCAAGTAATCATGTGAGCCTTTTCTTCACTGCACAAAGATTGCAAGTTCAGGTTGGTTTCTACACCTAAATCCTCCCTATGCTCCCTTTAAACTGGGCTCAGGTTTCACTGTGAGATACTTTTGACAAGGCTGTGTTAGGCTTTCAGTTTGTAATGGAACACGAAGCTAGCTGTGATTCACCCAGTTGGAAGCTGAGCTGGGAACATTTTACCTGCCTCGGCTAAGGACTAGTTATTATCTGCCCTATAGGCCTCCTCTTCTAATGGGGTCACTTGGGGCCCACAGCCTCAAAGACACGTAGGTGCCTAACTCCCATGGGATTTAGGTGCCTAACTCCCAAGGGATTCAGACACCTAAATACCTTTGAGGATCTGGGCCTAAGAGACTTCAATGGGAGCTGGACAGCTTTCCAAGAAGTGCTTCTCTCTTCATGTAAATTAAAAAAACATTGGAGGCAGCTGAACATTTCTAGGGTCATATGGAGCAGCGTTCATAAAGTACAACCCCATCGCCTCTGTATTCTCTGGTACTTCATCTATCAGGAAACAAGGAAAGATACCAGCCAGTTATTTATTCTCTTGGTGCAAAGAATCTCCCACTCCCAAGTAATACAAACTCATAAGACTTGGTGCTAGCAAGTGCAACTCCACTGAGATCAATGAACTTGCATTTGCTACCAGCCAAGTCTGACGTACACTGTAGACTCTCTTTCTCCTTCTCCCCCACGTCTCTAGGTTCTTGTTAAATCCTGCTCCTTCTTCTACATTACATCCCTTCTGTCTCTGCCATGACTACTATGGTTTCCTCTTCTCTGAGCCCCCTGCATCTCCCCTTCCCAAAATGCTCCATCTGTGTTCATGGCCCTTCCTACCTCAGCTCTCCTCTTTGACTCCCTTCTCTGGCTTCCTCTTTTTTCAACACTGAACTTAATACCCCCATCTTCACCATCAAGGTCCTGCACAACCAGTGTACTGCTCCATTGCTGGTCTGTTCTCTGCAGTACTAGAGTAAGTGGCCTCCTGTAGTAGGAATTGGGCACAGGAACTGGATTGCTTAACCCTACATTGCCCCCATATGAATTGAAGGGGACACACAGGGCAGTGATACACCCAACTCTTTTTGAAAGTCTTTGGGGCATTACCTTTGATTCAAAGCAAAGTTCCTCTCATGCAGCATCTGACATAGCTGGCAAGGTAAATAACAAACAGGCAATTACAGAAGAAGAAAGACTCTAGGCCAGATCTTGCGAGCCTTACTTATGCAATCACTCCTTGCTCAAGCTACCAGTTCCCCTTGATTTTCATGAGTCTGCTCCCAGGAGCAAGGCATATTCATTTGGATAAATCTTGCAAGATCAGGCCTTAGGCCAGGGCCACCTGAGATAAATTTATCTGTGATGGCTGATTAACTGGAGAGGAAAAATCAGCAGAGGAGAAAAGTTCACTTGTGCAGTCTGTGCCCTATTTCGGTTTCATAATGTTGGCAAATGCCATAAAAACGAACAAAGGCATCTTCTGTTTCTTCAGCCCAGCTTAATCCAGTAACTCAAATAGCAGCGTAAGACACCTTTGTGTTTGTAACCCTTTTCTAAAGTGCTTCCTGCATTCCACAACTTAGATTCATAACAGAAAAACAGCAATGCAAAACATTCGTTCTCCGCAAAGACATAATTGCTGCAGAGAAAAATAGAGTTTTGTCAATCATGTGATTCCCACGTCATGATCCAGATTCTGAACTCAGTTACTATAAATCTGGAGTAACTTTGTTGGCTTGATTGACCGCTGCATTACTCCAGATTTATACCACAATGATAGATTTACAGCCCATGCATGTATAAAAAGTTTATCACCTAGGTAACCATTTTTCAAAGTGGTAGCCGTGTTAGTCTGTATCAGCAAAAATAACGAGGAGTCCTTGTGGCACCTTAGAGACTAACAAATTTATTTGGGCATAAGTTCTCGTGCCAGCAATGCCCCTCTGCCATGTACACTGGCCAAACCGGAAAGTCTCTAGGCAAAAGAATAAATGGACACAAATCTGACATCAAGAATTATAACGTTCAAAAACCAGTAGGAGAACACTTCAATCTCTCTGGTCACTCAGTAACAAACCTAAAAGTGGCAATTCTTCAACAAAAAAACTTCAAAAACTGACTCCAACATGAAGCTGCAGAACTGGAATTAATTTGCAAACTGGATACCATCAGATTATGCCTGAATAGAGACTGGGAGCGGTTGGGTCAGTACAAAACCTAAACTTAATTTCCCCAATACTAATTTCTCCCTACTGTTACTCACACCTTCTTGTCAACTGTCTGTAATGGGCCACTCTCTTACCACTTCAAAAGTTATTTTTCCTCCCTTGGTATCCTGCTATTAATTGATTTATCTCGCTAGACTGACCTCACACTTGGTAAAGCAACCCCCCATCGTTTCATGTATTTATACCTGCTCCTGTATTTTCACTCCATGCATCTGATGAAGTGGGTTCTAACCCACGAAAGCTTATGCCCAAATAAATGTGTTCGTCTCTAAGGTGCCACAAGGACTCCTCGTTATTATCACCTAGGTAGTAGGGGTATTACAGTGTAATAGATGTACACCAGCGTGCCATGCCTTTGAAATCAGTGGAGTTACACCAGCATAAAACTGAAGTAACTCAGAGGGAATCAAGCCTTCCTGACTTCTGTAGAGATACTCCACATTTATACTAATGTAACTAAAATCAGAATATGGCCCCACCATGAGTAGAAACCAAAGAGAGAATCTACAGAGTGCAGCTCCATTAAAGCTATGCAGCTAGATTCTGTACCCATTTATACTCATGTAAGCCCCAATGACTTCACATATGTAAGTGAGGCTAAAAATTGACTAATGGGCATTGTTCCTGAAGTCCCACTGCACATCATCTGAATTAATTTTTCATCATTTAGCAAGGTGGATTAATATAACACAGAGAGGTTATATAGAACTGGGTAATTATGGTCACTTTTCTATTTCTCCCTTAACCAAATCTCTTCATCACCTTGCCTTTCTGGTTTGAAGCCCTCAGGAAACGTTGGGGAAGATGCAGCTGTCTGAAGTGGTGCCAGTGATTCCAAGGCATATTGCCAGGACAGGGAATGCATCTAGAAGGAGTGACTTCTCTGGAATGAATTTCCATTGTTTTGGTTTCTTTCTGCTGTGGTCCTCAATTCAGTTCTGTTTACAAGTGTCAGCAGACTTAAATCCATAGAAATCAATGGGCTGGAATGGAGGAGGAAAAAGAATGATCTTGTGTTTTAGGCACCATATTAATATTCAGAAAATCTGGGTTCAAATCTGGGACTGCCACAGACTTGCTGTGTGCCCTTGGGCAGGTCACTTCATTTCTGTGTGCCTCAGTTCCCCACCTGTAAAAATGGGGGTAATAAACCAGACCTTCTTCACGAGGGGTACAGTCATTAGTGAGTAGCAGGTGCTTGTATTATCTTTACAGTAATCAGGACCATGCAAGTATCTTAATTCATAGAACACCTACAACCCAACAGGTTTGGAAGAGTCATAATGGCCCCTTCTGGCTTTACAATCTACATGAAGCAAAGAATGCCAGGCTGCAGGGACAAGTTAGTCTGTGGAGGTGCCCATCTGGTTTTGGAACCAGAGCACAAGGGAGATGAAGAAAAATGTATAAAAATGCAGGAAGAGAGGATAAAACCAATGCCCCGCCTCCATCGCTGTGCACTGTCCTCCCTGTGCTGCCTCCTCCCCCTCTAACTCCAGTCTGACTCAAGTGACTGGTCCATGGTGATTTCAGACTGATCAGAAAGGGCACCCGCACACACAGCTCTGTGTTTCCAGTCCTCAGCTTGTATCTCCCTGCTGCTGTTCAGGCAGCAACCAGATATTCAGGTAGGTGCTGGCAGGACAGTGGATGAGCCACAGATATGTTACAGAGAGATAGGAGCCCACCCATTCTGAATACACCTTGTCTCTCCCATCAGCCTCCTCAAGGGACAATATTAACAAGGTTGTTTTGTAGATGCAGCTTCTGCTTTAAAATAGAAAGTGGGGGGCTGTTCTGTTCAACGTGGGCTGCGCTGAACAGGGGCCCGGGATCCAGAAGCATGGCATAGATTAAGTGAATGCCTAAGACCTGATTCTCCTCACCTTTATTGTGGTAGAAATCAGCAGTAACTACATTGGAAAACCAGACCCCCAAGACCCAGATCCTCAAAGGTATTTAAGTGCCTGACTCCCACTGAAGGCAATGGAGTGCCAAACTCAGTCCAAGTCTTTCTTCTTCTCTTTCCTTACTTTTCTTCTTTCATATGGAACTAGCAACATTTACAAGTTAATAGAAAGATCTGAAACCCATTCGAGAGCTTCAGGAGATGCAGAGTGCACCTTTGCTAGACCTCCTGGTGATGGAAAGATGGGACACTTGTGTTCAGTGGCTTGGAGGGCTCCCCATTCACACTGTGGCGAATCCTTGGTTCTCCATTCATGCATCAGGTGCATGCATCTTCCATGTAGCATCCTAATACAGTTGATGGTCATCCACTGTCTTCAGTGAAGCAAGAAACCAGGGGGTTCAACGTGAGATCATTTACGAGGTGCTTGCTGTTTACATCAGACGCAGCCCATTGCATTCACCAGGTGTCTTCTGGGTTGAAGCTGGATGAAAAAAGAGCTTCTCTGGCCACCCAGAATGGTCAGTGGGGCTTAAGATGAATGCAAGGCAAGTGAACAAGGTTGTCATGGAGCGAAAGCTTCTGGTTAGCAAGAGTTTTCTTGTACTCGCGCAACGTAGCCATCTCCTGATGCTGGCGGGGTGCTATGAGGTCCACTCCTTTTCTGCAATAGGGGCTGATTCAAAGCCTGTTGAAGTCACTGACAGCAAGCCCTATTATTATTGTTATTTATTTGTACTACTTTAGCACCTAGGAAGGAGCCTTAGTCATGGGCCAAGATGCTATCGTGCTAGCCCCAAGGTAGGGGAGTGCATTTGGGGCAGTCACAGTTATTGTAATATCATGAGCAGCCTCCATGTGTGCAGGTCCTTTACTCCTTGTCTTTTCTACAAAGGGTCTGATCCTGCAGTCCTCATTCAGGCAGTAAGGACAAGAAGTTTGGACCCTTAGGGCCAAATTCCACTCTTGGTTACACCGGTGCAAATTTAGAGTAACTCCATTTCCTTTTGTTAGATAGGCAGAACTGAGAACAGAATTTGGTACCCACGGTCAGATCCTCAGTTGGTGTTTATAGGCATTACTGCTTTGACTTCAATAGAGTGATGTTAATTTACACCAGCTGAGGATCTGACCTGGGAGCTCAGCTGATCCCATTTCTGCCAGAGGTGGTTTAACTAGGGTGACCAGATGTCCCGATTTTATAGGGACAGTCCCGATTTTGGGGTCTTTTTCTTATAATGCCTCCTATTACCACCCACCCCCTGTCCCGATTTTTCACATTTCCTGTCTGGTCACTCTAGGTTTTACCACCACAAACAGCATTTCGCAGCTTGAAAATGGAAATAGGATTTTTCTCAGCACTTCTCCAAAATTATCCTCTCCAGAAATGATAACCTGGACAAATTCTTTTTTCTCTTCAAGCTAGATCATACCATAGGCTGTAAATATCACCTACATCACCTCTCTGCTTATCCATTTTCCTCTTTTCTAACCTCTTTCTGGGCCTGCTACTCTGGTGCTCTGCATCTTGTGCAGTATTTTACCCCAGTGCAAAAGGAGGACCACATGCTCGTATAGCAAAATGGCTGGGCTTTACACCCAGTTTGCATTGACATAAATGACTGCACAAAGTGTAGGCAATGGAGAATCGGGCCTTTATATTCTACTTCAACTCAGCCTCTGCTCCTCTCCGTTCTCTTTCATGTTTTTCTACTATTGCTCTTCCTTAACCTTCAGGTGTCCACTTTAGTAACCCACCCCATAGAAGTAATGAGCAGAGTCAATAATGTGACAAATAATCATCTGGCCGGTTGCATCAATGTCTGTTTATCTTTCTCTTACGTACATGGCATATTATTCCTGTTTGCTATGATGAGAGGCTGGGAACAATGCCTTACAACTTTGTCTTATGCAGTGTACTTTGTAGCCATGTCGGTCCCAGGATATTAGACCTGAGATGGGTAAGGTCTTAAACAGGGGTCAGAAAGGAAAAATAAGTGATGGTGTTTCTCCCAAGCTCCGCCCATAACCCAAATTCCTCCAAGTCATGCTGCCAAAATGAGACGCTACTCAGCAGATGGTGCAGATCTTCAGAATAGGATGGCCATTCTCCTTTTTTGGATGCTATGATCAGGAATTTAAAATTTGCATTTAAATTGTCGTCATTAAGATTCAGACTTAAAAAGCCTTGGAATAAATGTGACATAAAAATATAATGGATTTGTAACTGTAAACTTTAGCAGAAGGGTAGTCTTGTGGTTCATGCACTAGACTGGGACTTAGGAGATCTGAGAGCTCTGCCACAGGCTCCCTGTGTGACCTCAGGCAAGTCACTTCATCTTGTGATCCAGTTCCCCATCTATGAAAGGGTGACAATAATACTCCTCTTCTCCCACCTTTCATCTGTTTTGTCTTTTTAGATTGCAAGCTCTTCAGGGCAGGGACCATATCTGAGTATGTGTTTGTGCAGCACCTAGCACAATGGGGCCCTAATCTCTGACCCCCTTGGTGCGACTGCCGTATAAATAATAATTGAAAATATGCCAACAAATAAAGACTATATGCTCCTTAACACCAGAGACTGTATCTCCTGCTGTGCCTGGAAAGCATTTCGCACATTTGGAGAACCCCCATAATAATAATTTATCTGTGCCTCTTACCCACTAGTGCTTCAGGCTGTCTGCAGACTCAGGCAGATATGGCTGCACCAGTTACACTCAGGCCAGGTTTTAAAAGTTTTCTCCACAACTGTAAGGGCAGGGGACCTTATTTTATTAAACGAAAGTTTAGATTCCAGAGCAGCTACTACAGCTGCTTACCAAGCTGCAACAAACAGGCCCAATTCGAACCCTGGCCAAGATTTGCTGACAAAGTAAAAGCTTCACTTTGGTTTTCCAACAAACAGGCCCAAAGGAGGGTTTTTATCTTTGGCTGGTTTGATGGTGACTCTGTTTTTTCCCCACACAGCCTTAGCTGTTGTTAACACACACTCTCGCTACTCCTCTAGTCTCTGTATGGAAAGTGAGCGTCAAGGGAATGAGCTCCTGTAAGCTTTTCCCCAGAGAGTTAGCGGTTCTGGTAACTGCCTTCCTGTCAGGTTCAGTTAGGAGTCAGCAGCAAAGCAGACACGAGTGGAGGGCTGCTCGATGTGTGGCCTCTGGGATTGTTGGTGACCCTCAAATTGCTTCCTTCATGTGGCATCTGCCAGCCACACATACTTCAGCCCCCAGTCCCATCCCCACTGCCAGTCACACATTGTAGCCGCCAGTCACACCCCCACTGCAGCCAGCTGCCAGTTTCACACAAACCTATGCACCTCTGCCTCATCTCTGTTCAGTCTGCAAAAGGCAAATAACCTTTCCCCCTTTTGCCATATACACTACAGAGATGGGCCTGAACCAGGAATCCAGGCCAGCACTTCCTCTTCCTTCCTATAGAATTTAATAGGGATGGAACCAACGTGTTTCTACAGTAATTACTCTGAAAAACCTATAGAATTTAAATAGAGGATGAGATTCTTTGAATAGGTTGTTGTAATCATTCTATAGAACTTTAGAGCAGGAATATTCTATAGGATGGCTGAGAAAACCTACAGAAAGGAGCTCATTCTCAATTCAGTTCCACGGGACTTTTCTGCAGAGAGATAAACTTTCCCAAAGTTCAGATGGTTCCTGAACTTCACATTTCAGACCCATCCTATAACAGGCCCAGGCTGGAATTATGAATCCTAGGAATACCTATTTTCAGCCAATTTGCATGTGCATCTGGGTCCCAATTTTGTGGACTGTGCCCCTGCTCTGAGATATACAGAAGCCTTGTCTCTGTGCAGTTTGTCAAAGGCAACTGGATTTGCTGTGTGAAAAAAAAAAAAAGAAGAAGGGGAGAACAACAAACAAAAGGGACCAGAGCTCACCTTAGTAAAAGAGTCTTGGCAGAAGAGATCACTGAATGCTGGTCTACACTCAGTATTAGCTGGCATAGCTAGCTACGCTGGTGGAAACCTCTTGTGTAGGCATGATTTCCACCAGTGCAGCGGTACGTGCAACAAGGTTCACATCACACATCACACTGCAGTGACACAAACTGATGCAGCTACACTAGTGGCTAAAATTCCTGTCTGGACACGAGCTAAGTGCAATATTGTCGGAGGGGAAATAAGGTTTATGTTAGTTATAGTGGCACAGCTAACCGCTGTATCTATAGCCATCTATATCTAAAATAGCTGTTCGACATCATTATCAGATGACTGAATGGAAGCATGGTCCTTATGCTTTCAAGAGGATCACATGCTGATCATGCCTTTTAAGACTGTGAGATGCAGCCCACCTAAAAGTTTGCTCACATCTGTTGAACCAGTGAGCCATCACAGCAGAAAGCAACTGTTGCTGCGCTCAAGGTTTCATAGAGTCATAAAATATCAGGGTTGGAAGGGACCTCAGGAGGTCATCTAGTCCAACCCCTTGCTCAAAGCAGGACCAATCCCCAATTTTTGCCCCAGATCCCTAAATGGCCCCCTCAAGGATTGAACTCACAACCCTGGGTTTAGCAGGCCAATGCTCAAACAACTGAGCTATCCCTCGTGTCTCTCACGTCCTGGAAAAGCAAGGACAACTGTACTAGCTCCAGTCTCCTATGAAGTTCTTTCAGTGTCCTGCCAGTATTTCTGATCCAAAAGTACCCACTTGCTTACTGAGCTGCTAAGATCTCTGCTCACCGTATTCGCCTTGGATGAATTCCACCCCTGTTAGCCCGTGATTCTTTATCTGTGCCAACAGGAGGCTCTGAGGGCTGGTTCCAGGCCCACCCTTCTGCTGAAGATAAGAAAACAACTGGCCTCCTTCATAACAGTCCTAACAGAGAGACAAGAAATGAAGAGGCTACGGAGATGAGCTCATCTCTCAGCCCTTGAGGTGACTATTAACAATGGGACTCTTTCCATTGACTTCACTGGGCTTTGGATCCAGCACAACCGTAAGGCCTGAGGTGCATCGGCAGAGACAGTACAGGGTGGGAGGAAAGTTGGTTCTGGCACTGCCTGTCCTGCACCCGTGCTGGATACTAAACCAAAAGAGTCTGCAGTCTGGTTGTCCCTATGCAGTAATTCTTTCTGTCCTAGAAATCCCCATAGCTGTGGGTTAACGCAGACTGAGAGGCTGCAGTTCCATGCAAAGGTCCAATAGCTTTAGGAGAAAATGGCTTCCACTGAAAAAGAAACTTCCATAAACCCCTCAATGCCAACTAGCCAGGGGTGACAAGAATACCCTGATCCTGGTATGTCCAATCTGGTTCACCAAAGAATATCGTGTGAAGTCTTAAATGAAAACGAGGGTCACATGTATATCATGGTGCACTGTATGTACAGATACTATATAAGGAGTTATGTATGCATACTGCAAATATGTTCCTAAAGTCAGAACTGAGAATCACGTTTTCTGCCAGACAAAAGGTATTCGTCTCTCTCTCCATCGGCATGTAAATTAAGGTGAGTGACGCACCCATAAAGACACACTCACTCAGGTAGGGCTCTGCAGTGTGGCTACTCATGCCCCAGCTAGGCCAACCTGAGCACTCAGACCCAGTGCTGATTACCCAAGTTAACTCTGCAGTGAAGACAAAGCTCCAAAGGTAAAGTGGTTCTAACAGCGGCCTCTGGTTGCAGCCTTGGGAACAGCACACTTGGCATTTCTGAAGGATACTACATTAGAAAGTAATTACTAAACACAAGTTACTTAACCAACGAAGAGGCATCCTTAGCCACTAGCATGAAACGAAAGGAGTTTCTGTGGCTACCATTTGGTGGATGTCTGTGTAAGATGGGGAGACAGGTGAAGGTGCTGCTGAGAAAAGGTGTGTGAATTAGCTAGTGGAGATAAGGCACTTTAGTTTTACTGCAAGGTAAACTAAAGGAGCACTTGTGGCACCTTAGAGACTAACCAATTTATTTGAGCATAAGCTTTCTAGGCGAGGTCACCGCAGGCAGGAGGTATGGTGCCGGCCTTGTCTAGTTTCCCTCATGATAAATCTAACATGACTTCTCACCAGTGTGTTGTTCCTGCAGGATAGCTAATGTGTGTTAGTTACATCGTAGAAAAACACCCCTTTTCTTAGCAGAGAAGACACAGCCAAAGTGTGTAGAAGAGAGAGACAGAGAGTGTGTGAGTTAGTGTAAGACAGAGAGAGAGAGAGACTGTGTGTGTGTATATGTGAGAGAGTAACAGCGAAAGTTAAAAAGAGAGGAAGCATGTAAGAAAACCTGCAGCCTTCAGTACTTTACCTCACTTCATTGAATCCCTCCATTATCTTTGCAACTCTATCGTGACTTAGAACAATTCCACTTTAACAATGTGCCCAAATCAGAGCCCCATCTGGTTTTCATAAGGGGCCCAGACACACCATCCCATTCCTGCGTGTTTCATACCAGGCTTGATCCTTCTACACTGAGCTTCTCAGATGTTTAACGTGGCCAAGATTTTCCAAAGGGACGAGTGGTTTTGGGCGCCCAACTCGAGGCACCTTGATGGGGCCTGATTTTCCAAAGCATGTGGGTACTCAGCATGGTCTGAAACTGGGCACCTCAAAATGTGGGTATCCAAAATGTTTAGTCACTTTTGAAAATCTTGCCCTGTGGTGATAACTGCTAAATAAGTAGGTGATGATAGATTAGATTGGAAACACCTGATGAATCTAAGAAACTGCCGATTGTACTGAGCTATCACAGTTTCATTTCACTTCACATTGACACTGTTCTATCATCCCTATTGAACACTGTTCTGAGAACCCAACTATTGCCCTGATTCTGCGATCTGATCTGATGACTACAATGGAGTTCTGTGCAGGCAGAGGGGACACTGGCAGAATAAGGACCTACGGAGGAGTACCTGTTGACAGGTCACTTACGTCAGCTGTTCGTGGCAACAGCTCCAAAATCTGATTTCCTGTGGCCCCTTTCAATTCCAGGCAATAGAATGAGCCTAGTAATGGGCACAGTAATGACCTGCAATAGAAGAAGAAATGAAGGGAATTAGGTTAGTGCCAAACATATGTATACGCTGTAGTAAAACAAGGCTGGGCAGTGTGAGAAAGGATAAAAAGCTTTCAGAAGAAGCGCTTGTTAGGGCTGGCTGGCAAGACAAGCTAGTTCTGTGGTGAGCGTCAAGTCTACTCATGTGAATAATAGTTGCTTTAATACAGGTTTCAGAGTAGAATAAAGATTGGTATTATTGCTAAATGCACAATTATTGCACAATAATAACAGGCCTTGTGTCCCCACTACCTTTTGCCGTCATTTACTCATGTTCAAACTGGGTACAAAATGCTAGTGCTGGAATAATCGATTACACAAGGTGCAGAGCAATAGAGAGGCAAATCGAGTGAGTGTAAAATGTTACCACTATGATATGCAAGTGGAGAATCTGGCCCTCTCACTTTTTCAACAGAAATCACTTTGGCAATGGAATATCCCAAGAGAGAGCCAGATCCTGGTGTGAATTGGCATGATCTCTATTGACTTCAGTGGAGTTATGCTGATTTACAACAGGTGACTAGCTGGACCTGGGTTTTACTTCTGGCTCTGCCACTGACCTTGAACATGTCACCGCCAAGCTCTGTGCCTCAGTTTTCCCATCTGTACAATGGAGATAAGGACACATATCCACCTTTGTAATGTACTTTGAGATCAATGGATGAAAAGCTGCTTTTGAAAGGATAAGTAGCTGTAGTGATGCAGTCCTCCAAGAAAAACTTAATCCTCGGTGAAGTTACCATATTACCCACTATATAACTTGCTCCCTTTCTGTGTGAAATTTGTTTTGGAAGCACTTCCAGTTTGAACCACTGGAGATTTATATAACATTCTCCAAAGGGTGATGTCAGGACAGGTCTGATGTATGCACATTAGTTTACATGCCCACAGTTCATTCCACCCCAGGCCACTGTGATATAAGCATGTTGTTCATTCATGAAGATAAATTCCTTCCTGACCCACAAAGACAAGATGGGTGAGGTAATATATTTTATTAGACCAACTTCTGTTGATAAGAGAGACAAGCTTTTGAGCTTACAGGGAGCTCTTCTTCAGGTCTGGGAAACTAACTCAGAGTGTCACTGCTAAATACAAGGTGATTGTTTAGCGTAAGGAGTTAATACATATTTCAAGGGACCATTCAAGATACACAGCCCCAATACAATATATTTCTTGTGAGCTGTACACAGAGAGGAAGTTTGTTAGGAGGCTCAGTTTGGGCACCATCAGAGCTAACTACTACACCAAAATGATTCTGTGGACTAGTACATGCAGGTCCATGACCTTCCCAAATCAGATAATGAGAACAGAAACATAGTGTCCATATTACAATGACTGAGCAAGCTTTATTAGGCATTTTAATGCCCAGGCAAGTCAGTTAATTCATAATTGGTTTGAACTGGCAGCCTCACAAGCTCTAGCATTCTCTGCCTGCAGCTGAGTGCCATACAAAATTCTTGCCTGACTTTAAAAACTTTAAAAGGAATCAAAGGAATAGTTTCCAGTCTGATCTTAGCTCCTAACAGCCCCCACTGATCATTCTAATTTAGGAACAAAGGTACAAGGGAGCTGGCTTTTAGAGGGTAAGATTTGTCCCATGGAAATGAGTAATTATTACAGGTGAGGAGAAGCAAAAGCAAATTCCACTGTCATTTGTGCACCGACGCAACATGATGTATAGGCATTTCCATGGCATTCCACGCTAGAGATTATACAACTGATCTCAGCACACCCCTGGGAGCCATTCCCATCCTCACGCTGCAGATGGGGAACCGAGGTGCAGAGAGTCAAATAGGGGACTTGGTGACAAACTCTGTGCATCTGATTCTGCACTCACTCTACACCTTGAAAAAGCTTAGGCCCCAATTAAGCAAAGAACTTAAGTGGGTACTTATCTGTAGGCCCATGATTAAGTCCATCCCTATTCAGCAAAACACCTGACCAAGCACATGCTTAAAGCTAAGTAAGCGCTTTGCTGGAGCTACCTGGTATAAAACCAGTGTAAGGGAGAGGAGACTCAGCCCCTGTATTCTCCCTTTGAGTCAAGTTCTCAGCAAGGTTCAAAATTAATCATGATAAAGTATAATAATTAATAACAAGTGTCTGTATATAAAGAGCCTGAAAACTCCTGGATGTTTATAGCTACATAACTAAACAGGTATAATTTAAACAAAAGCAAAGGCTGCGTGGTCTCATCAATGAAAACCAGAGCTGTAGCCCGATCCAAAAGCCCTTTGAAGTTGGCAGAAAGACTCCTTTTGATTTAAATGGGTTTTGGATTGAGCCCATAGTCCAGGAATCACAGTAGCAGCCGTGTTAGTCTGTATTCGCAAAAAGAAAAGGAGTACTTGTGGCACCTTAGAGACTAACAAATTTATTTGAGCATATGCTTTTGTGAGCTACAGCTCACTTCACCGGATGCATTCAGTGGAAAATACAGTGAGGAGATTTATATACACACAGAACATGAAAAAATAGGTGTTATCATAAGGAGATGTGTAAGGAGAGTGATCACTTAAGATGAGCTATTACTAGCAGGAAAGCGGGGGGGGCAGGGGGGTGGGAGGGTGAAGAAAACCTTTTGTAGTGATAATCAAGGTGGGCATTTCCAGCATTTCCAAGGAACCTATCCTTGCAACAAAGCCTGTTGCCAACTGTGTCCACATATCTATTCAGGGGACACCACCCTAGGGCCTAATCACATCAGCCACACTATCAGAGGCTCATTCACCTGCACATCTACCAATGTGATATATGCCATCATGTGCCAGCAATGCCCCTCTGCCACGTACATTGGTCAAACTGGACAGTCTCTACGTAAAAGAATAAATGGACACAAATCAGATGTCAAGAATTATAACATTCATAAACCAGTCGGAGAACACTTCAATCTCTCTGGTCACTCGATCTCTGACCTAAAAGTCACAATATTACTACAAAAAGACTTCAAAAACAGACTCCAACGAGAGACTGCTGAATTGGAATTAATTTGCAAACTGGACACAATTAACTCAGGCTTGAATAGAGACTGGGAGTGGATGAGTCATTACACAAAGTAAAACTATTTCCCCATGTTTATTCCCCCCCCCCCATCCCCCCCCCCCCCCCGCACTGTTCCTCAGAGGTTCTTGTTAACTGCTGGAAATGGCCCACCTTGCTTATCACTACAAAAGGTCTTCTTCGCCCCCTCTCCCCCCAGCTCTCCTGCTGGTAATAGCTCATCTTAAGCGATCACTCTCCTTACAGTGTGTATGATAACACCTATTTTTTCATGTTCTGTGTGTATATAAATCTCCTCACTGTATTTTCCACTGAATGCATCCGATGAAGTGAGCTGTAGCTCACAAAAGGTTATGCTCAGATAAATTGGTTAGTCTCTAAGGTGCCACAAGTACTCCTTTTCTTTTAGTCCAGGAATGAAAACACCCACATCTTTTCCCCAAACCCACAATACAGTAAAAGACACAAATCCTGAAACAACAGTGAATTGAAAAGGAAACAAATCACAGTAACGAAATGAAGTTGTACTTTGTACGGAGGGAGAGTCAGTATGGACGGAAAGGCTAAGGAAGGAATGAGTAGGTATATGATAAGATCAATGCAGAAAGTTTGGTATTAGACCCAGTTAATCAAGAGCTCTGGGGTGGATTTGTGTTTTACTTTCAGGTTTTTTTGGTTCACGTATCGCCTATTGTCATAAAGAGTTGACAACAAATGAACTTCCTTATAATAAACAAAATGGAACCAAAATAAAATTAAATTGTTTAAAGAGTAAAAGTCAGGGGAAAAAACAAATCTGTAACTGAAAGAAAATAATTGTCAAATATTTAGATGAAAAGCCTTAATGTATGCCTGGTCTCATTTTAAATAGCATAGCAGATGAGGACCAATGAGCGATCATTATTATTAATAATTATCTGTCTTATGTTAACAGGTAGCACTTTCTTTCAAATGCTTGGATGGCTCAGGAAAACGAAAATGGATTTTTACCAAATTTTCCTCCCACAAAATATACATTTTCAGGTTGAAAAAAGGAATGCTAATTTGTAGGATTAATTATTATATACTAATTAGTATTGTTATCATTATTCCTAATAATAATATGTCTTTACTGATTTAAAAACAAAGATACAAACTTAAGCATTAAATAGCAACTACATGACAAGAAAATCCTCTCACCACTCTACACCTCCTTACCAATCCCATCTTCCTTTCCCTATCACATCTGAATCATGAGAAATTCAACACAGATCTATGTACCTATCTCAAGGAAAAACCAATGGTTCTTCTCATAGCTCTGGACAGGATATATTTCCCAGCAGTGATTAATGCAGCCACTTTAAAGCTTCTCTGCCACTTAGTGGTTACAAAAAGCATTACTTTCTTTCTCGGCACTGTGCTGAGATCGGCTCTGTTTGCATACAGAGTTTGTACAGGGATGATGGTAATCTCAGTTCTAGTCAGGAGCAGAGCTGTGTCACTCTTTCCAAGAAATATTTAATGTAAGAATTCCCCCCGCATAATTCTGACAAAATGCTGATGCCCCGATGGCTCTTTGAAGGGAATAAATCCCCATCTGTCGAAATATTTACCCCCGGGTTAAACTAAAAATGTCTAAATCCAGTTGACAACATTCCATTTCACAGTGCAGATACTTGGGACAGATGTTCACATTTGAATGGAAAAGAGAAGCTTAGCCTGTGGCTTCTATTCCTGGATGAAACTGACTCTGTGTGAGCCGTGGCAAGTCACTCCAGCTCTCGGAGCCTTAGTTTTCCCCTTGCAAGTGGGGATAACAACACCTGCCTATGTCACAAGTTGGTCATGTAGGCCAAAATTCTCAACATTGAGCACCTACATCCATGTTAAGGCGATGGACAGGGACCCAGGCCACCTGGGTTCTATTCCTGGTTCTGCCGCTGATCTTCTGTGTGATGTTGGACAAGTCACTTCACTCCTCTGTGTCCTCTCTCAACCTTTGTCTGTCTTGCCTATTTCGTTTGCAAATTCTTCGGAGCAGGCACCGTCTTTTACTATGTGTCTGTGCGGCAGCTAGCACAATGACTCCCCGAGCTTGGGTAGGACCCTCTAGGCACTGCAAATAATAATAAATAAGAATAATAATTAATCCAAGTGGTCTCATTTTATTTACAGACAAGCTGGGCATCTGCAGCGCTCATTCCAGTCACCCAGGTCCAAATTCTGTTTCCACTTACACTGATGTAAATTCCCAATGGCATCAGGAAGTTAAACCCAATTTACATGAGAGAAAGAGCAGGGTTTGGCCTTTACTGTGTAACACGAGATGGGCCACAACTGAAAGATTTTGTTCACAATCCCCTGAACTGTGGTCTGGAGAAAAAAATGAATCCTAGAGCCAAACTAGGTCAGGTTTTGATTTTGTGAAACTGAAAGCTGATGGCTGACGGCTTGCAAAACTAATTGCAAAAAAACTTATTGAGAAGAAAGAAAACCGGGACCCGTCACCCGAAGTCCTCCCCTACTCTGGCAGTCGTGATAAATTGGAACCTAGACCCTTTTTGGTTTCGAGCATGGGGTTTGCAAAATTAAAACATGATTGATGAGGTTTCGCACAACCAAAATTCAGACTCCTGGGCCCATCCCTGAATTTAGTCTGTTTATTTCGAACTGCACAGTAACAAACAGAGAAGGGTTGAGGGCAGAATTAGACTACTGAAATGGTTTAAAGGGGCAAGTGAACTTGGACATTTCCTCTCTACCTTTGTTCCAGCAAATATCATCAGAAAGTCACTAGTGTCTGTTTTGTAGCTCTTGTGTTAGCAGATTAATTCATCATGGCATAACACTAGGGGCTGGAATGAAACACAAGTTCTTAGCAGACAGACAAGGCCCCTGGGAGAGCTGGGAATAGGACCACCTATACTACCAGAGATCACTAACAGTAACACTTTAGCTAGGTAAACATTCCTGCTGAATCATGTGTCTTTCCTACCAGCATGGATCAGAGAAGAGAAAACCGTATGAGGCTGTTACCTAGTTAGCCCCAGATCTTGTTTTCCTATCTGCACAGCAAGGGTTAGGAATAGAATTCACCTTTCTTAGTGTAAATCAAGATTTGGTTAGGGAGGATGGGGCTAGAGAACTTGTCACTGAGGCGAGAGTTGGGAGAGGACAAGAAGATAGCCCCTTCCCCAAGTTTATCTGCCACGGTTGGGAATTAGACTAGGCCAGAAGACAATGGAGGACATGTGTGCGCTCATGGAGAGGAGGTTGCTGGTGTAACATCCTGGCAAAGTTTGTGTCACCCTCCCTTCTAGTGGCTCTTCCACTAGGGGATAATAGTTTACTACTACTACTACCACCATCAAGTGGTACTCCTTTAGCTCAGATGGTCATGTTCAGTGCTGTAGTGCAGAAGCTCCTCAGTGCAAACCCTGCTGCTCAACCATATGGAGGGTCACTGTGTGGCCCATGTGCAAATCCAGCCCTGACTGTGGTTTGACTCTTTCACATAAACAAGGCTGGTGGTAGAGGAGAAAATGGCAAAACAGCTAAGAAAAAGAAACACGGAGTGATGCTGAGGTTGTGACACAGCCATATATACGGTGGTTCCTTCTTTAATGTGTCCTAAACTCAGGGCCTCATGTTACCACCATTGCCGAATACATACAAGCTCTTAAGAATATTGTGGGTGCTGAATCTGCATTGAAAAGACATTTTCCAGGTGACCGATTGGAAGGAATTTCAGAATCTAATTTTAACAAAGCAGTTCATACGTGCTAAATCCTTGCTGTGAGGTATCACCTTACAAAACCATCTATCAGCTCAACGTTGCTTGGCACCCAGTGCTGAATACATACTTGCAACACATTAGTGGGCAACACTGCCTTATGTATGAAGGATGTAGAGCCCAGCAGCAGCACAGGAGCATGTGGCTCTGTCCCACTTCAAGTAGCAGATTTGAGGGAGATGAGCTTCAGCCTTTGGAAAGTTCTTTGCAACCACATGGCTTCATACAGGTTATCCCTTCTCTCATACAGAGCCTTGGCTAAAGAGCTACTGTTGCTCCATAGCAAATGGCCTAGCTACACCATGATTTTAAAGATGGCTATTTAGAAACAAGAGAAGGTGTTCAACCTCCAGGTCTTTGGTTCAATTCCGGACTCTGTCGGTAGCATTCTAAAATTGTTAGCATCTGATGGTTGTTCAGTGGTCTGTCTGAATTGGTGGGTCTCATTCTAGTACGCACTGGGTAGGTCTCTCTCTCTCTCTCTCTCTAAGTATATTTACATAGTCCTTCTTGTGGGCAGTCATACCAGAGATACCAAGGATAGCAGGCCATGAAGAGAGTCTTTTCTTTTTATCAATAAAAGATACGTAGTGTGAGCATTTTCTGCCCTGTTTTGAATGAGATACATTATGATCTTTACCGCCTGCTATAAACTGTATCTAAGTGGCATCTTTATAATTGTTCTTTATTGGTATTACAATAGCACCTAGAGATCTCAGCCCAGAGCAATTGTGTGCTGCACAGACACACAATCCCTGCCCTGAACGGCATAAATCTAAATACACAAGATGGACAAAGGGCTGGAGGGGAAACAGAGGCACAGATGGTAAAATCACTTCCCCAAGGTTACACGATGAGTTTTATGGCAGAGATGAAAATAAAACTGTCTTCTCCTAGTCCAGTGCCCTATCCACTAGATAACACTGTCTCTCTGGTTTTATATATCAATTTTTCGTACCCATCTTCACCAGCCAGCATTGCCTTTCAGTCTGCAGGTGACCCTGTTGGGGAAGACTGTGCACATTGGTAAGGCAGCATGAATTTGTGAATAGCAAACAACTGGGAAACAAACTGTAAGATGTGGGATACTGTGCCTTTAAAAAATAAATAATGGCCTTCAACGCCGAGCAAGGAGAAATGAGAACTCTTCATATTAATTGACCAAGTGCCGGAGGAGATTTGCCAAAGTGTCTCTGACGGGGCAAAAGTGCCAGGATGTCATGTTTAGAGACACCACAGAAAAAACAGAGGGAGGTTACTGTGTCAATCTCTTGCCCAGCAAAGATGGAAAAGCAGCTGAGTATACAACCCCGCTCCAGGCAGTCATGCAAATGGGTAAGAATGGAAACAGTGTTTGACTGAAAACATGATACGCGCACATGTCAAGGAAACTTTCACTGCCCCGAAACTGTCAGCACTGGCATGTTTTATGTTGATTGTAAATTTAAAACATATTTAGCAGATTAATAATGCCTTTCTGTAGTGCCTTCCACCTGAGGATCTCAAAGAACATTAATTAAACCTCACAAATTCCTTCAGACGTGAGCAAGGGATATTTAGGGATCCATCATTGAAATGTAGCCACCTCTGGAATAGAACATGATGGCTGTTTAACACAGTACAGTAGCACTCTACACAATATGTTAGTGCAAGAAGTGAAGAAGCCCTTATCGATCTGAAATTGTCGAGTGAATTTAGGTTGGCATTTGTCTCGGATTAAATTGCAAACTCTTCAGAGCAGAGACTGTCTTTTGTGTTCTGTTTGTATAGTGCCTAGCACAGTGGTGTCCTAAACTATGATTTGGGCCTCTAGGCATTCCTACAATAGCATAAATAAAATAATAATAATAATTAGTAGCAGGGTTAATATTCAAACACATACCGAAAGTGCACTGGGACCTTGAATGACAACAACCTGGCTGGATTTTGGTTTCGAATTTAAATGGGTTTCTACCAGCGTGCAGGAGGATGAAATTGGGCTGATGCCCCAGCCCATTATAGAACCATCTGGATAGATGTAGTGTAGATGCCAGTGCACTGTCTACACTAGAGCTTCTACTGCTGATACCACTGGAAGGTATAAAAAGAAATCTAGTGTAGATCCATCTTTTGTGAAAGATTCAATTCCACATGGCCTCCAATGAGGGCTGAAAAAGCTCCTACTGCAGTTCTCTGATCTTCCAATGAGTCCTTCAGCAGAAACAGGGAAGATGAGACTTGATATTCCTGCTATTTAAAGTAAAAAAAATGAACCAACTAAACCCATAAATCAACTTGTTTCAACTCGTTTAAATAAAGTTCAAGCTAAAATGGTTCCCAGTCCTGAGTGGCCAGTTTTGTAGACAGGACCAAATAATGGCCTCGATCCCTCAACGTTTATACAAGTGAATTTAATTAGCAGAGAACCGAAATATTTTTGCATGATATATAACCACTGAGTCAGATTACTCATGTACTTAAACTTAAGCCTGGGGGTGCCTGTCAGATTGGGACCCAGATGAGAACAGTGTTTAAATAATTTTGTAAACTAGACAGAACTATTGTTGACATGTATAATCCCTACCGGGATTTATATTTTATATTGTAAATGTTCACATTACCCAAAGCCATGTTTCCCACAAAGATTGACCTCAAGTCACTTCTTATCAAAATAAGACAAACAGCATCTCCACTTAGACACATTTTAAATGTTATGCAAAAATCTTTTAGCTCTCTTCTAATTAGCAGGCTCCCCAACCTAAATTACTGGGGAAATAGTTTTACTTTGTGTAATGACACATCCACTCCCAGTCTTTATTCAAGCCCAATGTAATGGTGTTCAGTTTGCAAATTAATTCCAATTCAACAGTCTCTCGTTGGAGTCTGTTTTTGAAGTTTTTTTGTTGAAGAATTGCAACTTTTAGGTCTGTAATCGAGTGTCCAGAGAGATTAAAGTCTTTCAGTGTTCTGTTTCTTGGTTCCATTTTAATGATCTGTTGGACTGTGGAATACAATTGAGCTGCATGTCAAATTGTTTAATGTTTATATCCAAGGATGGATTTGCAGATAAAGACCAATACCAAGTGCTCATAAAGACTAAGCAATAAAACTTCTTAAAGTGCATTTGTGAGGACAAAAAGAAAAGGAGTACTTGTGGCACCTTAGAGACTAACCAATTTATTTGAGCATGAGCTTTCGTGAGCTACAGCTCACTTCATCGGATGCATACCGTGGAAACTGCAGCAGACTTTATATACACACAGAGAATATGAAACAATACCTCCTCCCACCCCACTGTCCTGCTGGTAATAGCTTATCTAAAGTGATCATCAAGTTGGGCCATTTCCAGCACAAATCCAGGTTTTCTCGCCCTCCACCCCCCCACACAAATTCACTCTCCTGCTGGTGATAGCCCATCCAAAGTGACAACTCTCCACACAATGTGCATGACAATCAAGTTGGGCCATTTCCTGCACAAATCCAGGTTCTCTCACCCCCCCAACAAATTGTGAGGACAATGCCTTTGTTAAGATCGCATGTGGATTTGTGACGGAAAGGTGCTCCAGTCTGTTAGTCAACATGCGGAAATAAAACAATCTATAGGCAAAGCATTCCAAAGTGTGAGCTGAATCTTGCAAACACATCTCCACAAAAACAACTCCCATGTGGAAGTGTTTGTAGGATCAGGCCCAAAGCAGGCAGGATGAAATCCTGGCCCCACTAATGTCAACAGCAAAACTCTCATTGACTTCAAAGGGGGGAGGATTTTACCTGCAGTGTTCTTCGAAGTGCACAGTGCCCTCAGTGTGCACAGTTGCAGGATCAGGCCTTCAGTGTGCAATGTTTTTATAAGTGCAGTGCCACGAGCCTGCAACATTTGAGGAGTCTCGTGTGATATTTGATGTTTTTTCTTAAAGTCCCAGTTCCTGGACTAGAGTGATTATGTGAGAATCTCAGCTTTCATTTAAAAACACCATTAGATGTCTAGGCCCTGGGGCTGTACAGAAAAGCTTGAAAATGTGATCCAAGTACCAGAATCCAAAAGGTAAATAAAAAGAAGCCCAGTTTTAAAAAATCTTATGATTTTAAAACCAATCCCGTGATTTTTTTGGGTCCCGAGACTGATGATTTTTAAACATGTGGGGTTACCAGTACTGTATGTGTGCAGTGCCCTAGGTGTGAAGTTACAGGACGATTCCTAAGCATCTAGAGTGTTGTAAGTAGTGCCAAAGATTTCAGATATAAATACAGTAGTGGTCTGTTAATCCACATAGGGCTGGAAGAACCTTTAGTATCTGTGCCGCAAAATTGCATCTAAAAAGGGGCTGTGTTAATTGTTAATTTTAATTCTGATGGAAATCTGCAATGGTTCAATACTCTGGAAAGCTAAATAAATAAACGTTGGGGAGGTCAATGAGCAGCCCCCGCTGGCCCAGCATGAACCCCACGTGCGGGACAGTTAAATAGCCACTTAATTATTTGCCTGGATCCCTTACACAGCAGCTGCCCTGCCGTAACTAAGCCCCCACTATACCTGACCCTAGCCATGCCCCCAGCCCACTCCTAGCCAGGCTCCCATCATGCCTGGCGCTAGCCAGGCTCCCATCATGCTTTACCTTAGCCAGGCTCCCAGCTGACACCTAGCTCCCATGATGCTTTGCTTTAGCCAGACTCCCATGATGCTTTGCCTTAGCCAGACTCCCATCATGCCTTGTTGCCCTATCCCAGCCCCCATCTCAGCCCCGCCCCAGCCTCTAGCCACGCCCCCCGGCCTACGCAGACCAATCCTTAGCCCAGCCCATTGCCCTTCGCTCCCCTCCCCTTAGCTTCTCGTGGGCTTACCGCGTGAAGGCCGGCGTGCTTCCGTCACGTCCGGCGTGCGGGACCCGGAAGTGGGAATGGTTGAGGTGTCGCTACGCGCCGCGGCGGTGCCGGGGCTGAGCCAAGCCGGAGCGAGACCAGCGGGTAGGAGCAGGGTCGGGGCTGACGGGGTGGGCGTCGGGGGAGGAGTCGCCTCGTTTTCCTCCCCACCGGAGCATCGGGCGGGGAGGGGCTGTGGTCCGGTGGCGAGAGCAAGGGCCTGGGGGCCGGACGCCTGGGTTCTTTCCATCCCCTGGCTTGGGAAAGCAATGGGGCGAAGGGGGCTGGGACTCCTGGGTCTGTTCTCGGTTCGGTGGGGGAGGGGAGAGACTGGGAAGCCGGACTCCTGGGTTCCATCGTTTGGATGGGGACTCCTGGGTTCTGTTTTTGGCCCTCGAAGGGGAGGGGGAGAGAGAGACTGGGAGGCCGGACTCCTGGGTTCTGTTTCTGGTTCTAGAAGGGGGGGCCTGGGAGGCCGGACTCCTGGGTTCTATTCTGGGGGGGGCTGGAACTCCTGAACATCCAGTTCTAGGATGGGGTAAGCGGGTTACAGCAGGCGGGAACTAGAAGTGTGGCTTCCAGGGTTCTCTTTCTGAGTCTAGGAGGGGAGTGAGGTCCTAGGGAAATAGGGCAGGGGGGCACTGGAAGCTAGGACTGCTGGGATCTGCCCTGATTCTGCTGTGTGGCTCACTATGTGGCCAACCTGGGGCCAGTCACTTCCCTGCTCTGTGATGGAATGAGTGAAGGTTATAATTGTGGCTTGTGGAAAATGTTGGGGTTGGAAAGGTTTATATAAGAGTTTGGCGTTATTATCCTATTGCTTTGGGTCGGTCTACACTGCCAGTGAAGTCGATGTAACTTACCTCGCTCAGGGATGTGGAAAGGACACTCTTGCGGAGGTGGAGTCATTATGCTGACGGGAGAGCACTTTCCTGTCAGCATAGCACATCTTCACCACATGTGCTACAGAGAAGCAGCTGCATTGGTGTAGTGTAGACTTGCCCTAAGCAGTAGTAATGTTCCTGAGCTGCTGTCCTTACCTTGCTAATCAAACCATACGCTGCACTGTGACCCTATAGGTTTGCACCCTGTTACTTTCCTTCAAACAAACCCTCTCTGAATACAGAATTTAAATTCTGTCATCTGGGTCAGTAAAGTCTATCTGCCTCCCGTTGCTAAAGGCCACACAGACCTTGAAATATTGATCTTTCCAGGCTTCTATAGTATTGAAGGACACCGTTTTACTGACTGCAGCACTAACAGAGGATTGGCTGTTTTTCTAACCTAACTCTCAAAATGTCTTGTAGCATCTTTGTTGTACAGCGTATCTGCTAGAATAATTAAGGCTGGCTGGTATGTCATTTTGTAAATGAGACTTTGAAAACACTCTCATATTCACGGCAATGATAGGGTTGTTGCATTTGCTATGTGGATTTTTGAGCTGAGGGAGAAAATGCGTCTGGTGATCCAGGTCTCACAATGTCTTTCAAAAAGAGTTTTTCCTTACTCCACTGAGTTTGTGAACCAGAGTGCTTTTTTAACCTGTAATCTGGATTTACAGAATTGTTGATTGAGAGGACGGTTCGAGTAAAAGTGGGCACGTGTGACTATAAATAAGAATCGTACATCCAAAATTATTTTGAAATAGTAACTTTTTACTTATTTAATAAAGGAACATTGCCAATATGAAACCTAGACAAGCTTAAAAAATATAAAGCAGAAGAAATCAAAAGTAGTTCTGGGTATTACATATGCCTGATAGTTTCCATGGCAATTTGTGGTTTCAGAATTATATTTACATGGTTTTAATGTTTCTCTCCATTGTTGTTGTTTGAAGCCCACACAGACATGAAATTGACTATAGGAAAGGTGCTGTCACATGGGAAAGTAAACTGAAAAAAAGGTGTATTTTTTCTTTCCCTCAGTTGTAAATGTTGTTTTTAACAATGGTAGATAAAAATCACATATCAGAATTTTTTGTAAACTGGTAGGTTTCCTCTATTGAAATGTGTTAATGCTGGTGTGGATCAAATTCCAATTTAATTATTCAGATTTTTCCTTAAATTCTCCCTGCAGTTCCAACTTGATTCACTGTTCTTCAGCACTACCCGTCCTGAGCTTTTTATATGGTGTTGCTGTGCACTGCTACAGCTGCTGTTCCATCTCATTGGTGGCTGCATTTCGGTGGTAAGTGATCCATGCATATAATTCATACAGTATATATGTAGGGCTTCAATTTCACAGTGTGATGTGTATGGGTGTACCCATGCATCCATATGGGATCCCATCAACCAACTGTGCAGATCCTGTTTCGGTATTGGGGCCTGTGTTTGTAAAGTGCTTTGGGATTAATTGGAAAGAAATGCTTTATTTAAGAATATTAATGAAATGTAGTCTGGATTTATTGCTTTTTGTGTTTGAAATGTTGAAAATCCTCCGGAAGAATACAGTTGGAATGATTTATATTTGGGGGGCTGCCATCCCTGTTGGTGATTTACGAGAGCTAAAGATAAACTCCTCAAAATGAGCTTCTCCACCAGATATGCTGCAAGGAATATATAAAACTAATCCTAATAAGTGTTTGACTTCATTCGGGCTCCTGAATTACAGGATTGGGGCCTTACTGAGAACATCACTTTTTAATTTAACTAAAATCTGGGTTATACAGGAATAGAAGAACGATGGCTCTGGGGAGGATCCATGTGCCTTATAAATCTGGAATGTGTGGATGATACTAGAACACAAGCTACTTTGCCTGACTGCCTGCCCTGATCAGAATATCCCAACATGGGAAGGTGAGACACTCAAACTAATCCTCAATATCAAACAGCTAGAGTTGCAGGATGGTGAATACAGGGCTGCAATCCTAGAAATCTTGAACTCCAATCCCAGCTCTGAGGTTTGAGTGCCTCTAAATCTGGGCATCCACTCAATCTCTTTTTTCCCATAGTTCTATAATGGGGACAATACCACCCACCTCACAGGGACATTGAGGATTAGTTGGTTAGTTATTTGGAAATTGTTCTGAAAATGAAAAGTGACGAATCTTGGATCACATTTCTGCTGAACATGATAATGCAAAGCTAAGAATAAATGCAGAATAGAGGTGTTAGAATTATAAAGCACTTTCACTGTAACACCATCCTCCAGAGCACAACAGATTGAGTGCCATGAAACAATGGTATTAAAGGAAAGTAAGTACAGTGGCATTTAATATAGCTCCATTAAAATGCAAATTAAGCTAGATCATATTGCCTTTATATAAATCTATGATACGCTCACATCTTGAATACTGTGTGCGGATGTGGTTGCCCCATCTCAAAAAAGCTTTATTGGAGTTGGAATAGGGCAAACGGCTGCCATATGAGGAGAGATTAATAAGACTGGGATTTTTCAGCTTGGAAAAAAGACAACGAAGGGGAGATATGATAGAGGTCTATAAAATCATGACTGGTGTGGAGAAAGTAAATATGGAAGCGTTATTTACTCCTTCTCATAACACAAGAACTAGGGGTCACCAAAATGCATTAATAGGCAGCAGGTTTAAAACAAACAAAAGGAAGTATTTTTTCACACAATGCACGGTCAACGTGTGGAACTGCTTGCCAGAGGCTGTTGTGAAGGCCAAGACTATAACAGGGTTCAAAAAAGAACTAGGTACGTTCATGGAGGATAGATCCATCAATGGCTATTAGCCAGGATGGGCAGGAATGGTGTCCCTAGCCTCTTTGTTTGCCAGAAGCTGGGAACAGGCAACGGGATGGATCGCTTGATGATTACCTGTTCTGTTCGTTCCCTCTGGGGCACCTGGCATTGGCCACTGTTGGAAAAGAGGACACTGGGCTAGATGGACCTTTGGTCTGACAAAGTATGGCCGTTCTTATCAGAAAGGGTTTTAACAGTTGTATACTCAAAGCTCATTCTGAGATGTTTGTGCTAATGAGCCTTATGAAAGAAGCTTTTGTTGTGCAGCTTTTAAAACTTGTTGTGCATGGATTCTGAAGCAGAAATTAAGAGTTTAAAGTTTGTGGTGTGGAATAGAATGCTGCATGTGTCAAACACTTGCCTAAGCTCATGTACTGTCATAGTGCTGAAGTATTTGGGTTTCCAGCTTGTTTGCATTTTACAAAGGCAAAACCTCTGTTAACGCTGGATGTCATTGAAACATAAGCAAAACCTGAGTAGGAGGCCTATGCAACGTTAAGATTTTGGTAGTTAAAGATCTGTTTGACTGAAATTGTAGGATGCATGTTCCGACAGAACGGTGTTTGTTGGCTGTTAAACTTGTGATGATGATTCTTCGAGCATTCAGGGTGTAATCTTGATCCCACTGAGTTCAGTGTAATTTTATTAGGAACAGGAGCAGGTCCTTTGTATGTACCTTTAAAGTTGGAAGTTCATTTAAGTATTTGTTCAAATTCTTAGCCAGTTTTGGGAAGGCTTAGCTCCCTGCCTTTAGGATGCATTTCAAACAGTCTGTCTCCTTTATGAATTTCAGGATCAGCATCTCCTGTTTGTTTCCTGCTTCCTGGCACTTCAGCATCTCCCCAGTGGGGTGTCCTCGTATACTGAACACCACTTTGCGACAAATTATTGTCATTGGTATACTTGCTGCTGCCGGCTCCTTGCTTTATTATTCCCTTGTCATCCGGAATAAATATGGGCGTTTGTACAGGGATAAAAAGTTTCACAGGTGAGGACTAATATAATGTTCAGGACAGGAAATGAACATAACTCAGGTGTTCCATGTTGATCACTTCAAACAGTTGAACCAGCGAGTAGCGATTGGGTCTCCTGATGTGTACGAAGCAGCATGGAAAAATAAATTGACTGAAAGCCTTTTATGTAAGATGCTACTCACTGAAATCAGTCTTGGAGGAATCTTTCCTCTCTCCAAACCTTCTATATTACTTTTGGAGTAATTTCACACTTGTTGTTTTTTGTATTTTGAAGGCAAAGGCGTAAACTCCTAAACAAGCTTGCAAGTGAGGTCTGAACTTTTTTGTTAAATCCTATATCCTTTTGGCACTCTTCTCTTGAGCTTGTTGGACAACTGTATATGTTTATCTCTCTCTCTTACATATACAGTGGATGCCATTTAATAACAATCAGGATATTAACAACTTCCAGGTAATAGCAGTGTTTTGCCAGGAACCGATCCTGTCCCACTGCCTTTAATGTAAATGGGATTTGGATATTGGCAACAGGCATGCGACTTATTGACAACTTTTTGATATGGCATCCCTGGCTGCAGTCCCACAAACCTGCCTGCAGCTGGAAGGGGAGCTGCAGGGGCTTTCCACAGAGGTCAGGAGCGCTGGGGGCCTGAGAGGATGCACGGTACTTGTCTGTCCTCTCCAGGCTGTGCCCTGCCCTGGTACCGGGAACCTAGGCTCGGCATGTCCCAGTGCTTCCTTCGTTGGCTGCAGATTTGCAGAACAGCAGCCAGGAAGGAAGCGCAGGAACGTGCCAAGCCCCAGCTTCAGGAAGGTTTGCAGGGATGCAGCAAAGGAAGGAAGCACTCGGACATGCCTTCCCTGGCTGCAGTCTTACAACCCTCCCCGTTGCTGTCCTGTCCGCAGCCTCCCCTCCCAACCATAGGCAGATTTGCAGGGCTGCAGGGAGACATCGTGCATGTCGCAGTGCTTCCTCCCCGAGTTGCAGCTCTGCACATCTATCTTTTGCTTATTGACAACCTTCAGATAATAGCAACTCTTTGCTGGCAACAGAGAGGTTGCTAATAAGGGGAATCGACGGTATATGAATGTCTATATGTTGCACAATTGTATTTTAAATTTTTTCTCTCATGTTTCTCTTTAGATGTACCTCTCCTCACTTAAAATTGCTTTAAGTTTATTAACCATTAATCTTTCCAATAATTTAGCATGTTTGATTTGTCCTTATCTCCACATATAAAAGCTGGAAGGAGAAGTACTGTGTAGTAGATAACATTTCCGACGGGGAGTCAGAAACTCCTGGCTTCCACTTCCAGCTCTGCCACCAACAACTGTATGATTTTGGGCAGACGTTTCTCTTCCCTGTGCTTCATGTTGTCCCTGTGCAAAATGACGATAATGCTTACAAATCTCATAATGTATGGTGTGCCTTAAGGTCTATTTAATAAAAAAAACAAAAAACCAACCACTTTTCCCTTCTATTAAAGAACCTCACAATTTTTTTTAGTCTGGTATATCAAATCACACTTATAATACACATGCATATAAACAAAACCTTATTCCCAATAGACTTTAGCCGCTTTTTCTTCTAGATACCTTGCTCGAGTGACTGACACTGAAGCTACAGATACCAGCAATCCCAATCTGAACTATGGCATCGTGGTAGACTGTGGCAGTAGCGGGTCTAGGATCTTTGTGTATTGTTGGCCAAGACACAATGGCAACCCGCATGATCTGTTGGACATCAAACAAATGAGGGACAAAAACAGAAAACCAGTGGTTATGAAAATTAAACCAGGTATGAAAAACCCTAATGTTTAGAAAAAAATGACTGAACAGCTGATTATCTAACCCAAAACAATATTCAAGATTCACATTAAAATATTTTTCTGAAGAGAGCTGACTTCTTTTTTAATTCTGGAGTCTCGTAGCTACAACTGGTCTCTAGGCATATTTGAATAATTAGATGTATTTCATAAACAGCCTTTTATAAGGGCCTCCGAGTAATAAATAGAACAGTGTTACAATTTCTTGAAAATTATCTTAATTGTAAAACCATCTGAAAATTAAGCTAGTTGAAATGTCATAATGTAGCTTGCTCTCGTCTCCAATCATAAAAATAATCATGCTAGGTTGGCAGAGAAAATAGGGCTTCAAAACCAAAAACTGTTTCCTGCTGCCTGAAAGGTCAGTTGGAATACAAACAACCAACCTATGTCCATCTTTTAAAATATCTTAGATGCAAGTATAAATTAAGGAGTAATAAATCATATTTAGGCATATCAATAAAGCAATTCTTGCCACAGATTATTTAAAATTGCTTCATATCAAATTATATATTAATGACTGGATTGCAGTGGCTTCCCAAAGGACTATGAAATGGACAACTACATTATTGTAGTCCTCCATCAACTTCATCTGTGTTTTGCTTTGAAAGGTGATTTATTCAGCTTTACAGTTTGTTACAATGCTGCCAATGTGGAGGTAGGAGGTACCTATAAGCATCACAGGTTGAGCTGTCAGTTAAATAACCAGTTCTGCTCAGTTAGAATCAGTTTTGATTCTGTTATTTTGGCAAACAAGTAGTGGGTGTGTGTGTGTTTGTTTTTAAATGTTTCAGAGACAAATTCAAAGAAGTGATAATGGGCTGAACTATAGATTGTGGCCATTGTTTATTGGTTAGAATAGGAGTCAGACCTGAGTTATCTTCTCACGTCTGCAGTTAACTCACTAGGTGACCTTAAGTCATTTAACTTCTGTACAGAAGTTACCTCTGTTTTTCAGAGCGGGAAATACTTCTCTCTCAGGGTTTATAAGGTTTACTATTTGTAAAATGCTGTAAGGTCTTAGGTTAAATGCAAAGTTATTTTTAATTCATAAATGGAATCTGTCTCAAATTTGAAAGTAAACAATTGGGTAACTTAGTGGAACAACGTATTTGAATAATTAAAAACTGACTGTTTGGGAACTTTTAAAATAAGAGTTTAAGCAATCTCCTTTTGAAGTCCAATCCATGTCTTCCTGTTGCATAGTTCTCATGCCATTGTGTGAAAATATCTGTGTATGCTGACCATGGAAATGCTGCTGGTGACAGCATAGCAAGCACTATTCTGATCACAATGAGGATTGGGCCAAAGTCTGTGCTGAGCATTTAAGAGTTATATTAATCTTAACCTAAAAACTACAATGAACTGAAACATCTAGAAATGGGAGCAGGGTGAGGTAAACTGCATTTCAGAACTTTAGAACTTCACTAAGTTATATTGATAGAGCCAAAAAGAAATTGCCATGAATTGTTATGAGGGTTATATATAGCATAGATACTTTAATAGTATTTTGTACTTGGTTTGTGCCTTGCATTGACTGTTAGCTGGAAAGTTATTAGTAGACCAAGTCTTCTTTAGTTTTTAAGTAATTCCCTTACACACATTAACTGATTTGTGAGCCCCTTTCTTACAAAACTGGTTAGCGGTTGCAAATAGCTAACTTTATGTAAAAATAATTACTTTAAATCTTCAAAGCCTATGAGGTTTAAAAAAAAAAAAAGCAAGTTTGATGCTTTTATGTGAAAGAAACTTTTACTTTACACTTGGCATTTCCTCATTCATCTATCTGTTTCTCTAGGCATTTCCGAGTTTGCTAGCTCTCCTGAAAGAGTCAGTGATTATATTTCTCCACTTCTGAACTTTGCTGCAGAACACGTGCCCCGTGCAAAACACAAAGAAACTCCTCTCTATATCCTCTGTACTGCAGGGATGAGAATCCTGCCTGAGAGGTGAATAGGTACCTTATTTCTTTCAATATTTAGTTTAAAGATCTTAGTGCTTTGAGTAGTTTAACCGTTGTTCAAAATGTTGGTAATTTTGCAGCCAGCAGAAGGCAATACTAGAAGATCTGCTCACTGATATTCCTGTGCATTTTGATTTTCTGTTTTCGGACTCTCATGCAGAAGTTATTTCAGGGAAACAGGAAGGTAAGTTAATGCTGTAGAAGAAAAGAGTTTTAACATATTTTTGTTCCTTTCCAGTCCCGTTTTGTTAAATTCTTGTTGTTTCTGGCTTGTCCAAATGCTTGGTAAGTTAAGAGTTCTTATGTCTCAACAGCAACTGTTTTGCATCCTGGTCAAAAGCAAAAAATGCCCCAATAATTTATGAAAAGTGTCATCTAAAATCAGGAGAAATAACAAATGCCTCCTTATTTAGCTGTCAGGCCATATGTGTCCATTTTCTCTTATTTCTGACATCAGCCAGTCCAATATAATAGGATTCCAAGGAAGGTTGTGGAATCCCCATCATTGGCGATTTTTAAGAACAGATTGGACAAACACTTGTCAGGGATGATCTAGGTTTTCTTGGTCTTGCCTCAGTGCAGGGGGCTGTACTAGATGACCTCACAAAATCCCTTCCAGCCCTGTATTTCTGATTGTATGAAAAAAGTAGTCTTTTTATAAACATACATGCTCACTGTAGCGGAAGAATAGTTGGCTATGACTGGCTTATAGATAAGGCTCTGTGGTTGTCACAGATTCCTTGGCTTTTTCCATGACTTCTGCAGTAGCTGCTGGTGTGCCTGGGCAGGGGCCTCCTGAGCAGCTGACGAAGCCCCTGGGCCCGTCGCACAGGCTGCTGCTGGGGCAGTCTCGCCCCCCTGCTCCCCAGCAGCTGGCGTTTGGGTTGGGGGGGGGCGGCTCAGGGCTGGGGATTGGCATGCGGGGAAGTGCTTACGTAGGGCAGGTTCCCTGGAAGGGCGAGAGGAACTCTTCTCCCTCAGCTCCTAGCGATACGTACTGCCTCTGCCGGCAGGCACCACCCCCACAGTTCCCATTTGCCGCGGTTCCCAGCCAATGGGAGCTGCAGAACCGGGGCTGAGGGCACAGCGGAGGCAACACGAGGCGCTTAGGAGCTGAGTAGGGAGCACCCGCGGGGCCCCCCAGAGCTGTCTTGCTGAGTCAATATTCCCCTCTTCCCACTCCCCACCCCCCCAACTTTTAGTCAGGCTTATATAGTAAAAGTCAGGACAGGTCATGGCCCATGAATTTTTGTTTACTGACCAGTTTAGAGTAGCAGCTGTGTTAGTCTACATTCGCAAAAAGAAAAGGAGTACTTTGTGGCACCTAAGAGACTAACAAATTTATTTGAGCCTAAGCTTTTGTGAGCTATAGCTCACTTCATCGGATGCATTCGATGAAGTGAGCTGTAGTTCACAAAAGCTTATGCTCAAATAAATTTGTTAGTCTCTTAGGTGCCACAAGTCCTCCTTTTCTTTTTGTTTACTGCCCATGACCTGTCCTTGACTTCTATTAAAAATACCCATGACTACAATGTAGCATTACTTATAGATGACAAGATCTTCCCGTTTTATTCTGATATTTTGTTTTTACTTAAAAACTTGCCTTAAAGAATGACTGAACTACTGAATGATTAAACTAATGAACTTTATGAGAATTGTTTGAGTATTTTAGGTGACAAAAACTGTTAAATTTTGAAGTAATGCTTATAAAAAGTTTCAGTGTCTAACACAGTTGACATACAATGTGTTAACAAATGAAATGAACATAAAGATAAGTGAGGGAGATTAAACTGTAATAGATTTTTAAAAAGCTACCAGATGGTCTAACATTTTTTACAATCTTGCTGCTTTTTTTTTTAAATGCTTCTAGGAGTGTATGCGTGGATTGGCATCAACTTTGTTTTGGGACGATTTGAACATATTGATGATGGCAAGTATATTAATTATATTTTAGAAGGAACTTCCTGTATATTATCAACACATGGGGGTGGAAGTGAAGTGCCAGATAATTATTTTTTAATGAGTGTCTTCAAATAGGCATATTGGAGCATACCAGTCACGCACTGTGCAAAGAGCAATATCTAAATTTCACAGGACTAGTCCAGTGATTCATGTTCAATATTAAATTTTGTAATTAACAACACAGCAGTTCAATGGAAGGTGCTCTTTCTCTTTGAGTTTGATACTGCTTCAGATCCCATCCCAAATGTATTTCTCAGAATTGCCAGCTATCCATTTTGTGTTCCAGAGGATGATGCAGTAGTGGAGGTGCATATCCCTACCAGTGAGAACAAAGAAGCCATCATTCGTAAGAGGACAGTGGGTATTCTCGACATGGGTGGTGTGTCGACCCAGATAGCATATGAAGTCCCTAAAACTGTAAGCTTTGCCTCTTCACAGCAGGTTATTATCTGTACATTTTTTCTGTTTTTAACCCATATCCATTGGTTTTTGTTTCATTACATCACATCCCAACACCAGGCAAGAGAAGATGTGACCACGAGTCCCTCATCAGCTAAGCAATTCATTTGTGTTTTGTTCATTTGAAAAAAATAAGTTGATAAAGCATGGTGGAAAGTTCGTTTGTACAAGTATTTAACTTTCTTAATTGGATTTTTCTAAGCAGACTTGTACTTAAGAGTTTTCATGCTAAAAGTAGTATAATTCCCGCATAAAAAGGGAGCTGTATTTGTCATGTAATTTCCCTTGATAAGCTTGAACGTGAGAAAATGATCAAAGTAACAAGTCACTGTATTAGACAAAATGTGCTATGTGCACTACACAATATATGTGCTGTGAAAGAGACGAGAACTAACTTTGTTTCTAAATTTCAAATGGAACCATATGACTTATTTTAATCTCAAAAGTATGTATTGATTTTTAGGGCAAATTCTGAAGTCTTGAATAAGGCAAACTCCCATTGACTTCCTGGTGAATTTGCCAGAGGAGAGACTGTATAAGAAACACAGGCTTTGACCAACAATATATGATTAAAACGAAAAAATTTTTATTTAAGCAGTCTGTAAAATTGCATTTTTCCTCGTTCTGAACAATTGTATTAGCAAGCTCTGCCTCTTCAGATAGAGGGCAGAATTGTCCTCTTTCCTCAAAAGATCTACTGCAATATTCTTCCCCTTCGTCCTACACACATCTTTGGGATATGCCCATATATAGGAAGAGGATACTGGAGTGGAAATCTAATTGGAGAAGTCTTTGAAAACTTAGAATTCAATACCAATGTTAATGGGGGATCATCCTAATCTTTGAAATACATACCATCTGGGCTCCTTATTTTATTACAAGTCTTTGACAAAGCACTTATACTTTAAGTGTTTCAAAACTTGAACAGGGAGAGGAAACTGACTATTTGTACTTTTAAAAAAAAAAAAAAATTGTCCTCTGAACTAAAGATGAATTTGATAGTTCGAGAGGTTGTAAAGAATTGTTTACCAGCATATCGTTTTATAAGGCACTATCTGAATTTGGGGTCAGATGTTAGATCTAAAGAGTTTTTGTGATGCCTTGGTCCTCCCTCTGCCCTCTTGACCAAGCAAATGTCTGTGATGTGTGTGAGCCTGCTACTGCAGATGCTGCAACCCCCACACACCATTACGCCCGTTCCCTTTGCACATTCTACTTGAAGGGCTTGTCTTCACTACCGGGGTAAATCAACTTAAGGTACACTACTCTAGCTACGTGAATATCACTCTCTGGTCGACTTCCCGTACTCTTCTCAGAGAGTTGGAGTACCAGGGTCTACCGGAGAGCACTCTGCCATTGATTTAGCAGGTCTTTGCTAGACCCGCTAAATCGATCCCTGCTACCTCGATTGCAGCAGCATAGATCTCCCTGTAGCGAAGACCATCCCAAAGTGTCGGAACTGGTGTTTTCTCTGAAGTGCTTCAGAAATTTTGACAAGCAACTTTGGGACATGTCTTGAGGCAATCTGAGTGAGAGTGGCTGAATGCAGAGTCTCTGAGAACCGATCTGAGATGACACTTCAGTGCCTGTAGCACTCCAGTGTTCATAGGCTTGTTGTGACTAGCTTTGCTTTATATTGCAAAAGTATCTCTAATCTCCTGTCACTTCGGTGCTTGCAGGAGGAAGTAGCCAAAAACTTACTTGCAGAGTTCAATTTGGGCTGTGATGCTCATCAGACCGAGCACGTGTACAGAGTGTATGTAGCGACGTTCCTTGGTTTTGGTGGGAATGCAGCACGGCAGAGATACGAGGACAGTATATTTACCAACACAATGTTTAGAAACAGGTAATTTGCTGTGTGGTTGATTGCATATTATAAATGCTTAAACTGTCCTGAAAACCCAAGCAAAATGTAGACCTCCTAAATAGACACATCTAAAATTGTTGAGCAGTATACTGTCCCTCTTTAAATACTATTCCTACTCATTCCCTAACTTGAATACTCTGGAACCTTGATAGACTGAAATAGGTTTGTGACCCACAAATGGCAGAAGTATGATGTTCAGAGAATGGCTAGCTCAGCAGGACTCAAGTGCTTTAATGCTGCCGCATGGCTTTACTCTCAGGGCTACGGAACTGTCCTGCTGCAGGGAAGAAAGCGTGGACTGGGAGAACCACCTAAGCCTGCTTTCATGATCCAAAGTGTTTGGTGTTCCCAAGACCTGCCATTCCAGCAAATTATTTTGAAGCTCTGTTCTAGGAAACAGTCAATTTTTATACAAGTGCTGTAAATTACCATTGAGATTGCTGATGGAGGAATTATTCCTTCAGCCACAGGAGGGCCTGGGAGCATTTGAATTAGCCCATGTGAGGTGCTCGGACTTCACTGAGCCAAGCAGTCTGTTCTAGCTGTATAGTTAACTGCAGGTACCAAATGTCTGACTGGATAAATAGAATAATTGTTTTCTTTTTTGGGGCTGAGGGAAAATTCTCTGACTCGCCCTCAAAACAGAAATCTCCTCCAGATCCCACACTGCATCAGCATGGAGCAGTCATACTCAGACTGAAGCGTGGGAGCCACAAGTAGTCCTTTAATATGCCTCCTGCGGCTCTTTGCAGCACATGCTATTGAAACACGGTGTGATTTAATGATTAACCAATCAGGATGCTTTTACTGTGTTGTTAACCAATTAAGTTATCAAGCTGCACTAAGTTATTAACTTCGCTTATTTTAGTTTGTGTGCACAGTGTCCACACGGGGGAGTTACAGCACAGCACCTTGCTGTTGACACCACCTTGATCCAAAATGTGGGGCACTGTCGACGGGGCCTTAGAATCCATTTTAGCTGCACCTCTACTTGTGTGTGTGGTTTTTTTTTTTTTTTGTACCAACTTCCAGTTACTGTTTTTATGAAACTTTTCTTTAATTATGCTAATTAAAGACTTTTGCATCAGTTAGCCAGGCTGTAACCGGAGTAGCGATGCAGCTGTTGTTTCTGGTAGCTTCAGCATTCTGAATAAAGCCTGCTCTGTACCGAGGCATTTTTAGATGCACTTCATGGAGTTATTGTAAAATCTTAACATAATACAAAAAATCTGCAGTGGCTTGAATTTTTGTTTCCTCTGTCTCCGGACCAAATGGCTTATAGCTCCGGTAGATCTAGCGCAGCGTGCCTGACTTCATGTACTCTGTATGATGTTTTCTGAATGCAAAAGTAGGTGCCAAAACTTGCTCCAGTCAGAATGACTTGGTCTTCATTCTATCTGTTTTGATGATGTAACTTTGTCCGAAATAAGATTTTGAGCGTACTGTACCTGCGATTGTTTCAACTGTGCTTAATTTTACGACAGACTTCTGGGTAAACAGACTGGTATGACTTCTGAGTCTCCCTACCTGGACCCTTGCCTGCCTCTAGAGGTTGAGGATGAAATCCGACAGAATGGACAGACACTGTACATGCGAGGGACTGGAGATTTTAATCTGTGTCGTGAAATTATTCAGCCTCTCATGAATAAGACCAATGAAACCCAGACCTCTTTAAACGGCATCTATCAGCCTGCAGTGCACTTCCAGAACAGCGAGTTTTATGGCTTCTCTGAGTTTTTCTACTGTACCGAAGATGTATTGCGTATGGGGGGAGACTACAGTGCTGCTAAATTTATTAAAGCTGCAAAGGTGAAGTATACTTGTGGTATAATCTTCCTAGTAATCCAAAACAGCATCCACTTCTGAAACTGGGGCAATGAGGCTTTTCTTTTGGAATCCAAACTCCTTTTACCTATATAACTGACAGTAGCTCATTGTCTGGCCTCATCGGGGTTTTCTCATGAGAACGATTCGCTACTACGTAATAGTAGAGGGATTCTAGGATGAGCAAGATCGTCTGGAGTTCAGCTCTCAAATTCTGGGCTGGAACTGTAGAAAACTCAGGCCGAACTCTTACACTTGAAAAATGTAACTACAGTCTCTTTATCTGTCATGCAGCAGATGTGCTTCAAATCATATAAAAGGAGACCAGAACACAAACCAACTGTGACCCACTAACTTTTTGCCAGCCTTCCCTTGACTTTTATTTTTAAATTCCATTTCATTGTTTATAAAGCTGCTTATCCATTGGCATCGCATATTTTCCTTAATTTAGTATGTAAACAGAGCCTTTTTTTGTTTCGTTAAGGATTATTGTGCCACTAAGTGGTCTGTCCTGCAGGAACGGTTTGACCGTGGTCTTTATGCATCACATGCTGATCTTCATAGATTGAAGTGAGTATTCATGTTTGTACAGCAGAAATCATTCGTGCAGAGTTGCCAGAAGAGAAGCGTCATGCCCAAATGACTGATTTTAAAACATTGTTGTATGTGGCATAGGTGTAGCTGTGTCAGTCCCAGGATATTAGAGAGAGAAGGTGGGTCTCTCCCTTTTTAAAAAGGCATTGGAAATCTGAATGCAAGTTTGAAGATTCCCAGGCCAGAAAGGACCTATTGTGATCAGGTTGAGTGAAACTTAATTGCATCCGCTATAAGAGAGCTTGATCGTAAACCAGTGTTGCTCTTCAGTGATACAGCAATGCAACTCTTGGAGTATGGGAAACAATCTTGTAATGCATTTTTATTGCGATTTATAAAACTTTTTAATGAAATCTGAGGTATCTCCGTATGTCACTGATTGGCAGGACAGGTGTTACCTTGCCGTGTAGTTTCATGATTGGAGCAGGTGACTAGGAATCGAGGCTTCCGTGTTGCTTTCCAGTCTCATTGTGCTTGGTGGCTTGGTGCCACCCCTTCATAAAAGGGGGGGGGGAACAAACCCCCAGTTCCCGTGAGTCCCAAAACAGCTAACCCACATCAGTACTGGATCGGAGAAGAAGAGTGGGCTTAAATAATAAGAGATTGGTTAACCCGCTGTCACCTATAAGACAGGCACAGAGAAGACCTAACGTATATAATGTGGAAGACCATTGGGCCTGGGGCTATCTATATTCTTGTCTTTACAGTAGGTTATGAACCCCTCAGAGCAGGGATCTGAACCTTGTATATGTAAGTGCTGCGTGACCCGATGGCACTGTATAAGTAGTATTAAAAAATGAAAAATCAAATGACACATAACCAGCCTTTATTCCGCTTGTTCTGTAGGTATCAGTGTTTTAAGTCTTCCTGGATGTATGAAGTGTTCCACAGTGGTTTCTCTTTTCCCATCAACTACAGCAACTTAAAAACTGCTCTGCAGGTTTATGATAAGGAAGTGCAATGGACTTTGGGAGCCATCCTTTACCGAACACGATTTTTACCTTTAAGGTACTGTTTGTTTTTGCAAATGGTTAGGTGCAAGGCTTGGATGGTGGGGTGGCTTGATATGAAAGCAGGTGGCGAACAAGAGCAGAGGAAACATTGCTTCAAGTTTAGCATATAAAACACTTGTACGTAGGGCCTGGGTGCTTATTTTAAATCAAAGCATGTCTTGTAAAAATCTCTGCGGATAAAAAACAAACGCCAGCAAGTCAGCCAGATTCCTCTTGTCTTCAGATAGCTCAACGACAGTAATGGTTGCTGAGATGTGTTTAGTGTACATGCTTTCAGTTTTTGTGGTAAGATGATCAAAAGGCAATTTTTTTGCCTTGCTGAAGGATTGAAGTCCTGTTTCCTGTTTTGTACGTGTTTTCCCCCTTTGTTTCTCAGAGACATCCAGCAAGAGAACTTCAGAGGAAATCACTCCCACTGGAGGGGCTTCTCCTTTGTTTACAATCACTACTTGTTCTTCGTCTGTTTTCTGATTGTGCTGCTGTCCATTGTGCTGTATCTGCTGAGGCTGAGACGGATTCACCGGAGAATGCTGCGCAATGGCTCATCCGCTTCCCTCTGGCTTGAGGAAGGCCTCCCACCGCAGAAGATTCCAGGAGCCTTATGAAACACCAGGATAAAGAGCCTCCTTATTAGACTTTTTAAAGTACAAGCCATTTTTTTTTACCTCAGGGTTTCTCCCTCCCGCCCCCCCAAAAATCATATGAGGAAACCTCTCCCAGCAGTATTCAACTCAGCAAGAGCTTTGGAAACACCTTAGATTATGGGAAATCGAGGTCAGACTACGCCGAATGGACTAGAGAATATCTGCCAAAAATGTTTTTTAAAAGTAATTTAAAAAAGTAAATGCACTTTCACGTTAAAGGGGAGGGGAAGTCAAGACTTGATGCCAGTAAACAAATAAGTGGAGGCAGCTTATGGTAACAGAATGATTGATTTCTCTTTCCTCAGTAAAATATTGAAATATCACTTACTAGATAGGATGAGTGGATATAGCTGTGCATATTTTTGTTCAAGTCCATGGTTGATATCACTCAGCTTCTAAACTCTCAGCCTCCTAAATCAAGAAAAAGGAAGTGTGGGGTTTTTTTTAGAAGCAGTAACAAATGGACCTGTTAAAATGTGAAAAGCTGACATCTTAAGTGTTGAGGTACTGCAACGGAAGAGAAACATCTATTGTGGCTACTGCTGTGTTTATGCAAAACACAACTGAAATCATTGCTTCGTTTAGTCATTATAGATTTCGCCTTGATGTCTCAGAAGCATAGGTTTATGGTGGCAAAAGTGATTTCTTTTTAATCCTTCATTTGACAGTGTTTCATGATGGTCCAGAGATCTCCCTGAAACTCTCATAAGCTTGAAAGGACTGGAAAATGCACAGACTTCAGTTAGTGCACATTTGTCTTTATTTTTGTTCTTTCCTGGTATAACTTCTTACCTGTTAATTTATATTTTATTTAAAACAATATTAGTTTTACTTGAAAGCAAACTTGTTCATGATTAAAAGTGGCATTTATATGAACCTCTGGTTGATGAAAACTTTATTATCCTATATAAAACAGTGCGGGTGCTCGCTTCTAACATGCCCGTTATAAATCACCTGCCATGGTGAGTATAAATGTGTTATGAAACTTGATGCAAGTCTTAATATTAGAATCCCCCCAGCTTCTGAAGAGAGCTGACTTTTGTCCATTTTTTTAAAACTAAGAGCAAACAGATCTGTGGGTGGTTTGTATGTTTTCACTTCCTGTTTTGAACTGGTGTACCGTGATCGGATATGCAGTTCGAGGGGGTTAAGCTCCATCCCAGAAGTTGCTGCACTGCATTGGTGGATGAAGAGATTCCCCAATCAGTGAGCAGGAAAAGATATTGGGGATGGATCTGTCTTGTGCCTGTATCAGGGCCATTGTTCAATCTTGTAAACACGGCTTGCTGTATGATAGAAATTTCCAAGTATATCAAATATCTTTCCTCAGAGGCCTGTAGTGTGGCATAATTAATGTCAGTAGAGCTCTTAAAGCTCCCCATAACTTAGAGCTGAAGAGATGCAAAGTATTTTACAGTGCAGGTCTGACTAGGACATCACTATGTAGCTGACTGCTACAGCGTGTGCCGCATTTAAAACACTGGTTACTCCAGAAAAGCAGCAGCTTGGCAGGCATACTAAGCATAATGTTTCAATCAGTTTTTAGAACATAGATCAGTACTACAGCAAAGGGCTTACCAAAGACCATGCTGACCTGATGCTATCTGAATATTCTTCTAAATTTTCAGAGCTACTTAGTGTGTGCTGACCTAAAGCACGCTGCTACTTTGGAAAAGGAAAATGGTTGCAATGAGTGGGAGGACTGGCTGTTTCTGTATGTTATGGGCCCGAGCCTGTAAACTTTTACAAGTGTAGTTATGCTTTCTCCAGTGGGAGAACACTTCCAGAATTGGGACTCAAGTTTTAGAACCAATCACTGTAAGTGTTGAGGAGATCTTACCTTCTAAAGCGAATACAATTTCAAGAACAGGTTTGCTTTAAATGTAAAAAACGCAGCTTGCCAGTAGCATTTTAACCTTTTGTTTCCAGGTTTAAAAATAGTCTTTTAGCTGTACAACTTCCAAGGAGTTGAAAGGAGATGGGGGAGTGATTTAAGGAGAAGTTAGGCTAAATCCTCCTGCAAAAATCCTTCAGGCACTTACATTCACAAAAACAAACTTTCTCGTATCTCCAGCTCAAGGAATTGTGCCTTTTTGTATATTGTAGATAATCTACGTAGCACTGACACGGTATCTGACTGAGCACTTCATATTTATTAATTTTATTATCACAACCCCCATGAGGCAGGGAGGAATTATCCCCATTTCACAAATGGAAATCTGAAACACCGAGACGAATGATTTACCTGTGGTCTGGAGCAGAGACTGGAACCCATATTTCCTGAGTCCTAGCCCAGATCTTAGCTTGATGACCATCCTGTATATTCCCCTCGGGCCAAATTAAGCCTCCTGCTGTATAGCATCAGGGTGTAGGAGGGTTCCAGGTAATTCAAGTGCCCACACAGAGGCAGAAGTTGCCTGTCTTTCTAAAAGATGTACTCTTGTTCAACCACAAGATATGGGCTTGATGGGCTTGTGTTTGGAGGTGGTCAGACTAGATGATTGTAATGGTCTCTTCTGTCCTCAGTCTATTAATTTGACTCATGGTTTGCAATTCCTCACAAATTCCTGCCAGAGACAAGCTCAAGCACAGATTAAGAAAGCTTGGACCATTCTGTTCCTGGGGTTTTGTGCTAGACTTGTCAGTGTGACCCTGATTTTACTTTAAAATCCATGCTTGAACATGCAAGTCTGGTTTTACCAATATCGGTTGCAGAGGGTTATGCTGTAGCCATGCCTATGATTGTACAGATCTAGCTTTATTTTGATTGCTGGAAAAGTTAGTTTGGATGATTGCCACTTCGAAATGGAATTGTAATGAAGGTTTAAACTGAACCTTTGGTGAGTAAGAACAAATAGCTTTTAAAAAATGGAGTAGCACATCACATAAAACTGAAGGAAAACACACCACCTGAAGGAGAAATGTGCTTGGTATTGTGGTAATTTTCTGATGGCTAGCTAAATGAATACGTAAGATGATATACTTCCACAGCAGCAAGTGGCTTAATCACTTGTTTTTGATGTCTGGAATGCTGGTACAAACTTGTTGCACTCATTGACCTGATAATTGTTATCAGGACGATTACCCAAATGATTGTCAGAGCTTGTACTTCCTGCCGAGAACCGAGTGAGCACAAAAGCATGCTTAGGTAAATGGCTCTCTCCGGATGTGGGTTGAGGTTAGTGGTGAAGTGGGGAGGAAGTTTGCACAGTGGCTATGCAGAGTCTGACTGGCACGGGGAATGCCAAGGATCATTTACTGAAAGATATGGAGTGTCTCAAACTCAGCATGCAAAAATATGAAACTGAAGGGGTGACTTTCACTTCTAAAAACAACAAAAAGTTGGAAGGGAGAGTTTCAGGGTCTAAGTATGTTTCCCTTTAAACGGTGCTCTTAGTGAGGATTTAACAATCGGGTTTTTATCCCCAGCGCTTACTTTCACAAATAATTCTCCAGTGGGATTGAGGTCCTGTTCCGCTAGATGCTTTTACACTCACTCACTCACTCACTCACACTCTCTCTCTCTCTCTCCCCTTCAAAGACAGGTGGTGCCCTAGAGCTCCATAAGCTTTGAAAATAAGCAATAAACAGCTTTCCCAAGGTCCCACAATTCATCAGGGGAGCAGGGAATGGAACATGACTTTATGGACTCTGCAGTAGAACTGGTTCTCAGCCAGGGGTCCAGGGTCCCCAGGGGGGGCCACAAGTGGATTTCAGGGGTTTTACCAAGCAGTGCTGGCATTCAACTTGCAGGAGCCCCAGGTAGAAAGCTGAAGCCCCATTGCCTGGAGTTCCAAGCTCTGCCAGCCGGGGCTGAAGCCAAAGTTTGAGTAACTTAGCTTCACAGGACCCTTTGTGGCGTGGGGCTCGGAGCAACTGCCCTGTTTGCTGCCCCCTAACCTTGGCCCTGGCTTTTATAGGCAGAAAAACCGTTGTGGCGCAGAGGGGCTGTGGAGTTTGCATAGCATGCGGGGGGGGGCTCAAAAAAGAAAAAGGTTAAGAACGCCTGCACTAGAATGCGTTGTGTCTCAGCTTCAAAAGAGTGATTCAGTAGTTCAAGCTGTGACAAGAATTGGTTGCGCTATTTTAGCGCCTTGACTGGTGTCATGGTAATGCCCACAGGCCCCAATGGGGGATCAGGCCTGTATTGTTCTGGGTGCTGTCCCAACAAGTTACACCGGTTGTGGATAATGAACCCTAGAGGGATGGATGGGGGTAGGATAAAGGAAATGGTGAATAGCTCATAAGGCTCCCGAGGAAAGCAGTGTGTTGAATTTGACCGTTCCAGATGGTTTTCAAAAACTGCTGGGGGGCAGGGGTCTTGTGTGGAACTGATGGGATGAATAGGGAAGGTGGGAGGAACGGGGAGATGAAAATGAGTGAAGGGTAGGGACTGGGTATAGCAAATTAAAGGAGGGGGAAAGGCAAAGGCTTAAACCCGGGATCAGAAAGATGAAAGCCAGTGGCAGTAATTTAAAAAAAAAAAATTTTTTTTTAAATCAAGGGAATTTCAGCTGGTGAGGGTGAGTCTCTGGCACCCAGAATGGGTGGACCTGCCTTTCTCCCCTTGAGTCTTGTCCCCAAAGGTGCCAGCGGTGTAGTGATTCTGAGATGCCAGTGGTTCGGGTCTCCTGGATCTTGTGGGAAAGGAAAGTAAGGATGACATAGCAAATGATTGTTCCTTACCCCCACAGTGGAAGCACAGCCCCTAAAAGGATTGGTTTCAATGAAAGCTGCCGAGCTGGGGTTAATTGAAAATTTGAAGAGCACATGGCGAAACACTGAAGATCGATCAGGCCTCTGGGCTAAAATCTTAGACAAACTTCCTCATTAATGTAAATTGTATTGTGCTTAAGAGCTTATTTCGCATCCAAAAGCTCCCTGGATTCAGCTGTTGAGGCTTGATTAAGATGAGCAAGCACTGAGCTGCTACAAATTGTGTTGAACTCCAGGGGAAATGGACGTGCTTGGCACCTTTGAAAATCAGACTGGCATCCTACCTGATTCAGGAATCCTGGAGGGCTAAAAGGAATCTTGTTAGGTACTCACCTGTCCCTCTGTGTGCTGTCAGTACACAAGAGGGATCGGTTTGCAATGTAGCACCAGTCTTTGACAGTCACTAACATATCCATAAATGGGGGTAGGAAGGTGTATTTCAAGGATCAATAAACTATAGATTCCTCAAATTTGCTCCTAGATTCCTGCTCTCTTGGGCAGGCTTCTGTTATGTTATGGTTTAAATATCCTTAGTGCTTCATTAATAAAGTCTAGTTATACTTAAAAGAACTTGCGGGGGAGGGGGTCTAGTGCTTTAAATCAGAAAGCTTAGCAATACATCGAGACATTCACAGTGATACATTTAGGAGCAGGAGACTCGAAGCGAACCAGGAGTAGATTGAACTCCATGCAATGGTGGTTTTGTGGGCAACAAAAGGCCTACTTCTTTTCAGCAAGCAGGGAGTTAACCCCTTTGCACAGACCTCACGCAGCTGCACAAGATACAGTGAAGAAGCAGGGCTGGGGCTGATGGTCCAATCAGAGGACTGCAGTTTTAGTAAGGAGAAGGACTGCTTGAGAAGGGAGCCCCATATTGAGGGCCACACCAGGCTGTATCCCAAGCTCAGGATCTTTGTGCTATGTGGTTGGTCTGAAATACTCCAGGTCTCAAGAATAAGCCCTTTAGGAAGGAGTCCTGCTGAGGGAGACTTAAGTTGCTGCTTTTTCTGTTTGTTTGTTTTTTGCTGTGCAGCGATCGGATCTGCCCTGTGTGCTGACACTGCCTACGAGAGTTCCACGAGGAGTGGAACACCAGTGTAATTCCGTGTACAGGGTAGCTAATGGTGTTGTGGGGTTTTTTTGTTTAGTTTCGGTTTTTTTGCAGTGAGGTGCACAGTACAGAAGAAAATCTAGAGCCCAACATCTAGAGCTGATTTCCCAGCAGCCTAGAAACGGAAGTTGTGCGTGAGCTTTTCCATAAAGAATAATGAGCGAGCAGGGGCAGAGGGAAGGGAATCCTGCAGTTTCCTGGGCTCTGCAGTAAAAATGTTAAGTATCTCCTTCAGCCTGTTTATTTGGAAAGAGAATTATACCCAGATTTGAGGCCTCTGACTTATGTCGCTCTTGAGAGGCGTGGAGCTGGGATGCTTACACAAGCAAGCTTAGTTCTTAAGGGACTTTTTAAAGATAAACAGCGTAGAGTCCATGCCTAGTTCTGTGGGGAAATGTGAGGATATTTCTTTAATTTGTGTGCAGGGTGGGTGCTATCCATACAGTCTCTACCTCCAAAGACCAGACAATCTAAGGGCCTATCTGCGTGGGGAAATTACTCCAGAATAAGGCAGGGTGTGAATCTAAAGCGCAAGAGCTATTCTGGAATAACTCCACGTGTCGAGTTCCAAAAGAAGCACATCCAGGTGGGGAGCTGTTGCAGAATAACAATTCCAGTCAATTTCCCCATGTACACAATTCCTAAGGACCCAATCCCAAAGTGAGTTCTCCAGTTGTGGCCCCTAGAAACCAAGGGTCTCTCTGCAGCACAGTGGGATGTCTGTATGGAGCTCACTGCAGGATTGGCTGAAACAGCCAAAACCCAGGCAAAGGCCTCAGTCCTTCAACGGGATCTGTGCTGGTGCGTTTTTGTACCTGTGCCGAGTCTCCTGCAGTTCTGACTGTGCAAGGATGGAGAAATGGGTGCAGAGTGTAAAGCCAGGTGACTAAAAGGTAATGGTCAGTGAGGATCTTGCTAGGGCCACGGTTTTTCTTTGCAATTTTTAGCATTTACTGTGCAAAATCCCTGAAGTGCATTAATTCCCCTTTTTATATTAATGTTGTAAGTGTGAGTGTGACGTTGGTGAGACCATTCTTTTTGTATCTTTTCGATCATTTAGCAGCATTCAGTTTAGCACAAGCCAGTCCCGCAAGTCCCTCTTTCTAATCGCTTCATATGAACTCATTGCATGTTGTTTGTACAGCGTAGGCGGCAGATGGGTGGCTTTCGTCAACTGTTATAAATGACCTCCCCAAAAAGATTTTGGGGCGTGGGTCCAGATTGCCGAAACTGCTCATCATCGCTCCCAGTGGGGGCCAGAACTGCGGAACAGCTCCGCTAAGCTCCAAAATATGTGGGCAGGTTTACAAAAGAGCTTGGGGTTCTTGAAAATCTGGCTGTAAATCTCAATGGGAGCAGCTAAGTCCTGAGCACTCTGGCTCTTATTCAAGTGCCTAAATGGGGAGCTGAGCACTGGCAAATCCAGTCCTGAGTGACTTTGAAAATCTGGCCATGTGATCCTGATCTAATACTTTTATCAGTATAAACTGGATCATCATCCTTTACTAGTTCTCTTTTTTTCAGCTATAAGTAATTGTTGTGACCCAACTCAAGAGAGAAGGAGAAAAGCAACTTGTTTTTGCAGATTGTGTAGATTCAGAAGGTCAGGCAATCAAAAGAAAAAGGAAAACATGCTAATCTCTCCCTTCCCCCAGTGCCCTGAAAAATCTGTATTGCTACCTCGAGACTAGCCCTGAGCAACAATACCTGAGTGAAATGCAACACCTTTAAGAAACTTAGCTATGTCAGTTTTCACTTTAGTCCTAACCCTGTGATCAGACCGTGTGGGGACAAAGGCAGTGTTGATCTATTTGTGTGTGTTTATACGGTAACAAGGTTTGCTTTCTTTTTCCTACCTCCCCCATTCACCCTTTCCTTTCCCCAGGCCCATTAAGGTTGGTAAGGCATGTGGGAAGAACGTAAAGAAGAGGCTAGGGCATTGCTCTTTGACCTTTGCCGGTGACCTGGCTGGGCAGGTGAGTGACACCTAAGCCTTTAGCTTCACGGCCACTTAAATGTATCGCTCATCTCTTCCTTTTGGTCCTGTGTGGGAGAAACATGTGCAAAACAAACAAAAGGTGCAGCCGTTTTCTTAAATATGTCTCCTTAATGGGCGAAGTGGTTGGAAGACAAAGGTGGATCCCATTTGAAACATACCTGTGGAGCAGGGAAACGTTCAGCTTTTAAAACAACACCATTCATTTTACCCAGATTGAAGGGTTGGGGCCTTCAGAACGTGGAAACAAAAGAGCCTTCCTAATTATGCAGGTTTCCCCAGCACTTAGTGAAGGGGACGGACAATAGCTTTAACCAGCTTGAAGATAAACTTGATCTGGGGCACCCTGTTCTTTCTTGCTTCATTGTTCCTACCATTGTTGCTAGTAAATAATGCATGAAGCTCAGTAAAGGCTGGCGTGTACCCAGCAGTGACTTGCTATATTCCTCCCACCAGGGAACAGTCTTGGGTGCACAGCGGTATTCTGCCCCTGTTCTTCAGAGCTTTGTTTTTCTGATCCCCTCCCTCAATTTGGAGAGCAACAGATGCTTTCCCACATAGTTGTCCCAGTCAGTGCAACATTCCCCACCCCATCCCCTGGTGGCATCTGTAAGTTGCTGAGGGCACGGACATTGGCTTAAATTTTCAAAAGTGACTCATGATGTGGGCTGTTCTGAGTTTTAGGTGACCAGGGTAAGATACCTTGAAAGTCCTGATTTTCAGGGCACTTCTCTACAAACCAGGCCCCTTTCGGGCATTCCAAATTTAGCCACCCAAACCCCCCCATTTTCTTTCCATTACAAATAAGTCAACCAATAAGTGAAACACAAAGTTCCATTGTTAATACTCTTGGAGTGGAGGGAGAAATTGGCAATTACTGACATGTTAAAAGTGAATCATCTTTCACCTAATTTCAATACTGTCTTACTGTGGATGTGGTGAAACCAGGACAGTTCAGTGTCATTCTATCTCCCTGTTCTTTGGCTGTTGCGAAGAGAGATGGAATATTTAGCCATCGGCTGCAGTAGTGTTAACACAATTTCCATTACCTGAAAGAGTAAGGATCGATTACACCCAGCTCGGCCGCTCCCACTCTGATACCTATGACCAGATTTTCAGAAGAGCCATGCACTCGAGGTGCTGAGCCCTTTTGAAAATGTGTCCGTTTATTTAAGTGCTTAAATGTGAGTTAAAACCTTCTGAATATCTGGACCCAAGTGTGAGTGCTGAGCATTTTGGAAAGTCTTGTGAACAGAGAGACAGCCTTGAGGGGAAGGATGGTCCAGTTGTTAGGGCAATAGCCTAGGACTTTGGAGACCCAAGTTCACTTCTCTCACACACCATAGATTTCTTGTGTAACCTTGGGCAAGTCACTTTGCCTCAATTCCCCATCTGTAAAATGGGGATAGTAACACTGCTCTACCCCATTGGGGTCTTGTCAGTATAAATACATTACAGCTTGTGAAATCCTCAGGTACTAGAGTGATAGAGGCCAGATAAGTATCATACATAGAACTTTTTAAAAACAATTTGCATCCTATAAAGTGGTTTGGCTCCCGTTTTTGTTTGTTCCCCCTGCCCCGAACCCCAAATGCACACATGCTCTTCTCAAAACAAGGAGTGCGTCTGTGGACAGGTGATCCTCAGAGAGGCTGTCATTCAGCTTTGAAGAACCATCCCAAGGTTTGGGATCCCCAGAGGGTTTGCACATGTTGAGAAGATGCTTTATCCAGATTTGGACACGTCCATGCTTGTTGCTGCTTTTCCGATGTAGCGTCTTGGTCAGCCCCTAGCTGGCCAAGATAAATGCTGAGTGAAAAAGACAAACTGGCGACGGGGAGAAAACGCAGGAGTTGATCAGTGTTGAGGGATCAAATAGATGTCAGTCTTGGGTATCTCTGGAAGTTATCTGCTCTTGTTCTTCACTTGCTTACTGTTTAGATTTTACCTTTCGTGTTTGTTGTTTTGTATTGCTGTAGCATCTTGCTGTGGGCCATGACCCCATTGTACTAAGTGCCATAGAAAAACAGACTATTCCCTCCTAACTACCAAGTATCTTAATATCACAGGCAGTCCAGATGGATGTTTGTTAGGGATCTTGAAAGCTCTGAGTGCTCTGTGGGGTGGACTGCACCTGTTGGCCCCCAATTCCCTGCTAGAATTAGCCTGCAAGGTGGAGGATGATCTGAGCCTACAGAAAATAAATTCCATCTTTCTAGGGGCCTGACCCTATGAGGGGCTGAACACCCTCCATTCACTGGCCTTGTCTACAGGAGCTGTTTCTTCTCCAGAGTTCTCTGCAGTTGCTAACACTGATACAGCTCTGCCGGTGAGAATATTAATGTAAACATGGTGTCAAGGCATTTTTTACCATCGTGTCCTCTAAGTTTGCTCAGAGCAAGTCTTGGTGACGTGGTAATAAACTCTCACAGCCATTGATACTTTGCCTACATTAGCGCTCCCACCAGTGGAGCTGAGCTGGTGTGAGCCCCAGTAGGAAATTTGAGGGGCAGAGGAGGCAGGTGTAGGCAGCCCTGGTGAGCTCAATGCAAATTAAGGCTGCTCAGCTCCCCCCGCACCCCCGACTTCAATAGGATTTGAGGATGCTCAGCATCTGGCAGGACTGGTCTAAAAGCCCGTCTCCCCGCAATGCTCCCCTACACCTTTGTTTCCCACCGTTATCCCTCAGCCCATTTTCACAGCAGCACGAGCTCCCTACAGTCTGCTGATGCCATTTGCGAGGAGCATCTTTCAATCCTTTACCAAGCCTTGAACTAGTTGTTACAAGTTCAGCCTCTTGCATAAGAGCACAATTAGCAGAGACTCTCCTAGTTTAGGTGCGATCTGTGCTTGTCACAATGAATCCACACCAAATTCCTCAGCACGCAGGTTTCCATAACTCTTTTTTGGGGTGAGGGGAGAATTTGTGTGTCCCAGAACTCCTACATTTATGCTCATCCCATGGTGATGGCATTACCCATGCAGTCTGGAATAGAGCCTGTTGTTGTTTCTGAGCCAAATTCAGCAGAGACATAAGCAGTGCTATAAGTTACACATTGGGTGTAAGTAGCAAGGCAATGTAACTTACACCAGTTTGGCCTCCTGTAGATGTCACACTAATTGAGCAACGTACACACTGAGGGGAGCAAAGAAAGATTGTGGCAGAACAAGAAACGGACAGGAAGTGAAAGAAAAATCTGCCACCATCACTTTAGTTCATGCTGCATTATCCCCAATGCTCCTGCATTCAAATTTAACCTTGATGTAACTGTCTACAGCTGTAAATTGCACCCATAAAACACTGAGTTTGCAAACTGAGGTGCAGGTTGCACAAGTTTGCCCCTTGCATCTATTTTTGACCAATTTACACCCAAAGGGCCTGATTCTCCTCCCTCATCAATTCTCATGCTGGTGTAATCGCATTGCCTACAGTGGAATGACCTCTGATTCTCACTGGGGTAGGACAATCAACCCCCAAAAGCAGCTTTAGTCAGTGTTTAAGTCCCTACTGAATTTGGCCCAGTGGGTGGAAGAAAACGTTTAATTTTTGCTGTGTTGTGTTGAAATGTAAAGCTCCACATATCAAAGGATATTATTTATATAAGGAGAACTGTTTCCACCTAGTGGTAACTTGTCTCTTTGCACCACTATAAGGTCTCCATGGAAGGGGTGCTAAATTCCCAGTAGCACTCCCAGGGCCTGTTTGCTAACAAATGACTTTCCAGTCTTCTATCATATTTTCCTAATTGCCGAAGTGATCATTCGGTATGGATCAAAGCTTAATTTCCAGAAGCCAGTTTCTAATTGTTTTTTGTTTTTTTTGTATTCTAATAGTACCTAGAGGGCCCGGTCCAGAATATTTTACAATCCAGGAGCCTGATTCTGTGGGTGCAGATGGTCTTAAGTGCCTTGTAGCATTGTGCCCTAAATAGATGGTACATTTCCCATATATAAGGAGTATTAACAGTGTCATACCTATTGTGGTCCTATCAATTGACAACTACCAGTGTTGCCAGTCCTGGTGCGCCTTGCAAGATTAGGTGTTCTTCCTAAAGGCCCAGCTCCTGGAGTCACATGATTCTCAGCTTTCATTTAAAAAAAGTAAACTTCTAGCCTCTGTGGCTGCAGAGAAAATCTTGAAAACATGACCCTAAAGACTCAAAAACCAGACAGGAAACAAAAAACCTTCAAAATGTATTATATTTTAAATCTTATTTTAAAAGCCAATCTCATTTTTTGGAACTTAACTTGTGATTTTTTTTTTTTTAAACATTAAAGGTTGACAGTACTATATGGCATTGTTGGTTTTCATTTCCTCTACAGCCACATTATACTCTCAATATCATGTTGTTTTTTAAAAATACATCTGCTGAATCTGTATCCAGCATGTAGGCCCCTCTCTGACGTCAGTGATGGTAAGAAAATTTCTCTTCCACGAGCGTTGCCTTGTCTCTGGAAGGCGCGAGAATAAAAAGTCTCCTTTAATGCCTACACTGAGCTCATTTCCTTGATTAAAGGCCATGATACTCCAGAGGCTGTGCCTTTCAAAGGAGTTCCTGTTTTCATCAGTGTACAGTGGGTTTTCATAATGCCCATGGGAGAGTTCTTTCTCTGAGCATACCAAGGGAATTTGGAGGGCGGGGGCAGGCTGGGCTCAGACACATACCAAGGTACTCCAGGAGTGATAAGAGGTTAGGAGCCTTGCAGCTGTTGCCTTCAAATCTGTTTCGGAATATCAACAGTTTTATTGTGTTTTGCTTTTATTAGTGGTGCTTGTGCGCCCTCTGCATTATGTTTATTGCCATATTTCCCATGGCATGTGGTTTTAGTTTATAGCGGATTGCTTTCTGCAATTGATTAATTTCACTGTCTGGAGGAATATTACAAATATTGCTATTGGAAGACCTAGTGGCACTCGGAGTTGTGTGCAACTCTTAAACTTTTTTTTATTTAATTTTTTTAAACTAAAGTTCATGGTTTGGCAGAACTTTTGTGGTCTTCAGAAATGTTTATTTCCCTGAAATCTAGCCTTTTGTTTTCCAGTGGAAATTTAATTTTAAAACAAATCTCTCTCTAACCACTAGAGGCCTGTGCTATGCAAGCAATAAAGGGTATTGTTTGGAGGTAATTCTTCCAGGCTCTTAGGATCACAAGAAGAACATGGCTTTAAAAAACAAAATTATTATTAAGGGTAGCAGCAAGGGGACTCAACTGAGATGAGAGCCGCCGTTGCATAAGGTGCTGTACAAAACATAGTAAGAGGGTCCCTGCTTTGAAGAGCTCATGATCAAAACAGACAAGACAGGCAGACAGTGCAAAAGGAAATATTTCCCCCATTTTACAGATGGGAAATGAAGGTACACAGACAGTCTGTGGCAGAGCTGGGAATTGAATCTAAATTTCCTGAATGCAGTACCATAACCATAAGATATTCCTTGCTCTCCAGCACAGCACCAGTCTAGGACATGTATTTTGCCAACGCCACTTTGAAGAAGAACCTGAAAAATGATGAGTGTTTTCTTCCCTAAATCTAGAAATCATCACTTTTTTGGAGCAGGTTCAAGATTTTGTAAACGGAATTCTTCCATTCCTAAAAGAAATGCTTCCAGCTAAACTAGGGGCTCCTGGGGAGCTTTACACCATATTAGATGAGACACCAGTTTTGCATTAAACCTCATGTTACATTTAATAACCTTAATTTGTCAAATTATTGTTTTACAGGTGATTGATGTTGGTTGAGAAATGACAATCCTACGTCAGAAACAGTTTCAAGTTCTCCATGTTGCAAGGTGAGATGGACTCTCTCTTTTTGCTTGCTGTTCCCCTTTTTGAAGAGGTCTGGGTACAGTCCTGCAATCGGGGGATGGGTGGGATTTTCTGGATGCACAACACATGCAGGACTGGGCCTTGGTTGCAGCCAAAAGGCCAAATCCTGCCACCTGTCCTTGGTCCTCAGTAGGAGATGAGGATGCTCTGCGCCTTGAATGGCTGAACCTGAATTTCCAGCAAACTCCTCCCGCATACAAAATCTCACCGTTCTTCCATTTTTGGGAGCAGACTTTGGTTTACATAACTCATCCCTACCCCTTATTTATCTTCTGAAAGATGGTTCAGACAAAAGCAACCAGGTGTCAGTGGTTTGCAGGAAAGATGTTGCATTAAGCCTTTTCATTGGGAGATTCCTTGGGAAGATTGGCTTTCAACAGCTGACTGTCTGAGTCAGTCCTCCAAAGATGGCACGGGTCTATGAATTGCTCTTAGGGACTGAGTATATAAAAAAGGGTCCTGGCCTTTCGGTCTCTGATGCTTCAGTCCTTCCTGACCTGGAGAAACAGGAAGTTCAGACTCCAGTTGGGAAAGATCAGTGTTATCTGATCTCTTATTTCCTTTAACATCTGTGGCATGGAAGATGTATAAACCCACTTTGTCCTAAACTGGCTTCTCCCTTATTCGAGTGAAGCACTGTCTGTGACTGACCAGGAGCAGCTGTCTCATGTAAGATTAGTAATCTGGGGTCCGAACTGGTTCTTTCTGAGATGTCCCCAATACAGAAATATATCAGTGGCCAGGATTAGGCAAGTTCCCAGAATTCTGCCTTTCGATGTGATGTATATTCAGGTTTTGTTCTTGCTGTAGTGTTAATCAAGTATATTGCCTTTTTCAATGTCAGAGACGATTTAAGCTAAGGGGGTGGGTAGGAGGCAACATTGTCCCGTGGATAGGACACTAGACTGTGAGTCAGGAACTCTGGGTTCTACTCCTGGCTTTGCTGCTGGGCTGCTGGGTGACCTTGGGCAAGTCACTTTGCCTCTTTGTGCCTCAGTTTCCCCTCCCACTCTTTGTCTTGCCTGTCTAGAGAGACTTTGCATAGATTCTGTTCTTCAGAGTGGGAAGTTTCACTTATGATGTATTTGTACGGAGCCGAGCACAATGGCGCTTGCCTCTCAGCTGCATTTTCTAAGAGCTGCTGTAATACAAACGAAGTGTTTGGCCATTGAGGCCCTAAAATTAACTGTGGTGACATTTATAATATATATATATATTAAATAAAACCAACCCTATCTAGTTAGATTGGGGGTTGGTTTTACTCTTTCTGTTGCTCAGCTGGAGAATCAGAGTTGTGCTTTAATTAAAAACTCTGCACAGCAGCTACAACTTCTAATCCTCTGGGACCTTTCTACGCTAGGTGAAAGAGTTGTATCTGAACGCTCTAGCATTGTCAGTGTTGTTTGTTGTGAAAGAACAAACAGTCCACTAGAAAACCATTCCCCTTGCTGTGTAGAAAAGATCTATCCTACTCTGTAGTGTTTTTAATTCTAAAGTGCCTCACTGTCTGTTTGCAGACAGCACTGTTGAAATGCAGCCACTTCTGGGGTGGAGGGTAATGTTGCACAATATTGGGTGGAAGGGAAGATTTGGTCAGGGAGATCGGCTCAAAGCCACCACTACCTTCTTCTGTTAAAGTCCTATTGAATTTTATTGGCATTGGGGTGAAATAAATCACCATTTCTTAAATAGGATTTGCTTTGTGCATAGACCTTTTAGTGGCTCGCTTCACAGAGGTGAATTGCTCCTTCTAACAATAAGGACGAATAAAAATGTAAGAGGATTCTATATTAAAAAAAAAAAAAAAAAAAAAAAAAAGCTTAATCAATTTTATTAGAGAATGACATCCTGTCTCTAGTTTTCTTAAAGCAGGCTATGAATTCTAAAGCAGGGATATAGTTCTCAAATTTAAATTGTATTGGCATTCTCTGTAAGGGCCAACTCTCAAGAAAAGCGCCACGGCATCTTTAATGCTCCTACAGAGCGGGTAGCTCCTTCTGTTCTTAAGGTATTATCCAAGCAATCTGTGCACAAAGTAACCTTCACAGAGCTCAGCTTATCTGCTTTGTGAATATGAGGGGCCGAGGCGACCTAGGTGAGATTTGAACCTGTGGCTCCAGGGAGTCTAGATAATGAAAACACAAGGTTTAGACTACTAAATCATCCCTCCTGGTGTTGAGAATGAATTGAAGTTTGGAGAGGAATGATCAAGGGACCGGCTATCCAAGATAAGAGAACCAATGGTGTGTAGCTAATTTCTGCAAGCAGAGACCATGACTGCTGATGCAAATCTGGTATTTGCTTGTCCACATGGTAAGTTTTGTGTAACAGGGTGTGCATGCAGTTGTGTGTTGTGTTTGCAGTTGCTTTGTCCCATCTTTAAAAAACTGAGCTTCAAGTGTGTATGCTCTACGATTGCATGGATTGGTTCTTGGCCCTACACTATTTGACATTTTTATCAATGACCTGGAAGAAAACAAAAAAACGTTACTGCCAAGGTTTGCAGATGACACATAGATTGACAGAGTGGTAAATAATGAAGAGGACGGGTCACTGATACAGAGCGATTTGGATTGCTGGTAAAATGGGTGCAAGCAAACAAGATGTGTTTGAATATCTCCAAATGTCAAGTCATGCATCTAGGAACAAAGAATGCAGGCCATACTTACAAGAAGGGGGACTCTATCCTCGGAAGCAGTGACTCTGAAAAAGCCTTGGGGGTCAAGGTGGACTATCAGCTGAACACGAGCTCCCAGTGTGATGCTATTGCCAAAAGGCAAAAGCAATCCTTGGGAATAACGAGTAGAAATAGGGGGGTTATTTTACCTTTTGTATTTGGCACTGGTGCAATCACTGCTGGAATAATGTGTCCAGTTCTGGTGTCCACAATTCAAGGAAGATGTTGCTAAATTGGAGAGGAGTCAGAGAAGAGCTATGAGAATGATTAAAGGATTAGAAAACCTGCCCTGCAGTGATAGACGCAAGGAGCCCAATCTATTTAGTTTAACAAAGAGAAGATTAAGGGGCGACTTGATCACATTGTGTAAGTACCTGCATGGGGAACAAAACTTGGTTAATAAGCTCTTTGATTTAGCAGACAAAGGTATAACAAGATCCAATGGCTGGAAGTTGAAGTGAGACAAATTCAGGAAATAGGGCACAAATTTTTAACAGTGAGGGTAATTAACAATTGGAACAATTTTCCAGGGGTTGTGGTGGACCAACCTTCCCGGTGGTGGTAGGTTAGAATAAAAGACCGCTACATCTGCTTTAGAGCAACCCCAAAGTTTCAGTCTCATTTTGTTTGACCTTCACTTACCTAACCACTTCTTTAGGCAACAGTTGGCCGAGATGGGATACAAGCGCATAAGGGATGTTAATCCTTGTGCTTCAGGACACAGGCCAACCACTAAGTGATAGGGCTAAGGGAGAAACTTCCCCTATGGACAGGTTACTCTGTAAACATCCGTTAGGTGGCAACTTACCCCTTTCTCTGAAGCAGCAGGTAGGGATCACTTTGGAGAAAGGATATAGGTTTCGATGGCCCATAGGACTGGCAAAGCCAGTGTTCCAAAGAGTTTTGCGGGACCTTGGTTTAGTCACTATAAACAGCCTTCTCTCTGTGATGACTGTTTATGTTGAAAACAAATTCTGAACAGCATTTCTTTCCTGCAATTGATTGCATTTTGTGAGAGAGTACTTGTGGCACCTCAGAGACTAACCAATTTATATTGGTTAGTCTCTGAGGTGCCACAAGTCATAGAATCATAGAATATAAGGGTTGGAAGGGACCCCAGAAGGTCATCTAGTCCAACCCCCTGCTCAAAGCAGGACCAATTCCCAGTTAAATCATCCCAGCCAGGGCTTTGTCAAGCCTGACCTTAAAAACCTCTAAGGAAGGAGATTCTACCACCTCCCTAGGTAACGCATTCCAGTGTTTCACCACCCTCATAGTGAAAAAGTTTTTCCTAATATCCAATCTAAACCTCCCCCACTGTAACTTGAGACCATTACTCCTCGTTCTGTCATCTGATACCATTGAGAACAGTCTAGAGCCATCCTCTTTGGAACCCCCTTTCAGGTAGTTGAAAGCAGCTATCAAATCCCCCCTCATTCTTCTCTTCTGCAGGCTAAACAATCCCAGCTCCCTCAGCCTCTCCTCATAACTCATATGTTCCAGACCCCTAATCATTTTTGTTGCCCTTCGCTGGACTCTCTCCAATTTATCCACATCCTTCTTGAAGTGTGGGGCCCAAAACTGGACACAGTACTCCAGATGAGGCCTCACCAATGTCGAATAGAGGGGAACGATCACGTCCCTCGATCTGCTCGCTATGCCCCTACTTATACATCCCAAAATGCCATTGGCCTTCTTGGCAACAAGGGCACACTGCTGACTCATATCCAGCTTCTCGTCCACTGTCACCCCTAGGTCCTTTTCCGCAGAACTGCTGCCTAGCCATTCGGTCCCTAGTCTGTAGCTGTGCATTGGGTTCTTCCGTCCTAAGTGCAGGACCCTGCACTTATCCTTATTGAACCTCATCAGATTTCTTTTGGCCCAATCCTCCAATTTGTCTAGGTCCTTCTGTATCCTATCCCTCCCCTCCAGCGTATCTACCACTCCTCCCAGTCCTCCTTTTCTTTTTGCGAATACAGACTAACACAGCTGCTACTCTGAAACTTGTGAGAGAGTGACTTTCATGTTTGTGAGTTGTCTCAGTCTTGGGCCTTAACCAGAGACAAAAATTAAAGGGGGAACGCCCAACAAGTTAGCACACGTTCAGCATTTTGCCGGTAGGTGTGGTACTGAGCTCTAGCTGAGCAACTCCTTTTAGATAAAAGACAAGAACTTTCCTCAGCAGGATGCTTACATGGCATTTGTCTCCTATATCCTCCCCTGACCTCTTTTGCACTTGGGCATGCTGCAAACATTCCTACTGTGGACAGTCAGATTTCTGTGTGCCTAAACTGGCAGACGCTCACACATTCCATTCTCTGACCAATTTAGCTTCAGTTTCCTGACAGCATGAAGTAGATTTGCCATTCGGAGCTTATGTTGAGACACATTTTTGCTTTGCTGGTCCCATCTTAGTGAGCTGAGCCCCCACATTGAGCTTTAGACCACGAGGTGGCACTCTAATCACTGGTGATTCTGAAATGCTGGTTTATATTATCACTGTTTTTTCATTTCTTGACTACCAGTTCCCAGTGCTGAAGGGAAGAAAATGATCAAGGTGGAAATTGGTAGTATCAAGGGTCCACGGGAGCATAGCTATTCAGCTGTCTTGCTGACATGCCCTTGATTCATGCTGTTTTACTTTCCTCCTTAAACCCTTCTTAACTCTATCCTATCAGGCCAGAGGTTTAACTCTAACTCGGTTATGTTGTTGGTGTGGGTTTAACTCGCTGCATGCTCACTTTCTGCATTGCACCAAGAAGGGAGAGGCTTTTCTTTTAAAGTGTTATGGGTTTTTTTAATAAAGCGCAAATTACATATGAAAGATGTTCCCTCATGCAGCACATAACCCCGTATGATGCTGCCGGGTGATCAGTTCAGTGATCAGTGATTATTCAAAAAGAAAGCACTTCCTGCATCATCAACCTTGGGTTTCATCAGAGGTCTCCCATCCAAATGCTAACCAGGCCCACCCCTACTTAGCTGAAATCTAATGTGATAACAGCATAAGGCGTCCATAACAACATTTGCTGCTTGATTGCAGGTGAAGCGGTGAAGGTTTGGTATAATGGTAATAGAATTTAGAATGAGTGGTGGACAGAGCAGCAACTAGCTGGGAAGAGAAATGAGAGAATGGGAGAGGAGTGGTTGAGATCAAAGTACTGATCAAGGTGAAGACAAATGTCCATTGCACTGAGAAGAACAAGGTCAGCTTGGAGAAGTCTCCATCCACGAGTGGCTGGTGCAGTTTATTAGGAATCTGGTTGTATTCTTCCTAATTATGTAGTAGTTTGGTACTAATTGCTGGCTCGTACTGCTCATTCCTTAAAGCTCTGTTCTTTCTCACCGCAGCTGAGCCAATTTTGCACTTAGCCCATGGAGTTCCTTAAACATCAACATTAAGTGTGAGCAAGAAACCCCCACCAGGTGTGGTGGGGGGGAAAGCGTTATGAAACACTTTTTTTTTTTTTTAATAGAATATGTGCAGCTGTATGAGAATACAGGGCTTTCTGGCCCAAGCTATAACCAAGTTACCACCATCTGAGGGCTGCTCTGGTATCCGGGGTGTGAAATGAATTGGTGCTGACACTCCAGTCGGGTCCATGTCATAAAACTACCAACTAGGTGACTGGCACTGTTGTTGTTCGTTGCGTTGGGTATTGCATTAGCACCCAGAACCCAAAGTCATAAACCAGGGCTCCATTGTGCTAGACCTGTACCAACACAGAGCAAAATGATGGTCCCCAATTTAAATAATTGCCTCCCTTGTTGCTTACTTAATAGAGAGGCCAAGGATTGAATGGGTCGCAGAGACCGAATCCAGCTATTACCCCTACTGGTGTGAGTGTGAGGCACATTGCCCCCTTGGTATGGGGAAAACTTCCTTATTGTTATCCATGCTGTATCTCTTTGGTGGATAAGGAATCTGCCTGTAGTGATGGGCATTATATCAAGATCTAAGCTGACACAGTTTTGCTTTTAAGGAGGCAGCAGTTAATATTAAAATCACTCCAACAGAGAGATTCGTGGTGGAAATGAGCAATATGTTGTCTCCGCTTTATGATTGCGCTAAACAACATTCAGATGCTTGTTCCAGGGTAAGAGACCTAATGAGAGGCTGATGGTGCTTCACAGGTTGACCTGAGTCCCAGATAGCTGGAATGGATAGTTTAGTAATACTTCTCCCGAAGATGAATCGGGAACAGACAACTGATTGTTGCAATCACAAGGCCACTGGTGGTATTCCCTGTGAAAGGAATAATGGCCATATCTGGTGTAAATAAATGATGTTTTAGAAATGAATGGGGCTCTGCTAATTGACAAGAAGCAGAGAAATAGCAGAAATCCTATGCAAGAGTGTGTTCTCTCACACTGATAGGCTGACTGCTGGAAATGTAATCAGAGGTTTGGGTTAAGCGTTTTAACTTTTCAGAATAAGTGAATGAATTTGGAAATGAATATAGAACCGGGGGGAGGGGATCAAACCCTGAAGAATGTGCTGAAGGAGCAATCCTGGGCTGGCGGGGGCTGTGCATGTGGAGTGGGGGTGGAATGGATCGCCAGCAGGTCTTTTAATACTTTAGGGTCTGATCCAAAACTACTGAAGTATCTGGAAAGTCTCCCACAGACTTAATGGGTCGTTTGCTCAGGCTCTTAGTTCTCGACTTCTAGTTCTTTTCTGAAGGTCACGCTTTGCAAGTCCTACCTATATCCATTTAGACTGAGGAGTCGGTAATCCAGCGCCTATTGACTTTCAGTGGGATTTGGGTTCTTAAACACCCCTAGTTTCCTTTGAAAATCCCTGTATCAGAGCTGGTCAGAAAACAGGTTTTCTGTTCCATGGGATATACTGCAATATCAAAATTTTTGTTCCAACTGAAGGCATAATGGTGAAATTTCCCATGGAATGCAAATTCCAAAAGTTTTTGTTTGAGATGAGGTTGAAAGGGTACCATATAAAATATTAAAATGTTCTATTATACATGTCAAAATGAAATCAATTGAAACAAAGTTGAAATGAAACATTTTAACATTATCGACAGAAAATGTTTTAACTTCCTTCCATCAGAAACTTAGATTAAATCAACGCATTCCCACAAAATGTTTTGATTTCAATGAAACTGCATTGATGGAAAACTGTTCCATTGCAATTTTTTGACCAGCTCTACCCAATATTATTCTTCAAAGGCTCCAACTGAGAACTGTTCAGATGAGAACTGAATTTAAACCTCTCCAGGGCTCAGGGATCTTGGTTTAGCCTGGCCTATTAGAGAGAGAGAGCGCGAATGGTGAAATGTACATTTTAACACCCCCTGCCCCAACTCTCAGGTGTATTTGGGTTCAATGGCTGAGGTTCTCTCTGAATTCCATCTTTTTAGTGCTCCTGTACCTTCAGGGGTCAGTTTTTTGATGGAGGGGAAATACAGCTTTAACGAGAGCTGGCTAATCCCCCAGGCATCAGACTTTCTGGAGTAACTGATGATGCAGATCCAGGAGAGAGAGAGAGAGAGAGATACCTAGTCTGTGAGTAATGCCTCAGGTTTGACTATCCTTGCTGTGAAAAACAGCACAGAGCTGGAGGTGCTAGAGAGGGATAAACATAATGCCAAACGGGTTAAAGTGAGATGAGACCTACACAAAAAAACAGCCTTGGAGGAGGAATGCTGCAAGACTAAAGCCCTAGAAAGGGAGGTAATTATAACGGATGCTTTGCTGTAAGACCATGTCTTACTATGTGTTTGTACAGCACCCAGCACAACGGGACCCTGAACCCCATTGGAGTCTCTGGGCACTACAGCCATATAGATATTAAATAATAATACACAGTAAAGTGATCCTGAATGGGTCTGTTCTTTAGTGGCCTCCTGGAAAGCAGCTCACATTCCCTGTTCACCTCCTTAGCTGCAAATCATTTCAGTGCAGCGCTCAAGGAATGCCACAGCTCTCAGATTACAGCAAAAGCCCATGATATCACCCATCAGCCTAGCTGGTGTGTCTGAGCTTGGAGGGGGTGGGCCCTGGGAGGGGTTTGCTTGGATAACTCCAGTGAAATTTGCCAGGAAGAAGCAGGACCAGGATTTCTGCAGCACATTTCCCTGGCTGCAGAGTATTTCCTAAAGGAAAGGGGACCCCTCAAACTGAGCTCTCTCTGCTCAGAAGAGGCACTTCAGTGCAAAGAGAGCAGAAGGAACTGAGCTCATCCCCCACCAAAGCATCTCCAGGTAAGTGCAGTCCTGCTGCATTGCAATCCAAAGAGTGGCCTTATTATTACAGAAGTAATGCCAGAGTGATTTGTGTGGGTAACTCTTTTTGATGTTGTTTGACAGGCAACTTAAACCAACCACCTAGCCTGTGTCGGGGCTGAAAGTCAACCTCACTACTCTTTGAACTTCTTTTATTTCTCCAACTTCAGTTGGTTATTTAGCATCTACATCTCAAAAGGAGGGCGAGGGTGAGGAGAGAACCAGTAAAACAGATCGTCTTGTATTCCTTTGGAAACTTGTTCTTAAAAAAAAAAAAATTCTGCAGATTTTCTCTGTCACTTGGTAAAGATGTTTGTGGTCAGGTAAAACTTTCTCCCCTGTTCGCTTACAGGAATGAGTTGGGACTGAACTAATGAAGTGGAAAAGCCGTGTTACTAAATGCCTGCAAGTTGAGACAGCGTAGATTCTGTAACACTTAGCCTGTACCTGATTGAGTCTAGGAAGCTACAGTCCATGCAATAACCTCTGTGTAAATGTCACCCATTTAAGACTTCAGAAGCAGTTTAATGCCTGAATAAATGATTCTCCAAAGGAAATATTGAAAAACAAATGTTCCCCATCCAGGGATGGTGTGAAACAGAGATCTATTTTCATAAGAGGACGTTTCTTTCTGTTGTGCTAAGATTCAGTTGAATCTGAGCTGACACTCTGTTCTTTGAAGCGTGGTCCTTGCACCGAACAATTCTTTCTTTAGAGTGACCGTATTATCCCGAGCTCACACAGCTGTCCCAGTAGGATTTAGGATGACTTTCAATTTGTGAGTATCATGAGAGAGAATTGTGGAGTGTTGCCTAGAGGTGACACCAGATGCGCAGTTAAATACAAGCGAACAAAGCTTCAGCATTGAAACTTGTCAAACCTCTTTCTGGAATGAATGCTGCTCTTATTTGGAGCCTGTGCTGAGGATGTTAGAGAAGCAAACTACTCTTCTTTTTTCAGACTAGCGGCTACTACTTAGCTGAAAACAACAGGTGTTACTGTCTGCAGCGCCGGAGGAGAAGCTGAGATCAAATAGTTTAGAGGTGAGCTTAAAGCAATACTTGCCTCAGTTATCTGGGAGTATAGGGAGAAAACCAATTCGCATCCCAGAGGAATCGGTTCATAAAGGTAACATTGTGCTGTTTTCAAACAGCTGCTTGATGGAGACTGGAAATAATTTGCTTTTGGCTTTCCACTCATCGGTTTAATTGCACCCACGTTACACCACCCACATAGTGTCTCCTTAGGTGGAGGTTACAGTGCTGTTACAAATCAGACAATGCAAATATTGGCATGAGCTATTGTAACAGTAGAAAATCTAACCAGAAACCACATCTTTCTGGATAGTATGCTTGCTGGTTGTTGCTGCATAATAACAAATCTCATCTGGGCTCGCTAAGTGTTACGTGAGCTTAGACAACACGTGAGAAAGGGGCATTCTTTTTTAACATTAGTTGTCATATTTGAGACAGTCAAGTGGAGATAAGCGAGTAACAGGATGACCCTTTAAGATCACACATGATGCAGAGAGATCTAACATAGAGTCTTTCCATCTCTGGCACTTCTTGACTACTGGCAAATAAAGAGTACATCTGAAGGAGGTCTGCAGCCCCGTGCTATGGTCTTGGTCAAATCTGACAAGCTAAGCAGAGGCTATCCAGGTTAGTGCGACCGAGGAAATCCAGCTGCTGCCAAAAGTTGCCCTAATGATTAGTACGTGGCATTCCATCCCTGAGACAATCACCCTCCCGCCCACCACTCATGTTGTTAAATGATCTGTGCTTGCTGCTGTAGGTGCTGTCTTTTGCATGATGAAATAAAACTGATCTCTAGGGCTCGTGTGGTCTGGAATTCTCCTAAATTCTCCTTCCAGTTTCATGTGTAATCCAATTATTAATTCTTATCCTAAACTTTTTTGCATGGTGTTGCCATACACTGTTAAACAGCTGCCATGTTCCACCCTAGAAATGGCTTCTCTTCAGTAGTAGGTGGCATGATTGCACAGCTCATCTGTCAGTTTGTTTGTAAAGCACTTCAGGATGAAAGGTGTGACTGTATAGAAGTGTGAAATGCTCTAGGAATGGGGTGTGTGCCTAGATACGGTGTATACTGTGAGTGTGTCTAAATATACGTCGTGGGTGAAATTGATGCATAGCATAAGCCCCTTGAAGTCAATAAAGTTCCACCAATAATTCATTTGATCCAGTGTTTGAGGATGTACATAGATATTTATAAATATACAGTCTGCAAATAGTCAATGGCAAAATAAATATGGAAAGTCGATATATAAAAAATGAAGAATCAGACCAAGTCCCAGACAGAAAACTCTAGTGAATTTTGGAGAGACCGTATACATCATCCCTGTGCATGTGATATCCAGAATATTTTATATCTTTGTTCAGTGCTATAAGGTATTAGCTGGCTGTTGTGTTTCTTCCCTGTGGTTATGCTTATTAAGTGGTGAAACCTCCAGACTCGGATCTTCAAAAGAGAGTTAGGTCCAACTCCCATTGACTTTCAGTGGGACTTTGCCTCCCAACTCCCTTGGACTTGATGGAAAACCCCAGCCCTCATGCCCATTAATATTAAGGGATGTTCCATCAAGGGGTGGACTAAGTCCAAAAGTGACACGGGCTAGATATCCACATAATGGAAAACCAGAAAGATGTGTGCATCTCTAAGTACCAGGGTCACCATTCCAGTTCTGCGACTGCATGTGGTGTTGATGGTTCAGGTATTTTAGACTGAATCAGCATTATGCGGGGATTTTCCTTTTTTTTTTAAATGGCATTTAATATTTGCTAGCATTCCACAAAATCATTGTGTATCCAGAGCGTGTGCATGCACGCACACGTTCTATTGCGATGAATCCAAGCATGTCAGCTGTAGATTTCGTTGCACTACCCAGTTGAAGCCTCTTAATCATAATGAGCAAATCACATGCCATTAAAGAATGGAGTGCTGGACTGGGACTCGGGAGACCTGGGCTTTATTCCCAGCTGGCCTGCTGGGTGACTACGGGCAAGTCGCTTTCCCATGCTGCGCCTCGGTTTTCCTATCTGTAAAATGGAGATAATGATACTGAACTCCTTTTTAATGCACTTCGAGATCGACTGATGAAAACAGCGGTGCTAGGCAGTATTATTCATAAAGTAAAAACATATGTTTTGTGGTTCAAGTTGCTGCTGCTTCCGTTAAAATGAATAAGGGGTCTGAGCAGATTAATTGTCCTAAAGTTTAAGAAACCATAGGATATTTCTGGAACTTACAATAAATAACTAGAATAACATTGAGTTCAAAAGTTTAGTTCTGCTTAATCATTTCCAATGTGAATTAGAAGGGTAGGGTGTAAGTGTCCTATCTGTCGCTGGACTTTTTCATACTGATACATTACAGTCCATTTAGTCACCAAGACCTATAGGATAGCCAAGAATCAGTATTGGCCAGGAGTCTGAGAAAGTCAGTCATGCTGTAACACGGAGGCTGTCGCTCTCCATTCGCCTCTGTCCTTCGTTGCCAAACAGATTTGGAGAGGGGAGAAAAGTGAAGCTCTGTTGCCAAAATAAAACACACATTAGAAAGTGCAGCTGTTGGGGTAGGGAGGGGGCTTGACATGTGTCCCTCTGTCCCCAGTACAAAAATTCTTTCTACTTAGCCGTAAAGGGGAATTAAAACAAACAAACAAAAAATGTAAGGGCTAAAACTGAGAGTGAACGTAAGTGACTTCAGTGCAGTGAGAGAGAGAGAAAGGAGAGAGCTTTAATGCTAACTGATGCCATGGTGCTAAGACTCACATTCTTGTTATCTTTCCACACTTCCATCCCACCCTTCACGCCAGATACATGACAGGAAACAGAAAATCTTCAGGGATGATTAGGGAATTGAAAATTAATTCGTGAAGCTAATAGCTACAGTGGTATTGTCAAAACCAGCCTGAGCAACTACAGTTCCCAGCAATGCTTCTGTTCCCATACAATTTCTGAGTGAGTTTGAGATCCTGTGCTTCTCACCCCTCCTAGCCCCTTCTTTGGGCTTTTCAGTTACGTGAGATTGGTAACACAAACACTGTGATAGCCATGGATATTTGAAGGGCATGCTGGAACAGTGTGGATTCATGGACCTGTAGAATTTCCCTGGGTGGTACAAAGGGGTTCGGTCACTTGACTTCCTTCAATGCTGAGTTGTGTGGCTGGACCTATGGCTCGTTAAAAATGTAGTCCACGTTTTTTGTCACCAGAGTTTCTCTTTGCAGATCTTGTGTAAAGCAAATGAGGGAAAATCCCAGGCTTCTTTGTTGTGAAAAGTTCTGTGTGTTGTAAATACATTTATCCCTCCAGCTTCTCTCTTCTGGCAGAGTACTGTGCTCTGTCTTGTTTCTGTGGGTTCCCCCTCACCACCCCGTTGTACATATTTCATTAAGTCAGTGGTTTTTTTTTCGTTACCTAACATATGAATGTGCAGCTGACGCCAGAAAGCTTTTCGTAATTATCTGCCTATCCTATGTTCTTTGCCAAGCTAGATCCTGAGACAAGTCAGATGATGCTTGTGCCGTAGAATAGCACGATGTCTGTTTGTTATCTCGTCCCTGAGAAACCTTAATGAAGAACAAGTGTCCCTCTATGCCCAAGACTCATCCGTTCTTCAAAGTGAAATGGGTGGTGGTAGAATTAAATCCTCCTTGCTTTCGCGGATGTTACCAGTTGGGCCTATTCAGTTTGCAGCAGTCTGCTGAGATCCTGGGTTTGCTAAAGCAGCTATCCGCTTGCTACTGGCGGTCCACTGTGTTCTGTTTTTAATGATCGTTCAGGCAGAACTGAAGCAAATGGGGAAAACCCCAATGCTGCTTGCTAACATCTGTTGGCTTTTTTTCATATGACCGGTTACATTCATTTTAGGTGATGACTAGCTGAATATATTATATCACTATGGACTGAAAGGTTTGCAGACTAGACTGGGCTTGCGGCATCCGACAAACAGGGCCCGTAATGACCTTACACTTTTACTGTCACAGGCCCGGTCTTGCATTTTTTGAATCTTGTGGGAGCTTTTACGTTGATTTCAGTGGGCCCTGGATTGGACGCCATAGGAGAGCACTTTGATCTCAACCATGATCTTTTTTTTTTTAACCAAGCTGTAACTGTCGATCAAAACGGAGTCCAATCTAAGAGGATCCAGTGTCGGGTAAATTGCAGGCACGTTGCATTGTGAGTCTGCATGTGAAATAGTTGCATGCTTCAAGCAGGAGTTGCCTATGGAAAAATTCCAAACTACAGCACTTGGCTCTTCACCTGCAGTATGTGAAGAGCTAGGAAACTTTCTCCCATTTAAAGAGCTTGCTTTATCTGAAGCTATATGTACAGCCTATCAGGGTGGCATGCAATCTCTTTGGAAATGCTGCTTTTGAAAGCCCCTATACATTGTTCACCCTATGTGATATCACGAATTAACATTGCTGTAAGGGTGATCTCTGCCAGAGTACTTACTCCTGCATTAAGTATCGGGGGTAGCCGTGTTCGTCTGTATCCACAAAAACAACAAGGAGTCGGGTGGCACCTTAAAGACGAACAGATTTATTTGGGCATAAGCTTTCGTGGGTAAAAAACCCACTTCTTCAGATGCATGGAGTGAAAATTACAGATGCAGACATTACTGTACTGACACATGAAGAGAAGGGCGTTACCTCACAAGTGGAGAGCCAGTGTTGACAGGGCCAATTTGAACAGGTCGATGTAGTCCACTCCCAATAATGGTTGAGGAGGTGTCAATTCCAGGAGATGCAAAGCTGCTTTTGTCGTGAGCCAGCCACTCCCAGTCCCAGTTTCTCTTTGAAGTGTGTTTCTGAAGGTTTTTTCCTTGAAGGATGGCTACTTTTAAATCTGTTATAGAATGTCCAAGAAGATTGAAGTGTTCTCCTACTGGCTTTTGTATGTTACCATTCCTGATGTCTGATTTGCGTTCATTTATTCTTTTACGTAGAGACTGTCTGGTTTGGCCAATGTACATGCCAGAGGGGCATTGCTGGCACATGATGGCATATAGCACATTGGTAGATGTGCAGGTGAATAAGTTCCTGATGGTGTGGCTGATGTGGTTGGGTCCTCTGATGGTGTCACGAGAGTAGATATGGGGACAGAGTAGGCAACAAGGTTTGTTCGACGGCTTGGTTCCTGGGTTAGTGTTTCTGTGGTGTGGTGTATAGTTGCTGGTGAGTATCTATCTGTCATAAGCAAGCTATACCTCTAAGCAATTGACTCTTCTTGAAAAGCTGATGATGCTCCATGGTATGTGCTCTGTGTTGCCTCAGGTAGGGCAAGGATTGTGGGTCATTAAACTTCCATCTATTGTACACGTTTCCATTTGCCCGTTGCACAGTAGTTTTTATAAGGAGAGAGAGAGAGAGAGGGTAGGGATGCTGAGATCTCAGAAGGGAGTATTAAAGAGCTCTGTTGAAGTCACCAATCTTTTTATCAGCAGCTGCTTGAAGGTACAATTGCACAATGTTGCACATTCTGGAACCCTTGGGCTGTTCATCAGTGTAGTACTTTCTTCTCCTTTTAGCACACTGAATTTGCAAATCAGGTTCTCCAGACCAGCAAGATGCTGCTTTTCTTCTTGTGGCTTTCCCATAGTCGCACCAGCACCTACGAAATTATTAAAATAGGTCTAAAGTCAGGCCTTTAAGTAATCACACAGGTCTCTGATGTGTAATGGACTTTATTTCAGGTCACATTGATAACTGACGTGAGCATTGAGCTCAGCCAAGTTACTCCTCTAGCTGAAGTGGTAGGGGCCTGTGCTGAGGGTCTCTGGTTCAATCCCTGCTGGTGACCTTGATGGCTGTCTGTCTGTCTCTCTGCATGTTGTGGCACCTTAAAAGGGTTCTTGGGGCCTGATCTTGAAAGTCTAGACGTAGTGTTTCCTCTCATGAAACAGAGGTCTCAGAGCACTTTACGAAAGGAGAGTCTGTATCATCATCCCTGGAAGTGACTTGCCTGAGATCACTTTGCAGTGTGGTGGCAGAACTGGGAATTAGGATCCAAGTTTCCTGGCTTCCAGTCCAATAGACCACACAGCCTCCATCAGCAGCTTGGAAGGCTACTTTATCCAGGTTTCCCTGTGCCCGTGTCTCTGTGTCACCTTTTGGGGTAGCACAGACCTAGCACATACTGACCAATCTTCCATTCTAGACATCTGTATTGGTGACTCTCCTTCCCTGTGTTTTGGCTGCTGCCAGGGAACGATACTGCTTTGGGGAGTTGGGGATCTTTTTCCCACTGCTCTCTGGCATTGCTTCATTTGGAAACTATTCAGCCTCTAACCTCCACGTGTACTCCCGGACTGCTCCACGTGCTGGTTGCATGAATGACAATGTGGAATATCTGAGGGCTGGGGCAGGAAATGAGCTGACATTCAGTTCAGCACTACTTCTGGCTCAAGTTTCTTAACCAGAAAATAACTCCTCCTTCCGACCCGTCTCTCACTATAAACATGAAGAAGTAGTTTAACCACTGCACTTCTATCTAGTTGACTTATGGCTGGAGTTCAGCTATAACATTACCAAGAGGCCAGAGAATGTCAGACAAATCTACATGAAAAGTTATTCCTGTGCATGACCACAAACAATAATTCCGTATAGATAAAGCCAGACGTGCAGTAATGGAAATATGCCGTATGTCATAATATTGGGAATCACAAAAACTCAAACTGCAGTGTAAATCTCTCCATTCTTGACCACATTACTTTATTTAGTTTCCTCTCTGTTTTTCCACCATTTAAAGGATGGATTTGGCTTTTTTTTTTAAATTTATTTAAGTGGGGGAGGGATAGCTCAGTGGTTTGAGCATTGCCCTGCTAAACCCAGGGTTATGAGCTCAATCCTTGAGGGGGCCATTTGGGATCTGGGGCAAAAATTGGGGATTGGCCCTGGTTTGAGCAGGGGGTTGGACTAGATGATCTCCTGAGGTCCCTTCCAACCCTGGTATTCTATGAATTGTACATTTGCTGAGATGGCCACAGAATTAAAATGGCAAAACCCTTGTTCAATCAGACTGTTGAATAGGTTAGTCTGCTTTGGTCATTTTAAATGCAATTCCATAAAAAATTGTTTTCAGATTAGAGCTGGCTGGAGAATAACAGTACTTTGTCACACACCATGTTGCGGTTTTAACGTTTGTCTCCGTTGCCCTGTGGAACAAACCCAAGACCTTTGATTTCAAAAAATTTTGCTAAAACACCAGGAGGGGCAACTTGGACGTATCCTTCCATTGGTCAGGTCCCTTCTGTAGAGAAAAATAAGTCCCCATTGTTATCATGTTTTACCTCTGACACAGACTTTTCTTTCATTTCAGCCAACCCACGCAGCATCCTACCCGCACTGAACAGCAGTTGCTGAAGAGAGGCACTGGCTCTGAGAACCGCAGGGGCTGAAAATGGGAAGATGCCTGAGTTTCAACTGTAACCACTGTTTCATCGTGCTGTTCTTCTTCAGCTCTCTGAGCCATTTGGGCCTTGCCCAGTATGAGCACTGGCCCTACTTAGGCTACCCTGAGCAACCCCCTCCGCAATACCACGCCCCCCAGCAGCCGGCCAACGTCCCCAAGATTCAGCTGCGGCTCAGCGGGCAGAAGCGGAAGCACAATGAGGGGCGGGTGGAAGTATTCTACAATGGGGAGTGGGGCACGGTGTGTGACGACGACTTCTCCATGCACGCCGCTCACGTGGTGTGCAGGGAGCTGGGCTACGTGGAGGCTGTGTCCTGGGTGTCGAGCTCCAAGTATGGAAAGGGAGAAGGTAAAGTCGCCCGGTCTCTGCGGCCCACCTTGTGTTTATGTTCACCCTACTTTCCTTGGCCTTCTGTGCGTGCCCACGCTGTGGTGGGGTTTCCGGTGGCAAATGATTGAAACAAAATGAAAGGGCTTGTCTACGTGAACGCTTTGTTCATGGCAAGCTGGGGTGTACATCTGCCCCGCGCGAGCCTGTTGCGCACTCCAGTACTAGGGTGGATCCTGCTGCTGTGAACTAACAGTTCTCTAGCATGCTTTAATCCGCTCCTGTTTCAAAGCAGAATATATCCAAGCACAGCATTTTTCGTGCGTGGTAGCAGGGTCCACCTGGATGCTTGGAGCATGGCAGGCTACCATGGGGTTGATTTACATCCCAGCTAGCCACGAGTTAAGTGTCAGTGGAGACAGGCCTGAGTTGAGTTTAGAGCTATTGAGAGGGGCCAGATTGAGCAACGTGGAGATGTAAAGCCCTTGATGTGTCAACGCAACAGACTGAGGATGTGGCTCAGCCCTGGCCTAAAGGAGGCCACCTCTCGGAGAAGAGGAAATGACTCAGACCCCGTTCCCAGGCTACCAGCGCTGGTGTTAATGGAACTGAGATTTAGGGTACCCAGACATTTCAGATTGGGAGAGGCTGGGTGGGAGTCTTGTGGTTAAAGCATGGGACTGGAATGCAAGAGATGTGGGTTTGATTTCGGGTGCTGTCACAGACCCCCTTCTGGGACCTTTCAAGGTAGCTTCTGATGGTAGGGGGCAGGGCTTAGCAGGCCTGGGGCTAACTGTGTAGACTTTGGGGTTGGGCTGGAGCCTGAACATCTACCCTGCAATTTTATAGCTCCATAAGTCCAAGTCAGCTGACATGGGTGAGCCACAGGTGTTTGGTTGTGGTGTAATCACACCCTCTGAAGCTATGGCGATGGGGGATATATAGGAATCTAGTTAGAGAGACAGAGGAGGGAATGCAGCAGTTGCAGAGGCTGCCCTGGTGTTTTCAGTAGCAGCCGCAAAACTGGAAGAGGCGGGGGGGATTCCTTCCATGTGACCAGGGTGAGAGCTTGCATTGCATCATGGCCATTCACGTAGGCTTGGCACAGGGCCTGGGGAAACAGCTCAGATCCCTTGTATATAATATAGTAGCAATGATGCCGAGGAGGTCCTATACATCTCACTTTTAAAGGTGTCAGAATGGATTGTTACAGCTGGGGGAGGGGGAATCTCTTTCTGATCCCCAAATGTGGAACACCCCTTCTGTGGTCTGTCACTTGGGTTAAGCATGCAGGGCTTGATTTTATTTCAGAGGCCCACAGCTCCCCTTGAAGTCCTAGGGGCTACAAATGCTCAGTGCTTCTGAGGATCAGTCCCTTCAAGACTCCAGGGATGGGCACTATATGCAGCCCAGAGTTGGGACGGTAGATTCCATGTGACGCTGTAAATGCTTTCACCCTCATCAGCTGTTGCAGGGAGAGTGTGGCCATGGTGTTGAGATGTGGCCTGTGATTTTAGGTGTCCAAGCTGGTGATGCCTTAAAGGGGGCCTGATTTTTCAGAAAGTTGGGGCTCAGCACTGTCTGAGAGTCAAGCCTTGTTAAGGTGTTTCAACCTGGAATTCCAGGCCTCCCAAGTCATTAGGCACCCATTGAAATTTGGGCCAAAACACACATTTTAAAAAATGACACGATTCAACCAAAGCTCGGAGTTCTCTCCAAAAGGAAGTGTAATTGGGATTTGACATATTAGAGAGGATGCAAGAGGCCCTGGATGTAGACAACTGATTCATGGCATGTGCAATTGGAGGCCATGCTCTAATCAACTGAGCCAAGGGGACCAACTGACACCAGACGCTCTGAAGTGGCCGCCGTCAGGGGAAGCTAGCTTTTACCACAAGAAAGTTTATGATTAAAGTCACTTTTGCCTGCCTTTCCTTCATGTGCTGCTGCAAATGGCAGAGGGGGTGGTACGCCAGAAAAAAGGATTTTGTTCCACGTTGCGAAACAGGACTATCCGCAGCGGGACACTGTGCCTGGCATCCACTCATTACGGTGGGACTCAGATACAATGTGCAGAAAGCGCAGAACTCTCTGAGCACAGCATCAGTGTGGTGTCATGTGTCTATCTGAAATGACTACGCTACATGCTTCACGTTTTAAATTCAGCTTCAATACCGAAGGTGGGGAAGATTTTCAAAATTTGACTTGATTTTTGGATTCCCAACATGAGACGCATTTAAAGGAGCTGATTTTCAGAGGGTGGGTGCTCAGCACTGTCAGAAAATCGGGCCCCTGCAAGGTATCTCAGCTTGGGGCCCCCAACTCATTAGTCACTTTGGGAATTCTTGGCTTGTGTATCTTAATGCAGACTTAGTTGCTATTGGACATTGAAGAACAGATCCTCAAATCAGTGTAGCTCCATTAACTTCAATGGAGTGATGCTGATTTACACCATCTCAGGATCTAACCCTAAACACGTACCTTATTCAACTTAACTGTTGTGTTTCTGGTTTATAAATATCTGAGGTGGGTCCTGCACAGGCCTGGATAGACTGAATTAACTTGGCTGTTTTCTCAATTTATTTAAGTAAAGATTTTAGACCTTCCTTTGACAGGAGTTACAGTGGGGAACACGCACTTAGCAGAACTGGTGTGTCAGGCTCATTTTAGATCAATTATTACGGAATCTAGATTTACCATCTCTGCAGTTTGCCCACTGATGTCTCAGGTCTTTCTATTCTTGCCTCCTCAGGCAAAATCTGGATGGACAATGTCCACTGTACTGGCAAAGAGGTGACGCTGGCAGCATGTACCACAAACGGCTGGGGCGTCACAGACTGCAAACACACCGAAGACGTGGGAGTTGTCTGCAGTGAAAAGAGGATCCCTGGCTTCAAGTTTGACAAGTCGTTTCTCAACCAAATAGAGGTAAATGCACGTATAACTTGAAGGAACTGATCCAATGCCCATTGAAAGTCAATGGCAGGCTTCCCATGGTGTTCGGATCAGGCGCTATATCTGCCCAGGTGACGAAATTGTTGGGCTCAACCTGCAGCGTTCAGATCCGTGCTCAAACTTGCCTAGCACACTAGATGTTCAGAGCTGGCGTTTCGATTGAAGCCCATGTCACGTACTGGGTGTGAGGAAAGGATCCGATCTGGTATTTAACAGCACTGCATGATGCTTTCGTGAGTTGTCCTATGGATGGCTCTTCTCTTATCTACTTAGTCTTAACGTACACGTTACGATATAAGATATTGTGTTACAACTCCTCCTCTGTAAAATGGGGTAATAATAGTTTCTACCACCCTTTTTCTGTCTTGTCTATTGAGACCAAAGGCCCCAGAGGCAGAGACTGTCAGCATCTAGCATAATATGGCACTGATCTCATTCGAGACATCTAGCTGCTTCTGTAATATAAATAATCGAGAACAATAACATATAGTACCTTTTCAGAATGAAGAATCACAAGGCTCTTTACAAACTATACACTGTTTACAAGAATCACCTCTATTGGTACTAAAATACAGCTGATTGCAGGGTGAAACATATTTAATGGCAAACAACAACTCTGCATGAGTCCTACTTCCTGTCTTAAGAATAGTATACAATCCGGTTATAACAGCAAGCAAATATTCCAGGGTGTTTTCTTAGATTAATTTTTTGTCAGCAGTAAAATAAAGACACATGCTGATATTTTTAAACAAACGTTTTTAGAATTTCTGCGTAGTATATGGGAAGGTACAAACCCAGTTATTTTTCCTTGTGGATCACCTTTTACAAAAGTAAAAAATTATTGTACTTTAATAAGCATGGCAATCAAATCAGAAAGACACAACATGTGTGATACAGTGCTTGTAATTAGATGAATTCCTTATTTGTTAAAAACTATGAATTATTGGCTGCCGTTTTCTATAGTCGTGATCTGGCTTCTCTTTGGTTGTCTTATGGGCAAATTTGGGTACGACAGAGTTGTCCACGGACATGAGCAGATTCCAAGAGTTGTGGGTTTGAGTGGATTGACTTATAAGGCACTATTTAAAGAACTATTTATGTGCCACTTGGCTAAAGGATGATGAAAGAGGGGCTGTGATAACTCTGCAGAGTGTCTGAAGGAGTTGAGGATTATTGTTAGGAGTGCTGGGAGGAAATTTAACAAGTGTAGGCAGGACGTCCGGAAAAAGTTCTTAACTGGGAGGTTAGGCTATTCGGCCGTGGAATAGTTTCCCATGGGAAATGCTGAAATCTCTGTTGCTTGAGTCATTTTAAAACTAGATTTGACAGACTCCTTGAGAATAAACTGCCAGGACGAATCCTGTAGTGGAAAGAGGATGAGCTAGGTGAGCAAATAATTCTGTCCATCGTGGATTTCTGAGTGGCTTCAGGTTGCAAACGACTCATGATGACTCAGCGCAAAGTTGCTCTCTTTACAGTGTTGTAGTGTTTTAATATGCAAATACAGAGATCACCCTTCGTCATCATTCGCCAGCAGATCCCATCCAATTACCACAGTTATATCCGAGCCTAAGTATAAGGGGGAATCCATGGTATCTGAGCCACCGCAGAGTAGTTTCTGTGGCTAAGTCCTGGCTTGGCTGTGGACACATTTTACAACCTGCAACAATAGTGGATATGTGTTTGTTTTTTTTAATGCACTTTTAAAACAAGATTATTCAAAGGACTGTTGGCTGTTCAATAACTAGCAATAACCTTTTAACATTTGGTTCCTACAGACTGCTCCACTGGAGGATGGTAAATATAATTTGGATGGTGAAGAAATGTAGCACTCCCTGTTTAAGAATGCGTAGGCCATGGCCTAGTGGGTCACCACACACACTAGTTCTGTAGTAATCTCAGATCCTCCCAGCATGTGTGTGGTGTCGTTGGGGTGATCTCAGCCGTTAGCAGGAAGAGGGTGCCGTTTGCATTACGGAATCAGTCACCGGAGACGCTGGTCCCGGAGCTGCAAATGTAGCGGTTGTTGTGAGTCTGTGAAGGAGGGGGAAAGCTCTCCAGGATGAAGGGGATGGTGGAAGACTTTCACCTGTGCACTCTTCAAACTGTCTGATGTTCCGAGTCACTGTCTGAGTGAATTTACGGTCCGTGACTCTTATTGCCAGGCTCATGGGTTCAGGCTGCACATTGGGGTGGCACTATGTAGTTGCCCCTGTTTGAGCAGACTGTGGGGTTTGAATCCGTGATCTTCACTGCTAAAGCCGGGGCTTCTACTGCTTGAGCTTAAGGACTTTAGCCTCCTAAGATGGCTAATGTGGAAGACTCATAAACCTCTTGTGTGGACCAGCCACTCGAGGAGGACATAGGCCCACATTCTCCTAGTATGAGTGGCAAACGCATTGACATTCACACCTGAGTGGAAAGAAAACCCCAGGCCAGAAGTCTTAGCCACCCTCCGCTTTGCAGCAGAACGATAGAGAGGAAATGCATTGGTGGTGTTGTGAAAAAGGAGAAAAATACCGATGGTGGGGGTTTTTTGTTTTTTGGGGTTTTTTCTGGAGCGCTGATTCAGTGGTTAGAGCAGAGGACGGAGAGTTCTGGCTCAGCCACTAACTAGCTGTGGCCTTGGGTAAAGCCATTTAGTATCTGTGTATCTGTTTCCCTACCTGACACGACTCACCTACCTCACGGGGCTGCTGTGTAGCTTCAACTGGGGAATGCGTAAAGAGCTTTGAGACAATCTTGTGAAAGGCATCGCAGCTGTGCAAGGAATTGCTACAGTGGCTTTCTCCCATTTCCCATCACCATCCCCTTAGCGGCTTCCCATAAATGAGTAAGAAGGGAAATGAGGCCTTTCGTATCCTAACAGGGATCTCTCAGTGACCAGGTCAATGGCACCATTGTTTATAGGGGAGTATATACAAAACCCTGGAATATCAGAGATGGCTTTGGCAGATGCTCGCTTCCCCATAGCCACCTGGGAATTATCAGCACAGAGGCTGGAGGAAAACATGCATCAGTCTAGACAGAGGTCATCTCGCTTGGGGATGCTTCCGATATTAATCATAAACTCTAGAGCTCTGTGCTTAGCTAATGGAAAAGCAGAGCGTTTGACTAATGAGTTAAACACATTGGGTTAACTTAGAGCTGGTTTGTTCCGACTTTTGTTGCTTTTGAGGCTTTAATTCATTTTATACATTCCAAGCAAAGTTTAAGCAGTTTAAATGATGCAGATGTGAGTCACTAGCAAGATCCCACAGGAGTAGGAAAAGGTGTGAAATAAGTTAAATTCTCCACCGCCTGGCTGATCTCTGAGGCTCTCAGACCAATCACGCTAAAGGACAGTAGCAGCCCTCCTGGGACTAGCAGGGGAGCACTGGTGACTTAAGCATATTGTGTTTGCGAAGAAAGTGGAACTGATCTTTTAGGGGCCTGATCCTTCCAGGCTGAGTACCCTCAATCTGTCTAGTTTCTTATAAGACCCCATTCTGATGTCAGTAAACATTTTTATTACCATTACCAGTTGAGGCAGAGGGGGGAGAGTAAATCACCTGGGCCAAAGACCACACAGGAAATCTGTGGACTGAAAGAATTGAACCTGCATCTCCTTAATCTTGGGACAATGCGGTTACCACAAAATCATTCTTCCTCTTGTGTCAATGGAAAGTTGCCATGTCTACCTTAGTAAAGACTGCAGAATCAGCTTCTTAGTCCAGCTCTATTGCTATGACGCATGCAGCCCTTTCTTTCTATTCGAGGCTTGAACACGGTGGGATAATTTGGATGACCCTTGTATCTAGCTGTATTTATTTATGACCTAATAATCATGGAATCATAGAATATCAGAGTTGGAAGGGACCTCAGGAGGTCATCTAGTCCAACCCTCTACTCAAAGCAGGACCAACCCCAACTAAATCATCCCAGTCAGGCCGTTGTCAAGCCTGACCTTAAAAACTTCAAAGGAAGGAGATTCCACCACCTCCCGAGGTAAAGCATTCCAGTGTTTCACCACCCTCCTCGTGAAAGTGTTTCCTAATATCCAACCTAAACCTCCCCCACTGCAACTTAAGACCATTGCTCCTTGTTCTGTCATCTGCTACCACTGAGAAGAGCCGAGCTCCATCCTCTTTGGAACCCCCCTTCAGGTAGTTGAAGGTTGATATAAAATCCCCCCTCAGTCTTCTCTTCTACAGACTAAATAACCCCAGTTCCCTCAGCCTCTCCTTGTAAGTCATGTGCCCCAGCCTCCGAATCATTTTTGTTGCCCTCTGCTGGACTCTCTCCAATTTGTCTCATCCCTTCTGTAGTGGGGGGACCAAAATTGGACGCAGTACTCCAGGTGTGGCCTCACCAGTGCCCAATAGAGGGGAATAATCACTTCCCTCGATCTGCTGGCAATGCTCCTACTACTGCAGCCCGATATGCAGTTGGCGTTCTTGGCAACAAGGGCGCACTGCTGACTCATATCCAGCTTCTCATCCATTGTAATCCCCAGGTCCTTTTCTGCAGAACTGCTGCTGAGCCATTTGGTCCCCAGCCTGTAGCAGTGCATGGGATTCTTCCTTCCTAAGTCCAGGACTCTGCACTTGTCCTTGTTGAACCTCGTCAAATTTCTTTTGGCCCAAACCTCCAATTGGTCTAGGTCACTTGGACCCTCTCCCTACCCTTCAGCGTATCTACCTCTCCCCCCAGTTTAGTGTCATCCGCGAACTTGCTGAGGGTGCAATCCACCCCATCCTCCAGATCATTATCTCTAAATCTCAAGGCACTTCACAAAGGAGGGAAATTGGGGCAAACTGAGGTATAGGGAGGTGAAGTGTCACCCAACAGATCAGTTGCAGAGCCTGCAATAGAATGCAAGATCTCCCGAGTCCCAGTTTATTGTCTTATCCGCTCGGCTGCACAGCCTCCCTGCGAAAGTGGTCTGGCTTTCACCCGGAGCTCCAAGCAGAGCTCGGCACCTCTGAAGATCAGGCCTCTCTTATTTAGGTGCCTAAATATGGATTTAGAGTCCCAAGTGTAGGCGCCTGGGCTTGAAAAGTTTGGCCTCTAATTATAGCATGAAAGGGAGATAAAAGCCTGAGTTTTGGCTGGTGCATGCGACGATCTCCTGAAACCTTTCAAAGGCAGGACAGAAAGAAGGGGTTAGTTCTCGAAATCCCTCTCCTTCCCCTGCTAGCATTGATTGATGCTATTGATTGTTGGTGCACACCAGTTGGTGTAGCTCAGTTGAAGTCAGTGGAGTTATGCCGTTTTCCACCTGCTGAGAATTTGGTCCAATATTGGTATGTTCCTATCTCCTGCACATCACTTTGCGTGAACCGTTGGGGCCTCCTAAATAGGATAAAAACATACTCTTGCTCCTACTGTGCACAACCAAACCCATTTTATCACATCTCTCTGAGAGGTCAGGGCATGCTGGAAGGTCCTCTCTTCTGCTGCTTTATTACAGCAGGATCACAGACCAAGGCGAAGGGTGATCGGCTATGAATTTTAAAATTCCATTCCACAGATATTTTTCAGTAACAGTTAGCTGCTAAATATCTAACCTTCTCCCCCCGGGGCTAATCTTCACTTTATCTTGTTAGCAGCTGGTATGACATAGTTTCAAGCCAAAGGTGATGAGATCAGAGGGTCATAAAATCCGAAACAGGGAGGTCAAGATGCCTGTGCGAATGAATGTTGAAAGTCTTTGCTTTTCCATTGCACGTCTGAGAATCTTGCACATCTTGCTCAGATTCACCAAAGGAAACGGTTGTTTTGTACACTCCCACTTTTTCACTTCTAGTGCACCTGACTCAGTCTTCTCCCACTCATCCGCTTTTTCCAGTTGGAAGGATTCTGGTAGCCTGAAATTCTTTATTAAGTAGGAGCATCACGGCCTGGTCTAAGTGAGAAAATTCCACTAGTTTAACTTCAATCACTTTTTAAACCAATGCAAACCTCCCATGTGGATGCCCTTAGTTTAGTTTAGTTTTAAACCAATTCCTAATCAATTTAAGATTAATCAAAATAAACTTGGTTTAAGCCAAAATAAGGGGCTTTAAAACTGCAGCTTTAACAAATCCAGTGCCTCTTTCTCACATAGAAAGGCCTAATTTTTTAACAACTGTGACCTTTCCTAAATGAATGCTTAGGATTCTGAGTTCTAATCTTCTGGGTTCTGAGTGCTAATCCTATGAATTATCAGATGCTGCCACTGCAAAATGTTTTAATCTAAGGCTTTGTCTACACCACGCTAAAACACCTGTGGCTAGCCTCTGTCATCTGACTCAGGCTTATAGGTTTGGGCTGCAGGGCTATAAAATTGCAGTGTAGATGTCAGGGCTCAGGCCGGAGTCTGCGCTGTGAGACTCCTTGAGGTGGGAGGGTCCCAGAGCCCTGGCCTCAGCGCAAGCCTGGATATCTACCCTGCAATTTTATAGCCCTGCAGCCCAAGCCTTGCGAGCCCAAGTCAGCTGACGTGGGCCAGCCACAGGTGTTTTTATTGCAGTGTAGGCATGTCCTCAGGGGTTACCGATTCCTGAGTTCTATTACCAGACCTGCCACTGACTCCTTATGTGACCATGGGACAGACTTTTAACCTCTCTGTGTGTTAGATTTTCCCATCTGTAATATGGGGATCATATGCCACAGCCCCCTTGGGAGATAGGTAAGAAAGATTACTTGTTTGGAAAGTGCCTTGAGATCCTCCTGGGATAAACACTTTAGAACTATGAAGTATTATTAAGATTTAATACAGAAGGCTAGATCATGAGCTGGTGTAAATCGATGTAGCTCCATTTCAGTGGGACTCAGCCAGTGGAGGTATGCAGGCTTACACCAGCTGAGGATTTGACCCAGGTTCCTAAAATCAAACAGACAAAATCTTTACACTCTTCAGAAGCAACATTATATCCCTCTAGCAAAGGTTATTTTTATTGGAAAATGTCCCTCGGGTTCCTAATCTGGAAACACTGCAAGTAAAGCATGCAGGATGAAATTTTCCAGAGATGACTGTAAAAAGCTTGGTCTGTGTGTATGATGATCAGAGAGACTTTTTTTCCATTACAGCTCTTTTCATAGTCTGAGGATTGTGTCTCTCTTCTTCCCTGCTCCTTCCGACCCCATCCTGACATGAAAGAATATACCTGCTCATTGCTGCTTTGAAGCAATAATTCTTCTCGCAGCTGAACAAAGGGAGCCTTCCCCAGAGCTTTTCAGTCACATGCATCAGTGTCCTTAAGTCCCCTTCCTTCAGCAATGTGGGGATTCTTGTATGATGGAAAAGCTGACGGTTACAGACAGAACCTTGAGGCACAGCTGTTTAAACTGTTACCACTGGTTCATGCTGCGTGGCAAGGAGGTATTATTATAGCCCTTTGCCCGCTTCATCTGATGATCTCAAAGTGCTTTATTAATACGGCTTAATTCATCCTCACAACCCCCCAGGGAGCCCATTATCCCTCTCTTACAAATGGGGAAACCAAGACACAGGAAGGTGAAATCTTTCCTAATGCCACCTAGGAGTCCCTGTTAGAAGTGGGAATGGAACTCAGACGTACTGACTCACTGACCCCTGTCTGAACCACTAGATCCCACTCCTTCCATCACGAGAAATTTCTCTCTCTAACCCTTACAGCACTGAGATTAGTTCTCTGGGAGCGGCACTGAGGAATGGGGGAGGAAACTTTTTTTTCCATTCTCTATAAACCACCTCTCTCACTCTCAGCTCGTCTTCCTGTTCCCCTGGGAGCTCTCGCTCGTCGCTGCCACCCAGTTCCCCACCGCAGCCCATGCCATACCACTTTGGCGCCTTCCCTGATCCTCCCTGGCCATCACGCCTATCCAACCCTCCTCATCCTCCCTACGGGTTCCCAACAAGAACCAGTAGCAGGGGAAAGCTGGTCACGGGGGTGAGCACAGCCCAGAGATGACCAAGGTTTTTGGCTGAAAACGGGACAGCATTTGCTCTGACCTGCTGTACCTCCATGTTATTTGATGCTTTAGCATTCCTCATAGTGCTCTCAAAGCCTACGTGTCCCATACGTGTCGGACAGCAGGTGTCTATGTCTACACTTAAAACATAATAGCGGCACAGCTGTGTCACTGTAGCGCTTCAGTGTAGACACTCACTACGGTGACAGGAGGGGTTCTCGTCACTTGAGATAATCCACTTCCTTTAGAGGCGATACCTAGTTTGATGGAACAATTCTTCTGTCGACCTAGCGCTGTCTACACCGGGAGTTTAGACCAGCGTAGCTACATCTCTCCAGGGGTGTGGATTTCACAACCCTGACAGACATAGCTATTATGAAGAGAGTTTTCAGTGTAGACCAGCCCTGAGCGGAGCTCCTTTTGAAGCTGGACATTTCTACTGGGGATTGGGAGAAATTTGTTACTATCTATGGGTAAGAACTCTAATCATCTCAACAAAGCGTATACACACCCTGTCACAGACCCACTGCTGCTGACGTTGTGTCCCCAGTATTGCATTCATGGCTTGGTGAATCCAGGCCCCTCACTGTAAGCCAAGTGGTGAACTCTTGACACCCACTGGTACAGCAGTTGCCTCAGCTGTCCCGTTACTTTCAATAGGGTTTGTGATCTGGTCCTTTGGGAAGACTCATTGTCAGGCAACAAACGGGTTAAGAGAGAGACAGGCTGAAATGTCACAACCAAGAGTTAGTGATGGAAGATCTGCAACGAATGGCGAGACACCAGGCTAGAAAGAACAGATTTATCTTAGGGCAAATTTTCAACCATTCCAAAAAACCTCTTCATTCCTGCCAGATATTTTCTGTGGTCATGGCATGATTCACCCTTGAGATTTGTTCAAAGGATCATTTCTTGGGGGTGATCCTAAAAATGCACATACCAGAGCAGCCCCATGAATGTGCTGCTGGCTTGTGAGAATTAGCCTGCTGCCTCTTCTCCTTGGCTGTGCAAATACTCGGCTTTCCAACGTTAGGAAGGGAGTGTTTGCTCAGCTCTACTGGGAAGTTTAAATTACAGTGAGTGAATATTACAGAGGGAAATTTTCTCTCCTGGAAAAAAAAAAAAGTGCGTAGTCTAAATACCCAGACAGCGTCTCATTGATGTTACGAGAGCAGGGACCTGTGGCTTGGGCTTGTTTGCTAATACCTCTTTGCCTCTGTGAACCTTAAAAGGGAAAGGCAGGTAAATCTTTCACTGCTGAGAGTAGTCCCCTCTCTCCACTTCATCACTCTTACCTGTGTGTAATAGTAAGCAGCATGCCACTAAGGGGTTAAAAAGCAACAGTCTTGGAGTGGAAACATGGCAGGTGTGTGGCTAACCAAATTCTAATAGGGTTTCTGCATGTGAATGGAAAGGGAGCACAGAAGAAGTAGTGTGGAGTGCTTGTCAATGCTGAGCTTAGTGAGTGAAAAGACAGGCAAATTGAATTTGCGAATCTATTTACTGCAGTCTTTACATGTGTACTTACATGGATATGGCTATACGTACATACACATTATAGAATACACATGGCCAAATTCATCCCTGGTGTAACTCCATTGTCTTCAGGGAGGTGGGTTTATCTCATTACGTTGTATCCACGTTTTAGAACTTAATCTGGATTCCATTTTTTAAACTCCAGATAAAGCTTGAAGCTGTGTTCTCTCTGATCCACATTAGTGGCCAGATTTATAGCTTGGAACTAACCATGATTGTGGAGCGTATAACCGAGGCTATTTGTAGTGGCATGGCTTCTAGACAGACAATAAGATTGATCGGATGCTTCTAAGGCCCTGCTAGCCGTAACCAGGGTGAGTGCCGGGGGAAAAAGTAAATCAGGTTGTTCTTGGGGGGTCAGTGTATGTCTATGAATACACTTGTGAATTGATCATTGGATTTCCTTGGGAGCATATAAGAAAGGAACAATAAGTGTTATAAATACATACTCTGAATAGCAATAATAGCTACTCTGGAAAATGTAAGGCATAGCAATTTTAGCTCCTTTCACCCAAGGATCTCCAAGCACTTTATAACCATTTAATTCAACTTTTCAATGCCCCTTTGTCCTAGATGCCCATTTTGCAGATGGTGTAAAGAAGCAAGAAAGGCTAAGGACCGGATTTTTCAGTGAATCGCTCAAAAACCACAGTAATGGAGGGGAAGCATTTGGAATAGAACCCAACAGTCCTGACTCCCCGCCCCTAGACACGCTGCCTTGCCCATTCCTCTGCTAATTTACAATGAAAAATGATACTGACCCAGGGTAGAACAAGAATGATCTAAACCAAACAATCTCTGCATCATGGGATTGATTTTTCAATTACACTGAGGCCCCTTGACACCATTCCGGCAGTGTAAAGGTGCCTTCAAAGGTGGAAATGTACTCTGTACCTGCTTTAAGACCCCTTTCCATGCCAGAGTGGGGTAAAATGAGCCTTAATGTAAATGAAAAACATTTGGGACTCGATTCTCAAAGGCTTCACCAGACGTTGGCAGCTGGCATCGAATTCGTTCTGATGTTTGTTGATGTTCTCCACAAAAGCATGAGTGAAGGATATAGGCTTTCTGCCGTAACTTTTCACGGCCTGCTTTTCAAATAGCTTGTCTCGCCACCTTGTGTTGTCTAAATATAGTTTAAACATACTTAGCAATTTTATGGTCTACAGTAACAGGATCCTACTATAATTTTTAAAAGTAGACACATGGTAGGTGTTGTTTTTTTTTTTAAGTATCTCAAAAACATCCTTTAAAAAATATTTAATTCTGCCCCTTCACTTAATATAGGATTCACTACTAAGTATACTTAATGGCTGCAGCTTTTAGATATCTGCAAATAAATCTGGGTCTAAATTCCAGCACTAGCTAGACTGTGGGTGGAACTGTCTGTAGGCATGGTTCCTGCCATGGGGAGGAACACAGTTAAGTCCTGCCTATGTTACAGCTTTTAACCATGTTATTCCGGGCTCTGTTGACTTGGTGGTGTTTGTAGTATATAAGCTGCTTCAGACATAACGATTTGGGACTCAGGATGGGATGTGCAAGATTTGGGGGGAACCTATCCTGTTACGATGTTCTGCAACTTTTAAATCTTCCTTACCGTCTAGTTCCTTTTGTATAAATGAACGAGGTTTTCCTGTGGGCATGGCAGGCTTTATCTAGTTGGTGGGATTCTAGGCTAGAAAATATGGCCAAGGGCCTGTTCTAATTTCCAGCACTGAAGAGTGATGTTCCATAGAGATGGTGTGCACTTCTGTCCAAAGCTTTCTCATGCACCCATCTCTGCAGTATCTCAGGAACCATAAACAAGAATTAATATTGTGGTCCAATTTGGCTGGCCACTCATAAGCTGCCTTGTCTTCTAAAAGGTCACTTCAGAGGGTGGTTCATTAATCCTCTGAGCCAATGAATGGAGTCATCTTGTTGATGATGAATAGAAGCGGGTGCCAGAACTGAATTGGACAGGTAGGCTGGTCTATCCCATCTATTAGGGCCGGCTCCAAAGCCTATACAATGAATGAAGAGTTTTCTATTGATTAAATGGGCTCTAGATCAGGCCATTAATGAACACCCCTCGAAAGAATGACTTAATCGTGGCATAGAGAAGTGCCCTAGCAGTACCAGTTTAGGGTAAGTTGAGACCAAAGTAGCTATTTTATACGTAGAAAGGAAATGTTTATCACTCTTCCCTATCTAGATTATGGCTAGAAGTGGACAAATAACGTAAAAAGCTTGTCTCTCTCACCAGCAGAAGCTGGTCCAATAAAAGATATGACCTCCCGCATGTGGGCTCTCTAATATCCAGGGAATGACACTGCTACAACACCACTGCATACAAATAAAATATAGTCCTCTTAAAAGTTACACTGAACTTTAGGAATGGCTAGCCAAGGGGATACTGAGCTTTTTAAAGTACCTCTTGGCCATTGGTTAGAATCCAGAGCAAGTCACCGTCTAATGGTCTTCAATGACCCATGTGGCATGAGGTTGGTGGCTCTGAGTCTACCTCACGAAAAGCATCACCATGTTTTCCACTCAGCCTCAGCAAAGAGACCAAAGGTGGAAAGGGTTACAGGGAACATCCTCTTCTCTCGCCCCTGGAGGGTTGTCCTTTCATGGTGAGAGGTGGCTGTGAGCTCCTCAGGGCAGGCAACTCTTCTGTGTTTCTGGGGAGCACCTAGCACACTCTGGGCACCAGTGCAAATAAATGATAAGTAACATGTGGGTGAAGAGAGATGCGTGAAGGAAATTTGGTATTGCTTTTACTCCTGTGTGTCCTTGTTCTGAGCAAAATGGAGGATCTCAGTCTGCCAGGCCAGCTCAAATCATTAGTATTTATTTATTCATTCATTCATTCATATTATGGCTGCACCTTAGAATCCCAGTCATAGGCCAGAACCCCATTGTGCTAAGCACTGTACAAACACAGAACAAAAAGTTAGTCCTTGCTCCAAAGAGCCATACAATCAACTAACTTGATTCCTACTTGTCAGAACGACAGCAGTACTGGTGAAAGTTGCTGACTTTTCAGTCCTGGAAACTGAAAAGCCCCATTTATCCACAGAGCAGATTAAATCCAGGATACAAGATTTCACATATACATCTTGCTTTCTGACTTACCCACTCTCAAGTATTCTTGACGTGAACAGTTTTATTTTCTTGTTTGTTATGGCAACTCTGTTTTACTCTTTCTCTGTGTCAGTTTAAATGTTTACTTTTCTCTAAATGCAAACCCGCCCGCAACATAAACCTGTGTCGGGGGGAGGGGGAAATCTGGGCATTTGTTCTTGCAGCCAAAGCCCAGACAAACATCAATTAAAGTGCAGCCATGTTAAACCAATGGGTTGGTTTAATGCTATAAATTTGCAGTGCTGCTTTCTGCTTGCTCAAGTGGTTCCTTCTGTTTGGGTTGTGGCTGTCACTTTGATGACCTGGGAGGGCGGTGGCTCTGATGGCAGGTTTGGTGGTCCCGTGCGGTCTCCTGACAGAAGTTCTGAGTTGGGCAGCTGATAGACCTGAGAAGGCGATGTTCTCTGGTTCGGAAAGGGACCGAGGTATAATCTGCTGCAGGTCAGCCTGAGTTTGCAAGTCCATCCAGCAGCAATGGCCTTGTTAGGTTTTCTCATGGGGTACAGTCAACCTCCTTCTATTTTATATTGCCTCCCCTGAAGCAACTTACCACCATTAATGAACTTATCCTCAGAGCACTTCTGCGAGGGAGACAAGTATCCTTCTTCTCTTGGACTGAAGCGACCGCTTGTCACAATGAAGAATCTCCATGATACTGCGTGCTGCTATTCTCTGTCTCATGTCTGCCAGCTGATCCTCTCCCCTAGCATTTTCCCTTTGTCACCTCCATGCTGGCAACTTACAGTGCAAAGGGTGAGGCTGCTTGTGAAGCCCTTCACTGTGCAGCAAAAGCCTCTGCAATTTGTATTGCATTAGTTCCTAAAAGCTCCCAACGTTCACAAAGACCTCATCATGTTAGGTGCTGGGGTCCCTGCCTCGAAGAGCTTATAATCTAAGTAGTGGTTTTCGGGCATTGCTCCCTCAAGGCTCTCCTGATCTTAAGGGAGCTTCCATGTCCTACCCCTATTACCGTGCTTACTTCACATCTGGGACACTGGGATATTCTTAAGTCCATGCTACTTGGCAGAAGTATGTATGGGTGGTTCCATATGTTCAAACCAAGACAGATCTCTTATACATTAGTGCATGGGGAATGGGTGGAGAAATAGTTTGGTTTTAAAAGTCACTTTAAGTATATGGAGTTAGTTGGGTAATGCCTTCGTTGTGATGAGGGAGCCGATAAACTCTTCGTTACCGTTGCCTTAATAAAGGAGAGGAGGACTCTCTGGGGTGCGCGTAGGGCTGTATGGAGACGTTTTTTGATAAAAAGTATAAATAGATGGCCAGTCTGTTGAGTCGCAACCCTCGTGACTTTGTGCTTTGGAAGCAAATACATCTTGGGAAGTGGTTTTTTAGAACTTGACGGTAACTAAAATAAAAAGATGTTTACGTAGCTGTGGGGACAGTGGGATAGGCCAGGCATTTGGAAAAGAAGCGTAAATAGAGAAGATGGATGAGGAGGAAGACGGTGGATCAGCAGTAGGTGAATTGTGGCTCTTGCCAACAAGGCTGGAGGACTGGAAAATTCAACCTTTAATTTCCTTTCTAAGGTTTTATAAGGAGACAGCATAGCCCAGTGGATAGAGCACTGGGCTGGGTCTCAAAGTGGGTTCTGTTCATGGCATGACCACTGGGCTGCTGGATGATCTTGGGTGAGTCACTTTGCTGCCTTGTGCCTCAGTTTCCCCATCTGTAAAGTGAGGATAATAATAGCTACCTCCTTTTGTAAAGTATTGTGAGATCTACTGATGTACAACATTAGATACAAGCTAGGTATCGCAAGAAGGCGGATTGTGTACCTACTTCTCCTCATGATCCAAAATATAATTAGTGCACATCTAGAATGGAGATGAATTTAAATTCCTACCATCTTATGAGGCTGCATCTTTCCATGTGTGCTGGTTTCACGAGCAGGATTCACACTTACATCTCTCGGGTGGTGATCTCACCAGGAACTTTTGCATTTTGACAGGTGTAAAAGGCCTCATCAGGCCCAGAAATGTATTCCAGTGCTGAGCTCAGCTTATTATTGGCTTGGCTACTCCTGAAGTGGTCATGAGGATGAAGGAAACACATGGCTTGGCCAGTGCTTTGATAATGAGCAGAGCTTTCATTCCCTTTGATTTCCTCATGTAGCTTCCTCCATTTTTAAAACTGCGTTGGAAGGAGCTGGCACCGTAAATGGATCAAACCTACTGCCTGATGTCTGGGTCCAAAAGAAGGATGAAGGGTTTTTCCCCCTGCTAGTCATATCTGTTTAAACAGTTTTGTGAACTAATTTCAGCCAATGGTGTATTTGAGGACTGTTCGCTTTGATTTGCTACTCATAGTGGTGCGTTTACTTGCAATATATCGTCCAGCCTGATCTCTTTGTGTGCTGTATAGTGTTCTAGACATGGTGTGGTCCCTGGTAAACGAAGGAGACAAAGCTGGAAGTCAAACTGTGTGGAAGTCTGTTTGTCTGTAGTATGCTTTCTTTAATAAATGCCTCCTGTTTAAGGTATGTAATGATATATGGAATCATACTACTAGTATGATTGGTCACCAAGATCACATGGAATTATTCCTGCTACCTGATTGGATGACTAAAGCTTTCTAAAACAGGAGAACTGTGAGTACAGAATAATCAAAATTCCTGTTAGAGTAGAGACCCTGGGAATGTGTTAATGCAAGTATCCATACAAAAGAATAGCTGTTTCCCAAACTTTCATGTGAATATATGCATGTATATTTGTGAATAAATAGGATCATGAACATGGTTGAACCAAATAGCTCCAAGCTACATCCAAACTAGCACTTCCAAGCATTGTTTCTGCAGTTCTCATTCAGCTCTAATGATGGTAACATAATATTAGAATGTACAGAGGCAAAATCCCACAACATGATGAATGGTCAAGGCAGAAATCCCTCTCTGGGCTTAGCTTGACCCTTCGTTTTAGGATAAGTCACCAGTTCAGAACCACTGACTCATAGTTATGTGTTGAAAAGCATTCAGCTTGCTTATCTGTCAATGAGCACAAGCTGCTCAGACTAGATCGTCCCATCGGTTCCTTAGCTGGCTCCCTCATGATGTAGTTGCGTGGGTGTATGTTTAATGTGGCAATTGAGCTTCCCTTCTGAAAAGCCCATCTGTTGTGGTTTGCTGAAGTCCCCTAAGATCCCTTCTCCTCTGGGATCAGTCTTTTTTTTTTTTTTTTTTTTTAAACATTGACGGAAAGCCTGAGGAATGTCAAACTGGGACGGTTCAGCTGGGATGGAAAAAACTAGTTGAGCTGGAGTAGATAATGAAGGAAGACAGTCATTGCTCTTCTAAACAGAACGTTGTGAGCCTGCTAGCTAGGAGGGCAAAATGCATTAGCAGCTATTTACAGAGTGATGCTGTGGGCCCTGGGCCTAAGGATTTTAATTGCAAAAAGGATATAAACTGTCATTTCTTCTGCTTCCTCTGTAAAAACCAAGGGCTGTTCTGTGCTGGGGATCCAAGAGGGCAAGAGGAGCCTTCTCTATCCTCCCATTTTATGTCCCTGTGCATGGTTTAGTCTGATCTCTGTCCTTGTGCTCCTGTAACCTTGCCAGATTGCAGACCCTTGCCTTGACAGCTCCAGCACGTGCACCAGCTAGCAGGGGTGAGCCGACGTGCTGGGGAGCAAACGCTGCACCATTAGGCCAATACTGCTGCTGTGTGCCTTGGAGCCCCGGAGCAGCACCACGCTGTGGGAGTTTCCAAAAAGCCTAAGGGATTGTGGTGCCTAATTCTTTGGGAATTAGGCACTTCACTCTTGGAAAATCCCTGTCTAAAGCCATGATCTAGCCCCTTTGTGGCTATAGCAATACTAAAGGGAATAAACAAGCAGATTTTCTGCCACCTCCCTGATTTTGTTTTGTTTTGCTTTGCTTTTTTTAATGAAGTATGAATAGTGGATCCTGAGGGATGGGGACCAGATTCCCAGGACTAAGAAAGCAGATCCATTCCGATCCGTGCATTAATCTGCATCCACATGGGTGTTTAAATGACAGAACTGTCACAAGGAGCAAGTTGGGGGAGAGGCGATTAGTGGATATAGAAGGATATGTTTGTTTTGCCTAATGCAAAACAGATGGCAAATGGTGACAGGAAAAAATTTGAAGGTTGTGTGAGCCTTTTGCAATTGGATCTAAAGCTGTGAGAAAGCATCTGATTCAGACGGGGGAACCAAACCAGGTGAGATTCACGTGAACTTATTTGAAGCTGGGACTCTTTCTTGAAAACTCACAACAAAACTTTTATTTTTACTGTCTTTTGCACACTCTGAGGCTGAGATTTGTGGTTTGGTAACCACCCTTGGCTGCTGGTTACATGGTAGACAGTTGTATCCAAGGCTGTAGAGGAGGGGTGAGGAAACTCAATACAGACTTGAGAAAAGTGGGAGGAAGCAGGAGGGAACAAATAGATGGTTCAAACTGTTACAGTTCTTGGAATTGTAGTTTGATTTATGTATTTGCATTCGAGTAGCTCCTCGAGGTCTCAGCCAAGATTAGGTCCTCATGGTGCTAGGCATTATGCAAACACACACAAGAGACAGCCCTACTGTGAAGAGTTTACAATTCAATAGACAAGACAGTGAGAAGGTGGAAGAAAAGAGGTATCATTAACCCGTTTCAGGGACTACATACTGGGTAATGACATGAGAGGACTCCCTGCTTGTAAAACTCAACTGGCTCTTTATTAAGAGAACTATTTACAAAGATGTTGCAGCTAGCATTCTAGCCATGTGCATGCAGACTGACTTTCCGGTGCTTCCTCCAGAGTCTCCACTCCTGCAACCTGTGCTCCAGATTTCCATAGCCCCATTGTGCAGAAGGGGAACTCAGGCACAGACACACAAAGTGATTTTCCTAAGATCTCACAGGTGTCTGTGGCAGAGTTGGGAACTGAACCTAGCTCTCCTGAGTCCCAATCCAGTGCCTAGCTTTCCTCCTGTTTACATCAGTCTAGTTTGGAGTGGTGTTTTACTTCACTCAAACCCATTCAGCTTTAGTTGAAAGTGAGTTGTTTTTGGCAGAGCCATTGCTTAAAAACCATAGCCAAAGATCTGTAGGGCTTTCTCTTGTACTTAATCTACTTCCTCCTCCTGCCTTGCTTCAGTGGGGTCTTCATACCTTTCTTGGGTAAAACAGCTTAAATCAGGGAAGAGAAAATCTGTTGCCCTGGCCTGAGGATTACTTGTTGCTTGTGTGTTGGCGCTCTCTCTCTCTCTCTGTCTGCCAAAACTACATTTGGATAAAACAAGAAGCGCAGTTTGTGGAAAGGTGCCAGACAAGGAAGGAACAGACTCATTCATCTTGGTGAGTGGGGTTAACAATGCAAGAAACAGGATCGTTTCAGAGAGAAAGTAACGCTACAGATATTAATACAACTGCTAGAGCTGGCTACATATAAAATATACGGGTGGGATGTTTAAGAAGCAGAGAGAGGCTGAGGTTTTGGATCCAGGTCGGGATTAGGCTAGTACTTGAATTCCAAGCCAAAGGGGAGCTGAGGTTTGGGATAGACGGGACAGCATCTCATTCTCAACAGCTGTTGGTGTGAATGGGTGGAAGTCATGCAAAACTGGCTGAATAAAAGCTCCAAAGGGGAGGGCTTGTTATGCAAGAGGCCTGGTAATTCAATATGTTCCTCAATTCTCTTGTTTTTATCTGTCCTCCACCCCTGCATCAGGAAGATGGCTATTTGTGAGAACCCTTTTACAGTAAGGGAAGTGTTACCTAATCATTACATGTGGGACTGGGTGAGCCAAGGGTTCTGGGTTTTACTCCTTATGCTGTGCTGAGCCCCACAGCTCCAGATGAAGCACGTGGGTCTCCAGCCTGTCTGAGAATAAGGCCTCAGTTTCCCCATCTGTAAACAGGGTAATATCTGGTTAATAAAATGCTTTGGAATCTGCAGACTGGGAAGTCTGGTCTTGTAAGAGGGTGGCTTTATTGCTGGTGCACTGGACTGGGTTCAAGTCCCTGGTCTACCACAGACACCCTGTGTGACCTGGGGCAAGTCACGTAATCTCTTTGTGCCTCAGTTTCCCATTGGTAAAGTGTGGATGATGATCATGCTTCTTTTCTCCCATACTTTTTACCTGGTCTGTTTAGATAGTGAGCTCTTTAGGACACTGACTGTCTCTTGCACTGCGTGTGGAGCCCCTAGCACAGTGAGGCTCCATCTCGCCTCTCGGTGCTAATGTCATACACATAATAATAAGGGTGCATGATTGATTTTCAGTGGGATTCAGGTGCTTCATTTCCTTGGGCTCCTTTGGCAATCCCAGTGAGCACCCAGCACAACAGAGCCCCAGGGGGTTGCTATGTGCTACTATAATAGAAAAATAAATACCGTATTGTTCCCATAAATGCACTCTGTGTCGATTGATCTCTTTCTACATGTGTATGTTAAATACGACAATAGTCGTTTAAACAAGAAATCTGCTCTGGCTATTAAATGTTGTGGTTCCTTCTGAATTTATGAGGGATCTGTTTTCCGCAATAGCCTGGCTGTTCTAGACGTTGGTGTTGGAAGGATAAAGCGCATGTCTGTCTACTCGCATTGTCACTGACTACGCACCAATTCAAGTGCAACCAACAGAACCCTGCAGTGGGGAGAAACCATTGAAATCCATACAGAGTTGCAGGCATGGAGGCGGGGCATCTTACCAGTCCTTTTAAAGAGTTCCCTGAGAAAGCTGTATTTAGTTGTTTTGATTATTCCCCACCTTGTCCCCCCTTTAGTTTTCCAATGATTCTGCCGTTCTTGATTCTGTCTATGGAAGTTCTGCTTGAGTAATTACTTCAGGGTTAGATCCATGGTTAAAGCAATTGAAGGGTTGTATGGTTACAAATAGATATAGAGAGAACAAACGGGGGGAAATAGATGTGGCTTATACTTGGTCTTCAGGCAGATCATGAAATGATGTTTCGCACTGGCCAGTTATAGCCATTTGGAGATTAAAGTATAAAAAGGAGGATTTATTTCCTGCTAATTTGGTTTTTTTTTTTCTCCTTGGCTAGGACAAAATACAAATCAGAACAAATGAAGAGTGGCTCTATTTAAGCTGAGTACAAGTCAGTATGGCTGGCTGGCTCGTTTATGTATTTTGGTGCATGAGCCTCTTCTGAGAGAGGGACGTATGACTGGAGCCAGGAACTCCTGAGTTATTATCCTGTCTCTGACATGGATTTCTTTCATGGTCTTGGACAAGTCACTTAAACTCTCAGCACCCCAGTTTCCCCATCTGTGAAATGGGAAGATAGAGGAATAGTGATGTGCCCAAGTGAGACCGTGGCACATCTGGGAATAGAGAACCCCCAGGGTCCTGACTCCTAGTTCCTGGATCTGGCCAGTAGACCACAACCTCCTTACAATCAGTCACTGGTACAGCTGGGATGTGTGCCTCTCACTCCCTAGACCACTTTCCCACTCCCTAGGACATCAGCACTGTCCCGGGAACAGCTGCAGGACTAACTACAAAAGCAGAACTTGGGCCAGTAGATTTTATTTTTTTAAATAACCTTCCTAAGATTGTAATTCCTTCTCTTGGGGTTTTGTTTGGGTAACTTGGGAGAGTCTCCAATGGGAAATTGCTGGCTTCCGTCTTTGCCTGTTGCTCTACTGTTGGAAATCCCTGGTATGCCCCAGTGAGGCACAGGGTGTTTGTAGCCTTTCCGTGTTAGGATGCTCTCAGCCCTTTTTTTGTTGTTGTTTTTTTCTAACGCACATATTTGTCCCTTGAAAAAACACAGTTCACAGAGCGAATGGTTTAGCTCTAAGGGAGTAACTGGCTCATAGTTGCTGGCTAGAGAAAGGATTGTCTTGTGAAGCCATTGGCCTAGACCTCGAGGTCTGGGTTCAGTTCCTTGGCTCTGCCACGGTGTCTCTTGGGCAAGCCACTTGGTCTCTGCCTCAGTTCCCCCTCTACAAGACAGAGTTAATAACATTCCCTTGCTCCCACCTTTTGTCTGACTTCTCTGTTTAGATGTTAAACTCTTCAGGGTTTTCTGCTACTAGGTTTGTTTTCACGACCTAGCACAATAATATTAATCCCTAGATCTTACCCAGCACTTTTCATCAGGAGCTCTTGAAAATGCTTCACGAAGGAGGTCGGTATTGATATCCCTGTCGCAGATGTGGAAGCCTCCTTCTCAGCTGGGGCCTGTAGGCTGCACCATAAAAATAATGAATAGTTATAATGGAGAGGCAGGGTCTAAGTGGGTGCAATATGGGAACAAAAGGATCCCAGCTTTTTTGTTGTTGGCCAGGATAAGGACTGGCGTATATTCAACATCTGGGATTTGATACACCAGGTATCGTTCAGATGAGACTCACGATTGCTGTTGTGGGCCTTCCTCCCAGGACGAAGGGCATTCTAGAAGATGGCACATCTGGGAGACCGTCCTTTGTTGTAAGGGCTTGTCTCCTCCATCCAGTTGAGTGCAGGCTTCTGAGCTGCAGAACATTGCTGAGTTTTGAAAATTCAAGTAAAATGGAAGCGGCTCTAAATTGGAATATGTGGGTGGATTTTTAATCCTGAAGTTTTGATTCAGAAGTTTTTTTTTCAGGGGGCGGGAGGGGGGGGAATAGTCAAGTATAATGAATTGAATACACAGTGAGTGATGCTGATGTGCAGTGATGAGCTGCCAAAATCTTAACAGGTTCCCTCCTCACCCCATGAGGGATCATTGCCAACCCCTGCCTCCCCGAGACTCCTGCCCCATCCAACCCCCCCGCGTTCCTTGACGGCCCCACAGAACACCTGCCCCATCCACCCCCCTCCCCTGGCCCCTGACCGCCCCCAGAACCGGATAGGAGGGTCTCATGGGCCACCGTAGTGGGTGCCCACCCCACCCCTAAGAGCCAGAGGCACCTGCCGGAGGGCAAGGTGGGGAGTCCCGGAGGTGCTTACCTGGGGCAGCTCCCAGGAAGCATCCAGCAGGTCCCTCTGGCTCCTAGGGGAGGGGGAGCATAGCTAGAGCATAGCTGGAGCACCCACGGGGAAAATTTGGGAGGGCTGAGAAGCAGGCGGCGGCTTCCCGCTCAGGCCGAGGGTGGCGGAGGTGAGTTGGGGCGGGGAGCATTTCCCCTGCATCTCCCCCCCCCCCTTTGTTACCTGCTGCGGCACGGGCAGCCCTCCTTGTGCGGCCCCCCACCCCCCCACCCCAGATCACCTCTGCCTCCCTGGGCCTGAGCAGGAAGCTGCAGCCTGCTTCTCAGCCTGCCCCAGCTTCCTGCGCGAACAGCTGATTCGTGGGAAGCCTGGGGTGGGGCGGAGAAGCAGAGCGGAGGTGAACTGGGGCGGGGAGCTGCCGGTGGGTGCTCTGCACCCACCAAATTTTCCCCCTGGGTGCTCCAGGGCTGGAGCACCCATGGAGTCGGTGCCAAAGGTGCCGCTTTTTGGCCGGTTAAATGTAGAAGCCCTTTTAGAACCGGTTCTCCCTCGCGGAACAATTGATTCTAAAAGGGCTTCTACATTTAACAACCGGTTCTAGCGAACCGGCTCCAGCTCAACACTGCTGACGTGGCTATTTGTGGATAACTTGCTAATAGAGCCGTATGGGGTAGATGTGCTCTACAGTCATAAAAACATAAGAGCGGCCAGACTGGGTCAGACCGAAGGTCCATCTAGCCCAGTGTCCTGTCTTCCTACAGTGGCCAGTGCCAGGGCCCCAGAGGGAATGAACAGAACAGGGAATCAGCAAGTGATCCATCCCCTGTCACCCATTCCCAGCTTCTGGCAAACAGTGGCTAGGGACACCATCCCTGGCCATCCTGGCTCCTAGCCATTGATGGACCTACTCTCCATGAATTACCTAGTTCTTTTTTGAACCCTGTTTATAGATGGAGAAGTTCCATTAGGCTACCTAGTCCACTTTCCCTGCTGCCAGTGCAGATTGCCCCCACTGCTCTTATGATCTCAAGTGCTTTTCCCAGTACAGTTTTAGGCTCTGATTTTTTCCAAACAAGATCTGAGGGATTTAGACACCTCGCACCAATTGGAATGGGATGCCTCCCTACCCCTTGTGCCTTTTGAAAATCTCCCCCTTAAATAATAACCTGTACTAGATTTTATATAAAACTTTTTGTCCCTAGATATCAAAGCCTGTTACAAAGGGGCATGAGGACATTGTATCCCTTATTTTACAGATGGGTTTTTTTTGTAGATATGTCCAAGGTCACTCACTGGGTCAGATGGGACTAGATCATCCCGTCTGGCCTATCCACTGGGCCGTGATGCTGCCTCAATAACACAAGCAATGGCGCTTCCTCTGTGTTCAACCTTTCTTTGTCCCGACTGCCTCCCCTCCCCACTAATATAATGGTAAATGGTCAAAATCTGATATGGGCAAATCCTCCCCAACCCATTTTGAAATGGGCTCTTGTCTTCATTATGTAGCTAACGTAAATGATTCTGAACACTGGCTTGACATCAGGAGACCATTTCAGGAAGTGCTCCATAAATACACCCTATACTGACTGACTTTAAGGGCTGAGTGCTCCCTTGGCAAAGCTGTGGCCGGACGTTTGCTGCAAGAAACACTCGGCCAAAGGATCTCGGCCGCTCCTCGTGAAATCTCAGTGGGTAAGAAATGAGGTTTCCTCTCTGGAAATGCCTTTCTATCACCTGTATCTACAGGTAAACCTGCTCCTTGGCAATGTATCCATCTTCAAGGTTAAGAGTCGGGAGGCTTTTATAAGATGGACTGCGAAAAGAGAGTCTAGATTTCAAATCCAGCCTTTGGAGACACAGCAAAGTTCTAATACTCCCTGCCAGGACGATATGAAGCTGTGCAGTGTTTCAGGAGACTCTACCAGATCCTAACAGGGAGGAGGGGGCCTCATGGTGCAAATGAGTTTTCCAGATTTGTGCTGAAAGAGCCACACAAATATATAGTCTTGCTATCACCTTCTACTTTGCAATAAGGATCCTTGCATTGAGGTGCACAGGAAAAAGGCCCTAGTGCCCTATGAGCTGGGATTTTCAAAGGGACCTATTTCAGGTACTCTGGCTATTTAAATAGTGTTAGCCCTATTTTAAAGGGGGGTACACTGAGGCAGAGAGAAGATAAGCAATTTGGAGCAGGGACTGTGTTTTGTTCTGTGGTTGTATAGCACCTAGCATAATGGGGTCCTGGTACATGACCTGGGCTCTTTGGTGCTACTGTAATACACTACATAAATAACGAGAGGTGTAGGCCAAATTTTTTAAAAGTGACCCCTGGTTTTGAGTGCCCCCTTTGAGACACAGTACGGTTGAATGTTAAGCGCCCACAACTGCAGTTAAAGTTAATGGGAGCAACAAGAGGTCAACACCTCTGTAAGATCAATGCCTAGGCATTGTCAAGCCAGTGGATCAAAATGAATGGATGCTTGAAAAAATACAGTCTAAGTGAGTTGCCCGAGGTTACTGAGTGAATCAGTAGCAGAGCCCACCAGCAAATGCAGGGATTTGGGCTGAGTCCCCTCCTCTCAACACACTAGGCCAGAGCCTCAGCCAATTGACTTTGGTGAAGTAACATCTGTTTGCAGCAGGTGAGGATCCGGCCCGTGGCCTGTAGTTTAGCAAGTTACACATGGCAACCACATAACCAAATGCGGGCTCCCTGGATTCTTCCTATCCAGGGCAGATGTGCAGCTTCCATTTCTAGGCAATCCAAACGTGACCTTTCCTGCCTCTAGCAACTTGTATTTTTAATTGATCGCAGTGGATCAAAACAGCACGTGTTCCTTTAAAGTGCTGGGCTTTGTTCACGTTTAAGTGTTTAAAGTTGGGGAGGGGAGAGGAAGAATTCCACAGCTGTGATGTAACCATTGGGAACCATGTACTTTTTATACTGTTGACAAGAAAAAGGACTTCTTGAAGTTTTATATAAACTTCCATTAGCTTTTTAATTGCTTGCCACAGTGGATTTTCTGAGTTCTGCTGTACAGTATTCCTGCCCTCACGCAGGCTCAAAATGTTAACTCCATGTGGCCGTTGTGACTCATCTCCTGTCCCAAGTGCATTTCATCTAAAGGAGAAATCCAGTTTGAGCAAACAGCGAGTACACGCAAATAACAATGGGAGAGACCCACTTTTAAGATTTCTGCTCTTGGTGGATGAAAGGAGGGAGGAAGGAAAGCCCAGGGGCTTGCATGCTAGCTTGGGACTTGAAACATCTGGGTTCAATTCCCTGTCTGCCTCAGGACCTCCTGGTGTGACCCTGGGCAAGTCACTGTGGGTATGTCTACACTGCAATTGAAGGTGTGATTGTAACATGTGCTAATGTTAATCTAGTTAACATGGGTAACAGTAGTAGTGTAGACATAGGGGCATGGGCTAGCAACCTGAGTACTAGCCCGTCAGGGACCTTGGGTACTTGTGGTACCTGGGGTCCATAGTGAGGAAAGTGATGCACAAATACATTGCTGTGATTATATGAATTTCAGGCCCAGCTCACTTTTTATGCTTCTGTGTAAATCCGCCTAGCTCAGGCCCACGCATGTGAGTTAAGGCACAAAGCAAGTCACACCTAAAATGCAAAGACATTAGCTACCTTTTTTCCCCATTACAGCATGCGAAATGCTGCAACACAGTATGGAACGACGCAGCTGTTGCTGGCAAGCACAGAGTGGGCGGGGGAACCATTGCAGTTGGATCTTCAATTGTGCAGACGTTTGTAAAGTTTCCCCTGGTGCTCAGTGGAGAGGACATTTTTAAGCAAGCTGGAAAAACTGAAAATAAAAATATGGCTCTGCTATGGCCAAGGGTGGTGATGTTAAATGAAGTAGACTAAAATAAAAATATTATTTAAACAACAAAAATCTCATGCGAAGGATCTTTTTAGAAACTCCAGAAATGTCCTATTTGTAAAGGTCCATCCGGCCATAATACTTTTTGCATTCATATATATATATATATATATATATATGATGATTTTTGTCCGGGCACATTAAGGTCCTGTACATAGGTAGGTAAAGTATCATCGCTTTTGTAAGCTGGAGAAACAGACACTGAAAGATTAAATGACTTTCCCAGGGTTGCCCAGAAGGTCAGTGGGAGAGTTGGGAACAGGACCTTCTGGACTCCTTGTGCTGACTTTGCAAAAGCCACTTTGTCTTCCCTGGGTCAGTTTATTCAGCTGGAAAACAAGTCAGGTGGAGAACCCAGGTGCCCTGACTTCCAGTTCCCTGAGTTAACCATTCAAACCTGTTGCCTTGCTACAATGCATCCCTAAAATACCCTTTTTACCCTTAGAACATGAACATCCAGGTGGAGGACATAAGGATCCGAGCCATTCTTGCTACCTACCGCAGGCGTGTACCTGTTACAGAGGGTTACGTGGAGGTGAAAGATGGAGGGAACTGGAAGCAGATCTGTGACAAACACTGGACCGCGAAGAATTCCCGAGTCGTCTGCGGCATGTTTGGATTTCCGGGCGAGAGGAAATACAATGTCAAGGTCTACAAGTAAGAGGGGATCTTTTTATAAGCCTTGGTCGTGTTTCCCGAACACTCGGGCCTTGTTCAAAAATGCAAATTTCAAATTACAGCAGAGACCTAGAAGTGGGCAAACCTCGGCTGGTTGCTTCATTCCTGTGGATCAGATTTTACTTCTGTGTAAATATCTTAAATGTAGGGCACTTCCTTTTGTAACCAGGGGTGCGTGAGGCCAGTTTGAGCCCAACCTTTTGGAAGAGATAAAGTGTAGTATCTGTTCAAAGTCAGATAAAAAGATGGGCTTGGTTCACTAAGTCTTTCTATTTCCAACTACTAGATAGTTCTATTCTTTCTTTGTTTCTTTCTTTCTTTGTTTCTTCTGGCATGGGCTCTGTGTGTGTGTGTGTGTGTGTGTGTAACATATGTATATGACTGCGGTCTGAGTCCTGCACTTAGATCTTCATGGAGGCCCATCAACCTCAAAGAGAGCCTGAGCAGGCATAGAGGTCCTTCTGCATAGATCCAGTTGTAGGATCACGGCCAGTGCATGCAGTGAGGGCAGTTTTAACTGATTGGAACTGCAGTAAGCTGGGTCCTTGTTTTGTTTCATAACGCAAGATTCCTCATTCACACGACTGCATAGAATTCAGGGTTTCATACCTCGGATAAAATGTTTACCCAGGGTTTACCAAGCTTCTCTGGCATTTGCCTCTCACCTGGGCTCACCCTCCATAGTTCCTGGGTGTCTGGGCTGCCAACTCACTGAATTTAAGGATTGTGAGTCAGTTGCTAAGAGAAACTTTCCAATAATTCTCCCGCTGCTCAGCTCAACTGGAGTTAGCAGCTTTGGGAGCCCTTCAGTAGCCAGGCTGCTGGCTGCCGTCCCTGTATTCAGCACGTTAATTAGCCCTGCTGTGAACAGGGTTAGATGACACACTGCTTGAAATGTCGGTAGCCTGTCTATGCTAGGCCTCCCAACATGGCTGCTGCCCGTGGATCGGAAATGAGGTTAGCAATGGTGGCACGTTGGTCAAGTGTCCCTACTGTAAACAGGGCTTTACTGCTACTTCATAGTGCGCTTTCTTGCAATATCCACGGAGGGCATAAAATGAGGGAAGAGAATGGGGGTTATTTAGTCTGCAGAGAGAAGAGCGAGGGGGGATTTGATATCAGCCTTCAACTACCTGAAGGGGGGTTCCAAAGAGGATGGAGCTCGGCTATTCTCAGTGGTGGCAGATGACAGAACAGGGAGCAATGGTCTCAAGTTGCAGTGGGGGAGGTTTAGGTTGGATATTGGGAAACACTATTTCACTAGGAGGGTGGTGAAGCACTGGAATGGGTTATCTCGGGAGGTGGTGGAATCTCCATCCTTAGAGTTTTTTAAGGCCCGGCTTGACAAAGCCCTGGCTGGGATGATTTAGATGGGGTTGGTCCTGCCTTGAGCAGGGGATTGGACTAGATGACCTCCTGAGTTCTCTTCCAGCCCTAATCTCCTATGATTCTATGATCCCTGGGGAAAAGCCTGCAGTGTCCTTTTGGCTGCATGCAGAACAAAACCAGCAGGAATTCTGACTGTCCCCTGCGAGCTAACATGCTGCAGATTTGTTTTTGTCTCACAGCTAGTAACATAAACACATTTTGCTCTTTACAGTTTACAATAAGGCAGCTGCAAAATAGCTTATGCTAAGAAATCATCCAGTTTCTCCCCCCAAGTCCGTGATCTATGGAGCTGGACCAGGGACTAAGCTGGTGGGGGAGGAATTTATTAATAAGAAGCAATAGTTGTCGTTTTTCTGCTTGTTCCTTTAGCTCACAGGAGGACTGTTTCTCTAGGTTTCTGTTGGAGTTGACTGGCTGCGTTTCATGTTTCTCATTAGTGAGATGAAGATGAAGGGTGGAAAAGGTCCTGGGGTTGGAATACTGTAAAGCGGCAAAGCAACACAAATAAAATGCCCAAACTAGAATTTTTTTCTCGGCGTCTAAGGGATACGAGCAGTGAGGTAGTAATTGCTACCAGGTGGTCTCATGTTTTGTTCTGGACTATTGGAGTAGAGGAACACATGTTTCCATCCATGCCCGTTTTCCTTCCTGAGCTAAAGAGATACCTCCTCTCACAGTCGTCGTTGTGCTCCTGCACTGCACATCAGAACCACATAATCAATTCGCTCTAATAAGACAAAGCAGATCCTTCCTGCTCTGCACTTAGAGGTGTTTCCAAGAAGGATAGTATCATTTTAACGGTTGAAAGCAACAGTACTTACTAAATGATGGCTTGGTAACTTTCCTTCATCAACGTTCCTTCATCTCAACTTTCCTTGGTAACTTTCCTTCATCCCTTGTGCCAGGGAGATTTAGGCTAGATATTGGAAAGCTTTTCCTAACTAAAGGATAGTTAAGCACTGGAACAGGGTTACCTAGGGAGTGTGTGGAATCCCCATCATTGGAGGTTTTTAAGAATGGGTTAGACAAGCACCTGTCAGGGATGGGCTAGGTATACTTAATGCTTCCTCAGCATGGGGGGATGGACTTAGAGCAGGGGTTCTCTAACTTTGTTGCACTGCGATTCCCTTCTGACAACAAAAATTACTACACGACCCCAGGAGGGGGGACCAAAGCGAGAGCCCACCCGAGCCCTGCCAAAACCCAAACCCTCCCGCCCCGGGCCCGCGGCTAAAGCCTGAGCCTCACCACCCCAGGCAGGGGGGCCGAAGCCCTTGGGCTTTGGCCCCCCTGCCTGATCTCCAGGCAGGGGGCCTGTAACCTGAGCCCCACCACCCAGGACTGAAGCCAAAGCCTGACCCTGGGTGGTGGGGCTCAGGGTTTGGCCCTGGGAGGTGAGGCTCGGTCTTTGACTTCAGCCCCAGGCAATGCGGCTCGGACTTCAACTTTGGCCCCGGACTCCAGCCAGTCTAACACCAGCCCTGGAGACCCCATTAAAACTGGGTCGCAACCCACTTTGGGGTCCCAACCCACAGTTTGAGAACCGCTGGCCGAGATGACCTCTTGAGGTCCCGTTCAGCCCTACAATTCTATGATTCTGTGTGCATCATGTCCACCAAGATGCCTTTGGTCTCTCTGAGGTGAGGGTCGTGTTTCTAGGTACATGTAGTATCTTTCCGTATGTTATCTATTAAGGATGGGGTTATTTACCTTGAAGCCTTGTAAGCTGAATCTTGTGTGCAGGTGCACAGTTATGGATGGGATAAAGTATGCTCTGTCTGTATAGATATATACTGGGTATACGGGTGTGTGTGTGTGGATTAGGATATTCAGATCAGGGATTTTTGCATATTTCTAGTGCATAGAAAAATAAATAATACCGCATCATTAACCCGATTTTACAGATGGGAGAAAAATAAGGCAGAGAGATTGAGCCTAATTTTCAGAGGTGCTGGGTATCACACTTTGAGTTGTGGATACTCTAAATACCAGCCTCTGCGTGACTGTTCTAAAGTCACACAGTAAGTCACTGGCTGAGAACCTGGCGCCTGTTCCCCTGCAGTCTCCCCCTTGTATCTGTTTCAGGCCCATCTACAGGTAAAAGGGAGAACTGGTATATGAGCTGTTGACACCCAACTAAAGATATTTGGAAAATGTGTTGAGTATTTTCCACAGTGTTGGAACAGCCTGGGGTGTGATTGTGCCAAAGGGAGGAGAAGTTTGAATTGTGTTTGTACTTTTCCTAAGTACAGATCTATCAGACTGGCAGTTTTATTGGATTGTCACATCTAAAAGAATTGTTTCCCTTCCCATGGCATGGCGTGTGTGCCCAAAGTTACTGGAACCCTGCATTTAATGCATTAAGACTCCTTATTAGGGCAAAGCTGTATTGAATAGTGGCCTGCCAGGACTAAGTAAAACTCCAAGTGTCCAGCCCCGTGGGCCTTGTAAAATCAGGACTAGTGTCTTCAGGGGTAGTTTCTGCTTCGATCACTCTAAAGTCCTGCTCAGAAATCCAGGTCATCTGTGATATCCTGCAAATCCAGGGCTCATCCTCCTTTCTGTAGCTCAAGGGTCGGCAACCTGTGGCATGCGTGCCAAAGGCGGCATGCAAGCTGATCTTCAGTGGCATTCTGCTGCCAGCCAGGGTCCCGGCCGCTGGCCCCGCTCAGTCTGCTGCTGGCCTGGATGGATGGAACCCCGGGCTGGCAGCGGGATGAGCGGGGTTGGCAGCCAGGACCCCAGACTGGCAGCAGGCTGAGCGGCTCAGCTCGCTGCCGGTCTGGGGTTCTGTCTGCCGCCCGTGCTGCCGGGCTGGGGTTCTGTCTGCCGGCCCCTGCCAGCCGGAGTCCTGGCTGCCTGCCCCACTCAGCCTGCTGCTAGTCTGGGGTTCCGTCGGGAGGGCCCCTGTAAATGTAAAATTTATTACTGGCACGCGAAACCTTAAATTAATGAAGACTTGGCACGCCACTTCTCAAAGGTTGCCGACCCCTGCTGTAGCTTATTCTGCCCACCTTTGAGTCCTATTGCGTAGTGGTTTGAGGAAGGAAAGATTTCATCCCTCCCTGGTTATGTTGAATGAGCCTCTTTCTCAACTGAGTATCAAGCCCTGTAGAGTTTTTCTCATGTCTCAGGCTTCGCGTGGCATAATTTGTAACTAGCCTTTTCCCGAGACTGAAACCTTTCACACTGTTATCCCGCAGCTGGGTAACTGGATTTCAGATCCGGTTCCTAAACCGGCTTCATAATACTGCAGGTTAGGGATTGCAAACACCCCCTTCTAGACCCCCAGTAATCCCCTTTCTTGCTAACTGCAGCTTGGTGGGCTGAGCTAGCAGATATTCGGCTTTGCTTCTGCACCATGGTGGGAGGTGAAATAATTTGCAGATAGATCCTGCTTGAAAGAAAACAACTTAGCTCATCATCTCTTGCTGCCAAAATTTTATTCCTCAATATAACTTAGCTTCTCCGTTTGATGGCACAATTTCTGTTAAACAAACCTCAGTACATTTTCAATGCTTCTGTTGCTCCTTCAAAGCTATTTATTTAAGAGCTTTCATAAATTCGTCTCCCAAACCCCTGTTCTGGTGGTGGAAGGGGAACAGTATTAGTTCCATTTTACAGGTGGGCAAATTGAGGGAAGATAGGTTTATGTTTGGATATCCTGAACCTCTGCAACTCTCACTGGAGTGAGCAGGAGCTCAGTCCAAGATGGTCAAGAGAGTATAAGAGTTGGGAATAGAACTCGGGAGTTCCTGCCTTTCTGACCTGTATTCACATCAAACCATTCCTTTCTCATCTGTGGTTGAGAGCTGCCCTCAACCTTAAAATCATCAGATCATAAACCTGTGTTTGAATTTATGGGGTAATGCATTGCGCCCCTCTCTGGAGAATAAACCTCTGCTGATTTTTGCTGGGAAAGAAAGATCCCCAGTAGGCAGAAGGCAACAGATCTGGCAGCTCCTCTACCCTGCTGCGGAAGGCTGGAGAAAGGATACTTGCTAACGTGTGCAGATGCCTGTCCCGGGGAAAGTTAGTCAGGGGTGGAGATGCTGTCTTTCAGCAGAGCCAGAAACCGGTGTCTCAGGCCCACTGAATCCGAGGGGAGAGTATTTGATTGATTTTTCCTGTTAATCCATCTGAGGACAGGATTAGCTCCCCATAAATTCCCGAGGATGCTCCATGCTTACCTACAGCAGGTGGCCAAAATAATCGGTTCTGTTCATTATACCATGGAGGGATTTTCCCCAGTGACTTTAGCTGGCTGTAGCCACTGGTTTATGCTCTTCTGCAATGAAAGCCGTTTATGTGGACCCTTGCCCCCTCTCACACCGTTCCTAACAAAGCAGGATTGCTCTCAGCTGAATCTTGAGACTTCCCTCATACTTGTGTTGTTTCCATTACAGCTGATAGAGAGACAGTTCAGTGGATGGTGAAGATCAGTTTTTAATGACCCATTAAAACACACTCAGTTGATTATGTCTCTTAAACTCTCAGGACCTGAGTCTTTATTCATATCTCTTTGGCTTTGGTAGAGTTACTCCTGATTTATGCCAGTGAAGTTTGGATAGGGTCCTTTCTGTATCATCAGTGCCAGATAGTCTTCAATAGCCTATTGGGTAGCCTAGGGAACTGTAAAGTAAACTTTACTCTACAACCTTTGAAAATCCAGAATCTGTCAAGGGAGGTGAGCTGACAAGAAGCCTAGGGCATTTGCTGGGTATTAATAACCAGTTTACCAAGAGCTATTAATGTAAATACCTCAAGAAATTCCTTGGGAATGAGATCATTATTTGCTATAAGACATCCCTTCATTTGCTATTATAAGGCAGACCCATGTCCTTTGTCTGCTTGCAAAATTAATGTAACTCTTTGCACGTGTGTGGCAGGTCAAGGGTTTCCAGTGCACATGCTTATAATGCTTGCTTTTTTCTAATACACCAGCAAAAAAACTGAGGCCAGAACAGCCGGCCCTCATGAGTACAAATGTCTCAATGTAGGGCCAGATTCTGATCGACATTATACTGTCCGGAGTAACGTCAATGAAGTCAATGTTCACTGAAGTCAGTTTTATTTTCGATTTTTACCGTGGTATGACTGACTACAGAATCTGGCCCCTTGTTTGCATTCCAAAGTGATCAGTTATTAACTTTGGTGTCACTTCTGCTGGGATTTTTAGACGCCTAAGGGAGTTAGGCACCCAACTCTCGCTGCCTTTGAAACCCAAGCTTCAGTCTAAAGTGGAACTGGATGTTCCTGTTATGGAAAGGCTGGCCCAAACCTATCAGCTGTGTTTCCTTATCTCCCCTGATCGGCCTGCTGTGTGTGTTTGTTTCTAAACAGGATGTTGATTTTGTTACTTTTGTGCTCTAGCTGGTGACTCCCTTTTAAACTTGTGCCAGGGAGACTTAGTTGGGGGTGGAGATGGATGGTGGAATAGAGCTGTTTGAAAGGTTTTTTATTTTAATTTTTGTAATTTCAATGAAATTTCAAAGTTTTGCTATCACCCCTGCCTCCGAAAACCAAACAAGGCTTGACTGATTTTGTCCTGGGTTTCTATCAGTTTGACTTTTAAATTAATTGTCTATCAGTTTTGGGGGTAAATTTAGTGGTGGGGAAAGATTTTATTTTTGGTTTGACCGCCTTGGAGGCCTTTATGTACAAGACAGACATGTTTCCCCTGCACGGCTCCGTGATGATCCGGAAGGATCTGGCTCTAGGAACGTGACAGCTCCGTATCCAGGAGCCATTGTAGCCTAGACACCTCTGCTGAGACTGACAACAAGGATGGGCAATTTGAACCAACTGCTGAATGGTGGATTGTCCTTTTGGACAGCTGCCCACTGGGAAATGGACTGAGATCCTGTTTCACGTGGCCCCTCTGAATGGCCATCAGATGGGAACAGCTTTCAGTCGCTTCCGATCTAGGCTGGCTTAACACCAACAACCTAGCGAGCAGAAAAGATTCTCTCTACCAGCTCCCTGAACTGTTCAGAAGCCCTCACCCCATTTTGGCTTTCTTTTATCAATGCTACAATTAATCAAAATCTTAGCTTCGTTTCTTAGCGCTTTATCCACCTTAATTACACTCTCCTAGCTACCTTTCAGATCACTGTCACTCCTTTGCTACTCACTCTGGAATAGTGCCACATGTGGGCTCTTGTAAAGACACTTCAAGATTACAGTTGTGTTTTGGCTCCTTTGGATTTTGATTAACTTAATTTGCAGAATCTCCCCTCTGGTGGTGGTAGATGTCATTCATTCCAACCAACCAACCAACCATTTTAGCTCAGTTGCAGCCATAAGACAGTCTTGTGTTTTTGGTCAGGAGGAAGTTGAACAGTTTTTTGTCTTTTTTTGTTTTGTTTTTTTTCCCCCCCATGGGCTTATCTCTTCTCCACTCCCCAGTCGCTGGAGTCATTCCTGATGAGCGATCCAATTTGGGAGCAAGATGTGGAATCTCCTGCCAATCTCCTCTTCTGTAAACGTGTCATAAGGAGAGTCGCTCTCACTCTCGGAAGTTCTCCTTAGGCTCGAGGCTGTTAACGCTGCAGCTCCGAGAAGCGTTGGAGAGCCCTTGCTTTATCTCCAGTTTGCCATCTCCCACCCAGCTAATTTACCGGGATAACAGCTATGTCAAGGGCCACATTTTCACAGGGCCTGCAACAATGCACCAGCTTTGTTTGCACTGCACCAGTTTGCATATGCCCCCCAAAAAAAAAAAAATCCCTGAATTTTGTGCAAAGTGTCGATTTATGCATGTGTAGTGTGTGATGCAAGTAGAATTGCACAAGTGTGTCTGCGTCCCTTTGGGTGACTGATCCAGAGAGAGGGATAGTCTCCTGCTGCTGTTCCCAGCTCATGGACTTAGTCCTTTCACTCAAGTGGCAGAGGTCTGAACTTCAGACCTGAGATCGGTCCTTGGTGACAAACTAAGCAAAGGGTCATTACACAAGCAAGTGGATCTGTAGTTAGTCAATCTTAACTTCAGTAAACGAATTCTTTTTAAATGTAGCTAAACCAGTGCAACTTCTGAGTGTAAATAAAGCCTGTATCACCCTGCTCTCAGCTTCCCCGTCTGGCTTCAGGAAGCAGATGCAACATGGGAAAGATAGGAAAATTTCTGTACTAATCCATTTTGCTTGAGATTTAGCAGTAGTCTTGAATTAATCCAGGGTTCTTTTAAAGTTCCAGTTGCAATACTTGTCTCAACAACTTCTTGTGACAGGGAGTTCCACAGGCTGGCTGTGCAGAGAATTATTTCCTTTGAGTGGTTTTGAATGATTTCACTAGCTGTCTGATTTCCTTTTTCTTTCAGAATGTTTGCCAGCAAGAGGAAGCAAAATTACTGGGCTTACTCCATGGACTGCACTGGCAACGAAGCTCACATCTCCAGCTGCAAACTGGGCAACCATCTCAGCGTGGATGCCGAGAAGAATATCACCTGTGAAAACGGGATGCCTGCCGTGGTGAGCTGCATCCCTGGGCGTGCCTTTGCTCCCAGCAGCAACAGTGGCTTCCGAAAAGCCTTCAGGCAGGAGGTAAGGAGACCGCTCCAGCCATCCCACTGGAAAGAGCGTTGATTTTACGGGTTTGTGTTCAATTGCATAAATACGATCAACTATCGGACATGTGGAGATTTCAAAGATCAAACTAATTTCATCCAGCTCCAATAACACACATTATTCTGAATGAATGCAGTGTAGTTTACCATTGGAAACATTTTTATCCTTACAAAAGACAGGCCCCAATCCTGTAAAGACTCACCCTTGGGCATAGCTTTATCTACTGAGTGGTCCATCCACTTAGTGGAGCTGTTCACAGTGGGTAAAGCTTAAGCATATGAGTACATCTTTGCAGGATCAGGGCTGCACTGTGTTAGGACAAAAATGTTTGTGTGTGACTGTCGATTATTCTGCATTCATTCAGAATAATTTGTGGTGGTGTTAGAGCTGGATGAAATTCGTTTGAGTTTTGAAATCTCCATGAAAAATTTCATCCGTTTCAAATTTCAGCCAAAAATTAAAACAATAAGAAGTGGGGGGAAGAGTTTTGACAACTTTGTCCTTGTTCTTCAACCAACTATAGCACTGTAAGAATGTGTTTGAATTCCTATGCGATTTTGACCAGGAAAAAAAATTAGTTTTTTGCGGGAGATGTAATTTATTTCCTGTGGTTTAACATTTCTAATAATAATTTATTTATTGGTTATCATTTGAGTTATAATAGTGTTTTGAGACCCTCTCCCCACATCAGGACTGCATTGTGCTAGGTGCTGTACATACACATAATAAGAGAGATCTCCTGCTTAGGGGAGCTGACAATTGAAAGCTCCAGTCTGTAAATTGTTCTGCATAGGTACTCCTCTATTGATTTCAGCCTGGCTCCTCATGGAGCTAGTTGCAGGATCAAAATAGACCAGACAGACAAAGGGTGGGAGAAGACTGGGAACTGAGGCGCAGTGAGACTAATAAGGGTATGTCTACATTGCAATAACTCTGTGTGATTGCAGCTTGTGTAGCTATATCCATGCTAGCTTTAATCTAGCTAGATCAGAACGATGAACTGTGAGAGCACAGGTTCCAACATAGGCTGTATGAGCCCACCTAGAATCCTGGGTAAATATTTGAACCGCTAGCTCATTATGCCTCCACAAGCTGCGCTCAAACCCTGGGATTGCAGTGCAGGCGTGTCTAAGCCATTTCCCCGATGGCATCAGTGGCAGATGTAGAAATGGAACCCAAACCCGCTGAGTCCCACTCCCAATGCCTTAAAAACTAAACTACCTGCCTTGCGGTTCTTAATTCCCTTCCCCTCCACCAGCAGAGCTCTCTTTACAGTGAGCGTCCCAGCACATAGATTGGGTTGGGCGTCCATCTTCCAACCTCGCTGCTGTTCTAACTCGGGATGATGCTTGGCTCAGGATGTTGTGGGGTTCGTTTCGCGCCGAAGTTGGCAGGGCAACAAGCAAGTAGGAAGAAAATACATATGTCACAGCTTTGTTTTGAGTTGTTCTGTTTAAGCCAGTTGAACAGTTGCCTGGTTGCTGCTGGGCTTGCTGGTTCGCAGTTATTTAGACTCTTCTGGTTAGTCTCTCACTATAGATCTTGTACATAATCCAACATCTTGGCTATTTGGTATCTTCTACTGACAAATACCATTGAGTGACAGAAGATCCTAGCACAAGTGCTTGTTTGAATTTTAAGGGGATTTAGTGCTGGGGAAATGTGTCAGCTTGGCCTAGTCAATAGATCACTAAAATGGGTGTCAGGAGACTAGGATTCAATTCCCATCTCCGCCGCTGACTTACTGAAACCTTTGGCAGGTTACTTCCCCTCTCTGTGCTTCTGTTCCGCTCCCATGCTTCTTCCATCTTGCTTGTTTAGCTCATAAGGTCTTTAAAGAAGGGAATGTCTTGTACTATGTGTCTGTTTGGGGCCTGCAACACTAAGGCCTTGATCTCGGTTGGGCCATTGACTCTTCACATGCCTGGAGTTATTCACGTGTGTGGTCAAGTGTTTACAGGATCTGGGCCTCAGAGGTGAAAGGCTGTGTAAACCATGAATCTTCTTCTGAGCTGTTCAAATCGCCAATTAATTCTTTAAGCATTCTTGTAGGCTCTGGATGTCCTTCAACCGGGCCTGGCCTGGAGGACTGTGTGCATCTCCAGTTTTAAACCCTGAAGGTTCTTTGGTCTCAGGCCTCGCTCAGGTCACTGTTCACTTATTTATGGCTGGCTCTCCAAAGCAGTAACTCATTCTCCACCTGCAACGCCAGCCGCTTCTCTCCCTCCTTGGAAGGTAATGGGCAGAGCTGGAAAAGGTTTTAATCCTCCCAGTGCTGAGTTTAAAAATAAAATTTTAAATCTATCCTGGTCTGGATCTGAACCAGCAAGCCAGCCGTAAAAGACTCATTATCCCATTCCCAGTCTCCTGACTGATTCTGCCTCCTGCATTGCGAGCTCATAGGATGGATTGAAAAATGAGCTGTCATTTTCATGAAAGTGTCATCCCTTTTTTTTAATCAAAATTTGAAATTTTGATGAAAAATGTTTGGTGGAATTTTAAAAAACCAAAATATTACCACCGGTTCTACAGCAGGTCAAAAAGCTAACCAAGGTACTTTCTGTGCCCTCTATTACCCTAGTATCTGAGCGCCTCACAATCTTTAATATGTTCAGCGTCACAAACACCCAACTTGGTTTTTGTTTAAACTTCAGTGAAAAGTGTCATCAGAACTGTGAAAATGGTTCTGGCAGGGTGCCATCACCACAATATCTGTGCACCTCAAACATTAACAGTTCTTTTCAGAACTCCCCTGTGAGTAGGGAAGAATTATTAATAATTCTCATTTTGCAAATGGGGAAACCGAGGCACAGAGCTGAACTGGCTTACCCAAGGTCACACAGGGAGTCTGTGGCAGAGCCAGGAATAATACCCAGATCTCCTGACTCCCAGTCTAGTGCCTTAACCACAAGACCATTCTTCCCTTTCCTTGGCATTTAACTGTATATGGTAATTCTTCAGTAATAGAAGTTCTATGTAATCATGGCTATGGTGTGATGTCTGTATGCTGACATGCAGTTACAGATTCAAAGCCAAAGGTATTTGACTGACGTTGTGCTGTCTTGCGCAGCTTTAACTGGCTTTTATTCCCCCTTCCTCCCCCCCCCCCCCCCCCGTTCAGGATTGCAGACATGTCTTTTGCACTGCATGCTATAATTATACTGGGTGTTACCTTCTGTTGAGTTAAATATTTCTGTGCCCTTAAACCTCAGCAACATAACTGGTTACTGAGATGCTCACCAGACAGTGGTAGAATACCTCCTGGGCTACTGCATGGAACCGATGGTCTGTTTTCATAAGATTGCAGGGACTTGAAGCAAATGTATTCTTGGGGAATTGTGATAATTTTTCTCCTTCCGTAAGTGTGAGGCAGGTGCGCTACTGTGGGTTTCTATATTATCATATACTTTAAAATACAGCTCTTCAACTGGGGAATCTCAAAGTACTTTGGAGACCGAATCAATTGAGCCTCGCAACATCGCTGTGAAGTACTGTAGGAAGAGTTTTTTATAACCTTTTTCTGACCATGAGATTCTTGCATTAATCGTAGTCTGTTTTACACAAGTGGCATTTATCAAAGAAACCATTACATCTTCAGACAAACAGGCTTCTACTTAGCTTGAGCTCCAGCTCTGTCTCACCTGATTTCCAGGGATCCCACCCTGTCTGAAACAGCAGAGACCTCTAGTGACTGAATAACATACGGCAAGTAAACATATAATTACAACTATCTCAAAAGGCACCTTCAGCTTTCTTGTGTGTGATTTAAAAGAAAAAAACATTCTTTTCGGTCGAGATCCTTGGGCAAAACTCCTATCAGCCTCAGTGTGGGCAAGATCAGGGCTTATAAGGATTGAAGGATAGACCCAGCCCAGTTGTAAGGTATACCATCAGCTGGGATCAGTGTTCTGGGACAGCATGTTACCATGCAACTTGTGAAAAGGCTGCATTTATTCCACTGTTAATAGTTACTTAATCTGTAGCTTTCTGGAAGGGACAATTTCCTCCGCCTTATGGGAAAGCATGGACACAGTGTACTTGGATGATGCAATGGTATTTGGTTTAACATATTTTTTACAGCTCTTATGAAAGCTGATGTTCACGCTGGGATTTGGGGCCCCAGGTTCTTATCCAAATCGGCTCACTGGACCAAATCCTCCGCTGGTGTAAATTGCTGAAGCTTCATTGACTTCAGTGAAGCAGCACCAGTTCATTGTCTCTTAGTACTGAGTATATCTGAGGAATGTGTTTTTCATTTCATTCTGACTCTCCTTGTGTCTGTCTGCAGCATGCAGGCCAAATCCTGCCTTGATTGGCACAGGAGGGGCCGCTCCCGATGCACCCACTGCCACAGGAATCCTGGCTGCCAGGCCAGGATTCCACAGGCAGGCCCATGCACTGTCTGACTGACATTCTTTGCCGTCCTTCTGGGGAAGGCAGCCATGCCGCCAGGGCTGTCCTGGGGCCGCCAGGACCAAGCTGAATCTTCAGTTAAAGATGATGTCATGCGATGAAACTTCCAGGAATACATCCAAACCAAAATTGGCAACCCTACTTCTGGGCAACTGCAACGTGCTCATGCACACGCTGCTGTGGGTGACTAGCAGGCTAGCCGGCTGGGGGAATAGACGCTGGTCCCAACCCTCCGACTCCACCCTCTTGGGGACGTGGTGTGAGGGTTGATCTGTGAGCCACCAGGCCTGTTCCTGTATGTTATAACAGCATCCTGTCTCCCAACTGTTTGTGCCTAGGGTGGTCTGTGCCTATGCCCTCTTTGCTCCCAAACCCATGCACCAGAACAGCAGAGAATAAGATTCTAGCACATCTTCTACTCTACTGTGTTCCCCATCCCTTTGCATGAACTAGGACTATGGAAGGGGAGACCCACATGTGTGCATCGTGAACCGTAGCCATTTCTTGGGACCAGCCCTTTCCTGAGGCATGAAAATATACATTTAAGGGGACTTCTCTCCTCCCTTTCTCTCCCACCATCTCCCTCTTGGAGTAAGTGTAACCGCACAGGGTCTCCTTAAGCCTGGCCGTCCTGGACAGCTGCCTGCTATAGACTGTCCATCTGGAATGGTACCGTTTTTTAGAGGAACTGTAGTGGGACATCAGAGAGAAGCCCTGTTGCAGCGGTTCTGTTATTAGGGGGTCATTCGGCTAGTGGTCTGTATTTTCAGAAGTGACCAGTGATTCCATGTGCCTCAGCTTTTGTGTATGTTGTATGAAAATCAGGTCCCGTTAAGGTTCTCATGTTGGTCATTTCTGGAAGTCTGGGCCCGTGCAGTCAAGTTTATTAGCAAGTTGGTAAACAGCATGGCTATAACAAGGCCAAAAGTTTGAATTCTAAATAATTGCTACTTGTGGCAGTTTCGTTCATAAAGAGTGACGTTGCACCTGGGTTTTTGTATTACAGCAGCAGTTGGTCAGGCTGAAAGGCGGGGCCAAGATTGGAGAAGGCAGAGTGGAAGTGCTGAAGAATGGGGGATGGGGAACTGTTTGCGACGATCAATGGAACCTGATTTCAGCCAGTGTGGTCTGCCGAGAGCTGGGTTTCGGGAGCGCCCAGGAGGCTATAACAGGCGCAAGGCTCGGGCAAGGTAATGATGAGAACGTATCGGACCGTCAGCTTTGACTGCCATCAGAGAACTCCCAAGGGAAGTGAAATTAGATGAACAGGAAAGAGAAATTCAGCTAAGTCTTTTGAACTTCAGTAATGTTATGGGCCAGATCCTGAGACCCACAATTCCCATTGAAATCATTAGTATGGGGTTGTTGGAAGTCACTGAGTTGCAGGAAGAGCTGGTCAGAAACTGGAATTTTCATTCTGCAGGAAATAATAATAAAAAAATGTTTTAAATTCCTTCTGAACCAGAACAAAAAGCTGAAACTTCCCACAGAATGAAAATTCATTAAAAAAAAAAAAAAGAAAAGAAAAAAAAGATTTGGTCAAATAATTGTATTTTGATAAGGTAGAAACATTGTGATGGGATATTAGATGGGGTGGGATCCGAGTTACCCAGGAAAGAATTTTCTGTAGTATCTGGCTACATACATAATCTTGCCCGTATGCTCAGGGTTTAGCTGATGGCCATATTTGGGGTCGGGAAGGAATTTTCCTCCAGGGCAGATTGGAAGAGGCCCTGGAGGTTTTTCGCCTTCCTCTGTAGCATGGGGCACGGGTCACTTGCTGGAGGATTCTCTGCTCCTTGAAGTCTTTAAACTACGATTTGAGGACTTCAATAGCACAGATATAGGTGTGAGGTTTTTTGCAGGAGTGGTGGGTAGAAATTCTGTGGCCTGCGTTGTGCAGGAGGTCAGACTAGATGATCATAACGGTCCCTTCTGACCTAAATATCTATGAAAAACAAATTTTTCTTTTGACTTTTTGAACTTTTAATATAATATATACATATTTGTCATATATCTACATATGTCAAATTATTTCATACCATATAAATTGTATTTGTTACCGTTATATAGTATGTATTATAGTTAAGATTTTGATATAATATAATAGCCAAAAGGAAATTTTCTTATTGAAATGAAATGAGAAAAATCAGCATCTATACATTCCCGTAAAATGTTTTGATTTGACAAAACTGACTTTTTGCTGGAAAACCATTCCATGACAAACTTTTCTACCAGCGCTTGTTCCAAGGGCTCAGGAGTCCAGCTGGTTGAATTGGGGAGCGGAATTGCAACTTTTCCCACGTCGCTATTTCAGTGGTAGCTGACATTTTGACTCTTAAAAGTCGTGTTTCAGAAATGTCATTCAGAGTGTCTTTGGATTTGGCCAAGGGTATGGAACAAAATGGTTGAGGACAGACCTTTTGTTGGCTTCGTAGATTCATAAATATTTAGAGATCTGCACAAACATCAAATCCACCCTTACGAGCACAAGTTTGTTCTCTGAGACCCTAGCCACACCACTTTTGAAATAACAGTGGCTACAACTGTGTTCAAACGTGGAGGCGTTCTTTTCTTGCCTTCTCTGTCTCCTTTCCTTATCTGTTTCCTACTAACTTTAAAAAGACATAGGCATGGGAAGCAATTGAAGTTTGATAAGGCTTGCATGTGGGAGAGGTCAGCAGTGATGTATCTTTATATCCAGTTGTGTGAGAAATGAGCCAAATTGATCTGTATGGCCATGGCTGTTTTCATAGATTTAAAGGCCAGAAGGAACCACTATGATCAACTCATCTGACCTCCTACATCATGCACACCAGGGGATATGTCTCAGTAACTTCCTGCACCGGAGGAAAATTATTCTTCCCTGCTATTTAAGTGAGACTATTGAGCCCAATAACTTGTGGTTGAACTAGATAGAGCACATCATTTAGAAAGAGACCCAGTCTTCATTTAACGACTTCTAGTGAGGATGGATTTACCCATTCCCTTGGACAGCTGTTGCAGCCGTTACTTACTCTGGTTGTTAAGAGTTAAAGAATGAAAAATATCTCTTATAAACTCACAAGGATAAATATCCTGGTGCCATTCACTACTAGAGCTTGGCTCCAGCTGCAAAATATGGGTCTGGATCCTAGTTTCAAACACCTTAAAACTCAGATCTGGAGTCTTGGTTCAGTCTGTTGTAACCAGATATGCCAAACCTGCGAGAAAAAAGCAGAAATTGGGCTTGTTTTTGGCTTAATTGGCTTGCGAGTTGCTTGTTGCTTGTTTGGCTTGTAGCTTGTTGCATGTTGTAGCTTGTTGCTTCTTTTTTTTTTTTGGTCAGCTCCCAGCAAGGGGGGGCAAGCAGGGGCAAGGGTGGGGGAGAGAGAGAGTCAGTTGTGCACAGTGGGCCCACCACAGTCCCAGATTGCACGCTGGGGGATCTAGTCACATAGAGTGTTGGGGTTCTTAGGAATTGGCTTGTTTTGGCCTTGTTTTGAAATGGGGTTAGCCTGATTTCGGCTTATTGTGGAAGTCGGGGTGCTTATTTACCATGTGAAAATTGGCAACCCTATAGGAGCTATTTGTACAGTCTGGAACCAGATCTGGGTTTGGATTTCCTGCATGTGGGGATGATTGAGATCCCAGGCTTTAGTTACCTCAAAATCCAGAGAAGTATCTCCCAGGCCTGCCTTTATAGTCCCTAGCCCTTGCTCTCCTATGGCTAGCGTCAAATCTAAAGAAATCTACCAGCAAACAAAAGTCAAGCTGTGAAACCAAATGAATAATTGAAACTCCTCCAGACTTTTGGTTTGGTGAAGGAGAAGGAAAATTAATTACACGTATGAGAAATGGCCAGAATGTGAAAAGCTTGAAATGTGCCCTTACTGAACAAATTGCCAAGGAGCCGGGTGAAAGGACACAGAGTGTTGCTGATGTGTATTTGACTGTGGGTATAAGGAAGCATTATCTTCATGCATAAAATGCAGCATAGTAGGGGAGAATGTCCTACTCTGTCATACTACACTCACAGAACCTGGAAACTTTTAGCGGTGGCTGTTCATTCCCAGTGAAATTCTTTCCTTTTATTTTAAACACTGAGCACACTGCGTCCCCAGGCTCAATTTACCTTGGCCAAAATTTCTCTCTCGGATCAATAAATCTTGATAAGTCTCCTCTCCAGAAAGTCATCTCTGCTTATTGCAGGAGGATAAGAGCCTGATGTGACTGCATTTCATATGGTATAACGGGATAGCTCTTAATCCCATATGCCATACAGAGGTGTGACTCCAGCATGGGGAAACGACCCCGAGCTAGCTTAGGTCTAGCTAACTTGAGTAACAGCAATGAAGCCACAGCAGCATGGGCTGTGCAAACCCATCTGGAATCCTGGCTCTTTGCTCGGGCGACTGGCCCGTGCTGCAATTGTTACTCCAGCGAGCTAGATCAAAGCTCGCTCAGGTACGTCTACACATGCTGCAGTCACACCTCTGATTGCAGTGTAAACCTGCCCTGTGACATACGGGAGGTCAGACTAGATGATCTGGTGGTCCCTTCTGGCCTTAAACTCGATGAATTCTCAACCTCACTAAACAAGCCAAACGTAGACCCATTTTACAGATGGGGGAACTGGGAGACCGATTCAATAACTCTCCCAGGGTGTCTGTTGAAGAGCTGGGAATAGAACCCCAATCTCCTGAGTCCCAGGCCAGTGCCTTAATTACATGTCCATCAAACCGTTCTAACTCTGAGTGCTCCCCATCCCCAAAAGCCTAGGAGAAAACATGTATCTATAGTACCCAGAAAAGTATTGTATATAGTAGAATGGTATATGGGCGTCCAATCCTGTACCTCTTGCTCACACAAGTAGTTCCTTCAAACTTAATGGGACCGCTTGCATGAATCAGATTTATAGGATCACCTCCTATGCAGCTATACAAAGTCACTTCTTTACCCAGAAGAAATGTAGCCCTATTTTTCTGTTTTATCAGCAACTTTCAGCACAGACTGTCCTGCAACACGGAAACGTTCCAGTGCAAGGGGGTTGGTCTTTGACATGCAGAGACAGCAAAGAGACTTAACAGAGAAGGACAAAACTTGCAGGGGTGAGGTGAAACAAAGAGCTAGGTCCCTGTTCCTTTTCCCCGCCTCTTTTCTCTCTCTCCGATGATTGTTTTTCCTGTATGTATTTATTTATTTAAGATTTTTCTATGAGGACAGAAACTTAGGACCCAATCCATCCGGCAATCCTGGGCAAGGTCTAAACCATCCAGGTTCCCTGATATGTGTGAGAGAGGGCCAAATTATTGCGTCCGTGTCAAACCCATCTGGAATCCCACCCTCTCCAGAGGTCGAGCACAAGAAGGATTTTAATATGAGAGAGAAACCAGAACAGGCAGAGACACGTTCTCTTTGGCTTCCATTGTTAGTCTCCTTTTTGTGTAAAGCCTTCCATCGGCTTCTGCAGAAGCCGGGGCCGGACTATTGGCTTCTGTGAGAGCTGTAGGCAGGCTAGGAACGTAGGGTCACAGAATTTTCGGAGCTCAAGATAGAAATGCCTTTTGGATTATCTCGTCTGTATGGTGGTCTAGTGCTTTATGAAGTCTAGCTGATATAACATTAAGTGCATTCCCTTCCCTGGACCTCATACTAACTACACCCTGTGGGAAGGGGTTCGGAAGCGCAGCACGCACAAACGATGTCCTTATACCATCTGACGTATGTGAAACGTCTCATTCCAATAAAAATATTACAAGGGGAGGTGGGGGGGGGAGGGCTTGCAGTTTCCATTATAATTAGGATCTTACTGGAGAGCTCTGTTTTCTGTGTGTTCTGCTCAGTGCACATGTTAATTCCAGAGTCCCACCTGGAGGTATTGCAACATGCACCGAAAAGGGTTTTTCTGTTGGACAAAATGCGCGCGCGCACACCCCCCCCCCTTCGCTTCTTCCAATCTACAGTGTTGGTCAAAGGCTTCAGAAACCTTGGGGACATGGGAGTTGGCTTGAGTGGGGAGCAATGAATGGTGGGAAAAATTCAGTCAAATGGGGGATCTTACTGAGAGCTGTGTGAAATATTTGCATTAAGCCCCTCCAGTCCGAAACTCTCCACAGACTCCAGAATGGGTGCGATTGTTGGCAAGATCAAACTGTGCCACCTTCTTGAGCTATTTGACAGAGGGCAGAACACTTGTGTCAATTTCACCTTCTGCAGATGTGGATTACAAGGATTTTAATGAGATAAAGAAGTAACAACCGGCACAAACACATTTCCCCATTTACTTCCATTGTTGTTTTCCTTTTTAAACAAATATAATCCTCTGCCCTCTTGAAACAGCAAAATACAGAGTTATGAGCATCGGGGAAAAGAACTATCGGGATGTCAAGTCAGGTGATTTAATTGGGCCTTTCCATCTTTTGTCCCTGTGATTGCTCTGAGGAGAAGAGGAGCAGCGAATAGAAAAATGCTTCTGGATTCTGCTGCTGAACCCCTTTTTTCTGGTCTCTGTCATGACTCAGCAGAAGTCTGAACTGGTGGCAAGTCCTCCAGGTGGATGGGTGAACCACAGAGATTTATGCACATCTGAGCCAAAGGTGTTCCCACCTCTTCTTTCTGTCTAGCAGTTAAATTTAGTAGAAGGGTGGGTGTAGGAGCTTTCCAAGAAAGCGTCCCCACCACTGTTGGTAAACTAGTTACCCACCTCTGCGTTCCTTAGTCAGCCCTTTCCTTTGAGGGTCAGCTTAAAAGGAACAGCTATGGAGATGGGTAAGCTTATTCTTTAATGAGGCCCGAACAAGGATGGTCTTGTGGTTAAGGCATTGGCCCGTGACTCAGAAGATCTGTAGTTCCCAGCTTCCTGCCACAGACTCCCTGGGTGACCTTGGGCAAGTCCTTTAATTGCTCTGTTTCTCAATTCTCCAGCTGTAGGATGAGGATGATGGTCATGCCTTTGTCTGGTCCTTGAAGATTACAAATTCTTCAGGGCAGGGACTTCTTTTTACTGGTTATATGCAGAGCTTAATGGGGCCCTGATTTGAGTTGGGTCCTTTGGGTACTACTGTAATAAAACCAGCAACGGGGAATAAGAAATCAACTGTGGCGGTCGACAGTGGTGACACAAGCATCGCCATTCTCCCCCTGGTTTGCCCACTTGCTATTACGTGCTCACAGGACATCTTCAGTTTTTCCAAGGTCATGCTTACAAGTGGACCAGCCTGGTGCCTATTGCTGTGTGCTATAAGTATATTTTTAAAAAAGTGATGACTTTTGGAGTGCTTGCCATTTCCGACATCTGCTCCTCTTAACATCCACCTCAAAGGATAAGGGCTGACTAAAGAGGTGGGGGAAAGTAACTTATGTTTAGTAACAGTGGGTGGACTCCTTCCTCTTTCTTGGAAACCTCGTCTGTGGGTAATGCCTTCCCCCACCAGTGCCCTCCAGCTAAAGCTGACTTCTAGCCAGTAAAGAGCATCTGGAACACCTTTGGGTCAGATGTGCATAGCCGTCTGTGGGCTACACTGAAATGATTCATCTGTAGAACATGCCACCTGCCAGTTGTTTGGCTTCTGCTGAGTTGAGAGAGAGGATGACTCCATAGTAAAGTTCAGAAGATTTGTCTTTTCTCTCTCTCCTCATAGACAATCACAGGAATTAGAGATCTGTCAAGAGACCAAGTTGAGACCTAATATGTGGGGCAGATTATCCCACATCATCTTCTGCGGGGTTCTGACACCTGTTGGCAATGACTATCAGACAGGGGATACCGAACTGCAGGGATCTCAGGTCTGATCCAGTATGACAAGTCTTAGGAGTGGGAAAAGACCTACTGGATTATCTGATGCCTTCCACCAAGAGCAGGGGAAAGCCTCTATCCCTGACCAGCTATTGAACCCAGGTCCTGGATATGAGAGTAACCAACATGTAACCACTAGGGAGTATTGTGTGTTCATCCTTTTCTGCTGTCTCTTGCTCAAGAATGATGTGTCATTACTTGGTGCAAGATGCAGCTCTGTGCAGTCATTTGTCATGCTAGGAACCACACTGTTTCAAGTGTCATTGGATCAACTATTGATTACCTGTGGGTATTTTAGTATTCTCTGCAGGTCAAGTAGAAGAGAAATTTGAACATACACCTATCCTCAGGCCTAGACAATACAGTGACTCCTGCTATAAAATGCCTAGAGAGTTTTCAAATGATAACAATTGAAGACCACACCTTCTTACAATCCTTGTTAATGTCGGTGCTCTTGGAATCTTGGACTGCACACCTGTATTTGAGATTACTTGTTTGGCTGGGGTTTTATAAGGATCTGCATACTTTGTTTTCTTGCCCTGGCACATGTATATATGTCCCCATTTAAAATGTCAGGGCTTGATCGACTGCAGGTTCCTGTCCGATCAAACCAGCCAAAAAACTGGGTCATTTTGAAAATTTTCTCCAGCTGAAGTGTGTAAATTACAGATGAGTGGAAACTTGGCTTTTCCTTTATTTCTGGCACATTTGAAAATCTTAGACTGCTGGAAATAATTTCTTAACATTAAAAACAAGCAGCAAGATGACATTAGCAGAAATCAACTGAAGTCCTTTCGGGCTGGTGTGTTGAATGCTGGATTTCATTGTTGATCATCTGCAATAATATAAACTTTTGCTGATTTCAGCTTCCCTCTTCTTGGGGGGCTGGCAGGGAAATGACCACCCTGTATTTCTTTCTCTTAAAGGAATGGGTCCCATTCACCTAAATGAAATAGACTGTACAGGGTTTGAAAAATCCATCACAGACTGCAAGTTCAACACAGAGTCACTCAGTTGTAACCATGAAGAAGATGCTGCTGTAAGGTGCAACGTTCCAGCCATGGGTTTCCAGAATCAGGTGAGAAGTCAAATTATGTGGATGTAACAAGAATACAATGTGGTGTGTGTGTCTGTCTGTCTGTCTCTCTCTCTCTCTTCCCCCCACCCCCTCCTTATATGGCCTTCTTCACGATAGTACCCGAGTACCTATTATGATCTCAAAGTGTTTGTGGGAATAGTCACCCGAAGGAAGTGGTGGAAGCCCCATCAGTTGAGACATAAAACTAGGCCAGACAAAAAAAACTATGAAATGCACAGTTGGGCATAACCCTGTGTTGACAATGAGAAGGACACGGGGTAATGATTTCAAAAGTGCCTAAGTCCCATTTTCAATAGTGACTTAGGGCCAGATTTTAAAGGTATTTAGGCACCTAACGATGCATCTAGGTACAAAGTAGCCTATCCAGCTTTGCAACAGATTTAAGTCAAGCATAGCTAAAATTATTATTGCTTAAATATTAGCTCCATCACCCTTGACTTCTGCTAGCACAACACACATGACCCTCAGTTAAGCTGTTGATGGGAAAGGAGTTTTTAAAGACTCTAACCTGGGCTACCCACTGTCATTTAGTCTAGTGATTTGTGGAGGCGGGATAGATCTTTAATGTTCCAATCAGCGTGCACAGGATGTAATCCACCTTTTATGTCCCCTTATCTTTGTTCAAGGCCTACATCCTAAAACAACGGTCGTGTCAAACTAGGCTGGAGGCTAGGAGAGGAAATGTAGAATAAGTTTTGCTGAGAAATACTAACACATGGCATGGATGTCTCAAAGGAAAACAAAAAGCGTCCTGTGACTTTAACGAGCTGCCATGTGTCAGAGATTACGCGGTTAAGATTGAAGCCATTTCCTCAAGATGATAACTGTATTTAACGTTTCTGAAAGACAAAATACTGGAAGTACTTGTGACTTTGAAGCTGCAATCAAACAGCTTTCGGAAGAGGGACCAAATGGTTTTCCGGGGGCTGTGTTTTTTTCCAGTCCCGAAAAATATCCTGGGGAAATAACTGGTTCTGGCAATTGTGCTTTCTAAAGAAAATCCTGCAACGCACGTGCTGTGTCTCGGAGTGAGCCTTGTGTGTCTCATTCTGGCATTGCACCTGCTCAGGAGGAACGTTCTGCTGCTTTGTGTCGGTGTCAAATGAGCCAAGGGTGAAATTCACCTCTCAGCAATGGGCCCAGCGCAAGGTTTGTGGGCCACTTAAGTCCCACTTTAACCTTCGAAATAGGGCTTAAGTGGTGCCTGTGTTGGCTCTCTGCGTAGTGGGGCATCTCACCCCCCATGTGAGCAAGTGAGATTTTTCTCAAGGAAGACCAAAAGGGAGCTAGAGCAGCGAACAGTCACACTGATTTCACAGGGCAGACATCCAGGGTTGAGGTTTTGCATCTGGGTCGACCTTGCGCTAACTACCTTTAAGCTCCATCAGGATATGAGGATGTTCCATACTGAAAGGAAGGATGGTTGATTGGCTAATGTCCTTAATTAGGGTTGCATTCTCAGCTGTAATACAACTGTCCTGGGTGACCCTGCACAGGTCACCTAGAGCCAGATTTTTAAAGCAGCCTCTAATTTTGTGTGTTTCTGGGTTTTTTTGATTGCCCAACTTTATACACCTGGGGCCTGATTTCCCTTGATGGAAGCTGCTGGTGCTCGGTACCGCTAAAAATCAGAGGCTGTGTCTAAAGCTGAGCAGCCAAAGACTGAGGGACATAGGGATCATTTCCGATACATGGGCATACATACCATCTCCCTGTCTTCGTTTCCCCATCTATAAAAGGAGGATAAGAACACACCTCTCCCTCAGGGGGAGGCACTCAGATACCATGGTGATGGGCAGCACAGAAATGCCTCAGGCATAAACCACCAGTTGCATTTACAATCAAAGTGCTGTCACACACGGGTTGTGTTCCCCTTCCTTCTCCCACTGCACAACAGTGACACTGTTGTGTGGGTTTGTCCTGGGACCCCCAACTCTCATTAGAAGTTAAGATATGTGTGTGGGACTAGGTTACTTCTGCTTACTAATCCAGTGTGCTGTGGATTATTTTCTGTTCTACAAAGGAAAAAGCCAAGACTGGGAGGGTATGAATCGGGGCTTGGTCCATCTGGAAGTAGCATGTGGGCTCTTGCAGAGGTTCATACTAACCACTGGTACTCTGCCACAGCCCTTCAAACACTGACTCGGGATCTCTCTTGCCAGTAAGAACAAAGATCGTGTCAGAATCATTTGGCTAAACTCTTGTTCCATGAATTTTGACATCTGTATTATGTTAGACCAGAGAGCAAAATATGTTTTGAGCAGCAGAACAATAATTCCCCAAATGCTGTGCTTCCTAACTTCTGCTGGGCTGCCCCTTGGTGATATTAAAGTCCTACGCTTAATGCCATTGAGTATTCCCTGTGGGTGAAACTCATCCCTGTGCAGAGTCTGCACAAAGCCCATGCTGTACTCAAGCCCTATCCTGAAGATTTCATCAGCATAGAAGTGGTGCATAGGTTTTGGGCATGTCCTTTATTTCTTATTTGTATGATAGCAGTGCCTATTATATTGTGCTAGCCACGAGAGAATCACATAGGAAGAGACTGTTTCTGCCCTGAAGAGCTTACTGTCTAAATGGACGAGAGAATGGGTGGGAAGGGAAACGCAAATAATAATAAGGTCATGGAAAGATGTGCGAAGATTTGCCAAGCTGAGTTTATTAATGGTTCCATATTGATACGTTAGAGGGCCTGCTAGGGTTTAGAAGACAGGGAGGGGTCTGGTGTTCTGCGTTGTATTCTCAGCAGTGCTTCTGACTTGCAGTGTGACCTTGGCCAATCGCTTCCGTTCTCCATGCCTCAGTTTCTCCATCTCTAAAAAGGGGATAATGAGACTGCCTTCCACCTTTTCAGAAAGGGCTTTGAGATCCAGGCCTGCAAAATGCTCTAAAAGTGCAAGGAGCTGTCTTATTTATAATTATTTTGTGACCTCTCTGCTCAGTGCTTAATAAATATTAATAATTCCAGCATGTCCTGCAGTTTGTGTAGGCCCCTGCTTAGCATGATGAGACCTTATTTATTATTTCCATTATAGCAGTGCCTAAAGTCCCCAGGCTTAGTCCCCATTGTGCTAGGTGCTGTATAAACACCTAGTGAGAGACAGGCTCTGCTAAGAGGCGCTTACTATCCCATCTAATACCACAAGACAGTAGTAACTGTTAACTTGAGTTTGAAAGGGATAGAAAGCTTCCTGTTTCAGGGCTAGAACTGACCTTAGAGAAAACTTTCCCTGGGGAGCCTGTTACCCTAAAACTGTCTACTACCCAGTGTCTTGCACCTGCTTCAGTCGGGAGCAGCCACTGTCAGAGACCGGGTACTGGACTAGATGGGTCTGATCCAAACGTGTAAAGCCTGTGTCTCTAAGGGCTGGAGAAGGACATATTATCATCGCCACTTAACAGCTGCAGAACTGAATTGACTTGCCCAAGGTCACACGCGGAGTCGGTGGCAGAACCAGGAATTGAACCTGATCTCCTGAGTCCCAGTCCAGTGCCTTAACCCTAGGATCACAGCGAGGCTAGAAGGATCTGAATTTTCCCTCCCCAGCTGCTGTAGCTTCATTGCAAACAATTCCACATGCCACCAGCTGGGATGGTCCTTTTATAAATCACTCACTCAGATGCGAGCGGAGAATGTGTTTTGCTGCCCACATCTGCGAGCCTGTGTCTGTTCAGATGTGGAACTAGGTCAGTTGGGAAATTCCTGGCAGACGCTTTCAGAGAGCTGAAGAGGCTATTTCTCTCTTCCCTTGATAATCTGCAGCTGCGTCTGAGCGGCGGCCGTAACCCCTACGAGGGCCGGGTCGAAGTCCTCGTGCAGCGCAATGGCACTCTGAAGTGGGGGACTGTCTGCAGCCAGAACTGGAGCACCGTGGAAGCCATGGTGGTGTGTCGCCAGCTCGGCCTCGGCTTCGCCAGCCACGCCTTTCAGGTACGTCGCCTCTCTGTGGCGTGGGCTCTGGGCAGAGAGGAGCGAGGGGACCTTTTGCCCCTAGCCCTGTGTTGATCCACAGAGCAGGTACCGCACATCTGGGCACGCTGCCCTGCCAGCGTACCTCAACCCTGGGCGAGCAGGAGCACCCGTGAGGTGCGTGACAGTTCAGTCTGCAGGGCCCAATCTATCCTTGGCCTCCCTGCTGAGCCTGCCAGCAGTGATGGAGGGAAGGGGGTTAACCACCAGGCTGTGGGGAGCCTCCCTGTTCCACACACAACCCCCGAGCGTCAATCACATGGTAATGGTTTTGCTCACAAGTGCAGAGATTCCCTGGAGCCATCCAGCCCCTTAGCTCCCAGCAGTGTGTCCCATGGGCCTGCCACGTACGCCCTTCAGCCGACGAGACAGGACTATACTTCCAGCAGCACGAAGGCTTCCGGGGGGTGCAGTGGTTGGGAGCAGCCCAAGGGAGTTTGTTTAAATCCCAAGGGGAACTCTTTGATCTCGATGACCCCTTTACTCTGGGCTGACACCAGTTATGCTCTCCAAGTAGGTTCCTACCTCTCTCTCTCACTGTCCAAAACAAATGCACAAGCTCCTTGAATGCCCTCTGCAGGAATGCACTGCCCACAGCCTCCATCCCACGGTGAGTCCAGAATGATCTGGTCTAGCCTTGGGTGCAGCATGCACTACAAAGTACATCATGGCTGATAGGTATAGGACAGGGCTGCCACCATAGTGGGCACCAGAGCAGCCATATCGCTTGCCCTAGGGCAGAAATGGCAGGGCTGCCAAGGAAAACAAACCTTTTGGAAACTTGCATCTCAGGGCTGCAGTTCCTAACTCCTCTTCTGCTGGTTTCTGTGGCACATCTGGGGCAATGTTGTGACAACTTCCATCGTAAGGGACGCCCCCCCCACAGCACTTTGGCTGACAGAGACTATCTATAGGATTGTTTTCTCTGCCCTGCACTTCTAGGCTAGAATGTGGCAGCAGCTTAGCAGGACTCAGGAACGTTGCAGAGCAGCTTAGGACAGGGAGCAGAGAGTTACCAAACGATCCAAACGAAATGGCAGTAGGAGACTAGGGAGGCAGAATGCAATCCCTATAAAGGAAGCCAGCCAGGCAGGAAGCTAGTGAATGGGGCAGCAACGGAGGCCTGTCCCAAGAGAGACCCTTGTCCAGAGCTGAGGCAAACATGTCAAGCTTTTCAGGGAAGGGGCTGTCTCGCTGTGGGTGTGTTGTGCCGAGCACAATCTTGCTTCACCCTAAAAACACAGTACAAAATAATGTCAGCTGCCTTCCTGGGCTTGTTTAATGTGGGTAAAGAGTGAGGCCTTCAAATAACTAATAGCTCCTGAATCCTGCCGGGGACTGGGTAGCTCGCTCTGAAGATAGGCGAGACTCTAGGCAAAACCTGAGTGCCGCTCTGTGGTAGGTGAGTTATTGTCTCTGTGTAATAAACGACTCCATCTGGGATCTCCATGGAGAATGTTAAATATTAGGCCCAGTGAACATGGCAGACTCTAGACAGCATTATCATAGAGCAACTAACAAGGCTAGAGATGGAGCATATAGGTCCTTGGAAGACCATTGAGATTAAACAGCTGTCATCTAAGCGGGAGGCGCAGACAACCCACCTTCCGGCAGAGAGGGTTCCAGGGCCCCTGGCAATCCAAACGTTGTAATTCCTATACAAAAGGTTTTGAGGGAGCCGGCCAAAGCTGCACAATGCTCCTATGTTAATGTAGCCAGAGACCCTCCAAAGAAGCTTCTTCCCCACCAGGCCCCAGCCTCCCCTTACCTGGCAGCAGTTCTACTGGATCGGGAGGCCTTAACTGCACTCCTTAGGATCCAGGTCCTCCTTCAGGGGCTTGCCCATGCAGCCACTTCTTCCCCGGTGTCTTCAGGAATCCACCTGATAGGCCGACTACCCTCTCCCACCCCATTTCTCCAGCCAGCAGGCCTGCCCCTTTGTGCTTTGAGGGGAAAGCTGAGTTGCTGTTCCCCTCCTTTGGTATGTTGAGGCTGCCCAGGTTATTCCACCAGCACAACTTTGGGGTGAGTGGCCTAGTGGAGATGCCACTAACCTCGTGGCCTTTGGGCTCTTCTAGTTCGTCATGCCCTAAACTAGTGACCTGTAGGCTGCCTCCAGGCAATGATTTCCCACCGCTGTAGGCCTTCAGGTTGATGGCGATCCTCCCTCCACCATGTCCTAGCACTGGTCAGAAGGGCCTAATTCTTCAGGGATTGGGGTGGGGGCATAGTGCTGTCATTTCTCTCATGCAGGGCTTTGAATTCACAGCTAGTTTAGCAATCCACCTTCACAAGCCGCTGCTTTGGCTCTTTGAGTTTATTTTCTTGTGCAGCTGCCAAGCTAGCGTACAAGAGCCCAGGGCGGCTGCATCCATCGAACACCGCCCTTCCCAGTCTCCCGGCTCTATTGACGCGGCACCAATAGGCTGTCTTGAAACGAGATATTTTCCTTTAGCAGGGGCCGCGGGTATTTAGAATAGAAAAGACCCTTATGTGGGACCAGGGTGCATTATACACATGAACATAAAGCAACACTGTGGGGAACAGGGGTTAGCTGTGTGTGCAGAGGGCATTGCTAACAGGGTTAATGAGACAGTGTGTTGCAACAGCAGCCATGGTACAGACCATTCTTTCTCTACCTGAAATGCATTCCCAGCTTTGACACTTTCACATAGATCAGCATAAGGTGATTTTTTTACTTCACCCCTTGCAGCTGCAACCAATGTCGGGTTCTTAGCCAGGAGGAAGAAGTCTTGGGACTACTAGACAGGGCAAGGGACAGTGGGGAATAATCCTGCATTGGTCCACCAGGGAAACTGTCTATATTTACAATTAATTTGGAGTTCATGTGGATACAATTAATCCACTATACTCAGTTCCCCCTTTAGCTGCAGATCTCCAAGCAGTCCCCAAACGGAATTACAGTAGAAAGATCAGGGCCCCACAGTGCTGTACATACCCCTAGTAAGAGACAGTCCCCGGCCCTGAAGAACTTACAGTTTTAATAGGAAAGACAGGTAAAAGCAGGGGAAGAGGGAATGTTATCTCCATTTTACAGGAGGGAAGCTAAGACAGAGAGAGAGACAGATTGTCCAAGGTCAAACAGGAAGTTGATGGCAGAGGCAGAAACTGAATCTAGATCTTTTGAGATCCAGATGAGGGGCTATAGGTGTTAGACCATCCTGCCTCTTAAACCACTAAGTCTCGTAATGGCCCTGTGAGGTTGTTAAATATAACAATCTCGGTTTTACATAAGCTGAGCACAGAAAGGCTAAGTGGCTTGCCCGTAGTTGCACAGAGGCAGAGCTGGGAATAGGTGGAGGGCTGAGATCTTCCGAGCTGTTCAGGGGATTTAATAACACATCTTCCATTAATTTTAAATCCTGTGAACCGCTTTGAAAATCTCAGCTCAGGACTCCTGGGTCCTAGATTCCAGCTCTAACCAGTAGAGATACTCCTGTCCTTGTCTAGCTCTCAGCAGACAGTACTTCACAATTTCTGGGTACAGCATGCTACCCTTTCAGACTATGCCACTGAACCATTTGCTACCCTTGGGGAGTTGAGGACTTGAGGACCTGGCCCTAAAATCATGTCAGAGGCCTTTAACGTGTTTGTTTCCGATAGGAAAACGTTTGCTTCAAAACATTCCTTCCTGTTTATCTTCTGGGTTTTCCTATTTTCTGGCTGACACCATCTCTGCCTTGCACCAGGCCAGTCTGGCTGTTAATTCTCTATCTCTGGTGTTAGTCATGCAACAGCATTCTGGTCTCATGCTGGAGCATCCTGCTGGCCCTCCCTGATGCACAGATGTTGCAAAGCAGACATGATTTATTTGCCAGGCACCCATCCTAACGTGGCAGTGTATCTGCCCATCCCAACAGCCCGAGAGGATGAATTCATAAACTGGCTGGGTGGAGATGTGGATGTAGAGTTGGACTACAGCAAAGTGGAATTTAAACATATCCAAAACCAAGGAGAGATATTTTTAACCATGTTTAACCGTGACCCATGCTCAGCACAAAGGACGCTCATGATTCCTGGCTTCTACTCCAAGCTCTGGGAGGGAAGTGTCGTCTCCTGCCTTAGAGCAGGGGACTGGGAGTCAGATCCCCCGATTTCTATTCTCTGCAACTCATTGTGTGGCAAGTCATTTAACCTCAGTTAAATTGTGCCTCCATTTCCCTGTCTATACAGTGCAGATAATACCTTGCAGGCAGTTGTGAAGATTAACTAGTTAAAAGTCTATACACTGCTTTTTGTAGATCCAAAGGGCTTAGTATTATCATAAGATAGACATCTGATTGTCTCGGATACCCCCGCGGCTTCAGTACAGCCACAAAAGGCAGGATGTGCCATTTTCTAAAATATCTATTGGCAACAATTCCAGCTCATTTTATATAGATTGCTAAACTTTGCTCTATCTAAATTGCATGGCTTGAAGCCCAAGGGAGTTAGTTAAGGATGGTGTGGTACAACACCCATGTCACGAGGGCTGACTGCATACCTATGTGTACAAATATATACACTTGCTACAGAGTTCAGTTGACTTAAGACAGTACAAAATCCCAGCAGCAAGTCAAACAATGAAATCGTGTACCCTTGTCAGGGCAACTCGCTGATAACCTGTTAATGAAGATCCCAATCTCTGACCGGGTTGAAAAGCCCAAGCAGGCCTCCTAATATAGGAATCAACGTGATAATACATTTACAGATAAAGTTGTGGCAGCAGAATGTCTGTGAATATTGTTATATATATTTTGCTACTATTTCCTCCTTTTTAAAATGGGCCGGGGGGACTTTTTTTTTTTTTTTTTTTTTTTAAGTTTTCCTCCTGCTCAATGGACACAAATTCTCCTTTCACTCCATGTACAGTAACTTATGTTTTTGTTGCTTGTTGCTTCCTGCCTCCCTGCACAGAAGCGGCTGGTCACACACTCTGGGGAGCCTGGTACCCGTATGAAAAAGGGATTCCCATCCAGCTCATTAAACTGGAAGTGGCTCCTGGCTAATTTAATGTGGAGACAGGCTGATGAATTGCAAAACTCATCTTGTGCAAACATTAGCCCAGCTCCAGGATCTCTGCATGCCAGGTGGCCCATGACTGAGGTTAGCACAGAAGCCAGGCCTTCCCACATGGTAGCCCAGAACACTAACCACTTACTTACAGTTTGCTCCAAAGGGTAGTGGGATCTCCTTAGTCTTTGAAGGCTGGGGCAAGGGTTTTCAAACGTGACTGGTGATTCTGGCTGCCCAACTTGTGAGCTCTTAAAGGGGCGGGCGGGGGGCTGAGTTTTTACACAGTGCTGAGCACCCACCCTCTGAAAATCAAGGCCCCTTTAAGGTGGTTCAAGTTTGGCAGACAAAATCACTGGGCCCTTTTGGAAATCTTGACCCAGGATTCAAACCTGGGTCTCCCCTATGGTGCTGCAAATCATTAATAACTGGCTTACCTGGTTTCTGAAGTGAATAAATGTGCCCCAAAGTGATAGATGTGAGAGCTCTGTCTCCCTTCAGAATAAGCATTTCCTAGCTTGATGGCCTCTAAATGATTTGCTTTGACGGGAGCATTACCTCTCCAGAAATATGAAAAGGGCTCGTTCCAAATACAGATGCAAATGTTCATGCATTCACAAAGAACCCTGATGCTGTCTCCCGTGCTATAGTTTGCCTCGTACTCACTTGCCCCTCACTCCAGTGGGAGTTATGGGATTTGGATGGATCTAACTTGCATATCAAAGTACACCGGTGGGGTCTGTCCTTCCGGCAGTGACCTGTGCTTGGACATTCTCCCGAAGAGGAGCACCTGCCACTGGAATCAAATGACCCATTTCTCTCTCTCTCTCTCCCTAGGAAACTTGGTACTGGCACGGAGATGTCAGTGCCAATGACGTCATTTTGAGTGGCGTGAAGTGTTCCGGGACGGAGATGTCCCTGGCGCACTGCCGGCACGACGGGGCCCAGGTGTCGTGCCCCAGAGGTGGCGGCCGCTTTGCCGCAGGAGTTTCCTGCTCAGAAAGTGAGTTACTTGGATTTTCCTCTTCCAATCGTCAAGACACCTAGAAAAGTGATACTGATCATGGAGATTTCCCTTCCAAAGGGCTTCTCTTGGGATGCTGGGAGGAAAGAGGGAGGCTCCTACCAATCATTGGGCCATCTTTCTATTTTAACACACTGGCAAATGTTAGGATCCACTGACTGTCTGAATAATACAGAGTTAAATGTCCAAAAAGCAGCAGTAGGGACGTAGCTTTTTATTTGATGTTCAGTTCCTTGATTTTCTTTCTTCCTCTCGTGCGCCTTCTTCAGTCTCTACTTTCATTCCGTCTTCGGCTCCTCTGTAACTGCTTTCTCCAGCATCTTCTCCAGCCCTTGGCTTTCCACCTCATATTGGGAACAGCCTCCTGTTTCCCACGTGCTCTGCCTCTCCTCCTCCAAACTCAGGTATTTGCCACTGCTTCCTGCACTGACCTTCTCTCCAGCAACATCTCTGCACTTTCTCAAGCCTGAGCCAACTGCCATGTGTATTGCAGTTTGTTGAAAACCTTGGTTTCAAACAGCGCGGATTGTGGCCTTGTCCTGCCCCCTCTAGGACTGCGCAGCGGGGCAGCTATGCCAATGGCTACAATTGGGATATGATTTGAGTGGCAAACCGTCGCTTTGGTGTGGATAGGTCTAAAGACATTTTCCTTTCCCCACGACCAGCTGCCCCGGATCTGGTGCTCAATGCCGAAGTGGTGGAGCAAACCTCCTACCTGGAGGACCGCCCGATGTTCTTGCTGCAGTGTGCGCTTGAGGAGAACTGTCTGGCCACCTCGGCTGCCAACACGTCCGTGTCCACTGGCTACAGGAGGCTCCTGCGCTTCTCCTCCCAGATCCACAACAACGGGCAGGCTGACTTCCGCCCGAAGAATGGCCGCCACGCCTGGATTTGGCATGACTGTCACAGGTGAGTGCTTAGGTCCCTCTGCATTTGTTGCGAATCAAAATGCAAGCACCAAAGACACAGTCCACTCTGCTGCCCTCTACTGGCCATGAGAGATGAGGTGGGTCCATTTCCTCATGGACATGGGCCCATCCACATCTCAAAGCCACCATCCCAAATAGCACTAACTGGCCTCTTCTAGATGTTTGAGCCATTATCATTGTGCTGCACACCACAGCCACTCAAGCTTCATGGAGACATCTGGGATAGAACTCAGGTCCTTCTGCTTCAAAAGCACAGGCCCGGAGCACTGGAGTAAAGGAGAAGCTCCTTAAGAGTATATGGCCTGTGACACACACTTAAGCAGTTATGATTCCAACCAATAGCAAACGCATACACACAGTTTATTACAATATAAAATCACTGATGAAGCCAGGTGGCACAACTGATTGGAATCTCGTTGTGGCTTGCTTTACTGAGAAATCAGAATTCACTGAAGGACACCAGAAGTAGCCTACGCTGAGTTGTTCCTGGGTAAAATTCCTTACCTCCCCATGGATGATGCAAAGGGGTTTGTAAAACAGAAACATCGATGGTTCCATAACCCTCAAACAAGAGCTCACCATCTGATTGCCCTAAGCTAAGGGACAGGTGCCAAGAATCGTAGGAATGGAAGAGACCTTGGGAGGTCATCTAGTCCAGTCTCCTGCGCTCACGGCAGGACTAAGTATTATCTAGACCATGCCTGACAGGTGCTTGTCTAACCTGCTCTTAAAAATCTCCAATGATGGAGATTCCACAACCTCCCTAGGCAATTTATTCTAGTGCTTAACCCCCCTGACAGGAAGATTTTCCTCATGCCCATCCTAAACCTCCCTTGCTGCAATTTAAGGCCATTGCTTCTTGTCCTGTCCTCCAAGGTTAGTGAGAACCATTTTTCTTCCTTCTCCTTTAACAACCTTTTACATACTTGAAAACTGTTATCGTGTCGCCCCCTCAGTCTTCCCTTTTCTAGACAAAACAAACCCAGTTTTTTCAATCTTCCCTCAGAAGTCATGTTTCCTAGACTTTTAATCGTTTTTGTTGCTCTTCTCTGGACTTTTTCCAATTTGTCCACATCTTTCCTGAAATGTGGCACCCAGAACTGGACACAATACTCCAGTTGGGGCTGTACCAGCGTGGAGGAGAGCGGAAGAATTACTTCTCATGTCTTGCTTACAACGCTCCTGCTAATACTTCTCAGAATGATGCTTGCTCTTTTTTGCAAGTGTCACACTGTTGACTCATGATCCCCTATGACCCCCAGATCCCTTTCTGCAGTGATCCTGCCTAGGCAGCCATTTCCCATTTTGTATGTGTGCAATTGATTGTTCCTTCCTAAGTGGAGTACTTTGCATTTTTCCTTATTGAATTTCATCCTATTTACTTCAGATCATATCTCCAGTTTGTCCAGATTGTTTTGAATTTTAATCCTATCCTCCAAAGCACTTGCAAGGCCTCTCAGCTTGGTGTCGTCCACAAACTGTATACGTGTACTCTGTATGCCATGATTTAAATCACTGATGAAGATATTGAACAGAACCAGACCCTGGACTGATCCCATTGGGACCCCACTTCATATACCCGTCCAGCTTGACTGTGAACCACTGATAACTACTCTTTGGGAATGATTTTCCAACCAGTTTTGCACCCACCTTATATTAGCTCCATCTAAGTTGCATTTCCTTAGTTTGTTTGAGAAGGTCATGCGAGACCGTATCAAAAGCCTTACTTAAGTCAAGATATACCATCTCTACCACTTCCTCCCACCCCCACCTCCATCCATTTGTTACCCTGTCAAAGAAAGCTATCGGGTTGGTGTGACACAATTTGTTCTTGACCAATCCATGCTAACTATTACTTATCACCTCATTATCTTCTAGGTGTTTGCAAATTGATTGTTTGATTATTTGCTCCATTATCTTTCCGGGTACAGAAGTGAAGCTGACTGGTCTGTAATTCCCCAGGCTGTCCTTATTACCCATTTTATAGGTTGGTACTCTGTTTGCCCTTTTCCAGTCCTCTGGAATCTCACTTGTCTTCCACGACTCTTTAAAGATAATCGCTCATATCTCCTCAGTCAGGCTCCCAGAAACCTCCGCTCCCATTTCCCTTCCTTTTTCCCTTTGACCAGCTGGAGCCCTTCCTCCTGTATCTCCTTCCCATTTGACTCCCGCAATCAGCCAACCTGCTTTTAATGAACCAAGGTCCATCTTCTGGGCAGACTTTCATTAGAGTCAGGACATCTCCACCATGCTCCAGCGAGGTTGGAGGGGGTAGGGCCAGCTCCACAACTGCACAAAACAGATGGAAAATAAACAGGAGATCCTGCCTGGCAGATGGAAAGGGAAACCAACTTGAGATTTACCAATAGAGAGAAGAAACCTGCATCCCCTTTGTCGTTGCTTTCAGCACCCTACTGGGGGACAGGTTTCCACTGTCTGCCAAACAGTGAGTGAGCATTTATAGGGAGGGATCAGTAGAGAGGCTTCGGCAATGCAGTACCTTCCACAGGGACTATTCTATCCAGCTGACCCTCTTCACCAGCTTCCAGATTCTTTGTGGTCCTCTGTACTGCTTGCCGGCTCCGTTCCTCTCTGAGCCTTCAGTAGTTGGCTCTTGCTCAAGGTGGCTACATTGTGAAAGAGTCCCTCTTATTACATAGAGACTCATACAATACCATGGCCCAACAGCATCCAAGCACTGAGACTGGCTGTTCAAAAGGAGCAAAGGTCTGTGTCTTTTGGAAAACATCTTAAATGAAGTGAGGAGAGGCGCGGGAAGAGGCTACAGGCCCTCTGTGTGCTTGAAACTGGATTGTTTACATGGAGGAACATGAACTATATTCCTCTTGCATCTCTCCAGTCTGTAAATACTGGAATATAAGCACCAGTTGGAATGATGCAAACACATATTTTAGGAACTGAGTCAGACCCTAGGTTCTAAATGTTTTTGCAGCGGAGGCAGCCAAAATAGATTACTTCAAAATCAGCAGCTTGGCTACCACAGAATGCTCCTCTTTTTTCCAGCCGTCTCAGTCCGGGACTGGAAGCCCCTGTTCAGCAGGCGTGTGATACAGGAGCAGGACAAAAATGGAGAAAAGCCACTTAATGCCCAGGTGAAGGGAGACTTAAGAACATCCGGCAGCGATTTCAGGGAAAGCAATTTTGGAAGGGGGGGGGGGGGGGAGGGATGAAGAAAAATCCTCTTTTCCTATAGGGAAAAAATGCTTTTCGTTGGTCTGGAAGCACATTTTAGTTAAATGAACACATCTGTAGTTTGATGTTGCAAACATCTGACCGACAGTATTCGGGAGCACCATTTACTGAGAAGCCCTGATTTATTTTTACAGGCAGAAGGCTAGTTCTGCTTTCTGTTCAAGTCGAGCCACTTTTTAAAAGCTCTTCAGCAATGTATTTTGGATTAGGCTCTGTGCAATTGGCCCAATCCCGCAATCGGCTTGGTGCGGATGAACTCTTGGGGCCCATCCCGAGTGCTCCTAAAATCAGTGAGGCTTGGCACGGGTCTGCTCGCAGGGATCAGATGGCAGGATTTGGGGCCTGTTTTGTTCACGTGCTTATCACCATGGTATCTGAGAGCCTTTGGTGGTAACCATGCTGGCAACAACCATGTTCCAGCCACTTCGCTCTACCACTGGTTCCAAGGAGCGGGGGACAAATTCTGATCTGAGTTATGTCAGTGTAACTAAGCCCTGACTGAGCAAAGCCCATGCTTAACTTTAAGCATGTCTTTAAGTCCATCCGTATTCAGCAAAGCACTTATGCACAAGTCCCACTGACTTCAGTTGGACTTAAAGACATGATTAAAGTTAAGCAACTTTGTTGAATCAGTGGCTTGATGCACAATATTGCTCTCTCACACACACACATTTATCCGCCCTGACTACAATGCCATTGTGTAGAGCAGGAACCTGTCTGACAGCAGCACAGACAGGATCAAGCTGACTCTGTTAGTACCCGGTTAAAATTATGAAGTGGACTGTGTGTATGAACCCAGCCATCCTGTTTGAGGCAGAGTGAAATGAGCTCAAAACTAAATTTACCTGATTCTGCTGTTAATTTCTGGCCAGTAACTTAATGTTCTGTACCCTTTGAACTAAGGTGGCTAAGGTTTCCATCTCTCTGAGATGCGTATGTGGCCCCAATCGCTCTTGGTTTCCCGCTCTCTAATGCATGAGGTATGGCAGCATTCATCCATTTTAAAGGGGAACTGAGGCACACAAACTAAGTGATTTGCCCACGGTCCTACAAGATGTTTGTGGCAGAGCAAGGAATTAAACCCAGCTTTCCGAAGTTGTGGATTAACGCCCTAACCACTGGATCATCCTTCCTCTCTAGGGGTTACGCTATGCTTTTAAGATGGCAGTAAGTTAACAGCTATCCTAACTAAAGACTATATTTCTTTGTCTCTTACAGACATTATCACAGCATGGAGGTTTTCACACACTACGACCTGTTGAACCTCAATGGTACCAAGGTGGCCGAAGGACACAAAGCCAGTTTCTGTTTGGAAGACACTGAATGTGAAGCAGGTACTCTTGCTATATCCACATAGCGTGGGAAGTTTGTGTAGGGAATTTATTGGTGTTCTCAGAATCCAAAGACCCAGCCATGTCCCTTAGCAGGGAGGATGGCGAACTTGCTCATCCAAGAGCTGTGATTGTTCTTGAGGCAAAGGAGGTCAATGCTTCCTAGTCTTTAAACCACGAAGAGAGTCGAAATCTATTGGTGCTTACAAAAGGTTCCTGGTGCCATTATGTGAAGAATAACGAGCTTCAAACGTGCTCAGCTCATTGGGTGCAGGGCTGTTTGGAGTCAGAAATGTAAGGCCAGATTTTCCAATGACACAAGTATTTCCTAGCCACAGATCTGGGTGATTAGGTAGGAAAAAGGTGTGCATTATATCATCTTGTTCTCTGCCCCTGCAGACTGTTATAGCTGCAACATTTTGGATGAGACCTAAAGTCTCTTGAGGGAGTTGAAGGAACCACTGGTACTTTCTACATGAGAAGTGCTAACCTGCTGTCACGGATAAATTCCAACTCATGTATTTACATTCTGTTTTCCTAAAACTCCCCCTCTAATTTCAAAAGGACACAGAATTATTTACTTCCTCTCATGTAGCATTGTGGCCTTCTGTCACAAACACTGCTGCATTCCACCCCAGAAGTGGCTGCATTTCAGGGGGCTTCCTATCCATTGAGTTCATAAATGCTGCTTTGGGATGGACGCACTATCCTAAGATACGATATTCACCTCAGGAGCACTGTGTATACGCTCTTCTGTTCAGAGGAACTGCCTGTCTCATAGTGATGTTAAGAGAATACCCACCACACCAGCTGCGATTGTTCTGACATGCACTCTGTGTCCACACCTCTTTCCTCTGTAGATGTGCAGAAACAGTACGAATGTGCTAATTTTGGGGAACAAGGAATCACAGTGGGATGCTGGGATGTCTATCGTCATGATATTGACTGCCAATGGGTCGACATTACTGATATCCCACCAGGAGATTACCTCTTCCAGGTACGTGGGGACTGGAATGTGGGCAATGGAGGTGGTCACTTGTCTACTGGTATCTAGCAGCAAACTGGTTACATTTCTATCAATCTTAAGTGATTTTAAAAATAAGCTCAAGGTAGCATGGCCAGTTACAATAGACAGATCATGAGAAGAGGTGTAGGTTAGATACTAGAAAAAAAACTATTTCACTAGGAGAGTGGTGAAGCACTGGAATGGGAGGTGGTAGAATCTCCATCCTTAGATGTTTTTAAGGCCCGGCTTGACAAAGCCCTGGCTAGGATGATTTAGCTGGGATTGGTCCTGCTTTGAGCAGGGGGTTGGACTAGATGACCTCCTGAGGTCTCTTCCAACCCTAATCCTCTATGATCTGCGCCATATTTTGAATACCGTACAATTGTTCCAGCCTTCCTTCAGAAATGCTCTCAAGTAATTTTCGGACAAAAATTTAGGTGACTGGTGATTAAGTGTTTTACAAACCCCCGTGTAAACAGCATTGTCTGTAATTTAAGGAGTGAAAAGAATTCTGATCATTCTCATGCACTCCTTTCAACTCTAACATTGCAGCATGGGAATCCACTAGTGCTACTTCAGTCAGTTTCACGTTAATGCTACTTTCATTGCCCAAGTGAACTGAAATTCAAACAAACTATGGAAAGGGTAAAAAATCTAAAACCTTTCATGTACACAGAGAGAACGCTTTTTAAATAAATTAGTTTGGTCTTGACAGCTGTCCTATTAAATACAATCAAGCCTCCCCTTTGCCTGTAAGCTTTGAGGCAGGTCCAGTGTCTTCAGCTGGGACTGAGAAGCACCTAGCTCTTTGGGCACTGCGAGCATGCAAATAATATTGCAATCAAATGTGAAAAATCCTCTTCCATGCGAAACGGTTTCATTGTGTCTAAGGAAATCTCTTGTGATGTAGCAAAGAGTTTTAAAGGACTTACTAATACAGCTGGTCAGAAAATAAACTGAAAAATAGGTTGAAAAAAATGCAGGCTTTTAAAAATATTCTGACCAGCTCTTCTTCTTAATTATTTGTATTACTGTAGACCTTGGAGCCCTAGTCCTGTGCCAGGCGCTGTATGGGGTGGATTTGATTTAAATCACCACTCAGAAAGACTTGATTTAGTCATGGCTTTCTACATAAAAGTGCATTCTTGTTGGTTGTTATAATCTTAATACATATTCTTCACAACTCAGAGATAGATGTAGGTTTCATATTTAGAAGGTACACACTATACATTTTTAAATAGTGATTTATTTTGAAAGCTTTTCAGATTAGTTTTACAGCTCTATCAGAAAATGAAATGTTTATTTGGTTATTTCATTTACCAAAGGTAATTGAAGCAGATATTTATGAAGTCATTGGGCGGTAAACTATCATTAGTCTTAGGAGGAGAACATCACCAGACAGACATTTTAAATTGTTTTATTTAACTAAAACAACAACGTTAAGTATTCTGTATTTTTTTCTTCAACAGCAAACATATATTTTAACAAAACAACCCTATGTCCCTCACTTCTCACATTTATCTCCAGACTTCTTCTCCTTGTCCAGATCTATTCCACCCCCAACAATCTTCTATTCCTTGAACTTTTTGAACCTTTGCACTTTTAGAGAGAGGTAAGGGATTGACTCTGTGTACACAAATTTGCAGAGGGACAATAGAGTTGAGGTCTGTTATTTCTCACCTCTCTATGTATTTATTTATTTAAAAACATTTTTGCTGTTAACAAGTATGTTGTCTCTCGAGCCACAAATCCACAGTCTGAGAACTGCAAGACTGAGCATTGAGTCCCATTGGGTAGATTAGAAAGATTAACCTAAATAATCTATACGGGAACCCCATGAAATTGGGTCCCTAATCCATGAGCGATTGTAATGTTTAAGAAAAGTTTTGTAAATGAGTTCCATGAATATATTGTCTCATACTATCAACTAAGAATGTAAAATTCCTATTCCATGATGATATCTTTGAGCTATAACGTATCTTAATTAAAACTACCTTTAGATTGTTTTTTTTTTCTTCAAAAAGCATTTTATCAAAAAGAATCTGTTTCTTTTAAAGTCATTGTATAGCACCAGCGTGGATAAAAATCAAACACCAAAGAAAGAGACCATCTTCTTTGCCATTTACATTTCACTGAACATCTTTCATTGGTTCTATGATGTTTACCTTTTCCCAGATCGTCATTAACCCAAACTACGAAGTGGCAGAATCGGATTATTCAAACAACGTGATGAAGTGCAAGAGCCGGTATGATGGACAGCGCATCTGGATGTACAGCTGCCATATAGGTGAGCAGGAGCACGTGGGAAGCTGAGCTGTTCAAATAGCTGTTGCTATGGCATGCAGCGTGAGCTACAGGTTAGAGCCAGCTGCTGGGAGTCAAATTGTGCGTTCTGCTTCTGCCACTAACTTGCTCTGTCGTATGGGGCAGGTCACTTACCAGCAGTTCCTGTTTTTGCACAGGGGCAAAAGATGATATTGGTCCGTCCCCGAAGGAAATTGTGGGATAGTGTTCTTAAAGGGTTGGGTGAGGTGTACAGCCAAGTGTTAGTTTTATTCTTCCCCTCACTCCTTCAGTAGTGTATGAACTGAAGCTGAGCTATATGCTTGTCAAATGTTAATAGAATTAAATAGCCGAAAGGTAAGCAATGGCCTTTGATCCAAGTCCAGAACTCCCAGTGGTGTGGAGGAAAACTCACCTTGTGGCAGCTTAGAAACAGAGGCGTAATTTACTCAATTTACCTGGTTTGTTGTGCATCTGCCTTTGGTGTCAGAGGCATAATTTACACAGTCTCAAGTGATACCTTGCTGACAGTACCTGGTTCTCTCTGCCTCTCTCAGGTGACTCCTTAGGCCAAGAAATGGAAGAGAAGTTTGATCACTTCAGCGGACTCACAAATAACCAGGTGTCCACGCGGTAGAGCAGCTGGCCTCCCACCCATTATTTAAGGAAGCAGGGATGCCTGTTTGCGACTTCCCTAACCACTGCACAGAAAAAGAAACCAAGTAAACAACCATGGACTTCAAATTAGCATCGTAAGTTATTCTCAGCGACACCCTCCATACCCATTTCAGGTGCTCAGCACACTAGGAAACAGAATTCGCTTTGTAACTTCACTCCTAATATTAAGATGATTTGGAACCAGACTTTAATTCCACTAGGCCCCCATGTCCTCGCAGCTAGGGCTTCACATCCATCCAGGCTAACCTGTTCACTGGAGACTCCCTCCCACCTTGTTCATCTGCACAGTTCCAGGCTGCAGTGAGCAGATCGCAGAGGTGGCGGTGGTTTCCTTTGGGTGAGGACAACCTACATGTGTCCCTACCATTGACAGTGTTTCAACATACTTCCCTCTCAGCTGCCTTGCTCCTGTCTTAGCATCTTTATGCTTTGAGCCGAGTCTGAACGGACATTGCTTTTCTAAAGGTACTTAAATCCAACTCCTCCTCAGTCCTGCCATGAAAATACCCAATTTAGCACATAGCTAAGAAAAACTGGAGCACCTTCCTGACACCAGGAAGCTGCCAAGTGTAATTTAATACTGTAACATAAGCTTGTTCATTTCAAATGCTCCACTCACAGTTTGATCTTTAAAAGGCACATCTAAAGCAGGGCTAGTCCGCACTGTGTTCTCTACAGTACTTACCAGAACTCCACACAGCTACAAGTCAATTATGCAATCTAGACCTGGAAAAGTTCCATTATTTAGTACACATCCTTGTGTTGGGAGACTAAACAGCATTTCTGCTGCACACTAAGCTGTTCATCCAAATGATTTTATGTACATCCAACACCTTTTAAGCTAGATATTACATCTGAGCCTTTTCTTTAAAGGGTGAATATAGTTAATCATTGTATCATCAATATACTTTTACAAAGATAACTTATTGGCCTTTACTGTCAGGGATCTGGATCTTTGCGTTATGTCAGACCACCTGTGTAAGCAATTTTTTAAAAGAGATTTTACACGTCGGTAAATGCATAATGGTGCTAAGTGTGTTCCTCTGTTTGTTTGAGGACGCATGTTGCTACATGTCTTCAGACACACACCTACTTGAATAAAAATCTCCTTTGCCCAGAAAAGAGTTTTATATGCCATTTTTGTGTATGTTCATTGAGTGACCTGGAAGTTTAGTTCTTTCACCCCTCTGCCATGTGGCTGGGGCAAGGGACTGGGAGCCAGGATACCTGGGTTCTACTCCCACTCGCTTGCTCTGAGTCAGCAAACCAACTAAAGGGACTTCAACAAACCTGAGCTCTAGTCACTTCTTAAGTTACAGCAAAGGCTGGTATTGCATCAGCTGAGTGCAAATTGGAAAATCACTTAGTTATACTAACATTACTGGACTGAAATGTTTTATCTTATTACACACCTAAAGTGTGATTGAAGTTGGATGTGTCCCTTTAACCTCATTTTTGCTCTCTCTAACCTACCTCACAGGGGTGTTGTGAGGTGTAAGGAATGCCTGCCAAGTCCTCTGCTAATGTCTATCAGAGGATCTTCAAGTATGTATCTAATAAATACTAAGTTATGCCTCTCTGCCTAGAGAGAGGCATCTGGCTAAAGTTTTGCACCTACAGTAATCTGGAAAGCTCCATTTTGTTCTGAGGAGGAGAGACTTTAGTAAAGGCCTGAGCCTGAAGAATGTTCAAAAGCCTGAGCTCCTGCAGTGGGAGTCTTGCAGCATTCTCTCAGGATCAGGGGATGTCAAGTTCTGGCTCCCCCCCCCAAATCAGTGGATAAGAACGCTCCTTGAAATACTGCACCATCACAACCCTGAGCATGCTTGTTACATACTGTGTATCCAGAAAAACTGATGCTGCCACATGCATTTGCTGCTTATCAGTTTTGTGGTATAACTTTATTTTAACAAACGTCAGCTTTACAACTTCAGTAAACATTAAACAGCTATTGACTCCTGCAAATGTGTTGCTCTGTGTTTCTTGCTTCCAATCAAGGCCCAAAGTATTCCCTTCTTCCCTCCCACAACGCTCAATCTAGGGCAGCTCTTACGAGAGGCTTTATACATTTTAAAAGAATTTAGTGCTTAGATCAAGGAGGCTTTGCTGTTGTAGCTATCACAGCCCATGAGTGGAGATTACCAATCACCCCAAAGTGCCAATGAGCTGCTTTGGCAGGGTGTTGATAAACACCTGCTGGGGACCAAGATAAAATGCTCTCCCTAGTAAAGAGCTAGTTTACAGTGGCCTCTGGATTAGTGAGAAATAATTTGAAAAACTAGGTGGCCCATTTCCCAGAATGCAACAAGGGAGTTCAGTATTAACAACAGTAAACTTGTTCCCTTCCTTCATTTAAAGGGAAAAAAAACCCCAACTCCACAGTGTGTCCTAATGGCAACTCACTGTTCCGCATGCAGTTCGCTATCCCACCCATGCTCCTTTGAAGCTTGTCTTCAGCCCATGGTCAGTTTACTCTTCCAAGTTCCCGGGATGTAGCACGTCACCACCTGAGACTCTCTGCTTTCTGTGCTGCAAACCCAGAGCCCTTGTCACCAGCCTTCTAGCCACTGCAGTGTCAGTCTGGGGTCTCTCTTTAGCCAGCTGAAGGAGCTCTAAATAAAACAGATGAGAAATCAAACAAAATGGAGGAGAGGGGGAAGTCCCCCTAGTTAAATTCTCTTAGTTTAGGAACACTGTCTTGTAGCTAAACTACATAACTGGGAGTCAGCTCTTCCCCAGAGTCACCGTGCAATTACAGGCAAGTCATTTCACCACTTTCTCAACCATCCTACCTCACACCAGAGGACTTTACTGACCTGCCTCAATGGGATGCTGAGGGGCCAAATTTATTGTCTGTAATACGCATAGATTCAAAGACAAAAGGCAAAGTGTTATATTCAAATAGCTTAACCTGGTCCCTCACTGCAGTGGTAGAGAGCCTTCAGTGATTAAAATTCACCAACTGCTTCAGAACCACTCCTGGCAAAATTTAGCAATTCAGATACCAAGAAAAACTGACATCAGTTGAGACACTCACTCTGAAAGCCTAGCGCTAACCCCTCGGAAAGCAGACTGCTTCAACTCCTAAACATTTTTAAATGATTGTGTAGATTTTAAAAGGCTTTTCTGAAGAGCCCATTTGCCCGAGGTTACTGGCAATTGCTGCTGTTAACCACCAGCTGGCTTGTTAAAGCTTCAAAATTGATTACTTTTTTTTTTTTTTTTTTAAAAAGCCAACATTTTACCAACTCCAAACCCACAGGCTCAATAAGCCTTCGTTTAATATACAGTGGATTTGATACCAGTAGAGTCGTTTAACTGTTTGCAAACTTGAAATCATCCAGTGAGCAATATGGCTTGGCCTGGGTTATTAAAAGATTGTTCAAACAAAAAAACTGGAGGCGGCCCAACGGCAGCAAAAAAAACAAGAGGGACAGTGGCTCAATTTATCCACCCACAGCTTGGAAAATAAATCACCAGTATTCCTGACAAGGTTCTAAAGGGGACACTGTCAGCTAGTTTAGGTTTTGGTAAAAACGGGGTTGTTTTTTTAATTAAATACAATTTTGTTCAGGTTCGAACATTCCTCCGCAACCCTGATATCACACCCCTAGCCTAGCACACAAGAATCAGGATGTGAACTAGACCAGTCCCTTCACCATACAAGCTGAACAAAAGTGGGAAAAGCTAATTGGATTTGTTGAAAAATTCAGTTTCAATAATCTAGCCATGCTAGTAACTCAGGAAGTGGTAAAAAAATGACAGTGTCCTTTTAATTAATACTGAAATTTATTTTGACTGCAATATACTGGACAAACACGGTAATTATATGTACAGTGAAATCTTTATATTGCGCCAAGATGCATGACATTTTTCACTTTTACTGCAGCAAGCATAACTGATTACAGTATGATTTTAAAGTAATCAAATGAACTGAATGTTACTAACTCTGAATGGCTAAGCTTAAACAGTTTTATCTGAATCTGCTACTGAATAATAAAAATTATGCCAACCACAAAGTACTAACTGCTATTGGTTTCATTTTCTGTGATATTTAATTGTTTGAACTAATTAATGTAGGGGGAAAATGTACCATGAGTCTCTATTAACATCAATTAATATACACCCCAGATCCCCAACATCAATGGTGGAAACAGATCTCATTCTTGACTGCTATTTATGCTTTATACAACTGAAGCAAGTGGCATCGAAAAGGAGCCCTACATTCACCAGAGTCCGTGCTTCAGTGCTGAGGCCCCACTGAAAGCAATGGAGTTTAAGCATGTGCTTAAAAGCAACCAGTCAGTCAATCCCGTCTGTACTGTCAGAGCGCAACACAGGCTTTCTTACCACCAATCTAATTCTACCCCCAAAACTTTTGGCACCTCTCCCTGAAGTCAGTGGGAACTGTGACTGTACCAGAGAGCGGAACGGGCTCCTGTGTTACTGTACACAATGCCTCCTGGTGGGACTTGCTGCTTTTCAAAAGGATATTTACTAATAATGCATTCAGCAGCAGGCTGCATTTAGCAGAGGACAGGTGGAATAATGTAGAAGTTACAGTATTTAACAGGCTACGGACAAGATTTTCAAGCTTGGGTGTCCATAGGGTCTGATTTTCGAGGGTGGGGATATCCCTGCAGCTCTCTCTCATATTAGAGCTGTCTGTGAGAAGCAATTTTGCAAATCAGGTCAGTTATTTAGGTGCCTAACTGTGGGCACCCAACTATAAAAATTTTGGCCTATGCTAAAAAATAAAGATCTATGATCTTCCTCTGCATGCTTTGTTCTCCTGTTACAAACACACAAGACAACTACTTGATCACGCCACTCCTTAAGGCAGCAGATGGTTTTGAGGTGTGCCACAAAAGTCAGAAAAGTGACTTGCAACAAGACTGAGTTGGTGTGTTAATACTCTTATTCCACCTCTGATATGCTCCCCTTCACAGTCACTTTTCTAATCTACAGACCCAGCTGGATTCTTTCTGCCTCGGGCATCATAACTCAATATCTTCCACGAGCAGAATTAAGGTGACAATTGATGCATGAGGCACAAAAGAATTCAGCTCACCCTCCTACACCACAACAGTGCCAATAAAGCCACAAGAGTAAACACCTGTTCTTAAAGCAGTGAAGGTCTTTACTGTGGGTTTATTTTTAAATCCAGTATAATTAATAAGTTAGCCACAGTAACCACCCCTAGCAGCAGACGATATGCAAAACAAGGAGCAAACGCAAATCAAAGGTTTCTTACTTGGTCGCTGAAGTGCCTTGGTTTTAGACTGTCTTGTCCCATGGATCAAAGATCGGATCTTTAGAGAAGGATAACTCTGTCCCAAGGCCTGAGATGCTTCAAAGAATAAAGATCGCTACGGTCAACAAGCTGAATTGTTGTAACTATAAACAAAGCTCAGTGCACACATGGAACGACACCATTTTATCTCAGCTGATGATCTGGCCTTAGATTTTTAGCGGAATTTATTCAATTCACTCAGATGTTGAATCCCGTAGGCCTTGGGCCTGCAAGATTCCCACTGAAATTTGTAACTGCTTTGTTCAGGACGGGTCAGGGATGATGGGATCAGGCCCCACATATAGAATGAAGGCTTTCTGCATATACGCACAGCCAGACATGAACTGCTCTAAGGAACATTATGAGCTGGGGAGTCAGTTTGCCATAAGGTCAGGTGTTTTGACCTAGATGTCACAAGCCGTTAATGATGTCCCCTTTGTTGTAGGCTTGCTAGAATTTTGTTCATTTTTGAGAATAAACCCAGTTGGCAGAATGGATTCATTTCTAAAATACAAAATGATTCACACACTAATTCCTTATACAGGGAGTCCCAGCAGCCTGGTTACTACCCAAGCCAATTAAAAACCTGCAAAGCAGAGTTTCCGCAGAACATGTACTTCATAGAAGAGAACATCAGCAATGCAGAATTAATTCTAGGTTCTTGTGTCAGAAGTTGAACCTGTGGTTTAAAGAAGTTTAAAGTTGGGGGAGGTGGCAGGGCAGGGAACTGGCATCAATGTTTTGCAGCTGCTTAGATTCAGAACTGGAATGACTTGGCATGCACTGTCAGCGGTATCTCCCATGACCGTTACAGAAGGTTGCTTCATTCAGGAACCAGGACGCCTAACAGCTGTGGGAGAAAGACTTTCACTTCCATAGGGTGTGCGAGGGTGATGAGAAGTTACAGAACTCTCCACGCCCACATAGGGAAATGGATTTCTTTTCAACTGCCAGTGAGAATGTGCGATTTGGGATGAAACTGGATTTAATCCTAAATACGATTTCCTTACCAATACCACGCTGTGGACCTGGCTCTTCCACATTTCACCTAACCAGAAGGAATGGGGCATCTTCTTTTTAGTAACAGAAACCCAATGACCCCCACTGGAATTCAGCTTACAGGGCAAGTGGAATTTTAAGGTTCCGCAACTCTTTACCGTGCAACATTGGTGAAGTCCCACCAACGCCATAGGTCACTAAAGAATCAGGTCACATTACCTGCTGCCAGACTGGAAAAGATACCCAGGGCATGAGTGTCATCGACCCACTGAATTTTGAAACCACTCTTGCTACAAAGAAAAAGGAGAGCAACACCATAAACAATCTGGCAAATAGCGTCAGTTAGTAATATCAGTACTTAGGGGTGCTTTTCATCCCTAGATACCCAGTGCTTTACAAAGCATTATCCCCTTTTTGTAGGTGTGGGAAGACAGAAGTAGAGGGGCGAAGTGGAACTTATTCAAGGCCACACAGTGACTTAATAGAAGAGGCGGGCACAGAATCCACATATCCTGAACCCCACTCAAGTGCCCCCCCCACCAAGGACTTGTTGCCCCCAGTGATTACACATTTCTTTAAAAGAAACACACGGTTTAATTCCAATCCCAGATTTGGGATGTGTCATGGAAAGAGCTAAGCCTTATGTATCATTCAGACAAACTGATTCCTCCAATGTCAACAGGAAAGGGGGTGCAGGAAGTGCAAGCGTCAGAAAGGGGTACCAAAAAGGTGGTACAAAACCTAACGGGGGGGGGAGAGAGAGAGAGTTTTTAAGCGCATGAAAGCCAACCAGCCAAAACGTTCAAAGACTCCCCAGCAGCACTGGAAACTCCAATGCCGTTGCTTTATGCTAGGGGCATGAGAACTGGAAAACGATCAGTTTCGTTTTAATGATAGCCTTCAGCCCGGTCCCCCATCAGAGCTAAGTGCATAAAGTAAATGCCGAGGACAGACTGTAAAAAGTAGCTTGTGTCTTTCGGAGTTAACGTTACTATTAAGCTACAGGGTCTCCTGCAGAAACTTACCACCACACCATTATGTACATTAAGCAGGTGGTAGGGAAGAGCATGAATGCGTATCCATCTGCAGATGCAATAATCAAACATTTTTGCAGAGTGGACGCTGGTCACAGCTCCACAGTTAAGGGGATGAATTTTGTTCTGACACGACAATCAATGCACTCCTTAAGGAGCTTTCATTGGATTACTGCCTCCGTGCTACACATTTACACGATCAATCTTACCTCTGAAAGAGCAAAGTAAGGACCCAATCCTTACTGCATTTTCAGCAGAGACACCAAGGACTGAATATACTTTAGGAGTTGAACTCTAATCAACAGGTGTAATTTTACTCAGGAACTCTGATACTACAGTGATGAGGGCCGTTTCAGGAAAGATAGTCCGGTGGTTAGCACGCTAGCCTAGAACTTGGGAGAGCTAGGATCAGTTCCCTGCTCTGCCACAGACTTCCTCTGTGACCTTGGGCAAGACACTTAGCCTCCGAAAGGTGCGGAACTGGAGTGTTGTGAGGATAACAACATTAAAGATTGTGAAAAACAGAGCTTTACGGATGAAAGGCCGATATAATAATATTATTATTATAATATCAGCACCTACCTAACAAGCAGTCCCACTGAAATCCATATGATACTCACATGACTAAAGTCATGCACCTTTGTACGTGTTTGCCGGATTAGGGCCTAAAGAATCACGATTTCTATTTTTATAGAGAAATCGAGGATAATACAAATAAACCACCTTGCTCTCATATAGCGCCTTCCATCACTACATCTCAAAAAGGTTAATAAAAGGAGGTCAGTAACATTATCCCCATTTTATAGATGGGAAAACTGAGGCACAGAGCAGCAAAGTGACTTGCCCCAGGTCACCCAGCAGGCCAGTGGCAGAGCCAGGAATAGACCCCAGGTCTTCCGAGTCCCAGTTTGGTGCTCTAGCCACTAAAAACAATGCAAAGACAGAACTGAAATGCAATGAAACTTCGTCAGATTCTTGCACTGGCCCTTGAAACAATTTATATCGTGTATGCAAGGCTGCACGCATCCTGCTCACTTCACTCAGGCACTTGGCACCACTGATGTCAAGCGGAATGTCTTTAAGCTCGGACGGCAAGCAGGAACTGCCCTGTTCTGAGGTAGGTACTTACTGGAACTCTGAAAATGCTTCCATCAGATGCTCCGTTTTCAGGGATGGCAAGAAATCGTAGATCTCTGTAACATGTCCAAAATCTCCCTCATTGATCTGTGCATCCCCATAGCTGGAATAATCGAACTGGATCTTCTCGACGCTAATGTCCTTTACAGTCAAGTAAGTTGCAATCTGGGAGGAGAAGAGTGTTAGATGTCAAGGTGCATTTCTAATATTGCAGGAGAAGCCAATGAGCAAGGACATTTAGGGGTCTTCAAAAATGCAATGTTCTATCAAGCACAAAGTATGCCTGTACATTTTACATATACAGGGGCTAGGGTGCGAGCCTGGGATGAGCCCTGGGTTCAATTCCCTGCTCTGCCACACCTTCCAGTGTGACCTTGGGCAGGTCACTTAGTATCTCAGTGCTTCAGTTCCCCACCTGTACAATGGGGATAATAGCACTGCCCTGCCTCACAGGATAAATGCTCTAAAGATCGTGAGATGCTCCGATACTACAGGAAGGGGAGCCATGTAAGATACTTAGGACCGATCCCACCAGAAAATGGCATAACCAGTTTAGCCACCAGCTTTCCCCTACACGCTGCTCCAACCAACATGCCTGAACCCTGCTCTGGAAAGACCCCTATAGGGATGAGAGGGGAATTCAGCTCCCATCGCCCATTCAGTCTTTGGCCTGTGCTGTTCAACAGACCCAGTTAGCAGCAGAAGGGCTTTAAGATGGAGACCCCTGGCTGCTAGGAAATGGATTGAGACCCACCTGTGTGTACCACACAGCCCACTGCCTGAGCCATCCACTCCCCAGTCATTTCACAGTCACAGTCTAGAGAATACTTAGCCCTGCCTCGAGGGCAGGGGACTGGACTAGAAGACCTCTCGAGGTCCTTTCCAGTCCTACGATTCTATACTTTTAAGTGGTTCAATAAAAGCAAGCAGGAGCCATAACCAGAGGTCTGCCAGAGCCATGACAAAGAGGTGTCTCAGGGGCTCCTCCTCTCCCTTTTAGAAGATGACAGAGCCTCTTAAAATCACTGCCACATCTCTAATCCACAGCCCATCCACTGGTCATTACTGTCACAAATCCAGTCTCTAAGGTAACATTCCCATCAAAACCTTTACCTCTTGCAAGAGTTCAGCGCCACAGTCGTCCTCTACGCTGCTCTCCTCTTGCTCATTCACTGCAGGGTTTTCCGTGCCTCTATCCTCTGCAGACAATTCCAGCCCACACCGCAGTCTGCCCGCCAGCACTGTACAATCCTCATCCCCATCTTCTGGTCGTGATATCTTTTGGGCACGATCCAGTACAGAGGTATCCATGCGGTGCTTATCCTGGTCAGCCAGTATAGATGGTTTTTTACCATACTCCATTCCAGGGGCATCCATACCTCTTTGATTCTGGTTTTCTGGGAGACTTAGGTTCTGGCTACGCTCCAATATGATGGTGTCTGTACAGCCCTCATCCTGGTTTTCAAGTACTGAAAAGTTCTTGCTTTGTTCCAATAAGGAGGCATCCACAGACTCCTTATTCTGGTCTTCTGGCAGGGACAGGTTTTTGCTACACTCTGATAGAGTGGCATTCGTAGAGCCTTTATCCTGGTTTTCCAGGGCCAGTACGTTTTCGCTACACTCCGATACAGTGGCATCCATGGTGTCTTGATCTTGATCTTCTCCTTGGTGCCGGTTTTTGCTACACTCCAATACAATGGCATCTGTACTGCCGTTATCCTGGTCTTCACGTTGAGATAGGGTTTTGCTACACTCCAATGCAGGGGCATCTGAACAGTCTTTATCCTGGCCTTCCAATACGGATAGGTTCCTGGCACACTCCCACACAGGGACATCTGAACAGTCCACTGGACACATGTTACTTTTATCACCACGGATTTCACCCACAATATGTTCTTCATATGCCTCTCTAGGGCCCTGGACTTCAGGAATTTCCTTGCTCGGGACTGGATCAAGATTACTTGCTACCCTGCTGGAATTTGTAGTGGCCTCAAAGTTACCCAACTCCTCTGGGGTCCCATCGGTTGCACTTTCAATGCAGCTCCCTGCCTCTTGCACCACATCACCATCTGGCTCAGCTCCAGCTCGGTTTTCGTTTCTCATCTCCTCCAGTTTTTCGCGCATCACCCTGGGGACATACAAAGCTTTATCCGGCTTCCTCCGGGGCTGCCGCCTAGTCCTGCCGATTCCTCTGTTGACTTGAGAGCCATCGGCAGGTACCTCCGCATGGCGCGGCCCTGCGGCTCTGCCTCCCCTACTTCTGGACTGGAGAGGGCGGTGGGATCTCGCTGTGGTGCTGCAGGAACTGTTCTGATCGCCAGGCTCCTCGGGCAACCTAGTGCCAAAACAGCAGGGAAATACATGATGTGCTGGGACGCTTCATGCTGTAGTCAAACTTCAGCTCCTTACAAGTCAGCGCTATTGACAAGATCAAAAGTACAACCATACACACCGTCACCAACGTACTGCATGCACGCGTCCTTCACAGCAAACTGCGGCCCACAGATCACTTGCTGGTGATCTGTGCAGAGCTGGCTAAGTTACTAGGGCACTGGCTTCACACCCTGCTCTCCAGCTGCTTCCACAAGGGACTAGGCTCTTCATTGCAAGGGAGCCTGGAGGCCTGTAAAAGCAGCTGCCATTTTAGCATGCTGTGCTACATAGGAGGAGGAGGAAACCGAGAGGAGCATCGAGGGAAGATGGAGAGAAAGGAAAGCAGCTACTGGGCAGTATGTCCAGGGCACATCAGGAGAAAAGGACCAAGTGTTAAGCTGCATACACGGGAAGGAGGGAACCAAGCACGTGCATTAGCACATGACAAGGGGACCAGGCGGCAGAGAAGCCTGAGGAGCAACAAATGAGAAGGGGAGACAAGAAGCTATTAATTCAGAAAACCGGCTATGCCAGGGGTGGGCAAACTTTTTGGCCCGAAAGCCACATCTGGGTATGGAAATTGTATAGTGGGCCACGAACGCTCACAAAATTGGGGGTTGGGGTGCGGGCTCCGGCTGGTGGGGCAGGAGGGTGCTCCAGGCTGGGACCGAGGGGTTCGGAGGGCGGGATGGGGATCAGGGCTGGGGCGGGAGCTGGGGCACAGGAGGGGGTCAGGGGTGCAGGCTCTGGGTGGCGCTTACCTCCAGCAGCTCCTGGAAGCAGTGGCATGTCCCCCCTTCTGCTCCTACGCGGAGGCACGAGCAGGTGCCACCCCTGCAGCTCCCCTTGGCCGCGGCTGCTGGCCAATGGGAGCTGCGGGGGCGGCGCTTGGGGCAGATGCAGCCTGTGGAGCCCCTGGCTGCCCCTCTACGTAGGACCCAGAGGGGGGACATGCTGCTGCTTCCGGGAGCCACGGCACATGCAGTGGGGGGAAAGCCCCAGACCCCGCTCCCCGGCAGGAGCTCGAGGGCTGGATTAAGACACCTGAAGGGCCAGATGTGGCCCCCGGGCCACAGTTTGCCCACCCCTGGGCTATGCTCTGCATTCATCCCTCGATGCGCCACCCAACTGATCATCAAAATAAAGTGAGGGACAGAGTAAACCATTGGGCTCTAATTCCTGATGGAAAAAAAAATTCTACACCTCCTCCTATTCACTTGGGACAATATAATAACAGCGGCTTCAGACACCCACCCTGCAAAAGCAAGCACAAGTTACCAGTATTTTGCCTTTCATCATCTATCCTTTTGACAGGTGAGTTAAAGGGGCAGCCCATCCACTTACATTTGGCCCAACATTTAATTTCTGACAAATCCCCAAGACTAACAGGAATTTTTCTACAATTTTTTTAAAAAGGGGTCAATGAAAACAATTGTTTTTAACAACAAACATTCATCTCCTGCAGAGTCTGCGGCCCAGACATTGCAGCGCTAAGAAGCTTCGCTCCTCTGTCTAGAATTCCACCTGTCCACCTAAAAGGGACATCACAGCCACTCCGGCCTGAATCCAGGCTGATCGCCAGGCTAACACTGAAAGAGACACAGTCAACTCTCTTTTGACTCAGAATGTTTAAAAAGAGCTTCTACCGAATCTGAGTCCGACAGATTTGTTGAAATGCCCCATACTGTTGTTTTAGGTTGTAATAGGAACTTCTGTTTTTAAACACATACAAACGTCCCTCTGGAGGTTTTGCAACCCAAACATTGCAGCAGTGAGTATCTGAAAACAAAAATGACTGTGCACAAAAGTGAAAGTAATTCTGCTGATTCTTCACAGAGAGAAATGCCAGGGGGAAAAAAACAACGTGACCAAACAGCGTAAGTTACTGACAAACTAATCTGTTTTTTTATTTCTTGCACTTTTAATCTTAAAGTGCGCATAACAAATAGATGTTAATACGTACGACTTTTAAGCGGACAACGTCCCTTTAGCTGGGGCACCATAAGGTTAAGTAACTTGTCCAAGATCGCACAGGGAAATGACAGAACAGGAATGGAATTCAAAGAGTTTTGACACCCGGCTTTAACCACTAGCGCACACTCCCTTCCAGTTCGGGGTATAGAACCCAGCACTCCCCATTCCCTGTTGCCTGCCTCAGATCGGGGTCTAGATCCCAGGAGTCCTGACTCCCTACTCTAACCACTAGACCACACTCCCTTACAGATCTCGATATAGAACCCAGGCCTCCCGATTCCCTGTCCTGTGCTCCAACTAGACCGAACTCCCTTGCCTTACACATCTAAATAGAATTCACTGCATTACAAAAGTAGGGTAAAGCTGTTAGCTTTTTGCCTGGATTCAGTACAACTAGGCAGTTTGGCGATTGTCATAGCATCACTTTGACGAGTATTGCTTGAACCCCAAGGGGTTGTAAATTTACCCCCAGTTGTAAATTCAGGCCTATTGCGTGAATTGAGGAGGGATAGTTTTGTTGTTCAGCTATGTGACCGGCAGTCAGAACTCTTGGGTTCTATTCATAACTGACTCGCCGTGTGACCCTTGCAAGTCACTTAACCACTCACTGCCTTTTTCCGTATCTGCAGAAGAGAATAGGGATCAAGCCATCCTCACGGGGTGCAGTGAGACCCAGCACCATGAGATGGAAGGCACAGTAAGGGAGAAGTACTGCTGTACCTACAGCACCTTACCTTATGACTGAGTGACATATAACAGTCCTCCTCTTCCATCCTTCCCCGACGGAAAAGCTGCTTAACAAATCGACATTGTCCACAGTCCTGTGGATCAGGTACCTGAGGCGGCTGGACAAGGGGGGGAACAAGAGAACTCTGGAAAAGGAAAACAGGGCATCATCAGCTTGAAATGGGCGGGGAAGGAGAAGCAGAAGCAGACACTGCAAGTCTCCATTAGTGACCACAAATCACTCCTGGGGTGGGGTCTTAACTCCATTCCCCGTGGCCAGCGAGCCACATCCCAAAAGCCAATTGGCCTCCTAGCTGGGAGCAACAGCAGAGGGGCTAGAGAGCGAACAGTCTGTGGTGCCTGACGTACCCTCGCACCCCTCCAGGGCACGACTGGGTTGGGTCAGATTGCTCTGCTGTCCCTGTCATGATGTAACTTGCCAACACTGGCAAATTTAGCCTCGCAACACCCCTGCCAGGCAGCGCAGTGTTATTACCCTGCGTTGCAGGTGGGGAGCAGAGACCCAGAGAGATGAAGAGACTTGCCCAAGGTTACACAGGACAGAGTCTGGAACCGAACCAGGTTTCCCCAGTTCCAAGCCAGTGCTTTCACCAAAAGATTATCCTTCTGCCTTTATCTGTTCTATGGATAAACAAGAGGGCATCAAGGTTGAGACCTTTCAATCCGGCACCTTTCACTATGTTAAATTCACAGGGAAACCCTTTATTATATGTATCTTCAGAAATTATGAGGTCAGAAAAAAAGATATTCTGTTTCACATTGCATGGTATTTATACACACACTAAAATCACATCTAGTTTCACTCCCAGTGAAATAGACTATAGACTGGACTTTAATATCTTCCTCAGTCTAAAATACTGTACTAAGCATCCATTTCAAACAACTAGAGTACAAGCAAGTCTACCTGGAACACGTCTCTCTCTCCCATCTAGCCCCTACTCTCTGACAGAAACTCATCTGAATCTTATTATCTGTGCACAAGCAGACAGGCAAAACATACTTCTGGAGTGCAGCCAAGGGGTTTGTGTTCATCATGCCCCATAATCGTTTTCTGCTGGGACAGAGAACAGTGTGCACAGGAAGGCCTTAGCAGGGAGGGGCTGACGAAGAACAGTTTGATCGTAAACTATTGGTAATAACCCACCAAGTGGGGACATCAAGTGAACGAGGCCGGGAACTGGCTGTTGCAGAAGTTGCTAGCATCCAGCATAATTCTACCCAGGGAAGAATAATAGTTAGAGATGGCCCCAGGGCAAAAACCCCGCACTTTGAGAAAGTGCAGATCCAGGCTCAAACTTTGTAACTGATCCCTCTTGCTTTAATGGCCATAAACCATAACCCAGTTCTGAATGGTCTAGGACAGTGGTTCTCAGCCTTTCCAGACTACTGTACCCCTTTCAGGAGTCTGATTTGTCTTGTGTACCCCAAGTTTCACCTCACTTGCTTATAAAAATCAGACATAAAAATACAAATGTGTCCCAGCACACTATTACTGAAATATTGCTGACTTTCTCATTTTTACCATATAATTATAAAATAAATCGATTGGAATATAAATATTGTACTTACATTTCAGTACACAGCATACAGAGCAGTATAAACAAGTCACTGTCTGTATGAAATTTTAGTTTGTACTGACTTCGCTACAGCTTTTTATATAGCCTGTAGTAAAACTAGGCAAATATCCATATGAGCTGATGTACCGCCTGGAAGAGCTCTGCTTTCCCCCAGGGGTATGCATACCCCTGCTTGAGAATCACTGGTCTAGGACATGGGATCTGGCTCCAAATGTTGCGGCTCAGCCCCCCCATCTCTAATAAAATCTTTCGTCCTGTAGGGCCCATCTGAAGTTACAGACATACAGCAGCAAAGAAATGCAGCCACCTCTGGATGGAGTGCACAGCCACCCAACACCACAAAGCATCCTGCATGACAGTGGGCAAAGGGGACCATAAACATCTTATTATTCACATGGGATAAAAAGGGCCCAGGTTTTGTGGCCCTTATCTGAAAGCTCCTGCAATGTAAACGGCACAACGTAAGCCACCTACTTCTCATGCTGGTTTTGGAGCAGAAAATGGTCCAGTTCTTCGGAGACCTTGCAGACGAAGTCATTCTCATTAGGGGAGAGGAAGACACCATCCAAGCAACGCAGCGCCAGGGTGACAGTGGGGAGGTGGCCTGATGGAGGGTGGGACGCAGAGGGAGAGGGTGACAAAAGGCAGCAGGGGAGGGAGGGGAGGGGAGAGGGGCACTCATAAATGCTTTAGCTCCTTGGTACCAGTGAGGTCTACAGTGGTTCTGCGCTTTGGAGCAGGCTGCATAGCAGAGCCCGCGCCCACTCCCTCCACCCAAAGTCCTAATGCATCCTGTACAGACATCAGCAAGGCCCAAAGGCAATTCCCCGCCCTCCCGGGATCCACCATGGCCCCCACCCGCAGCAATCCCCCAGCCTCTCCAGCATCCACCACCCCACCCCCAACAAGACCCACAGCAACACCCCCCACACACCTCTCCAGCATCCACCCCCAGCAACACCCCCCCCCACAGCATCCCACTCCCAGCGGGACCCCAGCACCCCGCCCCCCCAGCGAGACCCCCAGCGACCCGCCCCCGCCCCCCAAGCATCCCCCCGCCCCCAGCGAGACCCCCAGCGACCCGCCCCCCAAGCATCCCCCCGCCCCCAGCGAGACCCCCAGCGACCCGCCCCCCAAGCATCCCCCCGCCCCCAGCGGGACCCCCAGCAACCCGGCCCCGCCCCCCAAGCATCCCCCCGCCCCCAGCGGGACCCCCAGCGACCCGGCCCCGCCCCCCAAGCATCCCCCCGCCCCCAGCGGGACCCCCAGCGACCCGCCCCCCAAGCATCCCCCCGCCCCCAGCGGGACCCCCAGCGACCCGCCCCCCAAGCATCCCCCCGCCCCCAGCGGGACCCCCAGCGACCCGCCCCCCAAGCATCCCCCCGCCCCCAGCGGGACCCCCAGCGACCCGCCCCCCAAGCATCCCCCCGCCCCCAGCGGGACCCCCAGGGACCCGCCCCCCAAGCATCCCCCCGCCCCCAGCGGGACCCCCAGCAACCCGGCCCCGCCCCCCAAGCATTCCCCCCCCCAGTGGGACCCCCAGCAACCTGCCCCCCAAGCATCCCCCCGCCCCCAGCGGGACCCCCAGCGACCCGCACTGGGGGCGCAGGGCCAGCGACCCAGGCCCGGCCCCCCTCCGCTCCCCGGGCCCGCCGCCGGGTGCTCGGAAGGCCGAGGCGCAGCCGCCGCCGGGCCGGAGGAAGCGGGGGGCCGGGGCCGGCCTGCGGGGCGCACCGGGGCCCGCACTCACCGGCAGGCCGGGGACCAGCGGCAGCAGCGGCGTCGGCACCGCGCGGCGTCCGAGCCCCGCTCCTCGGCCGCGGCTCCGCCTCCGCCTCCGCCGGCGCCGCCCCGCGGCCTCCCCGCAGAAAGCCGGGCGTGGGCGGGGACTGACCGGCACCGCCCCCCCGCCTACCGCCGCCGTGCTCGGGGAGGGCGGGATGCGGCAACGCTCCTTATCTGTTTGCGTGAAGGGTCATTTATGGGGATGGCCGGGGCATCTGTGCCTGGCCCGGGCCCCCGTGCTCGGCGCTGTACACGCCGAAGAAAGCGCTGACAGGCTGTGAGGCAAACACAAGGGCCGCAGCTCCACCCCTGGAGTGTGGACACTCACGACAGCGACAGACAGGGAAGGGGTTGCTGGAGTGAATTCATCCCCACAAAAGGCGGAAGCTAGGTCCACGGACGCTTTCTTCCATCCATCTTGCTGCGTCTACAGGTAGGTTAGGGTGACCGGGTGTCCCGATTTTACAGGGACAGTCCCGCTATTTGGGGCTTTGTCTTATATAGGCACCTATTGCCCTCCCCCCCCCCGTCCTGATTTTTCACACTTGCTATCTGGGCACTGCTGGTGAACTGCTTATAGCACTGACATAGCTTAAGTCCCCAACCCCGCAAAGACTTAAGAACACAACTTCAGACACATGAATAATCTCAATGCACTTAATACGATGACACACGTGCCTAAAATTACTTACATGCACAACTGAGCCTTAATTTGTTCCAGCACTTTATAGGGGTTTAGGTTATTCTACAGTCAGGGGCCCAGATGCTCCCTGTCACAGTTGTTAACGCCAATATTTTGGTACATTACTCCAGTTCCAAGTGCTGCAGTCTCCCCAAAGCTTAGATCTTAACACCACTTCTCAAAATATGATTGGTCAAGTCAGGTCATTACAGGCTTGGTCCAGCGACCTCTGCTCACATGACTCATCCTTACTCACACAACTAAAGACTAGTCGGGCTGGGTAATTTCTGCCTTACCCCGGAACAATGTTTGATGCAGAGTTAGCTGCTTCTTATGCAGTCATTCTAATCCAGCAGGTATTTCTACTTAGGGATTCATTAAAGCCTCTTCTTAATGAAAGCTGGGCAAGACACTGGCAGGGCTGTATTACATTTACCAGGCTTGATTCTCTTCCTTTCACTCCAGTGTAAATCAGGAGTTACTAAAGAAGGCAATGGAGTTATACCAGTCTAAGAATCAGATTCGGTATGCGTCAGTAATTCTCCGTTAGACCTCACAAAACAAGGTAGAAACCCACTAGTTCTACTTCTATATAATAATGATGACAAACAAATTTATAATTAATACATGTTATTTGATGGCTCCTCCCTCATCTATCACAGCAGGTGAAGGGGCAAAGTACAAAACCAAAAAGCAATAATTCATGAGAAATAAAATCACAGAGATCAATCGTATGCAATCATTGTGCTATGCTAAAGGCTCATGAAGGCTTTTTTAAAGCATCTGCTACTTCAGCAGATGCTAGACCCAGGGCAGTATTTTCTCCTGGTCCCTCTCTAGTTCTCATCTGTGCTGGGCACTTCCTACTGTGATACTTTAAGGCCACGATCCTCTGAAATATTTAGGCACCTAACTCCCGTTGAAATCATTAGTTAAATTCTTTGAAGTAAATTGTAAAGTGCCCAAATATCTTTGAGAATCTTAGTTTACTGGAAGAGGAGTTTGTTTTTTGTTGGGGTGTGTGTGTGTGTCACCCTGTCTCTGTGGGAAGTGATCCCGTCTGGATATTCCCAATCCATCCCTGCCCAAGATAATTTTATTCATGGCTCATAAGGAGGCTTAACAATCACATTATACAGCACTTTACAACTTCAAAGAACTGAACTCATTCACTAGTTAAACTTGGTTACCCAAGAGTAAAAACTGGTCATCTAGGAGAGGTTAGGACTTTCACTAAAGGCACAAGACACTACTTAAAGTGGGGTGGGGAACCACAAGGGGCTGCAGACCCAGCCTCCCTCCCCCCAAATCAAACTGGATCTGGATTATTGAGGGGCACACTTAAAGCACTGTTTTACCAAAACTGCTGCTCCCAGATTATAATAGACCCCCACTCTTTTCAGGCTACTAACTAAAGGTCAAACAAAATCATGTCCCTGCAGTCAGGCTAGGAGCTCTAGCCCTTGAATTATAACAAATTTTATTCTCTATTCTTGTCTTTTAAACAAATCATAACCCCACCTGCCGGGCAACTTACTGACTCCACAATCACTGGAGAAACTCATTGAGCTGTTTCTCCTTCTTTCTCTGATTAACTGCTCCAGAATCTTCTCTCATTCCAGAATTTCCTCCCTTTCTCTTAAAGGGCCACCATAGTCACTCTGCCTTGAATCCTGGGAACTCACTTGGGCAGACCTCCCAACCATTGCTTTCAGGGACACGATCAGCAAAGCATGGCTCTGAATTTCAACTTGTTCAGAGTAAAGCATTTACAAAACATAAAGATGAATAAAATTGTTCCCACTGCTGCAGCTGTTTTAAATTCTAATGGAATCCAGTGTCTTTAAAACACACAAATATCCCCCTAGAGAGTTTGCAACTCAAATAGTGCAGTGCCCAGAATGGAAAAAGAAACTCTCTAGACGCAAAAGGGAAACTGACTTCATTGATTTGTTTTGCTCCAGTAAAGGAGAGGAAAGCCAACAGAGAACAGGAATAGTGACAAGCAGACTGGATTTTCTATGGCTCTATTTCCATTTTGATATTTAAACTACTATTCATACCAGAAAGACATTTCTTTGTTTGCAATACATGTTTTTTAAGCAGAGACTCCCTTTAAAAGATTCCAGCACATAGTCCCCCATCCTCAAAGGGTTATGGAAACAATTCTAACCTTGTAGCTCAAGTCTGGCAAGCTGTCTTCCGCTCACAGGCTTCTCCACACCTACTTTGCTTCATGAAGCACATCAGCTGCAATGACCTCATGCACCTGTGTGGGTGCTGTGTGCACTGCTCAGATCTTTAGGCCGCAATCCATGCCTGTGGAGTCTCATTGAAGTTAGTGGGATCCAGGTGCACAGAGCAGCTTGCAGGATTGGGGCATTAGGCTGTAGGGCGTAGATTCTCAAAGGTATTTAGGCACCTAACTCACACTGATTTCAATCCTAAATAGGTTTGAGGATCCAGGCCTTAGTGCTTTGAGGCAGGGACATCTAATCTATGTGGCACAATTTACCTGTAATTTGACTCTCTTTTCTAAACAGCAAATAAATAATAGTTCTGTATTCTGCACTTACATGGCTTCTTCCATCCAAGGATCTTAAGGGGCTTTATAAAGAGGAAGAGGGGTCATCATGAGTCTCCTTTAATAGATGGGGAAACTGAGGCACAGGAGGTGGTTGGTCTGTTTGTTTTTGAACTAAAGTGGTCAAAAGCAGTCTGATTTTGAATGCCTCAATGTTTTGGAGGCCAATTTGAAAAATCCTGGACCTGATTTTCAGACTGATGCCCAGATTCTCAAAGCTACTTAGGCATCTAACTTCCTCTGATTTCAAAGGGAATTAGGCACCTAAATACCTAGGAGGATTTGAGTCTGGGCCCCTGCACCTTCAGCAGAAGTAAAGAAACCTGCAGGTGCTTGATACTTCTGAAAGTCAGTCCCACTGTTGGGCACCCAAAACAATCAGCAGCCACATGAAAATCTGAGCAGTTGTGACTTGCCCACGGTCACTCAGAGTTCCCAAAGGGCTGAGAGGGATTTACAAGAAATACCGTGTAAAAGGAACTTTGTCATTGCTAGAACCATGCAATGGGCAGTGAGGGAACAAGGCAGGATGACAAACATGCTTCCAAGAGCCGGAGAGGGGTTACACACTAGCTGAAAAATGCAGGGAAGTCTATTCTCTAGGTTTGTTTACCCGTCTGTCACAGCCCCATTTAGTTTCATTCCCCAGCCACAGGGCAGTCTCCAGTTCAGGGTAAGAATGTTAAATGGACAAGATCTCACAGCAATTTTCAAAATCCACTGCGAGTGGAGACGGACACTAGATGGCATCCTGCAGCCCCTGATTAAAATGCTGCCTCTTTTAAGCACAAGAATGGATGAGGGTGAAAATAAACCCACGGTTCTCCAGTGAAGTGCTCCTAAAATGTAATTAACGACTCTCATTATTTCTACTGCAGTAGAAGCCAATCAGAGATTAGGGTCCTATTGTACCAGAAAGTAGATAGACAACACAAAGACAGTCCCTGCCTCAGAGAAGTCGTCATCTCAGTGCAATTCCTGTCCCAGGGCAAGACCCTGCCCTTGCTATTACAAAGTCATCTTCATTTCTGGCTAATCTGTTAGGACTTTGAGTGGTGTGTATCGAGATCCTGACATGCCCAAGCTTTGGGCTGTATTTGAAGGCCAGCCCCAGCTTGCGGTTGGCACGTGGAACCCGCTTGCATGCTGCAGCCTTTACTGAGATCAGTTTATCCCTGACAGACTCTGTATTCACTTCAGAATCCAGCACTTTGTTTGTAAAGTAGAGAGAAAGATGAACTGCTCCCCCTCGCCTCCCATTCCCTGGCTCTGAGCCTTCAATAACTCCCCAGCCAGGAAGTGCATTTGTCACCCTCTTCCTCTTGATTTCTTCGTGCGGCTAGTGTTTGCCAAATCTATGCTGAGTCTGAGGGGCTGTTTACCTTGGAGCGCAGCTTTCCAACCTTCGTGAGGCGTTCCATCCATTCCCCCCACAGGTGTTTCACAATTACATCGTTGTCCTATCCAAAGGGGCATCCTGGAGAGAGCGTGGGCAGCACAACAAAGAAGCAAGGCGCGCCCACACACACACAGACCCCAGCACCAGCAGTCGGTGCTCGTCACAGATCCCCCCATGCTATCCTTATCTGCCTGGGAAATGAACGAACGTTTCTCACTTTTTCATTTGGATGAGGACAAAATGCTGCGAAAGCAAGGCAGCCACTGAGGAGGTGGAAAAGGGAGAGAGGGGTTTGTACAAGGGTCCAGTCAGACCTGCCTGTGCAGGATTTACGCCTCACCCACTTGTCTGCACATCGACCCCTTACCCCATCTAGAGAACCCCAGCACAAGGTTGATACCTTGATCTCCTCCCCAGCCGTGACAAGTACCTCTCTCTCTCCCCCATCCCAGCCAGGAGAGTGGTCTCTGTCTTGGCCTACTTGCTCCGGGAAGGGTTAATCTCTCCCGCCTCTCCCCATCTGCTGATTCTGATTGCTCTGAATTACCATACAGATTGAGACAGCCAGGCCTGTGATTTCACAAGAGCCTCTGCCAGGCTCCTTCAAGTGGCCAGAGACCCTCAGCCTTTTCCATCCTTCGCCCAGAGGCTCCGCTTTCCCTCAGAGATGGATCTCTGCCTGTGCCCCCTGCACCTGCTTCTGTCTGATGAGGGCAGCATCTAATGACTCCAATTTGGAAAGAAACTCAAGAGGAGAGACAATGACAGAGATTGGCTGCTTTCTGACTAGTTCTAGAATCCCACTTCTCCTCATGCCCGTCAACATCAGAAAAGGAACAAGCCAACCACCTCTTCCCCCAGCCCCTCCCTGGCCGTAGCCTTCTAGGCTGATGGGTCTTGCCCTTTTTCCTGGCTAGTCCCATTCACCACAGCTATGGCACATCTGTGCCCTCAACTCCCAACCTTGCAGCCCTGGTGGAAAAGAGTGGAGGTGGGCTTCTGTGCCAGTCAGCTAAATCCAAGGGGACGCTGAATCTGCAGCAGCAGCAGCCGCCTCTGGCCAGGGTAGATTTCCCCAAATCGCCTTCCCCTCAGCACCCAGGCAATATCCTGTGATGTAATCAGTGATAACACAGAGCAATGCGGGGTCAGTCCAGTCCTGATGCAGGCTAGGAAGTGACTGCTTTCCTCTCCAGGCAGCCTGGCAACTCGAGAGGACAATTTCTGAGCCAGATTTGGTCGTGTAATAGCAGCATGCCCCTTTGTACTCAGTGCCAGCCCAGGGCTCTTGCAACACTCTGCCACGGATTATCCATAGGGATTGAATCTGGGCTCTTTTGCACCAGAAGCACAGCTCTCTACCACTCGAGTTAAAGGAGCTAGCAGCAATAGTAGGCACTTATCTGCTGTGAGGACGAGCCACCAGAGAGGGACACGCTTTGCCAGCATCTTACGCAACCATCTAGGGTGCCATCCTGATGTAAGGGGGCTGTGTCACACGAGGACTGAAGCTACAGGCCTCACTGTTTCAATGGCTGCAGAATGCCTGCCCATCTGAGTCCTCCCCTTAGAAAGGCAGATGCTGTTTCTGCTCAAATGGCCCCCATCCCCACCTCTTTGTAGGGAGTCAGGGCAGGTTCCCTCATGCCGTGGCCCCATCTCCCCCTCAGCCTGGGAGTCAGGAGAGTCTTCCTTGTGTGGCCTCTGGAATTTACCTCAGGGAACAGAGATGAACCATGAGCCTTTGTGTCTCTAATAGACTCCAGGGCAGCTCCTCCTGAGCATTCCCAGATTTGGGCACTTTCCTGCGTCTCCCGGTAACAGGGCCATCAGGCTAAATGTCACCCTGGCACTTGCTATTCATCACCCCAGTGTGAGCCTCAAGCAAAAACCCAGCAGGGCTCTGGGGAGCTGAGTAGGTAGGCAGATGCACCGGAGACCTCTGGCAGGAGGGGGTGGAGGGGCATGCAGGCTGAGACGGCGAATGTGCCTATAGTTATACAGAGAGGTAGAGAAAGCCCCCGACAGAGTGGGAAAAGGGGACCTTTGGGACAGCATTGGCAGTGGGGGTATGAAATATAGAGCAAGCCCCTTCCTAGGATGGAAAGGAAGCCCCAGGGGTCAGAAATATGGAGATAGCCCCTCCTGCTGTGGGAGGTGTGGGGGTGCTCTGGGATAGCTGTGAGCACTCGCAATCCCCCATCTCTCCAGGCCTACTCCACTGGCCAGTGAACCAGCCTCTCTCACATCTCACCTCCTTGCTCTCCCAGCCGAGTGCGGGTCATTTTCCACGCAGGCTCAAACAAGCAGGGGCAGGAGACGATGACTTGCCACAATGAAGCCGCGTCAGCTTCCCTTCAAGCCTCTCCTCTCCCCGGATCGCTTGGGCTGCTCTGGTGGCCGCTGGGTATCCTTTTTTCTCCCAGTCTTCATTTAAATGGAGGTTTTAAGGCTTCTTCCCACCCAGCCACGTGGCGGGGCCGAGTCTCAGCAAACAGCTTCAGCCATTTGAATGGTGCCTACAGGGAACCTGGAGAACCCCTCACAGTCAAGGGGCTCTTTTTGCACGTCCACCCTATCAGGGGCCTAGTGGGATAATCTTGGGCCCCTGGTAGGTGTGCAGCAGCTACCGCAAAGGACAGAGTCAGCGCTCAGCACACCCAGCAACGCAGAGCATTAGGGATCATGGAGTAAGGTGTGAGACTGGCACCTAACTCCCACCAAATTGGAATCAGGCACCTAAATCCCTTCGGCCCCTTTGAAAATAGCAGCCTCTGCATTTAATCCTTTCTTACACCTGGGGCCGATGGGAGCACACACACCCCGCTACATGCACACACCCATTAGGGATAGAACCCCTGGCTCTTGCCTCACCTGGCCTCAGGGTAAGAGAATTCAGGCATGGTTAGTCCTGTTAGGTCCCCTCTTGTCCACCTCAGAGAGACCAATGCACTTTAATCCCCTATAGTATTTCCAGGGCTCTGTCCAGCCAAGTTTTAGATTTCCCAACAGTTGGGGCTTCCACTCTGTGGCCAGGGAGACTATTCCAGTTTCAGAGATTGCAATGGCCAGGACATTTCCCCAATATTCAGCTCCAATTTGCCTTTGCTTCATTTCCTCCCATTCTTCCTCGTCATACCCCTCAGCGTCATTTTCCCGCCTCACTCGACAATTATAGCCATAGACGGTTATCATAGCAAAGAGAGACTGACATGCTGCAAACAGTTAATATTCAGGAACTGTGTCAGCTGGGTGAATCTGCATTGCTAGCCCGATTTTGTAAATGGGGAAACTGAGGCACAGAGCAGCCAAGTGATTTGCAAGGTCACACAGGAAGTCACTGGCAGATCTAGGAAGAGAACATAGAAATCTTGACTCCCACTCTTTTGCTTCAGTCTCACAGTCTCTGAATCAGGTCACAGCCTCCCTCCCTGCTCACAGCTCGAAAAGTATCACGGTTAGGTGTCACAGTGAGCAGAGAGAACTGTTTCCTCGCTGCTGGACAGTGCTTCTGTCTCAGGATCCCCAAGCACTTCACAAACAGGAGTCTCTTCACTTGCCAGTTGTCAGTGGTGGACCATTGCTGGGAATTATGGCTCACGGGAGGCAGCTAACTGCCAAAACTTTGCATGCATCTCTTCCGGACTGCATCACAGCTGAGGTGCATCTAGTCCAGTATTTTCTCTCTCCCTGTGGTCAGCACCAACTGCTTCAGAGGAAGGGGCAAGCAACCCAGCAGCAGGCGGCTGTGGGATCGTCTGCCCTCCTTGAAAGCCTCGTGAAGTGTTAGAGACTGGCTTAAACCCTGAGCTTTTAGATCCCTTCCAAAATGTGTTAGCTTAAACTCTTATATTAGCATGGCTGACTCTTTCTGGTCCCTGTATCCTGAGGGCATTCTGGGGTGGCGAGCACCTCCCCGCGGAATACCCACGGGGCAGGCTTCCACAGTGGCAAAGGCCTAGCGGGAGCGCCCTGGCCGCCCCCATGTAGGGTTCTCCTGCAAGTGTAGCAACTGGAATGCACTGCGCTCTGGCTAGTCCAGGCTGCCAAATGGCCCGATAGGGAATTGTGGGTCCCAGTCCTAAGTTGGAAGCCCCTGGGGCTGCTTAAGGGTACACCAGGGGCTACAGCCACCTTTGCCCCCACCCCTAATAAGCTGAGCATCGTGGAAGGTGCAGCTCAGAAGCAGGGCCTGGGCTCATCATCTGACTCATCCTCTTGCATTGCTGTGGGATCCCCGAGTGTATACCGAGGTGCCTTCAGCAGGATGGGAGCATACAAGTGCTGCCTCGGTCCCACAATACCTCTGCCCTGCCGCAGCCTGCAATCCCATCCTCCTGCCCGGGAAACCCACAAGAAAACCACACTGCACTGAAAGGAGCGAGATGTATTTTTTTGCCAGACTAAGAAAATCCTAGTTAAACACAGAAACACGCATGTGGTTTGGAAGTTGCCGTCCGTTTCCTAGCCTGCTGCTGTAGCACAGAGGGGCCAGTACAATGCCCTGGAGGGCACAGGCTCAGTTCAGTCATTGCCACTCCCTGGGCAGTTGGGCTGCAGGCACCAGGAAGACATCGGCCATGGGTGGCTCTGACGGAGGTCACAGTCAGAGCTGGGAGGAAATGATCCATTGTACAGTCAGTGAAGGGAAGAACCAGCCCTGAAGAGCAGGGGGCTTCTGAAGACTGCGGGGAGCGAAGAATCCTTTGCCACTACCCGTCCCCTAACATGCACACACAAAGGCAAAGTCTCTCTGTTTCTACGCGGATAATAAATAACATTTTTGCAGCCACTGCCCACCTCTGCTTGTCCGCTCCCACCCAGCTAACCCCCTGTCAAAGGGCTTAGTCCTTGGTCGTCATACACACGGCAAGTTCACCCAACTTTTGTCACAAGAATATTATGAATTAGTTGCCCTTCTCAAAGCACTTTACAAACACTCACGCATTAAGCCTCACACAACATCACTGTGGGTTAGGTATCAGACCCTCATCAGAGATGGGGAGACCGAGACGGAGAGGTTCGGCGACTTGTCCATGTAAGCAGTGGAACCACAAATAGAACCCTGGAGTCTTGACTCCCAGTGTCCCCCCTGCTCTAACCACTGGAAAATACTCCTCTTCCACAGCTGGGAATAGTATAATTAATTATCACATAATGCAGTAATGCCTCAACCAGGGAGGGGCCTAGGGTGACCAGATGTCCCGATTTTATATGGACAGCCCCGATATTCAGGGCTTTGTCTTATATAGGCGCCTATTACCCCCTACCCCGGTCCTGATTTTTCATACTTGCTGTCTGGTCACCCTAGCGGGGCCCCATTGTGCTAAGTACTGGATAAACATATAGTAAATGACGGTCCTGAAGAGCACAGCACCCAGGAATCCTGACTCCCAATCCCCGCTCCTACTCTGTCCATTAGTCTGCCCTCCGCCATGGCAGGGAATAGAACCCAGGCATCCTGACTCTGCTCTAACCACTAGAGAGACAACCCTGCTGTACTAAGAGGCGATTATAAAGAGCGTAAGTTCCGTCCTGTGAGCGCTTCTGCAGAGCTATCCTAGGGAGGACCCCACACTTCTCCTTCCCTCCCACACTGACTGCGCTGTGACTTGACTGTCACTGGGCTGTATCTGATAATTACAGTTACTCTCTAATTATCACCTTCTGATTTCTCTTTGTTAAGGCTTGTTGGGAAGAGAGAACGAAAGGCTTTGGCAGCGCTATGGAGTTGCAGATACCAGAAAGTGGAGGCACCTGGATTCAGGATAAGGTGGACATACCATTTTTGCTGCAATGTTTAACCAATCCCCCATCAAAACATTATAAAAACGATCAAGCAGTGTCACCTTTTACAATGCAATGCCGGGGGTTTCTCCCATATCCCCCGCGCACACACTGTCTGGTACTGGAGCAACCAGACACAAGTTAAAATATGCAAAGATGCTAATTTAAAAGTACAGATGAGTGAGGAAAGAGTGAGAGTCTCAAAAAGCTATTGTTATTGAAATGAGACAGTGCACTGGGAGCGGTTGTAATGGGGAGAGATGGTGGGGGTTGGAAAGATTGGGAAGTTGAGAGACTGTAGGGGAAATGGAGAAGAAAGAGAGTGTGACTGATGGAGGATAGGGGGAAGCAGAGGAACTTCTTCCCCCTGAAACCAGGGGTCTGACTCTTTCCTCCACTCCCTGCATACAAAGGACTCGGACTGGAGTCCGCTGCCACAGAAAATGCACCTTTCGCCGACAACAGCGATAAGCAACAGGTGTGGTGAAGCTGAACACGGCCTAAGTGCAAGTGAGAAAGGACCAAAGCGTGTTCTGCCCCAAATGCAGGACCAAACCCTTAGCACACAGCATCCTACAGCAATGAGCCAAAGCACTACAGCCTGGTACAGCCTGTGGGCCCATTATTGCAGACTACTGCAGCCTGAAAGCTCCAATCCAATGGGCCATGGATTTGTATTGGCCTGGAAGATAACATGCCTGAGCCAGAGCGATGAAGAAGAGAGACACCTCCTCACAGCTGAACTGGTGCCTATTTACTAACTTCCCAGAGAGGAGCAGGAGAGCATGGCAACAACACCACCTTTCTGCCTCAGCACCCCAACTTCCTAACACCCAGAAACTTGTTCTAAACACTCCCCTCGAGCTGGCAGTCAGGACTCCTGGGTTACCCACCCTAAACTCTAGACCATCTTCTCCTCCCATAGCCAGGAACAGAACCCAGGTGTCCTAGCTGCCTGTTCCCTGCTAAGTCTCAGGGGATGGCTGTCTGTAGCACAAGCAAACAGATGTGAGCGAGGGGGCTGGGGAAAAGGCCAGGATCAAAGTGTCTTGTAAAGCAACTCTTCTCTACCTCCCCTACACTGGCTTCACAAGAAAAGTCTGTCTCCACAGTTAAAGGCTGACAGGATAGGTAGGGCTGTCACACCCATGAAGCTGATAGCATTACCCAGCCCTGCCTGCTTGAATGAACAATCATGCAGGCAGCAGTCCCTCTGGTTTGCTGCATTTTCTGTGTCACTTTAGTAGCCCAGGAGAGTGAAAGCATTTGCTTAGCCACAGGACTGGGAGAAGGAGCAGTAGGGCAAACTCCCCCACTTCCCTCCTAAATGGGTTGAGAGGCAAGGTCAGTCTCAGGGGCCTGTTCAAGGCCATCGTTTCCCAGAGGAAGCTACTGACAACTATGACAAGGGAGTTTTCTTTTTCCTAGGAACTACACTGAGACCCACCAAACTCATTTGACATAAGGCACCCAACAGACATCAACCACTTCCATTCACTACCAACCTGGGCTGGCCCTGGGTTTGAACCCGTGGACTCAAGGTGAAAAGCACCATCCCCCCAAGCCATCCAGTCCCCTAGAAAGTCATCTTCTGAGTATATCAGAGAAACAAAGGAAGACACAAACATACTTGCTAATACATAAATACAAACTCCTTCCCAGGCAGAGGGGTAGCAATTCCTCTTCTCCTCCCTCCCCTGTATGCACACTCCCCAGAAACTGGGCCATTTGCTACAGACCTCTCTCTGCCATATCCCGTCTCCCCGCCCCGACTCCCTCTCCTGATCCCCTTTCAATCCAGCACACTGGAGGTGAAGGGAGTGATCTTCTCCAGTGATATATCCATCTCGCACTCCACATGGACCACGGCTGGCAAGATGGCGTTGGCATGGTTGTTGTGGGAGGTCTTGGAGATCTGCGACACTTTGTCAAAAGTCAGCTCATTGTCTTCTGCCTGCAGGGTGGCATGGGGGAGAAGGTGCGGGTCGCTGAGAGTCACCACGTCCTTCTGGTAGGTGGTGTCATGGTGGTAGGAAACCAGCTCATTGCTGAAATTCACCGTCTCCACCACATTGCTGGGGCAGAGACGGCCGCAGGCCAGGATGGTGGCAAAGGCCCTCCTGAAGTCAGCATTGAAGGCGTAGATGATGGGGTTGAGGGAAGAGTTGGCCCAGCCGAACCAGACAAAGATGTTGAAGACTGTCTCGCTGACACAGGGCAGCTCCCCGGGATCGTGCAGGCCAAGGTCGCAGAAGGGCACCATGCAGTTGAGCACGAAGAAGGGCAGCCAGCAGAAGACGAAGACTCCCATGATGATGGAGAGGGTCTTGAGGACTTTGGTCTCCTTCTTGAAAGAGTTCTTCAGAGAGGCCTCGTGGGGGCAGTCATTGCTGTGGCAGTTCTGGGCATGCTCCACAGCTCTCTCCAGAGAGGAGATCCTGCGGATCTGCCGCTGAGCGATGCGGAAGATCCTGGTGTACGTGACGATCATGATGGCCACGGGGATGTAGAAGCTGATGAGGGATGAGGAGATGGCATAGGTCCTGTTGAGGCTGGAGTCACAGTTCTCCTCTGAGCCCTGTGTGGAGTTGGAGCTGGGCTCCTGCTGAGCAAGGAGCTCACTGGCTTTGTGCCACCTCAGCTGCACAGGGATGAAGGAGATCAAAATGGAGAGCAGCCAAGCCACGCCAATCATGATGAAAGCCACTCGCTGGGTCATCTTCCTCTCGTAGCGGAAGGGGCTGGAGATCGCCCAGTACCGGTCCACGCTGATAATGCACAGATTGAGGATGGAGGCTGTGGAGCACATGATGTCAAAGGCCACCCAGACATCACAGAAGCCCCCGAAAGGCCAGAAGCCGGCCACCTCAGCGACTGCCTTCCATGGCATCACCAGCACGGCCACGAACAGGTCGGAGACAGCCAGCGAGATGACAAAGAAGTTGGTGACCTTGGAGCGCAGGTGCCGGAACTTGATCACAGCCACGCACACCAGGGTGTTGCCCAGCAAGGTAGAGAGGATGAGGAAGAAGAGCAGGGCAGCCATCGCCACCCGCAAGGACAGCTCCGAGTTGTCCTCCTCCACCCAACTTGTCCTGCTGAGGGTGTCATTGATCATCTCCAGCCCATCTCCCCCTCCTAGCAGGTAAAGCCCATCCATGAGTTCCCTTTGTCCTGCTGTCCCCAGAGATCTCACTGGTGCTACGTCCCCATCGGCACACAAACTGCCTCCTCTTTATTCCTCCTCTTGCATCTCAGAAGCACAAACTGCGACCCTTCCAGCTCTTGAACTCTGACAAGCACGGCTAGATCCCCGGTCACAAGTGCTCCAACCTTTCGCTCCTTTCCAAGTCTCCTGCAGGCAGCCTGGCATTTTTCCCCCACCACTTTTCTTCTTATGCAGCCTGCCGCTCACAAAGAGCCAGTCCTCACCTCCTGCTCTCGTGTGGGGTGGGTGGGCTCAACTGCAATCTTCCCTCCCCCTCCTCTCACAAGGGGCTCATCAGCTGTTACAAATCCATCGCTCGTAGAATCCCTGTCAATCCCTTTTGTACTGGCCAGGGTGGGACTTGCTGCTGGGTCGGGTACAAGGGGGAGTTTGGGGATCACTCTCTGCTGTTGCTGCTAGATGCTCGCTGCTTCTCAGCTCAGACACTCAGCTGCTCTGCTGCCGCTGTTCTTTCCTCCCTTGCTAATTTGCTCCAGATTTTACATAGGTGAGATCCCCTCCTTCTCCATGCACTGACCCCCTACTCTCCAATCTCTGCCCTTTTAGTCCTGAGATATTGGGGGCATGGCGTTTGGGACTTTTCTGCAGAGATTGGGGAAGGGGCTGGATTTAGAGAAGGTAGGGAAACAGGCAACAGGGAAGGGGAAAGGGATGAGATGATGAGCAATCAGACAGGGTTGAGAAGATCTGGGAGGCTTAGATGACATTTATTGATAGGTTGGGAGTTCGATAGGTGGGAATCCAAGTCATTTTGATCCTCCCAGTAGGAGGCAGCATGGTCTAGTGACTAGGCTACTGGGCCAGGAGACCTAGGTTCTGTTCCCACTGGTTTGCTGTGTGACCTTAGGCAAGTCATTTCCCCTCTCTGTGCATCAGTTTTCCCATCTGTAAATAGTGGATAATGACAGTTGCCTTCCTTTGTAAAATGTTTCAGGATCTATAGATGAAAAGCGCTGTATAAAGAGTTCCTTGCTATTGCAGTATAATCTCTCCAAAGTCCTCTTCCTCCGATCGTGGAGCGAGGGCAGGCTTGTACACAACTGTCTTTATTTGAAGGGGGCCTAAAGTAAAGAATAATAGGTGTAGAATATTGATTTAATGAGGACTTTTGTACCAGGACTCAATTTGTCCAATTTTAATAAAGTGAGATAAACACGCTTCTATTCTCAACTAGGTGTTTTCTTTATTAGGGCAATCCTTGTATTAGGGCTTGGGGGCAGGGGGTGTGCTACAACTCCAACGGTCTAGGCCCATGGAGTGGTATACAGAAAGCAAAGAACTTTTTCATGTTAGTACAAAATCTAAATGCCAGCCCCTATTCCAGACTGATTAACAGGTCCTTGCATAGCCAATGCTCAGTACAAGGAAATCTGACCCTTGAGTCTATGGGTTATTCCTTCTGTGGAGGAGATGCAGTGACCAACTGTCACTATTCCTCCCCCTTCTTGTGGTGCTGGGGCAGTTACAGAGGAGAGTTCAGTGATCTCAGTTTATTATCCTATCTACAGTACCGCTGGGTAAACGGGGGGCTGAACTCCCTTGGGACTCCTTTATTAGGAATCAGGACTGACCCATTCACATACAGTTTAGTCTTCAAGTTCATGAGCCATTTCCACCACCCCTGCAACTCCACTGATTTCAACGAAGTTATACCAAGGGTCACTTTGGCCCCGTAGGCTGGAGCCTTCATCGCAGGAGAAGGTGAATGGCAGCAGATATGGTTTAGAACTTAGGAATTAGGAACCACTGAATTTTTCAGGGAAAACTAGGTACCATCCTAAAGAATCTTCATCCCTTTATATGCATTTTACCCGTGGGCCACATGTTCTGTCTCTCCCTAGGATTCTTTCTGCACTGAATCACATAGTCTGTCCCCAAAGAAGGCTCAAAAGAGCACTGACCTTTGCTCCTTAGGGATTTCTCCAGGGCTAAAGGTCCTGGGGAAACAGCTCTCAAGATTAACCTACTTTGGAGAAACTCTTCACTGGCAAACTTGCCAAGAAACAAGCAGCAAAACCCTTCCAAGACACACACGCCCAAGAAATCAGCCCCACTCAGCACTAAACTCGCTAATTACCCAGCTGTTTGCTGTAATACAACACAGTGCAGTGACCTTAACCCTTCCCGGCATGGTGCACCATTTCTAAATGAAGCAGCAGTCAATCATCTTGAAACAACCCAAGCCTATTGTGTGTTTTGGTTTCATTAGCTTTACCCTGCCCCATGCATTGTATAATCTCAGATTTCAGTCTGAACAGACACTACCCCAGAACTACTTGTGGCTGCTGTCTTCAAGGCTGTTCATAGGTGACACCTACTCTCTCTGATCTAGCCAAGAAAGTGATTCTGTTTTCATCATGAAGAAAATATTTTTCTTCTTTAATCAATTCCATGGCACAGCATCCCCTCTGAATGAGCTCTTTAAAGAAACTAACTAAATACAGTACAGGAATAGCTTGCAAGAGCTTCATTTGTCTCATTAAGTTCTATTGCCTTCCAGCAGGTTCCTGCCAACTATTTATACCAAGAAGGTGTGTTTGCTCTTTAAAACTTTTACTAGCGCCTTTGAAATGGTCAGACCTTTTACTTGCCAATCAATGGCGATAGGAAAATGGACGAAGGCATTTCAGCACAGAAGGGAGAGTGGGTAATATAATGCAACAAGAGACTTCGACTCCTGGCCAAGGACATACAAACACAGGAAAGCACTTCTATGATTCAAGCTAATGCACTAAGTGCATGAGATTGGGGATATTAGGCATTGATGCAGCTTCTCGTGATGCTGAGCATTAGCCCGAAGCGTTACCATTCTATGCATAGGCACCTTTTGACACTGCAGATCATTTTTACCATGTTGGATCTGAAAGGACATTCATCTCGATGCTCTCTACGCAGAGCACGTGGATTTCAAAAGTTCTTCTCATTGTTGGACATAGGGTAGGCACATGCTTGCTCCTGCAAGTCAGCCACCTAGTGTTACATAGTCATAAGTCTCAACCCAAAGTTGCATGCTGTCCCTCACTTAGGTCAGAATCAGTGCCTCAAGATGCCTACAAGCAAGACCACCGCAAGCCAGGACATGGTCATGTCTCACAAGCTATATAGGCCAGTCCTTGGATGGGAAGCATTCCAGGAAAACTTAGGCACTGCAGGAGGTGGGGTTGATGATTCTTTCATGAAGAAGGGGGCATTCTTCATAAGAACATAAGAGTGGTCGTACTGGGTCAGACCAAAGGTCTGTCTAGCCCATTAGCCTGTCTTCCAACAGAGGCCAATGCCAGGTGCCCCAGAGGGAATGAAAAGAACAGGGAATCATCAAGTGATCCATCCCATCACCCATTCCCAGCTTCTGTCAAACAGAGGCTAGGGACACCATTCCTGGCCATCCTGGCTAATAACCACCGAGGGACCTATCCTCCACAAATTTATCTAGTTCTTTTTTGAACCCTGTTATAGTCCTTCCTTTTAAGTTAGTTCCTTACCAATGCTTCAGCATGGTGCTATGGAACAGCCTTTTGCCTAAGACATAAAACCAGGGTTCCGTACCTCAGACTGCAGAACTAATGTTCATTATAATTCCTCTGATCCTTTTTGAAAGAGAAAGTTGTTAACCCTGGTATCATGACAAAATTGGAGCTTAGGTAATTACATTCTGCCCATCTGAAATTCTTCCTGCAATTTCTGTTGGATGCGATATCCTTTGCTTGCTACACTAAACTGGTATGTAAGGTTGCATCATTAAACAGCTGCTGATCCATCTCAGAAGTAGCTGCATTTCAGTGAAGTGAGCACTGTGTATATATTTTGCAAAGCACTTTGGTAAGAAACCATTCTATTTTGGTGGCAAGTCATTCTTTCGCACTTCTGTATTTAATATCTTTCCCTTCCCAGCAACAGGGTGCTCTCTCTAAATTACCTCTCTACTATTTTCCCCCTTCTTTTTCACAGCCACATCTTTCAGCTTTCTTTCCATTCAGTCATCTTGATTACTTTCCCACTCAAGAGTCAAAGCATGAAAATTACAAGCCACTTCAAGTAACGCACCAGCTGCTCAGATTTAACTCTTAAATGCCTCTTCCAGCCCTTCAGAACAATAGTCTCTCTGGCATGTTTTACACGCACTTGCAATGGGGATATATACAGCAACTTCTCCATGCCTTGCCTCTCACAGAAGGGAATTATCCTGTCTGGGAGTTAGCTACTCTGCTGCTTAAGTCCCTACAGAAAGGATCTAGAACTACGGGCTGTCAGCAAAGTCTCAGCTGTCATTATAGGGTCAGGCAGCGTACAAGTAACTTAGAATGCAACATGGGAACCAAACAACTGTCTTCCCCTGCGAAAGGTATGCAATAGAGGGCCAGTACCCACAGCAGAGACGCAATAACCCCTTGCCCTGCTAATGCAGAATACAGCATTCAGTTCCAGGCATCCTCAAAAAAATGGGAAGAGAAGTTGGGAATGTAGAGAACAAGGAAGACTCTAGTTACTTTCTAGGATGGACAATACAGGAATTAGTGGTTGCTATTCCAAATGTTAACCCTTAATTTAAAATCAATAAGGGAAAGTCGTAAATCGTCAAAGAGTAGGAGAGAATGATTGATGAAGATTAATCCAATAAAGTAGGTAATAACTGAACAGGGACTCAGACAGGGACTGTATAAGCATCCAAATGAGATCAATAACCAAGCACAGTCATTTACGGTGATCTAAGGGGACATAACGAGACATAACAAAAGGAAGCTGAAGAAAGGAACGTTTACATGGATCCTCTAAATGTTGAGCAGGGAGGTCTATTAGATTGTGGGATAGTGTCCTTGGTGAAAGTCCCAACATTTTATAAAATGGAAAAACGTGGGAAAGAACGTGGGAAAAGGAAAAACGTGGGAAAGAAGAGGCAAAAAGGATGGCATACCCTGAAGAGCAAAGAGACAGCTTTTAAATCAAACGCTCATGAACACGCCAGGGCTCCTGAACCACAAGCCAGCAGGGCTGTCTCTCTCACTGAAAGCAACTGCCTGTTTTAATTTAGACGCAGTACAGACCACTAGCTGCTCTTTCCTACAGAGGTCATGTTGTGGGTACGTCCAACAGCCGGGTACATGGATTATCCATCACTCTGTTTTTGAAGTCAAACCACTGTCAGCTGCCCATTTATGTTTAGTGAGCCATCTTTCCATCATAGGCGTTGGAAGCATCATGGGAGCAGCATTAATAGTGTGATCCATCTCAGAGATAATGCGAGAGAGAAACTGGCAGCACAATGGACGTTTCTGGTTTTTTTCCCTCTTTATTACACAGCAGGTAGAAAAAACAGCAACCGTTTCCCCTTTCTCTTTACATAGGAAAGGAACACGGAGATTAAAATGATTTAGTATGATTGTGTTTGCGGCCCATGTGACTTGCTAACCCCTCGCTCCATGCCCTCCACAGAGGGAGGGTCTCCACTCAGGAACAGTAATGGTATTTGTGCGGGGGAGTAGAAGAGAAGCTGGCTGTGTTCAGATGCAGCAGACTGTAGACACTTTGCTGGTAGTTCTCTCCCCGCTCTCCTGGAGTTGGGCGAGATCCAGTGCCCCTTCCCCTGTTCATTACTCCATGACCCATTATTACTATTCATCCAAACTACCCTCCACCTGGCTTAAGCAATGGAGAGCCACTGGTACAGGCAGCAGGATAGGGCTAATACCCAATAAGCAGACATTGACTCAAATGTGGGGACAGAAGTAGGAGACCAGTTACAAATGTACACACACCTAGTCCACCCTATAGCCTTCTTTCCTGGGGTCAGACCACACTTGGTACTCTCCACTCCATGTCTAGGGCATAGTGCTTCCATCCGAAGCCAGGACACACAAGAGCACAGTTGGAAGCACCTGCCTCGCCTAAAGCAGCTAATCCAGCCATGCTAGATGCAACTGGAAGCAAGACAGATCAGACTTACCCTCTTCCATGTACATGATAAGCATAGTAAAAGTGACCTGCAAAGAGGAATTGCACTTCTTCCTAATGAACAAAGGCAGCTCCTAAAGTTTATTTCCTTCTGCTTGTCTTTTTACATTAGAAATTCAGTTCTTCTCTAGGACAACTGGTGTCCTAGCGAAATTATGACATCTCAAGACTGCAAACTAAAAGAGAGGATTGTTAGACTGTTTAATGAGCTGTTTTACTGTTAATACCTCTGTCTAAGGAACACTTTGGAAAAGGATACAAAATCCCCATCCATTCAGTGATGGTCTAAAAAGCTCACACGAGCCATCCCTGTGACTCCCAAGAAGTTCTCCAGCAAAGGCAGGGAAGACTTAAGCTTGAACTATCTGTTATTTCTACAAGTAAAAAACAAGCAGAAACTTAACAAACACTGCTGGCCTTTATCATCACGCAGCCTAAAAAGCAACATCTTCATTTTAAAAATCCTTTGCAGGTCTCCTTTCAAGGCCTTAGTGTATTACAAAGAGAGGAGTAACTTTCATCTTGTGCTGGCAATTGCTGCCCCCTAGTGGCAACACGTCTCATACACTAAAACAGTTATTGGTCTCGACCACAATCGTGCAAATACAAACAAGGAAAGATAGATAGTACGATCAACATGTGTGTAAGCTTGCTGCAGATAGATGAGTGTCAAGAACAGTACCTATGTTACGTGCCAAACGTTTTACACAACCACACAAACAGCCAGAGGTCAAGCAGCTGTGATCCTACTGCGTTTCAGGTTCTCCTCAACACTGGCTATAGCAAAACAGACGGGTATGAAGTAGGAGAGCTCAGGAATTGTAATCCTGCAGGGAAGACAGAGCTCATTGGCAAGAGTGAACATCGTAGGCGAGTTGGGATAACAAGTCAAACTGAGACCAGTGTAGATACGGACACTAAAGAGACGACAGCAACACCAGCTAGGATCAGTTCCAGAAAGGGTGGATTGTCATGGCAGTAGATCCTGTCGTTTAGCAAAGTGATATCCAGTAAAGAGGGGGGCATTAGCCCACACTCCAAAAGTTACTTTTTAAAGTTATGGTCACTAGTTAAGCAAGCTTAAGACAACTTCTCAAATTACAGCAGCAGGACGCTGTTAGAGACCCAGTCCCAGAGCTCTTTTGGGTTCAGAGTACGTAGAAGCAGTCTTTTGCGCCAAACCTACAAATGAAGAAGCAACAGAGAAGAAAAGTGAGCGTTTAGCAGCAGAATGGGTCAAAGAAAGACCAACCATATCCTAAGTCCTGAAGACAGACACAGGCAAAAAGTAACTAAGCCCACCATACTTTGTAAATCCATAGTGGTTTCTTGACACTTAAATAGCATACCACCTAGGGTTTGCCCTCAGATGTAAAGGATACTAACCCGCATGGTTCAGGACATAGGAAAGTTACTAACTGCTCAAAAGACATGAAGAAAATTCTGTGGGCAGGTCATTCAATCATCAGAAGATTTCATGCCTTCCTCTGAAGCTTCTGATATTTACTACTTTTCGAGACTAGAGGCACGACTGATTTGATCCAGTCTGTTAAGGTTAATTTTAAAAAAAAAAAAAAAAAGGGAATTAAGTCACTCATTATTACTAGGTGAAGCTGAGACTGGTGGCCAATTTAAGCATCTGTATCACCGACATGAAAAGAGGAGCGGATGCAGGGCCTAGAAGAACACAAAGAGGGCCTGCAGCATATTCAAGGACCTGGCAGATAAACTGTTTTAGCTATGGGTCTATCAATATTTATAAATAAAAAAGTAGGAGAACTCTCTGTTTCACCGTAAATGGGAGTAGGCCTGCTCAGAGAAGGGTGTCCTCTCTCTGTGATAATATAATGCTGGATTCACAGCCAAGGAGACTATAGTCATTTAGCCACAGAATAGGGATGACATGGGCAGGGGTAGAATATGCTTACCCCCCCACCCTGCAGCACCCCTCTAATAGGACAACCCTTGAAACCCCACTGACAGAGGTTTCGAGGTAACTACGCTTTCCTGGCCCATATCGTGCTTAGCCTCTGTCCCAAGACTACCAGGTAGAGCTAATTTACGGCAAAGCGGTGAATTTGTAGAGCAGGACATTTGACTGATAGCATGTGGACAGAGCGCCACCACCTCGATATGTGGTTGGCTTTGATCCCAGTAGTAGGCCACCAGCTAAGACTGTTTGCTGATACATACGTCCACTGTCCTTCTCCAACTCTGCTTCAAGCTCAGTATCAGAGATGCTGGGAAGCAGAGGCTTCTGGGGAACAGGAGGCAGGTCCACAGGCTCTTCAGTGGAGTCCCGGAGGAGACTATCCAGTTCCTTCTCAAGTTCCTCGCTGTCAACCTCTGCTAGGGTAAAGAACAAACAAATCAGTCTCTGGAGGAATTAAACAAACCCTCATAGCACAGGAAATGGGCTGGAAGATCATATAAGCAAAACATCCCTGTGGGCAAGGAAAGTATTGTAGCAGGAGAGTGCTGCAAGGACAATCCTACATCAATGGAAGAGCTGCTCACTCACGGCTGGACACTAAGCCAAATGTCAGAGCCATTTCAAAGGGGACGTTACACTTGAGAACCTGAGCCTGAAAAGCTCCTGCCAACTCGTCTTTTACCTGGTGGTTTGCACAGATTCCTGCTCATGTAAGAAAACTTAACACTGACTTTACAAGTCAAGTTCAGAACAAGCACTAATGTCCCAGTTTCAGCCTCCACCAAAGTCACTTCAAGCCAGAAAGAGAACCACTGCAACTCTCCTATTCTCCAAAACCATGAGCAGCGCTGCATGCGTCTTCCTCAGACAGGGACCTCATGCCACAGGGCAGAAGGAGTTGAAAGTTCAACACCTAGGACTGGGGTGGGAAGCCTCTGTCTGCTAAAGGTAGTAGGGGCCGATACATCCTAACCTCAGTCAGAGGGTATCACTGCTGAAGCCTGTGTGTGGTGGAGGGTCTGGGGGCGGGGAAGTGTTTTGGAAGAGACAGATAGCAACACAGGGAGGTGCTGTAAAGATAAACCAGGAAGAAAGAAAGACATTTCTAAAGCTAAGAGTGTCCATCCAAAAAAGAGCCTAAACTATTCAGTAGTTTACAGCCTCAACCTTGGAGGACTGCCAGTAGTTCTAGGAGCCTGTATGTTTGGAGGAGTCCAACTGCAAGCTGGCTCCCATCCCCAGTTCTCCATCTACCTAACACTAAGTCCTGCCATGAGTGCAGGAGACTGGACTAGATGACCTCTCAAGGTCCCTTCCAGTCCTGAGACTCTACCTGTTGAGTCACTTGCAATCAGTGATCAGACACAAGGAGACTACCTGTAAATGCTTTCTCCCTCTACAAGGCACCAGTAGAGCAGAGGACTCTGAAGGGCTGAGAACATCTGCCTATTCTCAGAGAGCAGCCACTGGCAAGTACCTGAATGGTGTGGGGGAGCGGGGTGGGAAGGAGAGGAGGAGAGAAGAGGAGGGAAAGCCCACAAAATGGATGAACTCACCCAAGCCATTGATTGACATTCCTGCCAGAGCCTGAACGACTTCGTCCTGGGTGTCACAAAGCTGGAAGAGAATTAACAGTACATGGCTGTGCAACAAAGCCCTTCAAGTAGTTTTGACCGCAGTTCGACGCTACACAGATGAGCGCTCTAAGAGAACATCAGAGAGCATCTACCAGCACTTAAAGTGCTAATATCGCAGGTATTTTAAGGACAAAGAAGTAACATGGAAGTAAGTTGTATGGATCCTACAGCCCAAGAGACATGCAGAGCATAAGGGCAAAACAGTATCAGAAGCCTCATGTCTACCGCCTGGGAAACGTGCCTAGTACATTCACCCACTGTTTCCCTATCGGTTCTTATATGCCACCATCATCTCACCATACCTCCTGAATCTGATCCACCAGGTTCTCTGCCTTCTCCACAGTGACATCTTTCATGGACAGTTTCAGAGCTCCTACTCCAGCCTGATAGGCATTGAACACCTTAATAAGGAGAAAAGAAAGGAATGTTACTTCTATTAGGAATGTGTTCCTTAGACTACACTAGCAAAGCAAACTTGAGCAGCAACATGAACGTATGAAGCAAGAGGTGGAAGAAGCACACTACCATCTGATCTGTCTGAGAAGCATATATACGATCCAAGATGCCCTGAACTGCATCCAGCTTGGAAAGGAGCTCTTCGATCCGCCGCTCTGTCCTTCGCTTGGACTTCAAACATCTCAGTGCCTGGGAACATACACACAACCTTGGATCAGAAATCAGGCAGCATCCCAAAAAAGTCCCTTCTTAAAACAACTATTCCAGTGCAGCAAAGCACACGCCTTGAGCTGACGTTAGGACTGAGATGCCCTCAAACTCTCCTCAGCATCCTCCTCCAGACCACAATGTTTGCATGATGTGACACCATGTGAATCAAGCCCCTCTGCCATAGCAGTAGGTTTTGCAGGTCTCAGAATGGTCTTGGCATGCAACGTTGAAACTCAGAAGTAGCCCATCTCGTATCACAGTTCCAAGACCACAGCTTCCCAAGCAGAACAGGCAGGGTCAGGGTATACTTACCAACTGCTTTTTGCCAGCTCTACAAGCGATCCGGGCATCTTCTTTACACCTGCAAGGACACAGGGCAAGGAGACGCTCAAGCCTATAAGCAGGAGGGGGTCATGAAACAGCTGTGATATTCTCCACCCCATCCTCCCCTCTACCACTGTTCAGCCACTTGCAACTGACTCGCTTAGATCCAGTGCACCCCATAAACCACTCCACCACTTTCCAGGATGCCTAGTAGGAAATGATACAAAGTATTCTGGGGTGCATCCAAGGACAACAGATGGCAAGTGGCTGACTGTGGAGACACAGGGTAAAATGAGTGGAGAACCCTGGGTTACCATACTTCGTTCCCCATGCACCCAACAGGCAAATAAGAGGCATTTCTTACCTTTTTTTTTTTTTCTTGTAACTGTGTGAAAAAAGTCCCTCAGCAACACATTATACGTGCACTAAGGGCCAGGTCACAAGCAAAGTTTTTTCCCCAGAGCTGAAGGACGGACGGACGGACACGCACACCCATTACCTCTCTGCTTCCTGGGAAAGGGACTCCACCTTCTGTGATAGCAGCTGCTCACTCTGCATTAGCTGATAGACCCCGATGTCCACATCATTCACTGGGGATACTTTGGCATGCAGACCTCGGGCAAACTTAACTATCTAAAGGAGGAGCAGCAAATTACTGAATTGCCAGACTGTAGGATTTGTGTTCTCACAAGCCGGAATCTCTAGAGCAACATCTACACCAAGAAAGCAAGACTTCTTCCTTAAAAAAATAAAAGACTGTGTAAACTCTGCCATCACAGTTCCCTGTTCGGCATTGGGCCCATAATACTAAAAAGATCACTGGTAAACTAGAGACTAAAGAAAGGGCAATGCCAGCTTATGCTATAATCCAGTAAAATATCACATTTGAGCCACGTTAGTGTGCAGCCACAACGCCTCAAAGGAATGCCCAGAAACTGCAGTTTCCATGGGGGCATTCTACTTTTGGACTCAACACCAATTACGTAGTGTTTGTGCCGCACTTTGAATATGTGACGTGACCAAGTATTACTACTATCTAAACTGTGCCCCCCCATAATATTAGCAGGCACTACACAGTTGAAGGTGTCATCATTCAGATTAGATGTAAAACCGACATAAAAACCACTTACAGTCATCAGAAAGCCTATGGTATAGCCCACCCCACAAGAGCTGCAGTATTAACCCCAGTGTTGTGGCCAAATCACAGCTGGAACGATTACATTCAACCACTCCAAAATGCATCTTCAACTGGTTACAGTGTTCTCCTTTTTTTCCCGTCCTAGACCACTGGGTAGTGTTTCTGGAAGAACACCAAGTAACCCTATACCCCTATGCCCCTACTTATACTAACCAAGTATAAGTAGGGGCATAGCGAGCAGATCGAGGGACGTGATCGTTCCCCTCTATTCGACATTGGTGAGGCCTCATCTGGAGTACTGTGTCCAGTTTTGGGCCCCACACTTCAAGAAGGATGTGGATAAATTGGAGAGAGTCCAGCGAAGGGCAACAAAAATGATTAGGGGTCTGGAACATATGAGTTATGAGGAGAGGCTGAGGGAGCTGGGATTGTTTAGCCTGCAGAAGAGAAGAATGAGGGGGGATTTGATAGCTGTTTTCAACTACCTGAAAGGGGGTTCCAAAGAGGATGGCTCTAGACTGTTCTCAATGGTATCAGATGACAGAACGAGGAGTAATGGTCTCAAGTTACAGTGGGGGAGGTTTAGATTGGATATTAGGAAAAACTTTTTCACTATGAGGGTGGTGAAACACTGGAATGCGTTACCTAGGGAGGTGGTAGAATCTCCTTCCTTAGAGGTTTTTAAGGTCAGGCTTGACAAAGCCCTGGCTGGGATGATTTAACTGGGAATTGGTCCTGCTTTGAGCAGGGGGTTGGACTAGATGACCTTCTGGGGTCCCTTCCAACCCTTATATTCTATGATTCTATGATTCTAACCCGCGTCTATAGCTTGCCTATCAGCTTGTAAAGTGTAGAATTCTTTGGAGTGAACAGCCCTATATATTTAGAAGATTGTTTGGGGAGTGGAATTTAGACCCTTCACTTAGTGAACACTCCAGACCCTCAGCCCCGCACCACCAGCTTATGATAAAGGGGAAAAACCATTTCTTCCTGTACACATACAAGGTGAATGGCTAATGGAAGACACTGGCATTTACCCATAAAAATTAGTGCCCTGTCAGCCAAACAGAATGCAAGACAGGAATGGGACCACACTTTCTTTAAGTAAGAATAGCCCTACTGGGTCAGAGCAAGGGTCCATCTAGCCCAGTATCCTGTCTTCCGACAGCGGCCAGTGCCAGGTGCCGCAGAGGGAATGAACAGAACAGGTAAACATCAAGTGATCCATCCTCTGTCACTCATTCCCAGCTTCTGGCAAACAGAGGCAAGGGACGCCATTGATGGACTTATCATCCATGAATTTATCTAGTTCTTTTTTGAACCCTATTATGGTCTTGGCCTTCACAACATCCTCTGGCAAGGAGTTCCATAGGTTGACTGTGCGTTGTATGAAGAAATACTTCCTTTTATTTGTTTTAAACCTGCTGCCTATTAATTTCATTTGGTGACCCCTAGTTCTTGTGTTATGAGAAGGAGCAAACTCAACACTTCCTTATCTAAAATCATGACTGGTATCGAGAAAGCGTAGACTTCAATCATATCTCCCCTTAGCCGTCTCTTTTCCAAGCTCAAAAGTGCCAGTCTTATTAATCTCTCCTCACATGGAAGCCGTTCCATACCCCTAATAATTTTTGTTGCCCTTTTCTGAACCTTTTCCAATTCCAATCCATCTTTTTTGGATTGGGGCGACCACATCTGCACCCAGTATTCAAGATGTGGGCGAACCATGGATTTATATAGAGACAACATGATATTTTCTGTCCTATTATCTATCCCTTCCTTAATTATTCCCAGCATTCTGTTTGCTTTTTTGACTGACGCTGCACATTGAGTGGATGTTTTCAGAGAACTAGCCACAATGACTCCAAGATCTCTTTCTTGAGTGGTAACAGCTAATTTAGACCCCATCATTTTATACATATAGTTGGGGTTATGCTTCCCAACGTGCATTCCTTTGCATTTATCAACATTAAATTTCATCTGCCATTCTGCACCTTCTCTCTATTCTGCTCCATGACCGTGACCCTCTTTTCCTTCTGCAGCTGGAGCAGCAGTAGATAGAATGTCCTCTCATCCGGACATATGCTGGCACAGAGTGAACGCAACTCTGAGAGGACAACAACAGGGTGGGAAGAGAGTGCAGAATTCTGATAGAGGCGATACACTTCCTCTGCCTTTTCCTGAAGGAAAGGAACAAAACTGTTAGCGTGCATTGGGATCCCTTTCTTATTACTGCAATGGGTGCCAATCTGACATCTCTGTGCCAATGTAGATTTCATACATAGGTGAAGAGTCACAACAGCATTGTATCATGGCCCACACAAGCCATGTATATCAATTCAAGAATATTTTACCAGCAAATCTACACATAATGTATAGTTCACATGTCTTAACTCATAACATAGCGAGAATAGCACGGTGTAGAGATATGAGCACAGGAATGGGAGCCAGAAGCTGTGGAGTAGTAATCCCAAGTGAGGCAAGTCACTTCACCTCTCCCGCATCTGTAAAAAGGGGATAACACACCTAACCTCACAGGAATACTAAGGGTTTATGTTTCATTTTTAAAAAGCACCATGTCCTTCTCAGCTTTCACATCCATTCCAAACTAATGTGTTCACACTCCTATGTCTCCTCCTCTGCCAATCAAATTCTCTCTGTATTCTCTTCCCAGAGGCTTATAAGTTACCTGGTATCATAGCTCTGGTCTAGAACTTTGGGGAAAGGTGACTTTTGTGTTTTAGGAGGTCTGGGGGTATATTTTACTTATTGCATATGTTACACGGTCATGTTTCTAGAAGTCCCAGGGCTAAAAGTGGACTATGAAAGTTAAATTAAAAGAACTGTTTATAAAATTTAAAAAAAGGGAAAGTTTGTAATTCTTTAAGAACAGCATTGCTAATGGAGTATAGGAGAATCACTTGTTCCCTCAGTTCCTGAGGAAGCGGAACTGCAAGCTTCCTGTTTCCTCTGCCAAAGCATATACCAAAATAAGCAACAGACACTGCATGGTGAGTAAGCCATTCCATAGCCCTTTCTATGCTTCTCAAAGGTTTTCCTTTTCGACTTCGTCCCAATTCAAACATTTTTTTTAAACTTCAACTTGATCAGTTAAGCCATTTTTTCCACATGTAACACAAAATACGTGTCCCTTTTCAAAATGAAAGACACACTTAAACTTGAAATCTTTAAAGAGTTGAATGCAGTGTCATGAATTCCATCTGCCCCTGAATCCCACAGTGAACGTTTGAGGCTTTACGGTCACTTTTTTTTTTTAAACCGTTTATTTACGGATGCTGTTTAAAAGCCCCATTCTAATATGGGACACTGACTATCCAGGAAACAACAGTGCAACTGTACACTGAATGCTGTCAAGTGCACAATGCAAACAAGTTCAACAGAGAAAAGAATTCTCTATAATCCCAGTGAGTTATAATCTTTTAAGCTGCTGCTTGTAACGAAAGTTCAGAAAGATGTGTGATTTTTTTTTTTAGTTGATTTTTCATTTCAAACGCTTATTTTTTTAGTTCAGCTAACTCAGGGACATAGGGCCAACTAAAGGAATCAGATGCAGTGCCACTTAGGCCAAATGGGGCAACACTGATTTACACCAGTTGAGAATCTGCCTCTATTTTTAAACGTCAAAAGTTGCCATAAACAAGGGCCATTCACAGGTTTGGCGACGCACGTATAATCATGACTGAAAAGTGTATAAACACTGCTTCAGTTTAATTTTAAAGTTGCATGTGTAAATTCAATGAAGACAAGAGATACTGGATGGACAGTCCCTGACACTTATGTATGTATCTATAGAACAGATGGTGCTCAGACAGTAATCTGCAGGCTTCCACACATACCGTACTGAAAAAAATATATATACCTCAAACTTAACTTGGAGGAGGCCCTTTTTAAATGTAAGAGAAGAGTGGCTCACAGCAGAGACTAACAACTCTGCTCGTGTGTTATGATGCACTGTCATTCACGAGAAAATGAACTGAAAACCCATCAATTCATTTTACAGAAGTCATTTAACGGCCATTACACTGATATCTGAACATAAATGTAGAGGAGAAGGGCTCTATGTCCCAACTATGAGCCATTCATCCCCCCTCCCTTCTCTTGGGTTTTTGAATGTACGTGAGTAGAGATGAAGGTCTCTTATTCAACTCTGACCCTTTCCTGTTAATGTGGGGAAATCTTTATAATGTGATTCAAGGAAAACCCATCTCAACACCCTCCCCACACATACACATATTCCATCCTCATAACAGGGGTAACCAGGGAAAGTTCCAGACAGTGAAACGCTCACCTGAAGTAGGTCCACAAAAATCAGCACTTCCTCCTCCTCAGGCACTTTACTGTCACCCAGCACACTCGACAGGGTCCATTTCAGGGGCTTCAGAATGAAGATTCCCACACCCCACGAGATCCAGCTGCTGTCTACACTGGCTATGAAGTCTGACTCCCTCTGCAGTTTGCCACGTCTGAAGAGAGTAAGACATACAAGAATTAGAAATGGACGTGGCAACCCAGTCCCCACTGTGCAGATGGAATCATCAGTGCATGCAGGATCTCTGTGGAGAATCATCTTTAGCAGTAACATTTCCCCAGCACAGAACATGTAAGTTGGTTCACAATTCCAGCAGATTTCACAAGATTGTCTAACTGAGGGATTATTTGGACATCAATTTGAAATCTCAATTTAAAATAAAATTGTATGTACAGTACAATATAAAAATGCTCAAAAACGACTACTGTATTTCCAGTTCATTTACTTAGTGCTTTTGACAGAATTTATACACAATGGTTTACTATAAAATCTTCCCTGTAGTCAGTTTCCTTTCTTATTTGTGCAGGGATTTTCCACACTGCAAATTTATAGAAAGTAGTTCAAGGGACTTCCTCTGCCTACACATCCTTTTGCAACTTTGCTGATTTTACAAATATTTTCCTATGTTGTTCTCTCACTTTACCATGTGCAAATAAAAGACACACATACACACAAAGGAAACTGGCTGCAGTGAAGCTCTTATAGTGATTGTGCATTTGACAATATGCATAAAGTACATAAACTGGAAACACAAATCATTTTCTTCACTGATTTACTCCAGACATGACCATTTTGTGTGTGATTTAGAACACCAGTAGGTAAAAGATTTTCCGACTGGCATAAAATGTGCAGTGTGTTCCTTAAGTATTTTCAAAGGGGAACAATCTCAGTGCTGTTGCCCCCTACGCTGGATAGAGCCTTTGAAAAAGCAAAAGGTTACCTCCAGTGCCCAAGCAGCTCCTACAGCACCAAACCTAATTCTCCTCTCCAGAGGCCTGTGACATACTGGCCTCCCAGCACCCACTACAATGTGGCCCCATGCACTTTCACAGAAAGCAGCCTTCCCAGTGTCCCTAAGCATATTGCTCCCTATGCCCACTAACTCCTTCTGCCTCAAGCACCCTTTATGAACCTTTCCTGCTACCCATTTGTTTCCAGCACCCAAGCTTCCCAGTGAACCTTAGCATACTGCTCCCTATCACCCTTTCAGCCTAGTGCCCCCTCTGATCCATGCCCATCAGTCCCCCTTGTGCACAGTACTCCACAACTCCTACCACCTTTCCCACCGTAATGCCCCAACGTTCTGTGCCCAGTACACCCTAATGATCACCGGCATATTACACCCTCGGCGTCCCACATCCCTCCCAGCATTTCCTTGCACCCAAGGACACCCAGCATACCATGGACCCTAGTGCTCCATGTCCCTTGCCTCCCTGAACCCCAAACCCACCAGGATATTGCTCTCGCTACTACCACATGCCCTCTGCACTCCTATGACTTGCATCTCCAGTAACGCCCCAGAAAACTGTCCTCTCTAAATGCCCCACACACTGCACCTCCAGGAACCCCCAGCATATTGCTCCAGTACCCCACCCCTGCGCCCTGCACCTAGTGACCCCCAGTCACCTCTAGAGACCCCCACCATATTGCTCCCAGTACCCCATCCCTGTGCCCTGCACCTAGTGACCCCCAGTCACCTCCAATGACCCCCAGCATATTGCTCCAGTACCCCACCCCTGTGCCCTGCACCTACTGACCCCCAGTCACCTCCAGACACCCCCCAGCATATTGCTCCCAGTACCGCACCCTTGTACCTGCACCTAGTGACCCCCAGTCACCTCCAGAGACCCCCACCATATTGCTCTCAGTACCCCATCCCTGTGCCCTGCACCTAGTGACCCCCAGTCACCTCCAATGACCCCCAGCATATTGCTCCAGTACCCCACCCCTGCGCCCTGCACCTACTGACCCCCAGTCACCTCCAGACACCCCCCAGCATATTGCTCCCAGTACCGCACCCTTGTACCTGCACCTAGTGACCCCCAGTCACCTCCAGAGACCCCAACCATATTGCTCCCAGTACCCCATTCCTGTGCCCTGCACCTAGTAACCCCCAGTCACCTCCAATGACCCCCAGCATATTGCTCCAGTACCCCACCCCTGCGCCCTGCACCTACTGACCCCCAGTCACCTCCAGACACCCCCCAGCATATTGCTCCCAGTACCGCACCCTTGTACCTGCACCTAGTGACCCCCAGTCACCTCCAGAGACCCCCACCATATTGCTCCCAGTACCCCATCCCTGTGCCCTGCACCTAGTGACCCCCAGTCACCTCCAATGACCCCCAGCATATTGCTCCAGTACCCCACCCCTGCGCCCTGCACCTACTGACCCCCAGTCACCTCCAGACACCCCCCAGCATATTGCTCCCAGTACCGCACCCTTGTACCTGCACCTAGTGACCCCCAGTCACCTCCAGAGACCCCCACCATATTGCTCCCAGAACCCCACCCCTGCGCCTAGTGACCCCCCAGTCACCCCCAGAATATTGCTCCCACCCCTGCGCCCTGCGCCTAGTGACCCCCAGCATACTGCCCCGCCTTAATGCCCCAGGCGCCCCACATCCCCTGCGCCCCGCCCCCGGCTCTCCCCCCAGCCCCGCCCCGGTACCTGAGCAGCTCGCGCAGCACGGTGCCCAGCCCCAGCGGGACGCTGCCGCGGCGCTCGAAGGCCTGCTGTAGCTCCCGCAGGCAGGTCCGCACCGCCCCGCGGCGGCGGCCCCGGCCCAGCACCAGCTCGGCCCAGAAGCCCATCTTGCTGTCCCACTCGGTGCTGTTCACCTCCCGGCTCTGCTTGAAGGCCGAGAACAGGAAGGCCATACGCTCCTCGTCCGACTCCCACTCCGGGGGCAGGGCCCCCTCCGGGGCCGGCCCGGAAAGCGCCTCCGCCGGCGAGCACATCTACGCGAGCCCCCGGCTCCCAACGCGGCCCAGCCTCCCCCTTCGCCCGGCCGCGGCCCGTAGCCCCTCACTACCGGGCAGCAGCACGGCGCATGCGCCGCCGCCCCAGCCCCGTTTGTGAGGCCTTCCCGCGCATGCGCCATGCGGCTGACTGGCGGGCCGGGCAAAGCTCTCTTCCCGAAATGCATTGCGGGAGCTGGGGTGGGGGGGGCAGAGGGAGGCTTTTCCCGCCCCTGTGTGGCTGCTGGGGGTGCCAGTGCCACCCCCAACATGGGACCCCCCCCAAATATCCATGCCAGCATCATGCTGCAAGGAGAAAGCTGTGTGTGGTAACCCCATGACATCACGGCGCTTCCGAATGACATCATCATGTCCGAGCACGGTGACATGACATCACGCCAGCACGTCACCGCCATACCTCAGGCGGGGTGGGGGGGTCTCCACACGTGTCACAGGGCAGGGCATGGGAATGGCGTCACGGTGTGCTGGGCCTCGTCAAGTCACTGTGACATCACGACGTTCCCAAACAACGCCCTGTCACCTCAGAACGTGGAGTGGGGATGCCACATGATGCACTTCAAGCGCGGCCCGGCAAAACAACACGTCCCATCAGTCTGAGGCGTACTGAAAGGTTACAGCATACTGACGTTATCTTAAAATGTCAGCTCACTCCATCCAACCAGCGTCACGCCATGGCACAACAGGACCACGCATCATCATTACCACTTTGGGTCAAAATGCCTTCACAGCGTGAAATAACATGTCCCAATGTCACGTAGCTAGGTCCAAACTGGCATCAATCACACAGTATCAAAATATGGTGTATTCAAACGTTATCACGTCATATCATTAGCTTTGTTTGAAGTTTCATATCACCTCAAATCATGGAGAAAGTCCAGAGAAGAGCAACAAAAATGATGAAGGGTCTAGAAAACATGACCTATGAGGGAAGATTGAAAAAAATCGGGTTTGTTTAGTCTGGAAAAGAGAAGATTGAGAGGGGACATGATAACAGTTTTCAAGTACATAGGTTGTTACAAGGAAGAGGGAGAAAAATTGTTCTTAACCTCTGAGGATAGGACAAGAAACAATGGGCTTAAATTGCAGCCAGGGAGGTTTAGGTTGGACATTAGGAAAAACTTCGTGTCAGGGGGGTTAAGCACTGGAATAAATTGCCTAGGGAGGTTGTGGAAGCTCCGTCATTGGGGATTTTTAAGAGCAGGTTGGACAAACACCTGTTAGGGATGGTCTAGGTAATACTTAGTCCTGCCATGAGTGCAGGGGCCTTGACTAAATGACCTCCCAAGGTCCCTTCCAGTCCTATGATTCTATGGCATCATAATATATTGTGACACTATCACCACATTACCTCTGGGGGGGTCAAGTGTCATCCAACTTGCAAAGCATCATCCTCACAACATAATGAAGAAAAATTCCTCATTATTATTATTATTATTATTATTATTTAATGTCATTTATCCTACAGTAGCACCCAAATGCAGCAATCAGATAGGGGGTCCCATTGTGCTGAATGCTGGAATAAAAAAGGAGAGATTGTCTTGACGCATCATAATCAATTCACAACACAATGTAATAATACTTAGCTCTTATATAGCACTTTTCATCAGTAGATCTCAAAGCACGTCAATCTTTAATATATTTCTTCTCACAACATCCCTGTAAGGTAGGGAAGTGCTATTATCCCCATTTACAGCTAGGGAACTGAAACTAAGTAACTTTCTCAAGGTTATACAGGAAGTCTGTAGCAGATCAGGAATTGAACCCGGACTGCCCAGATCTTAGGCTAGTGCCCCAACCACTGGATCATCCTTCCTCATCAGGGTGTGCCAAACATCCCTATCTAGGATTAAAATGTCATCTTGTCACATTGAAACTTCATCACAAAAGAGCAAAGCCCCATCACATTGTACAAAAAAGTATCACTTTAACCAAACGGTCATGGTGTTGTGCAATGCAAGATCACCCCACTGAGCGGCAATGTCATTGCATCAGGTCACTCTGTGATCACGTCGTGGTGAAAAACTAAATGAAGACTTCTGTATTTTGTGCTCATCTAACAAAACAATTTTATACAATTGAGCCATTGACCGAAGACTAGGTGTTTCTCATGACAAAAAAACTTCGATCAGTAAATATACAATCTAAGGCCAATCATAATCTGTGGGAGATGCTGAAGGTGTCTTCATTTGAAAAGTATTTATCCAATCAAGGAAACCCTGCCAGCTAGCTGTATGAAACAGCAATTTTCAAGGCAATCTACCTATGCATGTGCATTTTACAGCTCTATGAAAAATTCTCTCTTCAGCAGAAAGCTCAGCTCAACTTTAATTGGGGAAGTTGCAACTGCTGCTCTATTATGTGTCTAATCTATCATATTTCTAAGGCACCTATCAAAGTGATATCTAAACAGACAGCTCTGAAGTAGCCAAACATTTACTGTGCACAAAGGGCTCTTTGAATCAACGCTGTTATTTCCTTTCAGAAGCAGGTGTTCACTACAACTGTTTGTTTCTTCTCACTGGTCAGTGGGAACTCAGTGCCGCTATAAGCACAGTATGCCTCATGTACAAATGTACATAACTAGACTTCCTAGCTCCATTTAGTTTGCCCCATAGAGGTAAATCTCTTCCACATTTGGGACATATCTCCTATTCCCCAGACAATTTCTACAGCTGTCACTGTCACCCCACTAGCTTCTTCTGCACCTCCTCAGAGTGTTCTCCACCAGTTTGTTCCTCTCCCTTCTAAACAGAGTGACCAGATGTCCCTATTTTATAGGGACAGTCCTGATATTTGGGTCTTTTTCTTCTATAGGTGCCTATTACTCCCCACCCCCTGTCCCGATTTTTCACATTTGCTGTCTGGTCACTCTACTTCTAAAGCACATGGCTGGAGCAGGGAACTGAATGAAGTGTGTGAGGAGGGCAGAAGTATGCATTGCTATATTGCTCTTTTTCACATGCAAGGTCTTGCTTTACTTGTGTTCGGCTTCCCTTTTTAGCCCATGTGCACCAGAGAGTCCTGAGGACTGGCTTGTCAGAGAGGAGTGAAAGTTCCACATGGATCTCCTGCTGATAATAGCCCACCTTAATTGATTAGTCTCATTACAGTTGGTATGGCAACACCCATTTTTTCATGTTCTCTGTGTATATGTATCTTCCGACTGTATTTTCCACTGCATGCATCCGATGAAGCCCACAAAAAGCTTATGCCCAAATAAATGTGTTAGTCTCTAAGGTGCCACAAGTACTCCTCCTTTTGAGAAACATTTCCTTTAATATTCCTTATCCACCCGTTACCCATTACAGGGCCTGAGCACCTCAGATTTCTGCATAAAGAGTGTGCCAAGTGTGCAGGGGGTCTGAGGCCATCCTGGGCCAAATTATCTGCTGATGCCACTCCACTGAAGTCAGTGGAATTATGCCACTAGAAAATGTGGCCCTTTTTTCTTCCCAGCATGCTTGTCAGAGCTGAGAAATTTCTTCTCCAGCTGGAAATGTCAGCGGAAACCTTGTGAGAGTCCTGTGGTTCCAATCAAAGGAAACCATCTACCAGAGCACGAACAGCAGTTTCTTAAAACAATAGCCCTATGATGGATGGAAAGATAGTCTTCTGGGAAAAAACCTAGCAGGTGGTCCCCGGAGTCCTGATTCTAAGTTGTCTGGATGCTTCCAGAGCAGGAAGCCCTTTGTCACCTGATCGCACAGAGATCCAAAAGGCAGCATGCTAAGTGAGCCTGCCCCCACAACCTTGGGGATCGTCCAAAGGAAGCGAAGCTGCTTGGCAAGACCTTCCTTATACACCCAGACCCTGCAGCCAAACCAGAGCTTTTTTGCGTCACAAACTAAAGCCCTGCTCATTTATTTCTCAGAAAATGTTCTACTGTTGAAGGGTGGCAGCTTGACAGCTTTGCCCTCTGAAGTCCTCTGCTTCCTCACAGAACAGGCACAGCACAAACTGACGCGGGGCATGTTTCCAGAGCAGTGTCCCTCAGTCCTGATCTGGAGGGACCCCTGCGCCGGAATGCACCCCTGTACTCATACCTTAGCCACTGTTGTAATAATCTTGGTACAAGGTATGCCTGGTGAGGTATTGTTTGAAAACTCGTAACTTGCTGATCAGTAAGATCATGGTAAAAATGTGTGCAGTAGCATTGTGTGTAAAGTTATAAATTCCCCCCTGTACAATGTTAAAAATATATATGTTCAGACTCACATTGCACCAAATTGGTCAAACAGACCTGTCTTGAACAAAGGAGTGTATACTCATCTTAATTTGCATTTAGGCAGTAAACAGAGTCATCAAGCAGAAAGGGGGAAGGGAGAAAACAAAGAAAGCTCACACAGGTGGAAAAAACCCAGCAGAGAACATCCTTCCACACGGACTCTTTGTCTCCGGATTCTCAGCTGGAAATGCTTTCCAAAGGGGAACTGAAATTATAAAAAGGAGCGGCAAACACCCCAAGGGACCCCTCTCTGTCTCACTATCCACCTCACCCTTTGCACCCGAGAAGACAAAAGAAGCAGACGTCGGACTTGGGGGAGAGGTCCTGACCTCGAGGTTGGTCAGTAATACTGCTGGAAGCATATGTAGAGAAACTTTGCTTGAATCTAATATAGTTAAGTTAGGCACGAGAAAGCTTTTTATCCTTATTTTTCATGTAACCATTTCTGAATCTTATGCCTCATGGCATGTACTCACTTAAAATCTCTCTCTTTGTAGTTAATAAACTTGTTTTATCTAATCCAGTGTGTCTCTGTCTCTCTCTCTCTCTGCATTAAAGATTGCAGTAGCTCTTGGTTTTGCTTCACAGCAGAAGGGCAACAAATAGCGGAACCACAACTTGGTTTGAAAATGGAATTCTCCTTTTCTGACCAGTCATAGCGGCAGACACGTTCTGATGTAGCTGCCAATCTGTACTGAATACAGGACACATTCACTTGTTGCGTACAGGGTTGTGGTTACAGAGATATCATAAGCAAGAGGAACAGAAATTCTTTTATAGGTGTGAGTTTATTTGCTTTTCTCTGTGGTTGTTTAGATTTTACAAGACCATAAAACTATTTAAACTGAGGACGTAAAAAGAACCTGGCAAAGCTCTAAGAAAGTACAAAACCAACCACCCCACCCCACCCAGCTCATGGCACACTGGCTCCACCTCTGCACCCCTCCCATCGAACCTGGGTTCCATTGTGCTCAGCAGTGCTTTTGGCAAGATGACGAGGTGAATTCTAGAAGTTTTGTGCAGCTCCATATGTGAGATTTCTAGACCGTAAGAGAAAGTCACTGATTTGCCTCGCTTGGCTTCAATGAGACCATTCCTGTTCTTAAAGTTATGTGTGAATTATTATTTATTCATATCACAGCAGCACACAGCAAGGCAAAACCGGTGCCTCATTGTACCAGGTGCTGTACAAACACACAGTGAGACAGTCACTGCCTCGAAGAGCTTACCATTTAAATAGATGAGACAGACAAGGGGAAATACAGACACAATGCGATTTGCTCAAAGTCACCCAGGGGCTTAATGGCAGAGGTAGGAATTGAACTCACATCTCCTGAGACCCAAATCAGTGTCTTAACCACTGGATCACACTACCTTGTCCATAATCTGGTGGATCAAGGCCTTTGAAATGGCCTCTCACTGGCAAGAAATGTCTCCTATAGAACTGTACAGGACTACCAATCCTTCCACCCCTGGGGCAGGCCTGTAGCTAGGTAAAAAGACATGAAGTTTAGGAAGAGATGGGTCCCACCTCCCCTGCTCAATATATATAAACACTGAACAGGGTCACAAGTGATCCTCCCCTGAACAATTTGATATGCCCCTCTTCCTGCCACATCAATTACTACCCCCATCCCCTACCTTTTTGTGGGACCCTTCTGCTCCCCTCCAGTGACTCTCCTGGGCACCAGAACACTTTGTAGGATTCACCCTCATCATCTTTTCTGATGTTCCCATAGAATTGGTTTAAAGTAAGGATCCCATTTGCAAATGTTTTTTTTTAAATGCCCCTGCTAGAGCATTTGTTTGGAAACACAGATGTGAAGGGGCTTCTTTGCAGTCTGTAATGGGGTGTGTTGCACAGATTTTCCAGTTGCATTGTTTAGAGGCCCATGTGAAACTTTGGCTTTAAATAGGAGCACACAGGCAAGAATATTTTGGGGATCACCGCAGGGACTTTAATATTTTCTCCCAACTGTAGGGCTGCCGCTGGGCGCTGGTTTATTGTGCCAATTATAAGCTTTACGCCTTGTACGCATTGCAGGCACAGGGGTCTGCTCATGTAGATACGCCAACCACAAGCGTATCTACATGAGCAGACCCCCGTGCCTGCATGGAACCTGAATGAAGTCAGTGAGGCTCAATGCAAGTGTTGGGTTGTCTCCATGCAGATCCAATTACGGGATCTGGCCTTGGTTTGTTATTGGTGAATTGCTCAAGACAGCTGAGCTGCATGCACAGAGCTATTATTGGGAGTCTACTCTCAAGAGCTGGGCTGTGCATGCTGGCTTGTTGATGTAGGGTTGCCTGTCAATCCTTAGACTGCAATCTCTGCTTTATTATTGTAGGGTGCTCAGGAAGGAGGGTTACTGCACCCTGGTTTGTCACTGGGTTGTTCTGTATGCACTGTCTTCTTTACTCCCTCTGAAGCATCTGGCATCAGTCACTGTCAGAAGAAAGGATACTGGGCTAGATGGACCATTGGTCTGATCCAATATGGCCCTTCTTATGATTCATTGTGGCAGGTTACTCATTGATGCAGGATCTTGGTTGTCTTGGCAATGCAAGGGTATTGACATTGTTGATTATTAAAAAAATTCTCCAAGAATATTCAGGGGATTTTCTAATACACTCTGATCAGGAAAAGGAGGCGGAGGCTGATGTGTTGGGGTGAGGGAGGCAGGAAGCAATGGTTTAGGGCAGGGGCTCTCAATCTGGGGGTTGTGACCCCCTCTGGGGTCATGAAGTTATTACGTGGGGGTCAAAAGTACATGCACAAAACAGAGAGCAACTGCTATAAAATATATAATTTAAATCAAACGTTTTAGAAAATTACACATACCCTTCCACGGCAGTGCAGCGTATTTACTTCAGAAAGTATTGTAAACATATAAAGCAATGATCATTGCTCCTAAACAAAATATATATTTTTATTATCACCACTTTAAGGAAATGGGACTGCAGGGATTGTAGTATCATGTGCTCAGGTTTGTTGCCGTGAGACTAAAAAGGTGGGATGGAGACTGCATTAGAGGGCTTGATTGTTCAGCAGCTGCAGACCAATCAGAACACTGAGATCAGCACACCAAAAAAAAAAAGTAAATTTAACAGTCAGACACACAGACGGGGCAGCACTGGGTGGGAGGGTGGGGCGGCTGCGGGAGCCAAAGCCACCCCAAAATTTCCCTTCGTGCCCCCCCCCCATAGCCACCTCTCCCAGTGCAAAGGTCAAATGTTACACAGAAGTAAGGGTGGCATGGTATGGCATTGCCACCCTTACTTCTGCAATTCTGTGCTGCTGCTGGCAGCAACGCTGCCTTCAGAGCTGGGTGCCCGGCCAGCAGCTGCTGCTATCCCACCACTCGACTCTGAAGCCAGCACCTGCTGCCAGAAGCAAGGATGACAATGGGGTACTAAGTCTGCTGCGAAAATGATATTGACACAGTTTCATTATGCGGCCACCTGCCCCCAGTATTAAACAGTAAATATTTTTTAAAAATAGTTTTTCTGCTTCTAACAATAATTCAATAAAAATGTGTTAGTCTTAATTTAAAAGTGATGAGAAAAGGTACATTCATTTAAAACAACTTAAAAGAGTGTTAAATATAAAAAAGTGTTTTTAATTTATAAACGGGGGCGGGGAGGATGTCAACTCAGGCTTGCTGTCTGGAAGGGGTCACCAACACAAAAAGTTTGAGAGCCACTGGTTTAGGGCAAAGTCCATGTGTGCATTCTTTGATAATTATGTCAGCGCAGGAGATGACTCAGCAGGGCAGGGCTTCTCCGCTTTCTCCAGCAAAAAGAGCGGCCTTAACTCAAGGAGACAGGAGGTTTTGGCTTTAACCCTATAACTGCTGGAACACAATATCTTACACACACCAAAGGATCCACAAACTCCTGTACATGCAGCACCACTGAAGCTAAGCTACATTTGGAGAGGGCAAAAGCAAAGTTCCTAAAGGGACAGGGACTTTTTGCCCAAGATCAAACCAATAAACTTTGCATTTTACAACACGTGCCATAAATAACGCGTGTCACATAAATACCAGAAACCTACTGACCGCTATTCCTACCTACATGCCTCCAGCTTTCACCCTGACCACACCACACGATCCATTGTCCACAGCCAAGCTCTGACATACAACAGCATTTGCTCCAACCTCTCAGACAGAGACAAACACCTACAAGATCTCTATCAAGCATTCTTACAACTACAGTACCCACCTGCGGAAGTGAAGAAACAGATTGATAGAGCCAGAAGAGTTCCCAGAAGTCACCTACTACAGGACAGGCCCAACAAAGAAAACAACAGAACGCCACTAGCCGTCACCTTCAGCTCCCAACTAAAACCTCTCCAGCGCATCATCAAGGATCTACAACCTATCCTGAAGGACGACCCATCACTCTCACAGATCTTGGGAGAAAGGCCAGTCCTTGCTTACAGACAGCCCCCCAACCTGAAGCAAATACTCACCAGCAACCACACACCACACAACAGAACCACTAACCCAGGAACCTATCCTTGCAACAAAGCCCGTTGCCAACTGTGTCAACATATCTATTCAGGGCACACCATCGTAGGGCCTAATCACATCAGCCACACTATCAGAGGCTCGTTCACCTGCACATCCACCAATGTGATATATGCCATCCTGTGCCAGCAATGCCCCTCTGCCATGTATATTAGTCAAACTGGACATCTCTACGTAAAAGAATAAATGGACACAAATCAGAGGTCAAGAATTATAACATTCAAAAACCAGTTGGAGAATACTTCAGTCTCTTTGGTTACTCGATTACAGACCTAAAAGTGGCAATTCTTCAACAAAAAAAACTTCAAAAACAGACTGCAACAAGAGACTGCTGAATTGGAATTAATTTGCAAACTGGATACAATTAACTTAGTCTTGAATAGAGACTGGGAGTGGATGGGTCATTACACAAAGTAAAACTATTTCCCCATGTTTATTCCACCCCCCACCGTTCCTCAGACGTTCTTGTCAACTGCTGGAAATGGCCCACCTTGCTTATCACTACAGAAGGTTCCCCCGCCTGCCCCCCCACTCACCCCCCCCCCCCCGCTCTCCTGCTGGTAATATCTCACCTTAAGTGATCACTCTCCTTACAGTGTGTATGGTAACACCCATTGTTTCATGTTCTCTATGTATGTAAATCTCCCCACTGTATTTTCCACTGAGTGCATCCGATGAAGTGAGCTGTAGCTCATGAAAGCTTATGCTCAAATAAATTTGCTAGTCTCTAAGGTGCCACAAGTACTCCTGTTCTTTTTGGAGCTGAGCAATGGCCTGAGCCAGCTTCCATTGAAGACAAAGGTAGTTATCTCTTTGAATTCAGTGGGATCAGAATCGGGCCACACAAGAAGCCAACTTCTTAACCCTTTCTCTGCAGGCCCATGAACTAAGCTGCTACAGGAACTTTGATCTAAAATAAAACCAGAACAAACAAATTCCCATTGACTTTGGTATTCACACATTGTGAAGAGAGTGGTCACTTTGGATGGGCTATTACCAGCAGGAGAGTGAGTTTGTGTGTGGGGGGGCGGAGGGTGAGAAAACCTGGATTTGTGCTGGAAATGGCCCAACTTGATGATCACTTTAGATAAGCTATTACCAGCAGGACAGTGGGGTGGGAGGAGGTATTGTTTCATGGTCTCTGTGTGTATATAATGTCTTCTGCAGTTTCCACGGTATGCATCCGATGAAGTGAGCTGTAGCTCACGAAAGCTCATGCTCAAATAAATTGATTAGTCTCTAAGGTGCCACAAGTACTCCTTGGTCTTATTTGTAACATTCATTTTATTATTCATAACACAGGCACACAATTTTTCACGTGGCTTTTGTAATGTCCAAAAGAGAGATAATGAGAACAATGGGGAAAGCAGAAAAGAGCAGATCATGAGAACAATGGGGAGAACTGTACATGTGTCACAATAGCACCTGGAGGTCCAAAGTGAGACTGGGGACCCATTGTGTTAGGAAGTATACAGTGAGAGGCGGTACCCACCCCAAAGAGCTTCTGTGCTAAATAGACAAGACCAGCCAAAGGGTGGGAGAAAAAAAAATTAACATCTTCATTTGACAGATGGGGACCTAAGGCACGCAGAGGTTAAGACCCAGATTTTTATAAGTATTCAGGTGTCAGTGCACTCAGCCTAACCGATTTAGGAGCCTAAGCCTCATGTTCAAAAGTGATGGAATTTTGCTCTTAAGTGCCTAAATCACTTTTTAGCATGAGACTTAGGTGTTACTTCTCCAGGGTTATATTCTGGTTCAGCTGGGAATTAAATTCCATTCTCATGAGCCCCAGCCCAATGTCTTAACCTCAGACCACCCTTCCTACCTTTAAGAGGAATGAACCTTCCATTCATGAGAAAATTATTTGATTACCCTGAAGGGGAGGCTCAAGATGGTCACTTGATCTCAACTCCCCTTCGTAAAAATGAACAGACAAAAGTGCTGACAGGCCGAGACTGCAACTTAATATTAGAATTCAAAACCCATGCATGCCAAGGGAATTGCAGTTAAACAATAAGCCTGGAAAACCATTGGAATGGGAGGTCAGCATTCAAATATCTTCATGCACTCCTTAAATAAATGGACATAAGCAACAGACAGGACAAAAATGTCTAAGGGATATGGAGCCAGATCCTCAAAAGCTTTTAGGTGCCCACAGGAGTTCGGTGCCTAAATACGTAGGAGGATCTGAGCCATAAACTCCCTTCAGCTTCAGGGCATAAGACACCACTGTGCAAGGTTAACCATTAACTGTGCAAGGTGAAGAAGAAACTTCCCCTATGAGCAGGTTATGATGTCATCAGCTATTATAGGCATTTTACACCTTCCTTGGGAGCCCCTGGTCTTGGTCACTGTTGGAGGCAGAATATTGGATCACTGGTCTGTTTGTCCCAGTGGTCCTGTTTCAAGAGGCTGTTAGAGCACTGGGAAATTAGTTTTGCAAACAATTTTGTTTTGAATAGGAGGTAGAGAGACTGGGAGGTGGGATGGGGATTTGGGATCCGAAACCAGCTCCAGTTCCCAACCCCTTTTCAGCTGACCTTGGTGACTCATCGAGGGCCTGATTCTCCTCTCACTTGTGCCAGTTTTACACTAGTGTACCCTCAGTGGCTTCCACTGAGTTACTCATGATTTATACCAGGTGTTGCATCCGATGAAGTGAGCTGTAGCTCACGAAAGCTTATGCTCAAATGAATTTGTTAGTCTCTAAGGTGCCACAAGTACTCCTTTTCTTTTTGCGAATACAGACTAACACGGCTGCTACTCTGAAACCAGGGTGAGAGAGGCCCTTAGAGTATACTTTGCTGAGTGATAAGGACTGTGTGCAGCAGGGGCAGGAGGCGTGAATCCAGCGTGTCTGCGAAAGATAAACACACACAGTCATCCTCCGTCATCTATGAGGCAAATGCCTGCCCTGGAGTTAAGATCCTTAAATGGCAATAATGGCATTGTCAGTGATGGGCTGATAGAAGTGCAATGTTTGCCTATGGCAAAGCAGGTTGTGCAGGTGGAAATTTCTGCCTTTGGTGGAGTGAATCATGTATCCAATTTGCAAATGAATTCCAATTCAGCAGTTTCTCTCTGGAGTCTGGATTTGAAGTTTTTTTGTTGTAAATTGGATACAATTAACTTAGGCTTGAATAGAGACTGGGAGTGGCTTAGTTATTATGCAAGGTAGCCTATTTCCCCTTGTTTTTTCCTACCTCCCCCCCCCCCCCCCCCCAGACGTTCTTGTTAAACCCTGGATTTGTGCTGGAAATGGCCCACCTTGATTATCATACACAATGTAAGGAGAGTGGTCACTTTGGATAAGCTATTACCAGCAGGAGAGTGAGTTTGGGGGGGGGGGTGAGAAAACCTGGATTTGTGCTGGAAATGGCCCAACTTGATTATCATACACATTGTAAGGAGAGTGATCACTTTAGATAAGCTATTACCAGCAGGAGAGTGGGGTGGGAGGAGGTATTTTTTCATGCTTTGTGTGTATATAATAAGATCTTCTAAACTTTCCACAGTATGCATCCGATGAAGTGAGCTGTAGCTCACGAAAGCTTATGCTCAAATAAATTGGTTAGTCTCTAAGGTGCCACAAGTACTCCTTTTCTTTTTGCAAATACAGACTAACATGGCTGTTACTCTGAAACCCCTCATGTCTGTGTTGTTCTATCACTGTAGTCCCCATTTCCCGACTATTTGTCTGTATAATCTCTGTCTGGTTCTGTGATTGTTCCTGTCTGCTGTATAATTAATTTTGCTGGGTGTAAACTAATTAAGGTGGTGGGATAGAATTGGTTACATAATCATGTTACAATATGTTAGGATTGGTTAGTTACATTTCAGGAAAATGATTGGTTAAGGTATAGCTAAGCTGAACTCAAGTTTTACTATGTAGTCTGCAGTCAATCAGGCAGTGGGTGTGTGGGGGAAATGGGAACGGGAGGGGGGCAAGAATTGGAATCATGTTTGGCTAAGGGCAGGAATGGGAACAGGAACACAGGTGTAAGGCTCTGTGGTGTCAGAGCTGGGAAGGGGGACACTAAGGAAGGAAACTGGAATCATGCTTACTGGAAGTTCACCCCAATAAACATTGAATTGTTTGCACCTTTGGACTTCGGGTATTGTTGCTCTCTGTTCATGCGAGAAGGACCAGGGAAGTAAGTGGGTGAAGGAATAAGCCCCCTAACATCTTGGTGCCGGTGACTTGGATGCATCGCATCGGATAGGTGAGTGGCCGCCTGTAAGTCCCCCTCCCCAACAGTCCACGCAGCTGCTTGTGGTGTGGGGGTATCATGAACTCTTGGGATGGTAGTTGCGGGTTCTGGCAAGCCAGGGTAAAGGATTTTTTTGGATAAATGGATAAGGAAGAACCAGGGCCCATACCAGGTGCAGGGGTCAACCTGGGATGAGAGTAAAAAGGAAATGGAGGAAGTGTTAGGGGACCCAGAGGGATGGGGGTTGGCTGAGGAGCCCACCCTCCTTGTATATGGGTAGCGGAAGAAGGTCCCTGCCCATGGAGACTGAATGCCTTCCAGGGAGAGGTTTGAAGTAAGGGCAGCATTATGGGAAGCTGCCAGGAATCTTTCAAATTTGGTGCTGCTTCAGCAAGGGCTGCTGAAGGGTTGTAAATTAGTTAGGGGTAGTGAAAGATGTTTTGGCACAACAGGGTTTAAAATCAAAAGCAGAGTTAACAGACTACCTTTCGAGACTGGAGCTGGGACTTGGTCCTCGGGGAGTGGAGAGGAAGAAAAAGAAGAAGGAAAAAAAAAACGGTTTCAAAGTGCAAAATGGCAGGGTTTGCAGGAGCCGGTAACAACCCCCACTCTTCTCCAGAGCCAGAATGAGAACCTGGGAATAAGGGTTCCCAACTGTTGCAACCCAGGGAGACTACGCTTGGCTCAGGGCTAACTATGTCCTTTTCTTCTTTTCTTTGGTTTACTTAATTTGCTGCTGGTAGCCTATACTTTAAACTGACCTGACAGGCTTAATTGGTTTCTTTCCACCTCTCCCCCTGCCTTTTCACACTCTCTTGTTTTTCTGAAGCTTTAATGGAGGGTACTTTGGATACTTTTGTGAGATGTTTTTGGTTATTTTGGACAAAGTATGATGGAGGTCTGCTGTGTTCCACGGGAATTTTTGGAGTAAAAGATCCATGGGCACCCATGGAGACAAATGTTTTACTGCCTCTTTGAACAGTCTCAAGGAAAAGACAGCACAGATTAAGGCAGCTGTGTGGCAATAATTGTACTTGGCGGCTAAGTTGTTACAGACAAATTGCACTACCTGAAAGAACTAAATGTAGCAGTAAATGATTTAAAGAAGTGAGTGAAAAGTTACAAATAGCTTTTGCAAAAATTGATGATACAGGGTTTGCAGGAAAGTAAACATTTGGGAGTTGTGGAAATGGTAAAAGGTAGCAGTTGTGGTGTTACAAGAAGGAAGTTTTTCTTTAATGAAAAAACCCAGTTATATCAATGTAACTGTATGTGCAACTCTGTGCAGTCACATTGGATGGAGGCTTGGTCATTAAATTATCCAAGGGGGTCAGGTAGAGTGGCTACTACCACCACTAGGCTTCTGTCCCCAGAAGCCTTTACAGCTATTCTGAGGGGGAATGGGCCCTTTCCCCACTGAAATGGTCTATAAGGGACTGCTGCAGGCGGAGAGAGAATCTGATCAAAATTATTAGACTTGGGTAATGTAATCAAAATCACGAAAGGAATGTAAGGGGTTTCTACTGGAACTTAACTTGGCTGCCCCTGGTTGTGTCTAGTTGTACAAGATGGAAGTGTAATCGGGGTACAGTTGTATAAAAAAGAGTAATCACAGTGCAAAGAATGTTAGGCAAAAGAGAATTTTGTGTGTGCGCGCACAGGTAAAAGAAAAGGAAAAGGAGAGGAATGATGGGAACACTGAGCCTTGGGGTGGCTCTGGGGGATCAGATTGTTGCTTTGGTGGGTGTGCATGAAAACTCTGTGGGCATGGGAGAGGCAGTTACACCTTGTGTAAAATTACTACGGCTAATATAATGTTATGGAGGTTAAACTATATGGAAGGACTGTGCATTTTCCCAGGACGTGTGCAGTTTATATTGGAGAAGGGGTAAAAGAAATGCAAATAACACATGGGACTTCATTAAAATCCTATTAGGTCTCCAAAAGGAGCCCTAATAGGTTGTGTTTTCTTTTTCAGATCTCTGTGTGTTTCGGAGCAGGAGATGAAAGTGGAAAGTAATCAGTACTCTAGTGGAAGTGGAATGTTTCCCTTTTCAAACAGTCTCTGAGCTGCTAATAGCTTTGGATCCAGAGGCAAGCTAGTAAGCCTCTGTGTAAATGCAAGTTACCTAGCTGATGGGCACAAAGGAGCTGCAAATAATGAATACATCTGGTCAGCAAACAAGCTACTAGAAGACTCAGATTATGGCCCTCCAGGAAAGGGAGGTGAAAAAAACAAGTCAAGCCTGAACATAGGGGGAACAGGTTAACCCTAAGGGGTGTGTGTGTACAGTGCTAAAATCTGAAGCTGTCTCAACTATTCCCTGAGAATAAACTTAAAGCTTGGTACAGCAGAGAAACTATTGCAAACATGGTCTGTTGTGCAAGAAGGGAAACTGAGGCACACCACCTCATGAATTTCATAAATGACCAGTGATTGGGGTAATTCACTAGCCTGACTATAGAACAAAATAAAGACAGCCTGGAGGTAATTCTTCTGTTTTTCCTGCAATTAGCAAGGAAATTTGTAAAAGGAAGTGATATTTTATTATTATTATTATCATCAAGCAATAATCTGTCCCCACCAGGGGAGTAGAAATTGTTTCTTTTGTTTTTCAGACACTCTACAAGCAAGCTGGTGCCAGCGGGGAAAAATAACCCATAATACCATGGATCTGTTTTTTGTGTTTGTCTGTGGTGTTTGTCTTGTGGCTAGCATTGTTGTTTTAATGAACAGAAAATCTCACGAGGTGGGTGGGGGATGTGTATGGGAATACAAAATGCTCAACTAGGGGGTCAGCACCTGTATAATAGCTACCATGGTACCTGGAAAGGAAATGGTACCGGCAACTAAGGTGGTCCCCACAAGCCCTTTGGAAATAATGAGAAGGGGAGGCGCTTACTGGGAATCAATGGAGGGGTGTGTAAAATAGTGTAAATCAACAGAAGATGTTTGGATGTGCTCCTCTCCTATGACTATGGAGGAGCAGAATCAATGGCCTATGCAAGGGTATAATTCTAATTCCTATTTTAACAATCCTAACACACAGGTGAGTCAGACTGATTTCAGCTATGTATTTGTCAGTATTCAATAGAGACCTGGGGACCTTGGCAGAAGCTGGCCCCTGGACTGCCAGCCAGAGCCACCTGTCCACATTTTCCCAGGATCATCGCTTTTTTGAGGTAGCTCTCCTGTTATAGAAACTATTCCATCCCCCATACTCTACCCTAACCTAATCTCTTCATTTTTAAAAACTAAAGGAGTGGTTATTTCAACACCTCTGAGTCAGACATTGCATCATCAGCCGGCAGTTGTTCTGAATCTCTGCCAAACCACTCGTGATTCACGGGTGAGGGGATGCTCTGAGAGGTGAAATTACACCCTTCATCAGGGAGGTTAGATTGCATTTCCAGAGCTCTGGGCTACAGAGTAGATCTGGTACAAATCAGAATTTGCTGTGTCCTCAAGCTCGGCGGAGATGGAGCAGTAGAGAGATTTGCAAATTACAGCTTGTAAAGCAAGAGGCTGTATTTCAGAGAGAGAGGTTTGCCTTCACGTGTACAGTTTCTATAAAACGGTGTCTGGGAAATGAGCTAATTGCACAATGGGAGAAAAAGCAAGTTTAAAAAGAAAAAAGTCCCTAGAAAACCTCAGAGAAAATCCCCGAGTGAGTCCAGAGCTGGAAAGAATTGAATCCTGCGTAGAAAAGAGCAGAGTTGTGCATTGTGTGACCAGACATATAACACCACCACAGACTAACACATTCAGGGTTACTTTGCACCTTGTGCGGGCTTTACACTATTCTTATACGGTAGCATTTCCGCCCACTTCACAGTGATGTAAATTACTGTGGCCCTGATTCCAAATTCACTTCCCCTGGTTTCAATATTGTCCTCAGAAAGCTGAGTCAACTGCCCACAGCCACACTCAGAACATTTGAGTGTAACCAAAAAATACAACCCTAGCATTACTGGCAGCTGCTGTGACTTGGTACTGCTGCATGTTTAGCAACGCTAACCTGGCTGATTGAAATGTTTAGAGCACAATTCCCTCCTCCCCAATCAAAAAATGACAGTTTTCAAAAATGAAAAATTTCAGGAACAACTGTTCATATTTCAAAACAGAAAAGAGAAACAAAACCAAATCCAAAAAACCCTATTTTCCACAATTTTATAAAAAATTAAAATGATCAATTACTGAAACAAAGAATTTTTTTCCAAGCAACAGCAAACAAAACATGGGGGGAAAACCCAACATTTATTAAATACAAATTTTGATGCAAAAGTGTCACAAAATGTTTTTTTTGGGGGAAAAAGGGTCAATTTCCAACCCTGAGAAATGGGAACAACATTGACATTTTTCATGACAACATTTACATATTTTTTGACCAGCTCTAAGCAGCTTCAGATGAACTGGCCCTGTAGGTCAAAACATCTTAAACTTTTCCTGGAAAACAAATACATATAAGCCTGTGCAAACTATACAGGTTGAAGGAATGGCTTCCAGCTTTGGGCTTCCATGACATTCCCCGTGGTACAATCTAGACTGATTGACAGCTTTGTCTGCTCAGTTCCCCAATTTGGGGTGCCTTTTACACTACTTTGCTGTGAAAACTACCACTCCTGGCCTGCCCACGCACAGCCTCCAGGAGCATAGCCTCCAGCTATTGTGTACGAATGCTAGAGCCAGGCAGCCAACCACCCATGAATTACACCATAGGCAACACCAGCCAACTCCAAATCTCAGACTTTCCCCTGGAAATGTGTGTCTTGTATTACCCAGCACCCTCCTGGACAATACAAGCTCATACAGAGTCCAATCATTTCATTAATGGAAAATGATCAGCACAAAGCTTCTTATTTCCAAGGAATTCCCTAAACAAACACTGGTTTAGATAAAACAATAAAACAAGTTTGTTAACTACAGAAAGATACTTGTAATCACTTCAACTCTGACTTTTATACCACATTAGGTTTTGTTACAAAAATAAATAAAAGGTGAAATACATCTAATACCTAACTTAACAAGTCAATTGAGACAAAGGAAAGTTTTTTCTCACTACATGTTTTAGCAGTCTTACTGGCTAGAATCCTTTCAGCCAGGATCTATCCCCTAGTTCACTGTTAATTTCTTTGTCCTTCAGGTGTTGTTAATATCATCAGTAGAGATAAAGAGAAAAATACTTTGGGACCTCTCTTCTTTGTGCTGAGGTTCAGGAGACAGCTAGTCTGTGGAGATGGGGAAATTTAGCTGATACCTGATGATAGTCCTGAAACCCAGGTGATAATCCATTTGATTTTGTTGACACCTGACTGAGACGTCAGTTTACCTTATGTCTCGGAGGTACTGGTTTGTGGCTGTTTCCTCAGATTTAGGCTATGTCTACACTAGAGACCTTACAGTGGCATATCTGTACTGATGCAACTACACTGCTGTAAGATCTCTTGTGTTGTTGCTCTTTATGCCGACAGGCGAGAGCTCGCCCATCGACATAATTAAACCACCCCCAACAAGCAGCTGTGCACACTCCCACTTGCGCTTTGGGTGACCAGACAGCAAGTGTGAAAAATTGGGATGGGGGTGGGGGATAATAGGAGCATATATAAGAAAAAGACCCAAAAATTGGAACTATCCCTATAAAATCGGGACATCTGGTCACCCTACTTATGCTGGTGAAAACTATGTTGCTCAGGGGCTTTGTGTTTTTTTCACACCCATGAGCGACATACCATTTAGCTGACATAAGTGGTAGCATAGACATGGCCGTAGACTATGTCTTAGTAATATCATACAATAGAATCGTATAACTTTACATACAATGTCGCCACAAATATTTTACCAGGATACTAAAGATCAGCAAATTATGAGTTTTCAAATGATACCTCCCATATACTTTGTAAAAAATCCGTTATAGTTTTGTAAAAAGGGAGGACATAGGGATACAGACTGTCACAGCCTCTTCAAATCATTCCTATTTTATGAGTCATCATATGCGTGGCCCTGAACTCATTCTGTTCTTCTATTTTAAAATCTAAGCCGAAGACTCCTCTGGAGCTTGATTTTCACAGGTGCCGTGTATCCACAAATTCAGATGACAGTGCTCAACATGGCTGAAAATCAGGTTCTTATTGTCATTTGAGTCTTTGTTTCTTATTCTTTTAAGCATGTTTTGCTGATCTTATTATCATCCAAGGCCAGGAATTAATACCAACATCAAACCACCTCTGATGTGTTTGTAAAATGCAGTATATGTGTTTGGCACTCAATGAAGACATTTATATGATTGTTTATGGAGAACAGGGACATGCCCATATAGCTTTACTAATGCAGCGTAAGGCATGATCCTGCAAACACTTACCTAACTTTACACCAGGACTAGTCCCTGTGGCTAAAGTTCAGTTAAGCACACTTGTAAGTGTTGTCTTTTGGGCTCAGCTCCTGCTAAGAAAGACAATCTGATATTGGGGGGCGGGAAGGCAATTTGTTAAGAAGCATAATACCATTTCTTCTCAGTTTACCCTTCATATAATATACCCACACCCCAACCTCCTCAGCAGCTGCCAATCAGAGTTCTAAAAAACAGATTAAAAGTAAAGAGGAACAAAATGTCCCGTCCGTCGTCCCCCCCCCCCCCAATGCAACACTGAAGATGGGAAACTGGTCATTAGAAAGCAGGAAATTGGTTTCCTCCACAACACTTGCTCAGCCTGGCCGCCTGTGTTTCAATAACATCAGCAATGACGTCTTGGGACTTAATTTGCACTCTTGCAGAGTTAGCAATACGCCAAGTAACTTTAGGCTTGATCGTTCGCTCCCTCAGATTGGTGTAAATCAGGCATCACATGGATTCAGTCATTAAACATGTGTGAGGTTGGAATCGGATCCTTTAACTTTTAGAATTTCCTCTGGACTTCACTTGCAACTGAGAACTGTGCCTTTGCATCATGCAAACGATTGCTTTTAAATTATTTGTCTTGTCTTGTTCTTGCCATTGTGTCTTTTTTAAGGCAGTGAACAGAGAACTAGATCAAACTTTTAACGAAAGCGTCCATCCTGCAGTCACTTCAGCACACCAGTAGGGTTACTGAAGGGAGTAGTTTTACTGAACGTGGGTAACACTTGGGGTGATTCCCTGTTCTGTTATTCCCGCTGGCGCACCTGGCACTGGCCACTGTCCGAAGACAAGACACTGGGCTCCATGGACCTTTGGTCCAACCCAGTAGGACCGTTCTTATGTTCCTGTTTGGGGGACTGGGGCCCTAGGCGCTTGCAAAACGTTACCTTCTCCAAATCAGAGGCATTACTCACACGAATAAAGTAACACCCATGCGTGAGTGTTTGCAGGATCCCTCCTTGCAGTGGAGTTAAGTGACGCACCACGCCCAGGTGCCTGCAGCTAACGCTGGTTAGAGAGAGAGAGAGAAAGGTGGGCATTGATCTAAACTCCAGCTCCAGGTCCGAAGGACTGGATCCTCCCACACCCGCCCCTCCCTCCGCCTCTGGGCTCCTCCTCCTCTAGATTGCTTGATGCAGCTTTCGCTTACTTGAATAGTGGCTAGCGAGCCGCGCGGAGCGCTCGCTAAGGAGTTCTCCGGGACTAAGCTGAGGATACAGACAGAAAAAACCGAAAGCGAGAGGAGCCCTGGCCGTGGCCGTGGAGTGCTAGGGGTGGTGTCCCCCTTCTCGCCGGCGGGATGAGCCCGGGGCTGGCCAGCATGAGTGCCAGCCTGCTGCTGCTTCTCTGCCTGCTCGCGGTGAGCCACCGATCGGACCCAGGCGCCCCAAGGGAAGGGGGGGGGACTCCGGGGCAGAGCCCCCTTGGCGGGAGGACCTGGAGCGCCCCTTCACCTGGGTGCAGGCTGGGCCGGGGTTGGAGCTCCCTGGGTCTCCCCTGCGCTGCGGAACGTGTCCGGACTTGTGCGCTCCCTTCCTCACGATGGCAGAGATGGGGGTGGGACTCGCATGGATAAGCAAGCGAGGGGGGCAGGGGGGCTCACCTGGGCACTCTTCAAGCCGTGTTTGTATGTGTGTAACTGGGGGGGGGGGGCGACGAAGGGAGTTGATCACAACAAGCCTGTATGGACAGGTCTGTGCGCTAAAGGCTGCCTGGCTGCGGTAAGCGAAGATGTCCTACCCCCCCCGGGGAGAAGCCCTTCTACCGGGATAGCCCTGGCTACGCCGGGGGTTAAGCCCTGCCTTACTCGGGGAGGGTGGATTTACGAGCGACGTCGTTACACCCAGATAAAGTCTGTCGTGTAGACCTGGCCGAATGCCTGGAGAGCGCTGGGGACTGGGTTCGCTTTGCGCTCTGGCTGCGGTACCCAGCCCCAAGAGACTGCAGGCTCCCCGCACCCCAGGGCCCGGGGGGACTTTCCCTTCTCCTGGATTCTCAGCGCAGGTTCCCTGTGCCGAGGTTTCCTGCTCGGCTTCTTCTGCTGCCGCCAACGCGCCGAGCCCTTGCGAGCTCTGTGTCTTGGGGCGTCTCTTCTAACGATGGGCTGAGAGAGCGCCTGGGGTTAGTAATTTTTCGGGCCCGATCCGGCTGCTCTGACTGAGGAACAAGGGACTTTCTCACTTTATTTTCTAAACTAATAAGGTTTGAGTTTTGGGGAACGTGTTTCTTGGGCTGTGAACTTCCCAGTGTAGTTTGCCCACCCCTGCTTTAGAGCATAACTTTTTTTGGCCCGAGGGCCACATCGGGGTTCTGAAACTGTATGGAGGGCTGGGTAGGGAAGGCTGTGCCTCCCCAAACAGCCTGGCCCCTGCCCTCTATCCACCCCGCTACCCCCTGAGAGCCCCCCCCAGGACTCCCATGCCTATCCGACCCCTCATCCCCTGATTTCAGAGTAACAGCCGTGTTAGTCTGTATTCGCAAAAAGAAAAGGAGTTATTCACTTCAAGTGAGCTGTAGCTCATGAAAGCTCATGCTCAAATAAATTGGTTAGTCTCTAAGGTGCCACAAGTCCTCCTTTTCTTTTTGCTCATCCCCTGACTGCCCCGCCCCCCTGAACCTCTGCCCCATCCAACCGCTCCCTGTCTCCGACTGCCCCCCCAGGATCCCCTGCCCCTTATCCAACCCCCGCCCCCTTACCATGCTGCTCAGAGCACCTGCGCTGCCTGGCCAGAGGAGTTGAGGCCGCGGGGGAAGGGGGACAGAAGGGGAGGGGCCGGGGGCTAGCCTCCCTGGCCAGGCAGGACAGCCTCCCCGCGGGCCAGATGCAGCCAGTGGACCGTAGTTTTCCCACCTCTGCTCTAGAGCTTGGAGACTCCTGGAAAAAATGGTAGTTTTGCCATTAGCGTCAGTGGGGGCAGAATTTCGCTCATAATCTGCAGTTCTCTTTGGCTGCGGGAAGTGCAGTTGCTTTTTGGATTCCGGCCTGTCCATGCTGTGGTTGAAACTGGGCCAGCCACCGCTGTGTTCAAAGCAGCAGTCTCATACCTTGTCTCTTTCCACGTTCCTCCCCTAGTTGATTTCTCTTTGTTCTGCTGTTGACAGCCTTGTCATAATCTGTGGTTGCTTCTCCCGCTCCCTCATCTGTGCCTCCATCGTCTGCCCTGTATGTCAAACACTTGTATGAACCCATCTCTCAGGTTATAACATCGCCACCGGGAAGGCTATCAGATGTGACTTTTAGAAACAAAAACAAACCCCAAGCAACTTACCGAAAGAAACAGTTCGGCAGTGACGAGCCTCACGTACTGATGTGTTAGTTTAGCGTCACCCTTTTCCTTCCTCTTGTTACCCCATAATTGCTGAGTCATGTCTGAACTTGACCTGAACTCTAACTTTACTCATGTGACTAAACCCCTGGAGCTCTATCTGGGAACTACATTCACTTGGGCTCCAGGGATTCAAGTGTCTGCAAATCAGGGCCTTCACCTGTAAGGACTTTGGGCAGAGTGCATGGCTTCATTTGTTTCTAGGAAGCACTTAAAATGCTTTTGGGTACTTAAAAATAACTTAAGACTGTAATCTCTCTGGGGCAAGGGTCATGAAGCGTTAGGTCAGTTTAGAAGTGTTTTATAAAATGCAATATAGACTTAGTATTGTCTCCTTCACTGTTGTGGACGTCAAAGCTTTTTTCAGAATGTTGTAAGCCTGGTGTAGATTCTCGGCTGGCTACTTTGCTCCAAAACTTGGTTTTATTGGCAGGAGAGGAAAACGGGGCGCGGGGGTGTGTGTGGCACGCTTAGGCGAGATCTACACTAAAACTTCAAAGCGCTGCCCATGGAGCGCTCCCGTGGCGCTTTGAAGCGCGTGTGGTCCTGCGTGAGGTCTCTCCCAGTGCTCCTGATAGTCCACTTCCACGAGGGGAATAGCTCTGAGTGCTGGGAGCCTAGCAAGTTTGAGCACTATATAATGTAAGTGTAGCCAAGCACCTAGAACTGTGCTGGCCATAAACTATGATGATCTAAGGGCTGAAAACGGATCTATTCTATCTCATATTGCACATGGGGTAACGTGGTTCTGGGTTAGGTTTAAAATATGGCTAGTTTCCTTCTATGCTGCAAAAAATACTGACGTCCAATGTGGCCGTCCAAACTTATGTTGAAACCGTTTTGTTTCAATCCTTGTTCGAGTAGGGCCATGGGAGGCACTTGCTATATTAAACTACTTGTACTAATGACAGGTTTCAGAGTAACAGCCGTGTTAGTCTGTATCCGCAAAAAGAACAGGAGGACTCGGGGCACCTTAGAGACCAACCCATTTATTTGAGCATAAGCTTTCGTGAGCTACAGCCCACTTCATCAGATGCACCTTCACTTGTACTAATGTCACTTTCATTCTCCTGAACTGTGTTGGGGGCTATTGGAGGTTGCTGTTGGTGAAATTCATTCCTGCGTGGCCAGCCGGCACCATTTAAGTGGTGCCCAGGCCTTGCTGTAGCTCTGTGCATGGCGGGGGGGTGTGAATTTCTCGCTATAAGGGACTCGTACTGCACTAAATAGCAGTCTGCATGATGGACTATAACTGCCCAGGCCTGTCTTCTGGTGGGAGAATTATGCTCTCTTCTCCAGGCTTGCCTCTTAAAAATATCTCTTATCTGGGAGAGGTCGCCTCTGCAGACAGCTATGTATTAATATTACTAGGGTGAGTAATTTTAAGAACATCAATCTCATCACTGGTGACTGATTTACGTTTCCTGTTTTCATCTCAAAAAGCCTTCCCTGGCTGTATGGCACGAGCCTCGTGTGTTTTAGCTTTGAGCTCAGTAGAGGACTCTTGCTGGCAAACCTGTGCCTTCGGTGGCCCAATAGGGGCCTGAGTTTACTGCCTGGATGAAGGCCGTGTTCGAGGAAATGCTGTATGGGCCTCAAAGGCTCAGCCAGCTTTGCTGAAGGCTGAGAAAGGATCCCACTGACTTCAGTGGAATGGGGATTAGGCTCCTGGAAAGGGATGTGACAGGTTTTCTCAGCGGATGAGGGATATAGCCACGTGACCTTCACCCCACCAATGTGTCTTAACCCTGAGCTGGAGGGACCAATTCAGTCAGTCCTTGGTGTGTGTGCTGGGTGGGAAGGGGTTAGAGAAGAAGGAAGGTCTTATGGTTAAAACACAGGGTTGAGACAAGGTTATATTCCAGATTCTGCCACAGATGAATTATGGATAGGTCTATAGACTCAGCTCTGAGCCTCTTCCAAGTCCGATTGTGTGTGGGGACGGGTCAGCAAACACTCAGGACCCAGCTCCTAGAACCTATCTTGGGGGTCTGGGGCTGATCCCAAGTCCCACTGTGATTTGGGTCCAAGCCCTATCATTTTGCAGTGTGGACACAACTCAAGCCACGGACCCAAGTCAGAGGGTCAGCGTGGTGCAGTGGGGGTCATTAGTAGGGCTGTCAGACCTGGATCTAGCAATTGTAAGCCCAGGTTTATAATGCAGTGCCGATGCTCGGCCATAGACTGAGAAACACCGAGTCCATGAGCTCGGGTCCGACAGACTACAGTTTACAATGCAATATAGATATACCTTATGTGATCTTGGGCAAGTCTCTTCATCGTTTGTGTCCGATTCCAAGCTTCTAAACGGGATATGTCCCAACCATAGGGGGCTGAGGCTTTATGTAAAACATGCCCTCTGAAGATCACTCAGGGCTTCTCAGTTTAAATTTTTATCCTTTTGAAGGGAATAGCCAGGAGCTGTCTTTGGGGTGACTGATGTAAGGTGCTGCCATTGGGTGTCTGCTGATAACGTTCTCTCATGTTAAGAACGTTCTGGTGAGCTTCTATTTGCTCCCTTGCTTGGTGAGTTTCAAGTCTTGTGTTTATTGAGACCTGCCTAAGCTATAGATGAAGCTGTTTTTGTTAGAGTTGGGGTTGATAGTGGCTAATTGCAGGTTAGACAGGGTTTATTACTGAGAGGTGAAAGCAGACTTCATTACCTGTGGGTAATTTGAGTGGATATGTGGATTGCTGGTCAAATTGTAAATGCCTTGTGTTCAATTTGATGGCACTTCTGTGTTTGTCTTTTTGTGTCTCTCACAATCACGCTGGAACACCGCATCTGATCAATTCTAAAATTTCCAGGAATGTTTTTGGTCTCAAGGGCCAGAATCATATTAATTGGGAGGGAGAGTGGGGGATACCTTGAGCCCTTGCCATCTGAGTGGTGCAGCTATAACTTTAAGCACCTCTGCAATCGTCTAGATCCGCAGTTCTCAAGCTGTGGGTCGGGACCCCATTTTAATGGGGTCGCAAAGGCTGGCTTAGACTTGCTGAGAGACTGGGGCTGAAGCCTGAGGACTTCAGTCCTGGGCAGCAGGGCTCAGGTTACAGGCCCCCTGTCTAGGGCTGAAGCCCTTGGGCTTTGGTCCCCCTGCCCTGGGCAGTGGCGTTTGGGTGGGCTCAGGTTTCAGTCCCCGCTTCTGGGGTCATGTAGTAATTTTTGTTGTCAGAAGGGGATCGGGGTGCAATGAAATTTGAGAATCCTCTGGTCTAGATCAAATGGCCCCATTAACACCTTCCAGGGTAATACTCCTGCTCCTCCTTCCAACGGAGTCATTCAGGGTGTCAGTAGGTTACAATCTCCCAGACAAATAAGGGGAGGTATGGGGATGTGGCCCCAGCAGAGGGGGAGAACTAGGACCCTTGTGTGGGGCTATATAGAACCCCTGGCAGGGGGGAAAACTGGGGAACCATGGTGTGGGGGTGCACTGAGCCCTTAGCATAGGGAAAAGTGGTGCGTGTGTGTGTGGGGAATGGCATACGCACAGAGCATCTGCCATGGGTGGGAGCACATAAAAATCCCTGGCAAGGGAAGTTGCGGAGTGGGTGGCATGCAGGGAGCTTGTGGGAGGAATGGAAGAGTGCAGGCAGCTCCTGGTGGGTGCAGTAACTCAGCCGATACAAGCTGGTGCGCGCACCCCTAGTTACATCCACATACCAGCAGGGTGAGGGGGTTTGTAACCTCCCTAGCTGTATAGAGACACTGCCCCTCACCCGCTCCTCGCTAGCAGGCAGCCATGTGGGAGGCTCTGGCTCTTACTCTCCAGAGGCTGGGAGTTCTGTCGGGTGGCATGTGATGGTAGGGTGAGCAAATTTGTTTTTTAGGGGTTGGCGCTCTTGTCATGCGTGTCCTCGCTGCGTGAGCCTCAAAGATCTGGCGGCTCAGGAAGTTCTGGCGTACTTCCATCCCAATATCTCACCCCCAGTTTCAGGGCCATGCGGTATCCTTACCTCCTGCCCTAACCTGTGTTGAGTTGTAGCAGCCACCTCTCATTGCAGAAGTGCGTGATGCAATCCTGGATCGGGGAGGGGGGTGTTCTTGAAGCACCTCGGGATCTGTGGGGTTGATGAATGCAGCTAAAATGTCAGTGCATTGCCGCAGATGGCTGTGATGTGATGCCTTGAGTTGATGGGATTGTACTGGAGTAATCGAGGATAAGGAATGTCCTCTATTGCAGGGCTCTGGAGTTTCCTCCACCTCAAGCTTTGACCCAAAGCTACTGTTTAACCAGGGGATGGCTGTGGCTCTGGGATAATGGGGAGGGGAAACCAGGGGTGAATTTCACTCTGTCCATCCAGCAAAAGATCTGTGTGCTTGAAGAAAACACGAGAGAGTCTCCCCTGGCTGCTGATGTGTACTTGAAAGTGCAGCCCTGATGCTGCAAAGAACAAACAGAAGTTTGTGCTTGCTCTGGAATGGGGGCTGGCCTGAAGAATGTTTACGGATCTGAGTCATCCTAGGTTCAGGGAGCACCATTGCGTGAAACCAGCTGCAGCCAGTTACCTAGCTCACACCCTCCCCAGTAAAAGTGTGTTGAGGGGGTTGGGAGAAGTTTACACAGCTCGGATCTGTACAGTTATTTAATGTCAAGTGCATTTTAATTGTTTCGAACTTTGTTTCCTGCAGAGATTTTTTTTTTTTTAAAAGCTGCTTCTGGCTCCCTCAGGGAACTTTTTCCTTTCTGCTTTTAAAAAACAACAACCTGTGTTCTTTCCAACTGGCCTAGAAAGATTGGGATGAGTGAGGAAGGACTAGCCCAGGTGGTGCCAGAGACTGGGGTGGGAGGGAAAACATGGTCTCTTTTGGTTAGAAAGAGAGGAAGGGAGTGGAAGCTTAGTTTGGTGGAGGGATGATGAAGGCCTGTGGAATGCAGAAAGTGCTACTGGATTGTCTCCACTGTTCCCCGCATAAATTTAGTGTGGGGTGTGGGGGAGGTGGCCGTATCTGAGCTGTGCCTCCAGCAGAAGAATCTAAGGAGATCTTCTTTTTCCCCCAGCTCATCCTGTTTGGGAATGACCACATCCTCCTTCATCCCGTACTTGCTTCTGCAGTCACACCAGGCTGATTTGTAGGGGGTAGAGACTCTAAATCGTAGACTATCGGGATTGGAAGGGACCTCAGGAGGTCATCTAGTCCAACCCCCTGCTCAAAGCAGGGCCAATCCCCAATTTTTGCTCCAGATCCCAAACAGCCCTCTTAAGGATTGAACTCACAACCCTGGGTTTAGCAGGCCAATGCTCAAACCACTGAGCTATCCCTTGCACCCCTGACATCCCATTGTCTGTTTCTCCATCTCTTGTCCCTTCCCTTTCTCTCTCCCTCCCTCCCTTGTAAGGAGTGTGTATGGGGTGGCAGGGGAGTTTAAGGAAGGTTGCAATCTGATACTTTTGTCCCGGTGTGAATAAAAGTGGGAACTAGTGGGGAGGGGCAAGTGGCCATGGAGAGGAGACCCCCTGGAAAAAAGCTTTTCTTGTGGAGTGTCCTGAGAGAAGACGAGTCCCAGTAACTTCTGGGAGCCTCTTGGATTCCTGTCTTGCCACAGCAAGGGAGCTTTCCCCAGATTTGTTGGGCCATCTGGCTTGTGCTGGAAGTTGGGGAAAGCCATATTCTATTGCTGAAGGTCACAAGTCAGGCACAGAATAACTTCTGTGCCTCAGTTTCCCCACATGTACATGTGGGGGTAGATAACAGTGCCTGCCTCTGTAAAGATGCTCTGGTGAAAGGTGCAACAATGTTGTTTTCCTGCAGAGGGGCTGGCTGCACTGTCGCGTGGGGCTGGTATTTTGGCCCAAGATAAATCCAGGGTGTGTCCACACTAACTCCAATCTGACCTCTAGAAGTTGAGGTCTGATGCAACATCCTCCTATGAATGAGTAATGACTGGAGCAGATAAAAACAGGCCATGGATTTCCTGATCTTTTAGACCAGATTAAGGGGAATAACACAAGGTTACCTCATGTTCAAGGCTGTTCATTGAGAGCTCTGGCCTCCTCACAAACTGTGAGGTTGAAGCTTGAGTCACTCTGAGCCTGCTTGTGGCATAGCTGGCAAACTTTTAGCATCGGGGCGGGGGGGGGTGGCGATGCTGTTTTTGCGTGTGCTCCCCTTCCTCCTCCAGCACCTCAATCCCACCACAATTGACCGTTTGTTCACAAGCACCAGATACAGGTGGGAGAGACCCGTTACAGGGAAATGTTGATAATCCTGCACCCTTCTGTAGGCCCTTACATCTGGGGATCCCAGGAAACCTTTATAAACCTCTCCAGGGGGTTGAGGGCCTCTCTTCTTCCCTGAAGAAACCTGAGCATAGAGAGGGGGAAATGAAGTGCCCAAGACCGCTCAGTAGCAGAGCTGGGACTACAGGAGTCCTTACTCCCAGTCCTTTGTCCGCATCTTTTTTTTCTTCTTCCCCTTTGAGTATCTCCCAGTCTCGACCACCATGCAGCTCTTTCCTGCTGCATGCGCCCCCCTCCCCCAGGCCATGCTTCCCAGCATTCCAGTCTTCAGCCAGATGCTGTGGCTTCAGCAAATCAGCCACCCAAACTCAACTGACCCTCTGTGTCTTTAAATCTACTTTTATAGCACGGAGCCAAGTCAGCAAGTGTCTCGCTGGCCCAGGATCCAGAGGGGCGCCAGTTGATCCCCATAGCTTTGAGTCGCAGCACGGAGGACTCTGAGTTCTACAAACACGAAGATCATCTTTGCAGAAAGTGCCCTGCAGGTATGATGCTCCCAGAGCTGCCTTGTCTGCTCCTCTCTCTTCTGCTCACCTGCCTGCACTGTCCCTGCTCTGGGGATAACTAGGAAACTCTGCCGTCCTGCAGCTGCCTGCTGTGTCCTGGGCCTTTGCTATCCAGCCCTGCTCTGTCCCCATCCTGGGGATATAAGGAGGGACTTTGCTCTCCAGCTCTTCCCCGCTCCTTCACCGTCCTGTAGGGGGCATCGCATTCTCCACCCACTGCCCCGTCCTAGGTGTACATGGGGCTGTGAGTTTCCATTGCAATTATGCTGCCTGCTCCAGTTGTGCTTGGTGCATGTGCCACTGGGTCTCTGTGTCCATGTCCATCCCTCTCACCTCCCCAGGATACCAGAGCAGTGGGGTTACCAGTCGCCTCTGAGTAGGTAGCAATCTCTATCTCATTGCTTCACTGGTGCTCACTCGCCTGCAGTAGCACCATAGGAATTGCTAGACTGGATCACACCAGCGTCCCTCTAGCACAGAATCCTCTCTCTGACCATGGTTGGCTCCGGATGCTGCACAGGGTGTAAGATGCCCATGTCTGTTCTAGAGTGCCTGCCCCTTTGCCCCCCGCTCCCACTCTGTGGTCTGCTCCAGGAATGCCTCTTGGGTCCCAGACTTCTAACCATCATCTCTCTGTGAGCAGGGATCCACGCCCCTCTCCCTCCTGACTAGGGGCTTAGACTTGTAGGCCCCTTGCTCTTATCCTGATGAATGTCCAGACCCTGCGGCCTTGGTTTCTCTCCAAGGGCTATGCGTGGTGGTTGTTATAATGACCAAGTAGCTCTTCTAGAGTACGTTTACTTAATGATAAAAAGGCTCTCTGAGAACATATAAAACAATAAAAGCATCTAAATGCTTTCCCAGTAACACCCTCCCTGGTCAGTCTTATGGAGACCCTGGCAGTTCCACCCCTTCCACAGTGCAAAAGGTCCTGTCTGTCTGAGTCAAAATGAAGGTCCCCCTGTCAGTTCAAACTGGCTCCTTATATCTCAAACTCCTGCTTTGCCTCCCAGCCTCCTGCAAAAAGGTCACTGCCCTTTCCCCCAGGGGGTGTGGGTGGGTGGGTGGTCATGTGTAGGATTAGAAGGATTAGTGGGTTTTTTGGTTTGTTTGTTTTTTGGTTTCTTTAAACAGGTAAATGTTTTCACCTTATACCCCCAAACACAAAATCCCATTGATTGAAAATCACAGATACACAAAAGTAAGAAAAATGCTGTTTGGGAACGTAGCGTTTGAATTTCAGGATGTTTACATTGTATATTTTGACATAGGGTGTTGGCCGTTTTGTTTAGCAGTTATAAATATTTAACGTTTTGAATCTCAACATCTGTCACTAAAGGATTATTGCCTGACCACCCATAACTTCCCAAAGCTGTACAAATTGAAATAAACACTGATATTGGTCAAAATTGTATTTAGGCTAGCAGAATAGGTTTGAGTGGAGGTGGGAAGAGGGTCCTATAGAAGACACAGCCTCTAATATTGGGAGAGTCCTGATATAAGCAGGACATCAGGTCACACTAGCCTCCTCATAGGGCTGGCTAGTTGCATAATCCGCTCTGAGATTTTGCATTAATTCCCCATCCCTTTCCCTGTTGTTCCAGAGTCTGTAGGCCCTCCAACCCAGCAAGCCAGATGTGCATATCTAGAACCTCTATTGACCTTGAGGGCTAGTCCAAGGGCCCACATCGTCTGGGTCACCTCAACATAGCAATTTTTTTTATTTATTTATTTTTTTAAATGTTACCTGCTTTTGGGAGCTGGCTCTGACATACGGATAAGTCAGAACATTAAATACAAAGGTCTCAAGACACTCCTCTGGTCATCTCATTACACCCCTGCAGGAGGTAGACTTAGTCTCCTGCTGGTCTTCAGGAGTTATAGATTGGCTTAAACCCTGAAGCAGGAGATTTAATATCACTTCCAACATCATTGTAATCCTAGGTTATCCTAATTATTTATTAGGATATCCATGTATATTCCTTTTTGAACCTTGCCAAGTTCTTGGCCTTAACTTCCTGTGTCGGAGAGTTCCACAGTCTAATTACCCATTATGTGGGAAGTGTTTCCTGTTATCAGTTCTGAGTTGGCCAACTTTTGATTTCAGTGAATGCAGGTCTAGCCCTTTATTCGTGGAAATGCCACCTGTGTACGCTTAGTCCTGTATCTGTCTCTCTTCACATATCTCCTCCTCCTTCCCTGCAGGTTTCCATGTTGAAGAGCACTGTGTTACCTCAAACACTAGCGGGAAGTGCTCTCGGTGTAAAGAAGGAGCTGAATTCACAGAGTACCCCAATGCGCTTTCCAAGTGCCTGACTTGTCGTGTCTGCAGAAAAGGTACTGAGGAAAAAATAGATGCTGAGGTCCTCCGCTCCTCCAGGGGGCAGTTTTTCACTGTACTCAGTTCACCATACGAACGATGGAGGGATTGTAAACTCTGTGGGCCAGGGACAGGTGGCTGGTTCTGTTCGTACAGCGTCTAGCACAATAACCTGCTGGCCAATGACTGGGGCTGTTTGCTGTCACTACATTACAAATAAGTGTCTTACTCTGTGGTAAATGGAGTACTTGTGGCACCCTTAGAAACTGGTGCCACAAATACTCCTTTTCTTTTTGCAAATACAGACTAACACGGCTGTTACTCTGAAATCTGTGGTAAACGAGTTTCATAGAATCACAGAATATCAGGGTTGGAAAGGACCTCAGGAGGTCATCTAGTCCAACCCCCTCCTCAAAGCAGGACCAATCCCCAACTAAATCATCCCAGCCAGGGCTTTGTCAAGCCTGACCTTAAAAACATCTAAGGAAGGAGATTCTACCACCTCCCTATGGTGGAAACGCATTCCAGTGTTTCACCACCCTCCTAGTGAAAAAGTTTTTCCTAATATCCAACCTAAATCTCCCCCACTGCAACTTGAGACCATTACTCCTTGTTCTGTCATCAGCTACCACTGAGAACAGTCTAGATCCATCCTCTGTGGAACCCCCTTTCAGGTAGTTGAAAGCAGCTATCAAATCCCTCCTCATTCTTCTCTTCCGCAGACTAAACAATCCCAGTTCCCTCAGCCTCTCCTCATAAGTCATGTGTTCCAGCCCCCTAATCATTTTTGTTGCCCTCCGCTGGACGTTTTCCAGTTTTTCCACATCCTTCTTTTAGTGCGGGGCCCAAAACTGGACACTACTCCAGATGAGGCCTCACCAATGTCGAATAGAGGGGAACAATCACGTCCCTCGATCAGCTGGCAATGCCCCTACTTATACATCCCAAAATGCCATTGGCTTTCTTGGCAACAAGGGCACGCTGTTGGCTCATATCCAGCTTCTCGTCCACTGTAACCCCTAGGCCCTTCTCTGCAGAACTTCTACCGAGCCATTGGGTCCCTAGTCTGTAGCGGTGCATTGGATTCTTCCGTCCTAAGTGCAGGACTCTGCACTTGTCCTTGTTGAACCTCAACAAGAGTTTGGCCGAGAGCATCTTGTATTAGAGGGGCTAAAAGTTACTGAGTGATGGGCAGATGCACAGCACTTCCTGCTGGTCTATTATAGCAGGATTAGTGTTCGGCTTTTGGACAACAGAGCAGGCATAAGCAGGTGCAGCACCATTGACTCCATTGTACCTGCATATGCCAGGGCTGGATTTATCCCATTATCTCTATAAAATATAACAAACTGGGCAATTGTCAAGGCTTGAATTGAAGACTTTGAGCTCTGCAGCACAGACCTTTGCTACTTGAGTTAGTGTAGTACTAACTGTCATCGGGCAGCAGTTGTAGGCTATCTTCCATATGGACAAGACGCTGTGGGTGGAGATGCAATGTATGCTTTACGAGTAGGCTGGAAGGATTAGACTTTTATTGGTAAATATCAAGTTCACATTTGTACACCCTGACAAATATTTCCATTGATAATGACTGAAATTTACAGATGGGCAAAGTAAGCGAAATGCTGCTTGAGAACTTACGAGAGTTTGGCTTAAGGATATTTACTTTTTTATATTTTGACATGGGATGTTGACAGTGTTTTTTAGCAGTTACAGAATCTCACTGTCATTTAATTGCCTGACGTTCCTCCCCAATGATTTCCCACGGCTATAATAATTCAAATAGAAAATGCTTAAAACTCAACATGGATATCTGTCAAATTTTATATTTGGCAGGGGGGAGGGGGAGGACAAGGAAACCTGAATTTTGCCTACCTTATTTACAAGTGTGAGAACGGCTGTCCGCTCTTGGGTGTATGGATGCAATCAACCAGCGCCTCCTACAGGAGTGACGGAGGGAGGAGACTTTGGCAAAGAATTCTGGGTAAATTGCTATGCTAAGGAAATGTGACGCAGGATCTTGTCTGTAGAGCAGTCAGGATCTCTAGCCCCAGCAAGAAGGATCTGAGCTCCTCAGTTGAAACCGAGGTAACAGCCTTACCTCGTCAGACCCATTAGTGCAAGAAAAGCCCTTCTTGCTCATTACACGGATGTTGCATGCTCTGTGGGCTTGGGTGAGGTGGTGCTCTAACCGAGTTCTTTCCTGTGCTCTCCAGATGAGGTGCAGCTGAGTCAGTGCAACAGCAGCAAGAACACACAGTGTACTTGCAAGAATGGAACCTTCTGCTCTCCAGACCATCCCTGTGAAATATGCCAGAGGTGCAGACCCAGGTCAGAGCTGCTGGTGTGCTGAGTTGGGGAGGAAGTGGGGGAAATACCTGACCCCGGCTGTGGGAGGTGGGTGAGTCATCCGCGCTGAAGCAGAAGCATCTGATGACCCTGCTCTGTAGGCTTGCCCTTAACTCCGTTGTGGGGAATTCTGTGACTTGCCCTGCCCCTGGCTGGCCGGCCTCCCTCGTTCTGATCCATTCTTGTCTTTTTCCTAGGTGTCCTGAAGGAGAAGTGCAGGTCAGTTCCTGCATGCCGCAAAGTGACATCCAGTGTGCGCATCCCACAGGCCCTCCTCCTGCGGCAGGTAAGGGCAGAGGGTTATCGGAGTGGGTGTTGAGGGGAGATGCCTGCAGAAGCAGTGGGAGTTCATGTTTAACTTGGTGCTGTACTTGAAGGAGAAAGGTGGGCATTCAGACTCCCTGGGCCACACACTCAGTGCTGTGAATAAGAAGCGACTTCACTGGAATTGCTGGCTGAGAGGAGAATCTGGCTGTTTTTCGTGAGTGCTTTCTCAGGCCCTGTTTCTTCTCATTCAGATGGCATTACAGGCTGGACAGCAGTTGGGATTGTAGCACCACTCCTCATATTCATGATCCTGCTTGCAGTCTTGCTGTGGTGTTTTTACAGTCGCAACTCGTCTTCTGGAGGTAAGAGATGCTCACAGGGCCGGGGTCGTCTGACACAGGGAAGGTTGTACATTGAATCCTGGCAGTGAAAAGTGACTCGCTGCAAAGTTTTTTAAGAACACACCTGTGTTTTGGGGGGCCTGTATCTTGGGACCCCACAAACTCTGCCCCTTCCCCTCTGCTGGCATGTCAGCCTTCAGGACTATCTGATGGTGCGTGTGGATCTTGGAGCACTTTGGGGGAAGAACTATCAGCTTTGAACAGAGGTTTTTTTTCAACTTTAATTGTGGCGTGGCCAGGCCCTAGCCTGGCCCTTTGTTCTCAACCTGCCGGCTGCTTGGGGTCTAATCAGCACACAGCTGTGGCCCGCATGACCTCCTCGGGGAGGGGGTGTGTGTGTGTGAGAGAGATTGTGTGGATGCGGCCCACCTAACACAGAGAGCTGCGGCCCACAATGGTAAATAGGTTGAGAACCACTGCCCCTAGTGTAATGGGGAGGGTGGCTTAGCCAGTTGTGGGTCTTGTGGTTGGGTTGTAGCAGCTAAACAGAACTCAGATGGCTTGACTGTGGGGCAGGAATGACTCTGCTCAGGCTTGGCTGCATGCCACCTCCCTCTGCCACCTCCTTCTGCACACGGAGCCTGTGCAAGGGAAAGACAGGAGAGTCAGGGGGAAGGGGTGAAAGCTGCTAATTGGATCCTGTTTCTTTTCCAGGTGATCCTAGAAAGAAATCAGCCAGCTTCAAGGTGAGGGTGAGTCTGATTTTTACACACACACATTCATTCATTCATTCATTCTCTGGCACTCACTACCTACTGGGCTTTCAAAGATCTGCCTGTAACCAGAAAGCATGAGCCTCGTCGGTTCCCATGGGATCTGCATAGGTCCAAGTAAGGAAGCTGCTACCACAGGGTTTCCAAGAGCACAGGGTGGGTGGCGGCTCCTTTTCCTTCACTGTTGGAAAGGGAGGGGCGTTGGGCCAGAAGCTCTCCTAGCTAGGGGGTGGGGACTGTGGAAATGCAAGGACTCAAGCAGTTGTGTGACTCAAGGCAATCTCTGGCCAGGGAGGGTTTTTTTTCTCTCCCCCTTCCCCCACTTTCAGCTTGGCCTCTGTGAGGTAGCTGATCCCTTGTTTGCATGATCCCCCTCCCCTTCTTCCCTGGAACCCCCCATCGCAGGCACAAACGCAGCGGGCAGTTGACTTCGCAAGCCTCTCGTTGTGAGGGGGGTGTTTGTCCTATAGCACTCTTGTTCTTGTGTCGTGAGTGGAGATGTGGCAATGAGAAAATTAGGGGTTAGATTAGCTGGGGAGGGTGCCAGGAGGGGAGTGCGAGGCCTGGGGTATGGATCTGAACTCCTGCCAGTTGGTCGTCTGAGAATTTGGCTGCACCCAGGTTGGAAAGCAGGCCTCTTCAAGCTGTAAATCTGTCACGAGTGGACAGCCTGGTTTAGTATCAGAGGGGAGTTTAGATTCTACCTGCCCTAGCAGAAATGCAGGGTGGGTTGGAACCCCACCTCTGGATTAGAGATTCTCAGGTTGGCCAATATTTCATAGTTAAGCTCTGGAACCACATTCCAACCCTCCACCAAACTTGGTTGCTCAGAATCCAGATCTGGGGGTGGGGGGGTTGGATCCATCTCTAACTTACAGTAGCTTCTGAAATCTGCTTCTTCTGAAGTAACCCTTCAATAGGCCTCTCTACAGTCCAGATCCTTTGGAATTTTATACCTCCAGACCTGGTACTGCTGGTTTTAGAGAGTGTCTTTTTTTTCTTTTTTTTCTTTTTAGTTTTCCTTAACGAAGGCTCACATCCTGTCACCACTGAGGAACTGCGCTCGAGGGAGGCTGGGAACTCAGGACAACATACGGAATGAGCAGTTAGATCAGGAATCCCAGCATGGGTTGCTGGCTGTATCAGGCCGCAAAGAAGCTGTAAGGAAGGATAGCCAGTGTGAGACTACGGCTCTGTCTGCAGCAGCCAGTGCCCCCAAGGAGGAGGTAACTTACTGATGTGCCCTTACTGCATGTACTAGATCCTAAGACTTAATCGGGTAGATCTCCATCCCTTTTTAACGTCTGACTGGTGCAAGTTTCTCTTAGAAACATAGACTTTAAGGTCAGAAGGGACCGTTATGATCGTCTAGTCCAACCTCCTGCTCAACGCAGGTCATGGAATCTCACCCATCCACTCCTGTAACAAACCCCTAGCTGATGTCTGAGCTATTGAAGTCCTCAAATTGTGATTAAAAGACTTCAAGGTGCAGAGAATCCTCCAGCAAGTGACCTGTGCCCCATGCTGCAGAGGAAGGCAGAAAACACCCAAGGCCTCTGCCAATCTGCCCTTGAAGAAAATTCCTTCCCGACCCCCAAATATGGTAATCGGCTAAACCCTGAGCACGTGGCCAAGACTCACCAGCCAGATACCCAGGAAAGAATTCTCTGTAGTAACTCAGATCCCACCCCATCTAACGTCCCATCACAGGCCATTGGGCCTATTTACCACTAGTAGTCAAAGATCATTTAGCACTAGTAGTCAATTGCCAAAATTAGGCTATTCTATCATGCCATCCCCTCCATCTTCTAACCAAGCAGCTTCTTGAGAGCTGAAGATCACAAGTTCAGTCTTTGCCACTGGGGGGACAAGGTGCCTGTGGCCACAGTGCCCTAGCATGAGTCTACTGATAAAGTGATTTCAGTCTCCAAGCCCCATCCCTTCCCTGTGGGACTGGCTGATCTAGTGCTCCTGGCCAGGGAAGGGAGTAATGAGGGTTAGCAATGCAGGATCTCCCAGCCAGGCCTGGTCTCTTGTGGCATGTGGAAGAACTGCAGGGTCTGCTTCCTGCAGCACTTAACAATATCCCAGGCTGAGCAGAAGCCTTGTAACCCTGGGGTGCTGAACACTCTGCACAGATACCCTGGGTCATGGCTTTTTTCCTCCTCTTGTGGAGTGGCAGGGCTGTTCCCCATACCCCAGGTTAGGGGTCCCAGCATATCACTGCTCAGCACGTTCAGATGATCCTTGTACAGAAGTTTCAACTGAAGGGTCTTGCAGGAAAGGCAAACTACTTGGCATAAAATCCCCTGCATGACTCAGCATCAGCCAGGGGAGAAGAGGAAAGTCCCCCTTTTGCTGGTGGTTACTGGTAGCTGGTAACATCAGTGTGCACTGCATTACAGATTGCTGGGGCCTTCGATCTGAGAATCCAGCCCAGTAACCATGGGATGGAGGAGATCCTGGAAATCAAGAGCAGCTCTGCCCAGAGGCTCAGACAGTTGCGCTCCGACCTGCCCCATAGGGATCTTTCCGTGTGTCAACCTGTTGCCTAGGGTAATGGAGATGTGTTGTCGTCTTTCCATGTGTTGCAGAGAAACCCAGCATCTCAAATGGCGAGCGGGAGGAGGAAACTGGTTCCAGGGAGAGGAAAGGACCCAATAGAGAGTAAGTGTTCTAGGGCTTTGGGCCTCCATGGGATGTGTTGTAGCCCCAGTGGGTGCATTCTGAGCGTCACTGCACTCCCCCTCCCCAGTAGCTGAAAACAGGGCTGGTCAAAATACTTTAGCACAAAAGTTATTTCTCACTTAATTTTTTTTAGCTGAAATCTAAACAAACTGTCATTTTGGGTTTTGGTTTGATTTCTCCCCCTTCTTTGCATAAAACAGGGAGGGGAGGAAAGAATAGAAAGGGGAACTTGCAATTTTTTTGGTCAGAAAAACTTAGGAGACAAGTTTTCTATTAACTTTCCCTTCATGTGAGAGGCCGTTTCTTGAAGAGTGGCTGACACAACCTCCCTTAGCTCTGGATAAAAGTCACCTTGCCCTGGCAGACAAAGGATCCCTGGAGGAGAAAGGGAACCTTAGTGGGGATCATCCTTTCCCTGTGTGTTCCTGATTGTGCTATAGCTCAGGGATAACTGTCTGGGGTCCAAAATCCATGTCCCAGTGATCTTCCGGGCGGCCTATTCCCCATGTGGCTGTGAAGAAGGGGGGTGGGGGGAGGGAGAATAAGGAGGGTGACTGGCATTTTGTATAGTCTGAGGCAAATAACTGTTTCCTTTAAAAGGGATAGGGTTAGCCCGTTAACACAGTTAATAGCAACAAAAGTGAATTATCCCCATGCTTCAGGGCATGATCTGATTACCAGGGTGAGGTGGGGTCAGGAAGAAATCTCCCTGCTTCTCCCGTGGGATAATATTGCACAATGAGTGTGGGTAGAGTTACATCCAGAGTCTGATGGGGCATATAGGAGTAGCTGGCCTAGTGTAGTGTGATGGGATATGGAAGCTACCAGAAGAGATGGGTAGGTTGCTAGGGACACTGGAAATGCATTATACTCTCTCTACCCTGTTCTCATGGGGTGTTTGTGCCCTGGCTCTTTCCCTCAGCTTTGCGGTGCTCCTTCGACATCTTCACTCAAGAAGTGCCCTTCAAGGACTGGAGACGGTTTGGGAGAGCCCTCCTCCTCTCGGAAAACGAGATTGAGATTGCGGAGAGGAGCGACAAGTACTCACAGGAGCCACATTACCAGATGTTATGCACCTGGCTGAACAAAGCCGGCATAGGGGCCTCTGTCAACCACCTACTGGAGACACTAGACAAGATTGATCTCAGGGGCGTCGCAGACATTATCTGCTCCAAGCTTATTGGCCTTTATGAGGAAGAAGAATTAAACTGAACAACAGGGTGGGATTGCCTTGCTTCTCTCCAAGCCATAACCACAAATGCCTCTGAAATCCTGGATACCCCTTGCCCAAAGATTCCCCTGGGCTGCTCCTGAGTAAGGCTTCCTTGATAGATACCAGCTGGGCTGGGGGAGTTGGTTGTCTTCTAGAGACACAAGAGCCTTGCAAGCTCTCTAGGAAGAGTGTGATGCTGCCAAAGCTGTTGAACAAACCCCAGGTTCTTCCTCTGAATGACAGAATTTAAGTTACTGTGAGACATCCAGGCTGGGATTTCCTTGTAACACTCCTGTTGCAATGACTCTGCTAAGACATTATTGTGGAGCACCAGTTGAATCTTACCCTGGTGGGTATTGGCATCGCCTGGCTCTTTCCAGCTGCAGGGACTTGGCTATCGGCAGCTGCAACTGGCAAAGCTGGTGTGTTTGTCATTCAGGGCTCCCTCTGAAAGCTCTGACTAAATGTTATACCTCCTGCCGCTGCTGCTGGATGCTTCAGCCTTCTAGAAAACTTGTCAAGCCTCAGCCAGCTGGCCAGAGCTTCTACCTCCATCTGTGGCAGGCAGGTTTTAACTGGTTCCTGGGTCATTTGTTACCCACTGTATATTTTAGCTGTAGATACCAGTTTTATTTGCTGTAGGGGTTAGAGCATCTAGTACCTAAAACCTGAGGACTCTACTGGAATGAGGAGCAAATAACTATCTACCCTATTGGTACTGAAACTGTGATCCAGGGGGGTTTTGTTGTCTTTTAGAAGATGCTGAATCCCAGCAGAGAGGAATGATGGCTCTGTGGTTAGGACACTACTTGGGAGACCTGGGTTCACATCCTTGCTCTGCCACAGATTTCATGTGGGACCTTGGGCAAGTCCTCTGTGCCTCCATTCTCCTTCTGAATAATGGGGATAATAGCACTGCCCAACTTCACAAGGGGTTGTGAAGTTCAGTCTTTCTCCCCTATCAGATGCATGGGGACGCCAGTCCGGACGCCAGTCCAATTATCTTTTGTGCATAGTTCAGGGACAATTTTATTGGCTGTTGGAATTACCTGCAGTTACTGAACTGGCTGAACTTGACTGCAAGGGGCGACCATCCAGCCCTCCAACAAGCCAGACTGGCACCTGCTGGCCGGTCGCCGCTATCCACCTCGTCAGCCCTTGGTAGCGGGCCTCTGCTCAGCATGACGGCTGTCTAAGCTGCACTTCCTCACGTCCAGCATCTCATGGAAAAGAGAGAGGCTACTCATGCTTGAATGTCAAAATTACCCTCCCCTTCCCTTCCCTGTCACGATCCCTCCCTGGGTTTTTTAAAGCTGTGCTTAAAACAAGAAGCAAGAGTAGGTGCCATATTTATGTATGTATTAGGAATTTTAAATGTAAATTAACTTAAAAGGTAATATAAAAATAGGATATTTTTTTTTCCTTTTTCCTGTGTGTGGTAGTTGTTTATACAGAGCTCTGGCCCAGCCAGGATTTTTAAGTATTTCCAGTTTTTATACATGACTTGTATGAAGGAAGAATAAACTTTTTATATGCGACAATTTCTCTTCTCGTCTCTCTCCCCCCTGCTCCTCGCAGCCTTCAGCCACAATGTTGACATAATGGTCTGGGTTTCAGTGGAGATGGAGTTGGTGTGTATCTACATAGTTCTAACTGGAGTGAAGTCATATGCTTACATCATCTGGTCCACAGTTCCTTGTGGCTGTTATGATCCTCCCACAGTGGTTTTTCCCCTTCATGGCAGCAAGCACAGCAGAACAAACTCTTGCTCCTGGGTATCTCTCCACTAACCATTAGATTCATATGCAAATGACCCCCCCAAGTCTCCTGACCATTCACACTTGCTAACATTTAACATCCATACGGCGCAGATGTAAATTACACCAGGTGCACGGCAAAGGACAATCAGACCTTCAGTGGCACCTACCCCAAACCGATCTCATTTTGTGCCAAAACCAACGTTGGCCTGGCAGAAGCAAAGTTATCCACTGTAATAAGCTTTTGGCATCTGGGGGGGGAAGTGGGGCCTCCTTGATAGGTTTGTGTAGTGTCAAAGCCAGCACTGATGTTCTGTTAATGAATCACTGCATCTCTACCAAGCCAGGTTGCAGAGAAACTGCACCCTGGCGAGCTCAACACAGGTCTGGCTTCCAAGGAAAGGTTGGCATGTCTCTAATCAGACACAACCAGAGGGAGAGATCGGGGTTCTGTATCTCCCTGACTTCCCCATCATTGCAAAAGAAGAGGCTGGCTCCTAAGGTTAGTATGCCATTGGGCACCGGGTTGAATTTTTCTTCCTGTGCACAAAGCACTGCCTTGGGCAGATGCTGAAGTGGGTCTTAATTAATGGGAGGTGGAAGCAGACCTGCCCTTTTGATGTGCACAAGATAAGTGCCCCTCTCAGGGAGGGGACCAGCAAAGGAATAAATGACCCTTCTCTTTTGGTACAGAGATGGAATGGATTACCCCATCCTGCCCTTGCCCTGAAAGGTCTCATGCTGCCAGAGCACATCAAGAGGATTGTTGCCCTCAGAGCTCCCTGATTTCATTTTAGCTGTCACCAGCAACATTAAGGCTAATGACCTGACCCAACAAGCAGGGAAACCAATGGAAAGGCTCCCCCTGAATGCATGGCTGTTGGATCAGACCCTAATTCCTCACTACCTACCACATCCCTGGTCAGTTACTGCTCAGGGGTGTAGCCCAGCCTTGTGGAGGTGGACATGACTTGTAGCAGTGGAATTGGCCCTCTGCTCCAGGTAGGGCATTGAGTGCAAAATGCACACTTCTGCAACTGTCCCTGCCCTCTGGTGGGGAGCTGAGTAACCTCACTTAGGTATAAAAATATATTTTAAAGATCCTTCAAGACACCTGTATATGAAACTAGCATCCTCCAAAGCTGCTCTGTGGGACAGCTCTTCCTTCAACAGTTGTTGGGATGGGCTAGAACAGGTTCCAGATGCTCTCTTTATCAAAAGAGATGACCATGCCAAAGCACACATGTTCTCTCCCTTTGCCTTGTTCCCCTGACTGCAGGCCCTGAGGTACCACCCTCAATTGGAGAGGGCATCAGACTACAGGCTGGCTCCTTGGCTGAATTTGGATTCAGCATGTGGCTGCCAGCAAATCGCTGCTCTGTGCCTCTCTGGATGGAGCCTGCTAAATAGTATTAGGCAGGCCTGTAGCAAAACTCCTGCTGACTTGAATGGGAGCTTTGCCTGCGTGAGGTTGATCGACGGCTCTGCTGTTAAACCATTTCATGTGAGTGGCGGTACTCAGCTGCTTTGCCTTAAACTACCTCCAGCCAGCCCGTGGCTTTGCCAGGTGTGTGGCTGGCTTGGTGGGGGCATGGGAGTGATTAGTCAGGACTGATATCCGCAGTGGCAGGTGGGCCCTGCCTTCCCAAACAGCACCTGCTTCCTTCCAAACACACAGGGACCATGCTGGTCTTTAAAATACCATTTATTACAATGGAGCCTTCAAAGCTCAAATCCCAACCACTGGGAGTTGGGGTGTGTGTGTGTGTGAGGGGTCTTTTAAAAAGAAGTCAGAGTCTGGGGTCCCACACTGGTGCAGAAGCAGCCTGTCCCAAAACAGTCCTCTGGGTAGGCTGCTTCTCAGCTCATTCCCCGCCCCCCACTTGGCCCTGGCTAAACCTGCAGCCTCTTCACAGAATCTCAGCAGACCCCAGCTGGGATTGTTAAATGCAACATCCTCCTGGGAGAGCTGGCTAAGCAGGAAGGAAGGCAGAGGACTGGGGTGGGGCTCTCAGTCAGAGGAGCTGGATGCTTCGTGAAGATACTCTCCACCTGCAACAAAGCAAGACTGATTCCCAGGCTGAAGCGGTTTGGATGTCCATGGGGCTTTCCTGGAAGGTTGTCCAGGCTTAGGCTGGTCCCAGGAAATGCACCCTGCCTAAGCAAATGTTCCAGAGGCCAGAGCCAGGCCGGTAAGTGCAAAGAGAAACAGGCTGCTCCCTGTCAAAGGAGCCCCAGCGGAAATCTCAGGGCATGCTCCTGCTGTGGTTTGAAATGTTCCAGGCGTGAGGAGGAGTGAGTCACCATTGGACAAAACAAGACACAACCTCCAGTTAAAAAATAAAAGCAGAACCCGAAGGAATTTCATTTTTCTCCTTGTAGAATATTTTTCAAACAAAAGAAAGCTCACGCTCCGCTAAATGTGAGGTTCTCCTGCTAACAAGTCTCTGCAAAGCCAGCAACTCCGCTGTGGGGGCCCTCCTCTGAAAGCCACCCAGTCCTTGTCTCTAGCCAGAGCAACTACAGCAGGGAGCAGGACCCTGGAGAACTCCTAAGGGGATCCAGGGGCTCAAAGTCCTGAGCCCCCCTGTATGGTATGTGCCCACCCTACCAAGGACTCTTTCCACATTCTCCACGGAATGGCTTAGCGGTGGTGTCTACTCCAAGCCTGGTGGACCAGATGCTGGTACAGGTCGGTCGGCCACCGCCTTCTCACAGGGATGTTGGAGCGAGGGCAAGGGGGGGCTGTCAAACCACAGCTGAGGAGGAGGAGGAGGAAGAAGAGGAGGAGGAGGAGGCTGTGGCTGCTGATGAGGAAGGGGAGGCAGAAGGGGAGGAGGAGGTGTTCCAGAAAAGCCACCTCCTCTTGGGCTGCCGTTTCTGGTGGAGGTAGTCTTCCTTCTCACGCTCCTTCTTGGCCCGCTGGTAGTGATCCTCTTCCTTCAGGTACCAGACAGGCGGCCAGCGGTGCTTCTCAAAGTACTCTTGGTTCTCTGCAGGGAGAGGCAGCCCAGGGGCATGTTAACAACAAAACCAGAGGAGGTGGCATCCCACCAAGCCCTGCAGTGGCAAGTGCCCACAGCGCTGAGCTCACTACCCCTTCCCAGGATGCAGGGCAGTGCTCTCCTGGCTACCCCTCCCTGGGCCTCTTAGGGCTGACCCCACCGTCCCTCCCAGCTGTACTCCGCTCCACTGTCCTGGTGGGTGATGAAAAAGGCAGCAGCGAGCACTGACCTGCTGACATGGCCTTCATATCCCGGGGGAACTTCCGACAGACGTTGTTGTAATTAGTGCAGATGTGGTGAAGGCACCAGTCTGCAAGCTGGTACGCGCAGTGAAACTGGAAGAGAGATCGACCATTATGAGCACCAGCGCAATGCCTGCAAGGGGACATCACCTGCCTTACAAACTACCGCCACTGCAGTGCAGCCACCTCTGGGGTGGAAGGCAGGCGTCGTTTATCAATGCACAGCTACCGCAGAGCCCTTTAGAGAAGTGGAGGAGAACATGGCATCCCGCTGGAAATGCGACAGGCAGTTACCCACCCTGGAATTCGGCCACCCTGCAATAGGGTTTTCCGTGACCGCGAGAGGTCAGGATGTTGCTTTCACATCCTGTTTGAAAGGGGGCAGCCCCAAACACCCACCGGTGAGCCATTAGATTCAGTGCTGATGGAAGAGTTCCACCCACACCACTTCATGCACAGTCCAGTGTCTCTTATAGGTCTCCCATCCAGCCAGCGACCCAAGCTGGCCCTGTGGTAGTGTGCAAGACTTGACGGGATCATAGAGCATGAAGAACTGCTCTCAAAAGCTCTCTATCTAGCTCCACTTCATCTTCCTGTCCTTTCGCTCCTGGAGTTCTCATCCCCCTGCGAGTGCAGCAACAGCCATCGCCAGCGGGCCACGAAAAGCCACAGGGCAGCACTGGAACTGCCCAGAAATGAGCAACTCGTACCTGTGCCAATTCCAGGAACACGAGGACGTCCCCATCGATATCCACCAACATCTGCGACGCCTCCATCAGGCCCGCCACCATGTACTGCTCTGTAACACACACAGAGGGGTTAGGGAGCGTTCTACAGACAACCACTCAGGCAAGTGGACCTGTGTTGCCCTCCGGCCGGCTTTACCTCCAGCACCAAGCCACTGGACCTGTGTGAGATGGGTAATGGTGACAGACCCAGCAGGGTGCGTCTGCCATGTTGCAACCCACACTCCTAGTGGGAGACTCAGCACTGAGCTTGTCATGCCTCTGAACAGCAATGATTCACCAAGCCAGCCCATACTCATGGGGTCCCAAGCCCCCTCCCTTACATGGACAAGCGCTGTCAGGCCATCCTACTGGGCACTGGTTTTCGGGTTCAACCCGCTTTGGGATGAACCTTGGAAAGCTGGCAGAAGAACCCCAAAGCCCGTCTCCCTAAGTCACCACCCTTTCCGATGGAGATGGGTATATGGAGTCCCCGATTAGGGAGGGCCTCTGGGTCCTTTCACTCACTGATGGAGGAAGGAACTCCAGATAAAATGGTCACATCCCAGCTTTCGCTGCCTTCTCCACAGGGGCCAGTGACCCCAGCAGCCCCCCACCCCCACCCCCCAGTCCCTGATCATTCAGATTCATTTCTAGCTGTAAGCTAGGGTCACAGAACCCCCCTTCCCCTGATTCAGGATGTGGTTGTGGGTGACAAAGCCTGGCTTGCCCTGGGTGCTGCCTGACCACAGGCCCTTCTCACATCCCCCCAAGTTACCTGTGAGAGCCACCAGGTGCGGCAGACACAGCCGATTGGCCAGGATGATGAGTTTCATGTCGTCGAGGTCCGGGCTCGAGCTGAACTGGCCGGTGTACAGGTACTCGAGAACAGCCCGCATGCAGCTCTTACTGGTGTAAGGGAACACCACCTGTGCAGGAGGGGTGTGGACCCAGACAGGGTTACCTTCCACAGGGCGGGCAGGCTCTGTACCCTGCCCCACGCTCCCAGTGCTTGGGGATGCACGCGCTGCCTCTCCCCAGCCCCCACGCAGCAGGAATCTGTCTGGTTCAATCGCACCTGCTTGGTCTTTCTGTGGCCTGGCTGCACCCACGCCTCCTTGTCCGCGCTGGGGATTTCAGCTGTCCGTGGCCAAGCAGGGTAAGCTGCCCTGGCACAAATGCTCCCTGCACCACCCCCGAACCGTCCCTGTCTGTCTGTCTGCCGGCACCTTTTTCTGACCGACCCCTTGTCTGACTGCACCCCCACCCCTTTGTCTGAGCTTTTCTTTGTCTCTTCAGACTTCTCGTTCTCAATCAGGCCATGCACAGCGTGGGCAATGGCCCCGAAAAGTGCTTGAGCCTGATTCTCATTTACCCCCTTCCTGTGCTGAGGGAGGGAGAGGGAGGACGGACTTTCAGCCCCCTTTGCACTTCCTGTATTCTCCAGCTGTTCTGGGGCCCTGCCTGGCCCCATGTGTAAGTCAGAACGGCCCCAAGGCTGCTAGAACATATTCACCCCCTATGGACCCTGGGGAGCAGAGAACAGCCACAGTGCACGGCGCTCCGGCCACCCACTACACTGGGAACAGTGTCCTTCCGTGAGTTCTCAAGCTGTGCAAGGGGGATCTCGGGGGACCATTCCCACTCACGTCAAGGCTACTTTATGCTGTCCGAGTGGCACAGAGGGGCTTGTGTGTAATGGAGAGATCTGTCTCAGGAACTCCCCTTTGCCCTCCCAAATGTCCCTTTTCCCCTGCCCGGTCTCCTCCTGCTCCGTGGAACCTACAGGATCTGCTGAGTGGACTTTTCCCTTTGACCCCAGCCAGTCACTGCTTGCTGTGAAATCTTGGCTTCCCTCCCTTTCTGCCCCATGGGCCCTGGCTAGAGAGAGGGAAAGCACTGAGTCAGTGCAAAAGGCACTTCGGCTTTTTTCAGTCTCTCTCTTTCCCTCCTTAATGCTGTAGCTCTGGGCCACTGGGATGCCACGACAGCGATGCAGGGAGCGGAAGTGTCTGCTCCTCAGAACCGCTGTTCGGGTGCTGCATGGAGCAGGCTGCGTTCCCTTCTCTAGGACTCTCGGCAGCACCGGGCGGGGCTGCAGGGAGGGAGAGCAAGAGAAGGCAAATCCCAACCCTGCCACGGCGTTTGCTGCTGCCCTCCTCACCTCTTGAGTGGAGCTCTCCACAAACGGACCCCCGAACATAGCAGCCATCCAGTCGCAGCTGGAGATGAGCAAGGGCCTGTGGGCACTGATAGCACCGTCGTCCAGGATGAAGGTGACATCTGCAACCAAGCAAAGGGGCGTCCATCAAGGAAGGAGCTCGCAGCCTGTCAACCGCCCCCCATGTGTGTAGCGGCCTCAGCGTCTCTGCCCCTCCCTACAAGAAACCCAGCAAGGATATAACTTTGAGGCCGAACCCGCAGGCCCAGAAGAGGCAGTCGCCCCAGGGAACAATCCAGGAGAAGCCAAGTCTCTGGACACGACGCTCTACAAGGTTTTCCTATCTTCAGTTGCCTGCTTGTGAGCATCCTGCGGGAGGGCTTGGAACAAAGCCCGGCAGAACACATACCACCTAGACAGGGCCTTTCAGACACAGCTCTGAGCGTGCTCTACACAGGTAACACGACTCCCATTTTACAGATGGGGAAGCAAAGGCACAAAAGGATAAACGCCTGCAAACCAATCCTTGGCAGACCTGAGAGTGGAAGAAGCCACCTTTCTTGATTCCCTATCCCCAGGACCTCGCTGTCTTCCCCGGATCCCCTGGAACCCGAGTTCTAATTCAGAGGAGCTACTGGCTACTTATGTGACCTTGGGGTTTGTCTGAATGGAACAAATTCAGACAGGGTGATGCTGGGACGTTTACGTCAAGATGTCATAACATCGTACCATGATGTCACGACAAAGCGTGATGACATGGCACTGGAATATCATGGCAATGTCCTACCGGGATGTGGTTTCAGAAGCCCTGGAAGGGGTCTCAGGGCCCAGGTATGTCCCATAAATGGTGGGTTTCCCATCATGAAAGGGGACAATTCTACATAATCCAGAACAAGTGGAAACTAAGTTGCTCGAGCTGCTCGTTTAAATAACCGGAGCTGGAAAACTGGCTGGAGGGCAGAAATTTTGCAGGACACCAGATGCTAGAGCTAGGGCTTTCTGGGAGAAAGAAACTATGACGTCACAATTACATAAAACCTGCACTGGAAGCTCTCCAGAAGCCGTGGGGGAAAGGCTGGGCTGGACAGCCTTGAAGAGGGACAGCCTGTATATTGGTAGCACATTGACATCCTGGGCAGCAGTGCCGGAAGCTGCCCCATTAACGTGCCTCAGCCCTTTTCTGGCGGGAGCACGGCTAAGCCTCAGAGTTCGGCCTCCACGGCCCACTCAGTCCTTGGGTCCCTTTCCTGAGACTGCAAACAAGGGATCCCAAGAGTGGCAGCTGAGATACAGATGCCTGTCCAGGAATTGGATTGAGATGCACCTTCTCACTCACGGGCCATCTAATAGCCATCAAATGGTGTCAACTCTCAGTCACAACTGACCCAGACCAGACTCAGAAAGGCTCCCTGTGTCACGTCCAGGCCCAGAGGGAGGTGATAAAGGCTCCCCACACCCAGTCCCCAGAGCCCCCGGCTCCTCCTCACTGGTGAACAAACCCCCACCACCTGAGCAGTCGAGTCCCCCACAGCTATCGCTCCAACAGGGAACCCCCTGGGCCGTACCAGAGAAAGTCCCCTTGGCCAGGCACTCCTTCACACGGTTGGTCCTCCTGACATGAAATGCTTTGGTGATCTCCTGGTTCATGAAAGCTTCGTTGTTCAGGATGTTGGCTACCATCATCCTGAGGTCGAAGACCTCCAGCAGCTCAGCGATGTGGGCAATGTGCATGAGGTCCCGCTCGTTCTCGTCCAGCTCCCCCGTGTACAAGTACTTGAGCACCGCCCGGAAGGGCCCCGGCTGGATGGAAGGGTCCATCTTCACCACCACCATGAGCCGGGACTTGTAGGTCAGGGGGTCGTCTGCCATCTCCTCCTGGATGCTGACGAAGGCACGGCTCCAGGAGGACAGGATCCTCCCCCGCCTCAGCCCGCGCTGCCCTTTCTCGTAGCTGTTGCCTCGTAGGATCCCATCGCTGGTGGAGGCTCTAAGGCACGGTGGATGCTGGCTGGAGCTGAACTCCTCGGTGCTTTCGCAGATGTCGAAGCTGGCGGCTCGGAGGAGGAAGTCACGCCCGTGGTGCCTCTCCTCCTGGTGCAGCATCCGCTCGGCGGCAGCGGTGGCCCCGGAACTGCCCCCAGCCGCACCCTGCTGGTCCTCCTCACTCAGGTCCATCAGAAACAGGTCGTAGAACTTGGAGGAGGAGGTGGAGAGGTAGATCTTGTGGGCGTAGATTTTGATCCTCTCTTGCAGCACTAGGATGACATCTGCACACAGTGGGTCCTCCAGCAGGTGGGCTGGGTGCTCCTCATTGTTGGAAGGGGGGTCTGGGACCAGGATGATGGGTGGGGGTGGCTTGGGAGGCAGGAAAGGGGCCTGGAGCAGCGGCCTCTGGACGTTGCGGAGGTGGGACTTCCAGAACTGCAGGTGCCGGCGGGAGATGAGGGCGGCCCGAATGGCGTTGTCAAAGACATCCTTGATGCCGAATTGGGCTACCACGCTGGTCTCGTAATAGGGGATGCCCAGCTCCTTGGCCACCTCCCTCCCCTTCTCTGGTGGCAGAATCTCATTGGGTTTGATTGGCCTGGAACAGAGAAGGGTGGGGAACAACAGTAAGAGCTGCTCAGAGACCCAGCGACCTTGAAACACATAGCAAGGGGACTGCGCAGAGGTACAACATAGGGGAGCATAAGGCCCTGTGCAGTGGCAAACACAGAACTCCCTCGGGCCGATCAGGCTGCCTGGGGCCAGGAACATCATACCCAGGGGTCAACCAATGCCATCTTGGCTCTCTCTTCGTCTTATTTTTCTCCCCTCCTCGCTGTCCTCTATTCTTTCCCTCCCTTCTCCCTCTCTGTTCCTCTCCCACAGACATGCCCAAAAGAGAATTGCTCTGTATTGCCGATTTCACAGCATGGGTCCATCTGGAGGGAGTTGCTGCCTCGCCTCTCTGCAAGCGGTCGTCTGCTCCCTGGTAAGCAATATGTGTCCCCTGGGGCTTACCCTGACATTCCTCACATCCTGTATGCTGCTTTATCCCAATCTCTACCTGGCCAAGGGTCGTCTGGCTCGATTGACTGCTTCCAGGTCAGCATAGCGAAGGTCAAGCTGGCAGCCCACCAGGATGACAGGTGCTCGGGGGCAGAAGTGCTTGATCTCTGGGTACCACATGGTCTTAACATGGTGCAGGGAGTTCGGGTTAGCAATGGAGAAGCATAAAACCACGACATCAGACCTGAGAGTGGAGAAGAGACAGGGTTCCATTACGATTTTGTCCCCCAGGGGCCATGCACTCATCCCATACAGGATTCAAGCATGGGAGCATATGCACCTATCCTGCACAGGTGCATAAGTGCAAGGCAAACTCCCTGCACAAGGGGTCAGCACCAGGAGGAAAGGCTGGTTCCCTGCATGGTGTTGACCTGTAAATCCAGACCTGAGTTTAGGGTGCAAGATTAAATTATATATTCTGTGCTTTAAAATGCTTTAAAATAGTGAAACAGTAGCTATGCAAAACATGCAAGTAGAGAAACATAAGAATCCGGATAACCACTAAGGCAGGCTTGGCCATAAGCTGTGGCATTGTGGGCCTGTTACTAGTTTTGATAGTCTAGCAAAGGAGTTAGCAAGACTGCTTAATGTAAGGTTAGAAGATTTAGCAACATCTTGCAATATGTAGCTTGTGCTGAAAAGTACATCACAGAAGGCTGAAGTAATGGATTTCTAGGGGGTTTTGGGGTATATGTAACCATGGAAAAACCACATCGGGACAATAATTGATGTAACCGAGGTATTACCTGTGGGAAGTTGAATTGTGCCTAGCCAGAATATCACTCATGGGCAGGGGCTGAAACCTGATCAAATACGGTCCTGGACACATGTGGATGGAACAGGAAAATGTGTATAAAAGATGATCAGACCAAGCCCCACCTGGGACATCAGGGATGACCATGGCGGAAGCCTGAGTATGAACAAGTTGTCTTGTGGGGACCTCCCCTTGCCTTTTCTTCTATTTTTGCTGGTACCAGTCTCCATAAGGTTGTATGTATGTCAACATTTGGAGACTGCTTTATTTTGTGCGAGCCTAAGGCTATAAGTATGCATGATGAGGTAGGAGAAGAGGGTTGTTATATTTATCTTGCTTTATTTCATTTTTCTGTGATTTCAGGGATAGATGTCTGTATTAAATAAACTCTGTGGGTGTGTTTCACCAACCTCAAACTCAATACAATGTGAACCATTAGTGACTTGTACCATTTGCACCCTCGACTTACCTAAGGCTAGAAGGGGAGCCAGTCTCCCCCTCGCAAGTGCAATGCACACTCCCTGTATGGAAGTGAGCCCTCTGTCCCCGTTCATGGTGCAATGCACACATCCCCGCACAGGAACCAGCCTCCCCTCCCCCAGGGGTGCAATGCACATATCCCTGCATGGAAACCAGCTCTCCTCCCGGCTAGGATGCAATGCACACTCCCCCACATGGGAGCCAACCCTCCTCTCCCCCCCACGGTACAATGCACACTCCCCAACATGGGAGCAGCCCCCCAGAACAGCAATGCACATTGCTGGCATGGAAGCCAGCCCTCCCACGCCACTCACCCCCCCCCCCCCCCCCCGGGGGGCAATGCACCTGCCCTTTCATGCTTTTTCTCCTTCTAGTTCCTAGGCCCGCAGGAAAGACCACTTTGTCACCCTACCTTCCGTAAGCGAAGCGTCTATCTTTGTGGTGGTCCCCAAAGGTATCCCAGAGTCGCAAGGACACACTAACATCATCTACCACATCTCGGGAGCGCTCCAGCACCTGAGGGAACAGAAAAGGTCAGCCACCTTCTAAGTAAGGTTGCAGAGGGGAAGGGGCAGGGGATGGAATTAGCTAGCTCCCTTCTCCCCCTGGAGGTAGGACATTAAAGGGGAGTTAATGACACTGCTGACCCCAGGCAGGGGAAGAATTCCCTGGTCTGAGCCTCTACTTGGCTTGGGAGGGTGGACCGCAATCATGATCGTGTGTGCCCTGTTGGACAACCCCTCTGCACCATGCTCCAAGAGAGGGGTGTCCTGTGACAGCTACAGTCCCCCCAGCCCCGTCGGCACCAGTCCTGCCCGCGAAGCAGACGTCACTCACCTCCTGGCAAACACGATACTGGTCAATGGCCCAGACCGTGGGTACGTGGGTGGCGAGAAGCTGGTACTGGGTCAGCGTGGCATTGCAGGCGCGGGCACAAATGAGACGGGTCTTGCCCACCGCGTTGTCCCCAACCACAACACACTTGATGGTTTCTACGTTTGGCCTCTCATAATCCATGTCAGAATCCATTAATTGGGACCTGGGGAGAAAGCAAGGGCGAGGGGCCAGCGGAAACGCTGGATCAGTGCTCCAGACCTGTTTGCAAGGCAGCTCTGGGTGCCACACCAGGCCAGCCTCTGCCTCCTCTGCTCCCAAGAAAGCCCTTGGACTAATCCGCGGGAGAGAGGTCCTGCTATCCCAGAGAGCAACTGGGCCCACATGATCAACATGGGCCTCTTCCCACAGAGCCACTGGGCACACATGGGGGGCTCCTGGTTCTCATCAAGGTGGGCTCCCTTCCAGAGAGCCAATGGGCCACAGTAGGGTGGACCCCCCACTCTCCACAGAGAGCCCTCCACTGGCCAAGTGGAAGGGGGTCCTCTCTTCCCCCAGAGTGGCCAGCCACCCCCACCCAAACTCTGCAGGCAGGAAGCAGCCATCCTACTCATCCTAGTGGGAAAAGATTTCCCAGGCAGAGCAATGGCAAACCCCAGGGGAGATAGCCAATTAACAAGCACCGTTGACTGAGACCTAGGACGTGGCCAGCACCTAGGGCGAGGCCCGGGGCTGGGATCTCCTGGGAGCACCCAACCTAGGGAAACTCGCACCTGCGGAAAGAGAATGAAACTTACACCCACTTCAGCCTCTGCTGCCACTGAGCAGCGGGCTGGGACCCTGGGATTTGCAACGCTCCCTGCAGGTGCTCAGAGCCAGGGCAGGGGGGATCTGGGAAACAGCACTGGTTGCTTGGGCAAGGGACAGTGCCTGGGAATGCACCGGGGAGTGGGCACCCTCCAGCTTCACCTCCGTTCCTGCCTTACTCACAAGGCCCGATTTAAAGGGACTCCCGCATGGTCTGTGCCCCTCCCAGAGAACCTTCCCACGGAGGGGGCAGCTGCCAGGCCGTCCGAGTCGCTCCGTCTGTCACACGCTCGGAGTCATTTCTCCTAGCAGGGAATCTCGTCCGGGGTCCTCATGAGCTTCTCCCCCTTCCTCACACCCCTGACGGCCCCAGCCACCCTGATCTGCAGAGACCTTGGCCGGCTGCTTCCCCCGCTCTCCCAATGAGAGCCCAGCGGGGACCAGGCCACCCAAAGCAGCTCTGAGCAGAGAACAACAAACAGCCCTTGGAAGGGGAACGGAGTGAAGGCAGTTCCCCACCCCTTCTCAATGTGCACTCCAGGCGAATTCCCTTTACAGTGTAATGGGTTCCTGGAAGCATGCACTGCTCTGCCTCTGATAAGACACATGCCCTGTCTGTTTGCTTGGACTCTCCTCCCTCCCAGCCCAGGCTCATGCTTGGTCATGTGAAAGAGATTTTTTTCCCCTGTTCCTCCCTTCCCAGTGTTGGGAAGCTTCCAGATCCACCTGAGCAAACACATCCTCCCTCTCTCCCCCACCTGGCAGATGTCTACACACACACACCCTCCCACCCCGCTGGGAGGATGTTTGCGCTGTTGGAGTTGTAACTGGGCATGGCGAGGCCAAGGCTCCGAGCCAGCTCTCAGCAGCCCTAGGCACAAACGGCCATGCTTTGCCAGTGCCAAGCTCTGGACATGTAGCGAGCAGGTGTCCGCAGCAAACAGAATTAACTCATGGCAGCTTAAACCAGGGATTTGCAAGGCTACCGTGGGGAGGAAAGAGGGGAAAAGAGCTTCTCTTTGTAACCACAAACCCAAGTTGCCCAGGTTTGAACTCTCTCTCGAGCAGCGTTACCTCTAGGCAAAGGTCTTCTGAGGTGCTGTGTGCCTTCACCAGCCCACAGGCACGCAGAGTTAATACCAAGGTAACGATAGCAACGGAGAGCTGCGGAAGGGGATGTGAATGCAGCTTTCCGTAGCCGAAGCTAAAAGTACTAAAGGGACTTTCCAATGATACCATCCCTGCCCAGCTCCTTAGGAGCCCCATTCTGGCAGACGCTGAGCACTCTTCACTTGCAGGGGCTCAGCACCTAGCAGGATCAGGCCCCAGGTTTTGTGGGTTCAAAGACAACGCATCAGGCCAGCTCCTGAGCTGATGGGGAAACCAGCATGTCCCAGGACAAAGATTATTTTAACTGAGGTGCTCATATCCTGCTGAAGAAGACCTCTGCTAACTGCAATGCCAGGAAAGAAAAGGAGCTTTAGGTAGGTGCTCAGATACTGTGGCGATGGGCACAAGGCAAAGACATCAGACAAACAGAATTTTTTTAAAGCAGCCATAAGGAATCCTGCCCGAGGACTCCCACTTCTCTGCCCAAGCCCCATGCTCCTCCTAGCCCCCTCCACAGTTCAGCCCTAGAAGAGGAGAGAAGTGGGAGTAGTAAGCTCTTCGGAAGGCCTCTGAAACGTATAACTACAACATGTTCTTCCCAGTGCCCCCAAAGTGCCCATCAGTTAAACCAAGAAGCAAATTGCAGAGCAGAGCCAGAATTTTGGGTGACGTGGGGTCCATTTGGAAGGTGGACGCTGTGTGCCTCGGGATCGCCTGGCGGGCTTTGGTTCAGTGGCATATGTCTTGGCATTAACCCCTGTGCAGTAAGTTCGGAGCCCATTTGTCTAAGCACAGGTTAGTTTTTAACTCAGGCCCCCATGGTAGAAATGTAGGGAGTTAAAAAACAGAATGCCAGCAAGAGCAGGCTTCAGCATCCATGCAAAGAAATGCAGGAGACGGGAGAGGAAAAGGATGGCACAAAATGAAGGAAATGTGAAACTTCTGCCACAGCAACTGGTGTGTGTGTGTGGCAAATCAATGCCCATGTGACATTTCACCCTGCCAGAGACACATTTCATTATCGCTGTTACATCTACCTCCTACAATCCAACGTCCCATCTCCTCATTCCCCTCTTCCGTGTCCACGCCAGGAACCGATCCAACTCCCACTGAGGTAAATGGAATGAGATGGATCAGGCCCTGAGGTTGTGCCAGAGGCTTCCCCTCCATATGCCCCCAGTAATAACCCCCTCTCAATCCTTCTCGTCTTTCCCCTTGCATCTGCTTCGTTCCCTCTCCTGAGCCACCCTGAAACCCTAAATCACCCCATAAACCCTCTCTCAGCCATTCCCCTTCCCCACGATGGGCTCCTCTCTCTGCCCCATCTCCAATGCAACCCCTTATTCCCTGACCGCAATGCACCCCATAAGTACGGCTCCCTGATCCAAACCTTCACCGTTCCCCCTTAGCCCTTCTCTGGATCCCCCTCCCAAGGCACCGAATCTACCCCCTTTACCTCCCCAGGAGAACTGAGATTGGTTCATTTTCGGCAGCCCCAGTCTCTGGTTACCAAGGAAACTAAAGAATCACCCCAGGGAGCCCAGAGTGTTTCCTAGCAACTCTCAGGCTAAAAATCCTCCATCCCAGCATCTTGCAACATAAAGAGGCAGGCGCGCGCGCACAAATCCCGTTAAACAGAAGGAATGCAACAAAAATAGAATGGTCTCATGAATGCAGCACCAACTGGGAACCTGCTGAGCCACTGGAAAGGGCGGGCAGGTGAAATCAGAGCATCTCCAACAAAAGATGATCAGAAGAGAAACTAAAGGAGGACTTGTGGCACCTTAGAGACTCACCAATTTATCTGAGCATAAGCTTTCGTGAGCTACAGCTCACTTCATCGGAGGCATCCAGTGGAAAAAAAGAGAAACTAGGTGCCAAGAATCTTGTAGGCTAAGGCCTTGCACAATATTATTTGTAGTAGTAGTCCTGATAATTGCAATGCCGAAGGAAATGCAAATCTAAACAGAGGGCACAGTGCAAACCAAGCGGAAACAAAACACAAACATGTTTGCAAGGCTTTTGCAAATCAAGCACAACTAAACTGTAAATATAGTATATATAAAAAAGCAATAACAAAATGCAAAGCTTCTGCACAAACACACCCCACCCCACACAGTCACCAAACGCCTCTATATTGCAACGATTTTAGGAACGGGGAGGAATCAGAACTAAAAGGCGAGCCTGGCTATACTGCCTGGACTTATGCAGTGAAATCTAATCGGCCCGAAGAGCCTTGGCAAAGGGCACCCACGTCAGTGCAAATCCAACCCGGGGCACGGCAAGAAACTCGGGATTTGGCGTTGCAGCCTCTCCGGAGCGGGGCACCTTCAACAACCCCCGGCGGCTGCAGGCAAGGTTTTGGGGCGCGCCTGGTTAAATGGCCCGGCCGCTTTCCCTGCTCAGCCCGGGGCGGCGGTAGGAGGATGCTCCGGGAGCTCGCTTACTTACACCGACACATAGCGGGGAATTTCCAGTGGGCAGAAGGAAGCTCCCCCCGGGAGACGTGTCCATGGTCAGAAGCGCGCCGCTCAGATCCTGGCACCCCGGGCGGCGCTGGGGGCTAAGCTCGGCCGCCCAGCGGCTCCCCCGCGACGGTCCGCGCCGGCCCCCGGGAGGATGCGGGCCCTTGCTCGGCGCCTACAGCCACCGCCGCGTCCTCCCCAGCAGCATCCTCCCGGCCCCGGCCCGGCCCCGGCCCCGGCGCCTCTCTCCCGCCAGCTGGGGCTGCCCCAAGGCACGGCGCGTGGCCCCGCCGCCGCCCCGCTCCCGGCCGCGCTGTCCCTGAGCCCGCGGGCGCTGCAGCTCCCGGCCGGGCTCGCCCACCGCCTGGTTTCATTCACAAAAACAAGAACCAGCCACAGGCCCCGCCCCTGTCTCTCCCCCCCAGCTGCCCATTGGCTGAGAGGGGGAGCGGGGCACTTCCTGGGCCAGGCCGGGCCTGGCAGAGGCCGCTCAGCCAAGAGGGGGGGGAGACAGCTCAGGTGCCCATGAGTCTGGGGGGAGTTCACCGCCCTCTGCCTTTGCTGCTACCACCCCTCGCCCGCTATTCGGCACCTCTCCCCCTGCCCCTCTTCCCTTCCATCCATCCATCCCCTGCACCCGCCCCTGCCCCTCTTCCCTTCCATCCATCCATCCATCCCCTGCACCCGCCCCTGCCCCTCTTCCCTTCCATCCATCCATCCCCTGCACCCGCCCCGCCCCGCTTCCCTTCCATCCATCTATCCCCTGCACCCCTCCCTGCCCCTCTTCCCTTCCATCCATCCCCTGCACCCGCCCCTGCCCCTCTTCCCTTCCATCCATCCCCTGCATGCCCCCTGCCCCTCTTCCCTTCCATCCATCCGTCCCCTGCATGCCCCCTGCCCCTCTTCCCTTCCATCCATCCCCTGCACCCGATCCTGCCCCTCTTCCCTTCTATCCATCCATCCATCCCCTGCACCCACCCCTGCCCCTCTTCCCTTCCATCCCTCCATCCACTGCATCCCTCCCCCCATTCCCCTACCCCTCTTCCCTTCTATCCATCCCCTAGACCCCTCCCCCTACACTTTTCCCTTCCATCCATCCTCTGCACCCCTCCCCCTGCACTCCTTGCATCTCTTCTCTTCCATCCATTTCCCTGCATCTCCCACCACCCACCCACTCCATCTGTCCATGCTCCTGCCTCTATCCACCCCACTGCCTCTCCATCCTTCCTCCTTCACCACGGCTATCACCTCCTCTCTGCTCCCAGTCACCATCCTGGTATTCACCTCACTGAACCCCACCAAGCCAGCACCCAGACCCACACCCCACCAAGCCAGCACCTGGACCCCCCCGCTGAGCCCTGAGCTCCAGCCACCTTCAACTGCACCCAGAACCCCCTCCCCCCACAACGAGCCCCTGTTCATCCAGATCTCCCTCGCACCCGGACCCCCCACCAAGCCGCCCGCACCCAGATTGCCCCACACAGAACCCTCTCACCCCACACCTGGATCTTCCTACAGTAAGCTCATCCATATCTAGATCTTGCTGGGCTGAGCCTGCCTGCCTACATCTACTGTGCTTGGCACGGAGTGGCAGGGCCCCGGGGTGTTTCTGGGACAGTCCTGGTCCTTGCGCTGTGTCAGGGTTGGGTGCAACTCTACCGCCGAGTCCATGTCCGGGGGAGAGGGGGCGCAGGGTGATCTCCTACCTCTGTGCAGTCAGTGGCATCTGCTCCCCACTGCCATGCTGGAGCCTCCACATTTATTTATTGACAGATATAATTTGCAGAATTTTTCAGAATTTTAAAATATTGTGTGCAGAATTTTACATTTTTTGGTGCAGAATTTTAAATTTTTTGGTGCAGAATGCCCTCAGAAGTATATTTTGCAGGCTGGACTGCCACTGGCAGTGTCCCAGGGGGTTCTGGTGAAGGATGCTGCATTGATCGGGACAGGGGCAGCTCTGATAGGGAGACCCCTCACCCAGTCACTAGTGGGGTTGGGGCTCAGAGGAGTTTCTGGATGGCTCAAGGGAGCTGCATTGGGATAGAGATCTTTACACTTCAAGGTCACTGGTTCAAACCAGGCCTGCGTGGGTATGAGCAGCGATGGAGATTGGCACCTGACCTGTGCAAAACAGCTTGGGGGGTTCTCAGTCCTCTGCTTAGTGGAGGCTTGGTACAAAAGCTGGTTTGACTTCGCCCTCTTCCGCCTTGCTGGTCGTCTCTGCAGAGATGCCAGTGATGGGACAGGTCACAGACTGAACTCTCTTCCTACCTGGAGGTGTGGGTTGAGGCAGCATGCGGAAATCTGCCTGTGCCTGGGACCAGTGCAGGGGTAGCAGGAGGAATTCTCCAGCCTGTGTTACACAGGAGGTCAGACTAGCTGATCTAATGGTTCCTTCTGGCCCTGGAAGCTATGCATCTTTACAACAGACAGGCTCCTCGGGTCGCTCAGCTCCACCAGCACCTAACAAGGTGAGTAGCCCCCTCTCACTGACCCAGCTCCCTGGCTCCTTCTCACTCTGCTCACTCCCAGCTCCACCCACCCCATGATCTTCCCACTGCACCCGTCTCACACCGCTCCACTGCCTCCCCCCCAGACTCATCTCTGCGGTCCCTCTCCCCAGCTCAGCTCCCCCCAGCCCCTCTGTGCTGCCCCCTCTGGCTGCCTCACAATCCAAGGACAGAGCCGAGAAAGTAAAAACTCAACGTCATCTCTGCGGCCTGACCAATGAGAAGCAGCTTTGCTTCCCCGCAGCCCAGGCCAGCTGCTGTGCCCCATCATATCCAGATCATGTGATGCCTCATTGTCCTTCTCAAGGCTTTCCCCCCCCCCCCCACCTCCCCTGTGCCTAACCAAAATAACCCCGGCTCCTGTTCCCTTCCCGTTAGGATCCGGCCAGCCACGATCCCTCAGAACCGCTCAAAGGCCTGGCATTGATGCAATGCAGCGTCAGCTAGCGTCACCGCTCCAGCATCTGCCTCACCTCGCACCTTTGCAGTCCAGTCACACAGACATCCAGCAGCTCCTAACATTACCGTGCCAGAACGGCCCCCCCCCCGCAACTCTCCTCAGCACCATTGCTCATCTGCCCCACGCCGTTCCTCACCTAACTCGTAAGACAGGAATCTCTCTCTCCATAGCAGAAGGAATCTGGAGTACTTGTCTGGGGTGGGGGGGGGGTCCTTTTGTTTTTTAAGTCTGGCATATGCTTCTCCCTGGTGAGTCTCCGTATTCCACTGGGACCATGGAAGCTAGCAATGAGGCTGTCGACTTCTTGGGAAAAGCTATTAATTTCCCTGCATTTGGGCTGGAATGAAAACTGCAAGCAGCCTAGCTGCTGCTTTTAGCTTCCGTCTTCGAGTGGGTCACGGGGAAGGAACACGTAAAGCTTGCTTGCCAGCCGCATGATTTGGCTTATTTGCTCTGTCGTAGCAGGTGCTTAATTGTGGCATAAAAGTTCCTGGCAGCTTTACGATCAGTTTAATTCCGGAGTGACTCCCCACCGTCTGAAGCAAGACAAAAGCACAATTGTGGCTTTTGGTCAAAACCTCCAGGCTGTACCGTTGGCACTGAAAAAAACAGCTCAAACAAGCACATTCCCGCTGCTACTCCAGTCTCAGCTTCTCCCGGCAGGAGGTGCCGCCGGAAATGGCGTAGGAGCACTGGCTGTGCGGGAGTGAAGAGCGAGGCAAGGCCCAGCCAGCAGATAACGGCGAAAGAATGCCAGCTCTGGATGAGCTCACTGCTTTTCCGTTCCCAGCTTCTGCCAACAGGAGGTGCTACAGGCAACGATGCCAGAGCGCTGGCCGCGGGGCACTTCAGGGACTGTTGCCAGAGCATTCGCTATGGGGGAGGCCAAGTGGGAGGTGCTGCAGGGACTGGCCCAGGAATGCTGACTGTGGGGAAGCCCATAGCTACTCCAGTCCCTGCTTCTCCCAGTAGAAGGCACCACAGGGAAGGATGTCGCATGGAGGGGAATTCAGTTATTCCAGTCCTAGCCTCTCTAAGGAGGAACCATTGTAGGGAATGGGGTAGAAGTTATCAGCTACTCCAGTCCCTCAGCAGGAGGTGCTGTATAGAACAGAGGCAGAGTACTGACTCTAGAGAAGTCCACAGATATTCCTCTGGAAGTGTCTTCCAACAGGAGAGGCTGTAGGGACTAGTCCAGGAACGTTGGCACATTGGGGGTTCTCATCTCAGCTGCACTCCAGATGTAAGGTCTAGATTCTGTTCTAGAGGAACCACCTTTCCCCACCCCCTGGCTACAGCTGCAGTGCGTACGGCTGGTTAAGTCAGGCCCATAATTCCCCAGTGTCCTGTGAGTAGGAAGTGAATGGCCAGTAGGGGCTAAGATCGTTATGATGAGGTGCTCAGGTGTGATACCACAAAGAGAGCAGTATGAAAGCAAAGAGAGACAGAGAGATGGATGGAGAGAGGAGTACCTATGGTGACTGATGGATGGATGAATATCTATGGTGATGGATGGATGGACAGAGGAGTACCGATGGTGACGGACTGACAGATGGATAGACTCATAGAAATGTAAGGCCAGGAGGGACCTCGAGAGGTCACCTAGTCTAATCTTCCATGCTGAGGCAGGATTAAGTATACCTAGACCATCCCTGACAGGTGTGTGTGTGTGTGTGTGTGTGTGAGAGAGAGAGAATCTGCAGATAGTTCATTTCCGTTCAGAAGGCCTAAAGCTTTATCCATCCACCTATTTCTGATGGACATTTGAAGCTCTGAGTATCAGCACGTGGATTTCTCCCATCCCAAATTATTATCCAGCCAGGGTGTATGTAAAATGCAGGCACTGCCTAGCTGATGGAGCAGGAACGTGAGCTTTTTCCTCTTCCCCGCTTGTCCCTTCCTGGAAGACTGATCACGAGCCTAGTTCACCAGAAGCCCCAGCCCTTCTTACAGTCTCATCACTGCCTCAGACAAAGGGGTCTCTGGCTGGGCTGAGAGAGAACAGCCAAGCATGAGCCTACGCTGCCCTTGGAGCTCCAGCTGTGAGTCAGTAACTGGATCCAATGCAAAGCAGAAGCAGCAGCATCCCCTCCCCTCCCCCACGTCTGCTGTTTTATCACAGCTGTAATTAAAATGCAGTTTACTCTGTGTGCCAGTGTCTCTCTCTGATATAAGCCTCTTGAACTTGTCCCAAAAGGCTCCCATCTGCCCTGCTTTATAATCACCCTCGCTCCCAGTCAAATAGCTCCAAACCCAAATACACACACTGAGCTTTTCGTCCAGACATCACAGCAGCCACAGGTCAAACTGGGGAGTTGTGTGCGGAAGGGTTATGAACACCCCCCGGCACTGAACAGGCAAATGAAAGGATGTCAGGAAGGCGGAGAGGGCAAACAGCCAGCTTTGCTACCAGCTTCCCGAAGTGCCCTTCTCGCAACACACACGACCGATTGACTCTCTCGAGGCTTGTATACCGTGACCATCTCTTGGACCCAGAAACCCTCCAGCCCCCTACCCAGCCCCAGCCCCACATTCTCTGTTGTCCAGAATCCCAGGCCTCTACCCGGAGCCAGTGCTGCATTCTCTGTTACCCAGAAGCCCCATGGAGTCCCTGCCCAGCAGTATGTGCGGTGACTTCACAAAGAAATTCAAGTCACTGATAAATACTCTTCCTCCAACCTCCCTACATCCCTCACCTGCTGTGGCCTGGGCCTGGTGGGGAGTCCTGCAAAGCTCAGTTCCTCTTCCTCTGGAGAGCTTGGTGCTAGCTGCCAAAGCCCTGTCAGCGCTCAACAGGCTGAGCTGAGTCAGCTCTGGGTGTGGTCATGAAGAACTGTGCCTTCCGGTAAAGTTCAAACGGGCAGAGAGCTGCCGCAGGCTGTGTTGGAGGAACAGGTTCTCTGCCTATTCTGATAGGAAGGGGGGTAGCTGACCATGCACTGAGGCAGAGGGAGGTTGTTGGCCGGGCCAGCTGGGCTGCATTCCCAAGCAGTAACATGAATGTGAGTGCCCAGGAAGCACCATCCTCTTTCCCCTCAAATCAGACCCACTCTCTGCCTTGCACAGGCTGACGTTTCCATGAGTCCGCACGAAGGAACCCTCAACACATCGTCCTGGAGAACTTAAAGTGCAGGCCCCCGTGCAGGAAGGGGGTGTCATATGCACCCGAGCTCAGCGATAGTATGGGGAATTCATCCTGCGGAGCAGGTGATTTTAAGGCACTAGGGTGCCTGGGCAATATGCCAGGCTAAACTAAAAAAGGTGCTGAGCTTTGTTGTGAAACAACCACGTCTAAATTGGAGTGGTGGGGGGGTGAAGTGTTGCAGATTCCTTTGGGGGTATCCTCTGAATTCACAGCAGCCTTTGCCTTTCTTGTATCCTGGCTGGCTGGAGCCGGGAACCCTTCAGCTTTCTGCATTCCCAGGGCATAGAACTTGCCCTACCCACCTCCAAGCCTTGCTATGAGCTAATCACCAGTGGGTATCCATCTGCCAGCAACAAGCTGGGCCTTCTCCGTAAGGCATCTGGAGATACAGACAGGGGGTACATTAAACGGGACACAATGAGCGGAATCCTTGGGCACCTTGTGGGTCCAGCTAGGAAAATAAGACTGGACCAAATCTGGACTGACCATGTGAATGTCTAGCAAGAGCTACAAACCACTAAGGAGGAAAACAGGAGTGAGCTAGGTACTTACGAGCTGTAATCCATCCTGGTCTTCTTCACGGCGTGGTGGGCTTTGGCTCGGGTTTCCATCGCTTTCTCTTCTCAGCAGGCTCTGAAAGGAGAGGTGGAAAAGGCGCAGGTGAGATGAGTTGACCTGGAACTCCTCCCTCCCCGGCTCTCCGCAGGATGCCCCCTCCCTCCCCATGGGCAGAGGCAGCCCCTGGACGGGGAGATCCTAGATCATCACTCTTGCATGTTGGATACTGGGCTCTTTAAAATCCAGTTCTAACGCAGCAAGACAAAGACTCAGGGCTGCCCATTGACCTTGCTGCACAGTCTCGGGTAATGGGGAGGAAAATTCTCAGTGACGCTGAACTTAAAATCCGTTTCTTTCTTCCCTAATTTCTTCACATGGCACAGTTCTTAAGAACCCCACAGCAGGGGATGTGTAGGGACCAGCACTATTTCCAGTCATCATTCTAAACTGCATTTGTTTTACGCTTTCATCTGAGGATCTCAAAGCACGTTACAGACTTTCATTAAGGTTGATTTTCTTCCAAGGAGGTGGGGCAGTCTTATCTCCATTTTACAGATGGGAAAACTGAGGCTCAGAGAGAGGAAGTGACTTGCCCAAGTCAGTGGCTGAGCCAGGACTAGAACCCAGGAATCTTGGCTCCCCGTCCCTCGCTCAAATCACTATGTGTTGGACAGCTTTCGCTGAGAGCATTACACTCCGTTTGTTTGTGACCTAAGCAAAACCCAGTGCCCCAGAGTTCAAAGCAGACCAATGAGCCCTCTCGCTTGTTTATTTTGTCTAAAGTTTCCCTCGTCTGAACTCTGGAGTGAAGGAGCACAAGAGGTATTTTCTCCTCCTCTCTCTATTCAGTTGCTATATCAACAGTTTCTAAACACATCAGGGGCAGGGCTGGCAAGCTGGAGCCCTGATACAAAGGAGCAACTGCTGCACCAGCCAGACTTTCAGTCACAGAGATTTGGAAACTGTTTGGAGGGAGCTTGAGGCTGAGTTTTAAGCAAGGCTGGGTCATGAATTAAGTAAACCTGGGGAGAGTCTCCAGCAAACGCGGGACAAGTTGTGTGTGAGACTGGGGCAGTTTTTAGCAAAGCCGGGTTGATTTATAGGTTGCTGTGAAACTCAGCTAGTTTCGGCTGCGTTTTACTTTGAGAACCCAAATCTAAAGGAAAGATCAGAGGACGTGAACCCCAGTCAAGTCCAAATCCTGCGGGGGATATTACTGGGAACGGTGGATAAAATCATTCCTTGAAATGCACAAAGAGGTTTGATTTTGTTACACAACAAAGCAAAATCCTGCCTGCTTTTCCTCCTGGCAGAAGCCACCTGCGGTCCCCTTGCACAGTGCACCAGCCGCTAAGCATTCACGTGAACTCTAGTAACCCCTTCAACGAGAACTGGTCCAGTGCTGGGCTAATTCAGTCTACTCCCATTACTGAGATAGTCTAATGAGCTGGCTGGCTGGGGAGAGAGATGGCATCTCAGATGGATGGCTTTATGGACTTAATATCCATTCGGGCCCAGCAGGCAATAAAAGTATCAAGCAAGCACTTTGCAAAATCACAGAGCCTAGCCCAGCTGTAAGTGAAATGAGGAGAGCGGGAAAGGGATGCTGGGCTGCAGAGCATGGCACCAGGGAGATGGAACCGGTGCCACGGGAGGGCGAGTCGAGCCAGCGCTGCAGAGCACCAGGAGGGCTGAGCTGATGTCACAGATAAAACGGTGCCATGACAGTGCGGGTAGGGGGGGCGTGAGGTCAACTGGGTGCAAGACGGTGCCACTGTGCCAGAGCCCCCCTTATCAACTACAGCTGGGACGATGACCGGGGATAATAGCCCCAGCCACTCCCCGAGCATATAGAGCCACTCATACAATAAGGTGCCCGGGGCCTTTGGGCTGGGACTCGTTCACATTTAAAGGTACCAGTTCTGGTCCTGCTAACAATTAACAGTTCAGCCTCTCTCAGATATTCCCAGTCTGGAGCCCTTGGGACAGCTGCAACAGCAACACCAGGCCACACCCCTCACCAGAAGAAGGTAAAAGAGCATCTCTCCAAGGTGGAATCCCACCACCACGGCAAGCTCCATCCCAGAGACAGCACACTCGATTAGACACACCATTGGTGTGCTCTAGTCCGGCCGTTCCTGGCTTCCTGCGTGAATGCATGTTAGACTTACAAAGATTCATGCAAAACTGCACACCATGATCAGTTTACCTGTCACTGACATACAGCCACCCCTGGGGTGAAGTGGAGCTGCTGTTTCAACTGTATATGGCGATGCTGTTTAACAGTTTGGGACAGACAGCAGAGAAGAATCCTGCAGCAAATTGAAACTGCAGGGGGAGACACGGTAAGTAGATGGAATGCAATCACCAGCGCTGGGATTTGGCCAGGACACCCCAACTCTTCAACAACGTGCCGTGGGCTATTGAATAAACGTGAGTGATCAATCTTGGTTTCGTGTCCCATCCAAAATCCAGCACCTGCTAACACCCTGCTGGAACGTTCAGTTAATACTGAGGCACTGAAGCAAAGAACCTCCTGTTGAATCACCAGCATCATGTCCTACGTCATGTAGATTTCCCTTGGAGGTCTCCCACACAAGTGGTAAGACAGCCTGTGCTCTTCTTAGCTGGATCACAGCTGCAGCGGGGCAGGGGTATGGCAGAGGATGAAACCCAGAATGGGAGTTAGAATCACTATGGATTCTCCATTCTGAGCACAAGATCATTTCTCTTGGAAGAGCAGAAGCATCTCCAAGCTATAAACATCCCCGAAACAAGCCTCCTCATGAAAAGGTCAATCAGACTCTGTCAGAGGAGTGACTGCCAACATCGATTCCCACTCGCTGGTTCCAGATCTGATTGACTCAGGTTACAAATGGAAGGATGATACTCTAACTGTTAGTGCCACAATCTCCACCTGAGAGCTGCAAATCCAGCTGGGTTCTTTCTGCCCCAGGCATCGTCCAGCGATGAACTCTTTGCAATGGGAAGGAAATAGGCAATTCTGCTGATGATGTGCAGAGCTGAACAGGCTCTGGCTGCCTTTCATGTACCTGCCTTGGCTCCACGGGGCTCGTGGGAATGAAAACCTGACTCGAAAATACACAGCCTGCAGTAAGCGGGTGCCTCTCCCATGGAAATATCTGGGCCAGATGCAGCAGTGGTCTGGAGGTGTAATAATCCTTCATCTCTCCTACTCGGGATCCGACATGTCTGTTTAGTTGTAAGCTCTTGGTCACACTTTCAAAGGGCATGCTCTGCTTCACACCGTCTCTCTGGTAGCGTCCCCTTCTTAGCGCTAGGCTCTGGGCCTCTGCTTTTCATAGGGGTGAGCCCCCTGGCCCCATTACCCAGACACTGGGTCCCCAGCTTCAGCTCCTCCATGTCTTACTTTGGCTCCTCCAGAGCTAGAATGCCTGCTTGGAGACGTAACCCTCATGGGAGCTAGACAAGCAACAGATGTTTGCAGCAATGCAAGGGAACCTTTTCAAAACAAGACGGCCGGCTGGAATACGGGAAGGAGGACTGCCAGAAGCTGGGACTAGACAACAGGGGATGGATCACTTGATAATTACCCTGTTCTGGTCATTGCCTCTGGCACCAGCCACTGTCGGGAGACTGGGTACTGGGCTAGATGGACCGTTGGTCTGATCCAGCATGACCGTTCTTATGATCCTTAGGTTAGAATGGAAGATCAAAGCTCACATGCCAGTCCACCCTGGCAGCACGACCTGCCTCTCTTGCCTTAGCATCCAGGATTCAATCTCCCTTGCAGTAGGTCGGCAGCAGCATTGTCCTTCCAGTCTGTTCGCACACCACTTTGTTTCTTGTTGCAGTCAGGTGAGCTGCCCGCATGGTCCCCACCCTTTCGTGGGCTCAGGTGTGGGAGGAGGATGGAGGAAAGTCCCCTCGGCCAGGCAGTCATTGAAAGCTATCGTCCAGCCGTCGGTCTTCCATTGTATCTCCAAAGTAATGCCATTCATACGGTGCCAGCTCTGGATGGCATGCAGTGTAGCTGTAGCCATGTCAGTCCCCAGATATTAGAGAGACAAGGTGAGGCTCTGACTTTGCTTGGGGCCTCTTCCATCGTATTAAAGATGCACAGGGCATGAGCTGGTCAGGACACAGGTGTCAGTGGCAAAATCAGGTGATTTGCACCAGTTTGTCATTTAATAGGGGTGCAAAATGGGTGTGCTTTTCACTGATGGGAGGTGTAGCAAGAAAAGCACCTAATGGAAGGATGTAAGATAAAGTAGCCGGTCCCTTTTTAATGTATCCTACACCTTACCCAGCAAGCCCAGGGTCAAACCCAGTCATTGCTTTAACCCTGATTCGGCAGAATTTGCACCTGCTGAGGTCAAGGGCTGAATATGGTCCTATGTCAGTGCAGGTTTCGTGACTTTGCCACTTTCCCATTGTCTGACCAACTGGCACCCAATGTGTAGCTCATACTGTCATTCATACTGGGGTGGAATTTCATAGGTCCATTGTCAGATTCTTAGGGTTTAAGGCCAGAAGGGACCAACAGACCATCTGACCTCCTATGTAACACAGGCCAGAGAATTCCACCTAGTTACTCCAGCACTGAGACCAAAAACCCGTGGCCCTCGGGAAGGGGATTGGCCAAATCCTAGGCCAATGTGAGAGCAGGCTTGAGTCTGCAGTGACCAGTTAAGAAGCAGTTCTTTATACAGCATCGTGCAAACCGCGGCTTCTACGGCTGTGTTCTGCCGCCAGCCCCAGCCTGGTTCTGAGCATGCACGACAAACTCGGAGCCTGCAGGGAGAGCTGCAGCTGCCGGTATGAAACATTTACAGGTCTGACTCCCCACTGAACTGCGGCTTCATACAGGATTCACAGCTTCATGCAGTATTAAGAGCTGCTGACGTCTCATAAAAACCTGTGAAAAGCTTTCTATTTGGAGACCGTTCTGCTTATAATAGCGCGCCCCGTGCTCTCTGCTTTTCTCTCTCCCTGGGCTTTTTATTGCTGGGGACAGCAGCACAAAAATAGGAGGATGATATTGCCAGTGGGTACCTCACACTTTTCAGCTCCAAAATGCTCAGCAATGAATTAATTTGCACAAAGCATCTGTGAGGCAGCTTAATAGGATGATCCTTCTCCTTGCTTTTTACAGCTGGGGGAAACTGAGGCCCAGAGAGGGGAGAGGAAAGGTTGGGGCTCTGGGTTCTATTCCTGGTACGGCCACTCTCCAGACTCACTATGGGACCTTGGCCAAATCCCGTTGGTTTAAGGAAAAAATAATAATGTTGCTTTCCTCCCACGCTTTGTCTATTGAGACTGCAAGCTCTTCAGGGAGGGGGCTGTCTCTGAGCGTGTGTATGTACAAAGCGCTGATCTCAGTGGGAGCCTCCAGGTGCATGAGTAATAATAATATAAGGCCTCAGAGGGAGTCAGTGTCTTCCTGGGGTGAGAACTCAGCCCTGCCTCATACTCTCTAGCCTGGGCTCCATCGAGCTGGGGCCTGAAACGCTGAACTCTCTTTTTCATTTACAGGCTTGACAGTAAGATAACGGAGTGGCTGCCTCTGCGAAACCTCTGCTTGTTCCAACGCCCGCTCCAGTCTCCCTCATGCGCCCAGCAGGGACTTAGCAGGACAGTGACTCCTCCTGGCTGACGTGGGGGTGGGAGGAGGGGCTGTGCACCTTTAAATCCCAGTCGAGACCAACCCTAGCCGGCCCCCTTCTTGAGGCCAAGTCTTGAATGGACACTGAATTCCCAGGGTGGGCGCGTGAGGCTCCTTACCCCACTCCCTGCTCTGTGGACCCATCGTGGGCTTCGTTCTCTAGGGCTCTCGTTGGGGCCTGTGTCCCCAGTCTTAAATTTGCACATAAAGAAGAAGGAAAAAAATGAAGATCCCGTTTCCAAGCAACCGTCTCCAATAGCAATAAAGGCCAAGAGGGTTGTGGGGAAAGAAGTGCAGAAGAAATGGAAGCAGGCTAAGCAGAGCTGCCTCTGGAGAGAATCCTTCTTCCAGTTTGCTTCTGAATGTGCCAGATAACGCCCCCTACTTTCCTCCTGCCTCCTGCTACAGGGGCGCTAAGCACCTGCAATTCCCACAGAAGGCAGGCACAGACTTAGAAGATATGTTCACACTACAATTAAACACTCACGGCTGGCCAGTATTCCTGACTCGGGCTGTAAAATGGCAGTGTAGACATTCAGGCTTGGGCTGGAGCCTGAGCTCTGGGACTCAGGTCCTGCTGACATGGGCCGGTCATGGGTGTTAACGGCAGTGTAGACGTACCCAGAAAGCTCTCTGGCTCTAACGGCTATGATCCCGTGACAGAGCTGGTGGGAAAAAGTTGGAGGGGGACGTTAAACCATCTCCTCTGCCTCAAAAGCCAAAGCGAATCAGGGCTGTTGGCTGGATTTTGGAGGGAAAAGGAAATGCATGGTGTTTAAGACATGTTCTGCATTTGTTAAGTTGAATGTCTTGTTCTTTGTATAAACAAACACACACAAAAATGGAGGCACTTTGTATGTATAATAATAATAATTAATAATAATCAATTAACCATTTTAGTTCTATAAGGCCTATTCTAAACCAGAGCCATAGGGCTATACCCTCTAGACTAGAGACACATAGGGAGACATGGTTCTGCCTCAAAGAGCTTATAATATAAACCAAGACAAGGGGCAACAAGTGAGCGTAACAAACAACACGAGGCAATGGAGGATGAGGGTAACGGTAATATCTTGTAGCTAGATAGGCTACAAACTGGCCTGTTTCTGTGGCCATTGAAATCCAATTGAAAGACTTCCATAAGATCAGGATCAGGTCCAATATTGTTAGCCAGTACATACATGTTAGGCATCGTATACGCCATATTAATAGGTATTATGTGCACAGTATTAATATAGATATCTAAGTGTTGGGACGTTATGTTAACTGAATGTATTATGATCTCCGGACAGTTCTGCTCACCCATGTCAAGTATCCCACAACACTTTGCAAAGCTGAAGTCAGCTTTGGCATTAGAAAACAGGAAGCCTGTGAGAGCCAAGATGCATGAATGGTGTGTCCGAGCACAGGGTGGGATGTACCTCCACACACAAATGGTTTGGAATGCAGTGTCCAATCAGAGATAAGAAAATTACACAACAAGACCACAAGCTAAGCAACTCTTAGGAACTGGTGGGTTGGATTTTAGCGATGTTCAAAAGATTTGTAGTTTGTGACGTCATCCTATAAATACAACTAGCTGAAATGCATATCTTGGAAGCGCACCTCCTGCAGAAGGAGAACACACTGTGAGAATTTGCTCCCCAGAAGGAGGTATGTATGTCTTCTTTTCATAGTGTACTGTTTTTCTTTGGTACAGGGTTAGCTCAGTGGTTTGAGCATTAGCCCACTAAACCCATGGTTGTGAGTTCAATCTTCGAGGGGGCCATTTAGGGATCTGGGGCAAAAATTGGGGATTAGTCCTGTATTGAGCAGGGGGTTGAACTAGATGACCTCCTGAGGTCCCTTCCATCCCTGATATTCTATGATTCTTTAGACAAAACATTTGCCTAAGTTAGGTTAATTGGTCTCTTGAGCATTTGTAAGAACGAACCGCGAGTGCAGTCAAACAACTGGCTACCCCTTTTATTGAATAATCTGCACAACTTGATAGCTCCTGAAGCATTTGAAATATTTCTTTTAAAATGATCTTTTAAAGTGGCCTGTTGGGCTACAAGCCTGGGAGCCCTCTTAGCATTTGCTACTAAACCCTTCCCTGGGCCCACTGGCTTCAGTTTTGTAACATAGCCTCTGCCTCGCCTTCTGGATAGTGCTGGAGATTTTCTCCTGCTCCCCAGGGTAGGGTGAGCAGGACCAGAGCCTATTCTCTCCAAAGTTCAATGGGTGACATCGCTAGCTGTCTGTCTTATATGGCTCTTATTACCATAGTACCTGAGCACCTCAAAATGATCAATGGATTTCATCCTCTCAACATCCCTGGCAGACAGGGAAGTGTCATCCCCTTTTACAGCTGGCAAATTGAGGCACAGGGTAGATTAAGTGACTTACTCAGGGTCACACAGAAAGTCTGCGGCTGAACCAGAATTGAACCCAGGTCTCAAGCCCCCATCCAGTGCCCTACTCACTAGATCATCCTTCCTGGAGTCTCAGAGCTGAGACAGCCCTGCTACTTCTGAGTTTTTTTAACTGATTTAACTGCTGAGTGAAATGTAACCAGTGGGTAAGACACTGAATGAAGGATTGGGATGCATGGTTTCTATTCCTGTCTCACTGAGTGGCTTTGAGCAAGTCACAGCCCCAGTCCATGCTTCAGTTTCCCCATCTGTAACTGGGATAATGATAGCCACTTTTCTAAAGCAGTTTGAGATCCATGGACTCTAAGTGCTGAGTATTATTATCAGCTAGGGAGCTGGGACCAAGCCACAGAACCTGGCGATGGACTGTGAATTTCTCAGAATCAGTTGTCTGGTTCATCCCATTCCAGAGAGGTTAGAATTTCCTCGGCAGCTGGGGCGTTTGGACCTAATGTCCGAGTCCATCTCTGCTCCCTTTGCATTGTGCAGGGGTGATTGTATCTGACTCCTGTTCTCTATGCAGGGCCCTTAGAGTCCTGATAAAAATGAGGGAACTCCCTTAATCAAAAGTACTGCCAGTATTCCACACATATTAACCTGCACACGGCGCATACGGGCCCTGAGTACACAAACAGGTCAAATCTCATCAAGAGGCCTATCCTGCAAGGTGCTGAGCCCTCACGGAAGTCAATGGGAGAGGAGGATCGGGTCAGTACATCTGAATCCACATCCCAGGCATATGAACAACTAGATGTCCCTTCGCCCCACGCACTTTTAAAGAGGCACTTCTATCCATGCAGAACGTAGCTTTACCAGAAAGAAAGACCTCCCTTCTGCACGCCCTCGAGGAATCAGTCTGTGCTCGGAAGTTGCATCATAGGCACCCCCCTCCCATCCCACCCCAGTCAAGTGAAAGACCTAACTCCTGCTGAATTCCATCCCAGAACTCCCTTTTATTTAAGTATGGAGCAGGCTCAGCCCCTTGAATACAGGTTAACCATCAACAAAAAGGGAGGCAGAATCATTAAAAGCAGCAACCAAGGTTCAAAGCCAAGCAATGCGCCCGGCACCCCTACCTGCGTGCTGGTTCTTGTTGCCTTAACGCATGTGGCTGTACGTTCTCTCCGCCTTCCTGTGTCCCAGGAACAGCTGGTAGGATCTCCCAGGTCCTCGAAATATGAACTGGCCTGAGCAGGCAAGTTCCATTCTTATACACCTGCCCATGTGATCTGAACAAATGCCCGAGGGATGAGTTTTTGAATCAACCAAAAAAAAAAAAAAAAGTCCTGTGAACAAAACCTGTTGAGCCGGAATCTACGCTCAACAGAAAGGAATTTTCCACTTACAGGCATTCAATCCAGCTCAGCGGGTTACAGCCTGCTCTTTCCCTGCATTGAAGATCACATCTCGGAGGATGGGATGGGACAAAGAAAGGGGGAAAAACAATTGCGGGGGGGGGGAGAGCAACTACTTATATAGGGCTGTAGATAGATGATAATACCTACCTCTTACATAACACGTATCAGTAGATCTTAAAGCCTTTTACAAAGGTGGTCAGTAGCGTGACCCCCATTTTACAGATGGGGAAACTGAGGCACAGAGAGGCAAAGTGACTTGCCCAAGGTCAACAAGCAATAGAACCCAGGTCTCCTGAATCCCAGTCCAGTGGTCTATCCATTAGGCACAACTGCCTCTAGATAGAGAGAGAGGGGAATGCAAGAGGGATGGATAGGTAGATATAATCTGGATGGATAGTATGGAGGGCAGAATGGATGAACAGATTAGATCCAATAGGATCCCACAGCGCTTTACAAACTTTACTGACTGATCCTACAAAGTACACCTCATTTCACCTACAACTGAAAGGTAACCACCTCTGGAACAGAACAGGGCAGCTGTTCAAAAGCATCCCTTTCAGGACATGAAATGAAAAGGAACACAGTATCCAACAGGGGAAATGTATGGCATCAGCCCTTGCCACAACCTGACAGCTGACACTCATATTCTAACAAAAAGCACCATGGGAACTTTAATGGACACACGCTGTCAAGACCTTACATGGAGAGTGCACTCCCTGCAGTTCAGCAGCTGCTATCCCCAAAGCCCTCGCCCCCCCCAATGGCACATTCTGCCTTGTTCTGGTTCTGCGCTCACCTCGCATGCACCCAAATCAAGGGGAATGGAGAGGTGACCGTTGGCTAGGTAATGGAAAGGGAAGGGTGTCAGTGGGAACAGAGAGATGCCGATGAGTCAATGGGAACCGGGAGATGATAATAAGATAATGGGGAATGGGTAGTTATCAAATCAGTGCAAGACAGGAATGTGATGGGAAATTTCTAAGGACCAATTGTGGCACTTTGTGTTAACCGAAAGGTCTGGGGTGAATCACCACCACTGGCTCACAGCAGGAAGGAACCCTGTCTGTGCCCTCCCCGGGGAATCTCTCCCCAGCCACCGGCAACTGGCCACACAGGCTCTGCAAGCCCCACTCTATTCTTCTGCAGACTAGCAATTAGCACACCCCACTTTGCTACTCTCGAGGGCCCAGTCCCTCACCTTCTGGACACCCATAAGGCACACAGATCCGCTGCCTCTGTGGGAGCAGTGCACCCCAGTTTACTAGTTTCGCTTCAGTTCAACACACAACTTAGTTCAAGGCCCTGAAGTTTATTTATCAGCACTTAAGTTACAAAATAAAAGCAAGTGTAAGGATTTGGAAACATAAGGTTACCGGTCAAAGAAACACATACAATGTAATCTATAACCTATCCTTATTAAAAAGTTACTTTCCTGTCTAATAAGGCATTTCTCACCCAATGGTCAGTCCTTACAGAGCTTGTCCAGCCCAGAGAGCAGGGATCTGCCTTTCATGAGACGCCCTGGCTGGCAGAGTCTCTCCTGTGTAATGGATAAAATCTTGGGTCCTCTTCTCTTCATTTCTACAGTTACACACTATTGTTTCTTACCCCAGGGTGTCCTCCATTCAGAGTCTTTTCTTGGGGTTTTATTGTCTGTAAATCCTCAAGCTGGTACCTGGTCCTGACAGTATATGACACTGGCTCAATGGATGTCCATTGCTCTGAGGTGTTCACTGCGTTAGTCGTGACTGTGAGACTCTCCTTGCCTTAGGTGACAAGTTTCACTTCCAATATTTTACTTTTTTCGCAGTAACCATGACAGTCAGCTAGACTGTAGCTTCCGGCAGAGACCGCACACAGAGACATTGAGAAGCCGGTCGGACCCAGAGATGTACTTGCCAATGCCTGGGTCTGTCTGTGCCCGTCACACCAGTACAATGGGGGCAGCTCCATAAATGATCGGTGTCAGATGAGGACATAGGTTGCCGCTGATTCAATCGGCAGCCGGCAGAAATGCGCCACCACTGGATACATGCAGGTTGTTTTCTGCTGGTGCAGAAGTTACCTCACCTTCTAATTGAGATGCTGCCATGCCCCGGGGCCTCTCTGGCCGGGTGTGCTGGGCAGTCACCTGATGCTTAGTCACAGGTACGGTATGTTCTCACAGGAGGCCATGTGCTTATTTCAGGTCCAAGTGGCAACGCACTTGAGGGGGAGAAGATGGGAATTTAACCATGAAACTCCATGACCATGATCTGCCGAAAACTGCAGCCATCAGAGGGGTGGGAGGTGTTGTACTGCAAGAGAGAGCCCAGTCACACAGCCATGTTTGCTTCAGTCCTGCACTGTCTGCACGCTTGCCGCTAGCTCCAGAAGGGAGCTCTCCTTTGAGCACCCTGCAGATTGTCTAACCTCGGCCTCTGCAAGCCGTTTGGCAACAGCCCTGAGGCCCCAGCTACAGCCCCTGTGCCGACTCCTGCCCATTCGAATTACCTGCCCTCCGCCCAGTGCCCCAGCTTCAGTCACTCCAGCCTGCCTGTCCTCAGCCCCTGCCTTTGCAAATGGCCTGAGCTCAGCCCCTGTGCCCACTGCAGCCCTTGCAAACCACCCAATCCCAGCCTGTGGGCCAGCTCTATCCTCTGCAAACTAGCCAGCCCCAGAAACAAGCCCTGCCTCACCCTCAGTGAACTCACCTCCAGTTCCTGCAAGCAGCCTAATGGCTCCGATTCTTAATCCACCGAAGCCCAGGGGTGCTCTGCCTGACTACGAGCTTTGGGATCTGCCCGCTGTCAATCCCCATCCCAAATCTCATCAGCCTGGTGAGCGCCAAGGTTTCTCTCCCCCACAGTTCTCATGATTCTGTCATCAGTCTCCTGACAATGATTGCATTCCTTCAAGCCCCAGCTCCTGGAGTCAAGAGGAGATGTGATGATGTTCGTCTTCATCCTTAAAGGAAAAGTAAGTTGCTAGCCCTTGTGGCTGTGGAGAAAGCTTCAAAATGGGACCCCAGTGCGCCCTAAAGGCTCAAAAAGCAGAAGGCAAACACAAAGAACCCCAAATCTAGTATTTTTACGGCATCTCACGATTGTAAGGCCAATCCATGATTTTTGGCGAGTCTGACTCATGAATTTTGAACGTTTGGCGTTGGCATACTGCATCTCGGTGCTAAGCGTTATTACTCCTTGGTCTCTGATTTTCAGTGCTCGGGCATGGGAGCAGGGGCGAGGAGGACCACGGCTACCCATCACCCACCCACTGGACCTACCCCGGTGAGTATAACAAGGCCAACAGTTGTGTTGTATTCCAGAGCAATCTCTGGCAGTTTGAATTCTCCGGTGACTCAGACTGACTGGAAATCTCACTCAGTCACCGGTTCTGACGCAGGCCTTGGGATCCTGGCTTCCTGCAAGAGAACAGCATTTGGGGGTTTTCTTTGTTTTCCCTTTGATTTTCCACCCTTGTGGTTTACCCGTTATGACCCCTTGTTCAGTTGCAGGGCTCGTGGTTCCGGTGAGGCAGCAGCCCTTTGTAATGAAAAGCGGGAAGTGGTAGGAGACTCCCTGTAAAAACCGGAGTCACCTTGAAATCCCCTTCAGAGCCAGAGCTCTATAGGCTGAAACTAAACACGCAGGGAAGGGGGCTATGGACAAGTGCATTTGGAGTAACAGAGACCTGACTCCAGCACAGTGGCTGGCGTTGGGGGCAGAGCTGATGCCAAGCAGTTTGCGGAGGCTGAGTCGGACAATTCTCAGGGTGCTCAGAGGAGAGCTCCCTCCTGGGGCTAACAGCAAGCGTGCAGAACTGAAGCAAACATGGCTGTCTGACTGGGCTCTCTCTTGCAGTGCGACACGTTCCATCCCTCCTAGTGTTGCATTTTTGGGCAGATCACGATCATTGATTTTCTTCCAGAGGATTCGTGCTTAAATTCCCATTTTCTCCCCTTCCAAGTGCATCTGAAGCAACAGAGATTGAATGGCTAGAGCAGGGAATTGGGAGTCAGGCCTCCTGAGTTCCTTTCCCAGCTCTCAGAGAAGAGTGGGGTCCAGTGGATTAGAACCAGGGGAGAGCAGGAATCAGGACTTCCCATGCTGGGGACAGGAGAGTGAGCTAGTGGATAGAACAGGCAGACTGCTAGTGAGGACTCCTGGGTTCTATTCACAGCTTGGGAGGGGCCTCTTTGTTGAGCAGGGGAGTGAGGTCTAGTGACTAGAGGAGGAGGAACTGGGAGTCAGTGTTCAGGTAGGAGTCAGGTCTCTGGGGTCCTGTTCCTTGCTTGGCCATTGATTTGCTTTGTGACCTTGGGCAAGCCCAATAGCTTCTCTTTGCTACTTTTAAATATCAATCCCTACTTGTAAATATCAATCTATGTATTTCTAGCACCCCCATCATCACAGTGTCTGAGGATTATTGCGTCGTCAGGGAGGTAAGGATACTTACCTACCTCCAAGTGGTTGGGAGAGCAGGAGAAGGTTGAGTCTTAATCTAAAAATATTTGCAAAGTGCTTTGAGGTGCTGGGTGACATTTCTGTACATTGCTGTATTCTTATGACACAAATAAAGACAAAGGCATTCCTAGGCAGGGGTAGAGCACTGATTAATTTTATCATATGATACTATTCTATGAGCATCCAAGGCCTCCCTGTCCCATCCTTCTCCCTTATGCAGAGAAGAAGGGGTTCACTAGCCCCGGAACACACACACTCCTTTACAGCTCTGACAAGGTGCAACAGTGGGCAAGCAGGAAGAGGGTTACAGATGCTTCTAGGGGCCAGCAGGGAGAGGGTTCACAATGCCTCCCTGAGAAGTGGGGAGGCCCACAGCTGCAGGCAATAAGTGCAGGTAGCTGGCCTGGGCCAGGTGTAGTGAATGGGGTAATTATCCCAGCACTCTGTGAGAGGGAGAAGTTGTTGTTGTGTGCCTGTCTCAGGGAAACATTCTGCCTCTTACTTTAACTCCCCAGACTAAAGGACTCCTCAGTGTTTATATGGACTGGGCTGTTTAATCTACGAGACCCCAGAGACACTGGGCTGTTGGATTCTAGGGGACTTGCTGTTCTTTCCGTATGGACTGTTCTAGTCTAATTGCTTGATCCCAGTAGGAGAAGCTCAGCTCTCCTCACGGCAGGTACTGATGCTGTGGTGGTCCAAGAGTTGCCATAAGGATAGAAAGGCCCAGGAGGCTCCCCTTTGCCCTCCTGCAGCTGCAAAAAGAGCTTGTGGAAGGTGAGTAGTGTGCTCTGCCGATAAGAGGCAAGGTCCTATGGGATTCTGCTATGGAGGCCCTGGTAGCACATCAGCTGGCTACTCTCAGGCCTGGGTGTGAGCTCCTGCGGTGATGTGTGTGTTGGGGAGCTGGGTGCAAATGCAGAGCAAAGCCCAGGGTGGGTTTCTACCTTGGGGCAGGGAGGGAACTATTTAAAAGGGATAAGGTGCCCAATGAAACTTTGTGGGGCTCAGGCTCTGTATCAAATGGCCTGTCAACCAGGTCAGTGGTGACCAGAAGCTGGTGCCTTACTGTCTCTCTTTGGCCTGTCTGTGAACTGGCTTGGTGGTTCTCAGCCCAGTTCCTAGCATGGTGTTCAGTGTTACTTAAGTGCTTAAACTAACACCCTTGCAAAAAAAACTTTTATCGGGTGTCTGGTTCCAATGGGCTGTGCATAACAAGAGGTTCAGAGTATCCTGCCCAGACTCTCTGTCTGGTGAGCTCAGGCCTTAAAGGCACAAGCTCCCAAGATCTCCCCTAGAGGAAAGCTGTCTGTCACCACTGTTCAGTAGTCCCCTCACGTGCAGTCTTGACAGAGAGGGTAGGAGCTCAATCAGCTGTGGGGACTGAACTCTGAACTGTCCAGGGTGGGGTTGCTACCCTCTAGCAGAGGAGTAGGTAGCATGTGCTGGGGGAAGATTAATTTCCCCATGCTGTTCCTGACCTGTGGATAACCAGGCCTCAGTCTCCAAGCCTGTGGGGATGACCATTTCCTCAGTGCTAAAGCTGGAAACGGAAGAGAAATACAGTTGAAAACTTCCTGTTCCATTAAGCTGCGAGCCCCAGGGACTGTGTTCATGTCTGTTTCTTAATGGCATTCAAAGCCACTGTAGGAGGGATGTCTAACTGGTAAGCGAGATGCAGGGAGAACATCCCTCTCCGTGCAACCCCTGTTCCAAATCCTGTGGAGAAACAGGCTTGCCATGAGCGCAATGGTGGTGTCTTCTGTGTATCCCTGTTTCCTGCTCCTGCCCCCCTGCTCTGTTGTACAAACCTCTTCCATGTCTTCTTCCACCCCCACCCCAGCTCCTGAGTGCTTGCGGGCTCACAAAGGAAGAGAACATGCCAGGGAGAGTATGCATACTATGGTAACCTAGAAACTAGTCCTAAGGCACTGTGACATCAGGCTATGTAGAGCATCTGAGTGCCGGTCCAGAATTAGAGTTCTAATGTCTGGGCCAAACTAGATAAGTTGCACTGTGGAATTAAGATGATGTACTTAAATCCATACAAGCCCCTAATGTAGACACACCTAAACTGATTTAATCCTTGGGTTTAACATAATTTTGCTAATTTACTGAGGCAAGGGTTAATCTGGATTAAGTGTGCCTGCACAAGAGGTGGGCACCAGTTTGGGCTTTTTCTTTTCTAAAGGTCTTTAACTTAAACCAGTGCAACCAATGGTGTAGGCAAGCCCAGAGCTAGTCACAGGGAGGGTAGGAAGCCCCTTGGCTTGGTCTTGAGCATCCGCTGTGTCTGGGTTCCCAGCGGGATGTTGACGGCTGTCAAAGCCGCTGAGGATCAAAAAGGTTAACAGTGATCACAGCAGAGTCAGATCTGTGCTCCTTGGGGTGGGAAGTGTCCATGGAGAATGGTGCATGCAGCTGTCTGTGAGAAGGGGGTGCCTGGTTTCTGGGGCTGTGAGCAGTGTCCAAAGGGAAGGATGCTTGGTGGTTTGACTTGGAGCATCTTTATCTGTGTGCAGGCCAGCAGCCTTGGGGAGCTTGGCTTTGGAGCCTCTGGGGCTGAATGTGGAGGTGATGTGGAAATGCTTCACGCTCCCTGAGGCTGTGTTTGTGTCAATGAGTTACACCTCGGTGCGATGGGGAATGCCCCGAGTCTCTCCTTCCCACGGTTTAGGACACAAGCCATGGCACAGGTACCTCTGGGCAGCAGCCTGCATGTGACTTAAACTGAGCTTCATGTCTCTGAGTCAGACCTGAGAACGTGGCCATCATCTACCTTACGTAATGTGTGGCAAGGGAAACAGCTTGTGAAGAACCGGCCCCAGGGCCTTCCCACCAAGTGAATGGAATCCGGCTTTGCTTGGGGAGAGGTTGGATGTAAACGCTTATTAGTAATGAATATTTGTATTACACGACAGCCCAGAGGCCATAATCAAGATGGAGTGGCTCCATTGTGCTAGGGGCTGTACACCCTAGCATGGTCCTGAGTGGTGTGTGTTTGAGTGATGGCCTGGTGGGTCAAAGGGGATCAGTAGTTTCTTTTCTCCCTGCTGGGATCGTGCCGCAATGTGCCAAGCTTCAGAGCTGCTGCCTGGCTCCGAAAACCAAGGCTCTCGTACACAGCCCTGTGTTCTCTGCATCTGCCTTGTGACGGCAAAATGTACATCCTTAATACAGGTCAAATGAGAACCCCCAGAAAGAGCTGTGTCACAATGTGTATGTGGCTGCAGCAGGCTGGGTATTGTCAGGTGTCTTTATGTCCTGCCGGTGACAGAATCGGTAGCTCTGACATGCTGTGTTTCAGTGCTATTAACTCCAGGCGATTCAAGATTCCAAGGTCACCCCTCCTCGCTTAGCTCGAGAGAACAGACGTTGGTCCAATAAAAGATATTACCTCACCTTTCTTGTCTCTCAAGAGAACTTGGCATGCATACCAGAGCAGTCATGTGACCCTCCCCAAAAGGACCATCCGGCATGTAAGTGCCAGGCGTGACTCCTGGGAGGGGAGTTCGTGAATGGGGCAATGATTACGTGGGCTGGAGTGATCGCAGGGAGGAGAGGGCGGACAGCCCTGCTGCTGAGCGTGCCGTACTTTGGCAACAGGCTGCAATACTTGGGGCAGGGGAAGAAGCTGGATTGTTCACAGTGTGTCACTTTAGAGGGATTGTTGGCTCCGTGGCTCGGTCTGCGCTAGACACTCTTGGGGAAAGACTGGGAGAGTGAGAGCCCTAGAGTGGAGGGCCAGTGATCCTTCTGCTCTTGTATCATGGTGAAAAATGCCAGAAGCCACCTGAGCCCTGTTAATGCCAGCGCTGCCTGCAGAAAGGCTGCACAGCGGGAGAGATCCCAAAAAGGCTTTGTGCAGACAAGGCCATTTTAAGGGACTAGACTAGCAAATAGGTGGAGGTACACTGCTACAATGGAGGCCTCTATGGCACCTTGCCAGAAGCCTGAGGCCCCAACTTGCCCATGTATTTAGTGTATTGAACTGACTGGTGTTGTGAATCACTGCCCCCTACTGGATCGACTCAGAACTGCTTGTTTGTTAAAGGCCCTATAGTGCTAACAGATGAGGGAAATTCTCCTTTTAAGTGACAGAGGCTTGTGCTGTTTGGAGCAGGGGGATCTGCTCCCTTGGTGTAGTAGAGGGACAATCGTGAAGCTCGTAGGTAGCACCAGGTCTGTTATGATACTTTGCTCTCTGCTTTCACCCTGGGATCTTAAGGCATCTTTCAAAGGCGGTTAAGTATCACTCTCTTCGTTGTATAGACGTGGGACCGTGGGACCTTGAAATTGAGATTATTCATGTCTGTTAAGGTAGTGCCTAGGGACCAGCCACACGCTGGTGCCCTTTATGCTAGGGACGGCACAAGTGCAGGACATTAGTCACTTCCCCGAAGAGTTTATCATCTGAATGTATGGCTTCGGAGAAGTGGCAGAACAGGAAACAGAATCCTAGATTACAGATTTCCCATCTGTCTGCATTTCAATAGTGCCTCGAGGAAAGATTTCATAGTTGGGGAGAGTATGTGTTTATTTTTTTTAAGGAAAAAAGGACCATTGTGAGTGTCTAATCTGACTGGCATAACACAGACCTCGACCCCATTGTGCTGGGTGCTGTATAAATGCATAGTAAGCGGCAGCCCCTCCCCATTGCACTGACCCCTAGAGCTAATTGAGCATTAGCAGAAACAAACCAGCCGTGATGTCTGCTTGTACTCCCACCTTGTTTGCTCGGTGAATATGTAACACCAACAGACCCTGGTTGTTGGTGGGCAGGATCGAACCGGAGGCCTCTGGAGCTTAAAGCATGAGCTGCTACCGCATGAGTTAAAAGCCAACTGCCTGTTAGCTCAGGCTGTAGAGCAGACTCATTTTATCTCTCGCTCTAAGTGGTCTCTGTGCCACTAGATGGGACAGAACACCACACCCAGGAGGTGTGTGGGTTACGTACTTCCCCGAGCCGAGGAAGCGTGTCCCGAGCTTCAGAGACTTCCCAGATGAGCCCCCACTTGTAAAGCCGACAGGCCCCGGTCGTTGGCGGGCAGGATGGGACCTTTGAAGCTTAGTGCATGAGCTTGTATTGCATGAGCGAGCTTTTCTTAGCTAAGGCTGTAGAGCAGACTCATTTCACTCTCTCTCTAAGTGGTCTCGGGGCCACTAGAGGGGACAGAACACTGTACCCAGAAGGTGTGTGGGTTACAAACAGATAGCGCTGCGGCTTCTTCCTTGTAAAGTATACCAGCAAAAAACCGCTGTGAGATCAGCTCCATCACCTGGCGATTACAGGGAGAGGGTGGCAACAGGCTGCATTTCAGGCCTTCTTGGGTTGTCATGGGCCTGAGGACCTCACTCTGGGAACCTGCGATGAAAATGGCTGGTGCCTCTCTCAGCATGGCTAATACGTAAAATTGGCTGTTGCTGATTTTCCAAAGAGGTTTGTCTCTGTGTCCTCTGCCTGCCAAGTGCTGAACTTCTGACTTTATTAATGGGACCTGATTTTTTTTCCCTAGCTTCCTTCCAGATGAGCGTTGGTGGTGGCTTTTTCTTCCCTTGAAACTTGAGTGGCTCATCTGAAGTACAGAGATCTCCCCATTTTAGTCTGGGAACATGGGTGCTGACCACTGCTAATCTCCTTCCCTGCTCTCCTCCAATAACGCACAGTGGTTAAAAGCATTTTCTCCTCCTTGGCATTCCAAGGCATGCCAAAGGCACCTGAGTCCAGGAAGTCTTCAGAAAAACAGGCAGGATCTTGGGATATGCTTTCTAATATAGGATGCTCCTCCTGGGCAAAAACAAACGGAGCCATCTGTCCCTTGATAAATTGGGGACGGGCAGGGGGGGATTAGAGACAGACTGATAGAAGCGTGTGATCTAACCGTAACATAGCCCTAACAATTCCAAATACCTGTTTCAAACAAAACTTTGAGAAGTGGTTGCTTGTCCTGTTGGGATCCAGGAAGTGAGTGGGTGGAAGCCTGCCCACTGCTAAAGGACCTCCCCCAGCCTAAGGGGAGGATCCACAAGGTCCAGGATCTCAATTATATCTTTAGTTGTCCCACGTACTTAACAGGGACAGGAGTGAGGTCACAGGGCTAAACAAAGGGAACCTAATGGGGACACCGAGCAGAGAACCCCAGCGCCCACTGCTCCTAGAAGGTGTCAAGGAAGTCAGCGGACGCCACTGAAAGGAAATCTGCCAGGATGCGTGAGCGGACGGAGGATCGGAAATAGGCCCCACAGTCGCAGGAAACCCCGGCAGCCCGCTTCTACTCTAGTGTTGTAGATGGCCAGTTTGGACAGTGCTAGGAGGAGGTTGACAAGGAGGTCCCATGAGTTTGTGGGGCCACGGAAGTGGTTGATCGTCTCATTACAGCCCAGGCCTCTGTACCTCTGATCCGGTCCATGATATATAGTTGGCACTTATTCCAACATGACTGACCATAGCTGCCTGTTGGCAAACGGTGCAGACAAAATCCAGAAGCCTGAACTGTGGCAGGTAGAAATCGTTTCAGTTAATCTCTTAACACTGATTGCCTGCTAATACAGTGAATCTGCTGCCATCTGTGTAACATGTTGTGTTTTTCTTACATGTGAGAGCGCTTTGGCCCAGTGGCTGATGGTGTACCTTGTGCCATGCCTGAAACATCATGGATGTTGCTCAAAGCAGTGATTATAGAAATGTCTTGTTTGCCAGACCTCTCCTGTGTCGCTTTCCTTATGATCCGATAAATGCTGCAGATGCCCAGATACAGGCTCCTGCTAATTATGGTTGGCTCCCTCTCTGTGCACGTTCAGATTCATCCCACTTCATGTTCCCTTGAGTTTTCGAAGCTGCCGCTGTATGTTGCTTTAAAATGATGTTGCCAATCTCTTGACTGAGATTTTCATAAAGACCGTAACTTTTCCAGTCAATAACCAGAAGTGCTTTTTAATGCATATTTTCCTGGACCATTAAAGGAGTAAAGAGCCCTAATTAATGGGGCGTGGGGCAAAACACTCTGTCAAAAATCCAAGGTCCTACTATCATTCTTCAAGGGACCCATTTAGCAAATATGAATCTCAAATGAGCCTGGTGCTATGTCTTGCAGTAGATATCTTTATCTTGTAATAAAAATCTATTATGACTTTTAGATACGAGAGAGTGGTTGATGTGTAGAGAACCAAGAACTCTTAGTAATGTCTCCAGAGTCCAATTATCCAGTCCTGCATTCTTAATTACCTACTGGGATGAAAACAATGACGACAAGAAAATTAACAAGAACAAATCAAGATTGTACAATGTGTGGGTCCTTAGTTACATACCTGTCCAGTCCACTTAAATTATGAGTAGAGGTGGGTGGAAAACTGTTTTTGTTTGCCACCCTGCAATGACTTTTGAGTATCTGAAACTTTTTCCCGTACCAAACCAGCATGAAAAGTCAAACTCATGTTGATTCACTACATTTGTGAAAAATTCAGAGCAGGTCAGGTTGAACTCAAAACAAAGATGTTTCAGCTCTTAATTTACCTCTCTTAGCATAAATTCACTAAAATTTGAAAGTCATTTTGAACCAAAAACTTTGTTTTCGAAAATGACAAAGTAGGATGTTTCAACAATTTTGAAACTCTGAAAATCGGGAGATTTGTCAGAACTGACCCACTCCTGCAGTTTTGATTTCAAGGATTTTCCAAGGAAAAAGATCTTGTCCAAAAATTCCCAACTTCTCTATTTATGGGAGCAGTGCCCATACCCTGTGTGCTGCAAATTCTTCCCCTTGATAAGACCCATTGAACTCTGCCTTAAACCGTGGCCATAGTTCTTTAAAGCTCTATGCAGCACGTGAGCCAAAAGTGTACGATGCGGCAGGGTAGGAAACCGGTAGAGAAGATGTTGGATCAAATGTTCTGGCCTCTTCCACGGCTCGTGATCTACTGGAAACAGGAGAGGATAACAATATTTGGATGTTCCCCCAACACGTTCAAAGTGGTCTGTTATTGGACCGAGATCACTATTGCTCAAACTTGTTAGCGATGACACTCTAGTACCTGAGCGCCACGTGAAGAGATCAACCCCTGCTATCCCAAATAGCCTATTGCCAGGGCTTTGTTAACCAGGAGAGAAATTTCCAAGGGGAATAGACAAGCAACGCCTCTACCTGCTGCCATGGACAAGCCAGCTCAGAGGACTGCTTCTTGCAGATGACCTAAAAATGGCAAGACCTGGCCTCTGATTGGGGCAGATAGAAAACTCCCTTGCCAAGGCCCCTGCCCTTGCAAGTTCAGTTCTAGCAGCCACAAGTAGAGGCTGATAATGGATGCACTGGGTTGTTTTAAAAAGCAAAACAATGCTCTAAATCCAAACCTTGCTGTGCTGAGAATTGCAGGAAGACCAGGAAACTGCTGCTTTCCTGCGTTGCTCAAATATGGGAGTATCCGTACCTCCAGAATTGATTGAGGCTATATTGCTGTGCAAAGTTCCCTGTAACTTTAGGTTCTTCACTGGATCTTCTGATCTCGGACTAGGTATGTTCTATTACTGAACCTGCACTGCTATCTCTCCTTCCATGCAAAGATCAAGACGATTGTCGGTCATCTGAAAGAGAGGGGAATTATCAGCATGTCCGCTCTGTACTGCGGTTTCCCAAATCAAAAAGCAAGCTGGTGTTAGCGCCCAGGTCTCCTGCTGCTGTGTTTGGACCAAACAGCCTTACTAAAGGATCGAAAGAAGCAATGCTGTTTAGTTGCAATTTTGCAGTCACAGTGTGCAGAGCCGGCCCAAGAGCAAATGGCACCCCAGGCAAGGAGTGTCTTTGGCACCCCCCTCCATTTGTTAAACCTTTGAATACCTTATTTTTTATTGCATTTGTAGCCCATTTCACAACTTGGGTGCACGGTTTGCATTCATGATTTATCCCTGTCCTATAAGACTGACTGGCGACGCCCTGCCCCTTGTACCTGCGAGGGCATGGCAGACAACATTCTAGGAGGTTTGAGGAAAATGTCATTCTCCAAGTCTGGAAGATTCCACGAGATTCTACAAAGGTCTAGAATATTCTAGGAGGTTAGTGAAAAATGAATCCACATACAGAATACTTGAAACATGTTACTTCAAAAGGGAAGATGGAACGTTTATCGCTAACAACAAAAACACCTTCTCCTCCCCAAGTCCAGTACCCCCAAGCCTGGCACCCCAGGTAGTCGCCTGCCCCTAAATCCATCCCTGGTTATATGTCTTACTGCCAACTTTCTTTTTTAATTAAATATTTGCCATGTAGGAGAGGTTTTTAAATGATGGCATAAGAAATTGGACACCTTTCTTTGCTCTGCATCGGTAAAGGAACATAAATCCCCCCAAAAGTTTTATGGGGAGATAAATTACTTATATTGATTGAATGACCAAATAAACTGAAAAGAAAAGCACCAGCCACTGCTCTGGGCTCCTGTGTCTTGAGGCCAGAGATATTTAGTTGCTCTGACATCCTTTCTCTCTGCAGGCAATTAACATCTTGCATCTTATGAGAATAGAGGTCACTGCGTAAAATTTACTGCAGGTAAATTTAGACTCCATGAAATAACTTCACACGGCATGGAAAATCACTGCCTGGGGAGGTCAGGGAGGCAAATCTCGTGTCTGGATTTTAAATCGTGCTGATTGGAAATTAATCTTAAACTAGAGCTGATTGGAAAACAAAATCTCTGTCCCCTGGGGAGATCCAATATTTTGAATCTAGCTTTTGTTCTGAATTAGAATGAAAAGTCAAATCTTCACGAATAGAAGTTCTGAAAAATTTTGATATGGAAAGAAATGTTTAATGGTAAAAATCAATATTCTATTTTATATTGACCCATTAAAACTAGTAATACTGTAGTCAAGATAAAGTAGAGTCAAATGTTTCAACAGGATCAGAACAGGAATCAGTGATTTGTTTTGATCCTTAGCAAAAATGACATGTTCCTGTGAAATATTTTGATTTTTGGCAAGACTGCATTTTTCTGCAGTGGAATTGAGCCCATTTTCCCCCAAAGTCCCTAGCTAGCCACTGTGCCATCCAGGATATAAGCTGGCATGGATGGACTCTCCTTTCCCTCTAGTGCACAACTGGTCTTGTGTGTTCTGTGGGGGTTCTTTCTAAAGCATCAGGTACCATGGAAATCGATTACTGGACTGGATAGGCCCGTGACCTTATGTTTGGCTGCTGCAGCACCTGTTCTGGATTCTTTGAATTCAAATTGCAGGCTCACAGTCCACTAAAAATTGGACTTCTGTATCAAAATGTCTTACCATGTGTTAGTCCCCCTGAGTGTTGCTTGGAATCTTTGCCGGTTACAAGTAAGAGAAAATATTTTTCTTGTTGTCTGTGTACTTTTGTAGGTGACGGTATAGTTTCACTCTTTACTCTGTAGGATTAGTCAATTTACCCTTCTCTTGTGTGCAAGGACCTTTGGAGAACAAAAACTGGCAGAGGGGGGTCAGGAGGAGCTGGCATAGGACCTGACACTACTTTAATTGTGCCTTCAAAGCCTTATGGGAAGATATGTATCTTCTCATTTACTGAAGCACCAAGAAAACCAAAAGGAAAAGCACTAGCCAATGCACTGGGTTCCTGACTCATTGGCGAGAGATCTCAGTCGTACTGACGCGTCTTCCAAGCACACAAACCACCAGGAAGTGCCACTGGATGGAATGTTTGCTTTTGTTCTTGGGAAGCATACGGAGTGTCACGATCAGAGAACTCTTTGTGATCTGATGGGAGGAGCGGAAAGGAGCCTTACTTTTCAACTCCTCTCTTGGCATGATTCCTACTTACTCATTCCAGTGTGAGTGGGTGGAGGATCAGGTGGAGTGGAAGAGGTCTGACACTTGGCACATTTAAAAGGCAAAATATGTACTCTTCAGAAGTAAATGGATACATCCTATCAGGTGGAGGTGATTGATTTGACACTCTCCAGAAAGGGGTGGCTGAAAGCATGTGAACTATTCAAGCTTCCCTCAAGAATCTAGCATCAACCTAAACAAGAGTCTCCTCCAGCACATCACTGAATTAAAGCATAGTGCTGCATCCTGCCCTCAGACCTATTCCTGTCTTGTTGAGTGATGCTGAACAGATCTCTTAATCATTCTGCACTGCTTCTTTATGCATCTGTAAAATGGGTCTATTATTTATGTAATATCCATGACCTGCACAGTGCTTTTGAGAAAGAGGGGGGGAAAAAAACTTGCCTTCTCCAAAAAGTTGGTGGCTGTCTACTGCAGCCAGTCAATATGTTTAATAAAGTTGTTTGCTGGGATCAGAACTGGTGCGTGTCACTCTATAGCTGGGCGAATCCCCACTGTGCCTGATTTAGAGCAGAGAATGGCTTCCCCCGCCATCTCAGATCGCTCCAAATCGGAGACTTGAATCTGGGTTTGCCACATCACAGGCTACTGCACTCGCCACCCAGGTAGTGTGTGTTCATGCTCGTTCGTTCTCTTCCCACCCCCGCAGGTCCCCCCCCAAACCCCTCACAACAAAACCCAAGCCTTCCTGGTGCAAGTGTTACGCTGCTTCATTGGAACATTTTTGCCGAAGTGACATACGGCGTCAACATTTTTACTTTGGGTGGGGGTAGGGGGAGAGCCCTCACCAGGAAGATTACTGAAAACGCTCTCTGAGCAGTTCTGGCATTTCGCCCCCCCCCCCCCCCACTTACTGAGAAACTGGGGTTTCAGTAAACAAAAAAAAATTGATAGTTTTTGCTAATGGCACGAATGAGCCATCAGTTTGCCACGTAACTTCCAGGTTTCTGAGCAACTGGTGTTTTTGTTTTTCAATGAGGGGAAAAATCCTAGTTGGCTCTGTTTTGCTGAGAACTGATTTTTGTGTGGTTTTTGTTTCAGATTGGATTGTTGTCTTTTGGGTGACTTTGGGTTTGTTTGGCCAGTGAACCAAAAATCACCTGTTTTCACAGTTCTTACGTTATTTCCTCACTGGCTCAGAGGCCTAAAGCACCTGTAAAGAAAGATGCCGTAGACAGGCTGAAGTATTGTTTGCTTCATTGGCAGCCAATATTGTCTGTGCGTTCTGAGTCTCCCTTTACCAGGCATGTATGTGGAAAGCAAACTGTCTATTGGCTTGAAGCCTCCAGGGAGGTGGGAAGCGCTGGCTGATGGTCATTTGACTTTGCAAATTAACATAGAAGCCACTGTACTGAGCTTTGCAATGTGACTTGATGCCTGTAGCAGGCTCCACTCAGCAGTGATGGGCATAGTGTTCTTGCTGTCATTACAGCTCTGCCCTCTGCGAAAGTCCTAAGATCATTAGAAGTACTCTGCAAATAGATTTTTAGGGATAACACCCAGGTTCATCTTACACACGATACAGCAAAAAGGCTTGTTCCCAACTGCTCAGTCTGCCTACACAGTTGCTAAGGGAGCTCTGTTTGCCCCTTGCCCCTCCTCCTATCCCTTTGCTCATACTGTGTTTCATAACTATCCGTGATGGAAGTGGTTGACTGTGTGTGTGTCCTGCTCTCTTCCTCTCTGGTAAGCACCTCCCCTGAGCGTGCCTCTTTGCAAGCCTGTCTTGTCTTGCTGCAGAATGGTGCCCAGAGCCTTGCTCCAGCTCAAAGCCACGCCCGGCGAATGCACTTGATATAGTAAACAGTAGGCCGCATGGGGAGGCGGGAGCCCAACAGATGCCACGTCACTGTATCAAAAGCGAGCGAAGGGCCCAATGTGAGCAGCACCAACAGGTATTTATTGTGATGCAGGGGGTATCTTTGGGGGTGAAAAGCAGCGAGTGGATTAGCTATCAGAAAGGACGTGAGGCAGTCATGTCTAGTGGTGAGAGCAGGGGAGATTAGGACTTGAGGACTCCTGGATTCTGCTTTTGATTGGAGTGTGTGTAACCTTGGGGTTCCTCATCTGTGAAGGGATGATGCCTTTCTTAAAGGGATCTGAGATTTAATTCATGTCCCTGTCCTTTACTGAAACGTCTCCAGGAGTGCAGTGACTGCTTGTAATGCATGGGAAGTACGGATACATACTGTGTAAGACTTGACACCATGGCAGTGAGGGGTGGGGGTGGAATGTGTGTCTGCACCAATGTAAATCCTAGTGTAGATGCACTGCTGTGGTGTGAAAGTGACTGACCCCAGGAGTTGCCCAATTCAAGCCCCTCTTTACACCGGTACAGCATGTCTATGCTATGGGTTACCACTGTGCAAAACCCCTCAGTGTAGACCAAGTGCCGCTGTCCAAGCTCCTGGTGCTGGCTGACCCAGACTGGGTGCTGTGGGGTGGATCCCAATGTGAGTAGACCCTGCAGTAAATGTTACAGTGGATGCCTAGGAGGATGCTAAGAACTCTTTTGTGACCAGTTACAATAAAGGGACTGAATCTACCAGGAACCGGGTTCTAAGCCATTGAGCAAGTGGGGCAAACTTAGGGAAGTTCTCAAGGTGTCACCACTGCCGACATTCTGAAATGAGTTGGAGAAGATGTCAGCAAGACGGATGGAAGGCTGGGCCTGCAGAAGGCAGAGCACGGAACTGGATGACTCAAGTGTTCCTTGCGAGAGCATGCACAATCCAAGTTCTCAAGGCCACGTGAGTGTCCCCTGGACATATCTCAAGTGGGTATTGGCAACATTGTGGGTTGCCTTGATTAGGTTTCTCCATCTCTCAAAGGAAGAGACCTATCAAAACGGGGAATTTCTCTCTGCAGTGGGAAAGGTGAAATGTACACTGCCAGCTATCTTGCTCACCTCAAGTAACACAGAGATTTGGTGGCTCGCAGCCACGTAGCAAACAGCGCGAAGTCATGCGTTTCGTGCTGTGGGGCTAGAATTTCCCTTGATCAGCACATGCAGCTCCCGCTGACCTCATTAGTCATTCCACCAGTTATACTGGGTAACAAGGAGCTCTTGAGATTAACTCCTGGATTACAGTAGAGGATGAGAATGTAAAGCCTGGCTGTGCAGTTGTTGGTCATGCAAGCAGGCACCTTGATTTCTGTGGGAAAATAATTACTCACCTGAATTGGTGTTTGCAGGATCAGGGCTCTAATTATAGGGCTTGCCCATCCCTGAACGTGGGAACGCTGTGCGATTATTTGGATGGCTCCCATTACATTCCTGGTTCCTCTTCTGTTGGTGAACATGGCATTCTCGCTTGCCCGTGCTCTCTCTGCATGCCTGTAACTATTATGTTATGATGGCTCATGTGTTGTAATACATATAAGCAAAAACACTGTCAGCTGGGATTGACACCGCCAGAATCAATTAGCCAGCCGTCTTTATTGCGTGGTGCACCCTACAAATAAATGTCTCAAGACTGGATCCTTCCCGCTTAACTTGGAGGCAGTCGCTAGGGGATGTAGTAATGCAGAGATTCACTCTTCTGGTTCTTTCTAGACATGCACCCTCTGAAAATTAAGGTGGGGGCCCCAGAGTTTGCCAGTCTAAGAACGTATGCCAAAAGCCTTCTCACAACCTACTGAGATGGGAATAGGGTTTGCTCAAACCTGGGCGAGTTTAGGATTTATATAAATGGGGATCTGGGATTGTCTAGAACAGGGATTCTCAAACTGGGGGTTGGGACCCCTCAGGTGGTCAGGAGGTTATTAGATGAGGGGTCATGAGCGGTCAGCCTCCACCTCAAACCCTGCTTTGCCTTCAGCATTTATAATGGTGTTATTTAAAAATGTGTTTTTAAATTTATTTATAAAGGGGTGTTGTACTCAGAGGCTTGCTATGTGAAAGGGGTCACCAGTACAAAAGTTTGAGAACCGCTGGTCTAGCAACTAGAACAAAGGAACTTCAATCCAGGATTTGCCGAGAGCGGGGTCTCTCAGAGCTGTGGGACAGGGCGTTGAGATTCCTGGGTTCTATTCCTGCTCTCCCACTTGTTACACTGCCTTGGATCTGTATCTTAACCTCTTCATCTTTCCGTTTCTCGGAACATAACCCCTTTCTCCATGCTCCCACCCAGGAGGTAGGTAAGTGTTTGTTTGTAAAGCGCTATTGGATCCTCTCATGAAAAGCCCTATAGAAGGGGTAGCATGTAAAATACGAGGTGCATATTGAACTGGGGGACACCACGTACAAAATGACTGGTCACCCCAGACTGGTCTCTCACTCTAGGAATTAGCAGCTGCCCTTTTCCTCTTGGCTGTTTTGCCTCTCCTCACATATATTCTCTCTCTCTCCCATCCCTGGCTTCCAGTCTCGCCCTCTGCTCTCCTACTGAAGAAACCATCTCCATAGCAACCTAAAATGTACCCTCCCTGCTTCCTCAGCTGGAGATAGAGGACAACTCCCTCTAATGTCAAGATCTTCCCAGAAGGAAGCCTATCCACTAACCCTCATTGAATACTCCGTGCCCTCCCCTTACCCCACACACAAGAGAACAGGGAGCCAGAATCGGAACCTGTCTCTAACTGTCAAGTCTGAGATGACTGACCGTTGCAAAACCCGTTCGGCTTCAGCTCCTGATTCCCTACTCCTCTCATTTTCCCTCCCTGGCACCTGCTAACTGTCACTCTGGCCGGGCACGAGGAATGACTGAGGGTTACAAAGTCCAGCCCACTGCAGTGTTTATCTGCCTGCTTGAGGCAGATCAGTTCCCTGCTCCAGCCTGGCCTGATTCTTCTGCTCCAGGTAAACTGCAGAGATTTGGGGGGTGGGCTATGACCTGCTTCAGGAGAGGGGGCTTTGGAAGGGCTATCTCCTCTCCCTGTTTGCTCCCTAATTCTTCAGGAGTAACCAAGAGAGGCAGAAACCCCCTAGTTAGGTGCTCCAGAGAAGGGGAAAGACATGTAAGGAAGGCCAACAGGAAAGATAGACTCATGCTTAATGCGCTTAAGTGGGACTTGTATCCAACTCCTGCTTGGCCTTGGGCAAGTCACTTAATCTCAGTCCTCAGTTGCCAGTCATCTGCTTGGCTGTTGTATCCATTGCAGGCTCTTGGGCGGGGACAGTCTCTTACTGCCTGTATGTACGACACCTAGCTCAATGGGGCCCTGTTCTCTGGTGGGGCCTGTACGGGTGCATCTACGTTGCAAAAGAAGACCCAGGTTGGCCTGGGTCGGCTGACTTGGGATGGGGGGGCTATACATTTGCAGCATAGATGCTCAGGCCTGAGCCCGGGCTTTGAGACCTTCCCCCCAGGCTCCAGCCCAAGCCCAAACATTTACACTACCGTTTTATAGCCCCAGCCCGAGTCGGCTGGCCCCAGCTCTGAGACCAGTGGGGTTTTTTATCGCTGTGGGGTTTTTTATGGCAGCGTAAATATACCCAAAGCGTCCTACCACATAAAAATCCATAGTTCTCCTGGAATAAGCACTTCGACCCCTTCTTGATTTACAAATTTTGAATAATGATACGGCTCCACTGAAGGCTTAAAGGTGTCCCAACCCCTCTGGTGGGGGACGGGCTCTGCCTAGTAACTGGAGGGAATCCACTTCGAGAGGCTGTTGTGGAACCGCTTGAAGTGAATTAGTGTGTGATTGTCGAGAATGGGAGCCCCAGCTGTAACATCTTCCTGGCTTCATAGCTTATAAAGGCAGCGTGTGGTCATCTAATCTGACTTGCCTAGCACAGGTCAGAGGAATTCCTTGAACTAATTCTTGTTTGAACTAGAGCAGAGATCTTAGTGTGGGGGGGAACCTCCAACCTTGATTTAAAAATATGCAGAACGAATTCCTGTTTGTTTCCTAGGTCTCTATACTGTGCTCCTGGCTGAGGCTCCAAAGCCCCTTCTCACTCAGTGATGAGCTGGGGGCGGTAGGAGCTGGCTAGCTGCGTTGTCCATGGAAACTGTTCTCTGTAGTTAAGTGCACTCATTTGAACTTCTTGGGTGAAATGAGGCCGTGTTTCATGCAAACCTCCCTCTTCTTCCCCCACACTGCGAAGCTGTGCTTCAGTGTGTTACAAAAAGCAGCAGGGAACTCGAATCACTACTCAGAAGAGAGAAACCTTGGTTTAACCCTGGCTAGTACCGCAGAGAAAGGATGTCTGCTTTGATCACTGACTAGCCAACAGGGTGTTGTCCCTCAGGACGCGCGCTCTCTGAGCAGTCCACTCTAAGACGCGGTACATATGGATGGGGACTAGGCACTACTGTAGTCCAAACAATACTCTGGAGGCCTGGGTATGCTAGGCACTGTATGTGCATAGTGAGAGGATTCCTGCCCTCAAAAGCTTGCAGTCTAAAAGGATAAAACAAAGGAGGGGTGCAGGGGAGGCAGAAACAGAGCCAGGCTTGTACTTCGGGGAATCAAATCCAGGTCTCCTAACTCCCAGTACAACATGGGCCAGTAGATGGGATGGTGGATCAGAAGGGAGACCAGAAGACTATGTCTTCTCTTTCTGGGGTTTTCTGGGTTCAGCCCAAAACCCCATCCGCTCCAACTGCGTGTGGGTTGGAGCTGCAGTATTTATTCAAAATGCAAGAACTGCCGTGCTAGGTCAGACCAATGGTCTGTCTAGCCCAGGATCCTGTCTCCGGCAGAGGCCAGTACCAGAGCTTCAGGGCAGTGTAGCAGGCTGCGTCCATGACTGTGTTCAGGAAAATATTGGTAGATCCATTGCTATAGCTGCATGATGCTGGAAGAAAGGACGACAAGACCTGGGGGAAGAGAGAGGGAGTATGGCCTGGGGGGCATGGCGGAGTAGTGGGTACACTTGAAATTGAGTTTGCATCAGGTACAGCAAGGGAAAGCCACTCGCCGTCCTCTCCCTCCTGAGTACCCAAAGCCAACCGCGGAAGTGCAGCTGATTGAATTTTTTTCTGAGGTCTGCTCAGTTGCCTGTTCTACAAGGTAGCAATGGGGCCCTCCGAGGAGCAAGGCCTTCCTAAGGGTGAGCAGCAGATAGCCTGGCAGGAGTCCTGCCTTCCCTGGCGCTGTCTGTCATTAGTAAATGCAATTACCCTCTGACATAAGGGAGATTTAAAAGATGTGGAATTGGCAGAGGCAAAAGTGATTGTAAGAATGGCTTTACTTTGTCTGCAGCTTATCTCCAGGACTAGAGAACGAGCAGGGCTAAGAGATGCAGTGGAAACGCTCACACTGCCAGTGAAATAGCAAGGTAGCTGCAAACAGTCTTGCTGAAAGGGAGATGAGGTGCGTTCTCTGGTGGAGGGCTAGCTCTTCAGGAAGCCGCTGTACTGCGCTCGGTGCCAAAGGGAGCCTGCGTGTGGGAGGAGAGGCCTTGCTGAGAAGGTCTGGGTTGCTGCTTTGCCAGTAGGAAGCTCTAACCTGATGTCCCTTGGTCCCTGACAGGTCAGGATGAAGCTGCTGGCTGCTGTGGTGCTGGTTGCAGGCCTGGTTGGCGTCGCTGCCTGGGGAAGTGAGGCCTTCGCAGGGGATGAACAGATGGGCACCTGCGTCTTTGAGAAGCTGACCGGACAGGACTACAAGTTCTGCAGGTGAGCAGCTTCCACTTGTTGCTGTGCTCGGACATGCCAGTGCCCTGAAACACCATGTATCTGGGGGCCCTGTGGAGGAGCAGCCTGCAGGTCCCAACATGCTCAGGAATGTAGGACTTGCCATTCCAGATTGACCTGATAAGCCAGGTGTCCTCTGGCGGCCAGCTGTAGGCTAAGCTCATACGTCAAAGAAGGTAGTTCCCCATGCAGTGGGTCTCCATGTGTAATCCTGCACGCAAAGGAAGGGAAAGGACAGTGACCCTTCCTGACCCTTGTGGTAAACTAATGGTGCCCTGAAGCATGAAATCTGATTTCCCTTCTCTTTCGGTCTGCAGTTACAAATGCTATTGGTCGTAATGTTATCCAGGTCCTTCGTAAATCTAGTGTAGTGAATTCGAGCCTTCACTGCATGGCAGGGCAAAGCTAAATTCCTTGTCTGTCTGCTCTGATGCTGACCTTAAGTTCTGACCAAGATAAAGTACAGGCCACTGGGACTTCTAGTCTTTGTGTTATTTTATGCAAGGTTGGTCCTTGCATCCTCACCTGGTCACGTCTGAGTCATTCCTTGACCTGTACAATACAGTCAATTGTAACTTTATTTTGTATAGCCTGTCCCGCAAAATGCTTCACTGCCTCAAAGATGAAGATAAATAATAGCTAGAGCAGGCTTAACCCCCCCCCCCAAACATGTTTTTCTTGTGGGGTTTTTCACATTGTTTTCTAAAGAGCTTTTTTGCAGAGATTTTTGTTTTGAGGAAAGGCTATTTTTTTTAAAAAAAAGAATAGCCAGGGTAGGGGAGAGACCTTAGAAGTTGAAAAGTGAGCATACCAAGAGATGACTTGAGCTGAGCTTTGAAAGGGGGAGAATGCAGGAAAGCTACTTTTACGGGCCTTGGGAGCAAAAGGGAAGGCATCAAGGTTGTGGGGAAGTAACCCACCTTATGCCTCCTTCTAACAGCTGCTCCACTGGAGAATAATAGGCCACTAATGTTACCAGCTAACAATGGTGCCCCTTCGCTCAGGTTGTAGGAGATCTGTGGTTTTGGTGCTGAAGGGCTGTGGCTCAAATTCTGTTGAGGATTTGTGTGGGGTGTTGGACACAGAAGCCCAGCTAGGAGGCTGGTAGTAGACAAGAAGGGACAGTGCATATGTCTTTCCTTTTTATTTTTAACGGTATTACTAAGGACTTTTGCATAAAAAATAGCATTTCCATTTTTCCAAGGTGAACTGAAATGCTCTTTTTAAAATAAGCAACTTAAACCAAGCTCCCAAATTATTAAAGTCAGTGTAGACTTAACCTTGCTACTTAGTAGTATATTTTATCCCATCTCTGATTTCCTCCCACGTGTCACAAACAAGAACATCTTGCTTTGAACTCTCCACCTCTCCTGCCCTATGTGCACAATCGTTCCTGTCTTGTGCATATATTGTGGATTCACTTAGCTTCTCCCTTGGCTGGAGGATTTAACTGCTCCTCTAACAAGGTTCATGTCAGCTCCAGCTAATCTTTAGGGCAGCCCGAAGCCATGCCATCTCCTTTCTGTTGATCTGCAGCCTGCATAAAGGCATGACCTGTAGTTCTGATTATAGTGCAGTTTGTTGTAGGCCCATGACAATGGGCAGTTCCTCTGTAGTGTTACATGACGTGATAAGGAAAAATGATTCAGAAGTCTGCCTTGGGTATTTATGTGGCCCTTGGAACTGTAGCATCAGAGTGCCCCCTGATGATGGTGCATTTTTAGCACCGTTTTACAGATGGGGAAAAGAACTGGGGCACAGAGAGATGAAGTGACTTGCCCAAGGTCACACAGGAGGCTTGTGGCAGAGCAGGGAATTGAATTGGGGACTCCCAAGTCCCAGACTAAAACCTTAATCGCTGGGCAAAGGAGAAGGGAAGCATGCCCCAGCCAGGGGGACTCCAATTGCATCTCTTGCTTTTGTGCACCTTTGGGAAATAAACCACAACGGAATCTAGCACAATGTTATGACACTTCAATGATCTGCTTCTAACGACAGGTGGGCTGGAATTTCCCAGTTAGGGTGGGCAGGTACAATAGGTGCTAACGATGTGCCAAAAGGTCTCTGAAGATCACAAATGGCCAAGCGCTGGGTTTTACATCTCAGATCCCAGCTCAGTAAAGCACTTCCATTGTGCTCTGAGAGATGAACCACTAAGGGAAGGCTCAAGGGGGCTGAGAATTCACCTTCCTTTCAGTATCATGGGGCCCTGGTTTAAGGACTTCAGAAAATAAGAGCTGATTCGCTTCCCCACAAAAGCAGCCCTACACACCACAGTCTCACCCAAGTGTTTCTCTCCTCCTGCCCTTTATTCCTTTCCAGAGGGGACTTGGAGGTTTTCTACCCAGAGCTGGGAGATGTTGGCTGCACGTACATCCCCAAGTGCAATCAGTACCGGAAACGGATCAGCAAGGAATGGCGCAGCCCAACGATTGTGTATCCACAGGCTGACAAGGTAAAGCCTCAATCAAGTCCCTTCTGTGTAGTTGAACTGGGCCATATCGAACAATCTGTGGGCTTTTGTCTAGGTATTTGGATTGTGGATTAAATGTGGACAAATCTCTCACGTGATCTTGAATCAGTTTGCCTTAAACGGGAGGCATTTATTAGAGAAAATAGCTACCACTTATAGATAGGCACCAACAGGCTTCCACACAGCTCAGGCTCCGGCCTTGTTTCCCAAGGACCATACCCCTGCCTGGAACTCCACACTGTCCACAGACTGTAGTGTCTGAATAATACACTGCAAGGAAGCGCATAGTTAGGAGACCGTGTCCTCTGGGAATCAGGGAACAGGAATTCAATCGTCCCGTTCTCTTAAAGGACAAGAGCTGTCTTTACACTGGGGAGCCTAATTTCGTTGTGAAATACTCAACCACATACCTCTAGAACCTGAAGTTTTTCACTGACCCCCCTCAGCAGATGGGATTGTAGCTAGTAATCTGTGCTCTGCATAAAACATGCTCCCAGGGAGGGAGCTAAGTGGTTGGTGTTGAGCCCAGACAGAGCGTTAAACTTGGGCGCTCTGCGGGGGCTGCTTGTGTTGTGGAAGAAAACCAGCTCTTGCTTCAGCCAAGCATCAAAGTGCAGCTGAGATGCATTGAGTGAAACAGGAGATTCAGATTCTGGGTGGGACTTTAAAAAAAAAAAAAATTAAAAATTCCTCATTGGTCTCTGTCTGCGTCTGTTGTCTTCAGTGGAAAAAGCCTCCACTGGCCGCATTGGGAGCGGAGGTGGACCAACAGCTGAACATATACCCAATGGACTTGGCCCTGGCATCTTCATAAAAGTGCAATTCTAGGGCTGTTGGACATAAACGTCAGATCAAATGTAACCAGAGCTTCTTTTCTGTAACTTTTTAAATTCACGGACACTAAACACGGACTGCAGCTCGGCTTGCTGCTGCTTGGTTTCCAAATTCCGGAGCTCTTCGGGTCAGATTTCACTTGTATTGATTTTTGAAGATAACTGCTCAGCTGGCTTTTCTGCCCAGTTATTTCGTGGATGGCTGAAGCAATTTAATGTCTGACTTTCTGATTGTTGTGGAAATATAACGGGGAGTGCTTGCGAAAAACCTCACGGTCTGTCTGCACTTCAACCATGTGAGCTCTCTTTAGAGCTCAGGTCTGGTTTTTTTTGTTTTTTTTTTTTGTTTTTGTTTTACAAACATGATTTTAAAGCAAATTTTCTTGCCTGTGTTACTAGTGGCCTCTTGGATTATTAAATCTGACCCCTTAAACAATTTTCTTTTTATTTCTGGAGCTGCTCACTACTTGTATTCCACTGCTGATGGATAACTAAACTAGACTGATAAGCAGGGTGAAGTAATATCTTTTACTGGGCCAACTTCTGTTGACCAAAAGAGACAAGCTTACACATAGCTCTTCTGAAAAAACAAGGAAACAAAACCCCCTTTGGGCTGGTCAGTTCCACTTTGGAATCTAGTTGGTGTCCCTTCCTGACTCTCCTGAACTAGTTCAAAGCTGCAGGATTTTGGTTGCAAACCAATTATCTGGCAGATCTCAAAGTTCTCTGTTTGTTTGGATTAAAGTAGAAATGAACTTGCAAATAACTGTCTTTGGCTTGGTTTTGCAAAACTTTTTTTCCCCAAAACCTTAGTTTGGGAGCTATATTACTGGACCGTGTCCCTGACACTGTTCGTGTGCACTGTCTTGTAAAGGCAATGTTTGGTCTGACACCACAGGCTGAACAGCCAGAGTGAACTGTGTAATATGGCAACGGGTGGGGTATTGTAGTAGTGCGTAGCTGCAGATTTTTTGTAACTTGTGCAAACCGGACTGTCACACAGTCTTGTAGCTTTATTAGCTATGGGGGCGCCATGTAAAAATTGCGCCTCCAAGCATTTGTATAAAGAAAAGGAGGACTTGTGGCACCTTAGAGACTAACCAATTTATTTGAGCATGAGCTTTCATGAGCTACAGCTCACTTCATCGGATGCATCTGTATGTGCATTAGCGAATGACCTCTCCTGCCCATCTCTGCACTGCATTGGTCAGGCGGTAGGAGGCGTCGATCAGATTCAAAGACTAGCTCTTATTTCTAAACGACACAGCTTGGTGTAGCTGCCCCGGGATCTTTCCCCAGGCTCCTGTGTCCTGTCAAGGGGCACTTGGAGTGGCTGTACTGCAGTAGCAAGGGCTTTGGAAGAAGTGACTCTGAGCTGAAGTTGACCCAGTCCCCAAACCACCTAGGCCTAGGTGAATGCGCCGCACGGAGCATAAGCCAGTTTTCAGGGAGAGATGGAAGGGAGTAGTTGTTCCGTACCAACAGCAGCCCCTGCTGGCCCTGCAGGAAGCATACAGGTGTGTCTTGGCTCAGGCTGGCTCCAGACAAGGAGGAGAGGGGCTGGTGGTATCTGAAAGGGAACAGGAGGGAGGAAGGTTTAGGGGCGAGGTTTGTTCTTGAGACCCATTTCTAGAATCAATTACTCGACATCTCCTTTAACCCAGTCAATGTCTGGCTCTTGTCGGAGGCTCTCTACCAGCAGCAATCTGCCTGAGAGCCTCCTCTTCAGTCCCTATGGCAATCACGAACCAGCCTGGGTGTCGAGCGACAGCACATCCTACTACCTTGCGGGGGCATCGCAGCTTGGGGTCCATGCTCAGTCCATCGCTCCAGGACTGGGAGTGCTCTGGAACTCAGTGAGGGAGCACCTGGTGTTGTCATGGATGCATGGAGTGGCACTGATGGCATCCGGAGTGAGAGCTACCCAAACCGCCGTCTGACGGAAGATCACTGTGAGGAGAGCCATTGGCTGTCTGGAAAAATGCTGAATGCCTCTGGGCTTGGGCACTGGCGCTGGCAGGATGGGATAGGTAGGGGAAGGGAGAATGGAGAGGAAACCTATTCACCCCACTGTGAGTTCCTGGGATGGAGACCCTTGTCTAGGAAAGGGATTCACTGGCTGCTACGCTTGGCAAGCTAGAGGGTGTGAAGCAGGAAGCCCCTGTGGGTGGGCACTGGGCAGTGAGAGATCGTGGTTGTCAGCAACGTTGTGCATCATGACAGCTCTTGACCCCACAAAGAGGGGAAACAAGTAACTAAACATGACCCAGCAGTAAATTCCCTCTCCTCCTCTAGTTCTTTCCCACCTGTCTGTTTCGTAACCCAGCTGGTTAACCAAGCCTGCTTGGGGAATAAGCTACTTGTAGCATGGTAGCGACCCCTATTGGGCAATGGATAGAAGCCAAGCTTTTGCTTCGAGTGACACTTGTACTGTGGTGGCCGGATGCAGCTGTACAGGAACAAACCCTGAAGGCTTCATGACAAACTCAAAGGGTGGGCTGGGTTCAGCCAACCTGACCCAGCGCAGGAGCAGGGGGAACCAAGATCTGAATCTCTCTCTAATGTTTGGGAGTTTGAAATCTGATCCTGGATCCAAATGTTTGCAAATGGGCCCGATCATTACATTTGGGCCCAAGTCTGAATTTTGTGTCTTGCTCCCATCTCTGCTTTTGAACCACTTGGAGGACTGTCACCAAACAAAGCTTGATGGGTTTAATCCCAGACCTGGGAAACTTTGTGGTGAACCTGAATCTTGGGTGGACTCTGAAGTGAATCCAAACCGAATGTTTCCCTGGGCCTGCCTGGGGGTATCCCTACCCTCCAAGAGGGAAGGGTCTCACAGCCTGGGCTCCAGCCCAAGCCCAGATGTCTGCCATTACATTGCCATTTTATGGCCCCCTCAGCCCTAAGTCCGCAAGCCCAAGTGAGCTGGCACAGACCAGCTGCAGCGGTGGTTTTATCACAATGTAGACGTACCGAGAATGCCTTCCCGATTCTCTTCCATTGGCTCTTTAAACTGGACTCCTCAATTAGCCAGAATTCTTTAGGACCAACCAGCAGCAATAGCTTCACGGGCTCAGTCTCTTGGTATTTCCGTTCTCTGGCCGGGGAAACTAAAAGCTGGGCCCTGCTGAATGGGCCAAAGCAAAGTCAGCCAGGAACCTGGGGGGCTATTCAGAGTGGTCCAGGAGCAGTGGGATTTGATTACCCTCTTCGTGGCCTGGGGCTGGTCAGACTTGAAGTAAGATACCATCCCTCTGCCAAGGAGATTGCAGCCTAAGGAAGACACCGACCACATGCTGCTCACTGGGCAAAGGCTCTTGTCGTTATTCCTTGGGCATTGTCGCTGAAAGGCTTTCAAGAAAAAAGGCATCTTGAGGAGGGATTGGAATGAAGAGAGGCAGTTCCAGGCATGAGTAGGAGCAGAGAGGAGACACAAAGGTGCGATGCAGGCTGCTGGCTAGTTACGCAGCTAGGAGATTGAGCTTCGCTTCCTATCTAGCCATAAAGGAGAAATAAACAGCTGAACGTCACCAGAGCACGACCGTCACTGTAAGCCAGCGTGTTAAGCCTGGTGTTTTTCCTGCTGCAGCATGTATGTTGCAAACCAGTAAATAACCTTGGGACAAAAAGAAAAGGAGTACTTGTGGCACCTTAGAGACTAACCAATTTATTTGAGCATGAGCTTTCGTGAGCTACAGCTCACTTCATCAGATGCATACCGTGGAAACTGTAGCAGACTTTATATATACACAGAGAATATGAAACAATACCTCCTCCCACCCCACTGTCCTGCTGGTAATAGCTTATCTAAAGTGATCATCAGGTGGGCCATTTCCAGCACAAATCCAGGTTTTCTCACCCTCCACCCCCCCACACAAATTCACTCTCCTGCTGGTGCTAGCCCATCCAAAGTGACAACTCTTTACGTAATCAAGTCGGGCTATTTCCTGCACAAATCCAGGTTTTCTCACATCCCCCCCACCCCCATACACACACAAACTCACTCTCCTGCTGGTAATAGCTCATCCAAACTGACCACTCTCCAAGTTTAAATCCAAGTTAAACCAGAACATCTGGGGGGGGGGGGGGGTAGAAAAAAACAAGAGGAAACAGGCTACCTTGCATAATGACTTAGCCACTCCCAGTCTCTATTTAAGCCTAAATTAATAGTATCCAATTTGCAAATGAATTCCAATTCAGCAGTTTCTCGCTGGAGTCTGGATTTGAAGTTTTTTTTGTTTTAAGATAGCGACCTTCATGTCTGTGATTGCGTGACCAGAGAGATTGAAGTGTTCTCCGACTGGTTTATGAATGTTATAATTCTTGACATCTGATTTGTGTCCATTTATTCTTTTACGTAGAGACTGTCCAGTTTGACCAATGTACACGGCAGAGGGGCATTGCTGGCACATGATGGCATATATCACATTGGTGGATGTGCAGGTGAACGAGCCTCTGATAGTGTGGCTGATGTTATTAGGCCCTGTGATGGTGTCCCCTGAATAGATATGTGGGCACAATTGGCAACGGGCTTTGTTGCAAGGATAAGTTCCTGGGTTAGTGGTTCTGTTGTGTGGTATGTGGTTGTTGGTGAGTATTTGCTTCAGGTTGCGGGGCTGTCTGTAGGCAAGGACTGGCCTGTCTCCCAAGACTTGTGAGAGTGTTGGGTCATCCTTTAGGACAGGTTGTAGATCCTTGATGATGCGCTGGAGAGGTTTTAGTTGGGAGCTGAAGGTGACGGCTAGTGGTGTTCTGTTGTTTTCTTTGTTGGGCCTGTCCTGTAGTAGGTGACTTCTGGGAACTCTTCTGGCTCTATCAATCTGTTTCTTTACTTCTGCAGGTGGGTATTGTAGTTGTAAGAAAGCTTGACAGAGATCTTGTAGGTGTTTGTCTCTGTCTGAGGGGTTGGAGCAAATGCGGTTGTATCGCAGAGCTTGGCTGTAGACGATGGATCGTGTGGTGTGGTCAGGGTGAAAGCTGGAGGCATGTAGGTAGGAATAGCGGTCAGTAGGTTTCCGGTATAGGGTGGTGTTTATGTGACCATTGTTTATTAGCACTGTAGTGTCCAGGAAGTGGATCTCTTGTGTGGACTGGACCAGGCTGAGGTTGATGGTGGGATGGAAATTGTTGAAATCATGGTGGAATTCCTCAAGGGCTTCTTTTCCATGGGTCCAGATGATGAAGATGTCATCAATATAGCGCAAGTAGAGTAGGGGCTTTAGGGGACGAGAGCTGAGGAAGCGTTGTTCTAAATCAGCCATAAAAATGTTGGCATACTGTGGGGCCATGCGGGTACCCATAGCAGTGCCGCTGATCTGAAGGTATACATTGTCCCCAAATGTGAAATAGTTATGGGTAAGGACAAAGTCACAAAGTTCAGCCACCAGGTTAGCCGTGACATTATCGGGGATAGTGTTCTTGACGTCTTGTAGTCCATCTTTGTGTGGAATGTTGGTGTAGAGGGCTTCTACATCCATAGTAGCCAGGATGGTGTTATCAGGAAGATCACCGATGGATTGAAGTTTCCTCAGGAAGTCAGTGGTGTCTCGAAGGTAGCTGGGAGTGCTGGTAGCGTAGGGCCTGAGGAGGGAGTCTACATAGCCAGACAATCCTGCTGTCAGGGTGCCAATGCCTGAGATGATGGGGCGCCCAGGATTTCCAGGTTTATGGATCTTGGGTAGTAGATAGAATATCCCAGGTCGGGGTTCCAGGGGTGTGTCTGTGCGGATTTGATCTTGTGCTTTTTCAGGAAGTTTCTTGAGCAAATGCTGTAGTTGCTTTTGGTAACTCTCAGTGGGATCATAGGGTAATGGCTTGTAGAAAGTGGTGTTGGAGAGCTGCCTAGCAGCCTCTTGTTCATATTCCGACCTATTCATGATGACAACAGCACCTCCTTTGTCAGCCTTTTTGATTATGATGTCAGAGTTGTTTCTGAGGCTGTGGATGGCATTGCGTTCCGCATGGCTGAGGTTATGGGGCAAGTGATGCTGCTTTTCCACAATTTCAGCGCGTGCACGTCGGCGGAAGCACTCTATGTAGAAGTCCAGTCTGCTGTTTCGACCTTCAGGAGGAGTCCATCTAGAATCCCTCTTTCTGTAGTGTTGGTAGGGAGACCTCTGTGGATTAGTATGTTGTTCAGAGGTATTTTGGAAATATTCCTTGAGTCGGAGACGTCGAAAATAAGATTCTAGGTCACCACAGAACTGTATCATGTTCGTGGGGGTGGAGGGGCAGAAGGAGAGGCCCCGAGATAGAACAGCTGCTTCTGCTGGGCTGAGAGTATAGTTGGATAGGTTAACAATATTGCTAGGTGGGTTGAGGGAACCATTGCTGTGGCCCCTTGTAGCATGTAGTAGTTTAGAAAGTTTAGTGTCCTTTTTCTTTTGTAGAGAAGCAAAGTGTGCGTTGTAAATGGCTTGTCTAGTTTTAGTAAAATCCAGCCACGAGGAAGTTTGTGTGGAAGGTTGTTTTTTTATGAGAGTATCCATTTTTGAGAGCTCATTCTTAATCTTTCCCTGTTTGCTGTAGAGGATGTTGATCAGGTGATTCCGCAGTTTCTTTGAGAGCGTGTGGCACAAGCTGTCAGCATAGTCTGTGTGGTATGTAGATTGTAATGGATTTTTTACCTTCAGTCCTTTTGGTACGATGTCCATCTGTTTGCATTTGGAAAGGAAGATGATGTCTGTCTGTATCTGTACAAGTTTTTTCATGCAGTTGATAACATCAGCCACACTATCAGAGGCTCGTTCACCTGCACATCCACCAATGTGATATATGCCATCATGTGCCAGCAATGCCGCTCTGCCATGTACATTGGTCAAACTGGACAGTCTCTACGTAAAAGAATAAATGGACACAAATCAGATGTCAAGAATTATAACATTCATAAACCAGTCGGAGAACACTTCAATCTCTCTGGTCACGCAATCACAGACATGAAGGTCGCTATCTTAAAACAAAAAAACTTCAAATCCAGACTCCAGCGAGAAACTGCTGAATTGGAATTCATTTGCAAATTGGATACTATTAATTTAGGCTTAAATAGAGACTGGGAGTGGCTAAGTCATTATGCAAGGTAGCCCGTTTCCTCTTGTTTTTTTCTACCCCCCCCCCCCCCCCAGATGTTCTGGTTTAACTTGGATTTAAACTTGGAGAGTGGTCAGTTTGGATGAGCTATTACCAGCAGGAGAGTGAGTTTGTGTGTGTATGGGGGTGGGGGGGATGTGAGAAAACCTGGATTTGTGCAGGGAATAGCCCGACTTGATTATGTAAAGAGTTGTCACTTTGGATGGGCTAGCACCAGCAGGAGAGTGAATTTGTGTGGGGGGGTGGAGGGTGAGAAAACCTGGATTTGTGCTGGAAATGGCCCACCTGATGATCACTTTAGATAAGCTATTACCAGCAGGACAGTGGGGTGGGAGGAGGTATTGTTTCATATTCTCTGTGTATATATAAAGTCTGCTACAGTTTCCACAGTATGCATCTGATGAAGTGAGCTGTAGCTCACGAAAGCTCATGCTCAAATACATTGGTTAGTCTCTAAGGTGCCACAAGTACTCCTTTTCTTTTTAAGGACTACACAAGGCGCTCGGCTGTACAGAATCTTGACTTATGGTGTTTAAAGTGCGGCATTCTCCTTTTTCCGTTCTGCACTGGAGAGGGGGGTGTGGTACAGCACGTGGGGATGCTGTTGCATGAGAGATTTGCAAGCCATGTGAAGTGCTTGCTGTATTTGTAGAAGACTGCTAGATGGCACCATTGACCTTTTATTCTTCTTGCAAGCACTCCAGGGAGAATGGCGATGGAATGGGGCCAGGATGCTCGGGTTACTCAGGTAGCAAGTGCTCTGTGTTCTCTTATGACCACGTGGTCGGGACCTCCTGCTTGCCTGTCATCTGAAACACCACCTGAAGAATCACCATTGCTGCCCCGGAGTGGTACACAGAGGTCTCCCATTCTAATACAGAGCAGCCCTAACCTTGTTTAGCAGCTAACGGGCTCGCATTGCAAGGTGACCGTCCTAGAGGATATGGTCTTTGAATGCAAGCAAACAAATAGCCACAGTCCATTGATGCCTCTTCTTTAATACTTTTTCTGTATATCTGATAGAACACTGAGATTTCCCGGTTTCCCGTTGATTACTTTGCCAGTCATTCTTTTCAGCACTGAAAACACAGCAGCAGATGGTGCAATCTTGAGATGCAACTGACACAGAAGAAACTTTAAGCTAGTACTCTGGGGTGGGGTTTACTGCACAGTTGATAAGCCCCTGGGTTGAGAACCAGTTTCACTGGCCACTTGGTGGTGGTAAGGAATCTCCCTCCATGTTGCCCAAGTTGTTTGAAGTACAATTGTCCTGAAAAGAGTGTGTGTGTGTGGGGAGGGGGGAACCCCTCAAGCAGCCATCATTGGGGTGTTAATATGCAGCTCTTACATATGGCTCTTCATCCATAGATCTCAAAGCACTTTAGAAAGGTCAGTATTGTGACTGGCATAGACGGGAAGTGACTTTCTCAAGGCCAATCAGCAGGCTAGTAGCAGACCTGGGAATAGAACCATTGTCTTCAGAGTGCTTGTCCATGGCTCTTGCCACTAGGCCTCGCTGCCTAGACAAAGGGCCTGATTCAAGTAAGTGAGAGTGCACTGGTGTAACCAAGGCCAGAAATTGGCCTGCAGAATCTGGTGATGGCCCATGAGGAGCGAGGTCAGCTTGCACCTCTGATCCCAGGCTGAGTTGGTCGGATTGGCAGTTAAAGAGCGTGGGGTGAAGAATCTAGCTCCCCCTAAACTTGAGCAGAATTTGTCCGGAGTCACTGAGCTGCTGTTTCTAGCACCTCTTTCTCGGGGTGAGCTGCACTTTTAATGCTAGAATTGGTGGCATTAGAAAATAGAAACAATCCACAAAACCCCATTTAACCCAGCACAGTGGAAGATTGCTCCTCCTAATCTGCAAAAAGAAAAGGAGGACTTGTGGCACCTTAGAGACTAACCAATTTATTTGAGCATGAGCTTTCGTGAACTACAGCTCACTTCATCGGATGCATACTGTGGAAACTGCAGAAGACATGAGCTGTAGCTCACGAAAGCTTATGCTCAAATAAATTGGTTAGTCTCTAAGGTGCCACAAGTACTCCTTTTCTTTTTGTGAATACAGACTAACACGGCTGTTACTCTGAATCCTCCTAATCTGGACATCAAGCCTGTTGGCTTCTAGTGTCCCCAGCAACAAGTCTTCAGTCTCTTCTCTTTTGAGACACGACTCCGCGGTTCAGCAGTTCTCACTGTTTGGACAAATGCCCCAACGTTCTCTTGTTTACTGAGTTTTACCCTCTGTCCTCCTCCTAGTTTGACCCTCTTCGTAGAAACTGCTTTCAAGGCACGCTTTTGGAGCCACTGGTGTCAGCCAGCAGGGGGCGCTGCATGAATGCTGAACATTGCAGGCTCTTCTCACTAAAGAAGTGTGTGTGCGGCAGGCTGGCTGACTAACCTGCTCCTGAACAGCTTGGAAGGTTTCCAAATAAGTCTTTCAGAGAGACAGAAAAGCACACAATGTGCTGGATTTTGCAGCACGTTATAGTATTTTTAATTTTCAGCAAGGGGCAATGCACAGTGAGATCTGAAACGCAGAGCTGACTCTAAAGGGCCGTGCTTTTGTATATATTCTTAACCCTTGAATGCCTTAGGATGCTTTTGAAGTTTGGAGGCGCTCTCGTAATGTCCGTTTCCAACAAAAGGAATTGCCTGCAGGTGAGATTGTCTGTCTGGAATTGGAAACTAGTGTTTTGATTGGGGCATGGCTGGTATAAGCTAAGCTCCAGATCTGCAGTGTGGTGTAGTTACTCATGGTCTTCAGGTGGAACAGAAGGTGCCTCCCTCTGTGGATTCCCATAGGTGTGCCCTCTGATGGACATCCCAGCGGGTGATAGCGTTTCTCATGCTTAGAACTGGGTTTTGAGGGTCAGGAGTCAGGGGTTCTACCCATCTGTCACTGACTCACTGTGTGAACTTGGCAAGTTGTTTCACCTCTCTGCCTCCGTTTCCTCATCTGTAAAATGGGGATAATGATACTGATGGGTGTTTTGCTACTTGATTGTTAAATTCTGAAGAAAGAGCTAAGTGTAAAGCTGATCAGGATTTTTCCATTTTTGATTAAATAAAATCTTTTTTGCAGGAAGTGTCTTGCTTACAGTGGAAAGCTGGCTTTTTGAAGAACCAAAACACTATAGATTTTGGTTTTCCTAGGAAACTATGCACCTCCATTTCCCATGGGCGGGGGGGGGGGGGGCGTGAGATTTTTCCCCACCAGTCCCAGCTATTAATGATACCAGAGGAGGTCAAATTCTACATGCATGTTCTGCAATCCTGCTGTGGTGATCCTTGGTAAATAAGATGTCTCTTCACAGGGCAAATTTCAGTCTTCCTGATTTGATCCTTTTTAAGCCACTGTTTTGCCTGAAGGTGGTACCATGTTTCTGTATGAACAATGTATAAAACCTTTCGATGGGGTGTCAGAGAAAATGGGGTCAGTAGCCACTCAAAATATCTGGCACATGGGACCGACTGGGCTTGGGGGGAGAGAACAAGAGGACACCAAGGTGGAAATTGTGGGGAAGTTTCACTTTTTCGATAAAATGAGTGTGAAGTGTTTGACTAGAGGACAGGCTATAAATAAAGACAACCCTGAAGTCCAGGGAAGGAAGTGATGCAGCGCTACCTTTCTGTCGTCCTGGTGTCTGGGGGTAGGGTGACCAGATGTCCCAATTAGGGGCTTTGTCCCAGTTTTTCCCACTTGCTATCTGGTCACCCTCTCTGGGCGCTTTGCGGTGATGCATAAAGCCAGGGATGTTGGAGTTATCCATGGCTTTGCACGTTCTGAGAGATTCTCTTCTCCTCCCCCCACCCTTTCACACAGTAACACACGCAAGCCGCTTTGCAGTGCGTGTTCAGGACACACAGGGGTCCATCCAATGCAACATCTCAATTTCCCTGCAGTTGGTTAGCACAGAAGCCGGTTGACCTCCTGGCAAGGATTGAAATCCAGTCCCCATCTAGTCATTGTGTATCCTGTGAGATTTCCACGTAGCTGTCTTTGAAGCCGACCCGTCAGAGGACACAGGGCAGTTGATCTTGCTGTGTTGGCGGTGTTGGGATGATCGGTGGTATCTGTAGAGCGCGCCCACTGGGGAAGGCCGGGCTGATGGAACTTTGCTTTGTCCCCACTGGAGATGAAACCATCTTCCCCTCGCCTGCTTCCTCTACGAACGTTGCCTCTTGCACCCGGTGTGTGGTGCCTCTCTCCTCCTGTCCTGGGATGGGGTATGCGATCTGTTGTCCTCTCCATGCCCCAATACCCCAGGCCTGCCCATAGGTGCTGGAACTGGGGGTGCTACCGCACCCCCTCGCTGAAAGTGGTTTCCATGATATACAGGGTTTACAATGTGGCTCAGTGGCTCTCGGCACCCCCACTACAAAAACTGTTCCAGCACCTGTGCCCAGCCTCCCAATCTGCAAAATGTGGATGGTGATGATAATGGAAACAGCAAGGCTAACTTATTAAGGCGCGTCACATTCTTGATGACCCTTGGCTGGGGGGGTGAAAGGTTCTCATTCACTGCAATCGCATAGCTCTTTAAATTTAATCTGACTGCAGGTGCTGGCAGATGGCATTAATGGTGATTCTCTTTCTAACCCCTGAAGCCTCCAGATGTGCGGCTCATTGCTGCAGGCCCATGAGGAGGGTGCTACGCTCCATCTCAGGAGGCACTTTCAGGCTGGGGTCTTGCGTTTAGGCCTGTCGCAATTGTCTGGGGCAGTGATGCTTTTGGGGCTGAAGCTGCTTACTCCTGATCTCTCAGCCCAGAGATGAGTTTGACTCTTCAGCTGAGACTGCCAACAAGGAGGCCAGGTTCGGTGGAGTGACTTTATTGGGATATGGACTCCTGTCATTAGAAACTGGGCTGAGATCCAACCAAACTCGTTTCACAGGTGGTCTGGCCAAGAGGGGTGTGTGTGTGTGTGTTTCTCTTTCAAAAAAAAAAAACCAAAAAAACACAGTTGCTATTGGCCAGCTGTTAGACACTGTGGGCTCCAGCTATTAGTAACCACATCTTGCACAATGTGTGCCTTCTCACTGACCCATAAGGTCAGATCCTCAGCTGGTGTAAATCACCATGGAACCACTGAAGCCATAGTGCTGCACCAATTTACACCAGCAGAGGATTTGGCCCTATTTCTGACTCCTCTCCTTGGTTTTAGCTATTTCACTTTAATCCGTGTTAATTTGGGGGGATAACAAAACGTCCAAGCAACCCCCAAGCTCAGGACCCAATTCTGCTTCCTTACTCTCTGTGAATAGCACATTACTTCATGAGCAGTCCTTAATATTTGAGCTCGACTATCTCTCAAGTGACTTTAGAACTGCAGTTTGCACACCCTGTGTCTACACAGTGCTTAGATACATGGGGATAGGCACGAGATTGAAACCAGAGAGACCATGAGGAGCAGAGAACATTTTGGCCTAACTTTCAGAGCTGCTGAGCCCTCCCCCTGCTCTTGCTCATTTCACTGGGCGTGGTTCGTGAAATAGGGACGGGGTGCTTGGACCCTACCTAGCTTTGACAAGCAAAGAGCCTGCAGTCTTGTCCGTGCGCCAGTGACTTAGCCCCGTTACTGTCCCATTAGGGAACAAGTGACTCCTGAGTTTGGAGTCCAAGGCGAACTGCACAGAGAGGGGAGGCTCCGTGAAAGCAGCAGAAACTTTCAGACGGGAAGGTTGTGCAGCACCTTGCATGATTTGGGCCCCTGCTGTCGCCTCCATCAGTGGATGCACTAGCTGCTCTGATAGTCTTCCACTATGATCCTTACAAAGCTAGCACCCAGCATCGCCTGCTGAGAATAGGACGTGGCCATCAACAAGCTAGCCCAGCTGCTAGCTACCTCATTTGGCGGGTCTGCTGTCTCGCGCTCGCTGGTTGGGGGATGCGCTCTGCAGAGCAGCATTAAACACTGCTCCTTTTGGTGGAGGAAGCTTTTTAATTCCCGTGAGGATCTGTCCTGGCGATGCCGTGAAACTCTCTCTTTAGCGTTTGATCTTGAGAGGAATAAAACTTTCTCTAAGCCAGGTGAGATTGTGGTGACTGGCTGCTTCCAGACTGTCCGCTGTCACCAGCTGGTGTTAAGTCAGATTGGATAGAAAAAAATGGACCTTTGAGGAAAGGCAGCTGCCTATCCACACCACACAGACTTAATGGGTGGAAATTCCTGCACCGTGATCTTTCTGAGGCGAAGAGCTTAGCAGGGAAGGGGGTGGTGCTGATGTTGAGGCTCTGGACCGGAGCTTGGGATGTATCCGTTGCCCACTTTTTTTACATTTTTTCAAGCAGACATCTTTGTGCTTTCTCCCCTGCTGCCCCTCACACTTGGGACAAGCTCCCTGTAAACCTCCCCCAAGCCACTTTGTTGGCCTCAGACACACTCTTTTGCCAGGATGTCGACAAGAAACTTAGCACACCAGTGGTCTACTCGGTTGAGACACTGCCTCTCATGCTGACCAATGCTGTCTCCTTGTGCTCTGTTGTCTGGCTGTTGCTCTCAAAGGCCCAAAGAGTTAAAGGTGTTTATAAACTTTCACTGTCTAACATTAAACAATAGTAGGTAGGTTTGGAGTTATTTTTAAACAGAGCTCTTGTTTTTTCTTGGTGACTTGGCGAACACACGAAAGCATTCACTCAAAGGCAAAGTTTATTGATTAAACGAGAGAAATTAAAACCAACATTTATACTGAAACTGTAGCTGCATGATTGTGCCATGCAGACTTCGGCAGACCGTATCAAAGTATCAGTGTCTCTTGTTTTCAGAGGAAGCTTTCTCTGAGGAGGAAAAAGTAAGTTTTAGTGCCCTCATATGATGTGCGTTCACTCATCCTGTTCTCAACAAGCAGACAGACACACGGTGGAGGAGAGAGGATAAAAAGATGGGTGAAATACAGTTTTTGTTTAATGGTTTTGGAACACTGGACCGCTGGTTAGTTGGGCGTGGCTGCTTTGGCTGACAAGTTGACCACGACACCTGCTGCTTGGAACCTAGTTAGTTATGATCTGGTCAGGGCTGTCATCTGGTTGTCGTCTTTCTCCTTAGACAAGGCAGGCTTGGGTGGATGCAGTTTAATTGATTTCAGGACTTGATGAAAAGCCAAGAGAGTGAGACAGGATAGGAGGCAAGAAACAGTGGGGCAGAAAATAACACTACAAGGAAAGGGAACTCAATGCAGAGTTTCTCCCATGCTTTTGCACTGCTGGTGATTGAATATCTCTGCTGGCGGGCTAAGGACTAGATGTTGTCATAACATGGTGACTTTGAACACTTATAGGTGAAAACAAAGTTCCTTAAAACTTCCCCCCCCTTAAAAGAATCTCTGTAAGAACCCCAAAGGGAGAAAAAGTGGGTGGCATAGTTCACCCGAGTCCTCCCACCCTGCACTATTTTGTCCATCAGTTGGACCTAAGATCCATCACACCAATTTTCATTGGTTAAGTTCCAGTTCCAGATCACTTGTGTTTTCTAACCAGCGCAGTTTCCACAGTCCTTGAATTGTATCAATAATGTGACCTTTTGTTTGAACTAATTTAGTCAGTCTGGTTCTCTTGTACCTGTTTGTAACGTTCTTTATTGAAAATAACTTGACCTACTTTCCATGGTAAATTCCAAAGCAGGCAAAAATTATAGACTAATTGTTGCAACAGCTCATCAGTCAGTCTGTCTCTCTCCACCTGTTCTCTCTCTGGGACAGGGACCATTATTTTCCTGTTGTTCTGTTTGTACAGCACCTAGTGTGATGATGCCCTGGTCTGCCATTGAGGCTCCTAGCTGCTACCCCGAAACAAATTAATATTGGAGTTCAGTTCCTGGCTCTGCCACAGGGGATTCTCCTTTGCGGGGGAGGATTTGCCCCTGGACCAGCAGAAGGCTACCACTTCATGCCAACAGTGTAGGGTGAAGTGGGACTTAAGTGTTTTGTATAGGCCTTGTCCAGGGATGCGTTTCAGCCTTCTGCACCACAGTGTCTCTGTGAGATGGGTCTAATGATACTTCCTACCTCTCTGGGGTGTGGCAAAGCGCCTCAAAGTGTTTGACGCTCTCGCGCACAATTCTGCAGAGATTTGGGGCAGGCGAGTGATCAGCCGTCTCTGAACTCCAATCTCCTCTGCGTTTACAGTAGCTAGGACGTGAACCCACAGTCCTCAGAGCCCGAGCTTCCCCCTAACCTGCTTGGGTTTAGGAAGACCCTTTACCCCATGGCAGATGAATGCATATTTGTCCATTAGGAGGGGTTTTCACACTCTGAAGCAGCAGATGCTGGTCGCTTTGATCAGAGCTGAGAATCCGAAGATGATGGGCCATGGTTCCTATTCCCCTCTGCTCACTTCTGCAACTAGGTTTGAACAGAAACTTTCAAACTCTACGAAGTTTGCATGATAGTTTCTGATTGGGATTAGAAGAGCCAGGATAGCAGTCATTGGAAAGTATCGGGGTGCGATCTGTAACCAAATATTGCAAGCTGTTGGATATTCATAACCAAACAATCCTTTGCTGATGCTTCGGGACTTGCTAGCAGAAATGGCCACAAAGAGGAAAAGAAGAATTAATCTCATCTGCGGGTAGCTGCTCAGCTATCTGTAGCCTCCCACCAGGGAAAAGAAGAATGGTTCCAAAAATATGGGAGGTTGCTAGAGGAAAAACTTAAACACGCCTTTTTTTTAAAAAAAAAAAATAATATATAGAGAGAGAGCAAAGCAATCAAAGGACAGATACCTAGATATTTTGATTTACCATTTTTATTCAATACTCAAAGTACATTCCCCTGCTAAAAAACAGACCCCCCCCCCCAACACAACTCGCCAACTTCTGAGTATTAACATGTCTGGTGTGTTAAATGTGTAATCAGAGACTTCACTCAGTCTATTAATCACGAGAAATGCCATGTCCTATGTATGTAATGGAGGCTCGCTCTGTAATAGCAAGCACCCTGTTTAATCATTGGCACTTTCTGTTTATATTCCTGTATCATGTCTCTTTAAACAAAAGCTAACTGTTGTCATGATTGTTTTGCTGCTGCTATTTACATGGCAAGGATTGGTAAACCTGTTAATGCTTCCAAAATAAGAGCGCCAGGAAACAATGGAAAAGACTGTTCTCCCTTCTTTCTCCCCTCCCCCCTCCCGTATATTTAGCCTGAAATCTTGGGCTTCAAGATGTTGCAGTCACTGATGGCATAAAGGTTTGGAGAAGCTCGTGGAAAAAGGCCACACTTACTTTATTTTTGAGCAGCTGTGTTACAGCTGGGGAGCAGGGGGAGGGAGCAGTATGGAGAATGCTTGATCTAGTGCTTAGTCAGAAACCCCTAGTCCTGACTCTGATATTCTTGTCGAGTCACTTAAGACACAATTTCTGAAGTGGCCAGGGATTTGATTTTTATTTTTCCTTTTGAAGGCGGGGAGGAGGCCAACTTGAGGCACCTCTGACCTAATTTTTGGAGGTGTCGGGCACCAGTGGCTTCAGCTGGATGCTCGGCACTTCTGACAGCTTTCTCAAGTGGGGCTTCCAAACAGCGAGGGCACTCTTGAAGTTCACTCCCTGTGCATGTACGATGGGATCAGGCTTCTCGTCTCACAGGGCTGGCCTGAGATGTATCTAGCTAGGAGACCATATCCTGCTCCTCTCCTCACCCAAGGGGTTGCTTGCATGGGTAAGGAGAATTGAATTTGTCCCAGAGTTTGTGAACAAAGACGTAGGGAGCAGCTTTATTCAAACACACTCTCCAGGTGCATTAAGGCTGGAGGAAGGTGTGTTCAAACCAATCCTTGTTTGTCTTCTCATAGTAGAACATACCAACTATCTTAGGTCTAAGGAATAAGGCCCTGAACGCTTTTTTTTTTCTTTCCCTCAGAGGCTATTGTAAACTGAGGTAGGGATGTTGTTGCTCTCTGGTTCGGGGGGGCTTTTAGTGCTAACTCCATTCGTTTCTCTATTTTCCTGTGTGGAAAGCAGGTTTCACTGCAGTGGGATTCAGAACAGCCTTGAACTGTCAACTCCCACAGATGAAAGGCACCACCACTGCAAGTTGCTTCTGCCAGCTGTGCTGAGCTGGGGCTACAGAAGCCGCCTGCTCGGGAAAGCTGACGTGCAAAGGCATGTAAGCCTCAGACACTGACTGGTTAAAAAGCAGAGGTTTTAACTCCCCCCCCCTCCCCCTGGCCTGTGCTGCTAAAGTTGTTGTTGAAACAGAATTTTCAAGGGCTGATTTTACTTTCCCCCACTGAAGCTGGCTGAGCTGGGCATGGGAAACCAGATTGGCTGGTTATCTTGTTCTTCACTGAGACTTTCAGGGCTGTCTCTCAAGGGCCAGCACAGTGTTTTGGCTGTAGGGAAATGAGTGACTCTAACTACTTCCACTTAGTTGTGTGACAGTCAAGCCAGGAAGCCCCGGCTGAGATCAGGGCTGCACAGATGCACTGAAGAGAGACTGTGCCTGTTCCAAAGAACTCGAAATCTAAACTGTCAAGAGTGGGATGGGAAACGGGCACCAAGCAGGGAAGTAACGTGCCCAAGGTGACACACTGCATCAGTTGCAAAGCTGGGAACAGAAACCAGGGCTCCTGGCACAGTCTAGGGCCTTATGCATTGTGTTATCGTTTCTCTCGCTGCAACTTCAGTTTTCTTTCCTGGCTTATGTAGGGTTTATTTTTATTTTGGTTTTTTTTTTTTCAAATTAAAATGTTTATAGTTGTATTTTAAGCTACTTTTAAAAAAAATCTAAATATTGGGTCTTGGCTACCACATGCCTCACTTCTCCAAACATCACTTTGGGGGAGTTAACATGCAGATAGTTTTCTACCTCCCATCATTCTTTCTTTCAAATAAATAAAATTGAGTATCTTTATCTACAAGCAGAATGCTCCTACAGTAAAAGTTTGTTTGCAAACTAGTACTATCGGGGATAAGTGCAGTACAATAGACACCTTACCAAAATCAGTCTGTCTCTGAAACAAGAATCTTAAACCACTTCTCGTAGGCTAATCAATCAAACTGCTTGCATCTCCTGGAGGTAGCCTAGTAGTCGTCTTTCTAAGTTAGGACTGCCGGGGAAGAAGAGGCCCACAAAGGTAAAGTGACTCTTTGCCCAAGATCGAGCAAGCAGTTGGGGTCGGGAATAGAACCCAGGGGTCCCAATTCCTACTTCAAGCCCTATACCACAGCTCCTTCTAGATCTGGCATTCGAGCCCAGGAGTCCTGAATCCCGGGCTTGTAATCTTACTGCTAGGCCACATGAGGGGCCTGTGCTTTAGAAGCAGAAGGATCTGCTGACTAACCCCACTACTGGTGTAAAGGTCTAAGTAGGCGTGGAACGCAGCATGGACCCAAGTCGTGAACAGCCAAGGGGCTTATACATGCACAAGAGGGTCTGTGATGGCAGATCCCTTTTCAGGATTGGGCCAGGAAGTTCTAGGCAGCTTCAAATGGGCTAGCCCCTTGGGATGTCGTGAGGATTAGTCCGTCGGTGTTCATGCAGCACTCTGTAGCTCTAAAGTGGAGCGAGCACCATTGGCATTGCTATTAACGTGTCTCTGAGAGTGGGGAACGGCAGCCCTGCTGAAAGGTCCCCCTGCCGAGGAGTCACTAACTTCACACTCCACCATGAGGGGCTTTCCAGAGCCTGCAGCCTCGAGCAGGAAGTCGGAGCTAAGAGGGGGAACATCTGGATAGACGGGAAATGTTCCCTCCTTGTCTCTGACGCCTCAATATTGCTTTGCTCAACCAAAAATAAATTGGAAAAGAAAATTGGACATTGCATCAATTTGGAGCAAGTTTATAAATTCTGCAGCTAAGCAATCCCAATAGAAAATGATAGATCGCCTGGGAGCGCCCAGTCCCTGTGGTGATGTATAGCCGCATTAGCTGAAATGCCGTATTACATGATTCTGCTTTATTACCAGTGTTGGTGGCAGACAGAAAAACAGATTACACTTGAGATCAAATCGATAGGAACTTTATTTACTGGCCTTTTAAAAACATATTTCTGCACTTTATAAAAACATACGGTAGATGCTATTGATAGCTTGTCTGCTTGTTAAAAAGCAATTTACCCACAGCGATTGTTTTTAAGCTGCAATTTACGACATTACCTTTTACCTACTCTTCCAGACTTCTGTTTTCATCGCTGCATTTGACGACTTCCTTAGGGGTTTCTTTGGGCTGTAACGTTATTCGCTTTGGGAGGGTGGACTCTGCTGTATCTCTGGGCTTTGTTCTTCCTCCTGCTTCGTTACTTCAGTAATTAGCTGGATGTTCCTCCACATTCGGCAAATGTTGGGCCCCATGAATACATTGTATGCATGTAGGATTAGCATGAATTTGGCAGGCAATAGCCAACATAGCAACAGCAAGGTGGACCTCTCTGCAAATTGGCTGCACTTAATTCCACCATCAAATGGGGGGTAAACTCAGTCTCTTGGGTTGCTGGCCATTGATGGCTGGCTTCCAAGTACTGACCAGGCCAAGGAGATCTTTGGACTTATTAACTTTGTATCTCATAATGTAGAGAGCCTTGGTGAGAGCTCCCATCTCAAGCGCTGAGATGGCATCCTGCTGCTATGTTCTTGGTCAGTATCAGTGCCCCTGCCCCGAGAGTTAGCTGGAGAACGTGGGCCAGGAAAATGTGTTTTAATAGTGGCTGCTTTGAAGTCAGGGCTTCATTTTTCCATGGCGGAATGGACAGGGGCTTCTTGTGATGCTGAAGTGCCATGTAACCATACAATGGGCCAAATGACTGCTGGGCTTATTAGCCTTGTGAGAGGACTTGCGTTCTTCCTGGGGTGCGCCAAATACTACAGATGGGAACCCTGACAGCTGGAACTTCTGACGCTGGAGCATGTTGTGGTCAGAAAACGCTAGTTTAGGTCCCTTGACTCACCCACTGCACGAGAATGTACGTGCTGCAGGCAAAGCAGGATAACAACCCTTCCAAGGACAGTGGATTTGTTTTTAAATAGCCCTCCCGAAGTGGCCCGAGGGGTGGACTGGCTTAGTGGTTAGAGCGGAGCAGCTGAGTCAGGGCTCCTGGGTTGTAATCCTGTCGCCATCTTGCGGCATGACCCTGGGCAAGGCACTTCCCCAGCTGTAACTGGAGTATAATGTTTAGCAACCGCAGGGTGTGGAGGATTCAAGCAGGTAAAGCTCTGTGAGGTCCTGGGATGCAAGATGCTGCACAAGGGCAAAGTGTGTGTGTGTGTGTGTTGTAGAACTGATCCATGAAATTGTTTTTAATTGTTCGCTTTATTAATATAACTTCATAAGTAACGTTTTTTATGAATGAAACTTCATTCATTCATAAAACCAAGTACCCCAATAACTGGCTAATTGAGTTTCACTTTCAATCCAGTTGCTGCTTAAATCACTGAAACTTGCACTGCTTCCACATTGTAACTTCAGCTCACTGTTTGTCATTCCTTGTACTTGTCTATATTGTAACTTCTGTTCACTGTTTGTCATTCCTTACACTTGACCATATTGTAACCCAAACTCCATTTTAACTTGTCCCAAACTCCATTTTAAAACGCTCACTTCATTTTTGCAAAACCCTGCTGTAATCTGATTAGCGTAGTTTCGATGTGGGAATGAGGTATGGATGGATGATGGAATCAACCTCCAGCCCCAGCCTGTCCTGGTGAAATAAAGTGTAAACACCAACGGCTGAAGACGCAGACAACAGCCCTGACAAAGCAAGAAGAGTCCACCCTCAAAAGAAAAGAACAAAAGTACAATTGAAGAAACCTCGAAGTCCCAGGCTGAAAGTCATGCCCGCAAATGACGGGTGATCAATCACACCGGACCCAGAGGCAGCGTGGCACAGCAAGACCTATAGGCTCCGGATTGAAACTAAAGCCTACAAAAAGCATGGGGGAGAGGGAAGACTTTAGAGGGTAATGTTCTGCTGCCAACATGGAAGGGCTTTGGTGCATGCCCAACAGAGACCCAGTTCTTTCTTGTGCCCGGCTTTCCTGGCCAGTTAGCCGCCATAAGCTGTGAACCCTAGCTGTGTTCAAGACTGGTAACTATCTAGCAGCTGCAGAACATTTTGGGGGGTGTGCGTACATAGGTATTAGATGTTAGTTATTGGTCTTCAATCAAATTGTGTTATAATAAACGTGACGTCTTGTCTTGTCCCCTGAAACGATCCTGTGCAGTTTTGTCGGTATAACAGTGTGAGCAACTGCAGTACACAGTAGCTGGAGGGCCAGCCCGGTTAGTCTGGTTGGGTTTTTTGGGTGTTTTTTTAACAAGGTTGGTAGACTTGTTTGCAGTAAGGCCACTCACCCTCTACCTATAATCCTGCTCTGTCAAGTGGCTTCTGCTGTATCTCCTGGCCTGTGTGACTAAACAACAATTCAATGTGCTTGTGAGCCGAGCAGGGCATGATCCAGCCCTGCTAGTGAGAGTGCTTCGTGCTCCTAAGCAACAAAAGAGCCAGGTGGAAACTGCCACTTGCTTCTCCGTTCCTTGGTGACAGGGCAGGTGGATGTTATAACTGCAGCTCGTTGATTGGCGTCCTTGATGCAACAGCCCTCGCGGGTGCGACTAACTCTGTTCATTATAAATCCATCTGAGTTGCCCTGGAAATGACTCCATCTCTTGATCCCAAGGTTTGTGTCCACTCTGGGCATCTCCACCCTGAACTGACTGAGCTGATCACAGATATTATGCTAAGTAACCTTACAGCATCCCCTCCTACATGGAGACTTATTTCTATCCCCTGGGGAAACTGCCCTTCAGTCTTAACCTAGCAGCTCAGCATGTAATCCCTCAGGACCATTGTTCTTCCAGAAGTCTGCCACCCAGAGGACCATGTGCAGGGCGACGTGCCCACATTAGCGTCCCTTGATCATCCTAACAGGATTGCATTTTCAGTGGGGGGGAGCACTAGTGTAGACGGCACTCTGACGCTCTTCCTGCTGTGCAATCTAATTCTACACAATGGCTTTAAAATCTCGGGTGGCTGATGAGCGTCAGCACTGCTGTGAAGTGCAGTTGTTGGAGACGTCCCTAAAATGTCGACTGCAGGAAAAAGCTCTAGGGTGCAGGGCAGTTTTTAAGCTGTGGTCTGATCCGAAGGGATGTGTAAAATGGTGTGTGTTGCTCTGAATATGGCCTTGGTGTATTGGATCCACCAGGTACCCGGTCTCAGGACTCTTCCTATTTTGAAGGGTCTTTATTTTTCTGTTCCCTTATGGTATCTGTGGCCGTTTTTAATTGTAAGATTGTTCGTACCCATGAATTAATCTGCCTCTCCTTTTTAATGAAAGGAGCCAAGAGTCTACTTAATTTCATAATGGAGATGAGCTCTGTTTGTGTCCTCTAGTGAACTGGAGTTGGTCCAAAGAGGGGATTTGGGTTGTGTTCAGGTTAATTTCAACACTTTTTTTTTTTTTTTTTGTAAAGAAACATTTCTTACAGTCTTCAGAGTAACAGCCGTGTTAGTCTGTATTCGCAAAAAGAAAAGGAGTACTTGTGGCACCTTAGAGACTAACCAATTTATTTGAGCATGAGCTTTCGTGAGCTACAGCTCACTTCATCAGATGTATACCGTGGAAACTGCAGCAGACTTTATATATACACAGAGAATATGAAACAATACCTCCTCCCACCCCACTGTCCTGCTGGTAATAGCTTATCTAAAGTGATCATCAGGTGGGCCATTTCCAGCACAAATCCAGGTTTTCTCGCCCTCCACCCCCCCCACACAAATTCACTCTCCTGCTGGTGCTAGCCCATCCAAAGTAACAACTCTTTACATAATCAAGTCGGGCTATTTCCTGCATAAATCCAGGTCTGTAAATTACAGTCTGTGCATCTTCATCTCATGGGACTTGCTACGTTAAGGACCAATGCATGAGCATTTCAAGAGGTGATGGACTAAAATTACTCTGTTGGCCCAAGCACCTAGTGAGGGACCCTGTACTGCCCTGCCAGACTGGCAGGGGCGTTGGGCTTTGCCTCCTTAAAAGTGGGCAAAATCACCATAGAGCGAGTCCTCACTCCACCGTATTGACGTGTGACCATGCCAGTGTTGCTGTGTTCTGGCAGAATACCGATTTCAGAGCGCTTCTTATCCCCTGCATGGCTCTGCAGTGCGGTCCCGTGGCTGGAGCCAGACCCTGGGGGACTTCTAACCTAGCCATCCCACGCTCATAACTGGCTGGGCTGGCTGACATTCACACCTGTGCACCATTGACGTTCCTATGTTGAGGACTGAAGGGGGAGGCGAGCAGCCTGTGGACTTGGTGCTGGCTTTCTGACTCTCTAGTGGAGCTGGGGACAGGAGACCACAAACGTAACGACTTGGGTCCAGATTCTCAACAGACCTTAGCGCACTAGGCACAGAGGTCTGCTCCCAGTCTGGCCCCGGCTGTGGGGGCTGAGTGCTCGAAGAGGAAACTCCTCTGAGCTCTCTTCAGAATCTGGTCCTTGGGAGGGGGGGAAACGTCTCAGCTGCTCTGCGCCTCATTTTCCCCACATCGGAAATGGAGCTAAACATTGGCCTGCCTCGGGGGAGGGGAGCCTGGGGCTTAATTAGCCACTTGTGAAGCGCTCCTAAGATCCTTGATGAAAGGCACTAGAGAAGTGTAAAGTATTTCACCACGTGCCCTCTTTCTGCAGTATGGGAACAGCAGGGCTGCTTGTCGGATAAGAGCCTCCTGTCATGAGCAGTCTTGGCAGAAATGTCATTCTGCATCTGTTGGATTCCCTCCACGTTTGCCGGACGCTTAACCATCCCGGACAAATGGAGTGTTTCCCGTCCCTCCGCCTGGAGGCGGGAGGCCTATTAGGTCATCTTGTCCATTTCACCGCTGCTTGGGGTGCACGTGTGCCTTTAGGACAGCTGTTTGTGCCTGTTTGAAGCAGTGGCTGATTTTACTTTGATCCCTGTAAACACTGTACAGGAATCAAAGTTTAAACTGCCTCCGATGAAATAATTGCTTAACAATCATAGAAGACAAAATGATTCAACAAATGACGATTAGGACTTGTGGTATACAGAACAGATGCATTCAGTGTACCATAGTATAATGTGCTAATCCGAGATTGACAGCACAATAATAGGAGAGAACAACCACTCTGCCTATAATTCTAAACTAAATGTGAGGCTGTCCACAGAACTCAAATCCTAACAGGCTGCAAAATTAGAGGTAAAGCAGTACCGGGTTCAAAAAGACTCATTAGTAGGTTGGCTGCCGTAAAATGGCTTGGAGGCTGCCCGGTTTCAGCTAGTAAATGCCCAAACGCTGTGTGTGCGCGTGTGCGCATCTTCTAACAAAAATGCTGAAAAGAAAAGTGAGTAACATAAATCTCTCTAGTGGTCTCAACCAGGGCTTAGCAGCAGCCTCTGCCATCCAACACTTTGGTGCTGGAGCAGGGGGTTGCCGATCTGATGCTGTAGCGGGGAAGCTCCCACAGCCTGGTGTCAAGAAATTCAACTCATCAGCTCATGTTACTGTACAGGACTAGATACGGTAACAAGACAACGGTGTCGGGAACCAAATGAAATTAACACTGATATGAACACATGAGCGTAATTGGCATTCCCCAGGGGAGTTGGGCAGTTCCCAAGCCCTAAATGGTACTGATGGGTGACAGGGGCGCCCTACAGCTCTGTCTCTGGCAATTAAAGAAGCTGGCTTGTGCTTGCTTTTCTCATCTGATCAATCAGGAGATAGGAGACATGTGCAAAAGTGGAGGCTGTCACTCTCTCTCTCTCTGAAGCCCAGTCCAAGTGGTCACTCTGGGGAGGAACTGCAAGCTTATGCAGCGTAAGTGGCAAGAAGTGAGTTGCAGCAGTGAGGCGGGCAGGCAGATAGCAATGGTGATTGGCCATGCAGTGCGCGGTGGGCCAGTGTCTCTTTACGTGGCATTGGTCTCGCTGGGTTGAATCCATGACTGCAAACTTCTGGCACCAGGCGCACCAGCCACACGCTACATCCAGGCAGCAGTGGGGACAGAATTGAGAACGACGTGCTACTCCAAAACCATAGGCCTCTACCACTTGAGCTAATCAAGCCCCTTCTTGAGCTGTGCAGCTGGTTGGCTTACAGCGCTGTGGCCTCTAGAAAGCAACAACAATGCTGAGAAGAGAGTGGGTAACAAGTCTCTGAGCAGGCCTGTCACCCCATCTGGCAGAGGGCAGTGGTGCGTATGCACTGGATACAGCCACTTACAGCTACACATTTAAGGGTCTGATAAGTCCCTCAATCCTCTCTCGCCACTGCAAACTTTCTTCACGACTTTGCCACGCTAAGCAGTGTGGGGCGAACGTTCAGGGCCTTGCACATGCTCTAGCTTTCCCTATCCACTGTCTCTGTCAGCTAAAAAAGATGCTACTGTATACAGCAGTCAGTGGAGAAGCACCCACTAACAGCAGGTCTAAATTTGGCCCAGAAATCATGAACGTAGTAAGGGCAGGGAGATCTAGCAGTGTGATGATTTGGGCTGTCAAGCAATTAAAAAAATTAATTGTGATTAATCGCACTGTTAAACAATAGAATACCATTTATTTCAAAATTTTTGATGTTTTCTACATTTTCAAATATATTGATTTCAATTACACAACCGAATACAAAGTGTACAGTGCTCCCTTTATATTTATTTTTGATTACAAGTGTTTGCACTGTATAAAAACAAAAGAATAGTATTTTTCAATTCACCTAATACAAATACTGTAGTGCAATCTCTTTATCATGAAAGTTGAACTTACAAATGTAGAATTAAGTACAAAAATAACTGCATTCAAAAATAAAACTGTAAAATTTTAGAGCCTGCAAGTCCACTCAGTCCTACTTACTGTTCAGCCAATGGCTCAGACAAACCAGTTTGTTTACATTTGCAGGAGATAATGCTGCCTGCTTCTTGTTTACAATGTCACCTGAAAGTGAGAACAGGCATTCTCAAAGCACAGTTGTAGCCACCGTCACAAGATATTTACGTGCCAGATGTGCTAAAGATTCATATGTCCCTTCGTGCTTCAACCATCATTCCAGGGGACATGCGCCCATGCTGATGATGGGTTCTGCTCAATAATGCATGTTCATTTTCATTATCTGAGCCAGATGCCACCAGCAGAAGGTTGATTTTCTTTTTTGGTGGTTTGGGTTTTGCAGTTTCCACATCAGAGTGTTTCTCTTTTAAGACTTCTGAAAACATGCTCCACACCTCGTTCCTCTCAGATTTCGGAAGGCACTTCAGATTCTTAAACCTTGGGTCGAGTGTTGTAGCTATCTTTAGAAATCTCACATGGGTATCTTCTTTGCATTTTGTCAAATCTGCAGTGAAAGTGTTCTTAAAAGGAACAACATGTGCTGGGTCATCATCTGAGACTGCTATAACATGAAATATGTGGCAGAATGTGGGTAAAACAGAGCAGGGGACATAAAATTCTCCCCCAAGGAATTCGGTCATAAATTTAATTAATGCATTATTTTTTTAACAAGCATCATCCGCATGGAAGCATGTCCTCTGGCATGGTGGCCGAAGCATGAAGGGGCCTATGAATGTTTAGCATATCTGGCACGTAAATACCTTGCAATGCCGGCTACAAAAGTGCCATGTAAATGCCTGTTCTCACTTTCTGGTGACATTGTAAATAAGAAGTGGGCAGCATTCTCTCCTGTAAATGTAAACAAACTTGTTTGGCTTAGCGACTGGCTGAACCAAGAAGTAGAACTGAGTGGATTTGTAGGTTCTGAAGTTTTACAAGTTTTTTGTTTTTGAGTACAGTTATGTAACAAAAAATCTACGTTTGTAAGTTGCACTTTCGCTACAATGAGATTGCACTACAGTACTTGTATGAAGTCAATTGAAAAATACTTTTTATCATTTTTATCGTGCAAATATTTGTAATAAGTATACACTTGGATTTCAGTTACAACCCAGAATACTATTTGAAAATGTAGAAAAACATGCAAAATATTTAAATTTCAATTAGTATTCTATTTAACAGTGCGATTAACTCAAAAATTAATCGCAATTAAAAAAAATTGTGATCAATCAGAGGTTTAATCAGAAAAAGGAAAAGGAGTACTTGTGCCACCTTAGAGACTAACCAATTTATTTGAGCATAAGCTTTCGTGAGCTACAGCTCACTTCATCGGATGCATACTGTGGAAAGTGTAGAAGATCTTTTTATATACACACAAAGCATGAAAAAATACCTCCTCCCACCCCACTCTCCTGCTGCTAATAGCTTATCTAAAGTGATCGCTCTCCTTACAACGTGTATGATAATCAAATTGGGCCATTTCCAGCACAAATCCAGGTTTTCTCATCCCCCCCCCCACAAACCCACTCTCCTGCTAGTAATAGCTTATCTAAAGTGATCACTCTCCTTACAATGGTTTAATCAGGTGCGTTAACTGCAATTAAGCAACAGCCCTAGTGATAGTTAAAGTAGAGGTGAAAAAACAAATCTTCCAGCTACCGTGGGGGGGGGGGGGGGAGGGATAATCACCTTTGCTCTGCCGCTGCATGGGATATCATCCTTTATTTGTACCACCTCTGTTCTGAGGATCTCCAAGAAATTTATAAATAACTAAACCTCACACCATACCTGGGAGGGAATTATTACTACTCCTGCTTTTATAAGTGGGGGAAACTGAGGCACAGAGGTCTGAAAGACTTGCCTTAGGCAAGGGAGGGACTTGTCAAAGTCATGAACTCAGGAATCCTGATGTCTAGCTCTCTGCTCTGTTAGTAGTGCATGCTCCCTGCCATAGCTAGCAACAGAACGCAGGAATCCAGATGCTTTGCTCTTTGTATTTCACTAAACATGGTAGTGCACCATGTTTCCCCATGTCGGACACTGTGCAATCCTAGAAAAGATAGGATCTCAGCCCCCTCCACCCCCCCCCCCAGGTCTTACCTCTAAAACACTGCCAGGCCACCCTCTCTACCTCCCTTGTGGCTGAGTATAGAACCCAGGAGTCCTGACTGTCTCCTCATCTCACTATTGGATATTACTTCTGCTCCGATTATACCCCACAGGGTGAGGGGGTGTCCTAAGGCACCTCTTAATTTTGCTGCTGTTGATCAGGCTTTCTTTAATTAGCTATTCGCAGTTTGAACAGGCTTCCTCCAAGTGCTGGGACTTTGCGCTAAGTCTGCAAGATCAAAAGTGATAATATTTTCAGCTCTAGTGACAAAACAGTCTTCATCTCGGCTCCTGCTTTACACACAAACCATGTGCTTATTACTCTAACATATAATTTTATTATATTTTATTATTAAATAAACATGCCAGAAAATATTCTCTTTTGTGGGGGAGGATGAAAAGGTGTGGTAATTAAAACTTCTATCCATCACTGTTTAACTCCAAGAGATAATTGTGTTGCTTCTGTAGATGTATATTTGATGCTGAATCATGCCGTTTTGTTTGAAAGACTCTGTGTCCAGGTGCATACAATGTTATAACATGCCATATATCCTTTGGAACAGTGATGGACGTGTCCTAAATCATGTGGGACAGAGCACTGGGCTGGGAGTCAGGAGAACTGGGTTCCATGCCTGGCTCTGCTGTGGACTTGCTGTGTGACCGAGCAAGTCAGTGATTGATTTTTTTTTCCCCTCTGTGCCTCAGTTTCCCTCCTGTGTGCTGTGGATCACGAGGCTTGGCTTTGCAAAGCACTTTGCGAGTGACCTTGTAAAAGCCCTGTCTAAGAGCTAAGCAGAATGGTATCTGGACAGGCACCCTCATTTTGAAAATGTGATTTTGAGGTCTCTATGGTTAGGCAGACACATCCACATTTAGGCACCTTTTAAATAAGTGGCCTGCAGTTCCACCCGCTCTCGCCCCTCCATCTCCAGGTGTTGAGTTCCCATTGGCTTCAGTGAGAGCTGTGAGTGCTTATGCTTCTGAGATCCTTGGCTAAGTATTACTACAAAGGGCCTTAGGCACCTCGGTACAAAGCATAGATCCTCAAAACCCTTGCTCAGCTGCCACTTAACTCTGCCCGGTGCTTCGGGCACTCACCTGTGAGGCCAGAGACTTGGGTTCAAGTCACTACTCTATATAGTAGGGATTTGAACTGGGGTTTCCCACATCCTGGGTGAGTGTTCCAATCATTGGGCTAGTGGGTATAAAGGGGGACCCGTCTCCTTCTCTTTGGCTTTCCATGGGAAAGGGCTGACCTGACTTAGCTGCCCAACTCCAGGAGGAGAATGGGGCTTAGGCCACTCCCTTTCCTTGATATTTCCTACTGCCTAGCTTAGGTGACTCCCTGCTGAGCTTGCTGGCTTCTGTGACCCTTCTCGGGTGCCTAACTCTCCCCCTGCAGGGTATAGGGAGCTTGGGCGTCTAACTCAGGGCTGTGAATTCAACTGGGCAGCAGAGCACCTTAACGGTAGGCATAGCAATGCTGAGCTTTAACCCCTTTGTGCATCTAGCCCCAGTGCTCATCTTTCTATCTACTGCACGTAGCATTCAATCCTCCCTCCAGGGGATGCTCTGTTATCTTGGGGCCAGCCTGCAAACTGACATGGAGCCAGGGGCCAAAGCTGACAGTTCTTTCCTTCTGACCTGGGCTTGTGGACCCGTCTCTGCTCTCAATGGAAGACCAACCGGCCCCTAAATAAATAAATCTTGTCAATTCCCAGGAACTTGCCTCAAGGCTTTGAAAAGCGATGCATGAAGTTGGGTGCGCAGCTTGATACCAACCCCCGCAAAGGGACCTGATTCTCAGACAGTGCTGAGTACCCGCTCCCTGAAAACCAGGATCTTTTGGAGTGTCTCAGGTTAAAAATCTTCTCACTGCAGTGCATCACAACTGTGTGCCATGGCGTGCAGCAGGCTGACTGTAAGCCATGCAGGAGCATGGCTGCCAGGATGCAGCCCTCTTCGGGTTGCACAATTCTCCCTCTAAGCAGGAACTACAGGGCAGAACTTCAGTGCAGGAGTCCAATGGTATCTTTCTCCTATGGGTGTCCTGGATGGGGGCTTTGTGAACCAGCTGATAGCGAACCAGCCCAGGAATCAGGACTGCTGGGTTCTAATGTCAGCTCTGCCACTCTTCCTAGTGTGGCCTTGGGCAAATCACTTCCCCTCCTTGTGCCTCCGCTTCTCCGTCTGTCTAACAAGGCAATGACACCGGCTCACTGATGTAAAGCACTTTGAGATCGAGAGACGGGAAAACCCTCTTCTTTGCGGCATGTAGATAGAGGCTAACGCGACTTGAAAGCGAGGGTGGAAAACAGTTTTTGGAGAATAGGAAACTCTCTCTCCCACACACGTCCACCCTTCACTCATTGTTATACCCAGCCTCCGCCTCTGAGAGCCTTCTGAGCTGTTCCGATAACTTGCTTCATCTCTGCCCTCTCCTCCCCGACAAACTCAAAGCCTGACCTGCTGTGGGAGGGGCTGCTCTTGTGGCATGTTTTCTCCTCTTATTCACTCCTTCCGTGGGCCGTCCCTAGGGTTCCTGGGTCTGTGTTGCTCGCTGCCCCTCTATTCAGTTAGCCATAGGCTGTGTCTACCTTGCAGTCGTAGGTGTGACCACAGTTTAAATCTAGCTAGTGCAGCTGAAAGTAGCCTTGTAGATGCAGCGGCATGGACCCGGGCACAGGCTAGCAACGTGAGAACCTATTCAGGGTGTACAGCCCACGCCACCATATCTTCGCTGCTATTTTTAGCCGTGCTGGCTAGATTGAAGCTAATGCCAGTATACCTGCCTGAGCTACGATTGCAGTGTAGACATACCCCTAGACACAGCAGCCAGGCTTGCCAACAGCCTGCTCTCAGGTGGTTTCTAACTCTCTTTTGCCAGCCCCTGAGACTTTGCAGTGTTCCAATAAACGGCCTGAAGTTTTGAGCGCTGGAAAGGGGAAGGAGGGAGCAAGAAGACCAACTGGAATGTGGTGCAAAAGAGGTGCACTTTGCGTTGGGGGAAGCATCCCTATTCTCCCTGTCATACCACTTTTGTGAGGTAGCCCCTACTGGTGTGCTAGGCACTGTACAAACACTGATGTATTCATGGGACACCTGTCCCGGTAGCATCTGAGCGCTCCTAGCATCCCAGTGGATTGTGTGGGCTCTGAGCAGGGCCAAGTCTCCGGGGAGGGGGGTGGATGCGCCCACCTGCCTGTTGGCCTCTCAGGAAATGAATAGCTAATAAGAGATTAGAGGGGCCTTTGAATGTGTTTAAGTCTGGAGTATGGCGACCGCTTTCTGTGGCACGAGGTGCTGGGGGACCCGTCAGTTGTGGCTGCTGTCTTCTGCTCCGTTGCCTAGGCTGATGCCCCCCCCCCCCCCCGCCAATGCAGCCTTAAATTCCGCCCGGTGGTCCTGGGTGCCCTGGTCTGGACCAGGGGGAGTCAAACAGCGCAGCCTTGCTCGCACGCATGATGGGCAGAGAGAAAAGGAGTACTTGTGGTACCTTAGAGACTAACCAATTTATTTGAGCATGAGCTTTCGTGAGCTACAGTGAGCTGTAGCTCACGAAAGCTCATGCTCAAATAAATTGGTTAGTCTCTAAGGTGCCACAAGTACTCCTTTTCTTTTTGCGAATACAGACTAACACGGCTGTTACTCTGAAACCTGTCATGATGGGCAGAGCGTGCACGGGAAGGAGAGATGGCAGAGCTGCCAGGTTACCGAGGAGGCGAGCAGAGGAGCAATCCCATAGCATTGTTTCTGGCATGTTGCTGTGCGGTGCTTCCTTCTGCCAAGCCTCTTCACCAGCCCTCCCTACTCCCCCTGCCCACCCCCCATGTGCCTGCATGGGAACCTTTTAAGGGAATGAGTAACTCTTCTAAATTAGGGGGGATCTTCCTGTGCTTCCGAGCAAGCGGCAGAAATCCTGGGCTTTCTTGCTGCTCTCCGACTGCCAGTCTGTCACAGATTTTGTTTCTTCTTCCTGGGGGTGGGGGCGGGGAGGATCTCAATTATACAAGGCTGGGGTGGGAAGACTATTTCAGAGCACTCTTCCCTGCCTACAAATTGCAGCTTAGAATGTGACAAGTTACAAAACACTTGAGTCATTTCTCTCTTTCCCCCACAAGGAGCGAGGCTGTTCGGTTTTGGTTTGGGGTTGGGTGGTTTTTTTTTTGTTTTTGGTTGTTTTTTTTTTCCCCTCTCTTCCCCCTCTGACTCTCTGCAACCCACACTCAGGGTATCTCTGAAGCAGTGTTTATGTAAGCTGCTCATGTTCTGCTGAGCCGCAGCAAGAGGCTGTTGTCAATTCTGAGGAAAGCCCACGTCTACCCACATAGGATCTCCCAGGCAGGGTTGTGTAACTCAAGACAAGCAAGCATCACTTGTTCCAGAGCAGAGTGGGTTTAGGTTGGTTGAAACTCCGATTGCCGACTGAAAGACCCACTCCCATCCGCTGTTTAATGTATGTGTTTAAAGGACACTCCCGAGGCCGTGCTCTTCTGTTTAGGTGCAAGGGAACTGCAAAGGCCCTGCTTACTAAGCTAGAAATCTTGCTCACAGCTGCTCCAGTTTCTTAAAAGATGAGGCATTTGTGTGTGCACTGCACCTAAAAATAGCAGGCCAGGCTCTGCGCTCTGTTACATTGTTGTCTATGCTTGAGTCACTCCTGATCAGCAGAATCTGGTCCAATGGATGTAGGCCAGAAACACCACATCCTCATAAGCTATATGTGTATAGCACCTTTCATCAAACAGGATCCCAAAGTGCAAGTATCACCATAGTGGAACATGGCAACCCTTCTCTTCCAGCAAAGCTACTCTCTAGTGTTTAGGAAGAGAAGTGCCATGTAACTTCTCCACCTGAAACTACAGAGGGAGGAGTTTTAGATCAGCAAGATTGAATTCTCCAAGTAGGAATTTGGTCAGGTAAACTAGGTAAACACCAGCATGTTCTAAAGGTGCTCGAATGGCCAGCTGGCTAGGGCTTTGGTTGTAGATCTCTTCCGGTGTCGCAGTGCCCCCTAGTACCATGCAGGGGAATTAGTCCAACGCTGACTCCGGGTAGCGTTTCATCTTCAGAGCTGACCGACACCGCTTCCTGCAGTACAAAGAGGCTTCTTGATGGTTTCTGTAATCCCACCTGGTACTGAGCAGGTCTGGCCATATTTGATCTGGCCCGAGGTGGTATGGCTGGAGGCTTTGTGCCTTGGAAAACCACATACATAGAGCAGCAAACCGTTAACTGAGAGCGACTTACCCTCTTAGGAGAGGCAATGTGAAGCCAGCATGTTACATCTTCAGGGAAGGGCGAGTTAAAGCTAGAAGCCTGGAAACGTGCTCTAGAATATTCTCGCCGTGTCCTTGTGAGCTCACGCGAGTTGAGTTTGGTCACTACTAGGATGGGAGCTCGAGAGGCCTCCAAGGAAAGCAGAAGGCACTGCAGCTAATGTTTGTGATTGTACCTTCTGAGTCCCCACTGACTCAATGCCCGTGTATGGCACTGGGGGCAGTGTGCAATTGAAGTTGCCAACTTTAGGATGAGAGAGGAGATTGAAATCCTGCCCGGATCCCATGGACCTATCCCCAACAGGCAGTGTGTGAGCGCTGGCCAGATTCCACCCTGGGTCATGACATTCTGCTTGCCTAAAGCACCCCCCCGTAGTTTCATCTGGATGCACTTTCTTCTTCCCTCCCTGCCCTGATCTCTTGGGTGGCGTTGCTGGGAGCTGTTCAAGAGACTTTCCGTCTGTAAAGTGGTAGCATTTCAATGACTCGTGTGGCTAAAGTTTGCGAATCCCCTCGGGACAGATTCTGAGCCATTGCTCATGGCAAAGGACACTTTGCTCCACAAGTGGTTCCATAGGCTTCAACAGGAGTGTGCATGGAGTAAGATGGTGCGTAATATGAGTAACCCTGCATGACCTTTTGAGGTGAGACCCACAATGTTAATGTAAGAGAGTGGTGGGTATTTATTCTGTCCTATAGCTCTTGTTGAGAACAGCAGCATCTTTCCACACTTCACCCTCCCTGTGATGCTGGTGAAACATGACTCTTTACATATTTAATGCTGTAATGTGCAAGGCATTGCGGGGGGGGGGGGGGGCGCATTATATTAAATGAAGATTTATTTGGGCACTGGGGGGTGGGGGGGCAGTTTGCCTTTCTCAAAAGGGAGGTCCAATTCCTCCTTCCCTCTACGCAAATGACATTACTTTAAAGTAATCACCTACCCAGGGGATGACAAAAAAGCCCATCTCAGCTGCCACTGATAGCGGGTTTGTATGGACGGCCTTAGTAGCCACGTTTTTGTGTGTGTAAAAGTCACTACAAAGAAGCACAGAATACTCGCGTAGCGGGGGAGGGGGGGAAATTCCACATTATCATTTTGATGGCTCTTTTACATAAATACTGAAGAATAAGAAAGCTGGTGGCTCGTGTTGCTCCCCGCCTCTGAGAAACACTATCTCAGTTATCGGGTTTTCGTCCTTTGCAGCACGACGTTTTTATACATATTTATTCATGCAGAATAGAAGCACCGAGTTATTCACCCTGCCATGGGAACTGATGGAAACACTCTTCTACATAAGAATGCACCTTCATTTACATCCTTGCTACTTTCCAACAATTGAACTGTATGCAACTAGATTATTTTTAGTCCTTCTGTTTTTTTAAGGGGGGGTTTCTAATTTTTGCATGTTGGATTAAAATTTCCCTCCTGAATTTTCATAAGCCATGCAAATACACCGAGTTGTAGAACCTCTGAAAAGGGGAGGGGCAGGCCCTGGGGGGGTGGGAAGCAGGGCACATTTTGGGATGTACAGTAAGTTTATAACTATTTCTCTCCCACTGGTGCAGTTAACGGCACTACAAACCGTTTGTCCTCTGATTTAATGTCATGCTCCCTGCACGGAGACTGGGTTTTATACTCCTGGATATTGCTTTTGTTGGCAAAGTATCAAAGATGATTCCCTGTTTTCTAATCAAATACACTTTCATAGTAATTGAAATAATAATTTCCCATTCCTTCTGTTTTGGTCCTAGGCTTGTCCTCATTCAGACTCCCTGCTTCCCTCCTGACCTTTCTTTATGCTTCTTCCTAACTGAAATTTCCATAGCTGCCTGGTGGGATGAGCATGAGCGTCTCTAGGAGCTCCAGGGTTACTGAGCTGGTCAGCAAACGCAGTAGATTCCCTAGCTGGTCACTGGCAGACATTTAGGTCTGTTTAATTCAATCTACATATTTTTCCTCTTCTCTGGCTCCTTAACGCTTTCCCCTGTAAAGGCAGAATCTGGTATCCCTGCCAGCGATTCCCACTAGACACTAGGCTGTTCTTGTGACGTGTTGAAGGATAGAGGCCAATGCACCATCTATATTAATCTCCCCATGGAAACAGTGGAAGCCTGTGGCTCAAGTGAACAAAGTACTCGAGAATATTATTTGTATTACAAATTGCTTTTGCATTGTGTTGGGTGCTCTACAAATATACAGTAAGAGCAAGGCCTTGCCCAAAGCAGCTTACAGTCTAAATAGCCACAGCAGACAAAGGGCGAGAGGAAGGCAATATTAGAGTGAGTGTGTGTGTGTAATGTTTTACACATGGGGAACTGAAGCATAGAGAGTTTTTGTTTTGTTTTCCAACAAGGCATCATGGCGAGTCAGTGGCAGAGGCCACAACAGAACCCGGGAGTCCGGACTCCTAGTTCTGTGACAAGGCCATCTTTCCTTGCAGTAGGCAATGAAATTGCATTGCAGTGGGGAGCTAAGAGAACAGACATATTGGATCTTTAGTTTCTATGATTTCTCTGGGGCAAAAGCTCTTTGCTCACTTCTTCTGCAACGTTCTCCCAATGCCCGCTCCAGGCCAGGACCGAGCGGGTTGATGTGAATGTTTTACACACAACTTCTTCTCCCCTTTCGCCTTTTCCTCGCTTGACTTTCTCTTAACTAGCCAAGGAGTGTAGGGTCAGAGCCTGATCAGAAATTGATCCACTCGTTAATTCCTTATTCTGATTAAAGCGGCCACGATGCTGTGATAGTTTCTAATTCTGGGGTGAAAGGTGGAAAGCATGCTCCACTTGGAAGGTGGATTGAGGGAACTGACCCATTAATGCCTGTTTGGGGGGTGGGGTGGGGGGAAGGAGAGAGGTAATCTGCTCTGAACAGGGCTGTGAGCGCCTGGTGTCTCACCGGGTTAAGGATTTCTGAGCAACAGCCCCTACTTGCTGTGCATCTGTCCAGCCCCCCAGCAAAATCCAGATCCGTAGCTTTCTGTTGCAGAGGAGCTGAGGTTTGCTTGCCTTTGCCTGGCTGTGGAGCAAAGGGAGTGAGTTGGTGGTGCACCCTGTCGGCCCTCTCATGCTCTGTAGGTCAGGGCATGCAGTAGCTAGGAGGGAAGAGCAAGACTGGATGCCTCAAAGCCACCCCTGTCTGGCTGAGAAGGGAACCTCCCCTGAGCCAGGCCCTGTCTTTACTTCCTTGGCTGATCTATACCTAATCCACAGGAGAGGGGGGAGCTAGCAGCAGTCTCCTGACGAGCGCCTTGCTCTGACTCTGTCTCCAGCGGTCAGAGGCTTTCCCACGTTTATTAGAATCCTGCAGACGGAGTCTTTTTCTCCCCAGCGCCATCGGCAGAGCCCACGTGGGACAGGAATTCCCTCATTAAACAAATATTTGGCGAGTGGGAGGAGAAGCAGCAGCAGTGCAGAGCAATGTGCTTCTCTGGCAGCTACCAGCTGGAGAGCCTGCATCCCCGCCACACACTCCTTTCTCAGGAAAAGAGCAGCCCCAGCAGAGGGCCATTAAACACAGAGACAAGGAGAGTACCTGTTGCTGCCACTTTGCAGTGGCTGTCACTGCTCCAGCCAGAGCGATGAGGCCCTGGCTGCTATCAGAAATGCAGCAGGGTTGATGAAACAATTAGCAAATTTGCTGGGAGCTTCATGTTCTCTCTCCCGCTGAACATTTGCCAGAACTCCAAGCCTCTTGGGTTTCCTGGGAATATCCCTGGCTTCTCTCTGTGCTTGACAGAGGGCTCTAAAGAAACGGGACCATGGGGCAATTTGATCACGGAGATTGAAGGAGCAGCGATTTCTCAATAAAACCACGCAAGTCCTGCCACCCCCCTCAAGCCCAAAATGTCACTCGAGCTGAAGCTCCTTCAGGTCTCTGAAATGTTCCAATACCTTTTCTCTTTGTTTTTCACACCTTCCTTTCACACAGCTGCATCAGAGAGCAGACCTGGAAGCTCTGGCGTGGCTTGCACACCTGTTCTCAGGAGAGCTGCAAGCCCAGGTTTCAGAGGAACAGCCGTGTTAGTCTGTATTCGCAAAAAGAAAAGGAGTACTTGTGGCACCTTAGAGACTAACCAATTTATTTGAGCATAAGCTTTCGTGAGCTACAGCTCACTTCATCGGATGCATACCGTGGAAACTGCAGCAGACATTATATACACACAGAGATCATGAAACAATACCTCCTCCCACCCCACTGTCCTGCTGGTAATAGCTTATCTAAAGTGATCATCAAGTTGGGCCATTTCCAGCACAAATCCAGGTTTTCTCACCCTCCACCTCCCTACACACAAACTCACTCTCCTGCTGCTAATAGCCCATCCAAAGTGACAACTCTCTTCAAGCAAGAAGCAACCCTCTTCAAGCCCAGGTTTGCAGATGCCAGTAGTTGGGATATGGTTCAGAGCAGGGATAGGCCTGGAATCTAGACCCCATTTAAGCTGGGGGAAGGATTTGAATCCTACTAATCTGGATCCAGCACAGCACAGCTTTGGTTTGCTCCTAAAATGGAAGGAGGCTATTCTCCTATTTGGGTGTGGCCGAAAGCTCATGGGAACCGTTAATTCCATGAAAGTTCCGCGCTGGAGAGAGCAGATCTGATGGAATCAGCAGCTCTCCCCACATTTCCACCAACTTGAGTCAAAATCCCAGGTCTTTGGAGAAACCCTGCCTGCCACTCAGGAGCCAACAGGGGTCTGGGCATGCTCATTAGTGAATAAGTTAATGTGAGCTGCCTATGAGATGCACCTCTACGGGGACTTCTCCTTTAAACAGAATGCTCTTCTGATACTTGTCTCATGGAAGATGGGTTTCCTGTTGTCAAAAACAAAACTCTCAAGGGATTCTTGTGGGTCAGCAGCATAGTTGCTGGGGGTACTGCTGCACCCCCTGGCTTGAAGTGGTTTCCATTATATGTAGTGTTTACAGTTTGGTTCAATGGCTCTGAGCACCCCCACTATACAAATTGTTCGTGCACCACTGGTCAGCAGTGGGGTTTGAACTAAGCCCCTCATCAGCTAAAGCAGAGGCCTCTGTCACTTGACCTAAATAAGTATTCCTACTTGCTGGTAGCAGTAGCAGGCTGTTATCCTTTATGTAGACCCACCACTAGAGGGGGCATGACCTACTTAGCCAGCTCATTTGGCACTCCACCTGTCAGGGAAGCTTTTCCTGATTGTCTGAGGAGTACAAGAGTTCAAATCCTGCTCCAGGTCTCTACTTTGTAATGCCTCCCGTCAGAAAGGGACACTAGAACCCAAGGCCCCAAAAACATAGGCTCTAGCTGTAAAGAATAGAGCCTGTCCCTTTAGGGCACCTGATCTGCATCCAGCCTCAGTCAGAAGCCAACAAAAGCTACCCCTGTCCAATAGCCATGTTTGGCCCATGTCTGACGAGAGTTTGAAGGTCCCAGTCCTGTTCTCGCCTTTGCTCTGTGCACTGCCCACCTACTTAGCTGGTGCTAATTAGGCCCTTTATGGGCACTGTAAGCAGGGAGGCAACAGACAACTCCCTTCTCTCCCCACAGACACTGCCTCAGGTCAGGCTAAAGCCACTTGGGGAGTCCTGTGCTGCTGTCACCCATGTTGTGTCCGTGTCCATCCATCCATCCCTCCCTCCCTCTGTCTCTCCATCTGTCCCTCCAGTAAATAAAGGAAGATTTGGGATACAGCGCCGTCAATCCATCGTCTTTCACCAACACTGAATTCCCCCTTGAAGAAGAAAAAACCATTTAAAAAAAATTCCATCCTGCCCCCTTTTTGTTTTGGCAGCAGACGCTATAAATGCGGATGTCGCTTTCTGCTCATCATTACCATGACAGGGATCTGCCATCGCTTAAGTACCTACAATCCTAAAGCGTTCACTCAGGAGGTGTCACTTAGCAAAGACAGTCTGTCCACTATCATTACTGCAGCTTTACAGGCCTTCAGATCCGCGGCTTTCCCTGTGTCGCTTCGGTAATTGGGAGTACAGTATTTTCACACACACAAAGGGGAAATGATTCGAACAGGGGATGTTTTTGCATGCGGATGGATTCCTCCTCCCAGACAAATGGGTACAGCCCGCATCAGACCAGCAAGGGCTGTGATCTTGTCACATCCCTGGACAGGAGGCTTCCGTTCCAGGCTGCTAGGGTAAGCGCTGCTGGCGATTCAGCTGATCCCACCCTGCCCCGCTTACACAGCCTGGTATCAGGGGGTGCTGCACTAGCAGAGATGCTAACCAGCTGTAGCCACGTGGGCACCAATGATACTGCCAAGAATGACCTTGAGCGGATCACTGCGGACTATGTGGCTCTAGGAAGAAGGATAAAGGAGTTGGAGGCGCAAGTGGTGTTCTCGTCCATCCTCCCCGTGGAAGGAAAAGGCCTAGGTAGGGACCGTCGAATCGTGGAAGTCAACGAATGGCTACGCAGGTGGTGTCGGAGAGAAGGCTTTGGATTCTTTGACCATGGGATGGTGTTCCATGAAGGAGGAGTGCTGGGCAGAGACGGGCTCCATCTTACTAAGAGAGGGAAGAGCATCTTTGCCAGCAGGCTGGCTAACCTAGTGAGGAGGGCTTTAAACTAGGTTCACCGGGGGAAGGAGACCAAAGCCCTGAGGTAAGTGGGAAAGCGGGATACCGGGAGGAAGCACAGGCAGGAATGTCTGTGAGGGGAGGGCTCCTGCCTCATACTGGGAATGAGGGGCGATCAACAGGTTATCTCAAGTGCTTATATACGAATGCACAAAGCCTTGGAAACAAGCAGGGAGAACTGGAGGTCCTGGTGATGTCAAGGAACTATGACATGATCGGAATAACAGAGACTTGGTGGGATAACTCACATGACTGGAGTACTGTCATGGATGGTTATAAACTGTTCAGGAAGGACAGGCAGGGCAGAAAAGGTGGGGGAGTAGCACTATATGTAAGGGAGCAGTATGACTGCTCAGAGCTCCGGTACGAAACTGCAGAAAAACCTGAGTGTCTCTGGATTAAGTTTAGAAGTGTGAACAACAAGAGTGATGTTGTGGTGGGAGTCTGCTATAGACCACCGGACCAGGGGGATGAGATGGACGAGGCTTTCTTCCGGCAGCTCACGGAAGCTACTAGATCGCATGCCCTGATTCTCATGGGTGACTTTAATTTTCCTGATATCTGCTGGGAGAGCAATACAGCGGTGCATAGACAATCCAGGAAGGTTTTGGAAAGTGTAGGGGACAATTTCCTGGCGCAAGTGCTAGAGGAGCCAACTAGGGGGGGCGCTTTTCTTGACCTGCTGCTCACAAACTGGGTAGAATTAGTGGGGGAAGCAAAAGTGGATGGGAATCTGGGAGGCAGTGACCATGATTGGTTGAGTTCAGGATCCTGACGCAGGGAAGAAAGGTAAGCAGCAGGATACGGACCCTGGACTTCAGGAAAGCAGACTTAGACTCCCTCAGGGAACGGATGGCCAGGATCCCCTGGGGGACTAACTTGAAGGGGAAAGGAGTCCAGGAGAGCTGGCTGTATTTCAAGGAATCCCTGTTGAGGTTACAGGGACAAACCATCCCAATGAGTCGAAAGAATAGTAAATATGGCAGGCGACCAGCTTGGCTTAATGGTGAAATCCTAGCGGATCTTAAACATAAAAAAGAAGCTTACAAGAAGTGGAAGGTTGGACATATGACCAGGGAAGAGTATAAAAATATTGCTCGGGCATGTAGGAATGATATCAGGAGGGCCAAATCGCACCTGGAGCTGCAGCTAGCCAGAGATGTTAAGAGTAACAAGAAGGGTTTCTTCAGGTATGTTGGCAACAAGAAGAAAGCCAAGGAAAGTGTGGGCCCCTTACTGAATGAGGGAGGCAACCTAGTGACAGAGGATGTGGAAAAAGCTAATGTGCTCAATGCTTTTTTTGCCTCTGTTTTCACTAACAAGGACAGCTCCCAGACTGCTGCGCTGGGCATCACAACATGGGGAGTAGATGGCCAGCCCTCTGTGGAGATAGAGGTGGTTAGGGACTATTTAGAAAAGCTGGATGTGCACAAGTCCATGGGGCCGGACGAGTTGCATCCGAGAGTGCTGAAGGAATTGGCGGCTGTGATTGCAGAGCCATTGGCCATTATCTTTGAAAACTCGTGGCGAATGGGGGAAGTCCCGGATGACTGGAAAAAGGCTAATGTAGTGCCAATCTTTAAAAAAGGGAAGAAGGAGGATCCTGGGAACTACAGGCCAGTCAGCCTCACCTCAGTCCCTGGAAAAATCATGGAGCAGGTCCTCAAAGAATCAATCCTGAAGCACTTGCATGAGAGGAAAGTGATCAGGAACAGCCAGCATGGATTCACCAAGGGAAGGTCATGCCTGACTAATCTAATCGCCTTTTATGATGAGATTACTGGTTCTGTGGATGAAGGGAAAGCAGTGGATGTATTGTTTCTTGACTTTAGCAAAGCTTTTGACACGGTCTCCCACAGTATTCTTGTCAGCAAGTTAAGGAAGTATGGGCTGGAAGAATGCACTATAAGGTGGGTAGAAAGCTGGCTAGATTGTCGGGCTCAACGGGTAGTGATCAATGGCTCCATGTCTAGTTGGCAGCCGGTATCAAATGGAGTGCCCCAAGGGTCGGTCCTGGGGCCGGTTTTGTTCAATATCTTCATAAATGATCTGGAGGATGGTGTGAATTGCACTCTCAGCAAATTTGCGGATGATACTAAACTGGGAGGAGTGGTAGATACGCTGGAGGGGAGGGATAGGATACAGAAGGACCTAGACAAATTGGAGGATTGGGCCAAAAGAAATCTGATGAGGTTCAATAAGGATAAGTGCAGGGTCCTGCACTTAGGACGGAAGAACCCAATGCACAGCTACAGACTAGGGACCGAATGGCTAGGCAGCAGTTCTGCAGAAAAGGACCTAGGGGTGACAGTGGATGAGAAGCTGGATATGAGTCAGCAGTGTGCCCTTGTTGCCAAGAAGGCCAATGGCATTTTGGGATGTATAAGTAGGGGCATAGCGAGCAGATCGAGGGACGTGATCGTTCCCCTCTATTCGACATTGGTGAGGCCTCATCTGGAGTACTGTGTCCAGTTTTGGGCCCCACACTACAAGAAGGATGTGGATAAATTGGAGAGAGTCCAGCGAAGGGCAACAAAAATGATTAGGGGACTGGAACACATGAGTTATGAGGAGAGGCTGAGGGAGCTGGGATTGTTTAGCCTGCAGAAGAGAAGAATGAGGGGGGATTTGATAGCTGCTTTCAACTACCTGAAAGGGGGTTCCAAAGAGGATGGCTCTAGACTGTTCTCAATGGTAGCAGATGACAGAACGAGGAGTAATGGTCTCAAGTTGCAGTGGGGGAGGTTTAGATTGGATATTAGGAAAAACTTTTTCACTAAGAGGGTGGTGAAACACTGGAATGCGTTACCTAGGGAGGTGGTAGAATCTCCTTCCTTAGAGGTTTTTAAGGTCAGGCTTGACAAAGCCCTGGCTGGGATGATTTAACTGGGAATTGGTCCTGCTTCGAGCAGGGGGTTGGACTAGATGACCTTCTGGGGTCCCTTCCAACCCTGATATTCTATGATTCTATGAAATATCCCACAGCTGTGTCTTGGCCAAATTCCAAAGCCGGGGGACAGCTTTCCAAAGCACCGACGTGCTATTTTCAAAAGGGACGGAGGCTCCTCAATCCCCTTCTCAGAAGTGACTTAAGTCACTTGAGTGCTTTTGAAAATGTTATTCCTGGTCCTTTCAATTCTGTCTCCCCTAAAGTCTCCCTGCAGTGGCAGTTGGATACAGGATTCTTCACACTGGGGCCAAGTGAATGCATGGCTTATAGCTGCACGGTGCGTTTAGTCTTTGGGGGGTGGAGGAGACCCTTGGCTGTGTATGAGCTGGGTATATATCAATAGGCCTTTGCTCTTCCAGATGTTTGTTACACCAGGAGCAAGAGGTGTCTACTGGGTGGGAGGGGAGGGCACTGTCCCTATCTCGCCATTCACTCACAAGACCTTCTTGGCGATGGTGTCCAATCACCTTAGGCTCTCCTCCCTGTAAGGCTAGTTTCAAACAGCTCGGGACTCCCTTGGAAGCATTTCTCATTCCCTTTGCGGGTGGTGATGGGCAGGGACCTAGGCTCAAGGATCTCCTGCATGTGTGGAAGTGGGACTGGCACAGCCCCGTTCCCCGGCGTGAGGGCGGAGTTCCAGAGGTGATGTGGACAGTGGCATAAATTACATGCACGTGGGAGGGCACGAGGAAGTGGCCGAGAGCCCGGCTCTCGGTGCACGTGCACTGGTGTAACTCCCTAGATGTCCGCCGACAACTTCGTGGTTGAAGTTGGGGTAAGTTAGTGCTGAGGGAGTGCTCCGACCGCCCCCCCAGCTCTTCCCCTGCTGAGCGGCAGGAAGCGCTTTAAGTTGCTCTGATGTAGCCATACAGCAGGAGAGTTGCATGGCAGTTTCAGCCTGCCGCCTCGTCCAGCGGTTTCTCCCCGTGTTGCAAACTTCCGCTGTTCGCCTTGGCTGGCCATCTCCTCTCCAGAGCTGGCTGCATTTCAGTGGTGCTGAATGCATGACCTGTGGTGTGTAAAGCATCTGTGGGATCCTCCAGGATAGGCCTGTGTAATAATAAAAAAAAAACCCCTCGCAATCTAAAAACCACGAAAGTAAATAAGGATGAAAAGTGAAAGCTAGCTCTGGCGCAACCCTAGGAAAAGATCCTGCAGCTATCAGCATCAACCCGGGATTTCAAACCATGCCAATAGAATTCGGCCATTTCATTTTGTTGTCAATCAGCACTCCTGCTCCTGAGGCTCCTTCCTCTTTCATATTCATTATTTCTTTTGGCAACGTCCAGAGCTCAACTGTATCCAAGCCAGGCAGCCATCACCATCAACCAATTCAATCATCCTCAAAGATAAGAAAGATGTTGCTCCTCAGTCATCCTAGGAACAGGCGGGCAGAGGGAATCGGTGTCTATTTATGCTCCGATATGTACCAGCGGTGCTCGTGCCCATTTCTGAGCTACAGAAGGAAACATTTAGTTACCCAAATGTGTCTTTTGGTTCCTGCCGCTGGAGTGGCAGATGGCAAACTTCAAGTATTGATAGGAGAAAAGAGCTTTGATTTCTCCCCTGGAATAATCCTCATCCTGCCAGCGATTGCAGTGGGAGTTGAAGGTGCTCAGCAGTTTGGGATCAGGGTACATTGGGGTGCGGTATTGTTGCAGTAGCATCTTGGACCCCCCAACGCAGAGATCAGGGCCTCATTCTACCAGGCACTATACGAACAAACAGCACAAAGACAGCCCCCTGCTCCTAAGCCAGGATTTTGACAGTGCTCAACAGGTGAATAAGAAGATGGGGGCCTGGTGAGGAGAGGTGAGAGACCAAGTTAAGTATAGTAGAGATAGAGGTGATTGCATAAGTGCTGTAGTCACAGATGCCAAGAAACCAATACACCAAAAAGCCGCCACTGTACAATCTATGTGCCGAATGCATCTATCCACGGACACGTTGCAAGAAATAGCTATTGCACTTGCAGGAGTTGCGGGTGGGGGGACAAAGGCTCTTTGAGGTCTTGGCTTCCAAAGCTACAAAAGTTAATTTGGTATCACTTGCAGATCAGTCAAATCTCTCCCACAACTTTACCTGACATCATCTGGACGAGTCCACATCTCGGGCTTTAAAATCTAGTGCTTTAATAACCTGAAACCTGATATCCAGCCTCGTGCTCTAAAGAGACCATGGAGAGAGAGGGGCATAATTGCACAAATGGGGTTTATTGGCTGAGCGCATTTCCTGGCCTGGATTTATGTGTCCCAGAGTAAAAGTGAGATATGGAAGCAGGCTCTATTAATGAAAATGCGCCTAATGGCCCATCCAAAGAGACTTCACATGGACACGATGTGACCTCTCATTCTAAATAAGCCGAAGGATCCCACAGCTGTGGACCCACCTCTTACCACCACAGGCAAACAGCATTGACAGGTGCACGTGGTAATAAAGCCAGCCCTGAGCTTGTGCACCGCGTGGAGGTCGCAGCTGACTTCTGTCTTGGCTGTGTTCTGCAAGGTGTGAAGGGGGTTGAAATCACATGACTGCAGGGTCGCTGGAGGAGTGCAGAGCTTGGCTGCTGCAGGGCAGGTTTAGAGCAAGGATTGGCACGTGAGGAAATAGGAGGGGACAAACTGAATTTGTAACACGAGCGTTTTGTGGATCTCCCCCGAGTGAGGACTGATCCAAACTAGCAGATGAACGTGTGCCCGCCTCTGTGGGGAAACCTGATGAGGTGACCGAAGCAAGTCCAAGGTGGCACCTGCCACTCAGAAGGGGTCAGTCTGTGAATGGGAGACGTCTGGAGAGAGCCCAGGTGCTGCTGTAAACTGTGTTTGCCATTCAGTAGGGGTCAGTCATCACTCTGAGCCTGTGTTCAGCTGGTGCTTTGGCAGAGTGCTGCTGGACGGGCCAACTCTTTGGCTGAAATGTGATGTAAAACCAAAAGCCTGGCAACTTGTGGCCATGCAAAAATCCCGGGGGATTTTTTGCAAGAGTTAGGAGTGTTGTAAATCTAGTATTCTGGGCAAATTCCACCTTGAGTCATTTAATTCTCCTTCCCTATATTCCCTATGCAGTTTCAAGTGAATGCAGTATGCATTTAATATAGCATTGTGCAATGTTGCTCTGAGCTGTTAAGACAGCCGCTGTGTTCCAGCCCAGAGGTGGCTGCATTTTAGTGATGAGTGAAGCGATCTCTGTGTTAATAAGGTTTGTAAAGCATTGGGGGATCCCTCTATATGAAAAGTACTTACTCTTTATAAACAGAAGGTCATCATCAGTGCACGTGTGTAACTTACAATTACACAGCATGGCTCTCTAGACCCCTGCATGCATCCGATGAAGTGAGCTGTAGCTCACGAAAGCTTGTGCTCAAATAAATTGGTTAGTCTCTAAGGTGCCACAAGTCCTCCTTTTCTTTGTGCCCCTCTAGTATCTGGTCTTTTAGGTCAGGCAGTAGAGGTTCCTAGTCTTAGATCCAGAGGTCCCATGTTCAGTACTTGCTACCAAGGAGCCAGACGTGTTGGGTTAGATGTGCACCATTGCTACCTTATAGAAAATAGAGAATAGGCCTGAGCCATGGCACTCCAGAGTGTCTAGATCTGGGGTTTTGGTCTGACTGTCCTGTTGTCATGAGGAGCAAGCTGTGAAGTTGGAATACGGATCCCAAAACCGAGGTGTGTGGACTCAGAGTTCTGGTTTGCTCCTTTATAGAGACATGAGAAGCTGCCTGTTCAGTTCAGGGCCAAACTTTGGGAGTGTTTGGATGATGGGGTTTGGTTTGGACCCACTTCTAACAGGAGAGGCCATCCAGTTTGGGGAACGGCTGAAGGCAGACACTGCCTTCTCTCAGCACAGAACCTGTCCAAAGCCCCTTGCCTGGTAGACGCTGGCTTGCGGGAGGGAACAAGGAGAGAGACCTTGCTCTGATTTTCCTCTGGAGGGAGGGCGGGTAGGAGGAGACCCTGAGCCATGCAGAGGCAGCAGTTTCCCTCCCTCTGTCTCTGCACAGGGCCTGGAACATTCCTTCCGAGTTGTGTGGCTGGAGACAGCTGAGGTTTATCACGGTGCTGGTGGTAAATGTTGTGGGTGCTCCCACGGTCTCACCCCCTCTTCTCCAGAGCACCTTCCTGTGTGGGTTGTTGCTAACAGTCATGCAACGGCTCATGGGCTGTTGGAATGGAGGCCTCCGGATGCAGCATACACCGACTCCTTCTGTGCGTTCCAAGGGGCGGGCATTGCATGAGAGCGAACATGCTCTTGCTTGTTAGGTGCCAAAGCTCCAGCTAGCCCCAGCCAGGGACAGGGCTGTTTGTCTGGGAAACAGCATTCGAAATAAGTTGTTTAGCCCTGGCTCGGCCGCCAAGTAGAGCAGCAAAGGGCTGGATGAGCGAATGCTTTTTGATGGCAGAAATGTCATTGAGTCACGAATGAATCATAATTATAATGGGAGACGTTTCCAACCCGGTGCATGACTCGGAGACGTCTTCCAGGGAAATTAGAGCTGCTTGTAAAAGCCAGGCCTTGCCCTGTCTCTCTCTCACTGTCTTTTGTTTCTTTCTGGCAGTGCAATGGCACTTCCCGCAGCAGAGACTGACATGGGCCAGTCGCTCCATCTCTTTAGGAAAATGTATTACCGCTCCCCCATCAGACTGCTGGTGTCCATGGGGGACTCTGAGCCAGACAGCACTGGATCAGTCACTTTAACCCTTGCAGACCCTTTGTATGGCGAGGTGATTTATCGGCACTGGGCTGTCCTGCACTCAAGGCTCCCTTTCCCCCTCCTGGTCTTGGGATGCAAGATTTGTAAGAGGAATGTCCTTCTGACCTCCTGCAGTGCAAAGGTGCATGAATGAGAGAGGTTCATTGGTAAAACAATCTCTGCCTTTTCACAGAATCGTAGAACTGGAAGGGACCTCGAGAGGTCATCTAGTCCAGTCCCCTGCACTCATGGCAGGACTAAGTATTTTTTAGCTGTGGTATCTCCTTCTCAAGGATTTGGATTCAGGGCAAACTTGCTAAAAATTAAAGATGGGCCCAGACCAAATGCCTGGTTTCCAAACACCCCCCTTCCTCGCTAGATGGTGTGTGTGTGCGGGGTGGGGGGGGGGGGGCGGAAATCAGTTTTGTGACTGAAAGTGCCACAGAGTTAGTCGTGAACTCTGTAGTGGAGCTCAGATGCTTCTCTTTACATCAGATGTAGATATCATAGAAATGTCGGGCTGGAAGGGACCTCAAGAAGTCATCAAGTCCAGTCCCCTGCACTGAGCCAGGATCAAGTAAACCTAACACCATCCCTGACAAGTGTTTGTCCAACCTGTTCTTAGAAACCTCAGGTGATGGGGATTTCACCACCTCCATTGGAAGGATATTTCAGACCTTAACTAATCTTATAGTTAGAAAAATTATCCTAACATCTAACCTTCATCTCCCTTGCTGCAGATTAAGCCAATTACTTCTTGTCCTACCTCAGTGGACATGGAGAACAATTGACCACAATCCTCTTTGTTACAGCCGTGAACATATTTGAAGTCTGTTATCAGAACATATTTGAAGTCTGTTGTCTGTTTCCCTCTCAAGTTGTTTTTTCTCAAGATTGAACGTGCCCGTTTTTTTTAAACCTTTCCTCATTGGTCAGGTTTTGAAAACTTCGTTGCTCGCCTCTAGACTCTCTCCAGTTTGTCCACATCTTTCCTAAAATGTGATGCCCAGAATTGGACACAGTATTCCGAGACCTCACCAGTTCCACATAGAGCAGGATAGTTACCTCTGACATACAACACTCCTGTTAATGCATCCCAGAATATTAGCCTTTTTTGCAACTGCATCCACATTGTTGACTCATATTCAATTTGTTTACCACTATAACTCCAAGATCCTTTTCAGCAGGACTACCACCTACCCCAGGGGTGGCCAACCTGAGCCTGAGAAGGAGCCAGAATTTACCAATGTACATTGCCAAAGAGCCACAGTAATATGTCAGCAGCCCCCCACCAGTAACCCCCCCACCTCCAGTCCTAGTGCCTCCCACCCACCGGCAACCCCATCGATCTGCACCTCCCCCTCCTTCCCCGCACCTCCCGATCAGCTGTGGCATGCAGGAGGCTCTTCGCTGTGGGGGGGGGGGGGGAGAGTGAGGGCACGGCAGGCTCAGGGAGAGGGCGGGAAGGGGTGGAGTGGGGGCAGAGTCAGGGTTGAGCAGTGAGCACCCCCCAGCACACTGGAAAGTTGGCGCCTGTAACTCCAGCCCCGGAGTCGGGGCCTAGACAAGGAGCCGCATATTAAAGCTGCATATTAACTTCTGAAGAGCCGCACGGGGCTCCGGAGCGACAGGTTGGCCACCACGACCTACCCAGTTATTTGCCATTTTGTAGATGTGCATTGAATTTTTCCTTCCTAAGTGAAGTACACTGTACTCGTCTTTACTGAATTTCATTTTGGTGATTTCAGACCAATTGTCTAATTTGTCAAAGTCGGTTTGAGTTCTAATCCTGTCCTCCAAAGTGCTCGCAACCCCTTCGAGCTTGGTGTCATCCACAGATTTTATACTCATACTCTCCACTTCACGATGCAAGACATTTAATGAAAATATTGAATAGTACCCGACCCAGGACAGACCCCTGCAGTCCCCCACTAGGTACACCTTTCCAGTATGACAGCAAATCACTGGTAACTACGCTTTGAGTAAAGTCTTTCAACCAGTTGTGCACCCACCCTATAGTAATTTCATCTAGACCACATTTTCCTTGTTTGCATATGAGAATGTTGCGTGGGACTGTTTCAAAAGCCTTACTGAAATCAAGATATCACATCTACTGTTTCAAGTAACCACTCTGTAATATCACTCTGCCTGCTCAGGTCTCAGGGAGCTCAGCATTTGCATTTGGAGTTTGAGCCCCAAACATGATGGATTGATGGCTAGAATTTGTGATCTTCTCCTTCCCCTTCGGAGGCACTTCAAAGCTCAGAGTGGTGTTTGGCACTTACTTTGCCAAGTACATTTCTACAGTTCAGGTTAGCAGACAGCCCATCATTTTGCATACTGTTCCTGCTAACAAAGCAGAATTGTGTGTGAACTAAAGGAAGGCATGCAGTTTGATCCAGTCAGACCCAGTTCTGATCTCTTACTGTGGACTGGTCTGGTTCAGTGTGACCCGCCTTTCTAATCCACTTTCTACTCTTTTGTGGACCCCGATTCTATTTTCTTCTACATAGGTTCTTGTGCCACATTAATCACCCTAGTATCCGAGTGCCTTCCAATAGTGCATAAAGCAATGTGCCTACACGTCTGTCAGACGTTTGTTCTCTCATCCTTGTGGCCTTATGGTGGAACTTTGATGAGGTGGCCCTGGACACAGGCTCCAGAGAACGCTGTTGTTTCCTCCTTTCTAGAAGGGCTTTCTGACCAAACGGCACTAAATATTCCCAAGCTGTGAATGTGTTGGGCTGACTGTATTTTCCATAAACGAAATTGTTTAGAGCTCTTTGGAGATGGGCCTAAGCTTCAGGGTTTGGAACGGGTCCCAAAGTTCTTAGGTTCTTCTGCCCCCCGCGGGATGGGTTCAGGATAATTTCTAGTTATATTAGTAATAACCCTTTGTGCCCACATAGCCTCTCTCATTGGAGGATCTCTAAGCACTTCACAAAACTATGATAATCACAATGCTTGGTAATTCAAGGCGTGCTGGGAAGCTCCACTAATGAAATAAGCCACACAACCTGCGTACAAGGTAGCCAAGTGATGGAGGGGTGAACTGAAGCATACTGTTGGGGTAAGGCCAGTTTTAAAAAGTGGTCACTGACGTTCGGTGCCTCCATTTTTGAGAGCCCACCCAGTGCCGTCTTGGGCCTGATTTCCCAGAGCTGATGAGCAGCTACAGCTCCTGTTGCTTAAATAGCAGCCGTGGGTGCTCAGCTCTTCAGAGTATCAAACCTTCCATGTCCCAAGATGGGCACCCCAAATGAATGGCTGCTTTTGAGAAACGTGACTTTTCCAAGGTTGCATTGTGAATTAGGGGTAGAGATGGGCATCCTGGATCACAGTCCTGCTTTAACCACTGTGACGGGGCAAGACCAGATGACTATAGAAAAGTAGTGGGAGATAGATATATTAGCTTCAGACTAAATAAATCCCTGGTACCCGGATAAGTGAAATGGAGCTACTCCAGGTCAATTAAGACACCTGGGGCCAATTAAGAACTTTCCAGAAGGCAGGAAGAAGGCTAGGTTGATTGGGACACCTGAAGCCAATCAGGGTCTGGCTGAAACTAGTTAAAAGCCTCCCAGTCAGTCAGGTGGGTGGACATGTCAGGAGCTGTGGGAGGAAGTTGTGCTGGTGGAGAGGCTGAGTAGTACATACCATAGCAGGCATAAGGAAGGCGGCCCTGAGGTAAGGGTGAAGTGGAGCTTGAGGAAGTGAGGGCTGCTGTGGGGGAAGTAGCCCAGGGAATTGTACATGTCATGTTTCTAAAAGGTCAGCTACCATAGCTGATACTATTAGGGTCCCTGGGCTGGAGCCCGGAGTAGAGGGTGGTCCCGGGCTCCCCCCCCACCTTTGTCCCCTGATTAATCACTGAGACTGGGAGACAACAGAGACTGTGCAAGGAAGGATAACTTCTCCTCACCTCCCTCGCTGGCTTATGATGAAAATGGCTCAGTAGACTGTAAGCCTTGTCTCTAGAGAGATAAGGGTTACGTGCAGGGTCACAGTGAGCCTCTGAGGCTTGCGAAATCCGCCAGGAAACGTGGGACCCACGGAGGCAAGGACAGAGCTTTGTCACACCACTCAGCCCCACGCCCTCCTAGCGCTGGGAATAGAACCCAGGAGTCCTGACACCCACTCCCTCCACTAGGTAACACTGCCTCCCCCTCAACAACTATTGATAGTTGTGAAGAGCGAGTTTAGGGGAGGAGACTGATACCTGCCTACCCTTCAGCCGCCCACCTGAGCAGAGAGGGGAAATTTACAAACACATCGTGAATAAAAACTGTGAACAACGTTCTCTTGTTTTCAATCCAAAAATCAGAAAATATCCGTCACAGAATCAGTTTAGAACACAGCATTATAAATCCACCTGAACTTTTCCTATTAAGCAGATTGATTTTTGGCAGGGGAAGGGAGGGAAGACCATTGCTCTACTGAGATGTTATAGGTAGATATAGGTGGTATTATATATTTTTCACCTTGGTTTTCCCTCTAAATCTTGCGATGTCAAACAAGCCTCCATCTAGTCTGGGTTGAAGATAAATGCCATCATTGCTGTCCTCGAATGCATGGCTCTATATCTCAACAAATTAGGTTGACATATTCTTAAACGTGTGTTTGCAAAACCCCTTTCTGTGTAGCACATCCACTAGAGCAGGGCTGAGGGAAGACAGCCACGTGGAGAGAGCCGCAGAGAGATGGTAGGTGGGGGGTTTAATCCGATTCTCTTACCAGAGGGGCAGAGCGTGTCTAGCGTGTGGCTGATTAATGATGACAACGACAGGATTGCTCTTTTGGTGAATGCACATGCTCCAAAACCCCCAGTGGCCCGTTACCCTTGGCTTCCCATCTTTCCAGTCAGTTTTCAGGGTCGTGTTGAGTGCCACCATGGCATAGAAATCTAAGCTGACCTGTAAACTTTATCATGTCCTCATTAATTTGGTCATGTATTCCACTCTCGCCTAAGGGAATAGTCACATTTTTAACAAGGGTTTGAGGGTGGCCGTCACTTTAATAGCTTCATTTTGACAGCAATGAAGGCTGACACGTTAAAGGTGCAGTGTGAGGTTTTACTGTTTTAAAGGGAGAATCTGTACAATTAGCCATGTAAACCTAACCATGCAAGTTTCAGGCTCATCTTTAAGACTGGTAGAAGACAATCACTTCAGAGCATGATACACTTAACACTACATCCCTCCTTGTCCAGGCTCTTACCTTGACAATCCATTGTAATGAGTGGACCTACAGTGATGCACATGATCCAGAATGGAGGGCGGGTGTTTCTTTCGCAATGAATGGCACACTGGATCCCCTGGAACAAGGGACCAGTGCCCTTCTGCTGACCCACCCTGTTAGCAGGTGTTAGAACCTCAATTAAGGCTGAGTTTTTGGATGGCCAACTATAGCTACGAAGGCCCAGATCCACAATTGATTTCAGCTGAAGTTAGGAGCCTAAATAAGTCCTTTAGTGGATCTGGGCCTTAAGGCTTGAGTTTCATAGGTGCAGATTGTCTGCAGTTCCCATTTACTTCAGCTGGAATTGCAAGTGCTCAGCACTTCTGCAAATAAGGCCCTTGTCTAATGTTAAAATGCCCCAAAATTGAGGAACCACAAATTAGCCCCCATTCTGAAAATCTGAGCCTTAGTAGGGTCTCAAAGGCACCAAGTGACTTTATAGCAGAGTCAAGGATAGCCTCCCCCACGTGTACTGATTGTCAGCCCCCTGTTTTTGCCACAAGACTGTCCTTTGCCCTCACAGGAGGAATGATTTAGTAACATCAAGTCGATAATTGGTAGTCAAATAACTCCCTTGCCAAGACGTTTACTGCTCACTGGCAAGCGAAAAGATGCAAAGTGTAGTTCTAGTCAGATACACAACTGTAAACGTGGGAGCTCAGGGCCACCAACGTCTGATCAGTTTGGATCTTCCAGGCAGCATGGAATTTACTGCAAAGCCAGCATTGCCCCGCAGAGCCCGTGGAAATACCAGTCTGCTGCTTGTGCCGCCAGCAGGCTTACCTGTTGAGTTCTGAATCCATACGTGGCAGAAAGGATGCAGCTTGATTCTTCAGTTGCCAGGGGAGGTACGCATCCACGGGCAGTTGTAAGAGTTTGTACCCAAGTGAATGTGGCACAGAAGTCCTGCAGGAAGGAACAAGTGCAGGGTGCACGGATCCTGCATAGCTGTGCTCGAAGTGAAATGGGTCTGGAGAGGTCCTGGCTCGGCCTCCAAGGAGCTGTATGCCCTAGGATCTGCTTCCTTTCTTCCACACCAGCAGAACACCCTCGATGGTGCAGAGTTCCTCCTGGATCACACTGGCGCAAGGGGGAGCAGAACCCAGGCACTAACTTTGCCGAGAGCAACAAAGTTGGGCAGACGGGATTACTCAGGCTTCCTTCATGCTGGGAAAAGAACCACAGCAGCTCCAGACGCAAGCCCTTCAGACCAGTCGCTGTACAGATTGTCAGAGGCTGGAGCATGGCTGGAAGCCATCAGTCTTCGTGGTGTACCACAGGCCTCTCTAATAATGAGCAAGGAGAAAGGCCTCTGTGAGCCCATCTCTCTGCATCTTCTCATAGGAAAATGCCCCGTTACTTGTTGCTGCATCTCATCTGACTTGAGAGTTTCTCTCTGGCAAGACACTGATTAGCCTCCCAAATGTCACGCTGATGAAGAGGAGAGTGAGCTGCTTGTTACTCAGGTGTCTGTGAGAGCAGAGAGATGGCAGGTCTCCTCTGTATTTCCCTCATCTGCTTTTGTTTGAACTGCGCTACCGTCAGGGACCAGCCTCCATCTGCACTAATGAAAATGATAAAGAAAAGTCAGTGCGATTAGCTAAACTCCCTTATCACACATTCCTCCAAGCTCCAGGGTCAATATTTGGCGCATTACAGGGTCTTTGCTTTAAAGGCCTCTCTCTTTAAATTCTTTCTTGTCCCAGGGTTACTATGTCATTTAAAGAAAGATTCATTTGCCATTTTCAGCAAAGATACAGTTGCTGAGTGCTAGGAAGATACTGCTGATGCCTTGCAGTCCTCTTGCTCGGTGGGATGGGACACATCCCTATCTCGATCAAGGAAAGGCTAACGAGCTCTTCCGGGGTCAGCTGGTGCAAAAGGGGCACACCTGCACAGCCTGTGCCCCCTGGAGGAAATGAGCGTAAAAGGGAGAGTTCGTCCCAGGAAGGGTGGCGACCAGGAGGAAAGCCGCTCTGCACCAGAGTGAGTTGATGCTGCTGAGAGGAAGGCCGGTTGCAAGCCTTTGGTGCCCTCACGGAATCGTCTGATGATGCCCAGGATGATCCCAGAGGTTGAAGATAGACTCCGGGTCAAGGCTTATCTCCCCTCTCTCCCAACCACCACTCGTTCACAAACAACTCAGACACTTGGAACCAGGTCTCATAATCGGAAGGACTTTTGAGGGGGAAAGGTGTCTGAAAACACCCAAGCATGAGCTAAAGAAAAAACTCAACCTATCACACGCTGTCCATCCACAGACCATAAAACTCTTGCCTAGCAATAATGGGTTAAGACTCTTGCCTGCCCCAAACTGTGCAAGTATCCAGATCCTTAAACCGATCTGAACATTGACCCACCAGCCCGTCGCTGTCATGGGTATAAGCGAGACCCCCGACTCCGAATGAGTCAGCGCTCTGGGGAATAGGGAGACTGTAATTAGAGACAAGCAGTACAAGGCAAAGTTTGGCTCTGTATCAGAGCACGCACACAGGCCCGGGGTGTTCGCATTCATCTTTTCTTTTACACCACGGGGAATCTGTTTAGATGGCTCCAGCTCAGCTGAATTGCCAGGTTTTAGATGGTCGTGTTTATCGATGTGCTGGAATTCACCATGTCCCACCCACTGGCTTCATTAGCAAATAAAATGCCTTCTTCTAAGCCTGCACCATAAGGGCAGAGGGGCAGAACTGATGACTTTCACACACCTTCACTCCTCTCTGGTGAGATTTTTTCATCCTAGGAGAGAACGCCCTCTTCAAAGCTACAGGCCTAGCAAGCCCTTGGGGTGGTATTTTGCAAGCAAACTGGGCAGTTTTAGTAGGTTTCCAAGCTGTCAACATGCACTGTAAGCTCTGTGGGGCAGGAACTGTCTTTTTGTTCTGTTTGTGCAGAGCCCTGGTCCACGATTGGGGCTCCTATGTGCTATAGCAATACAAATAATAAAATAATAACAACAGTATCTCAACTTGTGCTGTAAGATGCTGAATCTAGATGCTTCATGACTACACCGTACCCCTTTCCCCTACATACCCTCAGGGCCCTAACTGTCCCGTTTAGGCACCCTAGAAAACCTGCAATGCGTTGTACATCATGGTTAGACACATGCATTGGGTAAGTAGGTGGGGAGGAGGTCAGAGAATTTCAAGGGTTAAGGGCCCCTCTGATGTTCCTACAAAACAGGGGAAGTGCATCACCAAAGCCTGTGCATGTTAAATGTGGCCGGGGATGCTACTCTCTGTCGGAGTTGTGCCCACCCCTGTGAGAAATTACTATGGCCTCAGTGCAGTTCTCCGCAGTCAGATGGCCACCTCGCCAAGCCCAGTGTTGTCTCTTCAATAAACACGTTATGTTCAAAAATGTTACGCTGATAAGGAGGACACCAGCACTGCAGTTGGCTCTTTCCAGAGCTGCAGCGCCTTGCTGGGCAGCGGGTGGGGAAGCTCTTATGCAGACTGCAGGTTGTATCTGTTCAGTGAATCAAGGACATCAGTCTCCAGGCCTGTCCAGCCAGCTTCTTTCACTGGAGCTAAATGAACAGGAAAGAGCGCTCTTACAAGAAAAAAGAAAAAAAAAAAAAAAAAGACCAGCAAAGGCAGAAAGAGCCTTTCCCGAATCCCCTGAGGATTCTCAGAGAGCTGACCGTGGAGAGCACGTTAAGATTATTCCCCAAACCTGAGCGTTTTTGCTGTGTGAATATTTGCAGCCTCCACTTGAACCATCAAGTGACTTAGACTGTACGCTGAAATAGGGCTTGTCTGTTTTCTTCTGTGTTGGTACAGCACCTAGCACGGTGGGGTCTGGGTACATGACTAGGGCTCCCAGGTGCTACAGCCATACAGTCATACAGGTGCTGAATGAACTTTTCTCTCTTCTTTCAGTCCAGTTGCCATAATGTGAATTTTGGTTTTGAAACAGTCATTAAAAAGTCAGAAGAAACCCACTTTGGTCTAACCGAAGCACTGGACACACAGGGCATGTCCCCTCCCCTACCAACACCTTTAAATAAATGTTATCTTCTCTAATGGCTTTACCGCGTACTTATGGTAATTGCATCAATGAACACTTGTACTGTAACTGCAGTTAATACGCAACAATCCATGACAAATCACTGTAAAAAGAATTCCGATTCATGCCACAGAAACAACACTTGGAGAACGTTCCCTGCTGGAATGTTAACTGCTTCCCTGACATCGGTCGGTCCAGCTGCTATGCAGGCACGTTCCACCAGGGCGCCGTTGAAACCTGTGCCTGGCGGAGATCTATTATGATGTATTTGTTTGGAGGTAACACCTACACTGTGCTAGGCCCTTTCTAGGCAGTCAAGAGGAGGTAGTCCCTGCTCTGAGGAGCTTGCAGCCTAAACATGGACAAATGTAGAGGTGGGTGGAGGGCAGGGAACGCTGAATCTGTGAAGGTTCAGAGTCGGACCAAAAGCAAGGGTCAAGCTCATTGGAAAACCCTACACAGAGAAGCAGTAGGTTCTTAGTCTCTTGAAGTCGTCACATCAAGATGGGATGCCTTTCTGGAAGATATGTAGTAGTCAGACACGACTTGTTGAGCTCAGTACCGGAGTGGCTGGATGAAAGTCTAAGGCCTGTGTTATGCAGGCTAGACTAGATGATCTAATGGTCCCTTCAGGCTTAAAAATCTAAGAGTCTTCTGGAACCGATGCATATGGCGTCAGTTAACCACTGACAGCGGTGACTTCCAAATCTACCTTTCCGCACCCGGTCCCTACCCCACTGAGTGCGGTCGCTCATCTTCCACTTCTTGACATCTCTTCCTGGAAGTCCTGCCAACAGCATCAATTCAAGATGACAAAACAGGGACACCCCATCTTTCCCCACCAGCACCTGTCTAAACATGATGAAAATCTTTCCTGAGAAAACGTTGATTGGCTCTACATGCCATTCAAAATCGCTCTCTTCCCTCTGCACCTGACACCTCTGCTGCTCAGGGTTCACAGCCTTGGTGCTGAGGTACGTGGCACCACCAAGTGGGGCTGAACCGGTGGGAAACTTTTTTTTCAAAAATGTCACAGTGCAGACATGGCTCCTGAGTTCCTGCTGTATTCTCAAGACCAGATCTTCAACCTATGGCATCGCGCTGTTGAAGTCGACTGTTTATACCACCTGAAGATCTGGTCCCAGTCTTTACCAAAAGAGGTGGTGATGTTGACACGCCCACGTCAGTGCGACGCCTAAATTTAGATTTCTTGTCAGGGTTACCCTGAAGTAGCAGTTGGGCCACGATTAGTTTTCAGTGTGGGTTTAAAACAGCCATTCTTAATCTTGTGGCCTAACTCCCTTGCGGGTCTGTGAGCTGTTCAGGGTTGTAGGAGGGCATACATTTTTCTCCCGAACTGAAACCGGCTCCTCACCCTTCAGATTGAGAAGAAAGCCTTTCATGTACAAATAGATGCAGTAATTCCATCCAGGTGAAATTCACTCCCAGTGCAGAGAGCCTGCTGGAGGCCTGTGCACTGATTAGGCAGCTGGCATACTGTTCATGACTGCATCTCTGTTACTCTGCGATCCCCTTGTCTGTCTGCTTCCCCACATTCTCACCTTTTAAAATGAAAGCTCATCTGGCCAGGGACCGTCTCCTTGTTCTTTGTGCAGCACCTAGCACAATGGGGCCCTGGCCTCAGGCACTATTGTAAATATAAATAACAGCAATCCATGTGATGGCCTTCCACACAAGTATGAATTTCACCCCTGGCTGTACATCTCAAAAACCACAACCCCTACCAAAGCAAACCCTCAAATGCTCCCCTGAGTAGAGGATGAGAGAGAGAGAGAATAAACCACACATGAGAGAGATTAATCACAGTGCTGAATGCATTACTGGAAGGCACTCCGATATGACAGTGACGAGGACTGTGTAAGAACCTATAAAAATAGAATAGACTATTGTTGGTTTCTGATAGCACACATCCTGGAATATACAGCATTAAGAAATGTGCATTTCATGACATATTCTATATGAACGTTCAAATTATATTTCTTAATTGAGATATTTTCAAATGTATATGCCACTAATGTAAGTATTTATAGCACAATGAACTTGATCACACTAACCTCACATATTGCTGCCTTTTGGAACACACATGTTTTCTTTGAATATTTAAAAAAAAAAGTCTGAAATGCCACAAAGGATTCTGGGATTTCATGGGATTACCGGAAAGAAAAATAAGTGATGTGCGGGTTCCAGGTGATTAAAGTTTGAGTACCCATGTGTTCAAAAGCAGAGTCCAGATGTGTTCAACTCTGATTTGAAAAAAAAAGCAACCAACCCCTATTTGCATTTGTATTTTAAATAAGAAGCTTATTTTCATCAGTTTCTAGATGACAAAGAATGATGTGACTGAGCCAGAAATAGCATTCCACAGTGTAACCTGCTGATTGAATCCCACCTTTGTGACCCAGGAAAGCATAATTGCACCAAACAGGTGGTCTTTAAGGTAGATTTCACTGGACATGAAAATCAAGTTCTCAGTCCATAACTCAGTGTGGGAAAGAATTGAGGCAAGATGACTAATGGTTCATAAAAGTAGCAAACTTATTGACTAATAGAATTCTTAGTCATGAAGTCTCCATGTTCCATACGTACCAAAATCAAAGCAATTACTGATTTAAATGAAGCTGGAATCCATGGCGCAGAAAATGCTTGTTTTAGCGTAAGATTGGACAAAGGTGAATGACCTGTAAAACCTCTGGTAATGAAAGCTCTTCACAGCTTGCAGTGTTTCACTGGATGGTAATTGCTGCAGTCTGTGATATGGATCTGGCTGTGTTAATGATGCACTGTTCCTTTTCACAGGACTCATTTAAGCTTTGCATTTTTCACAGATTTCAAAGCAACAAGGCAGAGTAGAAATTAACACGTTAACATCGACATTTTATCACTTTGCAAATTTAAAATATTATTGAAGACTTTCAAAGACTTTTTTTTTTTTAAAGGGCTAAGGCCCTGATCATTTCAGGAGAATGGATCGATCATGTAGGCTGGGTGCAATAAATTCTGACTTGTAACATTTATTGTTTCAGCTTGGACTTGGTAACTCCAGCCACTGTAGAAACTGTAAGCTTCATATCTCCCTTCTGCTGCAAAAAGGGCCCCATTCAAACAAATTAGATGTTGGAAATCATATTTCAGATTGGAAATCAAAAATCCATTTGTTTACAAATGGGAAACCCCATAGAAGTGGGCCTGCTGGTTTATTTCCTTAATTTATTGGGGAGGGAAGTTCTGAGTTGTTCCCCTTTCACTCCTATTCCAGGCAAGATTCATTTCTGTGATGGGAAGGGGTTATTTCTTATCTGCCCTGGACTGTTTTTGCCAAAGCAATTACTTGGTTTAGATCCACTGGTGTCCGGGTGAGGGTGGGACTTGGGGAATTCTACTCTATTTTTTGGGACATTTGCAGAAAGATGTTCTGAGAGTAAACAGCCAAAGGTAAAGGGCTAGGGAAGTGAAGTCTTGAACTGGCATTCAGTCCCCAGTGATGGAGTTGGCAGAGAAGGTCTGTTCCAGCAAGCGTCTAAATGCTTTTAGGAGCTCAGTAACTAGCTATGGACAGATAGTTCTCCAGTCTCTTCTAGCACATGTAATCTTTTGTGGATGAGCCGTGCGGCTGCATTCCCAAGGGAAGCCAGGATTAATTTCTTTCCCTGACCCAAGAGGCTGATCCAGCCTGACCTGTAGTACAGCAGGGTGGACGAGGTCAGAAAGAAAGAGCAGAGGGGACTGGTAGTAAATGATAAGGGGGCTTCGCCACTTAGAGTTTAAACAATACGGAAATGGCATTTCCAGTTAACTTAATCACAGAATGGTATGTGACTGAATATAAGCGCTGAGATTCAATTACTGTCCCTGCTAACGCTGCCCCTTGGGATCAATGTTTCAGCCTTCCCTGTGCCGTTCTGTGCTCTGAACACTGAGGTCCTGCTAATAGGCAGGTGCGCAGTGAAGCAGCGTTGGGAATGGGCAAAGATTCTTCCTCTGGTTTGCACAGGGCAAGGAAGGACATCCTCTTTCTGTTGAACTTCTTCATGGTCCACATGAGTAGCGCAGCTTTGCTAAGGGTCTCTCTTGGGTACTCATGCAGCAGTGAGCTGGGACAGAAAGCAGGGCATTTCACTTGATAGACAGGAATGCACATGTATCTAGTTTGGGCTAAAGGTGTTTTCTCAGTAGTAAGAAATAAGAACTTGTGTTGCATCTCACCCATAGAAAAACCTATAGAAATATTAATTTGTTCCCCATCACTCCTGTGAGATATGGAGTATTTATCATCCTTACCGTTTTACAGGGGGAGAAACTGAGGCACAGAAAGGTGGCGTGCCTTGCAAAAACCATGCAGGATAAATTTCACCCCTGTGCAAAGGGCCATGTAAATCAGTTTAAACCAGTAATTGCTTTGATTTTGGTACATATGGAACATGGAGACAAAGGTCACGTGCCCTAGTTAAGGTCTATTCTGACAGCTTCATCTGACAGGAAAGTGGTGTATAGGTCTTATGCGGGCTGGCTGCTAGGGGTAGCAACCATCCGCCTTCAAAGACAATGGGGTAAGCACCAAAGCATTTCAGTTGCTGTGTGCCAGACTGCAGCAGGGTGAGTGGCTAACAAGTCCAGTTCTTGAGCAAGAGTCCTGGCCACAAATAGTACAGGCATAAAGCACAGGGACAGAGGATGTCGCAGGGGTATAACTAGCTCTTGAGGCCTGCTGCACTTTCCTCTGTACTCTTAGCTGCACAGCAGTGACTTTCACCAACAGCGAATTGATAGCGGAGCAAAGAGTAGAACTCAGGACTAGAACGGGGCGACATTTTTCAGCCAAACTTTTTTTTATTTTTTCAAAATATGCAGATTCAGTTCAACCCAAACATTTTGTGAATTCATGACAAATGCAAGTTGTTTCGAATGGGGCAAAAAAAGAAAAAAAAATAGAAATGTCAAAACCATGAAAAAAGCCACCTAGCTTTGCATCCTTGTGATTTTCGCTGGCCCCTTTGTTTTTCCTCCTGCTTTTTGGAGTCTTGGCCTTTACAGGCTACCTGGGGGAGTGATGCTATGGGTTGCACACATCCTCTCCCTGTCCTGCTCTGTGTAAGGCAGTCAGCATCCTGACGTGTTTTCTCTCCTCTCTATCCCCCCCCATTCCTTTTTATTTATCTCCGGCTACCACACATTAAAGATTGATCTGTTGCATGTGTCTCAAAGTGGTATTTGACTGTATGCATGGAAACAGGGCTGTCAGCATTGTCAGCTCCGAATAACAAATCCCAGAGATGGAGAAAGCAAGCTGCTCCCTTCAAACTCGAGAGCAGAGGGTGGGTATCCTGCAGGAAGGCACTAAAGTGACGGGTGGGGAAAGCGATTCTTCAAGCTGCACTCTAATTTAAGCAACCCCTCCACAGCGCCAGGAGAGCACGCTTTCCTCAACTGCCTCTCACAAACCCAGCGCCCGCCTGAGCTGCACTTCAGCAGATAATGAGTGTGAGTTTAAAAAACTTAAAGCCTCTTCCTGCGAGCTGGTGACTGACACAAATGGAGTTCATATTTAATCATCTGTTAACTCGTTGTCTATTATAGCTCTTTAATAGCACCAGAGATATTCTTAATGAAGCATGATTTAAAGTATTTACAGCTCCAGGACCGACAGACATCACTCACAGTGTACAGGTAATGAGGCGTAAAACAGCTCTCGAAACCGTAAAAACGAGGGGAGGGGGGAAGAGAGAGAGCAAGATCAGGCGAGGAGGTAGAAGCTGAATTGTTCCAAGGTTTGTTTTAAAATGTTTAGGCATTTAAAATCATTTTAGCTTTTCAGAGGTGTCTGGTAGCAACAGAGTTCAGCAATTATCACAGCCGCGTGGCTCCCATCACGCCGGAGGAGTTCATGGCATCAATACCCAGCTCCGAATAATGGCTCCTCATTGCTTCCACCATGCAGCTCTTGGATGGGGAGAGGGCCCTGCTTTCTCATGCAGCCGTTTGGCGTGTAAAAGTTGGCAGGTAAAGCTTGCCGGGGCAGGCTCTGCACCAGGGTGGGAAATAGGGTCTGATGGCTCTGGGGCCTATGGCCAGCTTGGGGGTGAGTGGATCTCAGTCAGCCCCAGCTGGTGTGAGGGGGGGATATTTTGTTCTCCTGTATAATTGCACCTTTTGAAAAGAGAGGAATAAAAATGTGTTTCTAGGCTACTCCCAGCCCCAGTGCGGAGCACGGGCCTGCCCCTCCATCTACTCCACTCTGAGCTCCATGGCAGGGTAAAGGCCCATTGTCTCACTCCCGGCCCACTGTGCTGAAGGGTTTGGCTGGAGCCTGACCACATAAGTACGGGCTGGTGATGGTTGGACTGGTTAGCCTAGCCACTCTCCTTTGTGATGACCTCACCTCTCGGGAGAACTCGCCGGGCCATACCCTCAATGATCTCAGTAGGGAGGCTATGTCTACACAGCAGCTGGGAGGGATAATTCCCAGCTGGGGAAGACATACGCGCGCTAGCTTTGAGTGAGCTGACAGCTCGGGCTAGTCGTCTGGGTACGTACCTCAGACCTCTGACAGGACTGTACTTGGGCAGCTAGCCCAAGCCACTGTCCATGCCACCGTGACCATAGTGCTCTGGCCTGGTCAGAGCGAGCACGTGCGCATGCTGGGAATTGCACCTCCCAGCTGCTGTGCAAGCAAACCCTTCGTGGTTCTTTGCCAGTCTTTTAGTGTGTCTACGCCCAGGGGTGCTGGAACAATTTGTAGAGGGGGGGTGCTGAGAGCCATTGAATCAAACTGTAAACCCTGTGTATAATGGAATCCGGGGCAGCACCCCTAGTTCCAGCACCTATGTCTACACCACGCCTGGGTCAGCAGACGTGTGCTAGCCAGGCTCATGTTAAAAGGGCTGTTCTCAGGTGTAGACTGTGTACACGCCTCGTGCCCCTCCGGCTTGAGAGCCCGAGCTGCAACAGCTGCACGCTCCTCCTAGCACACTAGCCCTGCTAGCACAAGTCTGTGGCCTGGGGCTGGGAAGCTCACTCCCAGGTGCAGTGTAGACACACCCTCCGAGGTTGTGTCTGCAGCCTCTCTCTATCAGAAGGGAGCCAGACCTGCCACTGTAGAGGGCGGGGCACATATTTATCGCCTAATAAAGAATACCAGTTAAAAACCTCAAACTGCTTTGCTTCCTGACCTCGAACCCTCCTTCTGAGACCCTCACCCAAGGCTGAGCTCTTCTTGCTTAAACCAGAGTGACGCTGCTGCCACCTTGCACAACAGGAGCAGGAACCGACTCTTCTTGTGGTTGCATGAATAACATTGAACTCCGTCTCGGCCCTGCAGGCTCAGACTAGCCCCGGGATGCATGTGCAGGTTTTCCAGAACACAAGAACAAGAGGAGAATCGGGGAAAATTTAAGAGGCGAGACCCGAAAAACCACTAAAAGGAAATACTTTTTCACTCAGTGGATAACAGCACTATGGAACTTGTTGCCACAGGATCCTGTTGAGGCCAAAAACCTCAGCAAGATTCAGACAGGGTTTGGATAAGCAGAATATCCAGAATGAGAATGGTTAATACGAACATATTTTGGAAGAGATTGTAAACCTCGTGCTTCAGGGCTTAAGACAGTTGCTTACTAGAGATTAGGAGCTTTCCTGCTCCTTCCTCTGAAGTCCTAATTGGTCTGATCAGCTCATAGCTCTTCTCCAGTCCGGAGGTTCCTGTGTTTTCAGTATCCTAACGTGGCAAGATTTGGACTCCTCCTTGGGGCACTGACATTAGAAAACGAGGCTTTCGGGAAGGAAGCAGCCCGTCACAGGCCTGCTGTAGAATGTTAACGGGACTCACTCGGACTGTCTCAAATACACCCTTTCACCCCCAAACCTTCTCTCCAGGTCCTTGCCTAGCCTTCATTGTAGTAGTGTCTGGGCCTCCCCACTCCTGCCAGCTGTTTCCACTGTGGTCCAGCCTCCTTGGACCCAGAAGATGAGCCCATAGCCAGGCGTGGATCCAGGCTCGCTCTGGTACTTCAGAATGGCAGTTCTTTCCCTCATTACCCTTTCCCCTCCACCTTCACTGAGGGGTTTGTTCTGAACAGGCCACTTGGCTGGGCTTCTAGCAGGTGGTTCCTCTGGTTACATCTTCCTCAGACCTCTTTCCCAACCCCACTGTCTCTCCACCAGAGGCCTCCTATACAGCCCCTGTGATGCCTGCACTATGCATTCTAGGAAAAATAGTGCTTGGTTGGGTCTATTACAGTCGTGCCTAAGGACCAGCCAAGCATGGGACCCCCATTGTGCTTGGTGCGGTACAAAACACAGATAAGCAGGTGGCCCCTGCCCCAAAGAGCCTGCAATCTAAAAAGGCTCAGCCCTTGAGATGCGAACCTCTATACCCCACTGTAACCCCGCACACAGCCATTGGGCTGGCCCCATTAGCACTGAAGGCTCCCATGGGAGTTCCTTCCATTGGTGAGTCAAGCAGGACTGTGCATTGAGAAGTCAGATTTAGTAGGTTGACTGTGACCAGTCACAGGAGCAACAGGTTGCCGGGGGGTGAGGGGAAGGAATATAACATACAGATGAGCCTTGCCCGCACTCAGGAATGGCCTTGACGTAGCAGCCGGCGGCCAGCAATTCTTGTAGCTCCTGCGGTGTTGACCTCAAAGGCCAGCTGTTCCAACAGGCAGAGCTGTCAGGCCACGCCTACGCTCCAGCGCAACAGCACCAGACCTACACCCCCCGGTATAGTGCAGCTGTACAGAGACAGAAGGGGTTTCTCCATTGCTGTAGGAACCCTGCGCCCCAAAGCGATGGCAACTAGGTGGATGGAAGCATTATTCCACTGAGCTAGCTACATTTACCCCAGGGTTAGGTTGGCATAGCAATGGCACTCCAGGGTGTGGGTTTTTCAGACCCCTGAGCACTGTAACTATCAGAGGGGAAGCCGTGTTAGTCTGTATCCACAAAAACAACGAGGAGTCCAGTGGCACCTTAAAGACTAACAGGTTTATTTGGGCACAGGCTTTCGTGGGTAAAAAACCCACTTCTTCAGATGCATTCTTCTTGCATCTGAAGAAGTGGGTTTTTTACCCACGAAAGCTTATGCCCAAATAAATCCGTTAGTCTTTAAGGTGCCACTAGACTCCTCGTTGTCACTGTAACTATGTTGACCTGAGTTTTAAGGGTAGCCCAGGGCAAGCCAGTGTTGTAGCAATTGAGCTAACTGGGGGGTCAGCCCCTGCTCAACCCTTCAAGCCGTTGTCTATACTGAGGGGTTGACGGGGTGCAGCTACACTAACTGCTGGCTGTGGCTATTCCCAAGCGTACACCAGGACTAAGAGCATGCTGGAGCCTCCGCTGCCTTGTACTTGTGCAAACACTACCCAATCAGCACTCGCGTCCTCTGGCAGCAGCACTGAACAGTCACGCTGCCCTGGTGTGAACCACTGCAGCAGGCATGAGGCAATGGGAAATTGGGCGGGGCCCACAAGAGGCTACAATGCTTAGCTGACCCCTTAGCTTGTGGCCAGGGAACAATGCTCTTATTGTTTTCAAATGTCACCCAGCACGATCCCTTTTAGGCAGGACTCTGAAAATAATTTGTGACTGAGGTGCCATTTTGCATCAAAATATTTGTCAGAAAATGTCGACTGTCCCCAATCTACATGTCCTCTCGTGTGACAGAGATTGGGTCGGAAGGCTGGGTGCTGTCACAGGGACTGCTCGCCTCCTGCCGCCTCCTCTCACACAGGGTCTCTAAAACGCAGCCAGTTAGTACAGCAGTTTCCTTGCTTCCAAGCGGGCACACTCGCTTCATTCTGAGTGTTGTCCTGTGATCGAGAAGAAACCAGGGGGGACAAGGTAGTGTCCTCACTAATTAACTGTTCCCAGATCCATTTCCTCAGGACTTTGGGCAAATGACAATTAAGTGGAAGGGTTCGGGGGTGAATTCTCTGAATCTCAGTAAAAGTGTGTCTCAGCTGAAGAAACAGGTGCCCCAGCCTCCCTCTCAGTTATGGTGCTCTGTTGTTGGGGAGGGGGTGGGATTTGTTTTAACTTTTTGCTGCCACTTAGTGGATTTAACTTCTCTCCAGCAGGCTTGTTGTAGCGGGGCCTAAACTGTCCAATTACTCCTTTTGTGTGTTAGAGGTGAGGGCGTGGGGAATGAGAGCAGAATTGTCCCTTCCAGATTTTTAGATATACTTTTTATTTCCGGAAAAATGTGAAAAGAATATGTTTGCCGTCATCATCATCAATTGCAGACAATTTAGCGCTGTTGCGAAGGAAAGCAGCCTCGCTTACCAAGACAATCTTATTTTCCATCTCTGCTGCTGTGGTTTTAAGTATGATGTTACATAGGCCTACTTCACCTTTTATAGACTGTGCCAGGAAAAGACTAAAAGAGGCGGATTCTGATCTTGATTGCACTTGTATAACTGCGCTGACTTCACTGTCTTTGCTCCGGATTTACCCTGGTGTAACTCAGATCAAAATCTGGCCCTAACTTATTATGATCTGTGTGGAATCAACACTCTTTTCCCCCGTTGCCCCAATGCAGCCACCATTATCCTGTGGACTTGCAGTTTATAAAGTAATTTTATAGCCTGTGTCCATGGATAATCATTTTGAGTAAGCCCAGAATGTCCTTATGGTTTGGCTTTATGTGAAGGAATAATGGCTGTTTAAAACGCTCACACAAAACCCTTAATGAAACAGTGTGGGTGATGTCCCTCACACCGTATGTCTCCCACTAACGGTTTATGGGAGTTGGGTATGCATGTTGTGGCGGTTTCTCCATGTTGCATATACGTATTCATCCTGCATTAGGATTAATAGGTCTTACAGATCTGCACTGAGGGCAGGACAGACCCCTTACTTGAATGCTATGATTCATAGATATTAAAGTCAGAAGGGACCATTATGATCATCTAGTCTGACCTCCTGCACAATGCAGGCCACAGAATCTCACCCACCCACTCCTGCAATAAACCTCTCACCTGTGTCTGTGCTATTGAAGTCCTCAAATCGTGGTTTAAAGACTTCAAGGAGCAGAGAATCCTCCAGCAAGTGACCCGTGCCCCATGCTACAGAGGAAGGCAAAAAACCTCCAGGGCCTCTTCCAATCTGCCCTGGAGGAAAATTCCTTCGACCCCAAATATGGCGATCAGCTGAACCCTGAGCATGTGGGCAAGATTCACCAGCCAGATACCCAGGAAAGAATTCTCTGTAGTAACTCAGATCCCACCCCATTGCTTCTTTAGTAACATTACCAGTTTAATGTAGCACTTGCTGTTTTATCAGAAGAAATGTAATGGTCTAGCCTGCTCCGCAGAAAGAAGCCATTCTCTTTTGACAGCGAATAAAGCCTTTTTCTAAAGTACGTAAAGGCTCAGTCTGGGAATAGGCCTTCTAACAGATTTAGAGTCTGACTTTAATGATCCTGGATTAATCAATTATTATTAGAACATTAGGTTGCATAAATATTTGGCTGGCTTAGCTCTGCCTAGCCCCTGGGGAGATGAGGGAGAGCATGCACAAATATTGTAGACTGGCTAGTAAATGGTTCATCAGCACTCCAGATTGTGTTGGAATTCCAGTCTCCTATAAAATCAATGAAGTCTCCATTAAGCATTGTATAGTGCAGGGAGGGGTTGGGGAGTGTGGTGTAGTGGTTAGAGCAAGAGAGACCGAGCTGGGATGCCTGGGTCAAATTCACAGATTCTGCCAGTTGGCCCCTTAGGCAGGACGTTCCACCTTTGTTTATCTTCTGTTAAATTGGGTTCACAATACGGACCTGAAACTTGAGGTGAGGCTATGGTTTAAAAAAAGTGACTACAAAAATCCCATCAGTTCTGCTCCTTATGTGTGTTCAGAGTCACACTGGCTTATTTAGCTGCAAGTGATTCTTTTTACTGCTTTTCCCTCCTGTTAGCCACAGAAGAGGAAGCTGGAATTCATTCTTGGTCATGCACGAGCAACAGAATGGCACACTATGTGCCTATTATAGAATCTTTATTACCAGGGTTGAGCGAGAAAGAACCCAGCTTGATTCTCAGATACCAGGCTGAGTTTCCAGCACTGGCACCCAGAGGGAAATATTTTTTGGACAAACTTGAATTGAGGGTCGTTTAGTATGTGTCTACACTCCAGTCAGTGGTGTGAATGCAGCATGGGTAGACATACCCAAGCTAGCTTTGATCTAGCTTGCTCAAGTCACAATACCAGTGAAGATGCAGTAGCACGAGCTTAGATGCTCACATACGTAGCTCGGCTCCTGGATAGGATTGCACAGCCCATGCTGCTGCAGCTTCACAGCTATTATTATTTGAGCTAGCTCGATCCCAGCTAGCTCGATCCCAGCTAGCTCAGGTATGTCTACCCGTGCTGCAGTCACATCCCCGATTGCAGCGCAGATGTACCCAGCGCGATGACGATCATGCAACCACGCAACGGACACATGCTTAGAGTGCTAGTCTGGAACTTGGGCAACCCACCGCTGACTTCTTGTGTGATCTAGGCCAACCCTTTAATCTCTCTGTGCCTCAATTCCACAGCTGTAAAATGGGGATAATACCGTAGAGGTGTGTTGGGAGGATAGGTGCATTAACAGTTGTGAGCTGCTCAGATACTCCAGTAATGGGGCCATCTAAGTACTATAAACAGTTGCTTTTCACACTCTTCGAGGTTTGCAAAACTCTGAGGGAAAGTGCTCGATTACTGGGATGAGATCGCTCGTTATAAGCGTAAGTTACTGTTGCTGTTACTGGAGGCAAATGCCTGGGTAGAAGTTTAGATTTTTGACAGGGGGGTAGGACCGGAACGTGATCGAGAAGTTGCAAGTACCCGATGTCGGCAAAGGGTAGTTATTGCTCTTTGATGGGCACAAGGTGTAGACTGGAACTGCGTGAAACCCGTCTGTTCTGCTTTGCAGGGTTTCTTCAAAGTATTTGGGGGAGATGGGAGGGAGTGGTTGATCCATGGGTTCTCCCCACCTGAGTCTTGCTCTTAAATTTGAGGGACAAATGAACCCACCCTTTCAAAGTGAAGCTAGGCCTGCTGCACTGAGCCCTGCCGGGTTTTGCAGCAAAGACGGGTAAACTTTGAGTTTTGCACGTTTTTTCTAAAATGGCTCAGATTTACTTCAAAGGTCTGTTAACCTCAGCGGCTGGACCTGTGTGAGTTGTGAATACGACTGGGTTTCACCCTGAGCAGTTCTTGATGCTCTAGCCCAGGCACACCTCTCACCCCTCCCCAAATATTCTGTGTTCATCGCTTCTTTCCAGAACAACTCCCCCCACCCCTCTTGCATGTGTCACAATTCACAGCTCTTACAGATGGCACCATGTATATTTATTTAATTGCTCCAGCATTCAGACTGCAATCTGGGGTCAGTCTGTTTAATCTATCCCTCTTTGGGGAGTCAAACCCGCCTAAGGTGACCAGATGTCCCAATTTTATAGGGACAGTCCCAATTTTGGGGTCTTTTTCTTGTAGAAGCTCCTATTACCTCCCATCCCCTGTCCAGAATTCTCACAGTTGCTGTCTGGTCACCCTAAAGCCGCCGGTGTTTTGCAAGCGTAGGCCCTGACTCATTCCTTTGCATTGTTCAGTTGCCAGCAGAGATACACTAGGCGGTGCATATGTGGCAGTTCCATGGTGCACTTGTTACCTAGGAAACCACTCGCTCTACATGTGTGTTGCTTAACACCCTGTTTGCTTTCATTTGGATAAATCTTTAATTCCTGTGCTGCCCTGTCTCCCCTGGATCTATTCAGCAGTGTATCCTCAGTACGTTAATCCCCCCCAACCCCACCCAGTCCTCCCTGCCTGCCATGCTGTCTCTGGTTCTTACAAAGTCCTTGCTCGCTCGGAGCAAGTTTGCAAAACGATGGCTAATCTGAACAGCTCATGCTTTTAAAAAAATATAATTATATATATACAGTGCCGCTTCCACCCAGCTGCAATTAGCAGCTAAAACGTGACGCTTAGACCTTCCATCATCAAAGCACTCAACAGACGGTAACTAATTAACTCTCCCCCCCCCCAGTCAGTTTGTTTTCCCTATTTTACAGCTAGGGAAACTGAGTCACAGAGCAGTCTCGGAGGGGTTGGGTATTTGTGGATATGCACAACTGTAGGTAGAGGGTGCAAGGAATGCCCGTGGTTTGACAATCAGTGTCCAGGGTCCATCCCCTGCAATCACAGGACCACATGGGATAGAGAAGAAGGCTGACCTGGAGGTTAAGGTACTAGTCTAGGACTCCGTTCAATTCTTGCTACTGACTTCCTGAGTGACCATGGCAGAGTCACGCCATTAGTCTAGGGATGTCCATAAATACCCACAAAGGACCATCGCAGAAGATGGGGTTGGATAAACCCAATGGGAATAGATGGTGCACCTTGTAAAAGGACAGTGCCACTTCCACTCCAGCACGGGCTACCCTCAAGGAATTCTGTCTGGAATGTCTCCAGGGATTTCCTCGGCACCCCTTCCCACCAGCACAGGCACAATATATCCTCAGCCCCAAGACCACGCACAGCAAACCAGTGGCAGAGCAGGGAATAGAGCCTGAGAGTCTTGGCCAAGCAGGTAGTTTGCAGGTCTGAGGCCGTTAGCTCTTTGGGCTTGTTACTGCTGAAAAGGCAAGGGAGAGAAACTATGGAAAGCTGAGGTAGTTATACAAAAAAAATTAAAGAATTTGAGATAGTCGCTAGGAAATGGCTTTCCCTTCTTCTCATTCTCCCTTCATTGTCTGCAAAAACAACGTACGTTCCTCTTGAGAAGCGAAAGGATTGAGGAGTTTTCTGATTTAAACCGAGTCCCCTCCCCTCCATTAATCTCTTGGACTGATTCATGCCCAGAAAGCTGAGCAGCACCAGCCTCACTCTGGGCTGATTCCCTCTCTGGAGTCTTGACAGGAGCTAATGCTGTTAGCCCGTGTCAAAGGAGGGTTTAAAAAAACAATAATTCACCAGCATCAGGGCTCCTGTGTCCTTTGCAGGCTGGCAGTCTAAAATGCCAGCGCCCCCTTTGCTGGTTCTCGGCATGCAACGATGTCACTTCTAGAGCGAAACTAGGTCGGGTTTAAAAATCTGGCCTGGTGCAATCTCAGGAGCAAGCATGCAATGATTACAACGGCTGCCTGTAAGGCAGGACTCCTAGGTTCTGGGGGTCCAGTGACCAGAGCCAGGAAGTCAGGATTCTTGCTTTCTGTTACCAGCTATGGAAGATGCTGTAATCTAATGATCCCCTGCTTTGTTGAGTGGCAAGCTGGTTTCCCTCTCTGTTGCATGAGAGATGATAATACCCACTGAGAAGATTTCTGCATGTCTTTGACAGGCTTTGCTATCTTTGGCTGGAAGGTGTGGGATTGTTTCTATTAGGAAACATTCTTTTGGGAATGCCTTTGCCTCCTGGCTGAGGGAATCTTTTGCTCAGGCTTCGAACAAACCTCTGGCATTTTCAGGCTTCCCTGAGGAACTCCACACCCCGCAATCCTCAGCAGGCGCTGGAGTGTCCTGGGCCTCTGGAACGGAAGAGCTGGAATGCCATCACAGAGACTGTTTTTGCAGTGTTTCTGGTCCAGCCAAAAGCAGCAAGTCACTGTAACATGTGAGAGCAATGATCCCAAAGCACAGCTCAGGGGGGTTGACTGAACTCGAGAGACGCATCCATGGTTCTGCTCCAAGTTGAGCCAAGTCGTTTGTAGTTCACCTTTTGCTGCTAATTGCTTTGGCATGGCTCCTGTATGGTGCACATGGCATGCACGTGGAGGGCCTGACTCTCAGTTCCTTTGGCGGTGTAAAGGGGTCTTAGAAGGTAGAAACATCCCCCTGACAATCCCCCTCCTCCGGGTGGGCCCAGCAGCCACAGAGCTGATGTAAGAGTCCTGTTCCCAGCCCCGACGGTAGGGAGTACCACCTGAGTCCAGGCTGGAGCGTGCATGACAAGCAGAGCATAAGATAGAGCAGCCCCAGGATAGGAGGAGAACAAAAGTGACTTAAAATGCCCCCACACTGCTGCTTCCATCCCTGCCCCAAGCAGAGAGAGACAGTAACTAAGAATCAGGCCTTGACCCTGTGTTGATCTAGGGCTGGGTACCACACTGCCCCCTGACGTCAGTGTGAATTAACTGTATCTTGCTGGGGAGCAGGGGAAGGATCACGCCCACGCTCCACCCTCAGGGCATATCCAGGTTCAGAGTAATCAGTCCTGCTACGTCAGAATGAGGGGCGGGGGGAGAAATCCAAACCCCCAGTGGGAATGCAGCATGCCTGGCACAGATACAACCCCTCTTCCCTCACACAGAATGGCCTAGCCTGACCAGCCCAAGGCTCTGTGCAATGCTGCCTTGATAGGCCACAATCTGTACCAAATTCTGAGCCTGCTGTTAACTTCCCTCGCACTTGATTCTCGTGTTTGCTGTTATTTTTTAACAGTTTTTTTTTTTTTTTTTTGCATAAAAGCACTATCCTCTCCCCAGAGCCTGCCTGTAGCGAAGGCATGGTCTGTACAACTGCAATTATTTTGAAGAACAGATGGAGTGAGGAGCGGAAAGTCTGTTAATAGTAATAGAAATGCTACATGTTAACCTGGACAGCACACGATGACAGTCCCATGACTACACGTTCTGTTCCCACCAGCTGGGCGCCGAAGTCGAAGCAAGAGATTCACAAACACAGCGTTCAGCCACGTACCCACCTAAAGTTAGAACTCAAATTCCTTCACACTTGTAGCCTGGGATATTTCCCCCCCCCCCATAAACTCCAGTTTCAGTGTTGCCATCCAATATTTTCATTGTATGATATTTCAACCAATGTTTTGGGCTGTGTCTACTAGTGCAGAGCAGCATTAAGTATGGGGAGTCATGGATTAGCAATTAGAAAACAGAACTCGGAACCAGGAATTGCCAGATTTTAATCCCACATTTGAACCTTGGTCTGGTCCTGGGAATTGCAGGTGTACCAGGCCTCTTTGGGTCAATCTCTTAAGATCTTTGTGGCTTTTGTTTACCCACAAGCTTGCACCAGTTGGATGAAACAAGATTAGTAAAATCAGCACAAACCCGTATGGACACCCATATTTCAGTATGAGTGGTTTATTTCAGTTTAGCTTAAACTTGGTCCTAATAGATTTATCAAGATAAACTGAAATAAGTGTCCACACAGTTTTGTTTTTGTTTGTTTTTTGCACTGTTCAAGCTAAATCTCTTTAAGTTCACACCTTAAATTAAACCAGCACAACTCTGCTGGTAGAAAAGCCCACAGACGCACGTTCACTATCTGTAAAAGGGGGCGGATCGTGATTTACCTCCAGTGGGATTGCTGAGGTTAAAGTGCCATAATATCACTATTCATTTGTATTGTGGTAACACCTGGGAGCTCCAGCCATGGGGCAGAGCCTCCCTGTGCGAGGTCCGGTACAAACACAGAATTGCCCCAAAGAGCCTTTCATAGGTGAAAAGGGCATATAGCTACACAGCTCTCTTTCATTTCAGTGGGAGTCACGTGGCAAAATTTCTTAGCCAATGTAGGAAATTTTGACCCAAGGTGTGCTAGGGAATCGATGCCACCAGCCCGCCGCATTGCTGGCAGGCTGCTGGATCCATCTCGAGATCTTATTAGCCTGTAGGTCCCTTAATGATCTAAGTGTTTGCAGGATCATCTGGAACCCTGTATCCTGCCAAGTCCACTCAGATCTGTAGGCACTTCTAGCTCAGCATCCAGAGGTCATCAAACCCAGTCCAGGGTGGCAAGGACCAAACTATTGTTACTATCTGTCAGCAGCCGGCAACGAGGCACCTGTAGGTTCGGTCAGGTGTCCACATTGCAAGAACCACCACTGCTAGTGTACACCTGTTCTCTGGATAAAGAAAGGCCTTCCTCTTCCAGGACTGTCAGTCCAGCACCTTTCACAAGCCCCAAGCCTATGTAAATGGATCAAAATAACTGAGAGGGTCTGGGTCATTTTATGGCCATCAATAGCATTTGTAGCAAAACCAGCTAATGTGCTGAGGTGGGTTATTAAAACACATGCCTCTGGGAGGGTGACCAGACAGCAAACGTGAAAAATCGGGATGGGGTGGGGGTGGAGGGGTAATAGGAGCTTATATAAGAAAAAGACGCAAAAATCGGGACTGTCCCTATAAAATCGGGACATCTGGTCACCATAGCCTTGGGTTGTGACCTGCAAGGGTCAGACAGGTTCACTTTTTCCACTTACAACCCATTATGGAGCTATTTTGCCTTCTTGAAGTATTGCTTATGGCCAGACGCAAGGTGTACTGGACTTAAGAGAGCTCATCGGCCTGCTCCGCCCTGGAAGCTCCTGTGCTCAGCTGAATTAATTCAGTCAGTATTTTGTTTAGTCAGTGGGGAGACTTTTTTTCCCTTGCTCTCCGGACTGTTCACACAGCTGACCCAGCAGGGTAGTGCGCAGGGGCTGTGAGAGGCTGTCTCTGAGATTAGACTATATCCTGTCCCTCATTTCCAGTGGAATGCAGGCCTCTGTGTGGAAAGCCCCTTGTGTCACGGCACGTCTCTCTGTGCTACTCTGCTGTAGGATGTGGTTAGTGAACGGTTGGGGAAAATTCTCTCCGGTGCCTTGTATTTGGACATATTACAAAAGCCCATTCTTCCTCTGCAAGCTCTTGGAGGAAGTTTAGGCCATGAGGAATAAAATGTCAGGAGAAGGAATCCAGGCTTAGTGTGAAGTACTTAGTAATAGGATATGTTGCATTTTTACAGCTCATTTAATCGGAGGATCATACACAAATATAACTGTTACAAGGGGGGTGGCAGAGAGAGAGAGAGAGAGAGAGAGAATTCAGGGCTGATGAAAGTCCTGGACTGATGCCCTTTGAGGCTGACATTCCTCAGGACAGACACAACATGGCAAGAGGCAGACTCTGTCCTAACCTGTGATTAATTCCCACAGTGGGTATATCTACACAGCAAAAGCTCCGCACAGGCTAGCCTACACAACCTAGCTTGAATCCAATGAGTGCAGGTAGTGATAGCAATTAAAAGAGCTCTGTGCAGGGGTCAGAGTGGGCTAGCGAGCTGAGTGCATACCCGAGGTCCATGCTGGGATTGTATTACCCGCACTGAAGCTTCACTGAGTTAGAGGCAGAGCTAGGAAGAGAATCCCAAAGTCCTACTTCCCCATCTACTTTGCCCTCTCTCCCCCAAGAGCATTTACCTACTACTGAATTGTGAAAGCACTGTAAGCCTGCGTGTTTCAAAGGTCGGGTGGTTTTTTTTTTTTTATATTGCAGAATAAGAAGTATGTGCTGATCATGGTGGATCCAGATGCCCCGAACAGAGCTAATCCGAAGTACCGTTTCTGGAGACACTGGGTTGTCATTGACATCAAAGTGAGTACTGGCCCTGTTTTCCTCTTCTCTCTCCTACATAGGATCACGCCAGTGGTGTGTAAATTAATGCGTTGAGTGACATTTAACTTTTTCCTCCAGCCAGACCTTAGCCTGCGCTCAAATAAGGATTAGTTGTTCTTTTAAGTCAGCAGGGCGGCAATGGGCTAATTTGCGGGGTAGCCCCAAAAAGAGACTTTACAGGACTGCTTCTCCTGAGTCTTACTCTCCCTCCTCTGGTTCATTCCTGTGTACGGTTTCAGGTTTGGGCCTTGGATAGCCACCTTGCAGGGGTAGGGAACAACAGGCGCAATGTTTCCTTACCATTCACCAAGGGCTTGTTACAAATGATCGTAAGTGGATGCACGGACACAAAGAGAAGAAAACCTGGAAACAAGCCTTGCCCGACTCTCCATGTATTATAAAGCTGAGCTTTACACAGAGGAACGAGGGCTTAGTAATTCGTAAACTCACTAATGCCCCTTCTTCAGCTCCCACTTGTCCTCCTCCTTCTCCTTTTGTAGACTAGATGGAGATACAACCTTAGCAGTTGGGGGAAGTGAAATCACAGGTATTCTACACTGAGCACCTTCTGCTTCTGTCACCTCCTGATACTTTGAGCCCAGAGTCTCAGGAAGATAAACATTTTGTCTGCACGTGACTTGGAGCGCCAGTATGCAGCAGATGGAACGCAGTGAGAATGGAGCAGATGGGACGGGCGGCGCAGACAGTGCAATTCCAGGGGCCAAACTTAGCTCGGATGGGAGCAGCTGCAACTCCACTGACCTGGATGCTGGTTCACCGGCTTCCTTCAATGCTGAATCTGGCTTCACGCAGCTGAACTTGAGGGGAAACCCACCTTCTTGCCTGGCTTGCTGGTTGAGGAGCTGGGCCCTGAGCAGATTTTGGAGGCTTTGGGGTTTCTCAGCGTCAGGAATACAAATTAAAAGCAGAGCTTATGGAGGAAAGGAGGTCAGGTTAATGCTGGGGGGGCATGAGGTTGGTGCTTAGTACAGGGTGTAACAGCAAGACAGCACTTCCCTCTGTATCCTATCACTGTGAGTTTCATAACTCACCAAGAAATCCCTGTCTTTTATTTATTTGTACTGCCCAGGGTGAGTGTATTTTGAGCAGTTACCTGAGGGAATCAGAACAGCTGGTCTGCTTCAAGGTGGTTAGTTACTCCCCCAAGGAGATGTTCTCAAGTGTGTGTTTGTGTATGTATCAGTCATTCAGCATGGAACAAATGAGCATAAAAAACAGTTGGTGTGTGCAATGGGATGAGACCGGTAACTCAGTTTAGAAGCCAGGAGGAGGGGCGTAGCTTAGCTGTTACATCAGCTCTTAACATCAGCGACCTATGCATCACAGCTGTACTTCTTTGGAACCCCAGGTTCAAATCCCAGCAGAGGCTTCTCAGTGTTTCCTCCTCCTAGGCTGGATGCAGTACACTGAGAACTGTACAGCACAGAGGCCCTGTACCCCCTTTGGATGAGCCCCTACAAAACGGGTTCTGTGTGGCCACCAGAGATCCCACTCCCCATTCTTTGATTGCCTCTGTCTGGGGCTTTTCATACATGCCAGGGTTTGACCCAGTATTCTTGGCCAAAAATTGCTTTCCCTTCCCTTCTCAAATTGTGTGTAAAATGTTGTATGCTCCTCTCCAGAGGTAGCTGCATTTCTGTGGTTCTGTAGGTGAAACTCTCTGGGGTGAAAGGTTGCCATATAAATGTAAAGTGGCAGGATTATTAAGGCAGGTAGGCGGTTGTTTACCCAATACATTACAGTAGAGCTGGTCTGAAAATGTTAATCATTTGTAAGAATGTTGGAGAAATAATTGTTTTCAAAATTTCCCATAAAAACTTTTTGTTGACTGGGGGGAACCTAAACTGACAACCTAATATTTTTACAGAAAAAAAAAGTTTTTTCATTTTAAAAAAAAATAAAAAACTTAAAATTTCAACCAAAACTAAAATTTTCCACATTTTTTGTCAAAATTATATTTGCAATGGAACATTTCAACCAGTTCTACCATAGATTCTGGGATTTTCTCCAGTTGAGATGACTCAGGTAAGGTTTATTTTCAATGCTTTTACACTTTCATCAATCAGAGAACAGGGACTGTCGTTTCTCTGGCCCTTTCCTTTAGCGTGATGCAAGTATTGGTTGGGAAAGTAAATGTCATCTTTGTTTAAAAACCACCCTTTGCATTCTGTAGTGCAGGTTGTCTGGAGAAGACCTCCCTCTCTAGTGCTGTGGGTAGTCGCCTTGTCAGAAATTTCTGAGGAAAATAAAACAGTCATAAAACAAAAATCTCAACACATATTTGAGTCACTTATGGATTGCCATGAGTCAGTGTCCTGGAGCCGACCCAGGGATAAGTAGCAAGAATATGCGATTCAAGGATCAAATTTCTCACAAGGAAATGATCAATGAGAATTTACATTGGTGGCAAGGGGAGAGAACAAATAGGAGGAATAATTTTGCTTTGTCTGAACAGTCTTGTAGGTACAGAGACTTGGGAGGTGAGGCCTGGATTCTGTTCCCACTCGCTCAGTGTGCAAGCTGGGGCAAATCACTTAACCTCCTTGTGCGATAATGGTGGTAACGATGCTTGCCTATCTCACAAGAGCATTAGGGGGCTTAATTTGTGAATGTGTTGTGAGATTCTGGGATGGAAGACACAAGAGAAGGAGGAAGCATTATTATGATTTTTGTGCTAACTCCCTTACATTGTTTCCAACCTTTCTCTCATTGCATTATCAGTTTCTTTAGAGAAACAACATTTAGAAGAGCAGCTTGTTTCTCTCTCTCTTGCCTGCTTTTATTTTATTTTATTTTATTTTATTTTATTTTATTATTTAAAGATTAGGTGTTTCAGCTCTGATTCAATCTAACTAATAATCTTAGTACTAAAGTCTAATTAAAATATCAATTAATTTGCAGCATGCATTTAAGAAGAAATATCTAGTCATTCTCCTCTTTTATTCTCTGAAATTACTGCTAAGGGCGTTTTGTACAGATACCTTAATTAGACTTTTTATTGTTAATAGGAATATTAAGCAAATTAAAATTGGATATTAATACTTTCCATGCATTTCCTAATTGGCTAAAAAAATAAAGCATTCAGAATAATTGCAGAGATTCATGTACAATTTTTAAAAAAAATCTTTCACAGGAGCCCTTCTGCATTTCTAACAGGGTCCTGAAAGTCTCTCATTAATTTTTATATTTACTAAATGCAAAAAGGCCGGAGCTCATTTTTTCCATTCTGTACACAGATCCTTCCGGTGCATTAGCTTTTACTAATTATTGTCATCTTTGCAAAGATAAAAGAGCTTCTAAAGGAAATCAGGGAGGGATTCGGATTAAAGCTGCATTCTCGGCAAAGTGGGTCCATCCAAATGGCAAGGCAAGGTTTTCTTCTGACACTTTTGGCAATTCTGTTTCTATTCCCAACCAGAAAGCATAAGCGGGTGGGTGGGGGCAGGCAGAGGGTGATAATCTGCTTACCTGACTAGCTCAGGACCTCCAACAAGGCTGAGAGAGTCTTCATTCTATCGAGGGGCTAAGCTTCTGGGGAAGGAGGGGGTGTTCTTATTTATGTCGGTCTCTCATCCCTAATTCACATAACTGGACTAGATAAAGCCCAGGACAATAGATTGAAGAGAAGAATCCTGCACTGGCCTCCAGGGCACAGGCAAAGTGGGACCAAGTTGCGCTTTTCCGTCTCTAACTATGGTGAGTCTGTGACTAGAAACAGGGCTGGATCCAGTCGAAAGCTCTTTATTAATGTCTGTTTATATTGCACTAGCAGCAAGGGACGCCAGAGATTGCGGTCTTATCAGGCTAGGTGCTGTACAGACACATAGGGACTGTATCTCATTTACACCAGGGCCATTTACACTTGCTTCAATGCCCCTTTTATATTGTCAGTGTGGTGTAATGGGACCAAGGTATTCAGGTACTACACGTGCCTAAGGTATTTAACCACATAAGATGCAGCCAAGCAACTAGTGGAATATTTCTGGCTCCTATTGATTTTGCAAATCTCATTGGATGCCTAGTTGCATTGTTAGGCACTTATTAAATACCTTTAGAAATCTGGCCCCTGGTGTAAATGAAAATCCGTTCCCTGGTAAATTAAAGTCTCTGCTTCAGATAGCTTCTATTTATGGTCTTGTCTGCACACCAACTGGCACTGAAATGATTTAGGGATTGTCTACACATGGAGCTATTCCAGAATAGCGATTGCACTTTAAATTCTCACCCTGCCGTAATCTGGAACAATCTTCGTTCGTAGAGAAACCCTTAGTGGTTTTAATTCAAACCTGTTGTTATTTTGGTGCACGTCTGAGTGTGGAAACTCTCTTATTTCAGATTAAAAGGGGCTTATTTCAATTTAGTATAAATCATCAACTTGCATGTAGGCAATGCCCATGACCTTAGCTTCCAGGACAGGAAGCATGGGATAGTAGTTAAAGCACATGAATGTGATTCTGAAGATCTATGCTTAAATCCCAGCTCTGCCACTGACTCACTCGGTGGCCTTGGGCTAATCGCCTTGCCTTGTTGTGCCTCACTTTCTCCATCTGCAAAAAGGAGTATATACTGATCCACCGGGAAAGCTTAATCCACTAATACAGCCACTGAAGCACTTTGAGTTATTCACAGGGACACCATTAGAGAAGTGCTAAGTACCATTATATGTTCTACAATACCTTGGCACTCCACCAAGTCTTGGTGTTCATGCTGAATTTCCTTTTGGAGGTGTGGGTTTCAGTCCGAAGCATTACCACTATCCGACGGTTACTTTTAGTGGCTTAATCTATAGAATGCCTTCTGCCATACAGCTCTACGTTCCCTTATCAGTGATGGCTACGCTGTTTCTCGGATTGTCAAACACGAGAGATGCTTTCACTCCCGTTCAAAATAATTTAAATAAAAACGTTGCTACAAAGTGGAATAATATCTTTTGATGAATGTTTTTAAAGCCCTTTAGGTTTTCATGGTAATTTGCAGTGTAAAATTATTTAGAGATAAGAGCCAAATTAGCTCTTATAGGCAGAGGTCGATATGTCCCGTTATCCATGCAAGCAGTGTTTAAATATAATCAGCCTTTACTCTAATGCAGCATAATTGTTCATTTGAAATAGGCGTTTTTTTTACTCCATTCAATGAGTCATTAAAATATTCAAAGAATAATGCAGTGAATTGGAAATGAATTTATCACATTATCCAGTATATACTGTAGAGCATCAGGTAACTAGGCAGGGACTGAACCAGTTTACAGAGAAATCCAGTAAACAAGGCTTTTCATTTTGTATTCAGTGGGGAGAGAGAAAGAAGGGAGAAAATACCGCCCTTCAAACGGAATGTTTTACTTCTTTATTTTTCCCCCCATTGTAGGGGAAGGGGTGGAGGGGGAGAGAGAGCAAAAAAGAGAGAGAGAATCCAGAACATTTGTACTCCACCAAAGCCTTGCTATTTTAACTTTATTTTTATCAAAATATGTTTGTAACCGAAAGTTGTTATGGAAACCAACTCTGCCAGCCAGAGAATTCCTACATGAGGCTGAGTGCAGAGAAAGAGAGCGAGAGACCCACCCTGGGTCTGATCTGTTGCTTGGCAGAGCTAGCCCAAGGTTTTGCACAAGTGAAGAGGTTTGGAGTATTTGCAAGATTGCTCAGGAAAGTGAGATATGGAGAGGTTAAGAGCCTCACTCAGGGTCAGATAGAGTGAGTCAGTGGCAGAGTTTGGAATTGAACCCAAGATTCCTGACTCCCAGCCGCCACCACCCCGCCCCTGGCTCGAACCACTAGATTATTCTCCTCTCTGAGAACTGGGAAAAGAACCCAGGAGCCCTCATCCTCAGCCCCGTAATCTAACCACTAGATAACACTCTCATCCCATATGTCAACCTTCCACTCAAGAATCAGCAATAACCCCCAAGTTTACATTTCCTCAAGCTCATGGTTTCAAGGCACCTTTGTGAATCTGGCCTCTAAATGCTGTTTTCCTGAAAAGAAACTCTCTTGACATAGGTGAGAATGAGGGGGACCGGCTGTGACTGTCCTGTGACAAGGGCTTGCTGCCTCCTCTTGGAGCTCTCCAGGTGTTCTCATTAGGGGCATTCTGATGCCTGAAGGTGAAGCAGGAGGCCGGTAAAGGAAACAATCTGTTCAGCAAGGAACGCAGCATGCCGACAGCTGTTCCTTCTGCGCAATATGGTAGCTGTGTGAAAAGAGGGCCCCAGTAGGGCGTTAGGCTAGCAAGCTGCTTGTGTGATACTAAGAGAGAGGGGCTGCTTTGTCAGCAGTGATCTCTTAATCCCGTGTGTGTGGGGCTGAGGGCAGCTCCCGAGGAGGCTGCTATCTCTGAAGGGAGCAGCCCCCGGTTAGGGGATGCTCGATCCATGTGCCAGGGCCATTCACCTCTGAGGGGTTTCTCGAGCACTTCACTTTGATACCAGTTGAATTTTTCAGTGTATTTCCTTGTATTGGTTAATAAACAGGTTCTGGGTTGCAAGTGTCACCATAGAAACAGGTGCTAGCTGAAGCAAACAAGAGCTTTATTAACCTGAAAAGTTATGGAATTTTCAAACGATTAGAGGCAGGGGCTGGAGCGGAGGCTAAAGGTTTGCTAGGGAGGGGGGAGAGGAGAATCGTGCACTAGCGTTGCCAGGTGCTTGTGTATGTGTATATATATCCTATAGCTCAAGCAGCTGGATACAGGAATGGCTGGGTGGAATTCTCTGGTCTGTGGATCAGGCTGGATCAGACCACAGTGGTCCCTTCTGGCCTTAACATCTATGGATCTCCCTTCCGTCTAGTGATCTGTGCTCAGACACAGGGATACCAGCTGCAGAGCCTATCGCTTCCGGGCAGACAAGACTTCTCCAGAATGGAAGCTAATACCTTATAGATTATGAAGTGTCTGCGGCATGGACAGTCTCTTAATCTGTGTTTATATAGTACCTAGCACAGTGGGGCCCCAATCTTCACTGAAGCCTGGATTCCAAGGTGCTATACCCTTTAGATACTCCTTGCTCTGGAGAACTTGCAATCTAGGTGCACGTAGCATCGTAGCGATGCATGGTACTACTGTCGAGAGCATACAGACGTTGCCCTTCACCTGAAGAGCTTAGAATTTAAATGTCATTACAGTGCGGTTAGATTCACCTCTAGACCTGGCCTCTGCTTATAAAAGAGACATGTGAAGGTGGTGTTTGGATTCTCGACAGGCACACCTGGGAGCTGTTGTATTCTGAGCTACCAATCGTTTAGCTTGATACATTTGATGGGCCAGATCCTCCGGGGTAATTCTTTATAGTTCCGTTGACTTCAGTGGAGCTGTGCCGATTTACGCCAGCAGGGGATCTGACCCTATATCTCTAGCTAATCTGTGGCATTTCTAGGAAGTCAGTGATCTTGGTGTCTGAGGGCTGATGGTGAGTAGTGCCTTAGCATTGTGAGAACTACACAGCTCTGTGCTTGGTATTTGCATTGCTCTGAGTCCAATGGGAATGTATAAAAAGAAGTGCTTGCTACAGCCTAGGAAGGGATAAAAGAACAGAGTATATTAGACAAGCAATGAGTAAAAAAACAGAATCTTGAACCTCTAGGTCACTTGTTTAGATCCAGCTTAGGCCAATAGTTAGTGAAAGCCATTTCTGCTTCAGTGCCTTTTGCTGGCCCTTACGTGAAATGGGTTGGGGTTAAAGCTGATCAGGAACTTTTTGACAAAAGTTTTTCATCAGAAAATACTGATTTGTTGAAATGAAGCTGTTCCCCGGAATGCACTGGGTTCGAGGGAACTTTAACCGAGAGGCTTCTCGGGTACAGGCTGGAATTTCTGGTCAGAGAGACAGTGAGGTGCTAATAACTTGGGGGTTCAGACACTCACCTGGGATGGGGAGAAGTGGACTCAAGGCCCCAATCTGGAGCAGCGCCTTGAACCCAGCAGTGTGCTGTCACCCCCAGATGACAGGCTAGTTTGGGGTCTGTCTCTCAATTCTCCTGTTGAAGCTGTTGCACTTTTTATAAATAAATAATAGTTTATTTAAAACGTTTGTATAATAAACTATTTAATAAATAGTTATTAAAGCAGGGACTTGGACCTGACTTTCCCACCCCCTAGGTGAGCGCCCTACCCTCTGGGCTATAGAGTCAGTCTCCCTCTGTCTCACTGAATATTTATTTATTGATACATACAAAAAGGTACAGCTCCAAGAAGAGATCTTGAGGGAGATCCACACAAAAATGGCCAATAGCCAGGGGATTAGGGCAGTGGTTCTCAACCAGGGGTACACAGAGCTCGTCCAGGGTGTACATCAACTCACCCAGATATTGGCCTAGTTTTACGACAGGCTACATAAAAAGCACTGGTGAAGTCAGTACAAACTAAAATTTCATACAGACAATGGCTTGTTTATACTGCTCTGTATACTATACACTGGAATGTAAGTATAATATTTGTATTCCAATTTATTTATAATTGTATGGTAAAAATGAGAGTCAGCAATTGTTCATTAATAATCTGCTGTGACATTTTTGTATTTTTATGTCTGATTTTGTAAGCAAGTAGTTTTTAAGTGAGATGAAACTTGGGGGTACACAAGTCAAATCAGACACCTGAAAGGAGTACAGTAGTCTGCAAAGGTTGAGAGCCACTTGTGACGGGTTCCCCCTGGGGTGCCATGTGGAACTGGGGTACCACTGAGCCCTCTGACCCACCAGCCTGAGCTCCCTCTTACACTATGCTACTGTGACAAGCTACAAAGTCCTCCAGCCTGCACTTTCACCAGCATTCACACAAGTAGGGACACACCCAGCTGCAGTTACATACAGGATATCTAGCCACCAGATTCCCAGCTAGGACCCCAGAGCAGTACCATCCTGCCCTGGTCAAATCGAGCCAGTATATGGATTTAATACCCAGTCCGCCTCTCCCTCAACATGAAGAGGACTATGAACACTTGTGGTAACCAAGCTGAGATTTCCCCCAAACACCTTAATCACACACACGCTGGTTTGGATTAAAACAAAATAAGTTTATTAACTACAAAAGATTTTAAGTGATTATAAGTGATAGCAAACAGATCAAAGAAGATTACCTAGTAAATAAACAAAAACGCAAACTGAGCTTAACATACTAGATAAATTAGCAAATTCTCACCCTGAGTGATAAACAGGCTAGCAGATTCTTGAGGCACAAGCTGCCTTTGCTTTGCAGCTTGGGTTTCCCAGGTTTTCATACACAGGCTAAAAATCCCTTTAGCCTGGGACTATCACTTCCCCCAGTTCAGTCTTTGTTCCTCAGGTGTTTCCAGGTGTGGTGTTGTAGGGAGAGTGAGGTACCATCATGATGTCATTTCCCTCTTTTATATCTTTTTCCCAGTTGCTAGAAAGCTCTTTTGCTGTAACCTGAGTCAAGCAGTTCCCATTGTGTAGTGCTATCTCTGAGAGGTTTCTATTGTACACAGTTCCTGGGGTAATCCTTGTGCTTGTGTGCATTTCCTCAATAAGCCATGAACATTGTTTGGCCTTTTTACGGTTGTACCTGAAAGGCTGCTTGTGGGTGTTCTCAACCTCACAACACGTTCCAGTAACACATACATAGCCAAACTTCATAACTTCACACACGACGACAGCATACACAATCCACTGTGATATTACTGTCTAGCAGCTCAAGACTTTTAGAATGATACCTCACAAGGCATCCTTTGTGCAAAATATATCCTAATTATATGATAATGGTGAATAAGGAGATGCCAGGGTGTCACACCGCTGGATTAGGGTACTCAGCTGGGATGTAGGAGACCCGGGTTAAAGTCCGTGCTCCAAATCAGGTAGCTAGGGACTCAAACACAGGTTTTCTACATCCCAGATGATTGTTCTAGTCACCTGGCTATTCTGGGGTGCACTTACTCTGGTTTTTCATTGAAAAACTTCAAAAGGTCTCTGTTTCATCCTGATATGGAACAGAGAGAATTTCTGAATTCTCGAAAATATTTGAGGGACAGGAAAACCATTTCCTGCCCAGTCCTTTTTTGGGGCTCAGTCCAGTGTCTATTGGATAACCCGCAGATCACAAAAACGACCCACTGTCCCAGCTGGCTCCCTGGCTGGCAGAGAAGCCAGGGACTGAAGGGATCCCATAGACGGTACTCCCCTGACAGGGTGTCCTTCCAAGTCAGGATTCTTAGGCATATTGGCATTGCACAGGAGGGCTGTAAGCCACATGGTACTTGTTGGTTTACTGCACAGGGGCCATAAGTTTCCAGGGCTGTTGATCCAGCATCTTCCATGAGAATTAAATCCATGTAGACATGCACATGCCCGCACATGCAGGCACACACATCCCCCCCCCCCCCCGAATAGCTGCTCTTATTTCGGAATCCTAGCATCTCGTTTATCCTTTGTGGTCCAAACCAGGCACTCTTTTCCCACCGCAACTCCCTTTTGGCCTCTCTTTTCAACATAATGATGCTGCTGTTGGATCCAGAGTAACACTCACTCAAGCAATCCCTTTCAGTTCAGAGTTTATCACAAGAGGTGTGCCAAGTGCCTTATCACCTCCCAGATCAGCTTTGTTTAGTCAGTTGCTGTTTTTGTGAGCCCTGTTTGATCCCAGCTCCCCGCTGACACAGCGGGCTACGCTGCCTCTTTGTAGTAACGCTACAGATGTAATAGTTAGTGACTCTGTATTGTTCTTTCTTGCTGGGCCCTTTGTAGTCTACTTTTTGGTTATTAAACTGAGTGTTTGAAAGGAAAAGAACAGAGGGAAATGTGTTTTAACTGATGACTTGGTTTCTTGGGAGGTTTATATAATACTCAATTCCCTAGAGTAGTTTGTCACCATTTTTGGTAGAAATCTAGAGAAATTTTTATTAATAAAAATTAAAACCCAACAAGTAGTTTGGAAACCATTGTTAGGATGCATTGTTCTTTATTATTTGTATAACACCACTGGTGTACCGGGCCCTTGGCAGATACATAGCAAGACTGGATCCCTGTCTCAAAGAGCTTCCACTGTAAAATAGCAATAACCGGGGCCTAATTTGTCCATGGTCACCTAAACAGCATATGCAAGTCAGCACTTGGACATGCGAAATGGGTAACTATGCACATGAGTGTCTGTTTGCCTGGCAATGCAAGACTCAGGGGGACAGTTCAGCTAGCCACTTCCTGAAACTGAGCTTTCCATGTTTAATTTAGGGATTTAAATGTACCTATACCACAGCAACAAGCAAATGTGCCGCTAATTTCTTTCCATAACAAATCCCAGAATGTTCAAGTCCCCATGTACAGTGTGTGGACAGGCCAAGGAGGCCAGGGATTGCTCTTGAAGCGTTGGTTCAGATCAGGGTGCTACTCTATCCAAATGCCCTGAGTTTAGGAGTTGCTCCAGTCTTGTCTCATCTCTAGAAAAGGAAGAACCTAGCAGGTGCTCTGCCCATAGGAACACCCAGGAAGAGAGTCTAACAGGGTCTTGTGTAGAGCACATCCTATAAGGTCTCCTGTCTTTCTTCCCAACTTCCACCTTGTGCACCCTTCATTCTGCCACCTCAGCTCAACCTGATTCTCTTACTTATAATCCTGCACCTTTTGCCTGCCTCCCCCTGCTCCTGGAATGGCCTCTGCATGCTTGCGTGCTTAGCAATCTCAAACGTTTCCCTGTTTGTTTCCTCCACCAGTGATTTACTCACCACGTTCTCCCTTGCTACTAGACTATAAGATCTTCGAGGCAGGGAACTTGTTTGTCTGTAAAGTGCCATGCACATAACAGAAAGCAGCAGCAGCAGCATTCACATTATTTAATGGCATCCTGATAAAGGAAAACATTCCCTGTGATCCAGAGGGATCATGAGAGATCGTTGATCCTAGATAAGTAAACAATTTGCTGGATAAGTACATTTTTATGCACCAAACCCTAGCATCTGTGCCGTGAAATTTCAGAATCCTCTAAACTCTGTCTGCAAAAGGCTTAGACCAAGCCCCAAAGGCACACGTTTCGGCAACAAGTTCCTGTGTTTAACAGGTTTCCAATGAATGGTATTAGAAGTTGAGTGTCAACTGTTGTTATTCATGCTCCGCAAACAGATGGGGTTTAATTGCTATTACTTTCAGCTTAGCTGCAAATTTCATATAAAAAGAGCTTTTTGGTAATTGTTGTAAAATAAAAGTTCAGAAACTATGTATAGAAATTATAGATCAAATGTATTTTAAAGATCAAACTGTTTATATTACCTTTTAAATATAGTCTTTAGTCATCAGCATTAGGATCAGTGAGTGACTGAGGGATACAATGCCACACTAGGGCCTGATATGCCAGAACAATATGACAGCAGTAACTTATTACTGATGGAAAAACAACACCAAAATGTGATTGGCCAAAACTGGAGAAGAATAGAGCTGCTAATCTTTGTAATTTCAAGGGCACCATTAGGGCAAAATGCTGCTTTCATGTAGCTTCGAAGAAAAAACGAGGTACATTGAATGGCTTTCTGAAGGGAAGGAGATGAGATGTTCGCATCACAAGCGCTGGGAGGATTACAGCGTCTCATTAGTGCTGGGAAAAGGTTGGACAATAAAGAGGGAGGGTGGGGAAGGGGTGTGTGTGTGTGTGTGTGTGCACCCATGCCTGGGGTGTGGGATAGTGTGTAAAGTAAACACTGATTGGGGTGGTGGTTTTATCTTCTTTACAGCCCCTCTGTCATGTTTTAATCCACCATTGGCAATGGTCCTTCACCCTCCAGGCACACTAGGTGCCACAGCCCAGCTCCATCGTGACAAGGGCCCCCTTCCTTTGTTTGGTGCAGAAACTGATGGGGAGGGACACAAAGAGGGCTTGAAAGCAGCCTGGTGCCCCCTATATTCACAAGTCAGCCCGCCTGGCCCCTGGCGTACATGAGAGCACATGAGGTTGTCTTGATACGCATCCTGGCCTTAGTGCCTGACACAGCCCCTGGTGTGTCCGGCTACCCCATGCATCCTTCACCAAGGCCCCGTGAAGAGCCATTATTCAGAGTGCTTGCCCTGCCGTAGCCCGTATTCTGGCGCTCAGAGGACTCAGCCCGGGCACACTTTTCACCTGGGCTTGGGTGCCTGAGACATTCCGACTCCCAGGGCACTGGAGAATCCGCTGACGTGGCTTGCAAAATAACCAGAGCGTAAAACAGTTAAAACAACACAATATTTACTGAAAAGCCCAGGCACGACGTGTGTTTGAATAAAAGGGCAGCGCCTCTTACTGAACCTATTCTTTCCCGACTTGTAATTAACGCTCGCAGGTAATTACGCTCCTGAGCCTCTAAACCACAGCTATGAAACAATTCTTCCAGGAAACACAAAGCCACTTAAAATGAGAAGGGGGAATATTATGTGCAGTCAGAACAGTTGAGGCCTCATGGGTGTCCAGCCCACTATCCCTCCCATGGTGCCACAGGGAAGCAAAGGGGGTCACCTTCCAGATTGAGAGTCTGGCTGCAGGAAGTGAGAAGAGGTGATGGGGACCATGGGGCTGCTACAATCCTCAGAGCACCTTCCTCTGTCCAGTCAGCAGAGCTGAGCCGGCATGAGGGGGGAAGCGAGCTGCACTCTGTAAAGGAGTGCAGTAAGCTACTACACACCATGGGCAAGGGAGAAGTAGGGGGAAGATTGTGACTGAGTTCCAGTCTCCTAGGGCTGCTCCTGTGATGGGGCAAGCTCGCACCAGACTTGCAGGCCAGAGAGGTAGGATAAGCGTTTACACTTCTAGAGCCTTCTCCAAACCAAACTTTTTGCGTTCCACCCTTCATCTGTGCTGGCCAAGATTTTCAAAGGTGACCAGTGAATTTTTGGTGCTCAACCTGCGATGACTTAAAGGGGCCTGACTTACAGAGGGTGGGTGCTCAGAACTGGGCACAAATCAGGCCCCATTAAGGTGTCTCTATCTGGCCAGCCAAAAACTTTATGAAAATCTTGGCCTCTATCCCCAGGTGACGGTGACTAAGGGCCAAACGCCCCTGTTGCTCCTTAATGACCATACATGACTCTCTGGATTCCTCCCAATGCATTCCTGCCCCCAGGAGCAGAATGAACCAACAAAGAACAGACTCTTATGGCAGTGCATGTATTTAGCCAGACCCGGTGGTTGCTAAGTGAGAGATCATGCATCCCTGAAAATCAGACAGTCCTCTTGCCAACACGTGCATGACAGAAAAAAGGAAGTAAATACACACCACTAAAAAGGTGACATTTGCCAGCTCTTACTGCCCAGTTAACCACATCCATTCTAAGGACGGGGGGAAATGGTAGCATCTTGAGACTACAGCACAGTGACTGTCAGCCTCCACAGAGCAGTCCGCACATTCCTACCGCGGTAGCCAGGATACGTCTGCCTGTCTGCATAGCGCTGTGTCTCTCCATCCTGCTCAGACCCCTGGGGTGGAATGGTCCTTATGTGCCTCGCATGGCACTGAGTATGCTGTTGGAACTTACTCTTGGAGGTTTCTTTGTTAACTGAGCACTGGCTGTTGTATAGGTGGCTATGTTCACAGTGGCGGCTGCAAGGAGATGCAATTTGCCTCTCCTTGCCCCCGTGGGCTCGTATGTATGTGTGTGTGTTGTTTTAACTTTCCCTCCACCGGCTGGCTTTCCAGTGCTGCAAGTGCCATCTTATCATTTGTACCAGGAGAACCTAGCCCCTCGGGTCGGGGCATGTGTGTGTGAGAGAGAGACCGAGAGAGATGTTTGTAAAGCTCTTGGGGCTGCATTCGGGCTGACAGACAGAGCCACAGCCGCGAGTAACATGATTATTATCATTATACTGCCAAGGATCCATGACAAGAGATGATTCTGACTGCTACAAAGTGGTTCTCGTAACCAGGGATTGCAGACGGCGAGCTACGAGCAGCCTCTTCCGCGTGGTTGTCACCTGTCAGAGGCTGCCCTGTGCAGCATGCAGAGCAGCCCATGCCCAGAAGCTGCAACTCTTCTGCTGCTGGGACAGTGGTTTTGATCAAACTGTGTTTCTATTTATTGTGCATTTAGTTCTACTCACCAAATTTTCTGGGTGTAAATTTAGTGCCAGGGAAGGGGCTTAACTGCAAGCCCTGGAGAAGGAAGCCCTCTCTTTATCCACAGAACAGGTAAAGCATAAGCAGCTGCAGAGAAAACTTCCCACACCCCTAGCCAAGGTGCCAGGCCTCAGAGTGGAGCCACAGGTTTCACCTCTAGACTCGAGGAATTCAATCTGATGCTGCCAACTGGGGCCACCGGAGCGGGTGGTTTTCACGGTGCTGATGAGTCGTCTCACCAGGCTCCTTTCTAGAGCTGGGTGAATGGTGCACAAAAGGTTACTTGGTTATCATTCGCAAAAAGAAAAGGAGTACTTGTAGCACCTTAGAGACTAACCAATTTATTTGAGCATGAGCTTTCGTGAGCCACAGCTCACTTCATCAGATGATGACACATCTGATGAAGTGAGCTGTGGCTCACGAAAGCTCATGCTCAAATAAATTGGTTAGTCTCTAAGGTGCCACAAGTACTCCTTTTCTTTTTGCGAATACAGACTAACACGGCTGTTCCTCTGAAACCCTTGGTTATCATTAATCGCTTTTATTACAGTGGTGCCTAAGAACCAGCTGAGAATGGGCTCCTATTTTGCTAGGCCCTCTACAAACACAGCGTAGTCGACAGTCCCTGCCCATAAGAGCTTATAATCTAAATAGGGGACTAAATGCAAGAATATTTGGTTCCAGCTTTTTAAAAAGGAATTTGCCTGCACTTGTGTTCATTCCCATTTTCTATTCATAACTGTTCCAGCAGCTGGGCTAACTGGTACAATTACCCATGAGAAGCAAATTGTAAATTTAAATATTTGTCCAAAAGGAAGTTCTCAAATCGCAGAACTGGCCAATAAAAGTAGTGCACATTGTGAGTGCGACATTAAACAGGCCGCAACTCAATATTTGTGCTGTTGGTGATTAAGTTGCACAAATCATCCAATCAAGGAAGAGAAACAATATCCTGTGATTCCTGAAACTAGCAAATGCATCTGGAATGTTGAATATTCATAAAGAGCAGTTCATGAATGATCTGTAGGTCCAAGACCCGCCTGCTTGGAGGTATTTGTGAATAACTTGGAATTACTAATACATCTGAGAATCTTGCTTTTTTGTTCATGGACAGAACAGAGGACAAATTCATCAGGGTGAAACTCACTCCTGTGTAGAAGGCTAACATGAGATTTATACACCACTTAATCTCACAGCCCATATATGTAAAGTTATTTAGGCACCTAAAGTTGCAGATCCTGGAATTTTCTAAAGCATCTGTGCTTCTAAGAATAATTAAAGGATTGGGAAACATGCTGTATAATAATAGCTTCGAAGAGCTCAATCTAGTTAGCTTAATAAAGAGAACTTTAAAGAGGGGTGACTTGATCATGGCTTGGTACCTACATGGGAAATAAATATTTGATAATGGGATTTTTGGTCTAGCAGACAAAAGTTTAATAAAATCCAGTGGCTGAAATTAAAGCAAGACCAATTCAGGCTGGAAAAAAGATGTACAATTTTAAGTGAGGGTAATTAACCACTGGGCTAACTTACAAAAGGGTGGAGGGGGAGGGGGGAATTCTTCATCAGTGGCAATTTAAAAATCAAGATTCAGTGTTTTTCTAAAAGCTCTACTGTAGTTCAAACAGGAATTATTTGGGGGAAGTTCTCTGGCTTGTGTTATACCAGAGGTCAGACTGGGTGATCACAGTGGACCCTTCTGGCCTTAGAATCTATGAACTGCAATGGGAATTAGGCCCATTTTGAAAATCCACTAAGGCATCTGTAAAAAGAAAAGGAGTATTTGTGGCACCTTAGAGACTAACCAATTTATTTGAGCATAAGCTTTCGTGAGCTACAGCTCACTTCATCGGATGCATCTGTCTGCATCTTTAGACATCTAAATACCTGTAAAAATCTGATAAGGCATAACCCTATTTTGAGGGTTAAAATGGTGCATAAGCCCTCTTTGCAAGGGTGAATTTCACCCAGGCCACCAAGCGATCATCCAGTCAATGAGAATGACCGAGCATCTCTTCCAACCTGGGTTGGATTTGAACCCCTTTGAGTTTCCACTCACTGATGTCCTGAAAAAACCCTGGCCATATGCAGCCATTCCCTTGTTAATATGTCAGTGTCATTGCTGTGACAAGAGGTTACACAAGCTCCGGAGAGGGGAGCCCTGTAGGTTGCTCTGAGAATTGATAGTGAATCCTCGCTGCCTTCATTTTCACAGCAGGTATCATCTTTATGCAGATTGAATTTAAGGGCTTTTCCTAGATACTTCTATTCCATTTAACATGCATAGGCTAATAATTTGTCACAATTCAATAAAGCGGAGGTTACAAACACTCTCACTGCTGTTTATTTAAATGATGGTTTGTTAATTAGCTTCTGTTAATGAGGAGAGAATAAATCAGATAAAATGTACCCAAACGACACTGCAATATTTTGCAGATTTCACTTTATTTTCCAGTTCAGATGCTCCTCATAGCCATGCTGGCTTGTGCTTGTGAGCACATCCCATCTCACAAGCCAAGCAAGGTGTTGCGAGGTCAGGACTTGGATAGAAGATCTCCCAGAAAGCCTCATATGCTGCAGAAAGTGACACTGGCAATTCAGTGTGTGTGGTACTCTTCCTTCTGAATCAGCACAGAACCAGTGCCCCAGCATGGTGTGATGGGCCACCAGGCTGCTGAAAGTGACATCTTCCAGATGAGCTGTAGTACAAGGTCCTTCACTTGTGGTCCTTCATGATCCTGTTCAGCTTTATGAGATGGGAGCGGGGTGGGGGTCTGCACCAGATCCAGCAGCCAAGTATCTTCAGTTGAATTCTGTTTTAAGTTGCTGTATAGTACATTGGGTGTTACACAGCTGCTGTGTTTCGCCCCAGAGATGGCCGCATTTCTGTGATGGGCTTGTTGCAGTTTAAGTCCTTTGGGCTGAAAGGCACTATACAAATATATGGTCTCTCTCTTAGCATCTCCAGTGGAGTTTGAGTCCCAACCAGGAAAACCACAGGGAATGAAAGCTGCACCCTCTTGCCAAGGCAGAGAGGGGAGAGAACTGCCACAGCTCCAGTTAACTTTGAGCTAATTGCTATTTTAACCTTAACTACTATCTTTCCTACTCTCTGAAGGAACCCCTCATCACAAGTTCTGACCAGCCACAGGGCTTTCTTCTGAGCAATCCTCTCTTGAGTGAGTTGAGTATATTTTTGCCACTGCTTCACAACTCCCCAGCTTGTCATGGGAGCAAAGCTCAACCCTAGGCAGCTGCAAGCATGGCACAAGAAAACAGAACATTTACCAAGCTAGAGCGGCTCTCAGCACACCCTCTGAGGAGCTTTCAGCACACCAGCCAAGGAGCAGCGGGAGCTGTGGTGGAGAGTAGCTTACCCAAAGCAGGCAGAGAGGGGGAAAGCTTTCCCTTTGTTTTGAGCAGAGATGGGGCTCTGGGTATCCCTGTATGCCCCATTCTCCTCTAACCTCTGCTCTTTCATGTTCCCAGGCTCTCTTAGCCCTGCTGCCACCTTACCAATGTGTGAGGGAGCCCAAGGGCTGCTTCTCACTGCAACAGTTTGCTTCAATTACTCCTCTCGAGCTAGCATAGCTCCAGTGAGAGCAGCTGCACAATGTGGCCCTACAATTATTTTGTCTAAGATAGTACCAAAAATGTAGGTCATGAATGAAGCTGTGTGCATGTTGTTCCAGCCCGTAAGCTCAGGGCAGGTTTGCTAATCACCCAACTATTCGGAGTGCCTGTGAACTGGTCTCCGATTTCATCCAGAATCTAGGCCCGGCCCAGCTGCCTTTAGCTCAGGTTCACTTGGAATTACAGGGTTTGCTTGAACCCCAGCACTTCAGGGGTAAGAAATTTGCAAAAGGATATTCAGGACCCTGTGAAATGAAGTGGCTGAGATCTAATTTAAGACTGTGAGCCAGAGGCAGATGCAGCCTCCCATGCTCACCGTGCACCAGCAGCTCCCCTCCCACAGGGCTAGGCTCAGTCCTTGCTCCAGACGTTGTGACCCAGTACACAGGGTCGCAGCGCCAGTCAGGTTTGCCCCAGCTGCCCTTCCATCATGATGGAGCGGCGTGGGTCCAATTTCTGCAGGTGCAATTGAACACATGAACCCCCACTAACGGCACCTCTACTGGGACCTCTTCAGGTCAGGGACTGTCTCTCACTGGGTATGTACAGTGCCTGACACAGTGGGGACCCCAGCTTCGTTGGGACCTGTATGCACCACTATAATACAAATAATAATAATACAACCCAAGCTGATGATGTTTGGCTTTATAATCAGCTCTGTGAGCTATTAAAAAGTCCATTTAATAGAAATTTAAACCCTGATACTGCATCCCCTGCATACTCCTAGTTTACATGGCAAGACAAAAAATTAAGTTACATTTCAGTGAAGGCTGAGGGTACGTATCAGTAACTTAAAGATTAAAAAAAACCATTTGCAGCGATGTTGTGGTTATCCCCAAACCAACCAGGAAATGAAGGTTACACTTAAAAGAAATCCAGCCATGTTAAGGTATGGAAATGAACATGTAAGGCACCCAAACCACCTGATCTGCCATGCCAGAAAAGATCATGATAGTTATTCTCGTGGTTGTGGGCCCAAGTTAGACTAAACTGATTTTAAAGACACATCAGGGATTTTTTCAATTCCCTTTCCCCAGGTGTTGCCATCGTCACAACTTCAGTGTGGTAGGTGGTGTAAATGAAGCACATTGTGACTTGGCCAAGAGAGTTAATGCTGGAACTGTTAAAGCAAGTGTTTTTCCCTGCTCCAGCTGAGAACACCAGACAAATTCTTCTCTATCAATCTGTGATGAGGATTTGTCAGTCTCTCAGGTCCGAAAGATGGAGGGCCAGAGCCTCATCTGGTGTAAATGGCACAGCTCCACTGACTTGAAAGAACTTTACACCCACAAAGGGTCTAGCCCTGGACATTTAATCTATGACAATAGCTATGTGCCAGTAAGTTGCACCTATAAAAAAGAGACCTAAAAACCTCTCCTCCCTGGAAGCAGCCGGCCAGGAGCTGCTTGTTGCTCTCTGAGAAGCTGTAGGGGAAGAGACGGGAAGTGTGTGTGTGTGTGTGTGTCTGTGTGGCATCGTCTGTGTGTGAGATTGTGGGAGGGCGGGGATGTGACCGTGTTTAGTTCATGCTCAGAGAAGCTTGAGCTGTTAGTCGTGTCTATGTGACAGCTCAGACTGCATTTCCCGTTAAAAAGAAAAAATCAAAGGAACCAGTAAACCCCAACCCCACTGAGAGAGGCCTTTGTGTGGGAATCTGTTCCTGAGCCGCCACTCAACCCTCCACTCCGGAATCCAAGACCCACGCGTGATCCAAGGGTCAGAGCCAAGGGCCTCCAGCTTAAATCTAGGGGTGGCAGGGAGGTGGTGGAGGCGGGGACCGCAGCCACTTGATTCCCAGGTTTACCTTGCGGAAGAGACTCTAATCAGTGATTAATCGGGTATGTGTGGCTGTGTGGGAGAGATTTGTGTTGGAGGAGGGAACTCCTACAGCACCCCGGTCATGAATCATTTGAAAGGCAAATTCGCTCCCGTTACCAAGGGAACGGAAGAAAGGAAGGGACTTCCCTCGCCGGAATGACTCGCGCGCTGATGCTGCCGAAATCGTTCCACATTAAAAAAAAAAAAAAAAAGGGAAAAAAAAGAAAAGGAAAAAAGAGGCGAAGCTGTGACTAAGCAGCAGAAGTTATGTAAAACGCTGGCTGGGAAGTGCAGGGGAGGGGACGGCACATCCTGCTGACTGCCCACGGTTTGCAGGGGTGGGGTGGCTCCTGCCCACAGGGGCTGTGGGGGCGAGGTGTCTGCCTACAGCTGGTGGGGGGGGGGTTCGGCACACAGCGGACTGGCACCCGTTGGAGGGCACCAGAGGCTTCTCCCTGTGGGAGGGCAGTTGCGCGGGTTCTGCCAACTGGAGAGCAGCTGGGCAGGGGGCTCTGCCCATGGGAAGGGAGGCCCCTGCCCTGTGGAGGAGTGTAGGCCCCATGGGGGGCAGCCAAGTGTCCTCGGGCGGAAGAGGGCAGCCTGATGGCTCATGCCCACAGGTGAGCAGCCGGAGATGCCTGGGCAGCTCTGCTTGACAGAGGGCTGCGGGTGTGTCATTCGCAACCCTGGTCATCCTCTCCCCTCTTGACACAGGCCCCAAGCTACTCACGCCTGAGTGCCTGAAATCTCAGCCAGCCCTGTTTGGCTCCAAAGCTCTGCCCAAGGGAGAGGCACCAGTCTAGACGTGGCACTGTACAAGCCTTTGCAAACAGGCCAATCTCCTTCAAGCTCAGGATGGCTTCTCGCTGGCCTGTGTAAACACAAGACTCGCTGTTGTCCAGGGCCACTGGGGACTTCCCTCCTTGAAAGCTCATTCCTTTGCAACCCATGCTGCACCATGGTGCACATGTTATGCGTCTGAGCGACTGACCCACAAGAACTGTCTGTGTGAGCACGGGTCTCTATTGTCTGTCCCCTTGAGAGCCAGGCTGCTGGCGCTGCTGGCTTTCGCTCACGAGCACACCCTGGCATTGGGACTTCCATGGGGGTGGGTGGATGCTATTTTCATTGGCAACTTCATCCCATGGGAATTCAGCAGTTGGAGTGTTCGCCTCCCGTACTGAGGTCTTTGCAGCTTCTCTGAAACCCTGGCATCCCCAAGTCACTCTCCAGTGTCTGCTGAATCCTGGTGCGCTGGCAAGTCTAAGCATCCGGTTTTTAACCCTTAGAATCCCTGGTACCCCAGGCAGAAACCCGAGCAGCATCAGCTCAGCCCTTCATCCATCCACAACAGATGATGCCTTGAGTACCATGCGGACTGTGGCCTGAGTCCCTCAGGTGCGACCTTACAAAGCCCTGCAGCACAGGGAAAGTGAGAGGAGGGCATTTAGAGATGGGCCCTGGTGCAAATTCTCCTGAGCTGTGCAACTTGGGCCCATCTCTGATCAAAATGGTCTGCTCTCATGTGCTGTTCTGTAGCCACCCATGACCTCCACCACCACCCGTGGAGCGGCCTGTTTCATTCTGATGGCACTGAAAAGGAGCGTCTCCTCTAGGTAGAGGAAGCGTGTGCCTGTTAGGGAGGAGGAGGAGCAGATTCGGAGGGTGTGAGAGGATGAAACAGTCAACAACAGGAAAATTTAGAGCCAGTCTCATGAAAATCTTCCTGATGGCAGATTCCAGGAGAGAGAGGAGTGGTCTGCCTGAGGAAAGCAGTGGAAGCTCCAGCACTTGAGCCTATTAAAACTGGATGGGACCAAACGCTGGAGAAAACGCCACCACAGGGAGCAGCAGTGAGGGGTGTAGGCAGGACGGGGCCTGATTTCTCAGATACCATTAGAGGGCTCTTGAGCAGAGGGGAGGCCAGTCTCTGCTTCTAATGGGAGTAGCCAGGGCCCCATGTAGTAAGCTAGAAAGAGAAGCAGTAACTAAAGGGTTTGGCGGATTCCTCTCCCAGGTCTCTGTAGATGATGGTGTCTTGCTCCTTAGGAGTTCAGCTCTGTCGGAGGCTGGGAGCTGATGCACTGGAGATTTTTGCAGTGGTGTAGATACACCCAGGTAGCTAGAGGCATCAGCGCAGCTCACCGAGCTTTGAAACTGAGGCAAGTTATAGGGCTACAAGTCATTTTTTACCCTGGTGCAGCGCATCTCCAGGGTAACTGCATGGGTGGAATAACCCTTGCAAGGCCTTTGTGCCAGAAAAACCTGGCCTAGCTTTATTTTATTATATGAACATTCAATCCCAGCCCCCCATCTACACTTAACTGTCCTAGTCCATGTGGAAGTACCTGGCCTCTGCTCCTGTTGCATCTATGTTTGGAATGTTAATGGCCAGCCGCAGGTCTGGAGATGGGGAAGGGTCAGCAATGACTATGTTAGATAAACACAAGAGGGACTTTCACAGGACAAAAGCTTCCAGCCCTCTCCGATGTAGACACAAACTCACACCCTATTCCTGTGCTCCTCATTGTTCTTATCATGACAACTAATCACTAATTTGACTAATTGCTGAGGCTGTGTTTAAAGTTTAACTGGGGTTTTCTCCTTCTAGGTCTCTCTGTTTCTCCTATGTGATCTTTGCAGGCATGTAATGATGAATTTGTGTGACACCACAATCATCCCCATGGCAACACACACTGTGCTTGCCATTGGATACCCGTTCCATTCGAGGAACAATTTAAGGTGTGTTTAATGATTTAAAGATGAGTTTGAGGCACACGATTCAGATTTTGAACTCCCCTCCCCGAACGGTGGGGGTGCTCAGATCCGTGGGGTGGAGCATTGGTTCAGGCCCATGTTAGGTGTGTTTGGGCCTTTAATGTAGAATACAGCAGTATATCTCTGCGAGGGAAAGCAAAGGGGCAACTGAGAAGCACTGGCCAAGTGAAGCTCTGTTTGGATAGATGCTCTTTTAATGAAGTGTTTTCCCAGTGCGTGAAGATCCCACTTTAAAATAGCATCAAGGTCCAGCTACCTCCCCTTCCCCATGCACAGTCCAAGGAGAGTGCAATGAGAAGTGTGTGTTCATGGCCTAGCATAATGTAGGTGACCCAATCTATGCAGGGTGCACAAGCCAGGTGGTAGGATTAACAACAACCCTATGCATTCTTGGGGCCAAATTTTCTGGTGTTCTGCCCCCATCACAGAGGCCAGATTTTCAAAAGAGTTCAGCACCCAACATGCCGGGCTCTTTTAAAAATCTGACCCTGATCGTGTGAGTGAGAAGTAGATAATGGAGTTGAAAATCTTTGCAGAAGAAGCCTGCCCGGATCCATTGTGCCCCGGCAGATCGGTCCAATCTGAGTCAGGAGATGAAGCCTCCATTGCTCCAATATGTGGAGAGGAGTTAATGGCATGTGGATTCCTGCTTGACTAGAACTGCATTTGCGCTGAGTCTGTAGTAAAGGAGACCTTACCTGTGTGCCGCCAGGACCTGGGCCTGAAGCTCAGGCTGCCGCGCTTGGCCATTGTCTTTGTGTTTCAGGGGTCCAGGTAGCCAGGTGAAGCAGAGCAGTCATGGGCTAGGCCTGTCCTTTACAGCTGCAGGCCTGAGCTCAGATCCTGCCTGTAACTCACAAGGAAAAACGGGTTTTGTGATTTTATGCCAGAAGCCTCTCTGATCCCACTGGGCTGATGGAAACCCTATAGCTCAGAAAGGATGCTCGGGGATCTTCAGATCTCTGCGGGCTTTTAGAAACCATATAGAATGGCTACGCTGCCGGGGCCTATCTGATCCAACAGGGCTGCTCAAAACCCTATAGTAGAAGGAGGGCTGCTAATGGCCTTCGCTAATCCTATGAGGCTTGCTTGAAACCTTATAGCACAGTACAATTGCCAGTGCCCCTTAATTACATGGGTTCCCCTAATCTTCCAGCCCTAAAGCATAATGCAGCTGCATGGGCCTCCCTAATCTTACAGGGGAACCAGGGGTTAGGCGGGGACTCCGGCAACCTGGATTCAGTTCCACGCTCCACCATCGGCTACCTGTGCGATCTCGGGCAAGTAATTCAGGGCCAGATTTACGAGGGATTTAGGCACCTAGTGGGGTTTTCAAAATCCCCTTAGTGGATTGGGCACCTGAGTTCCATTGATTTCATGGGAGGTAGCTGTCCAGTTTTCTGCATCTTCAGGTCCCTAATGCGACTGAAAATCTGGCCAGTCGTCTCTCTGATTCAGATGGTCAAAGGTAGTTAGGTGCCTAACTGCCATTGAAATCAATGAGAGATAGAGGCCTAAATACCTTTGTGGATTAGGGCCCCATCTGTACAAGGGGGTAAAAGCACCATCCAGCCTCACAGGGGTGTTGTGAGAATAAATCCATTAAAGACTGTGCGGAGCTCAGACTCGACAGCCGTGAGAGCCAGATGACAGCCAAGGATAGATGGTCAGAAGCCCTGTAATGCCAGGCTTGACTTGCTTGGGCCCCTCTAACTTTGTCCTGTAGCCCCCAGAACAGAGCAGGGAGCTGCATATTTCCAGATAAGGGAATGCAGAGGCAGCTGCGTGGTGCAGGAAAGCCCTCCCCGTTATGCCACAGACAATGGGTGTTGGAACAATTAGTCACCACGAAAAAGCCGAGGCTTCCCTCCTCCACAGCAAAGCCTTTCGTCGTCCGCCCCCCCGCACAGGCAAACTGGCTGAATACTTCATTGGAGTTTCTCACACCTACAGGGGTATAGCCTTAAACAGAATGACAGAGTGATCAAAGTGCTGGAGTCAGAACCTGGGAGCTGAGGGTTGCTATGGAGTTTCTGGCTTCAGATTTAAATAAAATCCCCAAAAAACCAAAACCAAAAACCTACAGATGGTTACAACAAAAAAATTAAATGGAAAAGCACAAGACCATCTTTGGAGCTTGTGAAGAAATATCAGACTCCTGTGCTTGTGTAGGACCTACATGCGATTGATATTAATTTTTGAGCTCTTTGGGTTGCTCGGTCTCTTTGTATTACCATAGTGCCTAGGAGCCCTAATCATGTGCCAGAATCCCACCGTGCTAGGTGCTGTACAAACCTAGAACAAAAAGATACTTTCCCACTCTATGGAGTTTACAACCTAAGCCTGAAGTGCGCAATGGTTAGAGCAAGCACTGGGCTCTGTTCCCAGCTCTGCCATTGTGTGACCTTGCACCAGTCACTTCCTTTCTCCGTGCCACAAAATGGACGTAACATGGGGACACTGAGAGTTTTTATTTAATGTTTGTAAGACCTTTGAGAGCCATGGGTGCAAGATACTGTTTTGTTCCAAGTGTTAATAATAAAACTTGGCTCTTCTCTATCACTTCCCTCCGGTGATTTTTTCAAACAGCCGTGAATTCAGCCTCACAAGACCCTCTGTGAGAGAGGTTTGTATCAACAGCTTTGTTTTATTGATAGGGAAACTGAGACACCGAGCAGGGAAGTGACTTGTCCAAGGTCACACAGGAAAGAAGTGAACAGCATCCAATCCTCAGGACGTCCAGGCCTGTGCTTTCGCCCCCAGACCACACTTGCAACAAGTGCAGGCACGTGTCCCCTTTCGATTCCAAGGCTTCCCTCGGCTGAATTGAGCTTAGGTGGATCGTTACCTGGCAGGAGATCAGTACCTCAGGTCTCTTCCTGTTAAAAGGGGTTTGTGAGCAGAGTGTGGCTACTATATGTTATAACAGCAGAAGCATCTTGTATTTTTGTGGCACCGCTCATCCCAAAGTGCTTTACAAACAGGATTCATTTCATCTACCGGTGGAATGCAGACCCAGTGCAGCAGCACATAGAAATGATGCATGATAAGATAGGAAGTGAAGAAGAACCCAGTAAACCCCCCACCCCCATTAAAACTTCAGGGAGAATTTAGGGAAAACAAGAGTAAAACTATCTAGTATATGGGCACTTCATTCAAGAGACCGCACCGGACCTGGATGTTGATTCTTAGAGAACATCATCTCCTAATTACACTGCCTTCAGGATCTGGGCTTTCTGCAGTGGTTTCCCATATAAGTTCTAACCTAGCCCAACCCCACCTAGCTTGTGAGCTCTGCTAGGATTGCAGCCCAAAGTTAGGCAGCAGAAGGGTAGCAGCTTAGATAAACTGCCCCAATGTTTTGTTCCTGCATGTTTGCTGGAGGAAGTGTCTGGGAAGGGGGGAGGGTAGTAGTTGTGTAACTTTCTTGTTTACTTTCTTGTGGAAAGTGAATGATGAATATTTTTAGTGGTTTGGTGCCTCTCTGTCCCTGAGCAGATAAGAAATGCAATAAGAGGAAGGGATCCCTCTCCCACACTCCCACAGACTCCACAGCATTGAATATTTAATTGGATTCCCTTTCCTCCTACAAGGTTATCCCTAGCAGTGGAAAACGCCTCACCGTCTATTCACTGCTCTCTTCCCCTTTGCAAAGGGGGAAGTTCTAAAAGCGTTTCCACCATTCAAAAAAGATTTGCCTTCAGGAAGCCAGGCATTTTGCCACCCCGTTTTGCCTTCCTTGTCAAGGGCCTGCAGGTGAAACCCCATTGGGGATTGCAGTTAAAGTTAAAAGGCAGCTTGTGTTTCATCTTCTTTGGTGCTAAGGAGAGACTTTGAGTGCAACAGTGAAGCACTTGGAGGTTATTCATCTAAGGTTCTCAAAGGGGAGTCATCATCAATATATCCATTTCACAGCTAGGAAACAGGCTTACCCCAAATCACACAGCCAGTGGCAGAGCCAGAAATAGAACCCAGGAGTCCTGACTCTCAGGCCACTAGAGACCACGTTCCTTTCCCAGAGTCAGGAATAGAACCCAGAATGCCTGACTCTCAAGTCTTGTCTTCACTGCAGTGAACTCAGGGGCTTACTCAAGGTTTGCCCCTAATCTGGCTCCCATCCACGCACACACAAACCCTCTAGCCCCACTGTGGTGGTGTTTATACTTGGGCTAGCTAGCCTATCCTGGTGATATAGGCTAATGCTTGAGCGGTGCTCACACTGAGGCTGGTAACCTGTCTACTTTGCAGTGAAGACACAAGCTGAACCACTTGAGTGCCACTGGTCCTCCCATGTCGTCCCGCAATTCTCCCCGTTTCCACATTCTCCCACAATTCGCTGGGAAAGGATCATAGAGCGGCTCATCCTAGCACAGCACTAAGAACCATCGGAAATGCCCCCCAGAAGTCCCAGCACCATTCACAAGTGAGTGCAGCACCGGGGTGGACACAGTAACTCGAGGCTGGCTTTGCAGCGCGGCGGCTCCCACCCAGGCTAGGCTAGGCCAGACGCAGGTGCTGATCACCTGTGCTAACATGCCCTCAGGCCGCTGCTCTAACCACTAGATCCCACAGTAATAATGTGCCAAGTGTGCCCAGTGATAATATGCCCTCAGAACATGTATCTCCATCACCTTTCCTGGCTTTACCCTTAGGCCGAAGAATAATGAACAGCTTGCAAGTCTGTCTTCATACCTGCATTCAAGACTGACTTTTGTGTCCTCCTTTCCCAGGATAGGTGGGGGCTGTATGTTTCTTTGATTCCCTCCCACTCCCCTCATCCCTTCAGGTTTTTCTTGTCACTTGCTGTTGGTTGGTTGAGAAGTCAGCTTAGAGGACAAGGTTTCCACAGTTGGTTTTGGACCGAAGGGTAATGTAATCAAAATCTCTGTGCTTCTAGGAGACAGACTGGCACTCCAGGGTGCCACTTGGGGATTCTATGGAGCGTGGGGAGCTGACCCCATCCTTCCAAAGCGTCCATGGGAAAGGAGATTTTTCCCTAGGGTGAAATGTGCAGCAAGCTGGAGTTCTGTTTTTGCTGCGCCAGAATCTGCCACCTCTCTAATCAGCTGCAAGCCAGACATTTCCGTGTGGTGGCACATTAGCCAATTTACTGTTCCTCACTGTTGTGCTATTAATGTTCTGTCCCCAATATATCCATAAGGGGCCTGATAGACCGCGTGCCCTCTCTGCCATTCCCAGTGGTGTGGAAGAGTTCTGTCAAGCTCAGTCCCCTGGGTCATGGTTTTGGCACGGGGAGCTACACCAGTAGGACAGGGTCTGGGTAGAACCTTACTGCTACAAGCACGGAGCATCTGCAGAACATGGCTACGGCAGCAGAAGGGGATTAGCCGAGCCTTCTCCCTCTTAGTCAGTTTTGTAGCTGTCCTCCAGTGCATCAGTAAAGTCACCAATGAAAGCAGCTCTGGTGTCACAATGGCTGGCCTTATGATGGCCTTTTAGTTTGGGTTAACCAGCCTGTAGGTGGCATGGATGGAGTTTAAAGAAAGGGTTTAGTTCCTTAATGAAACTTGCAATGAGGATTTTCAGCTGATGAAAGCCGGCTTCTCTCCTTGGCGACACAGCACACCAACCATTTGATTTAATGGTTCGGAGAAATACGCTTTTGATTAAGTTGCTGCATTATTTCTGCCCCAGCCATCCACCTTTGCACTGCCCAGGCCTGGCAGATTAGACAGCGAGCTGTCTCATTTTTGTCTTTTCTTTCCTGGGGCATCATTTCCACAGCAATTGGCCTGCTGCAGCCACCATTCTGTACTGATACAATAGCGGCTTAGGTCAAACATCTCACAGGTCTTACCGACTCTAGGGCTTTTTGCCTAAGATGGCCTATCTCTACTGTTGCTCCATCAATGTCCGCAAGGGAGGTGTAGCATCCTCCAGGAGGGCTCTGAGTCTCTGGAACTTGCTCCCCACCTTGGCCAGAAATAGCCCAAATGTAATGACTTTTGAGGCATGCAGAAAAAGAAAATCTAAGAGAAAAAGGTGTTCAGGAGAGCTGGCAGTTTCTCAATGCGACAATATTAGAGACACAACAGCAGCCTACCCAAACAGAAAGGAAAGATAGGAAGAACAGTAAGAGGCCAATGTGGTGCCAATATGAGCTCTTTTATAACCTTGAAATCAAAAAGGAATCCTATAAAAAGTGGAAACATGGACATATTGCAAAGGAGGAGTACAAAAGAATAGCACAAGCATTTAGGGATAAAATCAGGAAGGTTAAGGCCCAAAATGAGTTACCCTAGCAAGGGACATAAAGGCAATAATAAGAGGTTCTATAAATACATTAGGAGCAAGAGAAAGACTAAGGAAAGTGTAGGTCCTCTACTTAGTGGGAAAGGAGAGTTAATAACAGACTACATAAAGAAAGCTGAGTTGTTAAATGTTTATTTTGATTTAGTCTTCACTAAAATGGTAAATTGTGACCGGACACTTAACATGATTAATTCACAACAAGGGGGAAGGAACACAAGCCAACAGGGAAAGAACACATTAAAGAATATTTAAATAAGTTAAATGTATTCAAGGTAGCAGGGCCTGATGAAAATGCACCTTAGGGTACTTAAGGAATTAGCTGAAACAATCACAGAATCATTCACGATTATCTTTGAGAACTCATGAAGGATGGGTGATGGCCCAGAGCACTGGAGAAGTGGGGACTTGATAACAGTCTTCAAATATGTTAAGGTCTGTTATAGAGAGGATGGTGATCGATTGTTCTTCATGTCCACTGAAGGTGGGACAAGAAGTAATTGGCTTTCTCTGCAGCAAGGGAGATTTGGATCAGATATTAGGAAAATCTTTCTAACTATCAGGGTAGTTAAGCTCTGGAGTAGGTTTCCAATGGATGTTGTGGAATCCCCATTACTGAAGGTTTTTAAGAACAAGTTGGATAAACACCTGGCAAGAATGATCTAGGTTTATTTGGTCCTGCCTCAGTGCAAGGGGCTGGACTTGATGACTTCTCAAGGTCCCTTCGAGCCCTATGTTTCTATGATTCTATTACAGCTGTTTGATAGGGGTCTCTGGAGAAAGCTGAAGGCGTGCTTCCTAAATGATGCAGGGGGTTAGGAGGCTGGTTGGCTGTCTAAATTCCTGTGGAGCTGAATTCAGTACTGGTGAGGTTTAGTATTACTGTATTAATTGTATGTAGACCCTGAGAGAGAAGTCTTTATTTTAAATCTAAATAAATAAATAATGGGGCACATTAGGCAGGGGGATTTTATCCAACATGCTGCTTAGATTATCCAGTATCTCTCTATCTAGACTGCATTTGTAGATTTTTATTTGTTGCCCATTGGCCTGCTAGATGAGCGTCTTTTTGCTCTGAGCTGAGTTGGGCAGAGGATGGAAGTTCTATTTTACAAAGGATTTAGAGATTTTGAAATTTGCATTCATTCCAATTAGCAGCAGAACCCCAACATTTCAAAATTCTCCAGGCAGGAAAATTTTAAAAAAGGGTTTTGGGTTGTACACATGAAGCCGATGACCTATATTACAGTCAAGGCTATCGAAACTCTAGCTCTTCCAGCTCATTACAAGAGACCTGTCACCAAATGCTTTGTTTCAGCCTCCAGCCATTTGAGACATCACCCCAAACAAACTTTACCTTTGTAAGAAAAATCATTAAGTCCCATTGATCTGATTTGTGAATGCCAGGCACTACAAGAGGGAAAGAGAATTTAATCAATGAAGCTTACACCAGTGCAGGGCACCACTGATAGGCTTAAAAAGATCATCCTAATGTGAGGGCCTCCAGTTAGAGCGGATTAATTAATATATCGCTAATGATTTGGAAAGGAGATGGACAGTAAATGCAAGAGCAATTAATTCTGTATAGCTTGTTAGTGTACAGCCCCCAATGATCCGGGGCCCCAGCATTTGCTTTAGGATGGTTTCATGCTGGAACAAGAGAGTAGCAAATTAAAAATCTTTAGGGAATGTACAGGTTGGCCTCAAGCATATGCAATGTGCGTGGCTGCTATGCAGCTTCCTACTATCCCATTCTCAGCCACCATCCATAGGAGCAAATACATACCCCGATCTCCGGCTGGGGCAGTGGAACCAGAGGTGCAAGGAAGTCATTTATTTTCACTGTGCTATTTGGGCAAGTTATGTAGGTGCCTGACTTTCAAAGGTGATGTGCGCTCCCAATGGGCTTTTGAGAATTTAGGCCTTAGCCACTGTTCCTTTGTGCCTCGGTTTCCCCAGCAGAGGCGTTGTGAGGGTGAATGTGCCTACACTAAAGAAGAGCAAGGTGGTCTCATTTGTGTATGTACCTATCCCCATCAGGATACTTGCATTTTGGGCAGCCTTGGTTTCGTAGCAGCTCTCCGGAGGGTTCACCTTTCGAGAGCAATGAGAGTCCCTTGGAGGAGGGTTTGGTACCTGGCATTCTTATCCTGGTCAAGTGCAGCCCATCCTGACGTATCAACAGTTTCTCCTTGCTGATTCTGAGAGAGAGAGAGAGAGGAAAACCCTCCACTAGCTTCCCTTGATGAACTGAGCTAATTTCTCTTTTAATGGTTAGCGACTGAGCTGCGTCTGAGGCTTCCCTCCTCCACAGCAAACCCTCTCCCACACGCAGACAAATAGGCTGAATATTTAATTGGAATTCCTCACACCTACAGGGTAAAGCCTTGTCAGTAGAAATATAGTCCATTGCCAGCTGGCATCCCCGCATTCCACCCACCTTGTCTCTTAAAAAGAAATCCCTCCCCAGCTCCCCCCCTCACTCCACACCCACGAGCCTGTGCAGACTCATCTCAGTGCAGTTTGAACAGGGCTGTGTAAACTCACACAGGCGGGATTTTGCTTCACACACACCCAGATCAACACTTTCTTTCCCATCTCCTCCCACCGCAGCCAGAGCAGGTCACAGAGCTGGCATGAGCCTGGGGTTTCCCCATGATGACACAGGGATGATGTTGGCGGGACCAATCCTGCACTGGCCCTGTGTGTGAGACATGGCCAATGGGCAGATCTTTCTATGGTTCTCTGAGAATCAGCCAGGGAAGCAAACTTAACTCCCGCAGCCCGGGTGCTGGCTTTAGAATTTGCCTGTGGAAGGACAGAACTTGGGTGCCTTGAGCACTCCACTGCCAATAGCATCCAACATACCTTTCCGCCCACCATTCCCTTTCCTACTCCTTCCTGTCGCAGCCACGCCAGACTGCCTGGGAGCATTCAGCCAAAGGTTTAGGGAGCATTTGCTGTCAATTGTACTTGCTAATGATGAAGCATCATTGGTGTTTGGAGTCTCAATGTAAGCGTGATAAAAATGTCTGGAGCTAAAAAGACGACAAGATTTTAAGCAGAGAGGGGACCAACCAATTTGTGCCGCTTTGGGAAGTGGTAAGATCTGTGAGAGATGTCTGCTGTACAGGCAGAGTGGCTTCGCAATGCAGGCCACCACATGGTCCCCAGGAACTCTGTCTCCAGCTGGAACAGCGGGTGAGCACATTATCCACTCTGAAGACCTATTATTATTATTTGTATTACAATAGGCCCTAGAGGCCCCATCTGAGATCAGGTCCCCATTTTGCTCAATGCTGTGCAGGTGCATTGCAAGAGACAGATTTTTAGATCTGACAGTCTAAATAGACAAGGTGGGAGGGGAAACAGGCCCAGAAATGTGAAGTGAATTGCTCAAGGTCACCCAGCTGGTCAGTGGCAGAGCCAAGAATGGAACCTAGATCTCCTGAGACCCAGTCCAGTGCTCTGTGCACGCTGGGGTGTAATTTTATCCAATCACAAGTAAATTACGTGTAAGCAACTCCTTCTTGCTACTGGACAGTTGTCTACATGCTAAAGCCATGCTGTAGTCTGGCGTGTTAAGGACTCTGTTCTCAAGAAAGGCATGCAGTAAGGGGAAAGAAAGTCTGATTAGAGGTGTATTGGCTGAGCCTTCTGCTGTTGCAGTAATTCACATTGAATTACAAGGGACGCTGCAGGTCAGGAGAGAGAAGTGTCAGCAAGTGAAGGGGGCTGTCAGGACTGGAACAGCAGGGGCTATGAATGAGCTGCATTGGCAGAGCTGCAGGAGCGGGAGGCTGGACTGAAACAGAAGGGAGTGCAGCAGGTCAGGGCTGAGGCACATGGGGGTGGGCCTAGGACTGGATTAGCATAAGGGGCTCACAGTGATGAATGAGGTGACTGGAAGAGCTGTTAGGGGAGAGGGTGGGGAGACCAGGACAGGAAGAGCAGAGGATGCTCCAGGTGTGGAGTGTGGACCACTGGCCGAGCTGGGACGTAGGGCGGTAATGGAAGAACAGGGAGTGCAGGTGAGGAATGACGTGCGTTCATCTAGCTCTGTAGTCGGGAATAGCAGCATGTCTCACGTCAGTGCTGAGGTGCACTAGCAGAGCGGTGGGAGAGTGGCAACGTGACTGGAACAGCAGGGGGTGCTGCAGGTGCGTTTACAGAACTGTGGTGTTCGCTTGCCCTGCGCCTGCCTAAATGACAAATACAATTTCACTATATGGAAACCTCAGTGCAAAGGATTGCCCAACATTTGGCACCGAGAGCCGGACACAGTGACTCATGCACAGAGAAAGGGAGGCTGGAGATGGAGTTGAATGAAAGGAGACAGCTGAATGTTAAAGAGGGAAATATCCCATAAGTCATCTTGGGAGCACAGGTGCCCCTGCTCATGGAAGAGCAGGAGGTGAGTGAGCTTCAGAGCAAGCAAAGGCCAAGGCATATAGAGAGAAGGGGGGAGCAGAGATGAACTGGCCACATCCCAGGTAGTTAGTTTTCCTCTGCTCACATAGTGATGGGCCCAAACCAGAACCATTTGGCCAAATCCCCCTGACTGCTGGGAATTCTGCCCAGCCCTGGTATTCTCCCCCACCCCCTTCCTCTCGCTCTGCACTTTTAATTCTTTTAGAGATCCTCGCTACCACAGGAGTTAGCAAGGGTCTGTAAAGGCGTTCCAATTCCGGAGCCCCATAACCTGTTTGTAACACACCACCCATATATGCTAGCAACTGTGCACCAGCCCTCACACCACCCTTGTGACTGCACTTGCTATGAGCAGGTAGGATGTTCCTTATTACCATGTCCCTGACTGCCAGTGCAGAGCCAGTGTAGACAGCAAGTGCTGAAGTAACAGCTGCAGTGACGTAATTGGTCCTCCCAGGGCAATCCCAAAATGCAAGATGAAGATACTCGGGCAAGGGTCTGATATAAAGCTTCTCTCCTCACAGAAGACATCTCCTTCCCAGCAAATGGTTACTCATCAAAGAAGGATCAAAGTGTGTATTCAAGCTGCTAACTTTGTATCTGGATCCAAACTTTCCCAAAGCCTGCATGTGGGGATCTAGTGTTCAGATGTGGGCTTCTGGGTAAAAGCAGTTCAAATGTGGATTTGGCATCGTGTGTGTGTGCACACGCACGACGGCGCAGGATGTTAAATGTTCTCTGGAATCCTGCAGTTGGCTGTACATTGTGCAGGTACATTGCAACTGGTGCAGAAAGGTTGCTGAGCAGATAAATGTTTGCCATGGAATTCTGTGTTGGGGAAATTGGCATTGAGCATTACAGAATTCCAAGGGATCCCCTGCTCCAGCCCTACCCCCCAGTTTAAAGACTGACGAGGAGGGAGCCTGCCTGTCAAAATGACAGATTTCATGTAAGCCCCTTCTCTCCACTGCAGACCTGAAGTCTCAGAGCATGGGAATCATCACAAGGGCAGGAAGGACATTTGGGGGCGGAGTTGTCTTGGCTGGATGAGATTTATAGGTTGGCAGCTGCAGATGCCACCAGGCCATGTTCCTTCCTCTTGAGCATCACATTTTTGTCATTCTAACATTTCGAGTCTTTCTCCCGGTTCCATGATTTCCAGAAAACTAAAGAGCATCCAGCCCATTCCCTGGGACTTAGAGGCAGCCAGAGGGTTTGCTACAAAAAAGGAGAAAGTACCAACACTCCTGGTCTGGAATAGAATCAAAGAGAATTTTGTTTTACATAGTGCCTCATACTCAAGGAACAGGCTAGATTGGCTCAGCAGAACAAAGACTCTGCAAGTAAATCAGCCCTCTGCAGAAGCCCTTGGACAGCAGAATCTATTTCGGGGAGCAGGAATGTTGGCTGCAATACCAGCAATGCCACCTACCTTGGGCACGACTATCCTAGCATGTGCCCTGCACAGACCCCCCTATGCCACGTGCCCAGCACAGACCCCCACGGATGTTTCTGTGAAGATGTTTCCAGCTGTTGCGAGGAGTACCAGCTCCCCTCCTGTGGAGGAGAATGTTGCCCGGATGTGTGCAACCATTAGGAGGAGGAGGAAGGTCTTCCAGAATGGAAGAAAGTCAGAGGGTCACTCCTCTCCCTCCCCTAACTAGGTGCTTGAATCCTGCAAACTCACAATGGTCGAGCGTTGTACATAGTCGCAGGAGTGAGGCCCATGAGGGGACATGTGGGTAAGCTCCTCCTTAGCATGATTACGATCACACAGAAGTCCCTGTCTTCTCAGCTATGCCCACTCTCTACTTCCACCCCATCCTGGCTCCCACCCTTTGCTTTAGAGTAGGGACAAGCACTGCTCAGCGCAGAGGCATGCACCCAATCTGACTTGCCTCCAAGCCTGCTGGCTCTCTCTAGAGACACCAGACCAGGCCTCATGGGATCAAGGCCGACAGGGAAAGAGCAGAATGCCTGCTCCCAGGCCAGGGGAGCAGCCGGGAGCCCAAGGAAAGGGGTGGGAGAAGGAGAGCCATTTGAAGCATCAGCGCTCATTGTCTTTTGTACTCCTGAGCTTTAACAGAGACAGCAGCTATTTGTATTCCCTGAAGTCTCTCAATTTAGCGCAAACGAAATGTCAAGAAAGTGGAAGTCAGAAAGAGCTTCCCAAGGAGTGCGTGTGTGTCGGCCGCATTGTTCCCAGCAGAATCTCGCAGAGATGTTTATAGCCTCTTTCTTTCAGGCCTGTATTTTTTTCCCCTTTCCCAACCAAAAAAAAAAAAAAAAGCTGTTTGTTTTCTGTCATAACTGCTCTTTTTTCTCTTTTTTCTTCCCCCTCCCGTCCTTTTTGCTCTTTCTCTCCCTCACTCCGTTTCTCTTCAATGCCTTTGTACCTCCGTGATCCCAGGTTTGAAAGACCCCCTCCCTCCACATTCCCAGCAGGAAGTAGCAACCATCTGCCTTTTTTTTTTTTTTCCTTCAAGTTTCCCTGCACCTTTGTCTTAAGGAGCCAGGTTAAATATTCTGTAATCAGTGTAATAATACACCTGGTCTAGTTCTCAAGCTATCTGCCTTTTGTACTGCGACAGGACATTAATAGTAATTATTCTGCTTTGTAATTGGAGCTTTAAATACTAATTCAAACAGCCAGAGGAAAACCAATTAGTGCTAATTTATCTCTATGTGTTTTGGAGAGCCTGTGTCTGTCATACTGTGAAGAAATAGGTTGGTAATTAGTACAGTTGGGTGGTAGATAGAAGTAATTATCAGATTCTTTCATGTTCTTTGCGGGGGGGCGGAGGGGACCTAAAGGCTCCTTGACTCTTCCTTTCCAAAGAAGTTTGCACCTAGAAGGAAAGCAGCAAACACATCCCGCTTCCACCAGGATTGGGTCTTATCTGCTCTAGGCTTGTGGCCAAAGATTTCCCACTCTCGGTAGCAATGGTTGGGGAATGCTAGTGGAGACAAGTCAGCAGCCTCATAAACCTCTGCCTGTGGACTGATGTGGGTTACCCAATGCATGGAGATTTGAACTGCTATTCCACTCTTATGCCCAGCAAGAGGGAGTGTGTCACCCATGCTAAAGCATTGTGGGCTTTTTGGTCTCCCTCCAGCGGCTGACTAGTCCAGACAGTAACAGACATCGTCTTTTAGCTCACAAGATACTAGCTCAAGCCTTATATCCAGAGGTTCAAGGTTAAGTCCTTACCCACAACATCTTAAGGGAAGTTGTTAGGAGCAAAGGCCCTGTGATGGCTGACATGGGCAATTTAACAGGGGGCCCTCCGGAGCTAAAAGCATGGGCTTGTCACTTGAGCTAAAGAGCCAACACTGTAGCAGACCCATATCCTCTGTGGGTCAGCCACAGAGGTGGATGCATAATTCATACCGACCAGCAGATTACACCTGACCGCCCCAATGGCTTTATGTTGTCGGGCGGTGATAATACAGTCTGGGTCCATTGAAGGGAAGCATCCATTGAAGGGGAAACCAGTGTAACGGAGTGGAGAACCAGGCCCAACACCTGCTGCATGAGAACCCCGAAAGTGGACACAAGGAAGGGGGACTCTTCCTGCTAAGGGACTGCAAACGTGGCCTCTACAAGCACACACAACTTCAAAGCCATGCTTGCCCACTAGGGGGCGGGCAGTCCTTTTCAGAGTGGAAGTAAGGTCGTATTGTAGAGGCATAGACTTTGAGGCCAGAAGGGACCACTGTGATCCATCCAGTTTGACAACCTGCACAGCACAGGCCAGAGAAACTCACCCAGCAATTCCTGCATTTAACCCAATAGTTTGTGTTTGAGCTAAAGCAATTGTTTTTATAAAGACAGCCATTCTTGATCTCCAAATGATGGCTCATCCAGCACATCCCTAGATAAGTTGATCCAATGGTTAATTACCCGCATGATAATGCTCACATTAATATGATACAATACGGAAATGTACGGCTGTACTCTCTAGATGAACAGGAAAGAATTACCCATTAGGAATGATGCTGGTGCAAAACAATGGGACCCCGTTTGATAGAGCTTCGTTAATAGAACTTGTATGTCAAAGCATGGTACAGAGCTAAAATAGCAGAGGGGAGAGAACTTGAGGTGCAGAGTGGAGAAAAGGGATGTCTTCAGTTGTGACGTGAAATGAGAGATGGAGATGTTGAGTCAAAGGGATGCAGGGAGGCTGTTCTAGGCAGCAGGTGGTGTAGAGGAGACTCCACCCCATCCCAGCAGTGGTGAATGGTTGAGAGAAGACCAGTGCATGATGTACGGAGGGAACAGGAGACGGGGAGCAAAGCTGGGGTACAGGACCTGGTTCTGCTCTTGTGACCCAGTTTAACTCCACGTGTGTCAATGGAGTTGCTCCTAATTTACCCCAGTGCGTGGGAGCAAGATCCAGGGTCTGGGGTGGGAGCAGGGACATTTTTCAAGCCAAGACATTGGATGCTGAAGTGAACAGACGAGCCAGCAGAATGGTTTGACAGTAGGGGAGGCAGTGAAATTACCCTTTGCTCCAGGCATCTTTCCCATAGGTCGAGTCTTTGTAGATGTCTGTGTAGAGGTCCCTTTGAAATACAGATAGAGTAGACAGACAGAAAGAACTCTTGGATGGGACCTTAAGCACAAAACGTGCCCCACACCGAACATCAGCCCAAAACTGAAGGGTGAATTCCTGGCCATTGACTTCAATGAGGCCAGGATTTCCCCCCTTATCTGGAATTGTAGGGAGCTGGAATAACCCTGTAAAAAACATTTTTGCCTTATACTTAGATTGCAAGCTCTTCAGCGCAGGGCTGTTTGTCCAGCACCCTAGCCCAATGGGGCCCTGGTTTATGGCTGGGGTCCCTAGGTACTACCATAAAATAAATCAATAATCATAATAATAGCAGTCTGTTTTCATGACCTTGGGGAGGAACAGGGAGGCCTTATTTTCATACCAGACCTTATTCTAATTGAGATGATGTTATCACGCTCACCAAAACTCTCCTAGACGGCAAGTCCGAGACCCTAATCATCTGGCTGAACAGGATGGCGGCACTTCTGCTGCAGGTCAACCTCTGCTCCTCTCCGTTGTCATGGATAAGTGCACTTTTCCGTCTCCTAATCATTATGGGAGCTTGATCCCACGTTGCCTTAACATCACAAAATCGTGTCCCCCGAGGGTTGTTTTCAGACCTTATTACCACCTAATGCATTTCCCAAGGCAGCCTCATGAATATTAAGGGCTGGTAATGGGTGCAAAGCCTGCAAATCCATTTCTACCCCCAGCGCTGAAACCGAAGGCTTGTCGCAGCCAGGTAAGCAGGGAGGGGGGCATTAGACATTGTCACTGTAGGTACGTGATGGATTTTGTCCTGGGGAACGTGCTCGTACGAGTGCCATCCCCGCAGCCTGGGCAGCAGCAGAGCCCCGAGGGGGCACGCCTTCTGGGACCATAAGAATGGCAGCAAATGGGTTATTTTACCAACATTTTCCTTTTCCATGGTTCAGTAGCTGAGCCAAGAACATTAGTGAGCGGAAACAAGGAATTTATCAACTTGGTACAGTCCACACCATACACAGTGACCTGCTCATGTAGCAATGACAGGGTGCCTGGAATTCTGGCTGATAGCACACAGAGTCATAGGTGGCAGCGTGGTGTACTGGTTACGGTCAAGGCCTGGGTGTCAGGAAGCTTGGGTTCGAGTCCTCCTTCTGCTACAGACTTCCTCTGTTTCCTTGGAGCAGTTGCTTAGCTTTTCTCTGCATCTCCATGCAGTGGAGATTAACAAGTTCTATATAACTCCCAACCATTTTATTATTACTTGATATTTAGTAAATCAGCAGGAGGGACTAAATCTTTGTGGGTCATGTGGAAAATTTTCCATATTGGGAGCCAGTCTTTAATCATGAACAAGTGATTTATAGGAGAAAAGATTCCTGGCCATGATATGATATTACACCCAGTTCAGCAGGGCACTCAATAACATGCCTGAATAGCACAAGAGCAGTTGCACTGAAGTCAATGTAAATACCATGCTGAATCAGGGCCTAAAGGAGCTTCAGGAAATATGGACAGCTTGGCCAGATGTCTGCTGGCACTGGGTTGACATAATGATTAAGAACGTAAGCGCTGCCATACTGGGTTAGACCAATGGGTCTGTCTTGCTTAATATCATATCTCCAATAGTGACCCAAAGCAGAACTTCTGGTGGAGTGTACAGAACAGGACAATTAGGGAGTGATCCACCCCTGTCTTCCACTCTGGCTTCTGGAAGTCAGAGGTTTAGGGTCTCCCCAAGCATGGGGTTGCATCCCTGACCATCTTGGCTAAGAGCCATTGATGGATTTATCCTCCATGATTTTATCCACTTCTTTTTTGATTGTCCATGGGTATGGAAAGGTGTAAATCTAGGATCTGTTTGGGAATGTGCAGGGGTTGTCACTAGCATTGGCTGGAGGAAATCAACCCAAGAAAATAGAGGTTGAATCCTGGGGGGAAACTGCCTACTAGGAAACCCTGTGAGACTGTGGAACACTTATCTCTAGAGAAGTTGTGTCACGCCCACTGCCTATGTCATGTACAGCTGGACGGGATGATACACAGCGGGGAAACAGGGCTGCTTTGGCTAAGGGAACAGATTAGATGACTTAATGCTTTTCCACCTCCAACTTCTCTGGGGTTCTATGACTTTACCATAAGCTAGCGATCAGATTCCTAGAAGATGCTGGCAGGAGCAGAGATGGTTGGCACTGCCCCTCTCTACTTCTTTTGATCTCATTTTGATAATAGAATTTCTATGGTTTATTTTCCTTGAGTATCTGACTTGTGGTTACTTTGATCCCCCAGTTGTGCTATTAAAAAAAAAAAAACACCAACCAGCAGAGTAAATTCTTTCATCCTTTCGGGATCTCTGTGCAAATCAAACCAGGAGTTCAGCAGGATCTGCTGGAATTCATTAATGGACCATTCTTTCACTTTCTGTGCTTTAAAAACCCAGTACAGTCACCTAGTTAATAATCAAGTGCACAGGTCTAGGAGGAAGGGAGCAGAGTTCTATTTTGATTAAACAGATTCCCCTCCCCCCTTTATTCCTGCCAATTTAAATCTGATTTTAAAAAAAGACAATAAGCAAACTGTAGTGATGAAAAAAATCATTTGTTAACAGAGGGGAGGAGTAGAATTCTGCCATTGGAAGCATTCGATATTGAGAGATGCCGGGGCACACTATATCAAAGAAAATATAATACACTCAGTTTAAAACTAATGATTGCCATATAATTAGATGTGAACCATTGTGCTATAAATGTGTATTCTTCAGCGTGCTGTGATTTTACTGTAAAAAAAAAAATGAGAGAGAGAGAGAGAAAGAAAGACAGAAAAACACAGAACCCAGCAACATACTATAAAAAGAACTCTGTTGACTTTTCGGCTGTTTAGTATTCCTTGCCCGTTCTCCCCCGGGAGTATGTAATTAGTGCTTTATGAAGAATGCATTTAAAGCAGTTTAATATTCACCTCATTCAGTCTGAAACAATGTGATCACTGCTTAGACAAATCAGTGCTCCTTACTGACATAATCTGTCAGTACATTACCTCTGAAAAGACCTTTCAAGAGGCTTGGATGTTAATTAGTTGTCTATCATGTATAAACAGAGCAGTGAGCAGAAGGGGCTGCACCAGGCCAAAGACACACAGGGAAATACATTTTTTTATGAACATTGATTGCTTTGCCATCCTGGCCTCCCCCCGTACCCGGTTGTGCTGGCTCTTTGCAGAGTTTTGCATGGACTGTGTCGGGGAGGGGAGTGGTGTGCGTGTGTGGTGCAGGAAAGGAATCTGCTTTTCCCTGACTCTGGCATGCTGTAAAGCAGATTAAAATGTCTTTTCTACTGCCCCCCGCCTGCCTCTGCTGGAGAGTTAATGCAAGGTGTCAGATGAGCTTTTCAAACGATGACAAAAAGAGAGCAGCATCCCCACGACTCTTGCCTGCAGACCCCAAGTGAAGGACCCAGCCATTACACGGCCTCCTCTCTGCTCCCCCACCACGTTGGTACCCGAGTTCCAGTAACCCCACAGCGAGCAGTCTCCGCTCCCCTCCGTAGCTGGAGATCAGCAGATGATGCCTGCATCACTGTTCCCGTTTGGAAGTGTGAAACTGCCATACTTTATTTAACGTTCCGAATTTCTAATTAGCCGGTGGAGCCTCTCTGTGGGATGAGGGGGCCTCTCTCTTGCAGGAGCGTCTGCGCTGGAGACGCCAAAAGCCTCCCAACATTTAGAGATATAAATGCTCCAGTAAACAGACACAGCAGCGTACTGGTGCTTCGAGGCCGCTGGCAATGCACCCTGCTAACACAGTGTGCTCCCATTCCACAGCACGAGGCCATGTATCTGGCAGCCACATGGGGACAGGAAATGATTACCGGGTGTGGGGGGTGGGGTGGGGGGGGCTGGAGATTTGGGTTCTAATCTCAGTACTGCTATCAATTGGCTGCATGGGCAAGCAGCTTTTCTGGGTCTCAGTTTCCCCACCTGTGTCACGTGGATAATGACACACACCTACATTTTTAACACACCAGAGATGTACGGATGAAAATTGCTATATCAGAACTAAGAATGATAATTAAAATGAAGTTTAATCTTAACATAGTGACTTTACCCACTAATAAATGATGCAGATAGCTAAGGTGCTCCAGTCTCTTAGGTTGACACCAGTAATAAAGATCCTGCAATTAGAATTTAGGTGATGCTGGAGCCGGACTACAATCCAGCTCCTTCTCCTCTAGCTGCAGGACTAACCAGGGTGAAAATTTGCTTTGGTCAGTAAGGTATGTAGATCTGACTTCAAGAAACATGGGAACAAGAAGGTGCCACTTTATTGTCGCTAGGGGTGGTTGGAAAATGTGAAGTATTTTCTGTGGAAAATAAAATTTTCATTTTGAAATATTTCAGAGAATTTTTTTGATCTTTCAAAGCAACACAAATATTCTATTCCAAACGAAATGAAAATATTTGCTCTGATTCATTTTGCCTGAAAAATGGAAACACGAGGAAATGAAAACTCTTTGCAAAAATCTTTGTTCCCTATAAAAAGCTTTTTTATTCCCCCTTGAAAAACATTCTTGACATACAATTTCCAACCAGTTCTACTTGTCACTTTTCTGACCATCTGACCATACTTCAAGTATTCCTGAAATCTCCTCTGCTGAATGCAATCACTGAAGCTTCTGCTGCCCTCTGCTCGCACTGACTGATGCAGAGATAGGACTTGTAAACCATTAGACTATATACAGAAAGGATGGTCCAGTCATTAGGGTACTAGCCTAGGTCTTGGAAGATCTGGGTTTAATACTTTGCTCTGCCACAGATGTTCTGTGTGACCTTGGGCAAGTCACTTAGTCTCTGTTTGCCTCAGTTCCCTTTTGTATAATGGGGTTGTATAATAGCACTGCCCAGCTACATAGGGAGTGTGAATATAAAAACATTAAAGATTGTGAGGTGCTCAGATACTGCGGTAATGGGGCCATATTGGTACCTTGCACAACTAGATATAGTTCCATAAGCAGACATCTCTTGATCTTTCCCCCTCTATTTTATTTGTACTTTAAGCCATTGATTGTACTGTACTCCCTGGAGCACCAATTGGAGTCTGGAAGGGGGGATTGGGAAGGGAGAGGAGTCTTTGAGAGGATCTCTCCCTTACAAAGGGGTCCTAACCTTGGTCACCTGAGCAAGGATCTCATAGTCATTAATGCACTTATCTTCCCAATGCCTGTTTGAGGTAGGAAAGGTTGGAAAACTGAGGCACAGAGCTGTATAACGCCAGATTTTCAAGTGCTCAGCACCCACAACTAGGGCCAGATTTGCAAAAGAGCCCAGCTCCCAACAGGAACCCAAACTGCTCGGTTCTTTTGAAAATCACCCTCATTGCGGGGGCTGAGCACTTGAAAAGCTGGCCCTGTGCCTCAGTTTCCCAAACACAAGCCTGCATTGTAGAGATAAGTATATTAATGATTGTGAGATCATTGCTTAGATACTATGAAGACAGGGGCCCTTTAAGTACTGAGGGGGATAGATTTACAATATCCACCTAACCAGCTCCTTATCCATTTAAGGATGCGCTTTCCATGCTCTGTATATTAACCTTGTGCATCAGTCTACTGCACCGTACTGTGTTAAATGCCTCTTTGAAATCCAGGAAGATTATGTCCCATGCTTCACCCTGGCTGCTCCTGGCATTATCTTCTCAGAAAAATCCAGCAGATATCTCCAGCAGTATTTACCCTTTATGGGAACCTGCTGAGTAACATTGTCAGCTCCTATTTCTCCAGGTGCCCTACAAGTCACATCCTACACTAATGTCTGCAGGATTTCACATACCACCACAATTAAACTTGCATCTCTGGCCTGTTATTTCCTGGCTTCCACCTTGAGTGGTTCTTAAACATAATCCCATTCTTTGCCTCCCTCCCACCTCCCCAGTCCCATGATACCTCCCCTCTCACCTAAACCTCTGTTATTTCAGCGCTAATCTCTTTGCCAGCTCTCCGCCTATCTATCTGCAGTGATTTCACCCAGGCAAAGTTGGTTCCAGTGCAACAGATCTTAGCATTTTCACTATCCTTTCCCCAGGAGCTTTGGGCTGAATTGAGAAGAGATATATACAGGGGCTCTGAAGTGGCAGGATTTGTATCTTCTCCTACCCCCTGACTGTTCAGATTATACCCTATTACTGACCTGTAAGCTGCCCAGCACACATCCATCACCCTTTGAGACTGGCCCTTTGTTTCCGCTTCTGACTCCTTAACCTTGGCCTCCCTCAAGAAGACTAAGACCAGGTACTGCTGGAATCCTATTACCAGCTCCATCTGGCAAGCCCTGATTTGATCATTGTATCTGAGTGATCACTATATCCTGAAGCTGTGATCAAATATTTGTATAGGAGAAAAAAGCTTGCCACTTTGCAAAGGCAGAGTGAGTTTTACGAGCCTCTTGGGGTCTGATCTAAAGCCTGCTGAAGTCAATGGGGATCTTTCCACTGACTTCAGTGAGCCATGGGCCAGGCCCTTCAATTCCAAGGTAAATCAGTCAGGCCCTGCAGGAATATGTGGGAGCCCTCCCCGTCTTAGAAAATGGAGAGAAATAACTGGCTGGAAAAACATCTGCAACAAAATTAAAAAGCCTGCGTATCCATCTGTCAGAATATTGCGAGGAACCGGTGGTTTGTGTCACTCAAAATACTAATCAATAATCATGATAACATAGGATTTTTGTCTCCTAAACCCCCTGCTCTAACCACTGTACATCACTCCCAGCTGGAGCCAGGAACAAACCTGTGAGTTCTGACTCCCAGTCCCCTGCTCTAACCTCCTGACCCCACTCCCTCGTTTCATACTTAAACCTGCTGTTCAGAGGATTGTTGTTCAATTACCTGTCCCCTGAATACGGGGACACTCCTCCCACTCCAGTGGACCCAATCTCCCAACATGAGAAGCATGCAGACTCCTACTTGATCTTCCAGATTTAAGCCTTGGGGTAATCCCAATACCTGGCTACACGGTTCCTTTCCTCTCCCTCTCTTTCTTTCTTACAGTTTTCCTGGCTCCCTTAGTCATGAAGGTGAGGCCCTGTCAGACACACACACATCAAAAACAAGAAGTGGATGATGAAATGCCTGGAGTAATTAAGCTGCAGTAAATCACTAGGCCCAGGTGGCATTCCTTCAAGATCTCTAAAGAAACTGGAGCACAAACTAGGCGAGTTATTAATCATCATCATCATCCTACCTTGCACCTCTCTGGTGCCTGTCCATCATGGGAGCTGGAAGTGTGTGATGAGTCACACCCCTGGGGGGCAAATGCTCCCCCCTGCCTCATGGACCGGGAAACTGAGGCCCGGGGAAGTGGAATGATTTCTCCAGGTCATGCAGCCAATCAGCAGAACAGAGACTGGGACAGTGGACTCCTGGATTCTAATTCCAGCGCTGCAACCAGTTTCCTGGGCGAGCTTGTTCCGTCTGTGCTTCGGTTTGCCCATTTGGAAAAATGGAGATAAAGTCCTTTGAGCTCAATGGATGGAAGGCCCTCTCTTAGAGAGACAAGGCCGGGGAGGTAATATCTAGTATTTAACCAACTTCTTTTGGTGCGAGAGACAAGCTTTCAAGCTTGCACAGAGCTCTTCTTCTGACCTGAAAGCGCAAATGCTTGTCCCTCTCACCAACAGAAGCTGGTCCAATAAAAGATATCACCTTCCCCCTCCCCTCGTCTGCCTAATATCCTGGGACTGACACAGCTACACCAGCACTGAAAGCCCACTAGACCAGCTAAGCGTTACTGCTACGAAGAATATAACCAACAATTGTGTGTCACTCATTAAGAAAAGCTCCTGCTCACTCAGAGTGCCCTGTGAGTCAGAAAGGCATGGAAGAGGTTAGACTGCCTTAAGAAGGAAACACAGGGCCCTGTGGAGAATGCAAAGCCCATCCCACGGCACACTAAGGGCACCACCTGGTCACCAGATGGGGTCATCTTACTTCCTTTAATAATAACCCCTGTGTTTACTCTGAACCTTATTAGACGGTGACCGCTGCTGCTTAAGTCTGATTATCCCCACCTCAGTGACGGCAGCGCTGCGTAAAACCGAGCCCAGCACTGGCTCCCGAGCTCCTTCCCCCACAGGTCACGTCAGACGCTCAGACGCCCTGAACCGCACCAAGCCCCGCTTGCCCTACTCCTCCCTTTCAGCGCCCTGCAGCCTGGGTCTGGCCTGCCCTGATCCCTCCTCATTAATACGCCATCCCCATTTCATTCAGCTTTTCCGAACTCCCACCCAACAGCAGCCCACGTTGCTGGGCAGGGAGTGCATAGAGAAGCTGGGAAGGTGGTGGAGGAGGTGGCGTAGGGATGGCTTGAAAACACCCCGGCTGCTGGGAGGTATGGGATTCTAATCCTGGCTCAGTGTCAGCTTCAGCCCTTCATCCTCCCGAAGGAGGTCAGCTGCGCTCTGCAGCATTTCCCTGCATTGGAATCATGCGTGGACATTAAAGAACCCTGTAAAGGTGCAATAGATAACCGGAGCTAGCTTGCAAGCTCTTCCAGTCAAAGACCATGTCTTTATATGGTACATTGGCCCCTCCTTCTCGTGCTCCAGACCGGGTATTAAAATCTCTCTGGGGCAGACAGCGTTACCTATCTCCGTCTGCATATAACACACAGCACAATGGGGCCCTGACTGGGTCCTCTTGGGGGGGACTGCAATAGAGTAATTATGGATACAAATGGTAGTAACAGTTATTTGTATTCCAGCAGCCCTAGCAAGATTAGGGCCCTGTTGTGCTTGGTGCTGTGACATTCACATAGTAAGAAACAGTCCCTGCCCCAAAGAGCTTACAGACTAGATACAAGACAAACCAACAAAGCATTGCTAGCTCCATTGTACAGACGGGGAACCAAGACACAGAGAGGCTAAGTGACTGGTAGGGAATCTGTAGCAGAACCGAGAAGTGACACTGAGTCCCAGGCCAGGGCCTTAACCACACTGTCCTTCCTCTCTCCAGCTCACTTGGTAAGACTAGGAGGTTGCTAGGGTGGCCTTTGCCAGATTCCCCCTGCCTCTCCCGCAGATGTCTGCAGTGTGCTGGCTGTTGTCTTACGCCCCAGAGGGATTCTTGTATTGCTAAGGCCTGATCCTGCTCCCAGCTCACTCTGAGAGTGATTGCTCTTCGAGGCTATCCTCTTTCTTTGCCCAGTGCTAACTATCCCTCAGCTTTACGAGTGACTCGGGAACTCAGACCTGGTTCCAGATTTCTCAGACAGCCTTATCTGTCTAATTGGCAGCTTTAGATCCAGACAGCCCTGAATATTACAGTGTGCAAGATCCAGATCCAGATTTTGCAGCTTAGGTCAAGTGGGACATGAAGCCAAACTGGCCTCTCGTGGGAGCGTCACACAGCACAGGCAGGGCCTAGCGAACGGAGGGCATATAGCTCAGCTCCTTCAGGGATGGGCTGTCAACACTGCTGGAAGCAAAGCTGCCAAAACTCATCCCGGGCGAGTCTGTTCCAACAGTGTTCGTTGGCCACGTAACCAGAGAGATGTTAATAACGCTGACCCTTGTCCCACTGTAATCAGGAGCTTGTGCTGTATTGCTGCGCTCTTTCATGGAACGCAAGGGGCTGTGCGTTCCAGACCACGTGGGTAAGTCACCCAGCCCCAGGGCATGACCTTACAGTGCGCCCACACGTATTTGTGCCATGCTTCCTTTGCATGCAACAGGTCACGAAGAGAGTGTGATCTGCCTGTGATATAATGCCCTGATTACTTGGTGAGTGCCAGCCGGTTGCCCAATCTCTGACTCCACCAGTCTGTCTCTTACCCATTTCAGTCCCTCTCGCATTGCTTGGAGCTTTGGGGAGATTGCTCCCCCAGCATGCCAGGCGTGTGCCCTGCAAAGCGCCAACGTTCTCAGTGGTGGCAGAGGCACATCTGACTGTGTTCATTGAGCAGTCGCGTTTCCGGGTCCTGTTGTGCGTGCGACTCCTGGCAGTTGTAGGAGACTAATTTTTAACAGGGTAGCAGGGTACCTCATCCGACTCATCTCTACCAAGATTACAGGCTGAATTTCAGCCTTGTGGACACAGGGCTGAGAGGTCACCAGGGGATTCTGGCTCAATTTTAGCATCTGAAATATTTCAGGCTTCGAAATGCGTATCAGTCAGAGAGGTCCTGGTTATTTGCACAAGCCTTCCCCACATCTAATGGATTCCTTGAAGCCTTTGTGCATCTTTCCTGATGGGAGAGACGCTAACTGGGGCAAAAGGGCAGCCTTAGTGCAAAGACAATTTTATCAATTACCCAGTGTAAAGCAAGGAGTTTGGAGATTGGGTTAGCTTGACAGGGGGTTCGTCTCCCTAGGCGCTAGAGCTGCAGGCAGGCTTCCTACACATGCTGGGTTTCAGAGTAACAGCCGTGTTAGTCTGTCTTTGCAAAAAGAAAAGGAGTACTTGTGGCACCTTAGAGACTAACCAATTTATTTGAGCATGAGCTTTCATGAGCTACAGCTCACTTCATCGGATGCATACCGTGGAAACTGCAGTAGACATTATATACACACAGAGACCATGAAACAATACCCCCTCCCACCCCACTGTCCTGCTGGTAATAGCTTATCTAAAGTGATCATCAAGTTGGGCCATTTCCAGCACAAATCCAGGTTTTCTCACCCTCCCCCCCGCCCATACAAACTCACTCTCCTGCTGGTAATAGCCCATCCAAAGTGACCACTCTCTTCACAATGTGTATGATAATCAAGGTGGGTCATTTCCAGCACAAATCCAGGTTCTCTCACTCCCTCATCCCCCTCCAAAAACCACACACACAAACTCACTCTCCTGCTGGTAACAGCTTATCCAAAGTGACCACTCTCCCTACAATGTGCATGATAATCAAGGTGGGCCATTTCCAACATAAATCCAGGTTTTCTCACCCCACCACCCCCATACACACACAAACTCACTCTCCTGCTGGTAATAGCTCATCTAAAGTGACCACTCTCCCTACAATGTGCATGGTAATCAAGGTGGGTCATTTCCAGTACAGATCCAGCAGGAGAGTGAGTTTATGTGTGTGTGTGTGTGTTCCCCCGGGGGGGGGGGGTGAGAAAGCCTGGATCTGTGCTGGAAATGACCCACCTTGATTACCATGCACATTGTAGGGAGAGTGGTCACTTTAGATAAGCTATTACCAGCAGGAGAGTGAGTTTGTGTGTGTATGGGGGTGGGGGGGTGAGAAAACCTGGATTTATGCTTGAAATGGCCCACCTTGATTATCATGCACATTGTAGGGAGAGTGGTCACTTTGGATAAGCTGTTACCAGCAGGAGAGTGAGTTTGTGTGTGTGTGTGTGGGGGGGGGGGGGCAGAGGGTGAGAAAACTTGGATTTGTGCTGGAAATGGCCCAACTTAATGATCACTTTAGATAAGCTATTGCCAGCAGGAGAGTGAGTTTGTGTGTGTGTGTGTGGGGGGGGGGGGGGTTGAGAAAACCTGGATTTGTGCTGGAAATGGCCCAACTTGATGATCACTTTAGATAAGCTATTACCAGCAGGACAGTGGGGTGGGAGGGGGTATTGTTTCATGGTCTCTGTGTGTATATAATGTCTACTGCAGTTTCCACAGTATGCATCCGATGAAGTGAGCTGTAGCTCACGAAAGCTCATGCTCAAATAAATTGATTAGTCTCTAAGGTGCCACAAGTCCTCCTTTTCTTTTTACACATGCTGGGTTAATTTCAAATGCTCCTCACTAGAACATTTCCAGATACCAATGGTCACATGAATACAAACACGTGCTACGTATTAACGAGGGCATAGGCTACAGCCTGGCCTCAGATACTGTGGTGATGAGCGTGGCATAGGAATCTCGACAGAATCCAATCAAATCTGTACAAGCCCCTTAAACTTTGGGAGGATCGAGGTTGGGCTCTGAAATTTGTTTAGCTCTGTTCCATCCAGAAATATATATTTTATCGTTCCAGCCTGTGCGCGGGGGGAGGCCCTGATTCATAGACTCATTCAGCCTGCACACACACATCAGATGGAGTCACCAGGCGGGCCTCTGCTGAAATCCCACTTGGCAGGCAAAATCAGGCTGTGTTAAAATTTCTGTGAGCTCTAAACCTACTGTGCGTGTAAAACTCCTCCAAGCCTGCCGCCTTAACACTCAGGTAAACCTTTAATTCCCTAACAATACCGAACTAAATCCATAATTCCCTGCCACCACAGCCCTGTGAATTCAGTGATCTGCAACCCAAGCTCCATCTTCAATAAACAGCTCTCTTCCCCGGTAGCCCAGCTCTGGCTTAGATTGGAGCATTCTGGTTTAGACTATAGGCTCTACAGGTAGGGACTAGCCATATTTTGTGGCCTGTGCATCACCAAGCATATTGGCAGCATAAAACAAACAGTAGGCTATTATAATTGTCCCCCCTGCTAATAGGGAAGGTGGACGTGTGTTTAGCGGTTGGAGCAAGACCTTGTGCACCAGGACTCCTGAGTTCTACTCCAAACTCAAGCCACCTGCAATTCAGTTTGTCCGTCTGTAAAATGGGGATACTAATAGCTCCCCATGTCCCAGGGTTGCTGCAAGACATGGCTCCTATTTGCAAAGTATTTTGAAATGAATTAAAGGCGCCTTCTATATAAGTGCAAAGCATTACCAGTAAGGAGAGCATTATCCATCATTCTTCCAAAGCACGTGGGGGCAGGGAAAAGGAAAAGTGCATGGAAACAAAGAACAGAAGTTCCTGAACCTGCTGGTGTCAGAGTGTGTGACCAGCCCCCTGTTGATACAATTCAAAGGCTGAAACCTTTCCAGTTGACGTGATGTGTTTGGAACGGGCGCACCGCCTGCTCTGGAGATTGCTGCAAGGTGGGTGAAGCGTTGCCAGCACCCTGGGAAAGAGTTTTCCCTGGAGCCTGCTGGAGATAGATGATCTCTAAGTGATAGTGAAAGGGTGCAGCTGTGGAGAGACTGGCAGCTGTTACAGGAGACCAGCCATTGTGAGGCACGGTGGGGTGGCAACGCAGAACAGAGAAGCAGCGAGGGGGGGGGGGAGGAGAGCCTTTGCAGGGAAGCAGAGTGAGCTGACAGGTTTCTGAGCTCATTAGCATAATTATGACAGCGTTCTCGGTTACTCCATGAATTGTATAATGCGGGTCCCAGCTGACTGGGAAGTGGTTTTCCAACCCAGCAAAACCTGTACAGGAGCCCCCCTCCCCCCCCCCCACCAAACACTTATTAGGCAACTTCCCTGACTCTCACACCATCCCTAAATGGAGGGAGCACACATCTCCTCCACCCTGTGCTGCAAGACACCTCTATCAAGACAGGTTTCCCTGCGTCTCCTTCCGACAAACGTGCGTTTAGAGCCTTCCCTTTCTGAGTCCTGCAAATCGGGGAGTCTGCTTGACCAACTGAACGGGGGACATTCCGTGACAGACTGGCTAGGGCCGTGAGATTTTCCGTGCGGCTGCAGGGAGTCCTGGTGTCAGGGTGTGTGACCAGCCCTTCTTATCCCCCGCTGATACAGTTCAAAGGCTGATGCGCTTCCAGTTGATGTGACAGGTTTGGAACAGGCCCATTGCTCACTCTGGAAATTGCTGCAAGGCGCACGAAACGTCCCCAGTATCTACTGAAAGTTGTCCTTGGAGCCTGCTGGAGATGATCTCTTAGTGACAGTGAAAGGGAGGGAGCCCAATCATGCATCTGACATGAGACATTTTCCCCATCCTTCCAGGCTTGGTGAGGATCTAAAATTTGCCACACTGGATGATCATCAAACCATCAGTTCATCAATCCTGTTGTGTTGTCCTACCTCCGGTAATGGCCAAAACTTGAGGCTTCAAAGGAAGGCCAAAAAAATAATAATCTCTCAACCCATAATGCATCTGTTCTATTTCAAATGTAGTGCCTTACATGCTAGGTGGTGTGCTTAGCTATGTAAATCTCGTGTCTTTGTTTTATGTGAACTGCATCTTTAAATCTCTAAGGACTCTCCTGTCTGGGGAGGCAGACAGCCATGTTGCTTGCAATTCAGTGCAGACTGTCAGAGGACACGTGCACACACTGTGCTCTTCCTTTGAGACCTTACTTTTGTTCTTTCTTGGTTTAGTGTTCTCTTGACTTGAAATTAAAGTAATTGTGACCAAGAGCGTCTCCTTGCCCTTTGCAAGCAGCCATCACTACTATTCTGATGTTTCAAAAACAAAAACAACCTGTCCTTCATCTGCTCTATTGCAATGGCCAGTGCTCAAATGCCGTGCTCTATATAGGGCTGTGGGGACACAGAATTGCTCCCTGGTCCTGGTAGGGATTAACGTCTGCCCCAAATATTAAACACAATGTCCCCTAGATTAAACAATGCCATTGATTATAAAACCACCTCGCTTTGGTAGAAGCTAGCCACAGCATTTAAACCTGACCTAATATGGCGATTTCCAGAGGCCAACCATGAGCGGTGTGAAGGATTATTTCCTTAAGAACTTGCTGATAATTCTGTCAAGTGAACCTTTCTCAGCCACATTATAGGACAGCCTCCAAAGGAGAGACTGGTGTCCCCTGCAGCAGATGCCTTCTGTCCCATGCATTGGCTCCTGGCGGTGGAGATTAGTGGATCTAATCAAAGAGCTATAATTCAGGGTTATGAGATGACAGTAAAGCCTTGCATTCAACAAACCATCCTTCAACAAAGCACCTAAGCACACCTGTAAGTCTCATTGAAGTCAACTGGACATAAACATGTACCTAAAGTTAAGCCTTGTGCTAAGTACGTTACTGAGTAAGGATGGATTTAAGGATGGGCCTAAATGGGCTGAACTGGAACCAAAGTCAGGGGGAAAAGTTGGCTGAATATCAGGAATGTTTCCCGCCCATGAGGTTTACAAAGATGTGGACTGGGTGGAAGCCTGTGGCTAGGAGCGTTTTGGACAAAGCACTGGAGAAGATGCGGGAGGCGAGGAATCCTGTACTGGCTCCCTTTATAAAAATACACATTTGTGTTCTAGAGTAATGGGTCCATGGGCCCATTCTGCTTCTATTTAAATCTATGACAAAATTCCCATTGAATTCAAAAGGAACAGAAGCAAACCCTGGAACATCACCATTTATGTTAATATTCTTGCAGTCTTCTGTCCCATTATTACTATAGAATACCAGGTCACACTTTGTATAAAGGGTACATTTATAATGGTTAATAAAGGATTATTAAACATATAAATGGTTAATAAAGGGTTAAAATATTGTTATATGGCCCAAGAAGTCAATAGGTTGCTCATAACTGTAGTTTATAACCATCTTTATAACTATCTATGGCACAGATTATTCATGTCTGGAACATGCTTATGACATCTATTAATCCTTATTAACGCTTGTTACATGGTTTATAAATGCCCTCTTTATATATATTCCAGTATTTTTGTAAGTCTGGGAGACAGAGCATATGTGCATAAATATTTTCCACATTTAATTTACAATCTCCCCAGCAGCCCATAAAACTTACTCGCCTGCGTTCTCTCTGCCCTGGCAGCTGAAGGGTTAAAGCACTAGCTGAACGGGAGGCTCTGAGCTTCAGCCCCGAATGCATGGCAGCGATTTCACAATGCCATTTTGTAGTTTTACTGCAAGTTTCAGACAATGAAGGTGTGTCTGATCTCAGTGTCTGATTTTGCCCATTGTGTAGGCGTGCAGTTCAGTGCTGCCTTGTCAACACTTGACTATGCTGAACATCGCTCACGCGGGCATTCTATAAGAAACCTATTAAGTTAATTACCGAGGCTTTGTGTGTGCACGCGTGAATGTGTGTGTTTAATGTAAAAAATTGACTTTCCTCCCTTTCGAGATACTTCTGATGCAACTCGGGATCGTGGTGTGGTGACATCTTGTTTATTTCTCTGATTGGTACGGTCCACTCAGTGTAAGATTTTTACCATCAGATCATTCCCCCTCAGCTTTGGGAACAAACCGGAGCCTGTGAAGTGGTGACTGCATCCTGAGAGAGACCCTCCTGAGGGGATGGAAGCCTCAGTCTCTATCTGCCCCCCGCTGTAATTGGATGGGAGAGAGATGGACCGCTGAGAGTGGCATTGAGCCCTCAGTAGAAACCTGGTAAAGGGACCGTGGGCTCATCTGTACCCTAAATATAACTAAGTGGGGGCAGGATCCAGTTACAACATGATTACCGGCAAGTCTTTGCTACTGGTCAAGTCGATCTAACTTACATCACTCAGGGGGGTGAAAAAGCCTCCCACCAGCGATGCAAGTTTCACACCGTCCACACCGGCGCTATGTCGGCAGGAGATGCTCTGCCACCAACATATCTTACGCTTCTCGCCAAAGTAGAGTAATTATGCCAATGGGAGAGCACTCTCCTGTGAGTGTAGCGTGTCTCCACCAGACAGCTGCATCGGTCCAGCTGCGCTGATGTAGTGCTGTAGTGTAGTCATGCCCTTAGTAGTATAGACAGGACATAACTGTGCTCTCATTTGTTAAAACTCTGGTCAGTCAAAAACTTTAGCTTCTCTATCTATCTATCTATCTGCATGCATATCCCTCTGTCTGTCTGCATGCATACCCTGTATTTAATATCTAACGTATCTAACCAGTGAACTTATATGGTCATCTCTCATATCTGAGTGCCCAGGAAATGGTTTTAACATCTTCATCCCAACAGAGACCTGGCCCTGCTATCTGTGCTCCCACCCACATTTTCTCCAAAATAGCGAGTGGGAAGCTGTTGTTTTTGTCCTGAGCTGTACGGGACCGTCCCTGCCATGAGGTGAAAGCACAGACAGGCAAGTGGGTTTGTGCAGGACTTTCCTTCAGAAACCCTGCAAGTGAGTGAAAATAACATGAAATAACATGAAAATAACCACATATAAAAGGGGCACCTGCTCCCTTTTTAGCATTCATTAGTTAAAGTCTTGCAACACTCTCCCTATCAGGTGGGTACGTCTTGTTACACTCAAATGACAGACGGGGAAACTGAAGCAGCAACACCCCCTTCCCCCCCAGTACTCCCTCAGAGGTACTGGATAAGTCAGTGGCAGATCCAGAAAAAGAAGCCAGGAGTCCTGTTCTAATCACAGGACAACATGCTCTCCTAGAGCTGGGAATAGAATGCAGGAGCCCTGATGCCCAGTCCCCCCTCCTCTAACCACTAGACCCCACTCCCCTCCAAGAGCTGGGAATGGAACCCAGAAGTCCTGACTCCGAGTCCATCCTCTCCCCATTCTAACCTCTAGCTCGCATTCTGACTTGGTGTAAGAGTCTGGTCAAGTCAAGTTGGTGCGGTCTGTTTCCTGATTTGACATTAAAACATATACATTGCTGCTTCTCTGTTTCCCTCTTCTTCTCCCTCCAGCTCCTTTTCCCTTCCAAGTCTGTGAGTGTCAGTTCACCCACGATGGCCTTGGTATCCCTGTTAGCAACCTAATATCAAAGCACTGGACGCGTCTGAGTCAGTATTTGAAGAATAACAAGCCTGTGTGAGTGATGATGAAACATGGAGCTCTTTACAACTAACACAAGTTCAGCTCTGCTTAGACATAAAGTCATTAATCGAATCATCTTCCCTGGTCCTTCTCCAGCACCCTCCCTCTGAAGATCTCAAATTACTCCCTAAACATTATTGCCATTAGCCTCACAAGCCAGGTGGGCATCACACTCAATTCACAGGTGAAGAAACTGAGGCCCACGGAGACGTGACTTGCCTCAAGCCATGTTGTGAGTCAGTGGCAGAGCCAGAAATAGAACTCATTTCCCAGAGCCGTTCCCAAACCATGACACAGTATCTGAGCTGGGCTTTGCACCAGTCAGCCCAGCCTTAACCCGATGCAGGGCGCCGACTCAGGGAACAAGCGTGGCAAGAGTCCGGCTGGGCTAACAATTCCCCTTCTCCAAAGGGACATTTCAGCACAGCAAAAGTCTAACCACTGCATAAGGCATCCCTGGAATTTGCACACACCCCAGGTAGGGAATCTCAGCCCCCTCGTTTCTGCACTCCTGCCAGGACCAGGGGCACTGAGTTCCCTGGCACAGCGTGCCAAGTTCTCTGTGTGCTGACAGAGCCCCAAGCCTTGCAGGAACCATGTTCCGGTTGACTTTTATGGAAGAAAGGGAAGTACATGGTATTGTCAGAGCAGCTTTGGCAGCAGCCGCAGCTGAGTGCCTGCCAGGAGTAGAATCATGCAGCAGTAACAGTGCTCTTCAGCATTAACTCCTCTTCCCCAGGACAAGACAGGCCTGGTGTGGTTCCTTTGCCCGCTGGGTCATGCCGGCAGCCTGCACAACTCCCCACGTGATATGTCACACACACCCTCATTGGACCAGATTCTGTAACTCCACTGAAGTCTAGGGAGTTAAACTTTGGGTGCATTTAGTCCATGGTAGAGCTACTGTTCCTTTGCTGACTCAGATCTGACTCCAGGATTAAGCAGCCCCAGCAAATAGCCTTAGTTGTGTCCTTTGGGACCATGACAATGTCTGTGGGCAGATGGCTGAAGGATGTAGGCTATGGCAGGCACTGCTAGGAAGCTCAGAGGCCAGCACATGAGCTAACTCAGAGGAAAGATTGCCAGGGAGAAGTTGAGAATTATTATTTTTTTCACATCATTGAAAGCAAAGCAAAGGGTTCGTTCATTTCCCAAAGTTCTCATTGTTCCAGGATCCAAAATAAAGTGTGTGGGGCAGGGGAAGGGGGCTCGTGTTACTCAAATGAAAAACATTTCCTGTTTGAATCTATAATATCCCAAAGGCAGCTCTGGATTCTTCCTTTGCAAGTTGCCCCCCTCTACCCCTGCCCCCCAAAAAGCGTCGTTCTGTCAGGAAGCAACTTTGGAGAGGCTGGAACATTAGCACCCAACCACCAAAGATCCCGGCCCCACTGAGCTCAAGAGCTAACTGCCCCCAGCAGCAGAGGCTCTGTCTAAGCCTAGACAGCATGTTAATCGCTCAAAGGATCTTTGCTGCTCCCTTCTGGGCCATGCTTCCACATGAGATGCTAGGGGAGGCTTTTTGGACTGAGAGAGAGAACCCGCTTGCTCTGTAGAGCCCCCATCAGATGAGGGCAACTGAAATGGCTGCGCTGGCTTAGTGCAGTAGCAAAACAGGCATGTGCTCCCTTTGGTCAGCCCTCTCCAGTGAGGGATTGCTGCACTTTGGATCAGAGAGGGAGGAATTGGCAGTGGAGGCTGGTGACCTCTGAAAGCGGGTGTGTGAAACATGCAAGGCAGGTGGAGACTGTTGCCATGTGGCTGTAATATTAGGTCTGATTCTGAACAGGGTAGGCCCTGGGCTCCCCTGGTGTGCCCTGAGAAGCTGCCATTGAGATTTGGACAAGAAGGCAACGGGGCACAAGGAAAAGTTCAGGGAGGACCAGGCAGCTCTGGGTGAAAGTGGTGTTGCTGGGAGCCTGCCATCTCTAGGCCTCTCGACTGTATCAAGCCCCAGCCTGTAATGCATACAACCAAATGTTGTTGCCATGTGACAGCTGCATGGTGGCACCTGTGAAATGAGGTCGACGGTTAGAGTCCAGCTCTTAGGACCATCACGCCTCCATTGCCATTGGCACGAAGTGGGCCCCCTCATTGATACTCCCAGTAACGATACCACAGAGTGAATAGGACATAGAGTCCCCCACTCCAGGCACGGTCTACATGGAGGCAGGGCCGTGGGTAGGGGACGCTTGTCCGGACGCTGCCCAGGCTGTCCCTGTTTGGGGCCTGCAGTCTCCCCGCCGGCCGTCGGCACGAAATCTCCTTTTAAATACACAATTTGCTTTGCAAAGTAGTTCAAAAGGAAAACCTTATTCTTGGAAGCCGGCGTCGGATAGAGAATAGTTCATTGTTACCGAGAGTGCTCAGCTCCATAGTATCTTACGCAGGGTTATAGTAGTGCCTGCACTTCATGGGACATCGTGTGATATTTTTGTCTCCCTTCCAAGCAGCATGAACCACTGGCTTTGTCATGTTTAGCTACAAGAAAAGGAGGACTTGTGGCACCTTAGAGACTAACCAATTTATTTGAGCATGAGCTTTCCTGAGCTACAGCTCACTTCATCGGATGCATACCGTGGAAACTGCAGCAGACTTTATATATACACAGAGAATATGAAACAATACCTCCTCCCATTTCAACAATTTCCATCCCACCACCAACCTCAGCCTGGTCCAGTCCACACAAGAGATCCACTTCCTGGACACTACAGTGCTAATAAACAATGGTCACATAAACACCACCCTATACCGGAAACCTACTGACCGCTATTCCTACCTACATGCCTCCAGCTTTCACCCTGACCACACCACACGATCCATCGTCTACAGCCAAGCTCTGCGATACAACCGCATTTGCTCCAACCCCTCAGACAGAGACAAACACCTACAAGATCTCTGTCAAGCTTTCTTACAACTACAATACCCACCTGCAGAAGTAAAGAAACAGATTGATAGAGCCAGAAGAGTTCCCAGAAGTTACCTACTACAGGACAGGCCTAACAAAGAAAATAACAGAACGCCACTAGCGGTCACCTTCAGCCCCCAACTAAAACCCCTCCAACGCATTATTAAGGATCTACAACCTATCCTAAAGGATGACCCAACACTCTCACAAGTCTTGGGAGACAGGCCAGTCCTTGCCTACAGACAGCCCCGCAACCTGAAGCAAATACTCACCAACAACCACATACCACACAACAGAACCACTAACCCAGGAACTTATCCTTGCAACAAAGCCCGTTGCCAATTGTGCCCACATATCTATTCAGGGGACACCATCACAGGGCCTAATAACATCAGCCACACTATCAGAGGCTCGTTCACCTGCACATCCACCAATGTGATATATGCCATCATGTGCCAGCAATGCCCCTCTGCCATGTACATTGGTCAAACTGGACAGTCTCTACGTAAAAGAATAAATGGACACAAATCAGATGTCAAGAATTATAACATTCATAAACCAGTCGGAGAACACTTCAATCTCTCTGGTCACGCAATCACAGACATGAAGGTCGCTATCTTAAAACAAAAAAACTTCAAATCCAGACTCCAGCGAGAAACTGCTGAATTGGAATTCATTTGCAAATTGGATACTATTAATTTAGGCTTAAATAGAGACTGGGAGTGGCTAAGTCATTATGCAAGGTAGCCTGTTTCCTCTTGTTTTTTCCTACCCCCCCCCCCCCGATGTTCTGGTTTAACTTGGATTTAAACTTGGAGAGTGGTCAGTTTGGATGAGCTATTACCAGCAGGAGAGTGAGTTTGTGTGTGTATGGGGGTGGGGGGGATGTGAGAAAACCTGGATTTGTGCAGGAAATAGCCCGACTTGATTATGTAAAGAGTTGTCACTTTGGATGGGCTAGCACCAGCAGGAGAGTGAATTTGTGGGCGGGGGGTGGAGGGTAAGAAAACCTGGATTTGTGCTGGAAATGGCCCACCTGATGATCACTTTAGATAAGCTATTACCAGCAGGACAGTGGGGTGGGAGGAGGTATTGTTTCATATTCTCTGTGTATATATAAAGTCTGCTGCAGTTTCCACGGTATGCATCCGATGAAGTGAGCTGTAGCTCACGAAAGCTCATGCTCAAATAAATTGGTTAGTCTCTAAGGTGCCACAAGTACTCCTTTTCTTTTTGCGAATACAGACTAACACGGCTGTTACTCTGAAACCTGTCATGTTTAGCTACGTAGCTCTCCTGCCTTCATCGTCTGTGTGCTGGCCTTTACATCTTTAAGGGCTAGCCAGTCTGCAGAGACAGGGAACCGTTCTGTGTTCAGTTCAGCACAGGCTGCCACAGAGGAGAGCAAGTGACACATACTGTGCTCTTCCTTGGAGACTTGGCTTTTGTTCTTTCTTGTTTCGCTGTTCTCTCGATCTGAAAGGAAGGGGTTTGGGCCTGCAGGAGTCTGCTTGCCCTTTGCATATGGAAAAACATAACAGTCCTGTGATGCACGGGTATCTGTGTCCTGTATACTTATTATGATTATTTAGATTGTGATAGCAAAATATGCTAGGTGTTTTGCTAAAACAGAGGCAGATATAGTCTTTGCCCCAGAGCCTGTACAGTCTAAATACTATACACCCTTACAAATATACACACAGCTGTCCCGTATACTTCCCAGGGGAAAGGAATTTAGTTTAGTCTAAATTTTCTTTTGCACAGAATGAGGCTACAGTACTTTAAAATAACTGAATTCGGCAGGATTTGACGTTTCTCCAAGAATCCTCCGGAAATCTGCTGCTGGAAAAGCAAGCTAATCTTAAAGCAACATGCACAAGTTCTCCACTGAAAGAATCACAGAACTAGAGACAAAAAAGACCTTTTAGGTCCCATCTAATCCATCCTCCGTCCCGTACAAGATCACTCCATACACTACGTTCTCTAGAGCTCTGCTCACTAGTTTTAAATGCCCCCATTAGTATAATAATTTGCCCCCTTCTCTAGAAGCTTTGATCAAGAGAGCTCTAAATGCTTCTCAAACATTTAAACTTCACAACACTCCAGCCTCCCTCCCAGGGGATTATAAAGACAACTTCAGTATCAACAAAATGCAGCCAGCTCTGGGGTGGAATGTGAAAGCTCCTTAAAAGCTCACGGCAATGCTACCCAGCAGCGTAGGACAGGAAGTGAACATGAGTCCCTAACCCAAGTGAAAACGCAGGGGAATTTAAGTAGGCAGGATGTAATTATCATAATTTATCGGGGACACAGGGGTTGTTAGCACACCTGCTCTTATGGAGAGTGCCAAGGGACCTTGCCTCACCCAACAGATGAAACCTTTGCTGGCACAGCGCCCCCTAGAGCCATGCTGAGGCATTGGTTCAATGCTGACTCAGAGGGAAAGGTTTCACCTACTGATTCACCAGCACCCGTCTATCCTGTCAGACCAACGCGGGTGTGGTTCAGTGGCTGGTGCGATAAATAGGTGTCGCAAGCAGCCTGGTTAAGCAATGATACTTTTAGCACCTAAGTCAGCTCCATCAAAGTCCCACCATGTCTCCAGTAGTCCCATGGGCCCGAGTAAATGGCAGCCACTGATCAGTGCTAGTTGCAGAGTGGGTAAACTGAGGCCCCCATCCTTGTCTCCATTCCTCTAGTATCTGTATTCTCTCTCTGCACTGAGCGCACCTAAGAAGGACCATTGGGCGTGACTCCCCAGGGCCCAGCGCCTCCGGTGGTCAGTTCATCCTGTGCAATGTACAACGCTGCCTGAGCGTTTCACACCCCCTGGGCACAAAAGCAAATGGTGACCCTAGGTGGGAGGCAGTGGAGAACCAGGGCTACACATGCTCTTCCAAACCAAATGCCCTTCACAGTCCTGCCTCATGAAGGGCATGCTGGCTCCAGTCTGTGCATGTGCCCCTCATAAATCTCAGGCCTTGTTTCTCCTCTCCTGTCTCCTTTCCCTCAGGGTCCTCCTAGTTCCCAGCCACTTAACTCCCTATAAAGGCAATAACAATAATTATCCTATCACTGGGCACTACACCCATTGTATGGAGTGGTGGGGAGGGGTTACTTGTTCCAACCATGTTCTGTCCCAGGCCATTGGTCACTTAGGGTATGTCTACACTCCAAATTAGACACCTGCGGCTGGCCCGTGCCAGCTAACTCGGGCTCGGCTTCGGCTGCGAGGCTGTTTAATTGCAATGTAGATATACAGGCTTGGGCTGCAGCCAGAGCTGTGGGTCCCTCCCACCTCACAAGGTCCTAGAGTCCGGACTCCAGCCCTAGCCTGGAAGTCTACGCTGCCGTGAAACAGTCTCGTAGCCCAAGTCAGCTGGCACAGGCCAGCAGCAGGCTTTTAATTGCAGTATAGACATTTCTGCAGTGTGCAGCCCACTGGCCTGGAGGGGCTCACAGCGATACACAGTTGGGATTGGGAAGAACCTTGCACACCAAATTCTTCCCTTGAGAGACTCTCCACTCGGAGGGGGAGCACCAGGCCAGCGGGTCCAGCTATTTCAGGCAGAATAAAGCTCAGTAATAGGCTCATCTATAATTGCACCAGACGCTGATATAAACTCCAGCCAGCCAAGGAGCCCAGCACATACACTGAGTTTCACAGCACTCTGGTGAGGTTGCAGTCATCATCATCATTATTAATGAGATTCATTATTTGTCATCTCCATTTTACAAAGGGTAAATGGAGGCCAGAGGGCTGGAGTCTGAGGAATGGTGGTATACCGTAGGGGGCAGTAAGTGGTTGTAATGAATTCCGAGCAAGGTCTTATCTACATAAGAAAGTTGCACCACTTTTATTCAAGATGTGACTTTTTAAAACCAGTTTAGTTAACCCAATGCATATCCCTGTGTGGATGCTCTTACTCTAATTTAAGAGGTTCTGATTTGGACTTAGCTTAACCGATTCCCAGTCCAACTTAATCTAAACCAAAATAAAGCTGGTTTAATAAGAGCAACCTGAAAGGGGTTTGCACCAGTTTAACTGATCTGGTATTAATTCACACCTTAAATTAAACTGGTGCAGCTTTCTCACCTAGATAAGCCGGTTTGAAATTGATATGTGGAGGGTCCAGGAGAGAAGACTACAGTAGAATAAGAAAGAGGAGAGTGAGGGAACATGCACGTCAAAGCATCTCCCTTTGTTCTGCTCTCAGTCACATGGTGTAAATGTGCAGCAACGGTTGGATCTACGTAAAAAGACATGAGAACGGCCATCCTGGGTCAGACCAAAGGTCCATCTAGCCCAGTAGCCTGTCTTCCGACAGTGGCCAATGCCAGGTGCCCCAGAAGGAATGAACAGAATAGGTCATCATCAAGTGATCCATTCCTAGCTTCTGGCAAACGGAGGCTAGGGACACCAACCCTGCCAATTGCCATTGATGGACCTATTCTCAATGAATTTATCTAGTTCTTTTTTCGAACTCTGTTATAGTTAAAATCTTGCTTACCTCAGATGGGACTTGAACCCACAATCTCTGTCTTAGGAGGCCAATGCCTTATCCCTAGGCCACTGGGGCTGTTGCACTGTTGGTCCACGCGCACACCCCTTCTCCCAGTCATTTGGCATGTAAGTTACGCCAGCTAAGACTTTCACCCATTTACTGATGGATAATTTACACCACTTCTGAATTTGTTGTGGGGAAGCTGTGCCCTGGCCAAGCCCACAAAATTAGTTGGCTGCAGATCCAAGAGCAGAGCTCAGGAGTGCTCTAACCGCCAGGCTACGCTACCCTTTTTACTGACATGTCTGTAGAAAGCTCCTTTAACAGGCTACTTTGAATAAAATTTTCAAAAGCACCTAAATCCCATTGACTTCCAGTGAGACTTAGGCTCCTAAGAGCCAGATTTTCAAAAGTATTTAGGTGCCAAACACCCATGGAAGTTAGGCGCCTAAATACATTTGAGGATCTGGGCCTAGATGCCCAAAGATGCAGATAAGTACCTAGTGGGATTTTCAAAAACACCTAAGCAGGTTAAGCACCTAACTCCCCTTAATTTCAGTGGGAGTAAGGCACCTGACCTGCTTAGGTGCTTTAAAAAATCTCATTAGGTGACTTTCTGGATTTTTAGGTACCGAAATACCTCCACAAATCTGGCCCAAACGCCCAGATATTTAAAGCTCTTTAGGCATTGCTGTGTTCTCTTTCAAAAGGGAACACTTCGGGGTCTAATTCCACTGACAGTCAATGGAATTTAGACCCCCTAAGTGCCTAAACCCCCTTTGAAAATGCGGTTACTACCTTAATAATCATAAAATCAATCAGCGTAAATTGTCGAATGGTGCTGAAGGTGAGCATCTCTTTAGAGCTTATAACCAACCTGCAATCACGTGAGCTCTGGCTGTAATCTCAGCTAGTGACTGGAAGCAAAATAAGGAAAGAGCTGGTCGGTGCTTAGAAGAATCTGTGGGATCTCTGGGATGTGGCGTTCATGATTCAGGAATCATTGCGGTTCGCTTTGGAGCAAATGCTGAATCTAGTACCGCAGCAATTGTGCTAGGGGATGCTATGCTGCTACAGGTACTGTCGAAGTCCAGGCCCTGACCCACTCATCAAAGATCCCCTGGCTCATTTCACAAGAGGTCTAGTGTACTGGCCAAATTCCAACTTAGCTATTGCAGCCTGTCTCCCTAACTTCCCCTAGAGTTTCAGCTGGATATGGGATTCCATTACTACCGCACCTAAAATTATTTTGTAATGCTGCTGGTGCAAAGCAGCTGCCATGTTCCACCCCAGAGGTGGCCACATTTTATTAGGCATGGGACTCCCTCCCAGATGGGAGTGCTGTGAGACTTAATGGATTCGTATTTGTTCGGCACTTCCGATGTACAAAGGGCTAGAGATATGCTGAGTTTTTTATTATTATTATTATTATTTATTATTATTTTATTAATGTCCAGATTATAAAGCACTCTGGGATCTTTCAGGGTGAAATAAAATGCATGATAGGGTGATTATTTGGATTGTGCACCCCCGTGTTCAGTGAACAGTAAAACAGATGATTAGTGGACGTGGCAGAAGTGCTGATCCTCTAGGTGCACAAGGAAGAAGAAGAAACACAGGAGAAGCTAGAGTTTGTGGTTTACTCAAAGACACACACATTGCTAGAGGAGTGCATGTTGTTAGTGGAGCATTTCAGGAGCGGGAGCAGCAAAGGCAGACTCCATGGAGCCCGTTTGGCTAGAATCCTCCTGCCTATGGGCTTGTCTACACGGCAAGTTACTGGGCGGCCAAGCCACGGTGTGATTCTACAGCGCCCCCGCTTGCCACGCAGGAACGCCCCATGGGGACACTGTTACACATACTGCAAGTCCGAGAGTGTGGCTGAACTTAGTCAGCCAAAGCATGCTCCAGGACTTTCACTGCGCTGTGGCAGCATCCACGTGGATATTACTGCGTGGCTCGCTGGTGCGTAGGAGATTCACAGTCCAGCTTGCCGCTCAGTAACTCGTCATGTAGACAAACCCTATGATTTGCCCATATCTGATTCCCTCTCTGAGGTTGATGCTTGGATGGGCACTCACTATAGATAATATTCTTGAGATTAAGGCACAGAGCTGGGAGTCTGGCGTTCTCCTGTTAGCTCGGCCACAGACTCACTCTATGATGTTGCAAAGGACACTTCACCTCCCCATCTCTCTGTAAAGCGGGGGCTGATCATCCTTCCCTACCTTGCGAGGAGGATTCATTTATGTCTCTAAAGCGCTTTGAGATCTGTGTACATTAACTGTATAGTTAGTTGTCTTGTCTGTGAAGACCCATTGCAGAAATAAGATTTGCTTGGATTCAGAAACAGTTCTGATCAGTCCCTGCTAATTCCTGACTGATACTACAAGAACAAGGGGAGAGCATCACCAGATGAGCTTAGTAGCTGCTAAATGTGTAGAACAAATTCTATACAAATATACCGCAAGAAAAGACCATTACAGTTGGAAAATGAGGCATTCAAAAGTCAGGCAATGATGTTAAGTTGGCCTGCCCAGCCTTAACTCTGCCTCTTGTATGTCTGAATTATGATACAACCTCTTGTGTGTCTGAGTTATGATACAACCTTTAATTACATGATCACGTGCTATCTTTCTGCATACCCCTGCTTCATTTCAGGCCTGACCCAGAATCCAGTGAAGTCACTGGGAATCTTTCCATTGACTTTTAACGAGCATTGCATTTGGCTCTCAGGTCACCCTTTAGAGAGTGGGTGAGGCAAGGGTGTGTAGTGAATTCGTCTGCAGTCCTGAGACACCATCTAGTCAGCAGAAATGTCCACTCTTTTCAGATACTCAGGCATACCCAGTGTCCATGCTGGGAGGGTCAGTTTCATTGTTTAACACAACCCAGTACACGTGCTAAAAGTACAGCTTTTCACCCTGATAACTTGGCCAAATCAAATCTGATTTTCACCAGACCAGCGTAAGGCATATTTACTACCTGTGGACTATGAATCTGCCAAATATAAAGTTTTCATCACCTTCCACTAAGATGCTGGAGTCATTTTAAAGACATACGTTCTTAGCAAAAAAATTGCATATTTTTCACTCCTTTGGTGCCTGTAAATGGGTCAGCCTTTCTTTTTTTCTTTTAGTAAACTTTCACACACACAAAATTACTCCTTGATCAACAGCAAACATGCCAAATTTCAGCCAGATAGGTGAAACTCTGAGAAAGTTACAAACAACTAGAAATAATGGGCATGTGTAAGCAACCTTAACTATAGGCTTGGTTACACCTACCTCTTATTAGAAAAGGATTTATTGCTTCATACAGCTCATGGTCAACCTGAAAAACTTGCTGCCCTAGGAGGTTATTGAGTCAAATACTGAGGCTGGATTTTTTTCTTTTAATAGAGGGAGGATTTTATTATTCTATGGTAATGAGTAATCAAATCTCATGCCCCAGGGCATCAGCTGACCAACACAGGATCCGGAAGGAAGTTATGCCCATGCATAGAGCACTGTATATTTAGCCCGGTGTATTATGGGTGGTTTAACACATTCTTCTTAGGCATCAAGCATTGTTCATTGTAGAGGCAGGGTACTAGCCTTGATGGGGCTGGCGTAGTAGATCCAGCAGCCAAGCTTTTTGAAGGAGATAAGTGATTTGGGGAACTTTAATGTTTACTTGCCGAACTTGGGACACATTAAGTAGCAGCTGGCAGATCCTCGGAGGACGTGAATGGTTGTAGCTCGGTCAATGAAAATCTGCAGCTAGGTGCTCAGCCCTGAAGCTGTCCCTTTAACGTGTCTTAGGCTGGGCACTTCCAAAATCACTAGGCACTTTTGAAATCCTTGGTCAAGGTTCCTATGTATATATTATAGCAAATAAAGAATGTAACCTCTTCAGTGTTCCTGCCTAGTGTAGCTAGTGTATGGAGCCAGATACCCTTTCAGTGCAGTCCCATGCAGCTTGGCAGCAGCAAAGAGGTTAAAGGAGGCTCCTTGCAGATATCCATGACTCCTAGCCAGACTGGTTCCTGGGAGCTCTGCAACATCCTGTGAACAAATAACGCCAGCAGCAAAGGACTGTGAAGCCACCCAAACCCCGTCATGTGGAACAGCACAGCCGTCTCCAGAGAACACTGGGGAATTCAGTGCTTCCCAGGAGCTGCTCTGCCCTTTCCTCCATTAAGCCTAGGCGCTGGCATGCTAACAGATTAGCAGTAAGCCCGCCGCCTGGCCGTAGTGGGATGCAGGACTGAATGGAGCATAGCGAGATCCTACAGAGAGGAGCAAGAGGCTCTTGAACAGCCGATTAATCTCCCGTCATTTACATTCATTAAAACCAATCACTCAAGATGCAGCAAAGCCAAGTAATTAGCGACAGGCAGAAAGTTCTCCTCAAGTTGCCAGGCATCTAAGAGGATAAGATAGGTCTGGTCTAGGGTGACCACACGTCCCAATATTATCGGGACCATCCCAATATTAGGGGCTTTGTCTTATATACGCAGCTATTCCCCCCCCCCAGAAAAAAAAAAGTGTCACGATTTTTTACACTTGCTATCTGGTCACCCTAGTCTGGTCATTCTACCTGCAGCACTCAATTCTGAACTGGCTGTGCATTTCCTATCTTCACCAAAGGTCTAAATCTCTCCCCCTCCTTTCCCCCCTCCCACTCGGCAACTGATGTAAATCAGGAATAGCTTCACTGGAGTCACAATGATGTAAAACCAGTGTGAGAAGAGAGCCGGCCCCGCTGTGTTCCTTTATCCTCATTGGTTTGTGGTTTTTAGTGGCACCAGCCCACAGCATTGAAGAATCATAAGTCTGGCCTCTGAAAATTATGCAATTGGCTTTAAAATTGTGTGATTTTTTTAAAATATATTTTGGGATTTTTTTATTTGCCTCCAGGTTTTGAGCCTTTAGGGCTCACCTGGGCCATGGTTTCTAGATTTTCTCTGCAGCCACAAGAGCTAGAAAATTGTTTTTTGAAATAAAAGCCAAGATTCTCACGGACACATGTGGCTTCAGGAGCTGGGGCTTTACAAATAACAGCAAGGACTGTGAGACTTGCAATAATATCAGGACAGTTGGCAATGCTGTTTTTATTTCCTTGAGTGGATGTGTGTGTTTGTTTGTTTTTGTTTAAAAGTCTCATTGGGTTAGTGGTTAAAGTACAAGAGATGAAGGACCAAATATCTAGGGGAGAGGGCACTGAGTTAGGAAGCAAAAGGTCTTTTTTTTTTCTTTCTGGCTATGCCACAGACTCACTGTGTAACCCTGGGACAGTGGCTATCTGTGCCTCAGTTTCTCTGTCTGTAAAATGGGGGTAATGACACTTACTCATCTGTGTAAATCACTTTGAGATCTACAGGTGAAAAGTGCTATTCGTAGATTCCAAAGCCAGAAGGCACCATTGCGATCATCTAGTCAGGCTTCCTGTATAACACAGGCCAGAGAACATCCCCAAAATAATTCCTCGAGCAGGTCTTTCAGAAAAACATCCAATCTTGTCAGTGATATTTGTTCCCCATGCAGGTGCTTATAGACTGATCAAAACTCCTCTTAACCTTCTCTTTGTTAAGCTAAGTTGATTGAGCTCCTTGCGGCTATCACTGTAAGGCATGTTTTCTAATCATTCTTGTGGCTCTTCTCTGAACCCTCTCCAATTTAAACAACATTCTTCTTGAATTGTGGGCACCAGAACTGGACGCATTATTCCAGCAGCAGTCTCACCAGTGCCAAATACAGAGGTATAATAACTCTCTACTCCTGTTGGAGATTTCCCTGTTTATGCATCCAAGGATTGCATTAGCCCTTTCGGCCACAGCATTGCTCTGGGAGCTCATGTTCAGCTGATTATCCACTGTGACCCCCAAATCTTTGTCAAAATCACTGCTTCCCAGGATAGAGTCTCCCATCCTGTAAGTATGGCCTGCATTCTCTGTTCCTAGATGTATACATTTATATTTAGTCATATTAACACACACATTGTTTGCTTGTGCCCAGTTTACCAAGCAATCCAGATTGCTCTGTATCAGTGACTTGTTCTCTTCATTATTTACCATTCCCTCAATTTTTGTGACATCTGCAAACTTTATCAGTGATGATTTTATGTTTTCTTCCAGGTCATTAATAAAAATGTTAAAGAGCTTAGGGCCAAGAACGGATCCCTGCAGGACCCTACTAGAAACACACTCATTTGATGAAAAAAGAAAAGGAGTACTTGTGGCACCTTAGAGACTAACCAATTTATTTGAGCATGAGCTTTCGTGAGCTACAGCTCACTTCATCGGATGCATGACGATTCCCTTTTTACAATTACATTTTAAGACCTATCAGTTAGCCAGGCTTTAATCCATTTAATGTGTGCCATGTTAATTTCATATCTTCCTAGTTTTTTAATCAAAATGACATGCAGTACCAAGTCAAATGCCTTACAGAAATGTAAGTATATTACATCAACACTGTTACCTTTATCTACCAAACTTGTAATCTCATCAAAAGAAAATAACAAGTGAGTTTGACAGGATCTATTTACCATAAACCCCAAATTTATTGGCATTAATTACATTACCCTCCTTTAATTCTTTATTAATTAAGTCCTGTATTACCTGCTCCATTATCTTGCCAAGATTGATGTCATACTGACAGGCCTGTAATTACCCAAGTAATCCCATTTATCCTTTTTAAACAGTGGCACAACATTAGTTTTCTTCCACTCTTCTGAAACTTCCCAGGTGTTCCAAGACTTATTGAAAATCAGTGGTCCAGTGAGCTTCTCATCCAGCTCTTTTAAAACTCTTGGATGAAGTTATCTGGACCTGCTAATTTTAAAATGTTTCACTTTAGTAGCTGCTGCTTAGCATCCTCCTGAGATACAAAGTGGATTGAAAAGTGTGTTACCATATGATTTGACTACATCATCTGTTTTTGCCCAAATATAGAACAGAAATATTTATTGAACACCTGTGCCTTTTCTGCATTATTACTAATTCTGTCATTTCATATCATATTATTAATTCTATCCTATATCATCGTTGCACTGATTAGGCCTCAACTGGAGTACTGTGTCCAGTTCTGGGTGCCACATTTCAGGAAAGATGTGGACAAATTAGAGAAAGTCCAGAGAAGAACAACAAAAATGATTAAAGGTGTAGAAAACATGACCTGTGAGGCAAGATTTTAAAAATTGGGTTTGTTTAGTTTGGAGAAGAGGAGGCTGAGAGGGAATATGATAACAGTTTTCAAGTACATAAAAGGTTGTTACAAGGAGGAGGGAGAAAAAATATTCTCGTTAACCTCTGAGGATAGGACAAGAAGCAATGGGCTTAAATTGCAGCAAGGGCGGTTTAGGTTGGACATTAGGAAAAACTTCCTAACTGTCATGGTGGTTAAGCAGTGGAATAAATTGCCTAGGGAGGATGTGGAATCTCCGTCACCTGAGATTTTTAAAAGCAGGTTAGACAAGCAACTGTCAAGGATTGTCTAGATAATACTTAGTCCTGCCATGAGTGCAGGGGACTGGACTAGATGACCTCTTGAGGTCCTTTCCAGTCCTACAATCCTACAATTCTATTATTTCCATCTAGTAAAGGACCAGTACCATTGTTAGGATTCTTTTTGTTCCTAATATGCTTCTTATTGTTCTTAACTCTGCTGGCCATATATTTCCCTTTATGTCCCTTTGCTTCCCTTATCAATTTTCTACAATGCCTAGCTTCTGATGTATATTCATTACTATCAATTTCCCCTTTCTTCCATTTGTTTTATATATACAGTATACCATATTTAATAGCTGCCTTCACTTCCTCTCTAAACCAGGTCTGTTTTTTAACCAATGTGACCTTCTTTCTCAGCTGTGGGCTGGTGGCTTTTGGTGCATCTAGTAAAGTGTTCTTAAACAAGTCCCAATTATCATTCACATTTTTCTAATTAAATTCTTCCTCTCAGCTGATTTGGCTCATAATTGTTTTCTGTTTTGTGAAATTGGCCCTTTTAAAGTACCAAATATATATATCCCTGGTCTGGACACAATATTTTTTCACATTATGAATGTGATCAAGTTATGGTCACTTGTAACTAAGCTATCATTAATGTTTTGTTCTGTGATTAGTTCCTCTTTATCTGCCAAGACAAAGTCTAATATAGAATTCCCCCATATTGGATGCAACACACACTTTGAGGTAGGAAATTGTCAGCTATAACATTTCAAAATTCCAAGGATGTTTTAGTATTGGCAGCATGAGACCTCTGTCCCCCATAATCACACAGTTTTTTTTCCTTACCCATTACAGATAGGTGGGTAAGGAGCTTGTCATTCTGTTCGCTAGTGTGATTTGGTGATCTGTCGCAGGCATGAGCTAATACCCCATCTTGTGCTTTATCTGTTAGGATATCGATCCATAAGCATTCAAGATCATTTTCTTCTGAGTTATCAGTGACTCGGAAACAGGTAATGCCATTTTTGACATTAATGCCTCCCCCCTTTTGTCCCCTAGATCCTTCCGAAATAGATTCTAACCATTGCTCTTAACATTCCAGTCATGGGAATCATCCCACCAGGTTTCAGGAATACCAACTAGATCAAATTTATGCTCATAATTGAGCAATTCCAATTCCTCTTGTTTGTTACCCAGGCTCCAGCATTGGTGTATAGACAATTAAAGAATTTCTTAAGAACATAAGAACAGCCATACTGGGTCAGACCAAAGGTCTATTTAGTCCAGTATCCTGTCTTCCAACAGTGGCCAATGCCAGGTGCCCCAGAGGGAATGAACAGAACAGGGAATCATCAAGTGATCTATCCTCTATCATCTATTCACAGCCTCTGGCAAACAGAGGCTAGGGACCCCATCCCGGCTAATAGCCATTGGTGGGCCTATGCTCTATGAACTTTTCTAGTTCTTTTTTGAACCCTATTATAGTCTTGGCCTTCCAATTGTACCTTTTCCAGTTCCAATATATCTTTTTTGAGATGGGGCAACCACATCTGTATGCAGTACTCCAGATGTGGATAAAGCATGGATTTATATAGAGGCAATATGATATTTTCTGTCTTCTTATCTATCCCTTTCTTAATGATTCCCAACATTCTGGTCACTTTTTTGCTACCGCTGCACATCGAGTGGATGTTTTCAGAGAACTAGCCACAATAACTCCAAGATCTCTTTCTTGAGTGGTAACTGCTAATTTAGACCCCATCATTTTATATGTAGATTTGGGATGATGTTTTCCCATGTGCATTACATTGCATTTATCAGCATTGAATTTCATCTGCCATTTTATTGCCCAGTCACCCAGTTTTGTGAGATCCGTTTGTAGCTCTTCACTATCTGCCTGGGACTTGACTAGCTTGAGTAGTTTTGGATCGTCCGCAAATTTTGCCACCTCAGTCCTCCTGCTGTGCATCATCCCAGCCACACAGCTCATCTCCAGAAGCAGAGACTCCTAAATCGAGTCTCTGTACCCTTTGGTTCCTTGATTCAGTTTGTTCTCAACACCTCGATTTTGTGCTGAGGGCTCATATCTTTCCTCTTTTTACCCTCCACTTTTGTTATTAGTTTAACGCCCTCCTGCCAGCCTGTCTCCAACATATGCAGACTGCCGGGAGTTCTGGAGACTCCACGGGAAGAGAGATCATAAATATTATGGGCTAGATCTCTCAGTGAGTGTAAATCAGCCTAATTCTGCGGCAGTCAACGAAGCAAGGCCAGTTCACACCAACTATGATATCTGGTTCAACATGCCTCAGAAATTGGTGCGTCTGGGGCTGCCCCCTGCTCATTCTCACAGCTGAATCCACCCCGGTGAGTGTGCAGATAATTTGTCCAGCTCTAGAGAGTGAGCATGGCAAGGCCCCACCCCACCTGGTAGCTCCAAGATCCAGCACAAGGAGTCTGCCCCAGCAGGGTGAGAACTGCTGCTGGGGCAGGGCAAAATCAGCTATTTGTTGTGGTAACTACAGGAGGCAAATTGTCTGCAGACTTTGGCGGGGACTCTTACAACAAGCTCTCTGCCTATCCGAGTTGCTGGTTACCGGCGTCAGCCTCTTGCATCAGATGCCCACCAGGGATGGGAGCGACTGAAAGAACAGTGAACAGTGCCAAGGCAGAGAGACTGCTGTGTCATTGTTTCCTCTAGCTCCTTGAGGGGATAGGCATTTGTCTTTGTAGCTCCTAAGGGACATCTGCTCCTTTGCATCTTCTCCAGTGCAGCCAGCCAGCCTGTCATCTACCTGACTCATGCTTCAGCGTCTTTTTCTTCTGATAAATTAAATTCCAGAAGAGATCCTGTAGGGAAAAAAATTTTTGAAAATGCAACTCCTGTGAGCTAGAGGTTGTAGCAGGGGGCTGGGACAGCTGGGATCTAATAAGGAGTTTGCTGTAGTGACTGGAGAGGCGGACAAGGAGTTCGGATTCTTGGGTTCTATTCCCAGCTCTCTCCTGGACTCTCTGTGTGACCTTGGGTATTTCTACACTGCAAAAAACCCTGCAGCAGTGAGTCTCAGAGCCCAGGTCTACAGGTGCAGGGCTCGCACTATAGTGCTAAAAATAGCCATGTAGACGCGGGCTGGAGCTTGGACTCAGAAGCCTACTCCCGCCTGCATGGCTATTTTTATTGCCATAGTGCAAGCCCAAATCTGTCGACTTGCTGCCGTGGGCTTTTTGCAGGGCAGTCGTACCCTAGGCCTGCTTCAAAGGCTCTCCAAGTACTTTAATGCTGTAATTAAGTCTCATATCATTCCCTAGGGCAGGTCAGTGTTAATGTCCCAGCTAAGGCCTGGAGGAGTTAAATGACTTGCCTAAGGTCCCACAGCAAGTTTGGGAACAGAACCAAAAACCTACGTGCCTGCTCCAGACACTAGATCAACTTCCCTCCCAGAGCCAGGAATAGAACCCAAGAGTAGATCTGGCTGGGAAACGGTTTCCCATCCTGTGAAAACCTTCCCGATTCCAAACTTTTCCTCATTCTGCATCAGGATGAAAGGCAGGATTTTGTGAAAAGCCACAGCAAGAGAGACCCCCAGTCCTCATCAGGATGTGACCCAAGTTCGAGTCCCTGCATCTGCCATGTGAGTGCCCTAACTGCAGGGTCATAGGGCCAATCTCTCTCTCTACCCAGTGAATGTCTAATTATTCAAGCAAAGAGAAGCAGCTACAACAGAAAAGACGGAGAGATAACCACCCCAGAATACTCTGCAGCTCGGTGGTTAGGCAGGGGTGCTGGTGCTGCTGTCGCACCTCCTGCCTTGAAGTGGATTCCCATCACATACAGGGCTCGCAGTTTGGTTCGATGGCTTTCAGCACTCCCACTATACACACTGTTCCAACGTCCCTGAGTTCGGGCACTCACCGGCGCTGTGGGAAACCCAGGTTTAATTCCTGTTCTGAATCAGACAGGAGACTTGACCATGTATCTTCCACGTTCCACATGAGCTAATCACTGGTCTTGCCCACTCTCTCTGGTTTTGACCAGAAAAGCCATCCTGGACCAGAGAGACCTTCCTGATGAAAGTTTCATCGGAAATGATACTTTTCCATGAAAAGTTTCAGTTCCAACAAGTCGCCATATGCTGACCCACACCCAATGGAAAATTTCCAGCTCGCTCTCCCCAGGAGTCCTGATGTCCAGCCTCTCTCAACCCCGCTGTGACTAGTAGACCCCTACTCCTTCTCAAGGCTGGGAATAGAACCCAAGAAGTCCTGACTCTGCAGCCCCTCTGCTTTAACCTATTGTTCATACTCCTCCAGATAGCCAAGATTTAGTAGTGCCCGAGTGAAAAGCCAGAATGAGTGGCCATCTGCATGGGCTATATATAGGATCCCAAACCCAAGTCAGTGAGTGATGGGATAGTAACCAAGTTCCAGCTTCCACCGGGCAACCTACAGCCTCTGAGCATCTGGGAGTCTCTCCCTCCCTTGCTATGTGCAGACAGCAGGGCCAGTGTGAGCATGAAGGTGTGCTGGGCTTTAAACGGAGTCCTGTAATGTTTCTGTTTGTTTGTATCACTTGCTGACATAACATCAGGTTACGCAATGTTACGCTAGGAGCCCTGCCAGGACCTTGTTTTCCTATTCACAATCTCAGATTTTTTCCTACCTGGTTTGATCTGATCCAGCATCACCCCTGGCAACTCCTGTCAGATGTACACCAGTCTATACTGTCTGGCAGCACCCGTCCATGCTGTAGATTTGCTACATCAAGCTGACCACACTGCTTATCACACGCGCTCCCTTTGGGGACTTTGTCAAATGTTAAATGATCCTGGGACATTCAGTGTTCAGCCGGCCACTTGCAAGGGTCAGGAAGGGGTACCCTGACCCCCCAAAAATGTATTTCTCTGTAGCACCAGGGATGGCCCTGGCCAGAGATGGGACACTGCATGGGGGTGGGTCAGGGCTCTGAGGTGGTACCGAGCATTCTCTCCCCCAGGTGCTTGGCTGGTTCTTCCTCACATGCTCAGGGTCTAACTGATCCCCAGAAGGGGGTCAGGAAGGAATTTTCCCTCAGGCCAGATTGGCAGTGATGCTGGGGCGGGCGGGGGAATTTCACCTTCCTCTGCGGCATGTAATGGCAGGTCACTTGTCAGGGTTACCTGGGTATCTCTCGCTTAACCATTTCCCTGCCGCTGTGGGGGCCTTCAGAACCTCGGTCCCTCCTGTTCTCTGCCTGTGGCACATCATAGCCTAGTCTCCTGTGGGCTCTTGAGTTTTGGTCTCATTTCAGTGGTTGGGTTTAGCGTGCGGGTGTTGGGTGGGGCTGGTGGCCTGTGATATACAGAAGGTCACACTGGATGAGCTGGTGGTCTCTTCTGACCTTAAACTCTATGACTCTGTGCAGGGTCGGAGGGATTAGATTATAACTGGTAACCGTTGCCAATTGTCAATTTCTTCCTCCACCCATAATTCACTGGAAAAATGCTGGAACGCCGCCAGAAAAGGAAAGCGTTTTGATGTTTTTCTTAAATATCGCATGTGTGTTTGAGTCCCTAGGAAAGAATTCGGTATTTCACAATGCTTAAAACTGAAATGCGAACCCATTATTATGAAATAACATGATTCTGTACATTACATTTATGATTCTGTCATGAATCTCAACTGCCATGCTCAGATAGGGCCCAATTTCTGCCCCCACCTCCACTCTGCTGCTCACGTGGTTTCATCCCTTATCCCATGAACAGTTACATTCATATTAGGATTGTCTTCTGGTTAAAGGGGCTGGACTGGGATTTGGGAAATCAGGTGTCAGTGGCCAGCTTTGGCACAGACTCCCTAGGTGACATCTGGACAACTCATGTAATCCTTTTGCAAAATGGGGGTAACCCACCTCTCTCCCCCCTTTTGTCTATCTCAACTAGTTAAATCATTCTTTGGGGCAGGGACTGTGTGTACAGTGCGTGTACAGTGGGGCTCTGAGCTTGATTGGGGGCCCCCCATGCATTACTCTAATACACAGAGTCATGACAGGGTAGCAGAATTGGATCCTGAATGTATAATGGCCAATAACCATCTCTGTGTGTGTGTGCGTGTGTGTCCGAGAGAGAGAGAGGGAATTTTCTTAGAGTGCAAACGTTTATGTTGATAAAGATGGAGGAGTTATTTGGAAAGCAGTGTCCGTTATTCCTCAAAATTTAAAAATGTGAAAATAGATTTCAGCCTTCAGAGCCTAAATATAGGTCAGAGGGGAAGGGGGAGAAGGGACAGCGGGAAGCAGAGAGTCTCCCCAAGGAAAACAGAAAAAAAATTCTGCAAAACTTTGTGTAAATTCTTTCCCTGTTGTTGCAGAGCTCCGCCAGGCCCTCCCTGGGCACTAGAACAGCATTGCACACTACATAGTACAGTGCAGTTAGCAGCAGCAAGCACAGGGAGCATAAACGTTGATGTGAGTAGCATTGACCAGAGGCTGTTCTGTCTGTATGCCTAGCTAGCTAGCTCTCTTCATCTGATATAGTCTATCTTTTCTACAGGACGTATTTTTAATGCAGCTATCCCTACGTGGTATCTGAGCATCTGTTTGGGTGTTATCTCACAACTGGAGCTGAAGGTGAACGTTTGCAGGAGTCCAGAATTGAGGTCTGGTACCATTCCAGAGAAAGGGACCGGTTGTGAAATTCAAGCCTAGATCTGGATCCAAACTGCCCCAGAGCTTAAGGCATTTGGATTTGGGCTTTGGGTTCAGATCAGACTTGGAGAGAATTCCTACAGGAAAATGTACAACCCTTTTGGTGAGTGTTTGGCACTGCATTAGCTATGGCATAGGGTTGGAGAGCTGAATCTGTCCTGCTAAGCTGCCCTCCGCAGCAGAACCCCTGCATTCTCTAGGAGCAATTAAGGAACCGGGATGCTTGTCTGCCTGGCACACAGGACTCTGGGCAAGACCTTGAGAATCGTCAGCCTGGTGCAGAACTGGGGCTGATGAATGGGGGATCAGCCCAATGCTAGTGCAGAGAGCAACAGAGGAAAGGGTTCTGAACGGCAGGAAATCATAACTTCCCTTGCTCCTGCCTGCAAGGAGGGGGCTCAGCAGCACCAGATTAGCTCAGCCTTTGAAGGGAATCCCTAGGGTGGCTTTAGCCTCCCAAGATTTCCCTTCTCTCTCTCTTTCTCCAACTCCCCCTCCCTGCTTTGGTGTCCAGTTAGGTTTGAGTCATCCTAAGGGACCGGAGCATCTGTATGCAATTCCCACATCCAGCCTTATCAACCGCAATGCAAAAGGGCCTGTTTAATTGTCTCCTCTGAGCGAGGGGCAGGGTCTGTGACACTGGCAATGATTCTGGGTCTGAGAGGGGAGAACCCGCAACTCAGAGAGACCCGGGAGAGGTAGAGAGGAGACCCTGGAAAGCTGTGTGTGTGTGTCAATGAGTGCAGAGCCAGGTCAGCTGGAACCCGAATGTTGGTCCCTCCCCTCTGGCGTGATACAGAAAATGAACTGTATAAATCAAATGAATAAAGCATCGGATGATTTCCAGACCCCACCAGAAGTTACGGAGCTATAGTTTTGCTGGTGGTTGGGAGTTCTGTGGCTAGAGCAAGGGTCAGGACTCATGGCTCTGGATGGGGAGTGTCATCCAGTGCAGCAGTTCTCAAACTATGAGTCGGGACTCCAAAGTGGGTCGCAACCCCGTTTCAATGGGGTCGCCAGGGCTGGTTTAGACTTGCTGGGGCCTGGGACTCCCATCCTAATACTGAGATTTATCTAACTCGAGATGAGCTCCAGCCATAAAACCCAAACCTGCATCTGGATTTTGAAACTCCAGAGTTTTGGAATATTCAGAGCTGGGGTTTTGGTCTGCCCATCTCTACAATGGACCTCCTATAGTCCACAAAATTGGGCTGAAAATATCACTAGACCAGGCTTTGTCTCATGATGCTTCCAGGCTTCATGGGTCAGAAGCAGAAAGTGCAGAGGGGTTTAAAAATGAAAATTATCGGGAGGAGAAAAAACAACTACCATTTAATATTTATATTACAGTAGCAGCCAAAGGCCTCAATCAAGATCAGTGCCCCCATTGTATTAGGTGATACGCATATGTAGACACATTCCCTGCCCCAAACTGTTTACAGTCTAAGATGACAAGGACATAGAGCTGAGGGAGGGGGGAGGTGAGACGGATAAATCAAATAGATACAATGTTGCTAGGCATCCATATAGTTGCAATTCTTTTCTTTTAACGGCACTTTTCAAGCCTCAGGTTTGTTTGGAGAAAGCTTGGTTCTTAGCCCATGTCAGCTGGTTTATCCCTCCTTAGACTTTCCCCTGTGTTAGTGAGAGCCAATTCATAAATCCTGGCTTCGTTATAAAGATAACAAAGAGGGAGAATAATAAATCTGGCCTCCTGCGTGTGCCAGTTCTGAAGCCGCCTCTCCCCTTCGAGCTAGCGTACCCTAAGCGAGCAGTGCAGGAAGCACCTTGTTTGTTTGGGGATTAACTTCCCCAGTTTACTAATTGTTCTTTAATCATATCAGCCTACTGTAGAGACAGCACCCAGCATCTCCAGCATGAACTCAGAGCCTTCCAGTGCAGAAAGCCATTCAACTAGCAGGCCAAGCAGCTGCAAATGCCAGGAGCAAGCGGCTGCACTCCATCCTGCTGTCCCTCCTTGCAGAGAGCCCTTCTTGTTTACTAGTATTCCAGCTGTTGGCTCGGGGCAGGGTGGAGAGGGGGAAGGGAGAAGGAGTTATATCTGGGAGTGAATAACAAGCCAGCCCTGTTCTTATTCACAAACCTCAGTCCAATCAGTCATCTGTTTGTCCTGGTCTCCTGCCAGCTATTGTGTTGATTCCCACACCCACTTTCCCTAACCCTGAGTCCCTGCCTTAGTGATTTTCTCTCTTCACCGCTCCCCTTCCCAGTCCCCTCCTCCCCCTTCCTCAGATGGGATCAGACATGTTCTAGAAAAGATTTATGAAGGGGAAAACAAAATATGACTCATTCAATGTGGAGCGGACTTCACCAAGGGCCCAAGCAGACCTACCTCAGAGCCTCAATGCTCCCCTGCCATTTGCGGGACAGTGCGCTGGAATGACCTGCAATGTAACGAACTCCTCTGCATGGCAAAGAGCCGCTCTGGACAATATGCTGGTCTCCTGCCATGCAGAGGAGTTTTGGAAGCTCGGAAGGGGGTTGTGTTTTATTCATTCATATTGTCCAGGAGCGCCAGCCAAATCCCGTCCGGCATTTGCAGAAGGCGTCTCAGGTGTCGCAGTGGGTTACGGCTCCATAAATGGGCTATGACAGCATCCTCCTCTCTTTTTTCAGTAGAATTATCATTAAACAGTAAGTTCTTCGGGCTGGGAACTTTTTCTTTGCCGGATGTTTGTACAGCACCTAGCACCATCAGGTCCTGATTCCTGTATTGCCGTCACACCCGAAAGGCCCAATTGAGATCAGGGACGCATGGTGGTCGGTGCTGCACAAACAGCTGGAAGGGAAGACGGTACCTGCTCTGGAAAGTTAGCAGTCAAAAGAGCCAAGACAGACTAAGAAATCATTTTTATCCCCATTCTACTGATGGGGAAATGAGGCACAAGGAGATTTAGGGCCAGACTTTGAGAGGAGCTCAGGGACAGTGTTTCAAGGGCTCAGCACCCCCCATTTCAAAGGAGCTCAGTTCCCATTTAAGTACCTAAACAAGGGCCCAGTGTCCCAAAGTGCTCAGCAGCCAGCGACTCCTGTTCTGACACTGGTGGTCAGATTTTCAAGAGAGCCCAGCACCCAACAGGCTGAGCTTTATGGAAAATCGGGCCCTACGTGACTTCAACCAAGAATTGAACTTAGATCTCCCGAGTCCAACACCAATGCCTAAATAATAAGACACCCCCAGACTTTCCTTGACTGGGGTCCCCGGATAGTCCATACAAACGGTAACTTATTGAGCTGGTGTCCCTTTGGGGTTTATATGCCCCGGAACAACATCACCGGTTTCCTCCAGCCCCTCTCCTCCACAGTCTGAGCGGCATGGAGGGTGGGAATTTGTAGCTCTCCCCTTACAAGCCACAGACCACATCCTCGGGAGGAAAAAAGGACGTTAAGCTCAAATGGTGTCATTAAGAAATATTAATGCTCTCATAAAAAGGTATTTAATAAACATGGCAGCACATCAGCGTCCATTAGCTCAGCCCATGCTAGGGATCCACCGAGGCTGTGCGGCAGTACGTGGAACACCATGGGCAGTTACAGCTCAGCGGCCTCCAAGCACACGGCATGTAGCCAGAGCTATTAAACTAACATTGTCACATCCCGGGTGGCCTTGCTGCCCCAGAGCCCCGCATCTCCGTTCAGCCCGGCGCCTCCGCCTCTCTCGCGCTCTCAGCTGTTCCAGCCGGCGCTGGGAAAATAGGTCTCTCCGAAGCTCTGTGCAACGGTGATAGCCCAGCCCCTGGGGGGGCCTGCTCATCGCAGATTGTTACAGAGATTTTACAAAGCAGCTGGGGCCGCACTAGACACCCCCCGACTCCGGGGGAGTTTGGAGCCCGACGGGAACGTGCTGCCGGGCTGTGCCTGAGAGATGGCCAAAGGACCCAGGAGTGCCTAAACCGATGGGATTTAGGCTCCTAAATCCCCGAGACTCTTCTTAAAATTGTGCCCCCTGGCTCAGTTAAGTCTCCAGACTTCAGCCAAAGTAACCGCACTGAGAACAAGCAGCCGCTGGGGAGTAACCCTGGCTCGGGGCATGCGTGCTTAGCCCTGTACCTTAGCCCTTGTTGAACCTGCAGATGAAACCACCTGGGTCAGCGGAGTTCGAGCAGGGATTCCATAACCAGGGTAACTTTTGTCTCCTGAGGGCCACATCAAAGACTAACCCCTCCCTACCAGCTCTCCCCTCGTGCTCCCAGCCACAGATATGTACACACATGCATACTCCAGCACACCCAGTGACAGCCTGTAGCATGATTTATAATACCATCCGGAGAGAGGTCTGGGGAAGGCAGTCCCCACAGAGGCTGCTCAGAGAAACACACTCGGGCTCTGCTGGCAGCAGACACGGTAGATTGTACAGCAGACGTGGTTTCACAAAGGTTGGGCGGTGGAGGCCCCGAGGAAGTGGAGCAAAGTTGAGTTGTGTCTACCCAGTTTGCAGGCCACTCTCCGGAGAGCAGATTCATGTCTCAGAGGACCTCGTAGGGATGGCAGTGGAGAAGACCTGGGGCCAATTTGCCAACAAAATCCCCAGCAGGACTGATTCTGTCTTGCCCCTGGTGCAGCAGGAGCTCAGGGTTCAATCCATGCTCAGTATTAGTGGTGAGATGAACTCTGAGGCCTTTGAAGCATGGTGAACCTCTAGGACTGCCTTGGGGATTTCCAAAACTACTGCGAGTTCAGGAACCTCGGTGTCCCTGTAGCGTAAATCCATGAGGTCACTGGGTTTTGTTTTTTCCAAAAGGCTGCTGAACTGAGAACTAACAGGTGCCACCCCAGCTAATGGGGAGCCTGTTCTATTTACAAAGGGCAGAGGAACTTCCCCGAACGCTCTCCTGTGACAAAGCCCAGCTGGCACAGGTGGGGACCCTGCATATAGTTTTTATTTTGTCCTCATAGTTTCCTTCTCCTCCTCTCCGCTGCCTAATCTAACAATCGCCTTGGATTATTTTAGCACTTTCCTTCTCTGCTCCTTTCCCACTGATTGCCCCACTGCAGCAGGGAGATGCATCCACATGCCAACGCTCAAAGGATTGAGGCAGGCGTGACCAAGACTCCGTCATTCCTTAACCCCTCAACCCCAGCTGGGACCATTACTTTGCACTGGGCGGGGGGGGCTATCGATGAGAGCCCCTGTATTTGTGGGCAAAGAGGTGCGCTCCTGGGGACTGAAGGAGACCAGCCGTTACTTAGCATGGTACTTTTCTCTAGTGTAGACAAGGCCAGAGTCCCACTCAGGTGGGACATAAACCGACTAACATTTGAGCCTGTCAAACATTCAAAGCCACAATGCTGGCATGGGCAAAGTGGCACATCCCCACTCGGTATCTCCGGAGTCACTGTGCGTCAGCGTGATTCCATTGGTACAAGTGAAGTTACGGCGGGGCGGGGAGGGTTTCCTCCTCTGATGAGACGAGCTCTTTGATCGAGGTCACAAGAAAATGAATGAGCTGAGAGGTAAAGGAAGCACTTTGATTTGGATGTCCCCATTAGGTAACTAGACTTCATGGAGTTATAAAGCAGATGGGGGTGGTGGATGACCGAACAGTAGCTGGCAATCCCAATAGCAGTGTCAGGGCCAGCTCTAGACAGCGCTAGCCTCCTAGGCAAATAATGTTCTTCATTCCCTTCCCTCCAGAATTCTCAAAGTGGGACCTCCGTGTTTGTCCTTCCCTCTGCTCCCCCATTAACTCTTCCCTTTCGCCAGACCACCTGCATCTCCCTCTTCCAAACTGCCTCATCTCTCTCCTCTCCTTCTCAATTTCGGCATCTGTCTCTGGCTTCCACTCTCCCTGGCAGTGCTGGGTAATTTGTCCTTCATATGGATCTGTCCTCAGGTTAGGAGACCAGCTTTTGCACACCTGGCCTATTATCATCAACCTCTGTTTGCAGATGGGCAGACGGAGGCCCAGAGCTATGAAGTCACTGGCTCCCATAGATCATTCACAATAGAACTCAGAGGCTGGACTCTTCTGTTCCACCACGAGACACCTCTTCCTCCTCCCCAGAGAGCAGGCCGAGTTCTCTGTTGTGCTGCACCACGTGTAGTCCCTGGCAGTGGGTCGGTGAAAAGTGCCTCAGTGCAATAAACAGCAGCCCTTGACAAGGTGTAAATAGAAAGATAAGGAGCAGGGCAGGGGGGTATCAAGCCGAAGCTGTCTAGTTAATTTTGCTGGGCTCATTTCCATTCAGGAGCACTCCACGCACTGGAGGCATAGCGCTAAACCAACACCTCGAAGCATGAATCTCTGCAGGATGCCACCGTACCCCCAGGGAACAGCTGGTGCCCTTTAGTCAATTACCTTTTGTTAACTGAAAACATCAATGGATTCCCACTGCATTCAGGCAGTGCTGCCTTTGGAGCACGGAGCACCTTCCTCCCCAGCGAATGACAACTGACAGCTCTCACGCTGCAGCCTTCGACCAGCCGCAGCTTCGCTCCGTGCCAAAGTGAGAAGGAGGCACCTGGAACTTCTTTCCAAGTTAGGAACAGGTGGGAAGCCAGACTCCCACCTCCGCCTGCCCTGCATGGGGGAGAAAGTGATTGATTCTTCCCAGCAAATGGGAAGAGGTGGGTGAAGAGATTAACTCATCTCTCCTGCACTTGTAGAAATGTGCTGCTGACCCTGCGCTCCGGTGGGGTCAGAAGGAGCTGGCAACCCGGCCCTCGCAGATTCCAGAGTGGGCAGGCAGTTTGCAGTCTGTAATTGAAGTACAAGAAAGCTGCCTATGTCATTGCTGGGCCCCATTCATCTAATGGAGCGGAGGTGGCTGGGGACTGCCGTCCTCCTGGGGCTGAAAAGCCTGGAGCTGGCCTTCTTGACGTCCTCCAAAAGCACGCAGGTGTCCCACTGAGGAATCCAGCCAGGCAGCCCAGCTAATAAAAGCTGCCCAGGGCAATTGGGACTGGGTTTGACCCCAGGGGCAGATATGACTCCCCAAAGACTTCAGGCAGGCTCTCCCCACAAACAGAGCAGTGCTGCTCGTTTCCATGAGGATAGGCAGCCAATGAATCAGCAGCCCAGAATGCCTTGGAGGTGCCAGGAGCAGCATCCTTTACTCCACGCTGGCATGAGAGGCCCCCAGGCCAGATTCTGCCCCCCATCACACTGCTGCAAACCCAGAGCAACTCTGAGAATTCACGCCGATTGGACGCTGGCGTGACGAAGAGCAGAATTTGCTCCTCTGCTTTTAAATCTTGCCTTCTCTCTGCCTCTTTTATAACAAACAGCTATTGTAAAGTGCTCTTCCCCACACCGCTAGCCCCAGCCCCACCGGGCTTTTCCTCTTCTCCCTTCTCAATCGGAGTCTGATCCTCAGATCCAGGGTACGCCAGGATGTGGCCAGATTCCACCGCACCTGGGATCCTGCACTGGCCAGGCAGCCCATATTGTCCTTATTTTACAGAGAAGGAGGAGGCTGGCCTGGATTCACACAACAAGCTGTGGCAGATGCAGGAGCAGAACGCTGCTCCCCTCACTCCCAGTCCCATGTGCTGCAATCAAAAGACCAACCCTCTTCCGAAACATAAATGGCTTCAATTCCTGGCATAGAAGACACCACGCTAACGGTGGCTGGAGGGTGTCCCAGCTCTGAACTGGGCGGGGCCGCATTCTGAGTGTGGTCCTAGAACCAGTTTCAACTCGAAAAGTATCCCATTATAGACCCTCAGCCACTAACATCTGTTCGTTCAGTGTCATGCTGCTGCTCCGGCCCTTAAGAAATCGCTGCCGAGGTGGGACCCTCACTCTCAGGGTCCCAGCCCCAGGCGACTGCCACCAACGACCGCTTTCCCTGCTTTGCCTTCGGGCAAAGCACCACAGGTATCTTGTGTCCTGACTCTGTGCCTAGCTCCAGGTGGCCTCACCTGAGCAGTCTGCTGAGTCAGAGAGGCTTGGTCTTTCCTGAAGTCGGCCATAGTTCACTTAAATCGAGCATCAGAGTTTTTAATGGCAGATCAGAGCATTAAAAAAAAATCAGAATTTCCATGGAATGCTCAGCACAGTCCTTTAAATCCCCACCACCACGTTCTTGCGTGGGTTTGGAAGAGAGGCTGAGATAAGAGTTATCCAAGAAGTGAAATTCATCCCAAAGAAACTGAGGCCGGGGGAACACTCCTGCCATCCAAGAATATTTGAGCATTGTTCTGGCGAGATAAACTGCTCCGCGCATTGGCAGACTGCGGCATGCAGAACTCCCCTCACACCTTCACGCGGGACCCATCGCTTCTTTCTTTTGATGGGCAAGTAAAATATTAGGCCAAGATTTTCAAAAGCGATGGGTGATTTTCGGTGCTTCAGGGTTTGTTTGGGGGGAAGGGAACTTGACACACCCCCAAGGGGCAGTATTCAGTTCTGAGCACCCACTCTCTGAAAACCAGGCCCCTTCCATCGCTCGTCACTTTTGAAAATCTTAGTCATTAGTATCTTTATCATGAGCGTGATGGAAAGGGAGGGTGAGGAAATTCTGTGCTGTGGCTGGTAAAATTTCATTGGGCTCTGCAAAGCTAATGCACAGAAACTGAGAGGATGTTTGCATTACAATGAACTTTACTATGCAACATGAATCTTGGTCGATTCTTATCACCAAGTGACTCAATGAAGATATGGCTTCTATTATTCTTGGAAAGGGTGACGCTTGATCCAGCAATTCTGGGAGTCAGATGCATTCTATCTGATGCTCCTTTAATTGCTAATTAATTACTGCTAGGGCAGGTCAAGACTAAGGTGCATGGGCAGAGCTGGGTGCCTGTGGGCAGGCAGGTCTGGAATAACGGGGGCTGTTCCGGATGAGCATTCACACACATTGGCAGGGTAGGAGGGATAGGACTAGAATAGCAGTGGGTATTACGGTTCCAGACTGGGGTGCACTGGCAGCGTTGAGTGGGGGACTAGTCGGGGGTGCTGCAGGTCAGGAGTGAGGTGCATTGGCAGACCTGTCGAGGGATGTTTGCACGGCATTGGCTTGTGCTATGCTTGGCTCTCCCCATCTGTTAGTGCTGTTTGTTGATTTGCAGCATGTGAGTTCTGCCCGACTGTATTTTGGTCTCAACAAAACCTTATTAGAATTCTCCATAAGTGCTGCAGCAGGAGGAGGTGAGAGAGAGACTGTGATGGGGTGGTAAAGTCCAGGCGAGCTAGGGCATTGAATTGCGCCATAACTAAATTGTCCTAGGCTCTCTCACAAGGTTTGAGAAATGCTCATTCTTGACTGTCCCCGGATATATCCGCAGGCATTGCACCGGATGCACAAAGGCTTGCATCATAGATTTCCTTTTCAGGTACCTGGGACCTGCCTACATCCCCTAACCATGCTAAAGCTTTGGACAAGGCTTTTGCAAAGGCCACGAACATGGTATAGATCCATTCTAGTCTACAAATGAGAACAGCATGGTATAGGCTGGTTCCCTGACATTCCTGGTGGAGAGTGTAATGCACATATTGCCTTAGGGAATCAAAGAGTGAGTAAGCGACAGAGAGAAATTCTCTGGATCCATCAGGGGAAGAAAATCAAAGAGCCTTCGGCTGGGAATTGCTTTGGGAAGCTCCGAAGCTTTTGGTGAATCTGCATCTATTCATAATTCACTCATTGTGGGCTGATTAGAATACAGCAGGCCAGATTCTCAGATGGTGTAAATCAGCATGGCCTCATTGTCTTCAATAGGCCAGACTCTCAGATGGTGTAAATTGGCAGGGCTTCATTGACTTAAATGGAAGCATGACAGTTTACACCAGCTGAGGATCTGTGTCAGCAGCTGTAAATTGCACCTGTCAGGTTTTGTAGGCATCTCTGATTCCTCACCTTCGTTCCCTACACTCCAGCCTATGTGCTTTCCAAAGACACTGTGACCTTCCTGCCATCACAGGGATATTAATTAACTTCTGCCTGAATATCTGTGCACAGGATGGTGTCAGGGCTTTTAGAGAGAGCTTTTGTAGCCTTCCCAGCACCCTGTGGCCCAGATAACAGGTCCAATATGATCCGTCTGACAGGCCCTGTGTGCTGGCTTCAAGAGCACAGTGACAACACAGCCTGCGATTCAGGGGAACTCTACAGTGCATTGGCTGCCGGGCACAAAGTCACTGACACTTTTAAAATATAAATTAACAAGCAAAATATAGGCCCTGGCACATTCTCTCCCCGCCCTTCCCCTGCTTACCCAGGGAAAGGAATGACATCTGTCAGGAGAGGTTTGGAGAAGGTGAAGATGAAGGAAACAAACTCAGTTCAGGAAACTTTCTAGCTAAACTCAAGCGAGGCAATGTCCGGGGGGTGCTCTGTGCTGAGAGGCAGCGCCGCGAGGGAGGCTGCAGCGGGCTGTACTGTGCTAACATTAAACACCTGGGGGCAGGTTCCCCAAGGTACCAATGGCACTTACTGACTTTCAGTGGGAGCTGGGCACCTAACTGCCCCTTGTGCCTTTGAGACCCTCCCCCTGGATGGGTAAGTCTGACAGTGGCTACGCATGTAGTGAGCTGGGGCCCCGCTTCCTGTCTCAAAACTTGCTTCCTTTATGGTCATCCCCACCCCAATCCCCACCTTCTGGCTCATCCACCTGCTGTCTCTCGTCAGAACCTAGACTGTGAGCTCTGTGGGGCAGGGACTGTCTTTTTACTGCCTGTCTGTACAGCACCTAGTGCAGTGGGGTCCTGATCCTAGGCCCCTCTACAACGCAAATAATTAGGTCCAGTGAGCAACTGCGTATTCTGGTGTCCTGTGCGTTAACCGAATCCTTTCTGTCATTGCAGGGCACAGACCTGAGGGCTGGAAAACTGAAAGGCCACGTGCTAACAGGTAAGCTGGGGCTGCACCAACCCAACCAGTCTGACTGTCCCAAGACCTCTGGCGCATGTTATTCAACTTGTATCGGCACGGTGTGCAAAGGGATGGCCTAGGGTCACTGTCTTCCACTGCCATTGGGAGAGCTGGGCACCAGTTCATTTGTGACCTCTCTCTTCCTGGGTCTGAGGAGATGGGGAGGGCAGACAGCTCAGCACCTGGGGCACATGCTTGGTTTTGCTTAACCAGGGAAACTTCTGGCCCATTAAGGAGCAATCTTGATGGGTCCAAAGAGAATTCTGTGAGGGAGGCAGCTGCCTGGAGGCTGGGAGGATGAAAGCCAGGAGGTGCACATGTCGGAAATGCAGGGGTCCTTAGAGCTTTGCAGGGATGTAGAGACCCCAAATTGGTAGAAGCAGGGACCGCCCCCCGTCCCCGCTCCCCCACCAGATGTTCAAACAAAATCTCTCCATTCTCAGGGCAGGCTCTGATGTGCTTGCCCACCGTCCAAACACATCCACTCATTCCACACATGGACCCTTTGACTGCAGTTGATTACTCATGTTAGGGGTTGATACTGCCGCCTATCACCACAGTACCTGGGTGCCATACTAAGGCACTCACCAACCGGAGTAAGAGCATCAGGATCTGGGCCCCAATCATGAGTCTATCAACACGGATGGTGTCAGATCAGAACAGCGGGTAGCCGTGGCCTTTGCAGATCCCCCGCTTCGGAATTTCGGAATCACATTCCATTTCAAGGTGAAAAGAGATTTGCAAAGAACATTTAAAATAACCTCCCTGCACGCACATTTTGATTTGCATTCAGTAAACACATGGAAAGATGTAAATAGCGAGGGATTCCCCCAGCTGCAGGCTTTCAGAGCACCAACAGCCTTGGCCTCGCACCGGAAATGCAGCGAGGAGGAACTGTTTCACATTCTAACCAGACAACAAGTTTCTCTTTGATATCGATCTCTTGTTTAGCTGATACAGGAAAATGAGGAGGTGTTTAAAGCATTGCAAACTTTTTCAACCCCAGAGCAAGCCAGCTGAAGCACCCCCCACCATTCTCCACCTCCTCCCCCGCCCGGCTTCTTAGATTATTCACTGTAGGTGGAATGTCCCCAAATCTCTCTCTCTCTTAATTTGTGCCTGAGCTACAAATGGTGCAAACTAACAAGCAGCTATAACTAGCCCCCTGATTCGTCTCTCCGATGAGACCTTCACTGCCAGCCTCTTGCTTGCATGACATGGACAAATAATGGCTTGCTTTTCGGAGGCCTTGTACATGCCCAGCTCCTGCTGGAATCCGTGGGAACTTCTCGGTGCTCAGCCCATCTGGAAAGCCAGGCCCTTGTTCTCCTTTCTGAGCTCCCTGCATTGTTACACCAGCTGTTGTCTCAGCTGGCTAGTTGCCCCCACCCCGCCCCCACCCCGGCAGCTGTACAGTGAATTCCGGGATACGTTTCCCTGTATCTGGGTGTGTTGACGCTGCAATTAGACACCCATGGCTGGCCCGGGCCAGCTGACTCAGGCTCAGATTCAGGGGCTGTTTCATTGCAGTGTAGATGTTTGGCTTCGGGCTGCAGCCCAGGCTCTAGGACCTTGTGAGGTGGGAGGATCCCAGAGCTCAGGCTGCAGGCCCAGCCTGACTATACATTATGGCAGCTAAACAGCCCCGCAGCTCGAGCCCTCACGCCTGAGTCAGCCGGCACGGGCCAGCCACGAGTGTCTAATTGCAGGGGAGACATACCCTCAGCGTACGCTCTCTGGGTCAGCCCAGTACAGTGGGGCCCTGATTCATGATTGGGGTTCACAGTGGCTACCACAATACCACTACATCATAATAATACTAATAATACATACTAATAATACTAATAATAATACATAATAACATCATAATAATTACCCAAAGCCCTTTGGATCATGCCCCTGGCGCGTAAAGTGCTGTAGGCTCCTTTGGGGTGAGACTGCTAGAGAAATGTAAAAGGCTGTGGCCCAAATCCCCAGGGTGATGACCTCAATAATACCTTCAACCTGAGGAAGGATTGAGTCAAGACCTTGGGGCTTGGCCCTGTGTTGTTATTTTGATGCATGTAGGATTTGATTGTGGTGCACAGCCACACCAGGCTGGGGGTGGGAATGGAGGCGTAATGCCCCAGATGGAGCTCCTGGGGGCATGGACACTGCACAGTGTTAGAGAGGAGGCAAAGCTCTCCCGACCCATGTGGAGGGAGAAACAGGGCCATGAACACATCCTCACCACCCTGATTGTGGGGCATAGTACTAACTAAGCCTTCCGTTGTGCTCAGCCCCTGGGGAGTGGCACAAACTGGGGAAGCTCCTTCCACGCCTCTGCAGGAGCTGATCACAGTCCAGAAACTGGTACCTCCATTTCCAAACACAAAGCAGTGCAGCCTGCCGAACCAGGAGGGAATCCCTGCCCCTTTGCCAGAAGCTGGAGTGCACCCCTCCGACTGCCTACCAGCTGGTGGGGAGAGGAAGCTGCCTCTGGACAGCATGGCTGGGAAGCTCCCTCCCACTTCAAGACAAAAGGACAAGCCACGACCTGGAGTCCCGGCCCCAGTAACGTAGCTGGCTGCTCACTGTACATTTAGGAACAATGTGGACAAATTGGAGAGAGTCCAGAGGCGAGCAACAAAAATGATCAAAGGGCTAGAAAACATGACCAATGAGGGAAAGTTAAAAAACCTGGGCATGTTTAGTCTTGAGAAAAGAAAGCTGAGGAGGGACCTGATAACAGTCTTCCAATATGTTAAGGGCTGCTATAAGGAGGTTGGTGATTGATTGTGCTCCATGTCTGCTGAAGGTAGAACAAGAAGTAATGGGCTTAATCTGCCCCAAGGGAGAGTTATGTCAGATAGTAGGTTAGTAAAACTCTGGAATAGGCTTCCAAGAGAGGTTGTGGAATCCCTGTCATTGGAGGTTTTAAGACAGGTTGGACAAACCCCTGTCAGGGATGGTTTAGGTTTACTTGGTCCTGGCTTAGTGCAGGAGGCTGGATTCGATGGCTTCTTGAGGTCCCTTCCAACCCAACATTTCTATCACAGAATCATAGAATATCAGGGTTGGAAGGGACCTCAGGAAGTCATCTAGTTCAACCCCCTGCTCAAAGCAGGACCAATCCCCAACTAAATCATCCCAGCCAGGGCTTTGTCAAGCCTGACCTTAAAAACTTCTAAGGAAGGAGATTCCATCACCTCCCTAGGTAACGCATTCCAATGCTTCACCACCCTCCTAGTGAAAAAGTTTTTCCTAATATCCATCCTAAACTTCCCACACTGCAACTTGAGAAAAGCTGGATGAGCACAAGTCCATGGGGCCGGATCCGCTGCATCTGAGAGTGCTAAAGGAGTTGGCGGATGTGATTGCAGAGCCATTGGCCATTATCTTTGAAAACTCATGGCGATCGGGGAAAGTTCCGGATGACTGGAAAAAGGTTAATGTGGTGCCCATCTTTAAAAAAGGGAAGAAGGAGGATCCTGGGAACTACAGGCCAGTTGGCCTCACCTCAGTCCCTGGAAAAATCATGGAGCAGGTCCTCAAGGAATCAATTCTGAAGCACTTAGAGGAGAGGAAAGTGATCAGGAACAGTCAGCATGGATTCATCAAGGGCAAGTCATGCCTGACTAATCTAATTGCCTTCTATGACAAGATAACTGACTCTGTGGATGAGGGGAAAGTGGTGGATGTGTTATTCTTTGACTTTAGCAAAGCTTTTGACACGGTCTCCCACAGTATTCTTTCCAGCAAGTTAAAGAAGTATGGGCTGGATGAATGGACTATAAGGTGGATAGAAAGCTGGCTAGATTGTCGGGCTCAACGGGTAGTGATCAATGGCTCCGTGTCCAGTTGGCAGCTGGTATCAAGTGGAGTGCCCCAAGAGTCGGTCCTCGGGCCGGTTTTGTTCAATATCTTCATAAATGATCTGGAGGATGGCGTGGACTGTACTCTCAGCAAGTTTGCAGATGACACTAAACTGGGAGGAGAGGTAGATACGCTGGAGGGTAGGGATAGGATACAGAGGGCCCTAGACAAATTGGAGGATTGGACCAAAAGAAATCTGATGAGGTTCAACAAGGACAAGTGCAGAGTCCTGCACTTAGGACAGAAGAATCCCATGCACCACTACAGACTAGGGACCGAATGACTCGGCAGCAGTTCTGCAGAAAAGGACCTAGGGATTACAGTGGACGAGAAGCTGGGTATGAGTCAACAGTGTGCCCTTGTTGCCAAGAAGGCCAAGGGCATTTTGGGATGTATAGGTACGGCATTGCCAGCAGATCGAAGGACGTGATCGTTCCCCTCTATTCGACATTGGTGAGGCCTCATCTGGAGTACCGTGTCCAGTTTGGGGCCCCACGCTACAAGAAGGATGTGAAAGAATTGGAAAACGTCCAGCGGAGGGCAACAAAAATGATTAGGGGACTGGAATACATGACTTATGAGGAGAGGCTGAGGGAACTGGGATTGTTTAGTCTGCGGAAGAGAAGAATGAGGGGGGATTTGATAGCTGCTTTCAACTACCAGAAAGGGGGTTCCACAGAGGATGGATCTAGACTGTTCTCAGTGGTAGCTGATGACAGAACAAGGAGTAATGGTCTCAAGTTGCAGTGAGGGAGGTTTAGGTTGGATATTAGGAAAAACTTTTTCACTAGGAGGGTGGTGAAACACTGGAATGCGTTTCCACCATAGGGAGGTGGTGGAATCTCCTTCCTTAGAAGTTTTTAAGGTCAGGCTTGACAAAGCCCTGGCTGGGATGATTTAGTTGGGGATTGGTCCTGCTTTGAGCAGGGGGTTGGACTAGATGACCTCCTGAGGTCCCTTCCAACCCTGATATTCTATGATTCTATGAGACCATTACTCTATGATTCTAAGTAGCAGATATCTCTTCCACCTGGCAAGTCACATCATGCCCCTAATGTAAATGTAGAGGAGCACAGATGTATCTAAGGAGCAGGTTGGATTCTACAAGGGTGGTGGGAGTAGAACACATGGGGCCTGCTTTTCTTTGTACCTTGTGTAGCCATTTACACCAGCATAAACTACAGCATGGGTGTAAGTCACCACCAATCTGATTTAGTAACACTACACCAACAACTGCCTAAGGGGCAGGACAGCAGAGAAGACAAGCCATGGCCTTTCCATGAGTGAGATTTCTCTCTGGCTGCTGTCTGAACAACAAGTCCTTTAAAATCAATTATGCTTAATAGTTTATTTTAAAGCCCCAGTATTTCCCATCCCTGCAACCAATTCCATACCTTGCATTGCTCTTTTGGGAGTTAAGATCATAAGGAAATGACAGTCCGCCACACACAGGCTGGGAGATGCAAAGACACTTTATTACACACCTGGACAGCAGCAGAAAAATGTTTAACAGTAAACTGGCTGAAATAGAACTTATCCAGAGGAGCAAATGGTGTTAAAACCCAGTCAGTGGAAGAAATCCCAGCCCACTTAAAGCAAATCCAGGAGCTGTTTGGAAGAAGGTGGGCCCCAGTGGTTTCGTTATAGGCAGATGGTATATGGGAACAAGGACTTGCAATGCAAAATGGGCCACATTCAACCCTGGGGTAGCTTGATTAATTCGAATGATGTTACAGCAGGCAGGGATTTGGCCCAAAAAGTCTCTGGTTAAAGGGATATTGTCTAGTAGCTTAGGAGCAGTTTTAAAAAGAGATTTTCCAAAAAACTGCTGTGGATAGCAGTGTGTTTTATTATTTCTTTCGAAAATACCATTACCGGCTTTTCTTATTTCAACCTTCCACTGAGGTATTGGGAACCCCAACCTGGCAGCTGCTGGCTAGTGCAGCAAGGACCAGAGAGTGAAGGTAACTAGAAAGGCAAGGTCAGATTTTCAGCAGCCAACTGCTCCCCTTGTGACATTTCCAGCCAGACTGTCCAAAGTGCTCAGCACCCAACATCCTGAGCTCTTGTGAAAATCCGACCTTGACGGTGGGCGCTGAAAACCCTGGCCATGAAGGGTGCTGCCTTGCAAAGCAGGAGTAAGTCAATGCCACTGTGCCTCATAGCCAGAGTTTGCAGAGTCAGGCCCAAAGTTAAACTGATTGGGTTTGTCTCACTCCTCAAGCAGAGCAAAATGCAGTAAGCGATTTAGCAGCATCAACAGTGGTGAGAAGTAAAGGAGATCCTTTGTTTTTAATTTCTTCTTATGCTCTGAGGAGATGGCAATTATGGCTTTCTCTTGCTCAGATGGCTTAATTTGATCAGGTCCTGGAGGAATTTCCACCTTTCGTCCCTTCGCGTCACATCCTCCTTTCTTGAAACAAATATGAAATGCCCCTTTTAGCCATTTTTAGAGTTTAACAGTTATGGAACATCTGCGCACATAATCGCTTTGCATGTCATTAGACTCCCTTTTGTGATGCGTGCTCCATACCTGCGGGTTTCCTGTAGTACAAAGGCCTGAGCTAGATCATTGGATCCAAGCCTCCCTGAATTCTGGGCAAGTTTGGACAGGGCTCCAGATCCAAAATTTACAGCTAAGACTCTTCTCTAGCAGGGAGATGAGATTTTTCCACCCAGGGTTATCAGGTTACAATTATATCACACTTCCTCCTCCCAAAACCACAACATGTTGCTTGAAGGTAAAGCTTGTCAGGAATTTTTTCCCGAATCAGTTTTTGGTCAAAAATGCCAATTCGTCAAAATTGAAACTTCATGAACCAGGTTCTGATTGGATGAATCTCCCAACTCGAAAAAAAAGTTGGAAAAAAGAATTTTTGAAACTGTTAAAACATCTTGCACTGACATTTTCAAAACAAAAAATTCAAATTTCTGATTTGAAATGACTTTGGTTCCAAATTGAAGCTAATTGAACTAAAAAAGGGGAATCAAAATCCAATCAAAACCAAACGTTTCAAAATTATCAAAGCAAAGTTCCCATTGACCCAAACCAGGAAAAAATGTTGGCACACAAATATTTTTGAGAGTTTATCTTTTTGCCCCGGTTTGAGATGGGGAGGTGGGGGGGAATTTGAACTTGAAATATTTGAGGGATGGGAAAACCATTTCCCACGCAGCTATACTAGAGGGAACATCGGCGACGACAATAAAAAGCTAGCCAAGTGTGCAGTGGTGTACATGGACACAGGGCGACGTTCCTGCCGGAGCCCAACTGAGCAATCAGCTAATGCCTTGACTTATGAGAACAGGGTGTGAGGCTGCTTCTCTTGCTGGAAAACTAGAATTCATGCCATTCAGTCTATGCAGCCCTTCAAAAAAGAACTAGATAAGTTCATGGAGGATAGGTCCATCAGTGGCTATTAGCCAGGATGGGCAGGGATGGTGTCCCTAGCCTCGGTTTGCCAGAAGCTGGGAATGGGCTACAGGGGATGGATCACTTGATGATGACCTGTTCTGTTCATTCCCTCTAGGGCACCTGGCATTGGCCACTGTCAGAGGACAGGATACTGGGCTTGATGGACCTTTGGTCTGACCCAGTATGGCCATTCCCCTGCTTTTTCAGGAGATGCTCTGCCTTGCTTAGCAAACAATCCCGCGCAGTACTAAGCATGGCCTACTGATTGGGAGAGTAGCATATTTTATTAAAAATACAAGCTAATATTTAACAACATGTGGGAGGGGCACCGGGGTAGTGCATAAATCACCATCATGTTAGGAGGAAACCTCGATTTTTTGTGTGGAACGGGATTTTATAAACTGGTGGGGAAATACCAAGCCCTAATAATGATGGTGGTGTTTTCATAGCCATCAGCTACTGGCCTGTCGGATGACCCAGCTCCTGCAGCTTGATTTCAAGAGAAGAAAGCATGCACAGTCCCCTAACTTGTCAGCTTTTCTCCCATCTTGGCTGGCCTTCTCTGATACCTTTAATCTGACTCGGCCTGTGGTTGTTAGTCATGTTTTGTGTTACAGTATTAACCAGGGACCCCATTGTGCTAGGCATTGTGTAAAGGCATAATAAGCGACAGTCTCTGCCCAAAGGAGCCTACAGTCTAAACAGACAAAAGTCCCCAATTTGACCATAAAACGTTCCTTTCCCTCTGAGGTTTGGTGCATGAGGATTTCAAAATGTTGGCAGCGTACCACCAATGAGGAACTGGTTTGTAGACCGAGAAACAATAACACTTTAATAAAAAGAACTCCCTGGCTAGGGATAACAATATAAAGCAGCCTGCTCCTTGCACTATCCTGCCTGTCTCTGTAGAACCAAAACCCTGCTCACTGCAGGAGAACCTGTAGAATACTCGGGTCCAACAAGGAAATAGCTGAAAAGAGTGAGAGTTAAGGTTTGCTGTGCAGAGAATAAGAGATTAGTATTTATCGGGGGCCATAGGGATGCCCAGCGTTCCACATTGTACAGATTCAAACATGGCCCCCGACCCCGGGAGTTTACAATCAAACGCAGGCAGGATGAGCTCAAACTAGATGATCACACTGGTCCCTTCTGGCCCTTGCAAATCTATGAGAGGATGGGGCAAGAGAGCAGGGGTGAAAAGCAGGATCACGGGACAGAAGGAGGCTGCTCTGGGGAGTAGTGGGCAGCATAGAAGAATATGTACAGCTGAGAGATGGGGATGGGGATGGAGAGCAGGTGGGGCTGGGAGCCGAAATGTGGGGTTAGGGCAAGACTGTGTGCAGGTGAGGAGCTTGAATGTGATGCCTTCAGGGGCAGGGGAAGGAGTTCGAGGGGATACAGGGAGGTCTGGGCAGAGGCAGTCTGGGCACTAGGCGCAGGCAGAGTGCTTTGGAGCTTTGAAGCTAGGGCGGGGACTGGAGAAGCAGGTGGGGTCGAATGGGAGGTTGTTTCAGTGGAGGGGAAACAAGAATGCGCTTGCAAGCAGGTGGCAAGGGGCCAGATGGGTGGAAGATAAGGGAACGGGAGGGGCTGGGAGAAGGAAGGCTGGAGGGGAGAGGATGGGGCGCAGGGGACACATACGATGTGTCCTGACAGGGAGACACCTGAGATTGCACTGCATTTCTTCAGCTCTCTTTGTAACGACATGCTCACCTGAAAACCCCAGCAGGGTGGTAACTGCCCTGCTCCCCTCTCTGTACTAACTCTGGGGCCAGGCCTCAAAGCGTTGCTTGGCTCATTGCTGTGGAGAAATAGAGTAGCCCCATCCTCTTCTCCAATATAAGAGCCATTTGATGTGTGCACCGCTGCGTTGGATCCCCTTGCACAGGCCTGCAGAGTCCATTTGCGCCGAGCGGCGCCAAGCGCTCGCCACTGTTAAGGAAAAGTTAGCACATGTGACTCCATTTTGGTTTGGGGCCCACCATTGTCTAAAAGCAAGCACATCATGCACCAGGAGGCGTGTTCCTTAGATACTGCATTCCTGTGAAAATCCTCCTCCTTGTCTCCAGCCTGCCTTGACTCCCAGTATCTGTTTTTTTGTCAGTCCCTAACTCCCTATCTCCTGGCCTTTGATGTGAGGCCTCCCATCCTAATAATAAAAGTTACTGATGCATGGCTTTAGGACCATGCTGTGTAATTAACATACTGGTTTAGCACGAGGAATGCACCAAGCAGGGATAGGTGGTAGATAAGAAAAGGATTTGTTTATTGGCTAAGGTTTCTGATGCACGAGGGCAACATGCTTTGCTAAAAAGTATATAACCTTTGTATAATCTGTATTCGGGGTCCCCTCCTGGCTAGCAGGGGGGCACCACACTCGAGCGTAATAAACTTGGTGTTTTTTGGGAACTCTGCAGTTGTGGACTTTGTTTATGTGCCTCAGCCTAGATTCGAACTGTGCGTGACCTATCAGGTATAATTCGTAGCATTTGTGTGCGTGTCCTACCAGGTGTAATTCGTAGCATTTGTCTGCATGTCCTACCAGGTATAATTCGCAGCAGTTGTCTGCGTGTCCTATCAGGTATAATTCGTAACACCTCCAAGGAGCTCCCTGAGCTCCTGGACAAGGCAGGGGGAAACAGCAGAAAGGGCTCGAAGCTGCAACCTGGGATAAATAGTGCAACAGCTCATGCAAAGCACGGGAATGGGGGGGGAACACAGTCCCTGGCTGGGAAGTTATTGGAAGCGAGGAGCAAAGAGGGTAATGGAGCGGGGGGAGATTTTTTCCCCTGAAAATGCCAGCTACAAATAAATTGTGCCATACGCACCTGGGGTATGTGACTATGGGGATGGAATTTGGGCCATGCACTAGCCTTATCCACTGCGTTTTCTGTCTCCAGACTACGGCCGCCCCACACCTCCATCCCAGAGCGGGTACCATCGCTACCAGTTTCGTCTGTACGAGCAGCCGGCTCACGAGGCCATATCCCTAAGTCCAGAGGAAGAGGCATCTTTGGGTAAGAGATGACCTGCCTTCTCTGTGTGCTGCTGAGCTTGTGGTATCTGTCTATCTCTCTGTTAGCACAGCTGACATCTGAAGGGAATGATCACTTCATCATCTGTCTGCACGTCTGTTATTTCACCATCTCCCAGCTCAGCGTGGTCAAGTTTTCAAGCTGGGAGGCATCTGAGGATCCCAATAGAAAATAACCCCCAGTAGAGGCATAGCTGGGTACTGCAGAACAGATAGGGACTCTTGGTACCAATCCGTATGGTGCCATCAACAGCAAAGCACCAGTGCTGGCTGGGTGGGGGCGGCAGCAGTTGCCCAGTAGGAAGACAAAAGGCGCTCGAGCAAGTTTGGGGGAAGGGCAAAAATTAGGGTCACTCCAAGTGGCAAAACCCCAACTTGCACTTACCGCATCCACTTCAGTGGAGTTGCTCCTCATTTACACCAGTAAGAGGGGAATCCCGCCCCCACGTAAAGCAAAAGACATTAGAGCTCATAGAGGCAGGAGAGAAACAGAAGATTCTGCGCTTGCCTGGATTCCTATTTGTACCGGCCCTAGACACCTGTTTTCTTGCTGTCCAGGTTTCTAACATGATTCCCCTGGTGAATGTGGATGGATACAACTAGGCTTGGCAGCATGTGATTTTTTAAAATAATTTCAGTGGCTAATATTGCTGTTCATTTGTAAGCATTTTTTTACTTTTATCTATTTAAATTTTCACAGTTGCCCAAAATTATGGGGGGAGGGCGACAGACAATAATTATTTAATGACAGAAGATGCTGAGCTTCAAAAACATGACACATTATCACCATTAAGATATAAATTGTCACCGTCACGTCAAAATATACAAAGTAAATGACCTTAAATCAACCTATAATACATTCTTAAGCAGCATTTTTCTGTCTTTGCCTATCTGTAAATATTCTCACCGATGGAAATATTTTTGTCAGTTTGGTTGTGCACAGTGAAATAGATGTCTACCCATATTTATCAATGAAAATCTAATCCTTCCAAGCCTAGATATGAGAGACCCCTTTTTATATCTGTGAAGTGTATCGTGTCCCTTCTTGGCCCTATAAACATCCAATTTAGACAACAGCAATGAGGTAGTTTGCATGCTGTGAAGCTGGGCGAATAACAGATGTTTTAGTTTGAGGGCAATTTCAAAAAGCCCCTAAAAAAAAAATAATTTGGGGTCAGACAAAAAATGGACATTTTTGGTGAAATCAAATAGTAAAAAAAAAAATTGGTTTGAGTCAAACCAAAGGAAACAACATATTGATTTTGTTTGACCCAAAATGTTGCGCTTAGATTTTGAGCATTTTAAAACGTATTCGAATTTTTTTAATAAAAATCTATGAAAATTTTGAAATGAAAAGTCATTTTGAACCCAAAAAATGTGACTGTTTCATTTAGAAAAATGTCAGAATGAAACTGGTTAGATTTTTTTCTGATTTTTCCCCTCAGGTTTCATTTCTAAACAAACAATTCAGTGAAACGTTTATGTCACCAGATATGCATTTTTCACTGAAAAAATTGTGTGCAAAACATTTTGCCCAGCTCTAACTCACCCTCCCATCTGGCAAAATTCAGTCATGGTATAAGTGAGTGCAACTCCAGTGATTTCAGTGAGCTGAATTAGATCCCCAGAGTAAGGGACAGAATTGATTGAGCAACCTTCTCCTCTGGTGTAACACCATTAACTTCAATCAATTTACAGCAGGGAAGAATTTGGCCTATCATATCACATTTCCCCTGCTCACAGGAAACATGCTTCTCCAAACACCATGATTTTGGTTCTGATCACTGTGCAGAGATGGGGGTGGGTGGGGTATGTGTTCAGTTTGAATATTGCCAGGTTCTGGACTAACCCCACAGACTCAATGAGTACCACCCCCCTGAATGTGCTGGGTCATGTATCCTATTGCTTGCTGCAATGTGTGTAGTTAAATAAGAGAACAACAATGTTAGATAATTAACCTGTGCTGGTGCACAGAAAAGGGCTGGCAAACTTTGTGGAGTCAGGAATCGTCTTTTTAAGAGAACAGGAGAGAAAATTTCATGTAATACTTTATTACTGTTTTATTTACTTAGCCCCCACAACATACTACAAACATAGCCCTGTCCAATCAGCTTGCGGTCTAGTTCTGGCACAGATGTTCTAGACACAAATAACACACCATGCAATGATACATGAGGTGGAGAAATTTTCCCAAGGTCATTGCTGGGATAATCCTCATTCCTGGTACTTCTGTGGTGGGTTGCATCCAAGGATCTCAAAGCACTTTGCAAAAAGTCACACTTTAGTCTCAAACCCACAGGCAGAAGCAGATGGGGAAACGGATGCACAGGGAGGTGGACCCCAGGGTCAGAGCAAGTCTGTCAGAGAGCCACTGAGAGAACCCAGGATTCCTGACTCCCAATGCCATGCCTTTGTCACCGGACCATCTTCCCTCCCATCCTCCTCTGTGGGTGAAGCATGTTTTGGGGATGAATTCATAGGGAGAGTGGGAGGTCACAAGAAGAGGGAGATGCAGGAAAACGCATGGGAATAGGAACACAAAAAGGAGGAAGGGAGCAGTTAGGAGGGCGTGAAGGGAGTGAGAGGGTCAGTGGAAATAACAGGAGGATCGGTGTAAATGGAGTAGGAGGAGAGCATGGCTGTAGACTCAACATGGTTCTTACCGAAGCTGCCAGGGTTCGAAACGTGAGGATCAATGAGGGAAGAAAAGCAGAGCTGACACAGGGAAGGAGCAGAGCGGAGGCAGGGCCAATTTGTGTGAAGAAATCCCACTGTGGATCAGGCATTTCCTTAGAAACCCTCCATGGATGGAGTGCATGCAGGATGAGGGGCTAGTAAAGCACTCTCATCTCCATACCTCCAAGATGCTGGGGGGCCGGGCAGCAGGTCATGAGAACTATAAAAACAGCCAGGACCATTATTATTATTTATTTCTATTGCCTCAGTGCCCTGGCCCTGGACATTGTGCTAGGCACTGTGCAAACACAGGACAAAGCCAGTTCCTGCCCCAAAGAGCTTACAATATCAGTATAAGACAAGAGAGAACAAATGGAGACAGACAGATACACGGGAAGTACAAGGAAACAATGAGACAATACTGGTCAGCGCGAGGAGCAGAGGTCTCATCCAGCGGCCTAACCATTGTTACATTTTTTGTAGAGGAGAGTTTTAAGAAGGGATTTAAATGAGGTCAGTGAAGTACCTTGGTAGATGTTTATGGAGGGAACAAAAGATAGCAGGGTGATGGACAGAAATCCTCTGAACCAACAGTCAAAGGGAGGATATGGCATGCTCTGGAAGAGGAGGGCTTTCTGTGTGGGGCAGACAGCAGCCCTAATAATGTGTGCATCCTATGATACCGGTATGTTCCCCCAATTCCTCCACCCCACCCTGGCCAGACTGGTTTGTCTCATACACCTGTTAGGGCTTCTCTTGTAGACTGTATGCTCTTTGGAGCAGGGCAGTGGAGTGGAGAAAGCCAATGCTGGAGCAGGGCTTTCCCCAAAGACTCATGTTTATGGTATGTTTGTACAGCACCTCACACAATGGGGCCTGACCTGATGTTTCTGCAGTGAGACAGATCCCAGAAAGATCCTAGTTCTACCTCGGGAGGCCCAGAGTCATGCAGGTGCCTTCGAAGGGGTCCCTAAAAGGAGCAGGGCTGGTGTATCTTTTGGGATGAGGCTCAAGGAGCCGCTGTTAAGAGCTGTAAAAAACCACCCAGCCGGCCAGCTCTAAATCACTTGGATAGCAGAATCCAAGGTGGGGAGAGGTCTCAATGGCTGTGAAATGCTGACAAATCCTTGCTGGCACGTCCCCAAGCTTAAGCAGTTTCATCAGTGACACCTCCGAGCTATTATGCATATCAGGTGGTGAGATAAACATCAGGAATAATGAGATTTGGCAATGGAGTTGCACAAACAGCCCTGAAATATTGCTCATAAAATCCCTGCCCCACCAGGCCAGGAATGTCCTCCTCATGGAGGGATGACCAGGGTCTCAAAGAAAACTACTGCATGATGAATTTTTCACAGGCAGGATATTAAGAGACAGGCGGAGGGACAGCTGCAGGGACACCCTGCAAGGTGGCCTCATCCACGGAGATATACGAGAAGCACTGGCAACAAACAACATCCACGTGCAGAGCCAGAGCCATGTCTGTCTCAGAAAGTTGTGCAAACAAGTGCCTTGCGAGCAATGAGAGAATAGGGATCAGGTGCATCTAGCAAATGATGCTGTGCTTCCCTGCCCTACCCATGCAATTAGTATTGTTATTATGTATTATTTGTGTTAGGCACCTAGGTGTCCCAGCTAGGGACCAGGATGCACTAGGCACTGTACAAACGCAGAACAAAAAGATGGGTGCTGCTCCCAATGAGTTTACATGGCATGAGCCTCTTCAGCCTCCTCGGGCCCTGGCTACAGGGGGGGAAGTTTACAAATCCTCCGCACCACGTGATGTGGGGGAGGGCATAAAAGCACCTAGATCGATCAGATCAGTAATTCTCGACCCTAGTAATACTGTAACTCTCTAGTTTCAACACGGCCTATGAGCGCACAGAAGTTCTTGATAACACGAAGGAGTGCACGAATGCACCTAGCATTCAGCATACAGTCTGTAGCTACACGTAATTGCAACATTCCCACCCAGTGGTCTCCTGTGGTTCAGGGGTGACTGGATCCAGTATTTTGGATCGGCCCTTAAAGACCCTGTGGCCAGCTGCAAAGTTCAAACCTTGACCCAGTTCTGAATTTTCCCAAATCTGAGGGCCAGATCTGCAACTGGTGTAAATCAAGGTAGCACTAATGAAGTCAGCAGGGCTACTCCAATGTACAGCAGTCATGGATCTGACCTTTGTGAGATAATTAGACTCTGGTGGGGTTGCTTCAGGGCCATCTTTATCCGTGGTAAATGCTACTGCTGTTCCTCATAGTATGAAAGTCTTTAATTTTGAACATTACATCAGAGGTGCTTATAAAAATAATGTTTTATCATGTTTTCAATAGAAACTATTACTGCAAAGCCAGAACAACAAGCATATTAAATGTAGACTCCATTGTGGAAAAAAATCAATTAATAGCATATCATTGACTAACGTATTTAACAAATGCCTATATTAACCAATATCTCATATCCTGGATTAAGCTATAAAGCAATAGGCAGGCACAGTAGTCTAAGAGAAAGCTAATTTATTAAAGCAAACAATTCAAAAATACCCAGTTGAGTTTGCCCATATCTAGCCAGCTTCTTAAATCCATCCCAAATATATACACTCATGGACAACAGGTTGACCTGGATATGAGTCTTTGCTTATAAACTCCCATGTTGTACCAGCAAGGAAGAATCCAGTTCTGTAAGTAGATTTACAGTGGATGGCTCTGATATGCTTCTCTATCTATCACCATACATACCCATCTATTTATCTGTCTTATATCATATCTTAAATGGCCCCATTCACCTTAGTATATAAATCCATGGAACACCCCAATCCATCTGAATGAAGGTTACTCTGAGACTTCGTTCTGATATATTAATATATCCAAAGTATTTTGGCTTAAACCATACTGGCAAACACATAGACATTTCTGTCACTAATACAGATGGGCTTAGGTCACAAAACTGAGAACCAGATCTAGGGTTTTCAGCCCTCTCAAAGTTTGGGTGGGTTGGGAAGGTTCATGTGTTGAGTTAAGGGCTTCGTCCACTGTAGAAAGAGTGATCAGCTATGAAATCTGGATTTGGACCAGGGCAAGTTTGGATGCAGGATTTTGGTTCAGGCTCCACTGCTAGTCACTCCACGCACCAAACCTCTTCTAAAGGCCCGGCACAGTAGGAGTGGGAGTTATTTTGCATACCCCAGCCAGCATTGTCTTCAGGAGACAGAAGATGCAGATTTCAGAGTAGCAGCCATGTTAGTCTGTATCTGTAAAAAGAAAAGGAGGACTTGTGGCACCTTAGAGACTAACAAATTTATTTGAGCATTCGCTTTCATGAGCTACAGCTCACTTCATCGGATGCATACAGTGGAAAATATAGTGGGGAAGATTTTATATACACAGAGAACATGAAACAATGGGTGTTACCATACAGACTGCAAGAAGAGTGATCAGGAAAGGTGAGCTATTCCCAGCAGGAGAGCGGGGGTGGGGAGGGGAACCTTTTGTAGTGATAATCAAGGTGGGCCATTTCCAGCAGTTGACAAGGACAGTAGGAGGGGAAATAAACAAGGGGAAATAGATTTACTTTGTGTAATGACACATCCACTCCCAGTCTTTATTCAAGCCTAAATTAATTGTTTCCAGTTTGCAAATTAATTCCAATTCAGCGGTCTCTCGTTGGAGTCTGTTTTTGAATTTTTTTTGTTGAAGAATTGCCACTTTTAGGTCTGTAATCGAGTGACCAAAGAGATTGAAGTGTTCTCCGACTGGTTTATGAATGTTATAATTCTTGACATCTGATTTGTGTCCATTTATTCTTTTACGTAGAGACTGTCCAGTTTGACCAATGTACATGGCAGAGGGGCATTGCTGGCACATGATGGCATATATCACATTGGTGGATGCGCAGGTGAATGAGCCTCTGATAGTGTGGCTGATGTGATTAGGCCCTATGATGGTGTCCCCTGAATAGATATGTAGACACAGTTGGCAACGGGCTTTGTTGCAAGGATAGGTTCCTGGGTTAGTGGTTCTGTTGTGTGGTATATGGTTGCTGGTGAGTATTTGCTTCAGGTTGGGGGGCTGTCTGTAAGCAAGGGCTGGCCTGTCTCCCAAGATCTGTGAGAGTGATGGGTCGTCCTTCAGAATAGGTTGTAGATCCTTGATGATGCGTTGGAGAGGTTTGAGTTGGGGACTGAAGGTGACGGCTCGTGGCGTTCTGTTATTTTCTTTGTTGGGCCTGTCCTGTAGTAGGTAACTTCTGGGTACTCTTCTGGCTCTATCAATCTGTTTCTTCACTTCAGCAGGTGGGTATTGTAGTTGTAAGAATGCTTGATGGAGATCTTGTAGGTATTTTTCTCTGTCTGAGGGGTTGGAGCAAATGCGGTTGTATCGTAGAGCTTGGCTGTTGACGATGGATCGTGTGGTGTGGTCTGGGTGAAAGCTGGAGGCATGTAGGTAGGAATAGCGGTCAGTAGGTTTCCGGTATAGGGTGGTGTTTATGTGACCATCGCTTATTAGTACCGTAGTGTCCAGGAAGTGGATCTCTTGTGTGGACTGGTCCAGGCTGAGGTTAATGGTGGGATGGAAATTGTTGAAATCATGGTGGAATTCCTCAAGGGCTTCTTTTCCATGGGTCCAGATGATGAAGATGTCATCAATGTAGCGCAAGTAGAGTAGGGGCATTAGGGGACGAGAGCTGAGGAAGCGTTGTTCTAAGTCAGCCATAAAAATGTTGGCATACTGTGGGGCCATGCGGGTACCCATAGCAGTGCCGCTGATTTGAAGGTATACTTTGTCCCCAAACGTGAAATAGTTCTGGGTGAGGACAAAGTCACAAAGTTCAGCCACCAGGTTAGCCGTGACATTATCGGGGATACTGTTCCTGATGGCTTGTAGTCCATCTTTGTGTGGAATGTTGGTGTATAGCGCTTCTACATGCATAGAGGCCAGGATGGTGTTTTCAGAAAGATCGCCGATGGATTGTAGTTTCCTCAGGAAGTCAGTGGTGTCTCGAAGATAGCTGGGAGTGCTGGTAGCGTAGGGCCTGAGGAGGGAGACTACGTAGCCAGACAATCCTGCTGTCAGGGTGCCAATGCCTGAGATGATGGGGTGTCCAAGATTTCCAGTTTTATGGATCTTGGGTAGCAGACAGAATACCCCGGTCGGGGTTCTAGGGGTGTGTCTGTGTGGATTTGTTCTTATGCTTTTTCATGGAGTTTCTTGAACAAATGGTGTAGTTTCTTTTGGTAACCCTCAGTGGGATCAGAGGGTAATGGCTTGTAGAAAGTGGTGTTGGAGAGCTGCCTAGCAGCCTCTTGTTCATATTCCGACCTATTCATGATGATGATAGCAGAAGATGCAGAGAATCTTGGCAAGTAATTAAACATAGTAATCCTGGATCCTCTCTAATTAACAAAGAGGAAAGCTTGGGACCTGCACAGCCCCAGAATGATGTTCTGTGATTTTGTGACAATTGATTTCTAATTATTCCATATGCAGATGATTTCTCTCCTTAATCCTGTCTCTTCCTAACTCCTCACACACTAGATCCAGCTATTAGCAACATTCACTAAATTCCCCCTCGATGGATCAGAGAACTTTATCTGAGTCATTCATCTTGAAGATAATTGGCCACTTACGCTGTAAAGACACTTCATTTCAACAAGTATTTTGTGGAGCATGCTCCACTTTGTAACACATGCAGGGTTCTACCATTCAATTACACGGTGGTGTGGCTGCACTACGGCAGGGTGGATCATGTAATATCATCTCGGGGCCGGAGGGCCTAAGCAGCAGCAATGACTTCGCCCTGGTGATGGGAAAGGTAAGTTGGGAGACCTAATCAAAGAGCTTTCTGCCACAGACAGCTGCTGATCAGATAAAAGGGCTGCGTGACTTCACTGGGAGTTGTAGGTGTTCCGCACCTCTGAAAATCAGTCTGCTTAAGTAGTTGACTTAACTGTGGATTTCGGTGCCTAATTTTTGGCAGCCGAGTTTGAAAATTTTGGCCTAAGGGCACGTCTACACGCCCCAAAACAAAAAACAAAACAAAAAAATCCCCACAGCAGTGAGTCTCAGAGCCTGGGTCAATTGACTCAGGCTTGTGCTGCGGGGCTAAATAGCAGCGTACGTGAAAACCTGGCAAGATGGGTGGGTCTCAGAGCCTGAGCTCCAGCTCACGCCAAACAGCTACACTGCTATTTTTAGCCCCGTAGCACAAGCCCCGCGAGCCTGAGTCAGTCGACCCATTCTCTGAGCTCCCCCTACTCCCTCAGTGCCGACGTACCTTTAGTGACTTGTCCAGGAGGACAGAACACTCCAACCTCTTAACTTGACATGAGGACGTGACCCCGTAACAGAACCCAGGAGTCCTAGAACGCCCTGCCCTGTGTTCTATCTACTAGACAAGGCACCCGCTCTGTAGCAGATGTCCCCTGGGACACAGAAAGCGCTCTACCCCTGAGGCGCTCACCATGTACGCAATAGTTAGAACATCACAATGTACCAAAAGATCAGTGGCTAATTCCGAGGCTCTGTAACTCACGTTTCAGATTACACTCCACTGGAACTCGATGCAAAATGTGTCACTCCCGGGTGCAAGATTTTTCACTTAAGCTACCTTTCATCCTACTGTTGCATGGTCTGTTGTCTGCTGGCTGTTAGAACTGCTTGGGCTGTGTCCAAAAGACCTGTAATATATTAGTATATCTTGTCACTGGACTCTCTGATACATTAGCATCTCAATTTGTCCAACAGCTATGCTGGGCTCTGTATTGCAACTGTCACAGAAGAGGATCCCTTACTTAAATAGTTGGTGGAAGGTTATTTTTAACCTCTTTCCTACTGACTCACATACCTTGTGTGTCCAACAGTTGCTGCTGGATCTAACAAGCACCCCTCAGGGGCCTGTCCATTTGAACCCCCATGGACAATTGTTAGTGGGGCAGAAGTCCTAAATGCATCCAAACAAAGGGCCAGATTCTGTCATGACAGGGGTTTTACACCAATGTAACCCCATTGACTTCAATGACATTAATGCTGATTTACAGCACAGCATCAAATCCTCCGTTGTTTCATACTTTTTGCAAATCTTTTCCATCTCTTACACTGAAACCCAAAGTCAATAAGCGGAAAATTGCAAATATATGTTCTACAGCACATTAAACTTATATTAAAGCTCTGACGTCAGTTAACAGAAGCCAGGAAATAGAAATGGAAAGCTATTCTCCAGGGCTCAGACCACCCCACTCTTCGTAAGAATTGCCGGGTAAGAGCCACACCAGATCACCCATTGCTCTAATACTGAAGCCCACCAGGAGTTGTTAAGATCAGCCTTAGCTTTCAGTTTTCCATCTAGTCTTGCTTTAAACCAGATCCTCCTTGTCATTTTAATATAATATTTTTGTTGACTTAATAGAGCCCCATGTATCTATTGAATAAACATGAATTGCCAATATATTCCATCTGTTCATTGCTGTCAGAATTAGTAGAAGGATGGGATACTTAATCAAAGTGCCTTCTACTTGCAGACTGTTCATGATCAGATAGAAAGCTACATGCAGAGAACTGCTTGTAAGACTCATCAGTAAGATGAAGCAGATTGGTATCCACACTTTCTTTCATCCAGTTATGGAAGAAACGATGTGCAAATAGTTTCCATGATATCAGTATTCAAGGGAAACTGACAAACATACTGTAGAAAAACCCAAGGCCATCTAGGAATTCAGTACTGTCACTCCTGCCATGTGCTTAGCCACTCGCAAGTTCAGGACAACAAGGGGGATAGAAGTCAGAGCCTCTTGCACCAAAAGCGTACATCTCCTGCCACGTTAGCTAAATAAGAATCTTCGTTAGTTGTTAGCAATATAGGATCTATGAAACACAGGGAAGCAGTTCTTGCTGCATCCAGTAGATGGCAATGGTACTTTTATCTAATTATCAAAGATATTTCCAAAGCACCTAGCATGCACTCAAATAGCAAAGTGGTAAGCACTGGATAGCCAGATAGATAATCTGCTTAGACCAGTGGTTCTCAACCAGGGGTACTCCTGGAGCTACGCAGAGGTCCTCTTGAGGATACATCAACTCATAGATATTTGCCTAGTTTTACAACAGGCTACAGAAAAAGGTCTAGCAAAGTCAGTACAAACTAAAATTTCATACAGACTCTGAGTTGTTTATATTGGCTCTATATACTAGACACTGAAATTTAAGTATAGTATTTATATTCCAATTGATTTATTTTATAATTATATGGTAACAATGAGAACGTCAGCATTTTTTCAGTTATAGTGAGCTGGGACACTTTTGTAGTTTTATGTCTAATTTTGTAAGCAAGTAGTTTTGAAGTGAGGTGAAACTTGTGGGTAGGCAAGACAAATCAGACTCCTGAAAAGGGTACAGTAGCCTGGAAAGGTTGAGAGCCACTGATGTAGATTATAGACTCTATGCAGCACAATCCATTAGAATACATATTTTAAATTCCTTATCCTTGTTACTAATAATCCCAGAGATCATTCATTTAGATCCTATTTTATTGGTCCGACAAAGGGAAATACTTGAACTGTACAGTCAGGAGAAGAAAAGTCTCTCAGGTTGCAGCCAACACTGAGATGATACAAGAAAACACTGCTTTTAGGCATAAACAGTTCTTTGACTTTTCATCTGTTTGGAACATAAAAAGAGAACCTAGCCATTGGCTTAAACAGCATGGCATGTGGATGAGCTCAGATTATTACAACTGAAGCACTTTAAAGCTCTAATGTATTAATCTATTAACGGCTTGTTTAGTTTTTGCAGTTGGGCTGATGGGAACAGTGAAACAGGGTTAGTCAGCTTCCTCTTCTGTTTCTATTAATTTTCACATATCTGTGTACTAGCACAATACTGTTGGATCAGGGCTTCTAAATTGAAATTCCCTCCTAAAATGGGTCCACTGAAAATGAATGTAAAAGATCATGAAAACATTTCTCTTCCCATTAGCCATTGATAAAACTTTCACCTCCCCCACACACAGCCACCTTGCATCTTGAGCATAAAATAAGCAGGCAGTGCCCTTTTAATAAAACAGAGGCCTGACATCTTAATGGCAAGCCATTTGCTCCACATAGACCCAGAGGGGCTCAGACCTCCAGAAGAGGGCACTAAACTGCGACCTATGTATGTTTTTTCCTCCTTGTTCAGATCAATGGAAAATAGAAAGGAACAAAATTAAAATAGCAAAAGATAAAAGTAAAATAAATCCTATTGTTTCCCCTCCCTGGATGGGCAGTTAGAGAAGTTTACAGTTATACATAAGAATAGCAGCTACTGGCCAGAAGACAGATGCCAAGATAGCTGGCTGAGAAGTGGCCTAGATATATCCTCCAGTATGCGGGTAGGTAAGCAAATGGATCTGTCAGTCATGTGCCTGGCAACCCTTACTAATGATAATTTGCATGAACATAGCACCATTCACGCAGAGATCAGAAAGCTCTTTACAAAGAGAAATTAAGTCTTGCAGCACAGTATCATGATCACCATTTCTCAGGTGGGGAAACTGAGGCACTGACAGAGTTACGTGACTTGCCAAGGTCACCCAGCAAGTGGCAGAGCTGGAGATAGACCCCAGAAGTCCTTTCGGTTTGTCCCTGGTCCCCCCACCATTAAACTCCACAACCTGCCTGGTGCCACAAACAGATTGGTCTGCTCCCTGAAGCTCTCACGACTGCCATCTCCTGGTGAGGCAACTGACCAGATCCCTTTGAGCCGCTGCCTTGCCAACAAAATCCCATGCGTGAGGAGAGCATCCATCTCACATGCAGCCACAGGCTGGCGCGCAGTTGTGACAGACAAGTCACTGCACTCCCTGTCCCAACATGAAAGTTATCCTGGGTCGTTTAAATGCCTGGGCATGACTCCATCGATACAGGCTGTATGGACCCAATCCTCCTAAACAAATAAAGCCACCATGTGGAAGGCTTCTCACAGCTTTAAAAATCCCAGCTTGGGGCCTCACACAGACTTCCATGTGCCAAATCTTGAGGAAGTGTAAAGCGGTGTAGCTTTGGCTCCAGTGAAGCTATGCCATAATACACTAGCTGAGGGATGAGGCCCCATGTTTCTTACTGAAGATGGAAATACTGGGAGTTCACAGTCTAGGAGGTACATCAGGAATGTTGCTATGCAAAAGCCTTTCTCTCTCACTGGAAGCTCTCTCCAGCTTCACCCCGAGCTGAAAGGGTTACATCTATTTCATTTTCACTGATTAACGATAATGTTTGTGGTCTGTAAAATGTCAAACACACTCACCTAATCCACAACTTGGTCTGGCTTCGAACTGTTTATTTAATATCTTCTCTGATGTACAAATAGAGGGAAACTCCCTCTCTGCACTGGGGAATTTAGTGATCCAGTGAAACCAGTAAGCTGACAAGTAAACTCAGCCCCGGGACTGTGTTGCTAAAACCAGCGCTTGACTTCGAGGGTATCTGGTGCTGCTGCTTTCACTCTGTGTCACGATCACAACTCACCCAGGCATCTCCTTCAAAATGGCGGCTGGCACAGGAGGCCAGAAGCGCAAGAGTCCAATTGCTGGGCTTATCGTACGTTTGTGTGCAGGCCTGTATGTATACACTAGGACCTCCCTTATTCACACAGCTAACTGGCAGGCAAGACGGAGCTGGATTGAGAGCCTGAATCTGGATTCAAACAGCCTCCTGTTCCTGGTGCGTTTGGCCCTGGAGCTGTAGGTCAGGCCCCACGCTAGAGCACCGTGCAGGTTGACAAGTGAGGTTGATGTTGAGTCTTTCATTATGCCACCACATGGGGCACTAGCAAGGAGCTCCCGGGTCATTTAGTCACAGAGTCTAAAAAATGACCCGAGAGCTCCTTGTATCTGCTATTACGTTCTGCTGAGCAATGGAGGAAAATCCTGGAGTTGAGTGGGTTTTATGGATTAGCAAACTGAGAATTTGCAAGCTCCCACTGTGTTTTGTAAAATAAGGGAGAAGCCCACAGCTGCCAAAACGATTGCAGTTAACGAGGGGACAAAGTCTCAGTCCTTTACTCAGAGATTACTCAACCCTTACTCTTTAGGCAATACCTAAATACAACATGTTTGTACAGTGTGGCCCCTCTGTGGCTGGTCCACAGATGAGAGCTGCCTGCTACTGTTCCCAGGGCATGAGTGATTTAGTTCAAGTGGCAAGAATCTGTGCTTTGCTGCTTTTCGTCTGCATTCAAATCCCATTAACAGTTTGGGGGGGCGGGATGTAAGGTTCCTACACCATGTATGAGAAAGGGATTGCTGCATTTCAGCCTGTGAGGTTTTTTTGGATTATTTAATGGCTGGTGTGTGAGTTGTCCCTTTACAGGGGGAAACTCACCTGTTCTAATTCTATGTGTTAGGGAGGGGGTATAATATTCTCTCTGATCACAGAGGGTGTGTATCACAGCAGTGTGATCACTCAGGATTGCAGTGATTATCTGTGATGGGCCCTGTTTGCACTGGGAAGCCGTGTGAGGTTCTTACTGGAGGGGATATGTCTGGAGTGGTTTGCATTCGTCACATGTAATGTGAGTTGACATGATCAGCAGCTGAGAGGGAAGTAAATGGAAAATCTGGATTATTAGACAGCAGTTTGCTTGGTGGTGGGTGGATGGACACAGCCCCTTTGCTCTCTGTGTGGTGCATGCCATGGCTGAATTGTAGGACACAATGCTAGAAAGTGGTGAGTGGAAATAAGGTGTACATTTTTAATGATCAGAGCAGTTAACCATTTGATCAATTTACCGACGGTCGTGGTGGATTCTCCATTGCTGACAATTTTTAAATCACGATTGGATGCTTTTCTAAAGGACCTGCTCTAGGAATTATTTGGGCCAGGTCTCTGGCCTATTATAAGGCAAGTCAGACTAGATGATCACAATGGATCCTTCTGGCCTTGGAATCTGTGAGTGCCATTAATGTCCAGGGAAGCTGAGGGTGTTCAACACCTTGTAGGATCAGCTCCCTTATTTTCCCAGAACCACATATTTCTTCTTCCTCGTCAGGCCTTTTATTCACACAGTGCTAGACCTCTAGGCCTCATAACTGCACTTACTCTGTTAGGGACGAATCATGCAAGGTGCTGCATGCCCTCGACGTCCGTGGTCAGGGTGTTGAGGGTGCTTTTAGTAGCGGGCATTCGGCACCCTGCCTAACCAGTTCCTTAGTAGACCGTATTATGGGAGATGCTCTGTTCTGCGGCCTTCACCCACAATTTTAAGGAAGCTTAGGAGGGTGGTGATTCTAGGGATTTTCGGTGTTTCCTGACCTAGAAGGAATTCTTAGGCAGCTGTGTCCCTTATTGGTGAGTGTGTGCATCTATTGTGAGTGGGATTTTCACAAGCACTCCATGCTGGCTATGCCCTTTGCAGTCACTCCTAAAACATGAACAGATTCCCACTAGCGCACATGTGAAAAAACTCAGATTTTCACAAGTGTTCACCACGCTACCCCTTGGAGGAATTGCCCCAGAAGGGAACATTGCAGAGAAACAGCAGATGTGAGTACCCAGAGGGCAGCTTTCCCCCACGGGGCCCAGCGACCTGTCTCAGGTATGCTGTCAAAGCGCCATGCTCTTTGGGGGATATTTCTTTCGCCCAGTGCTAGATTCACATTGGGGCTGTGCCAGTGACTCACAGGACGACATTGTGCAAGGCACTCCTTGGGGCTCAGTTCCACCCACCTGGAAAATCAGGTAGACCCAGGACCTGGATGAGAAGCAGAGGCTACGTCCCAGCCAGGCCACTCTGGGATAAATAACTCCGCCACAGCACCTGCACCGGAGCATAGCCTCCTGTGGGTTAAAATTCCACAGGGGGACCCCGAGCTTTTGGTCTCTTGGCAAAGCCTCAGTGAGAGAATAAAGACATTAAGGAGCTAGGCAGGTATAAAAGCTGCTTAATAACACTAATAATCATCATCTTAACTCTCCTGGGGCACCACGTGGCAGAGCTATGGTAGTGTCCCACCTCCCCCTAAGGCCTTGTCTACATGGCAGTCCAGACAGCATGAGTCTGAACTATGTCTAAACAGGGTGCTCTCGAGCAGAGCGCTGCCGACGCTGGGCCCAGTCCAGACCCGCTGAAGTCAACCAGAGTCTTTTGATTGACTTTGGATCTGGCCCCTGTGCAGGACAGATGGGAAAGAACCACATTACAAGCTGCTGTCTCAGCCTGTGCCCTAGACCCTCTTCTGGCAAACACAGTTAGAGTGCGAGCATGGGGACAGCAGTCATGGCCTCCCCGGTTACCAGCTGGAGCTGTAAATTGGAAGCTGCCCTGATTGTACTGAATGACCGAAGGTTTCCCCCGGGCAGCGAGCGAGGAGACCTAGTTCATGTCTGGCAAGCAGCTTCTTGCCCAGACTGCCGAGCCCTCAAAAAGATGGGTCACCTCTGGACATGTTTCTAGGGTGTAGTAGGAATAGTTTTGTGATTAAAGTACAGGCCAGGGGTTGTCCAGCACTCTGAGTCCCATTCCTGACTCTGCCTCCAACTCTTTCTGAGACCTTGGGTGAGTCATTTAACCTCTCTGCTTCAGTTTCCTGTCTGTAAAATGGAAGTAATGCCAACTGGGAAGAGGTGTTTTGAAGCCAAGTAATGAGCACTTTGAGCTCCGGGAATGGGAGGTGCTGTAAAAGCACTGAGTATCATAAGGAAGTCCAGGAGCCTTGCACAGAAACCCAGACAGTGCAGAGAACTGCAGCGAGATTTCAAGAGCAGACCACTCCTCAGCAACTCTAGTTCCATAGAAGGTGGAACAAGCCCACAAACTGCAGTTGCGGCCCCTAAATCTTACGGAGCTAGCCCTGATTCCTCCAAGCCTCCGGATTCAGTCCTCACAATTGTCCCAATCCCATCCCTCCAGCCAAAGGACAGCAGCCGCAGCAAAAGGGAAAGGAACAAAAATCCCTACAAGCCAGCTCCTTCAAAGAGCTGAGCAGCAAGCAGTGGAGTTCCTCAAAACCCTTCCAAAGTTTGCACCAAACTTCTCAGCTAACTTCCCAGTCGGAATTGCCACTCGGCAGATATTCCCTGCAAGTAATTGAACCGGTGCTGCAAATCCAGCACTTTTCAGCTGCTTTATCCAAAGTGTAGAAGTCTCTGGGTGTTATTTAATGGTAAAAAGGACTCCCGCCTACCTCTGCTGGGACATCATTAATCTTTGCAGAAAAGCATCAGGTCTCCTATCACTGAGAACGTACCCGGTGATGAAGCAGATAAATTACAGAACGCAAACTGCCCTCTGAGCTCTGCTGACATCAGGATGGAGTTTGATTCCCACTTCCTGCAATGGTGCCGGCGCATTGCACGTGAGACCTTCCATCAATGGCTAGAGAGAACTCACCTCCAGACCCTACGATCCAGGATTCGTAGTGACTGGTTCCCCCCTGCCCAACTTACACCAGGTACGTCGCTGACTTCAGCAGAGTCAGTCCAGATTTACACCAGGATTCCATAAGAACAGAACCAGGCACATTCAGATTTTCAGGAGGCCAGTCAGCCTGTGAGCTGCTTGGTCCTTAAGAGCACATGGGAGACCTTATGTTCTGGTTGCAGCATCAGTCTGGAGCAAATAGAGAACAACTTGCTCTGCTCACTAGCTCCCCTAGTGGGCAGTGATGGATCAGGAACGGGATGGGCAGGAGTGGTGCTGTGAAAGTTCATTTAAAATAACCCAGTCCAGTGAGAGAGAGCACTGTCTAGCAGTTAGGTCAGTGAAGCAGGCATCTGGCCCAGCAGCCCCAATTCCCAGTTCTGCCAGTGTGAGCATGGGCAAGTTGCTTCCACTCCCTCGTGCCTCAGTTTCTCCATCTGTACAACGGGGATAATGGGGCTGTTGTGAGAGGGAGTGTTTGTGGAGTGTTCTCAGCTCCTCGGACTGCAGCAAGCACTCAGATGAGGGTGAAACCCTATGATATAATCCTCCAGGAAATGAGCTTGAAAATGGACCAAAGGAAGCATGAAACCTCTTACTGTTCTGGAGGGGAGGGGGTCATGGCCCTTCTGACCCCCCACCCCCGATCCCAAGCTGTTCTCTCTCCTACCCTTGGCTGTTAATCAAGAGCTCTGGTGAATCACCAGCACCAAGCATTAGTGAATCAATTAGGCCATTTGGTGTCAGAGCAACAGAGTGGTTCAGGAACTGTCATATATTTGCAGAAAGAAATCACCCTGCGGGCTGAGGGGTGGAGGAGTGAGGCCGTTTCACTTGGCTCCCATTATCATATAATGTCTTCAGTTTAGCCAGCCAGCGTGGGGGTTAGCGGGGCAAGGCTGGGGCTGTTTTACTCTAGCTGCAGATAGTCTTGCTAGGCTCAAATATTTTAAAAAACCCAAACCAAACCCAAAAAACCATCCTGGAAAGTCCCATTCTGGACACTCCAGGGCTAGGGGTCACCTCAGGCATGGCAGGCAACTTGGCCCCTGGGGTTAGGGGTGTGTGTGTGGAGGGGGAGTTCTTCAGCATGTGGGGCTGGGGGGACACATCATAGGCATCTGGGGTTAGGGGGTGTCTCAGGCATGCAGGGTTTGAGGGGCATCTTGGCCCCCTGAGGCTAGTGCTGTCTCGAACACCCACGACTGCGGTCATCCTAGGCACCGTGTGGGGTGAGGGTGTCTTGGGTAGCAAGGGTCAGGGAAATCCCAGGTTTGATTTCTGTTCTCAAAGCTATGACGTCAGCATGTGAGAGCCATTTGCAGACCCGGGCACACCTCTGCTTTCTGACCACTGAGATCTGTTGCCCATCAGGCAGACAGTATGTGGTCACAGAGCTGTTTCTCCAGACTTTTAGCCACTCAGCTCATTGCTGGGCAAGGTGGGATATACACGGTGCTTTCCCCAAGGACATGAGCCTCACAGGTAGGAAAAAGAAAAGGAGTACTTGTGGCACCTTAGAGACTAACCAATTTATTTGAGCATAAGCTTTCGTGAGCTACAGCTCACTTCATCGGATGCATTCAGTGGAAAATACAGTGGGGAGATTTATATACATAGAGTATTGTATCATAAAAGGATTTCCTTTTATCAGCTTTCAATTGGTTATATTACAGTGTCATTGAAAGTCCCTTTGCTGTAGTATTATGAGGAATGATAGATAGGAGCCCCTGATTTACCTTCTCTACACCACTTATTACTTAGATTGCAAGGTCGCAGCAGCAGGCACGAGCTTCTTGTTCTGTGTTTGTACAATGCCTAGCACAGGGGGGTCCCGGTCCGTGACTGGGGCTCCTCGGTGCTGTCTCAGTACAAATAATTAATGGTCATAATAATATTTTGTTTGCCTCGATGATGATGATGTATTATTTGTACTGCAGGGGGGTCTAGAGGCCAGCCCGCCATTGTGCTTGGTGCTGTACAAACGTATCACAGAGACAATCCCTGCTCTGAAGAGCTTCCATGTCTCTTTTCATTTCTCTCCTCTCAAAACTAAACAGTGCCAGACTTTGCAATCTTTCTTCAGACAGAGCGGGCAGGAACTAACAGTGTCTTAGAGCCTGAGGCTAGCCATGTCGGACAGGGGGTGATTTTTTTACCGACATAGTTATAGTAGCCCAAGTCCTCATGTAGATGCAGTTACACTGCTACAAAGGTAATTTATACCAGTATAGCTTCTTCCCCTTCCCATAGGGAAAAACTATTCTGGGATATACCACCTTTATCCAGATGTAACTGTGTACACGCTAGGCTGGTCTGCTTTAATGATGCCAGTGTAGTTAAAGCAGTACAACTTTCTAGTGTAGACAAGGCCTGAACTCCCCTCTGCCCCCTGGAGGGGGTCCCTGCGGGTCAGGAGCTAGGCAGATTGGTGGTAGAAGCTGGCGCTGATGCTGCCTGTGAGTAAACAGTCTCCATGCCCTTCAATCCAGCCCCTTTTGCCCGCGCTACCCTCCTATGCACATACAGATAAAAGGAAAGCAAGGCCAGTGGGGATCTCGGCCGCAGCACATGGGAATGTCAGCGTGCAGCACAGCTTATTCTCAGATTCACAGCCAGCCTCTTCTCTGCAGCACGGACGGACGTGCCAGGCTCCTAGGCCTCTGCAACAAGCCAAACACAGGATCGGTTCCCATTTACACACAGGCTCGCTTCCCCCAGAGAGAAGGCCCCATTGTGGGGCAGCACAGGGAAAGCTGACTGAACTAGCATTGCACGCAGTGTGCCCCTCTACGCCCCGTCAAGGCGGTGACCCACGCGTTCCGTGATCAACACTTCCTCAAGCCTCGCCTAAATCCGACGGTCTCATGGAAAAAAGAAGGCTCTGACAGTAGAACAGGGGCTTTTTTGCTCTTGCCCAGCTGCGGAACCGCAAAGCACTAAACTGCACAGTCCCTTCTCTAAGGCACTGACTCAACCGGAGTCGGTGGCCGCATCTGAGTCCTCCTACCGCTTGTGGCAGGAAAGGGGAGGGGCCTGAGTCAGGATGCGTTTCCCCCCCCGCTCACTCGCTCTGGGCCGGAGCCATTGTCTGGGAGGCACACGATGAAGTAATACCACTTAGCTCAGCTGTTTTGCAAAAGCACCAGGGATGGGTGGCGTGAGATTTGAATTCAGCGAAGTGATGCCATCCTAACCCAGCGTCAGGGAGGTGCACAAGGGGGTCAGGGCTCCTAATAGACAGCAGGCTTCAGCTGGACCGAGGCCCAGCGCCATCTCGGTTTGTTGCAGTGATATTTTCTCATTGCTTTAATTCAGAGTATCCCAGTACCAGGGTCAGGGGTTGCCACATCAGGCACACGCATGCAACTCGATACGGCTGGCGTGTGCATTTCTGGCCTGTTGTCAGCAGAGGCGTCACGTTGTAGAGCAGGGTGAGGACGGTCCGTCTTTGTGAAATGGATTTTGATCCCCTCGTTCACACTGAATAGCCCTTCGCTCCTCCAGCAGCCCCACCGACTGCAGGCCGGTGGAGCCAGCTGCTGTTCAGCACGAGGGAGGGGAAGCTCTGGCTGTGATGAGACGAGACCGGGAATACCGTGTTCGTGTTCAGGCACCAAAGGAGGAGTCCAACAAGCGAGAGGGGGTGCAAAGGTGCACCATGAAGTGGGTGAAGGGGACTAAGGAATTGAGTTGTGAGAAAGGATTAAAAGAGCTAAGGGCCAGATCACAAGCCCAGCTCCACGGGTGCCACTCTAACTCCTCAGGGGAGTCGCTTCAGGCTGGGTCATGCCTAACACGAAATTCCCTGGAGAGAGGGTGGGAATTCTCCGGTGTAAATGGGAATGGGCTAAACTGGCAATGGAACAAGTGCTAATCTATATTCTACAAGATTCTACCAGGGCATAATTCCATCCCTTAGGGGCGGGATATTTTTACCAACCTGGTTATGCCAGTAAAGGCCCTACTACTGACACAGTTATACTGGTATAAGGTGCTTTATACTGTAGAGTGAGCTTTGCTTTGCCAAACTGGATTAAGCTACACTCACATAAGCACCTTTCTACCAGTATAACTGTGCCCACACTAGTGGGGTTTGCCACTTTAACTGTAGTTACACAAGACCGAAGGAACTTGACCACCCCCACGTGAGGTAGGGCACTGCTTTTGTCCCCATTGTGCAGACAGAGAACTGAGTAGTTTAGTGACTTGCCCAAAGTCAGAGAGAGAATCTGTAGCAGAGCAGGGGAATCAAACCCAGGTTGCCAGAGTTGCAGGCGAGTGACCACTCTTCCTCCCCACAAGCCTACCTTTGCAGAACACCTCTCAGACAAGGGTGCTCCCCTAAGGGCAGGTGACATTGCCAGCCCTTGTTACACTCCTCAGAGTGTGGGCACCTGGGCACATCCCAAAGATGGGGACATCTGGCCTCCCATGTTTTGTCATTAGCTTCAGTGGGAGAAGAGTACCCGCTGGCCCAGCAAGGTGCCACTTTCTCCCCTAGCTTTGGCCTAGGAGACACTCCCCGTGCTGAGATCCCTGCCCAACTCTCAGGCCCAGGGGGACAGGGAAGGCCATGTAACACGTCACACCCTGTTTAATACCCCTCCCAACCTCTCTGAGTGCAGCTATAACATCAGCCACCCAGGAGGGTCAGAGGGAAGATGACTCCATCCTATTTCGGAGCCTACAGGGATGAATCTCTGCCCACTACAGGAGAGATCACGATGGGACCTGTATGTGTCTGGTGCCTCCTCCCCATATAGGAGTCTCCAGCAAGAGATAGGGAAATCCCTGCCACCTCTGCACTGTCCCCCGCCCTCCGGCCAGGGAGAAGGGCATCCCTGCCACCCGCGCCCAAGGGAAAAACGCACTCAGTCAGGCCAGGGGTGTCCCACCGCCCCCAGGCGTGGAAGGAATGCCCTCTCCCCACCCCCAGGCAGGGTGCTGTCAGTTCCTCCATGTACACACCGGTCAGTGTTGCCTCCACAAGCTGCTGGTCACAGCCCTGCTGGGGCTGCGAGCGGTTTCACTTCTTGTTTCTGAGGAAAATCACTCCCGTCCTGGTTCCTGTGTGAGCAAGGTCATTCCCTCTGGCCAGCCACGTTGACCTCTGACCCTGGCTTAGGGGGACAGGAGTCACTGCCTGCATCAGCCCCTGCTTGGCCCAGCCCGGGGCAATATGGCTTAGATTTTCCCAGAATGCACTGGGCAACCGGGCAGGTGCTTCACCTCCCCTGGGTCTATCTGGCAGAGATGGGGTCCAAGCCTATATGTGGTGGGGAGATCAAAAAGGAAGGACCAAGAAGCTCTCAAAATACCCCAGAGGCTTTTCAGCCAAGATGCACAGTGTGCTGCGGGGGTTAATGGCACTGCCTGTTGAATGCAGCCCCCAGTCTCATTCAAGGGAATGGGGCCTGGGAAGCTCCCTCGTCCTCCCCAACAGGCTGCATCTCGGCTCAGTGGCTGGGGATTTCCACAGTATCTCGGGGTGGGCTTGTGGGAAGCCGTGGGAAGGTCTGCTCCAAAGGTCATCAGGAAGCAGAAGGGGGCGGGAGGGGGAGGAAGATGAAAGGAACAAACAGCATTTACAATAAACAAAACCCAAGAGTGACTGTAGCGGCCCGGAAAAATGCACGAGAGCATCAGACCTTTTCTGGCACAGGTTTGGAGCAGGGCTCAGGGAAGCTTTGGGGTCACCTAAGCATGCTGGTGTGTGCCACGGTCCGGGAGAGGCTGCGTCTCACTGGCAGTCTCTCTCTCTCTGGCTCTGCCTCTCTCTCTCTCTCCTGACAGGATGTGGTCTGTGTCATGCAGGTCAGAAAAATAAACAGCAAATCTCTGTGCCCCACGTTAGAACAAGCCTGTCCTGGATCTCCCTGCGCAGCCGGCACAGAGGAGAATCACACCTGCTCTCTGCAGGCTGGCCTGCCCCATTTGGTGCTTGCAGCAGCTGACGCAGCCACGGAATGCGTGTCAAATGCACTGAGCCAGATCCTCAGCTGGTGTAAACGGGCACCGCTCCATTGAAGTCCATGCTGAGGAGCTATCTCTTCATGCCCAGGAGCTTTCCACAGTGTTACCCTAGCTGCGCACAAGGCTTGTCACCACTCAGCCCACACTGGTCCAGCGTGAATCCTCACCACGCTAGGGTGGACTGGAAACGCAGGAGGTGCGGTTCCTCCCCCCAGCACAATCCCATAGGGCTCCAGCCCACTTTTCCGTGACCAGTCTGGACGACGGTCCCTTACACTCTATGTCCCGTGGGGCAGCGGTCTAGAAAGTCCCTTACCTTCATGCTCCGTGCTGGTCATTGTAGCAAGCATTCCCTCCTGTGAGATCAATGTGTGCCGGTGCAAACTACCAGCTCAGAGGAGCTGAAACAGAAATGACAAAGGTGAGGAGAGCTAGGGGCTAAGAAATGACTGGGCCTCTCTCCCCTCGAGCCTACCTCTCCAGGTCAGGACTGGAGCAGCTGGAATTTGCACTGGCAGGCCAAGCACCCTGTGCCAGGCCCGTTCCGGGGCTGGACAGTGACCATTGATACCCAGGATTACGGTCGAGTGGGAAACTCATTAGTGGAGAGGAGGAAGAAAGGGGACAAGTGGAAACGCCGGCAGACAGAACAGTGACCAACTCAGGAGCTGCTTTGAGGCTTTCAGTGGGTGGCCCCAATAGCCAAGTGAGAGACTGTGGGCTCAGAGGACCCGTTCTGCCCTTGGTTGATTGCCCTGGAGCTCCAGATGGCAGGCCCCAGTGCTGAGTGTATGCCCAGCCCCATTACAAGCATGAACATCTCTCTCTTTCCGGTGCCTGCAGTTGAAACTGCTGGCCAGAACAGCCCTCAGAGCTTGACTTTCGCTCCCACCTTTTTGGTCTCTTTCCAGGTTCCTGGCCAATGGAGCATTTCATTGAGCAGTTTCGGCTCGGATCCCCCGTGGCTTCGACCCAGTTCCTCACTCAACATCACAGTGACTAGAGGCAGCATCGCCATCTGAGGCCAGCCCCAGAGCTTCCCCTCGGAAGAGTGTCGCTCCTCTTGGCTTTGAGTTGTTTGCATTTCCCTGTCGGATCGTGAGGCTCTGAAAAATGTCACACTCAGCCTCTGCCCTCTAGAAAGTGAATTCTACGAATGCTTATACCCGTTCCATTATTTCCTCATCTCCTTCCATTCAGTACCCCGGTCACTGCTGGGGCCAGCCCGGTGCCCTGCACTGGAGCAAGTCATATTTCCTCCACGATGCACAGTGCTCAGCTTTTGACCCTGGTGCCCCACCAATGCCACCATAGAGGTGCAAACACGCCCCCTTCACCTGAGTGCACTGCAGCTAGAACCCTGCTGGTTTGTCGAGGCCCTTTGTGATGGGCTTTATCTAGCACCGGGCGGGCAGTCTGCAGAGGTGAAGTGGTATTTTGCACTTCCTGAAGCTGTCTTGGAGCCTGAGTTATCCCTCCAGTGATGCAGGTGCCAGCACAGGGCCCTGAGGAAGCAGCTTTCACCTTTCCTATTCAGGGGCTGCAGGGGCCAGTGCAACTTTGGGCTCGAGGGTATTGCCTGGGAGTTATGCCTGCCCTCTGGCCCCTTTGCACCAGCCTTGCCTTTGACATGCTAAGACTGTCCTCGCCCATATAGCTAGAAACCCACCCTTACCCCAAAAACCCAGCTGGGATTTTCTCAGCTAGGGTATGTCCCTCTGGTTTCAGCCTGGTGTAAAGTTTCACAGCTGGCTTGCACAGCAGCAGCCACCAAAGCCGCCATTCTCGCGGTGCCGCGGGTATTAGAGAGAGATGCTGAGTCTCTTGAAGAGACCAGTGGCCTCCAGTCTGGCCTCAGCGTGGCAGTGAGCAGAGAGAGGGTCATCAGTTTGGAGAGCCTGATTCTGGTCTCACTTGCAGCCATCTAAAGCAGGAGAGGACCCAGTCAAACCAATGGAATTACACCAGTGTGAGTGAGAGCAGGATCGAGCACAGACTCCCCCCCCCCCCCCCGGGCTGTAGCAGGAGCCTTTCCAACGGCTGTCCTGAAGACGGGCCTTCGCAGTGACCATCCAGGTTTAACTGTTCCTCGAGTCCCATGCTCTGTGGTCACCCTCCATTTCCCCAAGCAAGCGTAGTGAACTCGGCACAGCTGTGTACCAGATGTTGTGTCTAGTACTGAAGTGACAAAGAAACGGTCAGAGCTGGGTCCCTCTGGCTCTGTCACTGACAGGCTCTAAGCTGTGTGGTTTGGGAATCCCACTGGGACAGAGTAGCCGGATCCGGCCCTCCGACTTGTCTCTTCCTTTCTGGCCTAGGCTCAGTGTAGCATTTCCTGCCTCTGTGTGTGGGAGTGGGGTTTTGTTTGGTTTTGTTTTGTCTGTGCTTTTTTTTTTCTTTAATACCTGTTCCTTATTGCAGCAATCAGAATAAAATGTGCCATTGAACATCGTTTGCGTTAACATTTACCCTGTGGGGTCTCTTTCCCACGGGATCCGCCTGTGCATTTCTAAAGCAGCCAGCACTCTAGTATTTAGGCACCAATACAGGCCCAGCACTCAGTTGTGTCAGAGGGAGTGTGATCTAGTGGTTGGAGCTGTGGGTAGGAATTGGCTGTCCTGGGTTCTATTCCTAGCTCGAAGAGGGAGTGTGATGTAGTGATTAGAGGTGGAGATAGGAATCAGGACTCTTGGATTCTACTTCTTTCTCCACCACTGACTCACTCGCTGGATGACTCAGTTTGCCTCTCTGCACCTCAGTGTCCCCATCTGAAAAACTGAGGCGAGTGATGCTGACCTACCCGCCAAGGAGGTCATGGAGCTTAGCGAGGTTGTAAAGCAATTGGAGAACAACATATGAAAGACAGAATTTCTCCAGGATGTTTTCACAGCTCTGGGTTGGGTTGGAGGGAAATGCCGTTGAGTTCAGGGCAGGTATAAAAAGGTAAGGATGAGATTAGCAGACAGATTTGCAAGAGAGCTCAGCATGTCGGGTACATGTTGGATGCTGAGTTCTGTTGAAACTCTGGCCCTTATGTAGGAGCCTAAATGAGTGCTGAGATTTACCGCAAACCTGGTTCCGGTAGTAGGCGCTGAGCACTTGGAAACCTCTGTTGAATATCTGCTCCATAATAGCACATACAGTGCCCTACATTGCCAAAGCATCATGCACACATGTACTAGGCTACAGAGTCACCTCCCAGGAGAAACACTACGGGCCCCCATCGCTTGGCTCTGCAGAATGCCGAGCCGGGAACAATCCGCACCAGGCCCCACAATGGGGATGAACAAGTTGTGACCTCACGGGTCTTTTTCCATCTCTGATTCCATGATGATTCTGCAGCTCTGATCCAATCTCCTGCAGCTTCAAAGGGGAACCTGCAGTGCTAGCATTTTCACTTCCTGCTGTCTCCCAGGCTAGCCATCCGTAGCAGCTGTAATCTGAACCCACAACCACCACAATCGGAGTCCACCTCACCAGACACAAACATGTGGGGGGAGGGATAGCTCAGTGGTTTGAGCATTGGCCTGCTAAACCCAGGGTTGTGAGTTCAATCCTTGAGGGGGCCATTTAGGGATGGGGCAAAAACTGGGGATTGGTCCTGCTTTGAGCAGGGGGTTGGACTAGATGACCTCTGAGGTCCCTTTCAACCCTGATATTCTATGATTCTACGCCCACAGGCGCCTTCCCCTGTGCTCCTCTGAGATGCTATGTTGTCCCTGGCTCCCTTTCCCCTGAGGCTACTGTGCCACCCTGTGCTCTGGCGTGCACCCTGAGCATGTACCACACACTCATTTGCTCACCACCTAGAATAGAATTTGGTTTCACGGCCCAAGTCTTTTGGAGTTTAGGTGCAGGGGTGAGCTAAATGCTGGGGTGCGTTGACTGTGCAGGCCAACCCAGCAATGACGCACATGGCAACAGCTGATGCTCAAGGTATCAGAACCTGGGTAAGTTCTGATTGACTCCTGTGGAGAGTCTGATTCAGTGCTACTGCCAGGAAGGAAGTGGCTAGGTCACCAAGGCCATGTCTTGCTCTTTTCACAGCGCCCATGGGGCTCTTAAACCTCCATTCGGGGAGCCTGCAGAAAGGCACTTGGGAGACAGCTGAAGGACAGTCCCTGGAGCAGGGCAGCATCCCCACCACGACAGCCTCATGGAGTCAGGACAGAGTGTCAGTCCTTGAATCCCTGCTCCCAAGACAGTGACAATGCCAGCCACCATGCTGTCTGCTTGGCTTGCGATTCATTGGCTCCATCTACCACCGCTCAGTGATCCCACCACCAGGTTATTCAGCAAGTCCCCGTGCCGAGGGGACACAGTCAGTGCAGGGACCCAGGAAACAGAGTGTTAGTTGGGCTTTAGATAAAGGAAAGTCTTGAGCGACATAACCATATCTGCATTAAGGCACCTGCTTACCTCTCAGCTGGCTCTTGGAGATAACCTTGAATTCTCCTTTCTGGAGAGCAGCAAAATCAGGTCCTGGGATGGCAGAGGTGGTTGACTAAAGAAGGGGAAGAGTTTAAAGTGAACAAGGACTACAAAGAAGATGATGCAGAGGAGAGGGACGTCAGATGCCCCCACAGTGCGAGGAGATCTGAGTGTTGGTCCATAGAGAAACCAGCTGTCACCAGAGACGTGTGTGAATGAAACATGCTTCCATCAGAACATCCTCCCTGCTGAACATTCCGAGACATCAAATCTGACATCTCCATCTTGGCCTGCAAGAGCTTCTTTCTTGGCAGGACCCACTTCCACACCAGTTATGTGGCAGACCCAAAGCTGGTCTGGATTCCAGTTTCCAGGCTCCATAACCACCTGATTATTTTTTGACATTACTGGACTTGGTTTCAGTATAACTCTGTTTTGTGTGGTTGCAAATGTCAGCTTTTTGGTCCCAGGAAAGCCACAAGACGTATTTTCTTTCCTCTCGGGCGTAGTTTCACTCTTCAGCTGAATTTGTGAAATTATGAAGGTTTGTGTCTAGGGCAGATAGCCAGAGCAGGGAAGTTGTTCACCCACGCCAAACCGAACTCAGAGCCGTTCACCTGGGGCAGCGCTGGCATGAGGGAAACATCTGCCACATGGTCTCCAGCTGCAGCTGGAGGGGAGGTTATCTGTCGCAACAGTGTCCCTGCAGTCAGTAGTGCAGAGCAGGAGTGCTGTCGACTGGTCCCAGTATAGCACCTAGCAGGACAAATGTGCACAACCTTGAGACTGTGAGCCCTTTTGGGCAGGAGGTGTCTTTTGCTGTACATCAGCACAGTACCCAGCACCATAGGGCCCCGATCTCAGCTGGGGCCTCAAGACACGGCTGTAAAACACATAACACAATCACATTTGCCCCCCTTCCTTCCCGCTGGCCTCATAAAGACTCAACCTCTGACGCTCTGCATGTCAGGTTTAAAGCACCTTGGTGGGACAGCAAGGGGGACACTTGCCCTGCCACACTCGGGATATGTCTACACGGCTATCACAGGGGGCGACTGCAGATCAACCCAACCAGCTTTAATTTGGCTAGCTCAGGTGCCAGAGCCGTGAAGCCACTGGAGCGTGCACTTCAGTGCCGGCTAGCCCTGCAAGTAATTACCAGGGTTCCAGGTGGGCCTGTACGACCAGTGATGGCTGTGGCTTCCCGGCTCCAGGACCCAAGCTAGCTAGATGAAAGCTAGCTCAGGTATGTCTACATCCTTGCATAACACCCTGTGCTAGGAGCACACATGTACCCTCTTTGCCGCACCCTGCACGTGCCTTTGCTCTCTGCACTGCTTCGTCTGGCACCAGCGCTAAGCTCTCTTTACAAGGAAAACTGAAATTAGAGCAATAAATCAGAATGGCTGCACCCACTGGCCACTTAGCCCACTTCCCCTTTAATCATCCCTTTAATTAATTAGTCTTTCATGTGAGACTTCCCTTTATTTAAGACCCAGATTTCCCTCTCTCCGGGGTCCCTTCCCTTGCATCATCTCTTTGGCAATCTTTGCACCACAAGCCCTTTGTAGTAATTATTTAGAAATGTGTTACTATAAAATAATCAGCTGATCACACCGCCACCCTCCTCTGGCACCTTCGGTCACAGGATCACAACACGCTTTACAGTCATTAATCAACTGGGCCTTACAAGTGCCTTGCCACGTGAGAGTCTGTTATCCCCTACCCAGGCACTTTACAGATGGGGAAACTGAGGCACCAAATGGGGGAAATGACTTGCCCAAGGTGGCACAACAAGGCAAGGGTAGAGCTAGAAATAGACCCCAGGGAGGAATTCTGGCCCGATGGGAAATAATGGCAAAACTCCCATTGACTTCAACAGGGCTAGGATTTCACCTCAGGTCTGCTAACTCCCAATCCCATGCTTTAGCCACAAGACTATCCCGGCCAGGATCCTGGTCTTTTCCAAAGCTTTCATGCCAACATCCTGACTCTGCTCTGTTCAGTGCTGCCACACTTCGCTCCGTGGACGTGTCTGAGAGCTGAGGGGGCCAATGCAAAGACAGCACAGTGTGACGGGTTCGGTCACAGAGACCCCCTTGGGACTGTCACCTGCCATGCTGAGATTACCTCTGAGCCCATTTGCCCTGCCAGCTTTGGACTCCAGAACCCTGCCTTGTTAGTTCCAGCAGACATCTTAGGGGGAAACTAGGGGTTTTCTCATGACTGGCAGTCCCCTTTGTTCTGTTCCACCCCCTTTCATAGCTTTGGCACAAGGCAGGAATCTTTTGTCTCTCTGGGTCCCCACCCCGCCTTCTAAATGGAAAAGTACCAGATTTAAGATGGATTCCAGTATCAGGTGACATGATCACATGTCCTGTGAGACCCCCAACCTCCATTCTTCCTGGCCTGGCCCACAGGTACACAGGAAGGATTGCAAATAAACAGAGCCATTTACAACCAATTGTCCTAGTCAATGGGAGCCACTAGGATTCGTTAATGGCCCACACTTTGCATAGTTACAATAGGACCTCAGAGTTATACTTCATATTTCTAGCTTCAGATACAAGAATTATACATACATACAAATCGGAGGAATATATTCAGTAGGTGATAACCTGTGTTATGGTACCTTACAAGAGACTGTTGCAGAAAGCATATTCCAGTTACATCATATTCACTGGTTTCAGAGTAACAACCGTGTTAGTCTGTATTCGCAAAAAGAAAAAGAGTACTTGTGGCACCTTATAGACTAACCAATTTATTTGAGCATGAGCTTTCGTGAGCTACAGCTCACTTCATCGGATGCATACGGTGAAAAATACAGAAGATGTTTTTATACACACAAACCATGAAAAAATGGGTGTTTATCACTACAAAAGGTTTTCTCTCATTCACCCCACTCTCATATTCACTCTCATAAGCATACTTTCATAAAGCCTGTGGAGTGCAGCGTCACACACAGTTCCCAGCCTCACCTCCCGAAGCAAGAACAAGGGCAAGCGAGAGTCATTTTCCACTGGTTCCCTTCCCTCCGTTCCCTATGCCTGCCCGTCCGCAGCTCTGCACTGGCAGCCAGCCTGACTTCACAAGCAACACGGAGAATAGAACCGGGACGGGATTTTCCCTTTAGCAGGAAATGTCTCGGTTTACCTCCTGGAGTACCTTGGCTGAATCATCCTAATTCCCAGCCCTGGCCTGCAGCCTGTGCTGCCTATGGACGTGCCATATTCCACTGCCACTTCCTTCAGACAAAGCTCCAGGACGGGCGTCGCACTGTTGCGACCCATCAGTGGGGCCTGACGAGCCCTGCGTGGAGCTCTCCTTCACCCATCGCATTTCCTCGGCCTCTCTTTCTCTCCCCAGTGCTGCCTGGGCCCATCAAGACTCAGGAAAAATGCAACAGGGGACAGTGCGGGAAGCGTTCGTGGGGCACTGATTAAAGCCGGGGGGTGGGGGTGGGGGGTTGCCATCAGGTGTGCATCCCCTCCCTCCGCAGGCCCTGGTGCCGTTCCCTTTTGCAGCCGGCAGTGGCCAGTGAGGGGGCTCAGGGCAGAGTGGCAGGGCAGCCGCCCACTGCCCAGGGCGCAGGCAGGGATGCTCCAGGGGAGGCGCGCGGGGCAGCTGGCGGGGCCGGGAAAGAGACCCGGCCCCAAACGTTGGTGGAGCCGGGCTCCCGTGCCCTGCGTTTGCTGGAGCACGGGCACCACAGGCCCATATAACTCACCGGCCCTGCCTGGCGAGCCCAAGTCAGCTGACCCCAGCCAGCCACCGCTGTGCCACGGGTCTTTTCTTGAAGTGTAGACATACCCAGAGATTCTTTTCTGGCCCTGGGACGGGGCGTTGGTACTAATCAGAGCACAGGAGTAAGGGTATGTCTACACTTCCAGGGGGAGGTTACATTTCAGCTCCAGGAGATGTCCAAGCATTAGCTCTGATTAAGCTAGTGCACTAAAAAAGGAATGTACTGGGTGCAAGCAGCAGGAGGGACTAGGCCACCCCGAGTACATGCCCCTCCAAGACAATAGTTCAAAAGCACCTAAGTAACCTTGAAGCCTAAATCCCATCGACTTTCAGCGTAATTTAGGCACCTACGTTACTTAGGTGCTTTTGAAACTTTTACCCCGTGTGGAAATGCAAAATATTCTCTCGCCTGCGCCATTCATTGGCCAGCCCATTTTTCACAGCTTCCTGGATAGTAAGGCCAGAGGAGACCATTAAGATCTTCTAATCCGACCTCCCTCACAACACAGGCCAGAGACTCTACTGGGTCAGGCCTGCATCCAGCCCAGTAAGCCCATTTACCCCAGCGTACATTACATACTCCTTTATAAGAAAACAATTTGCTTGTGGCAGAAGGAGAAATGTCTGTGAAGGGACCCTACGACCGGAATGAAGAGCAGGGCTTTCTCCTGGCGCTTTACACCTGGGGCTTATGATGTCATTTGCAAAGCTGCCCGTTATATTTATAGGTCTTGTGTGTGTCTGTAATGGTTCCATTTCCGGGGTGGGGCAGAGTCAGAACGTGTCAGCTTCCCCCCGCCCCCCCATTAATGAAACTGCAGGACTCAGAGGGAAAGAGGAAAGGAAAAAAGGAAGTTGGGGTTGTAACACACCGCAGCCTGGGGGAAGAAAATACAAACTGCACTACCCTGCTTGCAATCTGTGTTAAAATTAGCAGCGAAAGGAAATGACAGTTTGACAGGTCATGGAAGTCAGCTAAAGTTGGAGCTCTCCATCACTTCTTTTTTAAATTTACCCTCAGTGGAGGGTGTAATTGGTCTGTGAGATTAATGCAGAGGGACCGGTATAAATGAAAGGTCATACTTTGTTGACATCCTGAAGTCAGACTATAGTCATCTTCTCCTCTCTGCCTTTAATTCCTTGTGGCTAGCTGGTTTATTTTTGATGGAAAGGAAGAGAAAAAATCGGATGTTTATCCTTCTAGGAAACTATCACTATCCTTTTTGTTTTTAATTTTAGACGAAGCGAAGAAAAGTTATCTGCAAGCGGCCTTTCAGTGCAATGTTCTGGAGTCTCATTTCCACTTAGGCCACTTTACACCAGTCTGGCAGTGCAAAGAGGCCATCAAGCGAGTGTAAATTCCCTTGATGCGGAGTTGAAGCACTCTTTACACAGCTAGAGAGGCCTTAGCTGAGAATCAGGGCCCAGCTGTCAGTGGTGTGCCTAAAACTGAATCAGGAGCTCTGGCTGTGTCTGCATGAGCGCTTTTGTTGGTGTAATTTATGTCTCTCAGGGGTGTGAAAAAAACACCCCGCTGAGCGAGGTAAGAAGCGCGGGTGTGGACAGCACCATGTTGGCAGGAGACACTCTCCTGCTACGGCTGCTGGTTGGAAGTGGTTTAACTATGTCAGCGGGAGAGCTCTCTGCCCTCAGCATAGCACAGATACACGAGCGATCTTACTGCAGCACAGCTGCATCCGAACAGCTGTGCCCCTGTGAGCTCGCGAGGGTAGACCTGGCGGATATCTATGCTGCAATCACGGGGTGTGATGGCTGCTCATTAGACGTACCCTAGCTAGCTAGCTAGCTCGGGTAGCGATAGCAGTGAATCACACCCCATGATTGCAGTGGAGACATACCCAGAGGTGGGATGTTACCTGGCTTGGCTGTGTCTTCACTGCATTAACAAAAATAAATAAATAACAGGTGTAGTTTTCATTGTGATTACTGACTGCCGATAACTGTCTCATTTGTAACATTCGAATGGAGAGGAGGTGCTGTAGTTTTCACCATGACATGGCCATCTGAGGTCAACCACAGGTTAAGGGCTATCGGGTTATTTTTAAAAACCTCATGGTTTTTAAGCCAACCTTATGATTTTTGCAGGGCGGGCTCATGATCTTTGAAGGTTCTGACTTGGCAATACAAGCGATGAGGAACCGGAACTCGATGTACAGCAGCCACTGAAAATATTAGAGGGTGGGGGGCTGATGTGGTCAGACATTCATTGGCTCATCAGGGTTATATGAGTTTGATAACTCTGGAGAAAGGGCAAGGACAAGACGCAGCCAGGGTGAGCTGGGTGAAACTGCATGGCTTGTAGGCTTGCAAAGAAAGTTATGACTGGGAAGCAGAGGAGATTTTCTGGTTTAAAATTTCTTTTCAGGCAGAATTTGGCTCTTTTTTTTTTTTTTTTCAGAGTAAATGCTGGGGGTGGAGGGGGTTGATTCTGTGTTCTATAGTAAATAGTTTTCCTTGGATGATTTCACTAAGTGCCCCCTCCACGGTCTGGGATGAGTTTCAGATGAAGGGGAGGGCAGATGACCAGGGTCGGGGATGCATCATTATGTCTCATCAGACTCTTCGGAGGCCTCGCAGTCACAGGGATAAGCTCCTGATGAGTGTGAGCCCTGCTTTCTAGAGAGTCAGCGTTCAAGGCCCAGTCCCGGTCTCTACTTCTCAATGCTGGCAGGAACTTACCCCGTACAGAAAGACACATAGAGAACACATGTACATCCACATACATAGATACACAAATGTGATGCGTACATATCTGGGCATACACAGAACATACAAAGAGACACACAGTACAGTACACACGTATAGTACATGCGCACAGACTGGGTGAAGTACACGTTGAATGCACAGTGCAGTACACATAGTGTGTACAGTACATACACACACGTACAGTACATACAATGTGGGTAGAGTACACATTGAGTGTACAGTACACACAATCTGGGTAGAGTGTACAGTACACACTGAGTGTACAGTACACACAATCTGGGTAGAGTGTACAGTACACATTGAGTGTACAGTACACACATGTACAGCACACACAACAAACACATAAACACATGTACAGTACATACGCACAGACTGGGTAGAGTACACATTGAGTGCACAGTGCAGTACACAGTGTGTACAGTACATACACACACATACAGTACATACAATATGGGTAGAGTACACATTGAGTGTACAGTACACACAACAAACACAAACACATGTACAGTACATGCATAAACAGATACACACATTACACATAGAAATATAGGTATGAGTTCGTGGACACTTGGGTCTCACGTACAACACAGACACAACTGTACAGGGGTACCCACTTACAACATAGCCCTGTTCTAACCACGGTATAACCTGTTTTGGCTTGGAGAACCAAATGTGTTTATAACCATGTTAAAGGACCCACACTATAGTAGATGGGGGCCCCAACCCAGCCATATCTGTGACTTCAATCTCTCTGTGCCTCAGTTTTCCCACCTGTAAAATGGGAATAAGATTTACCCTATGTTTTCAAGGGGATTGCAAGGTTTCATTCACTAATGCTAGTAAAGTGATTTGAGATGCTCAAATGAAAGGGGCTTGTATATAAGTGCAAAATTCTGCCTGTATGGGTACAACTGGCCTCACTGAAAATGTCCCTTGTTTTCATTGGGCCAGGACTTTACCCTGCTGGTGGAAGACACAGGGGGTTATAGTACAGAAACGCAGAAACACGTATTGAATAGTAGGAACATTGACCAGACTGTAACCACAAACTCTCACTTTGATATTTGTGAGAGCTTTGTTGCATGGAAAATATTAATTGTGGGTTTTGTTACTTTTTGATAATTCAAAAGAAAAACAAAAACGGAAGCAGCATACAGTCACCCAGCGCTGGCTCCACCCCCTTTATCACTCCTTCCATTCGCTCACAATCAGAGCAAGAGAAAAGAGAAGCTGTCTCTCTCTCTGCCTAAATGTAGAAAGTTTTGTTTCTAAATCAGTCCATGATGGAAAGGAAATACGTCACGTCCCGGGGGAAGTGGCTAGACTGTAGCAGCCACAAGCCCATTGCAAAGAACTGCAATGGAACAGGCTGACACTGAAATAGATTCCCACTTTGTTATTGTCACTGATATATTTTTTCAGTGCATGTGTGGGTCATTTTTAGCATCCAGAGGAAATTGTATTTGTATTTGTTAGTTTGAATTTCCATTGCAGTGGTTTCTGTTCTGGGGAGCAGGAGGAGGGGGAATGAGAAAATAGCCCCAAGGAAACTGAGGTGCAAATGTGTTATCGGTTCTTCAGAAACCCCTGAAGTCAATGGAAAGGCTTGTGTGTGAAGCCTGATGATTACTGTAATCATAGTGGGACTATAACATTTTGCTGGGGGCGGGGGGGTTGATCGTTCAGGGGGGTAAGTAGCAATTTGTAATGGGTATACATCCTGACCCATCAGTTACTGCCTGCACATCCCCACCGCAGTCACTCTCTCCAGTGCCAGAGATGCGTGCTTTTCTCTATACTCAGATCACGTACAGGGCAGCAGCCTGTGGCCAAGGCCCCAGTTCAGCTGTCCATCTCTGTTCAGTACAGCGCTTAAACACGTGTTCAACTTTAAGCATAAGCTTTGCTTTAAGCTGTGCTGCATGGGGGTGCATTGATGCTCAGATTTATATGCTAGGCTGAAGCCAAGGGGACCTACACGCTGTAGTCCACACAAGGGTAAATATTTCTGTTCATTTTAAGGGGTGTTTTGCATGATTTAGTTGGGGATTGGTCCTGCTTTGAGCAGGGGGTTGGACTAGATGACCTCCTGAGGTCTCTTCCAACCCTGATATTCTATGATTCTATGAGTCAGGCCTGTACAGTTTAGCCCTGTTTATGTACAAGGATCCCTCCCTTTCATCTAGCCCCCTCTGCATGGAGAGGCAGCCGCCATTGCAACCGGGCCAGCAATGCTGGGCCGTCGCTCAGAGTTACGCTGAGCCAACTTTCCGTGAACTCTGGTGGAGTTACACCAGGGATCGTTTTGGCTCAATATGCTCTTTGGACCCTGAAGGCCTTTTTTCTCCATTGCTCCGTGCAGTCATTTCCCCCTTTGAAAAGTTGGTGTAAAATGCTGCCCTATTGGAAAAGTGGAGGTTTAGACCCACTCTGCCCTGCAATAAGTGGCTACCAAAGTGCAGGCCAATGGTGAGTCAGGCCCTAACGCAGCAGGAGTAGACAGATAGATGATATTAATGAACAGACAGATGCAGAAGAAACCAAACGGCAACTCTCCAAGGGCATCCCTGGAGACTCAACATTGCACAGTATCAAGTAAATAGTAACAACAGCACTTTGCACCTCTCTCGTAGTGCCTTTTGTCTGAGGATCTCAATGCACTTAAACCATGCAACAGCCCTGGGAGGCAGGGAATCATGACCATTCCCATAGATTGAGAAACTGAGGCACAGAGAGATTTGCCGCTATCAAAGACCATATGAGCTGCCTACACACATTGTTCTCTCCTTCGTTATGCAGGCTTCCCTCCACGCCCACGTCCAGCTGGGCTAATAACGGATTGTAGAGGTCATTAGCAATTCCAAAAAATAAAACGAAAAATAAAAGATTCATTTCCAGTCAAATCCAAACAAAGACATTTTTTGAAACTTTTGGTGCATTCAAAAGTTGGGGGCGGGGAATCATTTTTAGGTCAAAGGAAACGTTTTTTCTTTTCAATTTGGGGCATTTTTTTACCATTTAAAAAAACTGTTTAGTAAATTCAAAGGAAATTTGAGGTGGGGGGGGAAGTCCTTTCAAATTAAAAAGAAACATTTAGAAAATGTCAAAAAAAAGTTTGTTTTTTGGAGCTTTTGGTTTTAATGAATAATTTGGCAAATGCTCAAAATGCCTCAGCATCCCCGAAACTGAATTTTTCGAAAAATTTGGAAGATTTATGTCATCCAATTCTAACCCGGGCTCCAGGATGGGAGAATGAAAGGCAGAGCTAGTATCAAAGTCAGCTTCTCAAAAGGTGCAGCATACACATGAAACTATGTCCTCTCTGGGTCAAATGCAATCCAGATGTATCTCCACTAAGTCAGGTGTCCCACAGGGAATTAATCTGGCCTCTGAGTCAGGAGTTCAGAGTGGCTATTAGCAAACCCAGCAGTGTCACCCATGCAGGGACTCAGGAATATAAGCCACTTGTCAATCAAACTTGCCACACACAGCTACCTGGAGATCTGACCTTGCTGTTGATTTGAAAAGAGGAAGAACCAGCTCCACTTTCCTCTTGCCTGTCTTCGCTGGGGCAAGGAAGTGGTTACGATGCCAGATTTACAATCATTTACCTCCTGACGGTGGGGCTCAGCTGGCTGCTGGTAATTGACAACTTCAGAGCTCACAATGGAAAAATAACAAAACAAACAGCACTTTCCCCGAAGTCTGACCCTTCCTCCATCATCTGGTGCAGTGGCAAAGCCCTTCAGAGTCAGTGCGGAGTGCTGTTCCCGCAGCGAGAGGAAAGAGGATTGACCCTAGTGGAGAAGCACTCCTGTCACCAGCAGGTCAATTGCAAACCCAGCTGTCCATTAGTGATCTTCCTTCATGTGGTTAGGCCACCATTTTTATGGGTGGCCACTGGTTTTGGGAGCCCCACCTCTTTGTCCAGCTTTAAGACTCATGGGGCCTGATTTTTCAGATCTGCTGAGCGCTCCCGGTTCCAGGCAGGTTCAGCTGGTGGCCATCGCATCTGGTCCCTCGTGGCTGTTCTGTACTGTGCGGGAACCCCACTGCAACCCAATGACTCATGTCAGAAGGTCTGTGAACATGAGTCTGGGATCCACCCGCAAACACTGATCTGCCTCAAAGCAAGGCAAAGCATCCGGAAAGCTGCCCTGAAGGATCAGCCAAGGACTGACACAAGGGAATCAATCTTAAAATGGCATAGAGCCAGCCTGGAGGCTCAATTCCATCTGTTTCCCCACACACGGGGGTGTGTCAGTGGGATGGGGGGGCGTATCCTTGGAAGGAGAAGGCAAGACAGAGTGCATCGTGCTCTTCCTGAGCCTGGGCTGGAGGAGCAGTCCCTAAGGAACCAGTGCAGCCAACATAACTTAGAAAAGCCCTTAGGGTGCTCTGAGTTACACAGGCCCAGGATTAGGGAGCAGAAAGGTGGCTTAAAAACACCTAGCTTTAAAATAGCGATTTTCATCCACAAATCTCAACGCACTTTACAAAGCAGGTCAGTATCATTATTCCCATTTTACAGATGGGAAAACTGAGGCACAGAGTGAGGATGTGACTCGGCCAAGGTCACCTAGCAGGCCAAGAAATCAGGAAGAGAACCCAGGCCTCCTAAGTCCCAGTGCAGTGCCTGATCTGCGTGGCTTGGAGCACGCATTACCCTCCAGCGTTCCACATCTATCGGATGAGTAATCCAGCCACAGCTGAGGGCTGAGTCCTCTTTCATCTCCTTCTACCTTGAGCCATCCAGGCTCTTGCCCAGAGAGACTTACGGGGAATCTAAATCATGCACCAAAAATATAACAGTTTGGATTTTTTTTTAAAAATTGTGAGCTTGTAAAAAATTAATATACTTATGGTAACCAGGAGCAGCTCCCCGCAGCACATATGGCTGGGTGTTTCTCTCTGAAACTGGGCTATAGTTCAGAGGAAGTCTGCGCTAAATGCGATTCCTAAGTCAGCAGGGTAATAATTACCGATTTTTAACAATTACTGAAATAATTACCATAATGAAAATCTCAACAAATGGCTCAAGGGTGAGCAGCCTCAGGTACCTTCCCTTGATGGAAAACAAGAGCAAGTTCTTTTTAAGTGTGTTATTGGCTTTGATTATGGTGCGGCTGGGTCCTCAGCTCGCCCCTGGAGGGTGGGGGGTACAGGGACTCTGAGCCGCAGGCATAAGAAGGAAAGCCTTTGTGAGGTGCAACAGTGTGTGAACTTGCTCTGGGCAGGTGAGGGTGAGCGTGCCTATTCTTTAAAGAGCAATGCCGGCCCCGATCCTGCCCTGAGATCTTTGCAAGCCAAGGCCTGCACCCACTGAAGAAGTGAAGCTGTGAAGTCATTGCTTGGTGCAGATGCAGCGAGATCGTTGCAGAGCGTCCCCGGCATCCACTGGGGTCAACGGAGCTCCGTGCAAGTGCAGTGCGATCTCTGCAAAGCCCATCCCTTCCCCCCCCCACCCCCCCGCACTGAGGTCACTGGCATTCCAAGGGCCTCTGCCTGCATGGATCTCACTACAGGATCAGAGCATCAGTGCCCCATCTTGCAAACCCTTGTTCACATGAGTAATCCCATTGAAACCAGTAGTGCTACTCATGTGAGCAAGGAATACTTACATAAGGAAAGATTTCCAGGATCAGGCTGTTGATGATGACCTGAGCACATAGCAATATGATCATAATAATACATTAATACCTGGCCCTTCATAATATCTCCCATCTGAGGATCTGTAAGCACTCCTCAAACATTCACTGAAGTAACCCTTTCTGTACCCCCATAGAAGTAGGTAGGTATCATTATCCCCATTTACTAATGGGGAAACTGAGGCACAGAGCAGCTAAGGACAACATTGTCCATTTAGGGTGCCTTGGTTTTAAAGAGAAAAAGAGGACTTGTGGCACCTTAGAGACTAACCAATTTATTTGAGCATGAGCTTTTGTGAGCTACAGCTCGCTTCATCGGATGCATCCGATGAAGTGAGCTGTAGCTCACGAAAGCTTGTGCTCAAATAAATTGGTTAGTCTCCAAGGTGCCACAAGTCCTCCTTTTCTTTTTGCGAATACAGACTAACACGGCTGTTACTCTGAAACTTGGTTTTAAAGGTGAGACATCTGATTTATTTCAGACGTGCTTAGTTATTGGAACTCCAACTGACATCATCTCGAATTGTGGGTTCCCAACACTTTCCAAAAATCAGGCCCAAGGTGTCTCACATTAGGCTTCCAAAACTGGAGACACCCAAAAGTAGTGGACCATTTGGTCTTAAGAAGCTTGCCCATGGTTAACACAGCCAGTCAGTGTCAGAGGAAAGATTAGCACGGCACTCTCTGATTCTCAAGCACATGCCTTCACCTCATGACCACCTTTCCTATTTATAGTCACGTAAAATTGGGGGTTGGCAAACATCTTCAGTCAGATTTGGGGTTCCGAGTTCAGGGTGGTTCAGACCCAGGCTCGAGTTTATCAGAACACCAAAAGCTTGAGGAGTTGGAATGAAAGTTCCCATTTCTCATGGCAGCACTGGTGGCATGCGGGAAATCCCTCAGGTCAGTGTTAGAGCGAGTGGGAAGAGAGTGGCAGAGGGGATCCAGTTAAAAATCAAACTTGGAAGCAGTCCGACAAGCTGAACTATGGAGTCACAAAGTGACTCAAGAAATCACACTGCTGCTGTTCCCTGCACTGGGGAAATGAGTGACTGGAATAATACATGCATCCGATGAAGTGAGCTGTAGCTCACGAAAGCTTATGCTCAAATAAATTGGTTAGTCTCTAAGGTGCCACAAGTACTCCTTTTCTTTTTGCGAATACAGACTAACACAGCTGCTACTCTGAAACCTGGAATAATACCGTGTATTAGGTTATTACCATTGTGGCAGTCCTGTTAAAGGGGCAAATTATCCCTTGAGCCTCCTTTTTGAAAAAAATAAAATAAAAGCTTAATTTTTATTGAAACAATTCACAGTAAAAAATGTCGGTGGGAAATACAGACGCGCCTTCAGAGCAATCCAAGGTTCTACGTAGGATAATGAGAGTATCACAAAACTGCAATCATCCCAGCCTACTTGGGAGGCTTCTGCCCTTCAGTAGTCCTTAGAACAGAGAAGGGGTGCCCATTCTACAGCCATGCAAGAACAGAGAGCGTATCTCTCTGTATAGAGAGAACAGATCAGCTTATTCATCTGGTTGCCCCTTTGAAAAACGTTTGTCCTTTTGCCCCAACCTGGATGCACCGCAAGCAAAAGCTCCTGATCTGCAGAAGCCAGAACTGGCTTTGAGTTTCCAAATCATTCATCTGGACATTACCAAGCACAACTGACAGGACTGTTTGTTTGCTTCCTGCCAGCTGTATCTCACTAGAGCAAAGCCACCGATGGAAGAGGTTCGCTCACGCCATTTCCTGCTTTCAGCAGAAGCGGATTCAATTTAATTTTCTTGCGTGTATTAATTGAGACCAACGCTCTTAAGTTGGCCCCACGAGGTGGAAAAGCAGAACTGGAGAAACACACAAATGCCCTGCAAACAGTCTGGAATCCTAACTATAGAGATCTGACTTGATATAGGCACATGATTTATTGATTACAGCTCATAATTCAATAGGTTCTCGGCTACCATAGTGGATTGCACCAATGCATATTCAGCAATATATAAAACTAGACAGATTCAGTCTCTTCATATTTCGAGTGTGATTTCTTGATACTAAAGTGTTCTCTCAGTCTATTTCCAAAATTTTCCTTTGCCAAACTCTTTAGAGCACTTAAGTATTTAATGTTAAAGATCCTGGCTGAGATACAAAAGCAATCACGTGTCACACAGCAAATAAAGCAATTTCCCAGATTGAAATACAGAGAACTAGGCAGGTGCACCCGCACCCGCACAGAGAAACATGTATGGACACAGAAGCGAGTGATGCACACACACAGAAACCCATGCACAGGGACACTTGCACACACAAATTCACAGGATACACACACACTTTCCTCCACTAGAACTCCAGACCTGTGGGAACCTGTCACACTCGGGAATCTGCAGCATAGCAAGTCGACAGAAGCTAAATTTGGCCTTCAAACACCCTCATGCTTTTACAGTCATGTCTGCAGTGGGCCCATGTAGGTCCATGGTGCAGACCTATCGTCTGGCAACTGGAAGTACTGCCTTGCTGATGGCCAAAAGGAATTGGGTTACGTAGTTTCCAGCCTTCCAATTTATCACAAGTGACCTGGGATCCACAGCTGATTACAGCCAGGGTAGGGATCTGGAGAAGGGAATCTGAGTGAGACCTGGGACCAGCAGCTAAAAGTGATTTACTTGAGAATCAGTTACACTGTCTTCACCATTGATCGTTGTGCCAGCTCTGAGTGCAATGGGATCCTGACCCTGGGGTCTCTCTAGGCACCATTGTGTTAGCAGGAGGATTAATAATCATTAAATAATGTTCCACATGCACCTCAGAAGAATGCAGATAGACGACAAGATCTGTAGAGCTGCATAGACAGGGCTTCCCTGCAGCCTTTGGGACAAGGCTAGGCAGAAGGAGGCCCCAGGCTTCCAGGAATCTCATCAACAGGCAGGCATCACCTGATTGCAACTCTGGAAAGCTTCTTTAATCATCTCCCTCACCTGGCGCAGCCTCTTGGCCCTTAACTGACTCCATGGCTGTCTTCAGATTCCGTCTCCTCTCCCTGGTCTAGGTACCCTAACCCTCACGCGAAAGAACCTATCTCTCATTCAGCCTCAGGGTTGGCCATTGTCCTCAAACTCCCTGCCTTTCCATGTCCTGCCCTGTCCAACATCTAGAGATGCTGTCCACGTGCTCTGCTGGAGGATACGGGATTGGTATGAAATATCTAGGTTCCCCAGAACTGTGGCTTTGAACCTGGGCAGAACCCATTCAGCCCATGATTCTGAGCTCTAGGCAGTTCCCTGCATATGAGTCTTTTGGATAAGGCTTTCGAACCCCAAGGTTCTGCGTGGACACTAAAAATTCCAGGGCATTTCTTATAAGAATCAAGATTTGCCCAGTGTGCTTGGCCAAAGTTTCCCTCTTCACTGAGTGCTGCGCAGCGTGCTGTGGCCAACTCACCCCAGAGCTGGTTGCATTTTAATGATAGTTTGTGAAATGCTGTTGAGTCCTCTGGGATGAGAAACCCAGATAGAAATGCAAACTATATAACTCACTTCCAACAGCCTAGAGAGGCTGCAATGGGCTGGGATGCAGATTGTGATATTTTTATCAGAGGGCTGTTAGAGATGAATTGCATCAGGATTTTGTTTTCCCACTTAGCCGAAGGAAAAGATCACTGAAGCTGTATGTTATTTATTATGTACTCCAGGGATACCCACATTTTAGGATACCAGGGAGGACCTTGTTCTGTTCTATTCTGTTCTGTTCAGGTTCTTATGCCAGGCCCATCACCATGGTATCTGAGCACCAGGAACTCATTAGGAAGCCCACACTTTACCTGCTTTGGATATAAATACACACATCCTTAACTGAAATGTAAACACACTCCAGCGTTTGGTTGCTCCTGGATCTTCCTTGGCAAATGAATGGAATTTGCTTGCTGCTACTTTGCTGGTAATGAAAGCTGGCAATTGATCAGCTCTGTCCCCCTCTCAGAGTTACAAGAAAGAGGCAGCCACAGGCTGTGTGTTAAGACTCAGTGGGATACATGCTGGGAGCCCTGGTCCACTTAATTCTTGTTTTCTTTGCTTACGTCTTGTCGGTTTTCTCGTATTCTTTTCAATTCAGATTGAATAAGGAGGCCCCTTTTGGGACCTAAGCAAGGTTCCTCCATCCCCATATCCAGAGGGAGCTTAATGAGAAGCCACAGAAAGCTTCCCAGTGTAGAACTGAAATGGCACCCCAGCTCTCTCACCAGAAGAAAATCTACAGTAGTACCATCCAGAATTACAGAGGCAGGACCTCATCCTGAACAGAAGGCTTAATGGGGCAGCCTACATCTCCCCAGCTCTAAGTGGAACCAGGCCTCGCGTCCTGGACCCACCATCCTCGCTTCCTCTCTTCATCCATAAGCTGTAATTAAACAGCCCTGCTGCCTGCTCCTGGCTCTTAATGTGGATCCTGTCACATCCATCAAAGGCATGAAAGCAAGGGAGAGGCTGCAGAGGAACAGAAGGGAGCTCATGGGTTCCTTCTTGGTGGCAGGATATAGAAAGCTTCAATCTGAACCCTGATAAACCACCATCTCCTGCTTACGCCCTCCCCACAAAATAAATAAATCAGGAAGCAAGGGATGGAAGAGTCCACCAGAATCACAGAATGCTGAACCCTAATCTCCCTGCTGGCTTAAAGCTCACGTTCATGCTCCTCTGTTATAACTAGCTGTGGGCCAACCATAGTCCCTTCTCCTGGTGCAGCACCTTCCATTGATGATTGCAAAATGCTTTCCAGACATGAATGCAGAAAACTTCACTTCCCCCCTATGCAGCAGAACAGCCCCAGCATTATTATCCTCATTTCATAGTGAGGCAAGCTGAGGGGCAGGCAGGTTCTGAAACCACTGGTTTTGGGTGGCCAGTGTAAGACATCCCCATCCCCACCCCAGGGGCTTGGCTTTGCAGAGGGCAGGACGCACACAGCCCCCGTTGAATTCAAATGCAGCTGCAGATTCTGAGCATCCTCTGAAAATCAGGGCCAAAGAGTCTCCGAATAAGAGGTCTTCAGAATCAGAAGTCAGTGGCATGCGTGCTTTGCCCCGCATGATGCAACAAGTCTGTGAGGCATCCAGGAATAGAACCCAGGAGTCCTGACTCCCAGCCCTGCACTTTAACCAGGTTGTGCTCCCACTCTTTTGAGGTGGCAGGATGCCCTCAGTAAATCCTGGGCCACTTGTGCTTATTCCACATACTAAGTCATATTTCCACACCGTGGTGGGCAAACTGTGACTGGGTGTTTAAGTGTGTGTCTTTCTTGTTGTGCCTTTCCACCACCTCCATGCTGGTTTAAGAGCTGCTATGTTTGGCTCCTTGTGGCAGTGAGAAAAATCTAATTCTGGCTGTGTCCATTGAATGAGGGAAATAGAATGAGGAAGCCTCTATCTGTGGTTTTGCTAAGGGAACTTTGATTCAGGTGAAAAAGGTATTTCACTCAACAGCTAAAGAGATACAAAATGTATTACAAGGACAATTAGCGGAATAAACGGTAACTTCAGAATCACTGAGAGACAGTTTTTTCAGTGAGTGTGACAAGTGACAAAGGCTCCTATTCAATATAGATTCTGCACTGCCATCAACATCATATCCGAACACCTTGCAGCTGTGCATTAAGCAACATCACTGACATCTGTCACGTGGTTTGTTCTCTCTCTCATCCTCTCCCCAGAGGGAGAATAGCATGTGCAGTGGAGGTTCTGACAGGGGTTTGTTTTGGGGTTGTTTGCTTTTAGATGTCCATGCCGCCATGTATTTTTGTTCAACAAGGACAGGTTGAAGAAGCGCACCCTATGCTTGGAGCAGGTGTTTAATGTAATGTGTGCTAGGTTATTACACGAGAGGAATTCATGCTTGAAAAACTAAACTGGCTCTTTATTAGGAGAAGTGTTTACAGAGATGCTGCAACTAAAACCAGCACTCAAACCATGTGCACACAGACTGCCGCCTTTGTGCCTCCTCCAAATTCTTCCTTCCTGCAACCCGTGCTCCTCCCTCCAAGTTCCACAAAGGTTGCTAAGTCTTGCCTTTTACCTGACGTGGTTTCTTAACACTGCTTTGCTGCTGATCCTGTCTATTCTAGTTTCAACGGGTGTAAGGATGCCTTTTTTTTTACAGGCTTGCCAGTTCCTTCATCAGTGGGTCCAGTAGAGCTAACGGAACTCTGCATTTTGGCAGTCTCATGGGCTGCACAGAGGGGTGTGTTTCTAACTGCAGCTTGCCCTCTAAGTACCCATCTCCTTGAATTCTGTTAGCGTATTGGTCAGGCTGTATGGGGACTGTTTTCTGTCCACTTTCACACTGAGGATATCCTGGTGTTTATTGTGATCAGATCCATGCCTTGCTGCCCACAGTGCTATGTGGTGTGTCAGCTACTACACACTCAAGCGGTAAGATCTCTTGTTCCATTGGTTTCTTATCAGCAGCCTGCATTTGCCCACTGGCCTTAGAATGGTTTTTATTGTACATCACCAGCACTTTGTCACATTTATCCAGTCTAATATTGCTGCGTATGAGTGTTGCTGGAATATATTGCAGCTGACTCCATGATCAAATCAGTTGTTGACCTAATGGCATAGTTGCAAATAGGGGAGTGGAATGGCTGGCAGCCTTCTGCAGTGCATGTACATTAGCAGTCTGTAGATTAAGTCACATTGCAATTCTCCTCCTTTACACTGGAAGGCCCTGTGTCCTCAGTCACTGCCTGTAACTGCTGCTTTTTTCTTCCTGAGGTAGCTGTGGCATTGGAACATAAAGTGGGTCTGTTTTCCACATACCTTATCCTGTTGCCCATGAGCTGGGCATTGTTATTTTTGCCTTTTGTGTTGCTTTCCATAAAATAGATACTGGACCGTGATGGTTACACTGTTGGACAGTCTGTCTCTACCCTGCTTCCTGGGTTCCTTTAGCTTGAGCCTGCATACTTGATCTGCATTAGGGGCTGTCATTGTTTTGATCCTGGATAATGTAGCTGCCCTGGGTAATTCAGCTATTTGGAGGCATTTCTCTAGAGTTAGATCTGTTTGTTTCAACAATCTCTTCTGTAAACTAAGATCAAGTGTCCTACAAATGATCCTGTCTCTAGTTAGGGAATCTTTAAGGTCTCCAAAGTTACATGTGGATACCAGAGTTCTCAGCTCTGCAATGTACGTATCTATTCACTCTTCTGCTTCTTGGTTTCAGGTAAAAACAACGAGGAGTCCTTGTGGCACCTTAGAGATTAACAGTCTCTCTCTCTCATTCTTTCTGGTGTCACAGAATTCATCAAATCCCTTTTTCAGCAGTTGCAGTGTTTCAGGCATTATGCCTGGCAACAGTGTTTCACTCACTTCTCCTCTGTTTTGCCCAAAGAGGTGGAAAAAAAGCTTTTCCATCTTTTTCTCATCTTTGTCCCCCATGGTCAGCTCTGTACACAGCCTAAATTTTGTTTCCATTGCTTCCATGCTTGTGCAAGGTTTTTTGTCTGGAAATCAAACATTCCCAGTGATTTAAGTCCCTCCATGCTGCCTGTTTGTTGTGTTTCTAGGTGCTGCTCTGTTTGCCTGTTAATAATACTCTCTGCTTTGCTGTAGGATTTGCTAGACCACCACTGCTACCATGATCCATGTTGCATGCTGGGTATTAGCAAGAGAGGACTCTGTGCTTGTAAAACTAAACTGCCTCTTTATTAAGAGAATTATTGACATAGATACTTCCACTTCATCTAGTTTTCTAGCCATGTGCACACAGACTGATTTCTTGGTGCCTCCTCCAAACTCTTTCCTCCTGCAACCTGTGCTCGTCCTTCCAAGTTCCATGCAGGTGGCTCCAAAAAGTAGTGAGGTTTGTGACGCTCCTCAGTTCCTATGGGAGTTTGTTCCCTCATCTCGAATCAGCCCCCAAGAAAGTTCTGTCTCCTGCACAGCGGAGCTTTACCCTCCTGCTAAGAAGTTGTGCCTGAGAAGTGGTGTTGTCTCCCAGAATCTAAGCTCTGGGTTAGTTGGCAAAGTAAAGCATTTTATTCAAAGATCTGACATCTCCGTGGGCATTTCATCTGCATTTCATCCTGCATTTCATCCTGGGGCCTGTAGTCTCTGTGAGCCGCATCTTAAGGGTGATGGCAGCTGGATCCTGCTCCATTTTAAATCAATGAGGTGGGGCTCTCAGACACCCAGCAATTTATCAGTGTGGTCCTCAGCGTATTGAAATTCAGGTACCCCCTTTCCCTGATTGGAGCGAAGGAGTCAGGGCTCTCTGTGGAGGATGGTCTCAGGGAGCAGCTGGAGGTTTTGGTGGCCAGTGGAGGGTCCCATTGCCACGGACTGCTGCTTCTGAGTATTGGGGGAGTCGAAAGTTCCCTGCAGAGTTAGGAAAACTCTTGCTGCAGTATCAACAACTGAGCACCAAAGGAAGCCTCAAGGGAAGCGTCTCTCTGTGTGTCCGTGTGTATTGGGAAGCATGTGTGTCTGTCTGTGCGTCTCAGTGTGTATGTGTGCACCGTGGGAAATGTGTGCCCGTGTGTCCTTGTGTCTTGGGACGTGTGTGTCCTTGTGTATGTGTCCGTGTGTTTTGGGAAGTGTGCATATGTCCAGCCCCCTCCTGCATTGCCTACACACTCCTCCCCGTCTGAGTGGCTTCTTTCTCGCCTTTGCTAATACAGTTGCTGCTGCCAGCCAGCTGCTAGTGCTGCCACCTTCAGGGATCATCCCTCCCAGCTGCAGACAGAACTTTCACTCAGCAGCATTTCCTGCACAGCTCTGGACCTGAAACGGAACTGGTCCTGGCGTCCCAAGCACTGCCAGGTCGCTGCTCCGCTCCCATGGCCTCAGCTCCCCCTGCCCAACGGCGTCAGTGAGATGGCCTTGCCGCTGTGATTAAATGAAATGGAGCTGTCCCTTCCCGATGAGATCCTGCACTTGGATGCCTGACAAAAGACCAGCCTGTCTTCTGGATCCTGGGACTCCTCTTCTGGGAAGAAACGCCCCAGTCGAGTCAGGAACAAGAAGCCAAATCAGGAAAGTCATCCTGCTGGCATGGAATGACTGGATAGTTAGGGGAGTGGGAGATCCAGCAATCCCATAACCAGCCTCATGCTTTACCTCTTGTCCTGACATGCAGTGTTCATTTGCACTCATATTCTGGCCTACCTGAGGTCATAATGGGATGGGAGCATAAGTCATCCAAGCAGCGGAGGGCATGTAGTTTCCCCAGGTCAATCAAGAGGGTTATGTTAAAAACAGCCCAGAGCATGCCCTCCATGTCTTGATTCAGGGAAGATATGTAGAATATCCGCTCCATGGGGTTTGAGAGAGTCAACTTTGGGTAGTTGTACACCATGGTTCCCTCCACTCTCCCCCTCCCCCCCCCACCCTCGGCTATGGTTTTCCCGGCAAGCGTGTAGCTTGAAGCCAGAATTTGGCCCACAGATAGTAAGGAATAAATTATTTTGTGGTATAACTCCCTTGAAATTACACTCGGGATTAATATAGCCCTAAATCGCTACATTATTATTGTTATATATGAAAGCATGTTGTGCCCATCACCATGGTATCTGGGTGCCTTACAAAGCTACACATACGGTTACGTGTAGAATCAATTGCTGTGGTCATAACAGCTGTACTGAATGAGATATCTGGACAGCCCAGGATACAGGTCCCAGTGGCCACCAGCTCCGCCTGTCAGACGAAAGGTTGACCTGTCCTTGTTTCTTCTGACTGAACATGGCAAAGTTCATTTTCTTTTCATCAGTCACAAGCTCTCCCAAACTACAGCTGTATTATCTCCGACCCATCACCCAAGGTGATGTCAGGAAATGAGTCACAGGGACATTAGGTGTGCTGCACATCATTGGTTTGGAAATCCCAGTGCCTGCTGACCCAGATGCTTCAGAAGAAGGCAACAATCCAAAACAGTTCACCTCTCCAGCTGTGCAGTGGGAGCCTTGGGGAACTGGTGGTGCTCCTCCAGAATTCAGTGGTGTCTGTCTAACTATCCCACGAGGAGCATCCAGCAGAGGTGCCTTTTAATGAAGGGATAGGTGACAGACTTGCTTCAAAGCCTAGTGTAGAATGAAAAGCAAGAAAGAGAAATCGACAGTGGTTGTCAGGAAGAGCTGGCATCGCAGCCACCATGTCATTATAATCCTTTCTGGTGGCTCTCAGTTCCTGCCTCTCTCCCTACTGTAAACAGAGCCTGCCGCAGCCATTCAGGCAGGCGAGACAAGCTGTCCCGAAGCTCAGACATGAAATGACGGACTCTAGCTTCCTCCTCTGGGCTCTTTTTGTCCCGCTGATGTGATCCTATGGTTTGCAAAGTGAACAGTTTGGGGCCCTGAAAAATAAACACACCCTATTGCCTTGCCCACCTGGTGGTTTCTGAGGGCTTAAAGATTCAATTCAGGCTCCCTTTTGTTCTCCTTTTCCCCTTCTCAGGGCAGCTTGAGAAAAAGAGTTTGTATAAAGTGACTACCAAGGCAGCCGCCACCAAACATGGCCCAGAGTCAGCTGTCTTAGCAGCTTTCTCAGGGCCAGGTGCAGAACTTGACGGAACAGGTGCAGAACCAATGCAGAAGTTCAGAGCCAAAAGTCTCAGCATTCTGTGAATACAAGAGTCTGAGGCCTAGTATCCCAGCATTCAGGGTCAGAGATCTCAGCAACCTGTCAATACAGGTGACTCCGTCTCCTCACAATATGGAAATGCACAGCCATGTGCTAGGAACATTCCAAAAACTCAGAACCATTATGGGAAGTTCACCACTTGAACCAAATTCCCTGAGAAATAAGAAGGCATAGAGGGACATGAGGGGAGTCTTCTATTTCTGTCTCTAGGGACATTGTTGGTAGGGGCCATTTCTGTCTATTCAGGAAGATGATTGTGGGGCTCTTCTCTGTGTGTCTACATGGTGGCGTGTCTCTCTCTATAGAAGATCAGTCATGCTATTCTCTCTCTGTATGTACTTTTTAGTTGTTACTTAGATGACAAACTAATTAGTTCCCCTTTTAAAACCCCCAGCTGTGCTCTGTGAATACCCTCAGCAGCATTCTCTTTCTCCCCTTGCTCTGCACCTGCAGGAGTTTCAGCAGAACGAGCAGTACATGAATCACCTCACACCTTCCTGCACAGATCAACTTCTGCTAAAATTGCTGGGCAGCGGCAGGGCTCACGGTCACAAGACCGAGAAAAGTTAGGGAACTCACATGTCAGCTGACAGCCAGAGCCCACACAGCTCAGAGGTAAAGGCACTGCAGGGTTATTAATATTCAAAGTTTGCATTTTTGGTGGTGGTGGCTGTCCCCAGATCTGCAGAATTTTGCACTTGCGTGCTAGACCCTTTCATCTGGGGAATCACAAACTACTTTAAAAGGGTGAAAAAAGGATGGTTTGGTCATTAGGGTACCAGCCTGGGCAGTAGAAGACTGGGGCTCAATTCCCTGCTTTGCTATAGACTTTCTCTGTGCCCCAGTTCCCCATCGACACAATGGGGCTAATAGCACTGCCCTACCTCAGAGAAACGTTGTAAGGTTAAACACATGAAACATACGGCAGTGACCAGTCACCAGTATGGTAACATGATCCTCTCAACCCCTGTGTAACAGGGAAGGAAACCTAAGGTACAACCAGGTGCAATGACTTGCCCAAGGCCACATGGCCTTCAAGTGACAGAGCCATGAATAGAACCCAGGTGTCCTGACTCTCACTTCACCCCTCTTCTCTAACTATTTAGCCATACTGCAACAGGTGGGTTTCCTAGGGCAACAAAATATTATGGGTAGTAAAATATCTAGTGCCTAGTGATTGTGTAAGAGAATGGAGGGTTGGGAAAGGAGGTTATTTTTCCAGTTTGTCTAGGGCAGCAAAACTTCCTGGCACCAATGCGAGCGACATCAGAGAAGTTTTTTGAGGTTGACATGGCGCCTGGATTAGATGCTGAGTTTGAGGTTATGTCAGTTTCTCTCTCCATGCTTCATTAACACAGAGAATTTTTTGAACACGGAAGAAAATAATGTTTGGGGGGATTTCAAGCATGTGGATCAATGTTATTAAATTATTATTATGCATTTGTATTACAGTACTGCCCGGAGGTTACAATCAGCATTGGGGTCCCTTTTTGCTAGGCATTGTACAAACACACAATAAGAGACAATCCCTGCCCAAAGGATCAGAATCGATGACCCTTTTTTGCGGTGGTTTCATGTACACACGCATTAGTGAAAGTATACAAAATCATAATTAAAGCCTCTCCATTTTCACATATATTTGTCAATAAACATAAAGAAGTTGTCAGCAAATAAATGCGAAGCTGAAAAAAAACATTTTTCATTTCCCCCCGTGCTGCTCCCCACACAACTGCCGCATTGAGATATCCCTACAATGTAAAACTGCCTAGGAGCAGAGGAACAGCTGACAGCTAGACAAACCAGGTGCTATTTGAAAACAGCTCAGGAGTTTGGGGTTGCATGTATCTTTTCCTCTTTTGTTTAAACGTGGGCCTTCTCAACCCAGGAAAATTGCACTAGTTTAACTTAAATTGTTCAGTTAAGCCAATGTAAACTTCCGAGTGGATACTCTGATTTCAGCTTCAAAGTATCTTATTACAAGTTATCTTAAACCAAAATAAACCACTCTTAACCAAAATAAGTATGTCCACGCTGGGATTTACACCAGTCGGTTTAAATACACAGCTTAGGTTAAACTGCTGCAACTTTCTTGTGTAAACAAGCCCTAACGACTCAGTAGGCTCTGAACCATGCAAGGCAGGCTTTATCAGTCAAACCAGAGTTTCCATATGTTTGTATTATTAGTGGGAAATATTTTTTTCTCTTTGCAAGAACTTGGTAATGGAGAACTCCAAGGCAAGGGGTGTGGCTAGCAATGTGAAATGAGTTCGCAAACTAGCTGATCCATTGCCCCTCCACCCACTATAGACTCATCATCTCCCCAGGCAGGTAACCACATTGGTTGGTACCATGTGGAACAAAGCCAAGACGGGCTGGGCTGCCTGGCACTCACATGGATGCAGGGCTGGAACCTGCCTTTCGCCATCTCGTAGGGTGAGGACCGCTGGGCCAGTGCCTGCTTGCTCCTGCACAGTAATTAGGAATGAAAGTCTCATCTGTGCCTGCCAATAAAGCAAACGCTCAGCCCCTCCACTATAAAATCTGGTGTGGCTTTTTATTGTTATTTATTATGATGCTGCATTTGGCAGTGGCGGAGGAGAGGCAACCCGGGTGCTAGAGTCGAAGGGGGAGTCCTGATCTGCACACCCTGACCCACCTGTGTGGCTGCTAAGTTCTTGGAAGTCGGGGTGAGGGATCAGGCCCTCTTTGAGGAATCCAAGAGCATCATTTCTGGGAAGTATTTTTATATAATATAGGACAGGGCATACACTGCAATCTGATGCATTTCAGACACACACACACCCTGCCCCCAAATCTGCCCATCAGAAGACTCCTTAGGAACCAAAGCTAAAAAATGCTGTGTCTGGAGGGGGGGCAGAATTTTTAGCAATTTAGAAATTTAGCAGAAGCAATTTAACCCACTGGTCAGTGTGTTATGTGATCTCCCTCTGGGCCAGAGCCATGGGGACTGTGTGTCTGTTACAGCCCCTAGACACGGAGACTGGTTTTTTAGTTATAGCTTTTAGCTCCGGAGGTGCCCTGTTCAATCCACAGTGGGTCAGCTAAAATGGCAGCCATCACACAAGCAAAGTCCCACTCCATCCCACACTTTGCTTTGAAGACTGTGGGAATGGAAATCCCAGTTATCTCTGTATGAGTTTAGTGAGAGGGTGAAAAAGATCCTAACCCTTCTATTTTTTTCTGCCAAAGAGCCACATATTCCTTGTACCACTAATGATTTCCTATTCAAAGGTGGGACTATGTAGTTTATAGTATCATAGTTTGTGTACATAAGGCTTTCCAGCCACATCATAGTCAAGGGACCCGATTCTGATTTCCTTTACACCAGCATAAATCTGGAGCAACCCCTTTGATTTCAATGGAGCTACTCCAGATTTACACCAGTGTCACTAACAGTAGAATCTGGTTTAAAGTCCTTCTCCCAAGGAGTTTATAATCTAAACTGAACAACTGAGATACACAGTATAATACAGTGATTCTCAAACTTATGTACTGGTGACCCCTTTCACATCGCAAGCCTATGAGTGCAACCCCCCTTACGAATTAAAAACACTTTTTTATATATTTAACACCATTATAAATGCTGGAGGCAAAGCGGGGTTTGGGTTGGAGGCTGACACCTCATGACCCCCCACATAATAACCTCACGACCCCCTGAGGGGTCCCAACCCCAGTTTGAGAACCCCTGGTATAATAATTCAGATACAAGAGAACTCAAAGATTGGGAGCTGAGCCCTCTGTTCCATATGGAGCCATAAGGACTGCAGGAACAGGCCATAGTCAGTGCAGGGAACAAAGCTGGAAGGAGAAAAGAATTGGTTCCTTAAAATTCTGCTGCATCTGTCCCCAAGACAGTGGGAAGGGGGAGCGTTTGGTGCCATTCCCGGAAGGATGCCCTATGATGTGTCATAGCCCCCACTCCCATAAGCTGGCTACATCCATTCTGCACAGGGCAGGGTAGTACATGGCTTAGTGTTTTATACTTCAGGGTGTTCAAGGAGCAGAATCAACACCACCTGCCTCCCCAGCTAGACCAATGGAGCAGGGTGACCAGACAGCAAGTGGGAAAAATCGGGACAGGTGGGGGCAGGGAAATAGGCACCTCTATATGACAGAGCCCCGAATATTGGGACTGTCCCTATAAACTTGGGACATCTGGTTACCCCAAGCAGTGTACTGCACCTGTGGGGTGAGGCCTTAAATACGCCAGTCCCGTTTGCTGAGTGTGGGCATTACAGATGCCAGGGCTCTGTACTCAGCATGGAGGTTCTGCAGAATATCCCCCCGGGGTGCTGCCCTCTAGCCTGCTGGCCCAACCCAACCTCCAGGGGCCGCATTTCTGCTCTGCCCCGGGTGTGAGGGAGTGGGGTGGGAGGGGGTTTGCCAGAGGCTCGCTGCACCCGGGGCCATGCATGCAGCCCGGGGCCAGGAGAGCCTTCCGCTGGCCCCGGGCAGGGCGCCTGTGCCATGGGCTGGGGCAGCGAGCCCAGCCCCGGGTCCCTGCAGAGGGAGCGGTCCCAGGCCGGGAGGGGGCGGGTTTGCCCCCTCCCCTCCGGGCGGCTCCTTTAAAGGCTGCCAGTTCCGCTCCGTCTCTTTCCACTTGTAGCCGGGGAACCGGAACCCGGCTGCCATAGAAGGAGCTGGAGGCGGTGCCGGATCTGAGCCTTGTATGGAGCTTCCCCTGGGCTGGCTGCCCGGCCGGGCCTCCGCCTCCTGCCGCCGGGGCTCCCTCCCCTCCCCTCCCCGCTTGGCTGCAGCGGGCCCGACTGGATCTGGAGCGGGGCAGAGGGTCCCTACCCCAGGGGGGCAAGCACCTAAGGGGGCCGGACTCCTCGCTCCCCTCCCAGGCCCGGCTCGGGGCTCCTTCCCCCTCCAGTGCCAGCATTTAACGGGGCCCTGCTCCACCCCTGCAATTCAGAGTTACCTTTCCCAGTGCAAACGCCTCCTGGGGTAAGGGCCCTGCAGAGCTCCCCCCTCCAGGCAATGGGGCACAGTTCCCTTCTTGGTACTGCAAACTCCTAATGGGGCAGAGTGAAGCGACCCCCCCCCCCAGGGGCAGGGCTCCCCCCCTCCCGCTAGTAAACATCTAATGGGGCATGTTCCCCCGCCCCAAGTTTGCAGCTGAGAGCTCTCCCAAACTGCCCCGTAACTTAGCCCCTAGAGGCAGGGGGTTGCCTTTTTCCTTTTTTTTTCCCTCCCCTTTTTGGTTCTCTGTTTGTACAGCAAGCAGCAAAATGGGGGCCTGCTCCAGGACTAGGGCTCCTAGGCGCTATGGTCATTCAAATAAATAATATAATTAGGGTGCGTTAGTTACACTGATGGGGACAGCCTTGCCTCCCAATGGAGGAGTTCAGGGATCAGCCTGACGTGCCCCCCCCCTTCAAACATCCAGTGAGACATGCTGCCCCCTCCCCGTGTGAAATGTAGTACCCCATCCCCACCCATAAATGAAAATAATGGCACATGTTCACTCCCATCCAATGCCCCCAAAGAGTTCAAGGCACTTCCCCCTAAAAGAATAGGCATGCTTCTGATTATGCAGGCCTGCCTCAAGAGTGCAATTCAGGGCTCCCTCTGAAAAATAAATCGGGGATCTAAAGATGCACAATCAACCCCTCTGCCCCTCCCCCCAAAGTGTGCAGTTCGAGGTTCATCCGCAAATGCAGAAATCTCATGCTGAATCCTCCTCCCTACCTCCTCAGATTTAGATTTCCTACACATGGATTTCACTCACATTGCAAAGCTGGCCCTGCAGGAATTGGGTAAGTGGAGCTATTGCAACATAGAATTTTTCCATACATTTGCTATATAACTCGGAGGCTTTTATTTAAAGATAGCATCAGTTGGCACACTTAGCACGAAACCACCTAATTACTGACGCCTTGGAAGTGCCAAACTTTGAAGGGGGAGGGGAGGTTAAAAATCACAGGCGACCAACGAGTGTAACCAGCTTTAAATTATGCAAAGTTCTCCTGTGCATAATATCAAGGAGCGATGGGCAGGGGCTACTGGATGCAAATTAATTTATTTTCCTCTCCCATGATTAGCTTTGACAAGAAATCTCAAATCTGCCCTGACTTCTGCAAGTTCAGCACCTTCAAGCCAGTTGTTTTAAAGATTTCACTCCCACAAAACACTGCCCGACAGTGTGCAATGGTACCTCTCTAGCTCACCTTTCTTGGTTCCCTTGGAAATGAAACCATTTTCCTGGGGCCAGTTTTGCGTCCGAGCGTTCTGTGTGCACAAAACCCCACACATTACGCCCCTACTTCCTCAAGATAAGATCCTGGTTCGGACCCTCCCTATCCAGACCTACCTATTTTAACGAGGAGGGATAGCTCAGTGGGTTGAGCATTGGCCTGTTAAACCCAAGGTTGGGGGGAGGGATAGCTCAGTGAGTTGAGCATTGGCCTGTTAAACCCAAGGTTGGGGGGAGGGGTAGCTCAGTGGGTTGAGTATTGGCCTGCTAAACCCAGGCTTCTGAGTTCAGGCCTTGAGGGGGCCATTTGGGGCAAAAATCGGCGATTGGTCCTGCTTTGAGCAGGGGAGCCGGGTTAGATGACCTCCTGCGTGGAGTTAACATATACTTGTGAATTCTAATCCGTAGGATTGATAATAGGAATGATCGTACATCCATAGGAATACTAATCCATAGGAATATCTCCCCAAATGAAAGTGTTTCTTTGCATGCAAAAAGCACAGGGGGACTTGTGGCACCTTAGAGACTAATTTCAGAGTAACAGCCGTGTTAGTCTGTATTCGCAAAGAGAAAAGGAGTACTTGTGGCACCTTATAGACTAACCAATTTATTTGAGCATGAGCTTTCGTGAGCTACAGCTCACTTCATGGGATGACTAACACATTTATTTGAGCCTAAGCTTCAATTTAGGCACAGTACTTATGTCCTGTGTATCATAGGATATGAGGGTTGGAAGGGACCTCAGGAGGTCATCTAGCCCAACCCCCTGCTCAAAGCAGGACCAATCCCCAATTTTTGCCCCAGATCCCTAAATGGCCCCCTAAAGGATTGAACTCACAACCCTGGGTTTAGCAGGCCAATGCTCAAACCACTGAGCTATCCCTCCCCACCATGCGCATTGGCAGTTTAGCAAAGTCACAATAAGCAACGAGTCCATTCCCATGCACGACAACTGTGCTTAAAACAGGGCTTGCTTTTAAAACGCAATCAGGGGGCACCCTTGGCACGCGCCTGATTCGTTTGTTTTGCCCTCCCGTTTTGAAAGGGGGACCTGGGCTGGGCACGGGCAAGTTCAGTGGCTGGAGCTTGTCTTTCAAAAGGGATCGCGAAGTCCATCTCAAAGTCACGCAGGGCGCGGTTTCTTTTGAAAAGTCCACTCGGGCTGACGGCAGCAGAGAGGTGCCTCTCTAGCCGTGCCCGAGGTAAATAATTAATAAATAATAATAATTAATAATAGCGAGCGCCTTGTGCACAGCAGCGCGGTCAAATGTTGACCCGGGTTAGGCAGGACAGCCGGTCGCCCAGAGGTGCTGTCAGAGCTACGCAGCCGAAAAGGAGACTTCTTTAGTGCACCGAGGTGCTTGCAAAATCGTGCACCGGGCCCCTCGCTTCGCGTCGCAGTTGCAGGGCAGCATTTGGCTGGGGCGCTGCTTCCTGCTTTCTAGTTTTCCATTGTGAGGAGCTTCCATTGTGACGTCTAGCTCTCGGCTGGGCTTTGTCTGTCCATATATGGGCAGCTACGTCACGGAGCTTTCCAGTGCCTCACATAAATAGGCTGTGGATTTCCCTGGCTGAACATTTGGGCCGCAGTGAGTGAACCTGCTCGCAAGAGAGGGGGACGGAGACACAGCGAGAGAGACAAGGAGGGAGGAGGGATCAAATACTCCCACCGGCTTCTACAAGCAGATCTGCAAGCCAGATCACCCCCTCCCACTGGAGGAAACACCACCAAGGACCCACTGAGGATTGTACCCCCATCCCTTTGCCCCCTCCTCCGCAAACCACCCCCAACTCCCCCGCCTACCCCCTCCCCTCAAGACCCCCCCTCCCCCACCCCCAACTTTTCTCTTGCATGATTTCCCCGGCACGGATTTGCCACTCGGATCGGATGCCGTTTCATTGGGAGCTGAGCTCAGAGCCGCACTGAACCTGCTTCTCCTCCAGTGCTATGACAGGCAAACTCGTGGAGAAGCTGCCGGGGACCATGAACACTTTGATGAACCAGTTGCCTGACAATCTGTACCCAGAGGAGATCCCCAACTCTCTGAATATCTTCTCCAGCAGCAGCGAGTCAGTGGCTCACTACAACCAGATGGCTGCAGGTAAGGGGAAGGGATATATGGGGAGGAGGGGGTAAAGGAGGAGGGCGCGTGTTGTGTGTGGGGTGTGATGGAGCCTAGAAGGGAAAGGAGACGGTGGGGCTGGATATCTTTCCCCCACCCACCCACCCACCCATCCAGCCCCTTCTTTATGTGTTTCTACGCGTTCGCTGTCTCCGTTGCTTCAGGGCTTTCCTTCGCTTCTCGGGGCTGTAGTGGGGAGTGGAAGCTGCCAGACAGAGAGGTGGCCGGTAGGATGGCGGGGCAGAATCGCTGGGGGGTCGGAGGGTGGGCAGCGGGTCCCGAGGTGCAGGCTGAAAGGGGCCATCTCCAACCAACCCGGGCGCTACTCAAAGTCATGGATGCTTCCCCTCGGAGAGGGATAGTGTGTCTATTATACGTGCGTGTGTCAATGCAATGTGACTCTGTGTGTGTTAGGTGTCTCTCCCTCTGTGTGTGTATCTAGCGCTGGGTATCGATATTTGTGCGGTGTCTAGATTCCATAGGGGTTAATCCGGAGTCTGCTGCCCATTGCTGCGTTAGGCACTGGGGAGAAATAATCCGGCACGGACTTTTAATGGATATTGTTGTCAGAACGATAAGGGTGTGGGTGTGTGAAAGCTATTTTCCAACATGGGGATGCAGCGGGAGTGGTGGGAGCAGGGAGCTTTCGGGGGAGGAGGAGGAGGAGATGGAGCAAACCCCTGGGGAGACAGGTGAGCCTGTAAGGCGGAGAAGCGGTGGCTCCGCTCTCTCACCCCCCACCCCACCCCTCTCCCGGGCCAGGAGTACTTGGGTGCTGGTAAAGTTGCCCCGGCTGCTGCTCTGGTTCCTTCCGACTCGATTTCTTGCGGCGGGGGGGCGGGGTGTTCTGGAGCCTCGGTCCCCGCTCAGGGAGCCGACCCGGTTCTGCCGTCCCCTCTGCAGCCCCCTCTGCCCAGATCCGAACCGCGGTAGCTCTTGTGTCGTGCCGATTCAGTCCGTTGCAGGATTGCAACTCCACAGCTGCGCTGCTCGCTCTAAAACTCCCTGGTATCTTCCATAACTGGGCTGGACGCAGAAAACTCGGCAAGTTTGTAAAGCGCTGGTGGCCGGACACGGGTCCCTTGGAGTCCCCAGCTCTGCCTGTGGGGTGGCAAAGCACCTGGACACCAGTAGAGAGACCAGTTCGCTCTTGGCAGCCTGAGCCTACCTGTAACTTCAGGTACCTGCTTCCTCCTGACCCACCTTGAGGGCTTTCCTGGGCTGTCGCCAGACAAGACAACACAATGCGTGTCTCTCTAGTCCGCGTGCGTGTGTGTGTAGTTGTCACATCTAGCGCTGTCTTTGTGGAGACGTCTATGCAGTCTATATGTAGATTGTCCCAGCTGTCTATAACTGCGTGTGTGTGAACACCTATGGGTCTGTATTTGTGTGTATGTGTGAGCACAGGTGTGTGGATTTGTGGCTGTGTGTGTGTCACTACACGCCTATGGATACACATGGCTGTGGGTGAAAGTACCCATAGATGTGTATAATAGCCAAGCTTCTGTTTAATTTCCCTGCTTGTTACCTGGGCAGTGGTTTGGGATTGAGCCGCAGTTCTAGGTAAAAGTCCCTCACCTCGGTATTTCTCGCCCCTCTCTGGGTGTCCCGGATCTTAGATCCCGTCCCGTTTGCCCTCCGCCTGTTCTATCCAGGGCCCCAACGTTTTTGCCTGCACCACTCTCTGACGCGGCGTTACTCATCCCCCTTCTCTTTCCTTTTTGCAGAGAATGTTATGGATATTGGATTAGCGAACGAAAAGACCAACCAAGAGCTGTCGTCCTATTCGGGTTCTTTCCAACCCACCCCTGGCAACAAGACTGTTACCTACCTGGGGAAATTTGCTTTCGATTCCCCGTCCAACTGGTGTCAGGATAATATTATCAGCCTCATGAGCGCTGGGATTCTGGGGGTGCCCCCTTCCTCCAGTGCCATCACCAGCACCCAGACCTCTACAGCCAGCATGGTGCAGAACCAGGGCGAGGTGGACCAGATGTACCCCGCGCTGCCCCCGTATTCCACCTGCAGTGACCTCTACCCGGAGCCAGTGTCCTTTCACGACCCCCAAAGCAACCCAGGGCTCACCTATTCCCCCCAGGATTACCAAGCAGCCAAGCCAGCCTTGGACAGTAACCTCTTCCCCATGATCCCAGACTATAACCTCTATCACCACCCCAACGAGATGGGCACGCTCACCGAACACAAACCCTTCCAGAGCTTGGATCCCATTCGGGTCAACCCTCCCCCCATCACCCCGCTGGAGACCATCAAAGCCTTCAAGGACAAACAGATCCACCCCAGCTTCGGCAGCCTCCAGCAGCAGCCCCTCACCCTCAAACCCATCCGGCCCAGGAAGTACCCCAACCGGCCCAGCAAAACCCCGCTCCACGAGCGACCCCACGCGTGCCCGGCCGAGGGTTGTGACCGGCGCTTCTCCAGATCCGACGAGCTCACGAGGCACCTGAGGATCCACACGGGCCACAAGCCCTTCCAGTGCCGCATCTGCATGAGGAGCTTCAGCCGCAGCGACCACCTCACCACCCACATCCGCACCCACACGGGCGAGAAGCCCTTCGCCTGCGAGTTCTGCGGGCGCAAGTTTGCGCGCAGCGACGAGCGCAAGAGACACGCCAAGATCCACCTGAAGCAGAAGGAGAAGAAGGCCGAGAAGGGCTCCTCTTCCTCCTCCCCGCCCGTGTCCTTGGCCCCGGTGGTCACCACCTGCGCATGAGGCTCCCGCCCCGATCCCTGGTCCCAGTGCCTCCCAATTGCTGCCTTTGGCAAAAGCGCAAACGTGGGGATCCCTCACCAAGGAACAGTTGGCAGTGCGTGCGCCTCCCCTCCAGTCCCCGCGTCGCCGGGGTGGGGACTTCGCTTTCAATCGGATCGTCTTGATCCGAATCGGCTGCGGGAGGGGCGCGGGACCCCCCGCACACACACACACTTCTCCCAGCGGAGCGTAGTGGGGGGCGGGTGAGGGGTTGCAGGGCTGTGATGTGCCAGCTGTGGAAAGGCATGCGATGCACAGCGAGGGTTGCGGCGACGGGGTCGGGGAAGCTCCCCCGCTCCCAATACGCGTACCCCACTCCTCCCCCCCTCGCTACTCATTGGAGGTGGCGGGGGGAGCGCCAAAGCGCAGTGCTTGCTGCCCGCTGAGACTGTGCGTCCCTGTGTGTGTCTGTGACTCTGAGCTGAACTGGGCTGCTTCGGTGTCAAACCACCCCCAAAGGACTCTGGACCATGGAGAGAACCAAGCCACCTCTTGGACACAGTGGGGACCTTGGGTATCATTGGAATGGGTGGCCTTCCGGCTGAGCTAAATGTTTCTTACAGAAATGCCTAGAATGATGCTGCTGCTGCTTCTGGTCTCCTGCCCCCTCCCCTTGGAGCCGCTTCCTTTATGGTTTCCTGGTCTCTTCACTACTTGTCTTCGAGGCACCTCCTCTGATGTGCTGGAGAAGGGATCTGGCTTGGGATCAGCTCTTGGCTGCTCCAGAATTTTCTTCACGGGTTTATTTTTTAAACCGATTTCCCTTACAGGTTCATCCTCTGTCTCCTTCCCCCCCACCACCTCTTCCACCCAAAGCATCCTCCCTTCTGGAAGGAAGGAAGGAAGAAAGAAAGAGGCAATCCCCCTAAATTTCACCATTTCACTCCACTTGGTGTTTTAGTTCATGTCACATTTAGTATGAAAAACCTTGGGAAGAGGGGGAGAAACATCTTTCCCCCTTTCATCTGGATGAGAAGAGGTTGTTGCCATTTCTGTTCTTGTTACCATCTCTACAGCAGTTCTGAATTAAAATATAATAAAAAATATATACAGTATGTATTTGTTAATGTCACTATTGGCTTTCTAGTACAGTACCAACCATATATAAAGGTATCTACGTATTTACAGCTTTAATGTTTTATTTTTGGAGAAGAGAAAATAACTGTCAGGAGTAAAATTGTCGCTCCAAACTTTCCTCCAAAGGGAAGATGGGGGATTTGTATTCAACTAAAATCCTCTTTTATCACACCCCGATCCACCTCCCAGTTGTCCTCTGTAAGCAGCTCTGAATGTACTTGCTCAATTGAACCCTAAGAAAGAGGGGGAAAGTGGAGCTGCTTAGCAGCTTTCATCAAAGATCTGACTGAATGTACTGTTGTTACCTATTCAATCTTTTCCCCCTGTGGCTAGTATACTGTTGGGATGGGGGAGGGAGGGGGGAAGTAATTGAGTTTACAGGGTGTCTGATTTAAAGTCACTTTATGCATCTTTTCCCCCTTTATTTTTTCCCCAATGCACCGTTTTTCTGTGGTGGATTTAAATGGACGAGCTATCTAGATCTTGAAAAAGAAACTAAAAGGGAAGTGGGTTATGAATTTCCAGGTACTCCTAGCTTAATCTGGGTTGACAATATAATGTTGGGGAGGGTGGGGGGGAAGATGCTGATTTACCATTTTTTTTCAGCAGAAGGGAAATTCTTTACAGAAATGCAGAAAACCGTATTTTGCTGAATACTTTTTATAATGTGATATATTTTGATTTTATTTGGTCACTTAAAAAAACACAGGGAGGAGAAATCAGTTATCCCTCAATTTTATTTTTTTCCTTTCTCCTTCTGGTATGTGCATGTCACTGCATGACTGCTCTGATTTTTTCTTCTTTTGTTTTGATAAAACTCTGCTCAGCCATTTAAGCTAAACTAAACAAAAATAATCATTTATTAAAAAAAAATATTTGTTGCCAAAAGGTTGTGCTATTCAGGTTTGATGTCTGCATGTGATTTTTTTTTCTAAAAAACAAAACAAAACAAAAACCATACAACATAAAGGAAAAGAGAGAAAATGCAATCTAGTTTATGTGAACTGAAAGGAACAAAAAAAAATAAAAAAATCAGGTTTAACCATGCAAACCTAAGGGAATGATATTTTTGAAAGTCTTTTGTATAAAGTTGAGTACTTAGAGAAAAAAAAAAAAAGACCTACCAGATGTAATATATTTTGTGGATGTTTTTATTTCTTGGATTTATAGTACCTTATACTAAGGTTAAAAAAATGATGCTTGATATTGTGAAAAGGTGATAATTTTCACACACATTTCATTTGCTCATTTGTCACGTTGTAATGCAAATATGATAGTTAATGCATACAGCATTTTTAAGAAAAAAATCAGAAATATTGAACTGATGTATTGTTGTACCATTTGCACTGTGAGCAAATGCTAATGCAGTAAATATATTGTGTTTGCTGACAATCAAACCCTGTAGTAAATATCTTTATTTTATCTTTCTTTTAAAATATATATATATATATATCTGAAAAAATATATATATATATAGTCTGAAAAATCTCTAATATGTAAAGAAAATGTTAAAATGGCTTGCTTGAAAAGTGTAGGATGTTAGGCATTGTGCGTCTCTATAGATCATATCTGGAATCTCTTTGTACATTTTCTAGTGATTCTGATATGATTTTTTAAAATAACCCATCTTTTTACCAATCCCATCTCCTTCGGGTTCTGTTTACAGGGCTAAGTGGTCAGAACAGGAGCACTTAGGGTAACAAGGATAGGCCATTATTAAGTATTATTGCTCCTCATAATCCTCCCATTTCCATTTCCCAATGTATCATAGAAATTAGAAATGGAAGAAACCTGTTAAGAATTGAAGGGCCTGATCCAACATCCAGGGACATCAATGTGAGCATTGCCCTGAAGTAGTCTTTGGAGCAAGCCCCTAATCCAGTCTCATCATTTGGAGGGTGGGCTGTTGCCTACAATATCATCTTCAGGGCTCTGTCCAGTCTTGAATTTGTAATTGACTGATGCTGTCACCATTTTACAGAAGCTCTTAATTGTAAGTTACAAGGCTCTGTTGTATCTGCTGGATAATGGAGGGTAAAAAGGGGTCTGGTTGGTTCCGCTGAGCTGTTAATACTCTACCTCCTTCCCCAAGCCAAATCACTGCAGGGTATAGAAAACAGGAGATCTGTTCCATTCTGATAGGTCATCTGGGATGAAGTACATGGGGCTAGAAATAATGCAAGGGTTTTAGAAACTGCTGTAGTAACTGCAGGAAAGAAAAAGCCTCCCATGGGAGATTAAATATTAGAAGAAACTTAGATAGTTTGAATGGACATGTTCCTCCTTACACTCCAAATTCAACTGCACAGTGAGTCCTGGAGGATTGTGAGGCTTAATTCGTTACCATTTAGAAAGTGCTTTGAAGGAAAGGATTAGAGAAGAGCTAGAGGAGTATTCTGTTAGGCAATAGCTCATCTTGTTTGCAGGTGGGAGTAGCTGTGACTACTCACTCGAGGAAGCTGCTGGGAATAGGACTGGCACTTGCTCAGATATTTGCGATACCCACAAATGCACACCCCTCCAGATCACATGGCCTGTTTGTTCAGCCCCTGCTCCTCTTTTCTTCCATAGGCACAAAGGACATGTAGGGATGGTAGGCCATGGTTCAGCAAGGAAGCACATGCCTAACCTGGACTTCAGTGGGACTACACGCGTGCTTGAAGTCAGGCATGTTCTTAAGTACCTTGTTGAACCAGGGCCAGAATGAGCCCTCAGGGGATGGCTGGGGGGGTCTGTTTGGGCAGAGTTAGAGCAGCTGGACCCCCGTTAACATTATATTCCTCCAAGGAATCATTCTCTCTTGGGTTACAACATCTTCAGTCGTACAAACCCAGTAAAGGAAGAGTTTCTTTTCTCTGCTCGGTGTACATCCTCCTCTCTAACCTGCCCTCCCCCTACACGCTTCTCCTTACTCTCTTCTGCATTAAGAACCTAGACTCACGCAGGCTACTGGGGCGAAAGGGAAGTAGCTGAAGCAGTTTTGGCAAATCTCATGTACTTTAGTTTTTGTCCGGGGACAGGCCCTAAAGTAATTAACTGCTACTGCCAGGTCAATGCAGTTTTAATTGCTGTAATTTCACTGATATTTTTTCCTTATATGGTCTTTACATTCCAGTAGACCCAGTGGGGGAAAAGTATCCGTGGTGCGACTCCAGTGATGTGAAATCAGGGATAAATTTGGCCCAGGCTTACAAGCGGGAAGGGATTTGTTTGGAGCTCTAAGTATCAGCTTTGAAATACCTAGACTCTCCAGAACCACAGGTCCAAATCCTAGCAGCATCGGCCCAACTTTTCCCCTTCTCCAGGAGGTAAGTTTGATTTCTGTGTGCTGATTAGTGCCTGTGGGTCACTGACACGAGACGGTAACAGCTGACATTCCATCTGCAGCGCCTGGACGTTAGCGATCCCATAGTTCCTGCCATAAGATTAAGGGCTTGTGCTGATGTTTTTAGTGAGCAGTTCCCTGCACCGTCCCCAACACTGTTGTGATGTTTGCCGTGTGCAGGTTGTCCAGGGCTGGTGGCTGCCTTACAATGGCTGATGATGTGTTTTCTCTGAGGATATGGTTCGTAGCGTGTTTTGGGACGGAAGGCACTATATAAAAATAAGGCAGTCTCTTGTTGCCTGTTTCTGTGTGTAATTACTTGGCCCTTTCGGCTTGTACAGTTCAGAACACATCTGGGTATTGATGGGTTTCGTCTGGAGATTTCTCTTGGAGGTTAGAGGCCCCCCTCACTCAGCTTGAGGTCCAGGTGGGTACAGTGAGACACTAACAATAACAGGGAATTTGCACAGCTAGGAGAAGAATTTGCCCCTGTGCCCAGAAGAGAAATCAACTGGTCTCTTTGTGATGACCGAATGTCAGTGAAACAGAGCGTTGTGACAGGATAATGGTCTCCTGCTGCTGTCAGCACAGTCCTTGTAAATTTGTAACCTTCCCTTGTCCCAAGTGGGTGACGCTGGTCTTTCCAATGTGTGACGCAGACCCTGAAAGGAGGCCTATAACAGCCACAAATAGAGCAGAGAGAAAAGGAGTACTTGTGGCACCTTAGAGACTAACCAATTTATTTGAGCATGAGCTTTCGTGAGCTACAGCTCACTTCATCGGATGCATACCGTGGAAACTGCCTTTTATAGAGCAGGAATCCCAGACCACCATGGGTATCTTGTCTGTAATGTTTACTATGAACTGTCCTTTGTATTTCTGAGAGAGACAAGGTGGGTGAGGAATATCTTTCATTGGACCAACTTCTGTGGGTGAAAGAGACAAGCTTTCGAGCTCCACAACGTTCTTCTTCTGGTCTATATTTCTGTCACTGTCAACAGCTTGCATTTAAAAAGTGGTGAAAACAAAGCAAGTCTGTAGAGGATCAAGGTAAATTTGGGTCTGTGGCACGGGATGCCTCTTGTCAGGCCTGACAAGAGAGAGGGGTGTGGTGGTAGCTAGAGATACCATCTTGGTGTCCCTCTGCCACAGTAGGGGATCCTTCTTGGCTGTTTCGGAAGAGTTTCCGACCAAACAGAACTTTTAGGGTGGACCTGGAGTAGGAGTGGGCAGGTTGCCTTTTGTTGTGGAGGGAGTCCAAGTGGGCAGGGCCCATTGGGTATGTCTGCGCTGCAGAGTTAGCTTGGGTGATCGGCATCTGGTTTAGTCTGACTTCCTGTGTTCTCACTGGAGCTGTATGTCCCCCATGTGTGTCACAAGGACTTCTCCTGGGGGCACAGCCCATGGTTCTTTATGCTGCAGTCGGCTGAGACACTCTTTTCCCAATTAATTGTGGGATAAATGGTCTGTCCTTTTGGGCACATGGGCGGAATTGTAGGAAAGCATTGGAGGACTCTCAGCACTTAAGGGATTTAGCCTGTGTCCTCACTGCAGAATGGGCAGGTTACTAGCCCGAGTGAAAGCAGAACCCAAGCTTTAACCCAGCCCCCTGCCAGGCCAGTTAGGCTGGGTGGAAAGCAGCAGTTTTCTCAGGAGAGAGAGTTTTGTGTGTGGATGGGAGGAGGGTTAGGGACAACACCCAATTAACAGCCTCGGTTAACTTCGCAGTGAGGACATCCCCATAGTGTGTCACTGCCATTTGGGGCTGCTGGATGTTTCTAGCCAAGATGTTTACTGTTCAAAGCAAGGGACCTGCAGTTCTTCAGGCCCAATCCTGATCTCACTGAAGTCCACAACAAACCTCTCATTGACTTCAGTGGGAGCTGGATTGGGCCCTCACATAAGGCGGGTTTGTGTGTGAGATTTGCCTCCCAGCTACTTCTGCTCTCCCACGTGATGTAGGTAGTGAGTATTTGCAGGCTGAACCTGCAAGGTGCTGGGCACCCTGCGTTCTCCTGATGTCAATGGGAGTGCAGCACCTTGCAGGAAGGCTGATGGTTACTAAGGGAACACAATGCTTTCCATACCCCTTCTGGACTGGCTAGCATACATGTCCTGTTGCCAGTCACACACCAGTTTATCTGGAATAGATCTGGTCTCTCTCTCTTTTTTTAACTGTGCCCTTTAATTTTATGAATAAGCTCACTGGCTGACGTTTAGCCTTTGCAGTAATAACATCACTTCGCCCTTGTCTGGCTCCTCCCAGCCCAGGCTCTTAAAGGGCTTGACAAACATTTAATTAAGCCCAACAGCCCCCTACGAGGTAGGTTTCATTTCCAAACTGAGGCACAGGGAACAGAAACCACTTCCCCAAGGTCACAGTGAGCTCAGGACAACAGCCCAGGGGTCCTAGCTCCCAGCCCATTGCTGTAATCACTAAACCCAGCTCCCTTCCTACAGCTGGGGATAGAACCGAGGAGCCCTGACTCCCCATAACTGCTCTACCTGTTAGACCACTCTCCTCCGCCTCCACTCACCCCATATGGCAGAATACTGCATCTTCTCAAGAGGGTCTGGCTGATATTTGGTCCTGTCATTGGACTCCCCTCTCCTCTCTCCTTGAAGTCAGTTGTCTGCGTGGAACCAATTTTCCCTTACACAGTGTGGCAACTTCTCGCCCCAGATTTCAGCACAAACATTTCTAGAGGAGAGTAGGAGTTGTGCCTGTGGAAGCTGTTTGGGTAGATTATAATGTTCAGTCCTTGTACACGCCTCCTTTGCAGATAGTTGAAAGAAGGGCCATTTTAATTTGACAAAGGAAATTGCTCCCAAAATCTGCCGGGGCCTTTTTAAATGTCTCCTAGTCTAACCAATTGGATCCCAGCCTGTGCCCTCTCAGAAGGGGAGCCCTGCTATTGCTGATGCAGGCAGGGGCCATGGGCTGGGGGATTCCAAAAGGGAGCTGTTGGGTTTTGTTAATATCCGCAGTTGTGTGGGATGAGCTCCATGCAAGGTGTGTGCTATCGATTGCTGGTGGTGGACAGGCCCAAAGCAGACTGACGACTCACCTCTCTAACTCCTTCTTTAAATGATTTATAGGAGTCATTCCTATTATGGCCCCTGACAGTCTATTCCTTATACCAAGAGCTCTCTCTGCAGAGGAAGCAGCTTAAATTCCATCCGTGCTTGGCTTTTCCTTGCAGCTGGCCCCATCTCTGTTCCAATGCCTTCTCGTTCTATCTTTTTGGTTGTGTTTTCCCTGCTTTTTGCTTCAGAATTTATCCTGCCCTTCCCCCCCACTCATCACTCTTGCCCGAGTGCTAGTGACAAATCTGATCCCCATCACCATAGTGCCGGAGCGTCTCCAGGTATTTATCCACACAGTGCACCCCTGTGAATTGGGGAAGTGTCCTTATTCCCATGTTGGGGAGGGGGAACGGAGGCGCACAGAAGAGGAGCAATTTGTCCAAGGTCACGTGAGGGAGAGCTGGGAATGAACCCTGATCGTTTGAGTCCTTAGTTCAGTGCCTTAGACACCAGGCTGTCCTTCTTCCCTGCCAGAGATGGGGAAGCAAAGGGGCAATGCAGGAACTTCCACACTGTTGTTTGTCGGTGCTAGGTCTGATCAAGTTTTAAATAACCTAAATTGTGGGCTTCTCCATGATCTTTCACAAGGCTCTTCCATAAGCTAATAGACGTCCCAGTTCCCAATATTCAACCTAAGTGTTCCTCTGCTAAACATCCTGTTGCCCCTAGATATTAACCCTTGGACTATCCTACATTCCTCTTCTTTGTTGGTTATTCCCTTCAGGCACTTGCCAATGGTCGGGTGTCTCACCGCTGGTCATTGTCTGGTCAAGTTGATCATATTCAGAGTCCAATTTGCCAGAGGTGCTCAGCAGTCAGGCCTAATAACAGAAGGATGATGAATACCCTAAATTCGCACTGAAGTCCAAAAGCAGTTCCGGGCCCCTCACAAGATCAGGCTCGATAGCTTTCCTCCTGTCAGCCCCCTCGCTCCGCTCAGTCACTTCTCCATCTCTTCTTTGCTCTCCACCTGGTTTGCTCATAATTCCCTTCTACCAATGAGCCCAAACTGGAAGATGTCAGGCAGAGAAGGGGCAGTCAATTGAAGAAAAAGAAGGAGCGTGCATCACGCTAGCCAGGGATGCGGGGGAGCTGTGGGGACCCCTGTTCACCCAAGCCAGGGAGAGAAGTAGAGGCTCTTTTAATGCTTTAAGAAGAGCTATCCCTTCCCTCATGCTCTGATGCATCTCCATCTGCAATCCAAAACAGCATTGTTTGTTTGTTACTTTGCTGCCATGTCTTATTGCAAGCTCCCATCTCATTTGCTATTTGCTCTCACCTCTAGCTGTATTTTTTTGGCCGCTCCTGCTTTCTAAATGTCACCTACGCAGTGAATATCTGTGCTTTGGGATCTCTCCTCCCTAGATGCATTTGCCCAAGATCAATCCATGTTCATTTCCTGCCAGTGTTTCTAACCTCCCTAGATCCTTTTACGTTAATCCTTTGTCCTCACTGGTGTTTGTAACACCTCCCAGTTTAGTATCATCTGCAAATGTAATTACCGTGCTGTTTACCTGCACATCCAGATTGTTAATAAATAAAGCCAGCCCTAGCGCTGATCCCTGCAGCTCTGTGCTGGACACCTCCCCACCGCACAGTGCCATGGAGCATTACCCTTAGTCGCCAATCCTTCAGCTAGTTTTCGATCCATGTGACAGCGCTCACACATCCAAGCCAATTTGAATTAGCTTCTCAAGTAAGAGTTCATGAGGCACCATATCAAATCATTTCCCCAAGTCTAGATGTATTATATCTCCCGCGTCCCCTTCATCCACTCATGTTGTAATTAGAGATTAAAACGACTGAGTATTTCTGACGTGGTATTTACTTCAGCAGTCTCCAGTGCTGCGTATTGCTTCTGGTTCCATTTGCCTCTACGTCTTTCTTTCTCAGGGGCTTATGCTGCTTTTTCTCCTTCTCTTGCCCAGACTCTCCTGCTGCTCAGGGGGTTTTAGAGCATGACTATTAATGGGGCAGGTCCCTGCCACACCTTATATCTCTCTCCCGCATGGGCTAAACTACACTTGTCTCTGGTCTGTTCCACATCTCTCCAGGCCCATCGGAGCTGCATATCCCCTTCCTTTGTGTTTGTGTTTGTCTCCTTTTCCCTCAGGTTTGTGCCTCAGGTAAATGTTATCTATCTGGGCCTGCTCCTTTCTTCTTCCAGGTCCTTGATCCATACACTGGACCCTCTCCCACTTTCAACTGCTCCACTTGCCCTGCAGCTGACCCTCTGCTTTTCTCCTTCGTGTGCGTTCTTTCTCCACTCCAGCTGCTCACTCTCAGCTAAGCCCTTTGAGCGCTGCTGTACCCTCAGGTTCCCAGGGAAGCTGTGCCGGCAGAATCAATTGTGCAGTCTCAGATCTTGCGGCTAGGGAATTTCTCCGATCATCCTGCCTAAGTTTGCCTTGACTTAACGCAGCTTTGCTCTCAGTTATACCCCTCATCCCACGCGGAAGAGCTCCTGTTCCTTCTGGGTGGTTACACCCTTCATGTAGTTGTAGACAGTTCAACTGGCCAAGCTGCTGGCTCATTGAATCTTCCCTTTTATTCTCTCTCAGCGTTGCCCTTCTCCCCGCTGCCAGCCGCCTCATTCATCCATCCTCCCTCCCCACAGATACATTTTCCATGTCTCTCAAATCCCAGGCATCCCCTCCATTGTGGTTCCCTAACCCCTCCAACTCACAGGTGCTTATAACCTGCTCAAACCAAGACTGAATGGAAAGGGAAGACAATAAGGGGCCGCGTAGCACAGTGGTTTTCACCCTGAGGCCCGCGGGCTGCTTGTGGCCCAATCAGCACAGAGCTGCGACCCATGTGACATCCTCAGGGCCATACAGGTAGTATTGGATGCGGCCCACAATGGTAAATAGGTTGAGAACCACTGGTGTAGCGGCATAGCTGGTCAGTCCATAACCTCTCCCTTTCCGCCCCACCATCACACACTGGAGTCACACACGTGCCCTCTCCATGCAACCATCACACACACACCCTTTCCCCACCACTGTACACTCCATTACTCACTCCTCACACACGTGGGCATGGTCTCTGCACCATTCTCCTGACATTCACTCACTCTCTGCACCATCAACCCTGCACACACAACACGGCCCAATATGCACACGAATCCCCTTCCCGCCACCGGCACGCCCCCCTCTCTCCCTTTCACACACTTTATCCCCATACACACAACAGCAGCTCTAGACTTCCCCAGCGTTCACATACACCCAGACTGCCTCAAACACAACCACTCCTAGGAGTGGTAAGAGAATGGAATTGACTGAAGTTGCTGTGGCACATCACACACACACACACACACACACACACACACACAAAGAGGGATCTTTGCCATTTTTTTTTCTTTTTCTTTTTTTTTTAAGTCCCAGACAAGGAACAGGAAAATCTCCCTGATCTTCCCCCCCCAAAAAACGTGCTGGAAGTTATTTTGCTCCATTTTCCATGTTTTGTACTGAAACTAGGGACTTTTTTTTTTCCCAGTTTCCTTTCTGAAAATAACTCTGAAACTATAATTTCCTCCTACTTGCTTTTCCCCTTCTTATTTTGATTTGCAAAGTCGCTGGCTTTGTGGAATGATGCCACTGGGCCATAGCTTGCTTTGTGCCTTGCTTTACAACTGCATTCCTTAGGGCCCTGGTCCTGCAAATACTTACAATTACGTGCAACTTTTCTAACATGAGTAGAGTTGCCGAAACGCTTAAATGCTGCAGAATCAGCATCTAGATTAGTGAACTAGAGCCCCAGTCCTACAGACACGTATGGCCGTGAATTATGTTATTTTTATTATGATAGAAGGGAGAGGGCTCATCCAAGACCAGATTCCTCTTTGTTCTAGGCACTGTACAGATATATATTAAGTGACAGTCCCTGCCCTGAAGATCATACAGTATGAATAAGACTGACCAAGGAAGTATTATCTTCTCAGTTTTACAGATTAGGAGCAGAGAGATTACGTGATTTCTCTAAGGTCACACAGGAAGTCTGTGTTAGGGCAGGGAACTGAAGCCAGATCGTCTGAATCACATCCAATTGCAAGACAGTCCTTGACCCTAAACCTTGCTTGCTTCCATTTTTTTCAGGTGTGGTTTCTAAAACAAGGGGATTCTAATTTTAACACCAATTAACTTTCCTGACTGGTGCTTCCAGCTCAGAATACTCTCTCTCCATTCAAGGCACAAGTGAGATCCAGCTCTTGTTATTTAAAAAAAATTGAAAAACCAATTAAACGCTCTCACGATATTTTAAACTCTCTCTGAGTTGTTTGTGGGGAGTGAAATGTCTAGGGATATTTATCTCTCTTAATTTCTCTCTTGCATTAGGCTGCGCCGCGTGCCAGGTTCCCGCGATGTTTCCTTCCCCTGTATGTTAAGAACAGTTTTTCTGATTTCTGTCATGCAGGGAAAATTGCGATAGATTTGAAAAGCAGCGCGTATTCCCAAGAGAAGAGCTGATACAGATGATTTGTACTTATGAGAAGAGATGTGGCGGTGGGTTTGTTTGTTCCCCCCTTTACTCAATGAATTCTTCCATTTTGTGTAATTTCTCAGAATAAGAAGTTCTACGAGAAATAGGTTTTCCTTGTTAATGACAGTTAAGTGTACACAGTTAAACACAGGCTATCAGATCTAAAAGCTCTGCCAAAACCTGGCGGCAGTCACTACCCTCTCTCCTTGCTGGGGGTTTGTTTGTCTGACATCTGAAAGGAGTCACAGTTGAAACACAGTCTTGTAATTAATGCACTGGACTAGGATTCGGGAGGGCTCCGTTCAGTTCCCAGCTCATGGTCACAGACTCTCTGTGTGACCTTGGACCAGTCACTTAATCTCACTGGCTGAGATTTTCAAAGCTGCCTAAGGGGATTTGAACAGGCCTGTTCCCATTAATTTTAATGGGAACTGGCCATCCAGATCCCTTTGAAAACCTCAGCTTCTCCCTCTGTAAAATGGGGATAATAATACCTCTCCTCCACTCTTTGTCTTCCCTGTATGGTCAGGAGCTCTTTGAGGCAGGAGCTGTCATGTGCTTTGCATTTAAACAGTCCCTAGCACAATGGGGCTTTGATCTCAGGTGGGCCTCTGGGCACTATTGAAATTCAAATAATAAGTTGTTGCTGTGAATAAACGTGAGGGTTTGGGCTGCAGAACTTCCAGTTCCAAGCAGCACAAGTGAGTGCTTCTGGGGCCGCATGGCCCTGTGTTGACTCAGCAGTTCATGCACCTGATCTCCCTGCTCTAGCAGTACAAGGGCGTTTACAGCCTGACCTAAATTTCCCCTGTGGCAACAACAAGAGACAGGGCTCAGGGCCAGATCCTGATCTTCCACTCCAGCAGAGGGATCGGCTGTATCCAAGCCTCCTATTTCTGTCTTGCTACGTGGAAGAGGAAATATCCCACCAATTTACCCTGATCCCAGCAGTGAGGGGCGTTGTCCTTCTCTGGGATCTTACCTTTTTTATCCTTCTGAATTAAAGCACTCAGTCTGCATTGGACTGAGTCACTGGGAGCAGAGGGAGTTCAGCACCTGGCAGGACTGGACCCTGACGAATTGGCCATAGCAGAGGGCCAGTCACGGGATGGAACAAAATCAATAATCCCAGGTCAGATTCAAATGTGGCATGAGACCAGAGTTGCAGCCGTTTACACCAGGTCTGAATTTATCCCGGTGTGCAGTTGTGCTTGTTCTGCAGCTCAAGACCCAGTTCTGCAATCCAGCATCCAGGTTGGTAGGGGGCATTTCTGGGTGTTTCTTGTTTTGCCTCTCCACCGCCTTGGTGCCAGTTGGAAGAGCTGCTATTCTCAGCTCACTGCCACTGCACGAAAAATTAAACTCCATCTGCTCCTCCCGAAAGAATGAGGAAAGAAACAGACTCCTCCACATGCTAAACTGCACTAGTTGCCATCTAGGGCTTTGCTACGGAAACTCAGGTGAGTTGCATATGGTAAATGGACTACAAATCCCCAAGGCCAGCTGGTTGTGCCAGGCGGTCTCCAGCTGACCAGTTTGGAAGAGCAGAGCCAATTTAGACACCCTCACACCTGGGCATGGCACATCCAGGTCACGTTAGCAGAGGGAAGTTTTTTTGGTAGATGACTTCATGGACACAAATTCCATAATAAGGATAACACTGGTGCATGGAAACTTCAAGCACGCTTAGGAGATGCTCTGCTATTTCAGGTTCATTTCTAGCAGCAAGAGGAGAGATTCCTGCCCTCTCCAGCCTGTTTTCCTGCCAGTGGTATAATCAGAGCCCACGGATAATTGAGGCCTTTTTTGGCTTTCCCTTAAAACATGCTGTCTCGTTTTGTTGTGTCTGTGCAAGCAAAACAACTGACGTAGGCAACTTCCAGCCAAAGCAGGAGAAAAGGTGATGTGGGTGCACTCTCTCTGCTGGGGTGATGGTCTCTGCAGAGACTGTCCTGGGTTGAGCTTCTGCCATGCTGTATGGAAGGACCCCTCCCCTCTCCAGCCCTCCCCATCTCTCATGATGGGACATAGAAGAGGTTCTCCTAAACACCAGTAACAAGACTAGAAGTGCAGATGTGTCCCAGATAAGATTTCCAATCTTAGAATCATAGAAGATCAGGGTTGGAAGAGACCTCAGGAGGTCATCTAGTCCAACCCCCTGCTCAAAGCAGGACCAACCCCAACTAAATCATCCCAGACAGGGCTTTGTCAAGCTAGGCCCTAAAAACCTCTAAGGATAGAGATTCCACCACCTCCCTAGGTAACCCGTTCCAGTGTTTCACCACCTTCCTAGTGAAATAGTTTTTCCTAATATCCAACCTAGATCTCCCACAGTGAAATTTGAGACCATTGCTCCTTGTTCTGTCATCTGCCACCACTGAGAACAGCCTAGCTCCATCCTCTTTGGAACCCCCGCTTCAGGTAGTTGAAGGCTGCTATCAAATCCTCCCTCGCTCTTCTCTTCTGCAGACTAAATAAGCCTAGTTCCCTCAGCCTCTCCTCATAAGTCATGTGCCCCCGATCAGCGCTGGTCCTCTTCCCGGCAGCCCTGTTGAAATAACTTGGAGCTTATAATTCTGGAGAAAAGTCGTGGGGACGCTGATCCCACGAACCCCACCTCTGAAGTGTCTAGATTCACAGGTTGTGTCTGTTCCTTCCATAAGGTGGCCCCTGAGTTGTACCTACCAATGGACAACGTGTCTAGTCACCTTCTGGCACTGGGGGGACTGCACATATCATGAGATTTGCTTCCTCCTGAGGAGGAAGAAGGGCTCAAGCTCTGGAGAGAAAGACAATCACAGGATGAAGGCGGTATTTGGGTTCACCAGGATGTTTGCAGGGAGGCTGGAAGGAGGCAGCTGGCTCTCAGCAAGGCTGCCAAGCCAATGAAGTTCCATGTTCTGAAAGGCTCATGGGGCAATTTGTCTCCATAATAAATTGGATTTTCTCCATTATGCCGTGGGAACGGAATCAGCAACTTACTCACCAGTGGGACCCACCTGGAAGCACAACTCCCATGGTCACCCCCCAGTCCCACCTCTTACACAGCAGGTGCTGGAGCCTTTGTCATATGCATCCTGATGTTTGGGTACTCCCAGGTTTGCAACATTCAGCTGGTGCCCGTTAAAAGACTTGATATTCTCCCGGAGCCCTTTTTAATTGGTTTCAATGAGCTCGGTAATTAGTTTAATTATCTTCTGTTATTGTGCGGTGCCTTGAGATGCCAGTCAAGTCTGTGAGTGCAACGTGTCAGATGTGGGGGTATTACAAAACCCCTGGGAGGAACCCAAATACCTACCATCCCATGCCAGGAGCACCAAGAGCAGGAGCCCTTTTGCATGGCGCAAGATTTGCAAAGGGCGTCTACCTCCAAGACCTGCTCAGCGTGGCTCCGACCAGTTTGGCCCTTCTGGCTCAACAGGCAGACATGTCTCCTGCAAACCAGGAGAGTGTAGTGACAATTTCAGCTGAGGAACTATGCAGATGGCACATGTAACCTGTGCAGCTGGCCGACGAGGTACCGTAGAAGGCACTCTGACAATGTATTTAAAATCGGCTCCAGCATTACTCCCCCTGCTGGCAAACACAGCCCCAAGCCTGTTCGGTGCTGGAGATCACCGCTTATATTCTTCTGTTAAGACAAACTGGTGGGTCTCTAGTATTAGCCAGCTCCTAAGTGCCAAGTCATCAACATGTTTTGTAGAGGCTACTGCTGACGTATGGGGAGTTGGATGGCTCCAGAAAGGAATAAGGGAATACAGAGCTCTACGTCGCTAGTTCACCTTCAACCTAGGCCGATGCTGCTCAATCATAGAATCATAGAGTATCAGGGTTGGAAGGGACCTCAGGAGGTCATCTAGTCCAACCCCCTGCTCAAAGCAGGACCGATCCTCAACTAAATCATCCCAGCCAGGGCTTTGCCAAGCCTGACGTTAAAAACTTCTAAGGAAGGAGATTCCACCACCTCCCTAGGTAACCCATTCCAGTGCTTCACCACCCTCCTAGTGAAAAAGTTTTTCCTAATATCCAACCTAAACCTCTCCCACTGCAACTTGAGACCATTACTCCTTGTTCTGTCATCTGCCACCACTGAGAACAGTCTAGATCCATCCTCTATGGAATCCCCTTTCAGGTAGTTGAAAGCGGCTATCAAATCCCCCCTCATTCTTCTCTTCCGCAGACTAAACAATCCCAGTTCCCTCAGCCTCTCCTCATAAGTCATGTGTTCCTAATCATTTTTGTTGCCCTCCGCTGGACTCTTTCCAATTCTTTCACATCCTTCTTGTAGTGTGGGGCCCAAAACTGGACACGGTACTCCAGATGAGGCCTCACCAATGTCGAATAGAGGGGAACGATGACGTCCCTCCATCTGCTGGCAATGCCCCTACTTGTACATCCCAAAATACCCTTGGCCTTCTTGGCAACAAGGGCACACTGTTGACTCATATCCAGCTTCTCATCCACTGTAACCCCTAGGTCCTTTTCTGCAGAACTGCTGCCTAGCCATTCGGTCCCTAGTCTGTAGCAGTGCATGGGATTCTTCCATCCTAAGTGCAGGACTCTGCACTTGTTCTTGTTGAACCTCATCAGATTTCTTTTGGCCCAATCCTCTAATTTGTCTAGGTCCCTCTGTATCCTATCCCTACCCTCCAGCGTATCTACCTCTCCTCCCAGTTGAGTGTCAAAGCTGTTACCATCTGACTGCTGTTTGGCGGCCTCTCGGAAATGAGTGCAGTGGGTCTCAAGTTTAGAGAGGAAATATGGTTTTGTGATTAAGGCACTGGACTGGGACTAAGGAAATCTACATTCAGTTCCTGTCTCTGCCACTGACTGTATGGCCTTGGGTTTGATGCTTAGTCTCTCTCAGTTTCCCATCTGTAAAGTGGGGATAATAATACTCCCCACCCAGAGTGTGAGCTTCAGGGCATGGACTCTCTCACACATGGGCGTACAACACCTGGCATGATGGGGTCCATAGGTGCGACCATAATACACACAATAATCATGGTAGTCTAGTTCCAGGAGGAAGGCGTCACCAAAATCACCCCTGCAACTAGTGCGAGTTGGCTCCTTCTGTTGGCTGTTTCCACAAAGATGGAATGGATGGTGGAGATTGAACACCCCGTCTCCCTTTCAAGGTGGGGCCTCCTGGGGCAGGGGTGGGGCATGCCCAGGGAGCAGCGAGCTAAGCGAGGCACCCCTGTTTTGCCCATCACCAGACAGTTGCCAATCCAGAATCCTTCTCCCGCCCTTGCTTTATACAGAGAGATGAATAGGTGCCAAACTGTGGACCAGATCCTCAGCTGGTGCATATGGGCGTAGCTCTGTCAAAGCCCCCGAACTGTGTCGATTTATACCAGCTGAGGATCTGGCCCCCATGTGTCCAAAGACTCACCCCAAACCTTTAAAAAGCCTTTGGTGGTTTCCTCTCTCTGGTGGGGGTGGGGGGGGGAGAAAAATAATGCAGAGTAATTTTCCCTGAAGATGTTCATGCACGTTCTCTCTCTCTCTCTCTCTCTCTCTCTCTATTCTTCATCATGCTTGGAATCCTGCTAATAAGTCAGAAAGGAGGAGGAGGGGGAGAAAGAAAGAAGCTCTGCTGAGCTTTAAGCCTGGTATCTCCACACACAAAAATCCTGTGACTAATGCTCCCAGTTGGCAAAAAGGCAGTGTAATCAAAACATATATATATATTTTTTTTTAGTCCTTAAAGTTAGTCATTCTGCAAGCAGGAATCCAAACAGGCAGACATGAAATGGAAGCCACAGTGCCCGAGAGCCTCTTTTGCAATAGGCAAAGCACTTAGCTAGGAACGCTTTGGCATTGTCCTGGACGCTTGTGGCTTTTAAATGGGGAAAGGAGCAGCATCCGGGGAGTGGCTGGCTCAGGGGGAGTGATGGAGGGAGGCTGTGCAACATGCAGCATTTCACTGCCAGGTTCCTTGGCCCAGGTCACTCGTCACTAAAAGTTCTAATGGAACGTTGGCAGCTCCCGTGAAAATTTGGTAGGGTCCAAGTCGAGTTCCAAGAAGGCAGATATGCCGCCACTGCGCAGTCCCTCTGTTGGCAGCCTCACCAGAGAGACCATGGACTGTATGGGCTGCAGAGAATGAATTCTCCCCTGATCCTGTAGGTCCAGCATGAGCAACAACGGTGCAAGCTACGCTGCACGTGTGCCGTTTCTGGAGAGGCCTCCTCTGGAGTGGAGTTCAGTCTTCATTGCCCATTCAATCCAAGAGCTGTCTCTGTTCTGCACTCGGGGTCTGTGGGTGAGGTGAAAAGCCTAGAAACTCACCCCCTCATGTTGTCACCCAGCCCCCCCTCCCCCCCCCCAGCTTCTCTCATCACCTTCTGAAATGCCAGGGCCTTCTGTGACCTCTGTTGGGCTCACTTTTGGAGATGCCCTTTTATCTGCTCCTAAAGCAAAGGCATCTCGGTCCTCCACCACCCACAACTCCAAGTATCTCCTAGCCATAGGACATGGAAAGATTCCCCCAGGCAAAGGTGTAGTTGGTAAGAATGACCATAGTCATCACCCTGGAGCACCACCATTTTACCCTGGGACTGTTAGTAGTAAGGGTCCATCCCTCCTCAAAGGTTCTCGTTATACTGATCCAAAAGGTTACCTGTGCTGTCAGTCCCTCTCGCCACCTAAGAAAACACAGGAGCCTTTGTTCTCCAGCCCTGTCCCACCCTGAGGATACAGACAGGAGTCTGCATGGTCCTGACGTGATGTTCTAATTCCCCATGTGCTTGGCAGACAAGTGACTGACTCAAAGCCTTTTCCTCGCATCCTACTGGCACAGCAGGGCACCTGCCTGCACTTGACAATCGCCCTGTTCATGTCTGGAACTGAGCAGAGGCTGCGGCTGCTGCCACCTTGACTGGCACTCTGGTCAGTGGCCTCTCCCTCCCTGTGCCCCTTTCAAAATAGGGATCTGGGGCCACGCTGCAGGGAAGTTTAAACCCTGTGCCTCAAACTGGAGCGAGACGGGACTCCCAGGAGAAGCATGCAATTGGCCTGGATGATGAAATTGGGTGGGGGAGAGGTAAGCATCTAGGACTGCAGAGAGGAGTATGTCTGGCAGCCAGGTGCAGCAGCAGCAGCAATCGGGGCGGGGAGCTTGTATACAAGTCCTGGGGTGTGAAGCTGAGCGTGTTGTAATCCAGTGCACACCTGTCTTCCCCTTATTTAAAGTACGTGACAACCTTCTGCAGTGGTGGCTCCAAATGTCGCACTAGTTCTTTGGAAGGCTGCAGCATTTGTGCCCATTACAGTAGCACGCCCCATTCTTATAAGGATGTACGAGGCAGGGACTTTGTATTTTTTCATATCCATAAAGTGTCATGCATACCTTTGGGGCTGCACGTATAACAGGGCAAAGGGGCAGGATGTGGATACAACACCTGCCTGGGAGGCAGGAAAATAGGGTCTGTTCTCTGCCCTGTTAACTGACTAGCAGAGGGACAACAATCCAGTGGTTAGGGTATTTACCCAGGAAACTCAAATTCAATTCCCTGCTTTGGCATGGACTTCGTGTGTGACCTTGGCCAAGTCACTAAGGGCCAGATATTCAAAAGTATTTAGGTGCCTAAAGATGCCGATAGGTGTCTTGTGGGATTTTCAAAAGAGCCTAAGAAGATTAGGTACCTAACTCCCCCTCGGCGCCTGTCTACATCTTTAGGCACATAAATACCCTTGAAAACCCTGGCTCTTTATCTCTCAGTTCCACATCTGTACAATGGGGATAACGGCACTTCCCTACTTCATGGAGGTGGTGAGAGGATAAATGCATTAAGGATCATGAGGTACTCAGGTACTACAGCAGTGGAGGCCAGATAAGGACCTAATGAGAGAGGGCAGGACATATAACCTTACCGGGTACGTCTACAGTAAAATAAAAGACTCGCAGTACGGCACGGCTGACCCAGGTCAGTTGACTCAGGTTCACGGGGCTCAGGCTACAGAGATAAAAATTACCGTGTAGACGTTGGGGCTTTGGTTCTGGGACTCCCGCACAGGAATCGCTTTAAGTCACTTTGATTAAAATTTTCCAAATAATCTGTTATATATGGGTGCCTCCTTTTTTTGATGCCTGATGTGAGCCACTTGGAACCTGATTTTCAGAGGACCTGAAAACTTGCAGCTCCCACGGACTTCAGCTGGAGCTGTGGTAGCTCGGCGCCTCTGAAAATCATGCCTGATGGCATAGGTCCTGAAAAATATTTAGATGCCTAATTTCCATTGATATCAATGAGCATTAAGTGCCTAAATATATCTGAGGATTTGGGCCTAGATAATTCTGATCAGCCACTCAAAAGGCATCCAAAATCAGAGGGCACAATCTGGCACATCTAAACATTTTGGTCTAATTCTTCTTGCTTCAGTTTCTGTATCTGTAAAATGGGGCCATTTACCCCTGGAAGCTTGTGAGGGGTAATTTTTAAAGGTTTGTAAATGCTTTGAAGATTATAAGTGCTAAGCCATATGGTTCCCTATTCAGTTCCCATGTGCTTCATCAATTTCATTGATTATTGAGTGCAGCTGGACCTTTCCTGACATTGCAAAACTCATAACACAGTTGTTCCCTCAAGGGCTTTTTAAAATAGTATGCAATTTATTTTCCTTCTTAGTCACTGGCCTCCACCTTACGTTACATTTAATGTACCTTGTTCGTATCAGTTCCTTGCCATGGTCCTGTCTCTCAAGTTTGTTTTCTTGTGGATCCTGGCATTATTACTTGTTAACATTTTTTGTGTGTTGTACCAGCTTTCCGGCAGTCTGGAATAAATACACCAAGACTCAGAATTAAAGGGAAGAACTGGAAGCCTTACTCAATCCATCTAACCTGGCTGGATGCCTACATTGAAATGACTAAACTAGAGTTGCTAACCTGTCCCAACGTGTACTGGGCCTTATGTAAATGCTGGGATGGCTTCCTCAGGGGCTGTGTCGAATAATAAATAAATCATGCTTTAAATGAGAAGCTAGCTTCAAAGTTGTCCACGGAGAGACAAGTCATTCCGTCCACTGGAGCAATACCTCTTTAGCCCACTGCCATAGTCATACGTAACTGCTGCAACGCAGCCCCCAGTAGCACATCCACTGTGCAGCAAAAGAGCCAGATTTTTGGACAAGGCCAGTTGGGCAAATTCTGCCTCCCAGGAAGAGCGCTGTGGGATGCGCACGCGGCACATAGGGCCCGGGCCAGGAAGCCGTCCACTTTGTGAAAGCCAGTCAGCCGCATGGGTGTCAATTTATCTGCCGCGGAAGGCTTCCCGGGCTAAGCTGCAGCCATTGCTGGGAGCGGAGTCCGAAGTTCTAGGGCAGGAGTAGGCAACCAACGGCACGGCGGCGCACAAGCTGATTCTCAGTGGCACTCACACTCACCGGTCCCGGGGGGCTCTGCATTTTAATTTAATTTTAAATGGAGCTTCTTGGACATTTCAAAAACATTATTTATTTTGCCTACAACAACAGTTGAGTTATATATTACAGACTGATAGAAAGCAACCTTCTAAAAACGTTAAAATGTGTGACTGGCACGGGAAACCTTAAACTAAGCGTGAATACATGAGGACTCGGCGCACGCTTCTGCAAGGTTGCCGACCCCTGTCCCCGGGGGCTGTTCCCCAAAGCCAGGCCCTGGAGCGGCTCGGGGGAGGGCTGCTGGGGGGTCACTGCAATGTGCGGCTCTGGAGCGCCCCAGGGAGCAGGGGGATGGCAGAGCAGCGCAGGGCGGCCGCAGGCCAGCCTTGCCTTGTACACCGGGCGCAGCCTCTCCCCAGCGCAGCCCAGCGATGTCATGGCACTGGGCGGTGACATCACGGCTCCACGTGGTGACATCACAATGCTGCACTGTGACATCACGACACAGCCTCCGACGCTGCGGCTCGGCCCGCCCGGCAGGCAGCGTGAGAACTTCCAGGTGTCTCCGCCCCCAGGCCGTGCGTGACGTCACGCCGTAGAGCGTGCCGACTGCCTCGCTTCCGGAGGGGGCGGGGCCAAAGGACAAGCGCTTCCGGGAGAAAGCCGGGGCCGGAGGGGACCATGAGCTGGTGAGTGCAGCCCCGGGAGACGCTGGGGGCTGGTCCCGCTCCCGGCCCCGGCCCCGGCCCGTCTCCTCCGCGCTGGGTCTCTGCGGCCCCCCGGACCCGCCCGGGGCGCCCCGTCCCTCCCTTCCCTCCCCCCCCCCCGGCGCCCCGGGCCCTTCCCTCCCCTCCCCTCCCCTTCTCCTCCCCCCCCCCGGTGCCCCGGGCCCTTCCCTTCTCCCCCCTCCCCCCCCCCCGGTGCCCCGGGCCCTTCCCTCCCCTTCCCTTCTCCTCCCCCCCCCCCCGGTGCCCCGGGCCCTTCCCTTCTCCCCCCTCCCCCCCCCCCGGTGCCCCGGGCCCTTCCCCCCTCCCCCCCCCCGGTGCTCCGGGCCCTTCTCTCCCTGTTTCCTCTACCCCAGACCTTCTCCCCCTGCCCCCCTTGCATCCGCTACTGACCTGCTGTCCGCGCCCCACTCGTGTCTACCCCCCCCCCCAGCTCCCGCACCCGTCTCCCTTGTAGTAAAGTGCTGTGGTGTCAAGTTTGTTACCGTCGGGGGGGGCCGGGAAGCTGCCTCGCCTGCCGTCCTGTGTGACCCAGTGTATGTGGGGTGGTTGTTTACTTCTCGCCACCTGTGTTTGTTACTCCCTTTGGAGAGTGAAAGTGGCCTGGTTAGTTTCACTTTCTTTTAGTCCCTTTCACCCTCAGGGCTCCCCCGCCCCCCGCCCAGCACCAGGCTGCTGCAGACAGGGCAAGGGTCTGAGAATCCAACAGCCTGAGTTCCTAGTTTGGCTGCTCTCCGCTCTGGTGTGAGAGTTGCTTCCCTTCTGCACATTAATTCCCCCTGATAGAAAACGGGACTGATACTTGGTTCCCCCTTTAAAAAGTTAGTCTCTAAGGTGCCACAAGTCCTCCTTTTCTTTTTGCGGATACAGCCTAACACGGCTGCTACTCTGCAACTTGGCTCCCCTTGGTGAAGCAGCTCTTGGTCTGTGGAAGAGAAACAAGTTTTAGGGGCTTAATGGTCTGATCCAACACATCTTGAAGTCCATGGAAAGGCACCTATAGACTTCAAAGGGTTTTGGGTCTGGTCCCAAATTCTTATTTATTTATATACTGTACTTGCATAACAATGTCTGTAATGTGTAAACAGCAGAGGAAGGCTTACATCAAAACAAAACTTTTTTGCTAGTTTTTTAAATGCCCGAAACAGTCTATTAATAGGTTTTATGAAACCTACTTTGGGTTTAGAACTATCTGAAGTCACTTTAACTTGTATCTTGCCTCTCAAGTGGATTTCAATATGTTTGTGTTACAGACATTATTTGCACCTCATAATGTCAATATCAAAATAGTAACAATACAGACTGGGGGATAGGGTTTTGTATGTACTCTGCGTGTGATCTAGCAATGCTGTCCAGTTTCCTCGTGGGAAGGCTTCCTGCCTTTGTAACAGGCCCGGCAGCATACCTCATCTTAGCTTGGGAATGTTAAGCATTGTTATTTATGAATGTTTGTGCGTTAAAGTAAATGTGTTAGATACTTCACCGAACAATTTGGAAGATACGGTCTCTGACCTAAAGAATATGTACTTACTAAGAAGCTCCAAGAAGGATCAGGCCATTATTGTGCTATACAGATGCATGCATAGTTATATTTCCAGCCCTAAAGAGCTTATTATCTAAGGCCCCGTCACTGACTTCAGAGGCTCTACTAATGTGTAAAGTTAACCATGTGTAAATGTTTGTGGGTTTGGGGCCTAATGTTAGATAGACTCAAAAATATTAAGGTCAGAAGGAACCATTATGATCATCTAGTCTGACCTCCTGCACAATGCAGGCCACAGAATCTCACCCACCCACTCCTGCAATAAACCTCTCACCTATGTCTGTGCTATTGAAGTCCTCAAATCGTGGTTTAAAGACTTCAAGGTGCAGAGAATCCTCCAGCAAGTGACCCGTGCCCCATGCTGCAGAGGACAGAGAAAAAACCCCAGGGCCTCTTCCAATCTGCCCTGGAGGAAAATTCCTTCCCGACCCCAAATATGGCGATCAGCTGAATCCTGAGCATGTGGGCAACATTTACCAATCAGATACCCAGGAAAGAAGTCTCTGTAGTAACTCAGATCCCATCCCATCACAGGCCATGGGCCTATTTACCATGAATAGTTAAAGATCAATTAATGCCATAGATGGGACAGTAGCAAACAGAAGGGAGGGATGGATTGAGTAAGGACCAGAGTTCAGCAATGTGCATATATGCTTAGGGCATCCTGCCCAAAAATGAGATTAGTTTTCGCAAAAGTAGGATAGTACTCACTTAACGTCTTATTATTTACCCAGACACACACCCTTCCCTTCCTTCCTGGTTCCCCCCCTCTTAATCATCTCTCCCTTCTCTCTGACTGCATCCTCCTCCTTACCTACCCTCCTTGCCTATTGCAGATATGATTATAAAATAAATGTACTCTTTTGCTTTGTCTGTGCTTCTGTTATTAATGAAAATGGATCTGTGATCAGATACTTGAAACACTAATGCAGCCCTTCACACTCATGGTTTCAAATGACTGTACGCTTTATTTGCAATAAATTAAAATAACTGATTATTCTCTTTAAGATTATTGGTATTTATCTATCTGAGGCATTTCAAATGTTTGTTGTAATGTTCAAAATCATTTGATGGAGACATTTAAACCAAGCCTTGTCATGTACGCGCATCATCAGTATACATGCATACCTGCTTTAATTACTCAGCTATCCAGAATGATTTTCTAAATATAAGTTACTTGTCCGGCTACAAAACTCGATTTCCTGCTTTGTAACAGATCAATGTGCAGCATTTCTGCTTAGATTCTTCTGACCTCCATTTCCCCGCATAAAGTTTTGCTTAGAAACCCTTGTTGGGTTTTGTAATTATTCTTGTTCACTGATTCCTGCTCAAATGGTCTCAGTTTACAAGTCAAATATTTGATTTTTTTTTTCCTAGCTGCTAGCACCGCAAATTCAAGTTGTGAGTTGAAAAATCCAGCAGTGTTCTCTCTGCCTCCTACTGTCACCATAAGTACTAAAGATTCTAGGATCAGAAGTTTGCTGACAACTTTTGTTGTAAGAGACTCCAGCTCACTCTGCTGTGTTTATATTGGCTCTTCGAGGACCACAGGAGAAACTTTTCTGTATCCATAAAGTCAGCAGATCTGCCTTGAAGACAAATGGCATGGATAGATTAACAGAATCATCTTCTTGATTATACTGCCCTATAGATGGCTAGCAGGCTATGTAAGGAATACGTACTTTATAGTCCAGGTAGCCTAATCAGTGTATTTTTAGTCCTGACTCATGCATCACTTTATTGTGATAAATTATACATAGAAACACCTATTGCTGCACTTAATTTTAAAATAATCAATTCATTTCACCCTCTTATCAATCTTACTACTCAAATTGCACAACACAGAATCACTCCACCTGCACTTTCAGTGGCACCGCTGCATCGTCTGTGTTCTATGCTATAAATGGCTGCATCCTAAAACCAAACATTTATAAATCTGCCTAAAGTTAAGGGGACTGTGTCACATTAAAAGTCATATTACTTAAAATGTCCTTAACTTTCACTCTTTTGATTGTTAAAAATGGAAGGAGAGTAAAAGCCTCCTGTGTTTTTTTTTATCCATTTATGCACTTCTTCTTTTTTAGTTCTGTTCAGCCTGGGCAATAATAGATAGTTTCACTTGGAGATTCTCATGCATTCACACAATGACGGGATGCTTGGTTTGTAAATATTGTTGAAGGGCCTTTAACTCCAAACAAAAAACTTTAAAAAAATTCTTCTGTGTGTGTTTGTCAGATTTGCTAAAAACTCTGTACAAGACTCCTAAAACATTATGGGACAGATCACATCCACAGTTCTTGTTGTGTGTGCTGGTCATTTAATTAAAAATATTTTCACTGCCCTAAGCAATTTTTCAATCGTGTTAGTCACGCAGAGCCAAAATAGTTAGAGGTAGATGTATGCTGATGTAAGAAGAAAGAGAGAATTTAGCTTGATTCTGAGATCCCAGATTGAGTTTGCAGGGCTGGCAGATAGACAAATAATCTTTAGTCTTTGTCTGTAAACGTGCTTTTAAATGTGGCCGTGGTCAGAAAAATAACTGAAAATAGCACCTGGCTCAGCAGATTTACTCCCTGTATACTGAGAATCAGTTTTTGCTACATTTTACACCTGTTAGCACTGCAGAGCTAATAAAACCAGATGGCTGAGGTATCGTAAATATCGTTATTAATGAAATACAGTACAGGGCTTTAAATGCTGCCAAATTACAGCTTTGTAACTCCTTTGAAGACAATACGATACCACAGGTGTAACTGAAGGGAAAATTTGGCATGCAGAATCTATCAGTGGTGAGAAATGAGCCAGAAAGAACTCAGCTTGACCCTCAGATCTCTGGTGAGTCTGTAGAGCTGACGGTTAGGAACGAAACATTCAAACTGAGCCAGTCCAGTCTGATCAGAAATAACTGACAGTAAACAGAGAATTTCATCATGTCATTGTTATGCTTTTCAGAGCATAACTGCATGTTAACCTCCTATCTACACTAAGGATTTGCCTTCACTACAAAGTTAACATGAGTTATAACCAGGGAGCCTAGAAATCCATTTGCCATGGAAAAATGCAGAAGTTGTGTTCTTAGAGAGAATCTTTAGTTTTTACATTTTGTGAGAAAATAAAACCATATACAGTAGAACCCTGACTGTCCAATCTAATTAGGAATGGGGCCAGCTTGGATAATCAAAAATTCAGATAATCAGGGAAATGGGCAGGGCAGGGCTTGGGATGTCAGCCCCAGGCAACGGTGCTCGGGCTGTCAGCTTAAAAATTGTAAATATATCAATAAAACATTGTGTCAACTGATACCTATATATATTGTGGCTAGAGAAACTAAAGGTCAGCGTTTCCTTTAAATAGCGAAAAAAGTGGATTTTTATGGGTTTTTTAATCAGAGGATTTGGGTTTTTTTATCACAGAAAACTAGGATCCCTGGTTATAACTCAGGTCACGTCCCCACACAAAAACAGTTAGGTGCACTTACACTTCAGCATAAACCCAAGGTTCAGACTTAGGCTCAAGCCTAACTTCCCTTCCATCTGTACCCAAATCATTCTAACCCAGGGTCCCAGGACCCCACAAGGGTGAAGGGTCCAAGCCTGAGTCAAACTGGGAGTCCGGGACCCAGGGTTCAAGCCCTATTACTTTGCAGTGTAGATGCAGCCCCACTGGACCCAGGCTCTGGGAGTTGGCCAAAAGTCTCCCACGTTCCCACGGGCTGGCTTTCTTGGACCTTTGGACAGTCAAGTTTAGTGGACAGTCAGATTTTCCCAAACTGCACAACAAAAAGCTAGAGCAGCCACATGGCGGGAGGGCACTGGGAAAGCTGGGATATGATTGATTGCACTCAGGTCTGCGAAATGCAGTGTAGATGCTTGAACCCCAGTTTTGGGACCAGGTTAGAAAATTCCTAATGTAGGATTGACAATCAGTGTAGGTGCTCAAACCCAGGGTCTGCTGACTCATGTTCCACTAGCTCTGGGCTTACATTGCAGTGTGGACGTACCCCTAGACTGAGCATGATGGTGCTTTTCACTTGAGTTCACTGGCCTGTCAGGTGGTACAAGCTAAAGTTCAGATTAGCACAAGTCATCAGCTATTAACGCGGCCACTCGTGTAGTGCGGACTCAGGCTAGAGCCACTCGAGTGTCGCTGGTCCTTTCCCACAGCCCCATTCCTTTGCCCAGAAAGGACAGATGAGTTCTCCTGTAATTCCCTGAGAAGGAATGCCTGGAGCAGTTCAGTTTACTGCAGTTTGGAACCATGGGATATGCCCCCAGAAATCCTAGCACAACACACAAGTGAGAGCAGCGTCAGTGTGGACACAGCAGCATGAGGATTATTGTGTGGTGTGGCCGTTCTCACCCAAACTAGGGTAACTCAACAGAAGTCACCTGCGCTAATACTGTAGTGAAGACAGACACTCAGGATGGAGCCATCCGGGAAAGCCATGGTAGAGCATAGCTTAAACATGGTTCCCGCTGAGCCATGTGATTGGGAGATGAATTTTTCATCTTTTGCTGGGATAGGAATGAGGGGTCATTGTCAAGGGTGGGGTTACTCAACTGAAATCTGTGATTCCCCTTTCTTCCTCCACAACAGATCAGCGTCAGTCTTTGCGCGTGTTGTGGCCCCATTTCCACATGAATGTGAGAGACCTGAACTCTGAGGAGGTTAGTCTGTGTATAACGCAGACAATCGCTCTCAGTTCGGTTGTCAATGGCTGGCAGGCCATGCCAACTGTAATAGTCGCTAATTCATGCAGATATGGCCAATGTGAAGTCGTGCTGCCGCTTATTGAATGAATTGTGTCATTCACTTAGGTCTGGAATTCAGTACGTCTTCGGAGGGGAAAGGGTCTTACTGACGTGCAGCCTCTGATGTAGGAAGATTCCTGAGGTCACACTTGGACCATTTAGGCTGCGGTGATTGTGAATGAGCCAGGCAGTAGCAAATTCTTCTGTAGAACAACATGCATATCAGAGGGGATCTATTGTCTAGGGGATTGTGCCCTGCTTCCCAAATGTCAGGGTAAAAAATGTCTAACATTTATATCACTTCGCTTGCTGGGAGTTCTGCATAAAGAGAGGATGAGCCTTGTTCCAAACATGCAAGACTGAGAGTTTTCTTTGTTTAGCCGATATATCACTATTTGTTTAGTTTGAGCGTGCTGCCTCTCTCCAACAATGGCCTTCATCAGATGCATGTCCGCAGCGTGGAATGTACTGTTTCGAAGGTTAGCGGGAGGTTTACCCTACTGATTAGGGAAAGGGACTGAGTCATGGTGCTACAAAGTTTTATTTCTGGCTCTATCACTGTCTCAGCGTGTGGCTTTGAGGAAGGTCACCTAGTCTTTCTTCCTCAGTTTCCCCATCTGTAAAATGGAGATAATAGTTGCCTTGCATAGGTATTGCGAGGCTTAATTAATGTTTATAAAGCACACTGGAATCCTTGGGATCAAATGCGGAAATTGAGACCCAGAGAGGATGTGACTTGCCAGAGACCTCATAACTAATCTGTGACAGAAGCAGGAATCAAACCCAGATCTCCTGACTTCCACACCTGGTTATGACTAGATTATGTTTTCTCTACCATGTTTTAGGGCCAACTTTAATTAGAGCAGAATTAGGCTTGTTTGGGGAGCGATATTTTATGTAGGTAGTTTTGAAACTTGATCCTTCTGTGACCCACATTGGCATCATTAAGATTTTGTGTCTTGCTTGGATTATATTCTCCTACATGAGCTGCCCCAGAGACTGCGTTGAGAAGTTGTAGCTTGGTTTCTGGTGCCCTTTGGAGTGAGTATTTGTGGTGTAGCAGGTATTTAGTGGCTCTGTCGCCACAGCATTGATAGGCAGTTAAGCACTTTTTCTGCAGGTTTACAGGTGAGGAATGGAAGACAGCAAGTTGCTGTGTGTGGCTAGGTGGCAACACACTTTGAGACCAGGAGGTCTCCACTCAAGTTCCAAACCAGGATCTGGATTTCCTCTCCTGTGCTGATATTTCAGGGCCATACTCAGGTGGGGGCTGTATGGCTAGAGGTATTGGCCCTCAGATGACATATTAAAGTGAGCTCTATTCCTGTGGCTGTCACGGGTGAAATTTAAAGATCCCAGGTCACTTTGGGGGAAAGAGTAGAAAATACAGAACTGATCTTCTGACCTCCATTCTCTAAAAGCAAACGTGAATGACTTGGGCTATACTGGGACCATTACTGGGGGCCAGTGGTTTCTGTTTTTTTCTCTTCAGTTACAATGCAAGCATCTATTTATAATTTAAAGGGTACTTGTAGTTATGGAAGAAAATACTTAAAACCTTGGTCTGTTGTATCTCAAAAGCAGGTTTTCAAGCTACATTTCACCTCCTCCAGTAGTTTTCCAGTTCCAGCGTACTAACTAGACTAAACACCTAGCATTAATTTAAAGTTAGGAGTTGAACTGTAGAGTCCTGTGACATTTAACTCCCCAAACCCTTACCAGGTTTTGATCTAACAAGACTTCCATGTTAATCCATTTTCCAAATGATTTCGGTGTGTAAAGGCTGATGATTAGCTCATGTAGCGCAATAAATCACAGTTTTGTAGATCACTGAACCCTATCTACTCCAGAGGTCCTGGGAGGAAGTATACTTGGGAACAGGTGGGAAATGACAGGCATGTTCAGGTTCCAGCATAAACATTTATTATTTATTAACATTATTAATATTACAGTCACGCCCCGAGTCCTGATCAGTATCACGACCCTATCTTCCTAGGTGCTGTGCAAACATATGCAAAGAGACAGTTCCTGCCCCAAAGAGCTTTATTTCTAGCTTCTTACAGTCTAGGGATACTTCAGTTACAGTTAAGAAGGTACTTTTTAGACTAAGTCTCCATTTTCAATGGGTTATAACTGCTAATTTGCCTACCTTCCCCACAAAATACCTTGTATGCTGACATTTTTTAAACTTGGTCTCAACCCGGAATTCTTCTTTGTCACCTTTTTGGAGTGAACTTAGTTCTATAGGGAACCTAGTGCAGGCCTGACAGCTCTGGAGAATGCAGTCTTCTGTCTCTGCAAGAGAAGCGCTGTTACCTCTGCACTAGAAGGCCCATTTCTAGGGATGAGAGGGGAGCTGATTCTCCGTGTCCCATGCACTGAGGGCTTTTCTGCCAAATGCCACTTTTCATAATGGAATTTAAACAGAATTTTCTTATAATGATGGCAGGCTAGCACCTGTTTGATCAATGAGTTCTAGAGAAAAGCAAACAAGGGTATTTTCTAAAGCCCAGATCATGGTCTCATTGGTGTATATGGCAGAGCTCCCAGTGAAACCAGCATTTGACCCTCAGTATCTGATAAAATTTGATCAAAAAAAGCTCTTGGATACCAAAGTGGTGAGCAAGGTACAAATAGCTACATAGATAATTACTTCCTACATATACCTAGATACTTGATTTTATAGCACAGATGGTCACATGCACTACAGAAGTACTCATGTTTAAACACCATAGTGAAATGTAGTTACCTGTGTTATAATGTAGCCCCTGATCCTGCAAATTAGTCTGTGTGAGTTGAACCCCTGAGCCATTGGAATCCGTGGTGGTCCACACAGGCTCAGGGGTCCCCTCCACGTGCACCAGCTTGCAGGATCAGAGCCATAATTTTTTCTTACCTGTGTGTACAGAAAAAACTATGTGAGCACCCTCTTTTAACTCTAACATGGTTATCACATGATTTGGTGGTGGTGGTGTTCCATACGGGTGACTAAAAAACAATCTTATAACAGAGTTAAGCCACAACCATCTTTCACATCCACGCTTAAAATGGTTATTTTTGTAGCATAGTCAGGGCCTAAAACAGCCTTGCAAAATTCTGTTCGCCCACGCACCTGGCGTGAGTAATTCTCTTTTGATGGGTGAGTAAAATATCATTAGCTTTTTCATTATCATCTTGGAGCGGGTGGGAGAGTAACTTCTGACATTATTATTGCATTTGTTGAGCACTAACACTGGCCTTGGCTCTGCAGAAGACACAAGGGATAAAGACAGTCCATGCCCCAAAGAGCTTACAGTCGGTGGGCTTACTTCTTACTGAACTCAGTGGAAGCAGGTTTGGAACAAAAAGGACTAAATACTTAAGGATTATAGTTTGAGGCAACATAAATTGCGTGGTTACATTATGAGTTTTTACATAAATTGCGTGGTTACATTATGAGTTATAGGGGCTCACAGTGAGACCAGTTTTGTTGGTTTGTGCCCTGTAGCTTTGTCGGGGCGGAGTGAAACCCAGGGTTAAGTCTGTATATTTTTCAGTTGATTTCAGAGGTGTCCAATACTCTAAGCCAAATTCTGTGCTGCTGCATGCCCCAGGCAATCCCACTGACCTCCCAATGGAGCTTCATGGGCAGAAGTCAACACAGAATTTGGCGCAGTATCTCTCTTAACATAAGCTGTTTGTGATCCATTTGAATAATTTTTTCCTTTCGCATTAGTGTTCTGTTTGGAGTGGTTGCTATGAGTTCTTATAAAGAAGGGGGAGTGGGGTGGGACGGTGCATGCGGTTTCCATGGACACCGTGTAGTACAGCAAGACATCCAGAGTGATGTGATATATTAATTCCAACTGTGTCTTGTGTTCATGCATCTCTCACCTGTGAGGGCTGGGGCTGGAATTCCCCCCTGCTCCTTGGACACTTGCTGGTGCATTGTATACGGTCATAGGGGTTTTTTTTAAGGCTGTGACAGTCTCGGACTCCTGATTCAGCTATCTGAGACGTGGATGTTCGGTGGTTGTATAGGTTTTTCACTAAGGCATTGTACAGCACCAAGCACACTGTCAGCATGCAGTGAATAATTTCTCTTATGCCCTGATCCTATGAGGTGTTGCCCACTTCTTGCAAGGACACATCTATATTAGCAGAATTGTTACCCATATTTCATCAGCTGCCTAAGGTTGCTAGTGTAGAAGGGGCTTGGGCATTTTTACTATTATGTCAGGAAAAGGTGCACAGAACAGCACTGAATCATACTGTGCGAGAAGCACCTACCCCCCGTCTTCACTAGTGCGTCCACTGTTGCTACAAACATTGTAGCTGCCCCACTGCTGCTAATGCAGACAAGGTCCCAGATGGTGTGTGTTGGGAGTGGGAATTGAGGGTTTTCAGCACTTTGCTGAGAAAGTTCCCGTCACCTAATTAAGGTGAACTTAACGCAGCGTTGGGTTTTTTGATGAAAAATCAAATTTTTCCTTGGAAAGCGGATGCTTTTCATGAAAAACGTTGTTGAGTTGGAAACCCAATTTTTGGTTGAAAACCAGTTTCAACAGAAATTTTTCAGTGAGCCCTAGTCTGACCCCTTCTAGTTATTTGAGAGCCCGTGGCACTTTCTGCAGGAGTCTGAGTGTAAACCCTGAGGTCCTGACCATGTACATTGTGGGTAAATACATTGTGTCCCCTCCAACTTCCCCTCCACTTTCAGTTGCATACAGCTTTTTCCTTACTTCCTGTCCTAAACCATCATTGGAGATTGCTGTGCAATGTTGAACAGCAGCTGTTCATATCCCCAGAAGCAGCTGCATTTCAGTGGTGGCTGAAAATATTCATGTGTTTTCCCTATCTACCTGGGAGAGGTCTTAGGAAGCCTGATTAGTGTTTTGCGGTCCTCAAGTGGAGGGTGTTACCATGTGTTTTGTTGCAGTCTATGCTTATTTCCATTTAAATTCCTGAGATTGATAGCCCTCCTCCATTTTTTCTGGTCTTTGTCTGATGAGGGAGCAAGAGTGGCCAAGATTTGTCTGGAAACTGAGCGTTTTGCTGCGGGGTGGGGAACGTTATTATACAGGAGAATAGATAAAACCACAACTGCAGCCCTAGATTAGAAATCACATGGTCTGATCCAGTCGGACGATCCCCTCTGCATCTTACTTTCAGAGGGGACTACAGAAAATCTGTAAATCTTGCAAATCTCATTGGGCTGTATTCCCCATTGCCTGGTGGGTTTATCTGCAACTCTCCTGTGCATGCGGAGGAGAATTAGAGCACGTCTACATGTACAGCGCTGCAGTGAGGCAGCTGCGTCAGTGCACATCTGGTGAAGACGCTCTATGCCAACAGGAGAGCGCTCTCCTGTCAGCATAACAACACCACCTCTGCGAGTGGCAGAAGCTATGTTGGTGGGAGAAGCTGTCCCGCCGACATAGCACTGTCCACACCGGTGCTTATGCCAGTGTAATTTATGTCACTCAGAGGGGTGATTTATTCACATCCCTGAGCACCGTGAGTTCTACCGACATAGACTGTAGAGTAGACACAGCCTTAGACCCTTTGGTGTGTGACTTTGAGCTTGTACATGGAGAAGTATACTACATTGCTGGGGAAATTTCAGAGAAAATTAGCCACACCTTCCCCTCCCAGGGGTTCCTCAACTTCCCTGATGGGATGCTTTCAGGATTCTCTCCACCCACTTACACTTTTTTCTTACTTTAAGCACCCAGCCCCTCTCTTCAGTACTTCACTCCCCTCCATTGAGGAAGACTAGGTGGAGCCTCCCTTCTGAAATCGGTGTTCCCAAACGAGCCAGATTGGCTCCGCTGAACGACTCACAATGTCCCGATGGGGGCTGCGTGCGCTGCCTTTGCCGCAGTCCCCCGCCAGCCAAGAGAATGAGGCCTGGAATCTTCATGGCATTACCGTTACTGTGGCTTGCTGAGTTAAATGGCTGTATCTGACCAGAGAGCTCTTCAGAGTGGGAAAGCTCCGACTGACTCAGCGTGCCCACACTGTTTATGAACATGATTTCAAGGGATTTCACACCCCAAACACAACCCCAGCTTTCTCTCGCTCAGCAGAAATAATAGAACCGAAACACACGCAAGTCCAGTTTCTCCTCTAGGCTGTGTGGAAACGTGCTCAGGTTTTCAGGGTAGCATTTGCGGCTCTGGCACACCAGGAGGAGGCTCTGTAACACATAGTAAAAGATGTGGAGCCGTATGTCAACCTGATCTATTTCTGATATGCTCATCGCTGTGGTATCCAGGCGGACTAATAATACCTGGAGTTCTTCATCTTACAGCGCACTCTGACAGCTGCTAATTTGTGCATCCCCCCTGTATCAGGTAATAATATTATCCCCATTTCACAGACGGGGAAACTGAGACACACAGTAGTGAAATGATTGGCCCAAGGCATCACAGCAATAGAATGTCCGAACTGGGATTAGAACCCAGGAGGAGTTATTGGTTCTCGGGCTTGTGCTCAGATTGTTGGAGCACATCTCTTTCTGCCGCCAGCAGCTTCTTGCAACTGCATTTCAAAGCTGCGGGTGTGTCAATTTATTTTAAAATCTCAGCTAAGATCAGTGGTTCTGATCGTCTTACTACTTCATTGCTTTATTCTTTCTGTTCTTCTTTCTTGTGTTGCTTTTTTACTGAGCCATATTAAAGCAGGAAAATTGTCTCAAAATATAAAATAGCATTTTAAAAAAAATAGTTATATGAACAGGGTTTTTTAAAAAGGTTTTACTGAGACAGACATAATTACCAACTGGCATCATGGTGCTGATAGAGATATTTGCTGTTTCAAAGTGTATTTGTAGCTTTGTTGAACATCCTGTTGACTTTCTTTTGCTATGAAAGAAAATAGTCTTCGTTTCTTCCTTGTACGCCGAACTTTTTGGATGTGAAAACCTTTTCCTTCCCAACTGAGATGGAGTTGAAATATCTTGTAGCTCACATCCCGCACTGCCCTTCATTGCATAAATGTAATGAGTAGTTTAAAGAAAAGTGAGCCATCTGAAACAGGATGGGCTGATCCCATTATCCATTAATTGACCTGAGCTTCTTGTTTTATCCTAGTTCGGCTCGAGAAGAAACGCAAGTGCTAAAGCAGACTATGTCAGCTCAGGTTAAAGGTAGGAGGAAGGAGAGAGACAATTTAAGCTCAACCAGGCTACTCAGGTGCTGTAGAAGACCTGAAATACTCCCTTGGTCTGAGGCTGGATTCCTCCATCCCCTTCCGTCTTGCAATTAGTTGTTACATAAACTACCAGTTGCCTGCACCCTCAGCTGCTGGTCTTGGTTGACTTGGAACACTAGGATCCAGGCCTTCTAGTATGACTTGTTATTTAATCTGGTCAGTTTCCAGTGTCCCTGTTTTACTAGAGTTTATTTAGTTTTGTCATGCTCTTTAATGAAGACTGACAGTTGGGTTTGTCCCCGTGCCCCACACATTTTCCAGAGCGGCTGCCTTTTCTTCGGAAGCCCCCATACTTCATGAGAGTGCAAAGCTGTATTGGGTAAAGAAGTCTGATTAAGTAAATGGTGAAAAGTCATGTTTTAGTAATACAAGGCAAGCAAGACAATGTCTGTTATTGGACCAACTTCTGTTGGTGGAAGGTGCAAGCTTTCGAGCTCCGCTGAGCTCTTCTTCAGCTTTGGGGAAAGGAGCTCGAAATCTTGTACCTTCCACCTCCAGAAGTTGGTCCAATAAAAGATATTACCTAACTAGGGTTGCCAGCCCTCCAGGAATTAAAGATTCATCTTTAATTAAAGATAATGTCATGTGATGAATCTCCAGGAATTCATCCAACCAAAGTTGGCAACTCTGTACCTAAGCCACTTTGTCTCTCTCGTATCCTGGGACCAGCATAGCTCCAAAACCGCTGCAACCAAATGTTTAGAGACTCACACAACTCCAGCTATCTTCACTGATGCTCCTTGTGTTTTGCAGCCAGCCACTCTGTCTGTTGCAGATTAATTTTCTGGAGGCATCTCTGTTTGAATGGTCCTCTCTGGCTGGTGGTGGTTCAGAGCCTTTGTAAGGGGCCTGTATTTAATTTCTGTGTTTGTTTCTTTGTTAACTAAGATTAATCATTAGCAACAGAGAAACAATTATCCCTAATCGTGCACAGTGTTAACTGTTCTTTGGCTGGGACTGTAAAGTTTCTGGGGCAGGGACCATGTCCCTCTCTCTCTCTTCTGTAATGCACTGTGCGATTCATGGTGCAACATGAATAGTAAATAATGCATTAAAATGGGGTGCCATTGGTGGAATTTCCCCCACCTCCTCTTATCGATACAACACCACTCACCATAATATCTCTATTTAAATGCCACATCTCTACTCATGGCCTTTAAGTGCTTAGGGCAGGGGACTGGGAATAAGGATTCCTGAATTCTGTTCCTGTCTGCCATTGATTCACTTTGTGACCTTTGGTAAATCACTTCATTTCTCTGTGCATCAGTGTCCTCCATCTGTAAAACGGAGATAAAGATTCAGTTTGTAAGCACTCAGAGATTCTCTGTTATAACGTCATGTAGAAGGGCAAAGTCTTTAAAGGTGCGTGTTTGCTAGCTGATTACTTCAGCATAGTGTCAGTGATGCATGGGACCTCAGGGTGCCACTCTAGTAGCTGCTTGTTGTATATTTCACAGGAGATCAAATGATTACGCTTTGACTTATACATGCTTCTTTCACTTACTGCCAGCAATCTCCATCTTCCAGTGTTACGTTTCTATAGGAACTCCCAGCAGTGCCTGCTGCAAGATATTATCAGCCAGTCTCAGGCTGGGCACAGCAGGTCCAAATTCAGCCACGGTGCTGCATCTGTTTACACCGGAAGCTGTATTTGGTCCTAGTTTTCCTCTTCTCCATGCCACTGCTCCCCCTCAGTTCTCCAGTTTTGTTCCTGGCCTCTACCTGAGGGCAGTTACTGATGCAGATTTCTAATGATCCCATCAGAATACCTTTTACACTGTCACAGATTCACAGATGACTAGCTCTAATGAAAGATAGCACCTGGTTATACTGACTCCAATAGTATGACCAGTGCCCAGAGGGTAATAAGGGAGTTGCCCCATTTTTATTGACTTTTTACCCGTGTCGAAAAAAGAAAAATCTTTAATTTCCTATTCCTTCCTGTAAGGCACCACAAGTAGTTATTGACAGTTTAATTATATGCTAGACAATTGTTTGTTTATAGAAGAAGTGTGATTCATGGTTGCTGTGACTGCCAGTGGAACTGGAAGGGGTTAATAGCCTAAAATTACATCAGCCATGCTGGAGAACAATAAACAGGAAGTACTCCAGAAATTAAATTTAAACATTTGTGACTAATGTTGACTTTTACTCCTTGGTCAGTTCAGGAGGTATGGATTGCAGTCTAGGTTATTACTGGTTACTAATTATACCATTGGTTTGACTATGGTTGGCCGAAATGAAGCAAAGGGGGAATTGGGTCATTGGATGATCTTGTTTTTGCTGTCATTCCCATATTAAGTGTTGTCTCATATGGTATGGTGTTTGTGGAGTGGTGCCTGCAGAGAGAAGTCTCTAACTGGTAGTTTAATCCTAAAAGTTAGTTGTTGTATATAAGAGATTTTACAAAACCGATAGGGTAATAAAAATGTTTTCAGGGTTAAAAATAATCATTGGAAATCAATGTAGTTGTTTGAATTAAAACTTTCCTCAACAACCTTTGCAACCCTGCATGGGAACCTGTGTAAGTGAAACTGATTAGACACCGTAGTGAAACTGACTAACCATTTTCACTCTGCAATACTGACAAAAATGAACCGGTTAAGAGACTCAATAATATAAACTAAATTAGATTTTTAAAATCAATTTTAGTAAAAAATGTGAGAAAGGCTACTATTTGCACAGGACCATTAGGGGACTTCTGCACCTTCTGTTTTGCATCTGGTACAGAACATTGTTTGAGACAAGATACCATACTAGATGAACCATTGGTCTGTTCTAGTTTGGAAATTCCTGGATAAGGCTATTCCTATTTTTAAAAGACATAACGGAATTTTCCCCTTAGCTACATCAGCAGAATATGCTGTAAACTGGGTTTAGTATAAACTGGGAGCGTTATGGACCATGAATTTTAACCAGACAACATAAATTAGTCTAATACATTGAAAGCAATGGCTGAATTATTGTGTTTTTATTACTTTGGTTATCAAGGGGGGAAAGAAACTTAATTATTTTCATTGCTTTATGATTATGACTACAACAATCTGACCAAGCCAAAAATGGATACGTAGTGAGCACTCTCACCTTCCAACTAGCTTATGTGAGGGGGGCGGGGGGGAATAGCTCATCCAGCTTGTACTCACAACCATATTAAGGTTTTTACGAATGAAGGCTGTTCAGCTGGCAGGTGAGCCATCCCTGCAGCTGTGGTTAGAAAAATCCTTTGAAGCAGGTCAAAACTCCAGACTCTTGGGTGGTGGTTTTTGAGGGTCGTTCTCCCCCTGCCCCATTTAAGGTTCTCTTTGTAAATATTTGTAGTGTTTGATTCCTTCCTTCCCACCCCCACCTCCCCTTTCAGATTTTTTTTGAAATTTTGCACAACCTTCAGACCCTTGTTCTGCCAAGGAGTGCCTTGGACATCTAGAGCCCTTAGTTGTATTAATAGGACACTGGAGGAAAAAGGGGGATTTCGCTGCTGGAGACCCAGCTGGCACTGCTGTTTGGGAAGATCACAGATGCCGGAGCTGAAGCTGACTCCAAAGGGAGATATACTTTATCTTGAATGTTGTACCAGGATCTGGGATGTTATTCCACTGAAGCTTGCATCCAAAAATCCTTCTCTACGAAAGAGCTTGGGGAACATGTTTTTTGACATTGTCGCATGTGAGGCCAGCTATTCTTGTTCGCTTACATATTCCTTATCTCTCCCTCCTTCCTTTTCCAGGATTCCGTTCAAGATTGGGCAGCCCAAGAAACAGATTGTACCCAAGACAGTGAGTAAACCAATTCCCCCTTTTTAGATCCAGTCTGTGATCATGTGGCTGATGAGTCAAGCCAGCACTTTGACTCGTCCCATTTTTGTGTGTGTATGTGCGAGGGGAATGTGAGTGAGCAGAACCTGTTGCTGTGTTTGACCATCACATCCTTGTGCTGTGGGTGAGGGGGAGTCCCAGCTACATGCAGTATTTTGGTCTCAGGATCTGTTTGTTAAGGGAGGGGGCTCTTTCGTTCTGGCACGGTTTTCCTAGGAGATGACTGAACATGCTTCCTTCCTTCCTTCTTTCAGCAATGGCTTGTTTGTTCATCCTTTCTGAGCAGATGGAGGAGGGGGAGTGGTTCAGATCGCTGAATATAACTGTTTCCAAAGGAAAGCTTATCAGAGGAGGCTGAGATGCTTAGTACTCAGGCATGAATTAATTTGTACTGCACAGCATTTGCTTTAAAAGAAAATTAAAAAAGCATTTTGTATTCTGATGAATTTGAAAGTCCTTTCCCAAGTGCTGTTTCTTGCAGCTGGCTGTGGTATTTTCCCTGCCTAAGCAGATGGTCCTTGTCCTGTGAAAGCTGTAGTGCTCACAGTAGCAATCCCTGAATTAACCTGTGTACCTGCTTTAAAAGAAGCGTCCTGATCGCTAGTGTGACAGAGACATTGGCTTTATAATTATAACTGCATTGGTGAACTAATCCCCTGTACAGACTAACATTCCTGATCCTTCCTCTGTGGGACACCCACCACTGCTAATTCCTTCGGTTGCGTGGGTTACTTGTATTAAGGTGCCAAAGATACTTTTTGTGGCATGAAGTTTCCCCTTGAGACGGAGGGTTTACTCTGCCACTTCCCAATATTGATGAACTGTAATCTTTTATTTAAAGGATGGCGTCGTTCTGTGGTGCTGCAGAACGGCAGCTTTCTGCTTCAAACTGGCAGTGCAAAATTTAAGCAAGGGACCTTCTTAAAGAACGGCAATGTTGAAACCCTAATCAGGGCTTTTGACTCCTTTTCACTCTTCTGTGGTCTTCCCAAGTTCTAGTGATCCAGACATCATGTGTTGAATGCTGCTCTCTGCAAAGAAATACAACCCCCAGCCTCAGGCAAATCCACTGGATCCCTGTTTATTTCAAGATCCAGTTCAAAATTACCCTTTTTTTGGTTTGTAAATCCCTCGTTGACTTTCTCTATCGGATCGCAGAGATGCTGACTCCCTCACTTCCTTACTTGCTCCATCCACCTATCTAGCACTGGTTTCTTCTCTGCTGGCGCAAGGGCCTTCTTCTCTGCGTCTCCTGATGGCTTGAACAGTGTTTTTGGACATTTCCTCCCCATCTGATTTTTGTGTCTCATATGAGTATATATTCTCTTTGTCTGTACCTGTTAATTTCCCTTTCCCTGTGCCATAACATATTGTTTAACTATGTAAAGTGTTTCAGGATGCAGTTTGCCTGAAAGTCCTTATACGACATAAACCTGTATCACTGCCCATAGTGCCACACACCAAGGTCTCCACCGTCACCTCTGAAGCTAGCCCTCCTAATGGTAGAGCAGGAGCTCGGATTGAATGAGAGTTAATATTTGAACCTTCCAGATCTCTCTTTGCTCTCAGTTTGCAGTGGATTCTGCCCTAACACTCTTCCCTCCTGGTATGCCTTGTGCCTGGCATTTTGGATGGTGGCAGTATGGGGATGTCTGTTAGCTCCCTGGGTCTTGTCTTTCAATGTGGAGATACAGTATATCATAGACAAATACAAGAGATCACTCTCCAGTTCCTTCCTGAGCTTTTGTAGCCATTTTCCTCTTGCCTATCCAGTTACAGGGATTTCTCCAGCACATCCACAAATAGAGATAAACTGGCAGTTATGGGCTGTAATTTCTGAAATAAAAACCTTTTGTCAAGTTCAGCGTGTCCAAGGGGCAAAGTTTCATCCAGGACTGTTACTGGTTCCAAGCCTTTTCCCCTTCCCCCTGCTCTTCATCTGTCCCTCCGCTTCCCAAATTCAGCAGAAGTGCTGAGAGTTTGAATGTTGATGACATGGTAACCTGGAGAGAGTTGGAAATTTTTACCTGGCCTCCACTATGCCATCTTGTTAATTGTAACAATACTCTTGGGACAGATGTGTGCCAAACAGGAAGCATGGAGCAACGTAACTGCACAGGGTAAGTGTAGAGTACAGTCCTTCAAAGAACAAGTCCTTAGAACAAACGACAGGAAACTACCAATCTCCCTTGAGAACCTGACCTTCAGATTTATACTCCTCTTAGTTTCAGGGTATGGAAGTGATGCTTTGTAGCTCATCTAGTTAGCTTAGACCTCCGAGTTTACCTCCCCCTTGCAGGCTGAGACATTCCATCTGTGCGGGCTTTTGTGAACAGCAGTACAATCTGCTTTAGCTCTCCATTTTATTCCAGATGTTGGCCTCTGGAGGCTGCTGCAGGAAGTGGGAAGGTGTGGCATCTCCAGGGCTCCATCCAGAGCTCATCAGAAGGGAAGCGGTTATGGAGAGGCTCTCCCACTCACAAGATTGTACCACAAAAAAAAAAAAAAAGAAAGAAAGAAAGAAAGAAAGAAAGTCAGTTGTCAGAATTTAGCAGTTGGCTCCCACCAGAGCATGCTAGTTTCAACATGGGGAGAGAGACAGAGTCATTCTGACATGGCAGGCTTCGCTCACCAAAGCTTTTGTGATTACAAGGCTCTAGTACGAGCAGAAGCACTGGAAACTGGGCTGCAGTAGGAATTAGTCACGACTCCTTGTGCCCACTCGCTGTTGATCCTTTGAAGAAGGGCAAAGTGTCAGCCACAGTTTAGCTCTTCAGGTAGAAGGAAACCCCTGTAGGAAATACCAGCTGGTGAACTGAAGTGATCTCCTGCCCCCTCATGCATGGCACTACTTTGTTTCCACCTAAACCTGGGCAAATCCAATTCCAGACGGAATAATCTCCCCCCCCCCCCCCGCCCCCTTCCCCTGAAAAGAGCATCTGGCACTGAGCTCGTACAGAGGCGAGGAGATTGGGTGGGAGGATCTAATATACAGAGAGGACCTGCTGTCAGGGGAACGATAGAGGACATAATAACGCAGCCCAATTAAACTAATGCCCAGCGATAGGACTTAAACCTGTTAGAATTATATCTGTGTGCAGAATGTTTATTGTTTAAATCCACTACGCAGTGGAAGCCTCTTATTGTGGAGACAGTCCCCTCCACCCCCAGGACAACTTCACTTTAAGCACAAGGTTACACTGTTCAAGCTGCAGTGCGGCCCCAGCTAACGGAAGTTCGTCTCTGTCACCCTGGGGTTGTACCAGACTCTTCAGTGGGGACTGGGTCATCTGAGTTGGAAGGTGGCTGAAAAGAATGGCTGCTTGTGCCTCTCCACAGTGAGCACAGCCTCCCATCACTGCCAGGCAAAGCAAGGGAAGCCAGTCAGCTCATTTTCTCTCTTGGAAGAGGGGGATCCAGAGCATAGCCTCCCCCAGTAACCTTGGGCGAGTTGGTCAGGGGTTCCCCCGCCCTCAGTCTGCTCAGTTTTGGGGTGTATCCTTCCCCCACTGCGGTGCTGGTTGACCTTAAGGGAGTTGGCTGGGCAGGATTGAGTGTGTGTGTTCCAGAGCTCACAAACCTGGGTTGCAGACTTCGGAGTCTGCTCGACCCTGCTCCCTTGTTTAGCCAAAGATTTTGGTGTCCCCTGAGACCTTTGGGATAACTGAGCTTCATTATAACAAGAATTCCATCACAGCAAGTTTGCCATATTTAGTTTCCACTGTGCACGACTAACCTTTTAAATCTCTAATACGGGAGTAACAGCATTGGTGGGATGAAATTAATGGGCCTGGTGAATTAGGTGACTGCGTCTATTACACTCTCCCTTCCACCCCCTCTCATTAAAGCTGCGGTGGGGTGAATCCCCTCCCTCTATTCTGAAGCTGCATGTGATGCTCTTTGGGGAATGGCATATGAGCAGCATTGATTTTGTGCACTGCTTATCCACCCATAGCCTTACTTAGAAGATGGGTAGGTATGGCTTGCTGGTTTGCGAAGTCCACAGAATCCTAGTCATGGGTGTACAGGCTCGTATTCCGGCTTCACTTCATTTCAGGATTATTTTGGCTCAAGGTACTCGACTGTCAGACACAAAGGGGTTATTGTGTCTTGTGCTAATTGTTCTGCTGCACCCAATTTATGCACACAACTTGCATTGTCTAGGTGGGATCTTTGTTGTATTTGATGGGATGGCACATACCCAGCAGAAGTTTGTGGTTATAATAACATTTTTGGCTTAACTACACAGGTTTTTCTCTTCCCTCTTGTTGCCAAATCCCATTAAGGGAGTCTGAGTCCAATGGAATGACGCCATGTGGAAATCAAATAGCACCCTTCCTCCAAGAGAGTAAGAAGGCTCTACACAGTACTGCCTTCCCATCCTCTTGTGGTGCTCATCGGTCTTGCATCATTTCCTCTCTACCACATTGCTGATTACGACCCCCTCTTTGAGTTACAAAGATTCTATCGTGGCTGGAAAGCCCAAAGTTTGACCCCTTCTTGGATCTGTTACAAAGTCAATGTAATTCACTGGGGAGTTTTAAAGAGCACTTCAGTTAAAAGTCCTAGGTCTGCACTCGGGAGCAATCTTACAATAACTAACCAATGTTCATGGAGCAAAAAGCATTTCATTAAGGAAAACAGATTTTGGTTTCAAGCTTTTGGTTTCCAGAAGTGAGTGAGGTGGATTGGAGGGAGGAATTATTTGACTGTGGAAACTTACCTAGCTGGTTTCATTTCTTCAGAGTACCTCTAGTACTTGTTATTTTTAATTTGTTAACTCTATGAGTAGCTATTTGCTTTACATGTCAGATGCCTATGGCCACTAAGTTTCCAGGCTGGTGAAATCTAAGTGAGAGCTGAAACGAGGGTGACCAGATACCAAGTGTGAAAAATCAGGACCCGGGGAGGGGTGGGGGGTAATAGGTCCCTATATAAGAAAAAGCCCTGAATATTGGGACTGTTCCTATACAATCGGGACATTTGGTCACCCGAGCCAAAACTGCTGGGTTCTATGCATAACGTGCTTGGTGTTCCGTTCCCTTGCAGCCCACTGCATTTGTCTCTTTCAGCCACCTGTTGTATCTTTACATAACCCCGGATTGTGAGCATTCTGGGGCAGGGGACTTATTTGTGTCGCATGATGGTCCATGAGCCTCGATTGGAGTCTCTGGGTGCTACTGTAATAGAAATAATAATTAATAGTAGCTAGCAGAGGCACATGGGTGTGCAGAATGCAGTGACTGGTAGCCAACTGTTACTGTGGGGGTGAAGCAAGAATAAGGCTTGGGCAGCTGTCTCTATAAATGTCACTGGGGATGTGAGTAGGGAGGGGTGTTTGATGGGCTGCCTTGTGAAGAAGAGGATTCAGTCCCTGATATGCAGAGTGCACACAAGACGACTAGGCAGGGAACCCAAGAAAGATAGGACAGGATGAGAGTTGGAGGGACACGTGTACTCCACATAGAAAAGTAACTTCTGTGTGAGAGTTGTGGCCTCCCTCATATCAAATAGACTGAGAGATACCTTTGTTTCACCCCAAGGCACTGCAGGTAGAGGGGAGAATTGAAGGGGTAAGTCAGCAAATGTCAGGAACTGCTCTGCATCTTTACATTCCATTTCATCCCGAGCCACCCCACCCCTTGCAACTAAGCCTAGGAAGAACTGATCGCTGACCAAATGAAAGGGAAATTCTTCTGAATAGTATATCCGCAATGGGATGGAGCTTCATGCTGAGAACAGGGGGAATAATACCATCAGCCGTCAAAGGATTCAAGCCTGAGTCATGTCGGCCCCCTTTGGTTTGCAACCAGGACAGTTCACATAAACATATAAATAGAATGCAATAGTCTGGGGTTATTTTTACAGCCGGAACAACCATAGAAACATAGGGTGATTTTACTATGTGCTGGTTACCTGACCTGAAGCCACCAGCTGTCGTGGATTTTTGCAGAGCTGTGAACCAGGCATTGGCTATGCAAGCTGCCCCCTCATTGATCCACCCTGTCCTGGAGGGACCAATTTTAGCAGTGAGAAAGGGAGATCAGTCTCTGTGGAGCTTTTCGGTCTACAGAGACAGCCAGCGTGGGTGCCGGCAGTAGTGGTCTCTGTTGGTCTGGACACGTGTCCCCTTGGAATTTGACTGAAGCTCACCAAACTCACTATCCACCAAACAGCCATCAGATTGCAGTGAGTCTGTCACGACTGACTTTGGGTGGATTTGAACCTGCAAACTAAGAAGATATTTAAGAAAGAGGGATTGCAAAAACTGAGGGTGACATTTACACCTGTAGGTCTCCACTTTAAAACGTTGGCCTTAGAGCAATTGGAATTGAAAACCAAGGGGGAATTTTATTAAATGTTGTTGTTTCTTTAGCTATATTTTGCTGCTGTGAGTCTCAGTCTCGAATGCCTGGAGCAGCATGGAGTGCATTTTAAAAAAAAATACTCTGGTTCATTCTAGTCTTGGCTGAGCGCAACACTTCACTGCTTGTTTAATAGCGTGGCAGCTTAACCACAAAAAAGAACCCAGTTTTGATCCCATGACAACAAAAGTACATGTTTACTCTTGGCTGGTCAGTTGAAATCCATGTGCTTTATTTGGTTGATAAGATGTGGAACGAATGTGGAAAGTATGTGTTAAAACAGTCCACCTGGAATGAGAGCACCGTGGAGTATCGTATCTCATCGGAGGTTTTCTGTCAGGCAGCAGGTTGGAATAGGAAGTAATTGATGTCATATTCGGAGAATACGTCTCTGCTTGGGTGATTTTTTTTTTTTTTTTTACTTGTATACTCTTTGGGGCAGTTACTCTATCTTCATCTCTTTGGAAAGTGCCCAGCACACTGAGAATGTTACTGTAATTAAAATAATAAAATTGTTTACTCGTCACCCCATGATTTGGTGGATTTCTGTGTAATAGGGTCATGTATTAGAATCTGGGGGGGGCATGGAGACCCAGTGATATCTTGAGGTTTAGAAAGGGGCCTTTGGTTACCTGAGCTGATGGAGACAGAGGGTATGGTGCAGAGAACGTATAGTTTCATAGGAAGTGATCAGAAAAGAAGTGCTAAAATACAAAATTTCCAGTCCTTTGGGACAACCACAGTAGTTAATCTAAGAACTCAGCTGTAGCAGCCAGTAGCCACTGCCGCCCCTTCAGTTGTGCAGTCTCTTGTGGAGCTTGAACTGCTTCAAAGCCAGTTTCAGGTCTAAGGCTTGGAGCAGTCCGGATTCTGTGGTGGATTAGAACCTATGGATTAGAATGGGAGTTGGGAGGAGTGCTGGGGCACATCACAGAGGCAAATCAGAAGGGGAAAGGAGGAGGAAGCCCAGAATACCTGTTACTGAAGCCTGAAGAACCAATATTGGTGACCTAGAAATCCAAAACAGTTGCATGCAGAGAAGACAGATACTTAATAATTTGCAAAGGGCAGTGTGGAGTGCTTTAAATTTGATGTCGGAAGAGAGAGAGGCATGCCCCCAATCTCATTCTCCATTACCATGGGTGAACGTGTGCACACAGTGTTTCTGGACCCCCGAGCAGAAACATTTCTCATATGACATGCTCCTCTTCTGAAACACTGAGCAGGGCTGTGTAAAGCGGATGCATGTGTGTTCATGTGTCTTTATACCTGCTCGGCTGCCACCTTTGTGTGCTTTTGGAATGGCTCCATTTATTTTGTCAGTTTCCAGTTCGTGTGCCATAGCATGTCCTCAGAATGAACTGACATAGCGGGTGGCAATGCTCTAAAATGGTGTGGTCTGTCTAGTAACAGAAACCCCGGGTGTTGCTTCTACTTTTGGGAGAAGCTAAAGCACCCACTTACTTGGGTCCATTGGGTATTTCTTGAAGACAAATTTCACTACACAGAATACACTACACTCATATCACCACCTTTCGACAGTTCCCCGGGTGCCTTAGAATGAAACTCAGAACTTGAGAATGTTGCTGGTGTAGGAAGACTCATGATGTTTCCTGATCTGAAATCCCAGTGATCGGTTTGCAACTAAATTAGGAGGAACCACCGAAAGTCAAAAGTTTTGTTTTGTTGTTTAATACTCCAAATACTTTGAAGGTTTTAGGCCTCAGATCTTATTTGGATCTTATGTAGTTTACAAGCTAAACAAGCTCTGAATTTAGATTGTTATATCAGCAGGGCAGGAACCTTGGGTAAAATTTTCAAAAGCATCCAGGTGATTTAGAAGTCCAGTGAGACTTAGCCCATGTCTATGCTACGGGCACTACAGTGGCACACTGCAGCTGTGCTACTGAAGCACTGTATTTTAGATGCTTCCTACATCAATGGAAAGGGTTTTTCCATGTATATAAATAACCCACTTTCCCAAGCGGCAGCAGCTGGGTTGACAGCAGAATTCTGTTGACCTAGCCATGTCTACACCAGGGACTAGATCTGCTTAACAACGGCTCTCAAAGGTGTGAATTTTTACCACCCATGAGTGATGTAACTAGGTTGATCTAAATTTTAAGTACCGACTAGGCCTTAGGGCTCCTAAGTGCCTACATCTCTTTTAAAAATGGGGCTTAGGTGCTTTTGAAAATGTTACCTGTTGTCCTCATGTTTGTTTTCTAAAGTGCCTAGCATGCTGTTGACACTATGTAAATAGCAATAGCTTGACATGTATCTGTTGATACTTGCAGATCAAGTTCGTACTTTCCGTTGGGAGGACAGGGGGTTGGGTGGATTTTTTTGAACTGTGCTCTCATGCATTTGAGCTGACGTGGTTTCTCTTTCTCGTTCCCCCAGGTGGAGAAAGACTTTGAAAGGGAATATGGGAAACTTCAGCAGTAAGTGTTAACCAGTTTGGAGATGACCATGGATCTGCTTTTCACACAACTCAGTCTCGTTCCATCTTTCCTTGTGTTGCTTGCCTAATGCTCTGTTAGCAGCTTGTTGTTCTCCTGCTTAGTGCATTGTAATTTCGAGGTGGTTTAGATCGGTGTTTCTCAGTCAGTGGGTCGCAACCCGTAGTGGGGTCATGAGGTATTGACAGTTTTATTACAATTCTAAAGCACAGAAAATAAAATTTCCAGAATATCTTCAAGGAGTCCAAAACCATCCAAGTTTGTAAGATCTAATGTTGTAGTTGTTGTAACTGTTATATTGTATGGACCTATATCTGATACGTTTTTACTCTTACTTTTATAGTTAACATAAGGGTCATCTGGAGATGTGGGAGGTCACTTGAAATTAGTTATATGGTCAAACAGCATTATACATAATAGAAACGTGTCCAGTTGCCTTTTAACTACCAGCTGGCCTGTTGGCATAGTTCTCATGTATATGTTTGTTTATTTTTTAAAGATTCAGAAGTTAGTCTTACTCTTTCCTATTTCAGGCTGGAAGATCAGACCAAGAAACTGCAGAAGGACATGAAGAAGAGCACAGATGCAGATGTGGGTATGTAAGAATGTGGTTCACAGATTGGGAATCAGGGCATTGAAAGAGTAAGTGACTTTCTCAGGGTCCCAAGAAGCCTGTGACAGAGCTGGAGACTCAACCCAGGTCGCTTGCCTTCCAGTTCAGTCCCTTAACTACAAGACAGTCCTCTTGGGGGCTCCTAAATATTAATTACCCAGAGTCATATTGTGAGTCCATTGGCTGAGCCAAGAATAGAACCTCATTCTCCTGAACCCTAGCTTGCTGTGTGGCCTTGGCCAAGTCTCTTCACCTCTCTGTGGCTCAGTTTCTGCCTTTGAAAATTTGGGATAATTCTTATTTGTATTAGGGTAGCGCCTGAAGGGCCCAGCTGAGAACGAGGCCCCCTTGGGTTGGTCACTGTATCCTCACTTAGCGAGAGACATTGTAAAGCACTGTGTAAGTGCTAAGTGTTTGTATTTCATTAACTTTGCCAACTTAATGGCTCACCTGTAAGAGTAACCCTGCAAGTTCTGCCTTATAGTTGGCTTGGTTTGGCTGCAGTGGGCTACGTAGGAAGCAATAAACAAGTAGTCTCTTCATGTCACTGCCCCAGCTGTTTGCTTCTGCAAGTTCAGAGAGTGACATCTGCTGTGCAGGTGTGCGTCCCTCCTGCACATGGGGTCCTGCCTACTCACTTAGCAGTTTCTCCAATAGGAACCCAATCTGACCGCATCACACAATACAGGGTTTTAACAAACATGGGTAAGATGAAAAGACTAGACAATCTGAAGGAAGAGACACTGGGGGAAGTGGAGATTAGTGATTTCCAGTTACTGAAGCGAGCTGAGCAGCCTTCTGGAACATGCAGAAAAGAGCTGTTTTAAACAGAGATGGCTTTTTTGCAGCACAGAGTTTGGAGCAGTCTCTATTTTTATTGGCCCACTGGGCGTTGGAGCCAAGGCAAATTACATGAATAGGCAGGTGAGGGCTGGTCCAATCTCCACAAGCACCTCATGGTGACTTGATTTATGAAGAGAGAGGTATGCTGAAAAGAACCCACATTTTGCTGCCTGCCAGCAGGAGGGCAGGGGGATACATAGCTACATACACAGCACCGTCATAGACATGAACAACAAATGCTGCAAGAAAAAACTCCTTCCAAGGTGAAAGCTTCTCTCCCTGGGACATTGTTCATTATCAGGGCTCCTCTGGCAAGTTTTTCCTTGTAAAGGATTCCCCTCCCCTCCCTTTCAGTGGGTGTTTTTATATGGAGCATTTCAAGCCCCAGAGGAGCTGTGGGAGGACTCTCCTTTTCCGTTCTGCTTCATGGCAGAGTTGTAAATTAGCCCAGGCCCTGGCCAGATCCGGTATGAGCTGATTTCTCATTAAAGGCATGAAATCCTGAATAAGGGGAGAATTTTAAACTGGGTGCCAGTGAATAGAGAGTGTCCCAGACCACAGAGGACGGAGGACAAATGCGTGAACAGGCATTCGGGACCTCTGGAGGCTTCCCTCGCCCTGCAATATCTGAGTAACAGAGAGATGAAGAGATAACTGTAGTTAGCTAATGTGTAGTTTCCATGTCCAGCAGAAGTCTGGCAGTGCATCAGCTCTGCTGCTATTCTTCCTCGTGTCTTATTTCTTCCATTGTTTCTGAGCGTCGAGGGGGTTGATCGTTCAGTCGGACCGTAAACATTCGCTAGCACGTTTGATCTAATCATCCCTGGATCGAGCCTCCATGTTCTGCCAACAATAGATACGCACTCTGAAATAAGCGGACGCTTTCTCAGGTGCATAAGTTTTCCTGGAAGACTTGGATGCTGCCTTGCCAGCTTTAGCAACATGGCTGGGAAAGGTGATCCAAACCTCAATAAGAATTATTTGCAACACTTGCTGTGCTGTGGTTAAGGGTCACTCAGCATTTCCATCACTTGTTCCCTTAATTATAAAATGGTAGCTTTATCTTGCTTTGAATAACCAGCGATAACCGAAGGTCACTTTTTCTAATATTAATAATACTCAGCACTTTATATTTGCAAAGTACTGTGCAAACATTTAACCAGTTCCTCCTCCAAGCCTCCTCCTTCCCCCTGTTGTACAGATGGAGACACGGTGGCACAGAGAGGAGAGAAATGACTTGCGCAAAGTCACACAGCAAATCAATGGCAGAGTAGGGACTAGAACCCAGGAATCTTGATTCCCAGCCTCTGAGAATCTGTCTGACCATTGCCTGCCATCACTCACTGTCCTAATTGTATTAAGTCCCAGCTGCCTGCATTTTGGGGGCACATAGTAATTTCTCTTCCCCCTAAAGAGTTCTACGTTTTTTAGCCCAGTCCTATTTTGGTACAAATTCTTCCTCAGATGTGGTCTCACATGAGGTTTCTGTCCCATCTGCCTAAAGGTTTAAATGTTTAAACCCTTAATGTTTGAATATAGTCAGACACAGTAGCTTTGTTATTCCATAGTGAGTGTCTCACTCTGGACTGAGCTGAATTCTGAGCTTTCTGTATAATTGTGTATAACCTTTAAATCAGAGCATTTAATCTCTTGAAATTGTGATCTTAAGCCCCAATATTGAGGATGACTTTAATTCAGACATTAAAAGTTTGTACAGTGATAGTCTTGAAAAAGCTCCTCTGAGCTACTGTACAAAAGACTCCGGCCTTCAGATCCTTAACTGAAATAACTTACAGCAACATTACTGGGAAAAGAGACAGAGATTTCTGGATAGCTACACTATTTTTACTTACATATTGGCTCTTCCGTTTTATTCATCTTCCTACGTTATATTCCAGTTATTTTACTCTGAATGTCGTTCAGCCTATTGCCGTACAAACTCTTCATTGGTCTCGCATCTTATCCTTCTACAGTGGTGTGTGTGGGGATGACCCACTGCAGGGTCTTCGTCCTGAATTTTCTTCGTTGAAAAAATGAGGCCAGTTGATCGGATAGAAAAGAAGAGATGCTTGTAAATCTGAAAGAGAGCAAAAGGGGCTTGATTAAATGAAAGTTGCATCTGAGTTCAGTGGTGGTCCCGGGGGTCCCTTCTAGCCTTAAATTCTGTGACTCTCCAGTGGCCAAGTGGCCAGTTCACAACTGCCAAAGCAGCTGGCCCTCTTGTTGGCAGTCTCAGCAGAGAGGTCTTTGCCTGTGGAGGGGTGGAAATGGTTCCCTCTGGAAGAAAACTCAGGCTCCATTGGTGACAAGCTTGCACTACTACTGCTCACGCTGTACCTGTTTTGCAGGCGAATAAAGATCTTCCTTCTCCAACCCTGTCAGTCTGGCCCCTTTCCCCCAGCACTAAATCCACTTAAAGTACGTATCTTTGTAAAGCTTTTTTGGAAGACTTAATGGACTGTACTTTTTCTCATTGTGGAGGAGCTACAATGAGACAGAGCAATGCTTTATAGTCTGTTAAAAAAAGGCAGACGTATAAAAAAAAAGTCAAAAAAGCCATGTACATTACTTTTAAAAGAAAGTTATGCTTTTGTTAGTCTGGTATTATTTCTGGCAGCATCACATCTTGCATTTAAATGGTCCACACTTAAGCTGTATAAAAACTATTCTCTCTGTGTTTATATGAAAAAATCAGTACCTCTCTCTTTATCTTCTCTCTTAGCCTTCAACTTGTGTCCCTGGAAAGTTTAGGTGCCGAACTCACTGCCTTAATGGCTGAAGATTTAGGTTTGTGTCCCAGACCGTATTTTGTAGAACTGCGATAATGAATTAATTCGAGCAAAGTTGGATTATTTTGCAAGTGCCTGTCCTGTTATGCAACTCTGTGTCACTGACAGACCTTCTCTTCTTCTTTTGCATGCTCTTGGGTCTCATCGTACTGCAGCCATGTCGAAATCAGCCGTGAAAATCTCTTCAGACCTGTTGTCCAACCCGCTCTGTGAGCAAGACCCCAATTTCCTAGCGATGGTAACAGCCCTGGACACTGCCATGAAGAGAATGGACTCTTTCAACCAAGAGAAGGTGAGCGTGGGTTTTACTGAAGTGGGGAGGAGGCGGGGATGGGAACTTGTGCTCTCTGTGTGTGTGTCTGCTCCATATAGGTGAACTCTCCTCTACCCCTTCCATTTCTTCTCTCACCCTAGCAGGGCCCCCAGATTAATTTATCATATCCTGGGACACTTCAGATGAGAGGAGATACATGTGCCTCCACCTGGAGTCAATCAGGGCTAGTCCTTCAACCAGGGTCTCAAACACACGGCAGCCCGTGGAGTTATTTGCTGCAGCCCACCAAGCTCCCCCGCCCCCCGCAAGTATTTCCTGGGGCCACCACGCTCCCCTTCCCCACCGCCCCACCTCCCACCCAGCGCACCGCGTCCCTGCTCCTCTGCCTACCTCCAGGTGCTTCCTGTGGCCAAACAGCTGTTTGGCGGCACTTAGCGCTTTTCAGGAGGGAGGGGGGAGGAGCGGGGAGTTGTGCGCTCAGGGGAGGAGGCGGAGAAGAGGTGGGGCAGGGGTGAGGATTTGGGGAAGGGGTTGGAATTGGGGCAGGGAGGGGGCGGAGTTGGGGTGGGACGAGGCGGGACAGGGGCGGGGCCTCATGGAAGGGGTGGAGTGGGGGCAGCGGGAAGGGGGTCAGTGATGCAGCCCTCGGGCCAACGTACTCGTCCTCATGTGGCCCTCGTGATCATTTGAGTTTGAGATCCCTGCCTTAAACTGACTAGAAAGAGTTCTACGGCGTAACATGAGGTGCTTTCTTTCATGCCCACTCCACTGTGGACCCAGAGTGCTGCCCTCACAGCACTTCCCGTCTTTGCTGGTTTGGGAGCACAGGACCAGAGCACAGGAGGTTGTGGGGTGAGGATTTGATGAAGATGATGACGTTGTTGTTCATTTGTACTCTGGTAGCACCTCGAGGCCTGAGCCCTGGTGTGGAAGACGCTGCACAAATGTATAACTTAGTTCAAAGCGGCTTCTTCAACAACATTTGTTTGTCACTCTCTTTTCTTCCAATAGGTGAACCAGATCCAAAAGACGGTGATAGAGCCCTTGAAAAAGTGAGTAGCAGCATTTTCCTATGCGCAGAATCACGTGCTCTCAGTAGCCATGTCCCTGAGAGACGTGCATCATTTAAAGGGACAGTGTCGGGTTTAAAATCATAGTCCTTCCAAAATCAAATAATCTGTCACAGCCTCCATACAAGAAGGTATCATCCCTATTTTACAGTGAGAAAACTGAGGCACAGGGAGGTTAAATGATTTGACCAGGTCCAGGCTGTTAGCCTGTGGCACAGCTGGAAAAAGAGCCCAAATCTCTTTGTTCCTGACTTTGTACTTCAATCTGCCAAATGCACTTAACTGTGTTTCACAGAACACCTGAAGTTATGAAAAACTTGAAAGCACTTAAAACATCCAGCCTGTCTCCACCTATGCTGTTGGTTACTTGCTACATTTTTCTGGGCTTGAAGGAGGACAATGGACAAGTCAGTGTCATTTGATTTCTAATCCATTTCAGTCTCTGGTCCGTAGGAAGTTGCAATGCAGTCTAAAGAAGCATGCATCTGAAGAAGTGGGTATTCACCCACAAAAGTTTATGCGCCAATACGTCTGTTAGTCCGTAAGGTGCCACAGGACTCTTTGCCGCTTTCACAGATCCAGACTGACACGGCTGCCCCTCGAATATAATACAGTCTAATGCATTGCTGCTGGTTTGGGGCTGCAGATGCTAGAGGTGAACATTTCCTTTGTAAATGTAAAAAAGGGAATTTTCAGAAATATTTTGTTCCTCTTAATTTTAGTGAAAGGCATTTTTTCAAAACATAAATTTCAGGCCAGTGTCCCTGAACTTTATTCAAGAAGAAGCTAGGAAGTAAAGACCTTACAAATAAATATTGATGGCATGACGTATCACAGACAGATAAAAGCCTTGAGGGAACTGAATCTGTGAAGCTCTGCGAAAGCATCCCATCGAGCCTTAGCAGGGCAGGTGGATTTCCATGGGGATTTTGGCATTGAGTCAGTGTTTGGTGCTCACCATGGAGGCAGAGGTCTAATAATGAATTCATTGGCATAGAAGCCACCCACTGACTTATTTTCTATAGACAGTTTCCTTTGTAGGGGGGGGAAGGATCCCATGAGGATCAGACCATGAGTCACCTGACCCTCTGCTGCCAGGCGTGGGGGTTGAATTTGGTGTGGTTTCTTTCCATGAGCTGTAGAGCTTACATGAAAAAGCTGGGCTCCCTAGGAGTTGTTTGCTTTTCTCAGGCCTGATCCTGTACCCACTAAAGTCAATGCCAGAACTTCCATTGGCTTCAGTCAGTCCAAGATGAGATGCTGAAAGCACTAGTCTGCAGTCACGTTTACTTGACATTTTGGTGCCTTTACACTGAGAATACCACCGCCCCTGTTGCAGGATCACGGCATTCCCGCCACACTTTGCTAACGGCAAGAAGTTACCATGTGTCTTACAGTGTGTCATAACCCACTGATGCATCGTCTCTGTAGGGACCTTGTCATCCATGGAACTCTTAAATGTTCATTTCTGTGCAAGTCCCACCAGCACTGGCAGGAGTTGTAAGTGAGACTATATCCCTAAAAGTTAAAAGGAGAATTTCATTTAGTGCAGCAAAATGTCTTCAGAAGTCCCTCGATTCTTTATTTTGTTACAAGAACGGAAAGAGAGAGAGAGAGAGAGAGAAAGGAAAATCATTTGACTTTAATAAGACAGTAAGTGATGCAAATTGCTGAATAACAATTTTAGTTTACATTTGACATCTGGGGTTTTGGTGGTTGTTGTTTTTTTGCTTGTTGTTGTTTAATCCCAAGTCTGAGGGTAAACCAACATATACCACTCAGTGCATAGAGTTGCCCTGGATTTTTATTGTGGGGGGACATGGTGACTTGAGTTTTGCTTTTGTGGTTTACACTATAACCAAATATCCTTGATTATTAAAAAAAACAAACCTTCTATGGTGGAATTGTGTTGCTTATTAGGTAGATAGTCCTCAGCATGAAAGATACAGCAACTTTGTGTTCTGGCATTCTATTAAAACCATCTCATTTAATTGTCAAGAAATAGATCTTAGCGTAAACTAGCCAGGTGGGGTTTCCATGGGACTGTCTTTTTTATATCTGTGCACAGCCCCCAGCACAGTGGGGTTCCGATCTGGGGCTGGGGCTCCTAGGCGCTCCAGTACTGCAAATCATAAATAATCATGTATGCACACAAGGAAGATCCATCCCTTCCATCCCATCTTGAGTTCTGGGGTAGCCATCTTTCAGGCTAAGTAGATTCAGGCCAAGTCCTTATTTGGGTGCAAGAGGTCTAGGGAAATCCCAGAATCGCACTGAAAACAGTGTTGGTGATTCAGCTGACGTTCTTCCTTTCGCCCCCAGGGTCGTGGTGCTGAGCTCTGTGTGGTGATGAGATGTAAAACGCAATTCCTGACCACTTGGCATTAAAGCACTTTTGTAGGATTGACGGTGGTTTACCCCAGTGTCCTGACTACATATTCCAGCTCTGGTGATTTGTTTTTGTCTCCTTCAGTTTCCCTGGTACTTGGATGTGACATTTTTCATTTCCTGCCCTTGTCCGTTGAGCACTGTTACAGTGCATTCTAAAACAGCTCCTGTTTCATGACTGTGGCGGCTGCATTTCAGGGGTGACGAGGAATGACTCGTCTCCTCTCCCTATCTCTAAGTATGCACAAGTGCAAGTACGTGCATATGTAAGATAAAGAGCCTTGGGAGTTCATTTGGCTAATAATGAGATGCACTATGGAAATGCAGACTTGCATCCTCTTCTTGGCCTGCTTGCTGAGAACTCCAGTAACATTTCTGGGATAAAACTAAAGATTAATTAAAGCTGCCTGGAGGATCCTCTTCTCGTTTCAGTTCAGTATTGTTTCCCCTGGTAGAGCCCATTCTCCCTGGCCTCTCCCAAACTCGCTTTGACCTAGAAACAGGCTTTGATTCAACAGCTGTGCTTTATTACTTCTTCACTGGTGGTCTTCTATAGTTTATTAGCCAAAGACACAGATAAGTAGAAAGAAGGCATTATATTAACGGTAATATATTGTAATCAGAGGCACATGTGTCATAAAATCTCCATTCTGTAGTCCAGCGATATGAGGTTTCTATTAGCTACATTAAGAGTAACCATCTCAAGGGGTGATTCTATCATCCAGATCTCCCTGCTTATGGCAAAGTTGGGATCATGCAGTCTTCTCTTCCTTTTGAAACTGTAACAAACTCATAGCTGGAAATCACTCATTTAATTTCACTGAGTTATCAAAGCTCTAGCTAGAATATGACATGGTTTAAGGTGTGGGTTGGGCAAAGAGATCGGTTGGCTGGAGAGGTCAGGGCTTCACTTGGGAGCTGCTTGTGTAAATTCACACCAGATCAGCTCAGTGAAAAAACAGATGCTTTTTACTGCACTCTGTAGCTTCCAGTTCTTCAGCCTGGCTGGGCTCCTCTTGTCCCTTGGGTGAGGGCTGAAGTGCGTTGGCTGGACTTGGGGTTGCTGATGGACTGTGTACTTTCATGTTGATATTACATCCTATGTGTCAGTATTTAGGGCAGGAAACAGTTTAAATAAGCCATGCGGTTTGAAGATTCATTGACTTTAATGTCTTTCGCGTTTGGAGCTGTGGGTTCCGATCTGACGTTAATTGCAAGGGGATCTTGATTTAACAGACTGATGATTTGAACCACCCTGTTTGTCAAGCTACCCGCGTGTAGCCCAAGCTTAATGAGGGCTTCCCTCAGAGCCTAAATTCCCAATCTGTCAAACTCGCCCTTATCTTAGCACAAATATTCCCTATCCCTGACATCAGTCTACTTGTCTGTTTGTCTTAGACTGTGGGCTCCTTGGGGCAGCGGCCTTCCCTTTCCTGTATGTCTGACAGGTGCCCCTCAAGTTGTAGGTGCAACTGCAAGTAAATAACAATAATAATTGCTGTTACCCAGGTGGTTTGGAGAATCAGGATTCTGCTGTCATAGTGAATGGGTCAGCCATGTGGTTTGTACCACATTGGTGTGAAGGGATCCAGAGATCCCATACCAGCAGTGGCTATAAACAGCTTCTATTGCTATGCAGTTTGTTTCCCAGATGATAGAAAAAGTGTTTTCAAATGGTCAGGAGGGAGCTGCATCCAGCCTTCCTTGGCAGGGAAAAGAACGTCACCCAAATACTGAGTAGAATGAGGGGATCCCGGTGAACTCTCCTCCAAAACAGTTGCTGGGGCATGCGCTTACTAGTCTTGCATGAGTTATATGGTGGCCAGAATATGAAGGAGCTTGGCACAGTCGGCTCTCTGCCCCGAGACTCGAGAAAAGCTGCAGTTCAGGACTAAAGGGCTGTTAGAATCTGTACTGGTCCCAGGACTGCGGTGAATTGGCAGAGCTAGGGATGAGGGCAGGACTAGAGTAATAGAAAAGGCTGCAGGTCAGGATTGGGCTGTGTGGGCCCCTGGGCTGGAATAGCAGGGGGGCTGCCAGGTACGAGGGAGGTGCATTCCCAGAGCCGTGTAGGGAGGGGCCAGAACTAGAATATCAGGGAGTAAGGCAGGCCACGACTAAGGTGCTTTGGCAAAGGGGGTGCAGGTCATGCTACCTCCATGTGTGGCCAGTTTGTGCTTGGTCTTAATGTCAGAAGAACTCAAATTCCCATAAGTGGAATGCCTCCCACTGCAGATTGATGTATAAACTAAATTACATCGGCATGCAAGTGAGTCCCTTGACCGGTTTCCATAAGGGCTGAAAAAACGGGAGTGAGCGTCTAAAATCCCTGCGGCCTATCCTTAGCGCAGGGGTCCACCGTCTGGAGGAATCGCACCATCAGAGCAAAGCCCATGCCTCTCCTGATCAGCTGGCCAGAGTCCCCGCAAATAGCAGCTGCACTGCTTCATCTCTGCCTCCCGAGCTTGCCTGCACACATGCTGTGTGATCTCCTTTTCCCCCTGTGACCGCATAAAACCCTGCCGTTAGTGTACAGCCTCAATCTGCACTTCCTTCTCTGACAGTGAAAGCAGATAACCAGCCGTAAGGGTCCCCTGGGGGTGCTGGGGACCGGAAACAGGAAAAGCCGCTTTCATGTCCTTACAGGCCTCTAATGAGGATTTCATACACAAAGCAAGCCACATGGCTGCCTCGCCCCCCGGTGCATCCTCCCTCATCTCGGGGCTCTTAGCCTTAATCCTCAGCTCTCTCCAGTTTGAACTGTCGTCTTATTTTTCTGTTGCATTTTGCTGTAGTCGGAAGGGATGGTTTTAATTTCCCATTCCTGGTGGGTGGATGGTTCCACAACGGACGTGTGGGCACAGAGTGTGGAATGACAGGCATTCCTGAACATAGCCCAAGTGCTTTGGCCTAGCTCTGAGCCATCCCTCCCTCGGTCTTTCAACTTCCTTCCCGTTTTTTTCTTACTCCCAGGTTTTTCCTTCTCCTTTCCATGCTTAGTTACTGTTTTCTCTCCTCCTGATTCCTGTCCTTCCTTTCCCTTGTAACCTTCTTTTCTTCCTCATTCCCCTTTCCTTTCCCCAACGCCTTCAGATTGCCCATTGAGGATCAGTGAGGATCGTTCTTTTTTTATTGCAGGCCATCAGCATGCTCGATGCTGTGCAAACATAAAAACATCCCACCAGGTTCTGATCTCAGCTATCACTGGTGTCAATCCTGGATCTCGCCACTGACCTCCGTCGGGTGACTCTGAATTTACACTGAGAGCAGAATTGGGCCCCCTCTCCCCAGATCTCTTACAATCTGCATCAGACACAGACAGTAGCATTGAGATACACATGCTGTGCAGCTTGAGGATGCAGTGTGAGAGTGCTGCAGATCACTCTGAAGGTTCATCACTAAAATGCTTTTCAGGAGGGAGTGTGTTTTAAGGAGGGATTTGAATAAAGAGGAGGAGGTCGTTTGTTGTAGAAGATAATGACAATACTTAGCACTTACACAGCACTTTGCATTTTCAAAGCACTGAACCAATGTTAATCCCCACAACCTGCCTGCGACAGGAGAAATAGGCAGAGAAGAGCTGTGACTTGCCAAAGGCCACTCAGCAAGTCAGTGGAAGAGCTAGGAATAGAACCAAGGTGTCTTGTTTTCCCCTGTCTCACGCTTCATCTAGTAGCCTGTACTGTCTCCGAGAAGGTATAAGCGTCCGCATGGACATGGGAAGGGGAGACGGAGAAAGAGGAGGCATTTAGGAGGGAGAAGGCAGATTGCTAGCTGGCCTTGGTGCTGATGATCATCTGAATGGTTATAACTTGCTGAGAGATCGACAGAGGGAACAGACTTTGGCCCTCTCTACTACTCGTCTGCTGTCTTGAGCTTCGAGATAACCGCTTGCTTCTTCCCGTGTGTCCTGTGAACATCCCTTTTCCCCTTGCAGCGGATCCGCTCTGCACACACGATTCCTTCCAGCCATCAAGACACCGCCCAGCTGATGTGCACCTCTACGCATACAGGCCAGCACAGTCTCCTCCCCTCCTATTAGCGCTGTAACTCCAGGCGTGCAGAGCCCTGGCGCTAACGGATATCTGTTGCAGTCCCCATGTCACAACCAGAGAGGGAGAGAAGTCTGCAATTTTCAAGTAACAGACTTGTCAGCTAGGTTGACTAGCTAATGAATCCGGCAGTGGTGGGAATTCTGATGGTGCTTTTATCTTCCGTGGTAGTGTCTCTCAATCCCCATCCTTTAATTATGGGAAGCTGACGGGAGGCTACAGCATAGAAATGAAGTGGCAACATTATTTATAATTCAGAGAGTCTTCTAAAGTCTGGATTTTTTTTCTGAGGCTAAAATGTCATCCTAAAAGGAGTTTCACTGGTACATTTTTCCCCCAGAGGTAGGGCGACTATTATTTGTATTTTCTTTTAGTTATTCCTATCTATCTACCCTCACCTATTCTTTTCAGGAATCCCCCACAACCACATTTCCTAAGAGGTGACAGAAAGCAATGGCAGCTTACTCTATAAGCAGGATTCTGCAGCCCTGGGAAGCCGGGGTGAGCTAGAGACTTCTCTAAAATCTCAGCTGAGTCTCCCCTCTGCTACCTGTTTTCAGCAACATACCCACCGAAGTGAGACCCACTTAGTCGGCTTCATTATTTCACCAAGTTTTTTTTTAAATGGCTCATGCTAGAATCCTTGGGGTTTTTTTAAGTGTTTGTGGCTGTCAAAACATCTTTCCCCTGTACAGTGGCATGTGTATGTGGAGAAATAATGGTATTGAATTTATGACGAGTACGGAACACGTCTACAATAGTTGTCATCTGTTGATCTCAAAGCACTTTGCAAAGTAGGTATCGTGAGTCTCGTAGAGGTGGGAAACTGAGGCAGAGGGAGGTTATGGGACTTACTCGAAGCCCATAATGATTCAGTAGCAAAGCTGGGAACAAAACTCAGGTCTCCTGGCTCACTGTCCTGTGCCTTACCCCACTGCAATAACAAGAGCCATATCTTTCATCTGTTCATACCACCCAGGCATTTGGCTTGAGAGCCTGCTTCCACATGCAGTTCACTCCAGTAAAGAAGGAGAAAAATTAGGGACAACCTTAATTGGGAGGGAAAATACCTAGCATGTGCCATACCTTTCAGTGTAAGTCTAGAAGTCCTGTCGTAATGAGAGAATTTCCATAGGAATGTTCCATCTAGAGCCAACAGGATCTGATGGCAGGAGAATTGTTTCCTCAACCCGATCCAGCCCCAGCCCAGTGAAGGCGCATGTTGCCTTTTTTACCTGATTACCCTTGCAATATAAAATTAAACCGTGTGCCTCGCTACCTACCTGTGAAAATGCACAGAGCAGTAAGGGCTGTTCCTGCGAGGTGCTGAGCAATCACAACTTGATCGTGTCTGTGGGTGCTCAGAACTCCTCAGGATCAGACCTGAAATGAGAGAACTCCTAACAACGGAGACAATGCGGTCGCATCCCAGGATATCCTCAGACACTATGACAAACTTCCAAAAACTATCATTTCTGTTAATAGTTTACTGATGATTTTTAATGCACTATGGAAAAATTCAGCTGTCGTGTAAGTGGGTGCAGATCTCATTGATCCTCAGTTTGCTGGATAGCCTTTCATAAAAAAGCTCTCAGGGTCTGATTTAAGCCCATAACACCTACCCTGGGAAACTGAAAGTTAACGCTGAAACGTCAGCATTGAGTAAGATATTTTAAACCTCAGGGGCGTGGAGCATCAAACCACGGCATCCCAGCTTTAACCCTGGACATCCTTGGTTTTGAGGGCTCATCCCTTTCCATGTTGTTTGAATATAGAGTTCTGTTCTTTTGATTCGGGAGCTTGAATCTGCAGTTTGTCATGATTGTCTGGAGCTGGCATGATGCACTATGATGATGGCAGCTTGCGGAGTCCAATAACCCCAGCACCCCAAAATACAGTATATAATAACCCATGCACTGAAAGTCCTGATGAGACAGAAGTTGCCGTGCCTACAGAGTAGCTGCCTCTTCAGTCTCTGTGCTGGAGCTATTTTATTAAAGCACTCTGAAGCATGATGCCCCTCCATTGTGGGCGACAGAATCTCACTTTGTTAAATCCAAGATATCCAGCGCAAAAAGTTAAGCCACCTTGTTTTAAAAACAGATCTACCTTCAAGCAAATGGCAACATTGTCGCAGGTCCTTGTCTGAGATCTCGCACGCCACGTTTCAGAGCCAAATGAGTATTTTCTGCTTTAGTGGGTTCATCGGATGTGAATGGTTACATGCTAATTAGTTGATGTCTTGTGCAGTGCTTTCAAGGTGTAAAGTGCTATCCTAGTACTAAGCCCAATGGGTCGTGGTGGAGAGAGCCCTTGTTAAACACACAGCTTTGAGCATTATCCATAAACCATGTTGAGGAGCCTACTGAAAGGGTAATGTGTAATGCTGTCATAACTCTGTATATTTTCAAAGTATGTTTCTGACATGAATCCTCCAAACTCCACCCAGGAGTCATTCCAACATGACAGGTGAGGAAAGTAAGGCACAGATATTCTTATAGGGGGTAGCAATATTTATATTGTGGTAGCACCCAAAGGCTTCCGATGGGACTGAGGCCCCATTGTGCCGACAATGTAAAGACCCCAACAGCCAGAGAATAGGGATGCAACTTACACGGCAATTGAAAATGATGTAGAATTGGCTCAGCTGTGTTAGTTGCATGGATTATAGTTGAGGGTGGAGGTAGGGAGGAAAAGGAAAGAAAGCGAGGAGGAGCGACAGTCACAGCTTGTCACCTGCCTAGCCATGACCAACCGGCTGGGTTTTGCAGGCATCATGGCAGAGAGGAGTCTTGAAGGATAAGTGAATTACCTGAGGCCACAGAAAGAGTCAGTATCAGTGATGCGCTTAGAACTTGAGAGCGTCTGGACTCCAGCCCTCTGCTCACACCACTAGCCTCTGTTGCTTTTCTAGAGAAATGCTGCAAATTGATGGCTGTGCTCTGTAAAGTCCTTCGTCACTGACAAGTGACTGCATTCCATCTCCTGGCCGTCCGTTCCGAGCTCACCATGTATTCGGTTCATAGCGTGCACATATCTTGGGTGTATGTAAGCAGCGATGCCACAGAAGAGTGAGTGGTTATGTCAAGGCTGTTTTCCTCTTTATGACAATGACTGCCTTAAACGTGGTCAGGGTATTTAAAAAAAAAAGCCACAAGTGTGTGCATGTGAACACAGCGCTGGGGCCAAATGCTACTGGAGACTGAAGGCTTCTGTCTAGCCACATACAAGTACAGCAAAGGGCAGCTGGAGTGTGAGCTTTCCCCACGGCAGTGCTTCAGTGTGGACCTGGGGAGAGGGGAATTCCATCCCCCGGCCCAGTCAGTCCTGGCATTGCTGCTGAGACTACCAAGCGGGAGGCAATCAGTGGCAATGTGGGCTTTGCGCTGTAGACCCGTCTGCTGGCAACGTGACTGGGACCCACCAAACTAATAGCACAGAGGCCACCCCTGAGCCATCGGATGGTCACAACTTTCAATAACATCTGGCCTGGTCGGGAGTTGAAGTTGTGACTCGGAGCTGAAAGGCTCCCATGGTCCGTTACCATCCTCCTGAGCCATCTGGCCCTTGCCTCCTTCAGGATCCTAAAATAAATTAAATTGTAATATCCCAATAAAAACAGGGGTCACTGTACTGATTGTCTGATTCCTTTTCATCTCGAATTCATTTTAAATAGCGACCATGTAATTTGAGTGAAGCTACTGCAGAATTTGCAGGCTGGTGCACCAAAAAGCCACCGAATTCATGGCCATCCTGCCACAGAGTACACGGGGCCTTTAATATGGGAAGGGCATGACGGTTTATACATTCCCTCTGTGCAGATCTCTTGTGTTCATTCAGATTCCTATTTATCCAGCCCTTTTAATACATGTGTTTCTTGACTTATCTACATAGCAGCTAAATATTTAAATATTTCCCCCATGCCCACGAAATGCAGGGCCTCTGCAGCCAGTCCCAGTGGGAGCCACTCTGTTAGCTGATACGACATTTAAATATAATGGCAAACCCTGTGTGAAACTGACTATAAAAAGCAATCTCAGAGTAGCAGCATCTGATCTGCATGTGACCAGCTGGATGGAAGAGTGACCTTGGGCTCGCTGATGACTTTTTCAGGTTGCACAGGGCGATGCAAGGTTATTAATGCCCCAGCCCCATTTCCATAATGAGATAAAGGGATGGTGGATGCAAAGAATCACCAATAAAAGGCACAGTTGCCTTTGGTGTTTGCAGGGCAGGATAACGTAAGGCCCGAGGGTCTGTCCTTATGGGTGGTCTCTGTAGGCTGCTGTTCTGATTAGCGGTTGTCTTGCTGGTGACATTGTGGGCACTTGTGAGCCCTGGAACAGCGGCTTTGCAGTGACTGTGGTTTGTGATAGTCTGTGTCACCCCGTGGACTCTTGGGCAGAGTGGGAAGCGTAATCAGGTGGGCACATAGTTAGATATGAAAGACGCACTGCGTCCCCTGCACTAACCCACTATACATCTATGTCTATTTTTGAGTTATACCTAGCGATCGGGATCATGGTAACACCAGCTGGTATTTCGCCGTCTGAGCAGGGAATATTAAACACTAATGGTCCTTGTATCCTGTGCCCCAACGCTTCTGGACTTTGTCTTTTTTAGACTGTAAGTGCTTCAGAGCAAGGCCTTTGTCTCCCTATGTGTTTGCTCAGCACGTAGCACATATTGAGTGCAGCCCCGGTAAAAATAAATAATATTAAACATGCACAGAGCGAAGTGGTCAGTGCTGCAAAGCAAGCCTGGCTTCTGTTTCCACGGCTGAATCCTTCGACGTAGTTCATGTATCTAAATATATCAAACACAATTAAATTCATAAATTGGGATTTTCCTTTTTGCTCTGTTAACCCTTGTTGATCATAGGTATTTCAGTTCAGGTGGGTATAAAATGTGCTCACCTGTAAGAAAGACATAACAGAAGGATAAATGTTGCAGTACTATTGAAGCTGTTTTCATGACGGATTTGTTGGTTTTAGCCTGTAAAACTGACCATATAGTTCATGAACAGCAAGTTATCCAGGGCACTGTGGAGGTACAGTGGCCAGTTTCATAGGAGCAAGTTCTCTGATAGGCAGTCATTTGTGTGCATGATTGAAGTCCACTGACAGTTAGTGAGGAGGGAGGGTGGTTTCATTTTTACCACAAAGCTTCATTTCAGTTCTGTAAACCAGCTTAATATGGTCACCTGTGGGTCTTTCCTCCATCTCCTAGTTGGCTGCCTCTTCTGTCACTTTCAGCAATATACTCTGTTGGTTTCATACTTAAATATTCATTCAGACATTTCTTAATTCACAAAACATTGGTGCTAATATGAATATTCCTGTCGCCTGCATAATTGTTGGCACCTGGCTCCATGGCTATGGGCGGTATGCATTTTGATAGCCTGGTCCTACTACCCCTTCAGTCTGGGGCACAGAGCTCCCATCCTGGGTGTGCTGCTGGTGGGACTTACAGTGACTAAGGCTCTTGCTTAGCAGCACTTCCGGACAGTCTGTGACAAGAGGAGAGGGACGGGGGCAGGGTGGGGCGACTTCAGCTTTCTACCCAGGTTGTAGTTAGCCTTTGCATAGTGCTTTTCACCGACAGATTGCTTTACAAAACGCGGCTTTTGGGGACCCATCAGCAGTTTTCAATGCCTCAAACTTGGAACCTGTTGGGTGTTTGTGTGTGTGTCTACATTATAAAAACCCATTCTTGTGCTATTGCTTCAGAGAGATTTCATCAAGTGTAGCCTAAAACCGGAGATCTGAATTATTACCCTTATCTTACAGATGGGGAAAGCTGAGACAGGGCAGTTGTGATTTGTCAGAGGGAATGAGTGTTAGAGCCAGGATTACAACAGTGACTCCCAGACTAATAACCCTCACTGCCTCTCTCCAATGGTGAAAGCAGCCAAGGGGACAGATGAAAAGCAAGGGATGTCTCCGAGTGTAGGAGGAGATCTCCTTAACTCTGCTGTCAGCTGACCCAAAGGTGGCTGATATTAGATTACATGTGGACTGGCACTGATGAGCAGAAGTAAGGGAGGTTTTTGGGCACGGGCATAGTTTGGGGAGGGACAGGGGGGTGTTGCCCCCCCCCCCAAAAAAACCCTACAAGTGTTGGGCAAGCACGAAATTCCTCCTCCCCCCAAATGCACAGCCACATTGGCCTGACTGGAGCTGACCCCCTAAATATACAAGTCAAATGATACCTATGGTTTTGGGTAGAGTGAGGGCTATAAGGGGAAGGAGGTGAGGAAGGAGAAAGGTGACAGTGATCCGAAGATGAAGCAACTCCATAAGGATTAGGCACAGCCTGGCAGTGCCAATGATTCTATTTATTTCCCCTTACTTGGCCTAGGTGAGGGAGCAGAAGTGAGCCTTCAGGAGGGATTTAAATGGTGCAAGTGACATGGCTTGGCCAACAGACTCAGGGAGGAGGGGTGCCAAATATAAGGGGGAGCATGGAGGGAGGTGAGGAGTCAGCTGTTGGAGGAGGATCCCGAGATCGGTATCATTGGTAAAAGCAGGAGGGAATATGAAAGGCGAGAAAGTGCAAGTGGTAGGCAGGGGCTGTGTGAGATAAAACCTTGACAACAAGATGTGTGATTTTGCTCTTCAGTACATTGTTGATCCAGCCAAGTGCCTCATACAGAGGACGTGTCATGGTGAAGCAATGGGCTAGAGAGATGGTTGTGGCAGTAACATTTTGGATGGACTGTAGAGGAGGTCAGGTTCACAAAATACTTAGAATTTGATCGGTTATATGTGAGAGGTAAACCCGGTTCTAACTTTGCACAGAACAAATGTGGTAACGATAAGAGAGACGGTGCACCGCATTAGCTGGAACTCAGTGTTAAAGAGACATTGATAAGGTAAATTCAGAGTTAAACGCTCCCTTGCCTTATATGAATACTGTAGATTATTAATCCTGAAAAATGTTCACAGTCTCATTTACTTCCTCTCACTGCTATTTCCTTATGTTTTGCAACTCACTTGGTCAGGACAGTGAAACTAGACAGGCTAGTTTCACAGCAAGTCACCGTCCCTTTTTAATTCTCAGGCACTAACACAAGATTGTTGTCATTGGGTTCATAACTATGCAGGACAATATTTAAAGAGCCACCGTCCACTTAAAACTTTCCCATCTCTCTGAACGTTGTTGTTTGAAGCTGGTGTTGTTGCAAATAACACCTCGGGTGATTAGAAATTAATAAGATGAGTGGGGGAATAGTATTTTTCTCTCCTCTGTCAGTTTGTGTGCTTTATGCGTAGAACAGCACTTTGTGTAGGGGTCAGTTTCTTTATTTCCCCCCTTGTGTAGACAGCCAGCTTCCCACGGTGTTGTGTGGCTCTGTAACACAGCAGGAACAGGAGAGAAAAAACATTTTAAAAAATACAAAAATGTGACTGTAAAATCACCAGTCTCCGCAGGAGGGCTCGGAGACAAGTGTGGGACCTCTTAACTACTTCTAATGAGGTGTGTGAAATGGACTAGATTTTAAATAGTTGGTGTATCTTTAAATAAAAAAACCCAAAACCCTGACATGGGAACATAAGACTGGAAAGGGCATTCTTGGATCCACTTCCTTGTTACTGCAGGCAACTGCCTAATTTTTATGAACAAAATAATGATCGTAATACTAACAGGTATGTCAGCAACAAGAAGAAAGTGAAGGAAAGCGTGGGCCCCTTACTGAATGAGGGAGGCAACCTAGTGACAGAGGATGTGGAAAAAGCTAATATACTCAATGCTTTTTGTGCCTCTGTCTTCACGTACAAGGTCAGCTCCCAGACTGCTGCACTGGGCAGCACAGCATGGGGAGAAGGCGACCAGCCCGCTGCGGAGAAAGAAGTGGTTCGGGACTATTTAGAAAAGCTGGACGAGCACAAGTCCATGGGAGTTGGCGGATGTGATTGCAGAGCCATTGGCCATTATCTTTGAAAACTCATGGCGATCGGGGGAGGTCCCGGAAGACTGGAAAAAGGCTAATGTAGTGCCCATCTTTAAAAAAGGGAAGGAGGAGGATCCGGGGAACTACAGGCCAGTCAGTCTCACCTCAGTCCCTGGAAAAATCATGGAGCAGGTCCTCAAGAAATTAATTCTGAAGCACTTAGATGAGAGGAAAGTGATCAGGAACAGTCAGCATGGATTTACCAAGGGCAAGTCATGCCTGACTAATCTAATTGCCTTCTATGACGAGATAACTGGCTCTGTGGATGAGGGGAAAGCAGCGGACATGTTATTCCTTGACTTTAGCAAAGCTTTTGACACGGTTTCCCACAGTATTCTTGCCAGCAAGTTAAAGAAGTACGGGCTGGATGAATGGACGATAAGGTGGACAGAAAGCTGGCTAGATTGTCGGGCTCAACGGGTAGCGAACAATGGCTCCGTGTCTAGTTGGCAGCCGGTATCAAGAGGAGTGCCCCAAGGGTCGGTCCTGGGGGCCAGTGGTGTTCAATACCTTCATTAATGATCTGGAGGATGGTGTGGATTGCACCCTCAGCAAGTTTGCAGGTGATACTAAACTGGGAGGAGAAGTAGATACGCTGGAGGGTAGGGATAGGACACAGAGGGACCTAGACAAATTAGAGGATTGGGCCAAAAGAAATCTGATGAGGTTCAACAAGGACAAGTGCACAATCCTGCACTTAGGACGGAAGAATCCCACGCACCGCTAGAGACTAGGGACCGAATGACTCGGCAGCAGTTCTGCAGAAAAGGACCTAGGGGTTACAGTGGACGAGAAGCTGGATATGAGTCAACAGCGTGCCCTTGTTGCCAAGAAGGCCAATGGCATTTTGGGATGTATAGGTAGGGGCATTGCCAGCAGATCGAGGGACGTGATCGTTCCCCTCTATTCGACATTGATGAGGCCTCATCTGGAGTACCGTGTCCAGTTTGGGGCCCCACGCTACAAGAAGGATGTGAAAGAATTGGAAAACGTCCAGTGGAGGGCAACAAAAATGATTAGGGGACTGGAACACATGACTTATGAGGAGAGGCTGAGGGAACTGGGATTGTTTAGTCTGCGGAAGAGAAGAATGAGGGGGGATTTGATAACTGCTTTCAACTACCTGAAAGGGGGTTCCACAGAGGATGGAGCTAGACTGTTCTCAGTGGTGGCAGATGACAGTGGATATTAGGAAAAACCTTTTCACTAGGAGGGTGGTGAAGCACTGGAATGCGTCACCTAGGGAGGTGGTGGAATCTCCTTCCTTAGAAGTTTTTAAGGTCAGGCTTGACAAAGCCCTGGCTGGGATAATTTAGTTGGGGATTGGTCCTGCTTTGAGCAGGGGGTTGGACTAGATGACCTCCTGAGGTCCCTTCCAACCCTGATATTCTATGAACTTTCCCTTTTAGTAGCACCCTCCACCCGTGATGCATCTGCTGGAAGCTCCAAGAGGATAAATATGGCATTTTACAAACACTAGTTAGCTCAGTCTCACAATGCACATGGAAGTTTGGACTAGGTTTGGTTTCACTCCTTGTTTTGATTAACAGATTCTAAATTCTGGATCTAAACTAACTTGACCATGTCCCTCTCTGAAAGGGAAAGTAATTAAAGAGTAAGATCAGCCCAGTAAAAGGAGTGGTGTGTCTTTAAATCCCCACAGTGCTGGGTTCATGTTAGCGAAAGGACTCAGGGGACAGAGGGATGAGAGGGTGTTGGGAGTGTGGATTGCATCACGCTCACTCTAGTGGGAAATGCCACGAAAGCTGCCGGGAATATCTTTTTCACAACCAATGTTTTGGTGAGTATTGAGCACCTAGACAACCCCCGTTGTTCTTCCATGCTCTGTGCAGGAAGTGGGATAGGTGTGAGCAAATTATTCACCTTAGGAAATAGCAAAATGGAGCTCTTCCACATGCAAAAAGAGGTGATCGGGGTTTCTTTCTGTTTCATCAATTGCAGCCTAATCCTGCAAGATGTTTCACTCCCGTGGAATCACTGGAGATGCTCAGCGCCTCACAGGATTGTGCCCTGAGTGCTAGCCAGCACAAGTCAGGAGAGAGAAAAGAATGCTTTCTGCATTCCCTCTGTTTTCTTTCCTGTTCCTCTTTTTGTCTTGGCAACCCTCCTCCTTCTCAGTCATGAACTAGTGCTTGTGTCCCAGGAAGACTGGCTAATGATCCCAAGCCCTGGTTTAGGAGCAACATGTGGCTCATATAATCTTTCCAAGCAGTGGAGAAACTGCAAGGCAGTGCCAGGGCCACTGGGATCCCTCAGGACTAGCTCCTTTGTGGTCCCAGGCCTTTGTTCATGCTTTTCTCTTCCCCCAGGGAAATGCTGAGGGCTGTCTCTGCCTCCCTTAGTCTTAGGGCTCTCCCTTCTTGGGCTGAGTTAATAGCAGTCTCTTGGCTAAGGAGAGCCCAGTTTCCAGTTGACGAGAGAAGGGACAGCTACGTGTTGCAGGGCCAGCAGCTCTTATCTTTCTCCTTCCCCTATATCTTTCATAGCGTCATAGAAATTAGTTCGTACCCACTCCAGCGGCCAGAGCAAAAATGTTCCATCCTGGCATTTTTCCCTGTCTAATTTTAAATATCCTGAGCTCTGGGGCTTCCACCCCATTCCTAGGGAGGCTATGCCAGACCTTGTAGCTTTCCCTGTTAAGAAATGCTTACTGATATTCAGCCTACATGTCCATTTGTCCAATACTGTTCCCTTACTTCTAGTCAGACCCCCTTGCAACTCCCCATAGAATTCCTCTCCCCACTTAATATCTGCATCTTTCAGATGTTTGCAGGCTGTTCATGTGAAATACATTTTCGACCTATAATCTCGTGTCTTGTTGCACGGAAAGACTCGTGCCGATTATGGACCTGATTCGATTCCTATTAAAGTCATTGGGGGTTGGATCGGGCCTTAAGAGCACTTGTCCTACCCCTGCCTCTGCCCTACCAGTAATCTGAGGACAGGTGCTAACGCCCACTCCTAGTATCATACAGAATTCTGCCTGAGCACCTTGCATTAACAGGCTCTTAGCTGGGAGTTTGGCCAAGCAGATATGTCCCTAAGATGAGTCCATCTAGGCCACAGCATTCATGGGGGGTTTATTCTTTGAACCCCTGCAGGTTCAGCAGCGTGTTCCCCAGCCTGAACATGGCAGTGAAGAGACGTGAGCAGACTCTGCAAGACTACAAGCGGCTGCAGTCCAAGGTGGAAAAATACGAAGAGAAGGAGAAGACCGGCCCCATCCTTGCCAAGCTACACCAGGTACAGAGCTGGGAGACTGGCGCTTACTGCTGGGGTTGAAAAGCTCTGGAGAGAATGTTAGGGCACCCCTTGCGTGCAGGGTGGCACAGTACAATTTCCCTGGCGTATGTTTCATCCTGACATGCCAAGTATTGTTGAATGGTGTAAGCGCCGAGTTATTTAGCACAGTAACTGGGCATAGCGTGATGAAATTAAGACAGAGACAATCTAGGCATCGAAGATCTATTAAGCTATGGAATAGACTCGCAAGGGAAATGATCGGAACGCCATTGCTTGGGACATTTAAAACTAGACCTGGGAAATCCCTTGGAAACATACACTTGGGTACAACCCTACCTCAGCAGGGAAATGGACTGAATGCTCTTTTGTCCTTCAGTATCATTTATTCAGTGTTTTGGGGCAAGGTGCCGTTATTTTTTCAAAATTAAATTGACATGTGCAATGCTGGGTAAATCTAGGTAAATTAAGAGCACTCAGTCTAAGACCAAACAGAACGTCCTCTCCAAACTAAAGCCCACAAGAACTGGAGATAACTGTAAGAGCACGTTAGGAGACAGCACTCCCCCGAACTTCAGAATTTGCCTAAACAGCTATAAAAAACAATCATAAAATTCTACACCTTTGCCACCTGGTACAAAGCTTAGGTCTCACAAAATTGCAATAGCTGGTTAACATGAACCGTCACCAAATTCTTACGTCTTTCTGAAATTCGAGCAAAGTTGTTGGGGTTTGGGTTTTGTTTTTACTAAATCTTCACCAGCATTCCCGGCCAAATCTGTCATTGCTACAAAACATTCGCTTGAAACCTCTAAGGAACAGTCGCCTTCATCAGAGTCAAAGAACACACCGTTTTGATCACTTTCCCCGCCAAATTAAGTATTGTGTTAAAGAACAGCCCTATCAGCATTAACAAAAGAGAATTCAGACTTCATAGTAAGCAGCTTATGCTGCTCAGCCTCAGTGACTAAAGCTATGGCTGGAAAAATGGGAGTTCTTTTGTCCTGGTGATTAAGTCGGTTTTATTTTTTGCCTAATGAACTTCTGGTGTGATCTAATTTTTTCCCCATGAAAATCTGAAATAAATAATCAAAAGTCTGAGCTTGGACACCTGGGATAGCCAGAGCTGCTGCTGCTGGGGAGGACTAGAAGCCAGGCTATTCAAGAGAGATCCAGATATTTGGTAGGGAGTTAGCATACCCTCATAAGGTATTTCCATCCGGCCTGAAATATACATTGGGCCTTTTATTAACGGTAGCTGGACTGGTGTCAGACAATGCATTTGCCCCTTTCGAGCCTGGTGTCATTTTAAGACCTTACTAGCCGGAAGTCATGCCTGCTCCATATCTCTAGCGTGCTTTCCCAACAAAGGCCCCGGAACCTGTCTTAACACCAATCTGTCCATAGGATTAGATACTGCCAGAGCAAGACCAGCATGTGGAATCTCACTGCTAGCCCCCACCCCCGCCCTTTGGAATTGCACCAGGATTAAGTGGCAGACTTGAACTTGTCTAATGTTTCAGCACCCACCCCCTCCTGCCCTTTTCCACCCCTTCTCAGAGACATTTCCCTTTCTCCCCACGCTTCTGTTTAAAGATCGCCAATAGGACTCTCCAAACTGAAGGTCACAGGCAAAGTGCAAAGACAGGAGAGGGCACAAGGTTAGGGAGAAAACCCCAAGGGCAGACCGAAGACCATCAGAGTCTCGGCATCAGCCCAGCGGCGCTAGCAGGTCCGACAGCCAAGCCTTAGCTCAACTTGGCGTCTCCCCTACTCACCTTTACTTCCAGCAGCATAGCAAAGTTGCTTTGCTGGCCAAGTGAGACCTCCTCTCTGAATATGGGGTCATGGCACCGGCATGGGCCCCCAATATGGTGCGTGCTGTAGGGTCCTTCAGAACTTTTCACAGTTATCCCAGCGAGAGAGAGAGACAATGTCCAAGTGAGACACCATCTGACCACAGGGCTGCATAGAATCATAGAATATCAGGGTTGGAAGGGACCCCAGAAGGTCATCTAGTCCAACCCCCTGCTCGAAGCAGGACCAATTCCCAGTTAAATCATCCCAGCCAGGGCTTTGCAGACTCATATCCAGCTTCTCGTCCACTGTCACCCCTAGGTCCTTTTCCGCAGAACTGCTGCCTAGCCTGTAGCTGTGCATTGGGTTCTTCCGTCATAAGTGCAGGACCCTGCACTTATCCTTATTGAACCTCATCAGATTTCTTTCAGATTTTCTCTCTGCATTTTCTTTTGCAGCCAACAGACGTTCATTTCTCTTTGTGAGGCAGGAGAAGGAACTATTGTTATTAGGTCTCCCAGCAGGTCATCTGTACCTTGCTGCTCACAGAAAAGCAACTTTGATGCATATTTATAGTACAACATAGAGGAGACTGGCTAAGGAAACTTCTTAATGTTTGGTGGCAGATACAAGGAGCTTGCCACGGTGGTGTTAAGAGTGACCTACCTCTGGATCTCTTTATGGGAGAGATTCAGTCATCCCCCAAACCCACAGGCTGGTCCTCAGAATGTTCCCTTATCGAGATCGCTAGGTCTTCTTGGGCCCTAGTATGAAAAATCACTGTCCTAAGCCAGCTTCCTGGAAGGTCATACCTTGGTTTGTTTTGGGAAAGGGGATTTTTAAGGCAGCTGAGCAACCCCCTCTCTCGTTTCCCAGGCCCGTGAGGAGCTGAGGCCGGTGAAGGAGGACTTTGAAGCCAAAAACAAGCAGCTTCTGGAGGAGATGCCCAAGTTCTACAGCAGCCGCATCGACTACTTCGAGCCCAGCTTTGAAGCACTGATCCGTGCTCAGGTGAGACCCATAGTGAAACCTGCCCCTGCGGTGGCTGCCCTCATGTCAACGTCCATTAGCTTGTGCTTCTCTCTGGAGCGGAGACTCTTTCAGACGTTAATGGTGGTTGAATGCCGTGCAGGAAGAACAGCATGAGTGAACTTCGCGCCCTTTCTGCCTCATAAAGCGTTGCCCAGATCTGGTGCTTTGCTTCAGCAGAAGGACCTGAGCAAAACATTTGTGATGTTTATTTAGGGCCCTATCCTACAATCCCACTCAAGTCAATGAGCAAAGCCTCCCCGCCCCCCGAAACAGGTGAGATTGTTTGGGGTTCTGAGCTGAGGGGAGGCAACACAAGTGGAAGGTACTTCCTAGCATTTGAACTTGTGATTTTTTTGGCGTCCCAGAGAAGCACTGTACTCTTGGACCACAGACTGATTCACCTGCGATATGGCACTGAGTGGCTGGAGCCACTGCTCTGGCTTTCCATGATCCTGTCGTGAAACCAATTTTAAAACTTGGCCCTTCCATAGCACCCTCCTTCCCAGACACATCTGACAAGGGAGGTGACTTGCCCAAGGCAATGTAATGAGTCAGTGCTGAGCCAGGAATAGAACCCAGGAGTCCTGACTCAGGCTGGCGAGAGCCTCCCTGTTTCTGTGCCCATCCTCGCCGACTGGCAAAGGCGTATTCCAGGTTATTTATCTTTGCAGGGTTTCAAGTTACTCAGTGGAATTTCTATTTTAGTTCTAGAGAGCGGGGGGGGGGGGAGGGCCCCTGACATCGTTTGTTAAGGACAGGGGAGATATTCAGCTAATGCTTAAAACCCAGTCTCTCTGCACCAGTGGGCACATGCACCCACTTCAGGGAGGCTTTAAATGCTAGTCTGCTCTCTCCCTCTTCTCCAACCCCAGAAGGGAGGTCCCCAAGGCTGTTGCAATGTTCAGTGAGGTACTGGTAAGCTTCATTAATAGGGCATCGCTTGATCCTCTATTTAGAGTGTGGAGCCCCCTAGTGGATGCTGTTTAACATTGTACCCTGCCTCTTGCAGATAATAAAGACTGTTACACAGCAGTCCCCCTGGTGCCATACTGAGCCACTGCAGGGAGGGGGTGGTCAGTCCTGACTCAGTACCTACCACCCCCTGAAGTATGGCTACCTGCACTAATAACTCCCCCAAATTATACTGTGTGTGTGTTATTTGGAGCTTGGAGCAATCTGACTGGAGACCACAAAACCCCACCCCCCCTTTGGGTGGGCTGAGGTTAACTGGCCAGTAAGCGGCCATTGTTAAAATGTAAGGCTGATACCATCTCTCCCCAGGTTGTGTACTACACTGAAATGCACAAGATCTTCAGAGACCTGACAGAGCAGATTGATGAGCCAGGCCTTACAGATGAGCAGAGGGAGAAAGAGAATGAAGCCAAGCTGAGTGAGCTGCGGGCCCTGTCCATTGTGGCTGATGACTGACCACCCTACCTATGCTGGGGGAGCCTCTTGTCCGCTCCAGCTTCAGCCTACTCCTGTTGAGCAAAGACAGGACAAGCACCAGAACTTTTCCTGTAGCACACAACTATTTATTCAGGATTTTAAAAAAAAGTCATCTCAGTAGGAAAACAAGAGACAAGACAAAAATAGCCACAGACAAGTGAAGAAAAAGGAGGGGGGTTTCAACCTTTCCCATTAAATACAAGTTGTTACCACATTTGTTGTCTAAAGCACCACCTCAATACTAAGTGCAGATGGCAGACCTTCATTTGGAGCTCACAGCCATCACTTACCAGACACCTTTGTAGACAATTAGCAATTCCTACCTCAAAAGTTTGATGATGGGTCAGAGTGGAGCTGTCTCACTTGCTGCAGTCCAACACTGTTAGGCTCCCCCATAATGGGAACCCAGCTCAAGTCTCCTCCCTCAGGCAGTGAAAGGGTTCTTGGTTCCTTCCTCAGCATCTAAGCCCCTCACTCACTGACCTTGCCATTTTTAGTCTAGGCTCATGACAGGGCACAGACTCGGCACACTATAATAGCTTCAGGGGATCCACAAGTGTCAGTTGCTAGATGCTGGTTCTTCCTCCTTCTTCTCTAAGCAGTTATTAGTCTGGAAGAGAGAAAGAAGGCATGAGCAGCAGGATGCCTCCCCCCCATCATCTCAGAACACAGTACTTCACTTCTGCCCATGCAAAGGTGTTAGCTGAGAGAAGAGATACCTCACTCTCGCCGCGGGGGGGGGGATTTGATACCTTCTCAATGATCCGCTGGATCTCCAGCTGCAGGGGAACGAGGCGCTTTTTGTTCTCCTGCAGCAGCCTTTGGAAGTGGGATTTCTGCCTCTCTGCTGATTTCACCTGCTCCTCCATATCAGCCAGCTGCTTCTGTACATCCTGCAGCTCAGCGGCCAGCACCTTGTTTGAGGACTCTGTCGCTGAGAACCTGGTCTGGGCATCCTCTGTGGGCAGAGAACAAATTCAACCCTGTTCCCCCCCCCCCAGAGGGCCCTGACCTACTCTAGCACCCCCACCCCAGCAGTGCACTCTGGCTCACCCAGCTTGACCTCCAGAGTGTGGATTTTGCTCTCCAGGTACAGGCGGCTACTCTCAGTCTGCTCTGCTTTCTCCAGCAGCTTTCCCAAGTTGAGGACGGTCCCGCTGTGGGAGATCAGATCCCCATGCTCCACCACTGCCTTGGGCTGGGCAGAACCCTCAGCCACAGAGTTTGAGGCAGGCAGCAAAGCAAGGTTTCCTGAAACAAGAGCAACTGACTTAGGGCAGGGGGATTTCCCCCGCCCGGCACCTATTGCCACGGCCCCTGTAGCCACTACTTACCCAAGAGCCCCTCCCCCGGGATGGGGTCAGAGCTGTCCTGGCGGCTGTAGTGCAGGCTCCGGTACTGACACACGTACTGAGTCACCACTCTGTTCACAAGACGCTTCGCCTGTCAACAGCACCCGCTGCCAGTTAGTGCCAACTTCCTTCACAATGGAGCATTCCTTCCCCCCCCCCCCCCCCCCGCTGGTACGCACCTGCTCCTTGCAAAGATGTAGCCCCAGCGTCATGAGGATCTTCTCCAGGTCTCTTCTGTGCAGGTAGCCACAGAAATTCAAATCAAAGTAGATAAAGGCCAAGAGGGCATCCAGGGGCAGCACAGCACTTGGGTCCAGCTCCTTGGGCTGCTGAGGAACAAGGCACATACCTACATAGCTAGGGACCTGCACTTGAAACCCAAGCTCATGACAGCCCTGTTCTCCCCCACCCCTGTGGCTTACTGACCAGGTCATGGAGCGCGGAGAACTCCATCTCTGACTGGTTGGAAGCAATGGATCGCACCTCTGCATCTTCTAACTTGACACCTACAGGGGATACAAGCAAGGCAAGTTGTCTGCACAGCCCAACTGGACGCACGTGCCACCCACGCCGTGCGCCCGCCAGACCTACCAAAGTCCTCCTCCTCCTCGTCTCGCAGCAGCAGCAGGTCATCCTCTAGGCTCAGCATGCACAGCTCATCAGTTGAGTCTTTAGGCTCCACTTTGGCCTTCTCATCCTCTTGGGGATCTTCACTGCATGCTGGCTTCTGCTCTGCCTCCTCCTGATGGGTCTGCGCACAGGCAGGAAAGAGAGAGAGAGTCAGCACTTTGCTGTAGTCTCAGCTGAGGGCCCCATGGGCATGGGGACACACCTGCCCAGGCTCCTGCTCACTGGCTGCCGCCTCCTCCACCTCCTCCTCCTGCACTTTCTCATGCTCAGCTGGCTTCTCTGGCTCCAGGTTCTTTGCTTCTGTCATCTCTTCCTTCTCGGGCAGAGCCAGCAGCGCCTTGTAAAGCCTGTAGCCAAAATCCCGCTGCAGCATCTCCTGGAAGAGCTCTGCCATCACTGCCACCTTGGGGAGGGAGAAGGACAGAAAGAATTCTAAGTGCAGCACTCTACAGAACTGGTCCGCTCACCCACAGTAGAACAGGGAACCACACACCAGCTTGGCCTGGTGCCTGCCTCCAGGGAGAGGTGAGCCTACCTCAAATGAAAGCTTTTCCCTCTGTCTCCTGTACTCCAGCAGGGTGCAGAGCGAGAGGTTGGAGCAGCTCGGCTGCCCACCTGGCATTGCTGGTTTCGGGTGAGCAACGATGGCAGGTTCAAGTGGGGGAGTTGGAGCTTCTGGTTCAGCAGCAGCATCTGTGGCATTTACTTCCTGTGCATTGGCCTCCATTTCCTGGTCAGGGGCTGCTTCTGGTATCTCCACATCCTTTTTGAAAGCATTACAGAGAGATCTTGACAAGACTGAATGATAAGACCTTTACTACCATTGCTCTTGGCTTTATGACAGCCCGCTCTCACCATCTCAGCTTTCTCCTCCTGCGAGGGGGATGGCAGAGGGGCCTTCTCGGCTTTCTGCTGGCACAGGGCCTCCCACTCCTCCAGAGACGGCATGCAACTCCAGACATCCGGCAGGAAGATCACCGTCGTCTCCCTCTGCAATGGGTCTCCCCGACGCAGATACCTGAACTCTGCAAAACGGAACCTAGAGCAGGGGAGGGGAGGCTCAGCTTTTAGGAACAGGGAATAAAACCTATCACTGCTAGGGTCCATTCCCCCACCATGTTAAAGACAGAAGGTCTCCATCTTCCCTCGGCTGTTACTAACCAACCAAGTCACATGGGAGACTAGGTTTAAGCAAAGTAAAATCAGTTGCTACGGTTACCCAGTGCAGGAATTCTATATATAGCCATGATGTGATCAGCCAAACCAAAGTTCCAGCCCATATCTACATGGATCTGAGCACCCCATCCACCAACCCGGAGCAGGCACCCCAAAGTTCTACACAGCTATTCCGTCCTGCCTGTTGAAGGGAATGAACAACACAGGAAAACTCATTTAGAGTGGTATATTTTTGGTCCGATTATCTCACCCATTGGTAATGGCAGTCACTTTGGCTGCAGCCCTGAACACTCACCACTTCGTGCAAGCGCTCAGGTCCAGGCCAGTCTGGGCCTTGGTGCAGCGAATGGCTGTGCGAACCAGAACCATGGGGTCAGAGTCTGGCTCGGGGCCATCTAGGGAAGGCGACCACTCCCCTCCAATCAGCACAGCTTCATCCTCTTTCCTCCCCAGCAGGAACTAGGGAAGGAGAAGAGAAGCCCAATAAGCCTCTGTAGAGGAGGGAATTCCTGCTCCCCACAGATTAACAGCAGCCTCACCTTTATTTGCTTTGTGGGGTGCTCTGGACTCTCCTTCTGCTCGCTGGGCTCTTCAATATATAATAAGCAATGGCGATACAACTCCTCTAGCCCTGGGGACGACAGCAGCATCACCTGGGGGAACAGCAACAGGGTCAGACGGGCACAGATACCCACTGCCCTATGTCACCCAGGGCAGGAAATCTCTCACCTTGGCACTGAATGCAGGATCCGCGTCCTCCGGCACAACGTCCTCCTCTGTCTTGGGCGGCGCCGCCTCCTCTGCGGGGTCAGCCACCAGGATGCGGCTGGGGTGCCTCAGGGTCAGCGGCTGGGCGAGCGGGAACGTGTCCAGCCAGCACAGGCGGACATCGTAGAACTCCCGGGGCAACTGGATGCTGCAGTAGCGTCTCAGGATTTCCATGGCATCGCAGAAGGGGCTGGAGCCAGGCAGAGAGAAACTCGGGCTAGCAGCAGACACACACAGCCTCAGACAGTGGAGCATTAGAAGCTAGCGATGGTAATGACTTTCAGTTGCTACCGGCTTCAAGGATATGGGGGAGAGCAGTAAGTTAGGGGCAGAGTGAAAGCTAGACTGCAATCAGAGCTATTGCATTAGCGCCCGTGGGCTCTCACCTGTCCACGGCATAGCGTGCAAAGTAGACCCGGTACTGTGGCGGATCATGGCGTGGCTTTTTCACTCCCCACGGTTCGCCGCCTTTCTGTTTCCGCTTCTTCGAATCAAAGTCGTCCCTGTAACCAGCACAGTGTCCGTAAGTATAGTCATCTTCCAGCCCTAACAGGCGACCTCTCTCCTTCCTCCAAAACCCTCCCTTTGGAGCTTATAGGGGACACACTTTCCACAGTCCTTACCATCTGCCTGAGTCCTGCCTGCCCTTTGGGCCCCGACCAGGGTATCTCCCAAGGTGGCCCAGATGGAGCGAAGGGGATGACTGGAAGAGGCTCATGGCTGGGGAAACAAATACACAGTCTTATTGCTAAGCCGCTCCAAAAGCCAATCCCTATCTGGACTAACTAAGGCTTGCCCTCGCTCCAGGAGGTGCCATCCCAGGGCTCCCACAACCCATGTCTGGAGGCAATCGAATTGGTTGGTGCACATAAGCTTTCCTCTGGCTTCATGAAGATTGGGGCTTATTCCAGACTTCTTACCCATGCCACAAGGACCAAAAGTGTCCTTGCTAAGAGGAGAGACCAAAATGTCCACAGGACCCTTGCCACTAAGACAGATGGATCATCCCAGGAATCCCTGTAGCTCCAGTGCTCTAAGTCTCCCCCGCATTATACTCACGTTTCTGGGGAAACAGAGGAGGGATCCGGTGAGGCTGGAACAGCAGCTGAGGTTGGGCTCCCAGGATGCCTTGTTTCTGTCCTAAGGATGCCACATGCAGGAGAGGGGTGGGGGCCTTCAGGAGGGGCTACAGAATGAAAGGCATGCAATATTCAAGCCTAGAGCCTCACAACAAGGGCTCAACAGGAGATGGCCCTCAAAGGGAATGAGAGGGAGTTCACCTGGCAGGAAGCAGCAGTGGGAACACCAGGGCATAGCCTGGTTTAACCTTTCACTGACCAGGCTAGCTGCTGGGCCTAGCACAGCAGCAGGTAAACAAGCAGCCTGAGTAGGCTCACAGGGATTATCCTCACCCATAGCTAAGGTGCAGCCGCCTCGGAGATGGAATGTGGCAACTGCTACTGCTGCCAGATCAAGGCAAATGTTCTCTGAGCCTGGAAAGATCCTCCTTCAGCCCACACATGGAGAGAACTACCAGCGCTTTAACTGATACCTGATTGGACAATGTCTGGACTTTCATGGCATTCCAGGGCACCGACTGGCTTGGATTATAGACAGCTTTCACCAGCACCTTCTCACCAATCTGTGGTAACCGGCCCTTCACGACACTGTCGCAAAACACAGAGCAACAAGGCACTGCTGTTATCATTTCAGACCAGAACCCAGGCGTCCTGACTTCAGTCCCCCTCTGTTCTAACCCCTGAGCAATGCTCCCCTCCCGAAGGCCCTTGGAAACTCAGAAAGGAAAGAGCACTCTTGTCCTAAAGTGCTCCTAGAGCTCTTCCCCACTCTCACACACACAGAGCAGCCCTCGCCTTACCTCAATTGGAAGAAGACCTCTTCATCCACCACCCCAAAGTAGTCATGCAGGCTGGTGACAATGCCCGTGAAGACTCGCTGCTTCTCACCCACCTGCAAGGCAAAGGACAAGCGGGTTCATTATGGCATAGAGCACACAACTGCTGCCGCTACGCTCAGTCACCGCCTGCGCACGCACCCCACTACACACTGCAGTCAACAGACAATACATATTCATGCACACAGTCGTGCTCACATTCCATGTACAAGCACAAATCACCTCTCTCTCTGTCTCTCTCTCACACACTCACACACACACACACAGCCAGCCTCAGCCCTGGGCAGCCCCTACTATCCCCAGGACCGAACAATACTGTAGTCAAGCAGCTACGAGGCCCTGCTCTCTCTCATGAATGCACAGCGCACAAGTCTTTCCAACCCAGTCTGCCGTGGCTCATCAGATAGTGCACTAGGAGCCCCACATCTTATGAGGGGAAAATCTGATCAACTCAGAAGTGATTTAGGACTTGGAGGGTTAAAGAATACGTTGGCATGGGGACAGAAACTCTAGGTTTCCTGAAGTAGCAAAGCAGCTGGGGTTGAGGGAAGGGTTGTCCTCAACATACCTGCAGGTGCCGTGCATTCTGGATAAGATCTGCTGAGACGGGAGGGTTTAACAGGCCAGGTGGAGGTCCCAACAAGGAGGTCGGGTGTGTCCCTAGAAGGGAAACCAAAAGAAAAAATTAATCCCTAGAAAATTCTTAGAAGGTCAAAAACTACGTGGAAGTACAAACTTCCATGCTCAGCAGGAAAGCGACACCTTATGGGAGCAACTCAGATAGTAGTTCCAATCAGATCTACTCAATGGAAAGACTTTGGGCATTTCAGTGTCAACAATCAACTCGTCCAGCCCAGATTACAGGGGGGCAAGTAGGAGAGACACTGACCTGTAATTAGCAATCCAATTTTCCAGATGTCTAATAGCTAGAGAACCAGCCTGACTCACTGGAGTTACCAGAGTTTTCCAGAAGCAATGCACTGGGAAACTCCCACCCTTAGATTACCAAACTGTGGTGAGTTGGGAGGAAAGATGCTGCCTCTACCCAGCATGTATCTCCTAATGCAAAGCCTTCGCCTCCCAACCTGCCCGCTTCTGGTTCCTGGAAGTGAGTAATTCTCTCTCTCTATGTTCCTTCATCCCCAGAGCATAACATCTGTTGTGTCCAGGTGTCCGAGTTTTCCTACTCCTTCTCACAAGAATTGCTTCAATGTCCATCTGTGCTCACCTATTTCCCATGAAACGGACATGATTCTTGCCTGTTTTGCCACAGCCCCAGGGTTAAACCTGGCTAATGTCTTCTTAGTGTCACCTTTCTGCTGCTTGGCAAAGCTATAAAAGCACAGGAGCAGTCTACCTGCAGACTCAGGAAGACAGTACCACAATTTTTCCATGCTTGGAAAGTTATTGGAACAGCCAAAAACTAACAAAAGTGAAAGCTTAAATATTGCAGAAATATTCTGCTTCAGCCCCACTTTTATTATGTGCCTTGGGCCATGAAAATCAGGGCTTGGGTACCTGTATTTTTGAATGCTAGGTAATGTGTGTGATCAATTGACATTTAACACATTTCAAACCAATTAGAATATTAAAGAAGCTGCCATGTTCACTCATTTCCAACACTCACAAAAATCATTAGTCTCAAAGTACTTCACACACCACAGAGAAATCTCTTCACCCGCCCACCTCTCTGGTGGAACTTGTTAAATTACCACCAACACACAGAATCCATGCAACAATTTAAGACGGGACCCAAAGCAGGCCAACTGTACCTGACTGGAACTGCAGGGGGGAGGGTCTTTAGAGAAGCCAAAGTTGATTTCCCCGCCCCCCACATACGTACACACATTATTATGCTGTGTACTACTTGGCTGTAGCCCTCCACCCCAAAGATAGCTGCATTTCAGTGCTGTTCTCTGTAGAGATTCTAAAATTTGAAACCTCACTAGACCTACAGAAACTCAGTGATATTCCGGAGAAGAAGGGAAGATTTACGAGTTCCGTAACTGTATTTAGCTAGTGAAGCAATGAGGTTTCCTTTGGGATGAAAGGCATGCTACATCTGAAATATATTAATATTACACTTATCGCTTTTAGTCGTGGCAAAAAGAAATGCAGGAATAACTGAGTTAATAATAATAGCATGATATTACGAATTTGCCCTTCAACCACGGCTCTGAAAAGCTTTACCAGTCCCCTGTGAAACCACCTTATTATCCATAAATAAAACGTGGATAACACTTCAGTGAGTCAGCGGCGGGGCCTAGGAACACAACTCAGGAGTCCTGGCTCTCACTCGGATCAAACACTTGACGCCGGGTTCCCCAGGAAAAGGGGGCGACGCCTCAGCCCTCGGGGCCATTGGCAGGCAGGCTCCAGCCTGCAGAAACCGTCCCCAGGCGCCGGGCCAGCTGACCTGAGAACGGCCTCGCTCCCTGCGGGTTGCCAGCTCGCAGAGGCTTCTGGCGCTTGAACTGGGCCATTTTGGGTGGAGCGGGCTGCTCCTCTTCTCCAGGCGGCGGCGGCTTCGCCTTGGGCTAGGAGAGGGGAGAGACAGACAAAGGCCGCATCAGCCACCGGCCGCCCTAGCCGGCGAGCGGCCCCCCGGGCACGAAGTCAGGAGGAGGGCGGAGCCCGGCCAGCCCCGGGAGGGCGGCTCCCCCCGGCCCCGAGCACCGCCCCGGCCCCGGCCCCTCTAGGCCCGGCCCGCTGCCCGCGCCCACCCCGAGGGTCCGAGCCGGGAGAGCGCGGCCCACACCCCGAGGGGGAGACCGGGGCGGGCGGGGATGGACGCTGCCCCCCTCACCCTCCAGATCAGGGGGGAGACGCTGCCGCCCCCCTCACACCCCGCGTAGCTGCGACGGGGGAAAAGCCACCGGGGCCGGAACCGGAACCAACCTGCGCGCGGGGGCGGAGCAGGAGAAGGGACAATAGGGACCCGGAAGCGCTTCACCGGAAGCCCGTTCTCGCCCCCTCCCGCCCAACCGGAAGGGAACGGAAAACCGCCGACACACACCCTGCCTCCCCCGCCGCCGGAAGTGTTGCTGCCCGGAGCGGCAAACGGAGACACTAGCCGGAAGTGTGGCGGAGGGGGGGAGGTCAGGGAAAGCACGCCGCCGGATGTTCTGGGGGCGGGGGCGTTGCCTGAGCCTGGACAAAGGGATGCCCGCGTATAGTGTGACATCATAATATCCCAGTGACGTCACAGTTATGCATCACTGTTAGATGACATCATAGTACCCCCCCCGTACAGTGACACTCGCTGGACAGCCCCCCTGCCCCATTGAGGCAATACTGCCCCCTACAGGCAAGAGACCCGCAGCACCGGGGCCCCATCTCACCCCAGCAGGCGCACAAGGAGACACGCCTCCTCCCGAAACCCCATCTCCCCCTCCCCCCTCACTGCCTTACACAGCTCCCCCCTCGACTGGGCCAAGCCCCCATGTACCCCTTGTGGCTAGGGAGGGAGGAGGGCGAACACAGCTGATGGACTCCTGCCAGAGTCATTTCCATCTGCAAGCCAGGGTCAGGACACAGTCCATTGCTCCCCCAAGAGCAACCCCTCATGGGCGTTATCAAAAGCGGTCGCCTCTCCCCCAAGGCTTGCACGCCAGAGCGCGGCGATGGTCCATGGCCGTTACTCGTAGTCGCTCGTGATAGGTGGTCTCTCACGAAGGTTTTACTGTAGATCTAATTCTAGAGGCCAGTAGGCCCTTAGGAATTTACTCCTTAAACTCTGGCCCTGGCCCAACTTCAGTCTTTCCCTTAGCTCTGGCAGATGGATCCTAGCACTATCCACCCCACAAAACTCACCCATTACATCTCCCAGTCTAAGTGAGCTTTAACAATCACAGTGCCTGTACATTACTCCCTGCCAGGCAAGGGATGGCAGGTGAACTGTTCGGAATAGCCATTACCCCTGCATCTTAATCACACTAAGACCCTATGCAACCTGTTAATTGAAATAATTTATGCCTTATTTTAAGCAAGTATTTAATTCGCCCCAAATCCTTTCCCCATGTAAACAGATAAATATTTCACCGTGCAGGAGGTCAAGCAATAAATGGAGTGCATCTCAAACAACAAATCTATTCCAGGGAGCTGCATGGAGGATTATAATGGAGACGTTACTGCCATCATGTGGTTAATTTTAAAACCTTCCCCACTTTTGTTCAGGATAGGTTCTCCCCTTTGCCCCTAGCCCAGTTCCTCAGTAGAAAGCATAACTGATAACAGCGCCACTTCTAACCAAATGCAGCACGTGCTCGCTAGCCAGGCTCCTTACAGATGTAGGCCTAGCTCACTTTGGAAGTGGCGGCTAAGCTTCATGCAGACACAAGCCTTAGACAAGCCTGTCAGAGCAGCGAGTAGGCAGAGTTTTCACAACTGCATAGTACTGATTATTGAAAAACAGGGTAGAAAAATAGCTGCTCTTACACAGGGCCCAAATCCAACCAGGTCTTTGTCTCAAAAAAAAAACAAAAATTAAAAAAAATTAAAAGAACCTTCCAACCCACTCTCCCTGCCACACACTCCCACCTCCCCTGGGCTCATGCTGGGAGAATAGGATTCGTTAATTTCCCCACACATGACTTGGCTCAGCTACCTTACAGATCCCTGCACTTGAGGAAGCTGTGACCTTTCCTGGGGCCAGAAGAGGGTTAACCCCTCGTCTCTGCCCTGTCCATACATCCCAACAGACTCCTTAAATAGTAGGTCTGTCCACACACACAAGCAGCTGCTGTAGATATATATCATGTGAGCACAAGAACCAAATTCCATTTTCACCCTCTCCATTCTATCACTTCTCTGCTCTGCCTCTCAGCTACAGTTACTTTTGTACAGGTCAGTGGGTCAGGAGGCTTCATCATTCACTATACATATAATAATCAAACTATACATGTAAAATGATGGGGTCTAAATTAGCTGTTACCACTCAAGAGGAGTCCTTGTGGATAGTTCTCTGAAAACAACTGCTCAGTGCGCAGCAGCAGTCAAAAAAGCAAACAGAATGTTGGGAATCATTAAGAAAGGGATAGATAAGACAGAAAATATCATATCGCTTCTATATAAATCCATGGTACGCCCACATCCGGAATACTGCACGCAGATGTGGTTGCCCCATCTCAAAAAAGATATATTGGACTTGAAAAAGGTTCAGAAAAGGGCAACAAAAATGATTAGGGGTATGGAACAGCTTCCATATGAGGAGAGATTAATAAGACTGGGACTTTTCATCTTGGAAAAGAGACGGCTAAGGGGGGATATGATAGAGGTCTATAAAATCATGACTGGTGTGGAGAAAGTAAATAAAGTGTTATTTATTCCTCCTCAAAACACAAGAACTAGGGGCCACCAAATGAAAGTAATAGGCAGCGGGTTTAAAACAAACAAAAGGAAGTATTTTTTCACACAACACACAGTCAACCCGTGGAACTCATTGCCAGAGGATGTTCTGAAGGCCAAGACTATAACACGGTTAAAAAAAGAACTAAATAAGTTCATGGAGGGTAGGTCCATCAATGGCTATTAGCTAGGATGGGCAGGGATGGTGTTCCAAGCTTCTGTTTGCCAGAAGCTGGGAATGGGCTACAGGGGATGGATCGCTTGATGATTCCCTGTTCTGTTCATTCCCTCTGGGGCACCTGGCATTGGCCACTGTCGGAAGACAAGATATTGGGCTAGATGGACCTTTGGTCTGACCCAGTATGGCCGCTCTTATGTCTGAAAAGCACTGGTAAGTGCTCTATAAATGCTAAGTACCAGGACTTACAGGTATCAGTGATGCTAAAGGGGAGTGAGTAGGTGACAGAAGCAACAACAGGAACGTACAGGGCAGGAGGCAGTGCTGGGGATGACCCTACTCCAGGTATCCAACATCCTTGGATCCTGGACGATGTGGGCATTCAGCATTAAGAGCACGGTCACAGTTGCATCTTCTCTCAATTCCTCTGCAGTTCTGCTCCATGCACTAGTCATCACCTCTGAAGAGCTGCCTGAGTAATGTCCTCCATGCAGCCTGGCTCTTTAGCTCACCTCTGTTGGTGGGGAGAGGGTTACCTTTCCACTACATGTTACTCCCTACTGCGCTACACTGCTGATTTGTCCCCAGTGCCGCTCCCACGCAGACTCCTCTGCAGCCAGAGCATGGCTAGATCACGAAGCCGTCATGAGGGTGACCCTGGGTGATCAATTCTCCCCTTACCCGAGAAGGGGGGCTGGCTCGGCCGGACTAGCAGCACGTGGCACTTCATGCTGCACTGGTCTCTCAGGCCGAGCTGTTATCGCCACAATATGGACAGGCCAGAGCGCGAGAGGGAAGGATCCTGGGACTCCTGCATGGGAGACAGATACCAACAAGCCGCCAGGACGGCGCACGTACTCCTGAGTCCTATCACGCAGAAAGGCCCTGCACGCACAGACTCCCCCCCATTGGCCAACCGACTGCCCAGTAGCATGGGAGCGTGAGAAGGATGCCCCCACCTCTCGCTTTACCGATCAGGATGCAAAACTCAGTGGGAATTTATTTTTGTTAAGTGTCTAAGAATCCATCAGCCTCCATAAGCACCTCTCTCCATCAGACCATATAAACACATTACATACAAATACACTGGTGCATTTACAAATTGACCAGGTGCTAGTAGTGGTCCACTAAGCAGTCAGAGGAGTTCGTTCACGTTTGACAATGCCGGGGATTTCTCACTGCTGTGCAGAGACCCCAGCACTGGAGTCCTAGCCGACGCACGGGGGCTGAACAGAACGGGAGTTTGGATGGACATCCCCTTAGGAGGAAGGGAGACTTCCGGTTGCACACAGGTCAGCCCCGTAGTTCCGTTAAGGTCTGCGGGAGAGCGGCCCAGTGGTCAAGGCTCCTTGTTACCCACCGTTGAGACCCGGATACCAAGAGCAGCCTTGGAGCTGCCTGCAGTCACAGGAGGATGAAGGTGGTGGGAGTGAGTCAGCGAGCAGCGCAGCGGGAGCGCCTCCTAGCATCTGCAGCAGCACGCTGCAAGCTAGGAAGTAGCAAGATTTCAGAACCAGCCTGCTAAAGACAAACATACCCGGGGGAGATGCTGGGCAAGAGAGAGAGCGTGTGTGTGTAAACAGACACCAGAGGCCTTCTGGGGCTCACCCAGCTTCCTTGAGGACCTGCCTCAATGGAGGAATGGGCATCCTAAGCATGCCCACCACGAGGGGTTAGTAGGGAGAGCGTGCACCCCAGTGTTCAGATGTCTATGCAGGCTTGATCCACGGTTGCTTGGCTTCTACGTCACAGCTCCACAGGAACAGAAGCAGAGCAACACCTGCCCCTCGCCGCCCTCCTTTTTCCACAGAAGAGCCAGAAATCCCATCAGCCTCATCGAAGCGGGCGAGACTGGGAAATCCAAACCAGCGTCGAGGGGGCAGGGGGATGAAGGGGACCCTTTATGGAGAGTGTATACTGCTCCCCCGTTCACGGCAGGGAAGCCTCAGCAGCTTTAAATCCTTCCTGTCTCCAAGAGGCTCCCGCGGCCTCGGGGCACTCAGCGCACAGAGAGGGTTTTCGAGCGGTGTTTCTTCACCCCCAGGGCTGGCAGGAAGCTCCTCCTGGGGTGGGAGCCGTGTTTCTCCAGTGAAGCTTCCAGACTGCCAGGGAAGAGCAGGGGGTGGAATACATCAGGCTGGGGACACCATACGCCCGTGCCAGGGCACGTGCTCCCCGTCAAATCCCATGTCAGTCAGCAAATTACACCCACGGCCCTGTGGATCCCAGCCCATCCATTGCCACCCAGTCACAAGCAGGAAGAGGCACGGGGCAGGGAGAAACAGCTATCCCCTTCAGTTCTCCCTCAGCCCCCATTGCAGAGAGACAGCTGCATTGCCCTTCCCAAGGCAGATGGTTTGGGAGGCACTGCACCACTAGGGGGCAGTGATTTCACTTCCTTTTCCCCCTGGACTCGGCTCACACCCAGTTACCCCAGACCACGAACGCCCCATGCATTGCTCCTTCTGCCAGGCGGCGGCTGCTGCTCCTGGGGTCCCAGTTGCTGGCACCTGCCCAGTACAGGGTTTCTGGAGGGGGAGGCAGCATATATAGGCCTCTCAGGAGGGGGCACTCCTGGGGGGGAAAGGCACATGGGGCCTCCCATCCCTAGGTCCTGGGGTGCTGGTGCCCAAGGAGGGATCTCTCACCTGCTGATGGCTTGGTGGCCTGGGTGAAACAAGTTCTAGGGGCCACCCGCCCACAAGAAGGATGTTGGTAAATTGGAGAGGGTACGGAGAAGAGCTGAGAACAACTAAAGGATGAGAAAGCCTGCCTTCTAGCCTCGGACTCAGGGAGCTCCATGTATTTCGCTTAAAGAGCATGTGAAAGGGTGACGTGATCACAGTCTAAGTACCAACATGGGGAACAAATATTTAATACTGGGCTCGACATCCAGCAGAGGAAGTTGGAACTAGACAAATTCCGACCGAAAATCAGGGGTACATTTTTAACCTTGCGGGTAATTAACCGTTGGAACAACTAACCAAGGGCTGTGGTGGATTCTCCAGCACTGACACTTCTCCAGTCAAGATTGGATTTTTTTTTAAAGAGATTTTCTCTAGGGATTATTCTGGGGACCTTCTCTGGTCTGAGCTAGGCCGGCGGTCAGACTGGTATCAGAATGGTCCCTTCTGGCCTTAGAATCTGTAAATTCTGATCACAGACGGGACAACCTGGGACGTGCATCACAGACAGGACAACCTGGGACTCTTGTTGGCATCCTCAGCAGAGAGGCCAAGGATCAAGTGGGCCATGGAGACTGCCCGCCACTCCCTCCCCCCCCCCTTGGGCTCCCTCTAGGATGGCTGGGCAGCACCAGGGGGAGCCTGCCCAGGCTGTACCCATGCTGGGGTGAAGGCCTGCAGGGCTTTCCCAGCAGTCTGTTCACAAGGAGCAGCCTTCTCTTCCCCACTCAGTCTCTAGGCTGGGGCAGCCTTACCGACAGTGTCTGCTGTCGACGGCCGACTCCCCAAACGGGGAGGGCTCGCTGGCCCGGATGGATTTCCTGGTGATCCTGTTGATCAGCACTTTGACTTTCCCCCAGTGCGAGCGGTCATTCTGAGAGGGAGAGAGACGGCAGCGGTGAGGGAAGGCAGGAGCGAGGGCAGCGGCTTCTCCTGCCATGTAGGGGCGAGCCAGAGTCCTGGCACCCGAACACCCAGTCCTCGTTCTCAGGGATAACTCTCCCTCGGGAGATGTGGACAGGGCAGAAAGAAGGGCTTTCCCTCTGGCAGGGGCAGAGGAACCCCAAACTCCTCCCCAGGGTAGAGCGGTGGGGATGGGGAACCAAGTGTCTCAGCTGCTGGCTGTCAGGAAGCACTTCCAAAAAGCCACTTCCCCTGCAGCTGCTGGAAGCAGGGGCGGGGCTGGGGGGGTGTCTCAGGCTGGGCGGGCATTGCACAGCGCTACTCTCACCTGGGGAACAGCTCAGCAGGCAGCACCCGGAGAGACAGAACATAAGGACGGCCATGCTGGGTGAGACCAAAGGTCCATCTAGCCCAGTGTCGTCTTCTGACAGTGGCCAGTGCGAGGTGCCCCAGAGGGAATGAACAGAACAGGGAATCATCAAGTGATCCATCCCCTGTAGCCCATTCCCAGCCTCTGGCAAACAGAGTTAGACACACTGGGTAAGTGCTGGCCCAGCACAGGCAAAGAAGGGCACCAGAAGTAGATGCACGTACAGGGTCTTCTCAGCATCAGGAGGATTCACATGGAGTTCGTAGGGGATCCTTCTTTTCTCCCTCCTCTCCCCCTGGTCCCTGCTCTACAGGGCATTAAACCTACCCTGGGTCTCATGTTTGGTGGTAGGGTATGGGCTCCCGAGTCCGGCTGATCCAGCAGGGTGGGTGAGCTGACGCAGTGCATTGCCGTCTTCCTGGAGCAGACCGGCTTGTTCTCTGCAGAGAAGAGACAGCGTCGGCATCCATTATCTGCTGAGTTAAAGCAACCAGCCCAGATGCGGCCCCACGGAGAGAACTCAGGCCATCTAGTACCAGGGCCAGTCCTGGGGTCAGTACTCCCTGCTTGAATGGTCTCAGAGTTGCACACCCACCTGGGAAAAGCCTCAGTCATCATTCCTCAAGCTTAATTTCAGAGCCCAGGCCTTTTTAATGCCAGAGACCCTGTGCTTGGCATTTGCCTGGGGGGATGGGAGACAGACAGACTTCCTGGTCAGGGATCTCGCTCTCCCCAGGCTAGCAGGGACAGCACACCCAGCACCAAGGGGGCACGGGGCATGCTCTACAGGGAGAAAACTAGCTAGTGGGGAATCCGAGGGAGCTGCTGCCAGATCGGAAAGTTTGTGTGGGTGGGGGCATATTCACGGGAGGGTGGAGAAATTCTTAGCAGCAGCCCTTTCCCCTTCCCTGAGGAATGAGCCACCCCAGCGAGGACATTCGATTTGCACAGCATGGGTCTCATTAATTTTGGGGGTGCAGTGATAGGCAGGGTTCTTCCGCCCACCCTCCTACTCTGGCACAAGTCAGCAGCTCCTAGCCGCCAGGACACGCAGGAGAAGGGATTGGGCCTTGGGGCTGCTACTCGAGCCGGGCTCACTCACCTGAGCTCCTGGTCAGGTCCTGGAGCACCCCGGTGTCTGAGACCGAGCGCGCCCTGAAGTGGTGGGGCCTCCAAGAGTCCAGAGGCAAATCCTCCTCCTGCATTTCCACCTCCGCCCTGCTCTCAGGTGCTGGGTCCGGCTCGGACAGTCCCCGCTCTTCTGGGGCTCTGCATGGCCTCTCCTCAGAGGGCACCGCCTGCCAGGGAGAGAGGATGCATGGAGTGAAACAAGCTACTGCGGGGACTGGGGTGGGGAGACCCCTAGTCATTCCCACCCTCATGGCGAGAGGAATCCCAGAGCCTAGGGAAGACCCACCTTCCCCTTCCACCTCCCCCCAGCTCCTCAAGAGTATCTAAGGAAGCCCCACCATGGCTGGAGATCTAAGAGGACAGAGGACCCCCCACACACACACCCCACCTTCCTCCAAGGGGATCACACTGCAAGGTGTATCCCCCAGAAAGGGGTGCTGCACAACTGGACAAGCAGCTGCATCCTCCCTTCCTCCTTCCTTAAGGAATGGAAAGACCTGGCCACTGCACTCCCACCCTGGTTCCTAGCCACACTCATCCCCCTGTGCCCCCCGCACAGCCAGCCTTACGTTCTCAGCCTGCTGGCCCCACAGCCGGCTCTCCATCGCCTTCTGCTGCTGCTGGAGCTGCAGGTTGGCCTGCTGCAGTTGGGCAATCTTCTCCAGCATCAGGCAGACGTGCTCCAGGTAGCGCAGGCCCTGGCCTGGCAGGGTTAAAGAGGGGTCTCTCCGCACCTGGGGGATCACACAGCACAGAGCATCAGGCACGGACACGGAGCAGCCTGGGGGACAGGGCACGCCCTGCAGCTCTCAGTTGCTCCAGCCAGGGCAGCACTTGTTGCTCCTCCCAAGTTTGTCAACGTCTTGCAAGGGGTCCAAAAACAAATGCAGTATCCTCAGGAGAGGTCCATGGAGGGGCTATTCCCTACAGGGGGACCCATCCCAGGGGGAGCTCACTGGAAACGCACAGCTGGGGACGATCTCCATGATGGGACCCGGACGGGACAGATCAGATCCTTCCCAACAGGGGCTGTGTTCAGACTGCAATTACCCCCTGCATCAGTTCCTGGCTCCCAGATCCCACACTGGCCTCCCCAGGAACCGCACCAATGCAAATTGCTTATGCAGCCACCTCCAGCCTCTCCCACCATGTTAGCGTCAAGGTCTGTGCTGTGAACACGCCATGCCACACCCTTGAGGGGTGGGCCGAGGCAGAGTGAAGCTCCTAGCTGGAGATCTGGATTTGCGGGGGGGGGGGGGGGGGGGGCAGATTTCCTCCTCCCCCACATCCAGCCTCTGTAGCCCCCCCGACTGCTGGCACTTCCCCAGCCCCACACGCTCTGGAGAGGTAGCTAGAGAGACAGCAGCAGCTTAAGGGGTTTAAACCAGATTATGAAACTAGGGCATCTCCAATTATGCCTGATGCAGGCTGGCTCCATCCCGCTGCTCACACAGGCAGAGTGGGTTGTTTGTTGGGTTTTTTTGTTTTGTTTTTTGGCGTGGGGGGGGGAATCGGATCTATGCCAAGGACAATCCAAGAGGAGGTGGGGCTCAGGGCTTATTCAGTTCTAAGAGCAAAAGCAAGGCGCCAAAGCTGCAGGGGCTGGACTCTGCCAGCTCCGTCGCTCCGGGACCTACAGGGACACCCAAGCCCTACACCTCCTCCCCCTTCCCAGCAGGGAGGCACGGAGCAGCAGACAGATGCACTGCACCGGGGAGGGACAGAGCCGTGGACGGACACATCGCAGCAGAGGACAGGTTGCGTTCAGAGGGTGGTTAAACACGTCACTGTGTAATTGGGGTTGGGGCCGAATGAAGGTTACATTCCCTCAGGTCACTGCCCTCCTTTGCTGGCTGGGGAGGTTGTGAACTTCCCTCACAGCAGTGCCCTGCCTGCTGCCACACCAGCTGGGAGTACAAGCCCCCTGTTATGCCGATGGGAAGCAGCAGCCCTTTCCCCACCCAACAGCCCTTCTCAGCCAGGCAATCCCATCTCAGGTCACTGGGTCCAGCACCTATCTGTCCACATGGCGCCTGTACCCTGCCATTGGCCTCTGGCCCTTGGACCAACCCCTGGAATCGATCCTGCAGCCCTGAGCTTTGGGGTCGCCAGGTGACAGGCCAGAGCTCCGGCCAGTGACCAACCCAGACAGGGAAGCCCAGACGACCCCCACAGATCCTATGCTTCGAGTCCAAAGTGTTGCGGGGAGACAATGGGCCTCTCCGTATCTACCCAGCCTCCTTGTGTCCCAACCCCTATGCCGGAAGCCCAGTCCCTGGAAGGCAACCACTGGTCCCAGACACTGGATAGTCTGAGCTGCTGGAAGTGGGGGGTCTCAGGCTGGGCAGGCATTGAATGGTGCCACTCCTGCCTGGGGAACTACTTAGCAGGGGGCTGGAGAGCTGCCCCACAGAGCAAAGGGGAGAAGAGAATGGAGGAGTTCCGGCAGGAGGGCTGCTCCGTCTGGCAATGCCGGATCTCGTCCGCTCGGCCTAGTGGTCTCCCGGCCCCTCGAAGCCCAAGGGTGGGTGGGTCTCATTGAGTGGCAGCTCTACACGGCTAAGGCTCCTGGCTCAGGAGAGGAAGGCCCTCGCCCACAGCATTCCTGCCCCTCTCCAGCTGCGATGGGCTGCCTGCCAAGCCGCTCTTCACATCACAACGCCCTACCTTGCCTGCTCACAGCAGAGGGAACTCCTTTCTGTGCACCCACAGAAATATTTTCCTCCCGTCCTCTCCTAAGCTCTTTGCTGACGGACGATTCACTCACCCCCACCACCTAGGGGACAGAGCCAGGGACTGGGAGTCGGGAGTCCCAAGTTCCATTCCTCTTCTACAGACCTTGGGCATGTTGCTTTGGCTCTCTGGGCCTCAGTTTCCTCATCCATAGCAGAGTTACGGGATCTCCCAGGAGAGTTACGGGTTATCAAAAGCTATAAAGAGCTTCAGGCCAAGCATCGAAACTTCCTCTCTAGTGCTGCCGCAAGCTCCCGGCCCCACAGCCACCCCGACCTAGCCTGTAGGAGCTGCCCCTCACCCTGGCAGTCAGTGCAGGGGATGACCCCAACGTGCCACTGTCTATTAGCACATGCCGGGCGAGGGACTACAGCATCCACAGAGGGCTCTGTCCAGTGGGCAGGCCCCACAGACAACCTGGGACCTCTAAGGGGCAAAGGAGGATCCAACCCACCTGGAGGGAGTGAGAGGAGATGGGACCAGCCAGCCTCGTCCCACACCGCCACTAACCCAGCAGAGCCAGGCACAGATGTAAGGCCTAAGAACTCTATCCCTCAGCTCACTAGCAATAGCCCTAACGAGCCATTGCAAGCATGCACCAAGCAAGTCACGCTGTACGGACCAGCACATGGCATCGGAATGAGTGCTCTGGAGAGGGACAGGTGCATCAGCAAAGCAGCTGGGGGGACAACGGGAGCAGACAGGATCCCAGCAAATTCCCTTTCAGTGACCCACAGGCTAGCCCTGCAGGGCCCTGCCATCCTGGGGGAGCTGGTACTGCCCCTATGCCAAAGGGGACCGAGGTCACGTGACCAGAGGGCACTGCATCTCAGGTCAGGAATCACCAGGACACTCTTACATCAGAGCCGGGTGAAACCTCATGACTACAGCTGGCCAAAACTTGATTTCTGGTGGAGCATGCAGGTTCAGCAACTCCGAGACAGCTCCCTGAATTGGGGTGTGTGGGGGCGGGGGTGGTGGTGATTTTTTGTGGGGTGGGAGAGGGGGCCGCAGGGAACACAACGGATGGGGAGACGGACCACAAAATTCCAAACCAACAAGTCAAAATGATTCAACTGAAAATTGTTTGCTGTGTTGCTGAAGCCACGTGGGTCCCAGGACAGGGGAGACACCGGCAGGCAAGGTGGGGGAGCTAATATTTTTTATTGGACCAATTTCCGTTGGGGCAAGAGAGGAGCTTTCAAGCTTGAAGACGAGCTCTACAGAGGTCAGAACTTGTCTCTCTCACCAACAGAAGTTGGCCCAATAAAAGATGTTAACTCCCCCTCCTTGTCTCTTGATTCAAACCGACTTTTTTTCCCTGAAATTTCCTTCCATTTAGTTTCAAAAATAAAAAACCTTGACATCAAAACCAAACCTCCCTTTGACCCTATGTTTTTTCCAACTCTTCGAACTGCCAGCAAACTGGAAAGTCAGTTATTGGCTCAGTTCTACTGACAACCAGCCCAGCTTCTGCCCACGCCACTTGGAGCATCCCGGCTTAGTCATCACAGGAGCGGTGACGACACCGCAATCTAATCAGAGGCACTTACACGCGCTTGTGTCATGGGATGGAAATGTGGAGCGTTTCCCTATCTGAAACCGCCCCGCCCTCCCTGCGGCAAGATGGGCTAGGGAGGGGGGGTGACGGCCATCCCGTCTTCCCTGCCCCCAGTGCAGGGGAGAGAGCACGCGGGCTTCCTCGCAGCAGTGCCTGTGCCCAGACCATGTCGCCCAGGGCCCCAGGGAGCTGTTTTTCAGCTGCTGCTACCTTTACGCTAGGGCATCGGCATGAGGACGCCGCTCCATGCTGAGCCACGGCGTCTCTTAACCCTTCAGCCCCAGAGAGGAGGCCACACCTGCTGGAAGTCAGTCCAGTTGCAACAGATCTTGGGAAGGAGGGGGAAAATTGTCCCTCTTCTCCACCCTGGCTAGCCCCTGTTGAACCACAAGGAAGCCCATTCCTGGCACTCACCTCCACTTCCTCCCCACAGGACTCAGTGCTCTGTTCCTCTAGGCTCCGGCGGCCGGAGAGGGCTTGGCTGTGCCCCTCTGCAGCCCCACCTTGACCGCTCAGCTCCTGCAAGCCGTAGGAAGCCAACAGCTCCAAGTCCACCAGGTTCAGGCTCTTCCGGCCGAGTGGCTTGGGAGAGCGGCTGGGCGCATGGAGCTTCCCGGAGCGCTGCATCACCTGGGCCAGCTTCTTGCTGACCGACAGGTTCCGGAGGTAGGCCCGCTCCCGGAGAGGCTCCGGCTCCTCTGGCCCCTCTGCTTCGGGGCAGCCCTCCTCTGGGTCGCTGGCAGCAGAGTCTGCGGTGGAGGGCTGGAAGCCATCAAGACAGTCCAGGGAGAAGCTGCTCTCCGAGCCCAGCGGGGTGGAGGGCGAGTTCTCGTTGCCGGCCATCTCCACCCCAGAGTCCTCAGACTCCGACTTGAGGAGCCGCCCGCTCTTCGGGAAGAGGCCCAGCTGCTGGGGGAGGTCAGGCTCCGTCGGTGACCCGGCCTGGTCCCATAAACCCAGCTCGCCGCTCATTCTGCTGCCCCGCTGTGGCTCGGGAGCGGGATCCGTGCTCTCTCCAGAGGCTTCCTGCAGCTTGCGGTAGATGCTGGCCGAGGTTAGCACCACGCAGCTCTCCCAGGGCTTCTGTGCGCCATCTGCGAGGCAAGAGAGATGCATTGTCAGAGAGGCTGTCTCTCTCCCTCCTCCAGAGGACCGCAGCCCTGTCCTCTCCTTACCTGTGGCCATTTGAATATGGTACCTGCCCAGCCGGCAAGCCCTCCCCAACTCCAGCCTTCTTCCCTGCCCCATGCCTATCCCTTATTGCTCCATGTGCATACCAAGGAGAACAACCCAGCTCCTGGTGATTCAGGGGGGCGGGGCATTTCAGGGAGAAATGCTGCAGAGAGCATGGGGGGAAGGGGGCGGGAGAGTTCACCATGGAAGTTTGTGCAAAGGGTAAAGACAAGCACGTGCATCTGTGTAGTCCTTGGGACATCAGGGGCCAGCCACTGCAGTCCTCCTCCCCTCCCCTCCTTTTACGAGGTATGTGTCAATCTAGCGCTCACTGAAAGCATCTTTCTACCCAGAACCAGTCGGTCAGCCACGTGCAAGTCCCCCCCACCCCACGCTGCGAATCCTGACCCACAGCTTTGCCAACGCCTCAGTCCTGGCCCACGGCTCCCCAGCTATTCCAGCCCGGTGCGCTCCCACGACTCTGCCGACGGACTCCAGCTCTGCCCTGCTCTTCCCACCTGGCTTTACTGAGACACCTCATCTTCCAGCTCTGGGCTCCCCGTTCCAGCTCTGCTGATGCACCCCAGGTACCGCCCCCCCACACTGTTAGTCCATTTCTGGGCCTCCCGCACAGCTCCGCCAAGGCACTTCCATGTAGCACCCCCTGCTCTTCCAGTCCCAGCCCTCTGCTGAATAATTTGGGACTGCTGGATATAGAGAAACACACCACTGTGAAGACACAAGGCTCCCCCTCCTCCATCCCCCACCCATCCCCCGGGTTTCCAGCCTCCCAGGGAAACCCAGGCGTAGGGACTGAATGCGCCACTCGGCCAAGCTGCCCTGCGTCACGCTCCTTTCCCCTGGCCTGGGAGCTCCAAGCTAGAGCACAACCCTCCATGAAGCTCTGGGAGGCGTGTGCATTAGGGGTAGAGGACACAGTAACTGTCTACAGATACCTGGGGGAGGTGACCGAGAGGCACAAGCGTTATCAGAAAACGCGGACCCTCTCCAAGAGGGATGGGAGCTGCTGGTGTTTGGGGCATTTGTGACTGGAGTGGACAGCAGGGACGGATCCTGCCCTGCCCCTGGCCGCAGAACACAGAGGTCTGATCTAGTTTCTGCAAGGGCAGCTCAGAGAGGGTCACTCGCCATCTCCCTGGAAGCTGAATCCATCTCTCTACACGGTGACCCCAGCCCTCCCCTGGCGGCTGGGTTAGGAACTGGGATCCTTTGACCTCAAGTTCTTACACCCCACGGGTAGATTCAATCTGCATTTTGCAGCCCATTGCCAAGGCTGCATCTGACAGCCCAGCGCATCCCAAGTCTCCCTGGAAACATCCCCTGGGGCCCGACCCAGATCCCAGGTCCTTTGTGCAACGCATTGCTGAGGTGCTTTGTAAACAGCTCCTTCCTGGCACCAGGCCCAAACCGCATTCCTCGGCCCTGAGCGAGCCAGGGCTCCGCTGAAACCGCCACTCTCACCACGTCACTCCATGAGCGAGTCAAGTGTGTCCCAGCCCGGGCAAGGGAGCTGGCACGAGGGCGGTCAGCAGGCAGTGCTTTCAGTTGGGCACCAGAGCCCTGCTGCGTGGAGGGATAACTTCCCAGCTCCACGCAGGTCTCCCTGCCCCACTCCTCACGCTCTCGGCAGGCACCAGGATTTAAGAGCCCTGTTTCTATACTTCCCTCACGATCAGCACACACACGTCATCCCCCCCACAGCTATTAGGGATACCGACTAGGGACAACATACCCCAGCCTGATCAGGGAAGCCAGAGGGAACAGACCCGCCAGCAACACAGAGCCCAGCACCATCCTGTGGAGGCCAGGAGGAAAGAACATAAGAACGGCCATACTGGGTCAGACCAAAGGTCCATCAAGCCAAGTATCCTCCTGTCCTCTGACAGTGGCCAATGGCAGGTGCCCCAAAGCGAACGAACAGACAGGTTATCATCAAGTGATCCATGCCCTGTCACCCAATCCCAGCTTCTGGCAAACAGAGGCTAGGGACACCATCCCTGCCCATCCTGGCTAATAGATTCATGGAGGATTGCTTCATCAATGGCTATCTAGCTCCCTTTTGAACCGTGTAATAGTATTGGCTTTCACAACACCCTCTGGCAAGGAGTTCCAGAGGTTGACAGTGTGCTGCGTGAAAAAAAATACTTTCTTGTGTTTGTTTTAAACCCGCTACCTATTAATTTCATTTGGTGTCCCCTTGTTCTTGTATTTATGAGAAGGAGTAAATAACATGTCCTTATTTACTTCCTCTACACCACTCATGATTTTATAGGCCTCGATCATATCCCCCCTTAGTCGCCTCTTTTCCAAGCTAAAAACTCCCAGTCTTATTAATCTCTCCTCACACGGAAGCTGTTCCATACCCCTAATCATTTTGGTTGCCCTTTTCTGAACATTTTCCAATTCCAATATATCTTTTTTGAGATGGGGCGACCACATCTGCACGCAGTATTCAAGGTGTGGGCGTACCATGGATTTGTATAGAGGCAATGATATTTTCTGTCTTAGCACGATTCACAGCAGCGTTAACAGGTTCCACAAGGAGGCAAATCCCGTCATCCCTGCCTGCGAGGGTAAGTCAGCCCGAAGCAGGGCTCTCAGGAAGGGAGGGATGCCCTCCCATAAGACCAACCCTGCCAGCCACTAAGGTCCCCGAATCTGGCCTCTGACTCATTCTCTCTCCAGCAAGGATGGAAAAGGGCCTTCCATTGGCTGACACAGCCCATGCCCCACACTGGGTTCAGCACAGCGCCATGCCCGACCCATACCACGGCATGCGCTCGACTGCAGCCAGCTCCTCTGGTGAGTGCCTGACCCAGTCTCCAGTCACTGCTCAGAGAATACAAGTCACCCACTCTCTGCTGGGAAACAAGACGACGTTCCCCACGCAGTTTACACAGGGCCAGGTCTCTGCTAGTGGAGACTACGGCTTGGGATGGGCCTCTCTGCCACCATCACATGCACCTTCAGAGCAGGCAATATTACCCTTCCCTGATCCCCAGACACTGGGCCTGCCCCACAGCCCCCCAGCGGGGAATGTTTCTAGAAACCAACACCATCCCTCTCCACCTCTCTGGCATCCTGGGAACATTAGAGGCCAAAGACAGCTTACACTTATCTATGCAGCAGGGCTGGGCTCAGTTCCCCAATCTATGGATGCTGCATAGCCTGGGGAGGGCCCAGCAGTGAGATAGCTGGGTCAACTGCTTATCTATGTGAGACACAGGCAGGAATGCATCTGCCATCACCTTGCAATACCGGACATAATTGCACCCAGTGTAACCAGCAAGACTCACTCGGAGATTGCAGTCCCACATCTCCTCCCATCACAGGTGCCCAAAACCCCCAGTGTGAAAGTGTCAGGAAGTAGGGGGAGGGGCCCAGAAAGCAGATCCTCCAAGACAAGACAGACAAGCTTTCATTCCCACGCTGCCAGACAGGTGGATCTAGGCTTTGAGTCACAAGTGATAGCAGTTGCACATGCCCCCAGGTGCCACAAGGGAGGAAGCCCTCCAGATGGACTACGATCTAGCTATCCGTTAAGAAGCCTTTCCACTGACCCCAAGCATGGGCCAATATGGTGGTTTAGGGCTCAAGAGTGGCTTTGGGGCAACCAACCAGCCACATGGATTTCAGATTTAAAAGTTTTATTAAAGCCAGTGTTAAAAAATGATACAGTACACAGGTTAAGTAAAGAGTGTCTGTACATCTGGGTGTAGTGCTTAGATTATCCTCAAATACAACGTTTGTTTATAAAGTCATAAGATACATACAGTGCATAATCAGCAATGACCAAATGTAGGTGAATAAATTTAAGAATACAGTTTAGATATTAGCTGCCAAGCATTCGGGTACATCACTCATGAAAAGTAAAACAGAGAGTTGGTTGTGGAAAGCAAATATAGCAATGAGTGAAGACTGTCCCTCAGCCATTGAGAATTGAAGGTAGGTTGTCCATTTAGAAAATACAATCCACGAGGAAAGTATTTCAGTTACTTTCCCGACCGCGCTTCTACTAGGACACCAGTTTATTTCACGCACCTCTCCTTAACCACACACAACAGCCAGAGATGTTTTAACAAGCAAAGCTCCCCCAATTCCCTTATTTCAGCTCCTTCCTTCAGCAAAAGATTACTCTTACGATTCCTATGAACTAAGAACAAACCTTAAATCTGGATCGAGGAAGTGGAAAGACACAACCACACAGACACCAACATTTCAAACTTGAGCATCCACAAAGCTACAAAGTTAGATCAACAGTTAGGACCCTGAGTAAGTGACTGGATCTTCCAGAACTGGCAAGCGCCCTGCTTCCACTGCAGGTGCTCAGAACGTCTGAAAAATGGGTTAGATCACTCAGGGTTTGTCTACACATGAAAGCTAAACTGGACGAAGGAAGGGTATGAATTTAAATCTGATTAACTATTCTGGATTAGCTTCATGTATGGACAGATTTATGCCAAATTAGCTCAATTCCGGATATATTGGAAATGGACAACACCCCATGTGGACAAGCCCTAAACATTGATTTAGATACCTAGCTTTATTGACACCTAAGTGTGAAACGTAGGAGCTGGCTGTGGTCAAGCGCATGCCATGGTATGGGTCGGGCATGGGCTGTGTCAGCCAACGGAAGGCCCTTTTCCATCCCTGCTGGAGAGAGAATGAGTCAGAGCCCAGATTCGGGGACTTCAGTGGCTGGCAGGGTTGGTCTTATGGGAGGGCATCTCTCCCTTCCGGAGAGCCCTGCGTTGGGCTGATTTATCCTCCCAGGCAGGGAAGACGGGATTTGTGTCTGGAGACCAAGATGTAGGGCCACGCCTGGACACACAGACTATCCAACACAACCACATCATCTATTGTTTGCCCCCCATTATATGACAGCATCTCAGCTAGTGCTTTATGCATTTAATCACACAGCAACAATGCTACTGCAATAGTTTGCTTTGAAGATGCATCTGGCTGTGCCAGAGCTATGTATGAACCGTCACCAATAATTGCCTCACAAGGTGGTGTGAGTCAGCTCAGCTAAGCGCATACCCATGTAAAAAAAGAGAGATACTAGAAAGGTTAAGTAACTTGCCCAAGGTCACGCACCAACTCATGAATTCCTGGACTCTGGCTTCATGCTCGGTCCACTAGACCACATTTGCCTCACACTCCAGGAAGTATCCTGACCAAAACAGAAGTGGCACAAGACCAAGATTTCATTCATACCATACATTGCAGAGTATCAATAGCCTATTGGTTTTAAGCAAGATAAGACAGATACCTAAACAGCACATGCTACCAAAAGGCAGATGCATGTGGGACTGGAAGGCAGATTAATGCCCAATCAGATAGGCAGCAGTTAAATCTGCAGCATTCCCCATTTCCTTTAAACAACAACTTTGCAATTAATGGCCAAAACACACCTTGCAGGGACGTTTTTATACCAATTCCAGTAATTCCCAAATATTTCCATCAGCCCGCAGGGACTGTTAGCTCCACCTCCAGTTTCAAGGTGGGGTGGAAAGTACACACACAAGGTAGTTTTACAAGGAAAGACCAGAGGGAACAGATTATAACAGATACATGGGGCCTCTTACCACCCTCCCTGTCTCCTGCGCACGTGTATTTAATGCTCATATTTAATGTTCATGCTAGTGCAGCCCTGCCAACTTCCTTATTCCCAGGACAGGCACAGCACCAGTAACCGGTGTGTAAGCCCTCTCCACATGTCCACGCTGCCAACATACCTCAGTGCTGACCAAGAGGAACCCCCTTCCAAGGGAGTTCAGCCTGCATGGACGGCCTGCTCAGTTCTTCGCCTTAGTCTGCGGCTGTGGCTACTGGTAGCTGAACTGGGGCTTTCGGTTACTATTGATCTGAGCTGGATTTGATCCCAGAAACTAGAGCTGAAAGTCTCCTTGTTCCATCACCAATCCCAAACCAGCTAGCCTCTTCCAACATGTAGCTGAGCCAGCTGTCCATGGCACACCTCCACTTGGACATAGGTGTGGCATGTACACAGCCCCCACTCACTGCTGGCTTCTCGCTGTGAATGGTTTTCGGTTCCCTCTCTCCTGCATCCTAACCCCATTCCCTGCACGGCTGTGTCTTTCCCACCCCTCTGAGGAGTCCCCTTCTCCAGTCTGGAAGAGGAAATGGGGTTCAAAATAATACAGGGGAAACAGGGCAGGGCTGAACTCGAGCTAGGCTCAGAGGGGAGACTGACCGACACCCCCACCCCCTCATGTCAAACAGCAAGTCACTGGAAGAGCCAGGAACACAGCCCAGGAATCCTGGCTCCAAGACCCCTGCTGGAAACCCCACACCCAAAGACTGAGCCCCACTGGAATTGTTCTGGGACTCAATCACAGAGCAGAACAAGTGTTATTGCTCCTCATGGGACTCTGTTGTGATCTCCACTGGAGGGCGGCAGTCCTGGTGGGACAGACAAAGCCACAGACAGGGGCTGGTTTGAGTCTCCACTGCTCAGCCAGGTCCACACCAGCACACAGCCAAACTGGTTCAGAAAACCGGTTTCACCAGCAGGTTGGATAGTGGCTGCACTACAGACATGGCCATGTTTGACATCAGGTATCAAGAACAGCAGCCCAGTCAGTGCAAAGAGCAAGTACCCTCTCTGCTCCAGAGGTCCTCAGCTACGCTCCTTGTCCGTATGGCTGGCTGGCGGGGTCCCCAACGTGTTTCTGTGTAACAGGGGATTCTGGTATGGAAAAGGTTGGGAACCACCGAACCACAGCGGAAGCATGAGAGTAATGGAGCCACTAAACCGCTGATCGGAGCCATGGTCAGGGCTGACCCTGGAGACCTGCAGCCCAGGAGGGAGTGAACCGCAGAAGGAAGCACGGTTTGTGTGCTGTAGATACATCCATCCCCCCTCCAAGGGAGCTCCTGCAGACAGGGCTGGCACCTACTGGCGTTCCGGAAGCCCCCTCCGGAAGGGCACGAGCCCAGGAGTCCCCTGTGCTGGGGAGGTCAGAAGTGAGGGAGCCCATCCCGGTGCAAGTTCGCTTCGCCCCTTCCCTCAAAGGGCGGGAGCTGCAGTGTGGAGCATTGTGCCTTGGGGCAGTTTGTTTGCCTGGGCTGGATCGCATAGAGCCCAAATGGCACACAAATCCAAAGCCTACTAACACCTATTAGGGAGCAGGGAGCGCCCTAGGGTGCGTGTAGGCCCCACACAGAGCAGCGAGCTCCCCAGAAATGGGACACCCCTCAAGGCACCCAGAGCAGGAACCTTCCCTAAGGCGCCCAGAAACAAGGGCCTGTCCTGGGGGCGACTTGGGCTAAGGGAAAGTCTGGGAAACAGGAACCGCAGCAGGGCGCAGGGAGCCCCCCACCCCACGGACCCAGGAGCAGACTCACTCCCTACCACCAGGGCGCATTTGGGCGTAGGCTCAAGGGGACACAGAGTCTCCCTGCGAGGCGCGGGGAAGAAGAGAGCGCCCGGTGGAGAGGGGAAGGTCTGGGGGAGAACCGGGGCCGTTCTCGGCTGCAGGCAGGGGAATCTCAGCGCCTGTCCGCGGCGCAGGAGCGCCTGGGCCAGCTGCGCGCACGGACGGGAGAGCCCCGGGGGCGCAGAACCAGCCCCAGCCCCGGAGCGCAAAGGGAGCGGAGAGCCCAGGGCGTCCCCAGCCCTTCCGCGGCTACCACCCACAGCCACCCCTCCGGGGGCTCACCTCGGCTCCAGAGCGGCTCCACGGCGAAGACCCGCCGCCTCCTCAGCATCTCCCCGCAGCTCTGAGCGGACACCGGCTCCGGCGCGTCCCCTCGCGGGGCTTGTGCGCTCAGCACCGGCCAGGCACCAACGCTGCCCCGGGTGCGTGCCGCAGGCTCCGGGCGCTCGCTCTGCCTGATCCAGCCCGGCCCCCCTCGGTGGGCTCCTGGCCGCGGTCTGCGGGGAGGGGTCTGCCAGGGCTGGGTCACTCCCAGAGGACGGCTCCCCCCGCCGGAGGGGCGGAGAGAAGGGGGTGTGAAGGGGGGGGCGTGTTGATGAGCAGCGCGGGGGTTGGAAGGGGAGTGCGGAGAAAATCTCTAGCTCACGCCCTAGGCAAAGGCTCAGGAGGGAAGAGTCCTGCCCAGCCAGCCCTCGGTGTGCTTTGCTGCAACTCTTCCTTTGGTTTGTGAACGGGGAAATAAATCACTCGTCATAAAGCTGTCGAAACCTCTGGTGTCCCATCCCCTCTCCAGGATCGGCAGAAGAAGCTAATCCCCCACGGGCACGGAGAGGGGGTGGTTTGCATAAAGCCCAGCTCAGGAGGGAGGGTACTACAGCCACCTGGGCCCGGATCCTCAAAGGCACCTAACTCACTGGCGGAGCTGCTGCCTTCCCCCAAAGCATGAAGCCCAACACCTAACCTGATGGGGCAACAGTCTGATCTAAAGGCCTACTCCTCCTGAGATGATGCCCTTTGCACCAATTTATGAGACGGGAAAACTGAGGCACAGAGTGGGGAAGCAACTTGCCAAAGTGCAATTCAGTGTCAGAGTTAGGGAAAGAAGAACCCAGCTCACACTAACCCCTAGCCTACACTCCCAACAGAGGGCAGGGGCTGGAGTAACAGGGATAAGGAATGGAAAAACAAATTATTACACCTGTAAAAGGAAGAAAATCCCGCTCAGGGCACCTGCTATTATTGAGAGAGACAGGAAGTCAGGCCTACCCACAGCTGCCCTCACACAGATAAATGGGGATTGGGAACCGAAATCCTCTTGATTAGATTAATCACCTTCATCCAGCACTTAAGAGGCCTCATCCTCCAACTAAAAATCAATGCACTTGTAAGGAGAAATTAACTGCATGCACACGTCGCCCCTCCTGTGTCCTAACCAAAGGCTGGGTATTTCCCCGCAGGGCTACTACTGCTCAGAAAATATCTGCATCTCAAGATGTGTGGTAACATCCTGTTCCCCTCAACCAGCCACCTGTCTGGTTGTCTCACTCCACAGGCTCCTCTCATTAAATGACCCACCCACACAAAATTATTGGAAGGTTTCTGTCATCCCCTGAAAAATTTGGCTCACGGAGGTTCTCAGTCTCTCTCTAAGAACAGGGAAAGCAGCCAGCCGGGTTCCTAATCCACACCCTGGAGGAGATTAACAGTGCAGGGCATTTAACCCCCGTCATGCCAACAGCTGTGCCTGGTTGGGGGCTGGCCCCCAGGCCCAGGGAAGAAGGGAATGTGGCACTGGGGTGAAAAAGGAGATCAGCTAACGGGGGAGACCCAGGAGGGCAGAGACCCTTGGGTAATGCCCACTGCTGCAAAAAGGAACCAGTTGATGCCACAAGGACAGATGATGGTTGGAAAGGCCTCCACAGTTAAAGAGAACATCCTGCCCCGCCATCATCCAGTTTCCCCCTCCTCTTCTGAAGGCTGGGCAGCTTGTCCAGTGCAAGGAGGAGGCAGTATCGCAGGGCTCTGGACAAGCAGGTTCTGGAGGTGACAGCAACCTGGTGCCTTGCACCAGGCACATGCCAGGGTCTCTCGCACTGCAGAAGGCATTGATGGGGGTGTCGGCCAGCCGTGCAGCCAGGCTCACGGCTCCGTGGCGGAACTGATATCCTCCGCAGGCAGCAGAACGAAGAAGGAGCGGGAACTAGCTCACTGAGGATCGTCACGCTCGCCCTGTGGCACTGGGTGTCAGGGCAGGCCAAGAGGAAAGTGCATAGCCTGGAGCACAAGCACCCGCAGGCATGGTTTGGAAGGGAGGTGACTGGCTGGATGTCATTCAGCCAGCCCAGGCAATGCATTGGCAGGAGGTGAGGAGTGCAGCTCAGGGCCCCTGCTGAGTGCAGATATGGGGTCACTAGGGCGTTTAATTCCTTCTAGGCAACAGTTTAGACCGTGCCCTGAACAAGGTAGGAGCTCCAGTCCTAACCAGCAGCTAAAGCAGGGAACTCCACTTGGCATCTGCCCAGGGTACGTTGCTATTTCAGAGCTGGCGCTCACCTGCAGCCATCAAGGAATAATGAAACAAAACACTGAGGAGCAGCATGGTTCGAGCAAAGGAACTAGGAGTCAGACCTCCTAGTTGGGAGTATGGGCCAATGCTTAGAGCTGGGGAGTCTAGAAGGCAGGGTTCCCCAGGACTTCATTCCTCAGGGTAGTGGCTAAGGGAGCAAGCTCCCTTTGTGCTCAGCGCTGCACGAACAGAACAAAAAGACAACCACTGCCCTGAAGAGATGACAAGCCAACTATTCCTATAACTATCTGTCAGTCTCTAAGGTGCCACAAGTACTCCTTTTCTTTTTGCGAATACAGACTAGCACAGCTGCTACTCTGAAACCTATTCCTACCCTGCCACTGATTTGTTTTGCAGCCTCAGCCAAGTCATATGGCTCCACCTTGCCTCAGTTTCCCCATCTCTCCAGTGCAGGGCTGAGGCATCTGGAAGGGCAGCAGTGTATGGAGGATGCTTGCCCTGCCCCAGCCTGTGCAGCATCTATTTTACGGAGCGGCAGGTTTCATGCGGCAGGGCTGCCGCTCCAGGGTTGAACTCATTGTAACCCCTGAGAAAATAGCCAGGTACAACAATTCCCTTGGAAAACAGATGACTATTTTATTTGTGTGTTTATATCTACACACACACACACTTTGCAGGATGCTGCAGACACTCGGAAGGAGGGGACATTCATTGTGCACATGGACAAGGTGAGACGAGCCATCAGCTACAATAATACAATTCACACAGCCAGATTTTTCAACTGTTCTCTGTCGGACTCTCAGCATTTACATTCAAATCCAGGACAGTTTTGTCTGGTTTTTTGCACCCTAATAGACAGCCCAGCCCAGCCCTGCCAATATGGGCTGGTGGGATCAGGAGACAGATTGGAAAACAAGGAGGAGAAGATGCGAATTTCCTTGATAGAGTGTTAATGTGGAAGCCTAATTAAAGCTCATAGACCTATCAAGAGTGTTAACCATTTCACTTCATAGTCCGTGAAAGGGGCGTGGGCAGGTGTGCAGAGCAGGCCTAGACTCCTGGAGGCCTGGGTTCTTTTCCTAGCTCTCTCAGATCCAGCGTATAAAGCAGGGATCTGAAAAGCAGAATTCCTTGGTTCTATTGCTGGGCCTAGGAGGGAATGTGATCAAGTGGTTAGAGCAAGGGTGAAGTAGCAATCAGGAGTCCTGGATTCTGTACCACCTTTCTGAAACTGACTCGAGCTGGGTCCTGGAGCAACTCACTTCCCTTTGTGCCTGTTTCCCAATTTGTTCTTTGGGGAGAATACCTGCCTTCCTCACAGGGGGTTTTCAAGACTTACCTCATTGGTCTGTAAAGTGCTCTGAGATCCAGCAGGCAGGGGCTTAGGGGGCAGAGACCTATAGGGTGTATGGCCACCCAGCCTTGTGTGTGTATATTTTATATATATGAACATACATATGTGTGTGCAGGGAACATGGATGTACATGCATATTTGTAGGCATGTCTCCAGGTATGCATGTTGCGTGTGTGCTCTTAGGCCTGTGGGGGCCCTGGGTGTTGACATGTGCCTGCCCAGATGCATATGTACATGTGTTCTCGGCTGTATGAGGTCATGCATTTGAGCATGTATGCAGGCAGGCATGCAAACGCTTCTGCATGCCCGTATGGGTGGGCGCCTGGTGATGTGTGTATGTGCTGATGTGCATGTACGTGCAGGGGAGGGCAGGTGAAGAGGCGAGGGAACAAAAGGCCCCTCAGCTAATCCCTCCCAAGGCCTGCTGCACTCAGAGGTAATTAGGTGTCAAAAGGTAAATAGCTGCTTAGCTTCCTGCTGGTTCCTGGGTGGTGACTGCTTGGGGCAAACAGTGTGTGTGCTTGTGGCGAGGGGGTTCGAGTCGAGCAGACACTAGAGTCTGGCTCATTGCTTCTGGGGGCCTTGTGGAGATGGTCCAAGGGGGTGATGAGATTTCATCCAACGCCTTGAACTAGATCCTGGCCAGTTCCTAGGATGCACAACAAACAAACCCCTGCAGTCATGAGTCAGGGCTCAGTGCTGGGGGTGGGTGTAGACAAACAGAGCAGGCTGCCTATGCAGATGCAAACAAGGGGCAGTTATTGGGGTGAAGAGATTTTTAATTCATGAGGGGCATTGTTTCCTGTCTTAGGTGTATCTAGCCACGGGCCTGGCCACTCCACCCTGCTTTCTCTTGTCCAAGGCTGTGCACTGAAGTGGGGGGATGCTGTCCCTCAGGAGCAGAGACAAGAGCCAGACCCAGGCATGCACAGATACAGGCCCACCACCCAAAAAAGCCATCATGGGGTAGGGATGTAGGCCAACCCTGGCAGGCATCGCACAGGTGCCCAGGGCTCCCCACAGGCACAGTCCCTGCCTACTGCCTTTGTTGCCCAGCAAGCTCCCAGCGCTAAAGGAAGTAGCCCCCCCACTCTGCTCCTAGGGCAGGGAAACACATCCAGTCCTGGCTATCCCCAGCTACCCCAAGCACCTGTGTCCCTGACTCCCCCCAGGAGCCAAAGAAAAGTGAAAAAGGAGGAAGGGACACAGGACACTATCTCTTTGCCAACTGCAAGAGACGCAGGACCCTCACCCCTTCTGCAGCAATGGGGCTTGGACAGGGGCCCCTGTGCCCTACAGCCTCAGTAAACAGAAGGGGACCATGAAGTAGCCCCCACAATCCTCTTGCTTGAGACCAAGGAGCAACAGCCTCCCCCCCCATGCAGCACCCAGGGAACCACGACCTGCACGCAGGTCTTGCTGCATCTCGCAGCCCGCATTCCTCAGCATTGGTCCTGCTAGCCCTTCACGCTGTGGCCCCCCTCTCCCCCCAAGCAGCACATCCGGGCCATGGAGCCTCTCCAAGGCAGCCTCCCTGCTCTAGTTCCCTCAGGCCAGGCCAGGAGTCCAGCAGCCCTGGCCTTGCTGTCCACACCAGTCACGGGGGTGGGGGGGAAGGGGCCTGCAGGCGGCCTCTCCAGTGGCCGTAGCCACGAGGACGCCAAGGTCCGTGGCTCCGTGTGATGCTGCCCCGAGCTCCTGTGAGACTCTGGGGGCTTGTTTCTCTTGCCCGCCATGGAGCCCTTCCCCTTAGCCCAGCAGTGCAGCCTCAGCAGGGAGGGAGCGATCAGGGCGCCATTAAGAAGCTGTCAAGACGGAGGGGCCGGTTCCTCCAGCCACCGAGTGCCATAGAACGTGGGGTTCAAGGTGGGGAGGCCCAAGGTGGTGCAGAGCTGTTGCTTCCTGCCTGCCCATAGGCCAGAGAAGCTGCAAGCAGATGGGGAGCTCTGCTGGCATCCCACTCGAGGCACGAGGCAAGAATCCACTAGCCCCTGGCTCCCCGTCCAAGGCTGACTGGCATGGAATCAGCTGCCTCCCCACCACATCCATTTAGGGTGGGAGGCAGGGACCCATGGGCCCCTCCCTTTGTGGGGCACAGGAGAGGAGCCAGCCTGCCACTCATGGGCAAGACCAAGACCCATGGACCCAGCTAGAGGTGCCAGACAGGGGTCAGCCACCCCCTCACTTTTTCTCCTGTGGGGAAAAGGAAACAAGCCAGGAAGGGCCTAGAATGTATCCAGTGCCCCTCAGCACCTAGGGGAGCCCCCGTGTGCCTCAGGGCCCACGCCTTCCCGGGGCCTGCGGAGAACGCAGGGGTGGGAGCAGCTGCTGAAGGAAGCCCTGCCTGAGCCTCCTGTTCCGTCAGTCCCTTCAGGGAGGGAGACAGAGATAAGGGAGATAAAGGGACTTAGGCGAACGTGCGGGAATTCACCTGCCCCCCTCCTCCTGCCACTGCTGACAAGCCGGAATCAGCCCTCAGCAGCAGCAGGAGCTTAGGCAGGGATCTGCGAGGGCAAGGGGAGCACGTATACCAAAGGGACAGAGTTCAGGTGGGATTGCAGACAGGGCTGGGCTGCAAACACAAAGGGCTGGCCTCTTCTACCTGGTTCACAGGACCAGCCCCTCGCACGTACCTAGCGTAGCACCTGTTGTCCACGGATTCACCCCTCACACCAGGGCCCAGGCCCCCCTTCTCCTTTCACAGACTGCAAGCAACCCAAAAGAGACAGCACCCCCGGGCTGGAAACTGAACCCAGGAGTCCCAGCAAGGAAGATGCCCACCACTTCTCTACATCCCACTCCCTACCCAGCGCCAGGACTAGAATCCAGGAAGCTCTATGCTCTAACTCCTAGACCCCACTCCCTCCCTGATTTATTTGAGTTTGGTTGGGGTTCTTTAGGGACAAGTCTTGCCTCTCTGAAAGAGCAGAGTAACCCAGCCCCAGGCCAGGCCACCGTTGAGATAACTCAGTGGTAGAACCTGTGTTCAAGCAAAAGTGAAAAAAACCTCCCACCTAGAGACCTTGGAGTAGGAGGGCCTGGAAGGCTTGCATGGGCGCTGAAGTGTTTGCACCTTATTTGCCAGGCCCTGCTGGGGGGAAGTGCACACCCCGGAGTCCTGCCTGGCATGGGCAGGGCACTGCTCTGGGGAAGCTCGCAGCTCTGAGGACCCAGCAGATGTGCTGAAGGGCCCTCAGAGGAAGAAAGCCACAACGGCTGGTGCTGCAATAGAACGCCAGCAAACAGGAGGCATTTTAGGATGCACGGGAGCGTGCATCGCTGCACCGGTCAATGGCACAGTGACAGACTCACTTCTAATCCAGCAGGGGATAAAGAGCAGCTTTCTGCAGCTGGAGGGGGGCTGGAGACCAGGTGTAACAACTGCCAGAGCACCCAAGGGCTGGAGAACAGGCAACCTGCCCAGACCCTCTCCTGACAGACTGGGCTGTCACAAGGGACGGAAATGGGTCCTTTCATTCCCACTGCCACGAGCCATCATCTTCCCACTGCAGAGCCCAACCAATGTGTCTCCTGGCCAGCCAACCTTGCAGCCGCGGCCCACGGCCTGCCACTCCACGGTAAGTGTTCTAACAGGCCACGGCTGCTCAAACCCCACCCCAAACCCGGATGGCAGGTGGGGACAGCAGGGCCCAGCAGAGGTTGGGAAAAGGGAGCCCAGAGTATTCATCACACAGGGCTCAAGGGACGTATGGTACCAGCCCCTGAACACAAGCCTGGCCATGCATTCCCAGGGTCATAAGGGCCACACATAGGGTTGCCAACTTTGACTGAAGCTATTCTGGGAGATTTCCCGCCCGCCTGCACGACATGTCATTTTCTTAAAATATCCTATTCAAATCTCCCGGATGGCTTTCAATAGTCACCGGGAGATCGATGCCACTTCCGGGAGACTCCAGGCCAATCCTAAAGGGTTGGCAACCCTCTAGCCACACACATACAGCACCGATTTTCTACAGCCTTTCATGGGGTGCATTGTGCATCTCCGGGGCATATTGGTGTCCACCCCACAGGGCATGTTGGGCTTTATGATCACATTGCTGCCGCCCACCACCAGCGCATCACTGCAGGGCCTGCTGCATTTCCATCAGGCCTTCAGGACATCCCCTTCCTCCCTCTGGGGCATCATTTGGTGGGTACCACGGCACTGAAGTCCCTCAGTGGCACTCTGAGCTGAAATGTGAACAGGCAGAGGGATGGGGGTGCAAGGGCCTTGCCCGGATCCCCTATGTGCTACCCAGTCATCACCAGCACGCCAAGCCCAGGGGAGATAGATGGGCCCCTCCCCCAGGGAGAGAGAGATCCTGGGCCTTGCTGCTGGGAAAGCATCCTGCTGGGAGCACTCACGCCCTGGCCAGGACTGGAGGCCTTGTCCATGTGGCTCCCATTCCAGCCAGGAGCCTCCCCCCACCCCGGCTCCGCACTCCTAATCTATGCACAGGACTCTCTGCTGAAACCAGCAAGACAGCAGGGGGGCCCAGTGAAACCCAGGGGGAGCGGGCTGCTGCACAAGGCCCTGCAGAGAAGCAGCAAATCCCCAGTAGTACCCCCAGCACACCTCTGTGCAAAGCCAAAGAGCACTGGGCTTGGAGAGCAGCCGATAAAGAGCCCGTCTGGCCCTCCTTCAGGGGAACAAAGGGCTCCCCTGACAGCTAGCAATAAAGCACTGACACTTCCCATTAACACTTCCCAACAGAGAACAAGGGGGCAGCGGGCAGGGCCTGGGGCTCATCCCCCCACAGGAGGCCGCATGAAAAGCCTGTGAGGATTACCCAGGTGCAGCAGTTGAGCTGCCTTGTTAGCGGCATCAAGGGGTCTTCAGCATCCATCTCACACCTGCACTGGCTGGAGATCCCCCACCCTGGGCAGCAACAAAGAGGGCTTTGGTTAAAGCAGTGGTTCTCAAATTTTTTTTTACTGGTGACCCCTTTCACATAGCAAGTCTCTGTGTGCGACCCCCCCCCTTATAAATTAAAAACACTTTTTAATATATTTAACACCATTATAAATGCTGGAGGCAAAGCGGGGTTTGGGGTGGAGGCTGACAGCTTGCAACCCCCCCCGTAATAACCTCATTACCCCCAGTTTGAGAACCCGGGGTTAAAGGGCTGGTGTATGGCCATCTAACGCTAACATGTCTCCACAGTCTGTTTAGTCCTCAGCTCCAACAGGCTGCCACCAAGGGGTGGGGGAAGACAGTCATCCTCCTAGCTTTAGTGATGGGGAAACTGAGGCACGGAGCTTAAGTGCCCTGTCCAAAGCTATGAGTGTTAGGGCAGGGAACAGAACTGAGGAGTCCTGGCTCGCAGCCCACTAGGCCTCGCTTTCTCTCTACCCAAAGCGATGGTAGTACACATAGAGATAGGAGGACCCAGCCCCGCTATTCTAACCACTAGATCCCATTCCCTCCCAGCACCAGAACAGAACCCAGGAGGCCCAGTGCCCTGCTGTTCTCTGCCCTGGAGTCACTCCAGTCCCAGGGAAAATGAGCGCGCTGCCAATTTCTGCCACAGACTAAGCCAGGGGAGTCCCCTGCAGCTCCCGGGGAACCCTAGCACACGTTGGGGTGCAACATGGGCAAAGAACCCTGCACCTTCCCCACTGCTGCTTCTTGCAGCCCTGACCGCGCTGTACGCACAGGCTGCATTCCAGAGCAGGCTCTTTCTGCGGTGACTTCATGACAGGAATGCAGCTTCAAACAGGAAGCGAGGAGGCGCCAGGAATGCTGCTCCTGGCCTTTGGCACAGTGTTTTGTTTGTGCTTCTTAAATGGCTGGATTCTCCCCCTTCCCCCCCCCCACAACTTGACCTCTTGGGGATCAGTGACCCCCCCCACCTCCTTTCCAATTCAGTCCCCACCCCACAGGCATTCCAGCCACCGCGACACCCTGCACCCGAGAAACAGGACGCAGCTAGGAGCCTGGGCAGAGCAGCAACTGCAGGACGCTGCACACGTCCAACAGACTCAAGCCACAATCATCCCATCCCATGTGGCCCAGACGCAGGACAGGGGCCCAGGACTCCTGGGCTCTTGTTCCCAGCTCCCGTCCACGGAGATGGACAAGAGGCCTAACAGAGGGGCGGCAGGAGCTTCAGAGCTTTAAACCCAGCTCTGCCAGCCATTCCCTCTGCATCCTCAGGCACGTCACCTCCCCAGTGATGCTACACACCTACTGCGCAGAGGGTGGAGAGGCTGGGACAGAGGAGAGTCCCATGAGGCCACTTCCTCTCCCTGCACCCCCCTCCCCACTCACATTAGCATTTCCAGAGTGCTACTTACCCCTCACTGGGAAGCAGGGCGAGGTGATGCCAGGCCTGGGCTCTGGGTAGGAAGGTCTCTGCTGGCTGAGCAAGCTCAACCATCCCCCCAGCTGATTTCAGGCCAAGTTATAGGCTCCTCAGCTGCTTCCAAGTCACTCGTCCCTAGAGCAGTTTGCAGACGCTGTTTGAAACGCGCAGGTGGAGGCGACAGCTGGGCTGCTCCCCCAGGGCCAGTGGGTATTGCCCAATTGCTTCCGTCCCCCTGGCAGAGCGGGGCTGGGCACCCCAGCCCCCCTACAGGGCAATGCTCCTTCAGATCACCTGGGCAAGGGTCTCATCTCTGTGGACTGAGAAGGGGAGGGCTGGTTCTGCAGGTGCCCCCGCAGGTACCAAGCCAGGCAGGGGGCCAGCATTCAGGGCTACGTGCTCCACGAGGGTCTGCACGTATCTGTAGGGTGGTTGCCCATGACCACCCCATGACCCTTTCTGCACCCTGTCCTGAGGGTGCCCTGGTATAGCAGGATAATAATGCCCCAGGGAACACCAGACATGGGCACACTGGTACCTGTGGCCTCTCCTCCAGCAGCTGGGCTGGAGCACAGGTCCTGCGCTGGCCTGCCTGCCTCCTCCTCCTGTGCATCTGGCAGCCACTGGCCTGGGGCTCGCCCCAGGGTCAGAACACACCCAGCCCCATGGGACTGGACAGCCTTTGAGCCCCGCTTGCTAGCGCTGTTCTGCATCTCAGCGCAGGGCCCCCGTCAGGTAACCACCACCTGGGCAGGGAGGGCAGCTTGCCTGCCCCTTCCCCAGCCATGCCCTTTGCCAGAGGAGCCCACAGATTTTGCAAGAGCAAAGCTCCGTGGGTCAACCCTGCTCTAACCAGCTCCCTCCTCTGCACATGCACCCAACTGCCTGCTGCGAGGGGACCTGCCAGGCCAGGGCACAGCTGCCTCAGGCCCTGGTCCAAGCTCACCCACAATGCACTGCTGCCCAAGCAGCCTGGGCATTCTCTCCTGCAAACAATCATACACACACACACACAACCACACGCACACCTGCCCAGGAGGCTTTGAGCTGGCTGCACTGTCCCAAGTCAGTGCAAGGTGCTGAAGGGAAGCTGCTGCCCTCCAGCGTCCAGCTGCCCACACTGCACTCTGAAAGGGGGCAGGTGACAGCAGGCACTGCACTGTGCAGTGGGATCCATCAGCCCAGGCGCTGCGGCCTTCCCCTGACCTCCGAGCAACACGCCCAACCAGGCCCCCCAGACACCTCTGCCAACACCCCGCCTAGGCTGTGACGACAGTGCAGACCTGGCTCCCGTGGGCCTGGGGCGCCCGCCCTCACCTCACCTCCCCCTCGGAGCTGGTGGCAGCGAGAGGACCCACTGCGGCTGGAAATCTCCCCGGACCGCTCAATTAACTGGTTGGTTGGCCACGGAGCCTCCCAACTCTGCATCACCCCCTGGGACTAGAGGTGCCCCCTTCCATACCCCCCTCAGCTTGGCAGAATACAGAAAGGGACTCAAAGCCCTGCGCAACCTCTATCATGGGAAGGAGAGACCCCAGAGCATCCCCCTGCATCCCTAATGGGAAGGTGCATTTCCTCCACCTCCAGAGTGTGCCCCTCTGATAGGAATGGAGATTTTCCCCATCAACCCTGTCTATCTCTATCCTGACTCAGGTGGGTGGGACGCACCCTCTTCCTTTAAGCCCCATTGGTCCTTGGGAAAAAGCATGCTCCCCCTCCCTCTCGGCTGCATTCACAGACCACACACAGGAGCGGGCGGGTGCGGGGCAGGTGTGTATATATATATATATATATATATGTATACACACACATATTATATTTTATATAGAGATCTGGTTTAATACCTTAGAGAAGCTTTACAAAGTCAGTGTACAAAGCTGTGCCAAACCCATTCCCCCCTGCAAGGCCCCCAGTACCTAAGTGTGTGAGCGCCACCCCTCCCTCCCCACTGCACCCAGACGCGCACACAGCTCCTGGCAGTGATCGTGAGAAAGAGGGGATACAGCCGTCCTACAGCGCGTCTCTGTGTCCTGGAGGTGCCCTGGTGAGAGGTACGGGGCCGGCAGCCCTGGAGTCTGAACCCTCTGCTCACTGAGCAGGACGAAGACAGGGCAAGCATCTCCCACAGCTGGGCACCCCTTAGGCCAGACTCCTTTTAAGAAACAGGTGGAGAACCAAACAAGCTCATTTCTGCAGCTGGACAACCACCAGCTGGGACTGTCTGAGCAGAGGGAGCTGGATTCCAACTGGTGACCTAGAGGCAAAAGACCACTCTTTGTCCCATTCCCACCCCCTACCCTATACCTAGCAGGCTCCCTCATTGGTCTCTCTCAATTGGCCACAGGCAACAAGAGCAGCGAAGCCGATGGGCTGGGGAGCAGCGGGAGCAAGGGCCTGGCAGCCAATCGAGGGAGGCTGAAAGCAGGACACATCAGTAAGATTCCCAGCGTGGGAGGTGGCGTTTGTGCTTGGCGGAAGCCCCGGGAAGTGTGTGTGGGGGGCAGATCCAGGGAGCCCCAGGCCCCATGCTCTCGTGGGCAACTCAGGACTTGGAGGAGATGCCCGTGGCAGCAGCAGCGCCCTCCCCGGGGCCCTGGTAGCGCTGGCGGGCATGCTTCTCGCAGTACAGCTCCTCGCCCACCCAGAAGTGGCCCCGCATCTTGAGGTTGAGGCCACAGTCAGCACAGACGTAGCAGGCAGGGTGACGGTAGCGGCTCTCCTGGATCCTCACTGCCTGGGTCCTGCGGGAGACAGCATAGACGCGGTCAGCTGGGAGGGAGAGCTGGCCAACAGCGTCCCAGATCTCCAGACGCCACTGCCCCCAGGCTCCCCCTTCATATCCCAACAGGGTCAGCTCCGCCTTCCATTCTCCCAAGCTACGGCCAAGCCCTTCAAGCAACGGGTTCCTGCCTGCTCTGTGGGGACATCCCTAAGACCCAGGCACCTTCCTCTGAACTCCAGCCTAAGGCTGCTCACCATGGCATCGCTCCAGGCACCTGGAGCAGCTCTCATTGCTTCAGTAACCAGCCGAGAGCAAGAGTAGCCCCGGAAGCCTTTTTGTGCACACAGAGTGAGATGCACAGAGGAGGGCGACCACGTGTGCACCTGCGCCTCGTCCCGAGGGGTTAAGGCAGCCAAGCCCCATGCCTAGCCACGCTTCAACGAGCAAAGGGGCAGTAAAGGCACACGGACTCCAGCTGCCAGGTCTGTGGGTCTGAACTGCCCCAGAGCCCGGAGAAGGATGGATCCCCAGCTCCAATGCTGCAGACATTCATGAAGCCTTCCCAGACGGGGGAAAGTGAGGCACAGACCGTGACCAGGACTTGCAAAGGGCGTTGGTGGCAGAGGTGGGGATAGAATCCAGGAGATTGACTCCCAGCCCCTGCACTCTCATCGCTATACCAGCGCATCAGCCTTCTGTATTCTGCCAAAGCCATTCTGCGCCCCCATCTAGCAAGATGGGAGGGGCAGGCTGCTCCCCACCTGGACTGCTCCCCCTTGGCCAGGAATTGAACCCAGGAGTCTGGACTGTGAGCACCAGGCTGACACCCTCTCCTGCCACATGGAGATGAGACCTTGCTTGCGGGAACTGGCACTGGGGGCTGGAAGGACAAGACAGCCCAGGCTTGCTGCGAGTTTCCGACTGGGCCCTCCCCCGCAGAAATCCTGGGATAAATGGAGCCGTCAGCCCAAAAGGAGGTTGAGGGTCTCCAGAGTCTCCCTCCCCTGCATAAGCCACACTCACGTGATGCCGGTGCCACACTTCTCACACGTGTGAAGCTTCTGGACCCCGGCCACGGAGCTGGTGACTGGCTTGTGGGAGCTGGGGGACAGCTGGCTGGGAAAGGGGGTCGCGGTGCCCACTGAAAAGGAGAGCAAGGGAGACATTAGGATCCAGGATGCACTCCCATGTCCACAGACCCTCCCCCTCCCCCCCGCCCACTGCCCTGGACCCCAGAGACTAATCCCCTTCACCCTGACCCTTCCATCCATGCACAACCCCAAACCCTGGAGACTATTACACCCCTGCCCTTGTCCTGGCCCCTCTGCTCTCCTCTTCTGGATTCCTGCCCACTCCCTTCTCCGCCCCAGTTCCCTCTGGCCTCTGCTCACCTCCCCCGTCAGTCTCCAGAGCCACCTGGAGCAGGCGGAAGGTGTTGGACTGCCGCGGAGCGGCCCGGATCTCGCGGTTCTCCTGCATCATTTTGTAGACCTCAGAGTCCTCCTCCAAGCGCCGCATGGCCGGCTCCAAGTCCAGGCTGCAGAGAGAGCAGGCCCTGGTGTATAGCAGCCCCGCTGAAGAACACAGAGCTCCTAGCCATGTCCAGCCCCAGGCATCCAGCCCCAAGCTGTGGGGTGGGGAGCAAGATCCCGGCCAACCAGCCCTGCTAACCACCCACTGCGCGCAGCTACCCACCTGGAAGCCTCGGTGCTCCAGAAAGGAGCAGGGGGCTCATCCCATCCCAACACAAGGGGAATTTAAGGTCCCCTCACCTGCCGAAGCTGCAAGCGAATCCCCTTTGTGCCAAGGCAGCAGCAGCCTGGCCGCGGGCAGGGTGTTCAGACAATCCAACCCCCTCAGCGTACCAGCTTGGGGACCCAGAGGTGACTGCTAACCCCCTAATCCCAAGAGGCCCCTGGGGCCACGGCCTCCCATCCCTAGGGAGGAACTGGCAGGATCCCCCTCCCCCCTTGACCTCAGCCAGGATGAGACACCTGCAACTCCCATCCCAAGGGAGGAGGGACCCCGGCAGCTGAGCTGCACTGACCGAGCCAACTCCTCAACCCAGGTGCAGACAACTCTGTGCCCATCACCCCGTCCCACCTGAGGCCTTCGGGGGGGTGCCTTTCTAGCCCACGCCTCTGCACTTCCTCCATGGAGGGAGCCCGGGGCCACACCCCAGCCGGCACCCTGCATCCCATACACATGGCCAGCTCCCCCGGGGCTGGGAACTGGTAATTCACCCCCCTCCCCAAATACCTACCCCCGGGCCCAGCCAAGAGGGCGAGCCTGCTGCCCCTTCGGTCTCTCTGCAGGCCCAGTCTCCAGCTCTCTGTGCTGACAAGGTACTGACACTCCCTGGCCAGGGTGACGCCCAGGTCTGCCCTGCTCCTTCCCACGCACACCTGCGTCAGCCAAGTTAACCCTTGCATGGCGCCCTGGGCTGGGGCCTGGGATCACTGGGCAGGGATTTCCCAGCAGACCAGAGGGCTCCCCTGACCCCACAACTCCCCTCTCAGCCAGGGCCCGTTCTCTCCAAAGGTGCCCCGCCCCACTCTCAGCTACTCCAGCGCTCGGCTCCTTTCACCACCTCCCGCCCCCAGCCTGCGCAGGGCCTTGGCAGAGCTCAGCGGAGCAGCAGGGGGTGCCGTGGGTCAGGACAGAGGTGCTTTGGCAGGGCTGTGGGACTAGAATAGCAAGGGGTGCGGGGCAGTAGGAACAGGACGCTCTGGTGAAGAGCCTCAGTCCCAGCCTGCCCCCCACAACCCAAACCAGACCCAGTCTCCCCAGGCTATTCACCCCCAAACTGACCCCCACAGCCTCACCCTCAATCTCCCAGCTCAGGGGAGACCCAAAGAGACCCCTCTCTGGAGCCAGATCCCGCAATGTGCCTCAGTCTCGAGCTACAGCCCCCTCCCTGCCCCGCTGAGGCGATTCACCTCAACCTGAGCCCCCCCCCCCCCACACACACACACACACTTCACTCTCCAAATCAGTTCAGGGCTGGCACGGCTCTGCCAATGCCCCTTCGCCCCAAATGGCAGCATCCTGCAGGCCCTCTTGATAGCCTGGCTTATGTCTCACTTCCCCTGGAGCCTTGTGGGTCACAGACTGTTTCCCCGCAGCATCCTTCGCTCTGGGCTGGATCACACCCCCTTCCCTGCCCAGGACCCAGCTGGCGAGCAAGGCTTACCTGTTGCGGGGGCTGTACGAGGGTGAGGCCCTGCCCGGGACCCCCCCCATCTCCCAAGGGCCGAGAGGGGATGGTGTGCGGTTGATCAGAGGCAGAGCTGCAACCGGAGAGCTGCTTGGGTGGCAGAAGCTGCCCCGCTCCTGAGACAGGAGAGAGAGGAGGAGGGAGCGTGAGGAGCCAGACCCTGACTGAGGCTGTAGAGCCAGACAGCCACGCCAGCCGGGGGTTGCAGAACTCGGGGGGCTCAGCCCTCCCAAGCCAGAGCTCTGCTCGCTGGGCCACAGCACCCGTCCCGATGCCTTAGCAAGGGACAAGTGGAGCTGTGGATACTAGCAAGCCGGATGCCGCAGGGCAGGGATGCTTTGTGCAGACACTCAACAGGTCCACCCCATTTTCACCCCGCAGGATACAAGAGCGCGGCTCTTTCACGTTCACCCAGGGCTGCACTGCATGCTCCGGCCACTAGAGGACGCCCCTGACCCACAGTCCAGACATCTCCTCCAGCTGCCGGAGCGTTTCCCAGCGGAACAAAGGGGACCCCTCAGACAGGCGGCTCCTGGCTGGGGAGACACACACAGCAATGCTCTCCTTGTCCCGCATGGCCCTGGCCCAAGATGCAGGGCTGGTTTCCTGGGTGCCCCCGGCGGGGGCATGAGCAGTGCAGAGAGGGCTCTGCTTGCTGGGGGAAGTGGGCAATGGGTGGATCTGGGAGAGGCAGATGCCCCGTCAGCTTGCAGGGGAGATGGAGGCTCTGCTCTAGGGGCTAGGGCTCCAGCATCCTGGCACCATGCGGTGAGCTGCACATGCTCATTCCACCCCAGGGCAAGCAAAGGATGCTCTGGGTAGTGACACCCTCTTAGAGCAGGCCCTGGAAGGGGTCCCTGGCTGCCCCCACCAAGCCAGTGCCAAGGCCAGCCAGACCCTGCCCCCTCCATGGGGAGCGGAGGGGAACGTGGCCAGCACAGCGCCCCTCCCAGCTTGCTCCCCACTCCCGCCAGAGCCCTGGCTCCTTTCTGCAAGGACCAGCCAGGTACGCAGCACCAGGCAGACATGCCCCTCTCCTCCCTGTCACGGTGCTGCCCAGCACCCTATCTGCCAGGGCTGTGCCCCTGCTCAGCATGCCTATTTCTGGGTCAGCTCTGGCCAAATCCAGGAGACACGCGCTCCCGCCCCCCGAAAAGCCTGTTATTTTTAGCCTGTCTGCTGCTAGCACAGAAACGCTCCTCCAGCGGCATCTGCTCCTGTTTAGCGGCCCTGGAGCCACAAGAAAGGCAAAACCCCAGATAAGTGGAAGCAAATGTTTCTGGGAGAAAGACTCGACAGAGCACACCCCACAAGCCAGCAGAGCCCAGCTGCTCAGCCTTCCCTGCAAGGAGGAAAGTAGAGGGGTCTGTTCCCCTTCCCCAGGGGCAGGGGATCTGACTGGCTCAGATCTCGGCAAGGAGCCAAGCACAGAGCCCACGAGCGTGTACCTGTGCCATGTGCATAGCAACTTCCCTGGCTCCAGAGCCGCAGCCCTGATCAATCCCTTAGAGACTCTCCCTGCAGTTCCACCTGAACTTTAAGCATCCCTCCTCCCATCAGCGACACTCCAGCTCCCACAACGCAGCAAGGTTCGGCCGTATCAACGTGCCAGGCCCTGCAGTTAACTCGAGCAAACGTCCCAAAGACAGACCCTTGGGGGGGGTGTCATCAGGTGAGGGAGGGAATCAAGAGACAGGCAGGTTGGGGGGATGGTCTCGCCTCTGGGGCCCTGGATGCACTGTTTGCTGCTAGGAAGGGCTGATTAGCTGCCTCTGAGCCACGTGGCTCACGGAAAGCATCCCAGCCCATCTCCCGCCCAGTGGGGTCACATCTCCCCATCTCCGATCCCACCCGCAGGGCCCCAGCTCTGGTGTGGCCTGCAGGCAGGGAGGAGCTCACCAGGGCCCAGAGACCAAAGCAAATAAATGCTGGGAAGGAATGAGAGAACAAACAAGCAGGGGAAGCCAAGGGCCTGCCGGGGCTGAGCCCACTGCCAGCTGGAACAGGCCACGCTCCAGGGCCACCGTGCTTCCCAATTTGGGCTTGAAAAATATCCCCAGCCCCAAGAAAATAAAGGGAACTAGGGTGGGGAGGGAGCGGGCCCTCGGAGCCAGTGGCTGCCACGGAGCCGGAGCCAGGAGGAAGCAGCAGCAGCGCCCAGTAGAAACACGCTGGAGAGGACGGGAGCCAAGAAAATGCCGGTGGGTGCCAAGTGGGGTGCGCTAGGATGTGGCTCCGGGCCCTACGCCACCGGAGCGCACAGAACAGGTCCCCACGGGAAAGGGAAACGGGAAAGTTATGGGAGAGTCCAGGAGCCAGACCCCCTGGTGGACCAGAGGCTTCCCAGCACCTCACCCCTGGGTGTAGGTCTGGCTAGAAAGTCGACTGGGGGCTTGCACTGCAACCGGCCTGGGCCACACTGCCCATGCACCTCCGGGATAGGGAAGGACGTACCCGGAGCCAGGAGTGAGCAGCAGGGAGCGGAGCCCACCGCCCCCGGGGGATGCAGCCCCTTGGAGCCGGGCTCTGCTGAGCGCCGGCAGGACGGGTACCTGGGGCTCGTGGCTCAGGCGCTGGGCTGCAGCTCACCGGCCCTGAACTCCCTGTACCTGTGGCACCAGTGGGGCCTGGCTATCAGCAGGCAGAGAACACGCACCCAGGGCTGGGGTTGGGGCCCTGGGGCAGGCAGTATCCAGCTTTGAACAGAGACTGAACAGCGCCCCCTCTCCCCCCCGCCCTGAGAGGCAATGGAGCAAGCGGCTCCTCCAGGGAAGAGCAGAAGCTCCCAGGACCCACCACGTGTCTTTGTGGAGGCAGCCTCCCCTGCCAGCGTCCCTGCCTTGCATGCCCACGGGAGAGCAGCAGCATCTCCCCAAACTGGTTTTCCCTCCCCAGCCCTGAGTCGTTGCCTCGGAGACGCCAGGTAGAAACAGGCAAACATCCTCCGCCAGGTGCTCTGCTGCCTGCGGGGACGGAGTGGGAGGCTACAGTCGGGCAGCCGGCTGCTTTAGTAACGGGGCCCAGCGCACGGCCTCCCGGGGGCAACACGGAGGCCAAAGGCCTCACTCTGCCAGGAGGGTCCCTCCGGGGCAGGGCAGGAACATGGAGGCGGCGGGCAAAGCTGGATGGACCAAAAGAGGACAGTCACAGCGCCAAGGGATGATGTGAACACCCCGACCCCCTCCGGCAGTAAAATCCCCTCCTGTTGCCACAATGGAGCTCTTCCCCAATCCTACAAATACACCTGCACCCAGACCCAGCACTGGGAGGGGAAGGGGCAAATGCCCCAAGGAAAAATATCCCAGGAGAGGGGGGTTCAGAGACAGGCTCTGGGAGACTGAATGGGGCCTAGGGAGAGGTGGCAAAGAGCTGGTGCAGATGGACAGGCCGCGAGTAGGACAGGGGAGGCAGTGGCCCTCCCCTGGAGCCCCCCAGTCAGTGACACCGAAGGGAAGCATGTTTCAGATTGCTGCACAATGGGTGGTTAGCCTGTGGGACTCGCTGCCACAAGATATCGCTGGGGCCGAGAGCTCAGCAGGACTGCGAAGACAGACTGGACTTTGCTAGGGTGAGACTGTCCAGTTACCCCACCTGACAAAGAAGGGACAGCCAGCGACAGGAATTGCCAGCTGGGCCTCTGGCGCCCCGCTCCCCCTTGACAGCGTAAGCCCTGCGTTCAGAGACGAAGCATCCCAAACCCTGGGGGGCGGGAATTGGAGGAGCTTGTGTCATTGGCCCCACACAGGGCATCACAAGGCTTCCTGCAGCGGCCCAGGTAGGGGAAAGAGACAACGTAACTCAGACTCTCCCCCACAGACATACCTCCGCCCCAGCACAATGCCAGGTCCCCAGGGTACGAGACCAACACCTGCCCCCTGCAGCATCACACCCCAGCTTGATGTGGGGGGGATCCTCCCCAACACAGAACGCTGTGCAGCTGGGATGCTGTTACCCCAGCGCCCTCCTGCTCACCTGTCTGCTGCCTGAACGCTGGTGCCCATAGGGTGAGGGGGAGCGATCCTCAAAGACACTGGGAGAACTGGCCAGAGACTGGAAGCTGAAAGGGGGAGAAAAGTCTATGGGAAACCCATTCACAGGGGGATCAAAAAAAGGTCAGCTGTATCCCACCGCCTCCACCCTGCCAGCCCCCCACACCTGGGCCATTCAAACCCAGATGCGTGGCACACCCACCCCACCCCCAACCTCTCCCTGGCTCTGGGCCTTACCTGCGGCTGCTCACCACCATCTCCACTCTGCCCTCGGAGGGCAGGCTGGGCCTCTGGGGGCTGTAAGGGCTGCCAGGCCGGTACCCGGGTGACGAGGATGAGAAGGGGCTGCCGGGCCGGGGGCTGAGGGATGCCGGGCTGGAGTAGGAGGACCTCACCGAGCCCTGGCTGTCATCCCTGGTTCGCACAACATCCTGGGGAAAGATACTGTCAGCCAAGCGGGCAGGGGGATGGAACCACCCCACACACCAGTCAGGATGGCCCGGCTCCCCATCGCTCCCCCTTCTTTGGGGTTGAGCGGGAAGGACCCTTGTGTGGGGAGAGGCCTTGGGGTGGGCAAAGGCAGCCATGCCCTGAAATCAGGGCCCAGGACCATTAACAGGCACAGCATCCCCTTCCCCCCCCCCCAGGGGCAGGGCTTGGAGCCAAGACATGGGACTCCCGCTGCCAGGTGGTGCTGGATGTTTCCACTCTCCCCAGGGTTTGGGGAAGGACCTGGTGGGGAGGGTCTCACCTGGAACCTCATGGCCAACATCTCTGGGGAGCTCTCACCATTGGTCTGTCCGGGAAAGAACAACGGGGACCTGAGTGCAATGGAAAAAGAGAGGAGATGGAGGGAGAGAGAGAGACTGGCCTGACTGGCCCCCATTCCACCTTTGGGGCCTTGGGATGACAACCGGGACCAGAGGAGGCAGCTGGCTAGTTACCCCCTCTTGTGCCCTGCCCTGAGGCCATGTTCCTCGGCATACTGTGTCTGATAGCCTGCAGTAACTACCCTCCCCTTGGGAAAGCAGAGGAAGGATAAGCTGGGGGCGCAGGCCTGGGACACAGGAGACCCAAGGTTTACTCCCTGCTCCGCCACAGACTCTGCACCCTTGGGCAAGACCCCTAGCCCCTCAGTCCCCACCTGTCCAATGGGGTAACATTAATAACCCACCATCTTGTTTGTTTGGCTGGTAAGAAACAGCCCATTCTGCAGTGAGCTATCTACGAACAGCACCTGGAGCAACGGGGCCCTGATTTCAGCGGGGGCCTCGAGGTGCTACCGTAACGCCTCCCCGTCAGTGAGGAAGAACTCAGTTCACCCCAGAGGCTTCGCTCCACTCAGCACCCTCCCTATCCAGGCACAGTTGGAAGGACAAAGGGTTAAGAGGACTTCTTCTACCCCTACTCCTGGTCCCAGCCCAGATGTGCTGGATGCGGCACCAGCCCCGGAGGCCAGGCGGCGGGAGGAGGGGAATACAGGGCTACTTTATATTCTCTCCCCCTCTCAACAGGAACCCGCTGGGGGCTTTGATGTAGCCAGGAGCTGGAATTCATGAAGGGCAGTTAAATGGAGGGGTACAAGTTGGACCATAGGAATGCAACGTGATGGTGGGAGACGAGAGGAGTCCTGCCCCCACATCCCATATTCCCGAGAGCAGAGGGGCAGGAGGCTGGAAGGGTCTCTCGAGTTCTGAAGCCCAGACCCAGCCCCAAAGGGGACAGAATATAGGGACCAGCACTCCACGGTCCATGTGGGGTTAGCCCCAGCCAGCGGGACACAGAGCAGACTGCGGCTGTCTGCTTGCCTCCCAGGCTCCTAGCCAGACATCCCTGTGACAAGAGCGTGGCTTTGGGGGCAGCTCCCACTGCCAGACACAGGCAGACATGCCCAGTGGCAGCAAAAAGGGACATTGCTTTCACAGAGAGACCGAGCCAGTTCCCGGGGTGAGTGTGTGTAAGTTGGGGGAAGGTACGCAGGTGGGGCGCTGTTCTCCCCTGTAGTACAGCAGAGGCCAGGAGATGAAGGGCCAGAGGGGAAGGGCCAGCAGCCAGGGGACAGAGAGGCGTGGCTCCCCACCCTGGGGACCCAGCGGGAGCACAGGGACAGCAGGCTGGCTCTCGGGGCAGGCGGGGAAGGGAAGGAGATGAGCCGAAGGGCCCGGAATGAGCGGAATGCTGTCTCCTGAGCCGCTCCGGCTGGGTTTGTGGGTTTTGGGTCACTTCCAAGATACCATGAGGGTTTCCCACCCTTCATCAGGACACGCTGCACGTCCCAGTCAGCTGGAGAGGGGGAGAGGACGCAGCACCGAGCAGAGAGGCAGCCAGGAAAGATAGACTACTAAGGGAGCTGGCGAGAGAAAGGGGCTTCTCACGTGTGGGAGGGGTCTCTTGGGCAGGCAGCTCCCCAGGAGCTCGTGCACCAGCAATGGTGAAACTAGGCTGCACACACCTGTGCAAGCGTGACTGCATGGAAGCTTGTGCGCACATGCATTTGAGCGTGCAACTGCTGGGGGGGAATGCGAGCGAGCATCCAGGCTACGCGACCTGCTGCAAGAGCAGCTGATCAGGGCAGGGCGGGGGCTCAGCCCAGGATTTTGCCTGGCGCTCCCAGGCATGTCCTCACCCTACAGTGCAACGCCTGGGGCAGCAGGCCAGGCAGATACCTTTGCCAAACAATCCCTTGCGAATGCCGCAGATGGCAGGGGAGGGCAAGAGGAAGCCGTGAGTCAGGCTGGCAAGTGGCCGCACCCGGGTCAGCAGTGAGGTATTTATAGGATGCACCCATCACCTCCCCCCGCAAAGACGGTTGCACATTCTGGACAGTCAGAGTCATCAGGAGACAGTGCAAAGAAAGTTTCCACCTCCCCAGTGGGGCAGGACCCAGCTACACAGGCTTAGCCTGAGCCACCCAGCTTGCCAAGCCACGTACCAGCACAGCTAGCTCCCAGGGGCCACTCGCTGGCTCCAGTGCACCTATCAGGGGAAAGACAGCGCCCGGCCTCCCCTTCCTCTGGGGTCTGGCTCAGACTGTAAGCGTCGCACATGCAGCCAGCTCATCTGGGCCAAGCAGGTGAATCAGGGCGGGTAGTGGAGAGCCAGCCCCAGGGCTGACTGGATTGACAGACCTGCCACGCAGGGTCCCTCTCCTGCAGCCTGGCCACCTGGGGGGGAGGGGAGGGGGTTGTGTCCAGCTCCACAGCCCAGAGGATAACAGCCCCCAAGGCAGCTTCTGCTGACTGGGGCCTGCCCCATGCTGCAAGGGGCTGTCACAGGACACCCCTGACCTGCCCCTCCCAGAGGGCAGAGGCTCACTGGAACCCGTCAGACCTGGGCTGCAGGGCAGTAGCTGTCAAAGCTGCCTGGTCCACCGTGTGCACAGCGGGCTAGTTTCCAGAAGCAGCCTAAAGGCCCCCGAGGCCAACAACAGAGATGGCGCCTCCCGAAGCAGGGAGGAACAGACACACTGTGCCTGGTACAGCCGAACTCCAGCCCTGCCCCGCCTGCTGTCTGAGCCACAGCTCCATACCCAGCATGCCCCTGCCTCAGAAACACAGCACAGCTGATCCCCTCTCCCTGCCCCAGAGCCACCCACAGCAGAGCATGCCCACCCCCCAATAGCATGCCACAGCCCCCCGCCCCCACCCAGGAGCCACAGCCCCATGCCCAGCATGCCTCCCAGCCGCCAGAGCTGCAGCATCAAGCCTGGCACGGCATCTCAGAGCAGTGGTCCCCAGGGCGTAGCAAAGAGACTAAGGCAAGACCCCTCTGTAGTCCAGCCTTGTATCCCCCATACAGGCCTCGGATCTCTCTTGTACGTCTCTGCTCCATGTAAACCAAGGGGGTTGGAGCTCAGCCTTTGCCCATGCTTCCACCGCGGAGGGGCAGAGGGGAATAACCCTCATCCCTTGCTCCACATCCTGTCCATGCAGGAGGTGTAGACATTTACCAAGGAGCAGTACAGGGCTGAGCCCTGGTAATGGCATATTGTATTAGGATGTAAATAGTGCTGTACCGATTGGTTAACTAACCCCCAGCCCTCCGGGAGAGAGGTAGGAATCATTATCCCCCACTGCACAGCAGGGGAAACTGAGGCACAGAGCAGGGCAGTAACTTGCCCAAGGCTAGCCAATGAGTCAGTGGCAGAGCTGGGAAGAGAACCCAGGAGTTATGAATCCCAGCTCTACCCTGTAGGCCTTGCTGCTGTGATGAAAAGGGCCCGGGATGGATCCTGATGGAGTGATTGCGAGTTTGAACTTGCAGGACTCCAGATTTCTGACACAGACCCCTGACACCCCACCCAGACGCTGCAGCGCTCCCACAGCACAGGGGGACTGGGGGGGAATAGTGAAGCCAGGCCCCCCGAGCAGATCCCTGCCCTGATGAGGAAGAGGGAACAGTACAGTGTGGACGCGGGCAGGCGGATCTCACCTGTCCACTTGAAGCTGGAGCCGGCCGGAGCTCTGCTTGATCTTGTTCTGCGCCTCCACATTGAGCATGTTGGCCGTGCTGTCGCCATTGATGGAGATGATGACGTCACCAGGTCGGAGGTCCCCTGCAGCGGCCTTACCGCGCTCAATCACCTGCACGGCCAGGGGGCGGGGGAGAACACCCAGGCATTACTGCAGAGAAACAAACCGCCCTGGGGGAGGCACAGTGCCGGCGGCAGAGACCTGCCAGCCACCTCCAGCATACCATGGCACAGGAGACATGGCCACCCTCGCCCAGGTGGATCGCCAGCACCTTGGCCCAAGGAGCGGCGAGAGGGGAGGCGGAGATAAGCAGGGGGCCCTTCCCAAGCTGCTCTGAACAGAAGAGACACTAGCCCAATCTTAGCCCTGCCTGGGGCTTGCCTTTACGGCCACCTACCACCATGATACCAGCTTCAGCTTTTTCCCAAGCTTGGCTTCTCTGTGGGAGCTCTTCCAGCCTAGCCTCCAGCCCTGCCCATAGCTGGCCAGAACACACTAGCTGTAACACAGGGTAACTCTGCAGTGAGGATGAGCCCAAAGGGATGGCCAAACCCTGCGATTTCGCCACCCGCCCCTGGCCCAGAGGAGCCCTACATTCCACTCAGGGGCCTAGAGCTTTCTCTCCCAGACATCCTACCTCGACTTGGAGGGGTGGGGGCGGGGAAGAAAACCATCCCTGACCTGGAAATCAGACAGCATCCAAATACCCTACAGTCCTTGGGAAGCGGCTGTCAAAATGGGGCCACAGTGTAGGGAGTAGACCTGGGGCAGAGGACACTGCTACTCAGCTGAGTTTCCAAGTGGTGAGACTCCCCAGACACCCCTCTCCCACCCCCCACACTACATGCCTTACTCTCTGCACAGTGCTCAGCAAAGTTGGGCAATATTTCCTCTTATCCCCCTCCAACACTGTGCAGTCCCATGCATGATGTATTGCTCACTATCCCAATCCTGCTCTGAGTCCAGAATTATTCATTTCCTCGTGGGCTTCTTCTACAGTGCTCTCATTGCAGTCTTCATTCTCTGCAAACATGAATTAACAAATTCACAGAGCCCAGGAGGCGAGGGGGTGGTATTACCCCCCCCCCCAGCTTATAGGTGCAAAAACTAGGCACAAAGTTTAAAGCCAAAATTGCCAACTAATTTTGCGTGTCCAATTTGAGACGCCTGGCATCTGATATTTCAGCATACTTAGCAACACGTAGCATGTTTCTGCTCACGGCTCAGCTCCCAGCTGACTTCAGGCAACGCTGGGAGTGCTCAAAACTTCTGCTTATCTGGTCTCAAGTCAGGCACCCAGAAAATGAGGAACACGTAATTATTGACCATCTGTCAAACAAATGTCAGTTTAAGTGACTTTCCCAGCATCACGCAGGAACTCTGTGGCAAGAGGCAGGGATAGAATCCAGTTCTCCAGGACAGCGTTCGCTCACCTTACCTAGGAGACCATCCTTTCTCTTCCTGAAGCCCCTTGCCTCATTCACGACACACCTGCCAACCTCTGCAACAAGTGAGGCAAATTCCATTCTCAGAAACGGCTGAACCGTTTTAGCTGAAACTTTCCAGAAAAGTTCAGCCCGAGACAGCCAGTCAGCCTGGACGATATCAGCCCGAAGGCTTAAAGTTTGGCTTTGGAAAAATAGGGCTTAGAATGAAAAACATCCAGCAATCTTAACTGTAGGCCTTGCCACCTGCGCCATCGACAATAAAGTGACATGAATCTAGTGCTGGGGAAAGATGCCAGAGCAAAAGCCGCAGGGCACAAAAGCTTCTGAAAATCCACAGTTCAGCACAGCAGGAGTCCTGTCTTGCCAATGTGCCCCAAACCCTGATTCAGAGAGACCACCCCTAAGGCTGGGGGAGGGCGTTGAATCTCTGTGGTCCACTTAGTCCTTGGCCTCTCTGCTGAGGCGGGAAGGGCTCTCGGTCACGGCCAGCTTGCTCACAGGTCCCAGCTGGTGACTTGGAGGCAGAAGGCCCCACCTCCCTGTCCTGATCTCCCCTGACTGAGGCCAGGTTTACAGTGGACACCAAGGCCAAGGCCAGAACAACAACAGAGAGAAACTCCTCTTGGCCATGGGTGAAGTTAGAGCTTGTTGTTTTTCTCCGCACACGTGCGCCGCGGGGGCTTCTAGCCTGTTCCCACAGAGCAGGATTCCTCAAGGACGGTAAACAGGATCTGCTCCCAGGTCCCTTGGCACCGCGCCCACTCAGCAGGGAGCTGGCTTCCTCTGCAGCCCCTGCCCTTTGCCGACAGGAGAGCAAGTGGCTCTGGCACAGGGGGACGGAGAAGACAGCAAGCCAGCGGAAAGACGCGTGACAGCCAGCCAGATTATACAAGGGAGCCATGGGGAAACCCACAGGGAGCTCACCCCAGGATCAAACTCGCCAGACCCCACACCAACAGGGAGCTGGAACCACTGCCTGGGCTCTCCCCTTTCAGATCCCCACAGGAACGCACCTGCAGCATCCTGCTGGGGAACAGCCTCCCACTCTCTGTGGGTTCTTTACCTCACCTCCTGGACTGGCTGCTCTTCACCTGGGGCTCCATGAGCCACTGCAGCTTGCCCAGCACATGCCACTTAGCAGGGAGAGCCATAACTCCGGGCATTCCACTGGCTTCCCGGCTCCCGTTTCGGCAGCTACTTCCAGAACACAAAGCCCTGGGCAGCTGGGGGCCTGGCTGCCACTCTCTCTGCACACCACCAGCCAAGATCCCTTCGCTGAGATCCCAGACGCGCCCTCAGGCAGCTCCCAGACTAGGCTTTGGAAGGTGTTCGCTAACACTCGTTAGCCTAGCTTGGACAAGGCAGTGTGCCTTGACATGGGTTTAACTGGGCATGGCACATCCTCAGGGGAGCCTAGCTTGAACTCGGCCAGTTTAACACGCCTGCACAAGGCTGTTAACCCGGGTTGTCTCGCCTGGGATTTGGAAGTGTTCGCTAAATCCTCAAAGCCGCAGCCGAGCAAGCCACTCCTCTTGCCAGCCCATCAAAACCTATTCACCTCCAGAGCATGGGCAATGCTCACCTTCTCATCCAAGGCACTTGTGCAAGGCCATACAGGGATTCAGTGGCAGGGCCAAGATCAGAACCCAGGAGTCCTGGCTCCCAGTGCCCCTCTGTTCCAGTGCCTAGAGCACACTCCAGCACAAGCAGGCAAATCCCAGCATGTGGATGCTCCTACCTTGGACACAATGATAGGCTTCCTGAAGTCCCTTCCTCCCGTGATACGGAAGCCCCAGGGGGCCGGGCCGGTCAGATTCACCGTCATTGACATGGCGAGTCCAGCGGCAGCAGGATGGGCAGCGTGGCAGCACCTGGAGGAGGATCTGAAAATGGAATAAAACCAGCGTATCAGGGCTGGGGGCAAGGAAATTCAGGGAGGAGCAAGGCACAAGCTGAACCCAGCAGCATGAGCACTTTAGGCTGTTGTGGAGTCCAGGGTTGAGAGAGAAAGATCCTTTCTTGCCTCGGCCAAAGCAGGTAGTGGCAGAACCGGCAACAGAACCCAGGAGTCCTGGTTCCAGTCCCACTGCTCTAAGCCACTAGATCCCACTCCCCTTCCAGAGGTAGAAATGGAACAAGGAGTCCTGACTCCCACCCCCTCACAGCACTAAGCATTATATCCCCCTCCCCTCCCAGAGCCAGGAACAAAACCCAGGAGTCCTGACTCCTAGTCCCGTTCCTCCAATCCTGAAATCAAAGCTAGAAGGGCTTCCCAGCAGTAACCGGGGCCCTCACCCTGGGTCGTCCCAGCGCTGCCCTCTCTCGCAGGGCAATCGGCGCGCTACGTTCATTCGCCTGGCAGCTCTTTCCTTCCGGAGAGGGCAGCTGCGAGACACAGAGAAGTGTCTTGCACTGTCACAGGTTGGCGCAAACAGCCTCTGCCTTCCCGTTGCAGGCCTGACACCAGCCAATAAGGCCAACGGTTTCCTTTCCTAACCACAAGCAGCTGGGGCGGATGGAGGGGGCTCCAGGCAAAGAAATACACTGTGGGTACAGGCTGCTGGCTCCCAGGGCCTGCTCCAGCACTGCCCAGCCCAACCGGAAAAGGCACAGAGAACAGGGACAGGGACGCTCTAGCTTCACCCTGCAGAGGGATCAGGCACACTGGGAAGGCACTGACTCTGGATGGTGCCAGCATTAACCCAGCATTGCAGGTGGTCAATCAGTCTCGTTCTGAGGCTGCCCCCTACACACCTTGAGGCCCTTTTGCAATCCAGAAAATGGGTGCACTGGCAGAGCCGTCGGCAGGTGGGATGACACCAGTGGGGTGAGCCAGCATGCTATGGGGATGGGGGGCGAGCAATCACACGCAGCAGGGCTTGGGGCAGACAAGGGGACCAAGCCAGGTTCAGCTAAGAAACCTGCTGGGACCCAGACATAGCCAGGGTCCAGAGAGCAGTGAACCTAGGGCAGGGGAGCCAAGGGAGAGCAGTGCCAGGCCTGGGGGAGCTGGCTTGGAGAGGTGGCAGAATGGATAGCAAGGATGGTGCTGCGGGCAAGGCAGTGAGGATTGGGGGGCGGGAGAAGAGCTGGTCAAGAGTGCGTGTTGGAGAGGAGAGGGCCATGGGACTGGCAAGAGGCAGATGGCTACCGTGCAATGGCAGAAGATCGCTTAAACTTGAGCAGAAGGGAGATGGTGGGAGCAGAGACAGAGCAGCTGTCAGTATTGAGGGGCAGAAGAGGTCTTGGCAGGTTACTGAGCCAAGCTCTGGCAGGAAGTGGAGACAAGACAATGCAGGAAGTTTGCAGCCACAGGTTTGAGTCATTTGTTCCTGTGGCTCAGAAGAAGCTTTTCTGCTCCCCGAGCCCACCCCGGAGAGGATGCTGAGCTGACACCTTCATGTGCCGACACCGCCCCCCACCAAGGCGGGCTGTGGTGGTTTGGGGTGGGAAGAGACCGTCTTGGTGGGACGGCACAACAGCCCAGGGCTCTCAGTGAGGCAGCTCAGGGGGGCCACCCCAAGGAACACATGAAGAGTCGGATCCGGGCAGCAGCATGGCGGGGGGGGGGGAAGGGGAGGCCCAGTTCAGCCCATTTGGTGCTGTTCGCATCCCAGCCCACTTTGCACGTCCCCTTCTGACTGAGGAAGGAAGAAAGGCCCCTGTCCCCTCCAGCACCCGAAGGACCAATCTGCCCGGCGTTGTTCCTAACCCACGAGGACAGCCCCACTGCACAGCCCCGTGGATGACCCGATGCTCCGCTCCCCCACATCTGAGCGGCTGGAGTCAATAGGTCAGACACAGCCCCGAGCGCTCCTGATCCCTGCACCACACGCAGGCCCCCTCCCCGGGGAGGTTAGATTCACATGCAGCTTGGCGGAGGGGGAGGAAGCAGGGCTAGCGGCCGGCTGGCCCCGACACCTCTTCCATAACCGTCAGGGAAACATCTTAAAAATCCCAGGCACACAAAGAGGGGCTTGAGAAACCGCTGGGAAGAATTTCCTGTGCTTGGCTCTGCCGCGCCAGTAGGAAGCGCCTCCCCGCAAACACACACACACCAGATACAGACATGCCCTGTGCCTGGCAATCCTCTCTGGACTCCAGCAGGGCCCCCATGAGTGGGGGTGGGAGAAGGGCTGAAACCATACCCCACCCAGCAGCAGGGTAGACCTGTGTGCCTTTGAGTGCCCACACAGCCATCCCAGAGGCTGGATGGGGGGCACAGGGAGCCCCTTTGCTTGTGACACTCAGAACCAGATGGGACAAAGCACTAGAAAGGGTCCCTTCTTGGCATCCAACATCTCTGACTTGCCTCACACCTGTGAGCTCACCAGTGACCGGCGCATACCCAGAGGCCAGTAGAGAGGCACGGTGTTGGGTGACGGGCAGAGAGCTGCCTTCAGAGGGGAACGATTCACGTGGGGGAGCCCTGTGGCTCGTGCGTTACGTGGGCAGCACCCCAGAGGGAGAGATTGCTCCCGGGTGCACGACACCTTGGCATCAGTACTCAGGCTGGATTAGCTCCCTGCAGGGCAATTGGAGGGGTGGCAACAGGAGGCCGGGGCAGCAGGGAACGGGGCTGTCTTTGAATAAAGAGCCGGGGCAAAGCTTGATCAGCCAAGGGGGCACGCGAGCACCCTGTTAGCAAGCAGGGGCAATGGGGTGAGGAGGAGCCAGGCCTCCTGCAGCCGAGGTGCTCTCAGTCCCCTCCTCCCCCCACATGAGGAGACTGGCTATTTACTAGACAGTCCCAAAATAGCTCCAGCCCCTGCCCTGGCTCCCCACAGCAGCGCAGCCTGTCATTACCCCGCAGCCCTAAAGCCGGAGCGACGCTTTCCAAGTCTGCCGCGCGGCAGGCAGGGATCAGAGTCCGGAGACCGGGCAAGGCTTGAAGCTGCCGGCTGGGCAGGGACGCTCCCAGGGGCCAGAACACTTGCAAGGAGAGGCCAGAGCATCCGCAGCCCCTGCCCCTGCCCCCCACGAGCTGGGCCAAGGGCTCCCTCCTGGGAGCTCCTCTGCCCCAAGAGCTGGACGAGAGCCCCCCAGCGTGTGCCTGCAGCCCCTTGCGCGCCCCGGGCGCCCCCACCTCCAGAATCCCAGCGCAGAGGGGGCTGGGGGGGCAGGGTAGGGTGACCAGAAAGCAGGTGGGGACTTTTTCGGGGAACTCGGGGGTAGAGTTGCATATATAAGGACAAAGTCCCGAATATCCAGACATCCGGTCACCCTAGGGCAGGAGCCAGAGCAGCCCAGGAATCCCAGCCCCCCAGCTGCCCTGGGCACAGTCGTGCCCCAGGCGGGCTCGCCCTGCACCCCGACAGCAGCCCGGGCCGGGGCACTTACCTCGGGGCGCCCGGGCGCAGCTGGTGCGGAGCGAGCAGCCCCCGCCCGCGGGCTCCCAGCCCAGCCGCTCTCGGCCCGGCGAGCAGACGGCCCGGCCCGCGGTGTCCTTCGCGGGGGCGGCCCGGCGCTAGCAGCCTCCTCCCGCCCCGTGGCCAGGGGCCGCCCGCTCGGCTAATGAGACAATTGGAGCCGGCCCAGCGGCGCCACCTGGCGGCGCAGCCCCGCCCCTGCCGCCCGGCTGGGACGCCCGCGGTCCCTTGGGTGGATCCCAGGCACAGAGGCTCTCCCGAGCCGGGCAGCGGGGCGCTTGCACCCGCCCCAGCAGCTCGCATCCCATTGGCAACAGTGACTCAGGCAACGAGGGTCCCCCATGTCCCCACAGGGCCTGAAGCCCAGAGGTTTGCGGGGACCCAACTCCCACTAACATCCATAAGAACAGCCCTACTGGGTCAGACCAAAGGTCCATCTCGGCCAGGATCCTGTCTCCTGACAGCAGGCAGTGCCAGGTGCACCAGAGGGAATGAACAGAACAGGTCACCATCAAGTGATCCATCCCCTGTCACTCATTCCCAAGAAGCTCCGTGTCATCCCCATTTTACAGATGGGGAAACTGAGGCAGAGAGCAGGAAAGTGACTTGCCTGGGATTACCCAGTAGCCAGGTTAGGAATAGAAGCGAGGTCTCCCAAGTCCCAGTGCAGGGCTCTAGCCACTTGGCCACAATGCCTGCCTGAAGTTAAGCCCCTAACTACCCTTGCCAAGCTGGGCCTAAATCACTCCTACGGGCCTTATTGGAAAGCTCTGGGAGGCAGGCGGGTGCAAGCCCCTCTGCTTCTAAAGGCCCCTCCCCCAGCCGTGCAGGAGGGACCACTGCACCCGGGATCCAAATCAGCGCGGGGGACAACTAAGAAAGAACAGGGTCAGGAGTGAAGGTCAAAGGTGCAAAACTAGGGATCCAGAGGGGGACACCGAGCAGAGAACCCTGGCTCCTGGGGACGGCCTGCAGGCGCCCGTGTGACCTAGCGGCTCTTGGAAACATGACCCAATGGCAAGAGTGACCAGAGCAGAGAATGACCGTCACACACACACTCCGGCCTCAGCGCCGGAGAGGAACCAAACTCAGCTGAGGCGAGCAGTGAGAACAAGGGGAAGTCACGGGGCCCATCAGGCTGCCTCTGGAAGAGAGACAGTCACAGTGGCACCGAGGCACCTGTCTGTTGGGGTGGGTGGTTAGCAGCTGGCATGGGCTGCCCAGGGATTCCCCGTCCCCAACAAGAGGATGGACGTCTCTCTCTAAGAGGTTTCAGAGTAACAGCCGTGTTAGTCTGTATTCGCAAAAAGAAAAGGAGTACTTGTGGCACCTTAGAGACTAACCAATTTATTTGAGCATGAGCTTTCGTGAGCTACAGCTCACTTCATTGGATGCATACTGTGGAAAATACAGAAGATGTTTTCATACAAACAAACACCCATTTTTTCATGGTTTGTGTGTATAAAAACATCTTCTGTATTTTCCACACTATGCGTCCGATGAAGTGAGCTGTAGCTCACGAAAGCTCATGCTCAAATAAATTGGTTAGTCTCTAAGGTGCCACAAGTACTCCTTTTCTCTCTAAGAGCTCTGCTCTAGCTCAGGTGGCCGGCTGCAGGCAGGAATCACTGGATGGTATTCTCCGGCCAGCCGGCAGGAGGCAGCTCAGACTGGCTGGTCATGAGAATGGCTCCTGCTGTCTTTACGATCTACGAGGGGGTGCAAGTGGGGGCAGGACAACAGAAAGGAGATTGTATAGGGGCCTCAGAGGCTCACACAATCCTTTCCCCCCTTCCTGTTTCTCCTCTGTAGACACTGTCCCCACACAGGCCTCACAGACCGGCATTCATTACCTTGGAAGAGCCAGCTTGCAACACCAGGGTCACAGGCAATGTTGTCTGTGCTAAGAAACTGTGCCTCGTCTCATTGATAACTGATTGTGTTATTTCTCTCCCCCTTCCTCCCCACTGTAGCTCCTTGCCCCGCATTGGGGTGGTGGCAGGCTGAGGGATGCTCTGTAGGATCTGATACGATTAATTGGCTGTGCGTGCATGCCATCTACTGGATGGAATCAGAAGTGCTCATCTGTGTGGCATAGGTACTACACTGCTGACAGCTGATGGAGACTCTCCTTTAGCTCAAGTGGCAGGGGCCTGTGATTTCGAGCAGGGAGAGCTGAGTTCTGTGCATGCTGCTGCTGCGAAGCTCTGTAGCACACTGCAGAGGGACAGTTTGTTTGGAGGTTTGTTACAATAGCTCAGAGATTCCCTCCTGCTGGCAGCCCCAAGACAACCTACTGTCCGCAAATCCTGACACCCTCCCAGCACAGCTCCATGGAAATGCAGCCACCTCTAAGGTGGTGGCCTTGCAACACAGCACAGCCGCTGTGTGAGGGGAAATCTCAGCCGAAGGCAAACTCCAGCCTGTCAGGGAAATGCCTTGGACTCTTTAATGGGAAGACAGGGCAGACAGAACCTGGGCTTACAGTTCCACACCTAATAAACGGCCTGGCCCATGGGTTAGCTCCTTCTGATGGGGAACAAAGCGCTCCCAGGATTTGACCCTCTGGCTCTGGGGAATCTCAGTCACCCACCTTCTGGTTGTATCCCAACGCTGTCCCCTCCGGTGCGGGCCCTCAGCAGGTAAATAGCACTGCCCCGTGACTCTATTCTGCAGCCACGCAGTGCAGAAGGGCTGATGTGGAACTTGTAATTACAGCCCCTCCTGCCTGGGTGCTGACCTGAGGACCACCCACCCGGATCCCTCCCCCTATACACAGCTACTGGGCCAATGGGCACCCTGCGCACTCCCATTGATTCAGTGGGGTTTCCTGGTGAGTGAATCAGAGCAAAAGGTGGCTGCCAGTGTGTCCAGCCCTGCTCAGACTTTATTCACTGGGGTGCTGGGAGCCTGCCTGGAACCCAGGGTCCCCCTTTCACGTGTATTAAATGGAGGAAGTTTGCAGCCACCCTTGTTCCTAGCGAGGGCCAGCTATGTTCCAGCTGGGGAAACTCAGAGCCTTCTCTCAGTGCCTGGAGATACTACTGTCCAGGAATCCTGCCTGTGGGTCCTCGCGCTGCCCCTAGGATGGGTCAGTGTAATGGCCTGTGCGGCCCAAACCGCTGAGACCCCCAGCTGGATCTGCACCCTGCGAGCTCAGGGAGAGGAAGCTCAAGGAGGCCAGGGCTGGAAAGGAGTGGTACAAATATTGGGCCGATATTGTCCTGGTCCCTGGGTTGAGCCCGGCCCTGTTGAATCACCACCCTTGACCACCAGAGTCATTACAAGAGATTCCAGGGCAGCCATAGGCTGGTCCCGCACAACTGAGGCCGGGAGGCTGCCCTGGATGAGTGTCTGTGAGGGAGCAGCCGGAGGCTCCTGAATCCCATCTGCCCCAGCTCGGAGCAGCCACTTCTCTTGTAACATGTCAGCAGCCCTTTGGTCACTAAATAACCTCCTGGAGCTCACAGAATTGTAGGATTGAAAGGGACCTCAAGAGGTCATCCAGTCCAGTGCCCTGCACTCAGGACAGGACTAAGTATTATCTAGACCATCTGTAACCCTCAAAAGACATGTGGGGAGATAATGTTTGTGTTTTTACATATGTATGAGTAGGGTCGCCAATGTAATCAACAGTCCCTATCTATGCTGTATTCTAATAATTCAGAGGTCAAAAGAACATCCTAGCATTTAAATGAATTGTAAACACGGGATATCGGTATTCGTCTCTCTTTGAAATGTATAGCAAATAATCTGTGAATGGTGGAGGAACAAGCAAATTGCCTTATGTTAATTCTATAGATAAGTACCGGTGATGGACCTCCTCCAAAGTCATCCTAATTAACTTTTGAACTCCCACCTTGTCAAAAAACATGTAATTATATAAAAAGAAAAGGAGTACTTGTGGCACCTTAGAGACTAACCAATTTATTTGAGAGCTTTCGTGAGCTACAGCTCACTTCATGCTCAAATAAATTGGTTAGTCTCTAAGGTGCCACAAGTACTCCTTTTCTTTTTGCGAAAACAGACTAACACGGCTGTTACTCTGAAACCTGTAATTATATAACAGATCCTTGGGTCCTGATTCTGTCAGCTTAGGCTTCATCGGGGGAAATTTGAGTCGCAAGACTGGGGTCCCAGTTATGCTGGTATGCCCTGAATATGAGATTTGGACATTGGACTATAACCTATGAACTATTTCTGAAAGAACTCTTTGCAACTACAAAGCTCACCATCTCTGCTACAAGAAAAGGAGTACTTGTGGCACCTTAGAGACTAACCAATTTATTTGAGCATGAGCTTTCATGAGCTACAGCTCACTTCATCGGATGCTCAAATAAATTGGTTAGTCTCTAAGGTGCCACACGTACTCCTTTTCTTTTTGCGAATACAGACTAACACGGCTGTTACTCTGAAACATCTCTGCTACGAATCTGAACCTCAATGAATTGAACTCATGTCTGTATGTATACTGATCTTTTAACCATACTCTCTCTCTCTTGTTTTTTAATAAAGTTTAGTTTCGTTAATAAGAATTGCATGAGGCGCATATTTGGGTAAGATCTGAAACATTTGTTAACCTGGGAGGTGACATGTCCGATCCTTTGGGACTGGGAGAACCTTTTCTTTTATATGATGAAATAAGATTTACAGAAATTTTCATCATATTTGATGTGGGTGTGACGAAGTGGGACTGTTCTTAATGTTTCCTCTGAATAGTGTGGGGGTGCCTCAGTTTCCCCTAGGCAGTTCTTAAGTATCTAGGTAGTGGGGTAAGGGTGTATGATCATTGCAGAGCCCTAGAGGGCAGGTGTGTGCAGGGGTCTGGACACAGAGAATGGCCAACACCCTGTTTCCTGGCAACTGATGGCCTGGGCCCTTCCCCCCTGCAAGGTGAGAGCTAAAGGGTTGGAGAACAAAGGAATCAGGTGACCTCCTGGCCTGGGGAAAGGAACAAAGCCCAGGGGAGGAGGGGCTGGAGGGAGTTTCAGTTTGGGGCTGGCTGGAGACATGGAGTGAAGGGCAGACGTGGTTGTCTGGCTCACTGCCTAAAATGGACCCAGCTGAGGGGTCCTGTTCTCTGCACCTACAAGCTCTGTGTTAGACCATGTTCCTGTCGTCTAATAAACCTCTGTTTTACTGGCTGGCTGAGAGTCACGTCTGACGCGAAGTTGGGGTGCAGGACCCTCTGGCTTCCCCAGGAGCCCCGCCTGAGCGGACTCGCTGTGGGAAGCGCACAGAGGGGCAGAGGATGCTGAATGCTCCAAGGTCAGACCCAGGAAGGTGGAAGCTGTGTCCTGAAGACAGGCTGCTCACAGGAAGGCGACCACCCCAGAATCCTGACTGGCTTCATGGGGAGCAGTTCCAAAGCATCGCCCAGGGACTCCGTGACAGTGGGTACCTGGATGGAGGCCTGAGGTTGGATCATTTTAAGGGAACTATGTTGTCTGGACTTCTGAGTAACCAGTGAGGTAATAAAGAAGCTGTTTTATCTAGCTTGGTAAATCTAAGTATGGGAATGTACACCAGCTTTATGGGGTCTGTCTGCCCCATTCTTTGCAGTTCACCCTAACTGAGTGACCATAGCTAGCTCCCCACTAGGACCCCAGTCACACCGTCCCTGACGGGTGTTTGTCTAACCTGCTCTTAAAAATCTCCAATAACGGAGATTCCACAACCTCCCTGGGCAATTTATTCCAGTGCTTAACCCCCCTGACAGTTAAGAAGTTTTTCCTAATGTCCAACCTAAACCACCCTGGCTGCAGTTTAAGCCCATTGCTTCTTGTCCTATCCTCAGAGGACAAGGAGAACAATTTTTCTCCCTCCTCTTTGTAACACCCTTTTACGTATTCATGCTTGGCCTGAGCAGGTCCGAAGGGGTCATAGTCTGCCATCGCCACACCGAGTGTGAAGAGATGCTTTAGGGGGTGCCCAGCATGGGGTGACCAGCGAGCAGCCCAGCTGATACAGAACCGAAGTGACTGCACTCAGCGTGAGGGCAAGGGGAGCACAGGGATCCTAGCTGGGGCACTGCCTGCTGCTCAGAGAAGGTCTATCACACTCGGTGCATCCTGGCATTGGCAACAAGGGCGTCTGCCCTTGCCTCAGGGTTCCAGCACAAACTGCCCTTTGCCCTGCGGCATGGATTCCTGCCCGTCCCTGCGCTCACCAGGCGGGGCCTTCGCGTGGGGCGAGGCTGATCTTTAATAACAGAGGACAAGCAGATCAGGTTTCCGGGTGCGTGAGCCGGCCCTTTACAGGCAGCTTCCAGGAGTCTGCCCTCCCCGCATCCCCCCCACATGGCAGGAGCACCGGAGAGGACAGCGACCTTGCCGAGGCTAAGGTCAGCCGCATGCACGCACAGGGTTCAGCACAACACAACTCGCTGGGTCCATGGAGATGCAGAGGGCAGGCTCAGCGTCCGCTTCCCTCCAGAGGTCGTGGGGGAGCAGATATAGCGCTCTGTGCCTCCCCAGGGAGAAAGGAGCGTCCCGCTTTGGGGTTCAGCTGGAGAAAAAGGACTAACAGTCTCTTCCCGCAGGATGCAGACACCTTCTGCAGTGAGGCACAGACTGGGAGATACCTATCAGGCGGGCACAGGAGAGCCCTGGGGGCAGGGATGGGGGACTGGTCCACATCAGAGGGAGCCCCATGGGGGAGCAGGGAGCCCTAGGGATAAGGCTAGGGGATTGGTCCATGTTAGAGGGAGCCCCATGTGGGGGTAAGGTCAGGGACTGGTTATTAGAAGGAGCCCCACGGCGGGTAAGGCTGGGGGATTGGTCCCTCGTTAGAGGGAGCCCCACGGTGGGGAGGGAAGGTCAGGGACTAGTCCCCATTAGAGGGAGCCCCACGGGGGGGGGGAGGGGGAAGACAGGGACTGGTCCCCGTTAGAGGGAGCCCCACAAGGGGTAAGGCTGGGGGACTGGTCCATGTTAGAGGTAGCCCCACGGGGGTATGTGGGGAAGGACAGGGACTGGTTCCTGTTAGAGGGAGCCTCCCCACGGGGGTGTGTGGGGAAGGACAGGGACTGGTCCCTGTTAGAGGGAGCCTCACGGGGTGGAGGGTGGAAGGACAGGGACTGGTCCCCATTAGAGGAAGCCCCACGAGAGGTAAGACTGGGGGATTGGTCCATGTTAGAGGGAGCCCCACGGAGGGGGGGAAGGGAAGGACAGGGACTGGTCCCCTTTAGAGGGAGCACCATGGGTGGTAAGGCTGGGGGATTGGTCCATGTTAGAGGGAGCCCCACAGGGGGGTAACACTGTGGTCCATGTTAGAGGCAGCCCCACGGGGGGAGGGGGAAGGACAGGGACTGGTCCCCACTAGAGGGAGCCCCATGAGGGGTAAGGCTGGGGGATTGGTCCCCGTTAGAGGGAGCCCCACGGGGGTGGGGGAAGGACAGGGACTGGTCCCCGTTAGAGGGAGCACCATGGTTAGAGGGAGCACCATGGGCGGTAAGGCTGGGGGATTGGTCCCCGTTAGAGGGAGCCCCACAGGGGGGAGGGCAAGGACAGGGACTGGTCCCCATTAGAGGGAGCCCCACGGGCGGGGGAAGGAGAGGGACTGGTCCTGAGCCCCAAGAGGCAGTGCTGGAAGCTGAGCTGAGTGACTGGGACAGGGAAGTGAGGTCCTACTAGGAGAGGCAGGTGCCCGTCCCAGTGCCGAGCTCCCCAGCAGCAGCCACCAAAAGGGTCCTGCTGGGAATGTCCGTGGGAGCTGGGCCCGATCCCCATCTCCTGGTTCCTCGCCTTGTCTCAGAGTGCGGCGCCGGCTCTGGGTCGGTTGCAGGAGCCTGAGTCGCAGCTGCAGCTTCCTCTTGGCTCGTGCTGGGGTGCGGGGCAGGGGGATGTTACACAGGAGCAACGTAATTGCCTGGGAAGGTGCCGAATTTCTGGGTTCTCCTGGACACACCTGGGGGTGGGAAGACACAGGGAGGGCCGTGAGGGAGGGGTCTGAGGCTGCCCTGCGGGAGCAACTCACCTCCTTCCAACACCACCCTCCCCCCCATGGCCAGTCCTGCACCATCCCCTTCGGCGCCCCCGCTGCGAGAGGCTGGGACTGGAGTCACTGGGAGTTCCTGTCCTGCTCCCCCCAGCACTCCCATGGGTAGCATCTCCCCTCCTCCCTCCAGCCGGCAAACGTACCCACAAACCAGCCGTCGTCACACTGCTGCATGACGTCCACCCGGTCCCCTTCGTGCAGCTCCAGCTCGTCCTCGTTCTGGGGTCTGTACTGATAAATGGCCCGGAACCTGCAAGACCCCGTCAGCCCGTGAGACCCTGCTCCCACCTGCACTGGCTTGGCCCGGCGTGTGCTAGGAACCGAGCCAGGCCCACTGAGGCAGCAGAGCCCTCTCCCTCCCGCCAGCGGCTCCCGCGCTGCATCGACAGAGACAGGCATGTTGGGGGCACTCAGCCTGGGGGTCTGCATGTGGGGGAGGACCTGGTACAGCCGCCAGCAGCATCCGCTGGTCGCAGTTCACTGAGCGAGCGGCTCTGAAAAGGCCCTTGTTTGGGGTAACAATTCGGACACTGTCCCAGCCCAGCACCTCCGTGGGGTGTCTGCAGCCAGCCCTCGGCACAGGTCACTTCCCCGGTCCGGCTTGGCTGGCTTCCAAAAGGAGTAGGGGGTCCCTGCTCCTCTGCGCCCCTCACCGAGACGGAGAAGCCAGCGATCCGGCTGCACTTACGGGGTCCACTGTATGCTGGAGCCGTTGTCAGACGGGGGGGCCTTGGGGAGGTGCCCAGCACTGCCCAGGTGGCAGCCTGCAGGTACCGAGGCTTCACGGGCGGAGCTCTGCAAGGGAGACGGAAGAGTTTGGTGCGCTGGACAACAGCGAGCAGCACCGGGAGAGGGGGCCAGAGGTGGAGGGGATGGGCACTCCTACTGCGTCACTGGGGAAATTAGCCCCGTGGTGTGGAGAAGGGAGGGAGAGAGAGAGCCCGGAGGACAGATGCTGACCCGCACGCATGGGGGGCTACAGGGGTGGGTGATTGGACTCCAGGGGCGCGTGCAGGTTCACCAGCTGTCCTGGGACAGCTGCAGAGTCTGCACTGGAGGGAGCTGGGGTCCTTGTGCTGCAGGCTGGGCAGGACAGGGCAGGACGACCTGGGGAAGGAGGGGCTGAAGGAGAAGCGTGACTGTCTCACCTGCCCAAGGAGCGAGGAGGGCGCTGCAGTGGGTGGACTCTCCTGTGGCCGGGAAGGGGCCGGAGGCTGCGGGCTCAGACTCAGGGGGGAGAGCAAGGCGGTGCTGGGGGCCAAATGGGGGCTCTGGGGCCCCTGGAGGAGGCTGGACGAGACTCCGGCATGCTGCAGTTTGGGGGAGGCAGGGAAGGTGAAGCCAAAATGGCGCGGCGAGGACGACAGGGTGCCCCCCTCCATGCCGCGCCGTTGGGCAGTGGGAGAGGCTGCCAGGAAGGAGGATGAGGGATCGGAACGCTGGCTACCAGGCGAGTGCAGCTGGGCCGGTGAGCCTGCGTGAGCCAGCAGCCTTGGGGAGGCAGGGGCAGTCAAGTTTGGGGAGGAGGGGAACTCCTCTGAGGCCTTGACCCGTGGCTCCTTCACCACCTGCACGTAGTTGGCCGGGAAGATGCCCTGGCGGCTGGTGCCGGAGATCCGTCCCTCATACCAGTTCTCATCCACCTTGCGGACCAGGCAGATGCGCTCGCCCTGTGGATGGAGAGAGGGGCGAGGTTAGGAGCCCCCGGGATGGGGACATGGGCCCCTGAGGCTTCCTGCCTTTCCAGAACAGACCAGCCCACCCTGGTTCTCTTATCTCCTGCTCCAGCAGGTCCATCCGGCCGCACCAACAGCCCAGCCAGTCTGGTTTCCTGCCCCCTCTAGCCCCACTGGTCTGTCCAGTCATGCAATGTCCAGTCCAGCTGGCTGCGCAGTGCTGTCCCATGGAGGGGAGTGCTGCTGGGGTGGTGCAGCTCGGCCCCTGGAGCATGCGGCCTGAGGGTGATGCACAGCGACATGGCTCTTTGCAAGTGGATTCAGCACTGAGGAAGGGCTCTGGACAAGCCACTGTGGAGACCGACACCTTCTGAGCACTTACAGAACAGGTTCAGGCCAAGCGCACCTGATGCTAACCTCTGAGGATAGGACAAGACGCAATGGGCTTAACTTGCAGCCAGGGCAGTTTAGGTTGCACATGAGGAAAAAATTCCCAGCTGTCAGGGGGGTGAAGCACTGGAATAAATTGCCCAGGGAGACTGTGGAATCTCCATCATTGGGGATTTTTAAGAGCAGGTTGGACAAACACCTGTCAGGGATGGTCTAGATAATACTTAGTCCTGCCATGAGTGCGGGGGACTGGACTAGACGACCTCTCAAGGTCCCTTCCAGTCCTAGGATTCTATGATGCGCCACCACCCCACACATGCCGCATCCCCAGCTCAGTCCCAGGAGGGACCAGTGCAGAGAACGACACTGCAGGGGCAGCCAGGGGACAGAGGGGTTAGCCCGCTTCACAGAGGCTGGGTTCCTCTCCACCACACCCCGTCAGGGGCGATTCCCTGAGGCTGCCAGCTACAGGGCCAGGCACTGGTTTGAGACCCAGCAACAGGCCACTGGACAGCTGTCAGGAGGGAATGACTTTTGGTCATTACCAGGCACTGAACTGTGACCTGAAGGTAACAGCTTCTGCAATAAGCTTCCTCGTGACCGTTCTGTGCTCACCGCGCCCAGCACCCCTACCAGGCGGGCTCTGTACCTTGCGGAAGGACAGCTCCACCACCAGGTCCCCTTTGAAGTTGTACTGGGCCAGGGCCTCTCCATACTCCAGCACCTGGATGGTGGGTTGCTTGATGGGCTTGGGCACTTCGGTGGGAGGCAGGATCTGTTTGGGAGAGACAGGGAGCAGGGTAAGCGGAGCAAGGCAGCAGCTGGTGGGCAGCTGTCTGTCCGGAGCACCCCATCCAGCCCTTGCCTCCTGCTGGGGTGGGGCATGTTCCATTTCAAGACCCCCAGGTGTAGGGGAACGGGGTTAACCCTTTCAGTGCTGCTGGCTCTCTCCCTGTACCCTGCGATCAGCCAGTCATGCCAATGGGATATTAGGGAACACCTGGTCTATTCTAGCTCCGCAGGCTCGGCACATCCAGCCTGTTCAGCAGCAGCAGAGAGAAGGTCTAGGCTGTGCTTGGGAGGAGGGAGCTGTCGGGTCTGGGATCGCTCGGTCCCCACTGGGAGGCAGCTGGTCCTGCCAGGGTTTCCGCTGTCCTGGTGTCTGGGTTACCTTGGGGCTGCGGGAGGGGTTGGAAGAGGGTGTTGATGGCTGCCCATGTCCCGGTGCAGGCGTAACACCAGCATTGGCCACTAGAGGGCACGTCTCTATTACTCCCTGCACCAGGGCCAAGAGCTGAATGAGAACACTGTCCAGGGAGCAGCTTGCCAGCCTCGATGCCAGGCTGACGCCGAGCCGTCAGCGCCCAGGGCAATGGGAGAGCTGGGCACGTCTGTCCCCCTCTCCACGAGAGTTGGGGACCCGCCCTGGGCATGCGCCCCTCCAGCCAGGCTTGCAATCATGTCAGCAGCAGCCCCGTCCTTACCTCCACGTAGTTGGAGGGGAATATGCCCACCCTCCCATAGTGCTCTCCTTCCAGCCAGTTCCTGTCCACCTCCTTGTGGATATAGACGATGTCCCCCTTCTGCATGGTCAGCTCCCTGAAAGGTCAAGGCCTAGCGTCACGGCCCACAGGCCCTTCCCGCGGGCTGGCGCCTGCCCCCTCCAGCCAGGAGCTCCCTCGCCCCGAGACACACCCGCGGGGCCATCCCCGCCTGTGACTCCTGATGCGGGGCTGAGTCCTGCCTCCCTGCCATCAGCAGGGACACACCTCAACCCCTGGCTGTAGGGAGTTCTCTTGCTGCTGACCCAGTCCCGCAGGATGCCCACTTTGCAAGGGGCCATCCCCCCACTTCTCCAGACAGTGGAGCCTGAGGCTGAGCCAGGCGTTAAGTTCACCCTTCAGGACGTGCCAGCCCCACTCTGGTCCATAATCGCTCCCCTGGGAAGACTTCATTTCCACGCATTCTTCTCTGGTGAGGTTAGATCCAGCGAGGGGGAAGTCGGCACCCTCTTCCCGGCCTGCCCCAGCTACTCTCCTATCTCTGCAGGAGCAGCCAGGGGACAGAGGGGCTAGCCTGCATCGCATAGGCCAGGTCCCTCTCCACCACTCCCCGCCAGAGACGATTCCCTGAGGATTCAAACTGACCAACTAAATCCCCCCAGGAGAGGGAGAAAATACAGGTCAATTCCACAGCTGGCACAGTGGCTGGGTCCACCAGGACAGAGGGGGATGGCTACACTGATAGGAACAGACCCGCTCAGGGGATCTCGGGTCTGGAAACAACAAAGATCCACCAGGTGCCACTTACTTTGGGGACTCAGCCTGGAAGTCAAACTTGACGCGAGCAGCTTTCATCTGGGGTGGGGGAGAGAAAGAGTTAAAGAGGGTGAAAACAAATCAGATCACAGCCAGAGTCCTGGGGTCCCAGGAAGATCCTGGTCTCAGGCCCTCAGGCAAGTCCAGTCCCTAGAACCCAGCCTCCTACCCTGTAGTCACTAGTTCCTGAGGGAGACCCAGAAGCCACCCACTGCTTGGTCACTTCTCCCAGTGCTCCTGGGTCCCCTGCAGAGATGCCAGCCCCAGTCACTGGCTAATTCCTCTCTCACATACACAGACCGGAGGCAGTCTCCCTTGTCTAGGCCCCCTAGCCCTGGAGCTGGCTTGGTAGCACCTATGGTTACTCGGCACCACGGCAATCCCCAGAACCAATGACGGATGCCAGGCCCGCGCGAGCTGGATGGAAAGTGACCTGCTGCCCCACCAGGTGCAGACACACCGGCAAGCTTTCTCCTATGTCTCGCCAACCCAGTGTCCCAGCTCTGTCAGCTGCGAGTGACAGACGTTCCCAAGTGAAAAGGCCATGCCTCACCTTCTTGTCCTCTCTCTTCACTGGTCCATCCACCGCCTCTATGGACTCACTCCCATCAGCCCAGGGGCTTTTCCCAGGGTGGCCTGGGGGATCTGCAGAGAATCATGAAACAGGGAGATGAGTACGTCACCCTCTGGTGGGACACTCACAGCTCTCCTGACAGCCCCCGTGGCTGAGGAAGGCGGGTGTTACGAGGAGACACCCAGCACTGTTCCAATACCAGGGATTGCTCTGAATCTGAAGAGACAAGGTGCCGGTGGAGCTGCCTTTCCCACCCATATCCAGCCACCGGCATGGGAGGGCACCGCACGGCTGAGACGGAAGGACCAGGGCAGCATAGTCCGGTGGCTGGGAGTCAAGAGACCTGGTTCTCGTCCCAGCTCTGCCACGAACTTGGACGAGCTGCTTCCTCTCTCTCTGGAAGCTGAGGACGATCATTCTCACCCATCCCTCCAGTCTCCAGCCCCCCTAGCTCATCTCAGATCTCAACGCGTTTCACACAGGAGGTCAGTATCATTAGCCCCATTTTACCCTGAAACCAAGGCAGAGTGGAGAAGTGACTTGCCTGAGGTCACCCAACAGACTGAACCCAGGAACTGAACCCAGGTTTTCTGAGCTCCAGTCCAGTGCTCTATCCACCTATACTGCCTATTAACATTCTTCTGACAGTTCACAGCCACACAGACTCCTTTGCATCTACCAAAATAGACTCAAATAAGCAAATTTCTTAATTTCTGCCAATCCAGCTGCTCCCCAGTGAACATGACCAGAGCTCTGCTACTGTCTACACCAGCCAGTGTCCAAATTACTGGCTCTCTCTCTGTGACACCATCCACCCTTAGGCCATGCGTGTGGAGCAGCACAACAGGCCCAGAGCCAGGGTTTGGGCTGGGCCAGGAGACAGCTGTGCACTCACAAGCTGCTGCCTTGGTCCCCAGAATCTCCACTTTCATTGTAAAAAAAGGAGTATGGTTTTGTGGTTGGGAAGAAAACCTTGAAAACTTGAACCACGCGCAGGTAATGCAGTGATATCTGCCTGAGTCTGCAGAGAGCCTGAAACAATCACTCTGAGATGGGCGAACTGCCCCATTCATCGCAGAGCGGGTTAGCTCGGATGCCATCAGTGTCACTTAAGTGTCAGCAGAGTTACTTAGGTCACTACTCCAGTGGGCAGAGCTTGGTTTTTGGGTGGAGCTTGGAAGAGTACAGCTACCTTCCCCCCCACCCCAAAACCCAGCTCAAAGGGAGGAGCCCTTAGATGGCTGGGTTGAGGACATGGGCAGCTGGGAAGCCACTGGGGTGCAGAGGGGTGGATGAGACCAGTGCATGTAGGGTGTTGCACACATGGTCTGACCACAGGTGAGCCAGAGGGGGAGGCTGGGTGGGAGAAAGAGGAAGGGGAAAGGCAGGTGTCAAGGCAGTATTCAAAGAGGGGGGAATGGCTCCATGGTTTGCAGGGGGGATTCCCAGCAGACAGAACAGCACGAGTGAAGGAGAGATTGGAGAACGCTAGAGTGGAGGCATGAGCGGCAGCGAGGGTCTGGGGGCAGAGGGGTACAGCTCCTCGGAAGACATGCCTGTGTGCAGAGATCCTCACCTTTCCTGAGGGGAGACCTGCTCCAATTGCTCGTGGCCAGGCCCAGGCCCCCTCTCTCCATGCTGGGGCTGGCAGGTGGGCGGTGGTGGGCAGTGGGGGGGCTCTGCCCCGAGGCAGGATGGGAACGGCAGGCAGACGGCGGGCTGCTGGAGCAGGAGCAGAGAGTCAGTCAGAGAGACTATGGGCCTCTGTGGATAACCAGGCCCAAAACCTCAGGGCGCCCCTGCCCGATCCCAAGAGGAAATCAAGGGCTAGTGACCCATAGGGAGTGATTATCTGCCGGGATGTGCACCCCCCACGACACTCACAGACACGCACACCCCATGCAGCGACACACAGACCCTGCATGCCCAGACAGCCCCCCTGCAGACCGATGCCAGGCCTTCGGGAACAGCTAGATCCTCCTATTCCAAGGGCCTAGTGGTGGTTGGCTTGGGAGTACAAGGGGGTGTAACATAAGCAGGGTGCTGACAGCATGGCGTCCCCCCCCCCCCCCCCGCAGCAGGGGTGGGTTCCTGGGGCAGAAGCGGGGTAACTGGGGCTCCAGTCTGGGAAGGGAGAGAGCTACCAGGCAGCCTACTGCAGAGTGTGCCCCCAGCCCAGCCGGGGGCTGGTTCCAACAGGATGCCAGGTCACAGACGCCACCCACCGGCATTACTTCACCAGTGCAGAGCGGTGGCCAGGAGCAGCTGACCCGGGGTGTGTCTCTGATGGGTCCCACCTCCACTGCCCATGGAAAACAAACCAGCCCCATTGCTGGAGCCGCCCAGGGGGAGTCTCTGAGCAGCCGGCCCAGCCCAACCTGGCTGCCAGGCAACCCGTGACACAGCCCCCACTCTCAGCCTGCTTCCCCTCCTCCCTCCATGGCCCCAAAAGAGCCAGAACCCTGCTCCCACCCAGAGAGCCAACCCCTCCCTACATCTCACCCACAGCCAAACCAGGAGAAAGCTGGGGGTCAGGACACCTAGGTTCTGTTCAATGCTCTGGGAGCAGGGTGGGGTCTAGTGGATTAGGGTGGGGGGCTAGGGGGTCAGGATTCCTGGGTTCTCTTCGAACCTCCAGGAGCAGGGTGGGGAGCTCAGGGCCCGGACTTCTGGGTTCTAGTTCCAGCTGGGGGAAGGGAACGCCAGGAATCCGGGTTCTTGCCTTGCAGCTGCCCTGCCACTTCCCTTCCTTCTCTTTGCCCCTGCAGGCCATTCCCCTGGCCAGGTCCCGGCATGTCCTGCCCCCCTCAGCCAGAGTGGGTACGCGAAGTTTGCCTCCTACCCTGGCAGCCAGGCGGGTAGCGCTGGTTCCTCCCTTCCCTGTACACCACGGCAGGAACTGAGACAGCAGCAGCAGCAAGGAGTTGGCAGGCTACAGCCACTTGGCTAAAGTTTAACTTTGAATTCTTAAAGGAGCAGCACCACTTTCCCAGGCACTTGAATGATGCTGAGGGAAAACAAGTGGGACTCCGGAGAGGGTGCATGGCAGAGCAGGACACCTGGCGGATGGTGGCCACCCTGCCCTATGCCCCCCTTGTCCAAAGACTTAGACAGGGAGTGGACTTTCCTCGAGACTTACTCCCTGCCCTCCTCCCCGGGAGGCCCCTATGGATCCACTGCAGCCCCCAGGAAGGAAAGCAAAGGCCTGGCTTCTTGCAGGGCCTACCCGCCCATTGTTTATGGTAGGACCTACAAGTGGAGTGTTTGTTTTTGATTCCTGTGGCTGCAGGGACAGACTCTGAGGCTTCTGGGGAAAGTTTCCTGGGAATTCTGCTTAACCCCTTGTAGGCACTGCCCTTGTGACTGATGGTGAGAGAGGGAGGGGAACCGCCCTGGATTCTGATCACGCTGAAAGAATGTGATGATCTGCTCCAAAATGAAAGTGCATGGAAAGAGCACAGACCCCAGGCTCTGATCTCAGGTCACGCCTATGCTGGGAAACATCTGCGTTGCTGTGGGGTGGGACCTGGCAGAGATCAATGTGAACTAAGCCGGCTGGCTGGAAAATCCCCGGAACAGGGGCATGCGACCCGGGAAAGGCACCTGGCTGGGAGCTGCAGCCAGGGAGCAGCAGGCTGCCCAGGCAGCAGGGTGTTCGAAGGCGTGTGCTCACCCAGGCGCACCCTGGCATAGAGGCCCGCACGGCCCCTTGAGGCCGGCTGCTAGTTGCCACCAATCCTCTGGTCCTCCAATCCCTTCCCAAGTACCCCCGCTGTACCCCCTGTACCCTGTACCCCTGCTGCCCAGAACAAGCGGTTCCGAGGAGCCCTAACTCTTGATGCTTAACTTATGAGCAAGGGGCTCTTCTTTCCTTCCACTCTTCTGCTGTCACACCCTTCCTTCCTCTCTCTCTGCCTCGCTCGCTCATCCCTTCAGCTCTCCCTCGCTCCCCCCTTTTCTGCACCTCTCGTAATCCGCTCTGAGCTAACCAGCCCCAGGCTGCTGGGCGGACCGAGCTGCTTGCGGGATGACGCCAGCTAACCAAAGGCTGCCGCACCTGGGCGGGGGCACCCAGCATGCCAGCCCCAATGCCCCACTTTACCTGGCTGTACTCACCGGGCGGCAGAGTCCAGGCAAGGGGAGCAAGCGCAGGGAGCAGCCGAGGAAGTCTGCAGGGAGAGACAGCGAGAGAAGGGGGGAAAGAGAAAATTAATCATCCAAGAGGCTGTCTTGTGCGGGAAGCTGGGATCTAAGTCCTGGCAGAGAGGAGCCAATAAGGAGCCAGCAGGGAGAACTGGCCCATCCGGCAGGGAGGGAGAGCCAGCCAGTGGGGCCAGAGCAGGGTCCTAGAGTCCAGCATCTCTGAGGGGGAGAGGCCGGGGGTCTTGGGGCCAAGGCCTCTGCAGAGCCAGGGGGACAACTGCAAGGGAGGCAGGCAGACAGAGGGCCAGGGGCTCAGGGCCATGGAGATAGAGGGAGGCAGAGAGATGGACAGACAGGCAGGGAGGGACAGAGGTGTGTCCTGTAAGCTCCCAAGCTGCCATCCAAACCCAGGGTTTGTCAGGGCGAATGAGGGATCTGGGACCGATTCTTTTTTTTGGGGTCGGGGGCAGAGGGAGGGCAAGGCTGGCAGATGGACGGAGGACAGACGGACAGTGCCTTGACGCTATGGTGACGGTGTGTTAGAACTATGACAGGTGGATAAAGGAAGAGTGTATCTGGGGATAGGTGATAGATTAGATTAGACAGAGAATTGCCTACGGGGGCGGGCAGGTGTTACAAAATAGCTAGACAGACCCTGCCTTTGGGGGCAGAAGGGAGGGAGAGCAGCGTGAGTCCAGAGGCAGAGCCGGGTACCCCGCATGGCTATTGGCAGAGAGGGCTGGGCAGCGCCTGGCCTGGACGAGGCTTTGACACCGCTACCCGCAGAGTGCCCGGACTCTTGCTGGGGATTAGCTCAGCCAATTCAGGCCCATGCGACCTGCGCACCCCGGTGGCGGGGTCTGTAAGAGCTTCCCCTACCCTCGGTCCTGGGCTACCCTGGTGCTGCCCGCCTGTCCCAGCCAGCGAGCAGAGCTGCTGGCAACGCCTCCACTGGGCACAGGGTCAATGCCAAGCGACTGATTCCTGAGGAGAGTGAAGGTGTGTGAGCGTGTGGACCCCCCTCCCTGTCCCCCTGAGCCAGCCAGCCCCGCAACCTGGGGCTGGATTAGAGTCAGTGCCCCCTGAGGTGGGGAGAGGCCCTGTATCCCTGCGACCCAAGAAGTTCTTAACACCAGCTGTCATGGGGGCCCAGAGGTATATCCTGCTTTTGGTACGTCCACTGTGGTTCACCAAAGACCGTCACGCGAGGTCTCAAAAGAAAGCCAGTGTCCCACTGGCTGCTAACATCCTGGGGAAGGGTATGTACGGATAGTACATCAGGAGCTAGGGCTGAATACGGCCAATATGTCCGTAGAGCGTGGTTCCAGTCCCCAGCAGGAGCTCTGCTCGCGGGAGGTGAGAAACGGACAGCCCTCTGTTGGGATGCAAACTCAGCGCCGTGTGCTGACACGACGGATGTCATTTACACGCGGAGCCAGCACAGAGATGTGAAGTCAAGAGGAAAAACACCCCTCCCTTCACAAACACCAGTCCCTGCTGCTCTGCAGTGATCAGCACAGGCCCCAGGAGGCGCTGGCGAGTCCTGCAGGGTGGGAGAGGTAAGAGGATGTGGACGGCAAAGGGCACCAGCTGAGCCAGCTGGTCAGCAGGAGCTGGAAGCAATAAGCAGGGACAGCTATGCGGAAAGGATTGCCCCCGGGGAGTGGAGGCGGGATACCTTGCAAGGGTGCCGATGTGTCTCCAGGGCTTTCATGTCCTTGTCTAGCTCCTCGCTTAGCTGCTTTAGCTCTCTCTCCAGCAACACCTGGTTGGGGGGAAGATGGAGACAGCGTGTGTCAGGGCCCAGCCAGCACACTGCCCGGTCGCTCTCATGGAGGGGCCGATGCCAGGGTATGACCCTGCCCGGCAGTGCCGGGGTGGTGGTGGCGGGGATGCACTTCGGCATGGTGCCCCAGCGCCAGGACACCGCAAAGCCGCATCGGTACCGCCCTGGCACAGTGTGGCGTTGCCACGGCGACGGGGCGTGGAGGTTCCACGGGGTGAGGATGCCCCGGCGCTGTGGCCCCATGGTGCGGCTCTTTCCCTTTCGGCACCAGAGCCTTTGCTGACCAATTGAAACCTCCGCCTGACCTTGGCGTGGAAGCGGGGGAGGGGAAAAACAAAGCACCATGGAAGCCAGTAAACACAGCTGCAGAACAGCTGTGCGGGGTGGGCTGGGAGTGCACATTGCAGGGGAAGGGTCATCGCTCAGCCACAACCCCCTTCCCCCCTCAGGCCTTTAGCACACGCTCACTGGGCTGCACCCCAGGGCGGAGGGCAGCCCCGGCTTTGCTAGCGCGTGCCCGGCACATGCCCCGGCCGTCACAGCTGCACGGCACTTACCTCGATTGGCTGGGATGGCGGGGGAGGCTCCACAGGAAACGTTGCCAGGGGCTTCTTAGGCTGCAAAAGTCAACGAGTGGGCAGCAGTCAGCAAAGCACCCGCTCTAGCAGGGAGTGGAAGAAGGCGGATCCGCTCCAGCCAGGGAGCGAGGCAGGATTATTCCCTCCCCGGCCCACCCCGGTGGTGCTCCTGCCACTCCCGCTGACTGTTCTCCAGCCACCTCGCTCCCTCCCAGGGTTCCTGCAATGTAAGGTGGGTGGTGAGCCCGCCCTGGGCGTGGGGCAGGGAGCCAGCAGCCCATCTCTAGGAGGGGCTGGTGTGGGGGACGCATCCCTGCGGGGGTTGCCTGCACACTGAGCGAGGCCAGCGGGGTGTCACGGGGGGCTGGACTCAGATCCCATGGAACAAGCCTACAGGTGAGGGGAGCCAGGCACTCCAAAGGACCCCTTCAGCGTCCACAGAGAGGGGGATTGGGTTTGGTTCAGGGGGCTGCAGGGAAAGTCCCTTGCAGAGGGAAGACACTGATGGGACATAGCAGGAGATGGGGTAGGAAGCGGGGGGTAGAGGGACACTGGGGGACCTGAGATAGCGGCAAGCAGCCCTCTCAATCCCACAGCCCCCATAGCAGCTTGGGGGCGAGGGGGAAGAGCACCAGGAGGCTCTTACCAGGCTCCCTGTCTCCAGCTCCTTCAGAAATTGGTACCAGCTGTCAGCACTTCCCGCCAGGGGCTCTGCAGCCTGCAGTTGGGACAGACAGAGCCACACGAGCACATTCCTACGTCAGGCCCCTGCCAGCACTCCCGGAGCCGCAGCCTGGGGATCTCGCCCTGCACAGGAGCCAGGCACATGGCAGGGTCTCCCGTAGCCTCCCATGCACACACACGAGTGATAGCGTCCAGCAATGCATGGGCATGCAGCGCGGCACGCCAAGCACATGACATAGTCCCCCGGCAGCCTCATGCAGACACGTACACAGACATGCTAAATGTCCTGTGCACACACGTACCCGTCATGCCGGGCCACACTGTCACCCCCCATGCCCACGGAGCCTCAGGCTCTGCTTCCCCGCCTTCCCAGCCAGTGGCACGGAGCACAAGCCGGACTCCAAGTCAGAGATCAGGCGGGACCGGGACACAGTAAGGCAAACAGCCCGCTGCAGCTCTGGGGCCGACCCCTGGAGCCGTGCTGGCACAAGGGGCCGACCCAGGATGGATCCCAAGAGTCTGACAAGATCAGTGCGGCTTTCTCCAGCAGGGAGACACCGCTGCAGCTAGAGGGAGAGCAGCCGGGGCTCCGCTTCCCCGCTCGGGCTGTCCTGAGTCAGTGCAGACCCCCTGGAAAATGCCCCCAGCCCAAGAGCTAGCCAGTATAATGGAGCTAAGGTGTGTGGAGACACGTCTGTGCCAAAGGAAATGCCAAGAGCCCCTTCCCCCCCCCCACAGAACAGGCACGGGGTCGGGGGGTGCTCGGGCAGGGAAGGCTCCCTACTGGATTGGGATGGTCAAAGACTGACGATTTCCCGGGTTCGTAGTTGAAAATGCTCCTGGGCTCCATCGCGGCATCGTTGGCTGCCTCCTGGCCCCTCCTGCAAGGAAAGGGAGTGGGGTGAGTGCAGCTCTGCCCTGCTGCCTAGCTCCCAAGGGCATCCCAAGGCATTTGCAAAGGGCACAGCTACTCCCTTCACCCCTCTCACAACAGGGCTGCACGCCCCCTACCTCCCGATCACGGGCCACACGGAGGGGCAGATGCCCTCCCACCACTCCCTGCAGCACAGAGGCTGTGCTGGGGCACTGCGATCAGCAAGGGGGAGAGCGCCCCCTGCTAAGCCGGCCACCCCACTCCCGATAGCACGGCCCCCCTACTGCTGCACTGGGGCCAGTGCTGACTGCGAGGGGAGAGCGCCCCCTACTGAGCCACCCACCCCTATAACACAACACCCCTAGGGCCATGCTGGGGCATTGGGATCAGCACTGACTCGGAGGAGGGAGTGCCACCCACCCGGCCCCTGGCAGCTCAGCACCCAGGTTCCAGGTGCCCTTACCCCTGGCCTCAAGGCTGGGAGTGTAAAAGGCACTTGAGTGGCTGTTAAGACACCCAGATTTTTCCTTTAACAGCCATCCCATCATTGCAGACCCTTCTGAAGCAGGGGGGCTTTGCCCCATGGCGGCTAAGCTGGGTACCAGGTGGGTGTAATCATGTGGTGGTGGGGGGGGAAGCTCCAACAAACTTCATTTTCCAAGCTGGTGGAGGGTTTGTTTGGAAGGGGAGGAGTCCCTCCCTGCCCTTTGCAGCAGGGACACACCTGTCTGGGCACAAAGAACAGGAAAAGCCTGCATAGATGAGGTGGTATTTCTTTCCACACAGTGCTGTTATCCTGTGGAACACACTGCTGCAGGATGTTGCTGCTATGGCCAGTGGTTTGAAATGGATTCCTCGCTTTATTCAAAGAGACTCCGCACCTGCACCCCTAGCCAGGGTCAGATTAGAAAGGCCCTTGGTCCTCATCCTTCAGGGTACAAGCTGATCAAGAGCCGGGGCCAGAAAGGCATAGAATCAGAGAATCAGAGAATATCAGGGTTGGAAGGTACCTCAGGAGGTCATCTAGTCCAACCCCCTGCTCAAAGCAGGACCGATCCCCGACTAAATCATCCCAGCCAGGGTTTTGTCAAGCCTGACCTTAAAAACATCTAGGGAAGGAGATTCCACCACCTTCCTAGGTAACGCATTCCAGTGTTTCACCACCCTCCTAGTGAAAAAGTTTTTCCTAATATCCAACCTAAATCTCACCCACGGCAACTTGAGACCATTACTCCTTGTTCTGTCATCTGCTACCACTGAGAACAGTCCAGAGCCATCCTCTTTGGAACCCCCTTTCAGGTAGTTGAAAGCAGCTATCAAATCCCCCCTCATTCTTCTCTTCTGCAGGCTAAACAATCCCAGCTCCCTCAGCCTCTCCTCATAAGTCATGTGTTCCAGTCCCCTAATCATTTTTGTTGCCCTCCGCTGGACTTTTTCCAATTTTTCCACATCCTTCTTGTAGTGTGGGGCCCAAAACTGGACACAGTACTCCAGATGAGGCCTCACCGATGTCAAATAGAGGGGAACGATCCCGTCCCTCGATCTGCTGGCAATGCCCCTACTTATACATCCCAAAATGCCCTTGGCTTTCTTGGCAACAAGGGCACACTGTTGACTCATATCCAACTTCTCGTCCACTGTCACCCCTAGGTCCTTTTCTGCAGAACTGCTGCCTAGCCATTCGGTCTCTAGACTGTAGCGGTGCATTGGATTCTTCCGTCCTAAGTGCAGGACTCTGCACTTGTCCTTGTTGAACCTCATCAGATTTCTTTTGGCCCAATCCTCCAATTTGTCTAGGTCCCTCTGTATCCTATCCCTACCCTCCAGCTTATCTACCACTCCTCCCAATTTAGTGTCATCTGCAAACTTGCTGAGGGTGCAATCAACACAATCCTCCAGATCATTTATGAAGATATTGAACAAAACCGGCCCCAGGACCGACCCCTGGGGCACTCCACTTGATACCGGCTGCCAACTAGACATGGAGCCATTGATCACTACCCGTTGAGCCCAACAAACTAGCCAGCTTTCTATCCACCTTATAGTCCATCCAGCCCATACTTCTTTAACTTGCTGGCAAGAATACTGTGGGAGACCGTGTCAAAAGCTTTGCTAAAGTCAAGGAACAACACGTCCACTGCTTTTCCTTCGTCCACAGAGCCAGTTATGTCCTCACAGGAGATGATAATGAACACTGGGGTGGCACAGGAAGGGTTTTGTACTCGTCTCTAAACCATCATGCGTTGGCCACTGTCAGAGGCAGGATAGCTGGCTAGATCGGCCACTGGTCTGTTCCAGCCTGGCACCAGGTTAGATTGCAGAGCTGCCTGGTCAATTATTTGATCTGGCGTGGCAGGAAGTGGGACACTGAACCAATGAGTCCTTGATCTATTCCGGGGCAGGGATACCAGCCTAGAGGCCTGGCTCTTCCCCTCCGCACCTCTGGCTTGCTGCTCCTCCCCACTGGAGAGGTGTGCATGTCCCGTCCCACCAAGCACTCCCACGTCTATACTCACCAGCCCAGGCCATTCTGCAGGTAAGGGGAGCCACTTGGAGCGGGGCCCTTTTGTGCAAGCGCCGGAGGGCGTGGCTCTGGGGGAGACAAACGGGTCAGTGCCCAGTGCGGAAAGGGGTGCGGCGCAGACTCCTGGAGGGCCAGGCAAAGGATTGTGCCCTCCCACAGGGCACCATCCCAGAGCCCAACACTCCACCCCGAGTGTAGAGAACTGAAACACCAGCCACTTGCTCTCTGTGCACAGGGGGCTGCAGGGCCTGGTGAGGGCCTTCCCCTACGAACACCCCAAGCCCTGCTCCCTGTGAACATGGGGGCAGGGACTCGTGAGGGGAGTTGAGATCCCTATGGACACACCAACCCCTGTTTTCTATGAACAGGGGGGCAGGAAGCTGTGGTCCCTAGGAAGGCCCCAAGCCCTGCTCTCTATGAACAGTGGTTGCAGAGAGGGGTGAGGGGATCCCCAGGCCCTGTTCTCTGTCCCGATGTTAAAGGACTTGATACTTCCCAGCCCCAGCGAGCAGGTTGTGATGCTTACCCACGCAGTGGTGGAAATCCCAGTCCAGCTGCGGTTCTGGAAGAGGAGGGAGATTGGTGTGAGCAGGTTCCCGGATGGGGCAACGTCTGGTGTGGCACACGCTGGGGGTGCAGAAATAAGCACCCCAGCTTGGGATCTTCCCTACCCTGTCTGCTGGGAGGCAGGCTCCCTCACCCCACCCAGCAAGCAGGGCAGGGGGGGAGGCGCATGGGAATTCTGGGAGCAGCAGGGATGTGGCCAGGAACAGGCGCAGGGGAGTGGGGCGGTGGGGATTAGTCGGTCCCTGACCTCTGTCCCAGGATAAGGACAGACACGTGGCAGGGGAGAGGGCAGAACGACACTGACTCGTTACATACCATGCGGGGGGGAGGGGGGAGCGTGGGAGGGCACGAGAGGTGCGTGGCCTCGCTCTAGCCGAGCTGCTGCAGGAAGGCCCCTGCACCCAGCGTGTGGCTCCAAGGTTTGCAGAGGGAGGAGGTGACCTTACCCGGGAGCTTGCGATGGATCTGCTGGAACATGCTCCGGTACCAGTCCCGGGGCCGGTCCACGCTCTGCCGTGGGAAGCAAACACACAAGGCATCAGGAGCAGCAGCCCGGCAGCAAGGAGACTAGCGGGGAGCAGAAAGCTACAGCGGGGTCGATATGCCACGGCTGGTGGGGGGCAGGGAAACTGGCCCCAGCCAGGTGTCAAATGATGGCCAGGACATTGTAGGGAGAGTGGTCACTTTGGATGAGCTATTACCAGCAGGATAGTGAGTTTGTGTGTGTGGTTTTTGGGAGGGGGGTGAGGGGGTGAGAGAACCTAGATTTGTGCAGGAAATGGCCCAACTTGATTATCATGCACATTGTGTAGAGAGTTGTCACTTTGGATGGGCTATCACTAGCAGGAGAATGAATTTGTGTGGGGGAGTGGAGGGTGAGAAAACCTGGATTTGTGCTGGAAATGGCCCAACTTGATGATCACTTTAGATAAGCTATTACCAGCAGGACAGTGGGGTGGGAGGAGGTATTGTTTCATATTCTCTGTGTGTATATAAAGTCTGCTGCAGTTTCCACGGTACACATCTGATGAAGTGAGCTGTAGCTCACGAAAGCTCATGCTCAAATAAATTGGTTAGCCTCTAAGGTGCCACAAGTACTCCTTTTCTTTTTGCATTTAACTCGTATGCATAAGATGCCACCTCCTGCAGCACAGCGCCCCCTAGCACTACACTGGGACACTGAGGTCAGTACGGACTACCAGGGGACAGCGCCCCCTACTGATCCTCCCACCCCACTTCCTGGGGCACAGCACCAGCTTGTGCCCCCTAGGGCCTTGGGGTCAGCACTGGCTGCAAGGGGAGAGTGCCTCCTCCAGAGCCCCCTTCCCTGGAGCACTGCCCCCCTTTGCACCGCACTAGGGCACTGGGATCAGAACCGAGTGCGAGGGGCCAGCACCTCCTACATGCTTCCCTTCCCCGCAGCCCAGCCCAGCAGTGGGGTTTCTAAAGGCCCGTTAAATCCACTCCCTCTCTGGACTCACGGATCGTGATGCGATCGGCATCCCTGTCTCATCCACCGGGCCGATCCCGTCGTACTTCACCCATCGTTTGTCCTTCCTCTTGCTATCCTTGGTCCAGGTGGCAGACCAGGGGGCTGCGCGGGGCACAGGCGGAGGGCCGTTCTCCAGGGGGCTCGTTGCCGACCCAGCCGGGAGGGGAACAGGCACTGCCTGAGAACTCAGCGTCTTCGTTTCTTTGGCAGGCCAGGTCTGGTACCAGTCGCTCACTGCAAGCAAGGCGGGGAGAGACAGACAGAGAGATGGGGTTCAGGGCATGGTCAGTCAAAGACTTATGGGTCCTGCTATGCCAGAGGTGCTTGGTGGTGAGCACAATGGCAGCCCCACTGACAGCAAGGCCCACGTCCCCTGGACAGACACACGGGCTGACAGACAGACTGCCACACCAAGTGTCCAGATGTGGGGCCAGGAGTCCAAGGAACCCAGAACAGCCATGTTATTTTTAATGGGAGGCCTCAGCTCCCCACTCAGTGTCTCTTCCCCACCACCCTTTAAATGCAGTGCTGGGAAAGGCAAATCCGAGGCTGGGTTCAGTCCTTGCTCTGTGAGCTCTGGGGGCAGGGCTGTGGTGGCGATGGGCTGCTCCAGGTGGGGATGTGCCCGGCTCCCCTGACTGCTCGGTACTATCCAGCTCGAGAAGGGGACACATCCATTCTGTCACTAAGGGGCCACACCTCTCTCCCTGCCCCCAGCACATTGCCAGAGGTGCCTCCCCAGGCTGGCTGAGTTCGGTGGCTGCCCCAGGCTGCCCCCTGCTTCGTTAGTCAGGGCTGGTCTGGGAGAGGAGCTGGGCCTAAACCTGGCGCAGGGAGCGGCCTGGATTTGAGCTTCTCCTGCTTCTCAGCCCCTGAGAATGCTCTGTGCTCCGCCCTTTCCTGGGACCTCCGGCTTGCAGGCAGACGGCCGCTCCTAGGGGGATGCACTGAGACAGCTGCACCTTGAGATCTGGGCCTTCAGTCACACGGTCCATGGTCCCCAGAAACGGGGCTGGCTGGAAGGGCTTTTGAGACAGAAGGGGCTCTCCTGGGCCTCTGAGCCCAGCACTGTGGGCCACCGTCCCTGGCTGGAGTTACCTGAGCTCCTGGGGGCAGCTCTCCTAGGCTCGGCAGTGCCGTTGCAGGGAGACGTGTCACGGAACTCAAAGTTCAGGGTGTTGGAGCCGCAGTTATGGATCACGGGCACCTATGGGGGAGGAAAACAACATGGTTCTGCTATGCAGGGTGCAGCAGGGCCCAGACAGTGGGCACGAAGGAGTCTGGGTGCAGGGGAGTCAGGGGTCAGGGCACAGAGGGCACTGGGAAGTGTGGGTTACAGCAGGCATGGGGGAGCTGAGGGGCAGAGGAGTCACAGCACACTGGGTGCCAGGGAGCAGGTGCTGGGCTGATTAGGAGGCAGCAGGTGCCAGAGAAGTTGAGGCCTCAGTTTCCCCTCTCTGATTTTGGAACTAGCCGTACACAACAACAGGTGGGGAAGGAGTCTGGACTTCGAGTGGGGGCTGAATGTGTCTCCTGCCCATCCCTCCTCAGACATGGGCCCCAACACTGCATAGCAAAGAGACTCCCCCTTGAGCTTTCCGACCCCAGGTCATCGGTTCAACTCCGGCTTAGGCTGGCCGGCACCAAAACCCATCGCTGTCCAACGACCACTCGGCGGCCCCTGGGAGAGGCTGGTTGGGTGGGTCTCAGTCCAGTGGGCGAAGCATCTACAACACAAAGGCCACCGTCCCCATCGGCATCAGTCACCCCCTTCATGGGCAGCCCCGGGGAAGGGCCAAGGGCTGAATGGGCCTGAGGGTTGGGGTGAGGCACTTGGGTGGGGCAGTGTGTGGGGGAAGCCTGGGCTGTCCCTGTGAGGTCAATCTCTGTCTTTGGGCCAGAGACCCAGCAGGGCTGCTAGCTTAGGTGGCTCTGACTCCAACACCACTGAGCCATGCTGTGTAAGCAGCACCCCCAGCTCCCAGGGCTGGCATGCCATCGCTCCAGACAGGGCAGGCTTCACTCACCCTGGGTCCTCTGTGTCGCAGCGGGACCCACATGGATGGCTGAGGGGATGTGGCCGTGGGGGCTGCCGGGCTCCTGGCAGCAGGAAGGAATTCCCTCTTCTGGAAGTGGGATGGGACGAAGTCTTCCAAGCTGGGGCCCCGGGGCCCCTCAGGGTTCAGGCAACCCCCTGCCGTGGCATGGGGGACTGGAGAGGAGAGACTGTGGGGAAAGCAGCCGCTGCCCCCTGCTCCTGCTGGATGTACACCGTGTCTCTCCCAGAGATGGGGATTCCCAGCTGCCCTGAATGTCCCCTGCAGGGGCGCGGGAAGAGAGACGTTGCCGAGGAGCAGTGCTTTCTGCGCAGCAGGCTCCGGTCCCCAGCCATGCAGGAGAGGTTCCAGGGGTCGCACCTGTGGGAGGGGCAGGAATGAGTTCACTGTTGATGAGAGCAGGAGGCTGACAGAGCCAGGTGCTGGGCACGTTTCTACCACCGTGCACCAACACCCAGCCAGTGCCCCTCCGTCCTGTTCCAGCCCTGGGTCTCCAGCCCAGCTCTGCCGGTCCTGTCCTGCAGTGCCCCACCCCCGTTCAAGCTCTGGACCCCCTCCCGGTTCCCGTGGGTCCCTCAGTCCCAACCCTCAGCCCCTCCTGCTATTCCAGCCGGGAGCTCCCCGCGTCAAACAGCTCTGCTGATGCCTCTCAGGCCTGCCCTACAGTCCCCTCCCTCCATTTCCTGAGCTGGGGGCCACACCTTGTGTTTGTTGTGTATGGAACAAAGATGGGACTCCCCTGAGCCATCCCCGCCGGGGCCCTGAGCTGGGAAGGGACAGAGGCCCAACGCTCTGACTCCTGAGCAGGCGTTCCCTCGCCACCTCGCTTTGCAGCCACCATCGCCCCAATCCGACTGCCCGCCCATGAGCAGCCCCGTGCCATCAGCACTGAGCACCTGGCGACAGGCGCAGCGAGGGGTGAGAGACCTCAAGCAGGTACGGTGTGGCTGGAGCACCCAGGCGTACAGGGAGTCAGTGGCAGAGCCGGGAATAGAACCCAGGAGTCCTGGCTGCCAGGCCAAGATCTATTAGGGCCTGCTTTGTCCCAGCAAAGGACCATTCCCAGCAGATGGCTCTCGCTACACTGACTGTAGTATAGAGGCTTCCCAGGGGAGCCAGTTCCACTGCGTGGGCTGCTTGGGAGCGTTTCCTGTTATTCGCACATCGACCCCGCGATGGTAAAAACAACAGGAGCTCAGGGGAATCAACGCCTTACGCTCCGGGGCTGCAGTGTCCCAGATCCGGCTGCCTGGAACGCCATTGCTGTCTCATGCCTCTCAGCTGCCCGGAACCACGGGGCGGGAGGGTGGAGCACAGGGGTCAGCACAGCAGGGCTCTGCAACACAGAGGGAAAGAGATGTGGCCGCGGCCCTGAGCCTGAGCCAGGATGGAGACATGGCAGAGCAGACATGGGTTTCGCTGGTCGGGAAACTGGGGTCCAGCTTGCCTGTCCCTGTTCATTCCACCCCCATCCAGAGGCCGGATTCACTGCCTGGCAGCCTCATGCCTCTACCAGGGCCGCCGAGCACTCAGGCTGGCGAGGGCGCCTACGGCACCAAGCCAGTAGCCAGCCAGGGCTTTGGGGCTGCAGCGTCACACTCCGAGGGCAAGACAAGAGCCAATGAAGCAGCAGTGGCCCCACAGACAGCAGGATCAGGGCCTGCGAACCTGCTGAGTCCTGCATGCAGAGGCAAACTGGGGCTCTCAGGGTGCGGGAATCCAACAGTGCTGGCGGGCAGCAGCATGGGATTTGGAATGGCTTCAGTTTCTTTCCTTCCCAGCTACAACTCTCCCCAGACGAGGGAGGCAGAAGGGGAGAGCCTCTAAATCCCAGCTCCAGAGAGATCCTGGCCACAGCCCGTCAGCGCTGCACACTCCGCTCTTGGGAAACAAACCCCCCCGCCACCGTGACTGGTGGGGGTCCACCGCGAGGTCAGGGCCTACCTCCTTTCCCTGCCAGCGCGAACGTTGTGTCTGGCCATTCCCTGCTGCTATGACAATGGCACGGCCTTGTATTCAGCCCTGAACAACAAGCTACAGTCGGAGCTGCTGCCGGGCTCCACCATCGTGGGAGTGGCAGAGCCGTCTGGGGGCAGCACTGGGTTAACAGAAGGGAGGGGGCCGTGTCTGGGGCCGGGGCTCACGGGGAACAATCCAGGGAGGGCTCGGAACAGCCAGAGCAGTCGGAGGGTCACTCGGCCCTGCCTGATGGGCACCCCCAGAGGGTGACACCCGGCCTTTCTAGAGATAGGGCCCTGGCCCTGCACTGTGGGGCCTGGTTTCCCTGCCCTGCTCTGGTGCTTGCCCCGGGATTTGTGGGGTTCCCAGCAAAGCCCCTCCTGAGGAGCCTTCCCCATTCCCTCAACCTCTCCCGTGTTAGCCCCCCCCCCCCCCATTTTCTCCACGCCAGGCTCAGCAGCCACCTGCAAAAGCATCGCAACACCCCTGTCCCTCTCCAAGCCTGGGGAAGGCCAGCGAGGTGACAGTCCCCTCCTGGAGGCAGCCCCGACTGGCAGAGCTGAGCATGGAGCTAAGCCAGCACAATTAAGGCAGTGCCACTCATTGGGGGCCCCCTGTTGTCTCTGGGGCACCCCCCTTGGCTAGGAGTTTTGTGGGCAGATTCCAGCCCCTCGTCTGTCCATGGCGGGCAGGAGGCGGGGCTGAGATGGGACGAGGAGAGCCCCGACCTCCAGGCTAAGTTCGATGGAGTGGGAAGCGCAGACCCATCGCCGAAACCCTCTTGCTCAGGACGGAGCCCTGCACCACAGCTAGAAGGGCCGTGGGCTCACGGAGCAGGGGCCGAGGAGAAGCCGGGGGCCCAAACACACACCTGGCGCCATTCCCCAGCAGCCATGCCCATTCCGCACGGAGCAGAAATCCACTTCAGACTCTTCTCCGCCCTGGCCGCCCAGTGGTCGGCACAACAAGCATAGGTGCAGGCTAGAACACCAGATGCAACAGCTTGGTGTTATTTATATAGCATCCACAGGGCGCTCGGCATTTAGCAGACAGAGCCTTGCCCTGAAAACCTTGCAACCTAAGGGGGAAATACACGGTTTCCCAGGCTTTTCCAGCCAACAGAAACACAGCCGCTCACATGGGACTCCAGCCCAGCACATGTGCGGGCAACAACTCATTAACCCTGTAGTTGCTGGATTAAAATAACTGTGCACAAAGAGCCGGGGAGAAGGAGCCAGGTTGAAGTGAGGATATGGAGACTGGACAAGGAGCCTGGGAGCCAGTGGGAAAGGGGAACATCGGTGTGCGGGGGTGAGTGAATGAGGAGCCAGGAGGACGCAACTGGGATTGGCTGGGCCAGGGGCTTTAAGGAGCCAAGGGGTGGAAGGGTGAACTGGGAAGGGCTGGGCAAGGAGACTCGGATGGGGATGAGAAGCTTGAGTAGTGGAGACTGGGACTGGCGAGGTGAATAGAGTGGGAATGGGATGAGGAGTCAGGGGTGCAGAAGAGACAGGACTGGGACAGGTTGGAGGGGAAAGGGCCCGCTGCAGCACGCTCCCCTCCAGGGCCTGGAATGGAACCCAAGAGTCCTGGTCCACCTGGAGGATGACAGCCTACTACTGCTATCGGTCACTCTGTTAGCTCAAGCAGCAGACATCTGCGTGGCGGCTCTAAAGGGTCCCTCCTGTCTTTAATGACATGATCACATACTACTGTATGTGAGTACGTGTACATAATGCAATACTGCACAAAAGAGAAGAACCAAAACCCATTAGTAACTGACGGAAACAGACACCAAAATATTGTAGTATTTGTGGTTGCATCTGTTTGCCACTGTTTAGTAAAGCCCTAAACGCAAACACACACTCACCCTGTCTCTTTTATCTCCCTCGCCCACACTGGCAGCTCTCTGGCAGCACACAGGGAGATGCAGCTGCCAGTTCCCACCCTCAGTTTTACCTGCATCCTTGAGCCCAGATGTCTCTGGCACTGTGGCTGTTAACTCAGCAGGGAGTGAGCGAGACGGGGAGAAGAGGGAAAGGGAAGAAACCAGCCTGAGGGAAAGAGACTCTGGCCAGATCTGCCCCCAACTTCCAACCACCAACAAACCCAGCTGGGATTCCCCTGTGGACATTAATGTCTCAGCAAAAAGCCTTCTCCCCAGACATGGTCCTTAATGCAGACCAGTCTCTCTCTCTCTCTGTTCCCAGCCAGCTTGCTGCTCCCTCCCTGCAGCCTTGCTCAGAGGCCGGGAAGGGGACGACCCCAGGGGGGTACGCAGATGCCAATGCCCAGGGCAGAGTGGAGGGGCAGGACCACAAGGAGGATCCGTTATTCCCCACCAGCATCTGAGGTTGCCACCAACTCATCCGTGCCTGGAGCTGCAGCTCCAGCTCAGGCTGGGGGGGGGGTCTGCTTGCTGGCACAGGGCCAAGTCTCCCCCACTGCTGGGGTGAGGTGCAGGTGTGGAGCTGGAGTCTCCAGTGCACGGAAACCACATGACTAGGACATGCGCTCACTGTTCCCGGACCAGTGTGGGCAGGAGCCCTGGCACCAAGATCTGAGCAGTGCCTTCCCCATGAGTCTCACTCTGACCTCCCTGCTCCCCTTACTAGGAGGGGACACCCCTTCCTTTAACCTCAGCACCCCCATCCTGCCAGCTGGGCACCCCCCGACTCCAGGGATAGTCCCTCAGGCTGGATGAAACTCGATGCACTGGTTTAGCTCTGGCAGGAGAATGCTGCCCTGCAGGGGGGTGCGGGTGGGGGAGGGTGAAGCTTTTGGAGTGCCGCTGGTGTGCAAATATTTCCAGAGCCAAGTACCATCCCAGTGCAAACACTGCAGAGAAAGGCAGGCCCAGAGAGAGGGGGCTGGAGCAGCGTGTTGGAGCAGGAGAACAATCCGGAGGGGAGGGACAACCCACCAGCTCTGGGGCTGAGGGGATGAGTCACTGCTATAAAACAGAGCCGGGCCTGGCACTGCACCCAGGGTGGGGGAGCAGGAAAGGGGGAATGTGTCCCAGTGTCTCTCCAGCTGCTCCGCTCTTCCCAAGCAGCACACAGGTCCCTTAATCAGCCTCTCACTCTCACTGCCCCTTAGGTACTGAGCTGCTCAACATACAACAGAACCAGGACTCCTGGGTTCTACTCCAAGCTCAGGGAGGAGTCGTGGGCTCCAGCGAGTTAGAGGAAGGGGCTAGGATCCAGAACTCCTTTCCCTGCTGTGCCACTGACCTACTGAGTGACCCTGGGCCAGTCACGTTCCCTCTCTTTTCTTCAGTTTCCCCATCTGTGAAATGGGGATAGTATTTATTTCCCCAGGGCCCAAGGGGGTTGTGAGAGGTAATGAGTTAACACTTGTGAAGCACTCGAACATGCCGGGGGTGCTGCGGCCATACAAACTCCACACTGCCCCCTGCACTGGAGCATGGCCTTTGTCTTGATCCAAGAACTACTTACCTGGTCACCTGAGCCATCAACCTCTTCCTCTACAGTGCTCCCTCACCTCCCCATCTCCTCCCTCACACTGCACCCCATCCCGCTCCTCCAACCCCACTGCACCCCTTCCCATAACCACCCCACACGGGACTGCTCCCCGTCCCCCACCTCCAACCCCACCGCACCTCTTCCTATAACCACCCCACACTGCACCCCACCTCCAACCCCACTGCACCCCTTCCTATAACCTTTCCAACCCTGCTCCCCAGCCCAGCCCATCCACCCCCTTTGCACCCCTCTCTCCCATGAGGTCCCCATCACCCACTCACCATTCCAAGCCACCCCTACATGACCCAACCAGAACCGGGCAGGCATTGAGAGGGCAGCGATGAACCCTTTGCAGTTGACCTTTAACAGCTGCTGATCTCTGGCTGCTCCTGGCTTTGAATCCCCAGGCCATGGAGCGCCCTGCAGTGCAGGTTGCCAGCGCCTTGAGCCGGAGAGGACAGGACGGGCTCTGAACTGCAGCCTCAGGCCAGTTGCTGCCCCCCTCTCTCCCTGAGGCCCTGCCAGCCTCTTGCCTCTCTGTAGAGGCTGCCTTTGTTACAGCACAGGACAAAGGCATTTGCGGTGGAGGAGGGGAGATTCCTTCTCCAGAACCAGCCCTGGCCAGGGTCTCGGCCCAAGGCCCAGCCTGGGTCCTTGCTCTCCGGCCCACTCCCTCCCTGGTGTAGAGGGCACCGTTCCCATCCTATTGGACGCAGCTGGGTGAGGGGGTGCCATGGGGATTTGGCACAGAGGCCTCTGCACCAAGGGGTGCCCAAGGCAACGCTGGTGCTTGGCACACAGCGGGGAGCACCAGGTTTGAGGAGGAACGGGCTGGAACGCAACCTGCAGAAAGGGCCCCTCTCTGTGCTTTCACCCTGGGGCAGCTAGCCACGTACTCTTCAACTCTCACGGCTCCCATGCCTAGCCGGTGCCCACGCCACTCTCACCATCCTCGTGCCCACCCAGTGCTTGCACTGCTCTCTATCACAGTGCAAAAGTCTAATTCTCATGGTGCCAGCCCAGTGCGTTTATCTGCCCCTTGCAATCCTCACTCTGAGAAAGGAAACTCTCTCCCCAGAGCTAGGTTGCTGGGTGGGGCATCTATTCACATTAGTGCCCGACACTTTACCTTCAGACCCCTGCCAGGAAATCCAGGCTGTGCCTGGCTCAAATGCAGAGAGCCTGCATCACTCTTTGCTTGGGGCGTGCAAGAGTCTGGATGCAATTATGGGGACAGCGTAGCTCTCTGAGAGCCAGCGAAGCATTTTTCCCTTTGGCGTCCCCTCGAACATTTCCATTCCCCACCCAGCCGCCACCCCCACAGCTTGCAATGTGACAGCTTAACGCTGAGCCATAATAATCGCTACCATTCGCTCCTTTCCGGGGACTGGCACTCAAGGATCTCAAAGCACTTTACCAATACTGGGCCCAATTAAGGGGTAAGTCCAAAGAGCAAACCAAAGGAGACGACCCTATTATGATGCCATTATAAATGGGGTGTCCCTAGCTGGAGTGCTGAGCTCTGGTCACCCATCTCGATCAGGAAAGAGCAGATAGAGGGGCTGGGGGCTGGAGAGATTCCTGTGTGAAGAGAGATTGCAAAGATGGGTCAGTTAACAGAGCAGATGGGTCAGAGGGGACAGGCTAGGGGCGGGTAGCTAAATGGCAGAGAGAGGGGAGATTGGGTGCCCCTCTTTACCCTTCCTCATGATACATGATCAGAGGCCTGGGCAATGAAACTGAAAGGCAGCATATTTATAAACGATGAAAGGAAAATCTGCTCACAGCCACAGATATCACAGAGACCTAGAACTTAGCAAGACTCAAAAAAAGGATAATGAGAACTATATTCCCCCCACTCCAGCTGTGCCAGGTGCTGTACACACATATCTAGAGACAGTCCTTGCCCTGACGAGTTTCAGCCTAAACAGACAAGAGAAAGTCTGGGAGGGGAAACTGAGGCAGAGTAACAGGCCAGTGACTTGCCCAAGATCACACCGTAGGTCAGTGGCAGAGCTGGGAATGGAACCCAGGTGTCCTGAGAGCCAGTCTAGTGCCCTGCTCACTGGACTACACTGCCTCTGGCTGTTCTTTTTAATGAGAACGAGAGGGGGGTTGTGGTTTCTGGGTGCAGCACTTTGACAGCCTGGGGTAGAGGGTGCTGGGCTGGAGACATGCTGAGCGCTGTTATTTTCAGTTGCATGGTGCACTGAGAGTCATGTTGGAAACACAAGAATCACCATTATCAATAGTAAACGGCACCTCCCAGCCCCCTTGTGAAGTGGGGATTATTATAATCTCTGATTTGTATGCGGGAAACTGAAGCACAGAGGGGAGATGTGACTTGCCCACGGTTACAGAAAGGAACCCAGGAGTCCTGACTTTCAGCCTCCGACTAGATCACGCTGTCTCCAAGAGCCGAGCAAAGAACTCAGGAGTTCTGACTCCTAGCCCCCTGTTCTAACCACTCCTCCCGAAGAGCTGGGAAGAGAACCCAGGCATCCTGACTCCCAGTCCCTCTTGCTCTAACCACTGGACCCCATTCCCTTCTGCTCATGTACCCTATAATCCAGGAATAAGACAGGCAGAGGCAAAAGACATCAGAAGTTCTGTTTGCAAGTGTACTCATGCTCCAGGCTTGAGTGTACTCATGGCTCCGGTCCTTCTGCACACAAACCGCCTGCAGCTCTGGTCTCTCTCCCCAAAGCTGTGGGGAGCTGAGAGTTTGCAGGGTTTGGTGCAGGAGGGAATCCAGGCTGGGCTCGAATCGCACCACCCGGGGGCACGGGGTGTCTGATAAAGATTGATCTAAAAACCTTCATGCCTTTGGCTTTTTACGAATAGGAGGGTTCCCGTGATCAGAATTCCACTCCCTCCACCCCCGTCCTGGCCTATATACCCCCCCCCCTACATCCACACCCCCCCTACACACACACACACACTGCAGAGAGAGAAGGCAGCTCCCTACCTTCCGAGAGGAGCCTGGCAAGGAACTCCGTCCAACATCCCCAGAGAGCAGGGCACTTCCCACGCTAGGACGGTTAGCAGCACCCGGGTGGCAGCTGTCCACGCTGACCGAGTCCCAGGCAGTGAGTCCGAAGGGCTGGCTCCCAGCAGCAGTACGGTGCAGTGGGAGGGCAGCGCTGGGCTGAGTGTGTGGGATTCTGTATCTAATAGTCGTGCTGCAAGCTGCAGGGGGAGCAACTCACACTCACACACACACACACACACACACACCAGAAAAACAAGCAAACTTGGAGGGGAAACAATCCGAGGAGAGGGAACGTGCCCTCTGACACCAGGGGATGGAGGGAAAGCTGGCCCTCCCTGCTCCAGGGGCATCCCGCCAGCGAGCACCATGCTCCTGCAGCTAGCCCGCAGCATGGGAAAAGTCCCTCTTTTGAGGAAGCCCCAGAGAGAGCCTTCCCTCACTCACACACTCTGTGGGATTGAGACAGCTTCTCCCAGGGCTGGATGTCCCCTGCCAGCAAGCATCAGAGACTGATAGTGACGCAAGGGGACACACTCCGAGGAGCAGAGAATTTGCAGGGAAAAGTCATTGAGGACAAGCTGCCCATTGCTCTGGGGTTTTAGTGACCCTAGCAAGGTCAGCAGCTGAGCAAATCCCCTCTGGCCTGCCCACAGAGTGCCTAAGAAGTCTGTCCCTTCCCTTCCCTTCCCTCCCCTCCCCAGGCCACCACTGTCCCTCCCGGCTTATCTGGAAAGCTGGCAGCACTGTGCAGCATTGCAATTAAAACAAACATGGATCCGGAGCCGGCGAAAGGCCATTCAGAGTTTCCAGTGACATTTCCAGAGTGAGGACGCGTTCCAGGGAGAGGGAGCCCAGCCAGAGGGCTGAAATAATGAACTGCACACACACACACACACACACACACACACACACTCCGCCTGGTTACAAAACAGGCCTTGAGAACTCACGGGCTCTCACACGCAAGCATACACGCTAGGGCCACACGTTCATCCACAGAGACATGGAGACAGTTATGCACCCCCACCACACATGTACTTCTGGACACATATGGAGGCATACATGACTAGCGATCATTCATGTGCATATTCATGCATGCAAACACATGTGCACACACAGATACAGACAAGCATATTCCCGAAGTGCCCTGGCACAAACATGCCAACCCAGACCCCCATGCAGAGTCTAGTGAGGGGTAGGGTGCCAGCCTCTGCCAGACACACCCACTGGCCATGCATGCCCTTCCAACATGCATATTTCACTCCCCTGATCAATTCTCCTTGCTCCTTGAAGAGTCTGTGACAGGCTGCCAGCCCTGCAGCCTGGAGACCTTGGTCTCTCCTCTGCCCCAGAAGCAGCAGAGCAAGCTCCCTGCAACCTGCGTCAGTCCCGACAGAGGCTGGCCAGTCTCCAGCGCCCTCTGCTGAGGCACTGGTGCTGTGGACGCCTCTTGTGCTAGGAGCTGGATTGAGACAAACTCATTTCACACACGGGCTCCAGACGGGAACGGCTTGCAGTTGCTGCTGACCTGGGCTGTGTTTGAACCAGGGACTAGCCCCGGGGCTAGCCACCCCACCCGCGTGCGATCCATTCTTCACCTTCGATCCATTCTCCATCTTTGCACCCAGCCTCTATTGTATCCAAGCCACATTTCTTAGGAGATGGGATGAGGGGAGTCAGCTGGATGCTCAAGTAAATTTGTTCATCTCTAAGGTGCCACAAGTCCTCCTTTTCTTTTAGCTGGATCAAAGGTTCTGCTTTCGGCCCATTTCTCATCTCACCATCTGCTGCTGCAGGCCAGACAAATATGCTGTGGGCGGCATATTGGGCAGCACAGTCCCCATCGCGAAACCATTGCTCTGCAGACCACCCTGGGATCGCCCGAGTGTGGGAGATGGTCTAGCAAGGCAGAGGCGGAGCATGCAGGAGGAATGGAAGAGAAGTGGGGGTAGTAGAGACTAGGCTGGGTGGGATAAACTAGAGGGGGAGGCGGGCTGCTTCCTTGAGCTGAGAAGGGCCATTGCCCCCCTGAACTGGCTGTGAGGTTATTTCAGGGATCCATCCCTGGTGCACAGTGGGAGTTTGGCAGTAGTCTCTCTTAGCCTTATGATCCAGCTCATGGCTCTCTGAGCCCAGCTCCCTGGAGGGAAGAGATGAGGTCATGGAGTGGAAACGACCGGGCATGACTGGCTGCAGCTATGGTACAGGCAGGTTCTCATCTCGTGTCTTTCCTCTGGTTTTGGTCCGGATGAGCCTGGCTTCCACGCTGGGGTGTTTGCAAGCGACACGCAGAGAGGGGCAGTGAGCCAGGTCCTACCGCCCCTCCACTGCAGCCGCTTGCGAGGCACATACATCATGCAGAGCGCGCTGGCTCTTCCGAAGAACTCTGCAGCGGTGGGACTAGAACCCAGGAGTCCTGCCTCCCAATCCCCGACTCTAACCACTAGAGCTTGCAGCCTCCAGCGCCAAGAGCAGAACCCCATCTATTCTTTTAACCACTAGAATACACTCCCTCCTCGAGCTCAGGATAGAAGCCAGGAGTCCTGGTACCCAGCCCCCCCCCCCCCCCCCCGCTTTAGCCACTAGACTCCCAATCCCCTCCCAGAGCTGGGAATAGAACCCAGGAGTTTCGACTCCCAGCCCCAACCCGAGTCCAGCGGTGAGACAGGAATCTGGGAAGAAGCAGCTCCTCCCAATCCGCTGGGTGTCTCTCCGGCTACCTCCATCCTCTCAGCACCAGCAAAGGACTCAAGGGGGTAGGGCGAACTGGGGAGGCGGGGAATGGAGACTGGGAACAAATGCAGCCCCTGACCATTGCAGAGCTGCATGCACCAGACAAGGAGCCTCGGGGCAGACAAGCAGGACCTGTGCCCCGGGAGCAGGGGTGCTCTAAGGGATTTGGTTAGAGGGGTGATGGCAGGTAGTTGGGGACTCAAACACAGCAGGGGGAGCTGCCCTGGTTCTTGTACAGCGGGTGCGCTGCATTGCTGGTATGCAGCCACTCCTGGGGTCAAATCTTCACAGGTGCATCACAGAGCTAAACCTCTCCCCCCCCGCCTTGGACAGCCTGATGCTCAGGGGGCATCATGCCATCTGGGACTTGTGGGCAGGAGCACATGCTGGAGAGGGAAGGCAGAGACAGGTTTCCCGAGGGACCGTGCCATGTGACTGGAAGCACGAGCCACAGCGAGCTCTGCAGACCCCTAAAGGTGAGCGGACTGTGGACAGGCTGTGCTGGAAACCCAGCTCTAGCCCTAAAGGATGGATCCCCGGCGTGTGTATGTTAGACCGAGCCCGAGCGAGCGTCCCGCATCCCGCACTGGAGGAGGAGCTGGGCAGCTGCGAAGGCTGTTTAGACAATGCTTTAATCTCTTGCTTCCTGCTCCAGTGTCCTGGCAGCCCCCCAATGGAAGCCCCACCCTCTCCTGCCCAGCTGCAGCCTCAGGCCCATGCAGAAGCAATGGTGACTTGCACAGAGCCCTACGTCCCTCTCCACCCCGGGACAGAGCTCCCTTAGCATGTCGCTGTGGCCAGAGGGGACAGGGAAGTGGCCTCTGGGGTTAGTTCCCAGGGGTTTAGTCAAAGCTAGGAGACTTACCTTCCTTCCAGCTCTGTCTGATCCCACTAATCCCAGCACTGCACCCCTGCAAGGATTCCTTAGTCCTTCCTCCCTTCTCCCCCCCCACCCAAGCCTCGCTCTAGGCATCATTCCCCAGCCCTGCACCTGACTGCACTATCCTGGAGGCCACAGTGGCTTTTATGCCCCAGCTCTGACCCCCGCATCCCTTTCACCAGCCCAGCACTGACCGGCACTGCTGTGCATCTGGGCATGCACAAGGGGCTTTGCTCCCCAGCCCTGCCTCACATCGTGGTCATCTCCACTTCTCTCTCCTGCACTGTCTGGGCCTTCCTTCCCCTCTGACTACAGCCACTGCTCTTTCGGCTCACCACACACACAGGAAATGGGGCAACACCTCCCCAGCCCTGCTCTTCCCAGGCCCTGACTTGAGAGCTCTCGTTATCTTGTGCCCTGAGCAGGCAAAGCCGACCCCGCAGTGTCCAGATGAGTATTGATCTGCCCCCGTCGCTGGAACCAGAGCCCTGTGAGGTGGGGCAGACTCCACGCTGTTGCTGCTCTAGGGAAGTAAAAGCAAGGGGGATCTCCAGGAGGAAGGGATTAATCCAGCAGGGCAGCTGAAGGTGACAAGGCACTTGCCTGCACTTCCCTTTAATCAACATTCCTACAAAGGGGAGGGAGAGTTGGGAATAGTGGCCGAACTGGCTCTCAGGCTGCCCTTCCGCACTAGGGTTGCCAACTTTCTACTGGCACAAAACTGAACACCCTTGCCCCGCCCCTCCTCTGAGCCCTACCCCTTCTCCAATGCCCCTCCCCCGCTCACTCCATTTCCCACCCCCCCGGGGCCAGAAACGAAAGGTTTGGGGTACAGGAGCAGGCTCTGGGCTGGGGGGTAGAGCTGAGGGGTTCAAAGTATGAGAGGGGGCTCCAGGCTGAGGCCCGGGGTTGGGATGTGAGAAGGGGGTCAGGGATGCAGGCTCTGGGCATCGCTTACCTCAAGCAGCTCCCAGAAGCAGCAGCAGCAGCATATTCCCCCCGCCAGCTCCTACGCGGAGGCGCGGCCAGGCACCCTCCCCACAGCTCCCATTGGCCGCGGTTCCCACCCAATTGGAGCTGCAGAGCCGGCGCTTGGGGCAGGGGCAGCGTGCGGAGCCCCCTGGCTGCCCGTGTGTGTAGAAGCTGGAGGGGGGACATGCCACTGCTTTGGGTCACTTATTACCAATAGCCCCATCCCCCAGGAGTTCCCAGCTAGTGCCTCAGTGACAAGCTGCTGCCACTCTGTGCAAGGGGGTGAAAAGCCTCTGGAAAGTGGAGTCAGCTCAGCAACCTACAATACCTTACTGGTTAGTTTCCTTTTGTCAGAGAACTGAGACATTCCTTCAATGATCCAGAGCCTCGGGCACACAAGAACGGGCTGTGGCTGAATTCCCAGAGCCCCCTGCTCTTTCATCTTTAACCCCTCTGCAGCGAGAGCCTGCTGGGCTCTCCCTCAATGAGTCTATCTCATCCGCGCTATCCAGATAAAGAGGCGTCTTGGAAGAGAGGATGGAGCCCGGGCTAAAGCAGATCCCTCACTTCCTGTCCCCCCACTACTCCACATTGCCTTTGCATGAGAAACTGAGCACCAGTCCATTGCTTTAATGCTGACAGAGTATAAACAGCTGATGTTGGCACAAATCACTCAGGGTCTGGAAAGATCTAGGGGAGTTAGCATAGAGCTGGTCCAGTGCCGCAGTGGGCATTCTTGCTACCGAAGGCATGTAGCCCAGAGTTGAATACACACAGACTGAAAGCTGCTTTCCCCAGCAAAGCCCGCCAATTAAAGACTGGCCAGAAACTCAGGCACCTGCTGGAGAGGGGTGAGTATGTGTGTTTAAACAATGAATTCATTTTCCTCCGCCTGAGAAGAGTTAACAGGGCACCTCCTGCTGGTTTGCAAACATAAAGCACCATATAAGAAAAGCCTTCCTCCAAAGGAGATGAGGCTGGGGAGTACACAGGATGAGAAATGAAGAATCAGAAAAGAACAGGCCTACTACAGTAGATAAATCCCGCAGGCCGAGAGGCACCACCGATTCCAGTCAATCACGATGTTCCGATAGTGAGATCACAGTTGTTTGAGATGGGCAAGGATCCCCGCTGTGGGTCATAGCGGGCTCGATCTTAGTGAAAAGGCTAAGAACAGGCTCTGTTCCACCGCCACTCCCCTTCCACAGCACACAGACAGTGCCAACAAGTTAAACCTCAAGGCTGCAGTGAGCAGGCACGTGAGGAGGACAGCATGTGGGCGCAGGGATTGGTTCACACGGAACGCAATGCAGGACTGTGGCCTTCATTTCTAACATGCAAGCTGACATTGTCAGATCCAATCTGATCCCCCAAAATTAGATTTGGTTAAAAAAAAAAAAAAGTTTCACAAAACTTCAGACCAACAGAACTACTCCCAGGATTCCCCCCCCTCCATTTTTAAATTCCAGAGGAAATAGTTAAATAAATTCATTAAGTGAACAGGCCCCTGCCAAGTTTGCAAGGTGTTCATCGCAGCAGGGTCAGAAGAAACTGATTAGGAAAGCGACTAGTCAGTTATCATGATTCATTTATGTTTTGGGGGGCAGGGACTGTATTTTTGTTCTGTCTGTACAGCGCGCAGCACAGGGCGCTCCTGGTCAATGACTGGGGCTCCCAGGAGTTACCACAATGCAAATAACAACACTGAAAAATGCAAAGAGCAAGCAACAGCATAACTAGTGACACACAAGCTGGATTTTTACAGTCCTCTGTGTGAGATTTAACAATCACTGGTGGTCTTGGTAACACAGGGAGGGACAAGAACTTGGCCTTGTCTCTGCTAGTGGAATTTCTCTCTAACCCATCTTCCATCAAAACAGTACATTTGCCTCTATACTACACAGGCAAGGAGTGTAAATAGCTCATGTCATCAAGCCCAGAGGTTAAATCCTAGACCAGGGGTTCTCAGCCTGGGAGTTACGTGTTGAGGGGTTCTGACCACCCTGCCTTTCCCTGCTAAATGGTTGCGGGTTGCTGGGGAGATCCCAGTTAGATGCGGGAGGTCCCAGAAGGGGAAAGCCTGAGAACCACTGCCCTAGATCTCACTGAAAATGACCCTTGCAATGAGATCTGAATGACATGCATTCAGCTCCTAACAGGCTGGTGGCCTTTGTACCCAATGCACACACAACGCCATAAGGAGAAAGAGCAGCTGCCTATGAATGATCCTTTCAGAGTGCTCTGTAGCTGGAGACACACAGCCACAGCCCCATGTCGTCACATGCCTTGCTGACCCAGAGAGCTCCCACCAAACCAGCTAACATCCACAAGGGTCATCACAAAGTCTGTGCAGACCTCACTCACCTCCCTGGCTCCTCCTTGCTGAGTGGTCTTCGCCCTGCGATCCTCCTTCTCAAAGTACAAGCTTTCACTCGCCCTCACGCTGCACTGCTCCTGCTGATCTGAGCCCGGACCGTCCTTCGGTCACAGATAAATATTTAACACGCAGACTGTGACAGAATCAACAAAGCTCGACTGTTTCCTGTTTGCTAGATAACACGGTGCAAGCCGGACAGCTCTAGGAGTATGCAGGCATGGCCTGATTGATTAGATATTATTCCCTTCCAGCAGGGAAAGCCGGGTGCACAGAGCTCATGTCTCTTACAGCACTCACTCGCCTGGCATTGCATTCACAATATTAAGCTTTAGCTTTCACCCAGGGATTTCAGGGGTCTCTAACCTAAACCAGTGATGCTATCACCAATTTACAGAGAGTCTGTGGCTTCCCCAAGGAGGGAGAGCTAGGACTAGAACCCAGGAGTTCTGACTCCCAGCAGGGGGCAGCTTTAAAGCTTAGGCTGGATAGGCAGCTGCCGTGGGTGGGTGCGTGCCTGGGGGAATTTTCATGGTGCAAAGGAGATCTCCAAGGAGAGCACCAAGTTCCAGGGAACCAGCACTAAAGAGGAGGAGGCTCTGAAAACGTCCGCTCAATGCGCAGCAGTAGCCAAAAAAGCGACCAACGTTAGGAGCCATCAGAAAAGGGGTGGATCGGAAGACAGTAAATATCACAGTGCCTCTGTATAAATCTAAGGATTTATAAATGCCTGAATGCTGTGGGCAGTTCTAGTCGCCCCCTCTCAAAACAGATCTATTGGAATTGGAAAAGGTGCAGAGACGGGCAACGAAAATGAGTCGGCGGATGGAACAGCTTCCGTATGAGGAGAGGTTAAAAAGATGGGGACTTTTCAGCTTGGAAAAGGGACGACTACCGGGGGCGGAGGGGTGGTGAATACGATGGAGGTCTATAAAGTCATGACTGGGGCGGAGAAAGTGACTAAGGACGTGTGATTTCTTCCTTCTCATGACACAAGAACTAGGGGTCACCCAATGGAATGAATAGGCAGCAGGTTTAAAACAAACGTAAGGATGTACTTCACACGATACTCAGTCAACCTGTGGAACCTGTTCCCGGGGGACGTTGGAAAAGCCCAAACTATAAATAGGCTGAAAAAAGAACTAGGTAAGTTCATGGAGGATCAGTGCATCAATGGCTGTTAGCTAAGATGGTCAGAGAGGCAACCTCATACTCTGGGTGTCCCTAGCCTCTGACTGCCAGAAGCTGGGCGTGGTGGTGGGATGGATGGATCACTTGATGATTCCCTGTTCTGTCATTCCCTCTGGGGCACCTGGCACTGGCCACTGTCGGCAGACAGGACACTGGGCTGGATGGACCTTTGGTCAGACCCAGTGTGGCCGTTCTTATGTTCTTAGGAGGCTCAGAAAAATAAGTTCCCCGTCCTAGTGAGGAGGAGAAAACAGACAAGACCAGAGGCAGTGAGCAGGGGTATCCTGGTATCCTGGCTCTGACATGACCCGTACTGGCTGTTTCAAGAGCAAGGTGCAAGAAAGTCCCCTAGTGGCTAATTAGGCAATAACCTACCTGTGAGTGGGCTTCCTTCCTGACCTGCATGAGTCAGTGCCCTGAAACAGGTGGGGCTTTTATCCCTTCTCACTATTTATTCTGTCCGACATAACTGAATGATTGTGGGGGGAAGGGGTGGAGGGAAATGGGGGAAAGTGAGTGAGAGATGGGCAGGTTGAGGGGATGGAGGCAATGAGCCAGGGGAGGGAAAACACTGTTAGGGACTGGGGCACTGGAGAAGAGAGGAGGGGTCCAGTCTGTTTTAAAACAGGCATAACAATGCTGATGCCCTAAGGAAAGGGAAAACAATACCTGAAATGTAGCCATATAGGCACATAGCATGTTCTAACAGGAGCCATGATTATAATACAGTACTTCCAACTCCGGGAAAGTGCCTGCTGGATTCCCCTACACTGAGCTCCCCGACTTAGCACATGTCCACACGACCAGTGACAGCTGCAGCTATGTCTCTACAGCGTAGGCACTTGCTGCAGTCATGGATGGGGTGTTTCCAGCACTGTGGTAAATCCACCTCTCAGAGGGGGGAGCTAGGTTGGTGGAAGAATCCTTCCATCAACTTATCTAAGCCCACACCGGGGGGTTAGGTCAACTTAATTACTTTACCTGGGGCATGAAATTTTTCACAGCCCTGAGCAATATAGCTAAGCTGACCTCAGTTTTAAGCGTAGACCAGGCCTTAGATTGTATGTGTCCCACACCTGGGCCCCTGAGGCCCCAGTCACTGGTTGGAGGCCTTTGTTTACTCATGCTATTCTCATGAATAGTAATAATACAGAAAAATAAATTGTACCTGCATCAGCTCTGGCTCAGATTTTCTACTGTGATGGGGGGATATAGAGGAACCTGTAGGGAGAGAGAGATTTCATGCTACCCTTTATTTTACTCTGCTTCTGCCTAGGTCCTCCTGCCTGGGCTAGGCTATGGGGTCTTCTCCCGCTATTGCTGAAGTCTAGGCAAGTTTTGCTATCTATAGTTCAGGACCACTGGCTTAGTGCATGCAGTCAAAGTCACTGGCCTCATATTTCACACTGAAAGCACCATAGAAATGAGAAATGGGGAAAGACAGATGAGATTACACCTTGTCTATGGCACCTCAGGCCAAGGCAGTATAGTTCCCTATGGTATATTCTCCAGGGCTCTGTCCAGCTTGATTTTCCATAACTCAAGCAGAAAGCTCTCGCAGGGGACTGAGGTCCAGCAAGCGGCTGCACGAGGCATTCATGTATAAGCAGGCAGCGTAGCTAACTCCATGTTTTACCCTAGGAAAACAAGTCAACCCCTGGATGTCCTAGCATATCCCAATGGGCAGAATGAATAACAAGAGTGCAATCAGGGGGCTACGTCTGCTTGTTGATATCTCATCTGTACAGGTACCTGCCTAATAGAGCTTATGTACATGCTGAAGGCTCAGAAAACCACTTGTCCTGCAGGGAAAGTTCTTCCTTTGGTATTTAAAGATGAACTCACCATTATCCAGTGGAATTGATGCAGCAGAAGCATTTTAAGACACCAGAGTGGGCAAGCGCTGAACAGCACATGTTAAAAAATAATAATAATGAATAAGTAATAAGGTGTAGTAAGCAAGCCATCTAGCTCTGGGTATATGTTGCTGAGCTGAAGGTAACTGACTAGATTTCACAAGGTGAAAGGAAAGCTGATAAGAAAAGCAGGCCACAGCTGGGCCCTTCATCGCTTGTTTGGCTTAGCACTACCCTTGGTCTTCGTGCTCATAACCTTCCAAGGACTTATTGGCAGCAGGCTCAGGCGGCAGGACTTGACCTGGCCCCGTCTCCCTTGAGGATGCTCGTGAAGTACATCAACACATTTCAAAAGCCACACTCCGTCGCTACCCCCATCAGATCAGCAAGCAACTGGAAGCCCCCCTCAGATGCCTCCAGGAAGGGCACACGTGACAGCCACTGCTGCTGCCCTCCAGCACCTGGGTTTGTGTGCTCCTTTGTGCCTGGCCTAGGTTAATGTTGATCGAGTCCCCGCGAGCCCAGAGGAACAGCCGCGTATCTATTTGTGTCGCCTTGTGCAAGGGGGGCATACTTTCCAGCAGTCAGCAAGGGCTTCCCATACCACACAGGATCGGGTCCACCCCATGCACAGGATGACCTCTACTGCTTAGACAAGCACTGTTGCACAGGGAGAAGAGACAAATGCAGAATGTCAGGACTCCTGGGTTCTATTGCCAGCCCTGGCACTTATTTGCTATGTAACCTTGGGCAAGTTACTGAATGCTTATGAATCTCGGATTCTCATCTGCAAACTGGGCACACTGAGAGGCTGAATGTATCACAACTGGTGAAGTGCTTGGAGATCCTAAAAAGGAAGACGTGAGAGGACGGGGCCTGCGGGTATATGGTATAGCTGTTCTGGCAGCTCTGCCTGCAGTAGGGTCATTTTTGGACCAGCAATACAGCGGAACAGCATGAGGTAAGTCGAACATGTTTTGTTGTGGTGTGTTGTTAAGGCATCAACTGCAGCCTCTAATCGCCTCTGCTCAGACCTGCCACAGCCCCAAGGGGGGTTCTGGTAAGTAACCACAAAGAGCAGCATGGGACTGGTCACGTTTGCAAAGCCACCATTCAGAATTTAGCAGGAGGGGGAATAGGATTCTAAAGAGAAACAGCAGGTGTAACTCCAGCAGGTGGAATTCAATCTCCATTCAGAGATCTAGGCCAGCAAGAGAACCAGATAGCCGAGTGTTTGTTTAACCTCTGAAAAGCCCATAGAAGGACACCGTACACTAGCAGGAACAAGCTATAGGATGAAGTTAATCCCTGCTGAGGGAGTCGCTCTCAGAACAGGGCTCCATCCCCTACAGCAAATTTGGGAGACATTTGCACATATTCCAAGGGGCAGTGATAAATGGACAGCAATGATTGTCTAAAACAGGGGTCGGCAACCTTTCAGAAGTGTGCGCTGAGTCCTTCATTTATCACTCTAATTTAAGGTTTCGCGTGCCAGTCATACATTTTAACGTTTTTAGAAGGTCTCTTTCTAGAAGTCTATAATATAGAACTAAACTATTGTTGTAGGTAAATTAAATAAGGTTTTTAAAATGTTTAAGCAGCTCCATTTAAAATTAAATTAAAATGCAGAGCCCCCGGGCCAGTGGCCAGGACCCGGGCAGCGTGAGTGCCACTGAAAATCAGCTCATGGGCCGCCTTTGGCAGACGTGCCATAGATTGCCTACCCCTGGTCTAAAACGTAGGCCCCTGATTCACATCGAGATCATTTTAAACAGCGAGAACAGCACAGTAATAAGGTGCAGTAAGGCTCATCGCTTCCTCTTGGTATTTACATGGCTCTCCTCACTACAGGATCTGTAGCATTACAGGGGAAGGGCAGAGGGGCCCTAAAAGGCAGTTGGCACCAGTCTATACGCAATCATTGTTGACAGTAATAAAGCCGGAACTAAGCCCAGCAGTGTTTTCTAACTGTTATGCAAGATCAGAGTCATGTTATACACATTACCTAATCCTCCTTCAGTCATCCTTGGTGAACTATCTCCTCCTCCACAGAGATCTCCATCCTAGGTTAACCTAGTTTTACTGTGTCTTTGTAACGCACATGTCACTTGACTCATATGTTACCCTCCCTGTCAAACTTGAACTGGGAAGAATTTCAATTGCTGCTCCGTAATGCCACTGGGAGGGGGTAGGGGAAGAACTGCTGCTCTAGGGTGAGGAAGGGGGGGGGGGCGGTTTCAAGGAGGAATCGGAAAACATAGGCCTCATATATAATATTTATCACCACCCTCTGTAATCTTACTGGGTGTTCACATGCCACTCCCAGCTTTACGAGAGAAAGCCTGTCTCAGCAGATCGGGCACCAGACTGGCTGTCAGGAGAGCTGGGTTCTCTTTCCTGCTCAACCACTCACTTGTCTGTGACCTAGGGCAACACCCTTCCCCGTCCCTGTCTTGTCTGGTTAGACTGAAAGCTCTTGAGAGCAGGGATTGTCTCCACCCATTGTGTACGGCGCTTGGCACACAGGTGCCCTGGTCTCAGGTGAAGATTTGAGGCCCTCCTGGAATATAAATTAATAGTAAGACCACATGTGAGCCTGTGACGTCTTATTCGATGGCCACAGTTCAGAAAATGGAAATTATCTCTGCACAGACATGACCAGGGAATTAAAAAAAAATACAGAAGCACAAGAGGGAAGAGTCCTTAGCCTGGATCCATTCAGATCCTTGCACTTGACTCGGGGGAAATGTCTCTCCCGCCAGCTTGTGCTAAACAGGGGCCGGGGCGGAGGGGGGAAGAGACAGCGGAGGAGGCCGGGTGCAAGCGACTTATCAATAAACCCTGTTCAGTGTTGAATGTTGAAAATAAATCAACACCAACATCTCAGCACCTGACCTGGGATTCTCTGCAAGAGCAACAGCCCCCTCTGCTGGCGTAACGGCAGCACGAGCCGTGAACACAGCAAATCCAGGCAGAACGTGGGAATCGGGCACTGGCTTGTCGAGTTTTCAGTAGAGGGGGGTGGTAAAGACGAGCTACCCCCAAGTACAATTTAAAAATGAAGCCCATTCCAGACCATAATGCTTCCCCGTGAAAGCCCTGGGACTGTAAAGGACAACACTATTTACAGAATAGCGATTGGGGGACAACTCACAGGCATTTGCTGGAATAGTACCAGCTACTGCTCTGCCTTTCAGACAAGGATCTGAGCACCTTACAACTATAATTAACCCTCAACCTACCTGGGGAGGGAGGTGAAATGTAGGAATATCAGCAACCTCTAGCCTGCAATGCAGCAGCTGTGGTGAATGCACTATCCCACAGTTTAAGGTAGGAAGGGAAGAAGAATCCATTGGAAACAAAAGAGGGAATTTAGCCAGGCACAGTAGTGTTAGCTGAGTTGGAGTTTCACTGTATTTAAACACCCGCATCTTTAAGAAAAGACTGGCCATCTTTAATCACTATGATTATTCAGCCCCTCTTACGCAGAGGACTCCGTCCTAGAGCACAGCTCCATGAGCCATGCTAAGAGGAGAGTACCTACCAGATCCAGGGCACCACAGAGGTACTCTGAGGCTATGGTGATAACCATGGTATTAATACACCTAAATAAAATAGAACTTCCTGCACCCCCAACCTGCTTCTTCGAAGCCTCCCATCAAGTTCTGAGTCAGCCCAGCCAGACTTAGCGGCAGGAGACAGTGTGGGCCAGTGCCTCGGGCAATGGACGGAGTCAGGAAACCTGCATTCTATTCCTGGCTCGGCTGGGTGACGGGTAAGTTACTTCCCCTCTCTGTGTCTGATTCCCCATCTGTCAAATACTTATCTTCCTTTTTATAGGGCGCGAGATCTCTGGCCAAAGTGTTATACATAAGAAGTAGGTAGCAGTGTTACCATGTGAGATCACCACAACAGTGGTGTGGCTGCAGGTCATGTGACATGGAAAGGGCATTCCTATCCCAAAAATATCACTCTGAGGAACAAATCCCTGTGCAAACAGAAGCAGGATTTTCCTCTCCAGGCCTTATATGCCAATGACTGGAAACCCACTGACCAAAGCAGACTGTGAAGATCTTCAAAAAGATCTCACAAAACTAAGTGATTGGACAACAAAATGGCAAATGAAATTTAATGTAGATAAATGTACAAAAAATAACCCCAACTATACATACAATATGATGGGGGATAATGTAGCTACAACTAATCAGGAGAAAAGTCTTGGAGTCATCGTGGATAGTTCTCTGAAGACGTCCACACAGCGTGCAACCGGCAGTCAAAAAAGCAAACGGGAAGTTCGGAATCATTAAAAAAGGGATAGAGAATAAGACGGAGAATATCTTATTGCCCTTATATAAATCCATGGTACACCCACATCTTGAATACTGCGTAGATGTGGTCCCCTCAACTCAAAAAAAAAAAAAAAAAAAAAGACATACTGGCATTAGAAAAGGTTCAGAAAAGGGCAACTAAAATGATTAGGGCAGAGGTGGGCAAACTACAGCTCGCAGGACCCTCCTGCCCAGCCCCTGAGCTGCTGGCCAGGGAGGCTCGCCCCCTCCCCTGTAGCCTCAGCTCTCAGCGCCACTGGTGCAATGCTCTGGGCATGGGGCTGTGAGCTCCTGGGGCAATCCCCGGCCTGACCTGGTGCTCTGTGCTGTGCGGCTGGCTCCAGCCGGGCAGCCCAGGTGCCTGCCCTGACGCAGCTGGGCCACCAGCCCCTGGTGCTCCAGGCAGCATAGTAAGGGGGCAGGGAGTCCAGGTTGGATAGAGGGCAGGGGAGTTTGGGCGGTGGTCAGGGGCGTGGATAGGGGTTGGGGCAGTCAGAGGGCGGGAAACAGTGGGGTTGAATGGGGACAGGGGTTCCGGGGGCAGTTAGGGAGATGGGATAGTTGGAGGGGGCAGGGGTCCATGGGGGGCAGTCAGAAAGGAGAGTAGGGGTTGGATGGGGCAGCGGGAGGCAGTCAGGGATCAGGGAGAAGAGGTGGTTGGATGGGGCAGGGATCCGGGGGGGGGGGGGGGGGTTGGATGGGGAGGCAGGGGGTCCGGGGGCGGTCAGGGGCCAGAGAGCGGGGGCAGGGGGTGGATGGGGCAGGGGTCCTGGCGGGGCCGTCAGGGGACGAGAAGCAGGAGGGGACAGATAGGGGGTGAGGGCTGGGCCACAGCTGGCTGTTTGGGGAGACACAGCCTCCCCTAACCGGCCCTCCATACAATTTCTGAAACCCGATGTGGCCCTCGGGCCAAAAAGTTTACCAGACCCTGAATTAGGGGTTTGGAACAGGTCCCATATGAGGAGAGATTAAAGAGGCTAGGACTTTTCAGCTTGGAAAAGAGGAGACTAGGGGGATATGATAGAGGTATATAAAATCATGAGTGGTGTGGAGAAAGTGAATAAGGAAAAGTTATATACTTGTTCCCATAATATAAGAACTAGGGGCCACCAAATTAAATTAATGGCAGCAGGTTTAAAACAAATAAAAGGAAGTTCTTCTTCACTCAGCACACAGTCAACCTGTGAAACTCCTTGCCTGAGGAGGTTGTGAAGCCTAGGACTATAACAGGGTTTAAAAGAGAACTGGATCAATTCGTGGAAATTAAGTCCATTAATGGCTATTAGCCAGGATGGGTAAGGAATGGTGTTCCTAGCCTCTGTTTGTCAGAGGGTGGAGATGGATGGCAGAAGAGAGAGATCACTTGATTATTACCTGTTAGGTTCACTCCCTCTAGGGCACCTGGCATTGGCCACTGTCGGTAGACAGGATACTGGGCTTGATGGACCTTTGGTCTGACCCAGTATGGCCATTCTTATGTTCTTGTTCTTATGATCCTCAGACGCACCACAGTGAATTGGATTTAAATAAAGACTCCAGAGCCAAATGACTGTCATTTAATTTTTAACTTTTTTTTTTAAAGATGACTTCCAATTTACATTAAGACAGTTCTAACAAATTCATTCCTTGTTCACAAAAAAGAGAAATTATATTAAATAATTTCTGCCAATAAATAACATTTTTCACCATTTTTCTTTAAACATAACTAAAAAAAGCAAGAAAAAAGGAGGCAGTCTCCAGGCAACGGGCATATGCTCCTTCAGCGGCGAGAACCTAAGTTATCATCACCATATCCAACACATGTTCTTAGGGGCTTGACCGTCCTTTGGGTCTGAGGCAGACAAGCCTCCGAGCTGTTCCGTTACAAGAATCTAGCTAGGTAAGATTTACCCGAGTGTGGTGGTGTGCCAAGGAAGGCCCTTAAAAATAGGTGTGCGGGATGGCATCACAGTAAAAGGTTCTCCCAAAACAAGGTGAATGCACCTTTGTTCCCAATGCTAAAATATCCCATTGCTGACTCCCTCCTTGTTACATGCACCTTGCTATAACATGCAAAAATAAGACAGGCTGCTAGGGACAGCCTTGTGGAGAAAGGAGTGCACTGCCCTTAATAGTCTGGAGTTCCATGGACTGATTGTACTCCTTGGCTTTTGTGTTTTTTTTTTAATTATTTATTTTATTTTATTTTTTTGCAAAGTCTCATTTGTCAAGCTTCTGCAGCTGGCTGGCAAGAGGGGATGGAAACAGAGGACGGAATGGAGCTCTGAGATGAGGCCTCTTTAGACATGCATAGTTCCAAGGCAGAACCAGTGCTGGGTTTCTGGGAGATGGGATGGGGAGCTGGAAGAGGAGAAACTACTTCATGTCTCTGCAATACTTTTGCACTGGGAGCAGGGGAAATATTTAAGCACCTCCCTCTCTCAGACATGGCTTTGAAGGCCACAGTTCTTTGCACTTGTCCGTTACAATGCAGAAGGACAGGAGCCCCTCTCACACCAAAGGCTGTGGTTGTGGGATGATGCTTTGCTGGGAATGAGCTCTGCTTTCTTTACAGAGCTGCCCAGCACTCAAAGGCCTAGGCTTCGAGGTATCTCTCCCCCTCCTTCCTTGGGACACAAAGAACAGAAGTGAAGGGGACTGCAAGGTTTAAATGCTTAGCACTGAAGGTTGGTTCACATACTGTTTACATTTTAAAAGCAAAAATCCTGGCCACTCCTGGCTCTGATTGCAGGTGGAATCTCAACATGCCCAAGACAACCACAGCTGGTGATGGTACACTCTTCCCCGACTGTCAATGCACGATCACCACTGCTCACAGACGGCTACCCACTTACAGCACCACTCGGCGCAACAGGAGCTAGTTAACCTCTGAATTAAACAGGAAAAGCCAGGACAGGGAAGGTTACAAGATGAACATCAATTAAGGGGTAATTAACACCCACTCTCCCCAATCTGCACTGCTGCTCACCCCCTCGCCCCATTAAGAACACTGCATACTGTGCTGAAGAAACACAGACCCTGGCACTGTTCCCATAGCAACGGGAGGCTGTTCTTCGCCTGACAGCATCCTATCTGCATGGGCTTGTGTGGGATATGGAATACGTTTCCAGCAGCTCTCAGCTTGATCGAATAAGGAGGGGAAAGACCGGATAGCTCCTGCATGGGGAAGCCATGAGTCACCCAGAGAGCTCCTTCCGCCCACAACATGCTGGGCTGGTGACTGCTGTCAGAGCCGCTCAGTACTGCTCATTCAAACTGATTGTGACTAATGTGAGAGCTGGGCTCCTCCCCATCGGAGACAGCCTCATTGACTGACAATTAGCAGAGGACTCGGGACTCCTGTTTAAGGAACACCCAACAATTAACAAGCTTAAAAACAAGCCCCCTCTGGCTCAACGTATTGCTAAGTCACAAGCCAATCAGAATTTAGGAAGCCAGCTGTCACCCCCAGTTATGTCCCCCGATTATTTGAGGATGGATAATTGCGGCAAGCACGCAGCTCCAGTAACTATGGTTTCGAAGCTCCATGCTTTGCAAACACCACTTAAGCAATGCTATGGTGAGCCTCCAGGTTTGAAACAGAAACTGATCTTTTTCTTTGAGGAGTAAGGGCAAAGAGGGTTACAGTAGAAGCTGGTAGGGCTGAAGTGCGACCTGCTTTTAAAAAAAGCACAGAACAGGACAGCGTTTCATGAACAAACACCTTTTCTTTTCAAGAAAGCCAACACCAGCAGCCCAGAGCCCAGGAGCAAAGCTTCCGTTGTAACTGGCGCAGAAACAACGGTCAGTGTTAAGCTTCCAAAGCGTGATGAGCAGAGGATACCTTGGCAGTGTCTTCTCCTCCCACCATTACTATGTACAGGAGGGATCCCACCTAGTCAAACATCTGCCCCCCGTTATTCACTAACCCCTAAGGAGGGACAGATTCATCTCCTTCTGGTGCCTGCCACATGGCTCTTGAACCAGAGATGCTGCTCAGAGAAGATCTCAGCCAGGTCAGAGCGTGTAGGGCAGCATACTGCACTACCATCCATCTTTTAAAAGGAAGATGTAATGTTTAGGTCTATTCCTGCTTTGGAACAGATGCCATAGAAAGAAAAGGGACATCGAAAGGGACCCCTTGCCCCACATGGAGTAAGAAACAGACAAGCCTTCCAAAAACACTCACTTTCACAAAGTGGCAGTCATGTAAAAAAAATGGTGACACGTGACTGTAAGAGTCCATCGCTAAAACCCCCATCTGCTCAGATGCAGTGTCCTAAATAACTGGTATGAAATTAAGTTTGTGACATATCATTAGAAGTGACAATTTAAAAGATTCCTGTAAGGCAGCTGCCTTCCTCTGGGACTGAGAATCAACGACTATGCCCACAGCATGAAGGAAAGATAGTAACATCAAGGGACTTCAAGACAAAACAGAGAACAGGGTGCGTGGATCACCTAGAGGGTAGAGTTTAACCCTGCTCATCTGCTTGGTGGCACAAGATGTCATACATTTGTTCAAGTGGGAAGGCGAGTGAAAAGCAGCCAGGGACTAGCATTTGAGTGATGCTGCTTTGCAATAGAATAAGGAGGAGGGGATTTAGCTAAAATGACCAATAAGGGAAAGGCAGGAAATGAGGAGTTTGCATTTTGTAAAAATAAGCAACCAGGTTTGGATTTTTCAAAGTCGGTTTCAAAACTGGATTCAGTCAAAGTCTGAATAAGTAAATGAACCAAACTGGGTACTTTGCTTATTTAGATTCCAACTTCAAAACACTTTACAGTGTATAGTGGCCATCTTTTGGCATCCCCACTGGTGCATTTATAGTAGAAACCCACCATCCCCAAAAGAGATCTCCTTTCCCCCAACTCACTAAGAGATATACTATACAAACTGCCTTCAAGAATCTCTAGCCCAGATCCACTGAGTTCTCCAAGCCACTTTTCTTCTCTAAAAATTATCCTCCGCAGTACAACCAAAGGACACAGAGGTTTCCAAGAACGTACGTGTTTCACAAGTCCCTCTCTGCACTGACCATTCAACAGCACAGATATTTAGGGGAAGGGGGCAATGATCAATATACATCACCAATCCTTCCCCATGCCATCTATCCACTTATCTGTGGCCAGGTAAATTACTCCCTCTTTCAGATGGAGTCACTGATGTTCCCTGGATGGCTCACCATCTTCCATACAGCATACATCTTCCATACCTCCACTGGCCACTAGGTTCTTGCTCGCCTAATCCCTTATGGTGGGTGGGTGTGGGGTCGGTCTGTCTGTCCTGGTTGTTACTGCCTGTGGCAACACCAACACCAAGGGCTTGTCAAGACACAGTGCACGGCAAGCTAGGGTGTAAATCCTAGTGCATTAACTGGCTATATGGATCTTGCTGTTGTGCACTAAATGCTCCCTAGTGTGCACTGACCTACTCCTGTTTCAATGGACTGTAAATCAAAATGCATGGTGTTCTGTAAAGAACATTTAGATGCACTTCAAGTGTTGTCTGTACTGATGGAACGATGCAAATGGTTTGCTTCACAGAGTCTGAAAACCAGAAGCTTTAGAAAGAATGGTGACTAGAGGGGATGCTTTCCCATGCCCACCTTCCAGGTCATACTAACAAGTTTTTTGTTCTATTGGAATCCTGAAAAAAATATGCTAGAACTGGAAAATTTGTACCCTTATCCCCAAGAGATAATGCAACACCCCAGCTGGAATCTGAACTATCCACTTTAACATCACCTAGGATAAAAATTCTTCCAAAAAGTGAAGGATGGGTCTGAGCCAGTCGCACCACGCAGCATGCCATCTTCCACAAAATCAATTGCTAAAGCAGCGGATGCAGCTAGACAACAAAAGTTGAAGAAAACAACAGCAAATTCAGTGAAGACAGTTGTGAAAACATGTTTTAAAATGAAAGTTGCTGCTTTTGAAAGCACAGGCTAATTTAAAACTGTACCAAAGTCAAAGTTGCTTGGGACTCTGTGTGGGTTTTTTTTTTTTTTTTAATCCTCAGAGGATCCCCTTCTGTGTGGGAGAGGTCAGCTGTACAGCACAACACTTCATATATGCACTAGCAAATAGATTGGTTTCTAAATTAAAAAAGATGGACTTTTTATATACTGAACATAAATTAAAAAATTACAAAATGGTCACCTTTCTTACAGAATGGATGCAAACTGGATTATGAACGTGCCTCCAGGTTAAGTTTATTTCTCCCCATCCCTATCCCACCCCAATAATAAATAAATAAAATTCATTAAGTTTTGGATCCTTTAGTGGTGCAGATTGGGCATTAGAACCATTACTAAGCTTTCTTCCCTGTGCCGTTCTTGTCCGCAGAGTTTGTTGAGGTTACCAAGTTCACCGGCCCGTCTGGGTGCACTGAATCTTTGCGCGGCGGCATGCGTTCGTTAATGCGGTCCAACCCTCTGGCTTCTTCGAAGCTGCGGATCTTGTGCTGCGGTGAAAATCCACGGATGGCTAGAGCAAGGAGGGGAAAGAAGAGCGTCAGTCTGTGCAACAGCATACCAAGGAACAGCCTATCAGCACACACCATATTACAGAACCGAGAGTCGTGGCTACAGAGCACATGTCTGGTTAAGAAAAAGTAAGTAGCAGATCTCTGTATGATTCTGTTATTGTCTCATGCACTTGGCAGAGTTCTATTGGTGACATGTAGAGTTGCATTACCTTTCACTAAACCGATTTCTAGGGCCCAGTTCAATTTACTCAGCAGCACAAATAAAGCCAGTGCTCATTTGCATGGTTTTCACTTATGACTTCCCTTGCGATACTGTTTAGCGGGGGCAACTTGCAGGCCAGACATGTGCCCTGTGTTCTGAAGAGTTAATGCAGTGAAATAGCAGCACACTTTCAAAGCTGAAAAACGTAATACTAAAAAAAATAGTGAGGACAAATCAACAAAGGGTGTTTTACTTCAACACAAAAACCACGCACTGCAACACCACAAAGAGGAGAAAGAGCTAATCCTTGGATCGGAAAGGAAGCATTTTATCTTGCATGACCAGGAGCTAAACACATGGGACAGAGCCCCACTGCAGATGCGTATGTCTTTGTTTCTACTCAACCTTGCAGTAATTCAAGTTCCTTGCAGGGACTGCCCTACACAAAGCATTTAGCTGGTTTGCTTTACAATAGATTTAAGTAAAAGGTTTTGCTCCAAGTGTTTTTAAAGATTAAATTCTTTCGGATATTGTAATCTCCAAATAGTGCGGTTTTACCCAATGTAAATCCGATAAAATTGCGAAGGAGAATGTAAGTTTCCAAAGCAGTAATTTCATTACTCTGGTATTACTACTTTAACTGCAGAGAGGATACTGCCTCTCCACACTGTGTTCACTCCACCCAAAGGTTAGGGAAAGGCTGAGATCAGATCCCAAGGAGCCACGATAGCAATAAATACAATCAAATATTTCCTATATTGTTTTGGTCAACTGTTCTTGCAGCCTTCAGAAACATATCGTCAAAGGCCCGAGCTGAGCAACAAACCATCCAGTGATGAAGTTTCAGGAATCAACACTAGGACCTTGATGAGACACCCGAATTCTCAGTCTGGGATCCTGCTACAGAAATACAGCAGTCCCAGAAGCCCGGTCTCATGAAATTAAGCATTCCAACTCATCTCTGGGACACCAAGGCTGAGACAGATCTGAGGTAGCCCAATATGTTATTTATTTCCCCAGAAGGGGCCAATCCTCCCCCCTTTTTGGTGATGCAAGAGTAAAAAGCTTTCATACTGCTGATAAAGCTCCTTAAAATTAGCAGACAAACATGATTGAGTCTCTCGCAGGATTCTAGCCATACCTTCCCGTGCCTCTACCGCTTCTACTGTGGCTGTAAAACAGGAGGAACAGTGGCATGCAAAAATGAAGACAGAAAAGAGTGAGTGAACTAACATTACTGCTGCCATTAGAGACCCACAACCTTCCCCGCCCCAGTAAGGATCGTGATGAAGATCAGCTGGCAGAGAAGGACTGACAGGAACTAGAGACAGAAGGACTGGAAGGGGATTTCACTCAGCTGGGATTTTCAGCTGAGGATTCAAGCTTCAGGCTGTTTGGGAGCCTCCTTCCTCTTAGTGGCACGAAGTTCACCATCCATGTCAAACTGCTGAGTCCAAAAAAATTAACAAAGCAACTAACAGGGCTGGCCTTTCAGCACCCCCTGGGCCAGGTGCATGTGTGTCCCATGACAGCCATGGGGCTGGTACCTCCCGAACTGAAGAATGCCACATTTAATGGGCACCAGCTATTGCCTTCAGCTTAGTGATGCTCTGGGAAGGAGACTTCCATGGATGGAACTCACTGCCTCCTGGAGATTGCAGTGCACAAACCTACCTGTGGCAGAAGTGCCCTTGTCATTTAAAGAAGCAGCTGACCTTAACCAACAGGCTGGCACTTGGACAGGAGGGGAAGGAAAGGGGGTTGGCTCCTTTTCTGGCAGCGGAGTGCTGAGTAGCACAGTAACTAGGCTGTTCGGCTCCTGATGTCTTGAAGTAGAACGCAGCACAGGCAGATATTTCAAACCTACTTGGCTTCAACTCCTCCCACAAAAAGGGTTACTAAGCAACAGGACACCATAAGGTTTCAGCAATGTCATGTCTCCCTCCGCCCCCGGAACGGCTGTGATTGTCAACGTGCTTGTGCGCTTAACCCCTGTCAGAACACCTGGTAGCAGGGCATTCTCAATGGAGGGACCTTGACTGGAATTTATTTCCCCTTTAGGCTTGAGAGTGCCTGAGATTGTTAAATCCTTGTGGCATAATGCACAGGTCACGTGTTCAGGCTTCCAGACAGAGGGTGAGGAAGGGATACGTTGTGCGTTAACATTGTAGCTCTGGGTTGAGCATCTTTCGTTGACTCTTGTTAATCTCATGTCATTAAAGATCTGTAAATGGCGCAGAGACGGTGAGAAGGGGAGCAAACCAACTCCCAGCCCCCCCGCCCTCACAATGAGGGCACAAGATGACCCAATACAACACTGAATGCTCACAACTCAGTGTGGACATTATCTGTGGAATGCATGACAGAACAGGGGAGTTTCTAGAGTGGTTTTTGAAGGAGGGCATTTGGTGCATGTTCCAAGCATACGGGTAGCATGGAAGGCAGCATGAAGTTAGGAGTGGACAAGAAGGACAAGGAATGACCAGGAGAGAGGCTTGGGGAGGGCATGAGAAGCAGGATGGTGCTTAAGAGCAGAGCATGGAGATGCAGGTAGCAGTGGAGTTATGATTGCCTTGAAGGTGAGAAGCTCAGACTTCATACAGAAGAGGGGAAGTCAACAGAGACTGAACGAGGAGGAGGGAGAACAGGGTAAGAGCAGCAGGAATTATCTAATTGATCTGCCATCTCTCTCACTATTATGATCAAACCACAAAGCTCACTATGAAGCTGTGTAAAGCTAAAATCCTTCACTTCAGGTCAAAGCGTAGCTCTTCAGAAACTTTGGGACATGTCTGCATTGCACCTCACCTCTGAGGAGGTGGGCGTTCTGGGGAGAGGAATAACCTAAAAAAGCAATGGACAGAAGTCTGTGTCCTAAGCTTGTTTGCATCTCTCCGGTCTATAACATGCATCATCCTTCAAACTAGAGCTGCATAAAACAATGCTACATGACTAAGTCCGGCTCTAGTCTTTTGTATCCCAAGGTCATCAGAACACCTTCAAGGTGAACACCTGCTCTCTCACCTACTGACTTTCTATTCTCATGCCTGTAGCTTAATCAGTGTGGCAGAAATCACCTTGGACAGAGCATAAAGTAAACTCGCACATCTCCTTGGACAAAGAAAACCTACAAAGCTTGGGAAGATGCTACATCCTCTAAACCCAATAGCAAGTCTCCTCTCAAGCACCCATGAAATATTTAAACAAAGAGACATCTCTTTCTGAGCCATCAGGAAATCACCCAATGCTCATTGGAAAGGAAAGCAGGCCGATTATATGCCAGTACTGAAGACCTGGCAGCAGCAAAGGATTAAAACACTAGATTACGGGATTCCCTCTGGGGGACACACGTTACGATAATAACTCATTCCCTGACCACCAGCCAATCTCCACCCCCTGTGGCCTGAAACACATTACTTATGTGAGGTTTGATCAGTGCTACTCTCAGAACGTTAATATAATTTGAGACTGATTGGTGGGAAGCCCAGGTGGGGAGCAACAAGCGTACTTGCCAAAAATACAGAGAAAGTAACAAGCATACAGGAAAGCTACTCAAACCCAATGGACCAAGTCACTGGGATTGCCAAGTTTGAACTTCAAAAACATACTTGAGAGAACTAACCTATTTCAAAGTAAAAATATAAGTTCCCCCCTCCTGGAATCATAATATTAGGGTTGAAAACAAAGGGATTTATTTTGACAAAAAAACCTAAAAAGCAGACTCATTTATCGTACTATTCATGTACATTGTTACACAGCAGCAGCAGCGTAGCTGAAGCAGAGAATGCCTGGAGGCAATGTTAAGAGCGGGGGGACAACCCTTTGACCACGAGATTATACTAGTATTTTAGAAAAGACCTCCCACCCCAGTTTGTATCACTTCATACCAGGAGTTCTCAACCGTTCCCTCCTATGATCCCACACAATGGTCCTCCCGAGAATCCTTTGCCCCCATTCCCATGGTGCTGCAGGAGAGGAACTGTAGGAACTGGCCCAATGGTTTATGGTGGCACCCGAAGGCCAGATATTTCCGTGCTAGCTCTGCTTCAGCAGAACACCAGATATGGCAAATAGAGAATCTTGACTCCTCCAAACAAGTGCTGGTGGCTCCCTCGCATGTCCCAAGCCACACGTCGAGAAGCACCTATGTACACGTGTAACACTGGAGCATGAGATACACTGTGCATGGAGCTCACTGAAAGGGTTATTTCGCATGTACTCACCAGTCTGTAGAGTCTGCTTTCCCCCTGAGAGGACTCCCAGGGGCAGTGTACCTGTGGGAGTCAGGCCCTTGAGAGTCAGCACGCTCTCACTCTCCTCTCTGAAAAAAAAGGATGCAGAAGGATGGATTACTCTTATCAGAACCAGCATTCAGGCAAGAGGGTTACAGCCAGCGGCATGCTCACTAAAATATTCCTTCCCTCCTAGGGGAATGCTACGTACTTACCTTTGGGTAACCCTCAAGCCTAGGTCTGTACCATCTTGGCAGTAAACTGCCGAAGGTGATCCAAACAGCTTCCATTTAATGTCTTTTTCCACCAGGAAGTTTAATACAACCTTGCAGGCTCAGGTGCTCTATTTACTAGGACGACGTGCAGCAAAGCCAATGGCAACTTCAACCAATACTTCCTTATTTAAATGAAATGCACCTCTGATCTGGAGGGATCCCCACTACAGGTCTAATCTTTTCTGTTGATGAGGATGCTAGCTTTGATGGGATGGAGGTTTTTGTAGTCCCCGAAGAACAGGACTGACCATCAGCTTTGCAGCACCAGACTACGGATAGATGGGAGCAATTTCCCCAAACCCAGACTCCCCATTTTGATATAGTTTTGCAGTCTCTCTCAGCTGGATTCCAGCCTGCATACTACTACCTTCACTCATACGGGTCAGACAGAGGAGCAACCCCCCACTACCCAGATTGCACTTTAAGCTCACACACAAAACACTCCCAAGTTGCCTTCTTACCGGAGAACTGAAAAAACACGCGCCATCTTCCCAATGGCTCTGATCTTATTCCTGATGATCTCCTTACGGACGGTCGTGCCTGCTTTGAAAGAAAACAAATTGTGTAAGGATTTTCTGCCCCCCTTTTAAAGCCACAGGTAATGTCAGTATGCGGCATCTGTCTGGCTCTAGGAAAGAGAAATCATGGATTACAAATTTACAGCTATGTTCTCTAGAAAACAATCTCTTGGGAGGGAGTAGGAATGGAAATGAGAATGGTGACACTGACAAAATGACACAGAATAAAGGTCTAAGGAAAGAGCAGAACCACCAGAAGAATGGATCTCACAGTTCTTGCGGGAAGCAGCAGATCTTTACTCGACAGGTCAGATCACGTTACACAGAATGTAACACAAATGACTCAGCCATGTAGACAGTTTGGTAAGGCAGAACACAGACAAATCTGACCGCTGATGAATACCTTGGAATGCTGGGCTGTGCTTGGAGAAGGGAGAGTGGTCACACAAGCATCACCTCTGGCATAAACACACACTGCCTTGCAACTCTGCTTTGACTCTCACTCAAACATACAGTGAGGTAGGTGTACTCCCCTTTTACTATGTATGCTGGGAGAAAAACATGGAAGGTGATTGATGATAAAATAGGATAGATACATCTCCTCTCAGCTAAGACTCTTCAAATGGCACTATCAAACATTAGAACAGTACAAGCCAAACTGGAGATTGAACATGCACCAATGGTTCAGCCATGCACTAGGTGGCTGCATTTGGAAGCCAAATAGAAATGTGACCCCAACTCTCAAGTTCCTAGAGGAACATAGCAGGGTTAAAAAACACACGGCGCTTATGTTAAAACTGAAAGGGGGATGGAGAGCCTCCCCAACTAGTCAGCTATTCAAATCCACTCCAAGGAATCTGGTGACACAGGCAGTGAGAATTAAGCTTGCAGCAAATTCTAGCTGGGTACCTTTCTGATAGCTTGAAATGTAGTGATCTTCAGGGAGAGGAGACACCAAGAAACAAGGAGATGAAGACAGAGATAGAAGAAACAAATTTAATTTTCATGGGAGGGAGGGGGAAAAAAAAATCAAAAATGAAATTCAATGGGAGAAGCGGGTTAAAGTCTCCACCTGTTGATAGAAGTGGCACCTTGTTACATTATACCTCCCTACTACTTCCATGCCACATTTACTTTATTTTCTCTCAGTACTTTTCCATTTATCAAAATTTATGTATTACTCCACCTGCATTCAGCTTTCTTCACACATCATCACTTCAAAAATCACTAATCAGGACCAAATAATTGGCTGCTATTTCTGGAGCTAGTATGAAAAGGAAGGACAAATTGGCCCAGTGCTTGAGTGTTAAAGTTTAGATCTAGAGGGGCAGAGTAGCAGCGGAAAGACTGTCTGCAGCAGTAGATTGGGTAATAATGTTTGAGTCAGAAAAAATAAAATGGGGAATAATCCCATGACCTCGTAATGCCAGGAAATCATTCTTCAGGTTATCTAGCGAGGAGTGCATTGCCACAAATAAGTACAACCCTATGCACTTCACTGTCACTAGATCGCAAAGGGACAGTTTTGTTTCTAGTTCTAAAGTGGATGCCAATCTCTTAGCTTAGCTTTAAACCATTCCCTCACCACTGTTATCAGCCCAACTTGTAATAAAGGTTGTTACCTTCCAAAGTTTCATCACCATCTGAAATCAACTCATCATCAGAGCATATGTTGAGGATGTTGACCAGCATCTCTGTGACTGCAAGAAGTAGTGACAAATCGGTAGGAAGATTAGAGGGGGCTGGCGCTCACACTGCTCAAGGGGGGAGGGTATCTGAGATGGTGAGCTGGATTGAACCAATGAGATCAGTCATTTATACATTTGAAGAGGGAGCCCAAAGATATTTTATAGCTACATTCTGCAGCATCTTTCATTGCAGAGGATCCCAAAATACATTTGATTAGATACTTGAGATCCTCCGTCATAGAGGTGGGTGCAATCTGAGCATTGCACAGAATGCTGCACAACTGCATGGGAACTGGTCAGGGAGTGTGGTATCCACAGTGTTCATGCAGAAGAGGTTGGGTCTCAGTTAAGAGCCCTTCCCATTCCCCCTCATCTCCCCCTACCCCATAAAAACTGCATAATACTCCATCTGTTTCAGGGAATGTCAGCTCTTCTGGAATTTCAATCTTTGGTTCCACAGAGTCAACATTTTAGACCTTTAAGCTATCCCCAAAACCTAAAGCCCTGAAAGAGAATCTAGACTGTTTGGGAGAGAGCAGCGCTCCTTTATGAAGAAGCTGGAATTTTGGCACAATCTGTTTTTTTAGGCAGCCATACCTTATTAAAGCTGAAATCAAAGCCTCTCCCTGACTGTGGTGAATGCTCTTTCTGATGGACCACACATCTACATCGTATTTACCTCTTTCTTTGTGTACCATGGAAGATGTCAGCACAGTTGGGGGAATTACCTAATCAGGGCTGGTTCATCAGTACAAAAATACTGTGAAACAGGGACCATTTTATTTAACTTCTTGGTAATGGCAAAGCAGACTTTTTTCCCCAAAGAAACTTAAAATCTGACGAACTTTAGCAATCAGAGTTCTACTACTGTATAATAGGTCATGATAAGTCTGAACTACTTATCCATACCATTTTACACGGCCAAGCTGCACCACATATTTAAAACTTCCGAGATAATCCCTTGATTTGATATTTACAGATATTTAGTTACCCTCAGGAGGCTTTTATCACATACAGGGCTATGATCTGTCACTGTTTAGGCCAAACAGAAATCTGAATGCTTTATTTTTCTTACCCTTTTCCCCTACAAAAGGTAAAGACCATGTGAAGACATCCATGAAGTTTGGAAGCCAGTAGGGGTGTGGAGAACAGTTGAACTGTCTGATGTTCATGACATTGTTTTCATATTTCAGCACAGCAGCTAGAAAAGGAGAGGGAGGGAGTGTGTGTATGCAGGCACTGTGAGCTCTGAGGCGCAAAGACGGTCTCCCTCTAGCACTGAGCGTTAGTGATCAAACAATGACAACCAGTTCCATTTGCGCAGCACCAAACTACTACTTATCTAGAATTAAGAGGCTTAAGTGGTATTTTCAGTTTATCGACGACTACAGGGCATGAAGTTTTAGACATTTCACAATAGCTCATCTTCCATATAGCTCCCCAGGACAATATAATGAGACTCTAAAGAAAAAGTACACTCTGCTCAGAAGCCTCAAAACGGTCACCTCAAAGAAACCGTGAACTAGAAACTCTTGGATCCTAAGTAAAGGTTAGAAAGATAGGCGGTTATAAGATTATTTAATATCAGAGGGGTTACAGTTTATGAACATGGACAGCAACTGCATGTTACAGTGGCACAGTCACCATTACCAGCATGTATGTCATTCCCCCAGGGCTTATAACTGGACAGTTTAGTTATAACAGCATGCAAACTTGCCATCTTAGAGGGGGACGCTATAATAACCAATTAAAGCCAGTTAAAGTCAGAGTGGGAAAGAAGGGCTCTTGCTTAAGTTTGCTACTTAGTCTAGTTTAGACTAAGAAAAATGCTTTAGCTTTTAGTTTTAGAAACAAGATTCACAACTGCTTTTAGTCCTCAGTGTGGTTCTAATTTCACAACAATCCTCCTTTTCCCAATGCATGTCAATATTCATTTAAGGGCCCCTGATGACATGGTACAAGCTGACACTCCCACAGATACCAGAATCAGAGGTGAAGGCCTATTAAGCACTCTTGACCAAGGAGTTTAAGATTGCTCCCTCTGAAGCATACACTTGGTCTGTGTCCAGAGTAACTAAGTGATTGCCACCAACTTCTCTTCAAGACTATTCCTCTGCCCTACAGATCAGGCTCTTAGGAAAGAGTTCCTGCTCTCAGCCTAAATTTTACCTTTGCTCATTTTCATCCCATTATTTGTATTTCTAACCACCACGGACTATTCTGAACAATTTTCTTCCTCCTTCTCCTTCATGTTTACATGTGTCAAACGCTTCTAGCTATAGTGTGTCCTGTGGACCCACTGACCTGATGATGTCAACGAAACAGTGCGTGACTTCAGTTAGCAATGACAACAATCTGCTGCCAATTTGAATGCAGCTGCAATGCTAATAGCAGAGCTACTTCTCATTCAGTGCCATCACCCAAAAAAGGACAATAATGTGATGCTGAAGTATCTAAGTTCAACTGATTAAAGGAAAGAAATTCAGATCCAAAGCTACTAACTCCATGGTTTCTTTATTCCTTTGTGCACTGGTACTTCAACACATGGGTTGGGATAGGGTCAAGTCATTCACAGAGTGGCAACCTTCACTATGAGTTGACAGGCTTTTGTCAAAATGACACTTAATGAAGCTCTTTTGGATTCAACCCTAGCTTACCCCAGGCACACATCACATTGAAGAGGAGATGTTTTCTTAGGCTTCCATCAGACCACTGTGGCAGATAAAAGGCAATACTAACTTCAGGGATCTTGAGGAGCCTGTTTTGAGCTGTCCCACCTCCTTCCCCAGCTGTCACTTCCCAGACACCCACCTCCCCCTGAAAGCTGAGAACCAGATGAGTGGGAGTAGAATCATATCAGCAGGTCAGGCCAGGCTGGTAGAAGAGGGGTAGCAGCACACAGCAGCTAGCACGATGCAGTTGGGCTCAGTGACTAGCATGTTCTGGCTCACAGGCTGTGCGCGCCCCTAGGGAAGTGGAAGAGGCTTCATTCAAATGAGAAGGATGGAGTGAGCTGGGGCTACTGCCAACAAAACAGAAGGAGGAAGTTGGAGAGGGGTTTCCTAAGGGTTAATATTAAAACAGCACTGGCATCCAAAACAACTGCAGAGATGCGGCCTTGCCAGCCTTACCCTTGTTGTTATACACATCTAGGTAGTTTGGTGCAGAGAAGATTGTGATTAGCGATGGAAAGCCTGTTGTCTGGCTCTTCCTGTACATTCGGTACCTAGAAGGCAGGGCATGGTGTTAGCATTCTGGTCTGGCTAAGGGTAGGAAAAAAAAAAAAAAAAAAAAATCAAGAAAACCCATTCTTGCACAGTCCTAGCACTGCAGCACTTACCCGGCATCCTGGGCTTCATGAGCTCGGATTACAGATAATAAACTATTGTTTTGCAAAAATTCACAAACGGCAGGGTAACTGAAAAGAAGAGTTTTAAATACATTAGCAGGTAGCAAAGACAAAAATCCTCCCTCCTCTAGGGAGGCAGGAGAAATGAGAACAAAGAGCATTAATGGTCTCATGAGCTTTGGAATTAAATCTTTAAATGAAAGCACTGCACATAGTTGTGGGCTGATTTCAGACGTACTCAGCATCTTTACATAGGTCTACCCTACAGCTGGGAGCGAGCCCCCAGCCTGGCTGGGGGACTGATGCTTGCATGGCTCAAGCTAGTGTGCTAAAAAGAGCAGCGTGGATGTTAGTACACCAGTGGAGGCTTGCACTAGCCGCCGAGCTCGGATCCACCTGATCCTCTGGCTTCGCGCTTAGGTGGCTAGAGCAAGCCTCGGCCAGTGCAGCAACGTTCCCAATGCTATTCGTAGCATGCTAGCTAGAGCCCTGCAGTCACAAGTCTGTCTACCCAGGTTGGGAGGCTCACTCCCAGCAGCAGTGTAGTCACACCCTTCAAAGCCAATGAAAGCTGCAACCACTCAGCGCCTCTGAAATAAGGCCACAACCATGTATAGTGCCATCTTTTAAAGATTCATCACAAAGCACATTGGAAACAGTAGTCAGTCTGGATTCCTATGCTAAATCCCAACCAGCCAGGTTGCAAGGAGCCAAGTACAAAAAATTAATTTTTTAAAATTATTTCTTTCCTTCTGAAATCCCCTTGATACCTTCTGGCCCCTGAAAGGCTCTCCAAAAGCACCACAACAGGTACCAGAAGTCTCATTACAACCTTGGATACTTGCGATTTCATCAAGTGATGCATCCTTGGCCAGCTTCAGGGAGTCAAGTACCACCCAAGTAGATTTCCCATAGGGGAAAAACAGCTTTAAAGCAAGTTCATGTATTTCTGTGCTAACACAGACAACCCAAGAACTTGGTAAGTAGGGGCATTTAACACCACAATTGGATTTCAATCCCTCTCTCCATTTGCTTTTAAAACACTACCCAGGGCAAGTCAGAAGCCATAGTTCATCTGAGCCCCACTGAAACTCTGCTTACCTGTAGAAATAGGAGCAGCCTCGAACAGTGTTGTGAGTGAAATGCTCTAGCGTCTTCTCATTGCCGTAATCCTCTGATGGATCAGACCAGAGTAGGTCACACATCGGACCAAAGGCTGGAGGCTCTTTAAACCTGTCTAACTGGAAGGTGCACACAAAATGAGGACAATTGTGGAGGTCAAGTGGCTTTGTAACGAAGGGGCACATGCCCCTAAGCAGAAGAGCTCTGGAGATGGGCTAGTTTGAATGAATTAGGATTAGAGCTTTGGACACCTCTCTTACTGAGTCTACTCAACAGATTTGAGCTTCCTCCCTTCCCTTTTTCCAATCTTCTGGGGAGCAAAGTCTGAGTGGCAGCCATCTGGTCATCACTTGGATGCTCATGAGTTACCTGGCTTTCTGCCCCTGCCTGCTTTCCCTTTTCCCTCAAAACATTCAGAAGAGATCTTCGCTGTGGGAGAACCAGCATATACTATCTGACTAAGCTCCCTGGTCTAACCACTAGAGAATGTTGCCTACACTCAAAGTGTCTACAGAAATTCAATGCCATCAGCATCAAGGATGTTATTAACTTGTTACATGGTGGAAGAAAAAGTAAATTCTATACAACAACAAAAAACATACTGCAGACTTAAAAATGCAAACTATACCAGTGACAAGCTACCAAGTAGCAATTTAGGAAGAAGAGTTGGAACCAAGTCATAGTAACCAACCCAAAGGCCTTTAATTAGCCTGGAGTTTTGCTGACTGAAGGCCCAACTTTGGGACAATCTGTCAGGCCCTTGCAACCAACCAGCTCTGGCTGCGTGAGAGAACTAAGGATGAGGTGGGAGAGAGAGGAAGAAAAGTGTGTGATCCATTACCCTCTAACACAAAGTAGCTTGAGCTGTGCTGCAGAACTACAGACCATAATGCTGTCTCAAGATACATGGGGGAGTATCAGAAACAGCAGATAAAATGGAGGAATATCAAACGTCCATAGCTTGTTTTTCAACAAAGAATGTCAAACTACTTATATGCAGCAGCCACCTGTGGGGTGCAAAGGCTGTTAACCAGTGCACCGAACGCTCCATAATAAGGACTAAGGAGTGTAATGTCCGTGCAATAGACAGGGCTTTGGCTTGTTTACAGTGTCCAAAAGGCCCACACACACTGAACTGCTTGGAACTCAATTTCTTTACCTCAGAAAGAAAAAAAGCTGATTTTTTCCTGCTTGGATCTTGGGCTCCCAGGAGGGTATCGAACCCGATGCTTAAACTGCAGACAACCCCTTTCGGTAAAGGGATCAAAGAAAGCCCTATTAAGACCAAACTTCAACAATCCAAGATTCCAGAGGAAGCAATAACTCATGTCCACCAGAGATGGGTTGTGTGAGTATGCAACTAAAAATCGAACCCTCATAATACAAGTGCCCAATAAAAATGTCAGTGTGAATGACGAGTGAGATTACTTACTTTCCTAATGTCATCTAGACATGTGATTTCTGGAGACAGTCCTCCATGGACGCACAGGAACTGCTGGTTTAGGAGGGCGGCGAGAGGAAGACAGTCAAATGTATCCATACATGCATCATACACTCGCTCCGAATATTTGATTCGACCTAATGGGGAGAGCAGGCGGGAGAGAGAGAAGATGATTTATCTTCTACCCAATGAGGGTTGATCAAGTTGAATGAAAAGGTTCCAGACCGTTCGTGCATTCAGACTAACATACTACAGGAACTGGCAGCAAAGGCCTTGATCTGTAGGAGCATTGTCAGAGAGACTCCAGGAAGCCAATATAGACAGTGAAATAGAAACAGTCTACACCTATGACATTCTAAGCAAAGCTTTCCTCTAGCCCACTAATAGAGCTGTCTAGGAAAATACTTTATGACCCTGAAAGTCAAAAGGCTTCCAATGTGGCCCCAGTTAGGAACTTTTACTTTAATCTTCTCCCCTCAAGCTCAGAAATTAATTTATCCTAGTGCATATTACCTCCATACCAAGAACTTCCTGGAAGAGGTGCCTCAGCATTTGCCAACCGTTAGAAAGAACTTGGTTGACGAATAAAATCACGTAAATATCTTACAGTCATATTGCACCTTTCATCTCAAAGGACCCCAAAGAATCTTACAAGCTTCAACTACGATGCAGACGATACACTAGGAACTGCAACAGCTGTTGAACTTGGCACAGCAGTACCATGTAACGGTTTAGATCAGGAATTGCAGTTTCAGTTGGATACAAGTGCTCCAAGGGAGACTCGGGGAGGCTAAGGAGCTAGAATTTGACCAGGATGCCAGGGGTTAACACACCAAGTCTTACAAGAAATAGCATATAATCTTTAATGCCCACATATGGTCAGGTTCTCAGCTTTATGCCTCAGCCTGATATCAGGGGGACAATCAACTAGTAGCTGTTCTCTCACCACGCTGAGGCACTAGCTCATTACTGATTCAGAGAGCAAAGAGCCCTTCAGGGCACTTTCAGCACCATTCCCTGCCACTTGTGTTATTTCAGGGGCTCCTGAGTACTGACCTGACCCAACCTTTTCCGCCCGAGGCCCGACTGGATTAGAACACAAAGTGATCTGGTTCCTTCCCCTACAAGAAGCCACTGAGAACAAGTTCTCTTATTGAGCGTGCTGAGTTGGCCCAAACGGCTCCAAAAAAAAAAAAAAGTCACATTCACCAATCTCCACATTAAAATGCATTCTAAAAGCCAATGTTTTCAATTTCTTTTTATGGATACAACAGGAGGTGCTGTTCTAAGCAGCAATATGTCCAGACACCTGCTGGCTTAACCATTAATGCTCTGCAATTGGATGTCTTTTGCTGCTTGTTTTAACAGACAGGCTAGGAAGGTTTTCAGTAAGCGTCACAGAATTGATATGGGTTTCCTAAATGCAGAAACTAAGCTTTCACAACAAGCTGCCAGACGGATTCAGAAACGTTCCCCCTCAGGTGTTATTGAAGTAGTAAGACCCTACAACATCATGCAGTCACATTAGGAGATCACCATATCAAAGTACACATCGTCTCGTGTCTGGCAGCCATCTTAGATGGTGATGTTTCATCTCAACCATGTCTTGGAAAAATCTTACTGTTACTGTAAGATTGACCTTCATCTACAAGGAAAAAGTGGTATTACTGAATTTTTCGTTTTCTCCTGCCCTTATTTCTGTGGCTCAAAAAGGCTTCTGTAGTGAAACATTTATGTACAAGAAAAGGCAGTTTTTGTTTATTATGCTTTTTAACAGGGGATACTGGGAACAGAATACAGAACCTTTAACCTCTAGCACACTGGCTCAAATCCAGCACAGCTCAGTCAGGAGCATTAACGACCACCATCAGATGGCTCTTCAGTGTTCAGCACGAAGCAAGCTGTGCCTCAGCTCATTTCTGAACAAACAGGTACTTTCCTGTCACACTTGACCCCTCTGACAGCAGTCTGAGCCACAGAACTGAACTACTGCATGCCTTCTAGAGACGACTCTTTCAGGTAAGGGTCAAAGCACACACAACTGCTGCCTCTGCTATGCTTGTTGTGTGGAGAGAGGATCTCAGTCTCCAGGGCTGGCACGCCACTTGACCTTTCACCAGCACTAGTTTCACATACTTTAAAAAGTTATAAATACTATATTTAACTAAAATAAAATTATCTTAGCGGTAATGATTCGCCCAGTACAAACACTAGGAAGAGTCCTTTATTTTCTTCCAGTTGTAATCACCAATTCCAGCTGCACAAACTGAACTGAAAGTCACTTGGCAGTAATTATAGGGTGCTAGGTCTAGAAGCTGTGGGGGAGACGGGGGGACTTTGCATGCAACTATTTGTCAGTAAGACAGGAACACAGGAGATGGGCTTGTGCTCCTTTTATCTGCATTCATATTCCTTTTACCAAGAGAACTCAAATGCTACTTTAGCATATGTTCAGTACTCCATAGGATTGGTTCAACCCAAAATACTGAGCACATTTAAAGCAACGTGCTAGAATACTGGAAACAAGAGGACAGCTAGGTGCAGATACATTTGCCAAAGCCAGCTGGGCCATCCAAGGCAGGCCCAATAGAGGACTTCCTGGCCAGGTCGTGCTCGTGCATCTATGTCATTACTGAGGAGAATTGGGCATACTTACATTCCTGTTTAAAGGTGAAGTATTCTGTGAGGTGCCTGCACTCATGGTTCCCTCGAAGCAGGAACAGCGTTTTGGGATGATTTATCTTTAAACTCCATAAATACAGCACACACTACAAACGAGATGGAAGGAGAAGATGGTATGTCATAAAACCTTTTGTAGGGCACTAATCATCTATAGACTTTACTGAGAGTGTTTTGAAATAACCTAAGGATGGCCATACTGGATCAGATCAACGGTCCATCTAGCCCAGTATCCTGTCTTCTGACAGTGGCCGGTGCCAGATGATTCGAAGGGGATGAACAGAACACGGGAATTAATCAAGTAATCCATCCTTTGTCATCCAGTCCCAGCTTCTGGCAGTCAGAGGTTTAGGGACATCCAGAGCATAGGGTTACCTCCCTGACTATCTTGACTAATAGACATTGATGGACCTATCCTCCATGAACTTATTTAATTCTTTTTTGAACCCAGTTACAGTTTTGGCCTTCACAACATCCACGGCAACAAGTTCCACAGGTTGACTGTGTGTTGTGTGAAATATTTCCTTGTGTTTGTTTTAAACCTGCTGCCCAATAATTTCACTGGGTGACCCCTAGTTCATGTGTTATGTGAAGGGTTAAAGAACACTTCCTTATTCACTTTATCCACACCATTCATGATTTTTTAGACCTCTCACATTGCCCCTTCATTGTCTCTTTTCTAAGATGAACAGTCCTGGTCTTTTTAATCTCTTCTCATATAGAAGCTGTTCCATACCCCAAATAAATTTTGTTGCTTTTCTCTGTACTTTTCCCAACTCTAATATTTTTGAGATGGGACAACTAGTATTCAAGGTGTACCATGAATTTATGTAGTGGCATTATGATATTTTGTCTTATTAGCTATTCCTTTCCTAATGGTTCCTAAATTGTTTGCTTTTTTGACCACTACTGAACATTGAGCAGATGTTTTCAGAGAACTATCCACTATGACTCTAAGATCTTTTTCTTGAGTGGTAACAGCTAATGTTGACCCTTTCACTTTGTATTCATAGTTGGGATCATGTTTACCAATGTGCATTAATTACTTTGCTTTATCAACAGTGAATTTCATTTGCCATTTTGTTGCCAGTCACAAAAGGATCTCACAAAACTGGTTAACTCTTCTCAGTCAGCTTTGGACTTAACTACCTTGAGTAATTTCATATCATCGGCAAACTTTGCCATTTCACCGTTTACCCCTTTTTCCCCACACAATTTATGAATATGTTCAACAGCACTAACCCCAATACAGATCCTTGGGGATTCTGCTATTTACCTCTCTCCACTGTGAAAACTGACCATTTATTCCTATCCTGTGTTTCCTACCTTTGAACCAGTTACTGATCCACAAGAGGACCTTCCCTCTTATCCCACACTGCCTACATTGCTTAATAGCCTTTGGCAAGGGACATTGGGCTTTCTGAAGGTCTAGTACTCTATCACCCTTATCCACAAATTTGTTGACCCCCCTCAAAGAATTCTAATAGATTAGTGAGGCATGATTTCCCTTTACAAAAGCCACGTTGATTCTTCCCCAACATACTGTGTTCATCTCAGTGTCTGATAATTCTGTTCAGTACCAGGCAAATTGGTTGAAACCATAGTACAGAAATTCATTTTACCAGCCTATAATCTTTAGGATCACTTCTGAAGCCTTTAAAAAAAAAACCCAACATGACATTAGCTATCTTCCTATCATCCGGTACAGAGGCTGATTTAAGCAATAGGTTACATATCACAGTTAGTAGTTCTGTAATTTTGTATCTGAGTTCCTTCAGAACTCTTGGCCAAATACCATCTGGTCCTGGTGACTTATTACCGTTTAATTTATCAATTTGTTCCAAAACCTCATCTACTGACACCTCAAGCTGGGACCGCTCCTCAGATTTGTCACCTAGAAAGAATGGCTCGGGTGTGGGTATCTCACTCTCATCCTCTGCAGTGAATAGCAATGCAAAGAATTCACTGAGCTTCTCTGCAATGGCCTTATCTTCCTTGATTGCTCCTTTACCATTTCGATCGTTGAGTGGTCCCTCTGATTGTTTGGCAGGTTTCCTGCTTCTGATGTACTTCCAAAAATTTGCTGTTAATTTGTGTGTTTTGCTAGTTGCTCCTCAAATTCTTTTTTGGCCTGCCTAATTATACTTTTACATTTGACTTGCCAGAGTGTATGTTTGCTAGTCCTGCCATGACTGCAGGGGACTGGACTAGATGACCTCTCGAGGTCCCTTCCAGTCCTACGATTCCTTTCTATTTTCCTCCGTCGGATCAGACTTCCAATTTTTAAAAGATGTCTATTTATCTCTAAACACCTCTTTTACTCGGTTGTTTAGCCAAGGAGGCTTTCTTGGCGCTCTTTCCTGTTTTCTCTTTTATTTGGGGTGTACACATAGTTTGAGCCTCTATTACAGTGCTTTTTAAAAGGTTCCATGCAGCTTACAGGCATTTCACTCTGGTGACTGTTCCTTTTAAATTCCATTTAACTAGTCTCCTCACTTTTGTGTTCCCCTTTTTGAAGTTAAATGCTATTGTCGTGGGTTTCTTTGGTATTTTCCCTAAGGATGTTACATTTAATGACATTTATGGTTGCTATTACCAAGCACTTCAACTACATTCACCTCTTGGACTGGATCCTGTGCACCATTTAGGACTAAATCAAGAATTGCCTCTTTCCTTGTGGGTTCCAGGACTAGCTGCTCCAAGAAGTAGTCATTAATGATGTCTAGAAATTGTATTTCTGTATCCCATCCTGACATGACACATTACCAGTCAATATGGGGATAGTTGAAATCCCCCATTATTATTGGTTTCCTGATTTTGTAGCCTCTCTAGTCTCTAAGCATTTCACAATCATAGTCACCATCCTCGTCAGGTGGTCAGTAATATACTGCTACTGCTATACTCTGATTCAAGCATAGAATTTCTATCCATAGAGATTCTGTGTTTGATTCAGTTAAGATTTTTACTATATTTGACTATACTTTCTTTCACATATAGTGCCACTGCCCCACTAGTGTGACCTACTCTGTCATTCCTATATATTTTATACCCTAGAATTATCGTCTCTCTTTGATGATCATCATTCCACCAAGTTTCTGTGGTGCCTGTTATATCAATATCCTCATTTAATAACAGGCATTCAAGTTCATCTGTCTTAAAATAAACCCAAAAAGTTGATTTCAAGTAGAACCTTAAGAGCAACCTAGTTCCATAAGCAGCATCAGATCTTATCTTGGTCAATTTCACCAGTGGGGGGAAAAGCCACAGCACACATTTCTCTATATTAGGCTTGAGCTAGAGAACTGACAGATGAGATCTCATTCAACTGAAACCAACTTTGCATTGGGTGGGGGAAGCTTTTCCTTCCTTCCTCCCTATCAGCAGAAACCAAAGTAAGAACACTCATTTTCAGAGCAGCTAAGCACAAACAGATGGACAGTATCTCTACAGCTGTCCCACCTGCAACCTAAACTGAAGATCATTATGTCCTTGCTGACCATTATATCAAGTGCGTTGAATATTAGTTAGAGCCTCATGTTTCTAGTATGGGGGGGGGGGGGGAACCAAACTTCTGAGTACATGTTATATTCATGTGATATAGATGCTTGAAGAAATGAAAAAGCCCCAAACAGGAAAAACTCAAAACCCTTTGGGGGCTGAAAAAAGTTTCACAAGCTTGCTTTGAACAGTGTCACTGAACAAGTGCCTCAGTGTCACTGTGGAACAGACCAATATCAAATTGACACAACAGCCTTACTAGGGCCAGGGAAATACTCCAGGCTAGCTTGCCAAGGAAGCTCTGAAGATAAATGTTCTAAAGAGAAGATACTTATATCATCCTGTGGTTGGCAAACTGACTTAACCAGCTGATTTGTCTAACATGGGAGAAGTGATATCAAGTTTGCCTTGACGATTTTGAGAGTTGGAAGGTAATCTGTTATGACAACAAACAGTATGGCTTGGATTAAAGTTTGTAACAAGCACTTGCCCTTTAGGCTGACATGCTGCAAAAACTGTACCTTCTTTCACAACATGAAAGATGAAGGTTGACATCAGAAAGCCAATTTTGCACTTAATACATGCTGGTTTGGGTGCACAGTATTCCAGAAGCCAGCTGCTGTGGTATAAAAATTAATTCCAGAGCAGAGACAAACCAACTTCAATCCAGTTTCTATTGCAGATGGCTAAAACATCAAGGTACTTAAATATTGAACCTCCAGGCAAACTCTGATTTACTCATTTGAAACCTTAAAATCTCCAGAGAATAAGGAGCCTTTCTGCCTAGGTAAATGTAAGGATTTCCAGAGCCCCATGTAGTTCTGAAGCATCTCTCTGCATGTTACAGAATTTAAACCTTAAAGGAAGAGACATGCTTACACAATCCTAATTTTAAATTACTACTACAGATAATGCAACATTGTCAGGTAATTTAGGTTGCCCATTTAGATCCAGAATAAAATGTTTTACTAAGACTATTTATAGGAGAAATGTTCCCACAAATTTATAAATATTCTGCAATTTCAACTTTATCCTGGTGTGTTTGCAACCTAAATGTCACAGATCAGGGGTAGCACATGAGAACCAGAAAATGAAAGTTACTATAAACGACACAAACTAACATGAGGGATGGAGACAGAAGATCAGGGAACTGACGAAGCTGGTTTCACTGCCTGAGGGGGGAATATAGAAATGATGGAGTGGAAATCAGAGTTTAAAAGTTCTTTCAGTTTTAAATCATCTCTCATCATGTTAGCAACCTGGGGAAGAGCTATTTAAAATACGTACTTTTAAAAAAAAATATAGTCATGTAGAATAATGGATGTAACCATGAAACAATGCTTTCTGACAACAGAACAAAATCTACAGAACTCTAAATCAAACTTTACATTTTAATCTCAAATTGTGTATGGATATTTCACAATTACCTGAAAAAATCACTGGTGTTGCGAAAGGGAACAAATAAGGAGAAACATAGTTCAAAGAGCACTGAACAGCCTGTTGATGTCTCTACAGGAGCCATGATAAGAAGTAAGAGAGATAACTACAGTTGCATTCATGTGATTTTTTTAGTTGGTGTTTTACAAAGAGTTCCCTTATCCAGATTTTCCAAGGCTCTGTGCCTAGAAACAGATTACTAAATGGTTACAACATTGCAGTAGCAACTTGAGACAATTATGGATTACCAGATTTAAGAATGCAATTTCCCTTTTTTTTGTCTGTGACCTTAAAGCCATGCACCAAGGCGTACATGAATATTTAATTTCTTCCCTTACAAACTGACACTCATACAAAAGATTTACCACTACTTACAAGAAGGAGATCAGAATTGCCTGCAATAAAGCATGATGGAACATTTCCTAAATGAAGCATAAGGAATCAAATTGTAGGGGGCCTTGAAGAACCTTTTTAAGAGTCCCTTTATGCAAATACATAACTAGCATTATAAACAGAGATATGTTCCTTTAAAAAAGGTCAGCTGAGACTTACAAATTAATAAAAATTGCATCTATAAAGTGCTTATAAATAATAAGCCTTCCATCCCTCTTCTGAAATAGGCAAGTATTGCCATTCTATAGATAGGCAAACAGGTACGGGGGTGGGTGAGGAATGGCAGTCATTGGCAAAGCAGGGAACAGAAAGAAAGAGCTCCAGAAGTCTATCTTCTGCTCAGACCGCCTTTTTTCTTTAATGGGTTATGTATTCTGGCATACTGCTAATGTAATGGATGGACAAAGCAAGAGAAAATGATTAAATGTTTGCTATTTGAAAATATTATGCGAAAACAGACATTGAGAATTATTCAGTCTTATTGCAGGATGGGGTAGAGAATGAATCCAGCTTCTATTTACAATTGCACATAGTTTGGTGTGTTAAATCAAAGTGAATTTACAGCTTACATGGTTTAGCAAGAGAAGCTTATCACTGCTTTCTTTAATAATGCTAACAAGACAGAACAGAGTCAAACTGAAAGAAAAGGTGTAAAAGCAAAACATGCCCTCCCCTCTGAGAGGGGTCAGTTTCCCTTCAAACATTCATTGCTTTTCTCTCTCTGATGTAATATCAGAATCACCAGCAGGGTCAACCAGGCTGTGATAAGCACACTTGTTAGAAATTGTAGTGACATTGTCAAGGTTGGCAGGCCCCACATTAAGTCTACTAGAATATTAATTTTTAATGTGAATTTTGTGAAATATGCTAAAATTAGAAATCCCACTCTAGAGACCAAAGTTCTCTTAAACCACAATGAAGAGCTACAACCATGACCATGCAAGGTTTCCTGTCAACATGTCTGAACCTTTATTTGGCTAGACAATCTCTAGGGGTTTGGTCTCCTGAATCCGGTCAATCTTGGCCACTCGGAGGAGTGCTCCAGAAAATGGGTCTATTAGAGCTATTGTGTCTTTTTTTAAGGACACTTCTACTGGTAATTGGAACTGGAGTGAGCCAAAACTCATTTTACATGGGCCAGTCATCAGTGCCAACCTGAAGGTCAATTTTTGGTGATTTCCTCTGATCATGAAAAAAAAGTACATCTGGCCTCCAAACTGAGGGATGCAAAAGAAAGCAAGCACTCTAGGTGTGCAATTTTATATCACACCTCTTTAGTGCTGCCTTCTAGTTTTAGTGAGATTTATAGGAATTCTACTCGGTGCATATACCTGAAAACCAAAACAAGAGCTGTTCGATCTAATTTTAGGCTTACCAACTTTGACTGTGTTGCTTCAATATTTAATCATCCTGGATAAAACCGTACACTCTAGCCCTGCCGAGGTACCATACATTAAATTCTGTAATTAAACAATGACAACAAGGAGCCCTGATGTAATCTAACTTGGCAAATTAATCCAGCAAAGCTCTGCACTACCATCACTTCACCTCTACTGATAGATAAAACTGATTCTGTTTCTGGTCATTTCTTTTATTTTATATCTAAGAAAACAGATTTTATTAAATTGTATTATGGTACCACACCTAGAGTTTCCATGTAAGACGAGAACCCCATCACATGAAGCACTGTGCACAGAGTGAAAGATATTCCCAGCACCTAAGAGCTTTCAGTCAAGAGACAAGATGGGGGACCAGAAAGAGGAAGTGAATCGTCCAATGCCACAGACGGTTACTGGCAGATCTGACGTAGAACCCAGATCTCCTGAGTCCCAGTCCAGAGCCCTGTCCTTTAGCCGCTGATATTTTCAAGGGGAAAAATTAGGTTAAAGTATCACTCCTGCTGTTGGTGCTTATACATTAGGTCCTTTTCTGAATACAGTGCACAGGACACACTGGGTAACACACAACTGCTGAAATGCCTGTATGTAGGAGCCTCTAAGACAGGAGATCCTCGCAAAAGTGGAAGATGCACAGAATGTGTTTGACTAAAAATCTTATAGAAACCACATAATAATATAGGCATGTTTTAAAAAGCAGCTCCTCTCTCACTTCCAGATGATGGGGATAATCAGTCACCAAACCCCCTTCACATCACTGGCAGCAGAAAAACTGTCTGCTAGTGCACAGGCTGTTTATTTCTTAAACTTAGATGTTTCGTATGTGAAACAAAACAGTCCAGTAAACAGCCAGAACTTACATAATAGAATTACAAAGACTGCAAAATCATGGCTCCTTACAAGCAAGAATACCAGTCAGCTTTTACCACCAGACCTGCAGGAGACCTACAATACTATCTATAACAAAATGAATCTCTTTTTCCGAGAAAGGCACCCATGATATGAAAGGAAGGAAAAATTCATAAAGAGGAAGCTATGTGGAACTGATCTCAATCCGAGCCACAATTCTAACCAGCCTCTGAATATTGTAATATAATGGCTTACAGTCTTGCATCTGAGAAAGGGAACAAATGAAGCATGTTTATTTAGCACAGATATTGCCTGCATGTTAGGCTCCATTGTGCTAGGCATATAGCCTATAGTATAGCATCCAGACTGCACCTCACTACAAGAGATCACTAGGAATGAGAACATTTTCCTTTACTTTTAACTTATTGGGTGTGAGTTTAGTGCTGACAGCTCTGGAGACCAGATGCCTCTGTTTATCCCTAGAACAGGTACTAAAACAGCAATAGCAACAATGCCAGCTTCCCTCACAGACTGCTACACAATAGGGATCAACAACCCCACTCTGGAGAGACAGAGTTCAGTCTCTAGGTCCTAGTCAATCCCTGTCTTCTGCAATAGCTGCCAAATAATGAGCTAAATTAGACCCAGTTGCAATGATGGGTTTAAATGACAGGCACGGAGATCAAACGTTTCCCGGAGACTATTTCCCTTTTGCAATCAGAAGCCTCAACTTCTGTACAACAAAAAAATGTTGTGGCATCTTTGTGCTCATTTTAACTATCACCATAGGATGCTGCTTTTAAACTACAACACACAAACAGTGGGTCCAGAAAGAATTTGGTAAAGATCTCTGAGCTGACCGAACTGACTTTTGGGCATATTTGAATACTCAGTTTGTATGCTATGAACAGCCACTTTTACCCTGGCAACCCATTAAATATTAATGGCCACACAGGTATCTTCCAGGGGTCACTTGGGTCCCCAACAACTAATACAGTTTGCCTTAACACCTCCCTGATCCCCAGTTTTGCATCCTGCTTCCTGACTGCATACATCAGGAGGCAATTATACAATTACATCCTATTTCACTCAGTTAAAAGGTCATGATCATCAGTAGCTCTGGGCAGACACTTGATAATATCCCTCCCAGCATATGGATGCACAAGCTTGTGCCATGACTCACAAAAGGGCCTGTGGATGCCAGCATTCCTCACCTTTTTAAACTGGAAAGCACAGCAAAATCTGGTTGCCTTGCAACTACCTGAATCTCTGTCATAAAGAGACTGTGCCTGCAAAACTAAGGCACTCAAGTATCTCAGATCACAGCAGCCAGCCTTCTGAATCCAGTCACCTCTGAAAATGTTTTCACTGTATATGTTAGAAACCCTGAAAAAACCATAAAAAACTAGATTAACCAGCCACTTGTTAACTAGCCACTTCTTTGCCCACACAGCTGTTGTCCAAGCTGTTTGCTGAACTGCTGACATTTCACTATAGAAACTGGTGCTGCTGCAGTTTATTACACACCCAAATGGGAATCTCTCTAGGCAACACTTTGCAACATATAGGCAACACTTTGCAGTAGGTGGAAAGAAAAGGCACACATCAATAAGCACAAGGGAAACAAGCCTTCTATATTCTGTTTTATCAGTGACATTTGGATCAGCCCCCGCATGTACTAATCAAAGCCCACCCTGCTTCGTGAAAGATCAATGCTTGCTCTGTGGGGAAAGAGAATGCTTCATGGCTTTATCTCCCCTGCGGACTCAAGGGAAAGGGGGAGAGGAGGGTCAAGAATGGCATGAAAGGGATTCATGCTGACAGCTTACAAAGAACAGCTGTCCCAAATGTCTCCAAAGACTGAAAGGGTTGGGTTGCTCTACAAAGGTCTCCAACTTTTAAGATGTATTAGGCTTAAAAAGGGACCAGACCAAGCAAAATTTGACTAACTCAAATTTGCTGCCTTTATTCCATGATAAGATTTTCTCAGCTCAATTCTCTCCCCAGAAAGACTACTTGGTGATCCATTTTCCTTGCCTGCTGTACACACTTTTTCCTGGTTCTGATGCTTTCCCATTTTTAGTCCAAATTGCGCCCACCACCATAGTACTTAAGCACTTACTCCTTAATCTTTCTCCCACATGCTAGACAATCTAGCCTATCTGTGATAAGATCCCAGGATCAAAGGCTGGGGAGTGGGGAGTCACCTCCCTGTCCATGTTCTGTAGAGCATATGCTGTTGTGTATGCACAACTTTAACATCACAAAAGAAATATTCCTCAGATCACTGAAGGATTAAACTGGCATCCAGCAATATCTCTGACAGGTAAATCCATTTAAACACACAACACTGGAGTATGCACAAACCAAACTGTTTAAGTAGGAACAGTATGAAACTACAGTCCTTCCTTCTCCCTTCCAGAAATAATACACAAAGGCACCAGTGCCAGCACTCCAGAAATCCTATTGGCTGAACATGAGAAATCCAATCTCTCAAGCATCAATGTGTCCACTCTCCCAGCAACTGCTCAGTGTCTCACCTTGGCTTAAAGTCAATATGTAGGAGCCCAGAAGTATTAGGATGAAAGGAGACCAGGCAGCTGCCAAAACACAGTCAGTCAGTGGTACCCCACTAAATACCCTTCAAAGAACTATTTACACTACATACCCTTATTGCTGCCTTTTGTAGTCCCCGACTTATATCTTAACTGATCTCTGCAAACAGAAATTCTGCTTGAGTTCCAATAGGTCAGGTCTTCATTACCTTTGTTCTCATATCTGACATTAACTGACATTGCTATGCAGCATCTTATTCTATTACCTTTAGAAGCAAGACCCACAAGCCCTGGCATCATTAGTTTGGCCATCTTATGTCCTCTGACAGTCTCAAATGTCACTTGTTATACTGTGTCTGTACCTAGAATAAGCACTTCTTTAGTAGTCAACTCCACTTTCATGCAAAGTGAGATAGCACCCCTGAGGGTCTGTGGCATTTACTAGTAACTCTTCCACATGGAGACAAGCCACAACCACCTCCTGACATGAGAACTATGTGCTTGTTCAGTTACCAGGAACCATTCAGAGAGCTAGTAGCTAACTGTGACTGATCAAAGTCAATTAAATCTGTCCTTTAAGACCAACAATTCTCAACTTTGCCTAGCTGCAATACCACATGATCAGTGAATGGAGTCACAAAATCCTGGTGTGATGACAGACATTACACTGACAAAGCATGTAGCTACAACATAGTTAGGTATGTAGTTAGAGGACACTCTACTGTGATTATTGTGTGGCTCATTCAGGCCAATGTTCTGGATGAAATTCCACCCTCTAACTCCAGCCTTTTACATTCATGCAACACTGAATACTTTAGGGGCTTATGGGTAGATAGTATCTCTTCTTCCTCTGCTAGGAAACTCACTGCTTCCTTGTGTGTTATGGGCGATATGAGGAGTGCACCTGTGATCAACTCTTCCTCTTGCTCTGCTCACAATCAGACAGCCAGCCACATGTGAAATTAAAGCTATAGACTCAGAATCAAGAGTTTAGACATTAACCCTTCCACAGTTGTTTTCCTGTCTCTACATATTGAGGGCACAACTTTCAACTTGCCTCAAAAATAATGTCCCATTGGTTATTAAAACTTCTCTAATAAATCACACTGCAAGTAGAGGACCTATAGGCAACGTGCCTTCCTCTTATGCAGAAGCATACTAGAACCTAAAAATGGTGTAAGAGATAAATATTTGTTCGGCTTAGTTCAGACTTTAACATCGTAATCCCCAAAGGCACAGGTTTATTTGTCACCTCTATACTGAAGTAGCCTCTGTCCACGTAGTCTCCCAGGAAGAGGTAGCGGGTGTTATTGGGTGATCCTCCAACTTCAAACAACTTCATCAGGTCAAAGAACTGCCCGTGAATGTCACCACACACTAAGGGGGGTGAAGGAGAGCAAAAAAGGGAATTACATGCTGAGAAGAGAAAGATCATGGCAGCAACAGGGAGCATGGCTTCATTTTGACCTAAGCTACTGTGGCATTATATCCAGCTTCTGTGAAAACTTTACCTATGCTACCAAAATGCTCCCTCTTCTGGGAGTAAAGGCAATTTTAAAACCCCACTGCCTGAAAAATGATGGAAAGAACACGCAGCAGCAGATCTGCTATTTTTGGCAGCTTGCAATTCTAGACAGCCCTTATATGTGACTTCAGCTTCAGAAAGCTCTCTCTGACCTGTGATTGGAGCCTCTACTTCAATCATTGTCTTCTCATGCCTCAGAATGGCAGCCCCATCATTGATTATCTTCAATGCTGCATCCTCTTCTAGCCGCCCTTCCTTCACCAAATGGCTTTTCAAGACATCAAGCCTGGGCTTTCCATCCTCAAACACTTCCTTCAGTGTGAGCCGTTGCGTGGGAGGAAATGGGACAGCTAGAAAACAGAAGCAAAGACATTAGCAATGTGTCTCTTTAAAGGGATTCATACTCACATTTCAGCATTAGACTTCTGTCCAGCGCTCAGACATGAACAGTCACAAGCATCTGTTTCAATACACATTTGTCTTCTCAAATGCAACAATATCAAAGTTATGCTTCCAACCCAACTAACAGGCAGCCTCACATTAGAGCTCACCATATACAGCCATGCAAAATGTTATCTGTGTACCTGGGGCAGGTGAAAGGGGTGCAGAACTACAGTAGATGTAGGAACTGAAGTGTTTCCTGACTTTAGTGAGGGAAACCACTACCATAACACTGTTTTAGAAGGGATGGGTTATGGGTGCAAATATTATATACCAGTAGAATAACTAACCAAATGTACTTGTTTGTAGAGGACAGCAATCAAATGTTGGTTATCTAGAGCTTAGGGGATGACCGTTAGTGCTTGCAGCTCAACCTGCATAGCTTATCAGGAAGTTGCTTTCACCACTACAACACCTTGCACTTTATTCAGTACATGCACAAATTAAGTGTGACTCATACAGGCTCAGCTCAGGGTACCACTTGGCTAGCCATGATGATACCCTGTATTCATTTATTGTACATATTCTAAGGCACCCATCACTTCAATATCTAAGCGTACCTTTGAGATGCACTGCTTAACTTTTACCACATTAAAGAAGGTGACACGTCAAAAGCCACTACACTTTCATGAAACAGAACTGTGTTATTTGTTAGAGGCTTCCAGGAGAAGGGAAGTATTTGAAATTCGGAAGAAAAATTTCTAATGATTTGTTAGAGGTGTCAAATTAAGGTTCCCATCTGCTATCTCTCAGGCCAGGATAAATTAAAAATAATAAAACACAAGTGACCCTTGCATAGTATTTCAAGGACACAGTGTTTCTATTTCTGAAAAATTAGCTCCAGAAAAACTGAATGCTGTGGGTGTTCTCCAAACAGCAAGAAAGGGAAACTAAAGGTAAAATCCAGTCATGCAGATGTAAAAGTGTCCCCCAACTAAAGATGGTGACAACATACAACTTAACTTGCTTGTAGCTATTTGCCTCTCTTATCACAAAGATGTAGTGTAGAGATGATCATGGGTCCTGCTTCCATTTCCTTTTAGAAACATCTTAAATAACCACGTATCTTTTCAACCATCTAGCTTCGGCTTTTCTCCTACAGCCCCCATCACTGCAGTATCTAAATACTCAAGATAAAGCATTACGAGTAAAAAGAAAAGGAGTACTTGTAGCACCTTAGAGACTAACCAATTTATTTGAACATAAGCTTTCGTGAGCTACAGCATCTGATGAAGTGAGCTGTAGCTCACGAAAGCTTATGCTCAAATAAATTGGTTAGTCTCTAAGGTGCCACAAGTCCTCCTTTTCTTTTTGCGAACACAGACTAACACGGCTGCTACTCTGAAACCCGTCATTACTAGTAAAACGCTCCATAGCGAACAATTCTGCATTGGGAAGAAGAGGCTAGGGTACAGCTATATTAGGAGGAATTCTGCTTCTAGGGATTCCCCTGGGGCACTGCACACCACTAGGAGCATAAATTGACAGGAAAAACCCCTTATCTGGCCAGGGAAAATTCCTGTGGTGCAGGTACTGTTTATGCAGATCCCTTATCAACTGTGACACAGGCCATAGTGCATATCTCTGTGGAGACTGTAATTAGCACTGCTGTCCCTAAGCAGTTGAGGACTGCCCTTGGAACTACCTAGAATCCCGAGGGCACAAAAGTGGCTTAAAGACACCTTAGTCACTCCCACCCTTGGGTGTGCCTGCATGGGCTGCATCTCCAAGTGTCACAGCACACAAACCCAACTGTGACTAGGTAAGGTACCAGGTCTTTCCCATCCCCAACTTCAATGTTATGACCATGTGCTGGGAAAATGGATTTGCTCTTAACTCTAAACCAGATGCAACACAAAAATATTACTGAAATACAAATGAAGTTGATGTGCCTAGCAATCATCAATGGAAGAGGTTCAATATGCCAAACTGTTGAATTTATAGGCACGGTAAAGTTGCTTATCAAACAATACAGTGAGTAACAGGAATGTAACTGATCTCTCTTAACTGCAAATACAGTAGCTCCTTAGGGCTTGTCTTCACCTATGATGGAAATGGAGATAAGCCCTAAGGAGTGAAGATCGGCTAGACTGCAGACCGCTCTCCCATTGACTCCGGTACTCCACTGGAAAGAGAAGAGTCAGGGGAGTCGACGGGCTAGCATCTCCCATCAACACAGCATAGTGTGAACCCCGCAAACTTGAGTTACGCTACTAATTACAGGTTTCAGAGTAACAGCCGTGTTAGTCTGTATTCGCAAAAAGAAAAGGAGTACTTGTGGCACCTTAGAGACCAACCAATTTATTTGAGCATGAGCTTTCGTGAGCTACAGCTCACTTCATCGGATGCATACCGTGGAGTACGGTATGCATCCGATGAAGTGAGCTGTAGCTCACGAAAGCTCATGCTCAAATAAATTGGTTGGTCTCTAAGGTGCCACAAGTACTCCTTTTCTTTTTACGCTACGAATGTAACTCAAATTGTGTAGCTTAGATCGACTTTCCCCCATAGTATAGACATGCCCTTAGTTTGGAACCCAGGGGCAGAGAGAAAGACAGCAAGTCTACACCAGAGGGTAGGTCTACACTGCAATTAAAATCCTGCTGCTGGCCTCTGCCAGCTCACTCCAGCTAAGGCGCTGTCTAATTGCAGAGTAGACGTTTGGGCTGAGGCCAGAGCCAAGGCTCTGGGACCCTTAGCCTTTAGAGCCCTGCAAGCCTGAATCAGCTGGCATGGGCCAGCCAAGGGCGTATAATTGCAGTGCAGGCATACGCAGAGAGTGTCTTAGAAGCCGAACATTATTTTCCAAATAACGTGGAATGTAGGACAGAAGAACAACAAGATTGGATGTAATGAAAGGAGACCCAGTCCAGCACTCTGTGACTGGAATAATGTGACGTAACTTTATTAACTGAAAGTTGTCAGAAAGAAATTGCAGGATTTGGCAGCTGAGTAGGGTTGGAAGCAGGGGAAGGAAAGAAGGAGAGGGACACTAATGAGTGAAGTACAAATCTGTCTACAGCACCCAGCACACTAGGGCCTCATCCTGATTGAGGCTTTCAGGCACTACAGTAACTAATCATATTAAAAGTTAATTCTTGTATGGAACTCAGCAGTCGTCCTGCCACCTGCTAGCTCCGCCTTATGGCGGACTCATAGAATTTGAAAGTCAAATGACTCATAAGGGAGAGAAGAAAATTCAAGGTAAATCAGGAATTATTTTATGTAGCCAATATACCACTGACGGGTTTGGTCACAGAGATCCCCTTGGGACTGTCACCTGATGTGCTCAAATACCTCCGAGCCCGTTTTCCCTGCCAGTTTGGGGCTCTAAAACCCTGCCTTGTTGAGCCAGACATGCTAGCCTGCTGCAACACAGACCGGACCACGCCGCCAAAGCTAGAGACTAACTAAAAACAGCCCAGCAGGTTACCTGTCTCCAGCACCCAGTTCCCAATGGGATCCAAACCCCAAATAAATCCATTTCACTCTGTATAAAGCTTGTACACGGTAAATTCGTAAATTGTTCACCCTCTGCATCACCGAGAGAGAGATATGCACAGCTGTTTGCTCCCCCAGGGATTAATCACTTACTCGGGGTTTATTAATAAACAAAAGTGATTTTATTAAGTATAAAAAGTAGGATTTAAATGGTTTCAAGTAATAACAGCCAGAACAAAGTCAGTCACAAAGCAAAATAAACAAAACACGCAAGTCTAAGCCTAATACATTAAGAAACTGATTACAGGTAATATCTCACCCTCAAAGATGTTCCAATAAGCTTCTTCCACAGACTAGACTCCTTCCTAGTCTGGGCCCAGTCCTTTTCCTTGGTACAGTCTGTGTTAGATCCAGCAAACCTCTCAAGTGGTAAGCAGGGGTTGTCTCATGACTGGCAGCCCTTTTTGTCTTGCTCCACCTCCTTTTATAGCTTAGGCACAAGGCGGGAATCTTGTCTGTGCTTGTCCCCACCCCCACCTCATCAGTGGAAAAGTACAAGGATTAAGATGGATTCCAGTATCATGTGATATGGTCACATCTCACTGTAAAACCCTTAGACTCCATTCTTCCTAGGTTGGGCCACGAGTACACAGGAAGGCGTGCAGGTAACTAAACCATTTACAACCAACTGTCCTAGTCAATGGGAGCCATCAAGATTCTAAACGACCATTAATGGCCCACACTTTTCATAATTACAATAGGACCCAGAGAGTTATATTTCATATTTCTAGCTTCAGATACAAGACTGATACATGCATACGAATAGAAGGAATATATTCAGTAGGTTATAACCTTTTTTATGACAGGTTTCAGAGTAACAGCCGTGTTAGTCTGTATTCGCAAAAAGAAAAGGAGTATTTGTGGCACCTTAGAGACCAACCAACCCATTTGAGCATAAGCCCCCGTGAGCCACAGCTCACTTCATCGGATGCATACTGTCTGCATCCGATGAAGTGAGCTGTGGCTCACGGGGGCTTATGCTCAAATGGGTTGGTTGGTCTCTAAGGTGCCACAAGTACTCCTAACCTCTTATGATACCTTACAAGAGACCTGTTGCATAAAGCATATTCCAGTTGCATCATATTCACACTCATAAGCATATTTCCATAAAGCATATGGAGTGTAACGTCACAACCACGTCACTGCTTTCTCAAGTCTTAAAGATGGCCAGTAACTCTAACATCACCCTAAGCATTTAAAGCACTTAAGAAAAAGTCAGACCACAGAATTTAGGATAGCATGTTTAATGAAAAGGGTATGTGACCACAGAAGAGGCAGTGACCATCCACAATTCAGAAACAATCCAGGAAAAACTTCTGGCAAATTCTGCCTTGCCATTTCCCAGTAGTCTTAATTAGTAGAGTCTTATGTAAGATAAAATGAGGATTATTTGTGCCAATACATTGATGTGAGCAGCCAAGAACTTTTATGTAAGTTTCACCGCTAGCTTTATGTGATTGTTAACTCCCAATGGAATCGGATATACATGATCAACTTATTTTCTGCTCCGCCAATTTGTCCACCACTCTGCAGTGACCCTAGCGGAATGGGTGCTGCACCATACACCAAGGAGGAGAATCTGTGCCAATTATTACTGCTTCTCCTACTGTATATGGGAATATACTCCTCACTTCACTTCCCACAGACCAAGCCAAAAACAGTGTTCTCTGTTCTTTATGCCAGTATTGTCAAAAGGTGCTGGAATAGTAGTTAAGCATGTTGTGATACCTGGAGAGGACCAAATATGCCAGAGTCCACAAGGAGGACAGATGAAAAATCCTCCCAACCAGACAGAGAGGTCAAAATCTGAGGCTCTAACCAAAACAAAACCCAACCAATATTATTAAGCAATGATTATGCCTCCTGCACACAGTAAGTGATAAGGATGAGCACTTAAGTAATTAGTGTTGCCAAAGCAAATAATCCTGTTAGCCAGCATAACTTGAATAAAGGCTTTAATCAACTCACTGCAAGTAATTATTCCATGTACTAATTTTCACCATTATAGATTTTGCCCTCATTTGCACTCAACCCCATTGAAATGGTCGATACTGTAAGAAGGTGCTGTGGAGGAAGTTTCTTTATAGTACTACCTTTAGTTAGCATAGGGTACAGGCTGCACCATCTAGTGGTTAGATCAAGAGACTGGAAGCTGCACAATCCCTGGCTCTGCCATCATCTCACACCATGGGGCTATACATTTCTCTCTGGACCTCATTCTCCCCCATCTGTAGAAGGTATAAATACTTACCTATCTCACAGGGGGATGAGAAGGATAGTTACAGACTGTCAAAGTAATCTGAAGATGAAGACTACTAAATTGATCTGATACGAGGCTCCCAAGACACTGCCCATAAATACTAAGTTTAAGAAAGTTCAAAGAGGGTGGAAGGTGCACATAACATTGAACTTCTCATGATCATTCACTAAGATCCTCGTGCCCGCTCCTTTTGTTTACCATCATGTCCTGTGTCAAATCTAATTTAGACGACAAAATCCTTGTGGCAGGGGCATACGATTTTGCAAAGCACCATACACACCTAGTATAATGAGTAATAGATTAGAATTCCTGGTTAGCACAACAGCACACATTTTATACCACATGCCATGCAAAGACAAAGGGACACGATGGCACGTGAACTTTGAGGTGTAAACATCCATGATCTAAAATGGATTAAGGGGTCAGTTGTGTTTCAAGAAGTTCAGTAAAAGTAAGAGGATAGCAATATCCTTAGCACACTGCAGTGCAAGAATGGATGTTTGGTGAAATTAACATGCTCTATATTTACAAGTCCAGGTGTACACACCAACTGTAGGTATTCTTAGCCTGCAAACTAAGAGGCTGAATATGGCAAAAGGTTATTTACAGAATGACAACCTGACAAAAAGCCACTTCTCTGAAACACTGCAAAACCAGATATCAGGCAGCTCAAGTGTGGAACCCACTCACCCACAAAAAGTCACTCTGCCACTGCCAAATCTCCATGCCCTTTAAGTAGAAGGCCTGCACCTTTTCTACATTACAGCTTAAAATGTTCATAAGATGGTTACAGCTGCACTAATGCTACACATCTATTAAACATGGTAATAGTCTTCTTGAGCATAGACTGGGTTAGGCAATGCAATCCAGAGCATAGTTTTATAACACTGTAGTCAATGTGTTCAGAAAAAAATGCTTATCACCCATCAAAGAAATCATGGTAACAAGCATTAAACAAGATCAGAGTTAAGTAATCCACACCTTTAAAAAGATCAGACCCATGCCATGAAAACGGAAACACAAAAACTCTATTACTACAATTACTCGGACAATTGTACAAAATAACAACCAATACTCATTACTGAAAAAGGAATAAGAAGCATTTGCCTAAAATGATGATTGGTACAGACTAATTTGTTCCCAAGCCCTCCATTAATGGTTCTGATGGACAGAACCAGACAGAGAAGACAGATTTTAAGTTTCAAACCATCCAAGACTTCCAGTCAAAAGCAGCAGCTCAGGATTAAAATGACAGAGTATTGCTCAGTAGTGAACATCAGAGAAATTATGCTGCAAGTCCTGAACCCAATATGGGAGCATACCTGAAAAGTCATTCACTGCAATGGGCTCCTTCTCTTGTCTGCTTCTAGTCAGATGAGTGGAGGAATTACAGCTGGTTAGTTCAACAGATGGCTAAAAGCCTGGGGGGGGGGGGGGGGGGGAAGAGGAAGAAGGCATTTCAAGCATTCTGAAAGAACAGTTAACAGTTCTGACAAGAACCATACCCTTTCAGATAGTCTTTCACCTTAGTACAAGTCACAGTGGATTTTGGCGAGACTGTCATTTCTACACTCATACAAAAGTTAACTTGAAAGAGTCTCCTTTAATAGATTTAGGTAATAGATAGTACGTAAATCTATTTAAAGGAGACTCTAATAGCTTCCAAACATTTCATGCTTTCTACCACTTTGCAACTAGACATCTAAAAAGTTTGACAATCAGCTAACAGTCTGACAATTCATGACAACAGATGTCCACCTGTTACAGCAGAGATAGCTCAGGGGTTTGAGCATTGGCCTACTAACCCCAGGGTTGTGAGTTCAATCCTTGAGGGGGCCATTTAGGGAGTTGGGGTAAAACTTGGGGATGGGTCCTGCTTTGAGCAGGGAGTTGGACTAGATGACCTCTTGAGGTCCCTTGCAGCCCTATGATTCTATGAAATAATTATTGCCAAGATCAAACCCAGATGCTCAAGGTAGGAACATTCACAATAAAAATGCTGTACTGGATTCAGTTCTGTAAAACCTTTTAAAGGGTTACAAGAAACTATCTCCTGTGTTAAATTATGAATAGCATGCATGTCAGGTCTCTGGCATTTTCTATTCCAAAACATTGCAATGCTATATTTCCTGAGATCTTCTCTTTTTGTCCACTTGTAACTTAACGTTCTTCTACTCAACAGAGCTGACTGCATATTTTTAGGGTTCAGACTATTACTTCACAGTCAATTGGCTCAATCTGAACAAATCCACCTGGTTCAGTGATGAAAGGTAACCAGTGTGCCATCCTGTGTCCACAGAAGGCTAAAGTTTCAGCAATGCGCAAAGCTGTAACAGTAATTAACAGGGAACAAATACTTGGATGGCAAGCAATGGATGACATCTTTATACAGCCACAGCAATATTCTAGTCAATCTGTGTCACTATTTCTCTTTATTCCATGGCACCATAACAAGATTCTCCTTCAGCCTGCGTTATGCTGCAAACTTCCGTCACCCCACACATGCAGAATTTACTAATTTACTCTTCTATATCACCCTTCATCCCAAGACCTTAGAGCATTTTAGAAACAGCTCAAACCAAGTACACAACTGAGAGATGGGAAATGAACAGACATAGCGAAGTTAAACTGCAAGGGGAATGACAGGTAGGCAGCATGTAATCCCTCCAGATGAAATTTGGGCAGAACTCTTGGGCTGACATCTCGAAGACACATGAAAAGAGTGCTATGGAATTTTTAACAAGCCATCAGTATCTGTTTTATACCCCAGCTAACAGCAGCACCAGCAGTTCCTACGTGCTAGAATACAAATAAATAATAGACTGTCCTCAGCAATATGCTGGGGCATTGGGCCCATACTGACTCAGAAGGAAGAATACCACATATTAAATCTTCAACACACGCTTCCTGAAGCACCTTGGACCAACCCAACCCTGCGTCACCTGCGAGATCTGACAGAAGCACGATGCAAAGGTTAAAGGTGGACATTTGGGGGGAGGGAACAGGAGAGAGAAATCATATTTAAAAGTAGAGGCTGTAAAGTGGAAGAGACCGAGCATAAAATTGCCTTTACAACCAGAGCTGTAAACATTAATGGCAGGCAGAGGCTTCCCAATATTTTTAAAAAAGACCAGGCCTGTCCTATGGATAACTGCTATAGGTGTACAGTCTAAACAGGAAACCAAGTTAGGTTTCTTACCTTTTCCCCAGACTGATTCCTCAAAGGGGTTGAACCCAGGCTGACCCTTAACATTTAAGTAAACTCATCAAATTCAAACCTGCTGTTAGTTCCCCCAATATATTTATAGCTAGAATTAAATTTTCCATTGAATAATCTTTACTTCTTGAAATGATCATCTGCACAAATCTCTGGTAACCCCAGGTTCTCTTCATTCCTAGAGCCCCATTTTGAGATCTGTTTCATCCTAACTTTCTGAAGCATGGACCAACCCAGACAAATAATCTTTGCCATTATTCAGTTTAAAGCAACTCTGGCACAAGTAGGGATATTGATGAGCCACAGCAGAATTACCACTTCAGCTAAATAAGCACCATGGAAACTGAATAATCACAACATGAAGCAAACAACAGCTCCTCTAACCTGTTACCCACCGAAGAATATAACTTGCTCCATTAATGTTTGATCCTATTAATCCAAACGCAATTCATGACTTAGGCAGGCCACTTAATAAAACGAGCATCTACCTCACAGGGATGTCACGATCACTATGTAAATACTTATTATTACACCACTTTATTGCTCTTTGTTCCTCTCTAACCACCTAAACGTCTGCAGATTATCGTATTTCCCTTGTAAATCGTAATTTTCCTTTTCTGGTATGAATATGGTGCCTGAATCTCAGAACATCCACAAATCCAGTTGAATTGGACAAGAGCTACAAGTTCTCAGCACCTTGGAAGTCAGGCCAATCGTCATCATGTGGGTATTTACTGTCGCAGACAGCCAAGGTCCCCATGACAGTCCCTGGATTCACTTTCAATGTCCCTATTAACGTAGATATGCTGAATTTCAGACTCTGAATATCTTACCCTCCTTCCCTGTTTTTACAGAATACTTCATTTTTTAATGAATGGTGACTACCTCAAATAGATTAGGAGTGTTTAAGCACCTGATTTCCGAGGAGTGATTTTAGGGCTCACTAAAAATTTTGATCTAATATGAAACCGGTCTAAGACAGCTGTATCTTCTGAATGAAAATTAATCCTTTATATGGAACAGATTCAGAAAGCTTACCCTACCCTTCATACTGAACCAGATCATTTCTTCTGAAATTAGGATAAAAACAGCTGCCTATAAAAAATCCTAAACAATCTACACAATATTTTAAAAAAATCATTCATACTAAAGTTGAACAATTTTTTCCATGGGGGAAGAGGGAAACACAGTAAGTTATCACAATACTAGATTCAAGTCACCCTGAGATATACCACTGAATTGAAATGCTCCCTTTAGAAATCAGAACCTAAAGTCTCACCACTACATCACTTATCAACTGCATTCCAGTAAGGGAGCAATGCTCAACCTTTGAGGCCAAGTTCACCTTTCTGTTCCAACAGCGTAACAGAATTTGGCCCTCTATGTCTATTTATAAGTCACATGCATCTAATTCCAATAATCAAGTTACACTTTAATGTTTCAAAATGCAAACAGACATAATAAAGTATGTGCCAAGAGTGTAATCACTTTTAAAGCTCCTTTTGAAAGTGTACCCCACAGCCCTTCCCACCCTGTGGAGGGACCTACTGGTAAATACAAGGAGGTTAGAAAATAAAAGCCAACTAAATCTGAGTCCACAAGAACAGTTTGGAAGCAACATACAACACAGCCTAACCTTCCAGCTACTGCTCCGAGGCCAGGTCTCCAACGAGTAACTTCTGCTGGCACATCATTGTTAGTCAGGGGTGAGATTCTCCCCCGCCCCCAACTATATTTTTATTTTGGCAAATGCCCTCAAGCAGATGCAATTAAGTGCTTTAGCCAAGATAAACTGCATCTACACTGGGAGCATTTGTTGGTATAGTTATGCTGGGAAAACTTTTCCAATGCAGACTAAGTCTAAGACAGTGTAGAACTCTGCCATTTCTCACCTCTCCATTTAATGGAATTCGATACAAGACTCTCTGCACACACAGGGGGGCATGTTGCTCCCCTTTTCCCCAGCATCTGTAGAGAGAGGACTATGGTTTCACAAGAGTGCCGTGAGATTTGAAATAGGAGTACTATTAAAACAGAGGCAACTTAAGACTGCTGCTATGCATCAGCCACCCAACTCATAGCAAGAGCAGCAGCTACAAAACTTTCATTATGTAAATTAACTCTTCATGCATGGATTCATTTCCTGCCAATGGGATTTCCCTGCAAACCAAGCTCAACATCTCGGCTGCAGCCGAGACCCAAATTCATGACACATGTCTTCTGGGAAGACCAGTAGTGTTAGCCTTCTACCTGCAGAAGCCCTGTTTTACTTCAGTTTTTGCAAGACAGTCATGAAAATTTACCCACTCGAACAGTAAATCTATTCGCCCACCTTTCCCACTGATGACTAAGACACCAATATTCTACTTGCCTGGGAAAGCTGAATTTAGTTTTAAAGTGTCTGCACTGCTATGCAACAGTTCCAGCTCCTAATGAGCCAAAGCTGAATGACTGATCTGCTGTCTTTGGTTTGTCTTGGATTTTAAGCTTATTGGGGCAGGGACCATGACTTACTCTGTTCTGACTCAGTACTCTGATGGCTCAGTAACATAAGGAACCTGAACTGCAATCTCAAACTGCTAGATGCCGTAGAGAAAGGAGAGCAGTAAGCCCTGAAAAATCTTTGAGACACTGAAGCTCTACAGACTTTTCAGCAGTTAAAAATACACATATTACTATGAAAAATCACTCAACAGTATGCCACCCAACATCAGATTTGTCATTTTCCTTTCATCAGCTCCATCAGATTGGATAATTTCCTCAGCTGACTTGAGAGGGTCATCACTAAGCTTGGAGGGGGAAAAAAAAAAAAGCATGAGGTCCCCAGCAAACAGCTGCAGCTACTTAAAAAAGTGAGCTAACCAAAGGAGACCAGAAGGGATTCCTAGATGTCAGCAGACAGGGAAATTCACCACCTGTTTTCACAAGGTTAGCAAGCTGACAGCTAGTCCACTAATAGATTATTAATACAAAAACAGTAGGGTCTTTGTATCAAAGACAAATTCCCCACCTGCTGGTAAATGTAAATCTGATGCTATCAGCGGCATGGGGGGGAGGGGGTAGAGGAGGTTGAGGGGTTGGCTCTAGTTTTAAACCTACTTTAAGTGAACGTGATTTTGCACATAGTGTACTTTTAAGATCAGACTCAAGCCAGCTCTGTAGGCATAAGCTGACCTGTTCCATATGGGAAACCTAAGCAAAGTAACATCCACAAACACTTTCATAAGATTCCACTGCTAACTGTGACACAGGCATGCAGAGCCCAGCCAGCAGGCCTTAGACCAAAGTGTTGCATTATACTGAGCAAGAGACAATCACTACCAGTAGCAAAGATTTCAATTACTTGCATTATCCACTGCAGAAAAGTTACCAAGTCACACGGTATAATCGTGGATGACACAATTTCTCTGCCTTCCAATATGGCTGAATGCTTCAGTGTAAGCGCTGTTTACACTGGGATCAGTTCTGGTTACAAACAGATTCTAAATCACTGTACAATGTCTTTACTCCACTGTTCCCGGTCATCTGCACCCAGACAATGTCTTGCAATCACTGTGATAGTTTGTAGGAAAGATGTTGCAATATATGGTATTATAAAACCTAACCCTCCAGTCCCAAAGAGCCTATATTAGAGCTCAATTGGAGCAGTTCACCTCCAAGCAACTTATAAAGCGAAGCAGGAGCAAACCCCCTTTATAAAATCACCTAAATTCAATCACCATTTTAAGAGGAGTTATTCCACCCCATTGTAACATATCAAAAGATTCTTATACAAGTCTGTAAGAAAATCACAGGCTGTGATTTTGTTGTAGAAACAGAAACTTTTAAACACACATCACATCTTCTTGTAGTTCCCACAAATTTGATTAGCACTGCGATCACATGCACCAAGTCGCAATACCACTCACTCAAATTTGGTCTGGCCAGCTCTCCGTCATGCCATCCGCTCACGGGGTTTCAGAGCCACTCACTCAGAGTTGGCCCAGCTGCCCCTCTGTCATGATGGGAGGTGGCCAGGCCAACTGAGTGAATGGCACTGCACCTGGCACACTCAAATTTGGCCCTGCACCAAAGCCACAGCTTTAGCAAACCGTGGCAACAACTTTTGAACCAAAAAAATCATGGACTTTCTTACAGCCTTACTCATAAATCAGTTATAAAACCTGGTAAGTGCCATAAAATTAATCCTACAGGTATGAACATGGGTAAAAAGTGAAATCACTTTACAGTAATCATACAAAGAAACCTACAACTATCACCAGAATGAACATTCTTCTTCATATCTTTATTATTGGCCATGCTCTAGGAAATCTTCAGGTTACAAATTTGAGCACTGCAATTTTATAAGATGAATTATCTTGCTACTGGTTTTAAAGCCATTTTATGCCTGATCACCATCCCTCGCCTGCTTATGAAATGGAAAGCCTTTTGCAGCTAGCTATGGGAGCTAACACTGCATATTCTCTCTCACCTGGTCCTGCTCAGCTTGGGGTGGGGGCAGAGGGGCAAAATGTAAGTCTCAGAAACCATCATCATTGCTCTTGCAGAAGCCAGAAGGTATTTATCATCACCCCCACCCTCAAAAAAATTAACAGTGTAGAGATGGATTTAGATTTCTGGATCCCACATAAATAAAATCTAGGAGTCTCACGTAAGTAACATACCCAGGCTCCCAGCTGGAAGAGGTCATATTACTCAATACACTCACCTCCACCTCTGCTACTAATGGCAACATAGCGAGAATCTATTATAGCTTCATAGCTGGAGATGCTGCTGCTAGAGAAGCCAGAGAGACTTCCTCTTCAGAGATTGGAGGTTTGAAGTCAGGAGTGCAGTCTAGATAGCACAACACTACCATTCCCTGCAAATTAAGTCTTTTAAAAGAGCAGAACAGGATTTCATTCTCCTATCCTTCCTGGGGTCTGCCACATCAATGTGGACTTTCCTCATGTATCCCATTTCCAACCCCCATCCTCCCAACTCTGTTTTTCATCCTGTCAGCCCATCAGCCTTTTAGTCAGAGACTGACCTCCCTGTGGAGCCCACCAATACCAATCAAACAGAAATCATTCTGTTCTCCATAAGCTTTCATTGTACTCCTGACCCAGGACTCCAACCCAGCTCAGTATTGCAGGCCAAGAGACCAGTCTTGAAGAAGGGCTTTACAGCTGAGTTTTATATATTAACACTGCTGCTTTCACATAGCCCGCTCCCTTGCTTCAAACTGCTTAATAATGTCTAAACCCATTAACACACTGTACAGCTAGTAAACATACCCGGCATCGCAAGGCAATCCGTACAGAAGCGTAAGGGACTGAACAGGAGATGCCTGAAAACCAATAAAGAGTCATCAGAGATAAACTCAGTCAATTACTGGTCTACAAGCTAATATCTTGAGATTAACGTGTGGCTCTACCTCCACTGGGACTCCAGGATTTACCTAAATAGCTCTGCTCATCACAAACAGGCCAGCCTTCGTTACTATTTTAAGCCGGCACCCTGCCCTACTTCCTGCAGACTCAATTCCTAAGCAAGCAGCCTTCCTTCATTTTCTAGCCATAAAACCAGTTAAACACTGAAAATGATATTACAGCTAGGAGTGGTAGATTCGAGTCATGTCTTTTTTGTTTTATTAAATGAAAAATGCTAAGCATTTTAATTTCATCAAGATACCTGGCTGATTTGAACTCATTTGTTCTGACTGCTAGAGAACTGGGCTTCTGAGCAGCAGGTTCAGACCTTAATATGAAGAACAGAGTTTTAACCTTTCACAGAAGAATATCCAGATAGTAGGAATAGAGAAAAATCACATTATATACAGAAGATTCACCCATTAACAGCAACTCTTGCCACTTACACATGGGATTCTCCCCCTCCTTTCCATGTTGTTGCACCATTCCGGCACTTCATATGTGGTTCTCCAAAGGAATACAAACGCACCTCAATATTTTATATTTTCACAAAGCCTCATCAATGATTTCTAATGATTTTATATCTTTGCTACCATATTGTAGGCTTTGGTAGCAGCCTAGACACCTCTGCTAAAATGCAGATAAATCAGAGGATAGCATAATGACGAGAGAGCAGTCATATTTTTAGCTACCAAGACCCAGTTTAGAGCACTTGCTCAAGCCAGGTTCATATTATAAAGGTTGATAGACACATGAACTGGTGGTCCCACTTCTAATATGCAGGACTGAGCAGGAGACATTTAATCCCAGATGCACATTATAGTTTAATCTTTCACTCTTCCATAAGGTATTAGAGTGCCACGGTCTGCAATGCATTTGATTTCTGTTGCACTTTTGGATGTATCATCACATGATCTGATAGCGTTAGCATGAGTTTTGCAGCAGACAATTCAAGCCCAGGCTGCAAGCTGTCCCATCTCAAACCACATCAAATTAAGACCACCTGAGCTAAGAAGTGTCTTTGGGGCAGAAAAGATCAGTCATTAATTAAGGAATATTCAGTGAGATCTCCAGATTTCTATAGCCCTTAATGGTATAGCCATATCTATGCTCAAGATCTTGAGCCTTGTCCAGATGAGTACTTGTGCTGTGACACCACCTGGCTTTTAGGGATCCCACTGATGTGTCTTAAGTCAGCTGGTATTGGCACTTTTAGCGTGGTGCTCCAAAGATTTGAGAAAGCTCCCCTTGTCCCCCAAACAAGTTTGCACCCTTTGTCCTTACTTTTAACCACTACCTACAGCAGGCTTTCCCCCACCCCCCAAGTGTTTCATAAATTCATTCTCATTAGACAAGATAAACCAATTAAGTTGGTTCATCTTGTCTAATCTCACAAAAGAAAACATTAAATATTATGGCAGACCCTCACACATATATTTATGTCTTTTAATAAACATTTCCCTCATATTAAGGTTTCAGAGGAACAGCCGTGTTAGTCTGTATTCGCAAAAAGAAAAGGAGTACTTGTGGCACCTTAGAGACTAACCAATTTATTTGAGCATGAGCTTTCGTGAGCTACAGCTCACTTCATCGGATGCATACCGTGGAAACTGCAGCAGACTTTATATATACACACAGAGAATATGAAACAATACCTCCTCCCACCCCACTGTCCTGCTGGTAATAGCTTATCTAAAGTGATCATCAGGTGGGCCATTTCCAGCACAAATCCAGGTTTTCTCACCCTCCACCCCCCCACACAAATTCACTCTCCTGCTGGTGCTAGCCCATCCAAAGCGACAACTCTTTACATAATCAAGTCGGGCTATTTCCTGCACAAATCCAGGTTTTCTCACATCCCCCCCACCCCCATACACACACAAACTCACTCTCCTGCTGGTAATAGCTCATCCAAACTGACCACTTTCCAAGTTTAAATCCAAGTTAAACCAGAACATCTGGGGGGGGGGGTGGGGGGGGGGGAGGAAAAAACAAGAGGAAACAGGCTACCTTGCATAATGACTTAGCCACTCCCAGTCTCTATTTAAGCCTAAATTAATAGTATCCAATTTGCAAATGAATTCCAATTCAGCAGTTTCTCGCTGGAGTCTGGATTTGAAGTTTTTTTGTTTTAAGATAGCGACCTTCATGTCTGTGATTGCGTGACCAGAGAGATTGAAGTGTTTTCCGACTGGTTTATGAATGTTATAATTCTTGACATCTGATTTGTGTCCATTTATTCTTTTACGTAGAGACTGTCCAGTTTGACCAATGTACATGGCAGAGGGGCATTGCTGGCACATGATGGCATATATCACATTGGTGGATGTGCAGGTGAACGAGCCTCTGATAGTTATTAGGCTGATGTTATTAGGCCCTGTGATGGTGTCCCCTGAATAGATACTCTGTGCCTCCTTATAAGATTCCCATTCCCAGTGTATGCAGTTTTAGGCTAGTATTTGATATTTTTATCCATGTGGTGTGTTATGAAATAGCTGTACAGCATCTGTGAGTACCTCAGATAGGGGAGAAATATATTCAACTTCAAAATAAGAATACTGTATATTAACAAGGTATATATTTTAAAACCACAACTTTTTACGAAGTGCAAGGCCTCAGAACAGTTTTGACCTAGCATGGTAAAGCAGCGAATTTTCTAGCTCCATCTTGATTCGCTTTGACACAATCTGAAGGAACCCCTTCAAAGCCACAGAAAAGCAGAATATACCAAATTAGAATCAACCCTACAGCTCTCACTCAGTGGTAAAGCTCTCATTGAAATCATTGGGAGTTTTGCCCGAATATGGACTGCATAATCAGACCCCATCTTTCTAAAAATAACAGCTGCCCTATACTAAGAGTTGCCCATGCCACAACTGATATATGGGACATGGCCTGCACAAAAAGAGCAAGATGAACCATCTTTTGTGCATTTATATTCCACTCAAAAACTATGCCTCATCTGAGCTGAACAAGCATACTGTTAAGACATCACCTTGACCAGCACACAGTGTCTTCCATTCCCATAAATACTGAAATCTCCAAGTTTTGGCTACCTCTTATTAGGAGTCCTTCTTTCCTAGACTTGCTATTTACTCTCTTGGCTAACTCCTCAATGGCATGCTGCCATAGGTCTTGAGATCTAACTCACGTTTGGAAAATCCAAACCAAGAACTAGACTCCTGAAACGAGAAAGGAAACACTGTTTTATCAACTAAACGTTCTTATGATAAATTTGTTGGGTGAATTGTCAGAGCAGCAGCTCAAGCACTAGCAAAGAAAAGCTGAGGGCTTGTAAACTCACCCCCTCTTATGCTGTTCCCTTAATACAAATAAGCTGCGTATGCAGCTATGAGACTGACAAAGTTTGAGTGTTTGTGAGAGAGCACACAGGGAGTTCTGAAAGATGATAAACTATCTTAACCCGAAGAAACAATTCTTGTTTGTGGGAGATGTCTATCAATGTGGTCTCGACCAAAGCAGGAACTGCTAAATGCTAATCCCAGCATTAGCTATCATTCACAGCATGGCCTTAAGAAAGTCACTTTATTTCTTAAGGTTTCAGAGTAACAGCCGTGTTAGTCTGTATTCGCAAAAAGAAAAGGAGTACTTGTAGCACCTTAGAGACTAACCAATTTATTTGAGCATGAGCTTTCGTGAGCTACAGCTCACTTCATCAGATGCATACCGTGGAAACTGCAGGCTTCAGTTTGCCCAGCTGTAAAACAGTGAATATGCTTCCTTATTTCACAGAAGGGTTGCAAATTAGTGGCTAGCCAGCAGCACTATATAAGTGTTAAGTATTACATTATAAAGCTATTACGCGGATTACTGAGAAACATGAAACGGTGGTTGTAGCCAAAAGAGAAAATACTAGATTTTAGCAATTCAGTTCCTCATAGCGATTAGTCAAGATCCCAACACACTGACATAACTTGGTGACTTTTTTTCAGGAAGAAGTAAAGATGAGGCTCTCGTTTCTTTGCCTTGATCTGGCCAAGTGTTAAAATAACAATATCAGGTTTTTTTAAGAATTCTTCATAAAGACAAATGTAAATATAGCTCAGTCGTCAGGCTGCTCTCTCCAGTCCACTCGAGTCATCAGGACATAACTTTTAGTTAAGATAAAAAAATCAGGATCCCCACTGCAGACAGCTACTCTCACTGTCACCACTACTTTCCAGACTATTTATTTTACACCCAAGGGTGATAGTTTATCCTTCATGTACAACGAAATAGAACCTTTACCGTACAACAGACATGTCTGAAGGCCTATTTTTACAAGTTACTTCTTTGTAGATCAATGCCCTATTTACCCAGAGGAGGAGAGGTGTACAGCATTATTCCCTGACAACATGCTTCACCTCTGTCCTGGATGATCCACCAATAGGCGTGAGAAGGGAGGTCAGCCCCCATGGTCCACCCAATTCTTAACGACAGGTTTCAGAGTAGCAGCCGTGTTAGTCTGTATCAGCAAAAAGAAAAGGAGGACTTGTGGCACCTTAGAGACTAACCAATTTATTTGAGCATAAGCTTTCGTGGTCTGCGGCCCACTCCATCAGAGGCATAGAATGGAACATAGAGTAAGAAGATATAGATACATACAGAGAACATGAAAAGGTGGAAGTTGGAATGGCAACTTCATGTTCTCTGTATGTATATATATCTTCTTACTCTATGTTCCATTCTATGCCTCTGATGGAGTGGGCCGCAGACCACGAAAGCTTATGCTCAAATAAATTTGTTAGTCTCTAAGGTGCCACAAGTACTCCTGTTCTTTTTACCAATTCTTAACCTCACTGCTGAGACTGCTAATAAGGGGACTGAATAGAAATTTCATTTGCAGTCCCATTTCAGAGGGTTTACATCTAACTAAAGTATCACATTCCACCATTATGAAATGCAACAAAACTTCAGAGGCTTTTGATCTATGCCAGGCCTTTTTAGTAAAAAAAAAATATGCAAAACTATACCTATCTTAATAGCTGAGTGATTTTGCTTCAAGTAATGTCTTGACAGCTTCCACTGAGACCTACTTCTGGCCATGTCGAAACTATTAACAATGTTTGACGATTAAGATGTTTGGTTAAAACAGACATCACTTGGTTTTGTGCCGAGCTGCTTAATAGTGATATCTCATGAACCAGAAATACAAGGGGGTCTAACACAGGACTGAAAAACTGAGCTGCTTTAAAATAATAGGTATAAGTAGACAAACTTGAGGAACTACAGTGTTTCCACTTGCTTATGACTGAACATAATTAAGGCTAATGTTTTCACAGTCCTTTGGAAATGTAAGTTCTTAAGACAAACATTATTAAAATCTGTAACAGAACAGGAGAAACTTTTTCAGTGCAGGAATTGAACAAAATTAGCTCTGATTTCTCTTTAGGTTTAAAATGTGAATACATTTTACAACCACCTTTTAATAAGTGCAATGCAACCACCTTTTAATATTTTTTTTTAAAAGATCGATGAAATTCCTCCCGAGGCATCCAAAGCCAGTCCAAATCACAGCACTCTAGCTATAGGGCAGCCTCCTTATGAGACTATCCCCCATGCTTCACTACATACTGTCAGCATGCATTTGTGTAGTGAATGATCATACGGTCTCCCTTTAAGCTCCAGTGAATAACTCACTACATGTGTGTGAGCTCCACCTGGCTGAGGACTAATTATCAAAGGCCATTCCCAAACTCTGGCTTTCTAGATATCGCACTGCTGTCTAGACCCAAAGATACTCTCTCTACTGAATGTATTCAATCTAGTGCATCCACAACGCACACATCGTTGTTAATAAGATTTCCCAGAAATGAGTCCAAAGGCTCAGCTACAATGTAAGCTTACATTGTGTTAATATACAAGAGAGCTGAATTGACATTACCCTCTCATTTCTAGCAGCAATATTAAACTAAAATCACAAAAAAGACCAAATGTTAAACATCTAACCAACTCATAGGAACCTCAGGGTCCTGGCTGTCACCCTGTTTCACTTTGTCTATGTATCAAGCAGCAGCTATTAACATCTGAACAGGTAAAAATTAATTTGGGCCCAGGTTAGAGTAGTAGGTAGAAGTGACAGTGTAAGCAGCTAAATGGTCAGCAGAGGCTCTATACATGTGAAATTTGACATATTTCTGTCCATATCTCAGTCCCTGTCACAGGATGGGTTCAGGGTAGCATGACTGAATAGAACAATTTAAGATGCCCAAGTGAGCAGCTGTTGTAACGGTGCAATTGTATAGCAGGGATGGCTGCTGAGCAAAAATTTAAACAAATCAAACATATAACATAGATGTTCTCCAATACGTGGGTATGAGAGATGGCATTAAATTAATTAGGGCAGCTAAATCTACATTGTACAAGCTTCCAACTAATCCAGGAACTTCTCGATTAACATTTTGCCCTCCTCTCTATTAACCGCTTCCAACATCATCAGCTCTTTTAAAATAGCATCGAGGAGGTGAGGTGCTCAGCCCAGGGCAGCATGCACCAAGCACAGCATGTCAAAGCAGAAGGACTTCAGGAAGACACTCAGCCGCAGGCACAAAACGAGGTGCCTTGCACATCAGGGGCTAGGGAGGGCAAGGGCAAATCTCCACCCTTCTTGGAGCCCAAAGCCCATCAGCACTGGCCAGGGCTCCTCTCCGTGAAGCTGAGTGCCCAGACTGGAAATGGGCAAGTGGGGTCGCCCACGTGCCCACACCGCCCCACCTGCGGGGGGAGGGGGGGGCGCAACCCTCAACTCCCTGACCTCGCCCCCCTCCTTTACCTGTGAAGAGCGAGCTCAACAGGAAAGCCAGCTCCCCACCCTGCACCGCTCACCCACCTGCTCCCTGCAGGCAGGGCCCCCCCCAGCCCCCGCACGCACACTCGGGGGCCCCTCCCCAAGCGCAGTAACCGCCCCCCCCCCCCCCGCCGCCTCTAACGGTGCCCAGCCCAACCGCCCCAGCCTCCCCCTACGGGCCCAGACCGCGGGAACCCCCAGGCCCCTCCCCTCGGCAGTCACAGCGCGGCAGCCCCGTCGCCACAGAACCGGGGGGGGGGGGGGCAGCCCCGCCCGCCCGGCCGCGCCCCGGCCCCTCACCCTTCACGATGCGCTCGGTCGTGGGCAGCTTGTTGTGGCCGCGCCCGGTCATGGTGCCGCCTCCCCGCGTCGGCTCCCGGACCGCCCCTCCCCGCGCGGCCTCCGCCGGGGAGCTGGGACTCCGACGGCGGCTGAGCAGGCCCCGCTGCTGGCGGCGCCGCAGGGATCCGGATCCGCTCGGTGTCCGGGCAGCGGCGGCTCCTCCCGAGCTCTTCTTCTCCCCACCCCGTCCCCGAGCCTACGCCGTTAGCGCGCAGGCGCCGCCCTGCCTCCGCCTCCCGAGCAGAGAGCGCGCAGGCGCCAACCCCCTCATGTCCTCTCGTGCGCAGGCGCCACCTCCCGTCCCTGTGCTCCTCTGCGCGCATGCCCCCCACTGGTGTTCCTCCCCAGTTCCCCGCCCCCCCCCCCGCCCGGCCCGTGCCCGGCGCACGCGCAGGGCCCCGCCCGCGCTGACGCTCTCCCGCAGGCGCCTTTCGGAACGGCCCGCCTCGGAGGGCACGTGACCAAGCTGCGGGGAACCCTTTCCTCCCCCCCCCATCTTGCCTGACCAGTGTTGCTAGGTGACGAGGGTCCGGCCCTGCTTGCGGCCTGAGCCCAGGGCTAAGGGTCGCCTCCCGGAGCCTGACTCAGCTCCTGGACCGCAGAGCTCGTGCCCCCTCCGGGAGGAGACCCAGGGTCGCCCTCGCTGCCCCCTTGGGAAGAGGGGGCTGGTGCTGCTCGCTCTGAGGGCAGAGCTGCAGGGGCCCCCTTAACCCAGCATCCTCTTCTCACAGAAGGGACCGCCTAAGGGGAAAGGCCTCCTGCCCAACGGCGGCAGAGGCCCAAAGCGTGGCCCAGACCACAGGATTTTGCATCCTGCAGGAAAGCATGGCAGGGTCGTGAGAGGACACTCCCTCTCCTCTCCTCCCCCCACCCCGCCTCCCCAGCTTCGTGCAGTAGTTTTCCTTTGATGACATGTGTAGGGATTGCGATGCACAGAGGACACTGCCTCCACCACTCTGCCCAACCGCCCACCTACCTGCTAATGCACATTGCCTCGCCGCCGCCCTAGAAATAACAGGCTGCAGGGCACTCAGCCATCATCCCTAGGCCCAGGGCTCAAGCTAGCCCTTCAAAAGGCAAAAGGAGACATCACCCACTCAGAACACAGGGCTCCATTAATCTGACAGGCACGCTCTTCAAAGGGTATGCATTTAACAAAACAAGAATACTAGGCTCACCTTTAAACAGGAAAAAAGGGAATTGCAAGTACTCCTATACAGGCAGAGTAATTGAATGAGACTGACAAATTTAGAGATAAAGGATAGGCAGCAGTGACTGAAACCAGGAGCGTGAGAATTATTGGTAAACAGGTACCCATCTTTAGAGAAAACAGTTTAAATGAGCCATTTTTAAAATTGGGGAAAAGTCATTTTAAATTAGCAGAGAAGAGGGGTTAACTGTAGCAAAAATTGCAAACGTTTCTGGGATTTCAACTGAGCCAATAGGCTGAGGTACAGAGTTGCTGACAGAAATAAATAAATAAATAAATAAATAAAAAGAGGTACTTGTGTAGCCATGATTTTAAAACAGTCAAGAAGCTCTGGTCTATGCCCAACATAGCCAAGTTAATCCTGAAGAAACCTTACTGATCAACGATCTGGATGAGCATGCTTGATTTCTCAACTCAAACACTGCATTAGGAGGAAAGCAGTAAGTCACATTTGTCCAAAATTTATTGTTCAGTGTTATGTATTGTAAGCGCAGCCAGGATGGTTCAAGGTTTGTTTGTTTAAACTTGGTGGGAAACTGTTGTTTTTGAAAGCAATAAAAAAAAAATTTATTTAAACAAAAGTGGTTACAACCAGGCTACTGCAGTTTTGGGCTAAGCGTACAAGAGCCTGGAACGTGATATTGAGTCAAAACTGACTATGCTCATTTTAAAAAAATAAATAAAGCAGCCAGAATGACACAGGCACCTCTGGCCCAGACTCGCTTCACGTGAACTAGAGTGAAATCCACAAGGCATCCCCAAGCCCCTCTAGGGGACTCTAAAGTCATAACAGGCAACTGGCTTGCTGCATGCACAAAGACAGCATTTTGAATGGACATATCGTTTTAAGAAGGTGAACACTTACAAAGTCAAAGTGTGAGAAAGGGGCACCACAAACCAAAGTATCCAAGCGATCAAATGATGCGTGAGTGGGCATCAGTGCCATCTTCTGTTTAAAATGCAGCACTGCACTTAAAGCCAGCATCCGCCCAAGCTGGGTAAATCAGAAGTTATAGATGGAAAAGTCATATTACATCATCCAATGCAGCCCAGCCTTCTAATGTAGGATCGCTCCCTCCAGGCCACCCCTACCTCCCGCGCCCCCCAGTCGAGTTTTAAACATCTGAAGTAATGAAGCTTCAGTCTCTTCCCAAGGGAGACTATTCTGCAACCTGAACAGATCTCACCGCAGGGAAGTTCTTTAATATTCAGGCTATATACTGCCTTTAAATCAGAATTCAATACTGCACAGAGCACACTTGCCATTCTCTTTCATTACAGAATAGATTTTAATTTATGGAATTTTACAAATAAAAACTTTACAGTTCACAAGACATAAGTTATGTTCTTTGTTTCAAGAAGTGTTTCAACAAGTATTTCTTATAACACCTGAGATATTAAAATACTGAGATGGAACTTGAGTTTCTAATCAGATGTGTAAAGGGAAATATAAATAAAAACACTCACAAGCTCAACTTAATGTCAATTTCCTTTCTCAGCCATCCCTCCGGCCCCTCTCACACACACCTTCCCTCCCTCAGGTTTCTACCATCCTGCACAAACAAGAGAGAGGAGCCTCTTCCAGGCACCCCTTTGAAATAACACATTGATTACCTGCCTCCCCCAGCTACACGTGTACTTAGAGAATGTTTCGTAGGTAACTCTCCCTAATTTCCAGCCTGCAAATTTCCTGATGTAGTCAGCTCCCAAGAACACCTTGAAGGGAAACTAGAGAAAAGACTCAGGATTTCTCTGTCACGTTCAAGGGCTCGGAACAGCCCAGAGGAAATTACACATCGGTTCTTATAGTTTCCTACCACCTGGAGCACAGCTTAGTTTCTAGTTGGTTTGTTAGTAAGTACAATTTGGGGGTGGGGTGGGGGGATGTTGTTCCAGGAGATGGGCCGATTTGCCAGATGCTGACAGTGCAGTGCCTCCTCTCCATGTACCATTGAACCATCCTTGCCAGAGATAGCTCTGGAACTATGAAAAAGCTAAGCCATTTTCTTCTCCCTTTTGGAATGCACTAGATGTCATGTGCTTTCCAAAAATTTCCTTGAGAGAGAATAGGCAAGCCAGACCTTTCCCCTTAAGACAGGGGTTAAATCTCTCACTCTCAAACATTACGTAACTCAGCTAGAGGGCTGCAGCTCTCCTACTAGTGGTAGTGCATGCTTTTTGACCGCAGGCAGCGTCCCTCTCTAGTACTGTTCCCAGAAGCTCGCCTCCTCACTGTTACAATGAGAACTTCTCCTGGTCAGCTGCTGATGACAGATGCTGGCCTGACCAAAAAATTTCCCGTGTGACTCACACAAAAGAGTGCCATCCTATTCCATTCACCTCTCAACTGGGCAGCAGGAATCCCACAATGATGGTTATCCTGTGGGAAAGGAGATGGCTCTACTGCTTTCCAGAGGCCCCTATTCTAGTTCTTTTATAAACATGTCAAGGAAGGGTTTGGTGAAATGGAGTTGGCAAAGTTGGGCCAACCCGTATCAAGCATTCATTGGTAAAAGATGGTCTCAACTAAGTAGGGTTTAGGCCTGGGCCATAAACAGCAAGAATGGCGTGAAGAAAAGTCTTTCTCCTGGCAATGGAGGAAGACAGTATGCCAGCTACCTAAGATACAGGCAGTGAACGTGAGATACCGCTGACAAGGCTGTGGTCCCTTGCCCAAGTTGACAGAGCTGCTCTGAAACGGTTTTGATCCTTTTCTAAAATAGGGCAGCCCAGTAGGCTACTATGGATAATTGGTCATGTAAACAAAAGGCTGTATTGCACAGATTACTACAGGGTTCTGCACTGTACCCTCTCCTGTTCAACATGTTTGCAAGGACTCTGGGAGTGCTACAAAGGAGACAGGGACTATGGTTTCTGCCGTACGTAAATGACACCCAGCTCTCTCTCTCCATTAGGGCCAATCGTGGACGGATGACTGACAGCTACAGGAGATTGGGGTTTGATATCCAGTCTTCATTGAGCACGTTAAAAGGAAATAGGCATTAGAAGGCAGAGGTCCGGCAGTCAAACCAAGTCATGATCCTGTTGGAGGCGCTGTGCCGGCCACAGCGCATGCTGTTGTCCCAGGTGGTTTTGGTTCTGACATCTATTCCTTTGGAGTCACTCCGATCTCAGCTTGCCCTTACTGAAGGGAGGCAGGCAGTGGGCCTGGGTGTAGCTGCCCAGCTCACATTTACCAAAGAGGGGCCTAAACCCTTGAGGTGTAGGGTGTGAAAGCATTGCGTATGATAAATGAACAGGCCTTTCACCTTTCTTCTGAAGGGTTGCAGGGGGAAACCATCAGGAATAGCTTCTGCTCAGCCTCTGCCACGAGGACAGCACACCAAGGCAACACAACTTTGTGTGTCAACGGACAAGTTACGAGACAAGGGACTGGACAACAATTGTTCCCTTACCAGGGAGCCGATCAGGCAGATGGAATGATCATGAGAGAAAGAGAGACTGGCAGCAATAAATTCGACACTCCCCACAGAAATAAGAATAATCACCATCCCTAGCTCTTATCTTGTGTTTTTCATCAGTAGATCTCACAGCACTTTACCATAGAGGTCAGCATCATTATCCCCATTTTCCAGATGGGGAAACTGAGGCACAGAAAGGGGGGCGGGGCGGGGGAGTGACTAGCCAGAGGTCACCCAGCAAGCTAGTAGCAGAGGCAGGAACTTCTGTTAGTCAGCAGCCACAAATTCACAACCATGGGAGGCAGAATCTGGAACAACCCAAGGGTGAGGGGAACCTCATTCCCTGCCCAAGCTGAAGGGGCCAAACATTAACGATAAGTCAGTTCATCTAGTGAATCGAAGGAAAGCAAGCCCAGAAGCAGAGCTCTGAAATGCCTTTAACTCCCTTCCCAACTCCTGCTGCTACCCAGAGCTGGGTTCCAGTTCCAGACTGTGTTCCTGGGACCCTGTGCCGTGAAGAAAAAGTACAGTATTTAAAAAAACAACAACAACAACCTTGCAACTCAGCAGTGTCAGTGTTTAAAACCAGATGTCCAATTCCAAGTGAACCTGGTCACAGTGTAAGGATCGCTCTCGCAGGAAAGCCTGAGAAACTGGCACCAGGACTTGTGCTCCACACCGCCCCGGTCTGAATGCAGCTGCCATGCCCTTCCCTTGCAATGGTGAGATCCTGCAGCATCTTCGCTTCACGGCACAGCTCCCTCCGCTCTCAAAGTGTCCCGAGTTAGGATGGAGGGACTCCTGGGAGAGGCCGCGGCGTTTAGCTGTTCTACCTCCTGGAAGCCACCCAGGAGTGTCCAATAGTGTCATTCTGACCAGCAGATGCAACCGTATAGTTCATTAAACCCCTACAGGAGCAGCATAACTTTCCCGCCGAAGCCAGTCTGACTGCATATCAAACACTTCTCCTGCCCTGGTATCTTCAGTGCTGCCTCTGCAGCCAGTGGGAAGAGACCAGAGCAGCAACAGCTGTGACTAGTTTTCAAGCGCAGGGGGGGCAGGGAAACCAAGGCTGCCTGCCCAGTTCAGTACCCACTACCTGTGCCAGGAAAGGATCGATTCCAGCACAGCAGCAGGATACGTTCTTGCTCATCCCTCTCCCTGTGCAACCTTCCCAGACCTCTTCATTTCTCTTTCACACGCCGCACCTTTCCTCCAGCCCAGCACACTCTGCAGAGACATTGGCACGTGAAGCTTTTGGAGGAAGGAGACCCTTTCTCGAACAGGTCTCTTGACTGCATATTTAGGTCCAAAAGGCAGGCATGCTCCCCATGCTCAAGAGAAACACCAGATACCTGCACAATCGGAGCGTTGGAGGCTACAGGTAACGCGGGTAAATACTGGGGCTGTCCTGGGACCCATGGCTGTTCCCCTGCCTCGCATTTCCATTGCCCGTGGAGGGACTGAGTACGAGGGATGGACAGGCACAAGCCTCAAGCACAGCGTCTGCCTTGGTAAAGTAGCCTCACCTCCAGCGCTGACCCCACATCCATCCCCCAGCCGCAGCCACCCGAAGAGGATGGGAAGAAGTCATGTCCATGGTTGGAGCTCTCCGAAGGGGTTGATGTAGCCAGAAAGGAGCCAGTGAGCCCGTTCTCCTGATCCTCACACATGTCCTTTCCAGGAGTCCCTTTGACGCAAGGAGAGTAGAGGAAGGGATGCTACACTGGAAATAGGTCCTTGGGTCACTTTAGATATAGGGCAAGGAGCTTCATCAGCCCCCCTGAAATAAACGATACAAAGTCTATGGAACAGTTTTAATAGAAATGCCTCTTTTCTGTAGTGCTTTTGCAATGCTGATGTCTCATACAGGTGCTGTCAGTCCGTATGCTTGCAGGTGGGAAAGCCCAATCAAACCAGGCCCGTCCCTACCCTATCTGGATCTGGCCTGAGAACATGGTGAGCAGCAGCATGATAATGAATCCCGTCAGCAGCCCTGCGTTCTGGATAGCGAAGGCAATCAAGGCGCTGCCATTCCGCTCGTCCTCCTGGCTCACTTCATTCATCTCAGGGAACTGAGAAAAGAATTGGAATGTTTCAGTCGTGGAAATTCTCTGCCCTCCAATCTCTGTGAATTTGCACATGCAGATCCCAGCGCTGTATACCCCCATCTATTATTAGGCATTAATTTATATAAAGCTGTTCACAATCAAGGCCAAGTGTTCTTGACCCTGACCCTGTCCAATCCTGCTAGGCTAAAATCTGATAAATTTACAGCTCAAAGTGGTCTGGCTATGGGTTAGCTACACACCCTACATTTGGTGGGCACGAGGGAATAACCATCCCTCTGTATGCTCTATTTTCCCCCATTCTCCCCTCCGTGCCCAGGGTTGCAGATACTTCTGACTTACACAGGTCCAGTCAATACCCCTCCTCAAAATCACCCAGAGGCCTCACTGTGAAAAGCCAGGAGGGAACCCTACTGTACTGCACGTGATGTTACAGAGCATTGCCGTTAGGCAAGTCCTATTAGCTCCCAGAGCCCTGTATCGTCAAAGCTTTCCTGTACAACAATAATCCTGACAGAGGCTCATCAGCGCTCATTGGCCAGTGGTCACTGCAGAAAAAAACCCTGCAATGCTCCGATCCCCTATCCAGCAGCTACTGTTGGTTTGGGATTTACCATATCAGCCAGTGCAATGTAGAGGAACATCCCACCAGCTAGAGCAAAGATCCAGTTGGCAGAGAAGTGGCTGCCTGCCACGATCCCAAAGGCCAGCCCTAGGTAGCAGCAGCAGGCCGAGATGAAGTTGAAGAAGAGCGCCTGCTGGATTGTCATTCCGGCATTTAGCAGGATGACAAAGTCACCTGCAAAAGGGAGGATCACGTAAGGAGAGGAGGAGACAGACAGCTACACATGACCATCTATGGGATGGATGCATCAGCTGCCCAAATGCAGCATCCCACTGGAGAACAGCACTCAGCAATCAGGCCCCCTGTTCACTGAGGTGCTTAAGCATATGCGTAACTCTAGGCATGTGAGTAGCCCCACTGAAGTCAAAGTCAATGGGACTATTCAAATGCTTCAATGCTCATTCCTCTTGCTGAATCAAGGCCTTACATAATAAAAATAAATAATAATAATGCCTTGCTCTTATAGAGCATCTCTATCCATAGACCTCAAAGTGCTTTTAAACAGAGAGTAGGGTATCATCATCCTGATTTACACCTGGGGAAACAGAAGTAAAGAGAGGGGAAGTGACTGGTCTAAGGTCACATCGTGAGCTGGCAGTAAAGGCAGGAATAGAACCAAGGTCCTCCTAACCCTCAGAGCAGTGCCCTACACTGCTCAAGAAGCAGTCTTGTGTCAAGCCACAAATCAATGCAGTTAACTGCAAGAATGAGGCCACCCTAGCCCAAGGGAACCAAAACTTTGCAACACTGACAGAATCGCTGATTCGCCAGGTGCCTGAGGTCCACATCTACTTCCATGTGTCACTCTCTACATTCAAACACAAACACATAACAGGCGTTTTACCAGCTGTCTCTCAATCTAAATTTAATCACAAACACCCCTGGTTTTCAGAACAGATTACACCATGTGATTCCACAGTTTTCCTACCCTGGCTAGCACGGTTTCACATACCGTCCTCCACCACATGCACACGCGTCTCTTTAAATGACTGAGAAGTTGGTACATTTTGTTGACGGTTGAAAGACAATGGTGAAATAGGTTCAAGTTAAACAAGTGCTTTCATGCGTTCCTTAAGGACTTAAGCACTTAAGCACATGCTTAAATATTTGGCTGGATGGGGAGCAAACGCAGTTAAGGTGCACAGCTGAAGAGCCACGTACCCAGCTCGTGGGGGAACTCCTCGCAGAAAATGGCCACGGAGGTGCTGATCCCTTGGAAGACAGACACGGTGAAGGAGGCACCGATGGCCAGGCCATCGATGAAGTTGTGGAGCCCGTCACTCAGGGTGATCATCCAGGCCAGCGTGCCAATGTCAGAGTATCGCACCCCCTTCAGCCAGTAGCACGCACTTTGGGAAGCCTGCAGGTCCTGCAAGGGAGCACCCCAAGTCACACGTGAACCCCACTGGCTGGGTCTCCAACCCACGCCCGACTGCGGACAACTCCACTTGTCTTACTGCGCTGCCCAGTGTCATGCCCATCTCTGCAGACTAAGCCAACGCCTCCAAACAGCTGTAACTGGTAACCCCAGGGGAGATAGGCACTAACCTGGACAGACAGAGAGCCCACAATGACTTTCTCATCCACAGATGGGTTCTTGCACTCTAGCTCACTGGTTCTGTGAGGGATCATGTGATCCATGTCCCCATTCTGCAGCTTTTCAGTGACGCCTTCCTCCTGGTCCTTCTTGGAGGGGAGGGTCTCAGGGCTGTAGTGGCTGTGCCCGTGATGGTGCTGGAAGGATACACAGATTTACAGGCTTTAGCCACATGCAGCATGGATGCATGCAGTCACTTGTACATTTCTGGCTCATAAACGCCTGGGGCATGCTGATTATTTTATCTTGCCCACAAGCTAGAACAGGAAACCTCACAGACACGGCAATGCTGAAGCTGACTAAAACCACTAGGAAACTAGAGTCTCTTTGATTATTGAAGCCCAACATTGTGATTGTACATTTTCATAGCATCTTTCATCCCAGAGCACTTCCACCTCTGCTAACTGACTGTACAAACTACACACACACACGAGTCACTATAACTACTTCTGGGATGGCATGTGACAGCTGTTGGGGTGGATCAGGAGAAGGAAGAAACATACAGCATCATGCCCAAGTGCCTCTTACTTCCCCCTTTTCTGTCAAAAATATCATCCTCCCCCAAATGTAAAAAGGAACCACTGTTTGTTGTACAAAGATTAAGCTTTTCTATTCACACACAGGATTTAAGAGTCAGTAAAGCAGGTGGCCTTTCCAGAGTGCACCAGTCAAGGGCATGCAGCAGATTTAGATTCCACTCCAAACTGAAAAACGGGGTGAAAAAAAATGGATTTTTGAAAATTGCATCAGAGTAAACCCATTGGGAAGCACCTTTCTGGCAGCGGTACCGTCTGGGAATGCCTAACCTGCTCCTATGGGACTAACTCAACCTCACCTGATCTGTCTGCTTGAGAAGCATCTTCAGGATTTTCTCTGTGAAGAAGAACAAGTAAAAGCCTCCAAAGACCACTGCAGATTTGGAGACATAATAATCCTCCTGAGGGTTGAATCCAAAGGCCTGTAGACAAGGGGCAACAGAGAAAGATTTGAGAACCATAAACGCCAGCAGCGTCCCTCACCTCCCCTACCCATGTCTCTAGGAGCTCTCAGTACAGGGACAGCAGAAGAGCACTTCAGTTAGTCTTTTCTCCCCCAATGAATGCTTCAGGGAAAGGCTTAACACACCTAATTGTGCAATACTACTGCATGCTAGAAGGGACTGTCTTCCTGACCCCAGACGTAATCAGCTCATGCCCTGATGCATGAGGATTGTTAGCCCATCTCATTTTTAGCTCAGACAGTGTCACTGCAGATCCTACTCACATTAATCTAAAATGTCCAATACCTCTATAAATCTCTCTCAGCTACTCATCTTGATATCCTGTGGCTGCGAGTTCCACCGGTTAATTATAAAATGCCTTTGCTTTAAATCTATTGGTTTTTAAATTCACTGTCCCTCCTCTCACAAGTCAGATGTGAGTATAAACATAGGCAGGTGGGCCAATTAAATCTATTGTATTAGCAAGTCCACTCCCAGAAAACATCATTAGCTGTCCTGTCCTGTCCTCTCCCTTTTGAGCACAGAATCAGGAGAAGCAACTGCACCAACAATCGCTGATCAGGCACCTGCATTGGGGATTTCTGGACAGTAACTCCACTTTTCTCAGCTTATTCATTTCTTGTGTGCATAGAAGGTGTTTTCTAGCACAGGGGCTGGGGATCCTTTTATATCAAAGCCCAGATGGTGTAAGTCGCTTCTCACAACGAACTCACCACTGAGACTATAGCCTGGAGCACGTCCACTCTCAGCCAGCATGAACACTGAGCCGTATATAAGGGACGCGAGTGGCACCAACAGGCAGCTCAGACTCCGCTCAACATGGAATCTTCTCTCTACCCCATCTGCTCTCTACCATAAAAGTGACCCAGTCAAGCCTGGCTTTGTTCACACGTCAAAGCCACTTTCTTTATATGGCCTGAGAACAGCTAAGGCCTGGTCTACGCTTGAAAGTTAGGTTGCCATAGCTCAGGGGTGTGAAAAAACACACAGCTATGCTGACCTAATCCCCACGGTGGACATAGCTAGGCCGACGGACAAATGCTTTTTTTTGACACAGCAACTATAGCTCAGAGAGGTGGTCTTCCTACAGCAACAAAAAACCCCTTCCCTTGGTGCAGGCTGCTTCTAAGCTATGGGGTTATGCCAGCATAGCTATGGAGCCATAGCTGTACCAATATAGTCTCCATAGTGTGGACGTACCCTAAGGCTTTGAGGTCCTCTGAGCAGTGCTAGACCATGGCCAGAACCTCATCCTGGCAGATAAGTAAATACAATCAGGGTCATTTTATAGATAGGCACCGAAAGGTGAGGTGGAAGTGACTTGTCCACGGTCACATGGTCAATGGCAAAGCAGCTAGGAGCTTAACACAGTCATACAGCAGCATTTTGCCTTGCTGATGGATCTTAAACATTTCCAGCTCCCAGATGCAGGCACAGACCAGGTCCGACCAGATCTTTGTCTCCCTGCAACATTCACTCATGTTTCTCTTCAAGTTCCACCGGCTTCTCCTCAAACCAGGGAGCGCAGGCAGACAGACACACATGACAGGCCCGAGGGCCCTCACCATACCTCAGGGATGAGCTGGAAGAGAGCATTGGAGTAGAGAGTTCCAATCGCCAGAGCTATGAAGTAGAGCAGCAGCCGCTTGTAAAAGGTCTTCTTCATGAAGGGCACCACGCTGGCTCCCACCAGGGAGCAGAGGGAGATGACGGTCACGCAGAGGAAACCGTAACCCCAGACTTCAGCGTGCGTGCCAACCCCACCCCAGTTACACCACAGAAGGCAGGAGAGTCCAAGGAAATCAACACAGGACAGCAAAGAAGTGAATCCACACCAGAGAGAGAGAGAGAGCGGGAGGGGGAGAAGGGAGGAGAAAAAGGGACATTTATTAGTGATTTCATATCAATCTCGAATTGGTTCAGGGAGGCCAGAAGCAAACCTGGTACAAGATGGCTCTGGAACTCTGACATGCTGGCCCCTTTGGGGAGGGAAAGATCGTGGCTGGAACACTACAGGGAACGTGAATCATCAGAGCTGGCCCTACAGCCCACGTTCCAGAATGCGGCTGCTGTGACTAACTGCACCACAGACTGACGAGAGGATGGATTCTCTCCTTGGGGAAGCCGGGATTTGGGTGAAGGAATGAGATTCCTCATCCTAACAAGGCTCTTACTTTAAAATAAACACTCCAAGAATGGAAGTTAGCTTGTGGCAGGTGGACGTGAAGTGTATTTTGAAGAGAGAAATAAAATCAGGGTTCTACTCCCAAAACAGATTCACTTTCCTGGTGACCTTGTCAGACTCCCAGTGGGCACATGTCATTCCCAGAGGCATAAGGCCCATTTAATGGGGGGGGGGGGGGGGGGCGGGGTCAGAGTTCCAGCATTCCATGGAGCACTTCAGTTTTACAGCCAGCATCTCGTACACTCCACCCTCATCGCACAGTGGAGCCGATTCACCCTGTGCATGCCTAGTGCACTCATCACTGGAGTATCTGGGCACCAGACAAAATCAGAGAGGCCAAGTGCTCTGCCTGGGCTGTCCGAGACCCTTCCGGCCTAATGGATTAACCTGCGTTTGCGTTCCATGCCGTGGGAGTTCTCCTGCAACGTGCATACCATGGGGGTGGAGTGTACACCATCATTTCAGTTCCCATCAGATCCAGAAACAAGGCATTTTGTTTGGTTTTTAAGAGGAAAAATACAACAAAGTTACAGTTCTGGAGCTGAAAAATACCTCCCCAAGTCCCACAAACAAGGGGCTCCATCAGACTCTGGTTTAGAGATGTGATAACAGCCCTTGCCAGCATGGAATATGCAGGAATACTGGGAGTTAGGTTAAGACCACCAGGCCTGGAGACCCAACATGAAACATACTAGCTTTGTTTTAGCTTGCGAGGGGCTGAGAGAAACAAGCACCAATCCTGTTGTCCCCAACTCCCTCTGCTTGCCAGCAGGCAGCTGATTGAAACAGCCAAGAGATCTTGCACTCTGGAGCACTGGCAAAGAAGGGTAATATCCATTTACGACTAGATATCCTGTCTTCTTCAGGGCAGTACAATGCACACACAAATGCTGAACGCAAAGCAGCCCTGGGATCACAGTGGAAGGATCACTCCAGTGAGAAGCTGAGATTTTAATTCCATGACTTCTAGGCTGAAAGTTTGAGGATCTAAATGGATTTGAGGTCCCTAAGTACCTAGACCCTGCTGAGAAAATCCTGCTGCCAGAGAGCAGGATGCTGGAGGAACGCGTGTGTTTCCAACACCTGATTGTAAAGCACATGGGAATATTTATTTAGCTCCAGAATTGTGCAATTAAAACAAAAATTAGTTTGTAATGTATCTGACAAACCCATCAGGGCACCAGGAAACCTCACTTTGCATAGATCTTTCCAGGGGCTCTGCTGCCTTTAATCAGCAAGACTGGGAGCCAGAAGAAAGCTGGGATCCCCAGGCAGGAGGGGTTTCTTCAATTCCTTCTGTGCATTTTTACCTCTGTTCCTTCCTTCCTTCCTCCCTCTTTCACACACCCTTCTTATGAGCCCCAGGAACGCCCCTACACCAGCCTCTGCCCATCAGACCAACGCTGACACAGCACAGATGCTGCCAACCCAGCACAGGAGTGCCCTGTCCTCTTAAAGCTCCCAGATGCTGCCTGACATACTCGCACATGCTTGGTCTATGCTTAGTGTCACTCATCACGGGCAAGCTTTGGGAAGTCTCCCCTTTGGCAACCAGGAACATGAAGAGCAAGAGATCTTTATTATTACAATCTCACAGGAGCTAGGACCACCCATGTTTCGAACCACTATAACCGGCGGAAGAGAGGGGCTGTGTAACCACCCAGCAGGAGTCACGTGTGGGAGGAAGCTCTCTTCTCCCTCCCTCCAGAGCTAGGATCCCTGCCAGCTGCACTGCAACTACAGGATATTGCTGTTCTCAGAGAGGCTGCAGGCAACCCCACAGGAAGGAAGGAGGAAGCAAGCTAGGATGGCACAGGGCTCCCCATGCTGCCTGAACACCAAACGTTAACCCTGAGGAGACCACGTGATGTTTCCTGGTGCTCAGAGGAGCAAGAAGGTCCTGGAAAGCCACTGGCAGGAAGCCAGTATGGAAGAGAAGTTTCCCTCTGCCTTGGAGACAGAGAAATCTGTTTGGGAGGAGCTGGGTTGTAAAGGCGAGCGGGAGAGCCAGCCCTTAGAGAGAGAGAGAGAGAGAGAGAGAGAGAAGGGCAGGGTGTGTTCTACTGCACCTCTGGGATCATCTGGAAGAGCGTATTAGAGAACAACGTCCCGATGGAGAGCGCGATGAAATAAGTGAGGAGCCGTCGGAAAAAGGCCTTGTTGGTGCAGGGCACGATGAAGACTCCAAGGAGGGAGGCCAAGTTAATCAGTGACACACTGAGAAAGCCAAAGCCCCACACTGCGGAACAAGAAGAAATGAGGGCTGGATTACCAAGGCTATTTGGGGGTGGGAAGGGCCAGACGCCAGCAGCTCTGGATACAGCTGGGCAGGGAAGGCCAGGGGAGTCAGGCCTCACTGAGGAGGGGGCCTTGTTATGACAGAGGATCACTCCCATCCACTGCGCTGCTTGGGATACTTTAATGGTGAGACAGTTACAGGACGGGGAAACGGTGGGAGAAATAAATCTGGTTAATGCTTCTCCATGTCTCTGAATTACTTTAAAGGGCACTGGGAATAATTAAGCTCCAGGCACTGAGCTCAGTTGTATGCCATTAACAGGCTGGAAAGAGTGAGCCAGAGCCAGGAACACCTGCGAGCAGCGGGGAGAATCGCAGGCACCAGAGAAGGTCTAACAAGGAGTTCCTGAGACCATAACTGTGCGTTCCAATAGGGGGCGTTATGGTTCCGAGAAGCCAATCGGCCGTCTGGGCCGCTTTGGATTGTTACAGGTCCCCTAGCACTTTTGGAAAGTTAACCTAGGACTCTGCTTTGAAAAGCTCCTTTGGGGCAGTGTTTGCACCGCACCTAGCGCAACAGGGTCCACGGCTGGGCTCCTAGGCACTACAAACCACCAGCACCCTGGCATACGTGGGAAATTCTAATCTGAGCAACCGCATGCTGCGTCCCTGAACTCCCGTAACTGCCATGTGACGGATGGCGTGCTATTCTTCACAGTCCGTCCCACAGCGCTGCTGTGTGGCTATTGAGACAGCTGCCACGGTCCATTCAGAGGTGGCAGCAGCGTTTCAGAGGTGGGCAAAATACAATTCATGTAAACCGTTTGTAATGTGCTTTGGATGAAAGGGGCTATAGAAATCCCTGTTATTTATTAACCTGCAACAAGATCCTCTAGTGAAAGATAAAAAACAGGCCCTCCTGAGCTGAATTAACCTGGAACACGTGTGAGAGAGAATGTGAGAGTGTGTGTGGGGCTGGGGTAGCAGTAACAAACACAGGTAATCAAGCACCACTTCCTCACTGATAGACAGCACTGCCTCTGCTAGAACTATGGAGCAAGAGCGCGCTGACTGCTCTGGGAACTAAAGTCACATGTCCCAGCAGCAAATTCTCCCCTCTGCATTGTCAATGGTCCAATTCCTGCTCTCTCTCTGCCCCGCAGTGCCATGGGTAGGAAAGGCGAGGGCAGATTCAACAGGCTGCAAACACTAGTGCCTCTGCACTTTCCATGGAATCTGCAAGAAAATTACACTGGAGGAAAACCATCAAGATTCCAAGCTACCCTTGGAAAGTTAGCTTTCCAAGGTTATCACAAGAGAAATGTCTCTCCTCACCTACAACGAAGAGTCTTTGGAATGACCTAAGGAAAGACAGAAAATCCAGCCCTGCATATGCAGGTGTGGAGGGGTGATTTTATTGGGGTGCCTCTGGTTCCAAACAACTGCCCCAAAGCCACTGCTAAGAGGACAGGCTTAATAGCAGTACAGTGCATTTTGACAGCATCTTTCATCCCAAAGCACTTCACTCTCAGGCAAGCCTCCTGGGAGGCAGGTAAGGACTGCCACTCAGATCATAGATGGGAAAACAGAGCTGTGGGGAGGTGTTTGATGTGACTTTCTGTAACGTAACACAGCTGGGGGATGGCGACAGACCACCCTGTCCCTGCACTCTGCCATCTAGCATTCGGAGGGCTAGCACCTAGCAAGCAGCCCCATCACGAGTGCCAGCCCGAATCCACATTCAACTCAGAAAGCACCTTCAAAGGGCTGCCTGTTGGAAAAGCTCAGGTTTAAATGTAAAAAAGGCCCCGCTGTCTAGGATCTCTGTCCCCACAACTCCCCTGTGTAACTAAGGGCTGGTCTATATGGGGAATGAGTTCACACTGTGCTGACACGCACTAGCTGGTGCGTGATACGTATGCTGTGCTAACGGCACGAACGTGGGACAGCTGTGCCCTGTTTCAATTCACATCGTTGTGTACGTACGGCGGGGCGCGGGGCACGCTAAGCGTGTGGTATTCCGGGTGGGTATCCCATGCTTCTTTGCTTCGCCAAGTGCATTCTGGGATTTTTCCTCGCTGCACATGGTGGGATGTGTCGTGAAGCTAGTGAAATTCTGGGACTTGGGAGTCAAACTCCCCAAAATCCATGATTCCGTTCCCTGCATCCCATGGTTCCTCTCTTTCTGGGCAGGCTAGCGCCATTTTCTAATTACTGTCGGCCAAAGACACAGCCCCAGTGCGTCGCTCCTGCTGCAGGGCTGAAGCCATGGCTTGCCCTAGCAGGCTGGGAAGGGAAGGGTTATGAACAGGTGCTATCACATTAAGCCCAGAATATGCCCCATTTCTGCAGTGAGGGCTAGAAAAAGCATCTGTGCCCTGCACTCAAGAGAGGCGCTCGGAAAGCTTGTGCTTCAGCAATGCCTTTAGAGCTAACGCCGGTCCCGGTCCCCTCTCCGTGCCCACTGGCTATCTGTTCACCTTCTGCCGAGCTGGGCTTCCCCTCCTCCGTCTGCTCATTCTCCTCGTTCTCCAGGTTCTCTGCTGTGCACGCCTGAGATTCCAGCTGCTGTAGGATGGTCGGGCAGAACTCCTGGAACTTGCTCGGGCCAACATGGGACCCTTCGCTCAGGTTGTGGGCGGTGAAGAGCTCTGAGGAGCTGAAGCACTGGCGTGGGGAAAGAGAGACCTTGAGCATCCCATGGTTGTGCTCTGCTGTCTGGCTTGGCAATATGGGCATCCCCAGAGGGCTCTTCGATTGCATCCTCTCCCTCCTCCCCCTGCTAACTCCTTCCCCTCCTGGCCCAATACACGTTAGGATACAGATATTCAGGCCTGTCTGCAAAGGCCTGTACTTTAAGAATTTAGGTGTATTCTTATCACTTGGCTAGTTAGAGGAATAAAAGAAAGAATCAAAATCACTGTCTGCCAGTGTAAGGTCCTTCTCTTACTGTGACAGTCTGAGGCCCTGTTCTTAGGCTAAGGCCTTTGGCTAAGCAACAGAGGCAGCCATAAGTTGGGAAGCAACAGAGGCAGCCATAAGTTGGGAAGCAACCGGTCACATCCTCACATTCCAAACTAGTCACATTGAAAGAAGGTGCTATTGGGCTGTTAGGAATACACTCCTGTCCTGATAGTGCCTATCACCTCCAGAGAAAGGGAAGTGCCTAGAAGATGTAAAAGGAAATTTAGGTTGATAGTTTTCTGTCTGGTAAGAACTCACTTATCAATAGACACAGCTGGGAAACCCTTATGTCTTTATAGATGTAGTTGTGAAATCCTCACTTCTGTATTGTTTTGTCATGATAGTTCCCACTTTGCTATTGTTTATTGGCATGGCCTCTGTCTGGTTCTGTGATTGTTTCTGTCTGCTGTATAATTAATTTTGCTGGGTGTAAACTAATTAAGGTGGTGGGATATAATTGGTTAGCTAATCATGTTACAATATGTTAGGATTGGTTCGTTAAATTTCAGTAGAATGATTAGTTAAGGTATAGCTAAGACTATTACTATATAAATTAGGGGCAAACAGGAAGTGAGTTGGGATTCAAAAATAAGGAAAAAGGAACTTGGATTTAAGCTTTTGCTGGAAGTTCACCCCAATAAACATCGAATTGTTTGCACCTTCGGACTTCGGGTATTGCTGCTCTCCGTTCATGCGAGAAGAACGAGGGAAGTGGGAGAGTGAAGGAATAAGCTCTCTAACAATACACACACAGCAGCCCCTCACTGGACTCGGGCCTATCTCACTGCATGTGAGGCCCTAGCCCCCTCTGCAGGTCTAATGGGTCCCACGAACCACCCATCTACAGGGGCTGTTTTCCTCCCCCTCCCTGAGAATTTTCTCCACACAGAGGCAATATCCTGCCTGCCACCATCACAGCAGTTCTGGTTGCACTGTAATGGATTCCCCCACCCCACAAGAACCAGGGTTTCCCCGCTTTCACCCAACTTCACCCGCTGGCTCCCTGGGAGCAGAACACCGAAGGAATGGGAACACAATGCACAGCAGCTGGGGCAGCGAGCGAAGCAAGCTGATATAGCAGGAGAAGCAATGGTCTCCCAAGTGGAGCTCAAGCAGCTTCCCTGCATGGGTGACACAGGGCCCACGTGAGCCCAAGGAGTATCCTTGCAGAGAACATGGCCCATCTGATTGTCCATTCCGGACAAGCTTAGCCCATGGCATGGTGACCTCGCACTCTGTGTTTACGAGGGGCAGGGGGGCAGCAGTGTGTTAAGCTTGGGCCATCCCTCCTTGGGCACTGCAGGGAAGAGACACAGGAATTCACATGGCATGTTACCCGGGAGAGGTTCCTGCGCTGCGGCTCCGATCGGGAGATGTTCTCGTGCCCCACCCCCACATCGAGGCGATTCAGCAGGGCCTTGAGCTGCTGCAGGGTCAGCACGTCACTCTCGCCATAGCGGCGCAGGAGATCCTGCAGGAAGGAAGCTGCAGTGACGGCGGGCTGCAGCGAGGCGTCCGTGCCAGCCTGCGTCTGGCAGGAGATGCCCAGGAGGCAGAGCAGCATCACCAGGAGGTGGCATCGGGGACTCACACCCAGAATCATGGTGACCAGGCGATCCTGCAAAAGGAGACAGGCAGTGTGGTTAACTTTAGTATTCCCTGCAGCCCTGAGCACTAAGGGAATCACCAACCACTGGCTGCTGGACTGAAAGGGCACAGACAGCCCAGTTGCTAAGGTATGCAGTCAGCACCTTGTTGGGTCAGACCTTCTCCAGTGGGTACACCTGGCTGCACAGGTGCTGGAACTGGGGGTGCTGCTGCACCCTCTGACTTGAAGTGGTTTCTATTCTATACACAAAGAAAAGGAGGACTTATGGCACCTTAGAGACTAACAATTTATCTGAGCATAAGCTTTCGTGAGCTACAGCTCACTTCATCAGATGCAACTGTTGCTCACGAAAGCTTATGCTCAGATAAATTGGTTAGTCTCTAAGGTGCCACAAGTCCTCCTTTTCTTTTTACGAATACAGACTAACACAGCTGCTACCCTGAATTCTATACAGAGTTTACAGTTCGGTTCAATCACTCGCAGCACCCCCATTATACAAATAGTTCCAGTACCCCTGCCTGGCTGGGTTAGGCCCCGTCCTTCCAGCTGTCCTATCCCTTACTCGACTTCCCCACACAAGATAACGTGCACCCAGCGGTGCGGATGACACAGGCCTTCCTACGCCCTGTGAAGGTATGGCGGTGTGCCCTGCAGGGGGCAGCAGATTCCCTTTGCAGCTGAACATCACTGAACCCCATGCCACCTGCAGGCATCCAGCTGTTAGTGTGATAGCCACACTCTCTCTCACCAGCACAGGGACAACAATTCAGTGTGGAACAGAACTCCAACACTTGCCATGGTTAGTGGCACCGATCCCTCTGGCAGAGGAAAGGTACCTGGAGTCTCCCCCCCCCGCACAGTCTGTACCCGGATCAGGACCCCAGGGTCCATGACAGCTCTACTAAACACCAGCAATTGCACCACGTAGGAATTTCACGGGGCGAAACAGGCAGACACTGCCAGGAAAGCAGCTCTGCCATGTGGCCCATTCCCGAAGGGTTGCAGCTGCAAGGCCTGCCAGAAAAGGCTCTGCTTGCTGATCTGCTGCATGTGAGGAGCTGGAGCGGAAAGGGAGAGAGAGGCTGTACGGCTGCTGTCAAGTGACTCCAGGAAGGTCAAGTCAGGTCAAGATTTTTTAAGGGAGAAAACCAACATCCAGGCAGATGGGCAGAAACGTTAATGGAGAGGTCTGGCATGCCGTGAGGTCAGATGAGGGGTTGGTGGCATAGGCAAGCCCTGGGGGACACAGTGCTTCTCACAGCAGCTGGGAGCTCTAGGAGCTGGGTGTGGGGGCGATGCGCATTCCAGGCTGCAGATCAGTCTTGGGAGATAATTTCCAAACTCTCAGGCCTGGCAATGGTACCACAGGCCACCGCTTCAGTCTCCGTTGGCCACCGTGCTGGGTTTGTGCCTAGCAGCTTCTCAGCTGCTCATGCAGCTACACAGTGCTCCCTGGCTGGCACCCCGCTCTGCAGGATGGTGCTATCCAGCAGATACAGAAACATTCCCCCCGATGACATGAGGAGGTCAGGATTACCACCAATGTTTGGCCTGTGGGGAAACCGAGGCACAGAGAGGCGTGACTTGCCCCAACCCACAGAGGGACTCTCCGTCAGACTCGGGAATTATCCTTGGGAGGCCCTGGCACCAGACAGTGCTGTCTCACTGAAGGGATTCAGCAGCGGAAGGGGACTGTCCATCTCTCCAGCCCAGCAGCACTAACCGAGCTCTGGTGGCAGACAGGGCCACGTTGCCTCACTCACCCCACCCCCATGTGGCACCGCAAGAGCAGACCTCGAGAGACATGGTGTCATGAATGAAGGGAGAAGCCTCGGAGCATCTGCTGCCAGAACCACACAGGTATTTGCCTGCTTGGGAGAACCCCAGCTATGCTCATAGCAGCTTTCCCCCGACACAGGGCACTCACCTTCGTCCGGTCCAGAGACACGCTGGAGTAACCCGGAACAGCCGCTGGCAAGCAGGGTGCGCCGAATGCTCACGGGCAGCAGAGCTCACGGTCCCTGGAGGGGGGAGAGGCAGTGTGAAGGGAGGATGGAGTTCGCAGCAGGAGGACCATAGCGTTCATGCTGCTCTCCTGCTGCCACAACGCTCTGCCCAGGGGACAGGACAGCGAGCTACTGAGGAGCAAAGTGTTTTGTCTACATGTGGGGTTAAGGCTGCCTGCTGAAAGGTGTTTGCCCCAGACCCAGCACACCCTCTGTGCTTCTGCAACGCATGGGATGAGCCAGCTGCAGGCTGCTTCCCCTACCTCTTATCTTCTCGCGCCAGCACGCCGAGGCTGTCAGGCTCTTAGCACACCAGGCCAGCAGAGCCACCGCAGTAATGCAGTGGAGCGTTCTAGGGGACGCTCACATCTACAGGGCCCTGAGGGAGACAGCCCACAAAACACGCTTCCTCCAAGACTGCACAGCTCTCTGGAGCACATCCCATGCACCAGCAGCCACCACTGCCCTGGCGCAAACATTGCCCCAGTCCCTGCAGTGCCTGGAGGCTGAACACGGCAGCCTTGACCCAGCGTTACAAACATGGGGTCAAACCAGAGCAGCCATGTCAGAGGTTTGGGAAACTTCCTGCGAAGGGGCCAGGCCAAGGAGTTGGCAGCTGGCTGCGGCAGCTTTCGCTTCCTTTGGACACCGAGCACCAGGAGGCCCACTCCACAAAGACCCACAGAGGGTGCAGGTGGAAAATTTGTGCCCACCTACTGCACCCAGGTCCCAGCTGGGGCTCTGTGTAGACGGATGGGCACCACAGCCAGGAGCCAGGACATTAGCTGAGTGCAGAGTTCTGGGCCTGAAAGCTGCACCAGGCCTGGTTTTATTCACCCCTCTCTATCTTCTAAGTTACAACCACTGTTCAAAGCCTGCCGAGACGACGGCTTTAGACCTCTGCCCCTACAACCACATCCCTCCCCATATGGTCAGTTACCCTGACAGCCTACATAGGGCCTTGAGTAACCCCAGTGCAGGCTTCGCACACTCAAGACAAGGCCCCTAACTCCACAGGCTTCCAGCTTAACTGACACAAATCCCACAGCCACATTCAGACAGGAGGCACAGAGAGGACAGCACAGCGATCAGCATGTGCAGCTTTGTGGAAATCTGGGTTCCGGGCTGTAGCGAGTCCTTCTGAGCTGTCTGGGAGCCCAGGAGATGCCTGCAGCAGCTCGAGGGCCTGAGGAATAAGATTCGTTCATTATGTTATATTTTAACCATGCTGCTAATTATAAGTTGAACCACATCCCAGCGGCCTCTTCCCCAGGCGGAGGCGTATATGTATTTATATTTACCGGGTCCTTGACTGATAATCTTTTATATAAATCAATAGAACAGCATGGAGCTCGAACGCTGGGCAGCACCAGCTCTGCCATGCAATATGCCTGGAGGCACAAAGAGGGCAGCCTTACATAAGAACATAGGAATTGCCAGGCTGGATCAGACTTGTGCTCCCATCTGGTCTGGCATCCAGTCTCTGGAAGTGGCCAGTACCAGCTGATTCAGAGGATGATGCAAGAACCTTGTAGAAGGCAGTTATGGAATTACCTGCCATCAGAGGAAGTTTCCTCCTGACCCCCCCCCCCCCCCCCCGATACCTTGAGACCAGCTGAAGCTCTGAAGCGTGAGGGTCAAAATCCCTTCCAGGCTCTTATTAAAAAATACTATTATAAATATTACTGACCAATACCAGTGTCCTGTAACTGCCAGGACAGTCACCAGACCACGCACAGGAGCTGATCTAGGGCTTCTCCTACCTATTCTAATAAACAGGCTTACAGAGTGCCTTAATGTAGGTAATGTTTCCTGTGTCCAGTGAAGTCACCCCGGTGTGTTGGGTGAAACAGTGGCCCAGTTAAATGGCAGTGACAGCATCGTCTTAAGGGGGGCCAGAATTTCACCCGCTGTGCTCTGCATGGCAAATCTCTCCAGGGTAAAGCCACCTGGCACCCATGCGAAGGCTTCAGGGGGCAACTCCAGCTATTTCTGTCCCAGTTGGTTCATGGCCAGCTGGGGTCAGGAAAACACTCCCCAGCACAGCAACAGGAGGTGCATTACAGCACCCAGCACAGAACAGATCATTAAGCCTCCATATAAATCCACAAGGCTGAGAAACGGAATACACTTGCCCGGACACAGCATGCACGGGGCTTCTTGCTGCAGTCCAGGGACGAGGCTATGGCTTGCAATTCTGATGAGCACTGCTGAGCTGGACTGTTTCCACGGGAGGGGAAAGTTGTGTCTCTGGGATACAGGAACATTGACATATTGTGCTGCTGAGACCTTATCAGGGAAAAAACCTTGGGTGCCAGGGAATGTTGGACTAGCTCTCCAGGAAGGTCAGCTGCACACTTCAGTATGGTTTAGGTTCTTAGCTTAGACCTTGCTAGATTTCTCCCCAGATCTCAGGCCACGTGCTGCTGAAGCAGACTTTGGTACAGGAGTAGCAGCACATCCCACAGTGGTGCCCAGTATCTTAGCAAGTGGGGTATCTTAGCCACTAAGCCTAAGGAAAAGCTGCTCCGAGTCCCTGCTGTGGACATAGTTATTTTCAGGACTCTGGGCTTCCATAAACTACTTCAACTGCCCAAGAGAAGGGTGGTGAAGTGGACAAGATGCTAGCCTAGGACTCCAAATATCTAGGTTCAATTCCCAGCTCTGGCACAGATGTCCTGTGTGACCCTGGGCAAGGCACTTAGCCTCTCTGTGCATCACTTCCTCATCTGATAACAGCACACCCCTGCTACACATGGGTGTTGTGAGAATAAGTGCACTGAAGTTTGACACACACTCTGATATTTTGACACAGACAGACGACCGCAAGGCTCAGGGGTGGGTAATTCACTGTGAGGTCTTGGAGGTGGTTTGTATTCAGCTCAGGCTGGTAGGGACTCAAAGTTGCTCCCTCCTGGCAGCTGTTTAGTGCTCTTTGTGAAATGAGTCTGTGGGGAAAGATCAGAGAGTGAGAAGGCCAAGCATGGAATGGGCCAGGGGGACTGATCTCCCTTCCCCTCCCCTCGTGGTGCCTACTCTGGCTATGGGTGGGATGCAGGTGCAACATGCCCTCTGCCTGAACGGCGTCATACGAGCAGCGCATTCACTTTAAGACACGGACTTTTGTTGCTCTGCTAACACACCACACACACACACACACAAACACTCCCTCCCTCATCTATGACCTAGAGCGGAATTCGGGCTGTGCTCCCGTTCACTAGGCCCACAGCCATATTCAAAACAAACCTTTGCTGATGTGTTACAGACTTTGGTCTCCTCTAGAAGTTGACCTAAGGCATTTTTGGACTCCACTCAACCAAATGTTCTGAAAATAAGTCTGGCTCATTGGCCAGAGCCATATTTGGACTGGCAAGGCCTCTCCTGACGGGTCTGCCCTGCAAGGAGCAGTCCTCCCAGCCCCTCACATTGACCAGGGCTGGGCGGGAGAAGCAGAGGATCTGTTGTCACCAATTCAAGGCTAATCAGAGCAAACCAAACTCAGGCGCTCAACACTGTTATTAGGCCACATCCAATGCTTTCTTATTAAAAAGGGATCGACATTCTCAGAGTCTCAAGAGCTTACTGCAACTTTGAAATCTTTGTTTTTTAAAAAGCACCAGGAACTCCTTGAGAAGGAATTGGCCAGGGAGGTTTTAGCAAGGGCTTGGGGGGGGGGGGGGGGGGTTGGGAGGGGGATGCTTTGCCGATTTAACCCCTCCCCTCCCAAATCTGGAGAAAGGCAATGCATCTGGAAGCAGTGCAGCGCACATTTCGGGACGTGCTAGGGACACAAGTGCTTCCGCCAGTCTCCCTGAAGACTCTGCAGTACCCACCCCTTGCTCCCACCCCGTCTCAGAGCTCCTTGCTGCTTTAAAGAACTGGGGACAAGGCCTGGTAAAGATCTGCAGCACGTAGACAGGCAACTGAGGTTAAAGGTACAGCCCAGCCTGACCACATACTCACCCTTGGGAGGATGGAGTGTGACACAGCTGCAACCCCCCCTGTCTTTTTAAATGGGGTTGGCAGCTAGGTGAGAAGGGAAGAATAGCCTCAGGTTTCTTGTCTCCCCCCTTCCCAGCACTCAGTTTACCAGCTACTTCCATCCCCCAAATCCATAGAACAAAGAAATTGTCAGAGCCAACCACACCAATGGTCCAAATGCACAGTGCCACAATTACAAGAGAGTAAAACCCTGCAATAACCTGCCCATACGAATTTTCTTTTTGACAACCAACCGTTAGTGGCTAGTTCGTACCCTGAGGTGTGAAGGTTTACACCCCTTACACATTTCTATCCTAGCTACTTCTACCCTGCATCTGAAGAAGTGGGGTTTTTACCCACGAAAGCTTATGGCCAAATAAATCCGTTAGTCTTTAAGGTGTCACCGGACTCCTTCTTGTTTTTATCCTAGCTACTGTCACTGCAGACGATATCCTTATTCACAGAGATGTCTAATCCTTAAACACTTCCTCTCTGAGCTGCCCACAATGACACCCAGGTTTGTTTCCCTGAAGGGTGTTCTCACCAATCAACACGTAGGAGTAATTCAAGTTGTTGCTTCCAGCATACCTGCAATGAATTTCATTTGATTCCATGTGGTTAGGTCCCTCTGAAGCGCCTCATAATCCTTTATTTCTAGCTAACCCACAAATGTTTGTCTCCACTGTCCAACCCCCTTTCCCAGATTAAATATATTTGAACAGCTCCAGGCCAAAATATACAGCCTATTAATCTCCTGCCTTGCTCAAAACTGACCACCTAAGTCATCTGCTCAGTAAATACAGTATGTGCATTATACTACCTGGAGAAGAAATTTTAAACTAACACCACACACAGACAAAAAAACCTTCCCAGAAGTCTGAGCTGCTGGAATTCATGGAAACTATGAGTATGTCACTAAGATCACACCACTCCCAAGTTTCTCTCTGCCAGCTCTGTATCCTGAGGTGCAGGCGTGAAACAAGAATGATTATTCAATGCGGTAAAAGTTCCAGCACTGTTCTCGCATATGCCACCGCTTTACAGTTTAAAAGGACGCCTGCTAAGCAATGCATGTGGCGTGGGTCTTGTCTTGAGTGCTAACGGTGCTGTGTTTTTTACCTTAGGGTGGTTAATACGTGTGAGCTGTCCCAAGGTAAAAAACACAACACGCACCAAGCACATAAACCGTCAGGAAACCCCACCCCACCCCGCAGCTGACCTCTGGAAAAATTTACCTCACAGTAAAACTAAAGTGCCTGGTCTTCTTTGTGAAAGAACATACCCCATAACCACTGCAAGAGTGGAGCACAACAATGCAAGAGCAGCCAGAGAGAGACCCATCACAGTACATGACGAGGGTTTACATGGGCCTCAATGGCAAAGGAGAATTGGTGACAGGATTCAGTCTCACTCTGAAGTTGGCAGTTCAAAACCAGACCACGCTGTTCGAGTTCAAAACTCGTTCCCCCGACACCTGTTCAGTGGCTGACCTGGAAAGATCTGGTGGACTGGTGTCAGTTTCACAAGTCACTGCCGCGTGCCTGCTGGCAATCTTGGAAGAGACCAAGGATGGAATGGGCCATGGGGAGCAAGCTCCTCGCTTCCCTAAAGGAAGTTCCTCCCAAGTGGGGCTGAAACCCATTGGCAGTGGATGGTGAGCCACATGCTGTGCCTGCCCTGGGGATAGTTCACTTTCCAGGGATGGCAAGCCAACATATTTCACTAGCACTGCAGGAATTACAAAGGGTTAGATCTCCAGGAGCTCAGTCTGAACTTCATTGGCACTGGGGAGCAGGGTGTTTTTTCTGCATTTCTTTTAAAGGTTCAGAAGCTTCTCCAGCTAGCAAAGGCATTCTCAGTGGATAGTGTACTGGGATCACAGATCGGATCTAATCGCAAAGAGATTCCCCATCACACCCTCATGGCGCCTCTTGCCTTTGTCAGCATTTCCTAGATCATGACTACACAACGTGTAGCTCTCAGAATGTTACAACCCCCTAGTCAGAAGAACCCCATGTTGCTTTGCAGCCATTTTTGCTGCACTGGGAGACCGCAGAAGTTTCTTCTAAGGGACCCTTTCAGATTGGCAACAGCATCCCTGCTGCATGCAGGAATAGTGAGGACACAGCATGCAGGAATAGTGAGGACACAGCATGCAGGAAGAGTTCTATAGTGCAGATCCTGTGTGTCGCTAGACATCTACTCCCATGCTGCTGCTGAGTGAAAGGTGCTAAAGAAACGCATGGAGGATGTCTTTCAAGATTTATTTCCCTATGCTTGGAGGGATCAAGCCCTACCTGTCCCCTATTCACGACTTAATTTGTTTGGAGCCCCCGGTGTCGTTTAGAGAAGAGGCAGGACAGGATAGAGGGCCTTCTCGGAAGGAAAGGCAACGAAAGCCTGAGAACAGGGGAGACTAACAGTACAGGGCAATAACCTGGAAAGAAAAGAAGCTGCGGGTCTGGAGCACTCCTTTCTGAACGGAGGAGGAATTTCCAGGGCTTGCTGGAAACAGGAGCAGTCCAGCTGCCTGTGTGCAATGGTTACAAGAGACACCTCACACAACTCGCAGTAAAACACCACCTCCCCCCCTTTCTCACACATTCAGAAATCCCCTGCTAGATTGGCTGGCATCCTGCCTGTTCCATCTCATGAATTCTCCACCTCCACCACAGACTGACCTTCTGAGGTATCCTCTGTTTGATTCAACACCAGTTAGCCTCTCTGTCAGCTCACCGAGCCCTTTGACCAGGAACATTCTTGATAAAACTGTGAAGTCCACTGCGTTTTCATTCGAGAAGAGACTTGCCGCATTACTTTTAAACAGAGGGGATGGGAGGCCTGAGTCTCAATCAGGGCAGATCTAGCTCCCAAGCACCCATTGATGGCTCAGCCCCAACACCTGGAAAATGACACAGTCAAAAGCAGCGCAGGGCTGACGTTTGACCTACTCGGAATCGAAGAGAACAATATTTTGTCCTTGTCTCTCTCCCCACCTTTGGCTCCGCTGCTATCAAAGCCCAGGATGTTTGAATGTCAGGAGGAAACACAGTGAGTAGAGGACTGAGAACCAGGATCCTGTGAATTAGTCATTACTCCCATCTTACAGAGCAGGAAAACGACCTGCCCAAGGGAAACAATGAGTCGGGAGCAGAGCTAGGGGTAGACCCTAGTCCTTAAAGTGTATCTAATTCTTTGAATGGGCAACGGAAATGCAAAGTATTACACATTATTGTGATGCTTGAGCACAAGCCTGGAAGTAACATGTTAATTTCAGCTAGAGGGAGAACCAATGTTTCCCAGGGCAAGAGGACACCCTGGTGTGAGAAAGTTATTATTGTCAAGCATGTGTATTGTTTGTTCAAACACACACAAACTAGGAGGAGTTAAGAGCATATGGTGGTGTAAGCATCATGCTCCCTTCCCCTTCCTGCTCACCAGTAAGGTGCTACCCATCAGCTTACAATCCTCTGACAAAGGCCCTGGGATGTCTCAGCATCACGCCTCTTCATAACCCACGCCACATTCCAGAAACGGCACAAGACACTTGCTGTGTCAACATGAACGGCATTTGAAACCTCCAGCAGAGGGGACAGGAGAAGTCACTGCAGCTTTTACTGAAACAAGGTCAAAAGGGCATATTTTCCATATGCCTAACCACTCCCTTCATGCTTTAAGCTAAGACTTCTCCAGACTATTCGAGCCCTTCAACACTGATGTTTTCAACCCCACTTCTCCTCCCAGAGCGTGGCCGGAAAGGGAAGCATAATGCTAACACTGGTACCACAGCAAGGATGCATTCCCCTCTCCTCTCTCGCTACAGGCATGTTTCTCAACCCTCTAAAGCACATTCTCTCCCCGCATTTTTGCTCACTGCAACCATAAAGGAGTGTGCAATACGCCACAATCTTACACCACATGCACAACAGGCCAACAGTGCAAGCAGAAACAACTCCACTAACTTCACCAGAATTGTGTCTGCTCACACCAGTACTGCATTTGGCCTTGTAACGGTATCCCTGTTACCACCTACTGGGAATAGGCATGCCCATCTAAACAGTTCTTGGCTGTCTAAATCTGGCCCACGTGCCTTCTCTTTCAAAACGGAGAGTCCTATGTGGCATGGGATGGTGTGTCTCAGTCCAGTTCCCCATAGGCAGGTGTCCAGACAGCAAAAATCATTGCCACCAGGGGCAATAATTAACCCTCTTGTTGGCAGTCTCCCCGCAGAAGGCAAGGACTGAATGGCATACCAGCTGCCCTTTGCCTTGTGTATTGCTTTTCATCTACAGATATCACAGCAATTCACAAACAAGGGAGGAGAGCAGATTAAAAATCATGTTTAAAGAAAAAAACAAAACAAACAAGAAGTCCACACTACTAGTAACACCCTAGTAATTTGAACTGAGGGACCTGTGAAAGCGAAACTGACCTCACAGCATTTATGCTATTAGTTGGTCTTCTGCATTTCCCCCAGCTCAGGGAGAGATGAGGGATTAGCCAGTTTCACTTCTATTTCTAACCCTTTTTCCCATTCTCCAGCCTCAGTCCAATGCCACAAGGGCCAAGTGGCAAGGCAGGGAAAGTTGTGACACGGAAACTTTTAAACACAAAGGAAGGGTCTGCGTGATTAAAAAATTTCTACCAATAGGCTGTGCAGATTCCACCCACCGGCTCTCAATCCACCTGCGAAGTAACCCTATCTCCTTTTGTGATAGGCAGAGAGTAAGTGACTCACACAAGCCCAAAGAGGGAGTCAATAGCAGGACCACAACAGAACCCAAGAGTTCTGACCCTCTGCCTCCCTCCCAGAGCTGTGAGTAGCAGATGTGCTCTATGTGAGGACTGCAGTCCTGGCCAACAATTACAGCATTACCTGGAGCTAGGGTACCTTCTGGGATAAGAAGAGAAGAGCAGCCCCTCCAGTGCAATATCTGGCTTCTAGCAGCATCCACTCCTCTGGGGGGAATTTATTCCTGGCACCCATTAGGCGTAAGTGCACACTGTGACCAGCCCACCAGTTTCTCTGCTCTCCCAAAGCGTGTACCTGCCTGCCCTGCAGTGCCCCTTTAGGCAAATGAATGTCCACAAATTACCTCTGCTCCCTACATGCCCCCCGCCCAGGCCTTAATATCAGCTCTCCCCCAAGCCCGCTGTCTTTGTTACACCCTCTCAAAGATGCCACTACCTCTTCCACTCCCAAGGAACAGGAGATCCCCTTCCCCACCCCCAACAAAGACTTTCTTTCCCCCTCCCCTGGCTTCTCTTCACCCTCTACCTACCCAGTGCCCTTCAGTGCTCAGCTCCCTGCTGTCATACCCCAAGATACTCCATAGCCATGGCCTTCTCCGCTTGCCCCGCAGGCAGACCCACCCGCTCACAGCCACACTGATACCGCCGAATTCCTAGTGCCCTCAGCACCTGCCCTGGTATCACTCCAGTGCCTTGGGACCCAGAGCCAATGCCCACCACAGCAACCGGGCACGAGCATCCCAACTCTGCTGTACCATCACACCCAGCTCACACATCCCCCTCGGCCAACCCCCAGTTCTCCTGGAGCCTAAACCCCGCACACTCACCCACAGGCCCTACGGCCCCACCCCGCACTGCTGGCCAGGACCTGCAGATCCTCAGATGCCCCCCCACCCCAGCCCCCCCAGTGCCCTGACCCCCCCTACCCAGCCCCAGTACCCTGACCACCCCCTAGTGCCCTGACCCCCCCCCCGGGCCAGCCCTCCCTCGTGCTCTTACCCCCCCCGGGCCAGCCCCCCCTAGTGCCCAGACACCCTCCCCTAGTGCCCGGACCCCCCCCCAGGCCCAGCCCCCCCTAGTTCCCTGACCCCCCCCCGGCCCAGCCTCCCCGTGCCCTGACTCTCCCCCCACCCAGCCCAGCCCCCCCCAGTGCCCTGACCCCCCACACCCATCCCAGCCCCCCCAGTGCCCTGATCCCCCCCTCGGCCCAGGCCCCCCAGTGCCCTGATCCCCCCCTCGGCCCAGCCCCCCCAGTGCCCTGACTCTCCCCCCACCCAGCCCCGCCCCCCCAGTGCCCTGATCCCCCCCTCGGCCCAGCCCCCCCAGTGCCCTGACTCTCCCCCCACCCAGCCCCGCCCCCCCCAGTGCCCTGATCCCCCCCTCGGCCCAGCCCCCCCAGTGCCCTGACTCTCCCCCCACCCAGCCCCGCCCCCCCAGTGCCCTGATCCCCCCCTCGGCCCAGCCTCCCCGTGCCCTGACTCTCCCCCCACCCAGCCCAGCCCCCCCCAGTGCCCTGACCCCCCACACCCATCCCAGCCCCCCCCAGTGCCCTGACTCTCCCCCCACCCAGCCCAGCCCCCCCAGTGCCCTGATCCCCCCCTCGGCCCAGCCCCCCCAGTGCCCTGACTCTCCCCCCCCCAGCCCCGCCCCCCCCAGTGCCCTGACCCCCCACACCCATCCCAGCCCCCCCCAGTGCCCTGACTCTCCCCCCACCCAGCCCAGCCCCCCCAGTGCCCTGATCCCCCCCTCGGCCCAGCCCCCCCAGTGCCCTGACTCTCCCCCCACCCAGCCCCGCCCCCCCAGTGCCCTGATCCCCCCCTCGGCCCAGCCCCCCCAGTGCCCTGACTCTCCCCCCACCCAGCCCCGCCCCCCCAGTGCCCTGATCCCCCCCTCGGCCCAGCCCCCCCAGTGCCCTGACTCTCCCCCCACCCAGCCCCGCCCCCCCAGTGCCCTGATCCCCCCCTCGGCCCAGCCTCCCCGTGCCCTGACTCTCCCCCCACCCAGCCCAGCCCCCCCCAGTGCCCTGACCCCCCACACCCATCCCAGCCCCCCCCAGTGCCCTGACTCTCCCCCCACCCAGCCCAGCCCCCCCAGTGCCCTGATCCCCCCCTCGGCCCAGCCCCCCCAGTGCCCTGACTCTCCCCCCCCCAGCCCCGCCCCCCCCAGTGCCCTGACCCCCCACACCCATCCCAGCCCCCCCCAGTGCCCTGACTCTCCCCCCACCCAGCCCAGCCCCCCCAGTGCCCTGATCCCCCCCTCGGCCCAGCCCCCCCAGTGCCCTGACTCTCCCCCCACCCAGCCCCGCCCCCCCAGTGCCCTGATCCCCCCCTCGGCCCAGCCCCCCCAGTGCCCTGACTCTCCCCCCACCCAGCCCCGCCCCCCCAGTGCCCTGATCCCCCCCTCGGCCCAGCCTCCCCGTGCCCTGACTCTCCCCCCACCCAGCCCAGCCCCCCCCAGTGCCCTGACCCCCCACACCCATCCCAGCCCTCCCCAGTGCCCTGACTCTCCCCCCACCCAGCCCAGGCCCCCCAGTGCCCTGATCCCCCCCTCGGCCCAGCGCCCTGACTCTCCCCCCCCCAGCCACGCGGCCCTGACCTCACCGCCCGAGCTGCAGCCCCCGCAGCGCTGTCCGCTCGGCCCCGAGCCCGGCCTGTCCCCAGCTCCCCACGGGCCCGCGCAGGCTGCACGCTACTGGCGGCGCACGCTACGTAGCAGGGGGTGAGCTGGGCGGCTCCGCCTCCTGCACACAGCCATTCGCCACTGGCCCGCGTCGATTAGCATAGCCACGCCCCTGCTGGCTCCGCGCCACGCCCATTCGGAAGCCAGGAGCACCACGTGGCGCGGGTGGGGAGGCCTCTCTCCTGGGCCGCAGTGGCGGTGGAAGGGGGCGGGGTAGTCGGTAGGGGGAGCCCCTCGTTTTGTTCTGCGTTTATACAGCGCCCAGCACAGTGAGCTCCTGGTTCCTGCCTGGGGCTGCTAGACGCTTCTGCACTACCACTAATAAATAAGGGGTAGGCGGAGGAGGGAAGCTGTGCATTCAAACTGTGATCTACACTTGCACATCTGCCTGTGCGTCTGCGTGTGTACGCACCCATACGCACCCCGCCCCAGGAATGCAGGGCTCTGCAGTTCTCCCATGCAGAGTGGGGCCTGATTGGAATCACAGGCTCAGGGTGGATGACAACATAATAACAGGGTGCATGACAAGAGCATAAATAATAAATGAATACAAATGACCCTTTGCCCTGCTCTAGCCCCTTCCCCCTGAGGCCTTCACAGCTCTTTACAAACCCTAATGAATTCAGTTACAGTCCCATGGAGCAAGGCGGCCTCATCCACGATTTAGACAGAGAGAAACTAAGGGATGAGACTGGCCCAAGGTCACACACAAGTCAAGGGCAGAGACAGGAAACAAGCATCCGGGTTCCCAGACCTGCACGTTAACCAAAAGAACATCCACCTCCCCGCCCTTGGTGTCATGCTCAAGCACTGGCCTTTTCATCCCCATCTGCAACAATAACCGGCTTTTCTGTAGCGTTTTTCACCCACAGACCTGGTAGCACTTTACAAAGGAGGTCCCCCTTTTGCAGATGGGGAAACTGAAGCACAGCAAACTGATTTTGGGACCCAGAGCCAATGCCCACCACAGCAACCGGGCACGAGCATGTCATCGCGCAGGCCTATGGCAGAGCTGGGCATGGAATTCAGATCTCCTGAGGCCCCGTCTGAGGCTCTATCCTCTGAGTCTAGCATCTCTTCCTCTTGACATCTCTTTGGCATGACAGAACCAGCGCTGATAGTGACAAACCAAAACCTTCGCCTACCTGCTTGTCTGTCCCTGGAAGTCAGATAGAACGTGACCGGGTCAACAGCCTTTCGGTCATAAGCCTGGCTGGTCACTTACAGCAAATGAGCACAGAGCAATCCTATTTAAGAGGTTTAGAAACCCTTCTGTTATGTGCAGCCCCCATCCCATTCCCCAAATTATACTGTAATTATACTGTTGTAAATTACACAGCAGTGACACAGCAACTCTGTCATCTCAGCGTTTAGAGAGATGGGTCAAGCTTAACCAACCCCTTTGATAATGGAAAACAGGGTCTTTGAGAAACCAGAGATAATAAATCTTCTGTTCTTTATAACCAGCCTCGTGGGTATCGGTCTTTGTCTCATTAAATGTGGCTGGTATGCGGAGAAATATCGAGGTGATGGCAGCGGCTAAGACTTCTATTTACATATTGTGAAAACAAAGGAAAGGAGAGGACACAGTATCTGTGGGCCTGATACCAAGTCGGCACACCACACATGGGCTGGAGCCAACTGTTGAACTATAGCCAGCCGAGAGTACTCTGGAAGAATTCTCAGCCAGGGCACTAGCCATGTCAGTTGTGAGGGAAAAGGCCATTAAATGCCTGTCTTTCTGGCAGCCTTTCCTCTTGCCCCTCTAGCCTCATCCCTAGTTACATTTCTAGAGCATTTTAAGAAGTGTTTCGAGGAGACTCACTGCAGCTAGTTGGGGGCCGAGATACAGCAGCAGTTTCAACAGGGCACAATAATAGTACGAAACAGCTTAGGCAAGACAGCAAAGAACACCGTGTCCAGCTGAAATGCTGGCAGAATTTTGGGAGGCAGAAAACAGTTAATCAAGCTACCTAGAAGGCGTCAAGGACTCAGGATTAATAAACCCACACTCTTGCAGGTGTGCCATGCGATTGTTAATGATCACAAGTTGTCAAGGCGTCCGTTTGAAGCCTCATTAAATAGAAAGTATCTTCAGCAGCCTGGCTCCCCGTAGCCCCACAGAGGGACATGCTCAACAGGAACGAGGGCTATTAAAGAACGAGTGGAACTTTCCAGAACAACCATTGAAGGGTTCAGCTTCACCACAGAGTTACTGCTATTGAGTCAATTTCGAGAGAACACAACTGGCCATGTTGCAAAAGAGCAGTTGAGTTCCATGTGCTTCCAGTAATACCCTGCACCCACACTGACACTGCACCCAACTGTGGGAAATGCAAAGATTTTAGGGGATGCTGGCCATGGTTCGTAGTGCCCCAGCAAACCGCACTGTTGCAGGGTGTCTTCTGCAGGGTATAGGGGATAGAATGTGTCTGTCCTTTTGGGGATTGCGGGTAGAACTGGTATAAGCCTGAGGAAATCCCACAATTCAATGTAAATAATTCCAGGTTGTCTCCAGATCTTGTGCTCTCATCTTGTGTTGTAGGGTATGCCACAGCACAAAGATGCCATGCGACAATCGCATCCAAAGGTCATTAGGGGAATTGTGTGGGTTAAAGCACTCTGCTTCGTCTGGACTGTTAGACCTTTCCAATATTCCCGTATGTTGCAGAGTAGCTATGCTTCTCCAGGCCATGTGGTCCCTATGAGCCGTGCTGCTTCCTAGGGGAACAGTGCAAGGTAGGAGAAGAAAAATAGGTACGGAGTGTGGAGTTTGGTCTGAATTCTGGACAGGGACAGAAGCCTGGGTAGCTGCTTCTTGGGACAGGGCAGCAGGGCTAGTCTGAGGCTCCCGCACCAGGGAGTTGCTAAGGGGCAGTTTGCATAGAGCACCGGGGCATGTTTTGTAAATTAGCAAATCATACTAAGAAAATTCCTGACTCCACATCACCAATTTCTGTTCCAAATGGAAAGGCTGGCCCCCAAGCTCTGCTACCGCTCAGCAAGGGCCCCCCCCCCCTACTTTGGACCCAGCCAGAAGTGCGGCCCTGGAGCAGGTGTAGGATTACACATCAGAGTTGCTAATGGGATCAAAGGGCCTGAACAGTAAGAAATGGGATCTGGGACACATGAATAGTTTATAAGCTACCCATTCTCCTTCTACGCCTCTTCTGGCAATACCAGAGAGAACCACAGCCTTCCCCAGCGACAGCATCCCTTCCGCTGCTGGAAGGGGGAAACAAGCTGCTGCAGGCAGAAACCAGAGGTGGCTGTTTTCTACTTCACGATTCTCTTTCCGATTGCTCCTCACCCTTTGTTATCTGCTGCGGTACCCTTTGTACGAGCATCCCACAGAGTATCAAGCGTAAATAACAAAGCAGTTACAGTACAGCAGTGGCTCTCAGCCTTTCCAGTCTACTGTACCCCTTTCAGGAGGCTGATTTATCTTGTGTACCCCTAAGTTTCACCTCACTTAAAAACAGCACACTTGCTTACTATCTCATTTTTACCTTATGATGGTAAAAAATCAACTGGAATATAAATATCGTATTTACATTTCAGCGTACAGCATACAGAGCAGTATAAACAAGTCATTGTCTGCACAAAATTTGAGTTGGTACTGACTTCGCTAGGGCTTTTTGGGTAGCCTGTTGTAAAACTAGGCAAATATCCAGATGAGCTGACGTACCCGCCTGGAAGAGCTCTGCGTTCCCGCAGGGGCACACGGACCCCTGGTTGAGAACCACTGCACTACAGTACTAGATTTCTGATTCCTAACCTAAGAGTCGGTCACTTATCCCAACTTATTAGCTTACAGAGCAGACTCCTGGCCTTGGAGGCAGAAGGCCCAGTTGCTGTCTAGCTTGAAGCTGAAAAGACAGCGTTTTTCCCAGGCTCCAGGGATAGGGGCTTAACCCAGTCCCGGGAAAGGACACAGCAGGCCTTGTCCCCTTAAAGCAGCAATTAAGACGGTTTATAAAAAGAAGTCTGTTATTAGGCCAGCAGCCCTGGGAACTGAGATAATTATAAATACTTGGAAACCACAGGGATGGGGGCCAGGGAGGTATCTAGAGACAGAGGATGTGGAGCAGGTAATGTCAGAGGGGGCAGATGTGAGTAGACGGTACGGGTGTCCCCCTATTAGCCAGGCCATGCACAGCAGGCCAGGGGACTCCTAATGTTGTTACCTGCACAGGCTAAGGCAGCCCCTCTGAACAAAAGCTACAGGGAAGACAAAAGCCATGGGCCAGGCCTCCTCTAACTCTTTCCAAAGGAAATTGTGCTCTTTCCCCACCTGTATGGTCTTTTATCTGCTAGCACCTCACAGTGGGCTAGCTCAGTGCCTCAAACCAACAGGCCCCCGCCCTAAGTCGCTTACAAAGTGGAGCTCAGACACGACATAAGCAGCGTGGCCAGGAGGCATATACAGGACAGGGAGAGGGCCATACTCACTCAGTGAGGGCTTCATAGGGCCCAGGACTGGAAGGGACTTCCTGGGTGATTGAGTGCATCTCCCTGCTATCACAGGCAGCTCTGCCCTATACTCCCATGAGCACAGCATGGTGGAGGAAAGGAAGAGGTCGGGGAGCATTGTTTATATTGCTGCAGATTGTGCTTCCCTGGAGATGCATGTGCTCTGATCCCGTTCCCCCCACACCCTCCCAAGCACACACGGAAAGGTGATAGACAAGTGCCCCTGGAGTATAGCTACTATTCTTTAATCACTAGTGTTTATAACTACATCCTGTTATTTAGAACAGTCCCTCCACGAAGAGTGGACCTAGTCTCCTGCCCTACCCCAGCAAGGTACACCAGCCTGCTGACGCTAGGGCACAGTTTGCTACTTCCAGCTATTGCAAAAATAAGGCTTGAGCTGGAGCAATTGGAGCTACGGCCCATCTCTGTACTTGTTTGTGCAGCACCTCGCACGCTGGGGCACTGATCTTTGGTAGGGGCCTCCAGCGGCTACTGTAAAGAGAAACAATAAAATGATGCCCCTTGGCAGAAACTCTCAGAACTGTGAGGAAGCCCGGATAACGAGGCTGGTAAAGCTGCAACGAAGCACCCAGACGACCTAATTGGGTTGAGGGGCTGTGCCAGCACCCCTGATTTTATTGCAAGTCTCATGCTATTTGGTGTTCTCCTGGACTCATGTGACTGTGAGACCCTCAGCTTTCAGCTTAGAAAGTGTCAAGCCCTGCTCGTTGCTGAGGAAAGCTGAAGAACATGAACCAAGTTCAACCTCCAAAGCCCAGAAGCCACCCGATAAATAAATCCCTCCCAAAAGGGATTCGCAAAAAGAACAGGAGGACTTAGGGCACCTTAGAGACGAACAAATTTATAAGTGATCAGGAACAGCCAGCATGGATTCACCAAGGGAAGGTCATGCCTAACTAATCTAATCGCCTTTTATGATGAGATTACTGGTTCTGTGGATGAAGGGAAAGCAGTGGATGTATTGTTTCTTGACTTTAGCAAAGCTTTTGACACGGTCTCCCACAGTATTCTTGTCAGCAAGTTAAGGAAGTATGGGCTGGAAGAATGCACTATAAGGTGGGTAGAAAGCTGGCTAGATTGTCGGGCTCAACGGGTAGTTATCAATGGCTCCATGTCTAGCTGGCAGCCGGTATCAAGTGGAGTGCCCCAAGGGTCGGTCCTGGGGCCGGTTTTGTTCAATATCTTCATAAATGATCTGGAGGATGGTGTGGATTGCACTCTCAGCAAATTTGCGGATGATACTAAACTGGGAGGAGTGGTAGATACGCTGGAGGGGAGGGATAGGATACAGAAGGACCTAGACAAATTGGAGGATTGGGCCAAAAGAAATCTGATGAGGTTCAATAAGGATAAGTGCAGGGTCCTGCACTTAGGACGGAAGAACCCAATGCACCGCTACAGACTAGGGACCGAATGGCTAGGCAGCAGTTCTGCGGAAAAGGACCTAGGGGTGACAGTGGACGAGAAGCTGGATATGAGTCAGCAGTGTGCCCTTGTTGCCAAGAAGGCCAATGGCATTTTGGGATGTATAAGTAGGGGCATAGCGAGCAGATCGAGGGACGTGATCGTTCCCCTCTATTCGACATTGGTGAGGCCTCATCTGGAGTACTGTGTCCAGTTTTGGGCCCCACACTTCAAGAAGGATGTGGATAAATTGGAGAGAGTCCAGCGAAGGGCAACAAAAATGATTAGGGGTCTGGAACACATGAGTTATGAGGAGAGGCTGAGGGAGCTGGGATTGTTTAGCCTGCAGAAGAGAAGAATGAGGGGGGATTTGATAGCTGCTTTCAACTACCTGAAAGGGGGTTCCAAAGAGGATGTCTCTAGACTGTTCTCAATGGTAGCAGATGACAGAACGAGGAGTAATGGTCTCAAGTTGCCGTGGGGGAGATTTAGGTTGGATATTAGGAAAAACTTTTTCACTAGGAGGGTGGTGAAACACTGGAATGCTTTACCTAGGGAGGTGGTAGAATCTCCTTCCTTAGAGGTTTTTAAGGTCAGGCTTGACAAAGCCCTGGCTGGGATGATTTAACTGGGAATTGGTCCTGCTTCGAGCAGGGGGTTGGACTAGATGACCTTCTGGGGTCCCTTCCAACCCTGATATTCTATGATTCTATGATCTGAGCATAAGCTTTTGTGAGCTGAAAGCTCATGCTCAAATAAATTGGCTAGTCTCTAAGGTGCCACAAGTACTCCTGTTCTTTTTGCGAATACAGACTAACATGGCTGCTACTCTGAAACCTGCCAAAACGGAAGCCTGTTTGGCTTTAAAAATATATAGTAAAGTTTTTAACCCCAGCCAAGCTTTTCAAAGGCATGGGGCTGGCCCCACAGCTACCCTGCCTCTTGCTATCTCAAAATCTGCTTCTAGCAGGTGGGGATGTGCCCAGTGACCGAAGGATGACAAGGCAGTCTGAGTGGCTAAGAAAATACCTCCAGCAGAAACTGAAGAGGCCAATCCCAGGGACTTTGGTCAAGGCTGGGCCGTGGGAAGCTGCTTCGAACCACGTCAGCAAGAAAAAGTGTTGACTCACGGGATGCAAAACCAGGACCTGGATTTGGCCCTAGAAGCAGCAGGTCGTGTCTGAAGGGGAAATCTACCACTTTACAGCAGGGCATGATTCAAATTAAAATGCTAGGTGAGCGAGTTGCTCTTTGCGCACAACAGATTTACTTTCACCTTTGTCTGTACAGGCGCGGAGATTAGGGTTCTCTCCACGACAGCCGTGGGCCAACACAATGCACAACAAGGAAAAGTAACGGACAGTCACTACTGCACTAAGACTGGAGAGAGGCTGAATAGCAGCTGAAGCCAAACACCAGGGTTTGTTTCTAGTGGGTCTGGGCAAAGCCAACCTGTGGAACTCCTTACCAGAGGATGTTGTGAAAGCCAAGACTATAACAGGGTTCAAAAAAGAACTAGATAAGTTAATGGAGGACAGGTCCATCAACAGCTATTAGCCAGGATGGGCAGGGATGGTGTCCCTAGCCTCTGTTTGCCAGAAGCTGGAAAAGGGCGACAGGGGATGGATCACTTGATGATGACCTGTTTTGTTCTTTCCCTCTGGGGCACCTGGCATTGGCCACTGTCAAGACAGGATACTGGGCTAGATGGACCTTTGGTCTGACCCAGGATGGCCGTTCTTACAAAGCAGCATGTCTTCATGCACTCACACACAGAGCCCTCATTCAGAGGCGGGGCAGCGCACTTCCATTCGCACCTGGCCTCCTTCCCAAGAGTTAACCGCTCTCCTTTCAGTGCCTAGGGCTCAGCACAGGCAGAATCCTGATGCTGCTTGCCCAGCTCAGCGAGATTGGCGGCAGAAGCCAATTTAGAACTTCAGAAGCTTCCTGCCCTACTTGAATGGTTTTGCTGCTGTAATCCACATGCCAGCTGATTTATTCCATGCAGAACAGTTCAACAAGGCTAGCTGTAAAGCCTCCAAAGTCAGTCAGTAATTCCAAGCAAAGGGGGAATCACATGCTGTAACAGGACCCAACGTCTGCTATAACTATGTCAGAGACCTCAAAAGAGCAGGACAATAACTGTCCTGGCTGATGTGGCTAGTGTAGATAATAGAATCACAGGACTGGAAGAGACCTCACGAGGTCCTGCACTCATGGCAGGATTAAGTATTGTCTGACTTATAACAGCCTTGAGATAGTACATTTTTCTGGGGCACATTGAGCCTGACACGGTCTGGTCCAGTTTAGCACAGCTGTGCCCAGTGAAGGCATCGTATAGCGTCTCCATCGCAGAGTTAGCTATACGTGAGTTATTCCTCCAGTTGGCCTAACTTGCGTGGCAGCAGCCACAGCGCAAATTAACCCACCGGCTGCCATGTCATCAGTGGAGCTGCACTCACTCCTATGTGGCACTAAGACACGTGGGGGCCACATCCCACGAGCCTCTGCGATGCAGTAAGCTAAGCGCCTCTATGAATTCTTTCCTCCTACTGGAGGAGAACTTGTCTGTCCTTTCTGGGGCCCACAGGGAGAATGGTGGGAAGGTGCTGGAAGACCAGCAGCACTCGCATGGCTGTAGCTGGCATCCACACGACAATGTGTGAGCAGCTCACTGAAGTTACACACACCACCGCTGTGGTTACACACGCCACCAATATGGCTACACCACCATTGCATGCATCTTCTGTTAGAAAGCAGTGCTAGGTCTGCTCACGGATATTCCTGTGCATTCTGATTTTGTGTTTCCAGACTCTCTTGCAGAGGTTATTGCAGGGAAACAGGAAGGTAAGTTCATGCTGTAGACGAAAACAGAGTTTTAAAATATTTTGTTTCTTTCCAGTGCAGTTTTGTTAAATTCTTTTATTTCTCACTGTTTTCTTTGGCCAAATACTTGGTCAGTTAAGATATCTTATGTCTCTCAACAGCAGAGACTCTTTTGGATTCTGATCAAAGGCAAAAGCTGCCCCTATAATTTATGAAAAAAGTCAAAAAAATCAGGGGGAAATAATGAGCTCCTCCTTATTTAGCAGCAAGGCATACATGTCCATTTTCTCTTACTTCTGAGAGTCAGATAGACTAGGCTTCCAAGGAAGGTTGTGGAATCCCCATCATTGGAGGATTCTGAGCACAAGTTAGACAAACAACTGTCAGGGATAGTCTGGGTTTACTTGGTCCTGCGTCAGTACAGGGGGCAGGAGTAGGTGGTCTCTTGAGGTCCCTTCCAGCCTATGATTCTATGAAAATGGAGCAGGGGAATATTAATACCAATCACAGAGCTCAACAGATGTGGACTGAGTACTCTGAAGATGAACAGCTGTAGCGATTCTCCATCACTGACAAATTTTAATCAAGATTGGATGTTTTTTTTATAGGATCTGCTCTAGGAATTATTCTGAGGAAGTTCTATGACCTGTGTTATACAGGAGGTCAAACTAGATGATCACACGGCTGCATTCCGGCCTTGGACTCTATGAAACACACCCGGCGTTATTAAAACTATTAAGTGAAAAAAATCAAAAGATTAAACAAAGAGTGGAACACAATATCTGGCAAAGGTCACAGTGAGAGCTATCAAAACAGTAGGTGTAAGCAAATACCTCCAGCCAACAAGCAGGAATGGAATCTTGCCAAAATACATCAATGCTACATTTGTTGAAGAAGGGAGAACTTTTCAGCATCCAGAGCTAGTCGGCCCAATGGCAGAGCTGTGGTAACATACACAGATCAGAGCACAACACGGAGCAGGTGTTTGGTCGGATCCCACCCACGGAGTGCTGACCACAGTACTTCTTGCTCAGGCTTATGCTACTGTGCTAAGAACAGCTGCACAGACATTGCGGTTCAGGCTGGTGCCTGGGCTCCAAAGACTAGCGAGTGGGGTGGGCTTCAGAGCCTGAGCTGCAATTTAGAAGTGCTGTTTACATATCTGTTTTAGCACCGTAGTGCAAGCCCCCCAAATCTGTCAACCCAGGCTTGGAGGCATGCTGCCATGGGCTGCTGCTGGCTGAGTGGAAGTACCCTAAGAGGTCATCTTGTCATCCAGAGAACTGATTTTTGCCTGCACCAAAGATCTGATGTTCATGGAAGAGCGGATGTGGGGCTGTTTGCTGGATTGCTTCCCATGCACCTTTCCCCAAATGTATTTCATACCAGGAAACAGTTATTAATCTGAGCAAATCTCAGCCTTAAAAACCAAGCAATTGGAGAGTGCCAAAGCTTACCCAAAAATACAACTGTGGATTCATCAGTCACTGCAAAAATATAACCAATCCCTGGAACTGAACGCAATGCTCACTGCAATTTGGATGTAACTATCTGCAAAGAATTGAGAGAGCCCCAGGCAATGGCTCACACAGAGCCTTGCATGGTGTCCAGTAACAGAGGGGTAGCCCTGTTAGTGTGTATCCACAAAAACGAGGAGTCCGGTGGCACCTTAAAGACTAACAGATTTATTTGGGCATAAGCTTTTGTGGGTAAAAAACCCACTTCTTCAGATGCAAGAAGAATGCAATTTGCTTGCAGGAAGAATGCATCTGAAAAAGTGGAGTTTTTTACCCACGAAAGCTTATGCCCAAATAAATCTGTTTGTCTTCAAGGTGCCACCGGACTCCTCGTTGTTTTTGCTCACACCGAGTGCAGGGATACCAACCCCGTCCTTTCTTCAGCCCAGTACTAGTTTGTTCTTAACCAGGTTTTGGTAAAGGCAGACAAAATCCACGTGGGCTGAGGTGGGACTGGCAAATAAAACAGGATAAAACCTGCTATCGCTAGCACGTTAGGAGAATATAGTTGACAGAAGGTAAATTATTAACCAAAGGAAGAAAATGAAGTATGTGACGCATTCAGAAGTTCTGGAGATTGGAAGGGGGCAGAGAGAAAACACTGACTTCTTGCTTAGGGTGGTCCATCCCCGGCTGTCCTGCAGCCTCCTACTTTTGAGGAGAGCTGCCATCTTTCCGCTCAGCCCCTCATGACAAGGACCCTCTTGCCTTTGGAGACGAGTTTCATTAGAAGCAGCGTTTAGACCCGGTGCCGCCAGCTTCCGGTGTTGGGAAGCACCATCTGTGACACCAGCATGGCAGCCTGAGCCAACTACACCCTGGCATTGGCTGTGTCCACCCCCGGGACACCTTGATACGGTTTAATATTTAAACAAAGGTTTCAAGGCCTCTGATAGGTTTGTAATCCTGGTACCGAGGTTGCCCTATCTGCAGCCCAGGTATCGTTGCCCAGCAAACATCAGGCTGTCTGCAGATGGCAGAGAAACGCCAGACACGAGTCTCTCCTTCCCCACATAACCCACAAAGAGGCCAAACGCCTTATCAACCCAGCCCCCTATTTTAGTGTATTAGAAATGATGACCCAAAAATTCAAGTTAGGCACCCAGCTCCATAGTTAAGCACCTAAATAAAGGTGGCCTAATTCTGCCAGGGGCTGAGCACGCTCAGCTTCCATCACTAGGAGCTACAGGATCCCAGCACCATTGGAAGTCAGGTTTCAGAGTAACAGCCGTGTTAGTCTGTATTCGCAAAAAGAAAAGGAGTACTTGTGGCACCTTAGAGACTAACCAATTTATTTGAGCATAAGCTTTCATGAGCTACAGCTCACTGTGAGCTGTAGCTCACGAAAGCTCATGCTCAAATAAATTGGTTAGTCTCTAAGGTGCCACAAGTACTCCTTTTCTTATTGGAAGTCAGGTAGTTTATTCAGTGTGCCTAACTCTGGGGATTTAAGGTAGTGAAATGAAGCATCCAGAGTTCAAAAGTCACGGGGCACAGAATCCCTAACTTCGGCCCCTTTAAATCTGGGACTGGTGTTTTAACAAAGATTCTGGCTGATATTCACATGTACAAGGCCAACAGCCCCCCCAAAACAGAACCAGAGTCTAGCATCACCATCTCATTGCCTTGATTTTGACTGACAGACACACCCCGCCCAGCTTTGTTTCTACATCACCTAGCTAGATTGTAAACTCTTCAGCACAGACTTCATCTCTATCTAAAGGACCTAGCACACCACTGGTGCTACAATATAAAATAATGTCCCCAGGCTACATCTTAGCATCTGGTGTAAGAGGAATTGCAGCAATGCAGGGAATGTCTTGTATCCCATCAAGGGAGAGGAGCCACTATTGCACAATAGCAGATACAGCATTAGATACACAAAAAGCACACCTGCAGGCCTTAGGTGTCAGGCAGTACCCTGAATGCAAAGGGGAAGCTCTGTTTTGTTCCAACTCCAGTCACCTGCAGATACTGTAATGATGATTTGTTCAACCAATGTCTTAGAGGTGCGGGGGAATTAGGCCTCGTAGTGGGATAGATTCCCTGCACTTTGCCCGTTCTTCAGCACAGCACCGCTGGGTCTCAGTGGCAGTCCGAAGCCGCCACTTGTTTCAACACTCAGCAGAACCAGCTAAGATCTATGATTACCAATGTGCAAGACAGTCAGGGGTGAGGGGCAGAAGCCTGATTTGAAAAGAACGTTCAATGGAACTGAAAAATCTCCTGTATGAAAGTGAGAGCCCCACACTTCTTGCTCCGAGTAGAACTTAACTGGAAATTGCAAGTCATGGCCCATTCAGGTTCAAGAGCATTAAAGCAAGTCATTCTACATTAGTCAAATTCCTGTTCAAACCAGTATATCTTCAGAGGGACGGCTCCTTTCTAGGCCACCAGTTCAACTCTAATCCACGTCAGCACTGACTAGTAGTGGTTACCATCCAACTACAGTTCAGTGGCTGCCCAGTTCATAGTGGAGAGGGGTCTAGACCACAAAAAAAGCTGTGACAGTTGGCACTAAATTGCCCTCCTCGTTAGCAATCTGGATTGGAACGGGCTACGGAGGGAGACTCAACGCCTTTCCCCTCCAGAGGTGGTTCTCTCACATCAGGGATCAGGGACTTTGGCAGAGTGGGGGAAATAGGCAATGCCCAAATGACCATCCCCCGAACGGGGGATATTGGTTTCCAGGGCACTTTTCACAAGTTTGAACTTTTACTTATAGGGCACATAAGTATGTGTGGGAGAAACACTGCTAAGGGCATGTACTTAGGGTGAACAATGACATAGATCAAACTTACTGATTTCTCCCTGTCCTGTCCCTTTTCTCAGATACATCGCACTCATGCCTTCTGCAGCTTTTATGGGCCCTCAGTGCATTCATGCACAAAACCTGGACCACAGTTTTGACCCTTTGGGTTTACACCCTGACAAGATCAAGTAACAGAGATAAGTCAAGCAGGAAAAACGGATCGAATGTAGTTTTTTGCAGTCCCCAGAGCTACCTCTCCATTACTGCAGGGCTGAAAGCACACACCATGGCCCCACACCCCACGGGCTGCACAGTAAGGGTGGGGCAGCGGGTAGCCTGCGCATAAAAGTGTCATCTATTTCCCATAAATGCATCTGCCAGACAGCGTGCAAACATTCCGACGAGCCAGCTTGCCTCTTTAAAAAAATCCTCCCGCAAAAATGACAAGAGCCAACTCTGTGGAAAGCTGGACACTAGCGTTATTTCAAGATGGCTACACAAAACACAGGAGAAGACCCTGTGCTGAAGGGTGGCATGAAGGGGAAGGAGGGGGAAAAAGACAGATAACGACTGGATAACCCTACATGTCTTTCACGTCAATTTTTATCAACCTAATCCTTTCTTTAGCCTCAGACTTTGAGGGGTATATAATCTCACCCTCACCTAAGGCCACCAGGGACTTACATGCCTGTACCCAGATTAGTGATTGGAGGAAGCAAAAAGTCAGTTCTGTTAGGTCAAGAAATAAACTGAGTGAGTGAATGAATCAATCAAATGAAACCCTGCTTGGGAGCAGTTACATATAACACCGCCCATCCCCCTTTACCAATTTGGGAGACCATCAGCTCCTCTTCCTGATGGTTATCACCACACTGGTTACATTCTTCATTCAAAAAGAAAAGGAGTACTTGTGGCACCTTAGAGACTAACCAATTTATTTGAGCATGAGCTTTCGTGAGCTACAGCTCACTTCATCAGATGTGTACCGTGGAAACTGCAGCAGACTTTATATACACACAGAGAATATGAAACAATACCTCCTCCCACCCCACTGTCCTGCTGGTAATAGCTTATCTAAAGTGATCAACAGGTGGGCCATTTCCAGCTCAAATCCAGGTTTTCTCACCCTCCACCCCCCCACACAAATTCACTCTCCTGCTGGTGCCAGCCCATCCAAAGTGACAACTCTTTACATAATCAAGTCGGGCTATTTCCTGCATAGATCCAGGTTTTCTCACATCCCCCCACCCTCATACACACACAAACTCACTCTCCTGCTGGTAAAAAGAAAAGGAGTACTTGTGGCACCTTAGAGACTAACCAATTTATTTGCTCAAATAAATTGGTTAGTCTCTAAGGTGCCACAAGTACTCCTTTTCTTTTTGCGAATACAGACTAACACGGCTGTTCCTCTGAAACCTCTCCTGCTGGTAATAGCTCATCTAAACTGACCACTCTCCAAGTTTAAATCCAAGTTAAACCAGAACATCTGGGGGGGGGGGGGGGGGGTAGGAAAAAACAAGAGGAAACAGGCTACCTTGCATAATGACTTAGCCACTCCCAGTCTCTATTTAAGCCTAAAGTAATAGTATCCAATTTGCAAATGAATTCCAATTCAGCAGTTTCTCGCTGGAGTCTGGATTTGAAGTTTTTTTGTTTTAAGATAGCGACCTTCATGTCTGTGATTGCGTGACCAGAGAGATTGAAGTGTTCTCCGACTGGTTTATGAATGTTATAATTCTTGACATCTGATTTGTGTCCATTTATTCTTTTACGTAGAGACTGTCCAGTTTGACCAATGTACATGGCAGAGGGGCATTGCTGGCACATGATGGCATATATCACATTGGTGGATGTGCAGGTGAATGAGCCTTGTTCACCTGCACATCCACCAATGTGATATATGCCATCATGTGCCAGAAATGCCCCTCTGCCATGTACATTGGTCAAACTGGACAGTCTCTACGTAAAAGAATAAATGGACACAAATCAGATGTCAAGAATTATAACATTCATAAACCAGTCGGAGAACACTTCAATCTCTCTGGTCACGCAATCACAGACATGAAGGTCGCTATCTTAAAACAAAAAAACTTCAAATCCAGACTCCAGCGAGAAACTGCTGAATTGGAATTCATTTGCAAATTGGATACTATTACTTTAGGCTTAAATAGAGACTGGGAGTGGCTAAGTCATTATGCAAGGTAGCCTGTTTCCTCTTGTTTTTTCCTACCCCCCCCCCCCCCAGATGTTCTGGTTTAACTTGGATTTAAACTTGGAGAGTGGTCAGTTTAGATGAGCTATTACCAGCAGGAGAGTGAGTTTGTGTGTGTATGGGGGTGGGGGGGATGTGAGAAAACCTGGATCTATGCAGGAAATAGCCCGACTTGATTATGTAAAGAGTTGTCACTTTGGATGGGCTGGCACCAGCAGGAGAGTGAATTTGTGTGGGGGGGTGGAGGGTGAGAAAACCTGGATTTGTGCTGGAAATGGCCCACCTGTTGATCACTTTAGATAAGCTATTACCAGCAGGACAGTGGGGTGGGAGGAGGTATTGTTTCATATTCTCTGTGTGTATATAAAGTCTGCTGCAGTTTCCACGGTACACATCTGATGAAGTGAGCTGTAGCTCACGAAAGCTCATGCTCAAATAAATTGGTTAGTCTCTAAGGTGCCACAAGTACTCCTTTTCTTTTTTCAAATACAGACTAACATGGCTGTTCCTCTGAAACCATTCTTCATTCAGATACCTGTTAAATCTGATGAATTTGTCTGTTTCTAAATACATGCCTGGTGAGAGCCTGCTTTAATATCCTGGGCTTCCCCCACTTGCTCCAGTCTAGCAAACCATCTCTTTAATGGGAGATTTTTGGCATTTCACTGGAGTTCTCACCACTTAGAATTGGTACAGTCCAATGCAAAACACATTTTCAACACAATAAAGAGAAGATGTTTAACAGAGTTCCGTTATAATTTTACTGTGTTTAACAGAACTACACATTTATACAAAAGTTTTTCAACCATTCGGTATTAAAACTGAGAAGAGAGGCTACAAAACCAGAAACAGATACAAGAGTCTTTAATCTACCCCCAATCTTGAGAGGCGTCATTCCATTGGACAGATGCAGAAACTTTGCAAATGCAACTGCAAAATGAATTCCAATCAATTCACAGAGAAATCTTCAAGCCAAGAGTCAGTTCTAGATCAGCATCTCAACATATTCATAGACAGTTTTAAAATTCTAGGTTTTTTTAGCCTCATCCCCTCGCATACAAGTAAAAACATGCTAAATAGTTGAAAAGCTCAAATATATCATCTTTCCTGAGGATGCTGCATGCTTACATGGCAACTGGAAAACTTTGGTACTTTGAACAGCTATCCCAGCCTTAAGAGGAAGAAGTAAAAAATAGTTTTCTTACAGTAACCAGTAACTTTTAAGCACATATTTGCAAAAAGAAATAAAATGTAAGATTCTGCTCTTTAAAGCATTAGATTAAAAAAAAAGGAAAATGAAGTAGAAACTGTAAAAGCGTCAAATAAATTCCAGGGTGTCACAAGGGATTTTTTGGACTTGGCTCAGCAAATAGGTTGTCTTTGGTTTCATACAAGCACCAATGTTTGTAAAGCACAAAAAAAAAAAAAAAAAAACCCACAGCAACACACACTGAAAACTACATTCAAAAAAACCAAAAAGAGCTATTGGAAGACCGTCAGATTTTTCAAGTACACCCAGTGATTTGGTTCAGAAATTAGGAAAAGGGTAAGTATTCAATACTTTTGCATTGGCAGGGTGTTCATTCCAGAAACAGCCATTTTTTGGAACATGAACCGTTTGTTTGAACTGGTTTACCAGAAAGATCAACAACAGTTCCAGAAACGCTCCCTGGTCACTAATACAACAGCTTGTAAATGTACTACTACTGAGGCATGGACTGTGGCCAACCCAATGGTCTAATTAAAGGTATATTTTAGAAGTCTTACTTCATGGACCACAATGAATCATTTCACAACCTCAGCACCTTTTTAAATGACACAAAATCTAGTTCTTCTGTAAACCAACATTTGGAGACATGAGTCATCTGTGTTTGGGCTTCTGGCTTTCTGAACTGATCAACTGACAACTTCAAAGGAACTTTTTCCCAGACTGCTGTGTAAATCCTGGGCATAAACCGGCCAATATGGTTTCATATAATTCAGGAGTTTTCTGGTCAATTGTAATCTGTTGTGGTACATTAGAAACTACACAGAATAGGTGTGTGTAAAAAAATTTACAGAGAGGCAGTGAAAAAAGGAATGAACATACAACAAATGCAGTTTTTATTTAGTTACTTTCACACTCTCTAATCCAAAGCACAGACTAAGATGGGATAATATACACAGAAAACTGATTATTCAGGGAGCTATAGGCGCAAAAGGCAGCACCTGATGGAAGGTAGCTGGTACAGTGGGCTAATATACTGTGGCTTTCCATTTCTGAAAGCTAAGGAACTAAAATGGTTTAAGTCACAAGTGGAACTAGTATGGTGGTCTCAACCGAGTCACCAGACATCTCTCAAGCGATTGCAGCAGCTGGCCCTGCTATTCGACCGAAGTGCTAGAGCAGCAAGGCAATCCCAGGACTGGAGCAGCAGCAAGCACTTCCTGAAATTCCAGTTTGCACAAGGAGCAGATCATCAAGACAGTTCACCAGGTTGGCAGAGTGAAAATGTACACCTACATCATATCATCACTCAGTCTCACACTCTTTAATGGAGCTGAAGATAATCCTAGCAGTCACTGCAAGCGCTAGCTGTGTGCGCGACTACCCATGCACACCACTTCTTCTGCCTTAGGACATCCTATTAGCCCATGTGGGAGTGAGGAAGGCGGGGACTGCAGACGATCTGTAGATAACCCTCCCCCTGCCAAGTCTGAGGCTGTCTTATTTAGTGGTTTTTTTGGGGCTCTGGCTTAATGCAACTCTCCTACTGCAGCCTGCTCTAGGGTAGAAGTGCAGAAACTCACAGGAAATGCTCACGGGAAAGCTGCCTTCCACCACGATGATGCATAAATAGTTTCTACATTGTGCTTGGCCTTAGCCTGCACTACAGAACTATTTGTTGAGCACTGAAATGCAACAAAATCATCCCAGATATAAACAGGAACTCTGTGGGAAGATCTAGCTTTCTCCGCCACCCAACACCTGCTGTTGTTTGTCGGAGATAAGCTCCTGAAGGTTGCATTTACAGTACAAGCGGAGACAGCTCTTAAAAAGTAGAAAAAAATAAAATAAAATAAAAAAGGTGGGCCATGTTCCTTCTGAACAGTGTATCCAGGCACCAGGCTCAAAAATACCTGACTGTCTTCTTCGGGCTTGTCTACACTACTGCTTAAGTCGATGTAACTTACATTGCTCTGGGGTGTGAAAAAGCCACCCCTCTGAGGAACACACAGTGCATGGACTTCAGCGCTGTCTGCACCAGTGCTAAGTCAGCGGGAGACGCTTTCCCACCGACATAGCTTCTGCCTCTCGTTGAGGTGGAGTAATTATGCTGATGGGAGAGCGCTCTTCCATCCGCATAGTGCATCTTCACCAGACACGCTACAGCAGCACAGTTGCATTGGCGCAGCCCATGGAGCGCGGTAGTGTAGACTAGCCCTTAGCATGTCACCTGCATATGCTCAAGCAAGCAAGCAAGCAAGCTCAAACTCTCCCTCACAATGGAACCCTGCAGTCCCATTTCCTGGGGCAACCAGCTGACTGGGAACAGATTTAATTGTTTGCAAACTGAACACTACCCTTTGAAACAAGATTTATCCATTCCTGTCGCATCTTCACATCCCTTTGCAAATGGCTGTTACCAGGCACCCATTCATAAATAGCCACTGCTAAGTATCTTTAACCTTAGGTCAACATTCCAGTAAAGACAGCCCTACCTCTGCTGATTCTGTTCCTTTCCTATGACCAGCAATGACCTGATCACACCCCTCCCTTGGAGTATGAAATTAACACTATTTACTTCTGTGCTGCTGAGCCAACCTCAATGCCATTAGCCCAGCAGTGGGGACGTGGGGTTAAAATGCTGCTGTAAAGGCAGCATACTGCTTTTGTTTTCATACGCAGGAGAGCAACAGAAGTCAAGAAGCAAAATTCCCCACCAGATTATTGCATCCATTTTAAAGGAGGTCGTGTTTCTGGGTCTAATGTTCAAGTGTCTTTTAAGTAACCAAGTAAAAAGAAATGCAGAATATATATATTTATAAAAACAAACTTAGAAGAGAGTCTCCTTTTATATGGCTGTCAGAGGCACTGGTGTGCAGTGTCCTTTCAGGGGGTGACCACAGAGCAATGAAAGCCCCATCCAAGAGGCTTCCTTCTCCATCTGCTGTTTGAGGAGCTAGATTCTCCCCTTCACCTCCCAGCTTTCCAGGTTACAGGAAAAAGAGTCTCTCACAGAGCTGAATAGCTGGCTCATGGTGCAGAAACTGTCCTGCGAGAAAGGCCAGCTTGTGAGCGTATTTGCAGGGGGCTGGAACTCGGATAGTACCTGGCCAGTTCCAGTACATGTGGCAAAGCTTGAAAGTCAACCTAGAAACAACAGGAGGAAAGAAGATTCCATTAGAATTCGTACCTCCCTACTTGGGACACTGTATGTCTAACCCACAGTGAACACCAAGTGTTTGTGGAGGGCTGTCCTTTCAAGGCCACCAGATAGATGCTCTTTAAGGGCCAAAACTTTCTCTCACTGAATTGCCACCCTGGGGCAAACCGTTAACCTAGCTCTGACAGCAGCCCATGCAACACGAGGAATCTCCAAAGGGTATTATATCAGCTTTATTAACAGTATATGTATATTTAGGAGCTAGGGATTGTCTTCTGGCTCCATGGGGAGTTACAAGGAGCTTCCTGCAGGAATTAAAATAACCGGGAGGTGATACATCTATGCAAATCTCTAGGCAGGTATACAAGTCAGGAGAAGTGCTCCCGCCGTGTGGGAAGTTGCATATACCAGTTTGAGCTGGTTAAAAGGAGGCTACCAAACAAAGAACTCAGCTGTATAAAGTGACCACCCTCACGTAAGCGAGAGGTTACTCTAACTTGATCCGAGAACTGACATAGCTATAACCCAGGGACCCCCGATACCAACCGATAGAGAGCACATGGGATGCATAGGGTTATACAGGGATCCCCTGGGTCAGACATCTGCATACTAGTTCACCAAGCGGGGCGTGTGAGGCCTTTGCTGAAAGCCATGAAAAATGTACATACAGATAATATTTAAGGAGTTATGTAACTATACTGAAAATTATGCTCTTAGAGTTCAGGCATGTCACCAGGAGGTGACAGATTGGAAATGTTCCTTTCAGGAAGGACGTAAATGACACCTATCTCCCTGCCTGGCCATTTGTGTACTGTATGCCTTACGCTGTGTGCCTATGTGCATACTTAGGCAGGAGTGAATTGGGAGATTCTGAAATCTACAGGAACAAACAGCAGGAGTGTGCATGTCCTGTTCATGAATTATGACAAATGATTGGTCTGGTATATCCTGGAGTGCAAAAGAGAGACTTAATCCTTCACTTCAGAGGCACGCTAACCGTGCATGACTCACAACAAAAAGGTCATGGCCTGCCTACAGGGATTTTGGGTGAGCAATACTCTTACATCTAATAAAATATCGTGTTAATTACGTCTAGGCTCTAGAATGCATGCTATGACTTTATTTTTTATGTAACCATTTGTTTCCAATACTTCTAGTTGCTACTACTTGACCCTGTGCGTTGTTAAATAGACTTATACTTGATTTCACTATAAACATATCTAAGTGCTACTATGATGATCTGAGGAATGGAAAACTTGTCTTATGAAAGGAGACTCAAGGAGCTTGGCTTGTTTAGCCTAACTAAAAGAAGGCTGAGGGGAGATATGATTGCTCTCTATAAATAGATCAGAGGGATAAATACCGGAGAGGGAGAGAAATTATTTAAGCTCAGTACCAATGTGGACACAAGAACAAATGGATATAAACTGGCCACCAGGAAGTTTAGACTTGAAATTAGACGAAGGTTTCTAACCATCAGAGGAGTGAAGTTTTGGAATAGCCTTCCACGGGAAGCAGTGGGGGCAAAAGATCTATCTGGCTTTAAGATTAAACTCGATAAGTTTATGGAGGAGATGGTATGATGGGATAACATGGTTTTGGTAATTCAATATTCATGGTAAATAGGCCCAATGGCCTGTGATGGGATATTAGATGGGGTGGGATCTGAGTTACCCAGGAAAGAATTTTTTGTAGTATCTGGCTGGTGAATCTTGCCCATATGCTCAGGGTTTAGCTGATTGCCATATTTGGGGTCGGGAAGGAATTTTCCTCCAGGGCAGATTGGAAGGCCCTGGAGGTTTTTCGCCTTCCTCTGTAGCATGGGGCACGGGTCACTTGCTGGAGGATTCTCTGCTCCTTGAAGTCTTTAAACCACAATTTGAGGACTTCAATAGCTCAGACATAGGCGAGAGGTTTTTTGCAGAAGTGGTGGGTGAAATTCTGTGGCCTGCGTTGTGCAGGAGGTCAGACTAGATGATCATAATGGTCCCTTCTGACGTAAATATCTATGAATCTATGTTAAGTAGAGTGGTGAGCAGAGGTGAAAGTGGGGCACACTGTTACTTTGGGAGCAGTGGATTGGTGAATACCGTGAGTGTCCATGGAGCAGAGATTGGACACTCAATGGAGAAGCTCGGAGGGCTTGATGGTTGAAATGGGCCCAGAGATAGCCCGCAGAGGGACAGTGGAGCCTGCTTAGGCTGACAGGGGCGGGCTTGTTTTGCCTGTGGAGCCGACCCCCCACCAGGCACAGACAAGGCTTCCTCATGCTAAGGGCAGGTGGTAGCAAGGTGCCTCACGATCCTGGGTACCCCAGAAAGCGTCACAACAACATTGTGACCAACACAGACAGACACTCAGGACTCTGTTCTTAACAGGGTCTCCATGTAGAAGACGGGTGACTGGCTGGTAAGCCGAGACCTACACGTTAAGATATGTTTTCTCTGTAATGCTTCTGTTCTGAACAAATACTGCTTTGCTTTCTGAAGGCTGGATGGTCACTGGTTAACCCTGCCATTACCCAAGAAAAAGAAGAACGGCAGGTACTGAACTTAAGTCAGACTTGACAACAGTATCACAGTGAACTGCAACTTAAATCCTCAGTCTAGAGGAGGGGACTGAAAGGACCGTGCCCCAAGAGAGGTGATGGCTATAAGCCTGAGACCCTTGAAGAGGCCATGAAGGGGATCAGAGCTGCAGTTACCTCAGCAAGTGTGACAGCCAGCACCAGCTACTTCAGAGGAAGGTACAAAAATCCTTAGTGCACAATTATGGAATAATCTAAGCACAGGGGAAGTATGTTTCTGATCCTCTTTTAAAAAGACAGCAATGACCTACTTAATGCAAACTGTGTATATGCTCATTATCCGTAGATTTCTAACCGTTTTTTGAATCCTGCTCAATTATATATTGTCATTGGCAGTCAGTTCCACAGGCTAATTGCTAATTATACATTGTATAAAGTAGAGTTTCTTTTTATCTGATTTACATTTATCACTTTTTTCAAATTTCATTGATTCTCTCCCTGTTCTTGTATAATGACGAAGGGTAAACAGGAACGTCCAATCTGCCTTCTCTGTATCATTCATTTTTGAGTCTTTAGCATTTGAGCCAATGAATTAAGGCATGACAGGAAGTCATTTCACCTCATTCTTTGTAAAGGTACATGTTGATCTCTAGCTAATTTCCAAATGGAGATTGTTTTGCAACAACAGGCCTTGGGGAAAGTTCCAGCTTTGCAGCTGTGCATTGAAAAAGTATTTCTCAATACTAAGTCCTGTTGGAGAACAAGAGATTACAAGAAATGGCCAAACCAATCAGAGTTTGACATCATCATTGCTGGACTTTTGGCCATAATTTCCCACCACACCCCTTCAATAAATTCAGAAATATCTCGAGCTAGTATTTCCTGGAAAAAGAAAAATGGGAAATAATATGCGAAAATGCCCAACTCGCAAGCGATCCTGCCTCACCTAGTAGAACAAATTTTGCAAATAAACTCAGAAGCTATTTCCAAAATGAAGATGTGCCATGCTGGATCAGACCACTGCACCAGTAAGTCCAATATGCTGACTCTCGCAGCAGTAGATAGCCAGCATTTCGGGGGGCTGGGGGAGGTGTGGAGCAGCTGCTAAATGCACCTCTGCAATCACATCAGAAGGCACAAGGGAGCAACTTCCACTTCTCTTTAGGGCAGTATTTGGACGACGTCACAAAACGTTCAAGACCCGAGTTACATGTCATCAGTGCCACCTCCAGCTACTCAGCCATGCAGCTTTGTAGGGAGTGGGTGTTTGAGGAAGACCGCTCTGCTCAGTGCTCTCACCTTTGCATGTGGTCAGGACTGAGGTTGGCCGTGTTAAGCACACAGATATAGCGCGTTGGGATGCCGCAACCCTGCCGGACGTGATGAGACAACAAGTAAAAATCCACCCTGAGAAGGATAAAGAGAAACACTTTAAAGAGTCAAGTTGACCACCTGTAAACAAGAGAAAAGCCTGTGGCAGTTCCTTAGGTAGGTCTGCTAAAGGGGCTTTACACCTGAAGTTGAGTTTGCTTTATCAAGGTTTCATTCTAAGTTGAAATCACAGCATGACCTCACTGTCTACTCCCTCAGCGTACCCTCCCCATGGGTACACTAGCATCTACACACCAATTATACAGCAACAATGCCTAAGAGCTACATATGTAAGAGGGCCTTTCATTCCCAAACCACTTCAGTCTATATTCATGCCACACATTCTGTGATGGAGAGCAACCAGTACCGTGGGGAAGTGGATGGGAAATTTTGAGTAAGGACAGAGCAAAACCCCTTCTTATAAAATGCTAGGGGTATGTTTTATGCAGTGTTGGTCTCAGGATATGAGAGAGACAAGGTGGGTGGGGTAATCTCTCATCGGAGAAACTTCTGCTGGTGAGAGAAACAAATTTGAGCTTACAAAGAGCTGTTATTCAGGGGTATGTTTAACATACATAGAGAACAGACGGGACCCTCTTTGCAAGGTCTAATGAGAAAGCGCTCCAGAGTAAATGGCATTGTTACATAAGGTATCCTACTGAGGCAGGTAAACGAAGGACTGAATTGAGCTTCTCGGGGTCTGGAAAGTCTAGGTACCAAATTCGTTAGACCATCCCCTCTGGCTGTGATTGGCAGGCCAGGGCTGAGCCATATTCAACCCTTTGCTCTGGAACTGAAATATGCACTAGGTTTCCACAAGCTAGTAATGCAATGCAACTTGACTCTCCGCTTTTATTGGCGGTTACAGAACGGTGATGGGGGGGAATATATGGATGCTGGCAGAGAACAGACTTTTGTGGGTTGCCTGCCACTCACCAATCTCTGCTGGTGACAGTATGGTCAATTACAGTCCCTGGAGCAGGGGTTACAAAGTGCTCAGTGGAAGCAGAGTAGAGATTGGTGCTGATTTTCTTCTGAACCACAAAGAACACCATCTTGGGCTGGTAGTTCTCAAAGGCTTCAAAGCACTGCTGGAGCTGTGGGATCTCGTAGCTGACCACTGTGTTCAGCTGGCTGTCTGACACCCCATCTCTATAAACTGCTATCTTCTCAGGGAGACAGTGGTTCACCTGAATAAGAAACAAGACAAAGAATGGAAGCTCCTTCACCGGAGGTTTTCCAAAGGAGACTGGATAGCCATTATCTTGGATAGTTTAGAAACAACAAATTCTGCACCTTGGCGGGGGTTAGACTAGATGACCCTAGTGGTCCCTTCTAACCCTATGATTCTAAGAATGGTCTAGGGTAACATGGGTGAATTTGATGTCTTATTGAACCTTCACGCTGTGAAGGAGGCCAAATTATATTTGGAGAGTATGGTCTGAGAGTCCACAAATATAAGGTTTCAGAGTAACAGCTGTGTTAGTCTGTATTCGCAAAAAGAAAAGGAGTACTTGTGGCACCTTAGAGACTAACCAATTTATTTGAGCATAAGCTTTCGTCAGCTACAGCGAAAGCTTATGCTCAGATAAATTGGTTAGTCTCTAAGGTGCCACAAGTATTCCTTTTCTTTTCACAAATATAAGGTCAAGTACCATTCTTGATCCGTAATGGAGTACCCACTGACATCAAAGGGCAGTTTGCAAAGTTGAGCGTAGGACATGGACCTTTTAGTTAAAGTCACTGCTGTATGCAGCATCACTTGGTGGGAAAGAAGTCAGTAACTTGGAACCTAAATTGCTTGAAAAAATCTGACTCAATGTGTTATTATGAGCATTAAGAGTTAACGCCTAATTTTGAAGAAGTATTTCTCAGGCTGAGACAGTGCTGCATCAGTTTCTATCTGGAAGGTTAGAACCCCAGCCATATGGGCTAGAAACGCATTCTTTCCTTGAAGTGAAAGCTTGCATTCTGTGAAACAGAATGGGCCACAAAGACTACACAAATACACTGACACTTCTGGCTTTGACGATTGATCTTTTTCCTTTGGGTTTAAATGCAGACAGTCTGCTTTTGGATACAAATGATGCCAACTTAACTGCTGCCCTGGAAGATGCTGGTTCATCGACTCCCATGTGAAATGAGTTTTTTGGGTCTCATTCCAGTCCCAAGTTGACAAGTATCCACACTCGAAAAGCCACCACCACAATCAACACCTTTCTGGACAGCCTCATCAAAAAGGCTAAAGACTGAACGGGCCATGGAAATTGAATCCCTCTTCTCCCACTAGAAAGGGGTTCGTTCCAAAGCACCATTAAGGCATATTCACAGGACAGTACTGGGAAAAGCTTGCCCGACCACTGCCCATGAAGGACCTGTCCGGTGACTGGACTTCAGTTTCCAGAGCTGTTAATCCGGCACCTTCCACAAGAAAAACTCAAGAGATAAAAATCTACCATATCTAATTTACATTTTTATAAATAGGACTGATTGCCTTTTAAATTAGTGCTTTTGCAACCCAAAACCCTAAAGCAGACCTAACCGTGCGTATGGGAGCATGGCTTTACTTGCGGACACCCACTGTAGATTAAAGCATACACACGACCTGCTGAAGTGGTGAAATAATCAAGCAGCTACATCATGGTCCTTACACTTTCATACAGAACGTACCATTCCCTTTTTTGCACCGAGGGGATTTATGGTGAGATAAAAGGGCTGAGGTTATTCAGAGACAGGAGAATCTAACCGCTTAAGACAGGTAGCGGTATTGAAAGCGAGAAGAGTCATTGAGCAATCGCCACAGTGGTGCACTAGGCCACATCGAGGTAATTAAGCAAGTTCCTGAGATAAGGAAGGAAGATTATGCATGCTGTGCCAAACAAGGGGCCATTTCACTTTTTAAATTCAAAGTGAGGTCTGCAAAGTCTTTTACTCACTTGCTTAACTTTTATTTGTTCTACTTTTCATTTAGAAAGCCCAATTTAATGTCTTCCACTGATACTATAGTAGTTTTTCAGTCAAAATGAACTCCAGGTTGTGTTGGGAATGTTAACCCTCATGAACACACGGAGCGACAAACCTAATTTTTCATGCACTGAAGCACAGTGAATAGGTGGATGCCACTTACTGGGTAAGATCCCGTTTTTGGTGCTCTCTTTGGACAGCAATCCAGTACATAGGAATTACCAGACTGAGTCAGACCTAAACCCATCTAATCCAGTATTCTGTCTCTGACAGTGGCCAGCACCAGATGTTTCAGAAAAAGGTGCAAGGTGCACGTTCAGATATGGGACAATCTGCCCCTTACACTGGTCTCTAATAGTTAGAGATCGGCTTAAGCCCTGAAGCACGAGGTTTCATATTCCTTTCAAATCTGTGTGTCATTAAATATAACAACTCTGGATATTCTTGATATCCATAGAACTATCCCATCTTTTAAAATCAATAAAATGGCACCCACAACTCTTCACCCTAGGGTACTGAATAGAGATGGTGCCTGCACTCCTGAGTACACAAAAGGAGATGTATGTTTCAAGCTAGGCACACTTTTCTCTTTGCAGTTTTATCCATTTCTTGTAGTGGTCAGCAAAGAGTCACCCACTACATTTCCTCACCTCATAAAACTTCTGTAAGGCACCGACCAGGCAAAGCTTCAAACTGTCTGCAATTTCCTGATGAGGCATCTGGAACACAACCCTAGAATACCACTTTGTGACAGCACTCATGGCAGAAGGAGAGAGGTAAATATTACCTACAGAACTCTTGTGAGCCAAAGCCCAAAACAGTTATACAAATCAAAACAAATTCAGCTCCGGCTTTGCATACATCTTTTCTCAGACTGTTTCTAAAAGGATTCAGGCATATGGCAATAGGGGCACCAGATGATCAGAGATAATGCCAGCTGGTCCTTGGCATTGGGAATTGGTGACTGCAAACAAACAAGTTGTTAAACCCCATTGAAAAGGACAACCAAGGTTAAATCAATATCTCTCCTCTTTTTTAGTAAGGGCAAGGCAGTGCCATAAAGTGACTTTATTGATAAAGAAAAGAGTTTCGCTTCCAGGCAAGTGTTGCAACTTTTCCACCACAAATGCAACTCCCTAGCAGTGCAAGTATAGGAAAACACTCAAGATCTGAAGGCTTTTCATCTGTGTCTGACAATGTGCAGTTTAATCACAGACACCACTTTTTCCTCCAGCAAGAGACTGTCAAAAGCATGGAAGAGTAAGACAAGCTTCCCAGAGAGTCTCCCAGTTTGCTATTGGCCAGGTCTTATTGTGTGCTTAGTTGACCAACACTTCAGAAAGCAGAGGGGAATACACCAGTTGAAAATTGATCAAAACAGCAACTACCCTACTTGAGAACTATGCAGGATCTTCACTGTGACAGAGTAATCTGGAACGCTCCATTAAAGAACAGATCCATCTGTCTCCCTCTACAGTCCATGGCATGTGTCAGATTCTCTACTAACACTGGCTGCAGTGTGAGGCGCGCACATCAGCCAAACACTGAGCTGCTTAGAGGTCCAAGTTTTACAGGCATGTAAAGGGGTAGAACCTACTCTAATTTAGAAACAACTTACTGATTGGTGCTTGCAACGAAGCCAACCACAGAGCGCATTCCCCTGCTGGGATCGTGGTACACATCCATGCCAATCACCATCAGCTGTTTCTGGAAAGGAGAAAGGAAGCCCAGTGCAGTGGGGAACAGAGTCACAGGCAGAACTCACCATTTCACTGGAAACTATATCTGAACTCTTTCTAAAGAGCAAAAAAGCAGAGCTGAATTAAATGCCAGGAGGGAGTTCCACCCTCGGGCTCAAGTCCTGCAGTGGTCATAAAATCCCTGGAATTAATCAAAAGTACTAGTTACTACCAGAGAGCTAACCAGACGTTCATTTTATCTATCCTTCATCGGTACTGTGGTGTACAACACCCTCCCTGCCATGATGTAGGGAAGTGCTATTATCCCCATTTTACAGACGGATAATGGAGGCACAGAGAGAATAAGTGCCTATGCAAGAGGTCTGTGGCAGAGCTGGGAATTAAACCCAAGCCTCCTGAGCCCCAGGCTAGCATGGCTGATGGCCTGTAAGAGACAGGTTAAGTACATTCCCCTGTGAAAGAGGGAAGAAGGGGGATACATTTCAGAGAGGCCGAATACCCCTTTTACACTATGAACTATTCTTCCTCTATCCGATCTAGGATGAATTAATATTTGTGCATGCACGCGTGTGGGGGAAAGGAATAAAAGGCCACAGAGAAGTCACAGATGAGAGCCCTGCACCTACAGGTAGGTCATTCAGTGTGCTGACGCCTCCCTCGATGGAAATAACTTTTGCATGGCTTACCAATGGGATGTTCACTCCCCAGAGTTCCCCGCCTAGCTTGCAATTAATCTGCAGCAGAATTTTCTGTGCTATGCTCCTTAGTTTGTTTGGCTGGGTCATGATGGTTCGAGCATTGATGACCTGCAGCAATGGGAAATATTAAAAATCAGTTAACTCCAGCGAAGTTTTTAAGACTGCAAAAGCAGGATCTACTTTTTTCCGCCCCAGACTGTATTCCTACTATAAAAGTCTATCATAAATTTAACAGATTATACTTGCATATTGCAAGGCATCCAACTATACAACTTTAATGGCTGTTAAGTTTTTCCATTAGTATTCTATTTCTTTGCTTTTTCTCAAATCTTTTAACAAAGTAGTAAAAGAAAGACTTTGCATTTGTTAAAGCCCGTGTAACCAAGTTCTGGTCCCTGGATCTGCAAGTGTAATTCTCATTAAGTCAAGAGTTTTGAATGTTCATCTGAGGGCAGAATTTAGCCTTCACTTAACAAAAGTCTCATACGCAGTGAACACAAAAACTGATACCCATCCAGCCCTTTACCCCCACTTCATCCAAAGCTGGGAAGTATTTTTAAGGATGCTTACACCCTCGACGAGCATTTATGTCCCTCTCCACCCATCGGAAAAGAAAAGAGGTTTCCCCAAACGGAATCATGTTTGCATTACATCCTTCAGCAAACTAAACTGTCTTTCGAGCAACTTTCACTTTTTTTTTTTTTATTTTTTTATTAAACACACACTGTATGTGCTGGCTGTTGTATCTGCACTATCTTCCTCTTCTGAATGGAATCCAAGCTCCTCAACGGTTGCCATAGGTCTTACATTCACAACAGCTAGAGAAACTCCTTTTGCTCAATTGGCAGGGGTCTGAGGTTTTGGAACAGGGGGATTGGAGTTCTATCCTTGCTGTTCCGCTGGCAGAGATGTGAAACACTATGAAGCCCCAGCGAGCCACAGATACTTACAGAGATAACCATGCAACAGTTCTTTAAGACTAGACACTATAGTCACAAGCAAGGCAAGAGTCCACAACACACTGAATGTGACTAATTACAAGATTAAATACAATCTATTGTTATTCTACTACAGACAACATGATGACCAAGATGAAGTTCCAGCCACACGAGGCCTTTTTCTAAGCATGCCAACTTTGCTATACTGGACTTAATTTAGAGGTAAACAGTAAATTATATGGCTGTTTACTGTACACTTAAGGGTTAGGTTAAATGGTCATGATTTTGTGTTACTGTAGGGTTTTGTTTATATAGCCAGATGAGCCTGCCTGCTCCACTGCTTCTAGGGGTGCACTGGCTCCAGAGAGAAACGTGCCAGGAAGCTTCAAATGCAGATGAGGGTGAAATGGACAGGATTTTGTGGTCTGCCAGGCAAGAGCCGTGTGCATGGAATCCCTGTCTCCCCCACGTCTACCCCCACCCCGAGAAGTTATAATACCACAGTGACCTGACTCACCTGAGAGGTTACTGGAGACTGCACACAGCACAGCTTTTTAATGGCTCCGTACAAGTCATCTCTGGTCCCGGCGATGATACATACGACCACCTGCATCTTACCCTTCAAGAGACAAATGCAGAGTCAGGCTTTCGCACCACAAATGTTGCTGGATGCTCACAGACTTTGCTCTGCCTTTGCAATGGAATGAATGCAGCGCCCCCCCCTTGCAGCACTGTGCTGAAGGGAAGGAACACGCAACCCTGGGACATTGGTGCCCACTGTCTAATAAAGCAGCAGCCAAGAGCAGTATCGCAGCTATTTGTCAGAGAGCGAGCCAAATCCTCGCCAAGAGCCTGTTACTGGAGTTACGCCAATACTCTTAAGAACAGATTTGGTATGATTAGCACCTTCACAGTAACAACTGTGCACCTCATTAGTTGTCAGGTCTCCCCAGCTCCCTCCACCCCCTTGTTTATACATAAGGCTTGGAGATGGACTGGATTTGGGAGCACAGGCCTTCAGTAACACCACCATGAACTGTGCAACCCCAGTGTTCCTTTCTAGTATCAAAGCCCTTCACTTATGGGCTCACATCCAACCTCCATCACATGAACTACAGCAATTAAAGCAAACCTCGTGCCTCGTTTAACTGAGATAACAAGCACCAAGGCATTCATAGCTGCATGTTGTGAAAGATCCCATGGCACAGAAGTCATTACTGCGGAGGGTTGGGAAACAATTGTTCCACAAATAACTAACATAAACAGGCCAAGGCCTTATCACCATAACAGTGCAAAGGAACATTACAAGTACATCTGTATTAGATCCCAGGAACAGAATGTGGGCAGGTAGCAAAGTCTCTCTCAAGACCTTTGCTGATCAGTCGTTTATCTTCAAGCATCGCAATCAACATGCAGCTCTTTATAGTTAATATATTAATTCAAGATAAGCTTTTGATAGCCTGCAGTTGAAGAGTAGAGCAACACCATATGCAAGTCCCATAGAAACAGTCCACAAAGGGTAGACTGTGTCTAATGTGGATAAGTAGGTCTCTTCCCCATGCACAGGGCCTTCAAAGCACTGCAGAGCTTTCCAGCTCCCATGATTTGTATTTAGGGCATACCAGAGTCCGATACTCTTGTGATGCTGTAGGATTGAAATATGACCATTTACATCCTTGATATTGCCACTGTTATTCGATTGCAACAAATCTTGTGCAAAGTATGTCATGTAAGGTGTCAATGGAAAAGTTATGATTGGCTAAATAACATTATCCTGCTTAAATCCACGTATCATCATTGTATCTCAAATGTGGGGGTTACCCCAGGAATAAACACAAGGTACTTTACATCCAGTCTAGCCAGCCCATTGTGAATGGGCTATTCAAGCTTGATGGCCCATTAAGGGCATTTCATGCTAACAATGGGCCATAGAAGAAACTCATTTTGCCCAGACAACTCTTTCTGTGGATGGAGGGTGTTCGAGATTGAGCAGGAGGACCCAGAGGCGGATTGAGTAAACGGGCTTCTTTACTGTGGTACTTGTTCTTTTGGATCCAATTGTCGAGTAAGTGCTAAATTCGTTACAACACACTCTTTCTATCTATGTTAGTATCTAAATACCTACATGTACTACAACACCCCCGAAATCCTTACTGAGTAATAGGAAGGCCCAGACAATGAATATTAAAAGCTATACGCTGAATATAATTATCCCGACCCCGATTACTGTTTACAGCATTAAGCATATTCTACAGACAATTTTACCTTGAAGATACACTTCTTTGCAATAATTGCAGCCACAAATTCCCTAGATCAGCAGTTCACAGGGAAGGGAAGAAGGGGCCATGACCCCGAGCTCATTTACGTAGCTGGCAAAGGAAGGGAGGGGGGAGATAACACCTCTTTGCACAAAGGGGACCCTTGGAGCAACCACATTCCTTATGCAGCTGCAACGCTTATCAATCCTTACCAAATAGAAGGGAAGGGAGAGGGGTAGCGCTTTATCTATCAAGCGCAAAAAACAGTGCCTGCCCGTGACTCTACTCCCGAATACCATGTCAGCACACCAGCGGTTTCCCAGGTCTCTACTTAACCCTTACATATCCCAATAGAAGAATGCTTCAGGCTCCAAGGAGCCAATGGCTGCCTCAGTGCGTCAAAGCGTGAAAGGACATGTGATATGCTCATGTGACCCTAGACTCCATCTTAAGGCAGTGACTTTGCACAAACAGAGGTTGCGAGCTGTGTCTGAACCAGTCAATTTCCAGGCACATGGCAAAGGGTATAAAAGACCCCCTGAGATGACTCCATTTTGTCTCTTTCCTGCCCTGATTCTCTGGACTGTGGATTTACAACTAAAAAGGAGCATTCTGAACTATGGGCCGAGGACCTTCCAATCTTTTGGAAGCTACTGGAGAGATTTTACAAGCCAGCCATCTGTACCATCACTGCTACAAACCCAATATATGGACTTCGCAATTATTGTATGTATATGATCTATTAACCATTAACAACTCCTCTTCTTTTTTTCTTTTATTAATAAACCTTTAGATTTTAGTTACTAAAGGACTGGCAGCAGCATGATTATTGGGTAAGATCTGAGTTACATATTTATCTGGCTATATGGCTGATCTCTTGGGATTAGAAGGACACCATATGTGATGAAACTGGTTTTCAATAACCACACAGAGTCCATGGGTCTCTGGTGAAATAAGGGCTGGAATGCCTAAGGAGACTGCATTTTTGACTCCTGGTTAACCAGCGTGGTGAGACAGAAGTTTACTTTTGTTACTGGCTTGGTGTAATCTAATGATAGAATAACCACCAGTTTGGGGTGAGTCCACCCTATTTTTCAGCAGTCTGTTCTGAAACTGGCATTCTAAGCTTTGACCCACTGAGGCACAACGACAACCCTCCAGGGCAGAAATGAGACACACGGCAAAGTGCAGCTTCTTCCCACCTCAAGGCAGGACCAGGCATACTGTAGCCATAATCGCTCCGCGTGGCTTACATAGCACTTAGCAGATGTCAAGCCAGCAGTCAATGCTTTACCAGAGCCCTCCCTACAGACTCCAGTGGAAATGTGGTGCACGCACAAGAAACACAGGGAAACTACCCTATGTGCACATGACTGCCCATGGATGATGATACTTTAAAGGATCCTCCCAAATGGACAGACTCCAATACATTTCTCATATGTGCAATCCGAGTGCCCCAGTGTCCTAGAGGTACGAGAATGCCAACTGAACAGCTCTCTAAAAAGGATTACTCAAACCCCATTCACTCTGTCCCTTCCTCCCCATTACCTCAGTGCCCAAGATGGATTTGATAGTCCTGGCATAGGTCTCTATTCGATCATCTTTCAATTCCACCCAGGCAGGCTGGTTTAACTGCATGCCAATCGGGCCAGAGACCTTCTCCAGCATGCTGACCAACTCTCGTGCTTGGTCCACAGCCCGTTTTGGATAAAACAATGCCCAGTAATGCATGGGAATCTAGGAGCAGAACCAGACAGCCAACATCACCATCAAATAGCCTGTATAAGTGAAGGTGGTGGTGATTTCCCCAGAGGATCTTAAAACACTTTATCAAACCATTAATAAAGCCTCACTACCCACCCACCAAAATAGATATATTTCTGTTTTACAGATGAGGAAACCAAGGCACAGAGAAATTAAGTGGCGTGCCCAAAGTCAAAGAACTAATCAAAGGAAGAGCTGGGAAAAGGACACAGAAGACTCAACTATTAGACACTTCTTGCCTTCATATCCCACCAAATTTGAGGTAAGACAGCCAGAAAGCAGACAAAATGTGCATTTGCACTGCAGAGTCAGCTTCCAAAGGCCCTGCTCCTTGCTCTCCTGAAGCATAGACTCACTGTGTACTTCAATCTACACAAGTTTGGGAGGAGAAAATTTTAAAAAATTGCATTAAGTGATAAAGAGAGGATCCTGATTTCTAGTTCCAGATGGAGCACGTCCAAACAGCTTTCTCCTAACTAGACACTCCAATGAGCATGAGCATTCTGAGGAAAGACTTTTCCTACTAACACCTTGGAAAGACAACCAATCGCTGGTGTTAACAAATCTAGTGTTTTGGAAAAATCCAACTCCATGTCCAGTAGGGACTGAAACTAGGGTGACCAGACAGCAAGTGTGAAAAATTGGGACAGGGGGTGGGCGGGTTATAGGAGCCTGTATAAGAAAAAGCCCCAAATATCAGGACTGTCCCTATAAAATTGGGACATCTGGTCACCCTAACTGAAACAGTCTGGGCAGCACCAATGCTGCTTGTGGCCTTCCCAATTTAGAAATCAAAGGGACACTTTCAAAAAACATGGCTTAACAGGCTACTCCACCGTATTCCTGGTATTGGGAAGCAACCTCTTTGTCTGCGAAGGAATTTACCGTAGAGATGGCGGCTTCTCTTGTTATCTCTTTGGTCCAGTTTAAGTCCTCAGAAGTCATAAAAGAGCTGGTCCTCAGGTTTATTCTTTCCATGGGGAGAACGCGCCCTTGCGTCTGAAGAGAAGAAAACAAGAGCCATGCGCAACCGTTGTTCACACACATAGTGCAGACATCAGGAAACGCTGCTGAAGGCCCCTCTGCCCTTCTAGTATGAGTACTTCATGTGATCTCACTTCATGTAGTGCAACATACCACTGCCAAATACATCAACATGGGAAGAAAAGGAGACTTTCTTCCTACTGGTCTTCCAATGAAGACTACGTAAATAGCGTCAATTGAACTGCGTATTGTGAGATGATGTCTAAGCTGTGTCTTAACACTGAAGAAGAATTTTTTTAGCTTGTTTTAAAATTTTTTTTTAAACAGTCAAGAGTATAGCCATGGGGAAGAAAAATCCAGACTATTAATATCAAAGCTTGATTAACAGAGTTAAGGTTGAAACTAATTGCATAGAAGTCAGGAAAGCCAGAGTTAAAGGTTTTTCGTTTTGTTTTTACACTCTGGCCCTTGTGTGTAAGCATTCTGAGGGGATCTCTCCTTCCACCATCACTTAAACGCACTGTGTGTTACTAAAGAAAGGGGACAGTAAGAGGTGCAGTTTGGTTTTCAGCTATATGCAAAGTTGATGGAGAACAGGATCCAGTAAAAGTCAATGAATTGACAAAGCACTTGAGTATCGCGTATGGAATAATCCAGCACTAGCAGGGAGTGACACCTACAAGGGTCTTTTCCATCTCTGTCTAGGAGTCAATGGGAGGACATAGAACGTGCTGGGTTTTTAATTCACTGACAAGAGAGTCATCACTTTAGATAAGCTATTACCAACAGGAGAGTGGGTTTATGTGTGTGTTGGGGGGAGAGGGGGGTGTGGGGAGAAAACCTGGATTTGTGCTGGAAATGGCCCACCTTGATTATCATACACATTGTAAGGAGAGTGATCACTTTACATAAGCTATTACCAGCAGGAGAGTGGGGTGGGGGCAGAGAAAACCTTTTGTAGTGATAAACACCCATTTTTTCATGGTTTGCGTGTATAAAAACGTCTTCTGTACTTTCCACAGTATGCATCCGATGAAGTGAGCTGTAGCTCACGAAAGCTTATGCTCAAATAAATTGGTTAGTCTCTAAGGTTCCACAAGTACTCCTTTTCCCTTTTGACATTCTATAGTTAGCTAATCGGCAGATTTCCAGTGGTTGCACCAGGAAGCCAGACAATTGTTTGTTTTGGGCATAGGAGATGGCAGTGTGGTGACCAAATGCCATATTGTCCTCTTGGCAGTGTGGTACACGTGTACAAGAGGATATGCCACATCCCCACCATTCAGAACCTGCTTCTGGTCTTGTTCTCTATGGAGTTCACACATGCTCTTACTAAGTCACTATTACAGATGGATAAGATCTGCAGGGTTTGCACTGAAGAGGAAGAAAGATATTACATAGTCTTACAGCATTAGGATGCAGGAACTAACCACTTCCCTTAAAGAATCCCAACGGGTGACAATACTCTGCATTTCAATAGTACCTCTCAGAGTGCTTATAAAAGCATGGTATCAAATACATTAAACCCCCTCACCCTTATGAAGTATTATCACCATTTTATAGATGGGAAAACTGAGACAGCAAGGTTAAGTGACTCATCCCAGGCCATAGCAAGCCAGTGGCAGAATCTATAATAGAATGGAAGAGCCCTGTTATCCAGTCCCTTGCTCCAAGCACTAGACAATACTCATGTACGATGGGAAATACCTTATACACGTCCTTGTCCAAACATAGTCCCCACCGTGACATTTCCTTGCTGGCAGCTTCATTCTCCTCAATCCTGTGCAGGAGATTACTCAGGGATGCGTGGTGCTGCTTGGGACTCAGATTAATCTGATGGGTTAGGTCCTAGAGAGGATGGGTGAGGGGACAAAAGAAGTCACCTTGGAGAATGTCCCTACCCTGAGGTGGAAGCGTCTCGATACCGGGCCTCGTGCAGGCAATCATTTTCAGGGTGAGGTCACACATTATTCCGCTGGCACAAGGGAACCCAGCTGCAGGTCCATAAGCCATCAAACACGCAGCAGCGCGCTGTAGAAGCACGGACAAGGCGGACAGGGGTATAACAAAGCGGTGTGCTTATGAATAAGTCACACGCTACGAGGATCAGAGTGTGGCAAAGTGCAAGTTCTGGTCCAGTTGTTCCCAGGTAACCCCTTACAGCAAAGGTGGAAGGACAGTGATACTGAATCCCATTTATCTGGAGCCACGTTACACTTCATCTGGGGGATTTGCTTAGATGTTTATAATAGCGTTACCAAGCACCTAGGTGCCTTACGTTTATAGGCAATTATTAGACATTGCAAGCTCCTCTGACTTCCATCCCACGTTCTCGCTCTTGTACAGCCCAACCCCCGCCCCCCAAGTCTTCTAGCGAACCCATACCCACTCCCCAGCTCCATAACAACTCCAATCTCCCACGTTGAAATAAACCCATAATCCTGCAAAGGCCTGACCAAACACTGAGCCCTAAGATCTCTAAATTTGGGCTACGGCAGAACACTAGAGGGAGACTAGGTTTGAGAAGACCAAGCCAATGGCTGTGCAGAGTTTAATCTTCAGAACTGGCCATGCAGACAACCTAGTGCACTGTATCTCCCATGACAGGAAAGAGAGCAGGGTGGATAGAAATCAATATGAATGTTATTACATTAGAGGTGCTTAGCGTAATTAGATCCAGTACAAACTGGCTTCTAGACCCACTTTGATAAACCACCAACTGGGTGCTAGTTTGCAAGTCTTGGGAGAGGGAGAAGAGGACATAAGCAATGAGAAATGTCTGCTTGTGGGGGCTGACGACCTGCCCTGCTGCAGCAAAGCTCCAACCTTCATGGCTCTGAAGTCCTTCTTCATCTTCTCAGGGATCCCGGTCATGTAGGAGAGCTCTGGCAGCAGCAGAATCTCACCCCTCTGAAGCTGAAGGGAAAGGGGAGCCAGTACACATTAACATACACATACTGCCTAGTTGGTTGCTCCCAGCCATATCGTGCACAAGAAAAATACTACCAGCCCTTGCTACTGCTGGGGTAAGCAAAAAAGGGGGAGCTGGTACTGCCGGAAAAAGAGAGAGAATGGAATCAAGTGTTTCCCAGGTTTAGTTCCCAGGAACCCTAAGGGACTATTTCTGCCACTGCGGATATCCCAGTTGCCTTCGATGGGGCTCAGAAGACTGCATGTGGAGCAGAGTTTGGACATACTCTGCCTGCCCTCATTGGTTCCTTCCCAACTAACAGCAGGTCAGTGAACACTCTGAGGCTTAGGACTTTGTAGAGCTGCAAAACAATTCACTTCCAACTATAATAAGGGCATACATCAAGCAGAACCAACCCTTGACACCAGAAGAGTTAAAAGAAGCCACAGAACAATTGCAGAAGGAGACCTGGATGGCTGAGAGGACTGGTAATGAGATATAATTTTCAGTACAGTGAGTGAAGCTGCCTTATCAAATAACTGTTTGTGTGGTTTGATGGGAGGACTTGGGTGGGGTAGTCTTTGCCTAAGGGGCCACCACATTCAGCACTAACTTGCCTCAGCAGAGAGGTCAAAGACTGAATAGGACACGGGATTGAACTCCTCTGACTCCTAGAAGTGGTCCCCTCTATGGCAGGATTGTGGCACATGGGCATGAAAGGGAGGCCACTGCCTGTGAGTAGACCCCTTCATAATCCAAGGCTGCCAGCCTATCACTGGGAATCTGGGGCTGAAATTCCACTACTAGGACTTTCCGGCTACAAAAACAACTCACCTTCCCTTGGGAAGTCTGCCTTTCATTGGGTCTGTGAATCAGCAGCGGCTGGTCCAGCTCCCTGACTGTTATACCATAATTTTTGCTGGAAAAGGAGTTGGGGAACAATTTTAAAGAAGCACTTTCTTGATACCAGAACAACAAGCTCAGCTCCCAGACTGCAGAAGAGGCTCTGTCATAACAGAGCTAGAGATGAAAACTGAAGGGTCAGACTACATCTTCATTAAAAGTTAAAGTAAGGCGACGCTCCAGAATGGCACACAAACTGGGGCTTGCTGTTCAATGTTGCCTACCAATCAGATTCTTTCTTCCCACAACACCTCCCTCCATTGTGGCAAATACAGAAGTGTCTACCTGTAATAGTCTATGAAGGTGATCTCCTTCCCATCAGACATGGTGAAACTGTCCTTCGGAGTCTTGTTCCAGTCAATGTCATCAACACGGTAAGTGTGATTATTATAGCGGGTAATGACGATATTGCCAATTAGCTGCTTGGTGCACTCATCCTGAAAGTTCTCTGCGCTCTGCTGGTAGATTGCATGCCTTTGTGGAGAAGGATGGGTAAAAGCTCTCAGATTTCAACCACCTCCTTATACAAGGAAGAACCACTACAATAATATTCTCTAGGCCATGGATGATTTGCCCTAACAAGACAGCGTGGGGGAAGCTTGCACTACCTGTGCTGTTTAACTGCTCTGTAATGAAACAGAAGATGCACAGTAACAGTGCTTAAACTCCCAACTCAATTGCACTTGTCTGAAACTAACCTTGTGAGAGGTTCAGAGGACAATGCTAGGTGATCATCTCACTCCCCCTTTCAGAGAACTACTCCCCAAGGCATACTTACTGAAACAGCAGTTCTTTGCATGCACCACCATTGTTTTCTGAGACCACTAGATGTTTAATTCTGATTTCTCTTCTCTTACTCACATTACATCCAGGACAGAATCATTCCGGATAACCTTGTGGGAGACATCTGCCAACAGGAAGAGACCTCCATCCGTCCTCCGGATACTGGCTGAGTAACCTGGCCATATCTGCAACCTTTGGAAAAACAGATTGCATGCAAATCAGCATGCTCATCCAAAAAAGTCATAGGGAACTTCGGCATATGAACTAAGAGCTGTTCTACCGATGTACAGTGAACACAAGGCAAGCATGGCACAGGGAATACATTTAACCTAGCCAGCAGCTAGAATTTCAGCTAAAATCTCTGAACTGCATACAAAAAAATAAGCAGGTTTTTTCAGGTAACAATGACTAGATAGGAACCTCAGCATTCAGAAAACATGTGACAAAGGCCTTGCTGTAAAGGTCTGAGTTTCTAGACCTGAGGTGCTCAAATACAATGGTGATAAGCCTACCAATACAATAATAACGCAAGTGTGGAGCCTGGTTAGGTTTGTTTGGAAGGACTGAACCTGGGACTTCAGGATCCAAAAGCATAAGCTCAGAGGCAGTAGCAGACCCAAACCTCTGTAAGTGGTTTAGCCACTAGTCAGGGACAGGACAGATACTGTTATCCTGGGTTACTCACACTGAATGAGGATGGAGATTAATGAAGGATTTTTCATGACATGACCGCTGTGGGACGTGCCTTTTGCTCACAAGAAGCCATGAAGGTGGGAAACAAGATGTGAGCCAACCACCACCCTATCCACTTTGTTTGTTGTCTTCCTTTTGCCTGGACAGATTGTAAACTTACGGGCACGGACTATATCTGCCTCTGAACCTGTACAACATCCAGAACACCATCACAATAGGCCCCCAGTCCAGACTGACGCCTCTGTGTACTACCGCAGTGCGAACAATAATCTGTGAATGGTTCAGGAGCTAGTAGCTGAGAGATCCCCTCATTTTGTCCAGTCCCGTATGTTCTCCTGGGACATTTCCAAAGTCAGTTCCTGGAGTTCCCCTCCCCCCAGGTCAGTTGGGAGAGTGTTCTCAATCAATAGTCCTCACCTACAGAACCCATTTCTGCCAGCAGCCCTTGACCTCTGCAAATCAGGCCTTTAGAATGTTTAACATTTGCACACATCCTGCAGCTTGTTAGACTAACTTACTGAAGGGACAGGCTCTTCTCACTCTTATTCACTTTAAGCATTGAAAGGTGCATGGGTACCATGGCAATAGGAGACAAATAACAGTACTAACCTATACTGCTGCAGCATTGTAGGACTGGTGGGATCGTAGAAATTTCTCCCAACAAGTTTCATATCTAAAATCCTCATCACCCTAGAATAGAAAACTAGGATAATTACAGGATTCTGGGGACGGGGATAGATAAATGTAGCCAATAAAACTGCACTGCATAGCTTTTACCCTTAGGAAGACACCACAGAACAGTCATTAAGGGTCTCATCCTGTGAGGTGCTTAGTATCCTCAACACACAATGGAGTCAATATGAATGGAGAAAACTCCATTTTGCAGGATTGGGCTCCTATGTGCATTAAAAAGAAAAAAGTAATGGACCGTCTGCCAAGGAAAAGGCATATGTATGCGCCCTTTTGCTTTGAGGCAAGACACCTGAAGCAGGTTTTGGCTTGGTTTTTAAATTTTTTCTCCTTGCCTATTCTTTTACCTTCATATATTAGGAATGTCACCTCCCCTGTTTTTGCTGAAGGACTAAAGAACTGGAGAGGGAGCCTTCTAAGACCTCAGTTGAGGGCATGGAGGAAAGGGGTGTTGCTGAATCTTTCAAAACAATTCTTTTCTCCCACAAGTTTGTCAGTGTTCGAGTTAAATTGGTGTAAACAACAACAAAAACATTTAAAACAGAGAATAAAAATCAAGTCTCTCTTGCTCTCCATTGCTCAGGTTCTGGTCTCTTGGTTCCTGGAGTATCATAATCCTATGAGTTCTCTAGTTAACCACAGAATTTTCCAGTAAGGACATTGCAGACAAGGCCTGAGTTTCCAATATAAAAAGTTTTCTGGGAAAAAAAAACAAACAAAAAATCCTCCAGGCCTTTATCAGAAAGCAAGCAAATGTTTCTTCCCAATAATGCCCCAAAACACATTGCCCCTCCCTTTGCAGGTCCCCTTTTAGAATACCTTATGTGTGAAGAAACTAACCTTTTAAGTTATTGTATTCATTTGGTTAACCATTATCAGATTAATCTGTACATTTGTGTTTCTATCTCCACCTGAGATTACTCAAACTGAAATAATTTCAAAATCTAATCAACATTTCACCAACAAACTACTGTTCACTTTTGCATCTCTCTCAACCAGGGCAATGAAAACAGATTAGCTGGCTTCACTTTCAGATTCTCATGCACTAGCCCAATGGGGCAATGTCTGTGTTACAAACACACTGGAGGGGAAAGGTTTAAAATTTTAAATCCAAAACAACGGCTTAATTGACATTTTTTGTAAGCGTTCATGAGAGCATTTTAGTCATTAGGCTTTACAGCTTTCCTGCCCCCTGCCTCCAAAAAAAAAATTTCTTAAATTAACATAAATTACCAATGCCCATTTTACTCATTTTAAGGAGATTGGAAAACTCAAAGAAAATTGGAGAATACAAATAGAACCTCCTGAAAAACAAACAAACAAACCAACCGTGTGCAACTTCAACATGGAAGAAAAAAATAAAGTAATTGGACAAAAACAGATTCATTCAGTTTCTCTGAAGAACCAAAATATGGTTCCTGGTGCTTCTCTCCCATCACTCATCCCCTGTGTGCAAGGAAATAAAATGGTTGTCCCTGGGTTTAACAGTTAATTTCTCCAGCCCTCCATTGGTTTTGATCTTGCATCCAGTGAAGTCAGTGACATAACTTTCATTCATGACCATAGCGCAGGATTAGGATTAGAGAAATCTTGCCAAATAAAGAACTGAGTGTTCCTTAAAACAAAGCAAAGAAAGGAGAAGAGCAAAAGAAAAAAAAATTGCTCACAGGTTCAATCTGCCTAAATGAACTATAAACACCATGCCAAGGAAATGGGACTCTAGTGAGTGAAACAGCACAATACAAAAAAAATAGATGTTCTAATACAAGACAAACAAGACTCTCCTTGATTGTTTGAGACAGGACTGAAACTTCTGATGTCCCAGACTACACATACAAAGTATTGTTTGAATCCTTGCAAGAGATTCTGGCATTCATAATCAGAAGGCAAGGCAGATGGTTAGTCTGAGATCAGTGCTTAAATAGCTGATGAGGTCACTGAACGTGGTTCAGAATAAGCAGATAGATTTTAGATTAGGATGCAGGTGTCTGCAAAAATTACCCTGTAGTAATAGGGTGTTGGTATATGGGTAGTAGGTTCCTTCCTCAGTCCCTTATCTAGCTTTGGAAGATTCAAACTTCTTCTCCTTATGTTTTTTGAGGAACTCCCTCTCCCTTTATACTCCACACCACAATCCCCTCTCCACCCCCCTACCACCACCACCACCTCGCTTTTCTCAGGCATCAACCTTCAGACCAGGAATGAAGCACTGTACAGCCTGAGGCAAACATCATCCCTTCAGTCTGTCAGATGTGCAACCGTTTAGAAGCTTGAGCAAATCCCAAAAGCAAGAGACTGAATAAAGGCAACCCAAGTCTCCAGTAAAGCATAGCCATTACACGCCTGGGATGTCCTGTCAAATGGCTGGTAGCCTTGCATTTAAGTCAATGGTTAAGCATCATGCCAAGTCACCAGCCTCAACTTTTCCCTTACCTCCTGAAGACCACATTGTAAAACGGAATGCACAGGTCCGAGCTGGGCTCTAGGATTTTGGTCATCTGAAGCTTTATGGTGATGTCAGCTCCATCTGTCTTTCTCTGACATATCAGATCAACAGTCTAGTACAGAGATGAAGACATCTTAGCAGCAGCAAGAAGTGAAATTACTCAGACCATTAACTAGAAAACCCCTTTGGAGCCACCTTGTAGCTGAGATTTTGCTACAGCAGGTCCTTCCTGCTGTCCAAAAGGATTAATCTCTGCATCACCAGGGAGCATCCAATGTCTTCCAAGCAAGAGTGGCTCCATGCAAGATAATCCTCACTAGGAGGGGAAACTTTTTTGGGGAGATGCAAGTATCTGGTCTCGGCACATCGCTCCACCTGAAGTGCTGTTGGCAAAATCACTGCTCCCTTCTCCTGCTTCCAGCTCCTGAGATAGATGAAGATGCTGAACCAGATATTTGTTCTGACCCAGTAGACTCGTAGCGATATGTTTTGTGATACAGTCTTGAAACTTCCAAGACTTAGTTATATTGGAAAATCTCTGTGCGCGCTGCCTGCTGGTGAAAGACAGTTTTGTGCTCCTGAAAGATAAGTACTGCAGACAGGTGCTGTGCAAAATTCCCAGATGTAACCGCTGAAGTACACCAATTTGGACATGCAAATTCCTTGTCTATTCTAGTCCTGGGTCCCCCAAACTGCCAATTGTGCAGCAATTCTGCTAAGTGGAGACAGAATGGTACCAAAGCCATGATCCCTTGCCACACACTCCAGGCTCTCTTCTTTATCTCTACTTGTTAGAGAGGCAAATTATTCCCTTTTCTAGTTCCTGAAGTGTATGGGGAATGCGTGCTTTTCTTTACTTGTGAGAGTGGGGGAAAGCCATTTAAAACATCTGAAATCACCAGCTGTTTCTGTGCTCACAAGAATTTTACACATATCCCATGGATTATGGAAATCTAATCCAGGCCCTAAGAATTACTGGTTTAGGATATGCCAGTCACAGGATAAAAAACCTTCAGTTTTTACTGATAAGTTTCACTTTCACTTTTTTAAAAAGCCAGGTACTCAAATGATACACTCTGGCACCCTACAATAGCTCAAACCATGTGGCACCAGGCAAGAGTCAGCCTGTGTGTTTTCTGCACCAGTATCATGTCTTACTTGAGGCAACTTGATAGGCAGGTAGAGGATAGAGCCATCAAATGCCGTAACGTCTCCTGTCACCGATCTATGCTCCTTCATCATCCCAAACCGCATACTCTTGCATTCCACATTAGGACTGCAGGTCAGGGAGTTAAGGAGAAGGTGGGGAGAAGAGAAGAGAGAATGTTTTATAGGGTCTGCAATATCCTTTTACTTGGAAAATATGAGTATGCATTCAAATTCTAGTTAACGCTATTGTGTCCACTACAGGCTCTCAGAGAGCTTTAGTATGACACCTTACAACTCTGTCACAGCCATAACCCAAACCCGAGCCAATAAAACCGCAACAGAGGAAAACAAATCAGTGCAATATGCAGATGAATATCAACACACAAGAAGAAAGCAGGGGTTCAAATCAACTCTATTGCAACTGACACAGCCACAATCCTTACCCTGTGCTAGGGCAACTTATTGCAACGAAGACCTAAAACATCACCTAACGTTTGTGACTGTTGCCCCATCTAGTGGCTATTCCAGAGCCATTATTAATGCTCGTGGTACAGTATTAATGCCTTATGCCAAGAGAACGGATTTGTATTGTGTTACATCTCCAGGATAGTTGTGACCACCAGAAGGATTCTGGAAGAATTGTTACCATAACATTCCTCTAATTAAATCCAGATACTCAAAGGATAGGATGTTCCCCAATGCTTAATTTCAGGAATTGTGAAATCAATTTAAATTAAGGATATTTTCCCTGGGCACTCTGTCGTCCAAATCTCCATGGGAATCGCTTGAAAATCATTCAGAGGGGCAAGTTCACAGAAGTCATATGAGTTCCACTGCTAATTTCACTAGCTTCTATACCTCTACAAACCTTACTATAATTGAGATAGATGTTCAAGTGTGCAAGGTGTCGCTACCTGAAAGTCACATGGTACTGGTAAACGGCTTCATTTTTGCAGTGTATTTTAATCAGGTTCAATCCCAAGGGGAACGGAGTTCCTTTAGATCCTTGCTTCACTACCGGTTCTCTGTAAAGATATGAAGGGAAGGAAGACAAAGGCATATAATAATTTTGTCTAGATTAATGCAAAGAGGCAGCACAGGATGCCAGCACTGGCTGAGGATCTGAGAAAAAAAAAATCTGAATGCATCAACACCACCCCTAGACCTCTTCTGTACTGTGCACCTGTGCAACAATTAGTATGTGCTGAGAACATCTCATTAATACTTTCCACATGTGCATCTCAAAGCACTTTGCAAACATTTTTCAACTCCCAACACCCACTGAAAGGCAGGAAATATGGTATCCATTTTTCAAGATGCGTAAACTATGAAAAAAGAAGAGGTTAAGTGACCTACCAAAGTTTGTTCAGTGACTGAGTGTTCTTATCACAATGCCTGTTTAAAAAAATATTAGTTTTAAGAGAGACAAGTTGTAGCAATATCCTATCCCAGTAGAGTTGGCTCAGCTTTGCAATACTGTAGATTCACATTGTGTGAAGTCTGTTTAGAATCTGGATTGTTTGGTCTGGAAGGGTCTTCCTGAAGGTCACTTGTATTGTTCCCAACCCTTCTCCCGCAGCATGATCCATGTTACTAGTCCTAAACTAAGTCAGGTAGCCAGGTGCCCAGTCTATCTTAGAATATATTCAAAAATGGCTCCCCCTGCTCTACAATTAGCAAGTTAGAGTGTAAGACAGCAGCTACCAGTGGGAAGCAGCTGCACAAAGCTACACACGCCGCCACTGTCAGCATTTTTCATGAGCCAGTTTCAGAGAAAGGTTACCTAGATATTGTAAAAACAACAAGGAGTACTTGTGGCACCTTAGAGACTAACAATTTTATTTGGGCACCAGCTTTCGTGGGCTAAAACCCACTCCATCAGATGCATGGAATGGAAAATACAGTAGGAATATAATCTCACACACACACAGAGTACATGAAAAGATGAGAGTCTGCAGCAATGAGTCCACCAGGCGCCAAGCCACATCACTGAACAGAGGATTTTCCTTAGGGGTTTCTACAGCATAAATGGCTACGGCATCCATGTACCTACTAGTTGATCTAAGACACGTTTAGAAATAAGTGTGCAACTCACCACATCCATCTCTCACTTACTTTCTCTCCATCTGTTCAACAAGGATGGGAAGAGGACTTTCTGGCTGGGATGCAAACCTGAGGGGTGACAGCAGTGGCTGCAAGAGCTGAGGCTGAAGCACACCTGTGTGCAGGGAAGTCAAGTCTGTAGGAACTTTGCACAACACCCTGCCGAGTGACACAGCCATTCTTCCAAGAGGGACAGGTGGAGCTTCCATTTGCCCACGGCCAAGAATTCTGAATCCATATTCAAGAAAGAAAAGTAAAAACGTTAACCCTTCCCCAACTTTAAGTTTGCACCCCCATTATACATTACATAACCTGCATTCACATCAGTCAAATAATGTTTAAAACAGGTTTTGGTCTGTCTTTATTCCGCTCCTCTGGTTTTGAGGCTGAAGCTTATTTAAGCCTAAGACCAAGATCCAAGCCTGACAAGACTCAGACTGCGGCCAAACTTGACACACCTGTGCATCATTAGCCAGAGGGCATTTCTTCTTTCTGCAGATTTGTCCTTCACCAAATGGTACAGCTATGACTTCTTGCACCCAGAGGGCTCCCTGGTATCCCTGTTCCAGAGCCCAAACTCTACAAAAGTAGCATGCCAGTGATACCTGACTCTTGCCCAGGGAGTTTTAGGAGAGACATGGACATTGTAGATGGAAGAGAGCTGTTAACGTTCCATCTCAGCCTTCCCCACAAGCCAGTACAAGACAATTCCCTATGGTACATTCTTCTTATTTATCATTTGTATTACAGTAGTGCTTAAGTGCATGAGGCGCCATTGTGCTATGCCTGTAGTAAAGATACAGTCCATTCTCCCAAAACTCTATCCAGTCTAGTTTTAAGTAAGTTCTTCACCCACTTTCTTTGAAATGTGGTTGAAAACAGAGGTTTATTTGTTTGCTCTTAGCACAACCCATAATCTCCATTTTGCTCCTCCGCATGGATTGTATATTTGATTTTTCATCAGTACAATTGCTTCCTATATCTACCCTAGTTCACCTTGGGACAGAACAGCAGCCCAGACCCTTTACAAAGAGCGTGAGGAAGTTTACTAGCAGGCATGCTTGCAGTGGAGGAGCCACACACATCTTGACAATCTGTCTAATGGCACTCTACCTCAATCCCCTTTCCACACACACTCTACAGCAGAATGACACAGAAAACTAGAATGCAGCTCTTTCATCAGCCAGCCCAACCAATACCAACTGCTGCATACAATCCTCCAGACTGGCAATGTTGAATGCAATTACTGTACTGATCTCCCTGAGAGACGAAGATCATCCCTCTGAGTTGTGTTAATACTAATAAACCTCATTTCTAGAGCATTTTCATCCCCCAGTTGACCTACAAGCATTAATTTGTTTATCACTGAAATGCAGCCACCTCTGGCATGCAGGCCTGCAATCAAACACCACAAGAGAGGGAACTCTGGCCAAGGACATCAAAGGACTTTTCAACTCACACAAAAAACCACTGCACCATGTTTACCACCCATATAGAGCAGATGGACCTTGTTTTCAATCTCATTCAAAAGACCTGCACATAGCAAATGGCAGCACACTCAACCGACCTGCCTTGGCAGAATAAAAGATTCAGTCAGCCCTGCTGCATTTCAAGCCTGTGCTGCTGAGGAGCACTAGTAGATCAAACCTGCTGTTTAGTCTAGTAAGCCATCTCCAATGTCTGTTACATACACTGCACATGTGCAGTGTACAAGCCTAGTTCACTGGTATATGAAAGCTATTGCTGACTAAGTAGCACATACACAGTTCTTTCTGAACCAAGAGTTCAGCTCAAGCAAACATTTTACTCACCTGCCAGGAAAAAGCGGCATCCTCTCCCCTTTGCTGTACCCAGCTGGCATGACATTTGGTGATGGAAAGGTGGGCTGCACTGGCATGACTGCTTTAGGGTTGGCCTCCATACCACCCATGCCCTTGCCCAAGATGCCTCGACCTGAATGAAGGGATAGATTCAAAACATGCCTGAAGAAACCTCCCAAGATATGAAAGAGGTTTCTTTCCCCGTTTAAATACTACACCACACAACAGCCTTTGCTGGAAGAGAACAGAAACTTATACAAGGCTGGGATAACTTACCCAAAGGCTGAACTGCCCGTCCCAAGGCAGGTCTCGGGATGGTCTCAAAACCAAGTCCTTGGAACATGGAAGGCAGAGTCATGACAGATGCCAGAGGTTCCTGCAGAAAGCCAAAGGATAAAGCTTTAAAGAATGGACAGAGAAGCCTCATTAAGACCTAAAGGAACAATCTCAATGGATTAGCTGTACTTCCAAGGTACATATCATGCAAGAAACTCTTTCTTAGGTACTGAAGCATAACTACAAAGTAAGGAAAACCTCTCTCGGGAAATCTTAAGGGAGCAGCTTATTTGACAGCAGTGTTTGCATGCAACCCAAGCAGACCAAAAGCAGAGTTTTCTTAGCTTTCCCGCAAAAAATATCCACTTGCTGCAGCTGTAAGGTCTCCCTGCAGAGGTTTGTAGACTACAGACCTCCAGTTACACACTCACAACTGCAAAGCAGCAATTAATTCTAAAGCTAAACCTTTTAAATTTAAAATTATTACAAAAGCAGTTGAATTACCGGTGACGTTCTTATCCTATAATAAAGTCATAAGTTTTTGTTCCACACCTTAACAGGTAGCATTCTAGGAAGTTGGCTGTAGGTTCAACAGAGCCCCTACAAAAAAGTAAACGAGGAAACATGTCCAGGCCTCTTAAGAGCAACAGAACGAATGCTCAGACATGATCCATGCTGCAGAGAGCATATTCAGTTTATTCCACTAGTCAACATCATCAGACACAGTGATAAGAACTGCTATTCAGTTGCACTCGTTTAGGTTAATGTCAACATACTATCCTTAGCTAGAACAAACACATTCACTGCTATTATTTTCTAAGCAATTAGAATGTTATCACGGATCCGTAGACACCTAAGCAGAGACAGTCTGCCCTGGAGAGCTCAGAGTCTAGAAATACAGTTGTCATAGCAAGTCTCTGATTAAGTTACTTAGAAGTTGTTATATTAAGAATTAAAAAGATCAAAAGTCAGATTTTGCTACACTTCTTAAAGACTACCTTGATGGGAAGAAGCTATAATTTTGAAGGGGGAAGTGAGTAAAATGAGTGAGCTCATTTATATAGCTCTCTTTAAGACAGTGGTTCTCAACTGTGGTCCACGGCTTGTTCAGGGAAAGCCCCGGCGCACCGGTTTATTTACCTACCGCATCCGCAGGTTAGGCCGATAGCGGCTCCCACTGGCCGCGGTTTGCTGTGCCCAGCCAATGGGGGCTGTGGGAAGCAGCGCGGGCCGAGGGATGTGCTGGCTGCCCTTCCTGCAGCCCCCATTGGCCTGGAGCGGCGAACCGCAGCCGGCAATCGGCTGAACCTGCGGAAGCGGCAGGTAAACAAACTGGCCCGGCGCTCCAGGGGCTTTCCCTGAACAAGCGGTGGACCACAGTTGAGAGCCACTGCTTTAAGGAATGAAGCAAAACTTGCTTCTTCCAATCCTGTCCAAGAGGTCTCATTGCAAATAAGACATTTTAGATTAGTGTTGAAATGACCCACAGCAATTAAATGAAATTAAATATTTGATAGGGGAGGGAACTTTGAGAGGCAAGGCAGCAAGATCCAATCAATTTAAAATAAGTTAAAGATAGTTCCACACCTTGCACCAGCCCAAGCCCCCCATACACTTATTGCAACTTTTGTAATTTTAAAAATTGGTTTTCCTCCCGCTTGTTGCGGCGAGAATAACTCACAACCACAGTAAGAGAAACTGACTATCTATACATAGGAAAGGGAAACGGACCCTTTGCAAAGTGCTGGCCAACACAGAGTAAACAAATTAAGACTATGTCTACATTGGAGCTGGAAGGTGTATTTTCCAGCTCAAGCAGACATCACCTGTGCTAGCTCTGATCAAGCTAGCATGCTAAAAATAGAAGCATAGCTGGATCAGCATGAGGGACTAGCCACCCAAGTACATAACGAGGATCTCGGGTGGGGCTGTACTCAGGGCAGGGCTAACCAGTAGTATGCCAGCTGGATTAGAGCTAGGGAAAGTTTGTCTATTCAAGCTGGAAATGACACTTTCTAACAAACATATCCTAAGAGAGATAAATATCTCCTTCCATCTAACCGGTCAGTTATGGGAATGCCAGTCACTCCCCGGCTCAGCCAGTCTGTACATCACCCAGCACAATGGGGCCGTGACTGGGACTTCTAGGCAGTACTGCAATACAAATACATACGTGAATAGGCAAGATGTTCCCTAGCGAGACATACGACTTTGACAGCGATGGGGCCCCACTGGAACGTTTACCTGCTGTACCAGCCCTGCTGGCTGCCGTGGCTCCTCCGGCACCCTCTGCATCCTGCTGGCAGGTGGGACGGACGCTGCCCTGCCACGGACCAGATGCTCAGGCTGAGGCAGCTGCAGCTGAGGCCCAGGCATGCGGGCCCCACAGGGCTTGCGAAAGGGGGCAGCGCCCTGGAAAGGGGGCCTCCAGGGATCCATGGCGAGGCTGCCGGAGAGAAAACACGTGTGGCACGGAGGCAGGTACGAGGGGGTGGGTGGGGTCACCAACAGGCCAGGGACCTGGGTGCAGCCCCCTGCCTAGCATCCAGGGTGGCAGCTCGGGGGCGACCCCGTCCAGGGCCAACCTCCAGGTACAGCGCCCATTGCTGTAACGCCAGCGCCCCGCCCCGCCCCCCCCGGGGGTCCAACCCGCCGCCCCCCGGGGTCCAACCCGCCGCCCCCCCGGGGGTCCAACCCGCCGCCCCCCCGGGGGTCCAACCTGTCCCAGGCTCCCCCTCTCGAGGAGGAGGCGGGGGGGGGATCTCGGCCCTTTCCAGCCCCCTCCTGTGCCCCTTCCCCGGGGCACCCAGGGGCCCGCTGCCCCCTTTCCCAGCCTCGCCCGGCGTCCTGCCCCCGGCGCTAGGGGCTGCCCTCACCGGGCCGGGCGCGATCCTCCCCTTTCGCGCGCTCACGGCCAAGCCTCAGCGCCTCGCCCTGTCGCCCGGCTCCACGGCTGCCCTCCATTGGGCCACGCCGCCGTCTGTCACTCAGCTCCACCCTCCCATTGGAGACTATCCCCCCCGGGGCCCGCCCATGTCACAGACCTTGCCTGGGAGCTACCAAATTTAAGGGGAAGGGGGGGGGGCAGAGCAAAGGGGTGCTATCCTCCCATCCAGTGCCTAGTACTGCGGGCAGCGCAGGGGATATAGTAGTATCACCCCCACATAGTGAATGGTGAAGCCCATGCGCTATTCATCCCCACGTGGCATTCTGTGTTTATCCTGGGAGAGAGGCGCCTCTAATTGTTAAATTTCAATTAAAAACAACCAAATTTAGAATGTAACGCAAGTAGCTACCTCCTTTTCCTGCGGATAGAGTGGGGCAAAGGAGAGACGATAAAAGCCGCCCCCCCAAAAAAAATGGAAATAAAAATTTGGCTTTTCCAGTCTTGGTTTTTAAATAAAAAAAAAATTACAATTCTACAAACATGTCATTTAAAAAGGCCCCTTTTCATTGAAAAGATTGAAAAATTGCAACTATCCCAAGATTTCAGTGTGCTATAAAACATTAATCAATTAAACCTCACAACCACTTTGTGTGCTAGGCATTATTACCAAATGAGGAAATTGAGGCAGAGTGAAGCAACTTGCCCAGGGTAATCTATTTACTTAGCTAGTAAACTATTTGGGTCAGGGACCTTGTTTTTGTTCAGTGTTTATACAGAGCCTAGCGCAGTGGTTCTTAGACTTTTGTACTGGTGACCTCTTTCACACAGCAAGCCTCTGAGTGCAGCGCCCCCCCCCCATAAATTAAAAACACTTTTATATATTTAGCACTATTATAAATGAAGTGAGGTTTGGGGTAGAGGCTGACAGCTCATGTCATGACCCCCAGTTTGAGAACTCCTAACACAATGGAGTTCTGGTCCATGGCAGGGGCTCCTAGGCTAGGTGATACTGCAGAGCCAGAAGGGAAACCAGCAGTCCTCAGAGTTTGGTCACACCAGCTTAGTAGAGGGAGCGGGAAGGGCTACAGGCATTTCTCAGCCAGATAGAACTCATTCTCTCTGCCCTTGTTTCGTCTGGCGTGCTTTGCCCAGAGAGGAGGAAGCTGCAGCAAGTGAGTCTCCGCCCGACTCTCAGAGAATAACGCTCCTTTTCCCCAGGATGCGCGGGATGGGGGTGGGGAGTAAGGGGGTTCAGATGCGGAGTCACTCCTGGGAGAGGGGGCAATGCGTTTGCTGTGGGGTTGATCCCTTTCTGTCGCCGCTGGGCCCTCGGGAGCTGCATTCAGCACCACGGACAGCAACCCACAAGGTATATTAATTAAGTCAATGGGAGAATTCCTTTCCATCGCTTGGAGTGGCTACACTGGCAGCACTTGTAAGCTCTCTAGTGTCAGAGTCAGATTCAGGACTCACATAAATTGTCAGACCACTCTGTTTATTAGCAAAGCGCTTTGCCAATGCACCCAGATATGTGAGTCCCTGCAAAAGCTCAAGCTAACTTATTTATACAGACAAGCCAAAGGCAATTTAACATAAGAGACAAAAGGAAGCAGAAACTGACAAATATACATGCATATCTTATTTGCATATTAACATTTACCAATCTCCTAGCTCAGTAGGAACTCTAAGTTAATTAGTTTGAGGACCCATTGTCTCACACTCCTTAATGTTTCTCTTCCTGACAACTATATATCAACAAACCCTTCAAGTAGCATTTATTTAATGAATTATAATTTCAATATAATTCATTCTACTTTTACACTAGTGTAGCCATAGCCTGAGATTGTGTCCATGTGAGCATTTCTCTTAATTGCTCATTTACCGATGCTGCATGGCTCCAGTGCCTGGAGCCTGAACCCTGTTTTTGCTGGGCCTTCTGACTGAGAAACCCAGCCCCATACTTCCTTTCTCCCTCTTTCTGTGTGCCTCACTCTGTCTCTGAAATTGCCCCTTCACTTCTCCCCTGCTTCTCAGGACCTGAGCCTGCTCCAGCTGGAGATAAGTAGCAACAGCCCCATTGTATTATTCAGTGGAATTAAGAGGATCAAGTCCTGTAATTCCTGTGCTCTAGGCGTCAGCCAAATTCAGAGTTGGTTTACACCCTCTTACACCAGGTCTGGATTTGACTTTACATGGTGAGTCTCTTCCCAGGCAAGGGAGTTCTAGATTGATTTTCATCTCTCCTTTTCACTATGGCTTGCATTGCCTTTTCCTGAATATCAGCCAGATTCCGTGGGACTCTTCAAATCCTATTGATGATGACAGGATTTGAAGGTACTCAGCACCTGATAGTACTGGACACTCTAGTAGCATAATGTGTTTACCTCCATCTGTAAGTACTTTTGGTGACCTTTGTGTGTCTCCTTGCCCTTAGAAATTTATGTATAAATCCTTGCTTTTAGTGTGCCGGTATAATTTATTTGGGGGGGTCAGAGAGAGATTCCATCTGTTCCATGTTATCAAACTATATCTTTCATATTGTTTTAGTAGAATTAAAGAAGGATTGAACTGTTAATATAACTTTAGTAGACACAAGTTAAAAATAATGATTTTTTTTAAATAAAGGAATGAGGTGCTGGGTCTTCCCCACTGCCTGACGGTCTTTGGGGCTGCTACCTACTACAGCATCAAGTGGGTCTCAGATGCCCTGGACTCCACTCAGAAACAGAGGATGAACCTAAAAAAAAGGTATGGCACTTCAGAGATCATGCAGATAGGTGTGAAGGTGAGGAAAGGAGGGGCACCTGTTAGAGAGACAAAGAGGCACCCACAGAAGGATGGCTGGGGACTTCCTGGAATACAGTTCCATTTTCACAAGGCCTTAAGCCTCCATCTCCTGTTCTGAATAAAGATTCTAGTGGGCTCCTTACTGAAGGACATTTGTACAATGGCTAAACACAATAGAATAACATAGGATTTGCCATACTGAGTCAAATCAGTGGTCCATCTAGTTCAGTGCCCTGTTTCCAACAGGGACCATTAGCAGAGCCAGGAATACAAACCAGATCTCCTGAATCCCAGTCCAGTACTCTAAACCACTAGACCACACTACCTCACATGTAGAACCATATTAAAAATTTAGTACACTGCAAAAGTTAATTTCTGAAAAGAGATTAATGTAACATTGAATTTCATATTTGATTCAATCAACTTTTTAAAAAATTCTGAATTGGAATGCTGCAGAAACCAGAAGACCTTGCCAATTTTAGGCCAATCTTATCATAGAAACAGTGGTCTCAAATAATGTGCTCAAGAAGAACAGAGCCTGCAGATCTCAAGAAATCTACAAGCTTGTGAGCAGTGAAGGAACCAAACAAAGTCCCATTCTTGTGCGCGTTAGAAGCTCAAGGAGGGCAATTTTAAGGTCGCACCATGGTCTGCCCAAAAATGTGTGATGCAAGAGAAAAATGAAACTTGCACCATTACAGGATAGTTACTTCCAATGCCCACATGAAAAAGGTAAAAACAGATAATAATTAAGTTAAAATTAATGATACCAAAATTCTTCACAAGTTTATGGTTTTTTTTGTTTAGCCAAAGACAGAACTGAGACTACACCTGAATTTATACATTTTATTAATTTAATTACTTAACTATTAATAAATATATTAATAAACAAAGAGTTACAGAAAGCAAAGTAAGTTGATATGACAGTCAAAGTTAAATGTATTAATTTAACATGGAATATTCCAATTTTTATCAAGTAGGTATAATCAAATCTAGTGAATTCATTTCACACATCATAAAATGGTGATATTAGCAAGACCTTAGCACAGAACAGAATTAACTACCAGTGTAAATCTTTTAAGAAAGATCATTGTTCAACACTTAACTGGCAGAAATAGAAGTAAAAAGTTTTTTAGTTATTGCACTTCAAAAAGCTCAATAAGGTTTTAGTGATCTCCAACAGCTGAAGAAATGTTAACTTTTGAAAATCTCTGAAGATATCTTTATTCTTCTGGGTCATCTTCATCCCAGATTTTGGAATTAGTAATGACGGTAAGAACTGAGGTAGCCAGGTAGGTCCTGGATCCCTGTTGAGCTTAAAATTCAAACCTCAGTGCTTTCAAACACCTACCCTAAATTAACTTTCACACCAATAAAATTGCACCAAACAGGCAACCTCAACTTTGCACCCTAAGTACATCTAATAATATACAAATGCAAAAACATCTAAGATTTTCAACAATTCACTGTAAACCAATACCTGAGAAACAGTCATTATCACAAAATATTGCGCCTCTACAAAAATACTAACACTTCACAGAAAAATACCTACCTAAAACATCCATATCATCATCCTCAAGAATCCACTTAATTCAATAAGCATAAAAATCCATTAAAACACAACTATTACCACGTACATCAATATACACAACTACCAAAAAATACTCTAACTGTTCTGACACAATAGGTGCAAAGTTAAAATTGAACGTGTGGTGCAGTTTGGTCGGTGTGACCGTTGAAGTAGAGTAGGTGTTTGAAAGTTGTGAAGTGCGGGCAGTAACTGCCAGTTTCCAGAACAACATTCAGTTTTGGTTGCTTGTTTTTAGCGATGCGTGAGAGATACAGAGCTTTAAAAATATGAAGTTAGACAGTATCTGGAGTAAATGTTAATCTTTTCAACGTTAACTTTTTTGAAGTTTTTTTGCGGGGAGCTTGGGGTAAGTGGAGAATACAAACACATGCCCTCCCTTCAGTTACATCTTTGCATTTCCAGTAGGAAATTATGATTTATTTCTTAATAATAGAAGTGCTTGTGTGTTTAAAATCTCTGCATTACAGATTCACAATTATTCCTTTGTGCCTAGTGACAAACCTGTTAGTAAAAACAATAAATACAAAAGCATTAGTCGCCCAACTATATAAAAGTCACACACTTAAGTCAAAGGAACACATTTTCTAAGATGTGTGTAACTCTTTTACATAAAATCAGGTAGTCACCTTGTTAAAATACTTTTAAAATATTTGGTTACATATCTACATAAAATCAACATTTAGATGCAAATAACCAGTTGTACTGACAATTTCTAACTGGCGATAGGTAGAAACTTAGTATAATTCCATATGGTATCATTGCTATGGTACTGTTGTGGTATAAAAAATGGGCTGAGAAAAAGGAGAAAGGTGAATAGTGTGCCTATTGAAAGAGGTTTTCCAACACTCTTTAGGGTGGCCACCCTACATCTCAGTTTTCTTCCATCTTTTTCAAACAGTTTTTCAGCTTTGAACAACTTGTTGTAGCTTACAGTGACTTTAAGGAAATGGCTAAACAGAAGTCCAAATCACTAAGCAATGACATGAAAATGACTCGTCAAAGAATTGTAAAGATTAATTAAATAAAAAATACATCCCACTTTTCTACTAGAATGTGAAAGTATGATGCACAAAGTATGCTTTATGGACTCATTAATAAAAGACAATTAGAGAGGACATACATGATTATAAAATAAGATGATATATCAGTTCTCATCTGGCACAGGTAGTTACAGAACTGAAAGGTCATAGCAGGAAATCTTCAGGCTATGCTGTGGTGCCACAAGTAATTGAGCTTCAGAGTTTGTTGTATATTGCCTATTAACATAAAACAGCATTTGAAAGGTGACAGATGTGAGTCACTTTGTTCAATTTATCTTTCCAGTGCACTCATATGCCATGGTGCTGGACATGATATAAACCTAAAGAGAACACAAAAATATTATTTTAATGCCATGTTAATTACATTACACAAGAAATATTTAATATTGCTTAAGGAAATCTAGTAATGCGATACATTAGAGGAATTTATAGTATGATTTACCTTTGAAATAGATCACACAACAAAATTTGCTCTCAGAATTTGTTTCCTTTCTTCTTCTTCACAGGCTGTTAGCGTCTCTTTTCTCATTTTTCGGTTGGGTGCTTCTGTTTTGTCTCATTTTCCTTAAGAGGATGTAAAGGGTGTGCAAGACAGTTACATCAGACTTGCAATGCTATTTGATAAACACAACAGAAACATGTTGCATGTTTAAAGACAGAACAAAATATATTTCAAAAAGAAGTAGACAAAAGGATAAAGTAAAGATTCAGTCATTGAAAAAGAAGACTGATAGTCAAAATACAGGTATCCATTTCAAGCTTTAGAATGCACGAATAAAGTAGACATACCTATAGAACCACAAATGAAAAAAAAAACTATATTTCCAGAAAACAATGCCTCAAAACTAAAAGGGGAATATTTAAAGCATTTATCAATGTATTTTAAGAAAAGTAATTCTACCTGACTCAATAAATTACCACCATACAGGGACAGCAAAAAGGCACAGGAATGTTACCTAATCAACCGTATTTGAAAGCCAAAGTCTCAAAATTTCCCTTTCACACATATTACACTAAGCAGTTAAAAAGTCTTCATACAAAACCAGGAGGAATGACAAAATCAAGAGCAGCATGGAATTAACACACAGATATCAGAATTAATGGAAACAGGAAAAATGTACAAACTGACTTCTTAGAAAACTGCCACAGAACCCTCCCTTTCTGAGCTTACCAGCAACAGCTGCCGGAGGTCGGGTCTCCAAGAGCACAGTAAGAGGAGCAGAAAGCAGGAGACTTGGCTGCACAATTCCAGGCTCGAGATCCCCATAAAGTGTAATTACATGACCTGAGGCCTGATACAGAGAGGTTACTGCGCCCAGAGTCCCTTGCCTTCTCCTCCATCTTCAGTGACTTGTCCTCTGTACTCTTCTTTGCTTGACATTCCTGACACTTCCTTCTTGGCCACTTGTGCTTCGAGCTGTCTGAAACAGAGAAAGGGAGCACACAGGCGTGTGTCAGTCAGAAGCTCTTACGACAACTCCGCATCCCCGACCCAAACTGAGCGTAAACTACCGATACAGTGTTGTTTTCCGGGTCTGAGACAGCTTGGCTGTTCAGCTCCAAGATAGTTCTCTGCGGTCCTCAGACAATTCCGTAAGGACTTTCCCCTTCTCCCAAGCCCCACCCCGGGTGACAAAAATACCAAACCCATCCTACTCCAGAGGCACAATCTCCACATTTCCCCTTGACAACTATTACACCAGGCGGGCTCCAGGCTAAATCAAGAGGAATTAGATGAGTAAGGGCAGTACGGAATTAATGGACAAGTGTTCCAAAGTCATTGTCACAAGGGAAACTGCCTGGATTGACTTAATCCAAAACTTAGTCCATAGGACCCTCCCTTTCTGAGCTTACCAGCAACAGCAGCAGGAGGTCGGGTCTCCAAGAGCACAGTAAGCGGAGCAGAAAGCAGGAGACTTGGCTGCACAATTCCAGGCAAGTTGAAAGCGCAGTGCAAAGGGCCAGGACTCTGGACACAGTCTCATGGGGGCACCATAAAAAGTGTCTGATGAGACCTGTACCCTGTTTACAGGGTGCTCATTCAGATCAGTGGGCTGCACTTGACCTAGTGCCAAGAGACTAGAAGGCAAAGACCAGAGCCCTGAAAGACAGGGCAGTCCCTCGCCTCAGGGCTGTGAAGACAGCACAATGCCAAGAACCCCAAAGGGCCTCCAAGACTCAAACCCTAGTTACAGGGAGGTCAAACTGCCCATGTTACTGAAATGGTTCCAATTCCATAAGATTTCAAAAGAGAGATGCAACCTGTACCCTGATTACAGGGTGGTCACAGGGATTAGCCAAACAGCAGAGACCGTAACCTGAATTACAGGAAGGTCAAGCTCCTCAAAGTACCAAAAGGCTCAATATGTCCCATTCTATAGATATTTGTGACATGTACCCTAATGACAGGGTTGTCACGCTGACTAGTTGACCAGAGCATGGCCTAATGCCAAATAAGCAAGTGGCAGAGACCTGGACCCTAGTTACAGGGCGGTCAGACTGCTCAGGGTTCCACAGAGCTCAATATCCCCCAGCAGGCAGAAGGACACAGACAATCCCTTAATTACAAGGTCAGGAACTCAAACCAACCGGCTGAAGTAGCAGGGTGGCAAAAGAACAAAGGGCAGAGACCTGAACCCTCGATACAGGGTGGCCATGCTGCCCAAGTACTAAGGGATGCTGTACTTCCTGTGAGTCACAGGCACCTGAGCTAAATCCGCCTCCTTAAAGGCCAGTCATTGTCATCAGCCCACTAAATGGAACTCAGCCTAAACGGAGAGACCAGATCCCTGTTGACAGGGAGGTCACACTGTCCACGGCAATAAAAGATGACATCTGAGCCCTTACTCCTCCCTTTTGTGGGGAGGAGGAGGATAAAAACATTAATACACTTTGAGCTCTTTTTCCGATTCTGAGAAGAGTAAAGAAAAAGCGCTGCAGCGATTTAACTTAAAAAAATAAAAATAAATAACTAAAAATTAAAAAGCTTGCACACCCACTTCTATCACGTGCTCTCACAAACACATCCATACAAAACAAAGGGGGACTTCCCAGAACAGAAAGAGAGCTCATCGAAAGAGGTCACTCGACCCACAGTGTTAAACTCGACCAATCTTCCTCCCCTCAAAAAAAGCAAAGGGAAAAGGGACAAGACCTGCACCCTGATTACAGGGTGGGGTCAAAGTGAGTAGCCCAACAGCCCAAAGGAGCCACAGGGGAAAGGACCTGAACCCTTCTTACAGGGCGGTCCACCGGGCTAGCCGATTAATGGAAAATCCATCACGAGTAAGAGAAAAGGGGGAGACCTGAACCCTACTTACAGGGTGGTCACTCAGCCCAACGCATGAAGGGGAACCTAGTCCTCCCTAAATAAGAGGCGCATGACCTGCACCCTAATTACAGGGCAGTCATACTGACCAGGCTGAGAACAAGACGCAATCCCAGAGGAGCAAAGGACAGAGACCTGAACCCTAGTTACAGGGAGGTCACCCGGCTCAAGTAACAAAGACATCAGTAGCTCCCGTAAGCGAGGGGATTGTGACTCTCACCCTGATTACAAGGTGGTCACTCTGACTAGCTGAATTAAAGAGCATAATCACAGAAGACAACTTGAGACCTGAACCCTGATTACAGGGCGGTCATGCTCCTAAGGGCCCTAAAATAACCCTAATCCCTGATAAATGAGAGGGTTTCGACCTGCACCCTAATTACGGTGTGGTCTTTCCGATTAGAAAGATAAAGGTGCATAAAGCCAGGGAGCAAAAGGGCAGAGACCCGACCCTGAATTACAGGGCGGTCACGCCCCACAAGGTATCAAAGGGCTCAGTATTTCCCATCCTACAGAAACTTGTGACACGCACCTGAATTACAGGTGGTCACAGTGAGTAGACTCTCAGCAGGGCATGACGGCAAACAGCAAGATGGCAGAGACCTGACTCCGAATTACAGGGAGGTGAGTCACCCTGCTCAGGGTTCCAAAGAGCTCAGTATCCCCCAGAAGCAAAAGGAATATGACTTGCACCCTGATTACAGGGCTGTCATCCCGACTACAGGGCTACAACAAGGCATAATGCCAAATGAGCAAGTGGGCAAAGACCCGGACCCTAGTTACAGGGTGGTCACATTGCTCAAGTTACCAAAGAGCTCCATGTCCCTCGAAAGCGAGGGGGAGGTGACTTGCACCCTGATTACAGGGCAGTCACTCCCACTAGACAGCTAACGGAGCATAATGTGAAAAGGACAAAACAGCACAGGACTGGACCCTGCTTACAGGGTGGTCACGCTGCTCAAGGTTTTAAAAGGCTCGAGATCCCCGTAGAGTGTAATTACATGACCTGAGGCCTGATACAGAGAGGTTACTGCGCCCAGAGTCCCTTGCCTTCTCCTCCATCTTCAGTGACTTGTCCTCTGTACTCTTCTTTGCTTGACATTCCTGACACTTCCTTCTTGGCCACTTGTGCTTCGAGCTGTCTGAAACAGAGAAAGGGAGCACACAGGCGTGTGTCAGTCAGAAGCTCTTACGACAACTCCGCATCCCCGACCCAAACTGAGCGTAAACTACCGATACAGTGTTGTTTTCCGGGTCTGAGACAGCTTGGCTGTTCAGCTCCAAGATAGTTCTCTGCGGTCCTCAGACAATTCCGTAAGGACTTTCCCCTTCTCCCAAGCCCCACCCCGGGTGACAAAAATACCAAACCCATCCTACTCCAGAGGCACAATCTCCACATTTCCCCTTGACAACTATTACACCAGGCGGGCTCCAGGCTAAATCAAGAGGAATTAGATGAGTAAGGGCAGTACGGAATTAATGGACAAGTGTTCCAAAGTCATTGTCACAAGGGAAACTGCCTGGATTGACTTAGTCCAAAACTTAGTCCATAGGACCCTCCCTTTCTGAGCTTACCAGCAACAGCAGCAGGAGGTCGGGTCTCCAAGAGCACAGTAAGCGGAGCAGAAAGCAGGAGACTTGGCTGCACAATTCCAGGCAAGTTGAAAGCGCAGTGCAAAGGGCCAGGACTCTGGACACAGTCTCATGGGGGCACCATAAAAAGTGTCTGATGAGACCTGTACCCTGTTTACAGGGTGCTCATTCAGATCAGTGGGCTGCACTTGACCTAGTGCCAAGAGACTAGAAGGCAAAGACCAGAGCCCTGAAAGACAGGGCAGTCCCTCGCCTCAGGGCTGTGAAGACAGCACAATGCCAAGAACCCCAAAGGGCCTCCAAGACTCAAACCCTAGTTACAGGGAGGTCAAACTGCCCATGTTACTGAAATGGTTCCAATTCCATAAGATTTCAAAAGAGAGATGCAACCTGTACCCTGATTACAGGGTGGTCACAGGGATTAGCCAAACAGCAGAGACCGTAACCTGAATTACAGGAAGGTCAAGCTCCTCAAAGTACCAAAAGGCTCAATATGTCCCATTCTATAGATATTTGTGACATGTACCCTAATGACAGGGTTGTCACGCTGACTAGTTGACCAGAGCATGGCCTAATGCCAAATAAGCAAGTGGCAGAGACCTGGACCCTAGTTACAGGGCGGTCAGACTGCTCAGGGTTCCACAGAGCTCAATATCCCCCAGCAGGCAGAAGGACACAGACAATCCCTTAATTACAAGGTCAGGAACTCAAACCAACCGGCTGAAGTAGCAGGGTGGCAAAAGAACAAAGGGCAGAGACCTGAACCCTCGATACAGGGTGGCCATGCTGCCCAAGTACTAAGGGATGCTGTACTTCCTGTGAGTCACAGGCACCTGAGCTAAATCCGCCTCCTTAAAGGCCAGTCATTGTCATCAGCCCACTAAATGGAACTCAGCCTAAACGGAGAGACCAGATCCCTGTTGACAGGGAGGTCACACTGTCCACGGCAATAAAAGATGACATCTGAGCCCTTACTCCTCCCTTTTGTGGGGAGGAGGAGGATAAAAACATTAATACACTTTGAGCTCTTTTTCCGATTCTGAGAAGAGTAAAGAAAAAGCGCTGCAGCGATTTAACTTAAAAAAATAAAAATAAATAACTAAAAATTAAAAAGCTTGCACACCCACTTCTATCACGTGCTCTCACAAACACATCCATACAAAACAAAGGGGGACTTCCCAGAACAGAAAGAGAGCTCATCGAAAGAGGTCACTCGACCCACAGTGTTAAACTCGACCAATCTTCCTCCCCTCAAAAAAAGCAAAGGGAAAAGGGACAAGACCTGCACCCTGATTACAGGGTGGGGTCAAAGTGAGTAGCCCAACAGCCCAAAGGAGCCACAGGGGAAAGGACCTGAACCCTTCTTACAGGGCGGTCCACCGGGCTAGCCGATTAATGGAAAATCCATCACGAGTAAGAGAAAAGGGGGAGACCTGAACCCTACTTACAGGGTGGTCACTCAGCCCAACGCATGAAGGGGAACCTAGTCCTCCCTAAATAAGAGGCGCATGACCTGCACCCTAATTACAGGGCAGTCATACTGACCAGGCTGAGAACAAGACGCAATCCCAGAGGAGCAAAGGACAGAGACCTGAACCCTAGTTACAGGGAGGTCACCCGGCTCAAGTAACAAAGACATCAGTAGCTCCCGTAAGCGAGGGGATTGTGACTCTCACCCTGATTACAAGGTGGTCACTCTGACTAGCTGAATTAAAGAGCATAATCACAGAAGACAACTTGAGACCTGAACCCTGATTACAGGGCGGTCATGCTCCTAAGGGCCCTAAAATAACCCTAATCCCTGATAAATGAGAGGGTTTCGACCTGCACCCTAATTACGGTGTGGTCTTTCCGATTAGAAAGATAAAGGTGCATAAAGCCAGGGAGCAAAAGGGCAGAGACCCGACCCTGAATTACAGGGCGGTCACGCCCCACAAGGTATCAAAGGGCTCAGTATTTCCCATCCTACAGAAACTTGTGACACGCACCTGAATTACAGGTGGTCACAGTGAGTAGACTCTCAGCAGGGCATGACGGCAAACAGCAAGATGGCAGAGACCTGACTCCGAATTACAGGGAGGTGAGTCACCCTGCTCAGGGTTCCAAAGAGCTCAGTATCCCCCAGAAGCAAAAGGAATATGACTTGCACCCTGATTACAGGGCTGTCATCCCGACTACAGGGCTACAACAAGGCATAATGCCAAATGAGCAAGTGGGCAAAGACCCGGACCCTAGTTACAGGGTGGTCACATTGCTCAAGTTACCAAAGAGCTCCATGTCCCTCGAAAGCGAGGGGGAGGTGACTTGCACCCTGATTACAGGGCAGTCACTCCCACTAGACAGCTAACGGAGCATAATGTGAAAAGGACAAAACAGCACAGGACTGGACCCTGCTTACAGGGTGGTCACGCTGCTCAAGGTTTTAAAAGGCTCGAGATCCCCGTAGAGTGTAATTACATGACCTGAGGCCTGATACAGAGAGGTTACTGCGCCCAGAGTCCCTTGCCTTCTCCTCCATCTTCAGTGACTTGTCCTCTGTACTCTTCTTTGCTTGACATTCCTGACACTTCCTTCTTGGCCACTTGTGCTTCGAGCTGTCTGAAACAGAGAAAGGGAGCACACAGGCGTGTGTCAGTCAGAAGCTCTTACGACAACTCCGCATCCCCGACCCAAACTGAGCGTAAACTACCGATACAGTGTTGTTTTCCGGGTCTGAGACAGCTTGGCTGTTCAGCTCCAAGATAGTTCTCTGCGGTCCTCAGACAATTCCGTAAGGACTTTCCCCTTCTCCCAAGCCCCACCCCGGGTGACAAAAATACCAAACCCATCCTACTCCAGAGGCACAATCTCCACATTTCCCCTTGACAACTATTACACCAGGCGGGCTCCAGGCTAAATCAAGAGGAATTAGATGAGTAAGGGCAGTACGGAATTAATGGACAAGTGTTCCAAAGTCATTGTCACAAGGGAAACTGCCTGGATTGACTTAGTCCAAAACTTAGTCCATAGGACCCTCCCTTTCTGAGCTTACCAGCAACAGCAGCAGGAGGTCGGGTCTCCAAGAGCACAGTAAGCGGAGCAGAAAGCAGGAGACTTGGCTGCACAATTCCAGGCAAGTTGAAAGCGCAGTGCAAAGGGCCAGGACTCTGGACACAGTCTCATGGGGGCACCATAAAAAGTGTCTGATGAGACCTGTACCCTGTTTACAGGGTGCTCATTCAGATCAGTGGGCTGCACTTGACCTAGTGCCAAGAGACTAGAAGGCAAAGACCAGAGCCCTGAAAGACAGGGCAGTCCCTCGCCTCAGGGCTGTGAAGACAGCACAATGCCAAGAACCCCAAAGGGCCTCCAAGACTCAAACCCTAGTTACAGGGAGGTCAAACTGCCCATGTTACTGAAATGGTTCCAATTCCATAAGATTTCAAAAGAGAGATGCAACCTGTACCCTGATTACAGGGTGGTCACAGGGATTAGCCAAACAGCAGAGACCGTAACCTGAATTACAGGAAGGTCAAGCTCCTCAAAGTACCAAAAGGCTCAATATGTCCCATTCTATAGATATTTGTGACATGTACCCTAATGACAGGGTTGTCACGCTGACTAGTTGACCAGAGCATGGCCTAATGCCAAATAAGCAAGTGGCAGAGACCTGGACCCTAGTTACAGGGCGGTCAGACTGCTCAGGGTTCCACAGAGCTCAATATCCCCCAGCAGGCAGAAGGACACAGACAATCCCTTAATTACAAGGTCAGGAACTCAAACCAACCGGCTGAAGTAGCAGGGTGGCAAAAGAACAAAGGGCAGAGACCTGAACCCTCGATACAGGGTGGCCATGCTGCCCAAGTACTAAGGGATGCTGTACTTCCTGTGAGTCACAGGCACCTGAGCTAAATCCGCCTCCTTAAAGGCCAGTCATTGTCATCAGCCCACTAAATGGAACTCAGCCTAAACGGAGAGACCAGATCCCTGTTGACAGGGAGGTCACACTGTCCACGGCAATAAAAGATGACATCTGAGCCCTTACTCCTCCCTTTTGTGGGGAGGAGGAGGATAAAAACATTAATACACTTTGAGCTCTTTTTCCGATTCTGAGAAGAGTAAAGAAAAAGCGCTGCAGCGATTTAACTTAAAAAAATAAAAATAAATAACTAAAAATTAAAAAGCTTGCACACCCACTTCTATCACGTGCTCTCACAAACACATCCATACAAAACAAAGGGGGACTTCCCAGAACAGAAAGAGAGCTCATCGAAAGAGGTCACTCGACCCACAGTGTTAAACTCGACCAATCTTCCTCCCCTCAAAAAAAGCAAAGGGAAAAGGGACAAGACCTGCACCCTGATTACAGGGTGGGGTCAAAGTGAGTAGCCCAACAGCCCAAAGGAGCCACAGGGGAAAGGACCTGAACCCTTCTTACAGGGCGGTCCACCGGGCTAGCCGATTAATGGAAAATCCATCACGAGTAAGAGAAAAGGGGGAGACCTGAACCCTACTTACAGGGTGGTCACTCAGCCCAACGCATGAAGGGGAACCTAGTCCTCCCTAAATAAGAGGCGCATGACCTGCACCCTAATTACAGGGCAGTCATACTGACCAGGCTGAGAACAAGACGCAATCCCAGAGGAGCAAAGGACAGAGACCTGAACCCTAGTTACAGGGAGGTCACCCGGCTCAAGTATCAAAGACATCAGTAGCTCCCGTAAGCGAGGGGATTGTGACTCTCACCCTGATTACAAGGTGGTCACTCTGACTAGCTGAATTAAAGAGCATAATCACAGAAGACAACTTGAGACCTGAACCCTGATTACAGGGCGGTCATGCTCCTAAGGGCCCTAAAATAACCCTAATCCCTGATAAATGAGAGGGTTTCGACCTGCACCCTAATTACGGTGTGGTCTTTCCGATTAGAAAGATAAAGGTGCATAAAGCCAGGGAGCAAAAGGGCAGAGACCCGACCCCGAATTACAGGGCGGTCACGCCCCACAAGGTATCAAAGGGCTCAGTATTTCCCATCCTACAGAAACTTGTGACACGCACCTGAATTACAGGTGGTCACAGTGAGTAGACTCTCAGCAGGGCATGACGGCAAACAGCAAGATGGCAGAGACCTGACTCCGAATTACAGGGAGGTGAGTCACCCTGCTCAGGGTTCCAAAGAGCTCAGTATCCCCCAGAAGCAAAAGGAATATGACTTGCACCCTGATTACAGGGCTGTCATCCCGACTACAGGGCTACAACAAGGCATAATGCCAAATGAGCAAGTGGGCAAAGACCCGGACCCTAGTTACAGGGTGGTCACATTGCTCAAGTTACCAAAGAGCTCCATGTCCCTCGAAAGCGAGGGGGAGGTGACTTGCACCCTGATTACAGGGCAGTCACTCCCACTAGACAGCTAACGGAGCATAATGTGAAAAGGACAAAACAGCACAGGACTGGACCCTGCTTACAGGGCGGTCACGCTGCTCAAGGTTTTAAAAGGCTCGAGATCCCCGTAGAGTGTAATTACATGACCTGAGGCCTGATACAGAGAGGTTACTGCGCCCAGAGTCCCTTGCCTTCTCCTCCATCTTCAGTGACTTGTCCTCTGTACTCTTCTTTGCTTGACATTCCTGACACTTCCTTCTTGGCCACTTGTGCTTCGAGCTGTCTGAAACAGAGAAAGGGAGCACACAGGCGTGTGTCAGTCAGAAGCTCTTACGACAACTCCGCATCCCCGACGCAAACTGAGCGTAAACTACCGATACAGTGTTGTTTTCCGGGTCTGAGACAGCTTGCCTGTTCAGCTCCAAGATAGTTCTCTGCGGTCCTCAGACAATTCCGTAAGGACTTTCCCCTTCTCCCAAGCCCCACCCCGGGTGACAAAAATACCAAACCCATCCTACTCCAGAGGCACAATCTCCACATTTCCCCTTGACAACTATTACACCAGGCGGGCTCCAGGCTAAATCAAGAGGAATTAGATGAGTAAGGGCAGTACGGAATTAATGGACAAGTGTTCCAAAGTCATTGTCACAAGGGAAACTGCCTGGATTGACTTAATCCAAAACTTAGTCCATAGGACCCTCCCTTTCTGAGCTTACCAGCAACAGCAGCAGGAGGTCGGGTCTCCAAGAGCACAGTAAGCGGAGCAGAAAGCAGGAGACTTGGCTGCACAATTCCAGGCAAGTTGAAAGCGCAGTGCAAAGGGCCAGGACTCTGGACACAGTCTCATGGGGGCACCATAAAAAGTGTCTGATGAGACCTGTACCCTGTTTACAGGGTGCTCATTCAGATCAGTGGGCTGCACTTGACCTAGTGCCAAGAGACTAGAAGGCAAAGACCAGAGCCCTGAAAGACAGGGCAGTCCCTCGCCTCAGGGCTGTGAAGACAGCACAATGCCAAGAACCCCAAAGGGCCTCCAAGACTCAAACCCTAGTTACAGGGAGGTCAAACTGCCCATGTTACTGAAATGGTTCCAATTCCATAAGATTTCAAAAGAGAGATGCAACCTGTACCCTGATTACAGGGTGGTCACAGGGATTAGCCAAACAGCAGAGACCGTAACCTGAATTACAGGAAGGTCAAGCTCCTCAAAGTACCAAAAGGCTCAATATGTCCCATTCTATAGATATTTGTGACATGTACCCTAATGACAGGGTTGTCACGCTGACTAGTTGACCAGAGCATGGCCTAATGCCAAATAAGCAAGTGGCAGAGACCTGGACCCTAGTTACAGGGCGGTCAGACTGCTCAGGGTTCCACAGAGCTCAATATCCCCCAGCAGGCAGAAGGACACAGACAATCCCTTAATTACAAGGTCAGGAACTCAAACCAACCGGCTGAAGTAGCAGGGTGGCAAAAGAACAAAGGGCAGAGACCTGAACCCTCGATACAGGGTGGCCATGCTGCCCAAGTACTAAGGGATGCTGTACTTCCTGTGAGTCACAGGCACCTGAGCTAAATCCGCCTCCTTAAAGGCCAGTCATTGTCATCAGCCCACTAAATGGAACTCAGCCTAAACGGAGAGACCAGATCCCTGTTGACAGGGAGGTCACACTGTCCACGGCAATAAAAGATGACATCTGAGCCCTTACTCCTCCCTTTTGTGGGGAGGAGGAGGATAAAAACATTAATACACTTTGAGCTCTTTTTCCGATTCTGAGAAGAGTAAAGAAAAAGCGCTGCAGCGATTTAACTTAAAAAAATAAAAATAAATAACTAAAAATTAAAAAGCTTGCACACCCACTTCTATCACGTGCTCTCACAAACACATCCATACAAAACAAAGGGGGACTTCCCAGAACAGAAAGAGAGCTCATCGAAAGAGGTCACTCGACCCACAGTGTTAAACTCGACCAATCTTCCTCCCCTCAAAAAAAGCAAAGGGAAAAGGGACAAGACCTGCACCCTGATTACAGGGTGGGGTCAAAGTGAGTAGCCCAACAGCCCAAAGGAGCCACAGGGGAAAGGACCTGAACCCTTCTTACAGGGCGGTCCACCGGGCTAGCCGATTAATGGAAAATCCATCACGAGTAAGAGAAAAGGGGGAGACCTGAACCCTACTTACAGGGTGGTCACTCAGCCCAACGCATGAAGGGGAACCTAGTCCTCCCTAAATAAGAGGCGCATGACCTGCACCCTAATTACAGGGCAGTCATACTGACCAGGCTGAGAACAAGACGCAATCCCAGAGGAGCAAAGGACAGAGACCTGAACCCTAGTTACAGGGAGGTCACCCGGCTCAAGTATCAAAGACATCAGTAGCTCCCGTAAGCGAGGGGATTGTGACTCTCACCCTGATTACAAGGTGGTCACTCTGACTAGCTGAATTAAAGAGCATAATCACAGAAGACAACTTGAGACCTGAACCCTGATTACAGGGCGGTCATGCTCCTAAGGGCCCTAAAATAACCCTAATCCCTGATAAATGAGAGGGTTTCGACCTGCACCCTAATTACGGTGTGGTCTTTCCGATTAGAAAGATAAAGGTGCATAAAGCCAGGGAGCAAAAGGGCAGAGACCCGACCCCGAATTACAGGGCGGTCACGCCCCACAAGGTATCAAAGGGCTCAGTATTTCCCATCCTACAGAAACTTGTGACACGCACCTGAATTACAGGTGGTCACAGTGAGTAGACTCTCAGCAGGGCATGACGGCAAACAGCAAGATGGCAGAGACCTGACTCCGAATTACAGGGAGGTGAGTCACCCTGCTCAGGGTTCCAAAGAGCTCAGTATCCCCCAGAAGCAAAAGGAATATGACTTGCACCCTGATTACAGGGCTGTCATCCCGACTACAGGGCTACAACAAGGCATAATGCCAAATGAGCAAGTGGGCAAAGACCCGGACCCTAGTTACAGGGTGGTCACATTGCTCAAGTTACCAAAGAGCTCCATGTCCCTCGAAAGCGAGGGGGAGGTGACTTGCACCCTGATTACAGGGCAGTCACTCCCACTAGACAGCTAACGGAGCATAATGTGAAAAGGACAAAACAGCACAGGACTGGACCCTGCTTACAGGGCGGTCACGCTGCTCAAGGTTTTAAAAGGCTCGAGATCCCCGTAGAGTGTAATTACATGACCTGAGGCCTGATACAGAGAGGTTACTGCGCCCAGAGTCCCTTGCCTTCTCCTCCATCTTCAGTGACTTGTCCTCTGTACTCTTCTTTGCTTGACATTCCTGACACTTCCTTCTTGGCCACTTGTGCTTCGAGCTGTCTGAAACAGAGAAAGGGAGCACACAGGCGTGTGTCAGTCAGAAGCTCTTACGACAACTCCGCATCCCCGACGCAAACTGAGCGTAAACTACCGATACAGTGTTGTTTTCCGGGTCTGAGACAGCTTGGCTGTTCAGCTCCAAGATAGTTCTCTGCGGTCCTCAGACAATTCCGTAAGGACTTTCCCCTTCTCCCAAGCCCCACCCCGGGTGACAAAAATACCAAACCCATCCTACTCCAGAGGCACAATCTCCACATTTCCCCTTGACAACTATTACACCAGGCGGGCTCCAGGCTAAATCAAGAGGAATTAGATGAGTAAGGGCAGTACGGAATTAATGGACAAGTGTTCCAAAGTCATTGTCACAAGGGAAACTGCCTGGATTGACTTAGTCCAAAACTTAGTCCATAGGACCCTCCCTTTCTGAGCTTACCAGCAACAGCAGCAGGAGGTCGGGTCTCCAAGAGCACAGTAAGCGGAGCAGAAAGCAGGAGACTTGGCTGCACAATTCCAGGCAAGTTGAAAGCGCAGTGCAAAGGGCCAGGACTCTGGACACAGTCTCATGGGGGCACCATAAAAAGTGTCTGATGAGACCTGTACCCTGTTTACAGGGTGCTCATTCAGATCAGTGGGCTGCACTTGACCTAGTGCCAAGAGACTAGAAGGCAAAGACCAGAGCCCTGAAAGACAGGGCAGTCCCTCGCCTCAGGGCTGTGAAGACAGCACAATGCCAAGAACCCCAAAGGGCCTCCAAGACTCAAACCCTAGTTACAGGGAGGTCAAACTGCCCATGTTACTGAAATGGTTCCAATTCCATAAGATTTCAAAAGAGAGATGCAACCTGTACCCTGATTACAGAGTGGTCACAGGGATTAGCCAAACAGCAGAGACCGTAACCTGAATTACAGGAAGGTCAAGCTCCTCAAAGTACCAAAAGGCTCAATATGTCCCATTCTATAGATATTTGTGACATGTACCCTAATGACAGGGTTGTCACGCTGACTAGTTGACCAGAGCATGGCCTAATGCCAAATAAGCAAGTGGCAGAGACCTGGACCCTAGTTACAGGGCGGTCAGACTGCTCAGGGTTCCACAGAGCTCAATATCCCCCAGCAGGCAGAAGGACACAGACAATCCCTTAATTACAAGGTCAGGAACTCAAACCAACCGGCTGAAGTAGCAGGGTGGCAAAAGAACAAAGGGCAGAGACCTGAACCCTCGATACAGGGTGGCCATGCTGCCCAAGTACTAAGGGATGCTGTACTTCCTGTGAGTCACAGGCACCTGAGCTAAATCCGCCTCCTTAAAGGCCAGTCATTGTCATCAGCCCACTAAATGGAACTCAGCCTAAACGGAGAGACCAGATCCCCGTTGACAGGGAGGTCACACTGTCCACGGCAATAAAAGATGACATCTGAGCCCTTACTCCTCCCTTTTGTGGGGAGGAGGAGGATAAAAACATTAATACACTTTGAGCTCTTTTTCCGATTCTGAGAAGAGTAAAGAAAAAGCGCTGCAGCGATTTAACTTAAAAAAATAAAAATAAATAACTAAAAATTAAAAAGCTTGCACACCCACTTCTATCACGTGCTCTCACAAACACATCCATACAAAACAAAGGGGGACTTCCCAGAACAGAAAGAGAGCTCATCGAAAGAGGTCACTCGACCCACAGTGTTAAACTCGACCAATCTTCCTCCCCTCAAAAAAAGCAAAGGGAAAAGGGACAAGACCTGCACCCTGATTACAGGGTGGGGTCAAAGTGAGTAGCCCAACAGCCCAAAGGAGCCACAGGGGAAAGGACCTGAACCCTTCTTACGGGGCGGTCCACCGGGCTAGCCGATTAATGGAAAATCCATCACGAGTAAGAGAAAAGGGGGAGACCTGAACCCTACTTACAGGGTGGTCACTCAGCCCAACGCATGAAGGGGAACCTAGTCCTCCCTAAATAAGAGGCGCATGACCTGCACCCTAATTACAGGGCAGTCATACTGACCAGGCTGAGAACAAGACGCAATCCCAGAGGAGCAAAGGACAGAGACCTGAACCCTAGTTACAGGGAGGTCACCCGGCTCAAGTATCAAAGACATCAGTAGCTCCCGTAAGCGAGGGGATTGTGACTCTCACCCTGATTACAAGGTGGTCACTCTGACTAGCTGAATTAAAGAGCATAATCACAGAAGACAACTTGAGACCTGAACCCTGATTACAGGGCGGTCATGCTCCTAAGGGCCCTAAAATAACCCTAATCCCTGATAAATGAGAGGGTTTCGACCTGCACCCTAATTACGGTGTGGTCTTTCCGATTAGAAAGATAAAGGTGCATAAAGCCAGGGAGCAAAAGGGCAGAGACCCGACCCCGAATTACAGGGCGGTCACGCCCCACAAGGTATCAAAGGGCTCAGTATTTCCCATCCTACAGAAACTTGTGACACGCACCTGAATTACAGGTGGTCACAGTGAGTAGACTCTCAGCAGGGCATGACGGCAAACAGCAAGATGGCAGAGACCTGACTCCGAATTACAGGGAGGTGAGTCACCCTGCTCAGGGTTCCAAAGAGCTCAGTATCCCCCAGAAGCAAAAGGAATATGACTTGCACCCTGATTACAGGGCTGTCATCCCGACTACAGGGCTACAACAAGGCATAATGCCAAATGAGCAAGTGGGCAAAGACCCGGACCCTAGTTACAGGGTGGTCACATTGCTCAAGTTACCAAAGAGCTCCATGTCCCTCGAAAGCGAGGGGGAGGTGACTTGCACCCTGATTACAGGGCAGTCACTCCCACTAGACAGCTAACGGAGCATAATGTGAAAAGGACAAAACAGCACAGGACTGGACCCTGCTTACAGGGCGGTCACGCTGCTCAAGGTTTTAAAAGGCTCGAGATCCCCGTAGAGTGTAATTACATGACCTGAGGCCTGATACAGAGAGGTTACTGCGCCCAGAGTCCCTTGCCTTCTCCTCCATCTTCAGTGACTTGTCCTCTGTACTCTTCTTTGCTTGACATTCCTGACACTTCCTTCTTGGCCACTTGTGCTTCGAGCTGTCTGAAACAGAGAAAGGGAGCACACAGGCGTGTGTCAGTCAGAAGCTCTTACGACAACTCCGCATCCCCGACGCAAACTGAGCGTAAACTACCGATACAGTGTTGTTTTCCGGGTCTGAGACAGCTTGGCTGTTCAGCTCCAAGATAGTTCTCTGCGGTCCTCAGACAATTCCGTAAGGACTTTCCCCTTCTCCCAAGCCCCACCCCGGGTGACAAAAATACCAAACCCATCCTACTCCAGAGGCACAATCTCCACATTTCCCCTTGACAACTATTACACCAGGCGGGCTCCAGGCTAAATCAAGAGGAATTAGATGAGTAAGGGCAGTACGGAATTAATGGACAAGTGTTCCAAAGTCATTGTCACAAGGGAAACTGCCTGGATTGACTTAGTCCAAAACTTAGTCCATAGGACCCTCCCTTTCTGAGCTTACCAGCAACAGCAGCAGGAGGTCGGGTCTCCAAGAGCACAGTAAGCGGAGCAGAAAGCAGGAGACTTGGCTGCACAATTCCAGGCAAGTTGAAAGCGCAGTGCAAAGGGCCAGGACTCTGGACACAGTCTCATGGGGGCACCATAAAAAGTGTCTGATGAGACCTGTACCCTGTTTACAGGGTGCTCATTCAGATCAGTGGGCTGCACTTGACCTAGTGCCAAGAGACTAGAAGGCAAAGACCAGAGCCCTGAAAGACAGGGCAGTCCCTCGCCTCAGGGCTGTGAAGACAGCACAATGCCAAGAACCCCAAAGGGCCTCCAAGACTCAAACCCTAGTTACAGGGAGGTCAAACTGCCCATGTTACTGAAATGGTTCCAATTCCATAAGATTTCAAAAGAGAGATGCAACCTGTACCCTGATTACAGGGTGGTCACAGGGATTAGCCAAACAGCAGAGACCGTAACCTGAATTACAGGAAGGTCAAGCTCCTCAAAGTACCAAAAGGCTCAATATGTCCCATTCTATAGATATTTGTGACATGCACCCAAATGACAGGGCTGTCACGCTGACTAGTCGGCCAGTGTATGGCGTAATGCCAGACGAGCAAGTGGGCAGAGAGCCGGACCCTAGTTACAGGGTGGTCACATTGCTCAAGTTACCAAAGAGCTCAATGTCCCTCGAAAGCGAGGGGGTGTGACTTGCACCCTGATTACAGGGCAGTCACTCTCACTAGCCAGCTAACGGAGCATAATGTGAAAAGGACAAAACAGCACAGGACTGGACCCTGCTTACAGGGCGGTCACGCTGCTCAAGGTATTAAAAGGCTCGAGATCCCCGTAGAGTGTAGTTACATGACCTGAGGCCTGATACAGGGAGGTTGCTGTGCCCAGAGTCCCTTTCCTTCTCCTCCTTCTTCAGTGACTTGTTTTTATTCCTCTTCTTCGCTTGGTAATTCTCAGACACTTTCTTCGTCTTGTGTTTGTATTTTCTGCAATTAGAGTGATATCATAGAAGACATACATTAAAAAAAATCCCAACTTCTCCACCAAAATTCAGTTATTTAATTATTATTTCTGTGAAAAACCTTTTATTTCACCGTGAATTAGAAAAGGCTGTATTCATTTAATTATTCTAAGAGTATCATACAAACAGCTACATTTTATTTATTCAAACATCATTGCAGATTCTCTTCCCTCCAAGTAAGTCATGCAAAAACATGAGCACTGATCGAGTTTAGATTTCCCTCCTGCAGTGTTACCTTAGCCTTTCCCGCTCTGGCTCTGAGCCCCTCCTCCAGCATCACCTCAGCCTTTCCCGCCCAGACCCTGAGCCCCTCCTCCGGCATCACCTCAGCCTTCCTCGCCCAGATCCTGAGTCCTCCTCCAGCATCACCTCAGCCTTTCCCGCCCTGGCTCTGAGTCCTCCTCCACCATCACCTGAGCCTTTCCCGCCCAGTGCCTGAGCCCCTCCTCCGGCATCACCTCAGCCTTTCCTGCCCAGACCCTGAGCCCTCCTCCAGCATCACCTCAGCCTTCCCCGACCAGACCCTGAGCCCTCCTCCAGCCTCACCTCAGCCTTTCCCGCCCTGGCTCTGAGCCCCTCCTTCAGCCTCACCTCAGCTTTCCCCGCCCTGGCTCTGAGCCCCTCCTCCAGCCTCACCTCAGGCTTTCCCGCCCAGACCCTGAGCCCTCCTCCAGCCTCACCTCAGCCTTTCCCGCCCAGACCCTGAGCCCTCCTCCAGCCTTACCTCAGCCTTTCCCGCCCAGACCCTGAGCCCTCCTCCAGCATCACCTCAGCCTTTCCCGCCCTGGCTCTGAGCCCCTCCTTCAGCATCACCTCAGTCTTCCCCACCCAGACCCTGAGCCCTCCTCCACCATCACCTCAGCCTTTCCCACTCAGACCCTGAGCCCTCCTCCAGCATCACCTCAGCCTTTCCTGCCCTGGCTCTGAGTCCTCCTCCACCATCACCTGAGCCTTTCCCACCCAGTGCCTGAGCCCCTCCTCCTGCATCACCTCAGCCTTTTCCGCCCAGACCCTGAGCCCTCCTCCAGCATCACCTCAGCCTTTCCCGCCCAGACCCTGAGCCCCTCCTCCAGCATCACCTCAGCCTTTCCCACCCAGACCCTGAGCCCCTCCTCCGGCATCACCTCAGCCTTCCCCGCCCAGACCCTGAGCCCCTCCTCTGGCATCACCTCAGCCTTTCCCACCCAGGCCCTGAGCCCTCCTCCAGCATCACCTCAGCCTTTCCCACCCTGGCTCTGAGCCCTCCTCCACCGTCACCTCAGCCTTTCCCACTCAGACCCTGAGCCCACCTCCAGCCTCACCTCAGCCTTTCCCGCCCAGACCCTGAGCCCTCCTCTGGCCTCACCTCAGCCTTTCCTGCCCAGACCCTGAGCTCTCCTCCAGTGTCACCTCAGCCTTTCCCACCCTGGCTCTAAGCCCTCCTTCAGCATCACCTCAGCCTTTCCCGCCCTGGCTCTGAGTCCTCCTCCACCATCACCTGAGCCTTTTCCGCCCAGTGCCTGAGCCCCTCCTCAGCCTTTCCCGCCCAGACCCTGAGCCCTCCTCCAGCATCACCTCAGCCTTCCCTGCCCAGGCTCTGAGCCCCTCCTCCCCCATCACCTCAGCCTTTCCCAATCAGACCCTGAGCCCTCCTCCTGCATCTCCTCAGCCTTTCCTGCCCTGGTTCTGAGCCCTCCTCCAGCCTCACCTCAGTCTTTCCCGCCCTGGTACTGAGCCCTCCTCCAGCATCACCTCAGCCTTTCCCGCCCTGGCTCTGAGCCCTCCTCCTGCATCTCCTCAGTCTTTCCCGCCCTGGCTCTGAGCCCTCCTCCTGCATCTCCTCAGTCTTTCCTGCCCTGGCTCTGAGCCCTCCTCCAGCATCACCTCAGCCTTTCCTGCCCTGGCTCTGAGTCCTCCTCCACCATCACCTGAGCCTTTCCCGCCCAGTGCCTGAGCCCCTCCTCCTGCATCACCTCAGCCTTTCCTGCCCAGACCCTGAGCCCTCCTCCAGAATCACCTCAGCCTTTCCCGCCCTGGCTCTGAGCCCCTCCTCCAGCATCACCTCAGCCTTTCCCGCCCAGACCCTGAGCCCCTCCTCCGGCATCACCTCAGCCTTTCCCGCCCAGACCCTGAGCCCCTCCTCCGGCATCACCTCAGCCTTTCCCGCCCTGGCTCTGAGCCCTCCTCCACCATCGCCTCTGCCTTTCCCACTCAGACCCTGAGCTCACCTCAGCCTTTCCTGCCCTGGCCCTGAGCCCTCCTCCGGCATCACCTCAGCCTTTCCCACTCAGACCCTGAGCCCTCCGCCAGCATCACCTCAGCCTTTCCCACTCAGACCCTGAGCCCTCCTCCAGCCTTACCTCAGCCTTTCCCACTCAGACCCTGAGCCCTCCTCCAGCATCACCTCAGCCTTTCCTGCCCTGGCTCTGATCCTCTCCTCTTGTGTCACCTCAGATCTTTCCTGCCTCAGCTTGAGCCCCATCCCCGAACTCGTGCCACCTCAGGTCTTTGACCAGCCTGCTGCCTCGAATCACCTTCCTCTCCCCCTCCAGTGACGTCGACATTTCCCGCCTGAACGTGAACCCCCCTTGTGCCCTGACCCCTCCATGCCTGGCTGGAGCCCTGCCCTCTGGTGCTCCCTCAGACACTCCCCTTCCCCCTCAAGTGACCTCAGCGCTTCCCCCTTCAAGCCCAGCCCTTCCCTCCGCCCGTACCCCCTCTCTGGGTTTGCCCCCAGCCTCCTCCACCCACTTAGCGTTGCCCCTTCCCGCTCTGCAGCAATCTCAGTGCCTCCTGCCTCAGTGCCCGCCCCACGTCCCTCTTGACTGCCCAACCCAGGCTCCAGCTCCCACCACCTCAGAGCTTCCCACCAGAGCCCGGCTGCTTCGTGCCCTCTCGCTCCAGACTCGCCTTTGCCCCTGCTGCCACCTCACAGCCCGGCTACCTGCTCCTCTTTCTCAGGCAGCGCTGCTTGCTGCTTCCCAGCCCCCCTCCTTGTGGTGTTTCCACCCCTTCCCGCCGCAGCCCCGTAGCTCTGCCCCCATGTGGGAGCCTGGTCCGAACCCCCCTGCCCAGCCTGCAGCGCTTGTTCCATCTGGCGCCAACCTTCTTGCTGCTCTGGGGCGGTTCTGCCGCTGGCTCCAAGTGCGGGGGTGGCCTCCCTCTGCCACTTCTCCCCATTGCGCTCCCCCTTCCCTTCCCTGAGGGCCTGGAGCAGCATCAGCATTTCCAGGCCCCGCCTGGAAACATGGTTCTCGGCCCCTGCGCCCTGCCCCGGCTCGTGCCGCCTCAGTGGTTCTCTCTCAGTGTCGCCTCACAGTCGGCACCCGTCGTCCTCTCACTCTAAGCCCCGGCCCAAGCTCAAGTTGACTCGGGCTCCCTCACACTTAACGCCCTCCCTCTTGAACCCATTCCCGCCCGGCCCGAGCCCTGCCCCCGGGTGGCTCCCTGTGGGCTCCGTTCAGCCCTTGTGCCCGGGGCTGTTTTGGTGCCTGGTGCTGTGGTCGCAGCGGGGTCAGTCCTGAGCAGAGCTGGCCCCGGAGGTGCAAGGGACAGAGCTCACTCTCAGGCCATTTCCCACTGCACCCACCCTGGCCTCTTCCTATGGGGAGAGAGGACCAAACCATCCCCTGCTGTCCCTCAGCAGCTCACAGAGCCTGCCTGCACCTGCTTAGAATCATAGAATCATAGAATATCAGGGTTGGAAGGGACCCCAGAAGGTCATCTAGTCCAACCCCCTGCTCAAAGCAGGACCAATTCCCAGTTAAATCATCCCAGCCAGGGCTTTGTCAAGCCTGACCTTAAAAACCTCTAAGGAAGGAGATTCTACCACCTCCCTAGGTAACGCATTCCAGTGTTTCACCACCCTCTTAGTGAAAAAGTTTTTCCTAATATCCAATCTAAACCTCCCCCACTGCAACTTGAGACCATTACTCCTCGTTCTGTCATCTGCTACCATTGAGAACAGTCTAGAGCCATCCTCTTTGGAACCCCCTTTCAGGTAGTTGAAAGCAGCTATCAAATCCCCCCTCATTCTTCTCTTCTGCAGGCTAAACAATCCCAGCTCCCTCAGCCTCTCCTCATAACTCATGTGTTCCAGTCCCCTAATCATTTTTGTTGCCCTTCGCTGGACTCTCTCCAATTTATCCACATCCTTCTTGAAGTGTGGGGCCCAAAACTGGACACAGTACTCCAGATGAGGCCTCACCAATGTCGAATAGAGGGGAACGATCACGTCCCTCGATCTGCTCGCTATGCCCCTACTTATACCAAAATGCCATTGGCCTTCTTGGCAACAAGGGCACACTGCTGACTCATATCCAGCTTCTCGTCCACTGTCACCCCTAGGTCCTTTTCCGCAGGACTGCTGCCTAGTCCAACCCCCTGCTCAAAGCAGGACCAATTCCCAGTTAAATCATCCCAGCCAGGGCTTTGTCAAGCCTGACCTTAAAAACCTCTAAGGAAGGAGATTCTACCACCTCCCTAGGTAACGCATTCCAGTGTTTCACCACCCTCTTAGTGAAAAAGTTTTTCCTAATATCCAATCTAAACCTCCCCCACTGCAACTTGAGACCATTACTCCTCGTTCTGTCATCTGCTACCATTGAGAACAGTCTAGAGCCATCCTCTTTGGAACCCCCTTTCAGGTAGTTGAAAGCAGCTATCAAATCCCCCCTCATTCTTCTCTTCTGCAGGCTAAACAATCCCAGCTCCCTCAGCCTCTCCTCATAACTCATGTGTTCCAGTCCCCTAATCATTTTTGTTGCCCTTCGCTGGACTCTCTCCAATTTATCCACATCCTTCTTGAAGTGTGGGGCCCAAAACTGGACACAGTACTCCAGATGAGGCCTCACCAATGTCGAATAGAGGGGAACGATCACGTCCCTCGATCTGCTCGCTATGCCCCTACTTATACATCCCAAAATGCCATTGGCCTTCTTGGCAACAAGGGCACACTGCTGACTCATATCCAGCTTCTCGTCCACTGTCACCCCTAGGTCCTTTTCCGCAGAACTGCTGCCTAGCCATTCGGTCCCTAGTCTGTAGCTGTGCATTGGGTTCTTCCGTCCTAAGTGCAGGACCCTGCACTTATCCTTATTGAACCTCATCAGATTTCTTTTGGCCCAATCCTCCAATTTGTCTAGGTCCTTCTGTATCCTATCCCTCCCCTCCAGCGTATCTACCACTCCTCCCAGTTTAGTATCATCCGCAAATTTGCTGAGAGTGCAATCCACACCATCCTCCAGATCATTTATGAAGATATTGAACAAAACCGGCCCCAGGACCGACCCTTGGGGTACTCCACTTGATACCAGCTGCCAACTAGACATGGAGCCATTGATCACTACCCGTTGAGCCCAACAATCTAGCCAGCTTTCTACCCACCTTGTATTCATCCAGCCCATACTTCCTTAACTTGCTGACAAGAATACTGTGGGAGACCGTGTCAAAAGCTTTGCTAAAGTCAAGAAACAATACATCCACTGCTTTCCCTTCATCCACAGAACCAGTAATCTCATCATAAAAGGTGATTAGATTTGTCAGGCATGACCTTCCCTTGGTGAATCCATGCTGGCTGTTCCTGATCACTTTCCTCTCATGCAAGTGCTTCAGGATTGATTCTTTGAGGACCTGCTCCATGATTTTTCCAGGGACTGAAGTGAGGCTGACTGGCCTGTAGTTCCCAGGATCCTCCTTCTTCCCTTTTTTAAAGATTGGCACTACATTCGCCTTTTTCCAGTCATCCGGGACTTCCCCGGTTCGCCACGAGTTTTCAAAGATAATGGCCAATGGCTCTGCAATCACAGCCGCCAATTCCTTCAGCACTCTCGGATGCAACTCGTCCGGCCCCATGGACTTGTGCACGTCCCGCTTTTCTAAATAGTCCCTAACCACCTCTATCTCCACAGAGGGCTGGCCATCTCTTCCCCATTTTGTGATGCCCAGCGTAGCAGTCTGGGAGCTGACCTTGTTCGTGAAAACAGAGGCAAAAAAAGTTGTGCTTCCTCACAGCGCCAAGCCTGTCCCCATCCCTGCTGCCCAGGCTCTAGCACCAAGCCCACCCTGGCTTTCCTCGTCCCCAGCACCATGGTGCCATCCCAGGCACTTTGGCAGAGCCCATCACCAGCCCAGGGAGGAGTTGGGCCTCTCCCAGCCTTAGGCAGCAATTTCCCATTTGCACAGCCTGACTCCACTGTCGGGAAAGAGAAGCCAAGAGACAGCGGCCCAGATCCTCCAAGGCTTTTAGGCTCCTCACTCCCGTAATGGCTAAACACCTTTGAGGATCTGGGCCATATATAGCCAAAAGATACAGCAAAAGTTTCTAGTGTAAATAGATATCCCCTGTACAGGCATCAGAAAGGGAATTACCTGCTCACTGAAATATGCTGAGGTGCTATCAACCCATCAGTATAGTGTGTTCTCAAGGTTATTCTTTTTATCCATAGAGGTGTAAATAAATCTTCTAGGCAAAAGACTTTCAACCCGTGTTTTATTGTACACAAAAAGAAAGAGCTTACAGTTTCACAATTATATCTACAGGAAACAAAATGTCACAATCCAGTACCTTTAATTTTAAACCATACTTGAGTTAAATGGAAATTCTGTCCTTTATTCCCCCTTAAGAAATAGAATATGCTACATGCAGTTCTTAGTGAGGGTAAATTGATCTACTCACACTTCAGATTTTTTTGTGGGGAGGCAGGATCTATCTGGAGCAAACCTAAATCCCCCTGCACCCTTCGCTTTTATGGACTGGGCTGTAGAAAGCTTCCTAGGCCTTTTGTTTAATTGGGACTAAAAGGTCACAATGATAGGTGGGTTTCCAAATAGCAATAGGAAAGATGGGGAAGCTTTCCTTGCTGGACCCAGAATAAGGAGGTGGCAGCATGCTGAGAGAGATGGAATAGATAGGGAGGGGAAGTCTTCCATAATGCCCCCACATATAATCAATAATGAATTACCCACACACTATTTAATCCCAATTACCAGCTATTTATGCTCAACTATAATCATCTGTTTGGAAAGAACTATTTTTTTTAAAAAAAAGGTAAATGATAAATCAAAGTTGTAGCTGTCCAGGGGGAAATGTAAATTAATTGATTAGGTGATAGGTGGGGTAGGGAGAGGACAGAAAAGTGCCTTGTTCTCCCCACTCTCAAACTGAGGCTGAACTAATAGGAGCCTGAGCTCTGAGGCAGGGTTAGGAATGGACCCTCCCCTTCCCTTCCTGGGGTTTTAATCAATGAAGGTCCAGCAGTTCTCTGCACAGAGCCACCCTTTTCTGCCAAAGGAGGCAAGGCTGAATGAGACATTCATTCACCCCCAAGGCCTGATGTTCACTCGGGCTGATAACAGTCCCCAAGGATCCCCACTAGGCTGGGACATCTCCAATAGCAGCAGAGCACTTTTCATTGGGAGAGGGGCCTGCCCATCCAATGCAAACAAGAGAGCATCTAGCTAGGAATCTGTTTGATTAAGAGGCAGTGTAGCTCCCTTCCCCTCCTGGTTCCAGCATGGTCATATGGGGCCCAGTTAGCTGAGCACTTCTTTGGGATTTTAGCCTGGTATGAGTGGGCTCTCAGGGAAAAGGGGAGCTTGTGAGGTGGTGCTGAAGTATCTCCCCCTGCAGGGTCTTCTGTATAGCTCCCCTGGCTGTGGGAAGACCCATTTTGCCAAGGCAATCGCACAGGCCTCAGGGTGCCAGTTTATACACCTGCAGGCATCGTCCCTGGCTGACAAGCGGTACAGGGAATCACAGAAGCTCACAGCAGCTGTTTTCTTACTGGTCACCAAGATCCAGCTCTGCATCATCCTCATTGATAAAATAGGTAAACAGGGAGCAGAGGCAGAGAGATTAAATGACTTGTCCAAGGCCACAGAAAGGCAGTGGCAAAGCTGGGATTTGAACCCAGGAACACAAGCTCCTAGGCTCAGGCCCCAGGACCACAATGCCTCCAAGCCTCAGGGCTGGAAGCAAAGGGTCCCTACACCTGCAGGGTCTAATGCTACAGTAACAGCCCTTTAGATCACCCTTTTCACCCATTGCTCTCAAACTGCTGTACAGAGGGGATATAATTAGCTCCTTTTACAGAAGGGGAAACTGGGGCCCAGACAGGGGATGCATCTCACTCAAATCCACATACTGAATCCATGGCAGAGCCAGCTCAGCTGGGAATAGAGTCTGGGTCTCCTGCCCCCATACTGATATCCTAGAATAGATGCTCTCGTCTAGGCACGATGCCATCACTTCTGCAGAGAGGGGCAATTAGGGGTGTCAGGATAAAGTGCTGGGGTAAGGTTGTTAGTGGTGCAGGGGAATGGGAGGCAGGATGAGGCTGGAGCTTCAGCTATAGTATTGTACCTGTGCTCCTGTCTCTGACAGGTTCCTTTCTGCAGAACTGTTCCAGCGCTAACCATGAAGCCAATGCCATGAGCCTCTGGGATGGGCTGGAGAGCCGATCTGACTGCCAGGTACCAGCTGACAGGGGAGAGGGCAGTTGTTACAGTGTTGCCAACTGTCATGATTTTGTCATGAGTCTAATAATAATGATTGTTTTCCTTAAAGCCCCAGCTCCTGGAGTCAAGTGGATATGTGATGATTTCAGCCTTCCCTCTGAAAGAAAAAGTCAGTTTCTAGCCCTCATGGCTGTGAAGAAAGCTTAAAAATGTGGCCCCAGTGCACCCTAGAGGCTCAAAAAGCAGAAGACAAATAAAAAGAACCCCACATCTATTATTTTTACATAATCTTATGATTTTAAAGCCAATCTCATGATTTTTAGAGAGCCTAACTCATGATTTTTGAACATTTGGGGTTGGTAGTATTGTTGCTGGGAGCCTAGCGGGTGTTTTTGGTTTCCTCTTTGTACCTGGCTTGGTGCTTTGTTGTTCCAGTTTGTTACCTCTAGGGGGAGCTGCAGCAGATCAAATCCCAGCACTTCCCACCAGATCCATGATTCAGAGGCTGCAACTGGTAACACGTAATCTGTGTGTCTGATTGCATCGAAGGTGATGGTGCTTGGAGCGAGTGTGGACCCTGCCATCCTGAGGAGGACGCCTGCCACCTTCCAGATCTTACCCTGTAAGAAAACATCTTCCCACCCCCAGCACCCCAGCACTCACACTTTGCCCTCCTCTCTCCCTGCAGATGCTGAGGCAGCAGCAGGATATTCTGAAGCTCATTCTGACCAGAATAAATATGCGTCTCTGCACTTTGCTCCTTCTGCGTTGTGCTCAGGAGGCCGTTCTCTGCTCTGTTCAGCACAGACCTGTGGTCTGGCAAGGGGCACAGCCTCCAAAAAGGCAAGATGCCCATGATCCAAGAGTGACCAGCCCATGGGTGGCAGGTGGGGAGAAGGAAACAGCTTGCATTGACATTGCAAAGTTCCCCCCAACCAGAGAAGCGGGAGGCAGGGGAGATGAGCATACCCCATGCATCATGCAATGGATAGCCTACATTGTGTTCCCACACCAGCTCCTGTAAAGCCCCAGCTACACTGGGATGAGCAAGAGTGGCCACGTACACAGGTGGCTGCTAACCCCTCATCCCAGCAGAAACAGCAGCAGGTTGGTCATTGGGGTTCTGCTCCCTTCAGGAAAATACCCACCTCAGCCTGCTGACCCACATTCCCTCCACTGCTGCTCACCTGTGGGCCACTTTCTCCCCACCCCTGCCCAATGTGATGCTCTTTGATAAAGGAGTCAGGACCCAGCAACAGGATGGGTGTACATAGGGTCATGGCCATATTAGCAAGAGGAGCCCAAGGGCATAGGGAAGGGTCAGCCACTCGCAGTGCCCAGTTCAAAGTACCACCTCTCTCCCCATCTGGATGAGGCTGGCGTCAGGACCCAAGCCTGGGGGTGCGAATGGTCAGGTTGGCATGTTGGCACAGGCACCAGCCCTGCCCCCAGCAGTGCTGTGAACCTGAAGGAGCTGATGGAGAAAACAGCCAGCTACTCGAGCAGTGACCTGTGGGAGCAGTGCAGGGATGCTGCTATCTATCACATGCCCGTGACTACTTCCACAAGCAGCAGATAAAGCAAATCACCCAGATGCTGTAGGATAGTGGGGACTCCATTGAGGACAGGTGGGGCTTGACCTACTGCCTTCACTTCCCCCTCCTGCAGCAGGACCCTCTCCTGCATCATAGCATGGGGTGGTCTCTTCATAGTTACTCTGGCAAGCCACACCTCTTTCCCCCCTTATGGGACATGGTTGAGGTTTCTTCCAGAGCCAATGCTCTCTCCCATCTCATTCAGTGCTTTGGCACAGAACACATTGCTTCCAGCCCTCAGGAGACATGTCGCTGCCTCCTGTTATGTGTCAGAGCCCTAGGCAAACCCCTTTGCCCAGGTAGTGAGGCTGCAAGGTCTGTAGAGGCTGCAGTGGGGTGAACAGAACAAATACCCTATTGGATCAAATCCCAGCAGCCAACTAGTCCTGCCTCTGACAGCAGCCAGCAGCTGCTACAAAGGAAAGTGCAAGATACTCTGCAGAAGGCACTTACGGGATAATTTCCCCGTGGGCCAGGTTTCCTCCTAACCCCCACCCTCTATAGCTAGAGAATGATCAAAGACTGAGGGTCACTGCAGATACACCAAGAGGCTGAGGAAATGGGACCCACCATGGGCAGGTTCAGTAGGGTGGAAGGATGCAGAATGGAAATAGGCATAAAAAGCAGCTTGAAGCTTAGGACCAGGCCAACCCAAAGAGTAGGCTCTGATTTTGCCTCCGGGCAGTGGAGGAGAGGCTGCAACCACTCACGCAGCTGGACCGATGTTTGCCCTGGGGAAGATGAAGATGGCTAATGGGGTAATGGTAACTACCCCGATGCTGAAGGAGACAGCGCTGGATTGACGCGCTGGCCAGTCCAGGTTGCCTGCGCCAGAAGGCCGGAGAATGTCACTTGCAGAGGTGGTCTGGGAGGCTCTGTTCCCAGCGTTCCTGGAAGACTGGAAGCAGGAAGGTGGCCTGGAGGAACACAGCATCGTACAAGCCCTTGGCTCAGTTCTGGCTGAGCAGTGGTGGATGGGTGGGGAGGAATGAATAAGGGAGAGGGGAGGAATCACATCTAAGCTAACAAAAACAAAGCAAAATGAGTAAATGAAAGGAGGAAATTTATTTCTTCTTCTTGGATTGGGCCCAGTTATATGAGAAGGAAGTTTAATTGCTTCAGAAGAGGGGGTGCAGCAGGTGAGTGGTGTGCACCTCCTGGTGCACTGGGAACAGAGCACTAGTAGTAATGCACAATCTGCACCAGCTTAGTACCCATAGTGGATGTATTTTATGCACAAGACAGCTAGGACATGAAAAAGGAGAAAGAGGGTGGCCCAGGTGGTTAAAGGATAAACACAGCGACCAAGGAGATCTAGGTACTCGCTCCCTATCTGCCACATGGCTCCTCTCTGACCGTGGGCAAGATGCTTCACCGCACTCTGCCTCCGTTTCCCCATCAGTAATGTTTGTGAGGTGCTTGGAGATCCTCGTGGAGCAGACACGAGAGCAAGGTGAAGCTGGCAAGGAAGGCGCTGTCCTGGCTTGCACTAAGCTAGAGAAAATAATTCCCAGGGAAAGAAAACAAGAGCAGCAACCGTTTGTACTAGTATACTGGGGCAGCAAAATGTAGAGCGCAAGCAGAGGGTAGATATGGAAGCGCTAACTACACCTTAGCTGGCTGGCTAAGCATCCCTTACTGCTGTGGGCTGCATGGCAGATCAGGTGATAGCTGTCATACTGGAAGCTACATCAAGTTCCAGTTGGCCGAAACAGATGTCTGCAGTGTTGAGACCTCATCTACACTTAGTGGGAGCTGGTGCATCCCTATCCTGCCATTAAAGGGACTGCCTCTATGGGTGTACTCCTCTGGCTGAGTGGGGGAGGACAGGACTTGTCCTCTATGCTCGTTCAGTCCTTAGCTATCCTCTAGCCCCAGCTGCAGCACTTCCATTGGAGATCCAGTCCTGCGTTTGGAGGCACTTGGCTAAAGCTCCTAGGACAGGGCACTGGTCCTTCAGCAAAAGGTTGTTTCCACCCTCAGTTCTATGCTGCCAGGAAGAAAGCCAGGGGTAGGAGAGAGAAAGACTCCCCTCCGTGGGCATGGAAATATTTCACACCCCCTCTAGAGCTGGCCACCAGTTATGGCCAGCTAGGGGTCACAGCAGCATGCATGCTGCTTGTGCAAGGGCCAAGACCTTTTTGCAGCATGCTTCTTCAGCTGGGGTCAACATTTCCCCATTGCTAATAAATCACTGCCAGCAGGGTACAGGCCTGCAGAAGGCAGGGAAGAAAGGGCAATGTCAAACTCTTCCCTGCTTTTCCCCTACTTGCAACCCAGCCCTCTGCTGGAAGAAGCTTCCTCAGCCTCTGGGGAGAGCGATAGGCTCAGGGTTGCTTCCTGCTACCTCCCTTCCCTGGTGCGATTGCTCAGGAAAGTCACTCCAGCTGCTAACACTAGAGGGCACATTCACCGTTAGCTACAAATCAGAGACAGACTGAATGCTTCAGCTGCTATCTGAAGAGCCCAGTCCCTGCTGTCTTCTCAGTTAGTTTAGCTATTTCACTCCACCTTTGCCATGTAGATAGCTGCTAACACCCAGGGAAACCAGCTGGTAAGAACTGCAGATGTGTAATAGATTAAAACAAGCTCGATGCAGCTCAAAAGCTTGTCTCTCTCACCAATAGAAGTTGGTCCAATAAAATATATTATCTCACCCAGCTTGTCTATGTAATAAATGAGGCATTTGCTCACAGCCCCCTTCAGCCTCTATTTTCATTTGTAAATTCTTGAGTATTGCTCCTTCTCTTCTTGCAGAAAACAGTCCCATGCCCTCCCCTTCCCCTTCTGAGCTGCACTGCTCCAAAACCCGGCAGCCAAAGGAGCATTGGATGTGAGGCAATAGAGTTGCCACCCTAGACCAGCATCTCTGAACAGATGAAACTGACACAGGTGGGACAGAACAGTAGCAAACTGATGAGGGTGTAGGTCAGCGGCGATCCAGGAAGACCTGCATGCTAGTTGCAGTAGGACATTTTTCCATGGGATGGAAGGGTTGGTGATCTCTGGGGTGGTGCTTCCTTACAGAGTAAGTCCAGAATGTAAAAGCTGCTATAGAAGCACGGGTTATGGAGGAGTTTCCCACACAGGAGCTAGAGCAGGTAATAGCAAGAGTGCGCTGGTGGATTAGGACCTGACAACTACACCAATACATGTTCTCTCAAGTAGGGCAGAAGGGACAATGAACGTTAAGGAGAATCCTGAATACACAGCAAAGGATGAATCAACTTACTAGACAGACATCAGTTAGGATGCACTGTGACATCACAGGGAGAAATGATCTCATTGTCGTCATAGCACTGGCTTGTTTCCCGGGTTGAGATCAGAAGCCATGGAGGGCAGCTAAGCCTTCACACCCAGGGTCCAGCTGCTTGGGGTGTTGGTGGAGGTTGCTCAGTGCAGATGAGAAAAAACACTGCAGGATCTTAGCGTCTGGAAATCTAGCTTTGAAGCATCCTTGTTTGGTGAGCACCAGGGATTTACACTGTGCTTGGGAGGAAGCGCATGATGTCACAGTAGTGAGAGCCTCCCCCTCCTCTCGGCCTGAAATAAGCCATTCATTCATGGAAAGAGACTGTATGGACTGAATGTGTGCCTTGCCCTTCTGAGACCAAGCTGGAGGTTAGAACAAGGGACCGCCTTACCATCAGAGACGTTAAGAGGACCCTTCCTCTCCACCTTTCCGTGTCAGCAAGGTGGGCATAGCTGCACACATTGCTCCACAGATCACAGGATGTCAGGCTGGCAGGAGTACATCAGCAGCTTGATGAGAGATGGGCTGTGCTGCGATGCAGCAGTGATCTCCGTGGCTCACCAGCAGCTCCTGGCTGCCCACCCAGGTGGGGTTCTGGCAAACATGACTCAGCTGGAGATCCAAGTGCTCCTGGGTAGGAATAGAGACACACTTCTCACCCAGGGAACCACGCTGGGTGGGCTCAGGTGTCTGGTGATCCGGGACAATCTCTACACAGACACCCACAATTACACCATGGACCTCCGGACCAAACGGCAAGAGGAGAACAGCGACACCTGCACCTATGCCATTACTGTTGCCCTGGCCAACCCAGTGTGCCTCATCCTAGTGGGCCAGAAGGGGATCCAGGGAGGAACGCTGAACCTGAAGGCTTTCAAGACGGTGCGTTACATTAAGAACTCAATGCACCAATAAAGACAAATCCTGAGCGACCTCCTTCCCCGGCCACGAGTTCCTCTTTACTCCTATATCTGCAGGACAGCAGCACCTCCAGCTACTCTGCACATCCCCACTCAGGTACAGAGCAGCCCTTAGAGCACCCTGTTGATTAACTGCATTCCTTCTGGGAACCAAGGCTAGATGTGGTAGCATCCTATAGTAGTTAAGTCCCAATGGAATGATTTGATCTACGGGACAGCTCTACAGGTGCATTTTGCCAAACCTACGTACTATGCAAGGCAGCAGCCAATTGGCTAATAGAAAGGGGAGGGAGCACTCACAGCACACTAAGGATCTCCCGAGAGCCTGGATCACCCTCCAGCAACAGGACTTGCTTGCAGCTTCGGCTGTCAGAAAGGCACACTCCTCCAGTATCCTCGTTGTAGGGGATAATGCAATAGCTAGTGGGCCTAGGCCCTAGATTCTGATGTTTTGGCATGTAAGAGATACAAGCTGCAACAGTACGACTGTCAGCACAGACAATACCCAAATTCTGAGAATTAAAAGCCTTTCTATAGAGATCCAACTACCAGGCTTTCCTAATAATAAAGACATTCCTGGCCATTGTAGTTGTGTAGAGCAGTGTTTCTCAATGACCAGGCCTGGACCAGCGCCAGTCCCTGAGATCTCCCTGACAGTTTAGGAAGGCAGCAAGCTGGTCCTGGGTATCAAAAAGATTGAGAAACACTGGTGTATCATAGATTATCAGGGTTGGAAGGAACCTCAGGAGGTCATCTAGTCCAACCCCCTGCTCAAAGCAGGACCAATCCCCAACTAAATAATCCCAGCTAGGGCTTTGTCAAGCCTGACAGTAAAAATCTCTAAGGAAGGAGATTCCACCACATCCCTAGGTAACCAATTCCAGTGCTTCACCACCCTCCTAGTGAAAAAGTCTTTCCTAATATCCAACCTAAACCTCCCCCACTGCAACCTGAGACCATTACTCCTTGTTCTGTCATCTGGTACCACTGAGAACAGTCTAGATCCATCCTCTTTAGAACCCCCCTTCAGGTAGTTGAAAGCAGCTATCAAATACCTCCTCATTCTTCTCTTCTGCAGACTAAATAATCCCAGTTCCCTCAGCCTCTCCTCATAAGCCTTAAGTGTAGCGCATCAATGCCATGGATGTGCTGGGGGCTTGCATCTGACGACAGCCAAACTGTCAGAAGCAAGTTGGGGTTACAAAGATGGGCACTTTCCACCTTATTTTACCCTCATTTGAGTCAAGGGAACATTAAGCCATAGAGCCCAACTCAGAGGTTGACCATTACACCGTCATTCACCCCAGCAGAAACACGTCCAATGGCCTTAGCAATTGCAGCCAGACAGACCTCTAATACCCTCACAGCATGCAGACTTAGTTTTCAGGCCAATAAAGAGGATTATCTGTATGAGTGAGACTTTGCTACTGCATTCTGAATTGCAGAGAGTGGGATGTTTTATGTTCCCGTCAGATAAAGCCTTGAGATTTCACACATTTCTATCAAAATTGTGGTGGCACCAGGAGCCAGGGCTTTGGAGCGGAGCCCGGAGCGGAGCGCAGAGCAGTGGAGCTGCAGGTTTTTGCCTGGAGCCGGAGCATAGCTCCAGAGCCCTGCCAGGAGCAGATAGTGAATATTGTATTTAATGACAGGTTTCAGAGTAGCAGCTGTGTTAGTCTGTATTTGCAAAAAGAAAAGGAGTACTTGGGGCACCTTAGAGACTAACAAATTTATTTAAGCATAAGCTTCGTGAGCTACAGCTCACTTCATCGCATCCGATGAAGTGAGCTGTAGCTCACGAAAGCTTATGCTCAACTGTATTTAATGACTCTCCTTGCCTCCTACAGAAGTATCGGTATATAGTGTATGTTAAACAAGAGTTATGGACTGAGCAGACTAGGATACCAAGCCCATCTCAAGCAACAGGTATGGTGGAGGAGAAAAGATGAACCCCACAGAAAGCGCCCAGATTCTATTGATCCGGCTCGTGATAGTACATCCAACCTGTCAGATAGAGGGCTGGGCAAACAGGGCATAGAAGATACTTCTGAGGAAAGATAATTGCAACATTGCAGGGAGCTAGAGGGCAGACAAATGGAAAAAGGTGGCTTCTAGGATGACATGATTTGGAAAACTGTGCAGCAAGAAAGAGCAGATTCCCAAATGCTGGGTGGAGGAGATAGCAAGTTTCAAGGAGAGGAGAGCACACAAGATACTAAGTACAGAGAGAACGCGTGATAGCCTGCTAGGAATAATCTGTAGCCCACACACCTATACCACATGTACACACGGATGCAGTTTTATTCCACTTTGATTTCCACATGCAACCCATGCAATGCTCCCCGTAGAATCCAGGAGCCTCGACACCACACTGCAGCAAGTGCTGCTCTTTCCATTGGCTCCACCAGACAGAGCCCACACAGACAAGCTGCTGGGTCTTCCAAGAGCCACTGCCCCTGTGGCAAACCACTTCATTGGCACAAGCGGCTGCGGGAGGTAGACAGCTATCTTTAGCCGCTCACATAAACTGGAGGAGGAGTTAGGGGTGTCTGAAGACTCAGCAGAAGGGGTGGAATTAGGTGGTTTCTGTGGAGTACTCCAGAACCTAAGTGGTCATTAAACCCAGGTGGTGTTGGCCATCCTGTTTCTCTACAGCCTCAATAATACAATGAATGCACTGAAAACTTGTTTCGTCAGCAGCCAGCTGGGGAAGCTTGAAGGGTGCTGAATGCATTTTGTACCAAGGCCACATTTTAATATTAAACTCCCAAACACAAGACTAGCAGCTGGTAAAGTTATTGGCACATTCTTCCATGGCTTCCAAGCGGTGCAGGCTGGAAAATCTAAACAACACACGCTTCGTACATGGACAGCACTTTAGGAGTTCAAAGTGCTATCTGGACATTGGCGAACAGGACTCTCACCTTCACAGACGCAGGAGATTCACCCACAAAGCCATATCACACATTTACTGGGCACAGGGCCTAGCCTTTTAAAGGAATACTTACGCAAAGATGAGAGGCAGTGTCTCTCTCTGGGCAATCACTTGGTGATGTGAAAGCAAGCCCCTGAATGACTACACACCCCTCCTAAAGTGACTCAGGGTATGTCTACACTGCAAATAAAAACCTGTGCCAGGCCTGTGCCCACTGACTCAGGTTGTAGGGCTGTTTAAGTGCAGTGTAGACTTGTGGGCTTGAGCTGGAGCCTGGGCTCTGGGACCCTGAGAATGGGAGGGTCCCAGAGCCCAGGCTCCAGCCCAAGCCCACAAGTCTACATTGCAATTAAACAGCCCTTTAGACAGAGTCTGAGTCAGCCAGCATGGGCCAGCCGTGGGTGTCTAACTGCAGTGCGAACATCCTATAGACACATAGAGGCTGTACAGCAAAGGAGGCAGAAATTCACTCTGGGAGTCGACAGGCAAATCAGAGAGCCCACAGGAACAGCTCACTTTGTATCTCTGGCCAAAGGGAAACCACCGGTGAAAGTTTAACAGTCTCCAGGATGGGGGCCCCGGCTTGGCTTCCGGGCTCTTCCCAGCAGGGCTTGGGAGGGTGGCACAGGCAGCTCATTCAACCACAGGGAGCAGGGGGAAGCAGCTTGAGTTGCTTTGTCGTGCCTCCTGGACCAGTCCTCCTTCAGCCCAATGGTGGTGGCTGGATGAAGGGACTCTGGCAATGCACGGCAGGGGGACATGGTAGGATGCTGCAGGCTTGTATACAGTCAGGAGTGGGGAAGGAAATCTCCTTCACTGGCACCAAAAGGCTATGGCACACCTCACCTGTGCCTGAAACCCAAAACCCAGTTGTCTCAAGTCCAGAGCTAGGTCCATAGGCAGAGGCTGGAGTCACTGTAGCTTTTCTATATACACAGGGTGGGAACATATGTATACTTGTGCCAGTGGGGACAGGAGTGCATTTGTCCCCTGTAATTCTTGTTTATAGCTACACCTGGAGGGGAGGAGCCCTCCCAACTCCCCTCGCTCTGAGCACAGCCAGTAAAGAAAACGGATGGGAGGCTTCTAAGAGCAAGATGCCCGTGGGCAGAGTAGTGGCACAGAGGGCATTGCACGGCCCCAGTGGGAAACCCTCCTCTGACATGCACCTGCTTCCTGTAGCCAGAACAGAACCTGAACTGGGAAGGACGTCCCAGACGAGAGGAGCAGCCCACCTCTGGGCTGAACCTCCACAAAGGAGAGGAGAATCCCACGGAGAACTCTGCTCCTTCTTTCCTTTCTCTTATCGATGCCTGTGCTCCAGCAGGGACTCAAAGTCTGGGGAACACACCAGCTTGTGCTTCACATGTCCCAAGACGATCATCTCTCCAGTCCTGCCGTCTCCAGTGCCCACAGATACCAGTTCCTTTCAACAATACAGGAGAAACCATTAAAAACAGCCAGATTCACTCTCTGTTTAGAGGCTACCTGCCCATGAATATAAAGAAAATGCATCTCCCTAGCTTGGGGAAACTATCTTCATGACCACTCGAGACAGCCATGCTGCAGCTTAACTCCCTGGCCCTGATTCATTGCATGAGTGAGTTACGCTCCCGTCAAGCATTGATTTCTAATGCTCTGTTGTATGCATCTGAACTCTGGAGGGGAAGCATTTCCTTCCCAGCAGGGAGAGCCGAGCCCAGAAACTCATCTTCTGGCTGCCTGGGCACCATGATCCCCCGTGCGCTGGTTACAGAAACAGCCAGTAGATGACTAGGGTAGGCCAAATCCTTGCTAAACTACAGGTTCCTCCAGTCCACCTCCTCCCAAAGAAAGTGAGCTAGGGTTCTCTCTCCCATCCACTGTCTCTGAGATTATCTCCCCACTTCCAGTGCTGGGGTGTGGATGCTTTCCGCCTTCATATCATGGGGCCTCTTCCTGACCCCAAATAAGATAGCAGCAGCTCTTCTCAGTCCTCAAAGGGCACATCGAATGGATGGCTCAGGGGAGTGAGATCTGGATACAGAACGTTGCACCTCCGGGGCGCTGGTTCAAGTCAGGCCCAGGTGGAGAGTAGATAAAGTCACTGCTACCCGAGGGCTGCTGGATGGGCCCCGCATGAAATGAGTTTTGGAGCCTCAGCCCAATTCCTAGCAGCTAGGGGTCGATAAGATGGTGTTTATATACCATGGAGATAGATATCATGGATCACAAAGTCCAGTACAACAACTAGCTCTCACTACCATCTCAGTTGAGAGGACAAGGTCTGAACAGACCCTGGAGAGAGAACACTTCTCTCAAGCATAGAGGAGGTCCCTCAAGGCCAAGCCAGGACTGAAACACACAGGCACGGGGCAGCAAGCAAGTGTTTGGGGGTGGAGGAAGCATTCCCAAGGCTGCCAGCGTGTCACCTTTCACCAGCAATAAATTCACCATAGATGCAAGGACGAGCCATTTCCCATGCATGCTGGCCGCTGAGCGAGCTGTACCTGCAAAAAGGAGCAGGGGGTCCCCATGGTCACGTCCAGAGTCACTTTGCCCAGAACCAGCTGCACCTTTCCCGATTTGCGGATCAGCAGCTTCCCCACCTGCCCTTCTGGCAGGTCCCCCAGGGTGCAGATGTTCTCAGCCTGCTTGGCCTCCTGTGGAGAAACACATTCGGGGTTAGAGGGGTGCAGCTCCTTTGCCCTGGTCACCCCAGTGCTCTTCTCCAGTCAAAAGTTGGGATGCTCACGCCTTCCCTGGAAGGAGTCTCTCCAAAGAGAAGTAAGAGATCCTGTAAGATATGCCTCCACCCCCATGCAATGAGGCTCAGGTGTGCTGTATCATTGGATAGACATTAATTGCCTCTTTCAGAATTTAATGGAAGTTCCATCAGTGTCGAAACAAAGCAGCCTCCCTCAAAACCAGAGCCTTCCTTAAGTGCTGAGGTTGTGAGCATATCTGCCACCTGGCTCAAGCTGGTTGGATGTCAAAGGCCAACAGGTTTGGGAAACTTGCACAGTGGAAGTGGGAATTGCCATGAGCCAAGACGCAGATTGAGATACTTACAGAAACTGCACCGAAGAAATCCTAGGTGCTTTCTGGGAGTGTGTGAAGGACACAGCGAAAGGATTGGGGAGCATTGTTAAAGTTGCCTGTGTGCCCTCCCCTGCCCCAGGTCTCTCACCACTGGATACAGCAAACTCCCCAGAAATGCCAGCACAGACACTGTCCCTTGTTGCATTGCTCCTTCTCCCACTGCACATGCACACCAGTGCCCCGGAGGCAGCCTCTGTCTCACAGGGCTCAGCTGTTAGCTAGGTTTTACCTACGAGTTCCGCTGATGGGCCTCCCGGGGAGTCCACATGCTTCCCTAGCACCTAGCTACAATATATGCACACAGCTCCCCTCTAACAGGGGTGATGCGCAGCAAGACAACCCCCTGCTACAATGTCCATCTCATTCCCATACCATGGAGGGCTCAGTGAGGGCCCCGCTTGATCTCGTACCTGGTTCTTCTCCTGCTTCACCATCACCATCTGCCCCTCCTCATTCTGCACCTCTGTTTTGATGGGCTTGGTGTCCTGCGTGGGCGGCTGCCCAGGGAGGGTGTCCGGCAGCTGCAGGAAGACCAGCTCCTCCTCCTTGGTCAGGCTCAGACTCTGCAGCAGCTCTGCCACGGAGATGTCTTGCGGGTAGCTGGGAGGTGCCTTTGCCTGAGATGGCTTGGCAACCGCCAGTGGCTCCTCAGAGTCCTCCTCATCGCGGGGCTCCTCTTTCACTAAGAGCAGAGACAAAACCGCAGAGCTCACTGCGGTGCAGACAAGGTCGCAGGCTACCTGTGCAGAATTATTCCCCACTCCACCATAAGCTCCCTGTTAGACAACAGCCACCTTCCCATGCTCCGGGGGTGTCCGCTTCACACCCCCAGGAGTGAGGGTGGGGGCAAGCAGGGGAGAAGAGGCTCTTGCCACCTGCAGCAAATCTTGCTCCCTTGCAACAGACTAGCCAGGGGCACAGGAAGAACGCTGGCCTCTGGTGTCTTTATTTCACCTGTCAAGGTGTTAAGCACCTTCAATTCTCATTGGGAGTCCGTGGGAATTGAGGATCTCAGCACCGTGCAGGACCTGACCCTTAGTGACTAGGATGATGGGAAATGTTACACGTAGTTAACGTCTGGGCTACACACTGAGCCTCTTGAATAAACCCTTGGTTCTGGGTGGTTTCTCATCCCTTTCTGAAGAGCTGGAGACAAGAACCATCCTCAGTCAGAGCAAACAGGCTTGGACAGCACCGTACCTCTTGTGCTGCTGTGAATGGTCCAACATACTAAGAGGACACATCCCCCCCATGTGGTTTCCCTCCACCCCCTGCAACTTCTGTACCTTGCTTCTCTTCTGATCAGGGAACCCCTGATATGCCTCTGTCCCCCATTCGCTGGGGCGGGGAGGCTGGAAGTAGAAGGGCCAGACCAAATGTATGAGACCTGCTAGGTAGGCCTCCCAGGGATACCTTTCAGTCAATAGCCAGTACCCTTAGCTGAATGCTTGGATTTTGTGAGTACACTGGAACAAATCAGCTCCATGTTCCCATACCCCAAGCATTCAAGCTGCAAGGCTGTAGCTAGGGCTGGTGAGCTTAGGTGTATCCCCATAGGGATCCCAGCACAGAGTCTGACCATGATGGGCTTGAATCCAGTACCTTTCACTGAAGGCAAATCCACTTCCATCATCTCCTCCTTGGTGCTGGTGGCCAAAGGCTTCATATCTTCCTGGTCATCGCCCTCCTCCTTGAACAGCCAGCCTGAGTGGGCCAGGGGTAGTTGAACTGGCTTGTTCCGGATGTCATTCCTCAAGCGTGGGTCATCAAGGAACTGAAGGAGGAAAGCGGGAGAGGGAGAAGAGTCAGAAGGTAGAATATCCCTCAGTGCCAGAGAGGGGAGAGCTGCCAGCCAGGACTTATCAGAGCCATTGGACACAGAGAGGACAAATACTTCATAACCCCTATGCAGATAGGCACCCTGCCCATTTTACAGAAGTGGAAACTGAGGTACAGAGGGGACGCGAGTTGCCACTGACATAGCAAGTTGACAGCAGAGCTAAGGACCGAACCCAGGAATCCTGCCTTCTAGTCCTGCACACCAACCATGCCCAGATACTGTAATCCTATGACTCCATGCCATCTGTAACAGTGCTTGGTCTGATCTGTATATAAGCCAACCCCACAGGAGTCAATGGGAGCTGTCCGTGACTGCTGCAGGATCAGGCAATGTAAGTATCCTCTCCTCTCCTCTCTACTAGGCAGTGAAATCAGGAGAGTAACCAGAGGTGAGCCTGAAGCTCCTGCTGCTGGGTGCAGAAACTGACTCTCGGGGAGCAGCAGGGACGCCCCGCCTCTGGGGAAACAGCCACTTGGCCCTAGGTGTCCTGCTGGCAGGGCTAGAACTGGGGACTCCCAGACTAACAAAGGTCAGGGAACTAGAAGCCTTAAACTCCCTCCTCAACCTCCCCGCCCCCATCCAATGGAACAATCCTGGAGTAGGCTCTTCTGTTCCAGCCGGATGGAGAACTATAGCTCTGCGTCCCAGATGGTACTGCCCCCTCCTCCCAGCCTTGCTTACATCATCCTTTTCCAGCATACGCAGGATCTGCTTGGTCTCCTCGTCCGTCTCCCTCTTCTCTTTCTTTATGTTGATGATGTGGGAAGGTCCAAAGTCTGACATGTCCACGGTCTTATCCCAAGTGCCTGTGTGAAAGAGAAGGCGAGTGCAGGAGTGAAGGTTTGGAACAGGGATAATCCCTTGGCTGAGCACTGTATTTCAATCCCCCTTTTCTTGGTGTGAATTAAGTGGTTCTAGATTCAAAGCCCTGCAGCCCCGGATCCCCTTGTTCAACTCTAGAACAGAACAGCACAAACAGTGCAAGCTTCTCCCCAGCACTAGCCTGACAATGTGCCTCCACCCTGGCCTAGAGGAACTGCACCTGTGGGGAGAGAGGGTAGATCAGGGCTAGTCTTCACTGCAACAGTTATCTCAAGTTACTACCCGAGTTAGCTTAGCTCGAGTGAGCATGGTCACAGTGCAAAACAACACCCAAGTTACACAGAGTGAATGGATCAGCAGCTGATGAGTCGTTATCACCTAGGCTGCTGCACCCCCACTGCATTCGTAGCTTGAGCATTAGCAGTACTTGAGGATCAACTTATACCCTGCAACAGCGCTGCTCAGCTGACTTTAAAGCACCATGTAACTAGAGCCAGGTGTGTGCGCGCAAACGGGAGGTGGGTTGGGGTAACACTTGAGTTACAGCTTGAACTCACACTGCTGTGAAGACAAGGCCTCACTCTCCAGCCAGGGAAGACTCTCCAGTCTTAACTTCCCCAAGTGCATGTTGCACAAGCCACCAGGACATTTGCCCACTAGAAACCACACTGAGACCCACCACGCAATGAATCGAACAGTGGTGACTTTAATGGGCTGGATTGAAACTGGTAACCTTGTGGTGAAGAGCTCTCTTACCCCAAAGTGAATCACTGAGCCCTTCCAAACCCTAGATCATTTTATTTCAAACCTTTGCAAAAAAGGCAGTACCCACGTTAACAAAAACAACCTACCCATGGACAGCACCTTTCATTCCAAAGTGCTTTAACAATTCTGGCCAAAAGATATATGCAAGTCGGACATAGGGATCATTCAAATTGACACTGAAATGCAGCATCTCTCCCCACCACTGGCCTTTCTTGGAAGTCATCTCCAAGGAGGAGAAGCAAAGCAGAAGGGAGACTCTGGGAAAAGTGGCTTCTGTGACACCCTCCTGCCCCACAGCCTTAAGTGCTGTCCACACTCCTGCTAACTGTACCCTTCTTCTTCATCATTTCTGCTGGGCCTTGCTCGAAGATGGAGTGGGACTGAATGACCTCCGGCCTCCCCCTGCCTCGTCCATGGCCATCTCGCTGCCGATCCCGATCTCTCTCTTTCTTCTCTTTCTTGATGGAGATATCCTCTTTTGGCCTGGAGAAAAAGGTTTGATGGGGTATTGCTTATTGCAAGCCTAAAACGCTCCTGCTGAATCCTAACACACTTGAAATGATCCACCCTCACATCTTAGAGTGTCGTTACATACACTCAGAAGATGCCAGAATATTTTACAAACTGTCTATAGCAACACTGCAAAACAGCCACCCCTGGGGTGGAACGTGGAGGCTGTTTAATAGTGCACTGCAGCCAGTACACGTTAATTTGCGTTTTAGATGATCACATCCCACTCCACTGAGACAATATAAGGTGGCCACTTACTCTTCTTTGATCTTCCTGCTAATTATGTTGGGGGTGAAAGTTTTCTACAAAACAAATACAAAAAAATGATTAAGTCTCTTGTTCAGAAAGTGCCAAATATAAGCCACAGAAAACAAACGGGAAACTATTTGATGACCCCACCATCTGCTGCTGAGCTCTGTAACATGGTGCTAGATCCTGAGAGCCCTCAGCTCCCACAGATTTCAGTAGGAGCTGAAGGGAGCCAGGCCCTGGGCCCTTGATGTAAATCTCGACTTCTGGAGGTACTTTACATCAGTCTCTTGTTTTACCATGGTCCAATAGTTTCTCCCCACTGGAGCTGCTGTTTACAAGCCATGTTATGCACAGGCACCCGAACGTCTGTCTAGGCTCTGACTATTTGAGCGTTTATGGATAAAAAGATGCTTTACAAACAGAAGTGAGGAAGCCTGGTACAGAACCAGTCTGGCTGCATTACAGACTCAGACAATGCAGTGTGTCCCGTACAACTCCCTACCCAGTTACCTCTACAGAAGGTGCCAGCCCCAGTTACACAAATAGCTCATGTGGCATCAGGAATGGGTTAGAGAAGAAGAGGCCACAGAGGACATGGAAACATGCAGGGATTGGCAAGGTCATCACCAGGCTGCCAGTTCAAAAAAGAATAATGCTGTTTATCTAAGGCTTGTTTTCCCAACTGCTCTCCAGACATTCATTGATTAACCCTCATATCCAGCCCTACAAGGCGAGGAGATACGTATTCTCCCACTTTCCAGATGGGGAAAGGAAATAGAAAGAGTGACTTGATCAAAGCCTCAGAAGGAGTTAGTGTCAGAGAAGGGAGCAGAACAAGGAGTTCTGATTGCAAAGGCTCCTGATGCAACAACTACACTATATAGGAACTGCCATATCAGACCACACCAGTGGTCAGTCGAGTGTGGTATCCTGTCTCCTCCTTATCAGATGCTGCATAGGAAGGTGTAAGCCACCCCAAAATGGACAACTTTCTTCTTAACCCAAACAGTTACTGTTCAGTTTACGCCCCTTCCTCCATCCGAGACAGGCAGAAAGATACAAAAAAACAAGTTGACACTGGAATTATTGTAATAAAAATCAGATCTCTAAGCTTTTTAATGTCAGGCATCTTTCGTTAGACTCCAAAAAGGAGCCAAGAACAATTAGCAGCATCCCTCAAAGAAGTGTCACTGGAACAGCACTAAGCACATCTGTTGAGGGTGCAAGCTCTTTGTGGCAGTGACTGTGTGTTCTTGATCACTGTACAGCACTAAGTCATGGATACTACAGGCCAGATCTGCCACATGGTAAAGTCAGTGGTACTGACCCTGGTGGGTGCGGGATCAGGTTCTATAAAATGAGATCAAAGTTATTTTACAAAAAGAAAAGGAGTACTTGTGGCACCTTAGAGACTAACCAATTTATTTGAGCATGAGCTTTCGTGAGCTGTAGCTCAATTGGTTAGTCTCTAAGGTGCCACAAGTACTCCTTTTCTTTTCGCAAATACAGACTAACACGGCTGTTACTCTGAAACCTGAAAGTTATTTTATAGGCCACTTATTTGGTTAAAGAAAGTCAGGAGGGCAGTCTTCTCTGTGCCATTGGGGACACTTGCCTTCTTTACTCCTCCGAGGGTAAGGTCTCGGGAACGGATGGAGGGGAGGCGCCCAGGGGTAATGGGGGTGGCAGGTCTCCTCCCTATCAGCCCTCGTGCCCCAGCGAGTCCAGGCCGGAGACTGCCTGGGTTTCCAGCGTCGTTGCCTGAACTCCCCTCCGACATCCTTTCCAGCTATCTGGGGAAGAGAAATATCAGAGGGAACAACACGGCTGAAATTTCCAGCAACCCAAAGAGCTGACACCTGAAAACCCATTTCCTGAGCCAGAAGGAATGGAGGTGGTGTTACAGCCATGCCGACTCCTTTTCTGTCCAGACACAGCTCAGTCAGGAGGAGGAAGAGGAATAGGAATTTGTTGCGATCGGGAGAAAAGGGAATAAGGATAATTGCTAGGGCAAGAAATTAACAAATCACAGGGGACAAAATAGACCTGAGATACCAGGGGCATGATTAACTGAAGGGCCCTTCGGAAGGTGGGGGGGAGGGGGACGGCGGGGCGGCCTGCAGGTAAGGAAGGTATACTGAGCACAGGACGACAGCTCGAGCTGGGAGATCTTTTCTGCAAGTCATCTGCCTTTTGCTGGACTGAGGACCAGTTCCCCAAAAGGGGATCAGAAAGAAGGCCCACATACTCAGCCCTCACTATTTCAGGACTCACACCCACCTCCCACCTGGACCCTTTGCTGTACAGGGTCAGATCCCCCTCATTACATGGGGGCTTTGACCTCTTCACTTCTCCCCACACATAGGGGCTCAATTACCCAGCTTCCAGGTTATAAGGGAACTCATCCTCACCACAGGGGGAGAGTTCCCCCTTTCTTTAGGCCCCTCACTATAGGGACTCAACATCCCCCAGCAGGGGTCTCAGACACCTCGCCTTCAAGGCTCCCCCATCTCCAGGCACCCTCATATGGGGCTCAGACCCCACCACCTGTCTCCAGGCGTGCAGTCCCTACCATTCCCCCCGCCCAGGCTTCAACCCCATATTGCTATCTCCAGGTGTGCACCCCCCATAGGGAGCTCTGACACCACCCGACTCATTGTCAGGCTCACACACCCCATAGGAGCCTGGGAACCCACTCTCACTTCCAGGCACACCCCCCATAGCAAGCTCAATCAGCCTCATTCCTCCCCCCCCGTCCAGACACGCGTCCCCCATAGGGAGCTCAGGACCCCCCCGTCAAGACACGCACCCCCCTTCATAGGGGGCTCAGGAACCCCCCCCATCCAGACACGCACCCCCCTTCATAGGGGGCTCATACCCCGCCCCCCCGTCCAGACACGCACCCCCCCATATGGGGCACAGGACCCCCCCCGTCAAGACACGCACCCCCCCTTCATAGAGGGCTCATACCCCGCCCCCCCCGTCCAGACACCCCACCCCCATCAGACCCAATCCTTGTTATCTAACCCAGCCTCGACCAGCAGCAGCAAACAGGAAAAAGCGTGACCCCACGATTGACCTTTCAACTTTAGCCCGCATGCGTGCGCCCGCCATCTTTGTGAGGGGCAGTGGAAGAGGCGGGACTCCCGCCGCGCCGCCATGCTTGTGAGGGGCACGCACTCGTAATGGAGAAAAGAGCGTGCCGCCATCTTTGTGAGGGGCGACCTCTGGCATAGGAGGAAGGAGGCGCCATCTTTGTGAGGGGCGCCCACTGCACTGGGGAAATACTTGCAGCTAGTGGGCAGGGAGGGAAACAGAGGCAGAGTACTGACTTGCCAGGGTGACAAAGGACATAAGTGGGCAAATCAAGCATAGAACCCAGGAGTCCAGACTCCCAATCACTCTCCTCCCCTACTGCAATTAATACCTACCTATGCTAACAACACAATCACCCTGCCAACCCTCTAGATCACATTGGCATCGAAATGCCCATGCTAAGAATTGTACGATAGACTGTCTGTCACTCGCACGATTCCCCAGGATGAGAGGAGGTAAATGCTGCTAGAAGCTTACGAGTGGCATCCATGCTTTAACTACCTGATGCCCCTCATCTCACTCTCTGCAAATCAGCGCTGCCAACTCTTGCAATACTTACTGTTTTTCTTAAAAGCCCCAGCTCCTGGAGGATACGGATTGCATGAGATTTCACTGATTTTTTTTTTAATTTAAAAGAAAAAAGTATGTTTCTAGCTCTCATTTTGGAGAAAAGCTTGAGAATGTGAACTGAACGCATTCCAAAGGCTCAGAAACCAAAACACAAAACATTATTATTTTTTTAAAATCTCATGAATTTTAGGCCACTCATGATTTTCTCAGGGACCAGCTCTTGAGTTTTGAATGCTTGGGGGTTGGAAATACTTGCAACAGCAGTTTTGCACCCACACAACTATACACCCAGACACAATTCTGCAGACACTCTTTACAGTGCTGTGATGTCTAATCACCTGGTTTCCAGGAGGCAGCCAAGCAGCTACATGTCAAAGCATGGTTCATCTAATTATTTGACCCCATAAAACCAGGCCTGCAATTATTTGCTGGAGAAAAATCCAAAACTGCTTTTCAAAATCAAGCCCTGGCTCTATAAAAACCAAAACAGTCCTTCGCTCCTGTCAGTGGCTGCTGCCTGCTACGAAAGAGCTTCAAGTATCTCCTTGCTAGTGCTAAGTGAAAATAGAAAAATCTATAGTCGTGCTGGGCTTTAATTTAACACCTCTGCAGGAAGGGAGGTATATCGGCAATGAAAGTGGGCTCTCCAAGCCTAAGGGAAAATCCCACTAGCTGAAATTGTTGCTATCAAATTCATTTTTCACGCATCAAGATAAAGGTGTTTTTTGAAACCAGCCCCTCAGAAATAAAACGTTCCTTCATTACCTCTATTGTGTCATGAAACTGCAGTAATGGAGCATGTTAACACTTCAGGTGAAGAGCGGTAAATTGAAGAGGATGCTGCTGCAGTCAGTCCTTGTGCACCTCCATATTCCTTTGTCCTGTTTTCTGCAGTATCCACACCATCTCTGCGGCAATTGTGCTTGTACGGTCACCCCTGAAGGTGCCTGTAAAACCCATTAACTGGAGGGAAGAGAGAACTCGTTTTGCCAAAATTTGATCCTATTTGAAAATCATGGGTTCTAGATTTAGAACAGGACTTCTGAGGCTCTGCTTATTAGCTCTGTCCAAACACAAATTTTGGGCTGCAACATGATTTCTTTTGTTAAACTTTGTTTTGTAAGAGACTAGAAGCCACTCAAGAATGACTTTTAAACCAGAATCTCTATTCTCTGCATAGCACAGGCTTTCTTTTCATTAGAAATAGATGCATGGGTCAAACTCTGATTTCACTTTTCCTAGTGTAAATCTGGAGTAATAAATAGAAAGATACCATGTTGACACTAGTGTAAAGGAGATCAGAATTGGGCTCATCATTTTCAATAAGAGTTCTCTTGAAAAATAAAGGTATACATGGGACCTGTTCAATGGAGCTATGCTGATTTGCATTAGCTGAGAATCCAGTTAGATAGGCAGACATTTTGCAAAACTCACAAACGTTTCACAAAGCCACACTTACAAAAAATACTTTCTAAAAGTTTGACAATCTCTCATGCACCTCTAGATTCATCCTTTCCTAATTAACCTTAATTTTCATTATGCACTGTAGGTGGGGAACAGAACACAGAGAGGAAATTTCAGATTTGCTTGTCCAGAATAAGCTGATGATAGTAATGCCTAATTACAAACCCTTTAGAAGGATCACATCCGCTCTTCAGGTGAATTCTCCCCTGTGCTGTAGGCCAGTCCAAGGCCATTGAATCACTTAGGCCCACTTAATAAGAGGTAATGGGTTACTTTCAGCCATCCAGAATAGAGAGATTTAGGGTCCGCTTGGTCCAGGCCTGAGCTGCTCGCTCGTGCCCGCGCGCGCTCTCTCTCTCTCTCTCTCTCTCTCTCTCACACACACACACCCCCACCCATGGGGGAGGGATAGCTCAGTGGTTTGAGCATTGGCTTTCTAAACCCAGGGTTGTGAGTTCAATCCTTGAGGGGGCCATTCGGGATCTGCGGCAAATATTGGGGACTGGTCCTGCTTTGAGCAGGGGGTTGGACTAAATGATCTCCTGAGGTCCCTTCCAACCCTAATATTCATAGATTCATAGATATTTAGGCCAGAAGGGACCATTATGATCATCTAGTCTGACCTCCTGCACAATGCAGGCCACAGAATTTCACCCACCACTCCTAAAAAAGACCTCACACCTATATCTGTGCTATTGAAGTCCTCAAATTGTAGTTTGAAGACCTCAAGGAGCAGAGAATCCTCCAGCAAGTGACCCGTGCCCCATGCTACAGAGGAAGGCGAAAAACCTCCAGGGCCTTCCAATCTGCCCTGGAGGAAAATTCCTTCCCGACCCCAAATATGGCGATCAGCTAAACCCTGAGCATATGGGCAAGATTCATCAGCCAGATACTACAGAAAATTCTTTCCCGGGTAACTTGGATCTTACCCCATCTAAAAACCCATCACAGGCCATTGGGCCTATTTACCATGAACATTTAATTACCAAAACCATGTTATCCCATCATACCATCTCCTCCATAAACTTATCGAGTTTAATCTTAAAGCAAGATAGATCTTTTGCCCCCACTACTTCCCTCGGAAGGCTATTCCAAAACTTCACTCCTCTGATGGTTAGAAACCTTCGTCTAATTTCTAATCTAAATTTCCTAGTGGCCAGTTTATATCCATTTGTTCTTGTGTCCACATTGGTACTGAGTTTAAATAATTCCTCTCCCTCTCTGGTATTTATCCCTCTGATATATTTATAGAGAGCAATCATATCTCCCCTCAACCTTCTTTTAGTTAGGCTAAACAAGCCAAGCTCCCTGAGTCTCCTTTCATAAGACAAGTTTTCCATTCCTCGGATCATCCCAGTAGCCCTTCTCTGTACCTGTTCCAGTTTGAATTCATCCTTCTTAAACATGGGAGACCAGAACTGCACACAGTATTCCAGGTGAGGTCTCACCAGTGCCTTATATAACGGTACTAAAACCTCCTTATCCCTACTGGAAATACCTCTCCTGATGCATCCCAAGATGACATTAGCTTTTTTCACAGCCATATCACATTGGCAGCTCATAGTCATCCTATGATCAACCAATACTCCAAGGTCCTTTTCCTCCTCCGTTACTTCTAGTTGATGTGTCCCTAGCTTATAACTATGATTCTAAATCACATCAGGCATATATGGCCATTCCACATCACTAAATCTAGCTGGGCTGTAAATCGGTGCAACTGACATACTGAGAGAGCACAGGGACTAGGTCATAGCTGATCTTCACTGCACAGGGATAACACAAGCAGAGAGATGGTGCCCAAGGTATCTAGGTGCCAAATCAATGTACACTCATAAGCAGTTGCACACATATGCAAATACTCACACACACGGATACTCACACACATGGACATTCACACAAACACTCACTGAGATGACCATTCACATGTACCCCTCACACCTGCTCTCTCCCTGCCCCCATTCTGCTTCCCTGGCAATGAGCCTAGGGCTGAGGGAAGCCCAAGGCTAGGGCAGGTGAACTATCCTTTGACAGCACTGCAAGTTCCGCCAGGCTGTGACTGTGACAGAGGGGACAGTGACAGAGAGACATCATTAGGGGTTCTGCCGGGCAGCTGTGGCAGCATCCCGGCTGCCCTTGGATTGCTGACAGCTAGATGGATGATGTAATTACCAGCACCTCGGTTACCTCTACTCAATGTGCAACTGAGCGGGTCCCAGCTGCAGCCCAGGGGATGCTGTTCTGTGACACGATGGGGCAGCTGTGGGGTAGGGGAAGAGAATGGAGAGACTTCCATTCAGCCTGAAATCCCTTCACTTGACCGTCCGGTTTTTCCATCCAAGCCACTGGGAATGTGAAACTGTTCCACCATGTGGGCAGGGAAAGTCCAGCGTCCATGGCCCACCTCCACTCCCTGTGATTCCTCTGCAAGTTTTACTGTACTCCCTGCACCAGGAGGAGCCCTGGCAGGATGTTGAGGGGCCTTCTGGCTGAGGAACTCACATAAGCCTGGCTGCATTTCTGGAAGAGATGGCTTAGCCAAACACAACACATTGAGCTCCATACCGGCATCATGGTGAAACTGTGATCTACAGGAGGGCAGTTTAGATAATCTCATGGTCCCTTCTGGCCTTAAACTCTATGAATCGAACACCCCCCTCCCAGAACTGAGAACAGAACCCAGGAATCCTGACAATTACCCCACTCTGTCCACAAGGATAGCGCTTCTCAAATGGGGGTTTGCAACCCCACAGTGGGGTGTGGACAGTGTGTGTGTGTGATGAAAGGCAGCCAGAGGGGTCATGAAGCACTGAAAATTTTACTACAGTTCTAAAGCAAAGAAAATTTCGCTTCTCCACTCCTCACAAAACCTTCCCCTTCAAGGGCAAGTATGCTATGCCAACCTCTCAAAACACTCACACAAATAAATTATATGGGCTTATATTATCATCAATACATTTCTTATTCTTACTTTTATAGTAAATATAAGGGGATTGTGAAAAATTTTGACATTGAATAAGGTTGAGAATCCAACAAAGTTAACAATTCCCAGTTAACCAATAAGCATCCAGGTGTGAATAGTGTCAGGGCTTGCTGTATAAATGCAAGCATGGTGCCTAAAGCTGCTCAAATACATCACTGCTGCAACTCCTGTCAAACCAGTGGCTGAGTCTGGCCCATTCTTCTGAAGTTTCAGATAAGATTTCAGCGTTGCTTAGTGACCACCAATCTCTCCCCATTTTTGGTACCATGCGTGCAGTACATCACACTTCTGCACCCATCCTGAGGCCGAATTCCCCTCTCTGCCCCAGATCCTGCCCCAGATCCTGCGACTCCCCACCCTCCACCACAGGAAAAGCCTCTGTAATTTCACATTGCTATCCCTGCACAGCAGAGGATGCAGCTTGGGGAAGCTAGGCAGGGAACGTGGCTGCTCATCACCTGATGCTTTGCAGCCTGAGACCTGATTGGTGGAGAAGGGCTGTATTTTTTTTTCTCCTCCATGCTGCTTTGATTTTTTTTTTCCTCCTCTTCTTTAGGGTGTCTGCTGTTTCCTAGCGCTTGCAAGAATCTGGGTAGCAGCGATAGCAGCCGGAGGCAGAGGAGGAGCATCAGCCCAGAAGGAGGCAGGGGACTGCATGGGAAGCAGCAGCACCTAGCTGGAGAGACTGCTTTTGCAGCCAAGTTTTTGTGAACCAGAAACCTCACCCCAGCTGTGTGTCTGACACACATTTAATACACAAGGCAGCCACACTAACTTCTTTGCGTCAGAGGTTCCCTGTGGAGAGAGGTAAGGCACTTTTACCTTGTACTCGGAGATGGGGTGTGTGTGTGTGTGGTTCTGAGCACCAGACCAGATGCCATGAACTGAGGAGTGCTGAGCCTGGCTGTGACACTGACTCACTTTGTGGCCTTGGGCAAGTCACTTATGTTTCTGTTTCCTCATCTGTTAAATGGGAGCAAGAAATCCCTCCCTCCCAGGGATTAATCGGTCAAGTCTGGTGAAGCGCATGGAGGAAAGGAGGCACTAGGTAAGTGATAATAGAGAGGATGGTGTTTCAGAAGCCCTGAGGCAGGAAAAGCCCCCATATAATAAGACAGTACAGCAGGGGAAGGGAGGTTAAGCAGCCCAGGCAAGGGCCCCATCTGTCAATCTCTCCAAGCCCTGGAATCTGTTCCAAGGGCTTGAGAAGACAGCTGTACCTGTCACGTTGCTTTTCACTGTCCCCAAGGAAACGACCTTCTCCTTTCTTCACGACACAGCCGATCGGAATGGGGAAGATCGGAGAACTTTACCTGGGTTTCCATGAATGGGGGCTAATGTGCCATGCAGCTCTGACAGCCTAAAATCCCATGCTCTTAAAAAGAGCTGCCACCGGAGACCAGATTGGTGTGTCTGTGTGCGTCTGTAAACAGATATATGTGTGTGTGTGGGGGGGTGTACATGTATATGTGTTAATGGGTGTCTGTGAGTGAGTAGGTGTGCTTGCATGATATATGTGAGTATGGAGTACCTGTGAATGGGTGTGTATGTACTGTATGTGCATGGTTGTATAGTGTGTGCGCAAGTATATGGGTGCAGGGTGTGTCTGTATGTATGTTAATGGACGTCTATGCATGAGTTTGATTCATGCATGTGCATGGTTTTCTCTGTGTTTGCATGTATGGACATGCATGTGGAGGTATGTATGGTATGTATATATAGGGACGTGTTGTATGTATATATGTTTATGGGTGATTGTGAGCAGGTGTATATGTACTTATGTGTACACGGCTGTGAGCGGATGCGTTGATTGTGATATGAGCGGATACATGTGTGTGGTTGTGAGTGTGTGCACGGATGCATAATATGTATGCGCTTGCGGATGGGTGGTTGTGAATATATGTGGCTGAGTGGGTTTGTATGTATGTGTACATGTGTGTTTGTGTGACTGTACTTGTGCATATACAGTTAGAAATGTGTGTGTATGTATGTGGCTGTGCGCACTAATGTGAATTGGTGTGCTTGTATTTGTATGCCTGTCGTTATGTATGTTTCCGTAGGCGTGTGTGTGTGTGTGTGTGTATACTCAGGTGTTTGAGTGGCTGTGAATGGGTGTGCATCTCCTTGTGTGTACCTGCTTGTGAGTGGGTATGTATGGATCATATGTATGTGCTTGTGTACAGGCAGTGGGGTGTGTGTGCATGTGTAGGTGGACATGCAGGTGAGTATGTCTGCATGGGGGTGGAAGGGCTGTGAGGAGGGAGGGGTTGCATGCGAGTGGGAGGTTATGAGCTGCACCCTCATACTGCCTGCACTCATCTCTGAGGTTCGGTAACATGCTGCCTTTGGTGACCTTGGCTCCCTACAGCTCAGGTTCTCTAGTTGCTGACAGGCTCTGCTCGGGGAATTACTCTGCCTGCTACAGTCTAGGGGACATAGGGGGCCATTGCTTTCCTGTAGGCAGCCAGTAGAAACCCTAGGTCACCCAGCCAATCTGTTGAACAGCAGGGAGCCCATCTCTTCCAACAGCCTCCTGCTCCATCTCCCTGGTTTGGCTCAGACAGGTGAAAATGGAACTTGCTGTTCTGAGAGAGGGTGAGAGGGCTGGAAGGAGACCGTGTGGGTGGTCGATGTGGGGAGAGGGACTGGAGTTTAAAGGGGCAGAGAAGCAGGGGAACAAGCCAAGGAGGTCAGAATTGTCCCCATCATGAGGCAGGGGTTTGGGACAGGCTGGGTTTGCTTCCCACGTCCCTTCTTTTGAAGTGGCATTCACATCAGAGGTAGGCTGCTAGGTTTTTCTGCATCAGTCCCTGAGGAGACCAGCGCCTCCCACACACATTCTGCTCTTCCCTGGCTGTCTCCATACCCTGCTTTGGATCTGGGCTATAAGCGTGGGAGCTATCTCCCTTGAGTACTGGCCAAGGCTCCTCGTTCCCCTTTAGTCAAGTGGCTTTTAATTTACGAATCAGAGATTGGAATGGAGCACTCTTTAATGGCAGGGTGGGGTGTGTGTGTGTGAAATGGGCATGCACAATTACATGAGTGTGTGCATACACGTGTGCACATCTCTGTTTATGTCCCAGTCCAGGTCTTCCTCTGCCTCTGCATAGTGTAGGTAACTCGTTCCTCTGAGCCTGTGTGAGTGTGTCTTTGTATATTTCTTTCTCTGAACATGCACAGAGAGGGAGTGACAGCTGCATCTGTGCATTCCTTGGGCTCTCTGTGCCTGCATGTGCACCTCCGACATGTGCCTGCCTCTGTACGGGCAGATAATTGTGCGGTGTGCCCTGAGCATGCAGGGAGATAAAGTGAGAGCTACACAGGTGTGCATATGTATGTGTCTCCATTTCTGTATGTGCCTGTATGTCTTTTTGTACATGCACATTGGCACCTCTCTTTGACCATGTACAAGGATAAGGTGATCACTCAACATGTATGTGCTTCCATTTGCCCCATTCCTGTGTGTGCATCCCCATGCATGTCTGCATACACAGAAGCAAGGCAATAGCTTCCCACGTGTGTACCAGCATCTCCCTGAGTATGTGTGTTTTCCTCTCCATTATTGGACATAGATATGTAGTGCTATTCACTCGTGCCTTGCTTTATACATGCATGTGTACAGCTCTTTTTCTGTGACAGCTACACACCCAGTTGGGTATGTCGCTCTGGGCAGGGGTCTCTTTATCACTGTTCATGCATGTGCATCCCCATTTGTGTATGTACCTTTTCCCCTGTACATACCTGCATATATTTTCCAGTAACAGAGACCAAGCAATTACTTACACCTGTGTTTATCTGCATATGCCTGTCGCTGTTCATATATGTGCTTTGCCATACATGTATGTGTCTCTGTCTACTTGTGCATACACAAGCTAAACAATAGCTTTGCATGCATGTCTGATGTGGCTGTCTCTCTGTATGTCTTCATGTCAGTGCACTGCCAGGCATGTTCTCTCTGTGCTCACTTCTCTGTATCTGAGCATGCTCCTGTAGGAATCTCTCCTTCTTCACACGCACCTTTTCCTCTCTCCCTCTCTCTGCGGATCGCCACGCATGCCTTCACGCCTCTGCCCGTGTGGGAGATCTGCATGCGTTTATGACTAACTTTGCATGAGCCCATGTGCATCAGACGAGCCAAACAGCCTGCTATGCATTCTTCAAACGCTACTTATTAATTGGCGCTAACAATGGATTGGAACATTATGCCAGTTGCTGCCAGAGACGGATTTGATCTGGCCATCCGAATCCCCTCATTGATCCCCGTTGCCAAGGTCTGCGTAATAAAAACACATGTACACATTGCACCAAATTTGACCGCAGGGCTGCAGATTAGACTTTGTTTGGTGGCACCCCATGCATGATGAGACCTGTGTATCTTTCCCCTTCCAAAAGCATAGCTTCTCTCTATGCACCACATCAGGGTTCCTCACTGGACCTCTGGACTGTGCTGTGTTACTGCTGGGGAACCCAGGGATGACCCTGCTCAGGGGTACAGAGGAATCACACTGCTCACTAGCCCCATGGCCCTAGCTGTGCACTCCCATGCTCCGCAGTGAGAGCTGCTTGTACATTCAGTGCAGGTCAGGACCCGTACTGGAAATGCTGGCTGAGTGGCTTCCAATGGCACTTGGGGCTTCAGGGCATCCAGATCCCTGTGGAGCATTTTCAAAAGCAGAGCAGCAAGCACTTGCTCCTGACAGTGTTTTATGCTTTGCTAAGCCCCGCTCGGTACTGAGATGGGTCTCCAGGTTAACCGGGTGCTGACGGCCTCCCTGCATGGCGGTTGGAGAGGCACATTTCACTTCAGCTCATTCATCCAGCCAGCCTCCCTGTCCACCCATTATTGGGCTGTAAGTGCTGTGGGGCAGGGGCCTGGTCAGCTCTGAGCTCTGTGAGGTGCATTGGCCAAGCTCCGCCCAAGTGCATCAACAGGGCACATGGGGGAGTCCAGGGTCTGTTCCCAGACCCCCCTCCCTCCTTTGTCCCAACCACCTCCTGCTCTCTTTCTCTCCATCTGCTCCTGAGCTCCAGGCTCCAAGCCTAACCCAGCCTCCCTCCCGCTCTGTTTGGATTCCTGGCAGTGCTTTCCCCCTAAGAACAGGTTGTGCAGGGAACAGAAGCAGCCACACCAAGGGGCCACAAAGTTTTATCTTTCCTTCACCCCTCGCTTCTGGCTGCCATGCCTTTGCCCCCCTCCCTCCAGATACCAGAGGAAAGAACAGCCAGGCTGAGAAATATCACTCTGGAGCAATTTCTCCCCAAGTTCTTCCTCCTGCATCCTCTGCCACCCTGAACCAGACGGAGCCAAAGGGCTGAGCTTTTAGCCTACCTGATGCAGCTGCTTCGAAGCCAAACCTGATCATCAGGAAGTGCTGAGCTTGCACAAAGAACCTCCTCTCCTTGGACGGTATCATGCTGCAGAGAGATAAGCCTCTCCTAGCAGGAGGTGCTGGAGGAAAATGGCATCAGTGCACTGGATCTGTGAATTCGTACAGAGTTCTCGGTGGACAGCGGTGGCTATTACAAACCCACTGTCCACCACAACTACCTCCCCTTCATTTGCCAGCAGCCTCAGCAGGGAGGCCGAAGACAGAATGCGGCATGGAGGCTGGACTCCCCTCTTGCTCCAGAGAGCCATTGGCATCAGACCTGGAGCCAGAGGGCCTTGCTCCTCCCCAGTGTGGCCAGCCCAGCACATTTCACCAGAGCTAAATTCACTGGAGAGAAGGGAGAAAAAAGCGTCAATAGAGAAAGGAAAAATACTGGTAATGTCTGGGGGTGCTGAGCGAATGGGACCCACGCTGAAGCTGAGCGGGGCTGGAAGGGTGCCAATGAATTGCTCCCTGGAACCTTGCATCAGGCCCTCAGCCACAGTCACAAGACACAGTTCTGTTCATTAAACCAGGCAGCCTGCTGGCAGGTTGGACTGCAGCTGATTTAAAGGACAGCGTTAATGGCCTGGCCGGATCCCCAAGGATCGGTCTCTGAGCAAACAGCACAGCTGAGACCAGCAGCAGCCGCTGGCTATTTATCAGCAGGTGCTTCACGCTGGGTGAGCCCCCACCCGTGTAGAGCTGTGGCTTTCAGAGCTTTCTGCCCGTACCAGGGTGGTTGGCAGGAGAATCCAGCCAATAGAGATTTGGGGTTGGGGATTATCTCCCATTCAGTCGTTAGCAGCACCATGTCCACAGTGTTCAGAGTAACAGCCGTGTTAGTCTGTCTTTGCAAAAAGAAAAGGAGTACTTGTGGCACCTTAGAGACTAACCAATTTATTTGAGCATGAGCTTTCGTGAGCTACAGCTCACTTCATCGGATGCATACCGTGGAAACTGCAGTAGACATTATATACACACAGAGACCATGAAACAATACCCCCTCCCACCCCACTGTCCTGCTGATAATAGCTTATCTAAAGTGATCATCAAGTTGGGCCATTTCCAGCACAAATCCAGGTTCTCTCACCCCCCCACCCCTATACACACACAAACTCACTCTCCTGCTGGTAATAGCCCATCAAAAGTGATCTCTCTCTTCACAATGTGCATGATAATCAAGGTGGGCCATTTCCAGCATAAATCCAGGTTTTCTCACCCCCCCACCCCCATACACACACAAACTCACTCTCCTGCTGGTAATAGCTCATCCAAAGTGACCACTCTCCCTACAATGTGCATGGTAATCAAGGTGGGTCATTTCCAGCACAGATCCAGGCTTTCTCCCTCCCCCCCCCCGGGGGAACACACACACACACACATAAACTCACTCTCCTGCTGGCAATAGCTCATCCAAACTGACCACTCTCCAAGTTTAAATCCAAGTTTAACCAGAACGTCTGGGGGATGGGGGGGGTTAGGAAAAAGCAAGGGGAAATAGGCTACCTTGCATAATGACTTAGCCACTCCCAGTCTCTATTTAAGCCTAAATTAATAGTATCCAATTTGCAAATGAATTCCAATTCAGCAGTTTCTCGCTGAAGTCTGGATTTGAAGTTTGTTTGTTGTAAGATAGCGACCTTCATGTCGGTGATTGCGTGACCAGAGAGATTGAAGTGTTCTCCGACTGGTTTATGAATGTTATAATTCTTGACATCTGATTTGTGTCCATTTATTCTTTTACGTAGAGACTGTCCAGTTTGACCAATGTACACGGCAGAGGGGCATTGCTGGCACATGATGGCATATATCACATTGGTGGATGTGCAGGTGAACGAGCCTCTGATAGTGTGGCTGATGTTATTAGGCCCTGTGATGGTGTCCCCTGAATAGATACATGGGCACAGTTGGCAACAGGCTTTGTTGCAAGGATAGGTTCCTGGGCTAGTGGTTCTGTTGTGTGGTATGTGGTTGTTGGTGAGTATTTGCTTTAGGTTGCGGGGCTGTCTGTAGGCAAGGACTGGCCTGTCTCCCAAGATTTGTGAGAGTGTTGGGTCATCCTTCAGGATAGGTTGTAGATCCTTAATAATGCGTTGGAGGGGTTTTAGTTGGGGGCTGAAGGTGACGGCTAGTGGCGTTCTGTTATTTTCTTTATTAGGCCTGTCCTGTAGTAGGTGACTTCTGGGAACTCTTCTGGCTCTATCAATCTGTTTCTTCACTTCCGCAGGTGGGTATTGTAGTTGTAAGAAAGCTTGATAGAGATCTTGTAGGTGTTTGTCTCTGTCTGAGGGGTTGGAGCAAATGCGGTTGTATCGCAGAGCTTGGCTGTAGACGATGGATCGTGTGGTGTGGTCAGGGTGAAAGCTGGAGGCATGTAGGTAGGAGTAGCGGTCAGTAGGTTTCCGGTATAGGGTGGTGTTTATGTGACCATTGTTTATTAGCACTGTAGTGTCCAGGAAGTGGATCTCTTGTGTGGACTGGACCAGGCTGAGGTTGATGGTGGGATGGAAATTGTTGAAATCATGGTGGAATTCCT